>NC_134538.1:5000000-7500000 GCF_050624435.1 Tenrec ecaudatus
GGAGAATTTATATCTGACAAGAGAATCGATATCTCCCCAGTCATACTTGCTTGATGAAAGGAACAGGTTAATGAGTGTTAAGTCTGGCCAGGTGCCTGACGTACTTGCCGTTGATGACACCATCCGGGTTCAGCATGGGGATCATCTTGAAAATTAAGTTTTCCCTCAGGAGTCGAGCCACAGGGTCACTGCTGACCAGGAACTCTAAGGTCCCCTTCATCACCCAACTGGAGTTACTCTCTCCTGGGTGAACTCTGGCAGTGATCACTTGGTATGGACGTTGCCCTGCAGAAAAAGAAAGAAAAGAAAGTTAAAACTAAATGTTTTCCACTTTCATCAAAATATTCTCCATAAGGCATGGAGTCCCAAATAGGATGATTCTTCCTAATATGTATGATATGTATGAGTCTATTGTCCGACTGCCTCCATCTTTATTGATTTGAAATCCCAAGAGAGTGTAAAGTTAGACCTTAGGGCTATTATCAAAAGTATACGTTCTTAGTAATATTAAAATGAGGCCAAGAAGCAAATTTTATGAAGATTACCCAAGAAAACAATGGATTATCATGCAGGAATCTAGTTGTATGATATAGATCTGAGATTAAGCATTATCTTTATCACCTAACAGCTGTGAGATATTTCTCTTCTTGAAGATGGGACCAATAATTTATAACTTCAACTAGTTGTTACCTAAACAAGACATATAAATCTAAGACACTCAGCATATTGCCTTCCATTCAATACATGTTGGTTCCCAGCCTTCTCAATAAAAAAATTTGTGAGTACATTGGTCCTCTCATTATCCTTCAGAAAGAGATGTCAAATAAAACATATGTAGTATAAGTAATACTGAAAAGATACAGGACAGAGTTAAGTATCTGGAAGTTCTCAATAGAGCTCTCCAAAGAAATTTAGAGTCACAATACTTTCTTCACTCCTCAAAGAGTCAAGAAAAGGCTTTCTACTAAGTCACAAGGATAGACTCAATTGGAACTTGTGACTGCATTGAGTTGGGAACCATGAACTCACCTTCCCTCCTTTGCTGATAGAAGACATTTGGAGTATCAACGTGTTGAGTCACATTCTAAACCATTATCTATACATAGGTGGAAATGTGCTTTCATAGATTGATAATACCTTTCCCTGATATTTTCAAGGGGGTTTGTGTTAACCTCCTATCAGGTATTCACCAAGTATATGCTATCACTCTACCCCATTAGGTATTTTATTTTTCCTAATTTTTTTCATTTGTGTCTTTAACCAATTCCTTATTGCTCCAAAGTCCACTGTAAGGGTAATGAGGAAGCATTTGCTGAGTCCTAAGCGATCTAGTATTGCTATAACACAAACAGCACAAATAGATAGTTTCAACCAACTGAAATATATTTTCTCACAGGTCAGGAGGACAGAAGTCTAAAATCAGGGAGAGAAGGCTCTAGGGGAAGACTTTCTGTGAGTCCATCTGGGGGACCCCCAAATACAAAGGACAGGCTCTTGTTTCTTGATTCTCCCTCTCACTTCCAACCTGCCTTTGTCCTTTTGGCTTCTTATAAAATAAAATTTGATCCCAGTCACAGCCCAGAAAACCTCACTTCATGTTGAATCAGGGTAGTGACCTGAGTTAGGGTGTTTCATCTCACCCTGATCCTTTTACCACGGATTGGCTGGGCAGTTCAGATCACATCAGAAGAGATAATGACATCATCATATGACTACCAAATCACAGAGAAGCATGTCCACGCTTTGACACATATTTGAGAGGCACATAATTCAATCTATGAGAATAAGTATAAATACTCAAGTCACTATACAGTCTCATATTTAACAAGCCAGTCATTTCTTTCTGCCTCATTCAAATCCTGAGTTAAATATGGGTTATCAACCGTTACACAGTAGTTTTTAAGGGCACAAAAATTGTCTAACTCTGCGTAATAAAAGACAAATTCAAATAACTTTATAAGATACTAAAGCATAGATAAATGTATTAAAATAACCTAGTCATATTTACATTATCATCAAATTAAACAAACAAAGCAAAATTGTTGGTCTCTCTAGACTCCACTGGCATCCAATGAAATCGAGATTTAAGGGAAATATTATTGTTAGTAGCTGTGGAGTCAGCTCTGACTCACAGTAACCCTATACCCAACAGAATGAAGCACCGCCTGGTCCGTCTTCATGATCATTCATAGGCTTATACATTGCTTCCATTGTGTATTTCCTATGCATTCCAAATTAGGGAGTTCATTGTCCAAATTAGGGAGCACCATCAAGCAGTATTTCTATAAGCAAATGTTGTCCATGGGATTTCTGTAGACTAATTGTTGGGAGAAGAAACACCAGTCTTTACTGTCTGAAAACTCAGAGGCCTGTCCACCATGGGTGACCTTGCAGGTATCTGAAATACTACTAGAATGTTGTTGTTGTTAGGCGCCATAGCCTTGATCTGACTCATAGTGACCCTGTGTACAACAGAATGAAACACCACCCCGTCCTGTGCTGCCACACAATTGTTTTTACATTTGATCCATTATGGAAGCCACTGTGTCAATTATCTCTTCAAGGAACTTCCTCTTTTTCATTGCCCCTCTACCAAGGATGACGTTCATCTCTGAGTAGAAGGACAGATAGCATAACCTTCAGTATCAGAGCCACACGCAATCGACCACAGTACCACAAAATGGCACATGGTGGCATAGATCATTATATTTCTACTGATTATGGTGAAGGAAATTCACCTCAATATTTTGTCCAGCAAAGGGTTACAGACTCAGAAACCCACCCAGTGGTTCTACCTGTCCTATAGACACACTATGAATCAGAATCAAATCAAAGGCAGTGAGTTCAACTTTTTTAGAGTCTTGTACACTGGAGATAGTAGTTGCATCTTCCTAAGAGCAGATGTTTCGAGCATATTCCAGAAGCAGTAGCAGGAACTGGGGAGAAAAAAATTGAATAAATGATGGCTCTGTGCTCCAAGAGTCCATCATATTTACCAGAAGCAACAATTATTCAAGCGAGTAACGACAATTGGATTTTTATTTAAAGCACCAAAAATATATTTAGACCTTCTCAGATGTAATTGAATTTGGATTGGGTCTTCTAAAAACAAGTATCATCTCACCTGCTAGTGGTGAGAAATGGTCTTCCAAGCAAAGATCACTTCTCATCAAGCATAAATGCCAAGCATAAACACAGAGGATCTAAAATACACAGCATATGCATTAATGAATACAAGTTAATATGGCTGAAGCAGAGGGTTGGCCAATGGGGCATATAAATGGAGAAAAGCAGACTGGTGCCAAACTGGTATGATTCTCCCTGATTTATATTGATTGGATCAGTAATTTTACTTTACCCAATAATGCAAACATTTTCAACCACTGTGTCAGCATATCAGTATCATGTGATTACTGATGACATTTGGTAAAGAGTCAACAATTACAAATAAAGTACAAACCTGTGTTGACTATATAACACACACACACCATCAATGGAGGGTTGTCTGCCCAACAACCTTTCTCTTCTTCCTTTCTTAATAAGAGGTCCATTATTTTAAGAAGAGGAGCACTGGTGATGTAGTCGTTACACCCTGGTCTGTGATGTTCATGGTCTGCACTTTGAAACCACCAGCAGCTCAATGAGGAAAATATCGGGTTTTCTACTCCCAATTACAGTCTCAGAAACCTCCAGGGGTCTCTGTGAGTCAGCATTGACTTTTTGGCAGTGAGAATTCATTTTTAAAAATGAAGAAGGTTCCCAGCTTTATTGATTCTGCTGTAGGTAGGATTGGCCATGGTAGCAGAGGTGAGTCTTTCTGAAAATTAGTTAAAGGAGACAATTTAACCTGGCAAATACTGTCTTGGTTTTTGTCTCCTGTCTTTTTCTCCTCCTGTCTTTCTTGCCTTCTTCATAGATATTAGATCTTCAGGTAGATAACCATCGAGAATCAAGTCACATGCTAAATTGGCATAACATTTTGAAAAAGCTTGGGTTCCTAATGAATTCTTTGACCAACTACACCATATTTCCTCTGTTTACTTCAAGATCTCTGAATATTGGAGAACAACAAACCAGTATTTAACTCACTCCCTCACTGCCACCAAGTCAATGACAATTCCTTGAGACCTTATCAGACACAGTATCAGACACTGACCTTATCAGACACTATTGAGACCCTATTAGACACAGTAGAACTGCTCCCGTGAATTTATAAGACAGCAATTTTTATTGGAATAGAAAGCCCCATCTTTCTTCCTTGGAGGGGGCTGGTGATTTTGAACTGTTTACCTTATACTTATCAGCCCAAGTTGTAACCACTACACTACTATACAGTTAGGTCTGTCTAATTATGTTTATATTCAACTCATAAAAATTCACTGCCATTGAGTTGTTGCCTATTCCTATCAACCCAAAAGGACAAAGTAGAATTGTCCCAGTGAGTTTTTGAGGTTGTAAATCTTTATGGGGCTATTCAGCATCATTTTTCTTCTGTAAAAAGGTTGGCGGGTCCCAAGACTTTGTGGTCTGTAGCCCAATATGTAACCCTCTAGCTCCCCAGCACTAATTTATAGAAATGCAAATGCAAAGTTAAAGCCAGTTCTATCAAAACGTTACCTTGAATAGCATGCATCAAGGTGTGATTTCTGGATTGGATTAAAAATGGTGAAAGGTGGAGTTGTAATGGGAATTGTATTTGACAGTGTGTCTCAGGAAAGAATGATTAAGAACCGCTAACTTAAAAAAGACAGAGTCAATCAAGGATAGATTTTCAGTCAGTGAAACACACGCCAGAGCCTTTGCCTTAGAAACAGAGTTCCAACTTCATTGTAGATCATTTGTTTAAGCAGAGACAGTATGGTATAACTGATTAGAGCCATACTTCCAGAGTTCCAATTCCAGATCTCCTATTTTCTACTAGAGTTGAATCACATACTTCCCTGACTCTTCATTTTTCTATATGTGAATGGGAAAATAAGAGTTCCTAACTAAGGTATTTGCTGAAATGATTAAATTAACTTAACATGTTCATGTTTCAGAGAGTTGTTAATCCATGGTCAGAACTTCAATAAACATCGACTGCTATTTCCTGTTGCTGTTCTCTCTCCACCCTCCCACCTCAAAGAACATGCTACATCCTTTGGGAAGTCGTGTGAGGCCAAACTTAAAAAAATATATGCATAGTTGATAATGATTTCCCTTAGCATTATCAATGGACCCCATGAAGTTAACTTAAGAAAGGTTAATTTTTAAGAAAAATACATAAAGAACTCTTTAGGTATAGTGGTTACGTGCGGGCCTGCTAACTCCAGGTTCTGCCGTTTGGAACCACCACCAGCCCCTTGGTAAAAGGTGAGGCTTTCTCCTTCTGCAAAGAGTTACAGTTTCCGAGAATTCACAGAAGTAGTTTGCTTCGGAGGTTATTCTGTAAGTCTCAAACAAGCCAACTACCTTGAGGGAACCAAATAGCACAGGGATGCCTGTCTAAAAGCACCCTTGGACAGAACGTGCATGACAAAATTAAGACCGTTTCTGAAGACATCAAAATTCGCTTTGAGATGCTGCATCTGAGACTGCAGATTTACTAACTCAAAATGTTGGTGATGTGGGGGGAAGATAGGCAGTAAGCGAGCTGGACATTAACCGGAGGTCACCTTGCCCTCTATAGCATTTTTGGAGTCACTTTTCACTCCCTCCAAACAAGCTGCATTGGCGCGCCAGTAAAAAGCTTACTGAGAAAGAAAGCGGCTTGATGAATTTTTATCCAATCAGCGACCAATTTTCCTTTCTATAATTCCATATCACTCTCTTTGTGGTTTTTGAACTATGTTAATTTGCAGTCTATCGAACAACCATCGTAAGTGCTTCCAGACCAGCAAAAAGAAATGAAAAATCGCTTAAACTCTGATAAATTTTCAACACTAACTCAACGCTCTCATTGTCTGGGCCAGTTGGCTTCCAGTGCCTGATAGCCCCAATACAATCCAGGCCATGAGTCAATAAACCAAACGCAGGCCCTCTCAGAGAGCTGTCAGCCATATAGCTCTCTGTGAACTTTTCTGTTGGAGGGGGGACAGATTGATAAGCTGCTTTATTTTAACAAAGTACATGAACTTGCAGGCTCTTCTGAACATCTCAATAATGCAAATGGAGATAATTGTGAGTTCTCATGAAGACATAAGCAGCATTTTAGTCATTTCCCAGTGATTTTCCTCTCTCTCTTTGTGTAATTTAAGACAATTTTCTAGACATATCAGTGAGTTAAACTTATGGGACCATTCAGTTGTATCAGCAAATGGTACTCTAGCGAACCCATAATAGACAACAGCTGTAAAGAGTATGAAGCATGCATACCATGTGTTTTTTCTCCACGTAATTGGCAAGTGCTGTCTTAATAACTCATATTTGTTCAGCATTGAGCAGAGTTTTAGGTATCAGCATTTATTGCTGTTTTGTTTTTTGTTTTTTTGCTCTGCAATTTATAAAATCTATTCCAGAGGTACTCAAATCTATGAGGGAGACCTAGTTTGGCCATATTCTAATTTTTGAAATTACATATTTGCAATTATCAGTAGTAGTGACAGCTATAAAAAGACATTAGGAACAACAAGAGGAGTGAATAATGCCCGAGGGAAATTAAGCTATAACCAATAGAAATTGAATTAAAACTGAAAGATGTGTGATGATATGCATGACTACCTAACTAGATAAGGCCCTATACATTTATTTCATCTTTATCTCAACAATATATATTAAGCTTTTGCCTACAGTTTGCTAAGGAGCCCTGGTGACACACTGGTCAAGTTCATCGAATGGCTAGCATTTCAAAGCCACCAGCCTGTTCCACGGAAGAAAGAAGTGACAGTCTCTTTCCATAAAGACTTACTTCCAGGAAAACTGTCTGGGGCCATTATACCCTGTCCTATAGCACTCCTAGGTGTTGAAATCAACTTGACAGAAATGGGTTTGTATAGTATATTCTGTTACTTTCTAGGGATTCCGAAGGCAATAATGGTGCTCGTCTTTACTGAACTAATCATAGTCAGGCACAAAGATAATTATGATCAAATTTTATTAGGGAATGTATTCATCAAAAACATACGATTGCCAAAGACAAACGGGTGTATAAGTAAATGTGGCGAAGAAAGCTGATGGTGCCCGGCTATCGAAAGAGATAGTGTCTGGGGTCTTAAAGGCTTGAAGGTGGACTTGCGGCCATCTAGCTCAGAAGCAATAAAGCCCACATGGAAGAAGCACACCAGCCTGTGCGATCACGAGGTGCCAAAGGGACCAGGTATAAGGCATCATGCAAAAATATAAATATATATAAATACATATATATATACCATAGTGAATGAAGGGGAAAGTGCAGAGTGTAGACCCAAGGCCCATTTGTCAGCCACTGGAGATCCCCTCATAGAGGGGTTTAAGAGAGGAGATGGGTCAGTCAGGGTGCGATGTAGTACCGATGAAGAACACAGCTTTCCCCCAGATCCTGGATGCTTCGTCCCACCAACTACCATGATCCAAATTCTACCTTGCAGGACTGGATAGGGCAGAGGTGGTACACTGGTGCATATGGGAGCTGGAGGCACAGGGAATCGAGGGTGGATGATACCTTCAGGATCAGGGGTGTGAGGGGTGATGCTGGGAGAATGGAGGGTAAGTGGGTTGGAAAGGGGGAACTGATTACAAGGATCCACATATGACCTCCTCCCTGGGAGATGGATGGCAGAGAAGGGGGAGAAGGGAGACTCCAATAGGGCAAGATATGACAAAATAACAATCTATAAATTATCAAGGGCTCATGAGGGTGTGGGGAGCTGGGAGGGAGGAGGAAAAAAAGAGGACCTGATGCAAAGGGCTTAAGTGGAGAGCAAATGCTTTGAAAATGTTTAGGGCAAAGAATGTATGGATGTGCTTTATACAATTGATGTATGTATGGATTGTGATAAGAGTTGTATGAGCCCCTAATAAAATGTAAAAAAAAAACATTTTCATAACAAAGGAGACTGCTTGCTACACATCTGTAATAATAATATAGGTGATTATAAATTATTTAAATATCCATCCACTGGAACTAGTTATAAAATGATAAAACCAACTATAGTAGAACCATTAAAAATGACATGTAGAGGTCTCTCAGTAGCCCTGAGAAGACATCTCTGATATAATGGTGAGTTGAATCAAAGAGGCTGAAAGAGTTCCATCACAGAAAGCTCATTAGTATATAACTCAAAAACCTACTTAGAAGATGGAGACTCTGAATGGTGTACATAGTTCTCATAACCAGTAGCTATCTGAAAATACTTGACATTTTAGTCTACCCAGAAGTACTTCTGAAAAAAGGCGAGGCAATCTACTTCTAAAAGCTCACCAAACCCAAGTGGAAGGCAAATTTTGAGAATGATGAGGGCAACGAATGCATAAGGGTGCTTTACTCAATTGATGTATGTAGGGGTTGTGATAAGAGTTGTATGAGCCCCAGTAAAATTATTTATAATTTTTTTAAAAAGCTCACCATTGGAAGTCAAATGGATCAAAGTTGTACCCTGATCCACATGAGGTGACCATGCGTTAATTCAGGGACACCTGTCTGGAAATGGAGATCATCTGGCTTAGTTTTACTACTTACTTCTTTGTTCTTATCTTGAAGGCTTATCTCTTCAAAAAATAATAATCATATAAAATCACTTAAAAAGCCAAAATATTTTTACACAAAAAAGGGAGAAGGGGGAGAAGGAGAAAGAGAAGGAAGAGGAGGAGGAGGAGGAGGAGGAGGAGAAGAAGAAGAAATGAAGTTTTGAATGCCAGATGTCTTTTGTCCTAGTTCATCAAGCTGGAGTCAGAGATTTCCAGGTAAAAGAAAAGGAAATAGGCAATAAAATGAGAGAAGCGGTGGCAAGCAATATACTTTCAAACTGAAGTAAGTAATACCTGAGGACAAATGATGTGTGTTTACATGGCTGAAGCATTAGCTATATGAAAGGAAGAGATGGTGTGAAGCTAAAAACTAAGTTTGTACCTGCTTCTTCATAGCCCAATCATATAAGCCTCCATATATTTATTTATCCTTTCTTTCAACAATATCCATTCAGTTTCTGTCTGTAATGTGCTAAATTTGGGCAGATGAGGAATTTGGAAACACCCTGGAAATGACTGTACAAGGGTGTGATCAGTTGTGTGGTCTTCCTAGAACATTAAAGTTAGATGGGGGGGCTGAAGGAGTGAGAGGGGAGGCAGAGGGGTCTTCCTTTCCCATGAAGATTTACAGTCTCATAAATTCAAAGAGGTAGTTCTACCCTGTCCTACAAGGGGCCACAATGAATTGGGATGGACTCAATGTCAGTGAGTGAAGGGATGAGGGAAATGCCCAAGAAAGTAGACTGCAAGTTCCAAAGAAAAGTCAGCAAACAAGAAATCTAGGAAAAGGAATGAATAAATAAGACCTGACTAAAAGGCAAACTCAACACTCACTGCCATCAAGTCGATGTCAACTTATGACAATCCTATACAGCAGGGTAGACCTGCCCCTATGAGGTTCTGAGACTATAACTCTTTGTGGGAGTAGATAGCCCTGTTGTTCACCCTGAGAGCATCTGGTCATTTGAAGTGCTGACTGCATGGCTATGTGTTCAATGTGTAACCACTACACAACCAGAGCTCCAAGTCATTCCTAATTTGTACATCTTAACAAACACTTTTCAGTAAGGAGGCCTCACCTCAGCTAGGGTCAGTTCCTGAAAATGGTGGAAGAAGACGACCAATCAGTTCCTGCCACATAACATTGTTCTATGGTCACCCCAATCAATAGACACTCCCACAAGAATGATTAGGGTAGCTTACTTGAAAGTCAAATAAAGAGGTGGCAGGTGTGTACATGTATGTGTGTGTTTGTGAGTGTGTGTGTGGGTATGTGTGTTGGGGTATGGGGGAGGGGTGGACTTTACCTTAAACTTCCCTGCAGTGGATTAAAGGAACTGAAATACTCCCTTAAGGACTTAGGTTGAAATGCCCTAGTGTTAGAAGCAGATAACTGCTACCCCAAATATGGTCACTGAACTTTAGCTGGAATCTCTTGCTTTAAGGGTGCTCAGTGAATGGTAGCCCAGGACGACCACGTATTTACTATTGTCATGCTCTCTCTGCTTTTTTATGATGTGTTAGTTGAGACATGGTTCTGTCTTGTGGATGAGTGCTATTGAAAAATTTGCCCCATCACCAACCTTGGTTGCTCGTGTAAATAGTGTCCAGTCACTTAACCCTTTAACCTGTACAAGTCAGTAGTTCATGCATTGTGGTACAAAAAGCCGCCATATATATGTGCAATTTCCTTTGCTCAACAGTGCCATTGGCTAAATAAATGATTCTATAAGTAGAATTACCTAATGCTCCATGAAGATGATTTATAATGTTTTCCAATAAAATGATATCTCTAAAGTGAACTAGGGATATATATAAATCATATATATGAAGAATAACTTAGGATCATGATTGGAGGAAGGCTTATTAACAGCCTGTGATATGTCGATGATACAACTTTGCTTGCAACAAATGAGGAGGACTTGAAGCACTTGATGAAGATTATGGACTGCATTCTTCAGCATGCATTGCAGCTCAGTTTAGAGAAGGCCAAAGTTCTCACAATTGGACCAATAGGTAACAACATGGTAAACTGGGAAAGACATGGGTGGAAAGGGCATGGGTGGAAGAGGCATGTGTGGAAGAGGGGTCAATGAAACAGACATGGGAAAACTAGAGGAAGGAATTTTGACCCACAGGTGATATCTGCTAATGTAAAAAGAAGGTAGTCTACTGGTATATGCTTGATAAAGAACAGGGATATTGCTAAATATTCTGTAATACGCAGGACAGCCCACTACAACAAAGAAGACTTACATGTCAATAGTGATACTATTGAGAAATCCTGGGTTTTTTGCTCTAGCTAAATGATCTAGCACATTATTAAAGAGAACTGATAACAGGCACAATCCTCGTCTTGTTCCCAATCTCAGTGAGAATTTTTTAATAATTCAACGTTAAGGCTGTTTTGAAAGCCTTATAATCTTTATCAGATTAAGAAAGATCTCTTCTATTTCCAATTAAGAGTTTTTAATTCTAAAGAATGTCACATTATCTCAAGTGATTTTTTTAACACCTATTGAGATGAACACATACTTTTAAGTTTATTTTGTTAAGGAGAATTGCATTTATTTATTTTTATTCCCTATAGAGAAATCTTCAAATATACATTGATTTATTTTTATCACCCAGCTACAAAGAGCATCAGCTCAGAGTCACTCAGTGCATGTATATTCCTATCCAGTATTGAGCTCTCACATTATTATTTTGAAGGAAATCTGAGGTATCATTTTCTTTCAACACCGACTGATTGATTTTTTTTCAAGTTGTATCAACCTGATACTCTTGGAATAAAACCAATTTGATTGTGATGTATTATCTTTTATGTAGTCCTAGATTCAGTTAATTTTTGCTTTAGGTGTTTTGCATCTATGAGACCCATGGTAAAGATGGGCCTGACATGCGTCTCTGCTGTACTATCCTTGTCAGGCTTATGTATCAAGGTTATGATGAGTTGGAAAGCATTAAGGATTTTGGGTTTCTTTGGTTTTTTTTGTTTTCTGGAACATTTTTGCAAGATTGACATTATTTCTTGCTTGAAGGTAAAACTGCCTCATATTCTCTTTGTCAGAAGACTTTAATAACAACCCAAATCGAATAATAACAAAATTAACTTCTGTAATAAATACATTCCAATTATTTAGTAATACATTTAATAATTTAGATTTTCTACCAGAAAGATGGTTTCCTGTGTCTTACTTTCAAGTACAATTTTCCACATGTACCAACCAAGCTAGGTTTGATCTTGTTCAATTTATCTTATTTTTAGTGATATAATGTCTACTTGGTCAATAAATGACTGAACAGTATATATTAAAAATCTCCAAAGATAAATGAGAATTTATCTATTTTTTCATCATCATGTCCATTTTTATATTATTTATTTTGTTGGGATGTCACTAAGTACAGTTTTAGAATTGTTTTATTTACTTGATTAATTGAACTGCTTATAAGGTATCGGTATTATTCTATGTCTGCTAGAGCATTTTTGCATTAAAGTCTGCTTTGCATTAATATAGTTTTTCTGAAGAAATACAGGAAAGAACTAGGAGGCAGAAGACATTTATAAAGGCATAAATTTAGGCATGCATATGTGTAAATACATTAGCATAAAATGATAAGGATATAGGTCTATGTACATAAATGTTAAGGAATAAGGTAACAGACAGGCATTGGATCTCCACTCAAGTACTTCCTCAATGTGAGAACACTTTGTTCTAATAACCTGGCATTCTATATATGTTCCTCACCTTCCCTACACATTCACTGAAGCAAAAATGGGTGTATAAGTAAATGTGGTGAAGTAAGCTGATGGTGCTCAACCATTAAAAGATACAGCATTTTAGGTCTTAAAGGCTTGAAACTAAACAAGTGACCATCTAGCAGGAAAGCAACAAAACCCACACGGAAAAAGCACACTAGCCTGTGCGATCATGAGGTGTTGATGGGATCAGTATCAGGAATCTAAGACCCAAAACAATCAAATACACTGATGAAAATGATGAGGGTAGGAGAAGAGAGCCAAAGCCCATCTGTAGATAATTGGACATTCCCTCACGGAAGTCACAAGGAAAGAATGAGCTAGCCAGGATGCATGACAGCATTGACGGAGCACACAACATTCCTCTAGTTCTTTAATGCTTTCTCCTCCCAACTGTCGTGACCCCAGTTCCGCCTTACAAATCCAGCTACACCGAAGCACGTACATGGGTTTAAGAGTCTCAGCACGTGAAATCCAGGACAGATAAACCCCTCAGGAACAGCAGTCAGAGTAGCAATGCCATAAGACTAGGGGGACGGTGGGGAGAGAAACGGGCAACCGACTACAATAATGTATAGCTCCCTCCACCCCCCATCCCCAGAAGGACAAATAACAGTCATGAGGATGAAGGAAGATAATGGGTGGTGTAAGATATGAAATAATAATTTATAATATAATGTATCATTGGGCCATGAGGGTTGGGCGAGGAAGGAAAAAAGAGAAGCTGATACCAAGGGCTTAAACAGAAGAAAATATTTTGAATTTGATGATGGCAACATATGTATAAATGTGCTTGCTACAATCGATGTGTGGCTTTCTAAAAGAGCTGTAAGAGCCCCTAGTAATAAGATGTATTAAGAAAGTATATACGATATATAGAGTTTTTCTGGCTTTCTTTTGGATCATATTTACAATGTTTATATTTTTCCATCTCTTCACTCTTAAATTTTCTTTAAGTTTATGTTTGTCTTTTGAAGCCACCATATAGTTGGGTATTGTTTTTTATCCTGTCTGACATTCTTTTATTATTTTTCATTGGAATTTTTAGTCAAATTGTATTTTATGTTGTTAATTATACATACAATGTGGGCTCAATGCTACCATTTTAGTGTTTGTTCTTGATTTCTTCATAAATATTGTATGGTCTATTTTCTTTCCTGAATTACCTGCATTAATTGATTAGATACTCTTTCCATGTTTCTTTTAGCTCCTCTGTTAGCTTGATAAGGAGCCTGGTGGTGTGATAATGTTGCCTAATCTTCCATTCTTCAATTGGCATGCTTTTGGTGTTATATGCCATTCCGTTTTCTTAAACTCTTAGGAATCCTAGAGGATGGAATAGAACTGCTCCATGGAATTTATAGAAGCTGAAGAGCATGATTGGGTTTTGAACTACTGAGCTTTCATTTAGCAGGCAAACAATTAACCACTTTGCCCCCTTCTCATACCAGACTCGTTATATGGTATATAGCGATTACAAATAGGTGTCTTTCACTTATCACAATAAATATATATATATTTAATTCCCACCTGTGTCTTAAAATTCACAAGACATCATGCTTAGTATTTTGTAAAGTCAATATTAATTTAGATTTTTATCACATGTTGAGCCTTTTAATTATCTTCACGTTATTGCATTTAAAATCCTCTACCATAGTTTCTCTCCTTCTGCCTGGGAGTCACTTGATCGTGTTTCTTCTGGTATGAGTCTTATAACAATTATCACACTTTCTTGCCTGAATATGAATTAGTCTCACCTTGATTTTGATAAACACTTTTACTGGGTATAAAATTATATCACCCCGACTGATAAACGCCATTTTCCTTCTACTAGGATCCCCAAAGAACCTGACTATTTGTTAGCCCTTACAAGTAATTTGACTCCTTATTGTGCAGCAAGAGAAAAAAATCTTTTGTTTTATTTTGGTGTCTGTTATCTGAGTTATTTATAGACGGCATGGAACTGAAAAAAAAATCTTTAAGTTGTAATTTTCCAGTTCCTGGACCGTCTTCTGATTTTTCATTTTCTCCTGCTGATTCCCTTTGATATGTATCGATGAATAGTCCCAGTACTTACATGAAGCTTTTCCATAGTAGGAAAAACCTATACCATTTATTTCAGAAACTTATCTAACTTCTTAGACAGGATTGTTGTCAACAGAGTGAAATGAAAAGAGACCTTTATTTTTATTCAATGACATCACAACTGGAGGATATCAGACATACTAACAAATGATTTTGACAAGTGATGTTCAAATGGATAGGACTATATGTAAACACAATTCTGACATTTCTATAGTACCTGATAGTTGAGAAGACATTTCCCCCTACATTATTCTTATAGCACTCAGAGTTAATTCCTGAGGTAGGCAATACACGTATTATCTTGCTTTCTGGTGTGCTTGCGAAGATATGTAGAGAAAGCAACAAAGCACTTAAGTGTTCTGAATAAAAACCCAATGTTTTTTCATTTTACAATGCATTGCCCTGTGTGTATAGCTGAGAAGGTGGAGATGAAACCTACTGAGACAAAACATGGTCTCTCGGGTGTAGTAAACAAGCACTAGATAAATAATGAGGCAGTAGGCGGGTTTGAGATCCACTTCTGTCTCATATGAGTTGTGTGGAGTTGAGCAGATAAAATTTTACTTCCTGGTCTAAAAAAATGCCCTCTTATGTCCTTTGTAGTACAAAACTCAATGATTGTCATCGGTGATGTGAAATGTAGACAACACTAAACTTTTTTGGCCAGTGATTTTAATCTTCATTCTTCCCTATTTTCCTGTACTCTTAATAGAATTGCTAACAAGACGCAAAATTATATGGAATGATTTTTTTTTCTTTTTTCCTTTTTTTTAATGATGTTTTTTTTTCTTTTTACAGTATCTAGGGGTCAATGCTAATAAACAATGAAGTGGTTAGAAGTCAGGCGGTGGCAGAAGAAAACAGAAAGTGCAGATAATTATTTCTAATAATTAGCTTTACAACAATAGAGTATGGGCTGGCTCTTTATTGCCGCTCAGATTTTTGAAGCATAACTCCTTCGCATATGAGCAGGGTCTCTCTGCTCACATGCCCTGAATTACAAACTTTTAATCTATGATCCTTCTGGCCCAAATATCAAGCTAATAAGAGAAATAACTAACCTATAGTTTCCAAATGGTTTTGTATTTATTGTTGCTACAAATGATGATGAAATTAAATTCTCGGTTAGATCCAAATATCTCATCCTCATCCCTGTATTTCTGTAGTGATGCGAATTAGCCTCAGGCCATCTCTGTTTTAGAACTTTGCATTCTGCCTGACTTCCCAAGCCTGACATATAGCTTCCATTCCCCAAAATGACATGTCGTCCTGGAAGTTCTGACCTCCTTGAATTCGCTCTGGAATTTTTTCTCTTTTTTTCAATTTTCACCCAACAGAGAAAGAGTATGGGGTCCAAGGACTGACAGCAGAGGTGTTGGTGGCCTACCTTTTGTCAGGGAGCCTCAAGCCAGTAGGGAAAATTGCTATAGAGGCAAATGCCAGATGATGAGGATAACGGAAAAGCAAATCAGTCCATCTCTTCTGGGACAATTTTTAGAAACACAGGAGGAAGTGGTGTAACCAAGGCTGAGACAACAATTTTATACTCTGCACACATATGAGCCAATTCATCTGCATTTTCTCATCTGAGTCGGACTGTACAGTTTTTTTTTCTGGAAATTGTTGTTATACTATGCTGGCAAATAAAAATAATACATCTGTGCTATAATGATACATAATATAGACAGTATAATAACATAGGCTTTGGATTGAGTTTGAGAAATTTACTACACAGAGAAATGACAGTCACATGGGAGAAGTGAGTTATCGTGGCAGGGAAATTACAGACAGATGTTGCTACACTCCCGTGGGACCCAACCTCCCCTCCCCCCAAATCTCTCGGGGCTCCCTCCAACATGCTGGCTCACTTTCATTGCCCAGCCCAAGATCCCTCTAGTAGAATTATGGTGATCTGGATTTCTTGGGTGTCACAAATGCTTATGCACTTAATGCTAAAGGGAAGGTTGGTGGTTTGAAGCCACCCATCGGCACCTCAGATGAAAATCATGGTTATCGATTTCCCAAAGGTCAAAGCCAGGAAACCCTTTGGGGCAGCTTGACTCTGTGCATGCCCGTCCGCCTGAGTCAGAATCAACTCTAGTATCGCCGGTTGCTGTTTATCTTGAAGGAACATTTGAACTTGTTTCCTCAAGCCCCAGTTCTGAGAACTCCTGACAACCGCAGGTGAGGGCTCAATGACCCTTGGCTGGTTCGGAGTGGATGTCTTTGTAAGAGAAATGGCCAAGCATCAGACAGCCTCCTGCCAGAGCTCCTGCTCGAAACACTCATGTAGACAGGACCCACACATCTGGTCACCTCCATAAACAACCTAATCAAAATGAGATGGGATGGGAACCACTTCTCACTCTAAAAATGCATCATCCTATCATGTTATATTGTATTTCAGTCTATCAAGTAGATGCAAATCATAAGGCACTGAAAGACAAGAATCTTGAAGAGTTTAAAGAGCTATTATTTTCACTCAGAAAACATTGAAATAAATTTTAGAGATCGTTTCTGCTCTCAGGCCACATACAGATTTCTTGCTTTGTGCTTTTCAACCTTATTTGCTTAACAGAGTTGAGCGGGAACATTGTCCAAAAAACGTAAGGGAGCTGACTCTGGGTTCCAAGGACAATTTGTTCCAGAAGCAAAGTCTGTGAACCTCTGAGGTGCCCTGGTGCCAAAGATTAAACATAGAGTTGATCACCACAAGGCCATTGGGTCAAACTCACGAGACACATTGCAAGAGACAGGTGAGAATGTCTTGCCTATAAATATTTGTTAACAGAAACCCAATGAAACACTTTTATTCTACCCTATAGAGTCTCTCAGTGTGAGTTGGAATCCACTTGATGGCAGTGTTTTGTTCTATTTTTGTTGCACTTGTGTTGGATGCTACAATAGGGGATCCTGTGTAGTGCAAGTGCTTAACAAGGCTGACAGGTAAATCCAACCAAAGATGCCTCCGAAGAACGGATTTGGCATATTCTGCAGAGAAATCTGTCATTAAAGAGCACAGTTCTCTGAAACACACGGGGTCACTATGAACCTGACCCGGCTTCACAGCAATTGGATTTTTGTCCTATCATTGTTTGCTGAGGCAGTTGCTCGTGTATTTCATTACACATCAGGTACAAAGAGACTTGGAATGATGAGAAGAGTAAAAAACAAAATAAAACCAACAAAAGCACTCTCATGAGCAATGGAAAATTTTAAATGAACAGGTAGGATACTTCTATTTTACAAAGGGGTACTCAAAAGCAACAATGGAAAAAAATCTCTGTTGTGTAGCGCTTTCATAGTATGCATAGCCCCCGCATTCCCCCGCTAAGCGAGCATTCAGTAACTATCCTGGTTTAGTGCACCCAGTGGCATAGTCTAGGAAGGTTCTCTCTGGGCACAGTGAATTTTTTTGCAAAAGCAGTTTTGCTTGAACCTTGTTTTTTTGTGATGGCTAATTTAAGAGAATAGCATGTGGCTGTGAAATTTTGTTGCTTGCAGTGGAGGGAAATGCCACAGAAACTGTTGTGATGTTGAACACAGCTTACAAGGACAGCGCTATGGGAAACACTTAAGTATATGAATAGTTTTCTCCTTTTAAAAAAGGTGACATGCTGATAGATGAAACACTTCATTCTGGACGTCTGTCAACTTCCCAAATGGACTGAAATTTCAACAAAACGCCTGCACTTGTGCTCAAAGGCCGACGATGGAGTATTGAAGAGATGGGGAAGCTATTTGGACTATCTTCGAGCTTGGTTCAGCAAATTTTAACAGAAGATTTGGGGATGGGAAAAATCACTGGAAAACTGTGCGTCAGGTTCCAACTGACCAGGGAAAAGATTGTCAAGTGGAAACATGCCATGTTTTGAAAGAACAATGCCAAAGAAACACAGACAGTTTTTCCACGTTCATTGATGACGAGATATGATGTTATTCTTATGACCCTGAAAGCAAATATCAATCAAGGCAGTGGAAGACCTCATTCCCCAAAAGTGTGATAAGTGAAATCAAAGATCAAGATGATGCTCATTTATTTTATTTTATTTTATTTTATTTTATGTGAGAGGGACAATGCATTTGGAGTTAAGTCCACCAAGTCAGCCTTATTTAGAGGTTCTGAAAAGATTTTGTAACAGTGTGGGACATTAAAGGCCTGATTTGTGGCAGATGGGGCACTGATTTTGCCACCACAGCAATGCACTTGCCCTTGCAGATATCTCAGTGTGCCCGTTTTTGGCAAAAACCCAGCATGCCTCTCTTGCCCCATGCACCTTACTCACCTGATCTCACTCTGTGTGACATCTGTTTGTTTCCTCAAATGAAGAGGAACATGAAAGGACAGCGATTTGATGATATACAGGAAGAGGTGAAGAAAAAAACCAGGGTGGTATTGTCAACCATCCAAATACATCAGCTTGGAAACTGTTTCCAAGAATGGACTAGCAGATTTGACAAATGCATTATGTGTAATGGAATGTACTTTGGAGGCGATAAGGTTGTTTTGTAAATAAAACTTAAATACATAGTTTTGGGGGGAAAAGCCTTTTTTGGGGGGGATATTCCCTCCTATTAAGATGAAAGTCTGCTTTTCAGTGTCATACCTTTCAGGAATGTTATCCAACCTTTCGGGAATGTTATCCTACCCTTCAAACCCTTTCCAGCCCCAGTCACATGAGACAGCTGACATCTAAACAGCAGGCAAAAAAAAAAAATACCAAGAGAAAACATAACACAACGAATTACAGTCTTCATTTAGAAGTCGACATAAGGTAGGAGGAGAAAGTTGAAGAGTCTGAAGCCCAAAACATGTCACCATCTGACACCAAACAGAACAGTTATAATCTGAAAACTGTGCCAGGTGATTTCAAACACTGCTTTACTTGCGTTGAGTGGAATTCTTTGCAAGCACTGGCTGGGTGCAGGTTGTTTTGGGAAACCTGTATATGTTGAAGGGATGGGGCAAATTTGGAATTAGGAGAGTAACCTCACTGCTTAGTAAACAAACCTGAGAGATGTTTTATTTTAAAATTGAAGCTGAGCTGTTTGCAGGTTTACAATAAGAGATGGAGAAGGGAGTAGGTGAAGGTATACAAGGAAAAGAAACAGGAAAGGATTATTATTGCTGTTGTTGCCATAAAAATTACTACAGTGGTGACCTGCCAGCTCTTCTCTTATATAACCTGACAAGGGTATTTTGGATTCCCAGTTGCTTGGCAACCTGCCTTTTATGTTTAAGCCATTATGATGTATCCACCTTCAGAATTACGTATATTCACAGATGATTGGGAAACAAGAAAGAGCCCCTGGCAGGCTAAGGACTCCAAGGATGTGTGGAATCAACAGAGTAGGGTGAGTGGGCCTGGTCAGGGAAACATTTACTCCAAGAAATAAAGATCTGAGATATTTATAAAAAGCCCCTGCTGCTTCCAAACTAAGCTTCCAACAGGAACAAATACTTGTTTTCTCATGTCTCTTTGAAGGACTTTTTCTGCCTTCCTGAAACTTCAGGCAAGGGTCTTTAAGGTAACTTCCAAGAACCATGTCATTCCCACGGGCTATTCCAACTCAGCTGGCCCTTGGAGCCATCACCATTATATATCAGGATCCTGCCATTGCCCAGGTGTATCGCATCCCCTTCCTCATCAACAACTTACCTAAACGTAGGGTCATTTATATGGCTTACACCCACATCCAGAGAAGTATGGTTAATTTTATGTGTCAAGGTGGTCAGGATATGGTGCCCAATGGTTGGGTAAAACATTGGTCTAGATCCTATTATGAAACACTTGTTGTTAAGTGTTATAAAGTCAGTAGCAACTCACAGTGACCCTATGCTTAATACAGGAATGAAACAAAGCGCTGTCCTGCATGATTCTTACAGTTATTGCTATGTTTGAAGTCATTCTGAAAGCCACTGTGTAATGCTACCCCATTGAAGACCTTGTTCTTTTTTTTGCTGAATTTCTACTTTACCAAGCACTATCTTCTTTCCCTGGGATATGCTGATAACTTTCCCCAAGTATGTAAGCTGAACTCTCACCATTTTCACGTCTAAGGAGCATTGTGGTTGTACTTCTATCAAGACAGTGTTGTTTGTTCTTCTAAGCTATTTTCTTTTTTTTTTAATCTTTTTATTGGGGCTCATAAGGCTCTTATCACAATCTGTACATACATCAATTGAGCAAAGCACCCTTATACATTCGTTGCAG
Organism: Tenrec ecaudatus; assembly: GCF_050624435.1. Classification (NCBI taxonomy): domain Eukaryota; kingdom Metazoa; phylum Chordata; class Mammalia; order Afrosoricida; family Tenrecidae; genus Tenrec; species Tenrec ecaudatus. Next base: position 5,020,704 of record NC_134538.1, read on the forward strand.
TCGTCACTCTCATAATTCACCTTCCACTTGGGTTCCTGGAATCAGCTCGGTTTCCCTTCCCCCCCCCCATCCCCCTCCCTCCCTGATCCCACCCCTGGTCCCTTGATAGTTTATAAATAATTATTATATCTTATCTTACACTCCCCGGTGTCTCTCCTCACCCGCCTCCCCATTGCCCATCTCCCAGAGAGGAGGTTACACATAGATCTCCGAGATCGGTTCTCCCTTTCTACACGCCCTTCCCTCCTAGTGTCGCCACTCCCACCGTTGGTGTTGAGGGGTTCGTCTGTCCTAGATTCCCTGTGCCTCCAGATCCCCACTGCACCGCTGTACATCCTCTGGTATAACCAGGTCCGCAAGGCAAGGTAGAATTGGGGTCATGATGATTGGGAGGGGAGGAAGCATTCAGGAACTAGAGGAAGGTTTTGAGTTTCATTGTTGCTACACTGAAACCTGAGTGGCCCATCTCCTCCTCAATACCCCTCTGGAAGGGGTGTCCAGCTGTCTACAGGTGGGCATTGGGTCCCCATCATGCACTCCCCCTCTTTCATGGTGATGTGATTCTCACCACCACCCCACCTTTGTTGTTGGAGACCTGGTCTCCTCTGTCCTTCATGGTCACCTATGTTGGTGTGTTGCTTCCGTGTGGGCTCGGTTGCTTCTGGGCTAGATGGCCACTTGTTTGCTTTCAAGCCTTTAAGTCCCCAGACGCTATATCTCTCAGTAGCCGGGCACCATCAGCCTTCTTCACCACACTTGCTTATGCACACTTTCGTCTTCAGCAATTATGTGAGGAAGGTGATCACACAATGAAGCTATCACTGCTCTACACTATAATTCAACTACAGTAATTCTTCTGTGGGTCTCCCTTATGCAATGTCCAAACTTGCATGCATATGAGGGGATTGAAAATTCCAAGGCTTCAGTCAGATAAACTAAACCTCAAAGTGGCATCCTTGAAATTGTGAAGAAGATTAGTCCGACAAAATAGACACTTTTTAATTTGAGGACGAGAGGTCTAGAGCTTTTAATCTGAGCTCTGTCACCTATGAGAGAGAGAGTGTGTGTGTGTGTTCTCCCATGGCTGCTGCCTCCATGAGTGCTCCTTGTAGATCCTAGCAAAACAACTGCAAACTTTCCCCATTTATCACGAGGCCATCTGTTGGTACAGTGGTGAGGATTTTTGTTTTAGCTGCATTGAAGTGCAAGCCTTCCTGAAGGCTGCAATCCTTGGCCTTCATGAGCAAGTACTCCAGGCCCTGCTCACTTTCAGCAAGCAAGGCTGTGCCCTGTCCACATTGGAGGTTGTTTGTATACCACTCACCTGCCAGTTTGTTACACTCTGGTGGCTTACGTGCTGCTTGATGTTGGGATCAATGCCATGGTGTTTAAATATCAGTAGGGCATTTCATGGTGAACAGGTTTCAGCAGCACTTCCAGACTAAGAACAGTTAGACAAAAAAGAATATAGGATGGCCACTTCTGAAGGATTAGCCACTGACAATTTTAACAACCTATTAAGGACTTCTATGCCCTTAAGTAAGTAGATTACGTGCTTAGATTAAGTAAGTAGTTGCCCTTAAGTAAGTAGATTACCCTCCATTATATTTGTTGGCTTCGTGCCTTCAAACTATAAATAGAAATCTCCCACCACCGACAAATAGACCCTCACTCTACATTCCTTCATCATTTAACTTAGAAATTCAGGGACACAAGGCTACAGGCATCTCCAGCCTATCACATGACCTGCAAACTTTGATTCCTCCTGTCACGTAGAATCACATTGAAAATAAACATCTCCAGACAGTATTAGAGAGAAGCGCTGGATGTTAAAAATGATTAAGCGCTTGTGTCATAGACAAAAGGCCAGCTGTATCCTTAGAAACTGGTCTGGGGAGCTGCTTCAGCAAGGTCACAGCCTTACAAACCCAATGAGGCAACTATTTGCACACATGGAGTTTCTCTGAGTCAGAACTGGCATCATGGTCATTCGCAAAAGATTACGTACTCACATACCTATGTATCTATGTTGGTAAAACAATAGGTTACACGCTTACAGACAAGAATACTTCAAAAAAGACCTGGAAATATCCATTGATCTTTCAATTCCACTTTCGACCAACTTTTTGAATACCCTTCGTCCTTTAAATAGACGTTCATTACTTAAATAGACGTTCATTACTTACAGACTATTTTCTTCATATTTATGCAGATGTTCTTTCTACTTATCTAGTCCTTCAGCTACATACATAGTTCTTTTGGGTTGTTTTGGCTTTTTTTGCTAGTGCCCCCCCCAAACCCCAAAATTCTTTACTGTGTTAAAGTAAATGCAAATACATCATGTTGAGGACAAAGGCACCCGACCCCGGTCATGGTATTTTCAACCCTCTCATACACATAGAAAAGTTGGCCAATGAATGATGAAAACCAAAAATGGAGGAGATGCATTTGAATTATCCAATATTAGCAAAGAATATTGAGTGTGCTATGAATTGGCAGAAGAACAAACAAATGTATCCTGGAAGAGTACAACCAACAGCAAAGATGGTGAGGCTTGTTTCAGGTATTTTAGGTATGTTATCAGGGTGAGACTAATCTCTGGAGATGAACTTTATGTTTGGTAACGTAGAGGGTTAACGAAAAAGAGGAAGTTGATCTATGAAATGAATAGACACACAGCCACAACAAAGATCTCCAGCAGCATTAACTGTGAGATTGGCCTAGAGTCAGGCAGGGTTTTATTCCCATCCTGTGTATGGTCATCTTAGTCCAGAATCTATTTGGACAGCACTTAATAACAACATTGTATGTAAAAGTACTTCATAAATATAAAACAAGATTAAAAATGTTGCTAATTTAATGAGATTAAATTCTACATTTTCTTTTTTTAATCTTATGCTTATTTAAAATTTTTATTCTTGGTTGGGATACATATATCATATTATTCCAAATTTCAGTCGCATCAAGTAAAATTGTACAATTGCTACCACCATCAGTTTCCAAACACTCTTTTTCTCCATGGACTCCTTGTCATCATCTCCATTTTACCCCACCCTCCACCACTGTACCCACCCCCCCCAAACATCTTATTCTACTTGATCCCAGGTTCACTGATCCTAGGTCGCATATACTGAAAAATGGATAGGCATATAACACAGCTTCAAAAGGGTGACCTCCACTGACATAAAACCTCTGACATATACTCTGATATGGACAGACAAGACCTGAAGAAAACATTAAAAACCAAAAATACAGAAAACTTTGGAAACCAGATCAGGTCCAGCTTACAACATAGAGGGGATCAACTGACAAAGTTTTAAGTTGGAGCTAGCATATAGTGTAATACCCAAATCCATTCCTGCTTTTATTTTTTCTTTCATTTTTATTTTTTCTTTTCTTTTATTTTCTGTAAAAGGGGAGTTAATTTTATTTTTATTTTTTCTTTCATTTAATTTGCTGTAACTGGGGAGTTAATACATATGTCATATAGCTCCATAGTTCAATCACATCATACAGAATTTTACAATTGGATCTATAATCAGTTGCCAAACTGTTTTTCCTTCCTGCACTTGTTGACATCATCGCACTCTTATCACCCCCACTCCTCTATATACCCCCTCCCTATTAATTACATGGTTCTAATTTTTATTTTAAGCATTAATTTTTGCATAAGGCTTTTCTCTAATTAATGATTTTTTTTCAGACATTACAAAGCAAGGCAAGTAAAACTAACTTGTCCTAAAGCTTTATGCTAATGTAACCAAGAGGAATTACTGAAACCCAAATGAAGACTGAGCATGATAGTGGGACAAGAGGGAAGTCAAAGGAAATAGAGGAAAGAGCGAGGAGGCAAAGGGGATTTATAGAGGTCTAAGTAAAGTCATGTACATATGTAAATATATTTATATACGCGAATGGGGAAATAGATCTATGTGCATATATTTATAGGTTTAGTGTTCAGGTAGCAGAGGGACTTTGGGCCTCCACTCAAGTACTCCCTCAATGCAAGAATACTTTCTTCTATTAAATTGGCATTCTATGATGCTCACACAATTGCTGAAGATGAAACGGATGAATAAGCAAATGCAGTGAAGTAAGCTGATGGTGCCCAGCTATCAAAAGATATAGAGTCTGGGGTCTTAAAGGCTTGAAGGTAAACAAGTGGCTATCTAGCTCAGAAGCAACAAAGCCCACATAGATGCAGCACACCAGCCTGTGTGATCATGAGGTGCCAAAGGGATCAGTTATCAGGCATCAAAGAACAAAAAAATCATATCATTGTGTGCTCACCTCCCTGATATGATCGCTAAAGACAAATGGGTGCATAAGCAAAAGTGGTGAAGAAAGTTGATGGTGCCCGGCTATCGAAAGAGATAGTGTCTGGGGTCTTAAAGGCTTGAAGGTGAACAAGCGGCCATCTAGCTCAGAAGCAACAAAGCCCACATGGAAGAAGCACACCAGCCTGTGCGATCACAAGGTGTCAAGGGTTCAGGTAGCAGGCATCATCAGAACAAAAAATCTTACCATAGTGAATGACGGAGGAGTGCGGAGTGGAGACCCATTTGTAGGCCACTGGACATCACCTTACAGAAGGGTCTTGGGGAGGATACGGGCCAGTCAGTGTTCGATGTAGCAATGATGAAACTTTCAACTTTCCTCTAGTTCCTAAATGCTTCTTCCACCCACCCCGCCCCCGCCCCCACCACCACTATCATGATCCCAATTCTACCTTACAAACCTGGCTAGACAAGAGGATGTACACTGGTACAGATAGAAAATGGAAATATGGGGAATCCAGGGCGGATGATCCCTTCAGGACCAGTGGTATGAGTGGCATTGCTGGGAGGGTGGAGGGAGAGTAGGTTGGAGTGGGGGGACCGATTACAAGAAACTACATATAAGCTCCTCCCAGGGGGATGGACAACAGAAAAGTGGGTGAAGGGAGACATCGGACAGGGAAAGATATGACAAAATAATAATTTATAAATTATCAAGGGTTCATGAGGGAGGGACAAGTGGGGAAGTAGGGGCAAAAATGAGGAGCTGAAGCCAGGGGTTTAGGTGGAGAGCAAATGTTTTGAGAATGATGAGGACAATGAATATACAAATGTGCATTACACAATTGATATATGCATGAATTGTGATAAGAGATATGAGCCCCTAATAAAATAATTTTTAAAAAAGCTTTTTGCCACTTACTATATACCCTCAAGCTTAGCTTTAATTATCTTTCATATGCTAGCATAATGGAACACTCCACCGTATGACAAAACTACTTTACTTTTCTCTGTAACTACCTGTCATTTTTCTCTTTCTTATTATTTGTTCTGTGGTGAAATGTTTGCTTTAATTCTTTAAGGTGTTCAAGCATTTTCAATGTATCAGTAAAGAGGAACTCATGTACCAGTGACAATTTAAGACAGGTTAATTTCAATAATAATCACATAAGTGAAAAATTTCATAGGGATTATAAAACTAATGTAAAGTTCAAATAAAATCAATTAAAGAGAATGTGTAGTGAAAACTATCTCTAAACAAAATAATTTACCCTATTTTCAAATACCATCATACCATATATTTAATAATCTCAAGCCATAATATAAAATTAACAGAGATTAAAAGCAAAAATTTTTCTCTGAGGTAGAGTATATCTAAAGATAATAAATTAAGGAAGCACGACTATCAAGATTATTCAAATTTTGTTAATAGCTTAGCATATTTTTATACCCTTTTGTATTTAGAATATATTCTATTAAAATATATTGTAAGCAGAAGGAAAATAGACCTTCAGCAGTAAATAAAGAAAACACTGTTTTTTAACAGAGGTAAATTAAAAATTTTTCTAGTTTGCATTAAAATATATAAAATCTAGTAAACATTTAATTAGAGTAATAGAGAATTTTTATAATATAAAACAATTTTAATAAACTTTTAAAATGTCCTATTTTTGACCTATCTTGAATAGTATAAACTTAGGTGGCAAAATCAAGCATATGTATTATCAAACCAAAGTATTGGAATAGTTTTAGCTATGGCACAAGTAAGGATTTTAAAACTTCAATTCTAATGAATATCTATTTATTAATTTGCTACCAGAAATTTAACATAAGACAATATATTACAAGATGTAATTGTTTTTGAAGTAAAGTTTAACTTACCTACCTTCCAATACAACTTTGTATTATGATTTAAATTATCATAATCCAACCTTAGAGTTTTACGTAGTTTAGTTTTTTTCTCATGTTCTAATTTTTCTAAGTTAAGTTTTGATGTTTAAGGCCATTTCAAAGTTAATTCAGGAAAATTACATCAATAAACAATGTGTGAAATTTCTGTCCAAACTTAATTATAAATATGCATTATAAAAGCCATTTGAGAAGTGGTTCATTTACTTTCTGGTCTGCAAAGTTGCTTCTCTTAATTTTCTCATTCTTCATTATTTCTGAAAATCAGAGACGCTGGGCAGAGTTGACAGAATCCTCAGACAGTTAGGCTCCATCCCTTCATTCTTTCAAGTTCTGCTAATATGGGTTAAATTTGGTTATCTGGTGATATGAATGTGGTTCCCTCTATTTTGTTTTACTTATTTATTATCATTGCAAATGCAATATTGTTGTACCTGGGTTCTCTATAGGAAAAAAAAGAATTTTATATCAAGAAAATAGTCACACAATTAAAGAAGTTGTTAGGTCCAATGTACTTCAAGTTCATTGAGCAGATGCTATGCTGAGTGCTTTTCCTGACTTGTGTACCTACCCGGGCTGGCAAACTAAGGAACAAGAACAGGAACCAGGAAGCTGGAAGACAGCAAGCTGTTGGAGGCAGAATTGTAGGCCAGCAACTCAGGCTCATGGCGGCAGAGTCCAATAAATCCAAGTTTGGTAGGCAAGATGGGAGGCTTTCTGATAGCAGCCAGATGTAGGATCCATACCAGTAAGAAAGAAAGAAGCCTTCCCACACAGTCTGTTTAAATAGGAATAGGACACGCCCCTCAGGAAAATTCCTTCCAATTGTATCAGGGCTGTGACCTGATTAAGAAGGTATTACCCTACTTCTCATAACTACTTTACTGGTCCCAACAGATCCCCTCATGGGGTTGATGACATTATGCTAGAACACATCATGGGAGAAGCCTCAATGAACAAACGACTGGGAATTCTCACAAATTGACACAGAACTTATCCATCACAGTAATTCTTGCACAGATAGTTATCAGCATAGTCTAGAGGGAATCTAATTTCTTTTTAAGACTTCATAATACAACCTGTCTTGAAAAGCTTTTCATTTTATTTTACTCACTTTTAATTGGATGTTCCCAGTTCTGGGAGCTTAGTTACATCATACTCAAAATGTCTGTCCTAAGAACCTTTTGTTTTTTTCATTAATAAAAATCACTTAGTTGTTCTTCAAGAGCAGATATTTCATATACTATCTACCTTAACTTATTTAGAAAGGTTTTGTTTTACTGGTTGGAATAAATATAAAACTTTTGCCTGAATGGAGGTACTTTCAATTGTTTCATGGGAATACTATTAAACTTTTTGTCGTAAACTCAATTCTCACTCATAGAAACCCTGCAGGACAAAGTACAACTGCTTCGGAGGAGCATCCTAAAGATAAGTAGACACAGATCCACTAGGTTTTGAGGAACTGTTGCTTTTGGCTTACCATTGTAGAGGCTGGCTAGGATTTAATCTTAGCTGCGCTACTGTCTCGGCCAGAGCCGGGATCCTTTGGCTGGCCCAAAGGCTTTGTCTCAACACAACCTCAGCTTGCCGCTGTCTTGGGGCAAGGTTTAAACCCCTCCAGCCCCACAATCATGGATCTGAGCTCACCCATAGTGTTACTTTTGTTTCCCTCTTTTCTTTCTTTCCCCTCACAGTCTCAGTGGGCTCAGTTTTGCCTTTTTTTTTTTTTTTTCCTTTTTCTATTCCCTTTCCTCTCACAGGAAACTACTGATCTCTGGACCACTCTGCTTAGGCTAGGGCATTTACACTTGCCCTCCATGCAACTGAGGGAACTCCACCCTCTACAGCGTAGTAGAAGACTAGGAAAAACCTGCCTGCCTGGTCAACCTCTGCAGTACTTAACAGCGGCAAGGGAAATCCTGTCCACCTTCCTCTGGGGGAAATTCTGACCACCTACTCACCTGCAGTGCTTAATACATGGCTGGGAAAATCCTACCCACCTTCTTCCGTAGTAAGTCCTGCCTGCATAGCTTGGGGAGCTCGTGCCCATCCTCTGTGATCCCACAAGACTGAGGGAACTTCTTCCCACCTAGTGCCTCACATGGTCTATGGCAGCTCAACCAACACTTTCCAGTGCTCCAAGCAGGAACCTGTGCCTAATCTCTGCGGCAATCTAACTGACCATGGCAATTTCATCCTCCATCCACGGTGTTCCACACCAAAGTGGGCATACCCACCTGACTTCTATAGCACTCCCATTGCAGCAAGCACTCTGAATGCCCTCTGCAGTGCCCCAAGCTGCTGTGGGCCATACTGTCATGGCTACTTGTGAGATCACCCAGTGCAGTACCATCATTTTGAGTCCACAAGCACCCAACCAGCGTCCCCCGAGAGGACCATCCAGCTTGCCTTCCAAATAACAGAATATTGGTTGAATAAGAAGCCACAGAAGGATAAAGCGATTGGCCAATCCCATAGTACAATTAGTTCCAGGCAGCTCGAAGAAGCATTACCACGAGTCTCCCAGAGAAAGCCCTGAAATCTTCGACTTTCTGGAAAATGGCACCGGGCTCCTCTAAAACAATGCACCACAAAGAGCAATCAGCCACAACAAGCTCAACTAAAACAGGAGAAACAAATAGCAATGGCAGAAAATGTAATGAACCAAATGACGTGCATAGAAAAAGCAGACATTGATCTTCCACAGAAAGAAATTTTCAGAATGCTCCTGGGAGTCATACAGGATATGAGGGAAACAATACAGAAAAAAGGATGAAATGATAGAGGAGATAAACAGCATATACCAAAGAGAAATATAAGAGCTTAGAAATTAGATAATAAAAAGCAGTAGCAGACTCACAAACTTCGCCAAATGACTGGAGGAGGCAGAGAAACGCACCACTGACCAAGAGGGCAGCCAAGCAGACTTTAACAAAAGTGAAGAAAAGTTTAATAAGATCATCAGATAAGCTGAAGAAAATATAAGATCTATATCTGATCCTATGAAAAAGAACATCAGAATAATTGGATTAGCAGAGGAAGACACAACAATGAAGTCAACTGAAAAAGTAGTGAGAGAATTCTTGGAGGAAAACTTCCCCAGCATAATGAATGAAAACCAGGCAACCATTCAGGAGGTTGAAAGAACACCAGCTACACTGAGCCCAAAGAAGAAGTCACCAAAGCACATAATAGTTAAACTACCCAACTTTGAGGAAAAGGAGAAAATCATGAGAGCAGTTAAGGAAAAATAAGCAGTCACATATAAAGGTACCCAATTCTGAATATGCTCAGACCTATCAGTGGACTCCATGAAGAAGAGAAGAGAGTTGAGTAACACATTCCAAAAATTGAAGGAAAATAATGCAAACGCAAGAATACTCTATCCAGGTAAATTATGTATCAAGATAGATGGAGAAGTAAGTCTTCCCAGACCAGGAAAACCTCAAATAATAGAGTAAAACAAAACCAGCAGAGGAGCAGCACTCACCAAGCACAAATAAGAGACTGCTACATATAACAACTCCATCCAGAGGGTAACAAAGAGAAAATGGCCCCCAAGATAGGATTATCTCGTGGAAAGATATCAAGAATGAACAACACACACACATGAAAGGACACTGATTAGGAAGGGAAGTAGGAAAACACCCAACACAAAAGGTATGTGATGACTCACAGAGTCCACAGATGAATGGAATAACCCTGAAAATCAATGGACTGAACTCAGGCATTAAAAGGCTGAGGCTAGCATAGTGGCTTAGAAACACAACCCATCAATCTGCTGCTTACAGGAAACACATCTCAAAACTACAGACAAATATAGGCTGAAAAGCAAAGGCTAGAGAAAAAATAAACCAAGCAAACAACAATTCAAAAAAAGCAGGGATTACAATCATAATCTCAGATAAAATTTATCTCAAAGTGCAAACCATAAAAAGAGATGAGGAGGACTGAAACCCAAATGAAGGCTGAGCATGATAGTGGGACAAGAGGGAAGTAAAAGGAAATAGAGGAAAGAACTAGGAGGCAAAGGCCATTTATAAAGATCTAAATAAAGTCATGTACATATGTGAATATATTTATCTATGAGGATGGGGAAATGTGTTTATGAGCATATATTTATAGGTTTAGTATTAAGGTAGCAGATGGACATTGGGCCTCCACTCAAGTACTCCCTCAATGCAAGAACACTTTGGTCTATTAAACTGGCATTTCATAACGCTCACCTTCCTAAAACAACCACTGAAGACAAAGTGGGTGCATAAGCAAATGTGATGAAGAAAGCTAGTGGAGCCCAGCTATCAAAATATATAGTGTCTAGAGTCTTAAAGACTTGAAGGCAAACAGGTGTCCATCTAGCTGAGAAGCAACAAAGTCCAGCCTGTGTGATCATGAGGTATCGATAGGATCAGGTATCAGGCATCAAAGACCCAGAGCAAAAAATCATATCATAGTGAATGAGGGGGAGTGCAGAGTAGAGACCCAAAGTCCATCTGTAGGCAACTGGACATCCCCTTACAGAAGGGCCATGGGTAGGAGATGAACCAGTCTGGTTGCAGTATAGCACCGATGAAACATGCAGCTTTCCTTTAGTTCTTGAATGCCCCCCCCCCCCATCACCACCACCACTATCATGATCCCAATTCTACCTTAAAAATCTGGCATGACCAGAGCATGTACACATGAACAGATAAGAGCTGGAAACACAGGGAATCCAGGACAGATAAACCCCTCAGGACCTATATTGAGAGTAGCCATTCCAGGAGGGAAAGGGGAAGGTGGGGGGAGTTTGGGGGAACTGATCACAATGATCTACATATAACCCCCTCCTAGGAGGTTGGACAACAGGAAAGTGAGTGAAGAGAGACATTGGTCAGTGTAAGACAGGAATAAATAATAATAATTCATAAATTATCAAGGGTTCATGAGGGAGGGGAACAGATGAGAAGCTGATACCAAGGGCTCAAGTAGAGAGAAAATGTTTTGAAAATGATGATGGCAACAAATGTACAAATGTGCTTGAAACAATGGATGTATGTATGGATTGTGATGAGTTGTAAGAGCACCCAATAAAATGATTTAGGGGGAAAAAGTACAATTGCTTTATAGGGTGTCTATGACTGAAAATGTTAGGAAGGCAAACTGCTATATCTTCTCAAATGGAGGAGCTAGTGGTTTTGAACCACAGACCCTTTGATTAGCAGCCAATATTTAACCATTGCCTTACCAGGGTTCCTCTAGGAGTATTTTTGAGAAGAAACAAAAACTAAAAGCAAGCCCACTGTAATTCCAAATCACAGGACATCTGAGAAGCAATGTCCTCATCTTTCTTTGTTTCTTTTTTTAAGTTTTATTACACAGGGTGAACCTATCATTTATAAAGGGAAATAAGTGTGCTTTTCTTGTCCAATGGGTTTAGGTTGGTATTAGATTAATTGATTTTTAAATTATTACAACATTACTACTTAAAAGAATTTATCAAGTAATAACACCAAAAAAGCTTAGCCCTTTGGTGTGGTTAAGGAAACATAGATATAGATAAGGATATTTAATATTTTATTGGGATATTTAATATTTTATTTTATAACATTCCACAATTCAATTAGATAAAGCATGATTGTACAATTACTGCCACCATTATTTTCAAAATATTTTCTTCCTTGCTGAACTCTTTTACATCAGCTCCTGTTTATGCCCTTCCTCCCCCACCCTGGCCCCCACAAACCCTTATTCTTATATTATAAATACTATTGTTATTATTCTTATTTTCCATATCTTACACCATCCACTGTATCCATTCACCTACAATTCTGTTATTTATTCCCCTTGAGTGGAAATATGCAGTCATCTTTGCTGTTTAATTCATCTCCCCTCCTCCCCACACCCCCAGGGGATCTTTGCTCTCATTACTGTTATTGATGGGCTTAATATCTTGGATTTCATGCAATGGAAAATCTTCATCATATAAATGAAAATACACATGTCTAACAAGATTAATGAGGTAAAACTGGGATCCTAATAGTAAGGGCAGGAAGTATTAAAGAACTAAATATATGTTTATCAGTGGAATACTGCACCCTGGATATATCTTCCCTCCTATCTGGCCCTTCTGTGAGGGACTGTCCAATTGTCATACAGGTGCATTTGGGGTCTACATTTTCTCTATGCTTCTTCCATCAATTTGGTTGCTTGTTTTGAAACTTATTATACCGACTCCCATCAATAACTCAGGATCACACAGGCTGGTGTGTTTCTTCTATGTAGGGTTTGTTGCTTGCCTGATAGATAGATGCTTGTTTGACTACAAGCCTTTAAGAAACCAGAATTTTTCTTTTGATAGCCAGGCACCATCTGCTTTCTTCATTGCATTTGTTTATGTCTTCAGCAATGGTGTCAGCGAGTATGATATATTGCCACATCGTTATAACAAATCCCACTTATATCCCTTGCTATTCTCTTGTCCCTGTCATTACCGGGTTCTCACACCAACCACTCAGCCCCCTCTGGAATCTGCAGTCCTGTTGCTGCTCCTTTCTCTTTGGGATTGCTTATCCTTCTTATCTTATATAGATAGACACCAAAAGAGAAAAAAGAAATCTTGTACATCGTTCCAAGTCTAATGGTTGCCCTGACCTACGTTAGATGTGTCTACAGTCTTTCTACTATGGAGTCACTAGTGCTTTTGAACTACTCATCTGTGGTCAGCAGCTCAATGTCTAACCCACAGTGCCACCAGAACTATTATGTGTGTGTGTGTGTGCATTTTAAATCATTAAACCAGAGTAAATTCTTCAAAAATACTATAACCCACTTTAATAATGCCCTCTGAAAGTAGGAAAATATCATCTTTCTATAAGTCTATCTTCTGTATGCTTTATGGGATCCTTTTGAGAACTATATTAGAATAATGGGTCCCTTTATAAGAGCTTGTTAATTTATCTTCTTCAGTGCTCTTTTCAAATAGACTAATGTATATTAAAGTTTTTCTGAGTATTTCTCAGAAACCCAAGCACAAGTACAGGAGGACATACCAGTAGAATTGAGAGCTTCTCCCGGTCACATACTCAAGTTTGTAGAACAGATTTAAAGAGGAAAGTCAAGAGTTGGGTTTATTAGTTCAGTAGTTTATTTTTGAAAGAAAGGCATTCAAACAATATTATGAGAATAAGATGTTGATGAATGATATTAAGGAGGAACAGCAGCAAACCAAGGAACAAAAGGTATTATAGCAGTTTGACCAGGTAAAATAAAAATTTCATCTTATAGTTACCTTATTCTATTCAATTCATTTAGAAACAGTATTGTGCAGTGAAATGACCACTAAAGTTCTAGACTGTCTTTGAAAAAAATGTGTCAGCATTCCAAAAACATGTAGGCCTAAGGACAAAATTATTTATTCATATAATAGTTTGGGGTACCTGAAGGTAGCCCTGTTGAGTTCCCCATTTTATTAAAACAGTGAAGAAATATTCAACTGAAACTTAAAGGTGCATGAAATCTAAATGCACACTGAGCCCAGAATGCCTGATAAAACTTGTAATGTACACTTTACAGAAATAGGTGAGCTTATATCTAATGGGCTGAGACTTTCATTCTCTCAAATTCAGACTGTCAGACCCGAGAATATGTGGTGCCAGGCTCACCAAACTTTCTTTGGCAACAAACTCACCAAAATGTTTACAACCTCAGCTGAAATGTAACCCCCAAAAATGCAACAATAAATCCTGAGGCTTTTTTACTTGGGAAAACTCCCAGGAATCTGAGAGCTGGTAATCCTATATGGCCCTGAGTCTGTGATATCCTGGGGGATGAGGGTGGGCATGCAGGGTGAGCTTCTGAAGCTAATGCACCTTCACATACCATCTACCTGATGCCAGAACATGCCAAGAAGCAATCCCGAGTCTCCAAAAATTATTGAAGGATATTTAAAAACTCTAGTCGATCACCAAATTGTGAAATTGTAAGTTTTTACAAAGTACAGAAAATGAGATGGGTGTTGACATAGAAGTTTAGAGAAATTTAGTCATTAGTAATATACCATTAACTCTATGTCATACATCAGTTAACCTGTAGACAGCCTGTCCCGGATCTAGCCTGCAGGACAAGATTTTGTAAAAATGTTTTCACTTCTCTTTCAAGGGTAGCGGCAGCTGGTGTGAAAACATTAATTCTGATAGCAGTTACAGTCCTGCCTTCATTTTTCCCCATCCTCCCCGAGTCAGTGCAGATTAACCCTCTACTCAGCTCAGCTTAAATTTCTCCTATTTTTCAAGGCTAGAAGTGCCAGGCAAAATGGAGTTCAGTCTATACCTTGAGTAGAAACCATTCCTATTCTGATTATTTAGATTTCTGGGTCACTCCTTCAAATCTGATCATTCTATGATCCTAGACACTTTCTGTTCCCCCCAAGTCCACACCACCAAATTAGTCAATTCCCTTAGGATAAAAGTAAGCTATAAGTAAGTAAGATATAAGTAAGTATAAGTAAGAAAGAAGAGATAAGTTACATATGATATAAGTAAGGTAAAAGTAAGCTATAGTCAATGCCTTTAGGATAAAAGTAAGATACATCATCAAGTAATGCCTTCCCATGACCTCTCTGTTTGACCAGCTTTGTTGAATTTCACTATATAACTAAATTTCACCCATCTCAACATAGCCTTCTCTGAAGGAGAAAACTTCGGGGTCTGATCAAGGACTCCTGGTCCTACCCTCCTACACCATATGGCCTACATTCCTACCACAGGATGTATCATTCAGGTCCCTCGGCCTTGCATTTTTCTTTTCTGACTCTAGTGACAGTGGAGCTCAAGGTAGAAAAATAATTGTGGGCCACTTACACCTAAAAACTTCTACCCATAATGTCTAGAACCAATGAGTTTAATAAGACCCCAAACAGTATGTGAGACTTGATTTAAAAAAGAAAAAAGCATGGGCTCCGTAACTTCGTAATATGGAAAGAAACACTTGAGTTCAAATATTTGCTTAATTGTCTAAAAAGTGAATGTTATGCTAACTCTATTAATTGCTAAATTTAGTATCATAAAATTTCCATTATCTCTGAAAGCAATTTGTAGCTAAGATTCTTGCACTTTACAAGAATTCTCGGTTACAGGCAATGATGACTAAGGAATCACAGCCAAGTGTAAATTAAATTATCAGTAGCCAAATAATTGCAAAAGCAAACAAGAAATTATTTCACATTAAACCATAAAAACAGATGTTTCATGTGGAGTGTGAATGCATCTTAATATGATTAGTGTGAAGTGATGAGACCTTACACTCGGGTGTAAAGATATTAAAATGGTCATCTCTCTATGTGTTTTAATCTATTTTGTATCCCTACAGAGTAAGAAATAGTAGAGGAATTAGTACAAACATGTTTTATAAGTAATATGGATGAGAAGAGTGACTAACAGGAAGGATAGCAACCTGTGTGAGATTCATGTAAGAAATTGACAAGTTCTACCCTGTGCCCAGATACAACTGAGCAGGAGATTCACACAAGTATCAGCAGTCTTAGAAGGACACAGCTTGAAAGACAGGGATGGGGTAAACATATGCGTGTATCTAGATGGCTATGTAAACTAAGAAAGTTAGTGAAATGTCATGTTTTCTCTCTCCAGCTTTAGACAGTGTGAGAGAGAAAAAGACTAGCAGTCGAGGAAACAGTGGAAAGGATGCACACATGTGAGTGGAGAAGAGAAAACGGAAGGGAAAGAGCAGAGAATGAAGCATGGAATTTTCGATGGAGAAAGGGGAGAGGGAGCACAGAACACAGTCTCTGGCTGAATTACTAATATTTTATCAGGTGGTGATCTTTGGCCGTTATGTTTCTCCTGAGAAATACATAGATTGCAATGTTCTCAGGAAGCCATTGAACATGAGCTATGGATCACCCCAGTCAAGCAGGCTGTTTCACACCTGCCTTCTGAAGCCATACCGAGGGGTTACATGAGAGGCAGGCCTCACAGAACAATGCAACGCATCACTTAAATTTACTTGAAGGCTTCCCATTTTGAAGTACTGTGATTTAAATAGTTTCCAAAAATAAAAATCTTGCAATCATATTTGAAATGAGACACAGTCACATGGGCAAATGAGCATATGAGGAAAATTCTAATGTCTTACTTATGGAATAGTGTAGGAGAGTGGAGTACCAATGTATCCTCTATCCAGAGGCTTTCTGGCCTCAGCCTTGGATTAGAATCCATGTTTTGAAATTCTCAGTGAGGGGTCTCTTAAATTGTATTGGCTTCATACAAGGCCTTTTTTTTAAAATAAGGAAAATTATGCTACCTATATCTTTGGATTGTCGTCCAAAGATAATACATGTAAACCATTTTGTTGCTTACTAAATATAATTGCTGCCATTATCACTTAGTAATGCAATGTAATGCAAGTAATGATCCTTGGTGGCAGAGTTTAAAGTTAGTGGAAAGTTCAAACTCACACAGCCCCTCTTTGAAGGGCTGGCAGTTCGCTTCCACAAACGTCACAGCTTTGTAAAGCTTGTGGTGCTGTTCTACTCTGTCCTGAAGGGTTCCTATGAGTCAGAGTCAACTGGATCAGGAAGGATTATGGACTATATTACTGTTGTTAAAGAAAGAGTAAATGAACTAATTTATTATTGTAGTGTCACATTTAGATTGAGAAGAACCATTCAAACTTGTCTTTAAGAACCTTTCTGTAGAACACAAAACGTAGAAGTGGCTCTGGAGCAGTGGATCCCAAAGTCGATGATACTGTCCCCTGGGAGTACTGTCATCATCCGGGGGACTACAACAGCAAATGCCTACACTTTATCATGGGCTGTAGGCTCAGTACAAATGGTTTTGTTTGCCAAACAGATGCGCACATTTGTTTTGTCTTGTTTTCCTGAGAAGAGAGCAGTAGACCAAATAAATTTGAGAACTTATGGTCTAGGGAACAATGAGCATTGTGTGTCAACTTGTGTGATAATTTTATTATATCATATGCTGCTCTATGTAGTAGGCCAGTAGCTATAATGGCTAACACAAAGACTTTCAGCCAGGAAAATGGACCAGGATCTAATCAAAGGTGACCAATTCCCTGTTTTTCTAGGGCTGTTCCTGCTTTAGCAATGGAAGCACCTCACCTTGGAAAACTTCAACTGGGCCAAATCTGGTAGATTAATTGTCCTAAACCCTGTATCTGTCACTTAGCTTAAAGGTTGACCTGGAATAAGATATTAACATTCTGCCTCCATTTACTCTATTGTAAAATGGAGATTAAAACAATCTCTACCAAAGGATTTTATGTGAATTAAAGTTAAAGAGCTTAGGCTGAGCTAGACATGCTTTTCCCAGTTGTTGTAAAGTCTGTTCTAACACAGGGTGAGCCCATTTGTGTTCAAGAAGAACTTTGCTAGGTGTATAGGTTTATCAATGGCTGAATTTTGGGAAGGAGATGACCCAACATTGACTTAAACCCACTGCCTTTTAGTTAAGAGCCAAGTGCATGAATGGTTTTCAACCTGCTTTTACAATCATTCCATTTACAGTCATCTACCTCCATTTAATGTTGTTGGTTTTTGGTTGAGGGGGGCGAGTTTGGGTGTTTTTCTGCATTTATTATCTGTATTTTCTTACTAGAAATGCAAGGTTTCTGAGGCCAGGGCCCTGTCTCTATTTTCCCCTCTCTGCTTCCCTCTCAACTGTCTAAAAGAATGTCAGGTGTAGAGCAGAGGGTTCATTTTGTAAGTCACCCAGGAATTCCATTGACACATCGTAAGGACTCAGGAAGTGATAACTCTTGGTAAGCCCCTGGGATTCAGCATTTTTCTAACAGTAGTTCTACCAGAAGCTCATGCGATTCCAAGGCACAGCAGAATGTTGCCATGGCTGGCAGGGTCGCTATTTTCTTCTGTACTGGAGAAGCAAGATGGTCCTCAGGAGACTGCCCACGGAAGACAGGTCCCCAGGAGTAGTTCAGTGGGAAGAGAAAGAATTTCTACTGACAGAGAAATATCATCCATGGTAATCAGCATTGACGGGAAAAGGAAATAAGGGGAATTTATGTGACAGTTTAATAGGATTTTGTGAAAAATGATATTATTTTAAAGTTTGCCTGAGTGAGGCAGTCAGCACATTAAGGAGGCTCAGGCTTTTAAAAATTGACGATACCATATTTTAACTCTAAGATTTGCCCACTGCTCTTTAGCAGCATTGTACATATTGTCGTATTTATGTATTATGTATTTTTATTATACATACATATGTACACACTGTGGTATGAGTCTCATTTAAATGCAAAGTCTACCCAAAGGCAAAGAGAAGAGTGAAACTTAGTTATGGAATATCTGGATATTACATCAGAATTTAACGATTTCACCCAGACAAATAAACTTAGTTTTTCTTTCCATTATTTTCTTGATTATATTCTATTTTTTTACCATGGGAGAGAGAAGTGGTTTAATGGTGGTGGAATGTTTGCCTTTCGTGGGAGAGTTCCTGGCTCATATGCCTTATGTGCAGCCGCAATTCCCCTGTCAGGGGAAGCTCCCTTGTTGCGATGATGTGAAATAGGATTAAATGCACAGATGAAGATAGACTAGGGAGAAAGAACTGGCGATCTAAAATCAGCCAGTGGACACCAAAGGGATCATACTGATTGAGCTCAACATTTGATTGTGGACCTTTCACCGGACACGTGGTTTTACCCTCTGTGCATGAAAAGTCAGGCCAACAAAGGAACAGAAACTAGCCCGAGAAGGAGGAGAAGACCATAGCAAGAGATGCATCTCATAGGGCAAGTCTCTCCTCCAGTACACCCCACAGAGCTCTCGTTGGCCTGGTGTCCATGGGAGATGAAGATGAATCATTCCAAGTCTGCCTCAGATTCAGTGTATCCTAGAAGCTTATCTTCCTGCAACCGGAAGCAGGGAGCATGGAGGCACCCCACTGCTTGAGAGCAGAACTAACCCACTCCGCAGGATGATGCAGAGCAAGGTCATCAGTGAGAGTAAAGGGCGGGAACTGCTTGCTCTGAAATGTCACTTACATAACATCAGCTTGTAAATTGCCATATAGTCTAATGCAATGAAAGAAACCCTTGGGATCTGATAAGAAACCATGAGAAAGGAGAACTGGAAAATTGGGGTTTGTCAGCACTGACCAGGAGAAATTGGGCTCTCACTTTAGGAGTCTGTTACAGACCAAAGATGCTCCCAGGGCTGGGGGAGGGGGGTATGCAGTAGGGGGCAGGGGTAGCCAATGCATCAGGTGGTGAGAATTGTCTTGTCTTTGATACAGCTCTCTTCCCGCTCACTCTGTGCTGGTCAAGCTGCCCCTAAGGTCTATTGCAGTGGCCCGCGTGGATCAACTCACTAGCACTGGGACACTTTGTGAACATAGCCTGTCTGGTTAGTTTTGAGCACAGGTATGTCATGTATGGGACTACATGTTCATAATTCTATATTACTGAGTTTGATTGCGATTTTAAAACTCATCCTCTTGCAACTTTGGCCCATACAATTCAACCCACCTGGACAAATTGATAAAGCATTGTTTCTGAGACGTTGGAAGCAAAGGTAAAGGATGGAACCAGGTAAATTCAATCCCATAAGACCAGATGGAACTTTTCAGTTAGAATATTCCTTTTTTTAAAAAATATTTTTATTAGGGGCGCATACAACTCTTATCATGATCCACACACACATCAATTGTGTAAAGCACATTTGTACATTTGTTACCCTCATCATTCTCAAAGCATTTGCTCTCCACCTAAGCCCTTAGCATCAGCTCCTCATTTTCCCTCTCTCTCCCTACTCCCTTCTCCTTCAAGAACCCTTGATAATATATAAATTATTATTTTGTCATATCTTGCTCTGTCCGACATCTCTCTTCACCCGTTTCTCTATATAAGGATCTGGATCATCTTATCTGGCTTCCCCATCTAGAGATCATCACAAGTACATATAATTAAGCTCTGTAGAGTCCTTATAAATCATTTCTGCCCTTGTGCCACCCACCGTTGGGTGATGTCAGAAAAGAGGAATGAAAGACTTAACAGCCTTTGCCAACAGTGATCCAGAGTCTCTGGGTGGAGCAAGTGGCTAATATGCCAACAAAAAGGCTCCAGTCCATCCAGAAGCACCTTGGAAGAAATACCTAGAGACCTACTTCAGAAAAATGAGCCCCTAGAAGCCCTATGCAGGGCAGTCATACGTGAACACATATGGAGTCACTGAACAGCAACTGGTTACCACCAATCCACTTCCCTGCAATAACTCTGGCCCAGTTCATCTTCCACCCTGGCCTTGACCCAGGAACGCTTTCCTTTTTGCCACACCAAGTTTTTAAGTTAGCAACTAGATATTTTAAAAAAAACATATTATATTCCCAGATACACTCTTGGCTCTTTTCTAGTATAGTTCAGATATCTAACATCTTACAAAGCCACAGATCACCTGAGATAAATGTGCATGTGTTAAAGTTAAACCTGGCAGAAGATCAAGTACCTTATTTAGGTAGGGTTGTCCCCTGGCTTCAGCAGAATTCAAGAGCAGTAAGGAGTCAGACACAGCCCCACCCTTCTTTCCCAACATGCACCTGGACTCATGCCCAAGGCCATGCATTCCCTTACTCTTTTCTGCCACTTAGTGAACCATACAGCAGAAGAATAATGCATAGAAGAGACCAGAGTACAAAAGTTTTAGGAATAACTCAGGCTACAGAAGAGACTTGATCCCTTTACTCTAGAGTGTCACATTTGTACCTGCCATGCAGTCAGTAAGCACTTTCTCTACAGTGGATACTGAAGGAGGCTCTGGGGGTGGATTAGTAATAAATCCAACATGTTATAAATAACACCTGCATTCAGGGCGATCACCAAGTCCCGGTTGTATTATTCAAAACAAATCCATTCCCACATCTGATCCCATCATTGGCCAGAAAGGCTTCCTCAGATTTAGCCAGAAACTAGGGCAGGGCTTTGCTCCCATGTGGCTGAGTAGTGAGACAGTAAAAGATGAAGGTGCTATTGGAGGCACCCTTTCACAGAACAAGGGACTGATGCTCAGACTTTGTTTAGTGACTGGCCAGGCTATACGGAAAGCAAGTGGAACAAGCTGGATTTAAAGGCAGGTAGTGCACCTTCTAAACCTATGATCTTGACTAAGCCCCACTAAGTTTCTGGCAAAAGTCAGTTCTATAGAGATAGTCTCACAAAAGATGTAACCATGATTGAGAATATATTGTCAGAGGAGAGATTTTAGAGTGACAAGTGAAGCAAGGACTCTCCTTTTGACCTGACAGATGCTTGGGGCATGGGTGTGATTTGTAATCATGAGTGCTTTTGACAAACAGCTTGGGCTTGCTCCATTCCAATGTTGTTCCCTTTAACTCCATTCATTACTCCCATCGCCAGAGGGATTGGGATGGAAATGCAGATAAATAAGAATGATCCATCACCAATGGTGTAAAAACAAGACAAGTCATTTGCCCCAGAGGAAATGCTACCTGAATCACAGCCTCCACTTCATATGTTCCTCCTATTACTTTTATAATATTTAGATAAATGAAAGCATTAAAGTCAAACATTCAGACCTCTAGGGAATCCATAACAAGGTATATATGAAACATAAAATTACACTTATCTTCATAGGCTCTGTGATACATCAACAGGAGTTTTCTCACTAAGCCACAAATCTTACTGTGTCCAGAAATTCATTTGGTATCTGTATTTACAATCTTAAATGGGTAATTTCAAAAAGGAAAACTATAGTTATGGCTTTGCTTTGAGCAACTCTCAATTTGGGTAAGGAACATGGAAGCATGCTGTTCGCTGACCACCCTGTGCTCGAAAGTCAAGTTGTGCCTCCAGATCTTACCTCAGGCAGAAGGAACAGCTACGACCATGTTTCCCCAAAAGTAAGACATCCCCCCAAAAGAAGACCTACTGACAGTTTTATCTCACTGAAATATAAGGCATCCCCCCAAAATAAGACCCCGAACATAAGGCCTCCCCAATAATAAGGTCTCCCCAATAATAAGGCCTACCCAATAATAAGGCCTCCTGAAGAAACCATAACTCTGGACTCTGGACCATAGCGGTGGGCGGCCGCCACACAGCTCACTGTTGGCTGCAGTGCAGCCAGAGAAGACAGGAAGTGTGAATAAATGTACCATAGATTATGAGTAAATGTACCATAGAAATAACTAGAAATTCTTGATACTGTAGGATTCACAGTTTGTCTGGTTATGCTGGTTTGTGATGACAACTACTACCCTACTATATACAGGTAATAAATTTCCTCTTTTTCTGTTCAACAATAAATATGTACCGTATTCCTCTTCATTGAAAAATAAGATATCTCCTGAAAATAAGACCTAACACATCTTTGGGAGGAAAAACTAATATAAGACACTCTTATTTTCATGAAAACAGGGTATTAAAATCACCATCTGAGGCCAGTGGGGATTTGGTGGTAGATTTCTCTCCTTCCATCCTGGAGACTCAGGTTTATTATTATTATTTTAAGCATTTATTTTAATCTATTATTAATTGGGAGTTCACACATACATTATATCATTCCATAGTTTAATCACATCCAGTAGTATTGTACAATTGCTACTGCAATTAGTTTTCCAGGCATTTTTTCTGTTCCTGGACTCCTTGACATCATCTCCCTTTACTAACCCCCCCACTCCCCACCCTCACTGTACATACCCCCCTAAACCCTTCTTCTACTTGCTGTCCCTATTGGTTCATTCAAGTCTGGGTTTCATAGATGGAGACTCAGCTTTAATTCCCAATCAACAACCAGCATCAACTGTCAGTGGAGGTTTTCCTGTTGATGAACAGTTTTCATTAGTGCTTCCAGACTAATACAAAGTAGGAAAAAAGGACTGACAAAAACCAGCCAATGGAATACAGAGGGGTCCCAGACATCTCACGCTAGAGTATATAGAGTCATTATGAGTAGGGGGTTGATGCAGTTGCAGCTAATAACATTGAAGGTCTGGGAGTTCCTGGGTGATGCAAACAGCTAATGTATTTGGCAGCTATTTGAGAGTTTGGAGATATGAGCCCACCAAGAGGCATGCCGGAAGAAAGATCCAGTCCTGCAAAATTAGCCATTGGAACTCCTATGCAACATCGTTCCACTCTGGCACTCAGAGGCGCCGCCCCCCCCCACCCCCCCCACCCCCGCATAAGTCAAAGTCAACTGAAAGCAATTGATTGGTTTATTATGAGCCTCTACATTAAGTACTGTGCTGTGTATTTTGAAAACATAACTTCACGTACTACTCATCATAACCAAGCAAAGAGTTTTATTTGCTCCATGCTAAGTCAAACAAATGACTGACACATTAAACAAGCTCACGGAAAAAGTATAGATAGCATGCCAAAGAGCGGGACTCACCTCTGTTCATGAGCTTGATGAACGTGTTAAGCTGCATCTTGCCTCCATCATTTCCTTTGCTGAGAGTATCGTTGCCCAGTGGTTTTGAACTGTGCAAAGCCAGAATCCCCATCAGGTCCTCAATTTTGTGGCCTCATCATCTGGCCGGAACTCCTGTTCTGTTGCTAGCTATTTGCGGACTACTTGTCACTCATCTCTGCAGCCCCTTCTTTTTCTCAGCTACCTTTGAAATGATGGGTTTTATCATCTAGAAACAGTACATTCCTGAAACCCATACAGGAAAAGTCTTCCCAGGCTTTTTGGAGTAAGCCTACCCCCGTCCTCACCAGCACATCCCACCCTGAGCTGTGTTTGTCCCACAGAGACACAGCCTCGGGTACGCCGAGGCTATGTACTGTCTCTGAGCAAAGAAGCAGAGCTTCCGAATGCTGGAGGGTGTGATGTTAAGCCTCTTTGGTAGAAGGAGCCACGTTAGAAGGGGGCGTATATTCTTAAATTACAATGACGATTTCAGCCCAGAACATTTCGGGTAGATGGTCACCAAGTTTTCCCTTCAGGAGGTGTGGGCAAATCATCATGTAGTTGAGGAGGGCTGACTTACATTTGTAAAGGCAACGTGATCCGTTAGGCTGCACACGTTTGTTTGAAAGGGATATGCAATCAGTTCTGCAACCTTGCATTGCTTCAACGGTTTAATGATGTGAAAGCCTCTGACCAAACGGAAGAAAGGAGAACAGAAAAGCAGGGTAGGAAAGATACCTGAGCTAGGGAAGCGAGGGGAGAGAGGGAAGAGGGAACATAGAATAGAAAGGAGAGAAGGATGGAAAAGGAAGAGCTAAAAGGCTTATTTATTTTACCAAAGTCTGCTTTTTAGGGTGAAATCTTACCTCATCTCCAAGCAGCTGTATCCCCAGGCCTGTGAAGGGCATGGTGACTTTGCTACCTTCTGCTCAGAGCCTTTGACCACTAGTCCTTGACTCTCGAGTTTCTCCAGGGAACCCTTTGACCACTAGTCCTTGACTCTCGAGTTTCTCCAGGGAACGTTGGGCAATATCTAGAACGCAGTCAGCCCTAGCCTGGTGTGGTGCCTCAGGTTCCACAGAGATGGACGTTCTTTGGCGATTGGTTCCAGCTGACAGAGCAGAGGGAACCAGGAACACTGCAACTGAGGTAGTTAGTTTATTGTGCCAACCTGGCCGCTAAACACATGTGGGGTTAATTGAAGGACGGAGAGATAAGTGGTTCGGTGAGCCTCACCTTTCTAGTTCTTGGGTCACTTGCTCTCTGACGGTCGGACCAGGGTGCAGCTCATTAGCCAGTTCCCTGCTTCAGCTGGCAAGGCTCACTTCCTGCAAGACATTCCTGAGGAGTAGCCACATGGACCTACCCTAATGCAGCCCTGGGTGCTGGAGCAGCCGTGTGGAGACCCCTGCCAGTGCTGAGATGCTCACACATCCACTGACTGACTCTGCTTTTCTCCTGCAGTCGGCATCACTGCGTGTGTTTTGTGAGATGGAGGAGGACTTTGTGGATTGGTGTTGGACATATGGGTTAATGTTGGACATGTGGGCTTGGGCAGCACTGAGTTGGGATGTTTTCTTGATGCACACTTAACCTTTATATAAAACTCCCTCTTATACATGAGTTTCTGTGGATTTGTTTCTCTAAAGTGCGCAGACTAACACAGCAACCATGACATAAAGGGCCAAGGGTCTTAAATCAATGATGTATCCATATACATGTTGCTTTTATGGAAATGTGTGTGTATCGGTGAATGGGGAAAATGAATACAAGGAGAATGAGAAAAAGGTAGAAGGCAAAAATGACACCCAAAGAAATGACACCTGCAAGGGAGAGATGTATGGATACAATGAAGGGATGGGACAGAAAACAAGAGAGAGGGGTTGAATGTGAAGAGAAATAAATGAAAAGGAAAAAGTAAATCGATATTTCAGTTTAGCTTATGTTAAGTTTGAGGCCCAATGCAGGCGAATCAAGTGGGTGCCACTGGGAACTAAATTGACTGACACCTTCCCATTCCAAATCCTGAAGAAAATCTGTGGAGAGCCCACATTCACATAATGTTTGGATGGGTGGGGGGTGGGAGGGTAAAAGGTTCCAAAAATTAAATGGGCCCATGCCTTTTCTATTTTGCTAACACAAGTTTGAAGTGAATTCTGTCACTGGATTCTTAGAGTTCAAAAATAATTTTCAAACTTACATGCAAACGAATAAAAAATTATACTCTAGTCTACATAAATTCTATGAGTCCAGGGATTAAAGAAGCCTGCACATGATCCTATCAGTCGATAATCTATAACATGGAAACCCAGCAGTCCATAATTTATAACATGAAAACCTAGGGGCATGTGAGGAAGTTCACTATGGTGGCTGGAATGTGATGTGGTCTTCAGCAATGAGCTATCACATAACCTAAGAACCATCTTCTCTTCATAGCATCTACTCTGGATGATAAGCATATCAGTACATATTTTATCTGTCTTGGGATTTGCCATCAGAAGGCACATATCTGATGTATTTAGGATCTTTAAACCTGAGTGAGTTTTTACACACTTAGTAGAGTACCGAAGCATAATACTAAGATCTGACTTAAGAAGAGTTGTTTCAGGATCATGCATCACCCTATCTAATTTAACAATATTAAGAATTTTTAAAATAACAAAACTTATTATTATCAGGGTTCTCTCAATGAACTTTGGAGTCTGTCACAAATTATATAGTCTTCAATAACTACATAAGAAATATTCTGCTTTGTCTTCATAGAATATATACTTACATACACCTAAGTTGATAGTCACTTACTCATCTGTTGGTTTGTTGTACTGTGTGGGTTTGCATGTTTCTATGTTTCTGGAATTATGTGTGTTAGTCCGGGTAGACTAGAGAAACAAATTCATAGACACTCATATGTGTATAAGAAAGAGCTTTATATACAAGAGCAATTGAACATTGAAAAAATTCCAGCCTAGTCCAGATCAAGTCCATAAGTCTGATATTAACCCATATATCCAATACCAATATATAAAATCTTCTCAGACACATGAAACACATGCAATGATGCTGAGTGCAGGAAGATCACAGGGCAGTGGGAGCGAAGCCTTGTGGATCCAGTGTTGTTGTAAGCATCTCTGTCCTCACAGGGGTCTCCACATGATTCCTTCAGCTCCAGGGCTCTGTCTGTCATCAGCCTCTCTCCATGTGTCTTCTCAACAGGGATGTCTTGCAGAGACTGAGCTGAGAAAGTGTGTCTCCTGCCTCCCAGGAGGAATTCAGAAGTTCCCAGAATTCTCAGGAGAAGGCCATGCCCATACAGAGGGCTCATTGGCTATGACCTGATTGATAAGCTAGACTCCACCCCTTCACTCTTAATCCTGTCAAATTTGACAAATGATTATGTAACTACCATATTGTGCCACAAATATATCAAAAGTCAGCAGGTTCAGCCATCGTGGACAGACTGAAAGCAGACCTTCTAAACAACGACAGTGTCGGAAGAAAGGCCTGAAAATCCACTCCCTAAAAGAATCCAATGCAACTCTCTGGATTTTGTCTGAGCCTTCAGCTTGCTATCTTTGGAGAGATCACCCAAAGGGGAAAATTGCTGGAGAAGGACATCATGTTTTGAAATATGGATGGGGAATGAGAGTGAGGACGCCATCGATGGGGTGAATTGTCATAGTTGCTGCAATCCCAGGACTCAGATATATCAAAGATCACGAGGAAGACACCAGATCAGCCAAGGTGCTGTTCTCTTACACATGGGTCCCCGTGAGTTGGAGCCAACTTGACGGCAATTAATGACCAGGCTGATGCATCATAAGAGAGACCCTGAAAAGGCTAATAGAACAGTAAAATCTTCCATAGAAATAGAGCAGTCAGTACATGAAAAATTAAACCTTACTCAATCTCCTCGGACGATAGATTCTGGATCTGAAATAGAATTCTGAGCATGATTTGCAAAGCAAAGTTTTAAAAAAATCAAGTTTAGAATTCTCAGACTCAACTGCTAGAACAGAAGCAATTTCTTCATCCAGCCTTGCTCTAGTTTGTAGAAGGACGAAGGCATAGATAGTGGCCCATGAATTTCTAATAAAGTCAAAATTATATTTCTTAGACAATGTAGGATTCTAGAATCTGGAGGTTTTCTGAATAGTTTAGCATACATAGCTAGATGTGGGAAGAAGAAGTGATTCTGTTGCCACGTTCTTAAGTGTATACCAGAGACTCCACCAAGAAGCAATGGGAGGTGTCAGTGGGAGGACAGAGTAGACACAAATCAAACACAAAACAGAATAAGCTAATGACGAGGCAAGATCGTCAAGTAAATAAGAGCATGCATGGATCCTGGAACCAGCCTCTCACATTTAAATCCTGGCTTTGCACTTGCTAGTGATAACAAAAAACCAACAATGAAACGCACTGCCATCGAATCCACTCCACCTCAAGGTGACCTACGGGACAAAGTAGAAGTGCTTCTTATGAATGATAAGATTGTAAATCTTGAAGGGACCAAGAAGTCTCCTCTTTCTCCCTAGGAGCAGTTGGTGGATTCAAACTGCTGACTTTGTGGTAAGCAGCCCCATACACAAGCTACCATGCCACCAGGGCCCCAACAGTAACATTAGTCATGCTAACTAGCCTCTTTTGTCCTCCATTTCACCATCTATCAAGTGAGGAAAATAGGATCTGCTTCAGAAAATTGTTGTGATCCTTGAGTGAGCTATGATTTAAAAAACTCTTGGAAGAGTGCCCAGCCAGCGTAAATACTTTCTGAAAACTACCAGGCACTGTCAAGACTTTTGCAACTGATGCAACCCCATGTGAGTCAAAAGTAGAAATATGCTCCTTGTGCTTGGAAGGTTGACTTTTAAAAAAAAACTAAATTTCCAGGAATTTCTTCTGAAATGCCTCTGGGAGAAATCAAATCTCTAACGTTTTGATTTCCAGCCAAGAATATTGTTTGTGCCATCCAGCAAATCCAAGCACTTTATAAGTGATTGTTAACCAAGTATTGCTTTGTCCTTCTAATAATTAAGGTTTTGTGACAACCAGCCAGAGCCATGGTTCCGAGTAGTTTGGCAGTTATGACGCCATCGTGATATCTGATATCATGTAAACACTCACATGATGAGGTCTGCTATCAACAATCAATCAATTCATAGGGAGTTCTCTTATGGGTATGGCCTGTTTCCAATACAGGAGGCAAAGTGTGTTTGTTTTTTGCTAGGTCTAGATCCGGCAACTTGCTCGCCATCTGACGTACTGATCTTTGATCTTGAGCCAGTTGCCTGCCTGTATTTCCTGCTGGTCTTGGGAGTCATCAGGAACCTGCTATCTTACCTTCTTACCTTGAAAAAATTTTCTTTTGACTCACAGCCATCAACCTACTGTAGAACCTGCCTATCAGCCCCTAAATCTCCACAAGTCAGGTGAACTCTCCAGCCTGACATCTGACCCATGGGCATGGGACTTGCCAACCTCTCCAACTCGGCGAGCCACTTCCTTGAGATAAATCTGTCTATGGACCTATGTAAGTTCCACTGGTTTGCTTAACACTGCCTGTCTATAAACTAAGTTGAACCAAATTCTAGGGAGTTAACACAAAGGGCCAGTTCTCAGACATAATCTCAGTCTCCTCAAGTCCGCCTTAATTTACGAAATGAGACTGAACAAACAAAAATGAATTCCTTGACGGAAACCAGAGATCAAACCTGACAGCAACACATTCAATCCAGAACTCGGTGTGGTTTTATAGAAATACCTGCTACCAGGCATGGAGACAAAAAGGCTGAAGGCATATAAGGTGTCTTTCTTCACAGTGTGCACAGAATCTGCTCTGCTTTGATTTGAGCTTCTCTGGGGAAAGGAAGAGATTTTTTTTTAAGTTATGAAAAGGCACTGCAATCAGAGTCTTCCATTATCACAGGGATAAAATATCAATTTTTGTCTGGATAAAATGAAGCACAGATTGGCCCTGATAGGGAAAATTAAATTTCTGGTCTCCACTTGATTTGATATTTATCACTCCTTTACCCCCAGAAATGTTCTGTCATAAAACATTTTTAAAAATTTTATTCATCACCTACCAAACAAACTTAGAGCCTCTTAGAAAACAGAACTGACAAATAACGGGTGTGATTGAAAGAAAATCAGAGGGCTGAATAAGAAACAGGAATGAAGAAAAATTATCAGAAATATGAATAATCTCAGGAAACTTTGAAAAAATAAAGCAGGGGTTTGAAAGAGAATAAGTGTCAGAGGTTCTCACATGAAGTCTAACTTCACTGTGCCCCTCAGAGACAAGCAGACAAACAAACTCACTCACCGCCTCCGTGGGCATTCCACTCAGACTGACTCTCTTGGTTTCTGAGCCTGCAAAGCTCCACAAGGGCAGATAGCCCCCTCTTGCTCTCTTGGAGGGGCTAGTGGATTTGGGTCACTGATCTTTTTGTCAGCGATCCAAAATTATCCCCACAGTAGCACCATGGTTCTTTCTCTGAGACAAGCCAACACAAATAGGAAATTGCTGCTCATCCTTGCAGAATGCTGCTGAGATGAGCCCAACCCACACCTGTGCTAACTGAGAAGAAAGCCTACAGAAAGTTGACAAGTCCCCCATTGTACCTGAGATAGCTAAAGTTCATTGTGCCAACCTGGCCGATAAACACAGGTGGGGTTAATTGAAGGGCGGAGACATAAACGGCTTTGTGAGCCTCACCTTTCTAGTTCTCAGGTCTCTTGATTTGTTATGGTCGGACAAGGGTGAAGCTACCTTAGAGAGATCCCTGCTTCAGCTGGCAAGGAGCTCACATCCTGCAAGACATCCCCAAGGAGAAGCCACATGGACCTATCCCGATGCAACCCTGGGTGCTTGAGTAGCCGTGTGGAGACCTCTGCCGGTGCTGAGATGCTTACATGCTCACTGATTCGGTTTTCCTCCTGCAGTCGGCATCATAGTGTGTGTTTTGTGAGATGGAGGAGGACTTTGTGGATTGGTGTCAGACATAAGGGATAATGTTGGACTTGTAGGTTTGGACTGCACTGGGTTGGGATGTTTTCTTTGTGTGCACTTAACCTTTTTAGTATATGTGCTGCCGAAGCGAGCACAATGTGCACTTAATCTTTATATAAAACTCTCTCATACATGAGTTTCTGTGGATTTGTTTCTCTAAGGTACCCAAACTAGCACAGTAGTACCCTAAGCACCAGCTTCTTCACCCAAAGATTTGGAATCGGAAGAATCAGAGAAATGAAATTTAATTTCTCAAAATGAGATTCTTTGTAGAAAACTTTCACCACATTCTGTTTTTACCAGGGCAGCTTAGATGAGGCACTGCCTTTTAATGTAATGCCTTGTAATACATTACATTAAAATTAGGCTATGAATTCTAAGTAATCCAGGTTTTATTTTTTCCATCCCTGAGAACAGTGGTTTGGCTTGTTTCAGTTATTATTACTGCTCCTCTATAAAAATGGGACTTTCTTTTCCCTCATTAAAAATAAGTTCAAGTATGAATAAAACAATATATATATATACATATATATATACATATATATGTATGTATTACGTGTAACAAATCAGTGATGCCTTCAGGCAATCTAAACACTGGTATTAGAGCTTAGATACCAGTAGACTCCTAACACTGGTCTTAGCGTTTAGTTTAGAATTTAGACTAATAAAGTATGAAAGGTGCACCACTCCACTGAATTAGGACAAGATCTGATGCCCAGTCCAGGTGCTGCAGGTCAGTTATTTTAAATAAAGGCGCATAATGGTAATGGCATTCCTGGGTGGCAAAAATAGTTCAACTGCCAGTGATTTATTGAGAAGTTAGTGGTTTGAATTCACCTAGGGACATCTTGGGAGAAAAGTCTGGCAATCTACTTCTAAAAGATCATATCCATTAAAAACTATACCCAAACAATACCCTAATCTGAAGCACATGGACTCTCCAGAAGATGAGAACAATTGGATGACAACTGAAGACATTAAAAATGAGGCCATTGATACCACTAAAGTAAATTCAGGGACGATTAAAGTGGTCCTTAACAAGCAGTTTCAACTGTGTCATATAAGCAAATAAATAACACAAGTGGGGACAGGGGTCATCCAAGAGTCCTTAGGGAGAAGATATTTTCTAAATATCAGCTGAAAAAACATTCTAATCAGAGGAAGCTGGTACAGTGGCAAATGGTAAATGCATAACCATTCTGGAGAAACTGCCTGTGGTAGCTAAGCTTCTAGAACAAAAAGAACCTTTAGAGTTTCATTCTGAGTCTCCCCACCTGGGCTCACATGCTTGCTATCTCTGCGACCATTAACAACTTACTCAAATTGTAATAATAGTCCCCACTTCACCAGGCTGTGATAAATCCCTTAGCCCAACGCCAGGCTCAGAGAGAACACCCATGCGTGTGGACTATTATAAACAGCTGCGGTTGGCAGTGGTTACGGTGTGTAAAGGGTCCAGTCTTATATTGTGGGAGACATTCCATTT
This sequence comes from Tenrec ecaudatus, assembly GCF_050624435.1. Taxonomy (NCBI): domain Eukaryota; kingdom Metazoa; phylum Chordata; class Mammalia; order Afrosoricida; family Tenrecidae; genus Tenrec; species Tenrec ecaudatus. The sequence goes on from NC_134538.1 coordinate 5,052,800, forward strand.
CTGTACCTAGATTTGTCAGTGAGTGAAAGGCAACAGGTGGTGCTTGAGGACGAGAGTCGTGAGAATTATACTTCCAGACTATGCAGTGGAGCGAATGCAGCCTACAGGCTTGGGTAGTGTAGAGAGCTTCGCGTTAGAAATAATCGACTCCCGTCTAAGATGGAAGAGGTGAGACTATAACAAGATCCCATTGAAAGGAATCCTAAGTAGGTAACATGAGCTGGCCACTGAATATGGAGGGGAAGGAAGAATCACCTCTGACCGCCCCATTTTGCGCCTGCGTAGTTTGCAGAACGACACTGTCATGAAGCGCAATTTGAGCATGAGCTGGAGGAACTGACTGGGAGGAAGGGGAACAATGATCAATTTTGTTTTCACACGGTGCCTCTGAAGTACTTACAGGATCCAGGGAGTGTCCTCCCAGCATTTGGAAGTTTGAGTCAGTCATGTGGAAGCAAAGGCAGAGCTTAAGTTACTGAGTTTGAGGTATATTTGCATACAGGTCTATGGCCGAAATGGAGTGAGTTTATGGCAAAGCTGAAGGGGAGCGGAGGGAAGGGAGGTACTCCTTCCTGGGGGTCTCACAATTAGGAAGAGGACAGATGCGGAATCAGCAGTGGAAAGAGAAATTCCAGAAGGCAAGGAAAAGTCGCCACCCTCTCAAGGGGTCCTGACATACATACATTATCAGTTAGATATAAATCCATGGAGACCATGCAAGCTAGCTAAGCATTGGGACTTGAAGTAACAATCACAGAAATATAAAGGGTGCACTCTACTGAATTAGGACACGATCTGACATCTCATTAATGTGCTACATAATCATTTACCTTTAAATGAAGGGTTAACTAGGTTGTACGTAAGGCACAGTAACTTAGAGACTACAGGGGGATAATAAGGAAGGAGAAATTCAGAAGGCAAGAGAATGCCCCTCTTGTAACAAGGAGTCAGGAAGAATTAAAGGAGGGTGAAGATTAAGAAGATGTCGTTGGGGTTATTAAGTAAGAGGTCATGGAAGGTTAATAAGACATTAAGAGTTTCAGAATGAGTCCTAGTGGTGCGATGGTTAAGAGCGTTGATGTTATGTGAAAAATTGGCATTGACCACATCAACCCCACTATGGCAGAGAGACGCGGCAGGTTACTTCTGTCAAGAGTGTAGCCTTAGAAAGCCCGTAGGACAGTCTATTCACACCTGTAGGGTCACTATGAGTCACAGTGGACTAAAGAGCAATAGGTTGGACTTTATAAGAAGGACTCAACTGCCAGGCAAAAGATCACCAGTTTTAACCCACCAACTACTCCACAGATGAAAATGCCTGAGGATTTGCTCTCATGAAGATTACCGTCTAGGAAATCCTAGAAAGTAATTCTGTCCTATGGTCGTCATGAATTTGAATTGATAGAGGGACTTTATCTTATTTTTGAAATTTAAAAAGTCCCAGAAAGTTCAAAGATAATACAATACCTGCAGCAAATATCTAAGTGTTATTTGCTACAATGAGCATTAAAATGCTACAATGAGCATTTAAGGAGTGAGTTTGAATTGGAGAAGTGAACTACTAAGTGTGAATCATTTATTGTTTCATGAAAAGACGCAGGACAGAAGTGTGAGAGACAGCACGTTAAGAAAATACAATTCCATATGGAAATAAAGAAGCAGTGTTACCGTAAGGAATGATGAAGATGCTCCCTGAGAAGCCAATATTAGAAAGGCAACTAAAATAATGGGGATAGATGGGTGAGCACATCAACAGGCTGAGCCTGAGACGATAAGTAGAACTTGATTAACCGGTTCTTCTTCTTTTTTTACCCCCCGTGAAACAATGAAAACTTTCTTAGATGGAGAGTACAAATCTGAAGCAAATTCAAACAATAGAAAAAGGGATGTAAAGAGCTTCAGTTGGGACAGCTTAATTCAGAAAGAAACTATGAGTTTCAGGGTTAGGTTGTCAATAACAAGACCATGGCACTCGACCTCCATTCTATACTTCTCTTTTTAGCAACCCTGGAAAATGAGCCTGCAGCCTTCACTTAAGGAAACAGAGAATTCCTCATCCAGTAAGTCAGATAAGTCCATCTTGGATTGTGCAAATTAGAATACAGTTCTTCTTTATCCTGGAGCTATCACTTCAATCCTACAGCTGCCCTCGGTGACCACGATGATTAAGGCATGTTCCTCTTTTGCAGGACTGCCTATTAAAGATCTGAAGATGAAAATCATGGCCCTAGGTTTTATTTAAAACAGTCCCTGATTCCTTAAGTGTCATCTAACCAACAAATAAGCTCTACATTTATGGTCTTAATTGTTGTTTCCAGAAAAACTGGAGCCAAATCTTTTTTTCTTAAATCATTTTATTGGGGGCTTGTACAACTCTTCTCACAATCCACCCATCCATTGTGCCAACCACATTTGTACATGTGTTGCCATCATCATTCTCAAAACATTTGCTTTCTGCTTGAGCCCTTGGTATCAGCTCATTTTTCCCTCCCACCCTGCTCCTCCTCCCTCATGAACTCTTGATAATTTATAAATTATTATTATTTTGTCATACCTCACACTGTCTGACATCTCCCTTTACCTACTTTCTGTTGTCCATCCCCCAGGAAGGGGGTTATATGTACATCCCTGTAATTGGTTCCCCTTTTCCACCCCACCTTCCCTTCACCCTCCTAGTATCACCACTGTCAGCACTAATCCTGAAGGGACCACCTGTCCTGGATTCCCTGTGTTTCCAGTTCCTATCTGTACCAGTGTACACAGGAACCAAATCTTAAAGTAAACAATTAAGCATAACAAACTCATGACTATTGAGTTGATTCCAAATCAATGACCCTGAAGGGCATGACAGAATGGCTCATGGTGGTTTCTGAGACTGTAAATATTTATAGGGGTGGAAAAGCTCATCTTTATCACTGTTGACTTGTGGTTAGTAGCACAACATACAGTCCACTATGCTACCAGGCATCAGAAGACCCACAACAAACAAGCAAAAACATATTGTTGAGAACTAGGAGGGGGGAGTCAGATCAGAGACACAAAGCCCATTTGTAGACAATGGGACATCCCCTCCCAGAGGGGTCACAGGGAAGGAATGAGTCAACCAGGATGCACTAACTCATTGATGAAACTCACAATAGTCCTCTGGTTCCTTAAGGCTTCCTCACCACCATCATGACCCCAGTCGTGCCTTTCACTGCATGTTAGATTGGAGCATGTGCACAGGTGCAGATAAGAGATAAGTGCTCACAATGCACAGAATGCAGAAGCAGAAATGGGAATAGCGATACCAGAAGGGAAGGCGTTAGGTGTGGAGAGGAGAGGAGGAAGGGGGAACCAATCACAATGATCAACACATCACCACACATACACTCTCCAGGAGGACGAACAATGAAAACCAGGGGCGTAGGGAGATAGCAGTCAGTGTAAAATATGAAAATAAGAATAATTTATAATTTTTCAAGAAGTCATGAGAGTGGGGGCAGGGAGGGAAAATGAGGAGCTAATACCAAGGATATATATAAAGTAAATGTCTAGAAAAGAATGATGGCAGCATATGTACAAAAATGCTTGATACATTGATGTACGAATTGTTATATGAGTTGTAAGAGCCCCCAATAAAAACTTTTAATATAAAAAATGCCAAAGGAAACATTTCTTTATTTGCATGACTACTGTTTCCAAGACAATTTTTCAAAGCTCTAGGAGTAAACATGGAAATGGATACTACAGAATCATTAAAAATAAAAAAGAAAGAAAAGAAAACCTCACTGTCATAGAGTCAAGCTGACTTACTCATAGCGACATCCCCTGGTAGTTTTGAACTGCCAACCATGTGTATTGCAGTCCAGCTCATAACCACTGCACCACCAGGGTTCCATTGCTCTTGGGTATATCCTGCCATTATTCTTTGTCTAATCCATATCCTTTGTCATGGGAACCATAGCCCCTTTTCTTACATACTCTTAGTACAACCTTCAGATCACAAAGCCTCTGTAGATTATCATATTCTTAGTGCACTGGATATGCTCTGAGTCCCTTTGATCTACATTCAGAAATAACTTAATTCTGCTTTTAAATTCCTCCTGGACTTTAGCCTAAGGCCAGTAAACTCGACTCTCATCACGTCTCATCTCTAGATAAATAAAGGTTACTGGTATAGTTTCTTCAGCTTTAATAAGCCCAAGGTTTGAACATTATTTAAGTCTTCCAGGAGGTATTTGAACTATTTTCCCCCTTTTCTCTTTCCCTGCTTCTTCCTATGAAATATATATACATCCAGATGAATTATATATTATTTATAATTATATATGAGTTATACATTATATATGAATATATCTATATATTCATTCCCAGTGAATCTGTATTTCTCACTTCCATTCCCCATTCTCAATTTTATCAAACAACCTGACCTTCCTTTACTTGTAATTGTACTTCAATTCATCTCTTGCTTATCATAACTTAGCATTTGTCTGTATCCATACATTCACTTAAAACACAGAAAAAGCTTTGTTAACAGCAAAAGGGGTAGGTAGGAAATACAACCAAGCTGTCTGGAGAGCTGTCCATTACAGTCTGGTGCTGAACCGAAAGCTTGCTAGCTGAGTCGTTGCTCTCATTAGCGATTTGTTACCGTAATTCATGATCCGAATGTTTGGCAAGGAGAATTTTCTGCTTTTCTCCTCTGTAAACATATAGGCAAACTTTAAAATAGGGAGGAACTATAAGTAATGTCGCTGTGAGTAAAAGGAAAGACCTGCTCTACATAGAAATGAAACTTCCATGCTTCCAATCATCTGCTGTGACAGAAGTGGAGATCCTAGTGATTCTGTACTATCCGTTTCTATGTTTACTCCTAGAGCATTAAAAAATTGTTCTGAAGCATCGATGAAACACACAACTTTCCTCTAGTTCTTAAATGCTTCTTCCCCCACCCCTGCCCCCGACCACTATCACAATCCCAATTCTACCTTGCTAGTCTGACTAGACCAGAAGATGGACACTGGTACAGATAGGAACTGAAAACACAGGGAATCCAGGACAGACGATCCCTTCAGGACCAGTGGTGAGAGTGGCGAAGGGTGGAGGGAAGGTGGGGTGGAAAGGGGGAACTGATTACAAGGATCTACATATACCCTCCACCCTGGGGGGCGGACAACAGAAAAGTGGGTGAAGGGCGATGTCAGACAGTGTAAGATATGATAAAATAATAATAATTTATAAGTTATCCAGGATTCATGAGGGAGGGGGAAATGGGGTGGGAGGTATAAAAATGAGGAGCTGATACCAAGGGCTCAAGTGGAAAGCAAATATTTTGAGAATGATGAGGGCGACAAATATACAAATGAGCTAGACACAATGGATGTATGTATGGATTGTGATAAGAGTTGTAGGAGATCCCAATAAAATGATTTAAATTAAAAAATCGTCCTGGAAACAATAGTCATGCATCTGTATGTACATACACTATACTCAGATAAAACACATACATAACAATACCAATGGCTGGAAGCTTTTTATAAGTTTGGCAAAGGGATGAGTAAACGCTGATTGAAGATGAGCTTGGCTTTCGTGCCTTTTTCCTGAAATAGAAGCCCTCAAAATTGGATAGTATGGTAGCCTCACGCATGGGTCTTATTTTTACCGTCATAGTTCCTTATACTTCTAAGCAAAATTCACTATATACTAAGCATTTTACCCTTAGGCTGTGTCTATCTATCTGTCCCTCACAATCCTTATTTGCTATTTGGATTATGCAGTGTATGGAACTTTTCTTAAAATGATTCTATATTATCTATCTTTAAGAAAGCAGGCACATGCATTATTGAAATGTCAATTATTAGTCTTTTTTATTACTGCTCTAACAAATTAGTACAAACTCAAGATTTAAAACAATACCATGTATCTTACAGTTCTATGGTTTAGCGTCCAATACATGTCTCGCCAGGTAAAACTCAAGGTGTTATCTGACCTTGTCGTTTATTTGCAGGTGAAATCCACATCCAAGCCCATTCAGATTGTAGGCAGAATGTACTTTCTTATTTCTATAATCCTAAGGTCTGGATTTTGTCGCTGGATGCAACCGGTTTTTCTAGATTTCTTTCTGCTTCTTCCAAGCCAGAAATGACACATAAAATAGTTTTCCTGCTTCCAGCTTTTCTGAACGCCTATCACTTTCCTTCGGCTCCTTTTCATCGTGAATTATTCCAGCCAAAGGTCTCTGTTTATAAGGGATCGTGTGACTTAATCAAGTTTACCTTGATAACTCAGAATCATATCTGTATATTAAACCCTTTAACCTTAATTATATCTGCAGGGTTCCTTTGGCAATGTACATTATTTGCAAAAGCAAGGAGTTAGGACAGGGGCATTTTGGGGTGAACCATATTGTTTGGCCCAGTACTCACCAATAAAACAAGCCTGCTGCCATTGAGTCTTTTCCAACTGAAAGTGACCTACTCCAGGGTGTCTGATACTGTAAAGGGGGAAATGAGTTTGGAACATTAACCTTGCAGTTGATAGACCAGCCCTCAGCACCACGGGGGCTTCCTGGCCTGACACCAAACTCACTGACATGAGTCAATTTCAACTCATCGACATTCTATATTACAGAGTAAAACCGATGCTAGTATTTCCAGGGCTATAAATTGTTATGGGAACAAAAAGCATCTTATTTCTCTCCAGGAGTCTCTGGTGAGTTCAAACTGCTGAACTTGCAGTAAGCAATCCAGCCCACTTCAGGTCTTCTTTGGCCTAGTGTATTGAGTATGTAATAGGAATTCCCTTTTACTCGAAATGTCAATTGTCATTTCAGGAACTACACATCACTCTGAGTGGCCCCTTGTTTTTGTGTCTATAGTTCACAATTTTGTAAATCTAAAGAACATCCTTCAGCCCTTCGTTATCCTCCCGAGAGGTATCACTGATGTTTTCCATCTCAATCTCATTAATTTCCCAGATCATTTATGACAAGAACTAAGACCAGGGACCTGTGCCATCATGGAAACAACTTGGAGTGGGCTGAGACCACTGGTCTCTCTCTCTCTCCTCTAGGTAACCCCCCAACCCCCCAAAAATAAAAAAAAACAACCAACTCATCTTTAGACCTTATCCATTGTTATGCATTGGATTCTGTTGAAAACTGTAAACTCTATACCCATGGCTATAATCCATTTGGAAATATATTCTCCTGTTATGCAAATGAGGTAGTATTAGTATACAGTATTTTGAATCAGTCTTTCTTTGAGAAAAAAAATTATAAATCAAGCAAGCAAGCAGAGATGAGGGGGGGAAAGATATCCACATGAACACCTCAAAACTATATCCATATGAGCACCTCAAAAGTAAAACACTTTTGTGCATTGAAAGATATCATTGAAAGAGTACAAAGAGAGCCCACAGACTGGGAAAAGATAGTTTTGTAACGGCATAACAGACAAAGGACTAATTGCTAAAATCTACAGAATTTTACAACTTAAAAGAAAGAAAAAAAAACTAATAGCCCTGTGAGAGGTGGGCAAAGGACCCAAAGAGATGATTCACAAAGGATTAAACTTGAATGGCTAAAAACCACCTGCGGAAATGCTCCAGGTCTTTAGCTATCTGGGAAAACTAGTCAAAACAACCATGAGGTACAGCCTAATACCCGTAACTATTGTCCAATGGAAAAACAGCAACAAAAACCTGAGACCAATACATGCTGGAGAGGATGTAGTGAGGTCAGAACTGCTATGCGCTGCTGCTGGGCCTTTAAATACAGCCACGGTGGGAGGCGATATGGCGATACCCAAAACAGATGGCTATAGAAATACCATATAATGAACCCAAAATACCTATTAAAAAAAGAAATACCATATAATCCAGAAATAACATTACTTGAACATATACCCTAAAAGGACTAAGAAACAGATCACAAACAGACCTTTGCTCCCCCATGTTCATTGCAACACAGTTCCAGCAAAAAGCTGGAAAGAGCTAAAATCCCATCAGTAGAAGACGGGATTAATGTATCCCTGGTACAGACACACAATGGAATACTCCCCATTATTAAAAACTGTAATGAGACCATGGACTATCTGAAGACTTGGAGCTATCTGCGAGACGTGGTGCTGAGGGAGTTAGTCACTCACAGAAGGACAAAGCGACATGAATGCACTGCTGTAGGACCGAGCAGCAGCACAGGCACCAGTGCAGGCTTGTAGGGCATCCAGCTTTTTGGCTCAGAGGCCAGACAGCCCGGGAGAGAAGCTGACTGGTGCCAGCAACCAGCCACCATCCACTCTAGGTAAGTATTTTGAAAATCACTTGGCCAGAGGGCGCCTCACCGCAGCTGGGATCAAATAGTCAAGGCAGAGAGGAAGGGGATGCTGTCGACTGAGTGGTTGCCATCAAGCCCTGTGATGAGGCTCTCCGGACAGGTAGTCATCCCTACCAGAGGGATGAGGGGTGCTGATGGCAAAAACAAGGCACAAGAGGGGAAAGAGAACCAATACATCTGAGAGAACACAAATTCCTGTCCGTTGGTAGGACAAGAGGGAGGACTGGATCCAGTTGTGGGGAAGAATGACTGAAAATGCTTTGGGAGACCCTAGCTGGGGGGAATAACTTTGGTGGTATGCACCGAATGGGCCACATTGACGTGGGCTGGTACTCTGCCTCCTGGGCACCCAGGCTGAGTTGAGTGCTGTGGAGCCCAGGGACAGCATGCTCTGGAGGCTGCCTCAGTGAGATCAGTGGATGAACTAACTCTACCTCAGACACACGTGTAAGCCGAGGACTTCAGGTGGAAAATACTTGGTGTCTGAGGACGCAGAAGACAGCTGTACTATGGTTGTTGAACTGTTGGGAGGCGGACAAACATGGTCTTGCTACATCATTGCCCTAGATGCCCAATTAAAATAGGTTTTATTCTAGCAAATCTTCTGATCTAGTATATCTTTGTTTGTTCATATTAGGGTGTATCTCAAAGGAGTTAGATCACTGTGTGTCACACTCTTGAAGTTGTGTTGTACGTTTCTCTGGTTTTCAGTAAATAAAACCCAGAATTGATGAAGCTCTAGGGTCAGCAAGTAGGATGAGGATTTGGGGTGGTAAGGGTGGGGTACAGGGGTGGTGGTGATGGTGGTAAAAGGGAGAGGATGTCACGGAATCCAGAAAGAAAAAATATGCTTGGAAACTGATCGTGGAAGCAATTGTACAATTCTGCTTGATGTGATTGAATTATGGAATGATATGACATATGTATTAACTCGCAATTTAAAAGAAATTTTAAAAAGAAAGGAAAGCATAGATCCAGGAATGGGTTTTGGGCTTACACTAAATCTGGCTCCAACTTAAGAAAATTGTGTTCATAATTCATGGCCCTGCTCAATATTCAGTCTCAGGAAGGGAACACAGAATATACACGTGCTACGGCAGAATGTGGCAAAGAAATTAGATGGCACCCAGCTATCAGAGAAAACAATTTCTGGGGCCTTAAAGGCTTGTCTCTAAACAAGCAGCCATCCAAGTGAGGTGTCAATTAAGTTGGACATCGCATGGAAGAAGCACACCCTCATCAGTCACCGAAAGATTGTAAATCATATCATCTGAAATCTAAGGAGTGAACAGTATCCGAGGCGAAATTGTGCAAACCCAGTTTGCAGAAGACTCTGATGACAGTGGGATCCCAAGATACACTTGTGGGAGCTACACAGGGAACATGCCTCTGGTGAGCTCTCTTTACCCACCATTGAGGGAGGGGAGGAAAGTGGTCACTAAACAGAGTGCATTGTAGAAATGAGTGCAGAAGATCAAAGGCATAAGTCTGACTTGAACAGTTTAAACTTTGTCAGTTAATTCCTCCTCAGATGCATGCTGCAACTGATCTGGTTTTGAACATTTTCTGTATTTAATTTTTTCCCCATATTTTTGTTTAGTTCATATTAGGGTATGTCGCAGAGGTGTTATGTCATTCGCGGTCACCCTCTTGAAGTTGTGTTATATGTGTCTCTGTGTTTTGGTATATGAAACCCAGCATTGATAAAACTATAGGGACAGCAGGTAGAATAAGTGTTTCATGGGGTGGGAGTCAGGGGGTTTGGGGGGTATAGTGATGGGGGGGGCGGGTGTAAAAGGAAGACAATGCCAAGGAAGATAAAGAATATTTGGAAACTGATTGTGGTAGCAACTGTACAATTGTGCTTCACATGATTGAAGTATGGAATGATATATGTATGAACTGCCAATTAATAATAACATTTTAACATGGAAATAGAGACAAAGATTGTTGTCCAGCTCCAAGTCTGAAATAAGGCTTTCTTGTTGAGCTGATGCCCTGGGTTTGGACTTCCGTCTCTTAAACACTGAAAAAATAAATTTGTATTTGCTAAAGTCATCCGCTACAGTGTTTCCATTATACAGAGTAAGTGGAGGATTCAATCCTGAGTGAGCTAATCCCTCAAGATTAGTTTATTGTCCACCAGCTGGCTGTAGTTGGTGGCCCTTTTGAGTCTCTGCATAATTATTCAAATGACTAAAGAAGCTCCTGCTACCTATACCTACACGTGTCACCTGTTAGAGCACGTTTACTTCGCAATCAAGGTACTTGGATGCCCTTAGGGACCAGCTTCTTGGGGAAAGGGATAGATTCTGTCATGCTTAAGCGTGTGGAAATCAGAAGAGCCGGGGCAGTTGGCGTGTGTGGGAAAGTGACACGCGGAGCTTGTGTCCCCTCTGTGTCCCCCCAGGGAGCTCCCCTCTCTGAAACTGAAGTCCTCTGCTGTGATAAACCAGCACACCCTGTCCAGGTACCCATGTGAAAGGAAAAAGCAGCTGGGGTATTTATAGAGTTGATGATAACAACTACTCTTTCTGTAATGTCTCAATGTCCAACACAACTCCGTGGCCTCCATATGACTTCCATTTCACAGGTGTTTGCTGGAACATATGGCCCATTGTTTTTAATCTTTTTCTTTCTTTCTTTAAATCATTTTATTGGGGGCTCATAAATTCTCATCACAATCCATACATCCATCCATTGTGTCAAGCACATTTGTCCATCTGTTGCCATCATCATTCTCAAAACATTTGCTTTCTACTTGAGCCCTTAGTATCTGATGCTCATTTCTCCCTCCCTCTGCACTCCCCCCTACCTCGTGAACCCTTCATCATTCATATATTATATTATTATTATTTTGATTTTAATCTTTCTTTCACCATATACTTAGCATCTGGACTCCATGGTTGGATATTTACTCCATCAAATTGCCCCTGTGTGGTTGTTTGTATACGTCTTCTTCCCGATTCAATGCTGAATTCCAATGACTTTCAACTGGATGATGTCTTGTTTCCGAGACAAGCCTCTGTCTAACCTGCAGTTCTCTGCCACTTGCGTGATTTCCCTTATTCATCAAATGATTTTATCATAAAATCATACACACACTGCAAAATAATTGGCAAAGCGTTCTAACTGTGAAAAGTAAGAATGACATTGATTTCCTTCCCTTGCCAAAGCAGGGCCTTGCAGTTTAGAAAGATGGCTTTGATTAATGTTATTCCCATCTTCTCCTTCCCTTCCATTAGCAAAAGAGGCTGCACTAGAGCGGACCTCCACCGCAGCCGTTACACAAGCACTCCCAGTTACGAACATTGTGTGTGTGGCTAGTCTTTGTAGGCAGGTGACCGTTCTGAAGCTGCAAGGCAGTCCTGATGCTAGCCAAATTATTAATTTTTTTGCCAATTTCATTTTCCAAAGAGTTATGGGAGGGGAAAAATGAGGAGCTACAAATGTTTTGAAAATGATGAGGGCAATGAATGTACAAATGTGCTTTGCACAATTGATGTATGCATGGATTGTGATAAGAGTTGTACGAACCCCTAATAAAATGATTTTTCCTGGCAACAGCCTGAGGATTTTCAAATAGTGTACTGTCAACCAATTGACTTCTACTTGCCTCTTATACAAAACATGGTGGAAAATGTGTAACATATTACGTACTATTTGAAAGACACAATCATGGAAAATCACCTCATAATCTTTTGGGTTAACTCTTCCTCTTACCCCTCCTCCAGCCCAGAGTTTCTCTTCAGTGCCATATACTGGGACTCAAAAACAAACAAACACAAAAAAGCCCCTCCCGGCCAATGAGTGAATGCCGATTCATAGTGGCCCCCTAGGACAGGGTAGAACTGCCGCTATGGGTTTCTGAGACTGTAACTCTTTATGGGAGTAGAAAGCCTCATCTTTCTCTGGAACAGTTACTGGTGGTTTCGAACGGATGACCTTTCAGATCACAGCCCAATTTATCACCACTACATCACCAGAGTGCCTCATACTTCAACAGATACTTTTTTAAAGGAATTAGGTAGTACACGAGAGAAGTTTATTGTTTGTTTTTGATTGTGATTTGGGTGAATGTTTATAGAGCATTTTTTCCCATTTAACAGTAAATAAGACTTTTACTTTGTGATAGTGATGGCGATCCCCACCATGTAATGGCAGTCTTCCTTCTTGCTCCCTGTGTTTACCATTTTCCTTCAGCCTTCTTTTCCACACTACCTTCTGAGCCTTATCCCTGGAAAAACGCTATCCTTTTGATCTTGTGTGGTTAATTGTTCTAATGAAGTGTGTACTTCCTTGATGTTATTTTTCAACTTATTCTGTAGCTGAAAGTTGAGCCAGTAAGAGTAATTTAGTTCCAGAATTGAAGAGTCATAATATTATGGTTTCACTAGTTCCTATCAGATCAGTAAGTCGGGTCTTATCTGTGATCTTACCCCTCATTTTATGTACTGTTTTGAATCTTTGTATTTTATGATGTATGTTTGTATAATATAGCCTAACGCATGATCCTCTCATGACTAGTAGATCAATTTAATATGTTTATTTGAACATTTTCTGAGATGTCTAGGAAAAATAGCCTTGGAAAAAGTAAAGTGTTAATATTTTATTAGAGAGGGGGAAAACATGAGTATAAAGAATGAAGAACAAAAGGAGACCGTGAAGAGTTACGGAACAAGAGAGTGCTGTGCCTTACGATGTTCAGCGAACAATGGAACGGGCCACTCAGCATGAGGGGTGTCTATAGACAGGTGCAAAGAGAAACTGTACTTCTGAGCAATTAAAGGAAGAAATGGGGGTTAATGTGTCTGACCATCTCTCTAATGCTTCTTCATTCTAATTCATCAATATTTGATTGTCAGGATAGTAACCCCCTCCCCCCATGTCTCGGTTGCTTTGGTGATTCATGATACCATCACCCACATCCTCAGGTGGGGTTCATTGAAGTCTAGAAATGTCTGGAAGCCTCAACAACTCCAACCTTGCTACTGGTCAGTCTAACTAATCAGAAGCAACCCAAGAGGAAGGGCCTGAACTTCCCAGAGCCAGAACTTGCCAACCTGCAGAGACTGCAGTGCCCTCCATGAAGTGTATCACAACTCCATGGGCAGCAGACTGCCGTTCAGCATGATAGAATCCATTTTGTAACTAAATGAGGGCACAAGGAACACCCTTCATGTGAATTTTGTCAAAACTAGATGAGCAATGAAGAAGAGCGAAAATATTTCTGATGATGTTTAAATTGAAATTAATTGTCTCAGCTTCCGAAAGGAAACAGCAGATGTCAAAAAGATAAAGAAGAACTGCAAAACCATATGTTTCCAGTGGAAGTAATTGTAGAAATAAATACTTCAGATTTGACACTTTGGGAAATAAATTTAGGGAAAGCCCAGAAACTGAAAACATGTTGAACAAAACACGAGTGACCAGATTATTAGTTTTACCAATGAGTTTTTACAATATCAGGTTAGTAGACGACTAAATCTTTTCCCTTAAATGATGGAATGGCTGCTTGTGTAGCTCACTGACCAAATCAAAACACCTTTCAAAAGACTTCTCCATGGTTGTAATAAAATGAGCCTATGTTTAAAAAGCGTGTTAAATGTTTTCTTCAATATCAACTTTACAATGATCAGATTTTAGTGATGAAAGCGAGGTCTTCCAAAACAAATGAACAGCATCATGTTCTTCAATAGGGAGCTTCAAGCCTCGAATAGTCCCGCTGGACTTAATACATTTCCTAGAGAGCGTGTGGCACAATTGTGTAGTATGTGCTTAATGCAGACAAGTAAAATATAAGACTGGCTCTTGCTTAACCAGATTCTCATCTCCTACACAAAAACTTCATTTTTTATGCCACTGGAATGTCCTTGTTGTTTCAATTTTCTTTTTCTCTGAAATATTCTTCTGAGATTGTTCTCTTTGATCCACATATGTTTTTTTCCAGCAAGACACAGTCCATCAGTCTTGGACAATCTCTCAGAGAAATCGCCGGCTTATCCATTTCTAATAGAATATAGCATTTGAAACCATCTTCTGGATCACCACTTATTGTGCAGGGGACTTTTCTGAACTCTTAACACTGTCAGATTTTACCGCTGATATCCACACTTAAGAGATTAACCAATTCGACTGAGTGTCATTTGCAACTTCTAAGACCGTTGCTGCTCATCTTTCCTCTGGTCTATGACCACAAATATTGGTACACGCCTCCACCTAACACATAAAAGAGGCATGCCGGAGCTCCAACAGAACTAACTTCCTACTACTGGTGGCAAACAAAGGGGGCCTAATATATGGTGGGGGATGAAAGTGCCAGCAGGTTGACACTAAGCTAAGTTGGAGCAAGTAACATGACTTGATTTAAAGAGCCAGATTAGAGTCATATCATAATGGTGCTCAAAAAGCCTAATAGACCAGAGGATGTACACTGGTACAGATAGGAACTGGAAACACAGCGAATCCAGGAGAGGTGGTCCCTTCAGGACCAGTGCTGAGAGTGGTGATACCGGGAGGGTTGAGGGAAGGTGGGGTAGAAAGGGAGAACAGATTACAAGGATCTGCATATAACCTCCTCCCTGGGGAATGGACAACTGAAAAGTGGGTCAAGGGAGATGTCAGACAGTGTAAGATATGACAAAATAATAACACTTTATAAATTATCAAGGGTTCATAAGGAAGGGGGAGCGGGGAGGGAGGGGAAAATATGAGGAACTGATATCAAGGGCTCAAATAGCAAATATTTTGAGAATAATGAGGGCAACAAATGTGCTTGACACAATGGATGGATGGATGGATTGTGATAAGAGTTGTATGAGCCCCCCAATAAGATTATTTTCTTTTAAAAAGGAAAAGTGAACATGTTCAGGGGAAAAAATCCCTAATAGAAGAATAGGTAAATAGGAAGTGTCAAAGGAATTTTAAGTAGAAATTGAGAGAAGAGAGAAATTGAGTAGAAGAGTCATATTGATATCTACCTGATACACATATGCACAGAAGTACTAACTTTAGAATCTTGCATATAGACAGTGAGCTCAAGGTCGATCACTTACTAGTTCTGAATTTGGGCAAATTAACCACTCCGCCGCAGTATCTTCTCCAATAAAACGAGATTAAAATGTAACTACTAATAAAGGAATGTGTAAGAAATGGACTCACACAAAGCAGACATGGGCATGCACACACCCACTCTGCAGCTGCATTATGATGGTTTCTCTGCCTAAACGACAACTTATCATCTTTCTGTGGATTATCAAGCATCCAATTTGGCCCCTTCATAGAAGCTTGGAAGGCAGCACCTTCCATTGCAATATCAGTGGTTTTCAAATCTGACGTCTGAATCTGCCACTATTCACGGAAGTTCTTTGTGCGTTTCCCTTTCTGCATGCCACTCTCCTCATCTCTAACATGAGAATAGCTCTCAGTACCTCACGCGGTTGCCCTAACACTTAAATGAAAAATGGAATTTAAATGAAAAACACAGGGATTTCTCAAAGTAGTATTCCTTTTTCTAACTTTGTGGCTTCCCAGGGAAAAAAAAACTATGTACTTCATCATGCATCTCTGAATATTGTTTTGGAAATAGAAAAAGATGCCTGTCTCAGCTTGAATGCAGATAATATTATAAATATTCACTTAGTAATGTTAGCAGGATATAAAGGCTGGATCTTCACAACAACCCTATACATTAGATATCATTATTTCCATTTTCTAGATGAGAAAATTGATGCTCAAAGAAAATCTATGAACTGTGGAGAAAATTGAAAGTGGACATCTATTCTGCCTTCCAGTACTGAGCTTCAATAGACCATGCTTCCCTCAGACCTTATCCAGATTCCATGCAGACTCCTCAAATCTAGCAAACATCACTGAAAACTTAGAAAAGTACAACCTCAAAGCTTAAGAATATTTTTTATTACTGTGACAGGTATAAAACTCTAACCGGATCATGTGCTCAGCCTTCATTCATTTATTCAATATTTATTCTAAAGGCATTTTTGAGTATTTACAACATGCATCTCCATGAACTGTAAAGGAAGCAGACAAGCAAACACATGGCCTCTGCTTTCTAAGTGTTAGAAATTAAGAAGATGTACCAAATCCATAAGGAGACAAAAGTTAAAGAACTTTTAAGGTAAATGAAAGTTAACATGGAAACTACAGAGTCCTGCTCTAGAGAAATTTGCTTAGTTTCATTTTGGCCCCTATAATTTTCTGTTGTGGGGGAGAGCTGGTCCATTTAGGATGTTAGCCAGCATCTATGTCCTATATCCCCTACTGGCAACCCTACCCTACAGTTGGGACAAATTGTCAAATGTGTCTGGGGGACAAAACCATGTGTAATGGGAAATCCCTGTACTACAGAAAGCAGAGTGGGAGAAATTAGTACGGACTGAGTATTCAACAAAGGTTTCCATGGAAATGAACAAGGGCCAAAGGGCGCTTGTTTCCTTGGGTTTTCCTATTTACTCTTCCCTCTTCATCTTCCTCCCCCTTTTTGGATAGGCCTTGTCTTTTCCTCATTCCTCACTTCCTTCTTTCCCTCTTCAGCTCTCATTTTCTCCATTCCTTTTCGTACCCCTCTTTCCAACCAGTAGTGTCTTATCCCCATTTAAGGAGATGCATCAAATGTTTGGAGTCCCTGGGATGAGCAGTTAATATGGTATGCTCCAGTTAATATAATATGCAAATGGCTCCAGGTTCAAATTTATCCTCAGTACAACAACATGGACCATCACATGGGTCAAGATATTTTCAAGGCACAAACTTAATAATTAAATTCTGCAAATCTTACAACATCAAGTATGTAGGAAAAAAGTAAATTATTACCTTTGTATATTGATGTTAGGTTGTATATTGATGTTGGTGGAGAAATACAGAAATGGGTGAGGGAGGGACATATCAGCAAGTTTTTATTACATAAATGTCACAAGTTAACTGTGGCTCATATGTTAAACATGTTTGCAATTATACATTGTTTAATACCACTTTAGGTGAGATCAATAACAAGTGCCCCCAAATGAAACAGGCACAAAGAAAGAAGGACGATACGCAACGGACTCATCAAAGAAAGCTGCCAAATACAAACAGAAAAATCAGAATAAGAAAGAAGATTTTTAAAAATCAAAATGAGTGAAGTAAACATTTCATTTTTAGTAATAATGTTACATGTAAATGCTCTGAACGCCCTCATGCAACGGGCAAAGTGATAGAATATATTGAAAATAAACTAAAATAAATAAAACAAACAGAAAACATGATTCATTCTTTTGTTGTCTATAAGAAACACACCTCAGACATAAGGACACAAACAGACTGAGAATAGAGGGTGGAGGGAAATAGCCCATGCAAGCTGTAAATAAAAATGAGCAAGAATTCCTGAACTGATGTCAGATAAAATAGACTTTAAATAAAAATCTATTACAAGAGAAATGTAAGATATATAATGATAAAAGGGTCTATCCATCAAGCAGACATAATAAGTATAAATGTATGACAAGGCTCAAAAGTTTGTGGAAATTATGCATTATATTTCAATTTTATTTTCCATGATGCTTTTGAAGGAGTCTAGTATATGCACCTAGGAGCATTGCACCAAATGCATTACACAAATACTAACATGAAACAGACAATTCTACAATAGCATTAAGTGACTTGAACAGGCCACTTTAAATTAAAGACAAAATACTAAAAAGAAGATTAGGAAGGACATTGAAAATGTAAATATTATAGGCAAATTAAAACTAATGGACATATATTGAACACATACCCTGCGCCAGAACAATGCACATTCTTCTTGTCCAGTGCACATGGATAATTTTCAAGAATGCACCACATGACAGTACACAACCAAATCTCAGAAAATTAAAAATTGAAATCATGAAAAGTACTTTCTCTGACCATAATGGTATGAAGTTCCAATTAATAATAAAAGAGTAAGTAACTGAAAACTAGATAACATATTACTAAGAATGATGGTATATGGAAATTTAAAAGTAAAATCTAAAAATTCCTAAAATCAATGAGAATGAAAACATAATATAATAAAATCTTTCAGACAGCAAAGTAGCTGTAGAAATTCATAGCAACAAATGCCTACATTAAGAAGAAAATAAAGATTCAAAATCATTAACTAAAACTGACAAACTGAACTAACAGAAATTGAAAATCAAAAGAAGTCAAAAGCTATCAGAATTTTTAAAAGGAAATAATACAGAGCTGGGCAAGAATGCACAAAGTAGAAAAACAATAGAACGAATCAAGAGAACCAGATGCTGATTCTCCGAAGGGTTCCATAAAAAACAACCCCCTAGCTGGACTTAGTAAAGAAGAAGGGGAAAAAAAGCAGAAGAGGCAAATAATCCAATTATAAAGTGAAACTAGTAACATTACATCTGATCCAACAGAAATAAAGACCATCACTCAGTACTATAAAAAATCGTATTCCAACCAATTAAAAACCTGGGCAAAATGAACAGATTGCCAGAAACATTTGATCTACAAAAACTAAGATACACAAAAAGAGAAAATTTAGAAAGACACAAAAGAAGAGTGCTTGAACATTCGAAAATAAATCAGTGATCTACTACATAAATGAAACAACATAAAATAATGATATAAGTATGATCCTATCAATTAACGAGGAAAAGGCATTTGATAAAATTCAACACCATTTTATGACTCAAAACTCTTAACAAATTAAGAATAGAAGAAAATTCTCCCCATAACAGAAATGAGATAGAGACACTCAGTTCCACCACTCTGTTCAATATTATTTTGTCCTAATCAAAGTAATAAGATAAGAAAAAGTATCCATGTCAGAAAGGAACAAATAAAAGATCTACATTTACAGACGAAATGATCTGATTCTCATATACAATGAAGTGCATAAATACTGTTACAAAAGACCTACAAAAATGAAAAAAACATCCAGCATTGATGGATTGGCAGAATTACTAGAGTGTAAATGTCAATTTACAATGTACCTTAAAATTAAATGTACAATTTTACAACATATATTACCTCCAATCCCGTACCCCTGCCATACACCCCAAGAAGTCATCATTGCAGTCACTGTGTCTACTACAGCTCTGCCCATCCTAGAGATCGCATACAGAAGAACATGGCAAACAAAATACAGAAAAGCAAAGCAAACCTCTGCAAGGCCATTCACACCTGGTCTATGGTCAGAGGGAACCCACGGAGGCTTAGTCCGTGTACAGACACTGCGAATGCATTTTGGGCTTCCACTGTCACCCTTGGCCATTTGAAAGCCGGTGTTCACAATTTAAGCTCTGATGTCATTCTCTACTTCCGATTTCCATGTTGTCATCCACAAGCTGGTGTGATTGCTCCATGTGAGCCCGGTTGATGTCTCCTTCAGATGACTGCTTGTAGGAAGACAAGCATTTAAGACCCCACACACTATTTTTTTCTAATAGCCAGGCACCGTCTAATTTTTTCATTACGCTGATATGGCACCCATTGGACACATTTTGTTTAAGTTTTTAATATTTTCTGCTTTCTCTTCAATGGAGGGTTTTATATATTTCACTTTATTGTTGTTGTTCAGGTGTTTTTCTGTATACGAAACCCAGGATAGGTAACTCTATCAAGACTAACTAGATTCATGGTTTCTTAGGGTTAGGCCAAGGGAGGTTGGGGTGGGAGGGAAGGGAGCTAATCACAATGAGTATGGTTTCCTTGACAACTTCAACCTTTCCTCCATTTGTCCTGATGTTACCTATTGGTCCAGTTGTGAGTACCTGGGTTTTCTTTACATAAAGTTATAATTCATATTGACGGCTGCATCCGGTGCTCTTCATCGGCAAGTGCTTCAAGTCCTCCTCGCTTTCAGCAAGTAAGATTATGTCATCTGAATATCACAGGTTGTTAATAAACCTTCCTCCAATCCTGCTGCCACGTTCATCATATTATCCAGCTTCTCTGATGGTTTGCTCCATATACAGATTTAATAATATGGTGAGACACAAACCATGCAATATTCTGCCTGTTCTGTTCGCACAAAGTGCCCCGTGATCCATGTGCCAGTTCCACATTAGCACACGAAGTGCTCTGAAATTCTCAGGATTCCCGAGGCGATGCACCGTCTGAATGCCACCGCATAGTCAACGAACCACAGGCAAACATTTTTCTACCATTCTCTGCATTCAGCCAACATCCGCTTGACATCAACCATTGTATCCCTCATTATAAGTCCTTTTCTGAATCTGGTAGCTCCCTGGTAATGTACTACTGCAATCATTGTTGGATCATACTCCGCAACAGTTTATTTGTAAGTGTTATTAATGATATTGTTGGATAACTTGAGACCAGTCTCTGAAAAGGGACATTATGCTTGTTAAAGAGACATGGAAATAAGAGGAAGACCTTTGATGAGATGATTGGCACAGTGGCTAAAACAAAGATCAAATATTGTTGGCACAAGACCAGGAAATGTTTTCATTTTTTGTGCATAGAGTCATTTGTGGCAGAACTAACACAACAGCACCTACCAACAACAATGATCATCTCTTCTTATTTTGACTAGAATCACAGAATTCTGTCCTGGTTAAAATGGAGAAAAATATGGGTAAGTGTTCAAATCCTCATTTTTTTTTTAAAGCCAGAGAAACAAAAACAGACCTGAGATGAACAAGCTGAGACTCTTGACACTTAGAATGGAGTGCATCCCCTCAGATCACCTTTCAGCAAACCGCGGAGCAGTACACAAAATAACAAAAATTGCCTACATGGTTGTAGCCTACTTCAAAACCAGAGTCCCCAATCACTCAAAAGCAAAGATGAAACAGGGAAGATGGAGTACAGGAAAGATCGCAAAGAGATGCAAATAACCGGAAAGCTGACACATGATACACGGAACTAAAGGAGCTCTTTCATTTTTCGGGAAAGCGTCAAATGGGAACTTAACTTGCTATGCAAACTTCACCAAAATCTCAGCAAATTTTTATCATACTAAATAAGTAAACATAAAGGGAATTCACGAAATCTTGAGGAAAATTACCTTTTTTTTTTAAAGGTTAAGCAACTAGACAATGGCAAGCTGGTGGAGGAAGCGGCATTTTAACTACACCAGTGGCTTGATAGCATTTTGCTGTGTTCCCAAGAAAAAGCCTTCTTAGGGATATGAAACTCAGATTCAGAATCAGCACGCCTCAGACACAGCATCTAATTCAATTAGGTGATATTTATTAATATAAAGTCAAGAGGAAAAGGTTGCTTTGGGAATCAAAATTTGTAAAACAATATATATATATATATTCCCTTTACGTTTAGTTATTTAATATAATGATGATTTATTGAGATTTTGGTGAAGTGTACATAGCAAGTTAAGTTCCCATTTCACACTTTCCCTAAAAATGATAGCGTTCCATTAGTTCCATTTATCATGTGTTGGCATGTCCCTCATTTGCATCTGTTTGCTCCTTTTCCTGTATTCTCTCTCATTATATCTATCTCTATCTCTATATCTAATCTATCTCTATAGCTAATCTAATCTATATCTATATCTATATCTATATCTATATCTATACCTATATCTATACCTATACCTATATCTATACCTATACCTATATCTATACCTATACCTATATCTATATCTATATCTATATCATCTATATCTGTATCTAACACTTTACCCAGAACACGAAAGGCAAGACAGGGTGGCATCTTCACATCAGTGATAATAAAGGTGTGCCTATGAGTGGTTCATTTCTTAAGACAGTTGAGAAGCATGCAAAAGGTGAACTTAAAACCCAGGGCTAAAATCCCCAATAACTAACACATCCCAGGAAACTCTCGCAGAGATGAGCACGTTAGAACCTCCTCTCGCGGCAGCAAGATAAAGTTAGCAATGATGGCAGTTACTCTGCACCAATCCTGCACATCGTGAATGGTGAGCACCAGACACAGCCACCCACTGGGCCTTTCCAGGAATCATCTAGTTATCCTTCAAGAAATTAGTGAAATGGGTGCTCTAAAATGCTCTCCATGAAATATTCATCATTCATTTAGCAGCTCACTTCTCCTAAGGCGTTCATGCAGGGCCACATAAAGGAGCTTTAAAATCTTATTTTGCCTACATGCGAGCAAGTCTGCCTCGTTAGTGATCAATTACCAGACAGGTCAGCCCTAATAAGTCATTAATATGTGCCTTGTTCTGTCAAAGCTAGTAACTCGGTGCCACTTGTCTACCACGGCATCAGATACTATTATTAATAAAGCCCTCAGAGCACCACCAGGATCCATATTGTGTAAACGAGAAACCAAATAGGGTAATTTTTCATTGCCTTCTAAGTTGGCCATGATAGAGCAACACAATCTAGTCAGGGCTCTGACCCAAAGGCAGAGACTCATTGTACATCGTTAGCATCGATTCTTAAAAGCTTCCTTTGATGGTGTCTTTTCTCTAGATTTTTCCTGCTGCCTGGTAAGTCAAGCCTTAAAGAGGCCCGTTTTTCAGCAGTCTCTGCCTTCTTCTCAATGTGCAAGATTCCCAGATCAGCAGTGTTGATATTCACTGTACCATAGAGGATGGAAGCACACCCTCCACTAGTGAAATGCACCGTTCATCCATCAGTTTGCTGTCCTGCTGTGGCTTCAAGGTTGCCAGGATACTGGACGTTGTGCCACTGGGATTTCAAATACCAGCAGGCTCACTGAACAGGCTCACTGCTGTTCCTAGACTATAAAAAAACCCGGAACAAAGGCCTGGAAACCTACTTCCATAAGTAAGTCAGCGATAGCCCTGTGATTCCAAACACTTTTGCTTTGTTTTGTTTCTGTGGTACAAATCCAGAAATACACAATGAACCCAAGTATACCAGTGATCATGAAGATGGCGCAGGGCCAGGTAATGGGTCTCTCTCTTTGTCCCTCTTACTAAAGGATATGTTGCCCTGCAGGTGAAGCAAGAATGGGGCTATCAGAGAAGGTGCTTCTGCTGCTGATGCAGACAGCTGTGGGCTAAACAGCTTTGTTTCTTTGTTCAGTGCTATTTGAAGAACCTGAAACGCTACCTGAGGAAAACCCATGTCTGCTTAATATGAGTTTAATGATTGGATACGTAGGTTAAATATTTTTGCAGAAAAGGTGTGGTCTCCTGTGCTCATGATCACATTATATGACAGAGAAATGAACAGCCGTGATCTCCAGAACAAGGACTGTGAATAAGGCATGATAGACCATGTTCCCTTCTGTTTTCTCCTAGTAATCATTACTACTTTGGGCTATATTAGAGTGCAGGGCCCCATTGTTGTTGTGATTATTAGTTACCATCAATGAAGCTCCAGATCATAGTGACCCTCTCTCTGTACAATAGAGTAAAACATTGTCCAGTTCTGCATCATCCTTACAATTGTTGGAACGTTTGTGCCTGTTGAGGCAGCCACTGAATCAGTCAACCTGCTTTAAGTAGGCTTAACATCTTATTCTTCACATTGCCATCCATAATTTAAATAACAATAGCACCAAGGGAATTCCTGGCCTGTGGAGAACACTGGGTGGTACTAATAGTTAGTTGCTAACCAAAAGCTGGGATGTTTGAGCTTTACCCAGAAAACACAGCAACGGCTCAAGAAGAAAGCAAATGTTTTGAGAATGATGAGGGCAACAAATGTACAAATGTACAAATGTGCTTGACATACAATGGATAGATGTATGGATTGTGGTAAGAGTTGTATGAACCCCCAATAAAATGATTTTTAAAAATTTGTGTCCCTTAAATAATGGGATTATAGATCCTAACTCCTATCCCTATTGATGCATTCCCATTTGTGAGTAAGGGTTTTTTTTGTTCTGTTAATAATTTTCTACAAAAAAGTCAAACAAAAAAGAAAGCCAGCATAGATGGGGAAAATAGATGGTTTTCATAAGAAGCTCACCCAGGAACAAAAACTGAAAAGAGAAAATAATTTTCCCCAAGAGCCAACAGAGAGTCTTCCTCTAGAGCTGGCACCCTGAATTTGGACTCTTCACATCCTAAACTGTGAGCACATATATTTCTTGTCATTAAAGTCACCCACTTGTGGCAAATCTGTTACAACAGCAGTAAGAATGAAGAGATCTGGAAATCTATTTTAAAAAATCAACCATTGAAACTACACGGAACACAGCTCGGCATTGACAAACAGGGGCTATGAGGACGACTTAGATTTGATTTCACTGCAATGGGTTTTAGCATGCAGAGTAACACCCCTTCCTTGCATTCTCTGATTTCATAATCAGCATCTCACACGAGATGCTAGTATTGTCGCTTTCTTTCAAATGAGGACCCTGAGGCTCAGAAATGTTAAAAGCATGCCCAAGGTTAGATAGCTAACAAATGAAAGACCTTTGATTCAACCACGCTCTCCCTAATCCCAGACCTCCGTCATTAACCACTGGACTACACAGCCCCCACACTACACCCATGATGCTCTGAACTCAAGTGTCCATCGTGCACTTCCACACTTCAAAGGTCCTCTCTAGATTGACAGTCTGGCAGTGCTGCTCACACTTAGGTATCATGACCTCCCAAGACCAAGTTAGCAGCTAGATCCTTGTCAGAACTTCAACATCACCTTCCAAAGGAAAATTTGCCAAACTGTCATTGTCCCGTGCCACTTCTTTTGTGACGACTCTGCATGACACTAACAGTTATTCTAGGCCCCATATTTCAGTTACTTGAGTGTGTGTGTGTGTGTGTGTGTGTGTGTGTGTCCAAATCACCTGGCAGAGGAGCTGTGTCCTCCCCTCCCACCCCATGCTATGTCCATCAATACACATTTACAATAGATTTCATTCAACTCCAACAGTCCTCTTGCTAATTTACACAGTGCCAAACTGACCTTTCCAAATGTGTCTCACGACACAGTAAGAGTGGGAAAAATTTACTGCGAGGAACCAAAAATATGCTACCTTGTGAAATATGGGTTTTTTCATGGCTTGATTTGAACTTCATATCAAAAACTGTGGAGCAGTTCAATGACTGTTCACCATTTGAGGAAGGGAAATGGCAGTTCAGGGGCCTACAGGAGCCGTATTTCATGGCTCTATCAGAAATTCACAGAGGTGATTGAAAGCACTGAAGCAGCAGCCACTGCAGGGCCTCCTGTCACATTCCAGAGAGAGACATGGATGCCTCAGAAAAGGAAGAAACGAGAGCCACAGGCACTGGGATGTTGGTACATGTGTCCCCAGTCAATTCATTGGAGATGAAATGTTTTCACAGCTTTCCTTCCTCTTCCAGTTTCTTGTTCTTCCATGGAAAACCATCTAGGGGTTCATGTGCACTTTCAGCTCCTAAACAATTATATTTGGATTGGTGTGTTCTATCAGGAAGAACTGTGCTGTGAGAAGACGCAGAAGTAAGAATAATTTTTGAGAAAGCCAGGGAATAGGACATGTGCCTAGGTGATGTTACCTGTTGCCACAGAGTTTAATCCAACTAAAAGGAATGCTAGATAGGTTTCTGAGGCTTAAAATCTTCATGGGAACAGATGGCCTCATCTGTCTCCCAAGTAGCAACTGGTAGATTTGAACCATCAACCCTGACGTTAGTAGTCCAACACTTACTTGACAGTGCCACCAGCATACCTCAGCATTGTAATCTAAATTGGCTATTTATAAAACCACAGGAAGGGTTGAGAGGTGCAAACCAGGGATGGTACAAGATTGTAGGCCAGCATGTCAGCATGGAAAGGTAGTGGCCTGGAGAAAGGACTCTGATAGGAGCTGCGATCTTTCAAAGAGGGATGCAGTCATGCCGAGCCAAGAAGGAATCTGAGAGACTAAGTACATGCACCTCTGTCTCTTCCATCGCTGTAGTCTTTTTAATTGTCTCCTGTTAATACAACCCACAGGAGCTCTTCTTGCAAGGGATCCCATTGAGGTAGGCCATAAAGATCGATCTGAGCCCTTCCCACAGGCGCGCTTGTCCACAAAGTGGCTGTGGAGAGGTGGAGTGGGTAACTTGAAAATGCTGAGCACAGCTAGACCCTTAAAACTCATTCATATTTCCCTCACCCCACTGACTCTAATTTATTGAAGCCTTTTTCCTATGCAAGCTTACTAATGTACAACAACGCAACTAACTTTGAGTCATACAGTCTATTGACAGCAGAAACCTGTGAATTCACAGATTCCTTTTCTTGTGGTGAAGTTTTAAAAAGTGCTCTAATTATTTTGTGTCTATCTCTCTTTTGATACTATGCTATAATTCCTTTGAGGCAGAAAAACATAATTTGATAATAACCTACAAAATTGCATACCAGCTTTTGTCAGGTACTCTATACATTTGTTATTTTGTATAATCTTCTTAAAAATAGAGAGAAAAGGAAATCAAAACTCAGAGGAAGTCTGCTTCACCATGTCACCCCTCACTCAAGTAGGGGGTATATTTAAGATTCAAATTCCAACTGACTTTGAAGCTGAAGTCCTTAACGTCCATGTCATTCTGTCTCTTTGTCATTTTTACTTAATATGGTGGTCATGCTAATGTTTACTAAGATCCTCACACACATAGGAGCCATTGAGCTGCTACCTGAAAGGTTGATGAAGCAAATTCAAATACTGCTTGAGAGAGAGCCCCAAGGGTAGGGGCAGGGCTTGGGTGAGGGTAAGGCATTGGTGGATCAATGAAAGTCTAACATGGAGCTGTGGGTCCCAAGCCCAACTTGCTCCCTGTTCCCTTCAGTATCACCAGAAGCTAAGCAGCAACTTTGACTCCATCCTCACCTCGAGGTAACAAGAGGGTGCCCTGTCTTCTTCCTCTGCCAAAATGGTGACAGGGAAGCCAAGGAAGTATGGCCCCCTGATGGTATGGTACGTGTGCATTGGCCTGCTACCAAGGTCAGCACTTGGAAACCACCAGCCACTCGCTACTCACTTCAAGAGTTACAGCCTCAGAAACCCACAACGGAAGTCCAACCTTGTCTTAATAGGGTCCTTATGAGTCGGAACCAACTCAATGGCAGGGACATTTCCTCCAAAGTAACCTCATAGCAGCGAAACACACCCTTTTAATATGTGTCAGGCCTTCAACCTACCGATAATTCTGCTCGTCCAAGGTGAAGCCACAGCCCTTACAACTGCCTACCAAGACCCTAGGATCTGATCCACATTACTTCCCAACTGCCCCCCCCCCATTGTTCTTCCATTCATGAAACCTACCCCACCTCCCTGAATAGAACCCAATAAGCATACTGCTTTAAGATAATTTTTTCCCAAATGTTCTTTTTCATCGGCTGCTTTCTCTACCAGGAGGGGTTCTACAAGGATTCCGCCTTCTGTTGGCATCTTCTCAAGAAGTTTTCTCCAATCTCCCCTTTCCATAGAGTCCATGTCCTGTCCTGTCCTGTCACTCTGGCATTCCCAATGTCCTTCCCTGCTTTGAAAACCAGTTGCCAAGTGTCAGGCTAAGCGATAAGCCTACAAAAGTCAATATGATTCCTGTATAATAAGGATGGGAGCACTGAAAATAAGTTAAAAAAAACAATATACAATAGCCACGCAAAATATGAAATACTTAGAAATAAACCTAAGCAGAGAAAAAAAGGATTTGTATAAAAATTTAAAAAACTTATAAAACACAATTACAAGAAACTAAAAGAGACCTACATAATTGGAAGAATGTTCCATGTTAATGGAAAGACTAAATATTGTGAAAATATCCATAATACTCAAAGCTACAAAAATAATGGAAGTTCGATCCAGATCCCAATCCCAACATCATTCTTCAAAAAAATGGGGACTAACTAAACTAAGCACCAACTTTTTCTGGAAAGGAAAGAAAGCCAGGATAGGTAAAGCACTACAGAAAAAGAACAAAGAGGCCTTGCACCTCCAAACCTCCAAATCTGCTGCAGAGTCATGGTAGTCAAAACAGCTTGATACTAGTAAACAATAGATTTGTGGAGCAATGTAACGGAATACAGAGCCCAGAAATAAAGCCATGCTCCTACAGACAACTGAGTTTTGACAAAGAGCTGAAATACACTAAATAGGGAAAAGAGAGTCTCTTCAACAAGCGATGCTGGCAAAATTAAATTTCCATTAACAGGACAATGAAATAAGACCCATGCTTTACTTCGTATACAAAAACAAACAAAGATGAATTAAAGATCTAACAGGAAACTCCAGAACTATAAAGACCAACAGTGAAACAATAGGGAGACTTTTAAGGATCCTAATATATGGCATAACCACACTATCGAATGTCCTGGAAAACA
Source organism: Tenrec ecaudatus (assembly GCF_050624435.1). Classification (NCBI taxonomy): domain Eukaryota; kingdom Metazoa; phylum Chordata; class Mammalia; order Afrosoricida; family Tenrecidae; genus Tenrec; species Tenrec ecaudatus. Next base: position 5,081,348 of record NC_134538.1, read on the forward strand.
CCCCCACAGCAGAAGTCTAAGGAGGACTAGGACTTCGTAGAAAGAAGACACCAGTACGCACTGGAAGACTTCTCAGAGAAAGAGTAAGAAATGAGCCCACAGACAGGGAAGCTCTTTTTGGTCATGTTAAGGGACTAACCTCCAAAAGTTGTAGAAACTGCAATAACTTAAAAAAGAAGGAGATGAAGAATACACTGAGCAAAATAGGCAAGGAGCATGAACAGGCAGCTCACCAAGGATGATATCCAGGCAGCCAGCAAGCACATGGAGAAACATTGCGTTCACTAGCCATTCCAGAAATACAAATCGAACCAAGGACAAGCTGCCACCTCAAGCCAGCACTGATGGCCACGTTCAAAAAATAGAAACCAACAAATGCTAGGAAAGATGTGAAGAAACTGGAACCCTCAGACCCTGCTGGTGGGACCGTAAACTTACACAACCACTTCACGAAATGGTAAAATGCTTCCTCAAACATTTGGGACTAGAAATACCATATGACCCAACGCCTCTCGACACGGTACATACCTTAGAGAAATAAGAAGCAAAACACAAGCAGATTGTAAATATATATATATATATATATATATATATCTGCACATGCATGTTCATCGAAGGACTTTGGCCATGTTACCAGGAGAGACCAGTCCCTGGAGAAGGAGATCATGCTTGACAACGTAGGGGGGCAGCAAAAAGAGGAAGGCCTCACTGAGATGGAAGCAGCAGTAGGCTCTGGGGTGAAAACAATGGTCAGGGTGGCATAGGGCAGGTGGCATCTCGTCCCATGGTGTATACATGGTCGCCATGAGTCAGGACTGACTTGATGGCACCGACCAACAGCAACGGCATTCACAATAGCAGAAGATGAAACAACCTAAGTAACTAGAGAAACTTTGGTACAGGTATACATACAGTCAAGTCCTATGCAACAGTAAAGCGTGATGAAGAAACTCTCAAATGCATCATGACATGGCTGGAACACGTTATGTGGAGCAAAACTCGTCAATCCTACAAACACAAATAGTATAGGAGACTTCCGGGAAAAAAAGAAACGTTTTCATACCGAAAGCAGCAGATGGATGGCTAAGGCAGGGCAGAGGAGGGAGGGCAGGGAGGTGGAAGCCCAGACCACATTAGGGGCAACGCTGAGTCCTGCACACTTCGTGTGTGTCACAGCCACACTGCGTTCCATTGAGGCCACAACAGCTGATTGTTCCAAAGTAGATTCTCAGGCCTTTCTCCTCAGGTTCCTATAGGGGGACTTAAATGCCCACCATGTCGATTAGCAACCCAGCATGTGAACTCTGTACTACGCCTTGAATCCCTCCATCTCTACTAGAGGATTCCTTGTATGGGCTTGTGTCTCCATGCTCTCAATAAACAAATATGCAAACAAAAAGTAATTGCCACCGAGTCAATTCTGACTCATAGCAACCCTGTTGGGCAGAGTAGAACTCCCTTGTGAGTGTCCACGACTGGAACTCTTTCCAGGAGTAGAAAGCCAAGCCTGTCTCCTGAGGAGTGGCTGGTGGGTTTGAACGATGGATTTCCTGAGGTCAGGATGCTGTCAGATTAGCTTCTTCTTCACTGGTCTGTTTCCATTCCTTACAGTGACTGGGACATGCCAGGCACATGATAAACGTTTTCTAAACGAGTGAATCAATTCATATAAGATCCTGTAGGCATGCTGCTTCTTCCTCTGTTTTCTTTTTCTTTTCTCCTTCCTGCCCCCCTTTCCTTAAGTGGACGTACAAAACCCTTCTTATGGTTCAAGGCAACACATTGCATTGTTTGCTGTCAAATCAGGCAAAATCAAACCAAATATATACATAACAGATAAACAAATTACCAACCTGAGCAGCAGACAGAAACTCAGTTTACAAATGGTTTACTGTTGTGAATGTGGGCAAATTGTTATGGAAGAGACATCGGGAACACAAAGGCTCCCTAGAGTTCTAAATTAATTACTTTGTCTTTCTAGCGCTTCACCCCACAGAGCGATGGTAATTCTTGCCCAGCTCTCCCACAGTTCAAAAGGACTGAGAAGTACATCCCCAAGTCGTTGCCACTGAGGACCCCATACTCACTCAGACAATTTCCCTGTCCTCAAAGACTCATAAATGCAGACTCCGGTGGCTGCGTAATTCTTTCTTAGTTTATGCTTTGGCAAAGATCAGGTGTCAATGTGAGCTTGTCTCGGGCCCCTTTCATGTGTCTTTTTCTCTTAGGCAGCAGCCAGCATTCATTAGAGAACTATGGGAAGCCCCATTAAGTGTGTGCCCCAAAAGGCAAGGGGGTTAGGTTAGTGCCTGTCAGTAAGTGTTCAACAATGAGTACAGTCGGGCCTGCTGTTCCCATCTTGTTGTAAACCGTGGCTCAGAGGTGGAAGATGTCCAACCAATTCACCAACCCTGCGTGGGATAAGCACCCCTCCAGTGTCTTCATGATGCAGCCAGGCCACTGGGTATAAAAGCACAATCAGGGGCGAGCTCACAAACGACAGCGGTTATTCCAGACAAGTGCTTTGTTCCCGTCTGCCCAAGGACTGGGGAAGATTGTTCACTTAGCTCTAAATGCAATTTATTTTCTGAGCTTGTCTCAGTTTGATTCTCTCATGTTTTATGCTCCATAATAAGTTTACATTCTGTTCTACTTGAATCAGCCAAACCTCAGGGGCGTCTCTGACAAGTTACAAAGGGGGATGATTAGCAACTCCAAACAGAAACGTGTTCAAGACTAGCGAAAACACAACGCAACTCCATGGGGCACAATGCAACCCTCAGGAAAGAGCCTCGAGCAGACAATTTCAAGTTGGAGAGATCAATTAGTGTCCCCGGTGCTTTCGCTCCTTCCGGGACTACTAAGCTTAAGTAGGACACAGACACGCTCCAGGCTTTCTGAAGCAGTAGGCTTGATTTGGGGGCATCTCTCTTACCTTTTGACTGGTCTGTGCTGTTCTCTCTCTCATCGTCCCTACTAGAGAGTGGAGAGGACGGTAGTGTGCACCAATAGTCAGATGAGCTCAGGTGCAAGTCAAAAGTTTAGCAGGTTGTGTCTACCAGAAGCACCTCAGAAGAAAGGCCTGGCAATCTACTTCTAAAAAGTCAGCTACTGAGAACCCAAGGACAGCAGTTCTAACCCGACTCACAAGGGGTCATGATTAGATGGCAGTTGGTAACTGGACTGGCTTTCTCTGCTACACTACCACATGATGTCATGCTTTTCACAATCTTTTTGGTAACATTTTTACAACCAAGGTACACTAGGCTTGTGTGTAGAAAATGATAATAGCTGACGATAGCCAAACTCTGTTAACATAAAGAAAACAAAACAGGAAATCTTCTAGGTAAGTTCTTTGTCTGATAAGGTAAGTTACTTAGATTAATTGTCATAGGTAGAAAAGTCTGGTAGAAAGATCTCTTAAATGTATCTACGTTCTGTGGCTCTGCCCATTAGCAATCCCTTTATGACTGCCCCTTTTCTTTCTTATGTTCTCTTTTTCTTATTTGCTTCCATTAGAGTTTTCTCCAGCTGTCTCCTCCTAACATCTTTTCTTACGCTCAAGTTGAAAAATAATCAAGCACTATATTTCACTGTGCATTCATCTCTTCGGTTGCTTCTGAGAATTTTCCTTGACCATTGGTGCTCTGTAATTTAACTCTGGTGGGTGTCCAAGCAGAAAGTTATTCTTCTCATGAGGACTCATTAATTTCACAAGTCTGGAATATTCTTAGCCCCCTATGTCTGAAACATTGCCTCTTCTTCCCACTCTCTTGTGAGTTGAGATTCTCCTCCAAGAGGTGTCATGCCACTCTGGGGACATCGATTGTTGTGATTAGCTCATCTTTAGCAGGAATGATAACTCCTCCCCTGCAGTTGAGTTGCAGACAAATTGCTTAACCTGGTTAGTGTAGTAGACTGCACGCCGCACCACTAACCACAAGGACAGCGGTTTGAGCCCACCATAGAGGAGAGAGCTGAGGTTGTGTGCTCCCAGCACTCTCAGAAACCCAACGTGGCGGGTCCTCACCTTTCCTATGGTGTCGCTGAGACAGAATCGACTTTACAGTGGTGAATTTTAATTTTTTTTTCCTGATGAGCAGAAAATGGATTCCACCAGAACTTGTCTTAAAATGATTGTTTTCACTTGCTTCATATCAGGTTGGCATTGTGCATGTGTGGCAGAAGTCTGGGACTTCAATATCTCTCAGGAGACTTTAGAGATCTCTAGGATTCTCTAAATCAGATCAAAGACTTTACCCTTCAGTATGCATTATATCTTGATGGCATATGTATTGTAACAACTGGACAAGTAGACAACATTGTTGTAAATGGAGACATGATTGAATTTGTGAAGAATTTCAATTTTCATGGATGCACACATACTCAGGAAAGCAGCAGGCAAGAAATCAAATGGAGTACTGCATCAGGTAAGCGTGCTGCAAAAGAGTTCTTTAACAAGTTAACAGATATACTTAGGGGTCTTAGGCATGTCTAACCCAGGCCATAGGGTTTTCAATCACCTCATATATATGTGAAAACTGGACAATGAATAACAAAGACTGATGCATTTGAATTTCAGAAAGGGGCTCTAGTGGCATACTGGATTACAAATTAGGTTGCTAACTACAAGGTCAGCAGTTCGAACCCACCAGCTGCTTTGTGGTAGAAACATGAGGCTTTCTGCTCTTGTTAAAATTGACAGCCTGAGAAACCCACAAGGGCACCTCTGCACCATTCTATAGTGTCACTACGAATCAAAATGGACTTGATGGCAGTGAATTTGGTTTTATTTTATTGAGTTGGTGAAGAATATTAAATATGCCAGGGACTATCAAGAGAACAAACAAATCAGTCTTGGAGGAAGTACGGATGGTAGATTCTTTAAAACAAGGATGGCAAGACTTCATTGTAAATCCTTTGGGCATGTTTTTAGGAGGGACCCGTCCCTGCAGAAGGACTTCGTGTCTGTAGAGATTAGTGATAAACAGGGAGACTGTCAATGAGGTGGATGGACACAGTGACTGCACCTAGGGGTTGAAGCAAAGGAACAATTGGGAAGATGATACAGACCTGGGTACTGTTTTGCTCAGTTGTTTACAGGGAGACTGTGAATCTGACCCAACTGCCTTGCACTGAGCACCAACACACCAGAAAGTAGGGTTTCTTAACTTGTGCAGGCAACGCAGAGGAGAGTTCTACTGGTGGGTCCCCACACCCTGACAATACACAGGCCATTGTCAAGAGCTATGTCACACACAGACATGTGACATGTCACTTGTCTAACCAGGTCTCCACATCGAATACCAAATCTGATTCTAGCTTTATATCTATGCATAGCTCACCTGTTAAACCTACCATTTCTTCTTTATTTGCAGTCCTTATGTTTAAATGGGCTTTTCTTTCATTCAGACTTACATCTTTGTTCATTTGGTTATATAAAAGTTTTATTTTGAAGTAATGCCAGATGCAGAAAATGTACAACATCTGTTCATAGGAATGACTTCTGGGAACTTCTCTTAGCGCTCCTCCAGCTAACTTTTCCCATCCTTGCTTTAGCATTCTTTCTCTCTCTGCCCGCAATGGTTGAGTTACAATATCTTCATCTTACTGGTTGTGTTCTTGTAGGAGAAACCACAACTAGCAGTAGCATGATCTCTCATGTTTAGGAACTAGAAGTTGCATGCACAAAAGGAGTTAAATAGAATAGATATCCACAGTGCCAGGAACTAAGCTGGGCGCTTTAAACACTTAATCCGTTCACTTACTAACAGAGAAAGAGAAAAACATGCATTGGACATTTTTTTTAAAAGACTTGCTCAAGTACCGTGCCGACCATGTTCACATAACTATGAAGCCAGGATGCTAAATCACAGTCCTCTTTCCTTTGGAACACACTGCCTAGAGCTACTTGGTGGGAGCAGCCACACACACACCCATTGTGACAGTCGCTCAGCCGCCTTTTATCTGACTTGAATATAAATAAATTATAATAGATTTGCTTCTTCCATTAACAAGTAATTAAGCGAGTCACACCTGGCTGAGGTTTATTCGTAGGTACATTCCTACTCTCTTCTGAATTTTATACCTGTCTCTTTAGCAATTAACAGACTCAGCGGAATTTTGTATGACTCACCTCGAAATACCATATGCTCACCAAGGTCCTTTCATAGAAATGGCAGCTGATGTTTCAAGGAAAGCATAGCAAACATTAAGTATACAAACACGTATGCTGGGCACATATGCCTAAAAATTATCTTCTCATATGTGACCCCATGGCTATTTGAAATAAATAAGTAAAACTAAACTAATTTTCAGTATCATTTGTCACCAGACTGGGATTTTTGAATACAAAGGATAACATTTATTAACCAAACGCGTCCGAGGGATGGTGACTTTCAGCCTCCTGAGTAAAAATCTATACTTATCACCATCGCATATTAAGGATTAGACTGCAATCTGGTATTTGAAATATCACATCTATCAGATGAGGACTGTGCTGGTTCTAACCATATTGAATAAACAGGTTATGTCCCTGACTCTTCACCATTGGTTAAGTCTATGCATTAACTACATGAGCTGAGAATTCCTGGGAAAAATAATTTATCCATGCAGACGGGAGCCCTGGTGGTTCAGTAGGTTATTTTATGGGCTATTGACCACAAGGTCAGCACTTTGGAATCACCAGCTGCTGTGCAGGAGGGAAAAAAAAGAGGCTATTTACTTAGGTTAAGAGTTAGTTTCAGTGTGGTACTGGTATAATGACAGATACTCAGACCAATGGAAAAGAGCTGAAGACCCAGAAATAAAAACATAAAATCAACTGATCTTTGATAAGGGACCCCAAAATATGAAATGGGAAGCAGATGCCCTCTTCAATAAATGGTGCTGGAAAAAATGGATATCGACTTGCAGAAAAATAAAGCAAGACCCTTATCTCACTCCATGCACAAAAATAAACTCAAGGTGGATCACAGACCTTGAGATAAAACCCCAAACAATCAGGGTCATTAATGAGGGAATTGGGACAAACCTGAGAACCTTGGCACAGGGAATACATAGGCTATCAGAAATAAGGAAGGACACAAATACAGAGGAGTCACATATAGACAAGTGGGATATACTGAAGATAAGACACCTGTGTACATTGAAAGAATTCACCAAGAGGGTAATAAGATATACCACTGACTGGGAAAACATCTTTAGCAATGACACAGCAGACTAAGGCCTTATTACTAAAATCTACAATACTTTGAAAGCTTACAATAAGAGAAAACTAATTGCCCACTGAGGAGGTGGGCAAAGGACCTGAACAGAAGTTTCACACAGTCAGAAATCCAAACGGCCAATAAACATATGAGAAAATGTTCCCGATATTAGCCATAAGAGAAATGCAAATCAAAACAACTATGAGATACCACCTAACATTCACAAAGATAGCCCAATTCAAAAAATCAGAAAGTAACAAGTGTTGGAGAGGCTGTGGTGAGTTAGGAACTTTCATCCACTGCTGGTGGACCTGTAGGTATGTGTAGCCACTATGGAAATTGATTTGGGGATTTCTAAAACAGATGGAAATTGAGTTACCATATGACCCAGTAATCTACCTACGGGGCCTATACCCAGAAGAGGCAAGAAACAAACCATGGCCAGACATCTGCACTCCAATGTTCATTGCGGCACAGTTCACAATCGCAAGGAGTTGAAAACAACCTAAATTTCCATCAACAGAAGAATGGATTACAAAACTCTAGTACATACATACAGTGGAGTGCTATGCATCGCTAAAAAGCAGTGACGAATGCATGCAGCATATCGCTGCATGGGAAGAACTAGAGGAAATTATGCTAAGTGAAGTAAGCCAAGCACAAAAGGACAAGTACAACATGAGTCCGCTGAGCTAAGTTTATATATATATATAAAAAGAAAGAACAGAAAAGTAAATGGAAAAGGGGAGCAGGGAAAAAAGCTACTGTATACAAACACTCCAGGCATGAGGTCCAGGTAGTATGGCAGGGGCCAGACCAAATCCAGGGGTGCATATGATAGCCATCTAAAAAGGGGGCGGGGAAGGAGGAAAAGGGAAAGAAAAAAAAAGATGTGTGACTGGGGACTAGGGCACTGACCCACCCAAGGGGAGGGTATTGTTTGTGTCTCCGCAGGGAAAGAGGGATCAGACTTAAAGCCAGTGACAGAGGAATGCAGCGTGCTGGCAAGGAGTGGGGAGCCAGTGGAGGGGCCTGAGGGCTCGGCCCCCATACCAGCTACATGGACAACTGCCCCTCCCCCCAGAATGATTTACTTCAGAGGACACACTGAAGCTGCAGCTAGGGGAGAGGGGCATGTCTAATCAGAGCAAATGGGAGCAAATGAAGGGGGAGGAAGACAGAGTGAAGCACATCCTGGCCCATCAGGCCTGAAAGACGATATCCCTGCTCTGATCACCCAATGCCCAGAATAGACCATATGGCTGATCCCACTATGAGACATGCAGTCCCTCGCTGACCCAGGGCCCTAACGGGGACAACACTGGACTCTCAGTGTCGTGACTGGCCCAAACTGACCACATGACACTGAGGCAAACCACTAAATGCACGCGACTGAGCAACTGTGGGAGCAGAGCAGGGAGCCCCTGAGGGAGCACAAAGGTCAGACTCTGGGCCCAGAGAGTGGCACCCCATTGGACCTGACTGAAAGACACACCTAGAGATAAAAAACTCAGGCCTTGATCTATTTGCAGGTTTTCCTTTCTTTGAAAAATATTTTAAGTCATTTTATCAGGGGCTCATACAACTCTTTTCACAATCTTTACATACATCATTTGTGTCCAGCACATTTGTACATAGGTTGTCATCATCATTCTCAAAACTCCTGCTTTCTACTTGAGCCCTTGGTATCAGCTCCTCATTTTTCACCCTCTGTCCACACTCCCCCCACCCCTGAACCCTTGATAATTTATAAATTATTATGATTTTATCACATCTTACACCACCCGACGTCTCCCTCACCCAGTTCTCTGCTGTCCGTCCCCCAGGGAGGATGTTCTATGCAGACCTTGTCATCTGTTCCCCCTTTCTCCTTCACCTTCCATCCACCCTCCCAATATCACCACTCTTACCACTGGTCCTGAGGGGTTCATCTGTCCTGAATTTCCTGGATTTTCATTTCCTATCTGTGCCAGTGTGCCTCACCGGTCGAGCCAGATATTATGTGAGGTAGAATTGGGATCAAGATAGTGGATGGGGAGGAAGCATTCAAGAACTAGAGGAATATTGTATATTTCATCATTGCTACACTGCACTCTGACTGGCTCATCTCCTCCCCACAGCCCATCTGCAAGGGGGTGTCCAATTTCCTCAGATGGGCCCTGGGTCCCCACTGCACTCCTCCTCAGTCACAATGCTACATTTTTTTGTGTGTGTCTTTTATGCCTGATACCTGATCCCTTTGATGCCTTGGGATCTCACAGGCTGGTGGGCTTCTTCCATGTGGGCTTTGTTGTTCTTCAACTAGATGGCCCATTGTTTATCTTCCAGTCTATGGGATCCCAGATTATATATTATTTGACAGCTGGGCACCATCAGCTTTCTTCACCACATTTGCCTATGCACCCGCTTTGTCTTCAGTGATTGAGTCAGGCCAGGCTGGTGTGCTTCTTCCGTGTGGGCTTAGTTGTTTCTTAGCTAGATGGCTGCCTGATTGTCTTCAAGCCTTTAAGACTCCAGATGCTATATAATTTGATAACCGGGCACCATCAGCTTTCTTCACCACTTTTGCTTATGCACCCACTTTGTTCTCAGCGATTGAGTTGGGAGAGACTGGTGTGCTTCTTCCGTGTGGGTTTTGTTGTCTCTCAGCTAGATAGCTGCTTGTTTATCTTCAGGTCTTCAGCGACTTCAGGTGCTATATCTTTTAGTAGCCAGGCACCATCAGCTTTCTTCACCACATTTGCCTGTGCACCCATTGTCATCAGCGATCATGCCAGGCAGGTGAGCATCTTAGAATGCTGAATTGTTAGAACAAAGTGTTCTTATATTGAGGGAGCACTTGTACAGGGGCCCACTGTCTATCTGTTTTCTTAATACTAAACCTATAAATATATACACATAGAACTATTTCCCCATCATATATAAATATATTTGCATCTTTATGTGTCTGTATTTAAATCTCTGACTACCCTTTGCCTCCTAGTTCTTTTCTCTATTTCTTTGTACTTTCCTCTTGTCCCACCATCATGTTATGCCTTCATTTGGGTTTTAGGAATTCCTCTTGGTTACACTGCTCTTGATCCAGTGCTGCCAGATCTCCCACACCCTCCTTGACACTTTTGGATCATTTGTTGTTACCTTGTCCCTGGGCATATTAACATCCTCTTCCTCCTGCCTCCCCCACCCCTGTGCCCCCCACCTCCAGGAGCTGTCATCCATTGGTCTTTCTTCTGGCTTGTTTATTCTGCCTATCCCTTCTAGGCAGACATGCTATGTACCATCACAAGACTGAGTAAAAGGAAGGAACAGCAGAAAGTAAAACAATAGCTACAACAACAACACACACATAAACATATGAATAGTTCAGGGCCTGTTTGTTTTCCTTCATGGGTGTTTTCCAATCACATTTGATGGGGTGCCATTCCCTGGCACCACCTCTATTCCTGGGGAATTCATTGCTCTGCTCCCCCTGCTGCTCTGCTGCATGCCCCCAGAGTCTGGCTTCAGCATGGTGAGCTCATGCAGGGCACAATTACCACTGTGTATCTCTAGTGTTGTTCCCAATGGTACTATGGGTCAATGAGGAATGCTGTGTCCTGTGGTGGGGTTGGCTCTGTGATCATCTCTATGGTCATTGGTTTTCTTTTTTGTTGTCATTGCTGTGTTCCTATTCGTCACCTATCTTGATATGGCTTGATTTTTGGTGCATATTATTGTCTCTACAGATCTAACTAGATAAGACAGGCTGGATGAATAGTCTTGAGGAGAAAACAACGGGACAAATGGTTCCTGGGGGACATGGGGGAGAGGGAGGCTGAGTTAAGGAGGTGGTGCTGACCAACCCAGGGACAGGGGACCAACAAATGATCCAAAATTAGTGGCAAGGAGGGTGTGAGAGGTCTTGTAGTGATTCAGCAAGGGCAAGGTAACTGAGAGAAATTACTGAAACCCAAATGCAGGCTCTGCATAATAGTGGGACAAGAGGAAAGTAAACAGAAATAGAGGAAAGAACTAGGTGAAAAAGAGTATGTATAGAGGTCTAAATATTGGCATGTACATATGTAAATATATTTATATAGTAGAGTGATGAAATAGAGTTACGTGCATATATTTATAGGCTTAGTATTGAGGCAGCAGATGGACATTGGGTGTCCACTCAAGTATTTACTCAATGTAAGAGCACATTGTTCTATTATATTGGCATTCCGTGATGCACACCTTCGGGACACGATTGCTGAAGAAAATTGTGTGCATAAGCAAATGTGGTGAAGAAAGCTGATGGTTCCCAGCTATCAAAAGATATAGCATCTGGGGTCTTAAAGACCTGAAGATAAAAAAGTGGCCATCTAGCTCAGAAGCAACAAAGCCACATGGAAGAAGCACACTAGCCTGTCTGACCACAAGGTGTACAAGGGACCACTTAGAAGACATCAAAGAAGTAAAAATCATATTAGTGGGTGCCCACCTTCCCAATACGATCACTGAAGACAACTGTATGCATAAGCAAATGTGGTGAAGAAAGCTGATGGTGCTCAGCTATCAAAAGATATGGCGTCTGGGGGCTTAAAGGATTGAAGATAAATAAGTGACCATCTAGTTCAGAAGCAACAAAGCCCACATGGAAGAAGCACACTAGCCTGTGTGACCAGAGGCTGTCGAAGGATCAGGTATCAAGCATCAAAGAACAAAAAATCATATCATTGTAAATGTGGGTGAGTGCAGAGTAGAGACTCAAAGCCCATCGGTAGGCAACTGGACACCCCCTTACTGAAGGGTTGTGGGGAGGAGATGAGCCAGTCAGGGTGAAGTGTAACAGCGATGAAACATATAACTTTCCTCTAGTTCTTAAATGCTTCCTCCCTCTCCCCTCCCATCATGATCCCAATTCTACCTTACAAACCTGTCTAGACCAGAGGATGTACATTGGTACAAATAGCAACTGGAAACACAGGGAATCCAGGACAGATGACTCCTTCAGGACCAGTGGTGGAAGTGGTGATGCCTGGAGGGTGGAGGAATTGTGTGATGGAAATGGGGAACGGATTACAAGAATCTTTGTATGGCCTCCTCCCTGGGGGATGGACAGCAGAGAAGAGGGCGGGGAGAGATGTCAGACAGTGTAACATATGACAAAATAATAATAACTTACGAATGATGAAGGGTTCATGAGGGAGTAGGGAGTGGGAAGGGAGAGGGAACAATGAGAGGGAGAGGGAAAAATATTAAGGGCTCAAGTAGAAGGCAAATGTTTTGAGAATGATGCTGGCAACGAATGTACAAATGTGCTTGACACAATGGATGTATGTATGGATTGTGATAAGAATTGTACAAGTCCCCAATAAAATGATTTTTTTTAAGTTCATTTCAACCCCTCCCCCGAGCCCGGGGCAGTTCTACCCTGTCCTCCAGGGTTGTTATGAATCAGAATCAACTCAGTGGTGGTGAATTTGTGTGTGTGTGTGTTTTTGGTGGGGGAGGGGGTTTTAGATCAAAGCTACACAAATACAATCTCTCTTACCACTAGTTCTTAATACTCTACTGGTCTCTCTTCTCTCTAGCAGGGGCCTCTCCAATGGTTGTTTCCAAATATTACTTTCCTCCTACCCTCCAATCAGTGAATGAATGATCTTATATTAATTACTCCATGAAGAAAATAAAGGATTGAGACCCTTATTTTGCCTGAATCTGGTATTCATAAATTCATCTCTTTTCTTATAATTCACCTTCTCTCCTTTAGGCTCAGGGACAGAGGATGTTTTCCAATTGCTCATCATTAATCCAGTCTGATACCTGGCTAGCTCCATTGGTGCATTTCATTATCAGCCATCCTCAGTCTTAGCTGTGATTTTAAACTTTTATCTAAAATCTGGCATTTATCTAAAAACTGGAATTTTGTAACATCTGCAACAGCTGCATCTGTAAAATCAGTAAATTGTTTCATCCTGCACCATCAACAAACTTGATCAAATACTTTCCTTGTTGGAACAAAATAATCAAAACAAACAATAACACCCCCCTCCCAAAACGCACTTCCTTAGCTCCCAAATTCTCTCTGAAAGCACAGTGGTCTTTTCTCCTTCACATTCATGTTTCTCAAAGGAATATCATATTCATCATCTTTTTTACCACTGGCCAAACTTCCCTGGTGACAGAAATTAATCACTTCTCTTCCATCCTTAACTTAATTACATCCCTGTAAAATTTGAAATTTTATGGTGCAAATCAAGCTTAAAATTATCCCCTATGCCACTCTTTCTTTTATTTGGGAAAAATTTTAATTTGAAAGGTTTTTCTAACTTTTTATTGTGAATTTGGTGAGGGTTTACAGAGCAGCTCATCCATTTAAATTAAACAATTCATACACATTTTGTTTCAACTCATACATTGCATTCCCCCAACGTACCATCACTTATCTTACTTACTCCCTGTGTTTCGTTTCCATTCTTCTTCCTTCCCTAACTTTCTAACTTTACCCTGGACAAAATGCTGTTCAGATGATTATTCTAATATAGTGGTGAGTTATGCCCCAGACCTGAAGGGTGACTAAGGACCAGAGACTTTGTGGTTCACTAGTCTCGTTGACCAGGTAGCCTGATGTCTTTTATGATGTTGATTTGTGTTCTGTATTTTCTCTCATTCTACACAGGACCTTCTAATATGATACTTTTCAAAGCAGCTCATAGTGATAACTGAGCACCATCTATTTCTACTTGGCTCATTAGTTTACTAGACTGTGTTCATATGTCTTTCAATTATCATCTTTCTTGACAGGAATTGACCAAGAGTTGCATGTTGAATGGATGCTCTTGAGCTTTTAAGACCCCAGTTGTTACTCACCAAGTAAGATGACTAAGTTATATCAATTGTACTTGATGTTTCCTTAGACCAGTGGTTCTCAACCTTCCTAATGCCACGACCCTTTAATATAGTTCCTCATGTTGTGGTGAGCCCCAACCCATACAGTTATTTTTGTTGCTACTTCATAACTGTAATTTTGCTGCTGTTGTGAATCAGGCAAACCCTGTGAAAGGGTCATTTGACCCCCAAAGGAGTTATGACCCACAGGTTGAGAACCCGCTGCCTTAGACAGTGATCCTGATCCTTCAGGTCCAACAACTCATTCCTTCTAAGAGTTTGGTTATGTCTAAGAAGTGTCTATACTTTCGCCCCTGCATCCTCCACCACATTCAGAGATATATTTGCGGCAAAGGTAAATGCACATATGCATATATCTTCTGCCAAATCCATATATTTATTTGCATACACCCACTTTCCCTCTCACACCTATCCAGACATCTACTTATAGAGCCACACTCTTCCAGTGTGTGTATATAGCAGTATTTGCCTCTGTTGCATTTAATTTTTACAAAACTCCTTAAATCTTGCTATACTTTCATATTTTCCTTTTTAAAAAATCATTTCACTAGGGGCTCATACAGCTCTTATCACAATCTATACATACATCCATTGTGTCAAGCACACTAGTACATGTGTTGCCATCATCTTCAAAATATTTTCTTTCTACTTAAGCCCTTGGTATCAGCTCCTCATTTTTCCCCTCCCTCCCTCACTCATGAACCCTTGATAATTTATAGATTATGTTGTACACTGATGTCTCCCTTCACTCACTTTTCTGTTGTTCATCCACCTGGGAGGGGGTTATAGTAGAGCATTGTGATCAGTTCCCCTTATCTCCCCCTACCTCCCCCGGCCACTCCTGGTATCACTACTCTCAATATGGGTCCAGAGGGGTTTACCTGTCCTGGATTCCCTGTTTCCAGCTCTGATCTGTACCCATGTACTTGCTCTGGTCTAGCCATATTTGTAAGGTATTATTGGAATCAGGATAGTGTGGGGGGCCGGGGATGAGGAAGCATTAAAGAACTAGAGGAAAGTTGTATGTTTCATAAGGTCTATACTGGACCCTGACTGGCTTGTACCTTCCTGGCCACCCTTCTCTAAGGGGATGTCAAATGTCTACTTATGGGCTTTGGATCTTCATTCTGCACCACCACCCCCATTCCCATTGATATGGTTTTTGTTCTGGCTCCTTGCGGCCTGATACCTGATCCCATTGACACCTCATGATCACACAGGCTGGTTTGCTTCTTCCATGTGGATTTTATTCCGTCTGAGCTAGATGGCCACTCGTTTATCTTCAAGCCTTTAAGACCCCAGTTGCTATATCTTTTGATAGCCGGGCATCATCATCTTTCTTCAGCACATTTGCTTACGCACCCATTTTGTCTTCAGCGATTATGCCGGGAAGGCGAGCACCATGGGATGCCAGGTTATTAGAACAAAGTGATCTTGCATTGAGGGAGGACTTAACTAGAGGCCCAATGTCTGTTTCTACCTTAGTACTGAATCTATAAATATACCAGCATGTACAGAGATCTATTTCTCTATCATTATATATGTATATATATACATATGTATATATCTTTATTTAGACCTGTATAAATGCCCATTTGTCTCCTGGTTCTTTCCTCTATTTTCTTTTACTTTCTGCCTGTCTTACTATCATATTCAGCCTTAATTCAGGTTTCAGTAATTCCTCTCAATTACATTGCCCTTGACCAAGCCCTACCAGACATCCTACACTCTCCTCACTGTTGATTTTAGATCACTTGCTATTCCCTCTTCCCTGGGTTTATTAACACCCACTTCCTTCCCCCCGCCTCCCCCTCTCCAGTGTACCCCTGGAACCGTTAGTCTCGTTGTTTTTGCCTCTGGATTTTTTATCCTGCCTATCTTATCTAGATCAACATGCAGAGACAATAATAAGTACAAAAACAAGACAGAGCAAAACCAGACAATGAAAGAAAACAAACAACAACCAATGACAAAAATAAAAGCCTATAAATAGTTCCTGGTTTGTTTGTTAACCTTTAGAAGTGATTTCCTGTCCAGTCTGATGGGGTGCCATGTCCTGGCCCCAAAGTCTACTGTTGGCATTCCCTGGGGACTTCATTGCTCAGTTCTTCTTGCACACCCTTAGCATTTCGCCCTGGTGTGTTAGGGTAAGATCGGGCACTATTACAACACTGTGTCTCCAGTGTTGTTCCTTGCAACACTATGGGTCAGTGAGGAATGTCGTGTCTTGTGGTGGAGCCAGTTCTATGGTCCCCTCTGGCCATTGTCTCTTCTGAGTAGGAATATGAGACTCAGGGTTTGGTGGCCAAGGATGTGTTCCACTCTCTCTCCTTCCTTCAACTCAGGGAGAGGCGTTTGTCTGATAAGAGTACACACGTGCACACAGGAGCTCAAATATTTTTTGATTGTTCCAAGAAACAATTTTCTTCTCTGGCTTTTTAAATATTGTTGGTGCTTTTTTCTTTCGTATTCTTTATTTTTACTTTTAGTATTATTATTGATGTGGTTGTTTTCTTTTTTCTGTTTTACCTTGTTTTTGTTTTTTATTGTTTCTGTTAGGTCTTCCAGTTTAGTAAGCACAGAGGAGTGGACACATAAAGACAACAAAGAATACAGTGGTTGATCAGGAAGGACTGGATGGGGAAGGGAGGAAGTGAGACGCGATCGCAATCAGTGAAAGCAGAAGTGGGGGGAGGGAGCATTAGAAGGGTTTAACTATGGAATTGTATGGGATAGGGATATTATATCATGAAAACTACCAAAAGAAAAGAAACCAAACTTGATCTATGGTTACCATGGGTGAAGGAGGAAGACGTTTTTCCTAAGGGCCCTTGAGTTCCTGTTAATGGTGGTGGAACAATTTTCAAGGATAACAATGATGGTTGTACAACACAAAGAGTATAATCAATGGCACCGAATCATACATGTAGAAGCTGTTCAATTGGTGAATGTGCATATTATTTGTAAGACTGGAAAACAATGATTACACAGATAACAATGAGTACAGGGAAGGAAAAAATATTTTATAATTGATTAGGGTAAAGATTGAACAACTCTTTTTAATATGGTTGAACTCCTGAATTGTATAAGTGGATGAAGTGCCAATATATCTGTTAAAATAATTCTCCGATATGCGCCTCGAAGTTTGAGATAGGTAGATACTAATTATAGAAGGCACTAAAAATTCAAACTTAAAAGATGTACTTTTCTAATATCAGAATAAACATATGATGGAATTGTTGGAGTGAAACCCTAGTGTAAATTGAAGACTACCTGTAATTAATATTCTTTCCCCTGGAATATGTCCTACCTGATAGCTTAGAGATTGGAACCATCACATTCCTATTGACACATCACCCACAGATGATATTTTCGTTGACTAATCTTTCCTTGCCCATGCACACCTCATCTGTCTTTCTCTTTATCCTCATTTATATGCTTTATATCCTGTCCATATTAGTAGGAACACTACTTCAGCATCCCTGCCTTTAATTCTAGTTTATCAGCCCTCCGGTCTCTAGTGTCCATTGGTGACAGCATAATATTCCTAAAATCCAAATTGTCAATATTTTTTATCCAAAGTGTTTTAAATTCTCTACTGATTGCAGGATATAAACAGAGCTACACAGCCTGGTCTACCATGCACTTCAAGATCTGTCCCCATCTAGCTTCACCAACATGAGTTCTTACTACTTTCCTCCTCGTCCACTCCACTCTGGTCCCACTAGCCTCCTTTCCATTAGAGCATATCAAACTTGGTTTTCCCACTTGGTATAATCATTCTGCCTGTAACTATATTTCTGACACTGGTCCTACTTCAACCCACCTCTTGAAAATGCATATTTTTATTGTTAGCTATTGGCGTATATATTTTATCTTCCAAGAAATTGTTTTTATACCCTACGTTTACATACCTAGCCTTATTTCAAATCGATATCACTTTTTTTATTATGGATTACAACTCAGAATAAAGAAAAAAATCCTCACAATTGGACCAATAGTTAAGATCGTGATAGTGGAGGAAAGATTGAAACTGTCAAAGAGTTCATCTTGCTCAGATCCACAATCAATCAACTTACATGGAAGCATTGCAGTGGGTAAATCTGCTGCACTAAACTTTTTTAAGTGTTGAAAAGCAAGGAAGTTACTTTGAGGACTAAAGTGTGCCTAACCCAAGCCAAGATACTTTCAATGGCCTCATATGGATAGGAAAGTGGGATATTTTAATTGTGATGCTGGTGAAGAGTTTTGAAAGTACCATGGACTACCAAAAGAACAAGTGAATCTGTGTTGGAAGAAGCAGAGTCAGTGTTTCTTAGAGTCAAAGAAGGTAGGACTTTGTCTTACATACTTTGGACATGTTAGGAGAAACCAGTCCCTGGAGAAGGACATAATGCTTGGTAAAGTAGACTGTCATCTTATCAAAAGAGAGGAAGATTCTGGATGAGATAGATTGGCATAGTAGCTGCAACAATGAATTTAAACATGAGAACACTACTGTGAGGACCAGGGAGTGTTTCCACATAGGTCATTACAGAGTGGCAACTGACTTGACAGCACCTAATAACAACAATAGCAACCTATTTGCCTTCTTTGAGATAATTATCACGTTAGGAGCCATTGTGATGCAGGTGACATGTTATGTGTTGGGCTACATCCTGCAAGGTCAGTTTGAATCTACCAGCCACTTCCTGGGAGAAAGATGAGGTTGTCTGGTCCCATAAAAACTTTAAAGCCTTGGAAACTCCACGTAGGATGGCTATGTGTCTGCATAAATGTGATGATAATGAGCTGGGCTTGGGTTATGATATTTTACAGTTGTTTGCGTATCTAATTGTTTACAAGTTTATTGAGTATCTTTCCTTAGTCGGAAAGCTCTAAAAGGTCAGATGTTATGTCTATACCATACTTTTACAGACATTATCCATGTTATCCTTTTTTTGGCCAACCACACTCTTGTCAAGGTATTTTTATAAGTACTCTATTATGAAAATACTTTGTAGAGAAGACAACCTCTTATTTGCCTAAGAATATAATTTGTTTAGTATCTAACATAGTCTCTGGTATCTAGTTTGTGCCCAATAGAAATTGGTTGAATCAATGATGAATGAATTAACAAATGATTGCAGTCTATGTAATGTTCCTGCATGTCTTACCATAGCAGACCATTGCTCAATATGCTCTCTCAGCCTGAAGAAGGCCTTTTGTTCACATCACTACACTGGAGACACCTGCATGCCTTCACGAGCTTACTGCTACGAAGCCAATTCTGACCCACAGCTGTCCCAAAGAGCAAATGAGCACAGCCCCTCTGGATTCCAGTGCTGTGCTCCAGGAGAGACTGGCGGGTTTGGGCTGCTGATCTTGTGGTTAGCAATCCATCGAGGTCAGGTTATGCCACCTGAGCATCTTCCCTCCACATTAGCATCATTAGTTCTTCCAAGTTTTGTCTGACTTCTTCCCTCTCAGCCAGGCCTTCAACTTTATTTTTTATGTAGTGTCAATAATCTTTCCAGACTTCTGTCTTGGTAATCACAACATGTATGTATACTCCTTATTTCTGTATTTCTGACTAAGAAAATTCCTTAAGTCCTTAAGGGTGTTATTATATCTTATCAGCACTCTAGTCCTAACATAAAGTTCAATGCCTGACATTAAATAAGCACTGTATAATCATGTTCACATTAGAAAATAAATGACTAGATATAACTTTCAATAATTCCACGATTCTCATATCACATGAAATATCTCACAGTAGACATTATAATGGCAATGTCTTTGAGAATACCATGTTATTAAGCGGAGCGCTGAAATGCACAGCACTGAAACAAATAGGTTAATATTTAATAAATGATCATCCTTCCATAAAGCAAGACATATCAGACTCTACAGGAAACAGGGAAATACCATGAAAAGGGGTCAGTAAAGAGTCCATTAACTTAAAAAAACTACTGTACAAAACTGAGCACCAGTGGTCAAAATATAAATAAGAGCAAAGGAATAGTTTCAGAAGTCACACTGAGAGTGCTGAATATAGAGACTTCAAAGCAAGGGAGTCCTTTAGAAATTAATTCCATACCTGGATGAGGAATATTGCTATTAAACTCAGAGACCCAAATATCTTTAGTACAAAGGTCCAAGCAGGGCACTGCACTTGGAATTTATTTAACTTCCAATCCCTCTGCCTTTCTCCAGCCAAATTATCCTGCACATCGCATAGCAATTGAACAATCCTGGCAATGGATGTGGCTGTATCGCATGGCACTTCAACCTGAGAGTGGGTCGTATTGAGACCTACACAGCTTCATTAGAATCAAGTGAGCTGATTTGATTTTTTTACAAGTGCGGTTACATCAATATCTAATATTGTTCAGATTCTTAATTAACTTTGAAAAAGTTACCCATTTCAGTTGTTTCTACAGCTATGGGGTCTACTTTACTTTCTTGATCTCCACAGTGATGCTGAGACTGTAGAATGGCAATTGGTCATCAAATGAGATAACATCTCCAGCCACCCATTCTGTAGGATACCCTCATTCAAGTTATTCATGAAAGCAATTGAAAGGTGAATAAGTATCACCAAGCTAAGCTGATAAAAATGGAATGTGATTTGCTCTAAAGAAAAGTGAAATCAGAAAACTCTGGAAATAAGTTAGGATCATGACCACCTTTCATCCTGAGTGTTCCCTACCAAAGTTGGAGAACTTGACTTTCTGCAGAGCCAATAAATAAGATCATAAGCCCAAGGTCTGGCCAACGTGTGAAATTTAATAGAAATTTACTGCAAAAGCGGATCCTCCAAAAGGTTACACATATAGTGCAAAAGTGAGCCCCCAACCACACCTTTCCCACAGAGGGGCGCACTAAGGCAACTTACATACCTTGACATGCTACTGCTCTGGAGAGTCTATCCACAAGCTGGTTGGAAATGCAATTTCACACTAGCCACCATCAAGCCGAGCGTTTAATTTAGCGTAGAATCATGTTAAGGGTTCTGCTGGGTAACTGACAGAAGTGATTGTCCCAGGAAGAGCATAACCACAATCCCAGTCACAAAGCGCTCAGTCCCCCAGATAGACATTCAAGTCAATAGCCATCTTTCAAACGATGTTCTTAAAATTGTCCAAAAACAGCATGCAACAAAACCAGCCCAAGCAGTTAACATTTAAAATAGACCTTTAAAGATGTATACTATTAAACATAAATATACCATGGAAATACTAGCTAAAAAAAAGACTGGAAATAATAGAACAAGACACAACTTTCTGTAAGAAACATGAAAGATCACAATCTAATAACAAACATTTCAATCAGTTAGGATCAGAATAATAATTCTAATTTTATATGCATCTAATAACATAGCCTCAAAATACAAAAAGCAAAATTATCACCTAAGCAAGGAAAACTTTAAAAGTTCATAAATATAATGTGTAGTCATAACACAAATCTATAAAATATAAATAAGCCAGTCAGTAAAAAAGACATCATGAAAAAGATAGACTCAAAGTGCACAAGTAACACGCCTTATCTAAAGCAGATAACATGCCCTATCTAAAGTACAAGTAGCACAAGTAACATGCCTTATCTAAAACAGAGATAACTTCATAGATGAAAAATAGAATAGAGCTGATTCTCAGAAGGGAGAGATCAATCATATCCCACTTTTTCACTTGTTCTGCGTTTCTGACTCCAGGTGCCCATATGGCTCTCCCTGTCTCTACTCAACCAGGGCTCACTCAGAATTTACAATTTCAAAGAATGTCATCCTTGAGTCTGTTCATTTATTGGAGTGACCAACAAAACTCATGAATGATATTTGTTTACCATTTCTATTAAAGTAAAGGGATATAAATAAAGGTCACCATAAGGAAGAGAAACATGGGCAAAGTGTGGGGAGATTCCCAACATTGAGCTGCCATGTTTTAGAGAGGGCGTGTTACACTTCGATCCCTGATCTGAAAGCTGTCTGATACTAAGTGTTCTGGGATTTTATTGGCCAGTTTTGTATGCCAGACAAAATCATGCCCCCTGAGATGAGTGGATATGGGTCCCCAGGTGCATCTCTTCTGGTCCTGTCAGTCCCTCCTAGCCAGCACAAAATCAGAAGTGGCCCACGGCATTCCAGGTACTCCTGATTGCGGCAGCCCAATTACTCCAAGGGCTATTTGTCCAGTGTGAGTTCACCTCATGTATAGTAAAAGTAGATCCTTTACTTTATGCATATATGCAAAATCATATACTCAATAGTTAAAAATATAAATGGTTTTCATGCAAATATTAAATATTTACAAAATTATTCATGTACTCTCCTATAAAGCATTAACGATTATCAAAGGACTGATGATAGGCATATCACCTTATCTGTTTGAAATAAGATTAATTATCTGGAAAACTTTTAAAGAAGCCACAGAAATTTAATGGTATAAAAATAAACACTATTAGCCTCTGGTGAATCCCCTCTGTCTAGAGTTGAGGGATGTGAACATCCTTGGTGCCAGACAGAGAACACTGAAAAGCTGATGATGGCAGAGGTTAGGCTGCACAGTAATAGCTTCTTATTTGATCTCCTGTGTGATTTATTTTAAAGTTGTTTCAGAAAAAAAGAAGTGAAGGAAAAATACACATGGAGTAAGCCCCCGGTGAATTACCTCTGATCATAGACCAGAGCTGCAAATCGATTTGCTGTTATTAAAGTGCATTGTTAAATGAATTATTGCAGATGTAGTTAAGTTAAAATTCAACACCTCATTATTAGAGCTCCCTTTTGACCCATTTAATTAAAAAACATCATTTTACTGGGGACTCATACAGCTCTTATCACAATCCATACATGCATCCATTGTGTCAAGCACACTTGTACATTTGTTGCCATCATCATTTTCAAATCAATTTCTGTCTACTTGAGTCCCTGGTATCAGTTCCTCATTTTTTCCCTCCCTCCCTTCCTCCGCTTTCCTCCCTCATGAACCGTAATAACTTATAAATTATTGTTTTTTCATGGTTCACACTGACTGATGTCACCCTTCACCCACTTTTCTGTTGTGCATCCCCCAAAGAGGGAATTATATGTAGATCATTGTGATTGGTTCCCCCCTTTGCACCCCCACCTTCCCCTTCCCCTCCTGGTATGGCTACTCTCATTATTGGTCCTGAGAGGTTTATTTGTCCTGGATGCCCTGTGTTTGAAGCTCTTATCTGTACCTATGTAAATGCTCTGGTCTAGCCAGATTTGTAATGTAGAATTGGGGTCATGATAGTGGGGGGAGGAAGCATTAAAGAACTAGAAGAAAGTTGTATGTTTCATCAGTACTATAGGGCACCCTGACTGGCTCATCTCTTCCTTGTGACCCTTCTGTAAGGGGATGTCCAATTGCCTTTTGACCATTTAAAATTGAGATTTTCCTTTGTTATTGTTGATGAGGTTTTTTTGGTGTATATGATTGTTGTTTATTTTGTTTCATATGTTTTTCTGTATATGAAGTCCAAAAAAGATAAACCTATAGAGTAACTGGGTTAATAGCTTCTTGGGGAATGGTTGGGAGGAAATGGGGAGCTAACGATAAGTATAAGGAAGAAGAAAACAACTTAAAATTGATTGTTTTGATGATTTTACAACTCTTCTTACTAAGATTGGACTACAAAATTGCATAATATGTGAATTATATGACAATAAAACATTTAAATAAATAGATAATCTCATCTTTTGTGATCGGTCTCCTCTTTCTCCCCCCATCTTTCCCTTCCCTCCTGGTATCGCTACGCTCATTATTGGTCCTGAGAAGTTTTTATGTCCTAGATTCCCTGTGTTTCCAGTTCTTGGAAATATCAGAGCAAATAATCAGAGAAGCTGGATTATCTGAAGAAGATGATACAACTTTGTTTGTTAAAAGTGAAAAAGACTTGAAAGCCTTGAAGCACTTGCTAATGAAGATCCAAGATTATAGCCTTCAGTGTGGATTACAATTCAATGTGAAGCAAATCAAAATCTTCACAATCAGGCCAATAGGTCACATCATGACAAATGGATACATGGAGGAAAGATGGAAGTTTTGAAGGATTTCATCTTGATTGGATCCCTAACCAGTGACTATGGGAGCAGAAATCAAGAGATTAAAGGACACTAGGTATATCTGCTGCAGAAGAGCTCTAAAATGCTGAAAACAAGGATGTGATTTGAGGACTAAGGTGCGCCTGACCTAAGCAATGGTATTTTCCATTGCCTCCTATGCATGTGAAAGCTGGACACTGAAGAAGGTAAACCAAAGAGGTGTAAATGCACTTGAATTATGGTGCCAGTGGAGAATATGGGAACGACCAAACAAACAAGTACGTCCTGAAAGAAGGACAGGCAGAAGGTTCCTTAGAGACAAGGACTTTGTCTCGTGTTTTTGGATGCATTGTCAGGAGAGACCAGTCCCTGAAGAAGGACATCCTGCTTGGTAAAGTAGAGGGACAAGGGAAAAAGAAGAAGATCTTCAAGAATCTGGGCTGACACAGTGTCTGCATCGATGGTGTAAGACCTGAGAAATCAAAATAGATGGTGCCAAGCTCCCAGAAGAGATAGATGGTGATGGGTTACCATCACGAACCACACCAATGAGGGACATCATAAAGGGTCCTGGACAGAAAGGAGACAATTGTAAAATACAATTCAAATTCCTAGAATGGGCCAGACATATTATACCAATGGAGATTAGAAGATCCCCTGAGACGATATAACTCTAATGTATTTTTTGAGCTTGGAAATAGTCAGTCCTGGTAGTCATTTTTCAACCAACTAATAGATTGGCTTATAAAATAAATAAATCACACAATTATTACTGTGTTCTCTTAAATACTCAACGACATGTGACAAATGATCAGCATCTACTTTAAAGCAAAGATGAAATACTGAGGAGAAGTAGTAATGGAAATAATGAGAATGTTGACACTATGTTGTTGACACTATGTGGAGAATATAACCAAATGCCATGGAAAAATCTATATTAAAATTGTTCAATGAAAAAAATTGTTAAATTTACTATGTAAACCTTCACGTAAAACATAATAAAATATTTTCAAATGAAATTTAAAAAAATGAATGCCTGAAACATAATGAAATGCCACCTCAAATTGCCAGTAGTATTGAGCAAAAGTGGTCTTTAAAGGGAAATACATAGCCGTAATGGTTTCTATCAAAAAGAAAAAAAGGTGTAAAGAGACAATATTAAGAATGAAAAGGAAATATAATTAGTGTCAGAAATATAGAACAAACTAAATAATATACCATATGTATTCATGGATAAGCCGAGTTTTACAGCACATTTTTTTTTTTTGGTTTTGAACCTTTAATGAGAATAATATATATATATACTATCAAGCTCAATGGCAGTCTTGTGTTGCGCGTGCCACTGGGTCGAGTGTCGTGGATACAAACGACAGGCAAGCAGCCAACATACAAGGGACGCAACAGAAATACGAGGTCAAGGTCACAGAATGGAATCGGTGCCCAGGTGGCTTAAGTCTCCATTTCCTCTCCGTTCAACAGCATGTTGGGGATCCCGCGGCTGATGGGGAAGAGCCTGCCTGATGCTGGGCACTGCAGGGTGCCTTCCAAGAAGTCCACCTCCAGCAGCACGTGGTGCATCTTCCTCAGAAATTCTTCATCCCGCTCGTATCTCTCCGCTGGCGCGCTGGGGACCACGGTCAGATGCAAGGTTTCGGCCGCCTCTAGGAGCGTCGACCACTCCACTTTGGGGATCATCCACTCCACCTTGGAGATCATCCGCGCCAAGAAGTCGGGATTGAACTCCACAGGTTGACGCAGACCTCTGAAGCCTGCAGCCTCAGCGGGAAGCCGCGGGGCCCCACGCCCCGCACGTGGGAACTCAGCAGGTTGTGGGTGAGCAGCTTCATGTTGCTAGTATGCACGCCAGCTCTACAGCACATTTTTAATGCAGTTTTTTTGTGTGTGTGGTAGAATTAGGTGCCTTGGCTGATATTCAGGTCGGCTTATTTTCGAGTATATACGGTAAGCACATTAATAACAAGATATATTCAGAATTGTGCCAACACTTTTCAAAACTTAGAAATATTATTGACTCAATAGATTAAAAATATCTCACAAGAGGACAGCAGATCCAGGGAATTCTAAAGGTGAAGTCTCCCAAATATATAAAGAGGGAGTCATTCTCATGATAAACAAAGTCTTATAAGGAGAAGGGGGAAAAGTGAATAAAATCTTATCTCATTTTAATGGACAAGCACAACTTGAATATCAAAGGCAGTAAATCAGTAGAAATTAGAACCTCTCTCAACCACAGTCACATAAAGTCTGTGGGGGGAAAAGTGGAACTGAAAGACAAAGAATGTTTCCACAGACTTCTTGAAGCAAATATAAACTTATTATATTCACAAATCCTGAGTCAGAATCGACTTGATAACAGTGGATTTGATTTTGAGATTACACGATATAAGAACAAATTGAATTAAGCAGTGGATTTTTTTAAAAAAGAAAAGGAAAAGTAATATACTATGACTAATGGTTTTCTCGCAGAATCAAAAAAAATTAGTTTAATATCAGAAAATCAATTAGTGTGATGTAGCTCAGTCACAGATTAAAGGAAAAAATGATCTGATAATCATAATAGATGTGAGAGAAATGTCCAAAAAATTCCACATTTATTCAGTAAAATTCTTTGAGCAAAAGGAGAATAGACGGGCACTTTCTTAATTTCATGAACAAAATACACACACTCCATTGTAAATGTCACACTTAATGGTAAAATGTTAAAAGCATTTCTTTTAAGATCAGGAACAATGCAAAGATATCCACTATCCCAATTCTAATAAAAAATTGCTTTGAAAGTTTGAAGCAGGTCATTAAAACAAGATAAACGAGGCGAAAGCTGAAGCATTTAGAAAAAAAATCCTTTGTTGGTAATATGATTTTCCACATAGAACACCTTTAAAAAATTGTAGAAACAATGATCATGTAACTTTCTAAATACAAAATTAATGTAGAAAAGATAATTCCATAACAAGCAAGTATGGTGAAGAAGGCTGATGGTGCTCGGCTACTGAGAGATATAGCGTCTGGGGACATAAAGGCTTGAAAGCAAACAAGCGGCCATCTAGTCCAGAAGCAACCAAGTCCACACGGAAGCAGCACACCAACATAGGTGATCGTGAAGGGCAGAGGAGACCAGGTCTCCAACAACAAAGGTGGGGTGGTGGTGAGAATCACATCACCGTGAAAGAGGAGGAGTACATGATGGGGACCCAATGCCCATCTGTAGACAGCTGGACATCCCTTCCAGAGGGGTAGTGTGGAGGAGATGGGTCACTCAGGGTTCAGTGTAGCAACAATGAAACTAAAAACCTTCCTCTAGTTCCTGAACGCTTCCTCCCCTCTCAATCATCATGACCCCAATTCTACCTTGCGGACCTGGTTATACCAGAGGATGTACAGCGGTGCAGTGGGGATCTGGAGGCACAGGGAATCTAGGACAGACGAACCCCTCAACACCAGTGGTGGGAGTGGCGACACCAGGAGGGAAGGGCGTGTAGAAAGGGAGAACCGATCTCGGAGATCTATGTGTAACCTCCTCTCTGGGAGATGGGCAATGGGGAGGTGGTTGAAGGTAGACCCCGGGGCGTGTAAGATAAGATATAAGAATTATTTATAAAGTATCAAGGGATCAGGGGTGGGATTGGGGAGGGAGGGGGTCGGGGGAAAAAATGGGAAACCGAGCTGATTCCAGAAACCCAAGTGGAAGGTGAATTATGAGTATGATGAGTGCAACGAATGTATAAGGGTGCTTTGCTCAATTGATGTATGTACAGATTGTGATAAGAGCCTTATGAGCCCCAATAAAAAGATTAAAAGAAAAATGTTAACTCTATTTATAATACCCGACAAGTAAATAAGATACCCAAGAATAAAATTATGGTGCATAAACAAGCTCTTCGTACTAATGAATGACTAAACATTTATTTATTTATTAAAAGTACCAAAGAATCCTATATAAATGGAGAAACAAAACAGGGTCCAAGATTTTTCATTTTTAGAAACATTCAACATCAGAGAAAACATCATTTTTCCTTGATAGATATTTAAATTCAATAAAACCCCAATCAAAATATTCTATCATTAAAAATATATCATTTGTTTGTAATGGAAATATGTAAAGCAGATATTAAAACATAGTTTAAGTGAAAAATGGTAAGATTAAATGAAATACACTGAAGAAGCCCAAGTATGAAACTTCCCACCAGGTACCAAGATCATATAAAGTGATAGAAATTATGATTGTATGACATTAGTGCAGCAATGAACAAATAAAAAATGAATCAAAATTAAGATACAGAAACCTCCAATGTACCTATAAATATTAGATTTATATCAGAGCTGGCATTGCACAAAAACAGAGGAAAGGATGGAAAATATGCACACAAAAAGGCAAAAAAAATCGAGGCATTCACACACAAAAAATAAGACCCCAAAGGCCAAACAAACAAACAAAATGGCATTTTAAAAAGATACTTAAACTTGTTTACATTCAGGAAAATATCAGCTGAAGCTAGAATAAAATACCTTTACATACTGAGCAGACTACAAACAGTAGAAAGTTATAAGCGCAAAGAATTTCCTTTGATGTGGAGCAATAGAAAGTCTCAGCCACAGTGATAGGAAGCTCATTTTTCTAGTATTCTATAGAAAAGACAGTCTCATTCTTTTTTGGTATTCCCAAGTGAAGTTAAGCATCCACACATCCTGACACAGACATTTTTTCTTATTCGTGTAGATGGAGATATCCTTCATTATCCTTGATGGATTGGTTCTAAGAGCTGCTCTCAGTCATACCAAAAATCAGAGATGCACAAATCCCTTCTGTAAAATGGTGTAATATTTGCAGATTGCTTATGTACATCCTCCCAACTACTTTAAATCATCTCTAGATTCCTCATAATGCCTAATACAAGGTGAATGTGATGTAAATGTCATTTTACATCCCCTTAGCCTTTGAGGGATTACTCTGACCACTTCCTTGCTTTGAGAAGCCTCTTTAAGAGAAACAAAGAGCATACTTAATTGCAAAAGAATGAGCTGCCAGGGAAGGCATGCTCAAACAAGTGCTGGAGAGAGATCCAGGGTCTGTGAAATGCTGGGGTGTTACATCAGGAAACAAGTCCGGCATGTTACTTTATTTGCACAAATACAGCACGTGGCATAGTCTACTTCAAACTCAAGATTAGAGTTTGAAGGAACTTACCAGAAATTTTTCAAAATATTTTCAACCCAAGTGAGATAGTTAGAGTTTATTGTGCCAACTTGGCCGATAAACACATGTGGGGTTAGTTAAAGGGTGGAGAGATAAATGGCTCAGTGAGCCTCACCTTTCTAGTTCTCCGGTCTCTTGCTTTGTGATACTTGGACCAGGGTGCAGTTGCCTTAGCCACGCTGCAGGAAAATGATGAGGCTGTCTGGTCCCTAAATATTACAGTGCCAAAATATAAGTTGGAATCAATTCAATGGCAGAGGGTTTGTTTTGGTTTTTGGCCTTTTATCTACAACATAGAGAAATGTACATAAGAGTGTTCCATGTAGCATTACATGAAACAACACAAGTTCAGAAAAAAATGAGGTTGTTACTAACAATACAATGGAGAACTAAACGTAGATATAATCATGCAATGGAATATTACACAGCCACGAAACAAGACATTGTGATTAATGTTCAAGAGAAAGTTAAAATGATCCTGCAAAGAGCCCTCTATGTAAGGGTGGAACTGATCATTGAAACAGAAACTAAAAGGTGGAACTAAACTAAAAGGAAATCAATATACTTTGATTCATATAAAAAAGAGACAAACTATGTCTGACCAAGCCACAATGAGTATAGACAACCGTCTTCAAATTATTTTAATGCTTGCTTACCCAGATGAACATCTTCCAAGATAAAACCAAACCAGGCTTGCAAAATTTATACATGTTATAGACCACTAATCATTCCAGAAAACACCTGGTTTAGAAATTCTGACCAATGCCTGCCAAGACAATTTATGACCCACCCAAGTCACCAAACACTATACACACATCACCTCAGCTCTCTTTTTGAGATGCCAAAACATTCCCTATGACGTACATTCTCTCTGCTTCAGCTGTGAGGTCCTGGTTTACAACTGCCAGCACCAGTGTCATGACAGGCTATATAAAACCAAAGTCTGGGGCAGGCCTAAATTTTAATTTCAGATTCCTGGACACTGAGGTAACTCTGTCAGAGAAGGCATCGCCTGTCCCAGACTGACCAGTAGGGAGCAGCGCCTGAGTATCAAGCAACAAACCCACCCCCTGATTGACCAGTCAAGGAGGTACACGCAAAACTGCTCACCAACCACCACTAGACAACGCTGGCGCCAGAAGTTTTCTCCAATAAATTTTAAGAACAGCAACACTGGACTGCCCCTGTCCCTGGCCCCATAAAAGCCCAGCGTACAAAGAACTCGGGGCTGATTCCCTTTTGGACGCTGGGTCCCCACTGCACTGGGCAGCGGAGGGAGGGAAGTCCTTGCTCGAGCCAGAAAATAAACTCCTTTTGCCGCTTTTGCATCTCAACTGGTCATAATCCTTCCGTGCGCCCCAGGTGAGCTCACATTCCCTTCCCAAATCTAACACGGCAAGTCAATAAACCTAACTTATTTGACTTCATGTATGTCAGTAGTCTCCATTGGGAGCCTGGGCTATGTTAATGGTTACACACATTGGCCTGGATGAATCTCACAAACACACAGTGAAAGGTGAAGGCCAAAGGAGAGGACTACAATATGGCTCTAATAATTAAAACTGAAAGAGGCAAAATTAAATGATATGCTATCTGATAAATCATATCTAAAGAGATCATAGAGGAAAACATGAAGATAACCCCAAATTCTGAGGGCAAGGGAGAGACAATGGGATACACACATGTGGTAGTTACATAATCTGGTGTCAGTTTGAGACTGTAAAGAATGAATGGGCTGGAGTTTAGCCTGCCAATCAGGTCACAGCTTGATGACCTCATTTGGAAGTGTTAAGGAGATAAATAGCTCACTGGAGGCCAGACCCACATTCTTTCCTTTGTCTTCCTGCTGACAAGATACATGGAGCTGCACTGATGGAGCTAGAGCCCTGGAGCTGGAGGAGCCAGGTAGAGACTCCTGCCAGTTCTGAGAGGCTTCCACTACCACTGGATCCACAAGATTTTTCACTCACTGGCCTGTGATCTTCTTGCATTAGGTGTCATTGCACGTGTTGCGTGAGTCTGAAGAGGAATTTATAGACTAGTACTGGACATATGGGCTAATATCAGACATATGGACTTGATCTGGATTGGACTGGGATGTTTCCTCAATATACAATTGATTTTTTTACATAAAGCTTTTTCTTATAAATATATGAGTATCTATGAATTTATTTCTTGAGTTAACCCAGACAAATGCAACATGCATAATCATGGACAAACAGGAGCCTTCTCAGGTAGTAATAACGTATTTTCTTTAAGATGGATGATGAAAATAAAGATATCTAATTTTAAGACTTTTTATACTGCATGTATACCCATTATAGGCTCATGAATGTCATATAGTTCATGATTTTAAAAATTGTCAAAACCTGTGTAAACTTTTGCATTTCTACTTCTCAGTGCTCCTCTGAAAGTGAATCCCTGACTTGCTTCACAGCCCCTAGCAAATTCCTTAACCTTTCAAAGTTTTAATTTCTTCATTTTACATGCAGTTCATCATCCCCAATGAGTTGTGCAGATTCATCAGTCATAATGCCTGAAAGGGAACACTGCTCACGAATGTGCCTCATTTCCATCTCTAATTTCCATGACACTGTTAGGAAATGATTCCTTTTCTCTCAACGCTTCCTTATTTATTTCACCCTTGTTCTTTATTACCCAAAACATTTTTGCTTAAAGAGAAAATTGTTTTCTTTACTTTTTTCTCCCAAAACGGCATCTGTAGTCTTGCCACATAATTCCTACCTCACATAATCACCCTTTGGAATGACATCAGCAAAGGTTGCTATGGAAACTGGTAAGCTAAAATTCCTTGGTTTAAAGTGGTATTGGACATTCCTTTAAGGAACAAAAAGGTACTGAGAGACTGAATCCAGACAAATCTCATATTTTGACAGAAAAAAATAGAAAAGAAAGAGAAGAGAAATCAGATGAGAGGCAGGAGAAATAAACTGCATGTGTACACATGTGGTGAATGAATTTGGCCACAGTGAAGGGTGCCTGGCTAGGAGCTAGGCAGACTCTCTGTCCATAAGATAGTCACAGCCCTAAACCCTCCTGTCCATGTTTTCCCCATCATTCCTAGGACTCCTCTTGGGACTCCCTCAGCCCACATGGTCTCTCCTCTGAAGAAAGAGCAGAAAGTCAAGGATGAGACTCCACTACCCAACTGATTTTAAGGTTAAACTCACATGTTCTTCAAATGTACCAATTCTTTTTGGCCTGCCTTATTCATCGTGCAACTTTTACATGAAAATGGGGCATTTGAAAATGCCACAGGTTGGGACAGGTGCACCTTAATCCTCAAAGTAACATCCTTGCCTTTCAACACATTAAAGAAGTCTTGAGTAGCAGATTTACCTAATGCAGGACAAGGGGTACCACCCCTAAATATAATTTCTTTTCAAAACTATTTATTTATTTGCTTTACAAAACAGCCTTATCAACTTCGAAGTACTCTCCATTACACGTAATACATTTATCAAATCTGCAATTTTATTCTTGGAAACATTTTTCAAACTCTGGATAGCTGACAGCACCTCCCTCTTTTTTTTCTGCACCTCTTCTATGTCATCAAATTGCTGTCCTTTCATGTCCCTCATCATTTGTAGAAACAAAAATAAGTCACATAGAGTGGGGTCAGGTGAATAAGGCACGTGAGGCAAGAGAGGCATGCTGTTTTTTTGCCAAAAATTGGCGTACTTGATATGGCTGCATGAACAGGTACTTTGTAACGGTGGCAAAACCAGCCCCCTGTGTGCCATAAATCAGGCCTTTTTTGGTCACGTAATCTTTTCAGAACCTCTAAATAGAAAGCTCGATTAACAGTCTGACTTGGTGCCACGAACTCCAAATACACTGTCAATCTACATTTTCATCCATTGACGTTGCACTGTTTTTGAAATGAGAAGACCACTTGTACACTTGAGTTTTTCCCACAGTGCTGTCCTTGTAAGCCGTGTTCAACAGAACAACAGTTTCTGAAGGATTTTTCTCAAACAGGAAACAAAATTTCATCACCACATTCTGTTCTCTTAAAGTGGCCATCACAAAAAAATGAGATTCGAGTGAAACTGCTTTTATGAACATATTCAGTGTAATCAGAGAGAACCCTCCCAGGAAAGGCCACTGGGTGCATAAGCTCAGAGCGAGTCTCTTGATGCTCAGCTAGCAGGAGAAATGGATACTATGAAAGCCCCACTCTGCCCAGTGCAACTCCCAGGTCCTTTAATCCCCTGGGGGTTGCTTCCAGGAGCATTTATTGTGGAGCCCAGCAAGGTTGATAATGTCAATCTTTTCTTTACCTTGAGTTGTCATCCATGATATGGTCATTACATAGTTTCTTATCAACTTAATGATACGTAAAAGTGTAGGGATGGAGTTTAGCCTGTCAATCTGGCTGCAGCCTGATAACCTCACGTAGAGGTAGTTCCTGGGACACGACCTCTTTCTCTGCCTTCACTCTCCTGCTTGCTGGCCACTGCGAGAGCAACTGCACTCCTACGACATGGTCCACAAACTTTGGATCCACATGATTGTGCTGCAACCACTTGCCTGTGATGGTCCTATATTCTGCATCATTGCATGTGACGGACTGCATGAGCCTAAAGAGGGACTTACAGACTCTTTTCAGACGTATGGACTTGAGTAGTATTGTGATAGGATGTGTTTTTGATATTTAATTATTATCCACTGAACTAGATCGGACAATGGTCATACAGAAAAATATTACTGGTTTCATTCTACTGTTGAAGAAACTACTGTCCAGATAGGCCCAATAGTCAACATTTTTCTCAATCATCAATAATTTACATAGCTACTAAGAGATCACCAATATTTAAGTGAAGATCAGAGCGATTTCAGAATCCATTCTTAGTGCTGTGAGTTCCTGATATTACATTTGGAAAATTCATCTGTCCACTTGCGTTTCATGTTTCTCAATTCAGAAGGCTATGGGTTAACCTGCTCATGAAAATGATATCGAATAAAATGGGTAATTGCACTTCAACTTGCAAAAGACAATAGATCAGTAGAAGAACAGACACATACAATGTGATAAACACATGTGATATTAGTGAGTAATAAAGAGAAAGGAAGTCCTCACATGTGGCACAACATGGATGAAGCTTGGAAACAAGCTAACTGAAAAAAAAGTTAATCACAAAAGTAGAAATACTGTGTGGCCTTACTAATATGAAGTACCCAGAATAGGCAAACATACAGAGATCAAAGTTTAATAGTGGTCACCTAGAAAAGAAAGGACATACGGTGGGAAATTATTATTTTGGAAACACTGAGTTTTGCTTATAGAAAATTTGGCAAAAGATATTGTGACAGTTACACAACATGATCATTGTAATTGTTCTCACTAACGTGTATACATGAAAAATCTTGAATTGGCCAATGTTGCGTTATCTATCATTTTAAGCGATAAAAGCAAACAGTAAGTGGTCAAATGAGAAAACACATATGTGAGCTTTTAATAAGTTCTCTCCTTTAAACGCTATCAGAACACTGAGTTTTCATCATGATATGAGTGATATTACCATCTCTTTCATACAAATGTTCTTGTGTCTTTAGTGCTGTTGAGTCAGTACTAACTCTAATGATCCTCTGCAGAACAGATAATGTGCATCTTCACAAGCATTGCTATCATTGAGCCCATTGGTGCAGCCACTATGTCCATCAATCTCAGGGACGCTCTTCCTCTTTGGTCATGCTCCTCTACTTTACCAGGATCGATGTTCCCAGAACTTGTCGCTGCTGATAACAGGTCCAAAGTAGTCTCACTACCCGTGCTCCTAAGAAGTATTTTGACTCAATTTTGTTCAATGCAAATGTGTCCGTTCTTCTGACAGTCAGTGGTGTATTCAATATTCTTCACCAAAACCATAATTCAAAGGCATCAATTCTTTTGCACTTTTTCTTATCCAATGTCCCGCTTTTACATTAATAGGAAGTGACTGAAATCTGTCCTGGTAGTGTAGTGGTTAAGGATTAGGCTGCAAATCGAAGTGACAGACACTATCATGGCTTAAGTTGAGTCAGGCTCACTTTAGACCACAAAATGACCTTCTTTGGTTTATTTTTTGCTTATTTTGATTTTTAAAAACAAATCTAGGACTTGAATTTCAGGGACATTGCACCAGTTTCCAAAAACCACACAGATTATACATGGAAAATACTAGATTACAAACCAGTTCTGATAATAAACTAGTGTTTTTCATTCTATCATAATGCCTTACTTTTTTCCTGTCAATATATAGCTGAAAACATGTTTTCGAATGGCATTCAGAATCAGAAAACATGGAACTTTAAAATTAGATAGGATTTCTTACTCTGCTTATTGCTTGTCTGAGTGCTTAAGTATCAAAGGGTTTCCACACTGTGGACACAATTGTTCAGAAGAGCCAACTGCTGTTCTAAGGAAGAGTTATAATTTATCCCAGAGCGAAGGGCTTCTACAGTGGTTACCATGCCTATCAGAATTTCTTCCCTAAAATCCAGCCTAGACCCTACAGTGTGTGTTCAGGTATGTGAAAGGCAAATGACAGTCACCTTATTAATGAAGTCTTAGTGTAGGTTTGTGTTACAGTGGGAGACTGGATCCCTGACCCCATGTTGTTGGAATTTCCCCAGTTTCAGAATGTGTAATCGGAATAGGAATGTACTAAGTAACTGGAAGACCCCATATTAATTCCCTGGCAGGTGGAATAAGGGTTATGATGGTAGGGAAAATCAAGTGGGAGCCCTAAGAACTGCCTCTGCCTGTGAAAATAGAAAACCAAAACCACTAATGCCAGCATGGAGGACTTGAAGGATACAGGGTCAGTGAATTCCACCACACTCCCGTTTAGTTTACTTATTTGGCCTGTGCCAAAAAAAAAAAAAAAAAAGATGGATCTAGGAAATAGCAAGGGATTATCACCAACTTAACCAAGTGGTGACTCCAATTGAAGCTGCTACCCCAGATTTGATATCATTGTTTGTACAAATTAATAATTCTCCTAGTACCTGGTATGCAAATATCAATCTACCAACACCTTTTTCTTAATTCCGGTTTTGCAGTATCACTAGAAGCAATTTTCCTTTAACTGGAAAGGGTAGTAATATACCTCCACTATATTACCACAAAGGTATATCAACATGGTAGCACTTTGTCATCATTTAGTCCACCGGGACCTTGATTGCCTTTCCCTTTCACAAAATGTCACGCTGATTCATTACATTGATGACTTATGCTGATTGGCCCTAGTAAGGAAGAATTATCAATGACTCTAGACTTAAAGGTGGAACCTTTATGTGATACTGGGTGGAAGTTCAAGCCAATAAAAAATCAGGTGCCTACCACCACAGTGAAATTCGTAGGGGTCCAGCGATGTGGGACATGCACAGAGATTCCTACTAAAGTTTAGGAAAAGTAATTGAATCTTCCCCCTCCAGAAGGGGCAGCAACCCCTGGAGAGCCTCTTTGGATTTTGGAGGCAACATAGCCCTCAATTGGGTATGTGCTACGATGGCCCATTTATCACGTGACTTGAAAAGCTGACAGCTTTGAGTCGGGTCCAGAACAAGAGAAGCATCTGTAACAAGTTCATACAGCTGTCTAAGTCACTCTGCCACTTGAACCATATGGTCCAGCCACTTGGAAAATATGATCCAGCTGATCAAATGGGCATATAGCAGTGTTGGTTTGAATCCCCACAGTACAAAGTGTCCTTGGCTTAGTACTTTATAGAAGTAAAGCCAAAAAACTGCTCAAGGGTTATAGAAACAGGCAAGTCCAGGCAGATCCCAAGCCCATGAGTCAGATGTTACACTGGAGCTTTCTTCCTCACTTATAGCTGTGGAAGTTGATAATCAGTAAGAAGACCACATGTTCATGGCTGCAGAGGAAGATGAATCTAATTTCAGCAGGTCAGGCGTGTGGCAGCAGAGGCAATGAGTTCAAGGTAAGTAGGCCCAATAACAAATTGATAATGACACCCTAAGATTAGCAGGCAATATAGCAGGTCGTTGGCTAAAGTCCAAAGACTCAGATGATCAAAGGCCTATGAGCCAGATGCAGGACCAGACCCAGCAAAAAGCACACATGCTGTTCACAGAATTCTCAGAATTGAACCCTGGCCCGGTGGCATACTGATTTCTCATTGGGCTGTGAAGTACAAGGTCATCAGTTCGAAACTCTCATGCACTCCATGGGAGAAAGACAGGGCTTCCTGCTCCCATAAAGATTTTCAGTCTGGGAAAATCAGAGAGACAGATTTCCCCAGTCCTGCAGGGTCTCTGTGAATTGGCATGGACTCAATGGCAGTGGTTTGGGTTTTCTTTATTAGTTTATTTTAGTTGGGCATCCTTCAGAATTGTGAAGCTGTGATCATGTTGGCCTTGGGACATTCGTTTCTCCTTTAATATTTGGCTTCAAATGTGGCCCCCTCAACTTTTGCCATGATATCCCCAGCACAGTTGAGAGAAAACAAGCTAACATTTTAAGTAACATTTTGCTTAATAGCAGAAATAACCAAATTAACTAGATTAGCAAAGTAATTTGCGTCGAATTTAGGTGGACTAACTTCTCTTCAACCTAAGGCACTTCAAAAGCCAGTTTCCTAAGAGGTCCCATGCAATTTATCTCCATCGGATCCTTCTGATAAAATGCCAAAGCTTTCTTGAGCATATCTGAATCTCAGAGATGTTTTCTGAATGCCAGGCAGGCATGAAGGATGTCTACGTATGACATTACTCATAGCAGGTCACCTGTCTTATGATTCTCGAGGAACAGAACCAGAGAAACCATTGTTCTAGAAGTGATTCTGCATCATAGCAAACTAGTAGAAGCAGATTGCCACAACTCTGCCCCATAAAGTAAATGGTGGGTCTGAACCACTGATTCTTTGGTTAGCAGCAAATCCCTCTGCCATTACACCACTAGGTATACATATATATATATATATATATATATATATATATATATGGCATTATTTTAAAAATGTGCAATCACATGATGTTGTAAAATCAAACGGGGAGAACATACTCCATATTTCTCAGACTGAAAAAACTGAAGCAAACAAACACTATAGAAGTTGCAATATCAAAATATTCTATGAACAAAATATTGTATAAGTTCAAAAAAACTGCACTGAAGGTGTTGGCAAAAAAACAAACCCTCCATGAAATGGTGAAATGCCAATGAATAAGTTTAAATAAATGGATATCACAGAGGAATTGTTCACTTGCCTACAGGGGAAACATTTTTCTGGAAGACAGCTCCCTTAAAAACTGACTGGAAGAGATCCATATCAATGCCCTTTCCAAATAAAGGCGATCCAAAATAAAAAATGGTCTAACGGCATCACGAATATCTAACACAAGTACAAGTATGCTGAAGATACTTTAAAAAGGATGTAGCAGCATAGGCAGGAAACTGCCAGAAATTCAAGCTGAATTCAGAAGAAAATTTGTAACACAAAATAAGGAGATCTTTGCTGATACCAGATAGGTTTTGGTCAAAAGCAGAAAATTCCATTAAAAAGTTCACCTGTTTGACTCTGAAAAGGGATTCAACTTATGTGTGAATCAAACTATAGGTGACATGGAAAAAACTCAGAATTCTAGGTCACTTAAATGGGCTCATGCAGAAGCTGTGCATAGAACAAGAGCCAATTGTCCAGACATAAGAAAGGGATACTGTGTGTGCTTTAAAATGAGGAAAGATGGGTCGGTGTTCAGGCAAGACGAACAGAATCAGCCCACAGGCAGCAGACTCAAGGTGGGGTGGCAACAGCAGGAAGATGAGATATTGAAGTATAGTAGAGGCCAGTAGCATACTGAAGCAGGTCTCAATGGAGCCTCAAGACAAAGCAATGCACAGCACGGTAACATGACCCACCACAATCCATGGGTTGGCTCAGCGCACAGGTGGTGCGGGTCACGGCTGAATTAGGCAGCAGTGCGCTGCTCTGATCACCAGGGAGAAAGCTGCCCTGTTTTCAAGTATCCCATAGTCCGTTCTTCAATGTTTTATATTAAGATAATGCCCTCAAGGTAACACATAACTGTACTTGAGATCTACACCAGGCCCAAGTCTCTTCTAACCAAAGTGTGAATGATGGCTGGAGAATGTGGACAGCTCTGAAGTGAGGTGGGCGAACTATATTGCCATCCTTCCCATGGGAACGCAAACTGTGACTCTTTTCTAAGACGGGGATGGAGAGAAAGGCATTTTCAAGATCAACCACTGCACACAAGTCTCCTTCAGACTGATGTATTGTCTGCACTGGCAGCGCAATGCCTGGAGCGGCTGAAGCCACGCAGGGCTTTGTCTTATTGAGGCCCATATAATCTACTGTTGGGAGAAAGACAAGGCTTTCCAGGTCTGTAGAAAGGTGACGACTTGGGTATGGAACCAACCCAAACATACTCTTCTATTCAGAGCAGGCTCCCTGCCATCAAGTCAACTACAACTTACGCCAACTGCTCCCCTACATTAGTCCCTCTTACGATCCTTTTGAGTAACAATTCCTTAGGAAACTGGCTACATCGGTCTACAAGTAGAAGCACCTCCATTTACACGATACCGTGTGGTTTTAATAGTTGACTACGTTTTCCTTGTCCCCTCCCGGACGTCTTTCTCGGTGACCAACAGTCATCGAGGAACTTCTCGTTGTTCTAACAGAGTTATTTCCATTCTGAGTCAGCCTTACGGGTCATAGCTCTGGTTGAAGTGGGTCTAGACTTGATTCAAGTGCAACAATTCACCCCCACAGTCTTTTCTCGGCCATTGCAGCTACTACTTATAACAGAGACCAAAGAATTCTATGTCTTGCCCTCTCCTTGTAACACTGTATTTCCATGTACATCCCATCAGCCTGTTCCTCGGGAGTTAGAGCTACATCCACCAGTTCTGTATGCCCTGACTAGCCATTGCCAGGGGTGCTGCCTTACAACATAACCTCTGCTTCAATCCACGGGTGCTCTTTTTCCCATCCAGAAACCAAAGGTTTCCTATTTCCCCCTTTATTCTTCTTTTGACAAAGCCACATTTTTCAGTGAGTCCTGGCTGTCACAGCAAGCCCCACTGTCCTGACACCGACTGCGGTGATCCTTTATTGGAGATTAAAGACGTCCACCATGTCCAGCTCTTCCAAGGTAGTGTTCTGTTCCTCCCTCCACCCCACTTCTCCCTTGAGTATCTTCCCTCGTGGCCCCGGGTTCTGTAAGTCACCGCAACGTACCACAGACCCTCGTGAACTGTCTAAGAACTGTCGCATGCGGTGGGGGGAGCTGTTTGGTTCCGAAGTTCAGGCAGAAGTGAGTCAAATGTGGGATCCAGAGCCAGAAGTCAAAACTCTTCACAAGTTCCAGTAGGTCTTCTTGCTTCTACAGACCTCAGCCAGGGAGTGAAAGACTACAACCGACTGCCCAAAGCTGGCCTATTCAACTGCACGTTATTGTCGTATCGCTGAGCGCCAGTTTGGACAATAGCTACCTGTGTGCAGTTCCGCTGTCCCTAACATCTGCTGCTGTTGTTTTATGGGAAAGTGGTTTTTCTTTGTTTTTTTTCTGTTATTTTGCCTAAATGGTTAAAGACCTCAAGTACAGATCGTCGCAGCCTTGAACCCTTGGTGAAATAGATGGAGATGAAGCAGAGAACATTGCTCTGAGCGTGGAGCCCCACGCTTTGTAGGGCAGGCAAGTGGTGGTTGCACACGTACCAGCAGTGATGGCGAGAAAAAGTCAGTTGGGGCCATAAGAGGTGGTCTGACCACAATACTCCTCTCCCTCAAGCAAGGGGTACTCCAATCTCCCTGCTCTCCTTCCTCTCAATTTGCTCCCACAGTGTGGTGTTGCGGTGACATGCTGGGCGGCAATTCAGAAGGTGCGCAGTTAGAAAACACCAACAGTTCATAGGAGAAAAGGCTTGGATTTCTGCTCCTGTAAACAGTTACAGGTTCACAAACCCACAGCAGGTAGTAGTGATGCGTCCTCATTGATGTCATCATGGACCTCCTCCCAGCAAGAACAGAGTCACAAAGGCAATGAAGATGGCCTGAAGTGATCTTCCGTAAAGTTTGAATATGGTGTTCACAGAAAATCCAAATCACATCCCGTTTCACAGACTGTCTCGGGGATGTTAGGTGACATATGCATCACCACAAAATCCAACTAGTGATTGACCAAACAACTTGTCATCACAGCCTGACCAAGTTAAGCATCCAAACACTGGTGTCTTTGCTTGGAATAATTTTTTGGTCTGATCTTAGCTGCAAAGGAAGGTTGTTCCTGGTGTCGACTGCTGATTAAAACATACATTTCCTTGAGTCATAAGGAGCAGCAAAGAATTGTTTCTCTGCTCAAGTCTAAAACCCCTCTTCCATTTTGCGCATTCTAATCTCTTCTCTGCTATGGCTCTGATTGTGTCCCACAAAAATATGTGTCCCCGTGGTGACACCAGGATTATCACTGTTAAGGAATATCCTCAATTTGTAACCAATATACTTATCCTCTATTGGTCCTATGGGTTAAACCATATCTCATGGGTCCAAAATGGTAGCCTCAGTGATATTAACGAGGCAGAATCCGTTGCAGTTCTGTCAATGAGGTGAGATATAATCCACAGGAGTAGGTTGTCTCTTGAATCAATCTCTTTTGAGATATAAAAGGGATTAAACAAGTAAACAAAGATCAGAGTGGCCTAGTACCACCAACAAAAAATATTCATGAGGAGAGCACATCTTTTAGGCTGAGGCCCTGTGTTGGGAACCACCTAGGACCAATTTCTTCTTCAGAAACCTGACAGCAGGAGCACTGATCTCTTCCAAGAGAGATCCTACTGCATACCCAATAAGGCAAGTTCTTTCCATGGAGCCTCAATCAGCAGAATTCATTAAGCATGTGGAATTGAGGATTGTAAGATGACATCAGAGTCCCTGTGCGATACAACTATATAACACGCTTTCTTCACAGACTATTAGAACTTGGAGCAGAGATGCCTTATTATAAAGTCCTGGCGATGGATTTCCTGAAACTCAATCATCGATATCCATGTGGAGAACAGTTCAACTACAACATGAATGGAATTGTCATGAGTTGGAAGTGACTCCATAGCAACGGATGTGTTGAGATGGCTGTAACGCATTGAACCATATGAACTCTTACAGCCTTGACACGCGGAAAGCCAAATGCCTGCTCCCTTTGAATATGCAAAACACGTAGACGAGAAAGCATCGCTCATTCTGACACCGAACTGAAGAGAATCTTGCTTCATTAAAAAAAAAAAACATCAGCTGTATCTCTAAAAGTTATTCCAAGGGAAATGCTTTAGTGTCTCATAATTAACATGTGGCAGCAGGTGCTATGAACAAAGCGGGCACAATTATAATAACTTGAAGTCAATAATTCATAAGTGATAATGTATTATTAATCAATTATTGGGCTTGAACAACATTTAATGAGATTAAGCTGATTGCTAGGCTGAACTGTTGGATACATATTGATTTAATCAGGGTGCTTAATTAAACTATGAGAGTTGCCCACCAAATCATTACATCACAGCTTCTTTCAAAGGAAGACAATTTCTACTCCACATTTCTCTTCCTTGTAAATTAGGAATGGTTATTGATTGAACAGAAATTAAGATAAAGATTTTTGTTTTTCATAGCAACCTAAGGAATTGCCATGCTATCTGCTACATTTCTTTTATATCATAAGGAGTTGGTGCTGTCTGCATAAGTGCACTTAGAATGCAATTCTTTATGAAGGAATTCTTTGTGTTTTTCCAAAAGAGTTCAGAACTCTTAATAAAAAGAGCTATATTACATACCCAAACAAAAAAGGCAGTCCTTTAGAGACTTTCCTTTCAAAGACTGAGAAACGAAGCTTCAAAGAAATGGAGAAGTCTTGCACAATATTGAGATGAACTATGATTCAGAATCATATACTCCAAACCCACTCCTAGCCCAAAGTAACCCCCAAATCTTGAATTAAGTTTTTGCAGAAAACCATATTTAATGATGCATATTAGTTAATTGATTAACCATATTAATTAATGCATATTAATCAAGTGGTTTCAATAACATCTTCCAGAAGTTGGGAGCTGTTTCCCCACCAGCTGAAAGTCTTCAGTATCCCTCAGCACCAAAATGTGCAAACCTTTACCTTCTGACAGGCAGGCCCTCCTTTCCCTTGTCATATTGCTGAAGATGGGAGTTATTTATGTTGAGCATGGAACAAAATGCTTTCCCTCTCAGTGTGCCCGCCCAGTGATCCTGCCTGAGGGGACGCAGCGAGAGCTCTGTCGAAACATCCTGGGCTACGGCGAGCCTTGTGGGTCTTTCTAATTAGGGCCTAACCCTGTCAGCTTCATGAATAGCCTCTTCCAGCCCGACGCACATCACTGCACATTGAGAATTCCCCTGTCCTATAAAATTCTTGGATGTCAAAATCCACAGCTGCCGCCTGGACTTGGGGCTCAATGAGCCCCAGAAAATGGGTTTCAGGGAAGACTCACATAGGACACTTGGATGCCACCGATCCCTCTGAGCCCTGGCATGCATGCTTTCAAAGCTATCACCTGTTTCTGGGGAAGGAATACTCACTTAAGGGGAGAATTTGATTGCTACCTACACGTCTATGGACAACATCTTAAGAATTGCCTTTTGGAATTTGATGTGTCCAGTGTTTCAGCTCTTTCCCATGTCCCTGACCCTTTCCTGTGACTTGGCTCATCAGCAAAGTGAACTCCCAGCGATAGCTTCTGTTTACCAAACACTGTTGGCCAAACAATTTTCTATTGTTAACAATGTTTTGGAGAACAGAGTAGGAAACCACCACAAGAAAAAAGAAATGGGCATATCATTCTCACTGAATCCAAGCCCCACCTCTCACTGCAGAGAAGAACTGTCAGCCAGGCTTACATTGTGACTGGACACGTTTGTTATGCTTCTTGGGGAAACATGACAGGGTCTCCCAACTTTAAAACCACATATCATTCACCTCTTAACAAAATGGATGGAAGGATATCAGTAATTACATGATCATTTATTATGAAAGAATATCTTAGATTAGTGTTCAACTTCTAATGTATGGCTCTCCTGGTTTGTTGATAGCATGAAGAGCATTGTCTCACTGTCCCAGTTGCAATCTACTTGCCCTGAAAATTACAATTTTAAAACTTCACCCTGGGCAAAAGGAGAATCTCCACCCGCTGCAAGGGAAATAGGCAGTCCGTCTCCAGCTGGAGGTGCTTTGAACAAACTCCAAGCAGCGGGACAACAGGGATGCATTACATCACTTGTCCTTTTCAGGCTGCTGGGCATGATTGAAATCACACAGAGGATGTGCCTCTGGGCGAGTCAGTCATGTTACAGACAAAATAAATGAGCCCACATCCCATGTTTCTGCTGATATTCCTGCTGTCAAGGAAAATAAGCTGTGCACTCCAGAGAAACCCCGATCCTTGTTTGGAATCTTAATGCAGAAACAACACAAAATATAACTTCATAAAAATTCTTACTTTGGGCTGGTCAAAAAATAGATAACCCATGA
Source organism: Tenrec ecaudatus (assembly GCF_050624435.1). Lineage (NCBI taxonomy): Eukaryota > Metazoa > Chordata > Mammalia > Afrosoricida > Tenrecidae > Tenrec > Tenrec ecaudatus. Next base: position 5,126,241 of record NC_134538.1, read on the forward strand.
ATCACAATCAGAGGTATGTTTTCCTGCATGAACAATTTCAACTTCAATTGACAAGTCATGGGTCGCATATTATCCATTATAGTAAGCAAACATATTCATTTTCTTTCCTCTTCCTTTCCTGTTCTGAAAAGCAAGAACATGATAAGTGGAAAGATCAAGAAACTGGAATGTGTTTTTAGAAGACTAATTCACCAAATATTTGGAATATATACTTCTAATAAAATATCTAAAATGCAAAAACCAAAAATAAATTTAAAAAATAAAATAAAATATCTAAAATGCTGAACTAAAATATGTTTTGCAAAAATCAAAGTTAATGCATCGCTGAGCTGGTCTGAAAAGAACCCCAAAGCTGACCAAAGCCAAGTGAAATCACAGAAGAGCGGGCATCAAAGCAGACGTTTCCTCCTGAGAGGGTTTACCAAACTGTGGAAACCCTGAGACTCTGCCTTCTTTACAGGTGGCAAGAGAACCAGGGAGCAAGCATAAAACAGGGGATCCACGCACGGTGGCACATCAATAGGGGATCCTTACATGAAGCTAGAAATCAAAAGTCTCTGAAACACAAAAGTAGAAAGCAAGAACAACTTTTTTCCCCCTCAAAATTTCCCTAAGAATTTATAAATAGAAAAAGTCCTCATGGACAGAGAATTCACCAGAGAAGACACCAAAATGACAAAATAAAACAAAAGAAAATCCTTAAGATCACTAGCCACCCATGAGATTCAAACCAAAACAATGATGAGATATCACCACAATGCTGGCTCGATTTAGAAAACAGAGAACAGCAAATGTTGGAGAGGATGTAGAGAGATTGGAACTCTCATACACTGCTGGTGGGCTGGTAAACATGTACAAACATTATAGAACACAATATGTTGCTTCCTGAAACACCTGGGAAGAGAAATATGCTACGACCCAGCAATACCTCTGCTGGACATATACCCCAAAGAAGTAAGAGACAGGAGATGACCAGATATATGCTCTCCTATGTTGATTGCAGCACATTTAATGGCAAGAAGCTGGAAACAGCCCCAAAGTTCATCAGTTGAAAGATGGATGAAGAAATTTTGGTACATGCACACACTTAACTACTATACATCCCTGAAAAAAGTAGTGATGAAATCACAAAACACTTCAGGACATGGAGGCACCTGGAAATTATTATGCTGAGTGAAGTTAGTCAATCACAATAGGACAACTATTGTCTACTGTTAGGATAAAAATCAAGGCAGAGGCAGGCTTCTGGTTACGGGTCATGTAATCTTCTAATATAATTCCCCAAATAGTGATATAGTTGCCTGCCTTATACCCATAAACCAAAAATCACCCTCTTATTTGAATATCTTAAAAGCCACCTCAAGAGAGGTGGCCTCACTCCAAATGGGGTCAGTCTCCCATTTTGTGGGGAGAGGGAGAAATCAATAAATCCCTGCCATAGAGCAGTGCTCTGTGACCATTCCAAATGACAGCCACCCTGACACGAGTAATTGGTGAACTTTATCGGGAACTTAGATCTAGATGTGGGGGTGTCTGCTTCAGAGAAAAAGGGTGATTACACTTCTGATAGTGGGTAAACTGGATGGGGCAATTCCCCACTGGGAAAAACACAACATCACCTACATAGATAGCAAGGGGAAATTACATTCAGTAATAAATTCCTAACTGGACACTTTGGACCTAGTCTCTTCCCAGCTTCTGGGGACCCAGGGAACATGCTATAAACAAATGGAGCACTAGACTCTCTCCTTTTGAAGTACACAACATCCTTCATAGACAACAACGGCCCCCCTAAAATGGAAAACCTCACTAATTGAACTAGACTTTATTTTCAACTCACTTGTAACAAATCCAAAGAACTGAAATACTCCCTTGAACTTGAAATGTCCTCTTATAAGAAGAAGCAGAAGACTGCGAGCCCAAGCCTAGGATATGGATGGTGCTTTGACTTTGGTTCCCTTTGTACCTATGGTTTTGAGAGTGCCCAAAGAATGGTGTGTGAAGACCAACACACATTTGCTGTTTTCATGCTCTGACTTTTGGTTTGTAATGCTCTGATTTTGTAAACAAGTGCAATTGAAGGTGTTTTCATGGCCCCAATTCTAATGCTTCATGCAGCTAAAGTCCAGTCATCTAAGTTCTGAAGTGGTAGAAGTTAATAATTCATGTATTTCCACCTAGAAAGATGTCCTACAATAAATCCTTTTTCTCAACAGTGTTTAACATTTGATACCATTGCCCAAGATAATGATACTATCAATAGAATGATCTTATGCTCCATGGAGATGATTTATGCTGCCTAGAGTAAGATGCTAAAGTGAACCGGGGGCATATATAAATCACAGAGATATATATGGATTTGAGCTCTCACTTGAACATAGCCCTAATAAAAGAAAAAAGTCGTTCTTATGACATGGCCCTACGCAGAACCTACCCTTGTGACGAGATCACTGAAGAGATGGGTGCCAGAGCAAAGGGTGCTGAAGAAATCAGATCGTCTCTGGGATCTTAAAAGTTTGTCTCAAAAGAAGCATCTAAGTCAAGACTCAGTTGAGTTCCCACAGCAGAAGCACATCAGTGTGTGTGACCCAAAGATTATGAAGAATAACAGGCAAGTCTAGCAGAGGGAAGGAGACCAGAGGCTAAATTCTAAGCGCTCACTTTGCTGAACATTTCACATGCTAGGGGAAGCTCAAAACCCTTCTGTAAGGTCCCCGCCTGGACTGCATATCCCATGAGGCCCCACCGACCGTGGTCTAGTCATGAGAATAGCCTTACTAGCAGACGCTGGGAATGGAGAAGCAGATTTTAGCAGCTGTAGTTAGGCTTGAACGTGTCATTAGATTTCCCTTTTGAGCTATTTTTAATTTATTCTGCTTTTTTTTAAATGTGCTCTGCTTTCTTTTCTATCAAAGTTTTCTTCTTTTTGAATTTTCTCATTGTTACCTGGTCATTTTATTGTTATCTATTTCTATTTTCTGTGCTTTCTTTGTCAGCATGGGAGTATTTATGAAGACAGCAACTGAATTAATAATTACCTGGGGGCATGGAAGGGTAGGGAAGGTGTGAGGGAGAATGAGGAGTCAACAGCAATGGATACAAGAAGGAAAATGGTCCCAAGTTTGTTGTAGGGATGAATAAAAAAACTTTCTTAATAGGATTAAACTATTGAGTTGTATGTGTAAATTATATCTCAATAAAACTATTTTTAAAAATCTTCCATGTGTTTGAATTTATGGCACATATATGATCCCCCAAATCAGAGAAGGATAGAGTTATCCAAACTGTTTCCGTCAGTTTGTTGCACTGTGGTGGCTTGTGTGTTGCTGTGAGGCTTGAAGTTATGTCACTGCTATTTCAAGTGCCAGTCACGTTTCCCAAAGTTAACTGGTCTCAGCCGAGCTTCCAAACTAAGAACAGATTAGTAAGAAGGAAAAAACCATCCACCCCAGAAGAATTAGCCAGGGTAAACCTAACAGATAGCAACAGAACATTGTCAAATACCGAATGGCGACAGCACATCCTCAGAGACAAAGCCAGAAGATGAGTCCGTCAGTCAGAAGGCACAAAACGTCCCTGCGGGAGAGCAGCCTCCTCAAAGTGGAGTAAAGACTGATGACCTGGCGGGAATAAGGGTTCCTGAGTGAGGCCTTCGGGATCTTCATTTGCTGAGGGGCCCTGCTCAATCTGAGAGGAAATACCTGCAAATATCCATTAATAAGTGGATCTTGGAGCGTATGATATCTGAATCTAGGAAAATTGAGGATTGTCAAAGATGAAAGGGAATGCATAAAGATCGATATCCTAGGTATCAGTAAGCTAAAATGGACTGGCATTTCCTATTTTGAATCAGAAAAACATGGCTTATTATGCTAGAGATGACCAATTTAAGAGGAATGCTGTCTCGCCCATTATCAAAAAGAACAGTTCACGATCTATCTTGAAGTATAAGTCTGTCTGTGATAGGATAGTATCTATCTGAATACAAAGAAATCCAGTTAATACAGCTAGTATTCAAATTTTTGCACCAACCACCAAAGTTAGTGATGTAGAAATTAAAGCATCCTCCCAACATCTTCCATCTGAAATTGATCAAGCACGCAATCAAGATACATTGATAAGTATTGATGATTGGAAAGCAAGGTGGCAAAGAAAAGGAAGATTAGTTGTGATATGGCCTCGGTCACGAAGATGGAGATCACAGGATACCAGCTTGCAAGATCAATTGTTTCTTTATTGCAAACACTTTATTACAACAGCACAGAAAGCAACTATACATATGGATTTCCCCAGATGGAAGACTAGAAATCAAATTGACTACGTCTGTGGGAAGAAAAGAGGTTCTCACCCAAAGAGACTCTATATACAAAACAATGCAACACCCCGACCCTGTGTAACAATTGTCCTTATGTTAGAGTCCTCTGTTACAGCCACTGCATCAATCTGTATTGTTGGGGGGTGGGGGGGGGCGGGTGCGTGTCTTTCTCTTTTACACTGCCCTTCAACTTTGCTAAACATCACACCCTTCTCCAAGGACTAGTCTCTCCGGACAACATGTCCAAAGTATGAGGACAAAATCCCAGCATCCTTGATTCTAAGGAGCATTCTGTTTGTACATCTTCTAAGACAAATTTACTTGTCCTTTGGCAGTCCGTGGTACTTTTTTATATTCTGTGCCAGCACTACAAAGAAAACATATCTAGTTTTTTCCCAACAGCTTTATTGGCAAATAATTTACATACCAAGAATTGTATCATCATTACCACATCAAGTTTAGAGCATTCCTCTACCCCATGGTTAGTTGCCTTTCAAATGAGTTGTGTAATCACATTCAGTTCTAGTGCTCCTTCCTCCTTCCTGATATCCCCTTTCCCTCCCTATCCCAACCTCGATATTCCCTATATCCCCTTGTATCTGTTATTAGCACTATGCATCCACTCATCCAGTGCGTCACAGCTAGGAGACCCAACAGAAAGACAGTAACAAAACAAAATCCCTGTAAGGTGGTAAGGATAAAATCATAATAGGATAAAGGCAGAAATTAAATAATACATAAGAAGGAACATACCCCCATCAACATTCAAAAAGCCAGGGAAGAAATTTATGTCATAGAACAAGCAAGAGATACTTGTACCCAGAACAAATTCAGGTCCCATCTATAGGTTGGTCAATTGGCCAAGTATTGAATCTGAATCAGCATAATCAAGATTATAACGGTCTCTGCCCGAGAATAAGGCTGTTCGAGACTCTTGTGTGTGGCAAGTGCAAATCTGCCAAACTGAGTTCGACTGGGTCCGTCGAGCCAGGTCCTCTGTAGATCGGTTTTGGACTCTGACCGTCCCCCATAACTTTCCATGAATTGGGCGTTCATAATTTTAACTCTGATGCTCTTCTGTTCACCATATTCAAACTTTATAATTGTCATCAATTCTGCTACATTGAGCTTCGACTCATTTAAATCGGGTGTAGCTCAGAGCTACATCGCCACTGGGGCTCACCTTCTGGAAGCTGTGTTATTTGTTTCTTTGTTTTTCAGTAAATGAAACCCAAGGATGTTGAGCCTATAAGTAAAGAAAATATAATAAGAATTTGGAGGGGAATATAGAAGGGTGAAGGAGATGATTGATGTCAACAAGTCCAAGAAGAAAAAAATATGTTAGTAGAGTGATTATGGAAGCAGTTGTACAGCTATGTTTGACGTGATTGAACTATGGAATGATATGACATATGGATAAACTCCCGAGTTACAGCAAACTAAAAAACAAAACAAAATAAACAAACAACCATAGGTCCAGGAATCTATTTTGGGTTCATACTAAAATTAAGATTATTCAAATCTTATGTCATGGCCCTGCTCGATACTCACCTTCATGAAATTCTCATTGAAGATAAAGGTGCTACAGCAAAGTTTTTCTACACTCTGAAGAGTTATTGTTCAATATACTGACCCAATACAATGGATCATTTGATTTCTTGACAGCGGCTTCCATGATCATTGATTGGGAATACAAGCATGATGAAATCCTTGACAACTTCGAACTTTTTCTCCATTTATTGTGATGTTAACCATTGGTTCAATTGTGAGAGTTTTAGCTTTCTTTACATTGAGTTGAAATCCATAGGGAAGGCTACAATTTTTGTGCTTCATCAGCAAGTACGTCAAGTCCTTCTCACGTTCAGTAAGCAATGCTGTGTCACCTATATATCACAGGTTATTAATAAGCCTTCTTCTAATACAAGAATGCCAGGAAATTTGGAAGACAGCTACTAGGCCAACTGACTGGAAGAGATCCACATTTGTGCCCATTCCATAGAAAGGTAAACCAACAGAATACTCAAATTATAAAACAATATTATTAATATCCCCTGTAAGTAAAATTTGACTGAGTATTACCGAACAATGGTTGCAGCAGGACATTGACAGGGAACTTCCAGAGGTTCAGGTAGGTTGCAGGAGAAGACATGGACAAAGGCATGTCATTGATTAGGTCATATGGACCTTGACTGAAAGAAGGGAACTCCAGAAAGATATTTACTTGTGTTTTATTGACGATGTAAAGGTATTCAGCTTTGTGGACCGTAATCAACTATGGAGAGCCTTGAGAAGAATGGGCATTCCAGAACAATTCATTGTGCTCCTGTGGAACTTGTACATGGACAAAGAGCCAGTTGTACTGAGAGAGCAAAGGTAGTGCACATGGTTTACAATCAAAAAAGTATCTGTCAGGGTTGAAGACCCTATTATTGAATCGGTATATTGAGAAAATAATCAAAGAAGAAGTATATGACATCAAGTTTGGAGGAATGCTTATTAATAATCTGCAAACTGCAGATGACTCAACATTACCTGCTGAAAGTGAGGAGGATTTGAAAGTGAGGAGGATCTACACCTTTCTTGGTGTAGATCAAGGTTTACAGCTTTCTGCGTGGATTACAATTTTAATATAAAGAAGACCAAAATTCCTCACAACTAAATCAATAGGTAGCCTCATGATAAATATAGAAACGATTGAAGTTGTCAAGGATTTAACCTCGCTTGTATCCACAATCAATCGTCATAAAAACTGCAGTGAAACAATGTATTGCATTGAATAAACCTGTTGTACATAACTTCTTTAAAGTGTTCAAGGTCAAGGATATTACTTTGAGGACTAAAGTGTGCCTGACCCAAGCCATAGTAGTTTCAATCCCCTCATATGCACATGAGAGTTGGTCATTGAATAGAGAGACTGGAGAAGAATGAGTGCATTTGAATTATGGTGCTGGAAAAGAATACTGGAAAGTCCCACAGAGTCCCCATAAAACAGACAAATATGTCTTGGAAGAAGTACAGTCAGAATGCTCATTAGAGGCAATGATAGTGAGACTTCATATCATGTACTTTGGACATGTTATCAAGAGACCAGTGCCTACTCTCATGCTTGGTAACACAGAGGAGCAGTGAAGAAGACGAAGACCATTTACAAGAAGTGTTGGCACAGCAGCTGCAACAACAGGCTCAAAGACACAGTTGGTACAGGATGGGGTGGGATTTTTTTTCCTCTGATGCAGATATGGTTGCTTTTATTTGGAATAAACTCAAAGGTGTCAAACAATAACAACAAATTTGCTAACACCCTCAGGGGGCTAGTATAAGCAAATACAAATAGTTTCTGAAAGCCTCAGTTCTTTGCTCAATGTTTCCCACAGATATAACCCCAAATAAAGTGAGTGGATAATGGTCAAATTCACAAACAAATTAAGTTTCATGAATGAAAGACAGCAGAGAAAACAGGATGCATTCACATCTTAGAGCACTGGGTTGAAGTCTGGTTACTGTTTCCATGTGGACATATAAACAATAACCTCCTCCCGGGTGGGTTGGTGCCCTGTGGCCCCACTACCCATTTTTTTTATTATTATTTCTTTTTCCCACCTCCTTTTTAGTTGTGCATATATTTATAGGTTTAGTATTAAGGTAGCAGAAGGACATTGGGCCTCCATTCAAGTACTCCTTCAATGCAAGAATACTTTCTTCTATTAAATTGGCATTCTATGATTCTCACCATCCCGACACAACCACTGAAGACAAAGTGGGTGAAAAAGCAAATGTGGTGAAGAAAGCTGGTGGTGCCCCACTATCAAAAGATAAAGCATCTAGGGTCTTAAAAGCTTGAAGGTAAACAAGCGACCATGTAGCTCAGAAGCAACAAAGCCCACATAGAAGAAGCACACCACCCTGTGTGATCATGAAGTGCTGAAGAGATCAGTTATCAGGCATTAAAGAAAGAAAAATCATATCATTGCGTACTCACCTCCATGATATGCTTGCTAAAGACAAATGGGTACATAAGCAAATGTGGCAAAGAAAGTGGATGGTGCCTAGCTATCAAAAGATATAGCGTCTGGGGTCTTAAAGGCTTAAAGGTAAGCAAGCATCCATCTAGCTCAGAAGCAACAAAGCCCACATGGAAGAAGCACACCAGCTTGTGTGATCACGAAGTGTCAAAGGGATCAGGTATCAGGCATCATCAGAGCAAAAAATCTTACCATAGTGAATGAGGTGGGGAGTGTAGAGTGGAGACCCAATGTCCATTTGTAGGCCACTGTAGATCCCCTAGCACAGAGGTCTCAAGGAGGAGATGAGCCAGTCAGGGTGTAATGTAGCAACAATGAAAAATGCAACTTTCCTCTAGTTTCTAAATACGTCCTCCCCCTCCCCCACTGCCATAATCTGAATTCTCCCTTGCAAGTTTGGCTAGACCAGAGGATGCACACTGGTACAGATAGGAACTGGAAACACAGAGAATCCTGGGCAGATGATCCCTTCAGGACCAGTGGTGTGAGTGTCAATACTGAGAGAGTAGAGAGAGGGTGGGTTGGAAAGGAGGAACCGATTACAGGGATCTACATGTGACCTCCTCCCTGTGGGATGGACAACAGAAAAGTGGGTGAAGGGAGATGTCGGACAGGGAAAGATATGAAAAAATAATAATTTATAAATATCAGGGGCTCATGAGGGAACGGGAAGTAGGGAAGGAGGGGAAAAAATGAAGACCTGATGCCAGGGGCTTAAGTGGAGAGCAAATGTTTTGTGAATGATGAGGGCACTGAATGTACAAATGTGCTTTACACAATTGATATATGTATGGATTGATTGTGATAAGAGTTTCATGAGCCCTAATAAAATGATTTACAGAAAGAAAGAAAACAGGATGCAAAGAATAGTAGTGATTATAAAATAACTGTTTCATATCTAAAAAAATTTTAAGAATGTTGAGATATGGGTAAGTAAAAAGATTATTAGAATGCAGAAGTGAAAATGTACCAATTATAATTTCTATAAAATTAAAATATAATCATTGAAAGTAAACAGTGAATATATCCAAAAACCAAATGCAATGACAGTGAGTCTATGAGGATAAACTAGTGGTTTCAAACTACTGACCTACTAGTTATTTAATGATCCAACTTGTAACCCACTAAGGCTCTAGGGATTTTTGAGTCCTGAATCTAAACAAACCAGCAACAACAAACAAACCCACTGTCATTCAGTCAATGCCCACTCATAGTGACCCACAGGACAGAGAACTTCATGTCTTTCATCCAAGCCACTGATGACCTTGAGGATCATAGCACTATACTCCCACAGTTTTTTAGTCAATATACAAGTGGATGTCAAATGGAACGCTAGTATAATAACCCTCTCAAATGAATCATAAAGTAGAAATACACTGGAGGGCATAGCTCCCAATCTAACCATGAAAAGAAAGCTGGATAACCAATAAATAAACATTTTCCTTTACCTGATGAAGATAGGAAAGCACATAACATTATAAAAAATATAAGGCTCCTACATGAAGAGATATGTAAATGTTTTACATTCGATAGAGCATGGGCGGAAGCAGTGGCTATTGTAGAAACAGGTAAGGTATAACTAAATTCATCACATACAAAGCTCATACTTTAAAAATCTATTCCATGGGCTGGAGCAGGACAGGGCAGGAAAACAGAAAGAAACCCTGGCTTATTACTCTATCAAAAGTCACAGAAGCAAACAGAAGGCAATCCATCAATTGGTTCTGGAGGACAGGTAAAGACACAATTTGCTTCTCTGAATCTTCTCATAGCAGTTGGGCACAAGGAAAAATTCCTTACTCTCGGGCTCAAGGTCAATATCTAATACCTGGGACAATGGTGAAAACAAATGGTGCCTGTCACTGGGAGAAGGAAAACAGGGGGAGACAAGTGTCTCATGTGGTACAGGAACTAGACAGTTGTGGAAAGCTGAGGTTGGAAATGTAATACTGAGGGAAACTTACCCTGAATCCTAGGTTTTACATGAAATGCATGAGGATGGAGCTACTCCTTGTACAAAATGAAATGACAAATAAAAGCTTATACGAAGCTTAATTCCTAACCCAATTTTCTAAATACCTCACACTTGTAGCCTGATAGAAGAGGGCAAAATCATTTCCAAGTATAAATAATATTTATCTTATTCCCTTATGTTCTTGAGGGAGCATTGATTGCCTAAGTGTTTGTGATTGACTGTTAACTCCAGAGTGGACCACCAACCCAGCAGTAGAAAGGACGATCAGGCAATCCATATCCCTAAAGATCACAGCCATGAAAACCCGTTGGAGTAGTTCAACTCTTTAACACATGGAGCTTTCATAAATTAGGGCCTTAATAAATATCTATATGTATTATCTAGAAAAAATTAAAATCTTTTAAGAAATGAAACACAATAGATCCAGAATCAGAGGAGAATCAAATATAAAAATTCTAAAACCTTATTATTGCTGAGTCAATTTTGATTCATAGGAACCCTTTAGGAATGAGCAGAACTGCTTCCGTGGGTTTCCAAGTCTGGAAATGTTTATGGGAGTTGAAAGTCTCATTTTACTCCCAAAATTATAAAATAGGGAATTTCAAAGAAGCATCACTAACATGCTAAAGAATCGAATGGAAAGAAAAGAAAAATTGAATGAATGTATGAAAATCTCAGCAGATAGAAGGAAACTACTGACAAAGAATCACATAAGAACTTTAGAAATTAAAAATTATATCAGAGATGAATTCCTCTAGTGGGCAGATTGGGAGGCTAGGTAAGTGAAGAAAAGATCAAAAATGAAGAGAGATCCAAAAAGATTACACAAAATGAAAAATAGGTACCAAAAACCCCCTTAAGCATTACAGTGCTTGGAACAGTATCACAGTGTCTGACATAGATGCAATTAGAGTTCTAGAATGAAAAGAGAAGATGAAGCAATTGTAATTGTTGAAGAGATAAGGCTGAAGATTTTCCAAAATTAATGAAATTAACAAACTTTAGATGAAATATACACCCCCAAGATAACCAAACTCACTTCCATTGAGTTGATGCTAATTCATAGTGACCATACAGGACAGTGTAGAACTGACCCCAGTGAGTTTCCAAGATTCTAACTCCTTACTTAGTAGAAACCCCTGTCTATCTACCAAATAAATTCAGAGAGGATTTAAATGGATGAATGAATATGGATAAATGGATGCATCCATCTATACATCGATAGTTCCAAACATCAAAAACCAACTCACTGCCCAGTGTATCCCAACTCCCAGTGACCCTATAGGATGGAGTTAAACTGCTCCTCTGGGCTTCTGGGATCAGAAATCATTACAGAAGAGAAAACGTCATCTTTCTCTCTTGAAAAGGCTGGTGGTTTTAAACTGCTGACCATACAGGTAAAAGATCAACATGTAATCCACTATACCAGCAGGGCTCCAGAAAGATGATAGATGATAGAAGATAGATAGATTAGATAGATAATATGGTGTCAATTTGAGACTTGAGAGGATTAAGAGTGAAGGGTGTAGTCGAGTCTGTCAATTGGATTATAACCAATGAGGCCTCTGTGTGGGCATGTCTTTCTCCTGAGAATTCTGCGAAATCTGTTTTTTTCTCCTTGGAGGTAGGAGAGATGCTCTGCTCACCCTCTTGGAGACTCTCTACTGACAAGGCTGACTCCCTGCAAGACATCCTTGAGGAGAAGCCATATGGACCTACTCTGAGAAAGCCCTGGTTGCTAGAGAAGCCACATGGCCCTACATGTTGCAACCAGACCTCTGGAACCAGAGAAGCCATGCAGAGACCCCTGAAACCTCTGAGATGCTTACAATGCCACTGGATCCAGAAGACTTCTACCTCACTGGCCTATGGTCTTCCTGCATTCAGCATCCTTGCATGTGTTTCATGAGTCTGAAGAGGACTTTATAGATTGGTATCAGACATGTGGGCCTATATCGGGCTTATGGACTTGATTTGGACAGGGCTGGGATGTTTTTTCAATATTCAATTGCTCTTGTATATAAACCTCTTTCTTATTCACATATGAATTTGTTTCTCTAGTCTACCTAGACTAACATTTAGATGGATAGATAGATAGATAGATAGATAGATAGATAGATAGATAGATAGATAGATAGATAGATAGATAGATAGAGATAGATAGATGATAGATAAATGCTCTCCTGAGCAAAACATGATGCCGATAAACAGGGGTAATGAGAAAAATCTTAAGTATTGTAAGAGAAATATAAAGTATTGCATAGAGACATGTCATGGCAATAAAACTCAAACATAGCATTAATAATAAAAAGAATATGAATGTATTAAACACTGACAAAACTTAAACAAAATTTAAAGAAAAATTCCCTACTATATGATTTTCTTTTTAAAATGTTATGCATTTTATCGTTGTTGAGACTAGTCACAGAAAAACAAACGCCAATTCAACCATTTCTACTTCAGTGTTTCTCCATTTATCATGATATTGCTGACTGATCTGTGAAGAAATTTTTTATGTTGAAGTGTAATCCTCACTGAAGGCTGCAGTCTTCAATTTTCATCAGCACGTATTGCAAGTTCTCATTTTCAGCACACAAGGTTGGACCATCTGCATACTACAGCTTATGATTGAGTCTTCTTCCAGTCCTGATAGCATATTCTTCTTCATATAGTTCACCTTCTCATATTATGGGTTCAGCATACAGCATGATTAAGGATGTTCAAAGAATACAACACTGACATACACCTTTTCTGGTTTTAATCCACATAGCATCACGCCTGGTCAAACCACTGCCCATGTACTATACACAGATTCTGTATGAGCTCAAGTGGCTGTGATAGGCATTCTTCTCAATGTTGTCCATAATTTCTTATGATTCACACAATTTAATGCTTAGTTGATAGAGCACAGGTAAGCATCTTTCTGCTGTTGCCTGCTTTCAGGCAAGATCTATTTCACATTAGCAATGGCATCCCTTGTTCTATATCTTCTCCAGAATCCAACAAGAATTTCTATAATTTCCCTGTTTAAAAGGTGCCATAACTGTTTTTGAGTGATCTTCAACAAAATTGTTCTTGTGTATAATATTAATGATACTAAAACCAAACTCACTGCCATTCAGTCTATTCCAACTCGTAGCAACCATATAGGTCAGGATAGAACTGCCCTTGTGGGTTTCTGAAGCTATAATTCTTTATGGGAATGGAAAGCCTTATCCAATAATTTCCATTAAATTACTTTTCTTTTGTTTTTGAAAGAACACACATATGGATCCCTTTGGTCTTTTGACCAGTATGTTAGTCTAGGGAGACAGAGAAACAAATCCATGGAAACACATATGTATATAAGGAAGAGGTTTTTATACAAGAACAATTGAACAATGAGAAAACATTCCAGCCAAGTCCAGTCCAAGGCCATAAATCTGATATTAGCCCATATGTCTGATACCAATCTATAAACTCCTCTTCAGACCCATGAAACACATACAATGAAGTGAAATGCAGGACAATCACAAGCCAGTGGGTAGAAAGCCTTTGGGCCCAGAGGCATTGTAAGCATCACAGTGCTGACAGGGGTCACTCTGTGGCTTCTCCAGCTTCCGGGGTCTGGTTGCGTGTCTTCTGTGGCTTGTGTTCTACAATGTCTCCCAGAGAGTAGCAGAGAGAGAAAGGTGTCTTCCGCCTCCAAGGAGGAAGTACCAGACTTCCCAGAATTCTCAGGAGAAGGCCATGCCCACACAGAAGTTTCACTGGCTATCTCCAGATTGACAGCCTAGACTCCACCCCTACCCTCTAAATCCTTAAATTGACACCGGATGAGGTGACTACCACAGCGAGGTAACTTTCTTCTGAATAATTTGCAGGGACAAGCAAACAAATCCAGCGCTGCATCTGTATTCTCAAATGTCTCAATTGGTAGTCCATTAATTTGGGGGGCCTTGTTTTCCACCAATGCCTTTGAGTGCATCTTAGACTTCTTTCAGTACCATGGGTACTTGGTCATAAGCTACCTCTTTACATGGTTGAATGTGAACCATTTCTGTTTGGTACAATGACTGGGTAGTCTTCCCATATTCTTATGATGATTTCTGAGTAGTTTGATATTTTGCCTATAGACTCTTTCCGTATTTTAACTGAAGGCTTGAATGTTTTCTTTAATTTTTCAGCTTAAGAAATGCCAAGTGTGTTGTTCCCTATTGATCTTCTGGTTGCCGGTTTTCGTATGTTCTTTTATAATACTCCGCTTGGTCTACTTGGGCTTCCTTTGTAATCTTCCATTTAACGTTTCACTTCATTATTTCTTCCATTCACTTTAGCTATACCATAGTCACAGGAAAGTTTCAACGTCTCTTTTGACATGCATTTGGACATTTCCTTTTCATTGAATAATCTTTTCCTTTCTACGTAGATGATGTCTTTAATGGCTTACCCAAGCTCACTAATGTTGCCAATTTGTATTCCACACAATGAGGTCCATATGTGTAAGCATTTATATTGTTAAAAAAAGATGTTCAATGAAGAATTCGTTGCTCTTCCAAAATTCCTTTATGCATCTTCAGTCATCCTTTATATAACCACATTCATATTTTTCAGCTATGGATCCTTCTTTCCACATTTCAAACCCAATCACCAATAACTGTCAATGCTTCTTTATTGCATGTTTGATCAATTTCAGAAGTTGATAAAAAAATCATTGGTACATGTTTGGCATTGTGGTTGGTATGTAAAGTTGAATAATAATAATGTTAACTGGTGTTTCTTTTAGGTCTGTGACTACTGTCCTTTCACTGACAGTGTTGCACTTCAGGATAACTCTTGAAATTTTCTCTTTAACAATGAATTTAGTGTCTTTTTTTCTTCAATTTATCATTCCTGGCATAAGAAACCCTATATCTTTATGATTCAAAATGGCCAAGACCAGATCATTTTAACACAGCATGTCAGTCACAAAGTGTTCCATTTAAATTCTGATAGCTTCAAATTGTCACTAATTTATAATTTTTATATTATATATTCCAATTATTAATGAGCGGTTGCTCTTTCTTCTTATGTTGACTCATACTATGACAGGAAATGGAAGTCCCAAATGTTTTAGTACTTCCACATCATGAACGTTGACTGTACTGGAGGAGGCAGCTCTTTCCAATTATATTTTGAGAGTCTTTTAATATGTCGGTTCATCTTTCAGCCTAATTTCAGAAAGTGGTTTACGACCATTAATAAGGACTCCATTGGCCAATTTTTTAGAAGTAGATCACAAGATACTTATACCTCCTCCATTTTAGATAGAAGTCTCACTGAACCCTGTTCACTCTGGGTGACTCTGCTGGTACTTGCAATACTGCAGTACTGGTAGCATAACTTCCAGCCTCACATTAATACCCAAATCATCACAGTATGACAAATTGACAAGCACCTGGATATAGGTACAAAAGTTTTAAATAATATTCTAACCAAAAGAATTCAGCAGCATGGCAAAAAAAATTTCCAGCATGATCAAGTGGGATTCAGGAATACAAAGGTGTTTCTATTTTAGCATATAATCAATGTAAACCATCACATAAATAAAAGAGGAAAAAGTCAAACGGTCATATAATTGATGCAAAAAATATCATAAAATCTAATACCTTTTCTTGATTGAAAACTCTTAACAAAGCAAGAATAGAAGGGACATTCCTCAACACAACCAAGGCAACTGTGCTACAGTAAAAGTTGCATTATTCTTGATGGAGAAGAACTGAGAACCTACGACTTGAACATGGGGATGAGACAAAGATGTCCACTATCACCATTCTTATTTAATATTGGTTTGGATGTCCTAGCCAGAGCACTCAGACAAGAAAAGGAAGGCTATCCAATCTGGAACAGAAGAAGTAAAACACTTTTCGCAGGAGATAGGATTCTAAATATAGATAGATATAAATAGATGTACATGAAATCAATTGGATCAAACATAAATATTGAACCATGTACATAGTATAATATCAAAACACAAAAATCAGTCAGATACTTTTACATTAACAAGAACGCTGAAAAGAAAGCCAAGGAAACAATATAATGTACAATACCCCAAAAAGGTCCAATATTTAGGAATAAATGTAACAGGGATGTAAATACTGTGATAGCTAGATTTCTATGTCAAAACACACCTGTGTGAAGTTGTGGATGGGGTCCAGCCAATCCATCTGGTCACAGCCAGATGATGCCTCCTTGGGTGTAGTGATTTTATAAGGGAGACCCTTGAGAGGCTCTCTCCATCTCAGGTGCTTTGAGCATATTATCAGGAAGGCTCAGTTCCTGGAGAAGGGCATTGTGTTTGGGAAAATAGACAGTCCACCAATAGTAACAAAATGCTCAACCAAATAGATGGACACCATTTCCACAATAATGCGTTCAAACATAGCAATATTGTAAAGATTGTTCAGGATAAGTCATTGTCTTATTCTGTTGTACATAAGGCCACTACAGTTTAAAACTAACTCAAATAAGATTAACAACAGCAACAACATTTTATTATGTAAGTTGAGCTGTGAGTCTGTGGGTGGCCATTTTGTTCTTTAATCTATAATTACATGTTATATAAATTATTATATAAGTATTTCATTAAATATAAATCCTTGGGCCTAATTAGACAAGGCCTACATTCTAATTTCTGGAGCCAAAATTAATAACAATGCAACCATGCACAACTCACTTTATCTCTCAGAGTCTTGCATCCATTATCTTTACATTAAGATTTATTTTTGCCCTAAGAGAACTCCCACCAGACGATCACTATTTAGACACCATGAAAATTAAGAAAAATGTTAGTTTGCAAAAGGAATTAAAATCTAGGGGAAAAGTCTACTAAGAAATCTATGCCTTATTTTTAGTACAGTTATCAGTCAATAGATATTGGCTAATCCATCAATAAATGAATTAAAGTTTAAAAGAGAAGAATAATCCTAATAATCAAAAACATGCATAAATAATTCAGAAATAGGTAAATAATCTTTAACATAATAGGAAGTTTTAAAAATAAGCAATTTAAAAGAAAAACTATAAATGATAACATATTGTGTTTTAGGAAAATTTTTTAATTATTATATGCTAGGTAGGAAAAATATAAAAGACTGTAGTAATGTATTGTTGGTCAAACCAAGGAGAAAAGTGATTACTCCTGTATTCCATGTGGGCCAATAAATTAGTGACACAGAATTCGGTGCGGTGCTTAACACCCAGGTTCACCGTGAAGAGATGGAGATTTCTGCAGTACTGAATTGGCAGTAGTGAGAATTTAAGTGAAACTTGTGTAAATTTCAAGACTCTGTATTTATGATTCAGTGTGTTTGTAGATGAATGTGTGTGCGTGTGTGTGTATGAAGTTGGCTAATTTGCATGCTGAAGTATAAACAGGAAACCATCAATAGCAATTGCCAGAAGAATTGCAATAGGAGGGATACGGGGTAATTTTCACATCTTTAGTGTATATTTTAACAAAGATACATTAGCATTTTTATCTAATTTAAAATTGTATATGTAAAATGTAAATCTAGTTGGAAAAAAACAGGAAATGGTAGACACTCATACCCACAGACCTACCCTCATATTTAAAAGTTGCTAACATTTACCAAAGTGCTCTCAAAGCTCTTTTTCTTAAAGAAATGTAAGTTCATGAATAGATTGAAGACCTATTCCTCTTTCCTTTACTGTTGCTCCCTCAGGCCATGGATAAAATCACTATTTTGAGTTTGCGCTTAGCTGTTTGCAGTAAGGTGATGCTTTCTGTACAAATGTAAGTACCCCAGCAAAAAATCACATTGGTTGTTTTCATTTTATAACAAAAACCTTTATCTTATTTTTTATAACAGTGGCCTTATATAATATTTGTCATTTTTATTGACTCAATTCTCTCAGCATAATGTCCCCCAATCCATCCATATCATGAAGCATTTTACAGCTTCAACATTAATCTTTAAAGGTGTGTAATATTCTACTGCGTGCATGTACAACGTTTATTTTGCCATACATCCACTGATGGACTTTTAGGCTGTTTCCATCGTTTTGTTATTGTGAATAGTGCTGAAATAGACATGGGTGTGCATGTATCTGCTCATGCTTTTTCCATTATTTCTTTAAATAATATACTGAGTAAAGGAATTGCTGGGTCACGTGGTACCAATCTTTTGAGGAAGAGCCATACCACGTCCACAGTGGTTGTACAGTTTTACAGCCATTGGTTGTTGTTATATATTATTAAATGCCACCTAGTCAGTTCTGACACACAGTCCCTAGGAGCCACAGAACCAAACATTGGCAACAAAACACTGAGCTGTCCTCCCAATCGTTCTTATGTTTGAAGCCATTGTTGAAACCACTGTGTCAATCCATTTTGTCTAAGGACTTCCTCTTTTCCACTGTGCCACTAATTTACCAAGCATGATGTGCTTCTTCGGGGACTGATCTCTGCTGACACCCTACTCGGACTCTATTGACACCCTACTAAGCATTCTGGTTGTGCCTCTTCCATAACAGATTTGTTTGTTCTTTTAGCAGCCCATGGCACTTTACTCTTTGCCGGCACCACAATTCAAATGCATCAGTTCTTCTTCTGTCTTCATATTCAATGTCCCAGTTTCAACCATATGAGGCTATTGAAAGTGCTATGGATGGAGTTGGGCACACCGTAATCCTCGAAGTAATATCCTAACTGTCCAATATCATAAAGAGGCTTTGTGCAGCAAAGTTTCCCAAGGCAATGGGTCATTTGATCTCTTGAGTGCTGCTTCCATGAGCAATGACTGAATCCAAGCAAGACAAAATCCATGACAACTTCCATCTTTTCTCTGTTGAGCGTGATGGTACCTATTGGTTCAGTTGTGAGGATTTTAGTTTTCTTTACCTTGACTTTTAAAATCATGAAGGCTTTTAAAATCAGGAAGTGCTTCAAGTCCTCCTTACTTCCAGGTTGTGACATTTGCATATTGCTTTTTGCATATTGCAGCCCTCCACCAATCCTGAGGCTCACTTTTCTTCAGCTCACCAACCTCTCTAATTATTTACTTATAGAAATCATCTTGTATTATGAATGGGAATACTATCTCATGCTATATTGTGAAGGTTAAAGGAAATAAATGTAACTTGGTTTCATGTGATTTCCAGTCTAAGAGTCTGTGTTTGAGTATTTTTTTTAACCGGCAGGTGAGTGATGACCCATCTGCCAGGCCATACCCGAGTTATGCAAGGTCTTCTAATATGGGACTTGAAGACAAATGAGAAGGGAATTTTTGTTTGTTTTTAATTTTTTATTTTCCTGTGTTTGTGTTTCAGGTGTATATATGTGTGTGTGTTAGGTGCAAGGACCTTGAGATGTCATTTGGATAATGGATTATTCCTAAACAGCTATTTTCAATCTTGCAAAGCTCAAGAGAAAAAAAAAATATTTTACTTAGTTGGATCAGCAAGGGCAGGGGTTCAGTGAATAGGTAAGGTTGTTTTGTTATAAAATAGGAGAAAGCCTAGTGTAGTTGAAGGCTATTGAGTAGCAAACAGATAACATGTAAATGGAAAAGACAAACAGAATTTTGTTGAGGTAGTAAATTTAGGTTTTACTAAAGTTAAAAGAGTTACTAGTGCTAATATGACCAGGTATGTATTCACACAGAGAAGCAGCATAGAGCCTATTATAAGCAATATAATAAAGTATTCTTACATTCAACAAATGCCATCTGGAAAGCAAAGCATTTTCCCTCATTAATGTAATAGAAGTAATTAAAACAAGTCCACGAGAGCCAAAATATGACCTTGATCCTATCCCACCTGAATTTCAAGAACATCTCAAGAACAGATTTGATGTACTGATCATTGATGAAAGACCTGATGATCCATAGGAGGACATCAATAATATCATTCATGAAGAGAGCAAAAAGGTTATTTAAAAGAGAACAAAGAATAAATACATCAGTGTGGATATCAGAAAAGACTGATTTTTATTCTTAGTAGTAAAACAGTTAAGGGAAGTTTAAGAAGTGTAGAAGTCTGAGTTAAATAGAAAATTTGAAAGGGCAATTCAAGAAGACAAAGTAAAATATTTTAATGAAATGTGTAAAGATCTAAAGTTAGAAAACCAGAAAGAAGAACATCCTCGTCATATCTTAAACTAAAAGAACTAAAGGGAAAAAAATCAAGCCTTGAACTGCAATATTAAAAGATTCCATGGACAAAAATTGGAATGATGCAGGAACATAAAAAGAAGATGTAAAGAAGACAAAGTCACTGTACAAAAAGAACTAGTGAACATTCAACAATGCCGAAAGGTTGTCAATGAGCAAAAAACAAAGGTACTGAGGGGAAAAAAATTCAACCCTCACTGAAAGCATTAGTCAAAAGCAAGGCTCCAGGAATTGATGGAATACCAATGGAAATGTGTCAACAACTGATGAAATATTGGAAGCACTTACTCATCCTAGGCTAGGAAATTTGGAGAACAGCTACTTGGCTAACGGACTGGAAGAGATTTATAGATGTATCCGCTACAAAGAAAGATAACCCAACAGAATTCTCAACTTAAAGAACGATATCATTGATGTCACATGCAAGTAAAATGTTGCTGAAGATTATCCAACCAAGGTTGCTGCAGTGCATTGATGGGAGCCACCAGAAGTTCAGGCTAGATTCAGAAAGGAAGTGGAGCAAGGGGTATCATGGTTGCCGTCAAATGGATCTTGACTGAAAGAAGAAAACACCAGAAAGATGTTTATTTTTGTTGTAATCAGTATATAAAGGTATTTGACTATGTGTAACAAACTATGGATAGCCTTGAGAAGAATGGGAATTTCAGAATACGTCATTGTGCTTGTGTGAAACTTGTACATGTGAACAGAATGCTGCATGGTTGAAAATCAGGAAAGGTACTCTCAGGGCTGTAGCCACTCACCATATTTATTTGACCTGTGTGCTGAGCAAGTCATCAAAAAAGTTAGATTGTATAAAGCACATCCATACATTCCCTGCCCCAATCATTCTCAAAGCATTTGCTCTCCACTTAAGCCCTTTGCATCAGGTCCTCTTTTTTTTTCCCCTCCCTCCCCGCTCCCCCTTCCCCCCTCCCTCATGTGCCCTTGGTAATTTATACATCATTATTTTGTCATATCTTGCCCTATCTGGAGTCTCCCTTCCGCCCCCCCCCCTTCTCTGCTGTCCCTCTCCCAGGGAAGAAGTCACATGTGGATCCTTGTAATCAGTTCCCCCTTTCCAACCCACTCACCCTCCACTCTCCCAGCATCGCCCCTCACACCCTTGGTCCTGAAGGTATCATCCATCCTGGATTCCCTGTGCCTCCAGCCCTCATATGTACCAGTGTACAGCCTCTGCCCTATCCAGCCCTGCAAGGTAGAATTCGGATCATGGTAGTTGGGGGGAGGAAGCATCCAGGATCTGGGAGAAAGCTGTGTTCTTCATCGGTACTACCTTGCACCCTAATTAACCCATCTCCTCTCCTAAACCCCTCTATGAGGGGATCTCCATTGGCCGACACTTGGGCCTTGGGTCTCCACTCTGCACTTCCCCCTTCATTTAATATGGTATATATATATATACACAACACACACACACATATATATATACATACATACACACACATATATATACATACACACATATATCTTTTTTTTTTTTTTGCATGATGCCTTATACCTGGACCCTTGGCACCTCGTAATCACACTGGCAAGTGTGCTTCTTCCATGTGGGCTTTTTTGCTTCTGAGCTAGATGGCCGCTTGTTCACCTTCAAGCCTTTAAGACCCCAGACACTATCTCTTTTGATAGCCGGGCACCATCAGCTTTCTTCACCACATTTGCTTATGCACCCATTTGTCTTCAGCGATCCTATCATGGAGGTGTGCAGTCAATGATATGATTTTTTGTTCTTTGATGCCTGATAACTGATCCCTTCGGGACCACTCGATCACACAGGCTGGTGTGTTCTTCCATGTGGACTTTGTTGCTTCTGAGCTAGATGGCCGCTTGTTTATCTTCAAGCCTTTAAGACCCCAGTCACTATCTCTTTTGATAGCCGGGCACCATCAGCTTTCTTCACCACATTTACTTGTTCACCCACTTTGGCTCCAGCAGCTGTGTTGGGAGAGTGAGCATCATAGAGCTCCAATTTAATAAAAGAAGGTATTCATGCATTGACGGAGTGTTTGAGTAGAGGCCCAAGGTCCTTCCACCACCTTAATACTTAACCCATAAATATAGACACATAGATCTATTTCCCCATCCTCCTATATATATTTACATGTACATGTCTTTGTCTAGACCTCCATAAATGCCCTTTGACTCCTAGCTCTTTCCTCCATCTCCCTTGACTTTCCTGCTGCCCTACTACCATGCTTCGTCGCCACCTGGGCTAGAGTATACCTCTTCTCTAAGCAGCCTTACCCTTGATCATTTCCCACCAGGCCTGCCACTCCCCCCTCTCTACCATTTGGGGGTCCCATGTTTTTCCCTTCTCCCTGTGTTTGTTAACACCACTTCCTTACCCCCCTGACTCCCCCCACCCCAAGTCCCCCGGAACTGTCGGTCCCGTTGTTTTTCCTCCAGATAGTTCAACCAGCCTGTCCTATTCAGACAGATCTGTGGATACACTAACATGCACAAAAACAAGACAGAGGAAATATGTATATGTATGGATTGTGATAAGAGTTGTATGAGTCCCTAATAAAATGAAAAAAAAGAAAAGAGGAGAAAAAAATGATTAGGGCAAAGAATGTACAGATGTGCTTTATACAATTGATGTATGTATATGTATGAACTGTGATAAGAGTTATATAAGCCCCTAATAAATTGTTTTTAAAAAAGTTAGATTATATGAAGAAGAAGCATGGTTTCTTCAGGATTGAAGGAAAGCTTAATAACAACCTTCTGTATACAGATGACATAAGATTGCTGAAAGTGAAGAGGACTTGAAGTACTTGCTGATAAATATAAAGGATCTCAGCCTCCAGTGTGGATAATAACTCAATGTGATGGAGACCAAAATCCTCTCACCTGGACCAACAGGTAACATCATGATAAACAGAGCAAACGCTTGAAGCTGTCAAGGATTTTGTCGTGCATGGATCCACAATCAATGCTCACAGAAGCAGCACTCGACAGATAAAACGACACATTGGGTTGGGTAAATCTGCCCGCACAAGATCTCTTTAGTGTCCTGAAGAGCAAAGGTACCACTTGAAGGACGAAGGTGTGTGTGCCTGACCCAAGCCATGGTTTTTGCAATCTCCTCAGATGCATGTGAAAATTGGACACTGAATAAGGAAGCCCGAAAATATAATTGATACATTTGAACTGGGGTGCTGGCAAAGAATATTGAAAGTGCCACAGACCCCTAAAAGGGCAAAAAAAAATCTGTATGGAAGAAGGACAACAGAGTGCTCCTTAGGTATCAGGATGACAAAACTTGTCTGAAATACATTGGACATGCTTTGGGAGAGACCAGCCATTCTGGAAGGGCATTATGCTCTGTACAGGGGAGGGGCAGTGAAAGAGTGGAAAGCCCTCAATGTGATGGATTGACACAGTGGCTGCAACAATGGCTCACACATAGGAACAATGATGTGGATGGCACAGAAATGGGCAGTGTTTCCTTCTTGGGTTGCTATTGATCGGAAGCAGCTCCGTGGCACATAACAATAGAAGGACGTGAATACAACAGTGGAGGCTCATGAGGGTTATCATGCAGACAAAGTTGAAGTATAAATTCTATCTCCTACTTATGATATGTCTTCTGCTGAGCTTCAATTTTGTCATCTAAAAATGGGGTTGATAAGCTTAATTATTTTCTTCTCACAAAGAATTTGGGGGGAACAATCATATGTAAATATTGTTTATAAACAGTTAAAATTACTTTGAAATGTGCAATTCTATCTCATGAACAAGGTGATAAACTAGAATGTTCTGGGATTGATTCTAATGAAATAGATCACATATCTCAGCTACAAGAGCAACCTGCAGTCAACGTTTATATACTTGTTAATTGAGAGAAGTATGCAGGTAATACAAAATGAGTTTGATTTTCTTCTGGAAAAGATTATTCTCTAGTATATTTGCTTTCTAATTATGCTTAGCCTGAATTCTTACATAATTTGCAGGCATCTGAAAACGAACTTATCCAAAAGCAAACTCATTATCCCCACAACTACCTTGATCTCTTTCCCCTATATTCCTTTCTTGGGCTTAAATTGCTCACCCAGCCTCCAAAGTTGAAATGTTTGACTCTTTTCTATTCATTCCTACATTTTTGGAACTCCTCAACCCACGAAAATGACTAGCAGTAGGTAACATTTTGGGAAGACTCCCTCAATGACAGGCACTGAAGAAGATACTATTTGCATTCATAATTCATAAATGGGGAAGCCAAGACAGAGAATATGTCAACATCTTTCTTAAGGTCAGCAAGATCACAAAGGGCAGCACTGAGATTTGAGTCCCTGTGAGTCTGAACTAAAGCTTTGTGGCGCTGGTTACCTTGTCATCACCACCCTCCTCACTCCAGAATATTCCCCAAAGTATTGCCAGGAACTCTTCCCCCAAATGAAATTTGATCTTTATTTGCACCTGGTATAAGTTGTCCCCTTCTGGCTGACCACTGCCTTAAAGAGGAACTTCCTAGAGGGAATAATAAACACGTGATGATGTAGCTCCAACGTATCTTCCCCACCCCATCTGCATCCCCAGAGTTGACTCGCAGTCCTACAGTTCCTGCACCCTGACGTTTTCACAGGATGTTATACAAGGCTCCCTGCCTCTGCACCTGCAGGTGCTGTTCTTCCTATTTGAAATGACATCCTCCTCGGTCTTGGCATGCAGAAAGCTGATGTCAAGATACAAACCAAATGACACGTTCCCTACATCTCATGTTCTCCACCTTCCTTAATTCTCGAGACATCTGTGAGTGCCAAACGTAATAACTGTGTAAGAGTACAGCGCTTTTGTGAGAACGGTGACGGAAGCTTCCAGTTTAATTACCTTGCTTCTGCACGCTCATCCCTTTCAACCACGCTTTGAAAGAGGCCAGGTTCTTGTTGTTGGAGTGACCAGAGTAGAGGCAACGGAAAAAGAACTATTCAACAGGCCCAAACTCTGGAATGATGAATGTTTGGAAAAGGGAGATGATTTTGAGTCTCTACTATGCATGCGATGGTTAATAACAGTGGGGAAGATGAGGAACTTCTCACTGGAAAGGATTTGGATGTGATCTTATGACTATTGTCTCTTTGTGTGATCTGTTTAAAAAAAAGTCACATTTCTACAAATGGTTCTGGAATCCCGAGTTGATTCTCTTGGTTAACAAACTATGGCAGTATAGTTTCAACACGTGTCTAGGATTTATATAGGTTATCCTTGCGAATATCAGTCTCTCTCTGACATCACCATGCAAACAGCACTCTCGTGTGCGCCTACACTGAATTTAGTCAATCCTCCTTAATGTATCATAATTA
The DNA here is from genome assembly GCF_050624435.1 of Tenrec ecaudatus. Taxonomy (NCBI): domain Eukaryota; kingdom Metazoa; phylum Chordata; class Mammalia; order Afrosoricida; family Tenrecidae; genus Tenrec; species Tenrec ecaudatus. Next base: position 5,152,034 of record NC_134538.1, read on the forward strand.
TCTATTTACATGACCTATAGACGCACACACGGATTCCCTGCAGATTGTGACTGCCTCCGTGTCACGGACTGAGTGATATTTACCTTGGCATTTCTAGTATCTACCCTCGTTCCTGGTTGACAGAAGAGACAGAAATCCCAAGGCAAAAAAAAAAAGGCAAAGTTTCTCTAACTCCTTTTATTAAAGATTTCTACACAGAAAAGTCTTCATGCTCTTGTGGTTAATTTTCTTACTCAAATATTTGTCAGTAGCATCATTCTATAGGGGGATAAAAATAAAAGACTTAACCAGGAGACAAGAGGCCTGGGACCTAGAGCTAGCTCTGCCACAAAGAGTTAGGCAACCTAGGAAGGTCAGCTCATGCTCCCCACTCTCAATCCCACATCTCCCCCACCCCCTTGTCATCTAGGGAATGCTGACTCACAGCGACCCCCTGTGGGCTTCTGAGACTGTAGCTGTTTATGGGAGGAGAAAGCCCAGTCTTTCTTCTGCTGAGATGCTGGGGCTTTCAACAGCTGGGTGCAGCCCAATTACAATCCAATTGCACCTCTAGCTGCAATTGCAGCTCTACACCAGCAGAGCTCCTTTAGAAATGGAGAATTCTCGATTTACTATCCTTTATAGATTGTTAAATCCTAATATTTGGTCATCCCATAGTTTTATTTGACCTCACCTTCCAGGGGTCATCACGGGGAAAAACCCAGGGATCGACAGTAGTCAGAAGACTTTCTTTCAGGTGAGCCCCAGTTTTCCTTGGACCACAGTTGTCCCTTACAGTTCTCCTCCTGGGAAAGCCCTGTTCTCCATTCCTGATCAGGTGTCTCAGAAACAGGCAAAGGTCAGAGAGGTTGGAAAATGATTTGCAAAGAAGCCAAAAGGGGAATTCTGTAACTGTGTATTTTTCCACTTTGTTCTAATTTAAAACCACTTACAAGTGACAACTCCCAGCCCAGGCAGGTGCAGTGTGGTGGCTCATTACACCCTGGGGACCCTGTGTAAATCTTTTCTCTGAGAGCGGCTATTGTCTTCCAAGGAGAAGCTTTTAGCATAATGGCAGGCTGAATAGAGCCCTGCTTTTGTAAGAATATTCTTAGGGAAAAGAAAAAGAGAAAGGTATTCTTTAACAATGGCAAACGCATCCTTCTGCCTCCTGAACCTCTGGCCCCCCTGGAAAGAAGTGTGAGCAATAGGAGACAGTGACAATGGGGTGAGATTATCTCACCCCCAGAGACATGGAAAGGTTACTGCTCTGCTCTTTTAAGTTATAATCAGTGCAGGGTGGAGGTGTCTCAGATTTCAGAAATAGAAGATCCACCCCCTCTCCTCTACCTTTGTTTTTCCTGCCATCTCTTTAGTCAGTGAGTCAGTCAGTACCGATTCATTAGGAGAGGGAGTTTCTGAAAGGAGAATGGCATTCAACCTCAGCGAAAATCCCCCAAATCAGTCCCTGCTTTCAGGTCATTCTTCAGTACAGCCAGCGTACCAGCGTTATATCGTTTTAGGGGCTCTATATATAAATGGCTAATAGGAGAAGTTACCATGAAAAACCAAAAGACGCAAATGGTCATCACAGAGAGGTAGCTCCTAAGCTAAAACATGACCTCACTTCTGGTCAGAAGGGTATGAGGTTAGGAGAGAAATATGGAGAAAGCAAACAGTTAACAGATAAGGGTGGTCTTTAGGAAGCAGTGTGCGGAGTTCATGCATTTCTGTGGAGTTTCCAGTGCCAGACTGATTGCGGACACCCTTTGGAATGTGAGATGGAGAGCTGGGATCGCCTTCCAGAGTGGCTGTGCACTAGCTGCTCTGGTGGCTGATTCGATGCCTTCAGTGACGCTGGCTAGCTCTGTCTGCACATTGGAGGTACCATGGCTCCTTCAATGGATGGTGACCCTACCCTCATTTCAACAGCAAATATAGCACCCCGTCCCATGTCATCCCCACAGTCACCAGAGTGCTTGAATCTGGTAGATAGCAGGGTAGGCGGTTGGTTCCTCTCCATGCCTAAAGGCCCCCTCCAGGAGGTGGGAAGCCAATGAAGGCTACGGGGCATGCGCCACTTCAGGCAGTAGCCAGGGATTGCGGTACACCTGGGTGGGCCCAAACTAGCTAGGCCAGGTAGGCTTAATTCAGCCAGTGGGTTCAATCAGTATAGTCAAGCACACCTCCCAGCCGAAGGCTGTAAGGGCCGGAACTTGGAGACCGCCCTCTTTTCTAACTGCTCCTTGGCCTTCCACTTGACCATGGTGGTCTCTGTTGCCTCAGGCCGCCACGTGTGGGTGTGCAGTGCCACTAGGCGACCTTTGTTCAGCGACTGTAAAATCTGAAACTTTATTTGTCCTTTACAAAACCCCACTTGGATCACAATCCAGATTTTGGCGTGAATTCTTTCTCAGGCGAAGCCAAGAACTGAGATATTTCCCACCTGAGAAGCCTTACACATCCATTGCTGAGATAACAGTCTGTGGACTCATGAGTGCTTTTGTGTCCGGGAGAGGGGTGGTGGACAGTGGGGTGTCATCGACTCAGCACTGTAGCAGACAATATTTTGTTCTGATCTGTTGATTTTCATTGGCTCTTTTTGGGGGGATGTGATCTCTCGACCTTTGTTTCCTGCGATTTTTCCGTCTGAAAGTTTCACCGGTGACCCTGCTCGTATTTGAAATACCGGAGACAGAGCTTCCAGCATCGGAAGTAACACACAGACACCACCGAAGGACAGACTAACCGGAAAGGCTGGGAGATGGTGACACTTTCCTTAAATGCATGATGGCCTCTAAAGGAATCGCATGCGATAATATAGGAAAGCCATTTTCCCCGATTCTTCAAAATCAAACCATAAAGAAAAGAGAACAAGCAAAGTAAAGGGAAAAGGAGACTGACAGGAAGACCTTTACCAGGGAGGGTTATGTGCTATCGGAGAGGTGGGTGCTATGACGGCCTCACTAATGAAACAGGTGCCAACGACAGCCGTCTCTTCAAAAACGCTGAACTATTATAACTTTGTCACCAGATATAGAAGTGATACAGGAAGCAGAGGGTGTGGGGAATGATTCAACACCTCTCCACCCCCAGCAGGTCTATTTCTAGGCATCTTCTTTCTATAAGACTTCACCTCAAACCCCAGAAGAGGGACAACTGGTTAGGTAATGGTGCACCAGAACCTGGGGTGCTGATGGAGCACTAACGTGTCAAAAATAGTCAGCTCTTTGGGGCACTGGTCATGGACAGTTTCTTCTTCTCCCCCTTTTCTCTCCCATGCAGCACAGCGGGGACCGTGAGTCCAGGTCAGGCCATGTGTCCCTCCTCCATCGGTGTGCTGTTTTCTGTCCATGGGTAGAATGAATAAATGGGCTCCCACTCAGCGCACGCCAGGTGTGACAGCAGTTTTTTCCCCAAATTTTCTTCCTGTTTAGGTACCTAACATCAGGCTGTCTCTAAATTCCTCTTAAGTCTTTGGCCCAAAGCAAGGTATTTCAACCAACTTTTCCAGAGTTTACATAACTAGTAAAAAAAATGGAACTTTGATTTCCATAGCTTGTGAGCAGCATGGGAATATTCCTGGAGAGTGGCTTCAGTACGATCAAAATGTCAGCGCTCTGGCACAGTGTCTGCAGAAGCCACCGTTCTCCTTTTCAAAATGTGGATAAGAACCTTGCAAATGGAGTGCATCCAATATCTTGAGATCTGTGAGAGGCACTTCAAAAAGTTAATGGAAAAATTCTATTAACTTTGCATTCCATGTTTGCACAGACTTTTTGAAGCCCCTGCGTGTCCTCTGATTTCCAGAACAGCTGCCCTCTCCTTAACCGCTCAGATTCTGAAATACCAGCTGCAACTGAAAATAATTTGGTTCACTTCACTCGTGGACAGAGCAAGATTTGCTCCTCCTCTGCTTGTGAGCAGCCTGAGACTACTGGACTTTTTGGTTCTATTTTTCTCTGTTTCATCAAGGATAGTCTTGGAACTGATGAATATTTTATTTCTGCAATTTACCTATTCTCACGCTTCAGCGATGTGTTACTGCTTTTCCAATATGCGTCTTATTGTTTTCTGCCATCAAATTGATTCCAACTCATAGCAGCCCCATAGTGCACCGTAGAATTAACTGCTCCATTAGATAGATTTGCTAGACTGAAATCTCTATGGGGCAGATTGCCAAGTTTTTTCTTCCATGGAGCAGCAGGAGGGTTTGAACCTCTGACCTTTACCTTAGAAGTCAAGTGATTAACCCTTGTACCACTCAGGCTCCAGCTCCAAATCGAGTGGCTCAAAGCAGGAACCATCTAGTATTACTTATGTTTCTAAAACGGCCACTGTGTTCTGCTAGGTAGTTCTTCTGCTACATCTGATGTCTCCTGGGGCTAAAATAGTCAAAATGCTTCTTTATCCATTTGGCAGTCTATGTGAATTTATTAGAACAGCTACTGATAGTTGACATGGCTCTTTTGTTCTTGGCCTGTCACATGACTGGATTGGGCTTCTTTAAAGTGCAGTGGTCTTCGAATAGCTGGAATTTGTAAATGACAACTCGTTTGCAAGAGAGAAGAAGTAACACTAGTCTTATTAACGACTGATCTCAGAATTTCCACCCACAATTTCATTTTGCCCCATGCTATTTTAAAAGGTGTCTTGTGTCTATAGAGAAGGGAAAAAAAAGGAAAACTCTCACACACGTTGTGGGGCCCTGGTGTCATAGTGGTTACACATTAGCGCATTAGGCTACTGACCACAAGGTGAGCAATTCAAAACTACCATCTGAGCTCCATGAGGCAAAGACAAGGCCTTTTACTCCTATTAAGATTTATAATCTCAGAAACCCACAGTGGCTATTCTACCCTGTCCTATAGGGTAACCCTCATGGTAACTATGAGTCAGAATTAGCTAGGTGTCAATAAACCATCATACATGTCAAGAAGATAAGAATTTCCTATTAAGCTTTCCATAGTTCAATATTCTGGGAGCCATTGCCCAGACAACAGGGAAAATAAACCAGAGTTTTCCAAAGAGACTTTTTTTTAAGACTTGAATGAAGTTTAAAAATTAATCAATGATTGTATATACTACGCATCATTAAAAAACAGTGGTGAACATATGAAGCACATAGCGGCATGGGAAGAACTGGAGAAAATCATGCTGAGCAAAGTAATTCAAGCACAAAAGGACAAGTACAACATGAGTTTGCTGAGGTAAGCTTTTAAAAAAATGCAAAAGGGGCATAGGCAAAAAGGTACTGTATACAAAGATTCCTGGGGTAAGGACCAGGTAATATGGCAGAGGCCAGACCAAATATAGGGATACACATGGTAGACAATTTAAAAGGAGATGGAGAAAGGAAAGAAAAATAATAGTAAAAAAGAAATGGGTAGCAGGGGCACAGGGCACTAACGAACCCAAGGGGAGGGTATTGTTTATATCTCCACAGGGAAAAAGGGACCAGACTTCAACCCAGTGCTCCAAGATGTGAATGCAACATGGAGTAGGGAACCAGTGGAGAGGTCTTGGGGGCTGGCCCCAATCCCAACTACGAAGTAGACAACTGCCGCTCCCCCCAGAAGAATTTATTTCAAAGGACGACATTGAATCTGGAGCTCCAGGAGAGGGACATATCTGATCAGACCACATGGGAGCAGTTGAAGGGGGAGGAGGACAGAGTGGAGCATGTCCTGGCCCATCAGGCCATGAGGCCAATGTTCCCAATTAGAGCACCCAGTCCATAGGGAGGACCACATGCCCGGCCCCGCTATGAGACAAGACACCCCTCACTGACCCATAGCCCGACAGGGGACAACACCGGAATTGCACATCCCACCACACCGAGGCAAAACACTAAGGGGGTGGAACAGAACAGCAAGGGAATGGAGTGGTGAGGTCCCCAGGGAATGCTGAGGGTGGAATTTGGGGCCAGAGTGTGGTGCCCCAATAGATTGGATTGGAAAACTCTCCTAAAGGCCAACAAACAATCCTTGAATTAACTTCAAGCTCTTCTTTCTTGTGTTTTGTTATGTTTTGTTTAATTGGCTTGTTGTTGTTTAGCTGTATATTGTCACTTGGTTTTGCTCTGTCTTGTTTTTGTGCATGCTTTTATCTCTGCAGGTCTGTCTAAGCAAGATTGGCTGGATGAGAAAACAATCTGGAGGAGAAAACAATGGGACCAACAGTTCCGGGAGGACATGGGAGACGGGGAGGTGTGTGTGTGGGGTGGGGGGGAAGGTAGTGGTGTTAACAAACCCAGGGGCAAGGGAAAAAAAAGTGATCCAAATCGGTGGTGAGGAGGGCTTGGGAGGCCTGGTTGGGCATGATCAAGGGTAATTTAACCAAGAGGAATTGCTGAAACCCAGGTGTGGACCAAGCATGATAGTGGGACAGGAGGAAAGTCAAAGGAAATAGAGGAAAGAGCTGGGAGGCAAAGGGCATTTATAGAGGTCTAGATAAAGAAATGTACATATGAAAATATATTTACAGATGAGGATGGGTAAATAGATCTATATGCATATATTAATAGGTTTAGTATTACGGTAGCAGAAGGACGTTAGCCTCCACTCAAGTACTCCCTCAATTTAAGAATACTTTCTTCTACTAAATTGGTATTCTATGATGCTCACCTTCCTGACACGACCGCTGAAGACAAAGCAGGTGAAAAAGCAAATGTGGCGAAGAATGCTGATGGTTCCCGGCTATCAAAAGATATAGCATCTGGGGTCTTAAAGGCTTGAAGGTAAACAAACGGCCATCTAGCTCAGAAGCAACAAAGCCTACATGGATGAAGCACACCAGCCAGTGCAATCACGAGGAGTCGAAGGGATCAGGTATCAGGCATCATCAGAACAAAAAATCATATCATAGTGAATGAAGTGGGGAGTGTGGAGTGGAGACTCAAAGCCCATCTGTAGGCCACTGGACATCCCCTTACAGAATGGTCTTGGAGAAGAGATGAGCCAGTCAAAGTGCGATGTAGCAACAACGAAAAATACAACTTTCTTCTAATTCCTAAATGCCCCCACCGCCCCCCCCCCCACTATCATGATCCCAATTCTACTTTGCAAGTCTGGCTATATCAGAGGGCAGATGAATCCTTCAGGACCAGTGGTGTGAGTGGTGATACTGGGAGGGTGGGTTGGAAAGAGGGAATCGATTACAAGGATCTACATGTGACCTCCTTCCTGGGGGATGGACAACAGAAAAGTGGGTGAAGGGAGACGTTGGAGAGGGAAAGGTATGACAAAATAACAATTTATAAATTATCAAGAGTTCATGAAGGAGGGGTGAGCAGGGAGGGAGGGGAAAAATGAGGACATGATGCCAGGGGCTTAAGTGGAGAGCAAATGTTTTGAGAATGATGAGGGCAATGAATGTACAAATGTGCTTTACACAATTGATGTATGTATGGATTGTGATAAGAGTTGTATGAGCCCCTAATAAAACGATTTAAAAAATTAATCAATGATTAAGACAAAATTTTCCAATTGTTACTTGGACTTCTCAGTCTTCCTAAAGAAAATAATTTTAACATAATCTTTAAAGCCCTGTAATTTTGAAGTCGCCTTCATACAAGTATGTGGAGGCTTCGAATTTATTAAAAGGTGGCCTATTTACGGAAAGGGATAGAAAGTAGGCATGGCTTTGGGAATGGCTGACTCTGAGACAGAATAGGACTACTTTCTTCCGTGGGTTTCTCACACACTTCCACTGCAGTTTGATAAATCAATGTTCCCTAAACCATCTAATTTTCAATCCTCAGTTGATCTTGCCTACCCAACTATATTTCATAAGGGGATCATTGTGTGAGAGTAATATGATGTGTGATGGAGTTCTCAATGACTAGTTTTTTTGGAAGAAGATCTTCAGGCCTTTCCTGTTGCGTGCTACCAAGTATGTTAACCATTCTCACCAGCTAGCGACTCCACATTGCTTTCTCAAACTCGCTGCGGTTGTCAATTCTGACTCATAGCAACCTTATAGGACAGAATAGAACTGTGTCTGTGGGCTTATGAACTGTAAATCTTTACAGGAGTAGAAAGCCTCCTCTTTCTCCCACGGAACAGACCTTGCACCGCTGGCCTTGCTCCAAAGAGCCCCACACCAGGACTCCTGAGTCCTATTTAAATTCAACATCTTCTCTCAGTTCCAATATAAGAAAGTAGAAGCCTGTGTTAGATGGGGTTCTCTGGAGAAACAAAATTAGGATACTTATGATTTTTAGATATGTATAAGAGGATAGAAATACACAGCATGAAGGAACGTAACAGCTAATTAGTCCACACAGCAGTACAGAGGGCTCAGTTCAACTCACTTCCATGAAACAGTTAATATACTGTAAGTCCTTCAATTCACAAGGGCTGCTGGGTCCAAGATCAAGGAAGACGACAGCCAAGTCTTCTGTAGAGCAATGTAGGCAGTCCGGCCACAGGCAACAAAGAGCAGGCCAGGTCACCAACAGTCAGCAGGATGGCAGGACCCGACAATCCCAAGATCAAGCGATGTATACAGCAACAGCATGGCAATGTAGGTCTTGAAGGAACCTTGAGCTCTAGCAACATGGTCCACAGGTTGGGTGTCCCACAGGTAGTGTAGCTCACAAGTTGAGACAGAGAACTAGCAGCTACAAGCTGATCCAATCACCAGAAAGCAAGAGAAAGAGAGAGGCAGTGCTTGCCAAGCCATTTATCTCTCTGCCCTCCAATCAAACTGCAACCTTATTAATTCCACATGTTCCTATTGGCCAGGTTGGCACAATAAGCCTACCTATCACAATCTACCACTTGCCATCTTGGCACCTATACACAATTCTTTAGCAGTATATAATTTACAGACACTAGTGAAATCACATTTACACCTAGCATCAAATATCTATCATACGTATAAATGAAAACACACTGAGTTCAACTGTGTCTGATATATCATACCCAAACAAAGGAAAGCTAGTCAATAAACACATATAAAGAAGATACACTGACAATCACAAACATCACTTTTGTAATTGATCACTTGGTCATAATTGATAGGTAGAACTACCTTCTTCTACTACCCATTCTGTATTACCTTTGCCCTCAGGCAGCACCTCGGCTGGCTGTGTTTTTGGTTTGTTTGTTTTTTTGCCTGGTGGGGTGACCCAGACCATTCCTGAGGGGTCTGGGTCATTAGACATCCTGTCAGGATTGGGTTGCTGTAAATTACCATTTACTTTAATCACAGGGCATGGTAGCACTAAGAGTCAGCCTAGGGAATATTCTGGATTTCGGACCTATTCTTCTGTACCTCCATTATGTAGCGCCAGTCCAATTTCTCCATGGTAATCAGGATCAGTCACACTACTCAATACAGTGCCACCCTTCCTGACCTGTTGGTCCAAGGGCATGAGAAGTCCAAAGTGGCCAGGGAGCATTCTCAGCTGCCAGTTCAGTGGAATCTGTGCTGTGTTTCCGGGTAGGAGAGTTCCTTCTTGTGGGACCAGAACCTCCAGCTTGGAGCACATAGGATTGCTGGGACAGGAAGCAAAAATGCTGCAAGGGGATCACTAGGAGTACTAGTGAGTGGTGCCACTCCAGCTTACACCCCTTGGTTCCTGGACCCATGAATTCTGGCTATTGGAGACACAGCACCATATAGTGGCCGCTAGTTTAGAATATATACAGTTTCCCGGAGAACATTGCCCCAGCCCTACAAATTGCTGCCCCTGTCAGCTGAAGGCAAACTGCTTCTGGTTGTCCTTCGAGACTGGTAATGAGAAGAAGGCATTAACCAGATCAATAGCTACGTTCCAAGTACCAGGAGAAGTATTAAGCTGCTCAAGCAATGAAATCACAGCTGCAATTGGAGTCACCATCTGGTTAACTTTATGATAATCCACTGTCATTCTCCAGGATCCATCTGTCTTCTTTACAGGACAAATAAGTGAGTTAAAGGGGGATGTAGTAGGAATTACCACCCCTGCATCCTTCCAGTCTTTGATGGTGACACTGATCTCTGCAATCCCTCCAGGGATGCGGTACTGCTTTTGGTTTACTATTTTCCTAGGCAATGGCCATTCTAATGGTGTCCACTTGGCCTTTCCTACCATGATAGTCCTTATTCCACATTTCAGGGGTCCAATATGTGTGTTATGTTACTAAGTATGTCTAATCCAATGATGCATTCTGCAATTGGGGAAATAATCACAGGATAGGTTCGGGGACCCACAGTGAGGCATTCCTGAGCTAAAACTCCATTGATAATTTGACCTCCATAAGCCCCCACTCTGACTGGCGGGCCTTAGAAACACTTTGCATCTCCTGGAATTAGTGTCAGTTCCGAGCCAGTGTCCAGTAATACCTGAAAAGTTTGATTATTTCCTTTACCCCAATGAACAATCACTCTTATGAAAGACCGCAGGTCCCTAATTTAGGGAAGGCTAGAAGAAAGACTAACAATATAACCCTTTGATGATGTAGCAGGATCCTCCATCAAAGGGGCCTGGCCTTTCTCTCATTCAAGGGGCTGTGGGTCTGTAAACTGGCTCAGGTCTGGGAATTGACTGAGTGGTCTTCACTCTCCATTCTGCTGTTCACCTGATCTAGCCTTCTTCCACGTGTATGAATCACGTAAATATTTAGTAAGTTTCCCATCTATTTCATTCCTAGGAACATCCTGGCTAAGTAGCCACTGCCATAAGTCCACATGAGACAGGTTGCTTTGATTATTACTGAAACCTTTCTGTCTATTAAAACCATGCCCACCCTGTCTCTGTTGATTCAGTGCTGACACCTGCCCTCTCTCACCACGGGGCCCAATCAGCCCCAATGTGGGCAAATGTCAGTTCGCTTAGGGAAGCTCCCACTGTTAATCCTGGTACACATAAAGTAGCAATTACAGGAGTCTTCAGAGATGCTGGGGCCCACTTCACAAACGTGTTCCTTATAGTTGTGGTGAAAGGCATGTCCTTGGGGCACTCCTTTTGGGGTCTATGGGAATATCCTGATAGATCCATTTCATCATACCAATTGCCCTAAGCTTTTGGATGCCTTCCTCTACAGTGTACCAAGGTAGGTCAGGTACCTCAAGGTGGTCTAATCTCAGCCATCTGGCTGCCTATGCTTCAGTGAACCAACCAAATAAGCCACCAATCAAATTACGGATAATTGGTTAATCCCCTCAGGTGGGAGGGGTGGATCTATTGACTCTGCTGGCTCAATTGATTCTAGGGGCTCAATATTCTCCCCTTCTGCATCATCAGCCCATATGTTCCCATACCATGTTTCAGGGTCCCAATTCTTTCTGATAAGGGCCCTTTCTTTAATATCAGACACTGTTCTGGACCTGCAATTCAGCTGACACTTAAATTCAGCGATGGATATGAGGAGACTAGATGTGGTTTACAGCAATGTCAGCTCTTTTACTGGAGGAGAAAAGACTCCCCTTTGTAGCACCTGCAGAAACTTTTAGGTCTGTTATCAGGCACTTGAGATGTGCTTCTGAGGTTCTGAGATTATCCCTTTCCTCGATCACATTTTCTATTGTAAGGAGGACCAGCCAACCAGCTTCCCTATACTTCTCATTCCCGATAAAAGTGCTGGAAGATATCAAATACACGATCGCCCAGAGCCTGTCCTCTCACCAGCACTTCATCTATTGGTGGTGACACTGTGGATATCAGCTCTGCGACTTCGCACCATGGAGGAGCATCACCCGCTCTCCTAGGAGTGACAGACTCATCCGTGCCTTTAGGGGGAGAGGCAGCACTATCGGTGCTGTTAACCCTAATCAGGCTGGAGAGCCAATTGGAGAAGCCCATATTTATGATCTTGTTTCTATCACAAAGCCCCACCCAAACACATGTAAAGACATGCATATCTCACTCTGGCAAAGTATACCACAAGCTCCAAGAAAACAAGGCTGCTCGCACACCAGGCTGTGTGATCACAAGCTATCGATAGGATCAGGCATCAAAGAACAAAAAATCATATCATTGTGAATGAGGGGGAGTGCACAGTGAAGACCCAAAGCCCATCTGTAGGCAGCAGGACACTCCCTTACAGAAGGGTCACGGGGAGGAGGTAAGCTAGTCAGGGTGCAGGGTAGCAACGATGAAACATACAGATTTCCTCTAGTTCTTTAATCCCCCCACCCCCGCCACCCCACCCAATTCTACCTTACACATCCATCTATCCCAGATGATGTATACTGGTACAGATAAGAGCTGGAAATACAGGTAATCCAGGACAGATAACACCCTCAGTACCAATAAAGAGAGTAGCAATACCAGAAGGGCAAGGGGAAGGTGGAGGAGAAAGGGGGGAACCAATCACAAGGATCTACATATGACTCCTTCCCTGGGGGACAGACAACAGAAAAGTGGACAGTGTAAGGCATGACAAAATAATAATAATTTATAAATTATCAAGTGTTCATGAGGGAGGGAGGGGGAAAATGAGGAGCTGATACCAAAGGCTCAAGCAGAAATAAAATGTTTTGAGAATGTTGATGGCGACAAATGTACAATGTGCTCCACACAATGGATGTGCGTATGGATTGTGATAAGAGTTGTACGAGCCCCCAAGAAAATGAGTTAAAAAAAGAAAAAAAACAAGACTTCTCAACTCTCTGCTTGCAAGTTACATACTGAAAAGACCTGTGAATCAAAGTACCTATTAGCATATGATGAAAAAGAATTTAACTGGGAAAAATGCAATTGTGTTGCTATTCCTCTAATCAAAAACAGTGATAGACACAAGTCTCTGCAAGTACTACAAACAATTTCCTCAGTTGGCCTTGCCTACCACACTATATTTTATAAGCAACTCATCTTCAGCCTTTGATTCCTACCTGACCCTTATCCCATTCTTCTCCCCACTCTCTGTTTGCCGTGCAATTCCCACCATCCCAGGCTCCTTTCTCTTCTGGAAACCTACCAGTTAGAAAAGGCCTGACTTTCCTAGTTTCCCAATAGGTAGGCCATCGCGACAGTGTCTGGTGCTAACACGAGTTATTTATTCCTTGTGATAGCTCCCTTTTATCCCCAACTTCTACTCAAACCTTTTTTTTTCCCCATAAAGGCTACAGTGACAATTTCTCAGAGAACGTCTCTGCTCACTGTCCCACGGAAAAGGGCACGGTGGCATTGATCTTGGAGCTAGACTAGAGTGCTGGCTCTGCAGCCTCACAGCTAAAGACGCAAACCGTGGCCTCTCACTTAAGGACCCTGTGAGGCTATCCAAGCTGTGACATTGAGGAACTAGAGTGCTGGCTCTGCAGCCTCACAGCTAAAGACGCAAACCGTGGCCTCTCACTTAAGGACCCTGTGAGGCTATCCAAGCTGTGACATTGAGGAGGCGAGGTGCATCTGGCCACGACCAAACAAAAAAAGATAAACAAGAACAAAGAAAGAAACAATGCTAAATGGTTCCAGGGGAAAAAAAACATTTTCAAAGATTATGCCTGGAAAAGAGAAATCAAATCAAACAGGTATTTCTGCAAGATTTCCAGGAGCTCAGGTCCCCGACAAGACTAAAAGTGATCAATAAGTTCTCCTCCATAATCTTCAGGGCCAGAATGTTAGATCAGACCGTGCATAACCAACCAGTGAGGGAAAAGGAGAGGTCTCCCTGGGCCCCTTAGCCTCTGTATTGCTTGCCTTTCTTAAAATTATACTGGGATGATAACCCTGTACTGCCGAACGATGTTCTTACAGCACACAAATAACTCCGTATGAGGGATGAGTGACAGCTGCTGAATCAGAGCCAGCCAAATGGCAGGGAAAGCCTCACGGAGGAGGTGAAGCTTTGTCACAAGGACTGCATCCACACATGTGTATTGTGCATGGATTCTGGAGTCTGAAGCTGGAAATCTGGTCCTCCTACTCAGTAGTATTGAGTAGGATGGCTACTTAGTGTTTAATGTGTCTGAGCCCCACTTCCTCTGTGCAATGGGGGTCCTGAAATCAATCCTTGGGAAGGGTCCCTGTTAGTTACATCCTGTGTCAGTAAGCGTTTCATGAAGTTGGCACACGGTGTTGGAACTCTTCTTTCATGATTTGGGAAGATCGATAGCAGCAGGGGAATATATCAAGCTTGGCTGCTAAGTAAGCATAGACTCTTAAACTGATCCCAGAGCCAGCTCTATTGTGTGCAGGTCCCCGGTGCACCACGAAGTGACCTTTATCCAAAACTTGTTTGAAAATCCCAAGATGGAGAGAGCAGCACATGACACAAAGGGGGAAGCTTTTCCAAGTGCATAACCTGGGCTACTGTCCCTGTGACACCCTCGGGGAGTGGCCTTGATTCGTTAGTCTTTACCTTTTGGTCAGAACCTCCCTTTCTTCAGAGCCCAGCACTTTGAAGGTTACTTGCAAGAGCAATATGCTAAGAAAAAACATTGAATAGCTCTCATGGAATAGCTCTCACCCGACCATCACAGGATTTTTTCCCCAGCCAACCCAGGGAGCCTCCTTAGGCAAACAGCAGCTGACATGTTAGCATACATTTAAAAAAAAACAAATTATCATGATACTGAAGAGTATCAATTTATTATAACGAATCTCCCATAGCAAGCAGAAGCAAGCTTCCTTTGAGTCAAATAAGAGGACAATGAAAATCTTTTCTCATTTGCTCATAGGGTTTTTGTTTGTTTTTCATTTGCTTGCGTGTTTTAATTATTTCCCAGAGTGTCAAATTATTTTGGGGGTGGTGCCATGTTTTAATTCTTCTTCTTAAGGTAGGAATGATCTCCATATAGATGTACCATCAACAAAAATAGCAACGTCAACATAAACACAAATACAAACTATGCACTGAGGTTCAATCACCTCCTCGCTAGAAGAAGAACCTGTAAAACACAGGCTTGCATAGATCCACTTATTTAAACAAACGATTGTTCAGTGAGGAGTTGTACTGAAGGAATTGCCATCTGTAATTCCCAAGCACCGATCATCTGTCGAGCAGAGGACTCTGTGTGTGTTAAAGAAAATTGCTCTCAAATGCATATAACCCATAAGAGAAAAATTTGGGGGAAGAAACACCTTATTATACATTAAAGCATTTTAGGGCCTCATTAATTCGGATGGGATAATCAGTTGTTGATTAGCCAGGTTGTTAGGCATCTATTGTCAGCTGCTGATGAGGTGTGAGAAATTAGATGCCTTATCACCAAAGAGTCCCCTGAATGCGGTTATCACTTCATCAGGTAAAGCTATCTTCTGGGGACAAATTAGCTGCATTTTGATCCCCCAGACTGTCGTTCCATCTTCCAAACATTTCTGTATTTCAAAACATTCCTCATTTTGCACGCTTTTTCTTCCCTGTCTCAAGGTCCCAAACAATGTTGGGAGCTCCTTTCAAAAGCTAGATGGTTTACACCTTGGTCCTATTTGTGCCCAGGCCCCTATCATTGAAGGACATGGGTTGTCTGGTTGGTGTTGACTTTTACAGTTCTTTCTGAGAGTCTCCTCTACACCCTCAGTCCTTCAGCTTCAAGTGACCTTGAGATTATCAAGGAGATTCTTCAGTCAATACCTTGAGTCTCAAGTACTTGACTGCGAGAGTAGCCTAATAGCAGTGAGCAAAGTAAGAGAGCCCCTTGGCTTAGCGATGGGAACATGTGGTCCCACGCCCTGGTTCTGTTTCAGTCAGGGAGTGGCTGTCACTAGAAAGCAACTCGTGTAATTTCAACAAGTTGTGTAATTTCTTGGCAGTCTAGAATTGTTTCTCCATTTACCAAGCGAGCAACATCCCTATGTGCTTTTTGGTTCATACTACACACAGTGGATGGCATACTTCTGGAAACACTGACAAGGTTCCCACGTCTTTCATAGAAATTCTAAGCTAAGAGGAAGGGTCTTTCTCAGAGGGACACTATAGCCTTGCTCGAATCTCCAGGGAAGGTCCTTGTGTTACTCACGGAACTTCTCTAGATGATCAGTGCTGTTTGACTCAGGCATAGCTGTGATGGTCACCAAGGGACATGGGTTCCCTCCCACAGTCTGGCAGAGAACCTCTTGCCGGAAGTAGACATGCTTGGGGTTGACACTTTTCTCCAATATATCAAGGTGAGTCTGGACAGAATGAAGCAGAATTATAGATTAGTAATATAATAATATTTATTAATAGTTTGGGCATAGCAATCAGAGGCAACTCTTTAATCTCTTATGTCTTAGAAATATTTTGCTATCTGACAAACTGTGACCATGAAATGATTAAACCGTGTCTCATGGTACCTACAGAGCCCTGGTTACAAAAGAGTTAAGTCCACAGCTGCTGACTGAAAAGCTGGTGTTTCAAACCCATCAGGCACTCACTCAATGAGAAAAAAATGTGGTAATCTCTTCCATAAAGATTTACAACTTTGGAAACCCTGGGGGCCAGTTCTACTCTGTTCTACTGGGTCATTGAGAGTTAGAATCAACTCAATAGCAATAGGTTATGGATACTTAGGAGAAGTCCATTGGTGCCAAACAAAAAGGACCATTCCTGTAAGTTTTGGCATGGCAAAGTAGAAGATTTGTTTTCAAGAGGCAGTGAAACGAAGAGGACAGGTAGGCAAAGCATTCTTTCTCTCACCACAGTATATGAGAAATGCGATTACCACGAGGATTAAGCATGACCAGAGAACTTGGAAGCATGAAATTGAGAATGTCAGAAGCAGATACGTAGTTCTTTGAAATTAAGTATTTAGTAGTAGTCCACTGGGTCATTTGCTTTCTATTGTCCTTCACCAGGGCCACAAACCCACCTTAGAATAACTAGAACCAGTACAAGTTGCCTTTGAATTATCTCCAATTTAGCACAGCCCCATGTGTGTCAGAGTCGAACACCATAGTATTTCCAATGGTTAGTTTTTCCAAAATATATAGCCAGGCCTTTATTCTGGGACTGGAACCTCCAACCTTTCAATTAGTAGCCAAGTGGATGAACTATTTTCCCCACTCAGAGCCTCCTGAGAATAAGTATCTGGAAGCAATTGCTTTTCTTTATACCATATCTTCCCATGTAGATCCTCACGACAAAAGAAAAAAGACAACCCAAACACATAAATATACACACATGGAATAGCTATTGGACTCTTGGTCAAAAAATTGTAAGACTCTAAAGATATTCTCAAAAGATGTCAGAAATATCTTCAGGTGTAAAGAATTAAATAGCATTTCTAGCCTCTCAGCTGCATACTCTGACAGACAGGACACAGGAACTTCCGATCTGAGAAGGAAGGATTGTTTCTCCCCAGCCCCTGAAGAGCTGTATCCCAAAATTTAACATCCCAGTTTAAGATCTAAACTTTCCAGCACAATTGTGTACATATTAACAAGGCCGAGGAGACACTACCCACATTGTTTGCTGATAAATTACAAGCATGCCAGACAAACGGAAGCAAAACAAACAAACATAAATCCTATGACAATATCTTAGCATACAAAAGGGGAGCAGTGCCCCCAAAAGGTAGAAGGTGAGTTTACAGGTGAAGATTTATGACAGGTGTGGTAGGCAGAGTAATGGCCCTCAGAGATATTCCCTCATTAATTTTCAGAACTTGTGAAGGCCTAACCTTATAAGACAAAGAGCTTTTCAGGTATGCTGGGAATTTAGGAATTTGAGATGGGGAACGAGCCTACACTATCCACTTGGACCCAATCTGATCATGGCGCTGTTGGGTGCTGTCAACTAATTTTCGACTGGTAGAGACCCGCATGATAGAGCAGGACTGGCCCTGTAGGTATTCCTAAGCTATAATCTTTACAGAAGCAGAACCCTTGCTTAAGCATCGACTTAAAGTTGCTAACAGCAAAGTTGGCATTTCAAAGCCACCACATGCTCCTTGGGAGAAAGATGAGGCTGTCTGCTCCCAGAGATTTATAGCCTCAGAAACCCTGAGGAGCACCTCTACTGGGTCCTACAGTGGCCTTCCGAATCGGGATCCGCTTGATGCACTGTTTGCTTTGTTGGTTTCTCGTAGCTGCAGAGAATCAGAGCGAAGGCAGGGGTCAACTTTCTCTTTCTAGCCTGAAAGAGGGACGAGTGGCTGTAGTAAACCCAAAGCCCCCTTGAGACCCCCCCCCCAAAAAAAATGCAGCCCACCTCTAGAAGTTGGAAAAGACAAGAAAATCCTTCTCCTCCAGCTTGACCAGGAGGAACACAGCAGTGGTAGTAGTTGTATAATCATTTGTCAATTTGAGGATTAGGAGTGAAGGGTGGAGTCTAGCCTGTCAATCAGGTCACAGCCAATGAAGCCTCTGTGGGTATGGCCTTCCCCTGAGGATTCTGGGAAAACTCTGGTGTTTGCTCCATAGAGGTGGGAGAGACGCTCTCTCACTACTTCACTCCCTCAGAGACACTCTACTGACAAGGCACATGGAAAGAAGCTGAAGGAACCAGACCTCTGGAGCCGAAGAAGCCATATAGGGACCCCTGCCAGCACTGAGATGCTTACCACCACTACTGGATCCAAAGACTTTCTACCCACTGGCCTACAATCATCCTGAATTTGGCACCGTGGCATGTGTTTCATTAGTCTGAAGAGGAATTTTCATATTGGTATCAGACTTATGGGCTAATATTGGACTTATGGACTTGATCTGGACTGGGTTGGGATGTTTTCTTAATGTACAATTACCCTTTGTATAAAACTCTCTCTTATACACAAATGAGTTTCTATGAATTTGTTTCTCTTGTCTACCCAGAGTAACACAACCGCCCTCCTGGATTACTTTCCCAGTGCACTCGTGGTGATGTTATAGCCCACCTGACTAAACAAACACACAAACAGTAAAACCACACCCACTGACTTTGAGGTGATTCTGACTCACAAAAACCACTCCTTGCCATCAAGGGAATTCTGACTCACATTGACTCTAGAAGATGGAGTAGAAATGCCCCTGTGGGTTTCTGAGACTACCCATTTCGATTGGGAGCATAAAGCCTGATCTTTCTCCAGCAGAGCTATTGGGGGATTCAAACTGCTGAGCTTAATGTTTAGCAGCCCAATATATAACCCACGGTGCAATTATAGAGTCCATCCCACCTCCACCTTGTACCAACCCTATAGGCAAGGTAGAATGTTCCTTAGGTTTGTGTGGTTATAACTATTTACTGAAGTAGAAAATCTCACCTTTATCCTGCAGAGCCGCTAGTGGGTTTGAACCACCAACCTTTGCCTGAAGAGAGATGGTTGTGCCAACTGAACTGTATCTCACCTGCTCACACACATCCCTGGTACAGAACGACTACAACAAAGAGGCTGTGCCTGGGCATCCCGGGACTTCATTATAACTTTTCTGTGCATGCTGTGTTGTGACCTTCCCTGTGTCCTTTCTTAGGGCTATATAGATTTGGTTCTAGGCAATGCCTAGTCTTGTGATTTCTAATCTGAATGAAGCCCATTGCTTTCTGTTGAACAGAATAGAAGTTGTACTCTATAAGTAAGATAAATTTTAAAGTGTGTGTGTGTGTGTGTGTGCGCGCGGGCGCGCGCGTATGCGTGCAAGCTTGCTTGGAAATGTGTATAGATAAACCAATAGATGTACATAGATCTATGCACCAAATTCAGTCTTGGTTCATATTTGTATTTCCTTGCCTCTTCAAAAGAAGATGCTATAGGTGATGGAGTACTACTTAGAAGCTTTAAAGTAGAAATCATTACAATCAAATAGGCCTCTCTGCTGCCAAGTGTTGCTCATAAGCACATGCAGCAAACCTTCCTACATATGCAAATGCTCAGAAAACATCATATGTCCCCAAATAAAGAATGACTAATGTGTATTACAGAATGCACTCATTACATCCAAGATTGGAGGACAGGGTCTCTCTGAGAAGTCACGGAGACTTTAATTATTATTTTAATCCTTGAGAGGAAATTACTATGAATTATTGGAAATGCAAACTTAAAATTGAGTTTTAAATCAAACCTTCTGTAATGTATGCAGTTTTCACTTTCAAACGACAAATTGTTTTTCTTACCCTGTTCTACTTATTTAGGAGAAATGAAATGGTACCACTTTTTCTTATCTGTTTCTCATTAACTCTTCTGAAATCTCCCTACTAGTAGGAGATTCACAGTCAGTAAGCTAAGTAACAAGCCAATAAGCATCAATTAACAAGGTCTCTCTTTCTCTGTGACCAAGGGACTGAGTGGCTCCTCTGGGTCTTATATTTGTGTTCCCTCTTAAGTTCCCATAACCCAAGTCACTCCTAAGCTAATAGAAACTCTAGAGAGCTTTCTCTGGTCTGGCAAGGTATCACAACAGTAAATGGCTACAGGAGGCTTGGGTTCGCAGCCAGGTGCGGTCCAAATCTAGGTGGGGTGGTTTCAGACATTGATTCAACTTGTCAGGCATCAAGCAAGAATCCGACAGAGCATTTTGGGATAAGAATTTAAGTATATTTGATGAGAACCCATTCCTGCATGTAACTATACCCACAGCAGACTTTTAAGGTAACATAGAAAAGCCAATGACTGATGACTTGAACTTAACTTTAGAGACGTCTGTGCAATCACACAATTCCATGACCATCTGTACTTACAAAATTGGACCACATTCTTTAGTACCTGTTAGGTATAGTGTGAGACACTGATGGTTTGCTGGTATAATTCTCATCTTCGTCTATGACAGAGTCCTAAGTTCTATTCCCAGCCAATGTACCTCAGGAACAGTGACCACCTGTCTACTAGCAGAGACTCACATTTTCTTATGATGCTAAACAGGTTTAAGCAGAGCTTTCAGACAAAGAGAGACTAATAAGAAAGGCCTATTGATCTTCTTCCAAAACTCGGCCAATAAAAATCCTGTGGTCTGAACAGGCCTGAGCAGCATTTCATTTGTTGTGCATGGGGGTCACATTACGTCAGAACTGTGATGATTAATATTATATATCAACATGGCCAAGCCAAAATATCCAATATAGTATAATATTCTCCATTTTGTTATCTGATGTGAGAAATCGCTGTGACATTACGTAATTATCTAGCAGTAAACCCTAGCTTCTGTAGGTAGGATTAACGCAGGGTGTATTGTGAGTCCCAGTCTTACAAGAGGCAATGATTCAAGTCATAATATTGCTCAAGAACCCCCTTACTTCAGTCACACCTCTATTCCATCACCTTGTGTCAGGGGAGTTTCCTTGGAGATGTGACTTTCATAGATAGATAATAGATAGATAGATAGATAGATAGATAGATAGATAGATAGATAGATAGATAGATAGATAGATGACTGATGGTATGGCAAAGTTTTCTCTTGCTCTGAATTCTGCATAATCTGACATCTAGTTCTTGGGTCTTAAGCTAGCAGCCTGTCTTCTGATCTACTGATTCTAAAATTTGCCACCAAATACTGTAGTGCAATGAACCAGTAGCTAACCATCTGACCTACTGATTTAGGGATTCATCAGCTTCCACAGGCCCATAAGCCAACAGGATGTCATCTGACCTGCTAATATTGAGTTCACCAGATGCTGCACCATGTGAGTTAGTAGAAGCTTCCAGCCTCCAACCGGACCCATTTGCGAGCTGATCACATCCACATCACTGATCATTTCCTTGAGCTTAAGCTCTCTCTTCTCTCTCACTACATATACATCTATATAGACACAGATTAGTATTTAAAGATCAAGAATGTTTGAAACTCTCTTGTCTGTTTCTGTGCATGTACACATTTCTCTAGTCTTGATTTTCTAGAGGACTCACCAAAGACAGCAGCTGGCAACATAGTATGTGGTAGCAAGTAAGACCACTGCTCTGACCCCAGAGCAGAAATTCTTTGGAATTTTTTCCACAGTGAAATATTAAAAAAAAAAAAACAAGAAAAACAAAAATCAGGAATAGATGTCAGACATCTGTGCTCTGTTCCCTTCCTGGTCACTAGCCTCAGTTTTTGCATATATAAAGGAGAAAGATGAATCAGACAATGTCCCAGCTCCTTAAATGTCAACATCCAGAGTTCTTAGTTTTATACTAGCCACTACCAAGAATCTTAGCAGGGTCTAAGATATTCTAACAAGAGAAAAAAAGGCCAATTCCCCCAATGGAAAAGACAAACACATAATCGAAAAGGAATTCTCTTCCCCACAACATGTTTCATATGCAGTGTTTCACAGGCAAAACAATAAAAATGGTTGTTGAGGGAGATCATGAATCTTGCCTGTTCTGTGTCCCTAAAGGCAGCAAACATGTTTTGTAACAAACATGGCTTGTTATGGCAGAGCTTGTGATGCACATTTCCTGGATTAACTTCTTGAGCTCCCTAACTATGATACACAAATAAGACTAGTTTTGCATCTGTTGCAATCTGGAAAACAGTACGAATATCTCTTTAGGCGAGGCAACATATGGAGAGAAAGATGGATGCACTTTCAAGAAATTTCAAGACAAGTGGTGTAAGACATACCTCCTCCCCGGGGAAACATTCCAATTTATACCTTAATATTCCTGTTGACGCGGGAGCAGCTCTTAGTTATTATATTTTCCCATTTCTTTTGCCAGACTTAAAATCTCTGGCTAAATGATACATAAACATGCACCTATATGTACATTAGGATATATAACTCTATAATATATATTAGTAAAATATGCTAATAACAGAGAAAATGAATGTGGTTTAGAGAAGACACTATAGTTCATTAATCCTCAGTCTATCTGTGAAATAGCTAGAGGAAATAATGTTTTGACTTCTATAATGATGGGTCATTAAAAGAGTATGTTACCATGAGGGCTGTATAGGTGTAAGGATAGTGGTAGGCCAGGTAGCAGACATCTTCGTTGTGTGGGAAGGTGATTGAAAAGGTGAGGGTATAATAACACTTCCCAGAAGTTCCTCCTGCGGCAGCTGCCCTCACGCGGTAATGATTTCTAAGGAAGGAAAACGAAGGAGAGGTGAAGGAAATAGTAAGGGCCTTAGCTGTCATGAACAACACATGTCACATCTGGCAAGATGTTCTTCACTCTAATCAAAAAGTGCTACTGCCACCCAATGGAATATTACTCAGCCGTGAAAAGAGATGCAGCCCGGATGCATGCTACAACCTATAATCTTTGAAGACAAAGTGATCAATGAAATAGGTCAGTCACAGAAGGACAACTACTACAGGATACCATTTATATAAACTAGAATATGAAAGTGCATAGAGATAAAAGATTATTATTGGATACCAGGGTTCTTGTGGAGGGAGGAATTGAAAATGACTCATTGCTTAACAGACAATAGACATGTGTTAAGGGTGATGGGAAAATTCGGAAGTAAATAATTATAATGAAGTTTGAACAATATAGCGAACATAATGTCCTTGAATTGCACATGTCAATATGTTGAATGGCTAGTGCTTTGATTCATATACTAACCATCATTTAAAAATTAACAACAAAACCAATTGGGCGACGAACTTTTGAAGAGAGAGAATTGTGCAGGTAAGCTTCCCGCCAGGTCCTGACCCGAGCAGCGCATGCTTGACTGCGCCACGTGCCTCACAATGATGGCTTACAGAGTTGGGCCTTCGCCGTGTCTGAAAATGGAGTCCTAAGTTTGAAGATAAGAAATCAATACTACGCGGTCTACTTTTCTGTGATTCTATTGTAGAAACATATTTGGCATTCAAATTTGGTTCCTGTAGCTCCTGTTGCTCCATCCCCTTCCCCTACCCCCATGGTTCCATAGGGCGCTGCACCTTCGTGTTGCTTGACAGTGCAGTGTTACAGACCACCACAAACGATATTGTAAGTGGATTTCTTGGTAGTCACTAATGAACGTTGAAGGGCAGTGGAAGTTCATCGGTAGAATTATTGCCTTCCTTCCCTCTGGGAGACCCAGATTTCATTCTTGGCCGATGCACCGTGTGCCTGGCAACCTCCATCTGTCATGGAGAACTATGGGTTACTATTATGCCGAGTGGGTTTCACCAGAGTGTTCAGACAGACAGAAAAGAAGGAAAGGCTTGGCAATCTACATCGGAAAAGACGCCCCCAGAAATCCTATGACGCCCCGTAGTCTGATCCAAAACCGACCATGAGGCGGCACAGAACGGAACGGCAGTTCCCTCTGTGCTGTATTGGATTGCTTTCAGTTGGAGAAAGGTCACAAGCCTATAAATGGCAGATACAGGTTGAGAGCCCAGATTCGGCTAGCTACAGAGCCTTTGTTCATTCCACCACACAATACTTTCTCTCCCCAAAGGACTGCATTTCTCACCCCCAACCCAAGGTGGTACGGCTTCTTAAAACTCCAGAGTGCATATTTCCCTTTGTGAAAAATGAGCTAATTTTGATACTTCAGAGAATAGTATCAAAGTGAATTGCACCCAGAAGTACATTCCGAGCAGTATTTCCCCCACACCCTGCCTGTTACACTCTCGACTTGCCTGTTGATGCTGAGACGGCTGTGCTGGCTTTCCTGAGAAATACTATCATCAAGGCTGCCTTTTAATGCAAAAGGCACCCAGGCACCAAAAGATGTAATTCCACTTTTGAGCATTTACAATGTTGGCTTGCTGGTTTCAGGTGTTTGGGGTGTCACTGGGGGAAAGGGAGACGGAAAGGGAAGGAATGGCAGAGTCCTTCTTGTGTGCTCCAGCAGAATATAAAAATGCATGGGCTGTTCTCTGCCTTTCTGCTAACTTCGTGCCTCCCCCACACCACCCCCGGGATGGGGGCACAGCTCAAAAGAGAGCAGACAAGCAAGGACTGGAACATTTAGTGCTGTTTCTCTTGGTTATTCAAGATTTATGAAACTTGAAATGGGCGTAAGCAAAGCTGGGGTTCCCATTGTCTCTGCATGTCTGAGACAGCTCCCATGCCTCAACTTCCCTGAGCATGGCGACCTGGAGCTTTGGCTATTCTTGGAGAACAGAATACTTAATGACAATTTAAGTCCCCAAAGGATTGCTTCACTAAGCTTTGGAGGATCACATTAATAGGGTCTGTTTCCTCCAGGGACTACAGGAGTTAAACGTCAAAAGGGGAGGTTTCACCCATGCTAACATGTGTGTTTCAAAGCTTTCCTCCAGATTTCCCTGAAGTTTTGCCATTTCTGCCAAAGCCAAGACTTTGGTTATGAGAGATTACGTAGGGAGGCAGCTAGATGGCAGCTCAGAAAGCATGCTCCCCACATAAGCGTTGTTCTTTTACTGTCTCTTTACTCAGTTACTCTCTCTCTCTCTCTCTCTCTGAATTCACTTTTAAAGGATTGTCGCTCCACTGCAGATGTACATTCCATTTACACTGAGCAGAACAACAGGTGCTAGTCAATTACATCTCCATACAAGCTGGGGACACCCAATCAACACCTGAAGAAGAGACTTTACCAGTAAGCATGAACATGTGAGGCGACATAAGCATCACACGTATGCATTCACGAAAGCAAGTGGAAGCACACGTCTAGTGCGTCACTGCTGTTCATCCACCAAGAGTGCAGACTGAGCCTGAATCTCAACTTGAGGAGAGGCAGTCAAAGTGAGGATTCTCATTTGGGTTGGCCTGGCTTCCTGTCAGTTCCCCACTGCACGATGAGGCATACAAGCCCTCCCATCACAGGCATCTTCAGCTTCTGCAAAGCCAACCTTACCCTACTCAGTCAGAGGAGAGAGTCTGAAACAGAGAAGGCAAAGAAGTGAACCTCCCATGTTATCCCTGAACTCAATCTGAAATGGAAAAAGAAATAAACGGGCTAATTCATAGCATCTTGGCTCCCATCCTTGCAATTTAAGGTAAATGTAAGGAATTTGAATGGTACTTTTACTTGTATGGAATCTGTCTTCTGTACCCCCAACAAGCAGACATAAAATGCGACCTGCTCTAAGTGGGTGGTTTGATGGGGCTGATTCTCAGAGGCAAGGAAGGACTCCACACTGACAAGTCTGCCTTCTCTAGCGTGGCTGCAGATTACTAGAATTTAAGTTAAAAAAAATGTCACCTCATCTAAAATGTTCACTTCAGCCTGGTGTTTCAGCTAAAAGAGATTCAGTCACAAGCCTAGTCTGGAGTCTAAATTCTGGCTGAACCTAAAGTTAATGTCAAGCTTCACTCTTGGAGCCTCTTGGTGTCCATCTCACAGCAGCAACTGCTGGGAGACAACTCATACTTGGGCACAACGTTACTCTTCGCAGGCCTTCACACTCTCCCAAGATCATCTTCTGCGCGGAGTTGTGTTTGACAAATCTCTAAGGTGAAACACTTGGCTTGCAGCATGTCAATCCATCCAGATTGAAGAAAGACCCTATCAAGTTATTTTTTTCCCAACACGTTATGTTTGCTTCCTCGATTGGAATGGGAATATACATAGGGATGGTTGCAAATCAGAAGCATTCGTCCTTATATACATTAAGATCGTTCCAATGTATGTTGCCGTTGGATGCCTTCTAGTAAATTACCGTTCATCGTGATGCCACGTGGCAGAGTGGAACTGCTCCCCTGCATGTTCGTAGCTGTACTCTTGAAGGTAGCGCACCACCCAGTCTTTTCCATGGGAGTTTCTGAACAATTTCAGACCGTCAACCTTTGGTCAGACGCTGAATGCTTAACCATTGGCCACTAGGGAGTTCTTTATCATTATATCAACTTGTCTTTCTTTCTTTAAATAGTGTGACTGGCACTTCTTCCAGATGTCATACAATTCTATAGTTCAATCACATGGAGAAGAGTTGTAGAATCATCACCATAATCAAATCTAGAACATTCTCTCCTTCTTTTTGCTCATTGCTCTTCACGTAATTATTTTTATAATTGCGATGAAAATATACACAAGAAAACATTCTCCAATCCAACAACTTCTACATGTATGATTCAATTCTTGATGTAAAACTATTATTCATATCCTTCCAAATTATTTCTCCACCCTTAACATAAACTCAAACTCAATATCCCCTAAGCAGAAACTCTTCTTTCACCCATGATAACCATTGGCCAAGTTTGGTTTCTTTCTTTTTTATTTTTTTTGGTAGTAGTTTTCTTGATATAACATTCACATGTCATACATTTCCATAGTTAATTCACTTTAAAAAAGAGTTCTATAGACATCATATCGATTTTCTTCGTCCTTCATGAATCAACACAAGTATTTCCTCATTCGGTAAGCCTACCCTGACATGCTTCCTTTTATGTAGTTCCCATGTTAGCACGTTGGATACATAATACCATGGGAGGAATTATGTTGATTCATTTGTGAACCTTCATAATTTCCATAGTCCCTAGATATAGCAGCAGCTCAATAAAATAACAAATGAACCCAGGACTCCAGATGTAATTATCAGTGTGTGTAAATATGTACAATTACCTTTTCAAAACAAGTAGTATTAATTACATTCTCCAGGTTAAGCAGTTTGGCAAAGTCAAACTGTGTGGTCAAACTCCCAAATCATTTGTTTCCATTATATCATCTCTCTCTCTGTTATGAGTAACTGAGATGAAAGGACTTTGGGAACAATTAATCACACAATAATATGTATATTTGAGCTTCATAAATCCTGGTTGACTATAACTTGAGTAAAATAACAGAATAAATAAAAAGTAACACACCGATGAAGCACACACATTTTCTTTAGTACTTTAAGGCTGCCCACCCCCACTAGTATGACCTCAATTCTACCTTACAAATTGGATTAGACCAGAACATGCACACTGATACAAATAAGAGCCTGCAACACAGGGAATCCAGGATAGATAACCTGTCAGGGCCAACAATGAGAATAGAAATGCCAGGAGGATTAGGAGAGGGTGGGGGAAGAAAGGGAAAAATGTATCATAAGGATCAACATATAACCTCCTCCCAGGGGGACGAACAACAGAAAAGTGGGTGAAGGGCGAGAGTGTAATATATGACAAAACAATAATAATTTATGAATGATGAAGGGTTCATGAGGTAGGGGGGAGTGGGGAGGGAAGGGGAAAATGAGCAGCAGATATTAAGGGCTCAAGTAGAAAGGAAATATTTTGAGAATGATGATGGCAACAAGTGCACATATGTTCTTGACACAATGGATATATGGATTGTGATAAGAATTGTACGAGCCCCCAATAAAATGATTTTTTTAAAGATGTGAAAATAATACTCTATAAAGTTTATTAGGGGAGGGAGGGGGGAAATGAGGAGCTGATATCAGGGGCTCAAGTAGAAAGAAAATGCTTTGAAAATGATGGTGGCAGTATATTTATAAGTGTGCTTGATACAATGGCTGAATGTATGGATTGCAATAAGAGATATAAGAACCCCCAATAAAAAGTATTTTTAAAAAGTAAAAAGAAATAAAAAACCCATGTGTACAAAATTAAAATGAAATAAATGTATATGTAATCATTTAAAGACTAATATACACTAAAGAAAATTTGCAAATTAAATAAAAATAAACCAGTGAAAATTCTACAGAGAGCTATGGTTCTAAGATAATGTTTCTATTTATTATGAACAATAATCATTGCTAACATATCTTGAGCTGAAATGTTACCATGCACTAGATACTGTTCTTAGTGTCCTACATGCTTTATCTGATTCTATTTTATTTTCACGATGTCGATACCACCATTTTCTCCACTTCAGAGATGAGGAATGTGGGGTTAAGAGAAGGTGAAAAAGTTTTCTCAAGGTCAAATTAATCCAAAGTCATATTGTTAGTGCCTGGAAGAAGTTTGATGCCAAGAATTCCTCTCCTTGAAATGGTCTTGTGGGAGAAAATCAACTCTATGGGAACATTCAAAAAGTGTTGCTACCCGGACTCCAGTTCTGACAAGCTGTAAACACTTGTCTGTGACTAGCAGGGAACTGAAGACAAGTACTTCTAGGTGGGATACTTGCCTTAAATCTCCTTCACTCATTCACTGACCACCTGCCATTGAGTCCACCCAACCCACAGCGACCCTGTGGACCAGAGTAGAACTGCCCTTCGCGTATTTCTAGACTGTGACTTCCCACGGACGTAGAAAGCCTTGTCTTTCACCCACGGAGGAGCTGGTGGTTACAAACTGTTGGCCTGGCAGTGAGCATTCCAGCACATAACCAGGACCCCACCAGGACTCCATAGAGTGCCATCCAAAAGAAAAAAAACAGACCAAATCAAAGCAGCATTTTCTGAGGGGGTCTTCTGACCTATGAAATTCAAGGCAGAGAGGCAACTCGGTATGGGGATATTCTTTTAATACCAAACAAGTAATTCTTGGTAGCTTTTCTGGAAGGACACGGGACAGTCATGAGGGCTCATTAGAAAAGACAAATATGAAAACTGTGTTGACGAGAAAAAACCCAGGAAAGTTGCCCCGCGGATAGTGTTTGCCCATCGTGTCAATGCTTCTGCTCATCCTTTGTGGACAGCAAGGGCGGTCCTCCGAGAATTTTGTTGGGAAACCTTATCATATCCAGCCTGACCTTGCCACTTCATACTTCTTTAAGTGCCTAAATTCAAAGAACCTTTTGCATCAGTGTGGGCAGACTGGAGAATACAAATTCACAGACCCTCCTATGTGCATAGGAAAGAGCTTTACATACAAGAGAATTTGAACCTTGCGCAAACATCTCAGCCCAATCCAGATCAAGTCCATAAGTCGGATAGCAACCCATATGTGCAATACCGACCCATAAAGTCCTCTTCAGACTCGCAGAGACACATGCAATGAGGATGAATGAAGGAAGATCACAGGCCAGTGGGTGCAAAGTCTTGTGGATGCAGTGACAGGTGAAGCATCTCAGTGCTGGCAGGGGTCTCCCTGTGGCTCCTCCAGTTCCCAGGGCACAGGGTCTACCAGCATTGTGCCATGTGTCTTGTCAGTTGAGCGCCTCTCTAGGAGTGAGCTGAGAAAAAAATGTGTCTCCCGGATCCAGGGAGGAAATACAGGAATTCCCAGAATCCTCAGGAAAAGGCCAAATCCACACAGAGGCCTCATGGGCTATGACCTGATTGCCAGCCTAGCCTCCACCCCTACACTATCAAACCTCAAACTGACAAATGATTATGCAACTATCACACCTCTCAAAGGAACATTATCTGTGTTCCTTAAGATTGTCATAACTCCTAATTTAACATGGTGTGAATTAGAGAGTGTAGAATTCTTCAGGGAAGGCTTAGAGAGATGGGGAATCTCCCTTCAGAAATGTATAGCCCTAGACAGGGAAAGTATTAAGAAACAATAGCTTGATATTGTCCTTTAGAATGTTTTCTGTAATTTTATAATAATACTTTTTGACTGGCCTTCCTACTCTCAGACTTGCTGCATCCTACTTAGCACTTGGCTGTCTACCACAAGGTTGGTGGTTCAAACCCACCAGCCAGATTATAAAAGATACACAATGGCAGTCTGCTTCTCTAAAGAGTTTAGTCTTAGAAACAATACAGGGGGCAGTTTGACTCTGTCCTATTGACACTCTGCACCCAAATTGATTGGGCAGAAGTGACTGAGCTAGGTCATCTTGGGTCAAAGATGGTACAGGCTGGGTAGGTCCAGCAATTGCACAGTTTAAAAGCCCTCTTTGCTTTTTCCATTCCCTGAATCATTCATCTCAGGAAGTCTCTGCACTTTTCTAATCATAAAGCCTTCAATGAAGCAGGGAGGAAAATACACAAATGCATAGTTATGAAGTCAATCTATTCCCATATTCACTTAAAATATGCTGGGAAGTCATTTTTTTTCAGTATGTACATGAAATCAGCAAATGCCAAGCAAGGGAATGAATTAGATAATCTTATAATGACGCTGGGTCTGTTTAACAAGAGTGCATCATTTCACTTAACAAGGTCTAATAAGGCAGAACAGCAAGTCGCCAGGCTTCCTGTGTCTGCAGCGTTCCTAATATTCTATACAACATAAAATCTCTCTCCTGAGATCCTGAGGACGGATGCATGATGGCAGAGCCCTGGTATGACATCCATCTTCATGAGTGAGCTGCTCCATCCCCTCTCGCGACTGGAGATAAATGTCAGAAGAGATCAGTCGCTGTGTATTACAAGGACGCTCTAAGCGTGTAGCTTCCCTTCCCCTGCCCTTCAGCACCAACATTATATTAAACCAGAGCTAGGTGAGAGCTCGAAATGGTTTGAGACTGTGTTTAGCAGAGGAAGAAGCAGACCAGTAGCAGAAGGATGTAAATACAGCAGCAAGGAAAACAGTCCTTCTGAAAGCCATGGAAAAATGGGTCTGCCATTTATGTTACTGTAATTCTCTCTGGAGGATCACTTTGTATTTTCTGGTCTCGGTGGGCCTAGTTGTGAATGGAACAGAGTATCCGGAGAGATGGGAGACAGGAAGTCAAAGGAGGTGTTCTGGGATTAAGGTAGGGCAAGATGGTCAACCGAGCACAGGGATAAAGCAGCAGCATCTCTCCTTGTTATCTAAATCATACTGTTATCTCTATATAATAATAATATATATAATATTACCTATATATAATAAGAAGAAAGAAATTAAGTTGTCAAACATAATTGGCATTGGTATTGGTGACTTCATCCTAGGGGGCTTCAAACATTCACAGGAAAACACTAGTATGTTTCAATTCCATCTTTCCACAGTGTCTGGAGTCCTTCATATCGTGCAGGTTGACTTCTTGTTAGTTGTCATTGAGTTGGTTTGCTCCTGGACAGCAGAAGCTGGTTACATGTTAACATGATGTGATTAATGATTACAAAACAATTGAAATGACAGTGTAGTATTTCAACATTTCATCTGTTGTATCCGAAGCCGGGTTATGAAAAACACATTATATGTTACGATTCTGGATTTCCTATCGTTAAGTACCAATTGCTGTGTACAAGATTTCCTCAGAGAGGAGTGAAAATAACTAACACCCTTCTTCTTTCTTTTGTATTTACCTGTGGCCAGGTAATTAAGCTTACAGATGCCTACTTTGGTGCATTTATAGATTATATTTTCTAAATTGTATTCCTAAGCTAAATCTCACAATATAGATAGCACATTTTATAATAGTTATGCAATTTCATGTCAACTTGATAAATAAGTGTAGGGGTGGAGGCTAGCCTGTCTATCAGGTCACATGCTCATGGTGTCTCCTATAGGCATGGCTTTCTCTTGAGAGGATCCTGGGAACTTTGTTTCTCTCCCTTTGCCTTCACCTTCCTGCTGTTGAATCACTTGAAGAGCTGCCAAAGCCATGCTGAGCCCTGTGAGCCCTGTGAGCCTTGTGATGCAGCCACAGCCATTGGATCCACAAGAATTTGCACCCACCGGCCTGTGATCTCCCTACATTCTGCATCATGGCAGGCATGTGCTGCATTATTCTGAAGAGGGGTTTATGGACTAGTACTGGACTTATGGGATAGCATCAGACTTATGGACTTGATCTGGAACTGGGCTGGGATGTTTGCTTGATATATAATTACTTCTTAATATAAAGCTCTCTATTACACCTATATGAGTATGGCTGAATTTGTTTCTCTGGTCAACCCAGACTAACACAACTTTAGGATTGTCTTGCTTAAAAGTCATACTGTTGTTGTTGAGGCGTCTGCCTGCAAATAAGCCCCGGCCTCATGGCAGTCCATGCACCATGGAACAAACGCTGCCCATTCCAGTGCCTTCAGTTACTGATCAGACCTTTGTGACCCATAGTATTGTCATGGGTATGTTTCCATGCCTTTCTCTCTAGTACAACCTAGTCTGGAAATTCCACTGGAAGCTAACCGTCAGATTAACAGCATAGAAGACTCTGCTGAGATAACAAGTGATGGCTGATTATGACGCACATTGACTTGGAATCAAAACCGGCTTCCCCACTGAAGGCAGGAATTATGTTGCTGAACCACGACATCCCCTACTGAGGAGCCATCAGTTTGGTAGTAATGTGAAATTGCAAGCAGAAATTACCAAGAAGAAAAGGGCAGAATAGGCATGCCATGCCTCATACTATAAGGTCTACCTCCTTCTCAAGAACTTCCATTTGTGTACAAATAACAGTCAAATCAAATCTGAGAGGTTAGCCCAAAATTATAAAATTTATCTAAAAGACTGTTTATAACTATAGTATTAATAGTATATTTCACCCTAAGAGTATACCATGCCTTGAAATATCAGCTATCAATAGTATGATGTTATAACAATTATGTAAGCATTTAAAATATTACTTGCTTTATCTTTTCTTATCATTTAGAACTCTTTAATTTTACACATCTTCTAATCTACATAATGTACTAGTATGGCAATGAATGTATAATTTACTAAAATAATTTGCAATCAAATCTATATTAAAAGTAGAGGCAAAGTGTATTTAACTGATAGTGGTGAGCTATCAAAATAGTTAGATAATCACTGTTCTGACTGATGCTCATCTGTCCTACAAAACAGTTGGTTGTCCTCCTTAATTGATCACCATTGCTCTAAGTTCTGAAGGAAATGGAAACTGCATTCTTTCTGATTATCCTCTTTCTGCTTATTCATTTACACACACACACACACACACACACACACGCCACATGTTCCTGGACCATGCCTCAAAAGGGTTCTCCCCACAATGAACACCTTAGCACAGTCTTTAAAATAGGGAACTACATCTGGAAATGCGATGCCATAATAAAAATGGAACTACTGGGTAACTGATGACATAATGAGGACAAAGAAATAAGGATGTAACATTTCCCTACATTGATATGCCAGGGAGCATAAAGGCAGAGACTAAACAAAGAACCCATCTAAAGCAGATCAACTCCAAGATCGAAATGGGAGAAAGATACTGTTTAATTAGAGAAAGGCATTTTACAATAGGGAGAGGTGTTCTGATTTGCCAGTGAAGAGAGAGAGGCGCATCTATCCTGTGGTTAGATCACACTATTGGAAATAAGTTAACATAATGTGGTGAATTCTTGTAAAACAAACTACATTACAATGTAGCAATCTTATCCATTCATCTCTGTTGTATTCATGGCTGGAATATGAAAAATGAACTGCATTATGCATTCACGGGTTTCATCCTACTCCTCTGTTCTTTAATCACATGACAATGGCCTTGTTAATGAATCTAAAAGCTATTAGCATTCGCTTTCTGTAGGCCAAGGCTGTGCTTTGGAATGTGTGCTTCCTGCCTTCTCCTTTATACACACGCTTGATCTCCAGGAGTCCTCTCCTTTTTCCATGCTTACATAGGAGCCAGCTCCAGGGAGAACTACACCCCACTGGAAGAGGATGAAAATGTGATGTGCTTATTTGATTTTTTACTAGGTGTCAGATTAAAGCCTGCTCTAAACTGGCTCTTTCTCATGAATTGAGGGTATGGTCTTTAGAGGAATCTGGAAGTTAATTTCTTTTCTTCTTTGTGTCTTTTTCGTTATCCGTATTTATGTATATATAGCAGCACTTGCCAGTGTGACCTTCTTTCACATGTACATTTAATGACACCAATTACATAAATCACATTATACAGCCATTGCCAATAACAGTTTCCAAAGGTGACATCATTATAAACAGAAACTCAATCCTTCCGAAGCAAGGACTCCTCTTTCTCTAGTTCTTAGTAACTATTATTAAACTTTTGTCTCTCTGTTTTAGCATTTAGTCAATGTAGTCTCTACATTGGCAACCTCGTTTCATTTTATTTTAACTCCTCATTATGAATCCTGCGAAGGTTTATAGGTCACTTTCCATTCAATGGTTCGTGGACATTTTATTGCACATCTTTGATTGCGAGCCCTATGATGGAGCATCATTTATCCTGTGTTTCCTGCCTCGAGGGCTCCTTCTTTACTAACCCTTCTGAACTTGGCTTTGGGTAAATGCTGCCTTTTAATCTCAGGTGTTTGATTATTCTAAGTTCTGCATAGTTCCCTAGTACTGTTTTTGTTTAAGATTTGAGTCATGGGTGTGAATTCATTTCCAGATCTAAGGGGCATAGAAGGCTCATAGTTTCTGCGACCCTGACCAATAATATGACTTTGAGCTTTGTTTCACATTTTCCTAGCACTCTATGCAGTGTCTTCTAATGTGATCCATTCCAGAGCTGTTGGCAGTAGTAGCCAGGAACCATCTAGTTTTTCTGATGGCTCAGTGATGGAGCCTGATCTTCTCAGGTCAAAGCCTGGGTTGTGATCCAAGTGAGTTTTTACAAAGGACATGAAAAGTCTCAGGTTTTACAGTCTCAAAAGAGTACATGAATTTCAGGAAAGCACACCAAACTGCCCGCAAGCCGTGCTGGGGCCCCAACTGAACACAGGCCACCTCATGGGACTGCACACTCACACGTGGTGAACTGAGGCCAGAGAGAGCATGGCATGGGCACAGGGTAAAAGGTAGGTCCACTCCGACCTGCCACTGGCCACTGACCAGGCGCGGGGTCAAAGCAATCGCCTTCTTACTGCAAGGGTATTTTAAACCTCTGGCTGGGTAGACGTGGTCAAAGGTATTGATTGACCCCATTCACTGAATCAAGCACACCTTGGCGTAGTTTGGACCACCCAGGTGTAACACTGACTGGCTGGTGGGGCCTGAACTGGAGCATGTCCATTTAAGGTGTCCTCACAGGTGGTGAATATTGCGGACCCCCCACTATGGGTCCTGTACTGGCATGGGAGGGAACCCTGCTCTATCCCTATCCTGGCTCCCTCACAGGTCCTTACTGGTTCTTAGGAGGCCTGTCATCATTCACCAAAATAGGACGCAGAATATTGTCTTTGTGGATTGTGTTACGTAGCTGGCAACTTTAAATATGCTCAAACGTCATTCTTGACATTCCAAAGTCCACATTTAGATTTCTTTTTTGTTGTTGTTTGTTTGTTTGCTTTCTGCACTGATGGCTTCTTTATCGGCAGATTCTTCTGCTGATGTGATCTTTAGTCTAACGTTCTTTGGGCCACGAGGGACCCTGAGACTCTCAAAATGGGTGGCTAAAGAGTACTTATCATTGTTGTGAACAGCAAACCAAGACAGTTGTAAGCTTTGGCTACTCTTCTAAAGAATGAAATGAAAATACTCCACAGGTTCATACATGAATTCATATAGGACTGGAGACTGCCAACACTGCATAACAGACTCTCAGTCAGTCCAGCGATGTGTGTTAGATATGGTCATTATCTTTATGGTGATTTTTGCCACGGTACCTGATGGAGCAACACGATCCTTGACCTTTCTACCTACCAAGGCTCTAGTCTCATATTCTTAAAACCTCAGAGCCCTAAGGATATATTCTTCCATTCTTTTTAATAAGAATGATCATTCTGGAATGTCGGATAATGGTTTCTTCAGCAGCCTCTCAAAAACGAACAAGCCAACCCAAAAACCCCCAAAACAAATAACCTTACTTCATCCCCCTAAAATAAATAAATTCTTCAAGTTTCTTCAAGAAACCTCGCTATGATCTAATAATTAATTGATATACTACATGTCCTAAAGACTTCTCTCTTTTCTCTTTAATGAATATGAATTTTATTTTTCATCAAAAGAAAATGTACATATAGCAATTCTTGGGTCTAGAATATATTTCTTACGCCAACAGATACGGATAATTTAAATTTCATTATAACTTTACAGGATAACTTGATGAAAAAGGCTGCTGATCAAAGTATGAAGATGAATTTTGAAAAACTCCCCTTTTACTTTTTCCCCTTGCTTTGGAGGACCCATTATGCGTATTTATATTCGCTTCATATACATCGCTCTGTGTTTCGGCAAATTGAAGCACAGCGTGGTTTTAGAAAAGGCCAGACGGTCTCAGACTTTTTGTTCAGTGAGAACAGAAAACAAATGAAAATATATTCACAAGTTGAGTTGCTACAGCCTGTAATATATCCAACAAGTTCTAATATCTTAATTTGCTTAAATGAAGACGGGCCATCGTTTAGCCAATCAAAGGATATTTCTGGAGATCCACGTTGGATTCCATTTTAAACTCATGCTGATATTTCTGAAAGGCAGGGCATTTGTCATGGGAAGAAAGTTACACGAAGAACAGGCAAGCACAGATTGCTGAGGCTGATAAGAACAATGTGGAAAAATAGAAAATAGAGATGCAATGAAAGCGCATGGGGAAGAAGCTAACGGCATGCTCACTTACTTGTAATAACAGATTTCATAGCCCGTCCGTATCCAGGTGGGTCTGCCAAGACAAGCCTCCTTCACTGAATACATAGTGGGCTGCATCCCTATGCAAATTAAAGTTAAGACTTAATCAATGAGGGAAAAAGAAATGGTGGAAGGGGTTGTGGTAGAATAATGTTCCCCAAAGATATCCAGGCTCTAATCCCTGGAACTTGTGAATATCATCTTACATGGCAAAACAGAACAAAACAGCAGCGGCGGCAGCAGCAGCAACAACAACAACAACCCTGCAGCTGCGATTTGGGATCTCCAGATGGTGAGACAATTCTGAATAATCCTGGGCCCTAAATGAAATCACCAATGTCCTTCTAAAGGGGAGACAGAGGAAACTGGGCCACGGAGGAGCAAGCACTGTGACAGAAATGGTGAAAGTGACATGCTCATACCTCTGATAGACGCTATATTGCTGACTTTAAAGAGAGAAGAAAGGGTCGTGAGCCAAGAAAGGCAGAAATTGCAAAAGGCTACGGCACAGCTATTCCCCTCGAGCCAGCACAGAAAGCAGACCCTTGCCAACCCCTTCGCTTCAGACTACGGAGTTTCAAATCCTGTAATCCACAAGCCTACGAAGATGAATTTGTCTTATCCCAAGTCACCAGTTTGTTCCAATTGATCACAACAACCATGGGAACCCAAAACAACATTCCAAGATAATACAATGTCTTTCTTTCTACAGCATCAGGAGTCTTTTCAACTAGCACAAAATAGAGGCGGATTCCTGTGGATATAAAAACCTGGAAATGCTACTCCTTATTTAAGGCCATCCAATAACTTACTCCATGAGCCAGAAACAGCACCCAGCATGTCCTAGGATTATTCAAAAGAAATATGGACTATTGATAAGTTTGTGTTTCATGAATGTGTCCTCTACAATCTGGAGAATTTAAATATTCTCCAGGGTTTTCTGATAGGAAAACCTGTCTCTGCTGCAATTAGGACAATGCATTGGCAACATTAGGGTGTAGATGATGGAGAGACGGAATAAATGAGGCTTTGCCTGCCGTGAAGAGCTCAAGGTGGCCTGTGAGAGTCACAAAGCATCAGTTTGTTGTATGTGGTATTCGCTTTCAATTGTTGACCAGTGAGGCTTTGCAGTTTCACTCAGCTGTAAAGCCCTCCAGGGAACCGACTGAGGGTCTGAGAATAATCCAAACACATAATTCCTGGTGCTACCCCTATAATCTCTTACCATAGTTAAACTGGCTATTGGGCTTCTCGCAGTTGATGACGTTGAAGCGATAAGGCACACCACCTCTCATGCCAGCCACTTTGAAGTAAAACCACTGCTGATGCTGGGTGCTGTTCACATCCGCATTAATCAGCAAGTCATACTCAAACCTGGAAAATCAGACATAACATTAGATGGTTATGTAGACGACCTTGAAGGTAGCCTGCAACCCTGAGCATCTACAAGCCGCAGGCTCTAGAGTACAGATCTAATCCCTGAGTCTTAGTAGGTCAGTAAGGTAAAATTATCCTCCTGATAGATCTCAGACGCCAGCTGCTATTTCTTATCTGATTCGGGATTTGTACTCCATAACTATAAAAGAATACACGTATCTTCTTTTAAGGCACTAATTTTGTTGTAAATTTTGGACACAATTTCTGGAAAGTGAAACTTTTTCTTTTTTTGTTTGTTTGTCTGTTTTCCAGCAAAGCCAGTTACACAATTGTGGCATATATTTTTAATTAAACCACAGTGCACTTTCTATTCAAACAGAAAAATGCATGTGTGCTTCCTCACAGAAAAAATGTGGTCATATCTGGGCTAAACATGCCAATGATTGACTTCTTGAGGCAAGATATTATTTTTGAGACTGAATCTTCTCTTAAGGATGATGTAAGCAGTGCTTTATGTAAAGATAAGCTGTGGAGCACATATATATATCCCGGAAGAGTGACTAATAAGAAATGGGCTAGTAATGCTCCCCTTTTTCATATGTCAATTGAGACATAACTTACATGCCATCCAGAGCACAACTCTGTGGATTCATTTACAGAGGGGGACTTGAGTAACCACACAACCAAGATATAGGACATTCCCCGCCCGGCATGAGGCTCCCTTTGTTGCCTCTCCTATCGCCAACGGTGTCCACTTTCCTGAGCTCTGGCAGTTGAAATGGCTAAGGTTACAAATGACTTTCCAAACAGGTCACCTTCACTCATAGTCCATTTTGCTATGGCATCGGCTAGTGAATCCCTTAGTGATGTGCTAGTCAAAACTTGGAACTGGCTTCTTCCAAAGCAAAGCTTTGATTTATCGAATTTGCTGATGTTTATGGTGCATAAACTCCCATCCTCTCCATCTCCTGCACACTCACAGGCCTGAGCTGCCTCTTGAGAACGCCAGTACTTACTCCCGCACTTGGATGGCTTTGCGAAGATTTCCGGACTCAAATTGGGAGAAGAACCTTAAGCAACAAGAAGTACTAATGTCTTGCAAAGGTCTGTAATGGGGGAAAAAATGAAGGTATCAAAGGCTACATAATTGCTGTCTTGGTCACAGTTAAAAATTCTTGTTTGTTTGTTTTTAAATCATTTTATTGGGGGCTCTTATAGATCTTATAACAATCCATCATTCAATTATAGATAAGTTGCCCTCATCATTTCCAAAACATTTTCTTTCTACTTGAGCCCTTGATATCAGCTCTTCTTATTTCGCCTCCCTTCCCCAACCTCCAACCTTTGTGAATCCTCGATCAGTTATATATTATTGCTATTATCCATTGACTCCCTTCACCCACCTTTATATTATTCATCCCCCTGGGAGGGTGGGTATACAACCAAGCTTGTGATCAGTTTCCCCTTTCTCCCCTTCCCCTCCCACACTCCTCCTACCCTCACAGTATTGCTACTCTCGCTGCTTTTTCTGAGAGATTCATTGGTCCTGGATTCCATGCATGAAGAACTCTTAGCTGTACTAATGAACATACTCCAGTCTAGCTGGACTTGGAAGGTAGAACTGGGTCATGATAATGGTGGGGAGGAGGGTAAGAAAGAAGCATTCAGAAACTAGACGAATGCTGGACATGTCATCGGTGCTATATTGCACCCTGGCTGATCCTTCCTTTCCTTGTGACCCTTCTGTGAGAAGAGGTCCAAATATCTACAGGTGGGTTTTGTGTCTCCACTCCTGCCCCCCTCATTTGCATTGATATAATTGTTTGTTTTGGACCTTTTGATAGCTGATACCTGTTCCCATGGACACCTCATGATCATGGGCTTTGTTGCTTCCTGGCTAGATGGCTGCTTATTTAACTTCAAACCTTTGAGACCCCAGACACTATATCTATTGATAGCTGGGCACCATCCTCTTTCTTCACCACATTTGCTTATGTACCCGTTTTGTCTTCAATAATCACATCATGAAAGTGAGTACCACAGAGTGCCAGGTTATTAGAACAAAGAGTTCTTTTGTTTATGGAGGCCTTGAGTAGAGGCCCAAAGTCCGTCTGCCATCTTAATACTTAATATATAATATATGTATATTGACCTGTAGCTCTATCATTATAAATTAACATATTTATATATATACATGCCTATACCTATCCCTCTATAAATAGCTTTTGCCTCCCAGTTCTTTCCTCTATTTCCTTTCACCTTCCTCTGTCCCACTATCATGTTCACCCTCCATTTAGATCTCAATAACTCCTCTCAGTTACATTGCATTTGATCAAACCCCACAAAGCATTATACACCCTCCTCGTCATTGATTCTAGGTCCCTTATTGTTCCCTTGCCCCTGAGTTAGTTAGCTCCCTGCTCTCTCTCCCTGCCCCCTCCTCACCCATGTCCCCCTGGGAACCATTGGTCCTGTCATTTTCTCCTCAGGATTGTTTTTCCTGCCTATCTTATATAGATAGACATAGAGAAAAGCGTGGGGGAGAATCCAAAAATAGCTCCAGGTCTGTCTGGTGACCTTATGAATGTTTTCCAATCAGGGCTGATGAGGTGCCAAGCCCTGGCCGTGAGTCAGAAGTCTATTTTCAAGATGCCTGGGGGCCTTTGTTACTTTGCTCCCCCTGCCACCCTGTTTAGCCTCTTCATGTTTTGTCTTACTACTGGAGGTGAGAGGGATAGTTGACCTTTATTAAGTGATAAATTTGTTCTTATAAATATCTAACCTGAGTTTCAACATGCTGACCTGGATCCTAGGCATGGATTACTAACACACCAACACGCTCCTACTTTCAGGCCCTGAACAATGTTCTCCACATTCAGTTGAAACTCAAGACCACATACCCAGGTTCATCTAAACTGAAGACGACTTTATTGATGAGATCGCTGGGCTGAATGAGCCTCTGGATGTCCTCGAATATCTTCATCCTAAAAACAAAACATTGGAGATAATTTTAAGGCCTATCCCTTTCTCCTTACATCCCAGGGATCTCCTAGGAAGGTCATTGGGAATCAGTAGAGACATATGATATGAAGGGAAAGGTTTAATAATGCCAAAACTTGTGCTGAAACCTTTTCTTCTCTGCCAACCAAACACCTGGACTGCGCGGTAGGCCTATTGAAAGCAGTTGTGTTAGATTTTAGGCATGGTACGACGTATTGCAGAGTGTTGTTAAGAACTTGTAGATTAGGGACATTGGGCCTTTTCTGGTTCTATGAATAACAAGGTTATTTGTATTCAGACAGTCTTCAGGGATACTTTGAAACTACAGATTATTTTCTGTTCTAAGGCTTTGGAAGTTCCTATAAAGGTTTTGAGCTTTGGGGATACTGATATCCCTTGGTCCCTTTCTGCTCTAGAACTCTGAGGTGAACTTCTGTTTGAGAAACACCATCATCTAAGCGATTTAGGTAAGAGGAAGTGGAAAGGCACAGGGACTTTCAGACCTCCTTCTTGGATTGCCAATTCAGTGCATTGGGGTGGGTGGGGAAAAAAGGGAAGATGTCGGACGTGAAATTTAGACTCTGGGGACAGCTGTTCTGTCCAGTACTAAGACAGTCCTGGCCAAGCTACATGGTGTGTCTCTCAGGAACTTGAGCATAGTTTGTAGGACAGGGGGTGAAACCAGAGATGCAAATGAGGAGCCTAAGGGGAACATATTTGGGAAGACACCATGGAAGGAACAATTCATTGAGGAAACAGAAAAATAAATCAAGGACACATTCTGGTCTGTGCCCTTTGTCCCCACTACTTGGTATATACCTCATCATTCTTTCCATGGCTTTCTCAGCTTTCATTTTAATCTCCCTAAACTGAGCCAGAAGCAAAGCTCATTGTCTTGTGTTCTGGGAATAAACCATCAATCACACAATGTGTCTGCCCTGGAGAAGGTGCCTTTTCTATTCCTCAGGAGGGATGGACTAAGCAAGTTCTTTAACCAAAATAGGAGCTTTAAAATTGAAATTGTACGATAAAGTGACTCCTCCTTCCTTTCTATTAATAAAAGATCAGATATCAGTTTATAGTGAATGAGAAAAGGGATACCATATAGTGAATATCTGATTTTATTGATAGATAACCTTCCTTTGAGGAATAATTCCATGTGTAGAGAAGCTGGATTTATTTTTTCCTCTAATAGTGGTTTACAATGGATTTATGATAAAGGATTGTATTCAAATTATCCAAGGAGCTCTCTGGTTTTGTTGTTGTTGTTTTACAGGAAAATAACTGCCACTATTCCACACTTGATTCTGAAATGTCCTAATGGGGAAACACACTTGTATGTTTAACAATAGTTTCCCGAAGTACTTGAATCTTTGGGGACAGATAACAGATCATCGGCACAACCATTCAACCTCAAAAAAAATTAAAGAGATTAAGCAATATAGATTCCATGTCGGTCGCACTATCACCTTTGAACTCCCCATTTGCGTTCCAACATGGATTGGGTAGTGGGGAGTGAACTGTGTCCCCAAAGATCGGGAAATGCCACCACCCAGAAGTCTGCCACAGATCTTGTTCTTCTGGCTTTGTCCATATAAAGATGGGGATCGTGGAAGGGGACATCCTTGGGATGTGTCTGCAGAAGCGTATCTATTATTTCTGTATTTTCTCTGGGCAGAGTGGAATTGGAAAGAGAAGTACTTATTCCTGGACAGGAAATGTCATCTACGGTCCAAGCACCTTCTTTCAGGGAAGGCTGAAGGTCGGGGATTTCATTTGGAATCGAATCTGTCCCAAGATCTTTGGATGGCACATTTTGGCAAGTTTTCGTGATAGGATTTTCCTTGAGGCCCAGCTGCGCAGTGGACCTTCCCATCTTCACCATGCTCAGAAGGGATGTCTGAGCTGTGTCCTCTCTCTCGTGCATCCCGTAGCTTTGATCCTGATTCAAGAAATGCTGCTTTGGGGAGGGGGCCATTGGAAGGTGGCGGTTATTGTCACACTGAGCGGCTCCAAAATCCAAATCATCTTCACACTTGGACTCCAGTTCCTTCAGGTTTAAAGTGGAAAAGAATATGTTAGAACATCCTTCTAGGCAGATCATGCCCTTTGCTCTATGTTCTCACTCTCCCAGCATCGAATTAAGCATCAATCCTAGGCTGGGAAGCTTTGTAAGGACAGGAAGAGGAAAATTAACCTTTAAGAATCAAATAAATGGCAGAGTCTTTGAAATTCATCTCTGGGGGGTGCTTTTGGTGGACCATCTTCTCCGTTTCAACATACATGCCCCCACACCCAACGATATTCATAAGGGTCTCCCTAGAACCAAGATGGCAGCTTTCATGGAACTCTGACATCTTGTTTATTTGAGGATTGGTCTGCTCATTGTAATTGTTCTTCTCTGAAGTGTTTATTGTCTGATGCCCTTCTTCATTCTAAAGTTAGATCGAGTATCTTACTTCCCCTCAACAGGTGATTTAGCTAATACCCTTACCTGTGCTCAATGTCATGATTTTTTAAAAGCCACAATAAAATAAAAAACATATATAAAAATTTGATGACAGTATTATCATCACCATCAGAGTACCAAGTGGCCACTGAAATCATGTCACCACACCAGGTGTAAGCCTTCCAATTTGTCTCTAGGAATACACACAGCCGTAAATACATGGTCACCTTCAGAATACTTTCTTGTTCAATTTTTCCACTTTGTCAATAGAAAAAAAATTGCCAATACGAATTTTCACTTGTTTTTCCCATGCATGGAAGCAGAGCAGCTTGTCTACAAGAAAGATATAAAGAAACTTTTGCCCTAGGTGTAGAATGTCCAATTGTAGGAAACTGCTATGGATATCAGCTTGGCTAACATTTTCTCATCTTTGCTTCTCCCTTTGCTTTACTTCCAGAAAGATCACAGAAGAAGACTGATAATTATGAGCA
Organism: Tenrec ecaudatus; assembly: GCF_050624435.1. Lineage (NCBI taxonomy): Eukaryota > Metazoa > Chordata > Mammalia > Afrosoricida > Tenrecidae > Tenrec > Tenrec ecaudatus. Next base: position 5,196,275 of record NC_134538.1, read on the forward strand.
ATGCATTCCCATGTTCTGGAATGTGCCCACCATGCATCACCGAGGAACAGAACTGCAGCACATGTCCTACCTCAAACCTATCGGACAGCTCACGACACATCACAGCATATTGCTCCAGCTCCTCTTTCGGTCGGTCAAGGCCAGGTTTAGAGCTCAGCTTATTCACATCTGTTTCCAAGTCATCGTCCTATAACAGAATAACCAAAGACTACATTAAAAACAAGGAAGATACTGTAAGAAGTATTGAGACAAGCTAAACATTAAGACTAGCAGACTCTGTGATAGCAGGATAGGATTATAGGTGAAAAGACTGTTGAAATGTCAAATGTTTTTTTACATATAGTTTACCTCCTTTTTTAATTTGAAGTCTGAAAAACATAATTTCCTTGTTTTCAAATTATTATGTAAACTTATCCAGAGGATAGAAAGAAAATACAGAATTTTTTACATTTTTCAGCCCTTATCATAAATAACTAACTAATTTATACTCTATACGCACTGCCATTAAGTCAATGCTGACTCATAGCCACCCCTCCTGAGTTCCTGAGACTGTGACTGATTACAGGAGTAGAAAGCCCAGTCTTTCTTGCGTGGAGCTGCTGGTGGTTTTGAACTGTCTACCATGTGAATCACAGTCCAACATGTAACCGCTACACCGCCAACACTCAGACAAATAACACTTGATATCAAATCAGGTTAACTATATGAACTATATAAAGCATGACATAAAAGAAAAGTTTTATCTCATCATTTTACCATTAACATGATCATAGTTATCATGACTGTTGTCTATTTATCTCTGTGTTTATTGGACAAACTTCTAATGAACACCCAAGATGAGTAATAAAGAAGATCTCACAGTGTAATGACTAAACAAGCTGCTAATAAAAGGGTGGCTCAGACCCTTTAAGTAGCTCCATGGCTCAGACATGTTGGCCTGTTTCCATGGATATTACAACCTAGAAAATTCTATGTGACCGTTCCACACTTTTGGGGGCCCTATGAACCAAAAGTGAACACCTAACAGTAATACTAACACATCCCTTATGAGCTGCCAACAGTTAATATGCTCAGATACAAACCCAAAGTTTGGATGGTCAAGTACACCCAGAAGTGGCTTAAAAGAAACGTCTAGTGATCTGAAAAATCAATCATTGAAAGCCAGATGGAGTATGGTTCTACTGATACACCTGCGGGGGTCACACGTCAGAACAGACTCAATGGCAACCGGTTGTTTTAGTCAAAGGAGCAGACACTTTTCCACATACTGGAAAGCCAAGAGAAACAGACCAAAGTCCTTGCTCCCATGAAGTTGTCTTTCAGTTGAGAGAAGACAGGCAATGAAAAAGAATAAGGTTATCTTTTTAAAAAATCATTTTATTGGGGGCTCATACAATTCTTATCGCAATCCATCCATCCATTGTGTCAAGCACATTTGTACATTTGTTGCCATCATCATTCTCAAAACATTTACTTCCTACTTGAGCCCTTGGTATCAGCTCCCCATTTTGCCCCTTCCTCATGAACCCTTCCTAATTCTTAAATTATTATTATTTTGTCATATTTTACACTGTCCAACGTCTCCCTTCACCCACTTTTCTGTTGCTGTCCCCCAGGGAGGGGGTTATATGTAGATCCTTGTGATCAGTTCCCCCTTTCTACCCCACCTTACCTCCACTCTCCAGGCATCACCACTCTCACCACTGGTCCTGAAAGGGTATTCTGTCCTGGATTCCCTGTGTTTCCAATTCATATCTATACCACTGTACATCCTCTGGTCTAGCCAGAGGTGTAAGGTAGAATTGGGATTATGATAGTGGGTGGAGGAAGCATTGAAGAAGTAGAGGAAAGTTGTATGTTTCATCGTTGCCACCTGACCGGCTTACCTCCTTCCCGGAATCCTTCAGTAAGTGGGTGTCCAGTTGCCTACAGATGGGCTTTGGGTTTTCACTCCTCACTCACCCTCATTTACAATTATTTTTTTTTTTGTTTTTTTGATGCCTGATACCTGATCCCTTCAACATCTCGTGGTCTGGTGTGATTCTTCCATGTAGACTCAATAAAATGATTTTTTTAAAAAAAAGGAAAATAGAAATAACAAATCTAATGGCCTTTGAACCAAAAATATTACTCAGTTAAAGAATAGAAATTTAAAGAATAAATACTTAACTTACCTAGAAATATATAAATGCTATAAATGTGTGCACACCTTAACAACTAGTCTCAAAATCCAAGGAGCAAAAACTTGCAAAATTATTAGAAGAAATGGATAAATCTATAAACATAGTAGAAAATTTTTCATTTATTTTTCTCTGTTATTGCCAGAGCAAGTAGACAAAATAATTAAGTACAAAGAAGATTTGAATAATAAAATGAACAAAGCCCGCCACCACCCCCCAAAAAAGAATAAGGTTAGCAATAAATAAGGTTAAGTTACAAAAGTGATATATGCAATACAAATAATGAGAGGGTAATGTGATTGGGACTGAGACTTTGGTGTGAGGAGCTGTTTCAAGTGAGTTAACTGAGAAGATTTTTACTAAGAAGGTAAGATTGTAACTTAGACCTGAATGACACAAAGTGCTTGTTAAACAGTGCTCTGGAAGAAAGTAATTACTTGCAGAAGGAGCAGCTTCGATGTGACTACAGAAGGAGGCAATTGAGGCACTGAATATAAAAGGATGATTTTAGAAGCTGGAATTGGGGATGTCGGCAGGAGGAACATTACATTGATTTTTACAGGCCCTAGAGAGTAGTTTGTATCCACCTGCTCTACTTTTACCCTTTATCAACTTAACAGTTTACCAACACATCATCTGTCGGACCTTATTGGGCTGAATAATCCAGAACTTTATGTATATTTATGTCTGTATATGTATCTATATCTATCTAATTTATGATATATATATTATACATATATTTTCCCCTTTTCTGTAACTTCATCACAGTTTAGTGAGGATGGAAACTCTCTTTCCAACACTTCGTTATTTTCCAAGGACTATAGAATGTTACAGAGAAAGTACCCTGGAAATCAGGCAATCTAATTGCCTCATCATACCATGGTCTTCTTGACCAAGTTCCCTAATAGAAGGGGAGAAATATTTACCATGCATTTTATAAGTATATTTCATTAAGAAATAAAACTGGCAGTCCTAAATTTTGAATTATTTTCTCTAAAGTTAATAAATGTTGAAAACAAACGTTTATACTCCCAATCAAGTGGAAAAAATTCAATATCATCCATCTTAAGTCATTTTCCTCCAAACTATAAATCAAAAGATAAATAAACCCCATGAGATTGTTTTAAAGATAACTTCTGATACAATCTACTCATCCACGCATCTTAGGTATTCAAGATTCCAGGGTTTTAATGGTTTGTAGATTTATATGTTAGTTTCTGCTTGCCTGTAGTCCTCTGTGCAGCCTCACCTATGCCCCAAGGTGGTAGCAATAAAAGTACAACCTTGCTGGATATTGGGAAGAGGCTCTACCATCGTGAGTAAGGCTGTACTTCAACTGGTCTATTTAGGGTGAGGAGTAACTCATGAACTACAGCTAATTCATTCCACAGGTGGTTAGGTCTCCTACTAAGGCCAATCTATGCTTTGATCAATGAAGTTTTACTGGAATCTTGCTCCTGAGCTTGGACCCTTTCGATATGGATTTTCTTTTCCTGCTTCAGACTTGAATTCTTCATCTATTTGAAGACATGAGCTGTGGTAGTAGCAATCCACAAGATTACTAACCCGTGAACGATGCAAAGCTACACATCTTATTTGTATTTGAATCATATTACCAAACCCAAGAATTTAGTATTCTATCTCATACAGAAAATATACCCATGAAAGTGCCTAAAAGAAAGAAAAATAGCTGGACCAATGGTTCTGGGGGGACATGGGAGAGGATGAGGTGGGGAAAAAGAAGTGGCTGTTAACAAACCCAGGGACAAGGGAACAACAAGTGATCTAAAATCTATGGTGAGGAGGGTATAGGATGCCTGGTAGGGCTTGATCAAGGGCAATGCAACCTAGAGGAATTACTGAAACCCAAATGAAGGCCAAACATGATTGTTGGACAAGAGGAAAATAAAAGGAAATAGAGGAAAGAACTAGGAGGCAAATGAGCATTTTTAGAGGTCTAAATATAGGCATGTACATATGTAAATATATTTATATATAATGATGGGGAAATAGATCTAAGCACATATATTTATATATTATGTACTGAGGTAGCAGATGGACATTGGGCCTCTACTCAAGTACTCCCTCACTGCAACAACACTTTGTCCTAATAACCTGGCATTCCATGATGCTCAGCTTCCGGACACGATTACTGAAGACAAAATGGGTGCATAAGCAAATATGGTGTAGAAAGCCAGTGGTGCCCAGTTTTCAAAAGATATAATGTGTAGGAGACAGTTGGCTGGTACAGGTGCTTCCTGGTATATGACTAATTAGTCCTCTGTGCCTCTGTTGACCTTGCAGGTAAATACATTGCGAGATAAATCAGTTCTTTATGACCTCCTTGAGATTCTTTTGAACTTTGTGTGTCCTTGTGCTTATCTTAGAATGTAGTGTTTTTATTATTCAAGTGTTTAGACACAGTGCCTAGTTAAGAAATGTTTGCATAGATTAGATGTTCAGAATGTTTTTGAAGCAAGTGCTTTGATTTTTGTTTTGTAACCATTCCCTTGTATGAATAGTATATACACCAAGCTTTGAATATACTCGAGGCTTCAGTCCATCAGACTGTTGTTCTCCCAATCCCATACTTGGTACTTGCCTCTTTTTTCCTTTCATCCGCACACCTCATTTCAGATGCAGCTTGGTGTGGGATATCTGGTCTATCACCCGCAATAATGTCTGGGGTCTTAAATGCTTGAAGATGAACAAGTGGCCATCTAGCTGACAAATAACAAAGTTCACATGAAAGAAGCACGCCAGCAGGTGTGATCATCAAGTGTCGATGTTATCAGGTATCAGGCATCAAAGACCCAGAACAAAATATATCAATGTGAGTGAGGGGGAGTGTGGAATGGAGGAGAGTGTGGAGTAGACAGTTGGACATCCCCTTACAAAAGGGTCACAAGGAAGAGACAAGACAGTCAAGGTGCAGTATAACACCGATAAAACATCCAAGTTTCTTCCCCGCTCCGCGCCTCCCCCCCCCCCAGCATGATCCCAGTTTTACCTTACAAATCCTGCCAGATCAGAGCATATACATGGGTACAGCTAAGAGCTGCAAACACAGGCAATCCAGGACAGATAAACCCCTCAGGAACAATAATGAGAGTTGGTATGCCAGGCGGGAAGTGGAAGGTAGGGGAGAGAAAGGAGGAACTGATCACTATGATCTACATACAACCCCCTCCCAGGGGGATGGACAACAGAAAAGTGGGTGAAGGGAGGCATCAATCAGTGTAAGATAAGAAACAAGAATAATAATTTATAAATTATTAAGGCTTCATGTGGGAGGAAGGGGGAGGGGAAAATGTGGAGCCAATACCAAGGGTTCAAGTGGAAAGAAAATGTTTTTAAATTATGGCAACAAATGTACAAATATGCTTGACACAATGAATAGATGGATGGATGGATTGTCATAAGAGCTGTAGGAGTCCCTAATAAAATGGTTTTTTAAAAGGCAACAGTAAAAGTGTGTGGTAAGTAAATTTTGTGTCAATAAAATTGGGTTTTTTTGCAAATGAAAAAAAAATTTTAATGGAAAGGAAGGATGAATTTGAAGTTACTTTGTTTATTTCCCCTGTCCTTTAAAGTTTCTCCAATTCTAATGTTTGTATTTATTAAGGAAAAAATATATATGGTAACCTCCTCCCTGGGGGACGGAAAACAGAAAAGTGGGTGAAGAGAGATGTTGGACAGTGTAAGATATAACAAAATAATAATTTATATATTATCAAGGGTTTATGATGGAGGGGTAACAGGGTGGGAGGAAAAAAATGAGGAGCTGATGCCAAGGGCTCAAGTAGAAAGCGAGGAGGGCAACAAATATACAAATGTGCTTGACATACAATGGATGTATGTATGGATTGTGATAAGATTTGTACGAGCCCCAATAAAATGATTTTTAAAGAAATATATATATATATATATATATACACTCATGTATAAGCCGAGTTTTTCAGCACAAAAAATGTGCTGAAAAACTGGGGTTTGGCTTATAAATGGGTCAGTGGTACCCCATTGAGGAGTAACATCTTGCTGGAGTCCCCGCCCCCAAGGTAATGGGATGAGCACCTGTTATCTTGGGGTGATTGCCATTTCTCCACAGTTCATTCAAAGCCCCGCTGACACTGCAGGACTTTGAATGTTTGTTTACTCACATCTATCCAATCAGAGCTGTCCTAAAACGTGGACAACGCCAATTGGCAGAAGCACCTATAGTGATTCACTTACCCTGACAGCTGAACTGGTAAGGATGTGTCTGTGGCTGCGCTCTGCCTCTCCCCTCTGGTCTCTGTGTTAATTCACATCCTGCATCCCCCACTCCATGTACTCCTCCTGGCTAACATGTCGCGGGGGGTGGGGACATTACCGTGAAAGTTCTTTTTCAAAGTCTTGTATTTTATCCAATTAGAAATGGATACTCTTGAACCAAAACAAAAACACCAGTCATATGAGGCTGATTTCAAATGGAAGGTTGTGTCAAGAGCAGAAGAGGGCAATAATAGTATTGCAAGTAGGTAATTCTGTGTTGACGTAAAGCAAGTGAGGGAGTGGCGGAAAATGAAGGCTGACTTGGAACAGATTCCAAATGCTAAAAAAGTTCGTTGTGGTTTAATGTCTTTTTATGGTGCTCTGGAGAGTGAATTGCATAAGTGGGTTATGGAGTGTCATCAAAATGGTTACTGCATAACACGCATGGGAATCCGCATATGTGCTCTACAAATGGCTAAGGATGACAAATATAAAGCACCAGGCATTGAAAAATTTGCTGTGTCAGCAGGATGGTGTACCCGCTTCATGAATAGGTTTGGCCTACTATGTTTGAGACAAAGAACAAAGATTTCTCAGAAATTTCCACAAGACCTTGAAGAAAAATTATGACATTCCACTTATTTATTATAAAACAAAGAAGGATTTATAATTATGACCTGGCAGATACTGGGAATATAGATGAAACTGTCATGACTTTTGATCTTCCAAGCAACAGAACTGTGGCAAGTTTAAGAGAAAAAAACATTTTTCTCAAAACCACAGGAAATAAAAAAAAAAAAAACACTTTACAGTTGTTCTATCATGTTTGGCTAATGGAACTAAGCTGCACCCTGTCATTATTTTTAAAAGAAAGACCTTGTCTAAAAAGATCAATTTCCCACCAAGAATTACTGTGTGTGCACATGTTAAAGGCTGGATGGATGAAGATGGAACAAAAAAATGGCTGGAAGAAATTTGGAACCGACGACCAGGAGCAACCTTAAAGAAAAAGCCATCATTACATGTTTGGGATATGTTCAGAGCCCAGCTATTGGATGACATAGCAAAATTGACAAAATCTAGTTAAGTTACTTTAACAGTTATTCCAGGTAGGCTTACATCTGTACTGCAGCCTCTGGATGTATCTTTGAATAAGCCTTTTAAAGATCATGTGCGAAGAATGTGTCATGAACGGATGTCATCTGATCAAGCTCCACTAACAAAAGGAAGTCTCATGAAGCCTGACATAGAGTTAATAGCAAAGTGGGTTTGAGATGCAAGGGAAGACATTCCAGAAGACATGGTGTGGCGTGCCTTCCAGACATGTAGTATTAGTAATGCTATGGATGGCAGTGAAGACTGCGCTTTTTATGAAAATGACAGCAGTGATGGTGATGAAGGTGATCTCAGTGAGGACAGTGTCTATGATGACCTCACACCAGCTGAAGCTCTGCATTGGGATACGGATCATGATGAGGAATCCAGTTTTGAAGGATGTTAACTCTTTACATTTTATCTTGGTTGCTGATTGAGCTCAGGGAATAGTACTCTTAAGGTATCATTGTTGATACCTTATTGGTTATTGTTTTTGTTGAACCTATTTTCCACTTACTGTGCTGGTGTACTAATGTTAAATGACTTGTTGTCCTTTTACTTATGTTTTTTATTTAAAATATATATTTAAATACATTACCCCACTGATTTTTGGTAATTTTATTTTTATTTTTAGTAATTTTATTTTTTTTTGTTTTGATTATTGAAACTCACCAATAGCTTCTGCATTTTCCACCCTAGGCTTATAATTGAGTCAATCAGTTTTTCTGGTTTCCCAGGTAATAATAGGTACCTCGGCTTATACTTAGGTCGACTTATATTCGAGTATATACAGTGTCTATATATGGTAAGCATCCAGTCTGTTTCCATTGAAATCCTCTGTTCTTATGTTGGCCTTCTCAAATTTCAATCAAAGCAGAAAACCTAATTTTCCATTCACAAAATTCTTTACAGAACAAAGCTCTTTTTCATCATTCTTCCAAAAAGGTTAGTTCCAAATATTAGTAAAGATCAGAGAATGTTGATATTAAAGTCCTGAATCAGTTTTGGTGACCAGAAATAAATCATGGTGGACACTCATCCATATTCCTCGAAGCAAAGCTAACAGGGTCATCAAGAAAGCATGCTTTCCTGGAGTGCCAGTTCCCCTGCTCTTGCCATAATCTGGAACCAGACCCTCATTCCACCATTCCCGTTTCTGTACAACTCAGACTGGCAAACTGACTCCTTATCTTTTCCCTGAGTAGCTTTGTAGTGTGCTTCTTTCCGACTTCCATTTATTTGTTGGTTTAGGTTCCACACTACTCCCCCTGCCACCAACGTTTTTAACATTTACGGGGCGGAGGGGGGGTGGTGTCTAAGATCGCCTCAAAGCCCTTCCCCCAACTCTGTGTGAAGCCAGGGTTTGTCTGTCTCCATCAGACAGAAGAGGTGGCTGATGCTCTGCAGCTGACAGTCAGTTATCAAAGAGCAGGTAAGATCGGAAGGGAAAGTGGCATTGATGAATTACTGCAACAGCAAAGTATTATTCAAGTAATTGAGCATGTACTGTATAGGCTTGCACCACCCCTCAACAGGACAAATTTGCTGCTGCTGACTTCTGAAATGACTCTATCAACAAAGCCCTGGGAAAACTGGATTGTGAATAGAAGTCTAAGAGATGTGGCCAAGAGATAGTCTCTGTCTATCTGCTCCTACCATTGACAAGATGAATGATTAATATAACATTGAACTCCGAGTCCTAACCTTTCTAGATAGATAGGCAAGTAGGCAGACAGACAGATAGATTATACTGATTAGGTGACTGATTTCCATGTCAGAGCTACCATAGAGGACAAAGTAGACTTTCCCTATAGGGTTCTCAAGGACATAAATCTCTGCAGGAGCAGATTGCTACCTCTTTTTCTCATGGAGCAGTGAGTGGGTCCAATCTGCCAACATTCTGATTAGAGGCAGAGGTCTTAACAGGGCTCATTGATAGACAAATAATAAAAACACTGACATCGAGTCAGTGCTGACGCATAATGACTCTACTGGGCAGGGTAGAACTGCCCCCTGTGAGTTTCTAGCTTTTATGGAAGTAGACAACCCTATATTTCTCCAGGGAGATTGTTGATAACAAACAAAACAAAAAACTTACCAGTTGTCATGATGTCAACCCTAATTCATGGTGATCACATACATATGTGTCAGGGTAGAGTTGTACAGACGTTTTTTTAATGGCTAGTTTTTAAGAAAACATGTGGGTAACAGAAAAAATGTTGCTACCCTGGTTGTAGTGCACACATGTATGTTTATTTCAAACAAATCCTATTTAGACATGTCTCTGCAATCAGTGGGTGGGTATAGAAAAGTTCTCTCAGTAATGCAATTGTCTTCATTTTGCTACAATGCATTCAAATCAGACACAATCAAAACTGGCTTCTGGAGGACTCTGCTGGGTCAGCCTAAGTCAAGGTAGGAAGGTCAACCCAGAAGGTTAAAGTGGCTGCTTTGTTGGAATTGCAAAGGGATAGCTATGAAAGATTTTCTTGTAGGGGCTTGTTATAAAGAAGTTTTTAAAGACAATTGAGAAATGCATTGAGGAGAACAGACAAGGAAAATCGAACCAATAATCCCCCCACCCCCATATGACAAAGCGCCTGCTTATTATTTGAGTCTAGCAAGTCTTATGAGAATTTCCTTGGGAAACCTTCTGTCACTCATCCCATGGGTCTGATCTTGTCCCCTCAGACTGCTTTTTGTTCCCCAAACTCAAAGAACATTGAAAAGAAAAGTAATTTAATTCCCTCAAGGATGCCCAAACTGTTATTTTGATGAGGTGTAAATCAAAGTATGAAAAATTATTCAGGGAAGGGCTGCAGATCTGAAAACACTGCCTTAAGATACATATAGACTATATGCCAAGAAACAATATCTTTACATTTTTATTCTTATTTAATAACTGCTTCTAAAGGTTTGTGGCATTCCTTTGGGACCTACTCTAGTTGATTGGCATGACTTTCTCCCTCCAGTCTTGTGGTCAGCAGTCAAGTGCACTAAATATTTGCACCAGCCAGGCATTCCCAGTAGAAGATAGATATGTTTTTAAAAATTCAATTTTCATGCCCAAGAATTTCATCAAAAGCAGTGTTTGCATCGCAGAATTATTCTGCAGATGTCAAAATTAAGAAATTGTAAATTGAGGAAGCTTGTGTAAATCCATGTTTACCAACAGAAATGGAGACAAAATTTTAGCTTGCAGACAGATGGACACGATTGTAATCCAGTGGTTCTCAACCAGAAGCAATGTTGGGTCTAGAGATATTTGACACTGTCTGGAGATATTTTGGTTTCATCAATAGGTAGGAGTAAGTGCGACTGGCACCTGGTGGCTAAAGGCCAAGGATGTTGCTGTGCATTTTATAATACAAGCCCCTATAATAAATGCCTATTCAGTCCAAAATGCCAAACCCTGCTCTAAAGCAGAGGTCAGCAACTGTGGCTCACAGCCTGGTTTTGCAAGTAAAGATGTATAGTATTTCAGTTGCGCCCACCCCTGCACCTATTGTCTATGGCTACTTCCCAACTTCAATAGCAAAGTTGAATAGTCGCAACAGAGACTCAATGGCTCAGTAAGCCTAAAAATAATTACAATCTGGTCTTTTACAGGAAAAAAAATTTTAAATCTTTCTTCTATAGCCTAGGCAATTATAAGATAAGGACTGAGTGACACAGCTTCCCTATTGCAAAGGCTGTTCATCATGATTGCAGTGAATGGAATTGTACAATGCGGCAACCCTGGGAAGAACGTGTAAATAGAAAGAGTGACTAATGAAGTTAGGTCTACTAGAACTGCCTGAAAAGGATTTCTGGTCATTAATGTTCATGATCTCTTTGACTGACTGCCATACATATGTAATAAACATGCCACTCCTAAACATCAAATGTCTGCATATGTTGCATCTGCAAGGTGCATTATGTGTCCAGAATGGGTCTCAGGCTTTAAAGAAGACACTGTATTCAGTCTAATAAGAAGAAAATGACACTTTGGAAATACAGAATGACCGCTGTCATTTCGAGTGTCTCTCTCTGTGTGTGTGTCAGGTAATAAAGTCTAAGGTAAGTTTATAAAATTCTCACTGGCCCTAGACTAACAAAAGAAGTGTTTTTCTTGGCAAGATGTGAAAAGGGAAGGAAGGGCTGGTGCACCTACTTCCTCTTTCCCATCTTCAGAATCAGAGTCTTGGTCCACCTCTTCATCACTATCATCTTCAAAATCCTCTGCATGGGGAAAAGGGGACAAAATTAGTGAGGTTTCCTCTTTACCTTGGATTTGAGGTTTGGCCACACAACTTTTATTTCTACCTCTCCCAAATGAAAGGGTTCATTATTTAATGCACAATATTCCAAGGTACTTTAAAGTTTATTGGTGATTATAAAGGTTGTACACACACAATTTGAGAGCACTATTAGATGCAGTCTACACCATTGCTCCACATTGAATGGAAAATGAGTTCAGATTAAAATGGCACAAATGAACAGTAGTCTATGGAACGTGGGACTAGACCCATTTTTAGCATTCTCATATCCAATTAAAAAGTATTATGCAAGTAGTATCATTATCATTTGGAGATGACATGCTTAAACAATTTGTTGAAACTTGTGTATCATCTTGATTAATTATCTAATTTGGGGGTGAAGGAATATTTAAAGACAAAGCCCAAAGAAAGCACCAAATGTCATTTTGAAATGGTGCCTTGTGAAAAACAGGAGGAGGTCAAAAGGCACCAGGATATTTTGATAGCAAGATCTTCTTAGAGGTTGAATACTCATGATTATAAAAATTCCAAATATAACAAGGACAGGGTTGTAAATAGCAGAAGTTGTATTTCAATTTGATTCTTAGGGCAAATTAATCTCAGAGCCAGTCAGGGCAGTAGACAGACCAGATCATGAGATTGTGAATAGATTTTTAAATTAGCTGAGGTGACTATAGAAGAGCTAAACAGTTACCAGGCAGAGCAGCGTTAGTAATGAAGGACAAAGTAAGTGAGCTTTGTGATATAGATATATACTTTCTCATGCATATTTTAATCAGCTTCTTGGACAATAATTGTTGACATGTAAAACAACAGATTCCACTTTAATCCCAGATCCCCTGAAACAGTGCCAAACATAAGCACTCACTTTAAAGCTTATTGTTATCCCCTTGCTTTACCTTCAGTTAGAACAGGTGGAAGCTCAGCGCCGGTACTTCCAAGAACAGGAAACGCATAAGCACTACTGATGGTAGGTAAGGGAAGGGAGCTTTTAGGATAGCATTGCCTCAAGATCTGGAGTGCCATGGAGATGATGGGCTCCATTCTTTTCTGATCCAAGCAGTTCTGAGCAAAGGAGAAATCAGACACTGAGATTTGGACTGTAACAGGATTTAAGGCAATTCATTACACGCACTGGATGCTCAAGACCCTTCACCATTGCTTTGGTCTACTATAGAATCCAAAGCTTGGCTTCTCTTTCACAGCTCACATTATCTTACAATGAATTTAGTTTGAAAATAGACTTTTACTCTTTCAAGGGATGCTGCACGTCAGGGAAGACATTGCCCAGGATTAGGAGGCAAACACCTCCTTTCAACTCTCCGTGGGTCCCTGTGAATTAGTTCCTCAGGGAGGGGATGCATGACTGAATTGATGGCAATGTTGCTTTGTTCTTTCTTCTGCCATCTTGAGAGAAAAACATAAAACAAAAAAGAGAGGAGAGACAAATTGTGAAATCAAGAAAAAAAATAAGTAAAAAGACTAAGTGAATCCCAAGTAACTAAATTAAACTAAATTTTATCTTAGCATCTAGTGTTGATCCCTCTTGGTCTCTATCCAAAACAAAAGAAAATCGGATTTGCAGATGTAACATATTGATATTGATAGAATCAGACAACCCTCCCTTTTTTCAGACATACTAAAATATAGCAACAAGTTTATAAAACAGACAGTTAGAGAGATAAAGTTGGGGGCAGTTTGGAGTCACTTTGAAAAAACATGGTCACTTTCTTCAACCTTAGGTAATGCTTGGTCCATTAGCTTCATACAAAGTGTTGACAGATGTGAACCAAAGTTTGGTATCTAAGTAACCCAGAAGCCAATGGGTCAAAGAGTAGATATGGTGGACACTAGATAACCACAATAGGCCAAGAATGCCTGTTATGGAGTTATGGTATAAATATCTCCCATACACATGTCAAATACCTCTGTCTTTTACCTATGAAATTGGGTAAGCCAACATGTATGAGATCCAGCATGTTTCGGTTGGTGGAACGACTTTTTATGATACTGCAATGGTGAGCAAATGACATGATGATTTCTTGAAAGCCATCGATTGTTCAGCACAAATGCAAATCCTAATGTCAATGGTGGATTTAGTTAATAATAATAATATTAATATTGCCTCATCGATTGCAAGAACTGTAAGCTATATAGTTGAGGGAGAAATCGTGAATAGGAACTCTCTGTATTGGATGTACAATTTTTCTGAAAACCTAAAACTGCTCTGAAAAAAAGAATATCTATTAAAATATGTCATGAAGAAAAAATAAAGAGTGTAAAGAGCAGCTAGCCAATTTTCAAACAGAAACATCTTCAGTCAACCAATAATGTAATCTCCCATTTAGTGTAATCAAATGGTACCAATCAGCAGTCACAACCTAACAATTTAAGCACTACAGTAGCAAATACTCTAAGTGAAATGAATTCATTAAGGCTGTTTCACTCAGGAAACAGATCAAAAGGCCTCAAAAGCTTAGTAAAAAAAGTTAGTATCAGAAAAAGCGGTAGATAAAGGGGAAGACGACATAGCTGATCAGAAATGGTGCGTTCTAATGGAATAGGAAACAGAATGGGAGTCAGAAGTCGTGGATCCAAGGTCCAGTTCTGTTTTTAGTTAGCCAGAGCCATCAGCATCTCCCACCTTAACATCTGTAAGTGGTTTCTTAGTTCCTCCCCTTACACTCCTGAGGCTCCTCCTTCCACTGGTACCCTTGGATAAGTCTCCCCTCCATATGGAAGCCAGGACGGTCATTTAAAAGCATCAGTCACATCAGGTCATTTCACTGACTTCAATTAGACCCTGAAAAAAATTCAAATTCCTTTCAGGGCCTATGTGATTTGCCCCTCACTAACTCCACCACCTAAGTTCCCCCTGTTTAAAATCTGGTGGAATTTAAATAAAATATAACCTTCCATAGCCCAGGAAGCTTTAAGTGCTCTGGTCTCAACCCGTGTCTCAGTTTTGGCTCATGCTCTCATGCCACCTTCTCCATGCTCCGCCACACTGTTTCCCAAGCTTCTCACACACCCCCACTCCCCCCACACAATCCTTACTAAAAATCGTAAGAATAATTGCCATCGAGTAGCCTGCGACTCAGAATAACCCTGTGTGGTTCAGGTTAGACCTTCCCCCATAAGATTTTGCCATGATTGCTCAAAGTTGGTTTCCAGAAGTGTCTTTCAAGGCGCATCTAAATGGACTCAAGCCTCCACCCTCTTGTTTGGCACCTGAATGTGGTAACTGTTTGCACCACCTCAACTTCAGCTCTGGACACCCTCATCCCCAGACTGTCATGCCTTGTCATTCAAGGTCCCTGGTGCTGCTGCAGCCACACAGAGTTACATAGACACACAGGGAACAAACACATCGTGTGGAGACAGCCAGCTATGCTGCCACAAGCTAAGCAGCTGGAAGAGAGGAAGAAAAGTCTTCTCTCAAGAGCCTTGTTGATACACTGATGCATTGATGATAGACTTGTGGCCTCAAGAACTGTAAAAGACTAAATTTACGACATATTTTTAAATCATTTTATTGGGGGCTCATAGAACTCTTATCACCATCCATCCATTGTGTCGAGCACATTTGTACATCTGTTGCCCTCCTCATTCTCAAAACATTTGCTTTCTATTTGAGCCCTCAGTATCAGCTCCTCATTTTCTCCCTCTCTCCCTGCCACCCCCCTCCCTCATGACCCCTTGATGACACATGAATTATCATTATTTTGTCATGAAGCCAGCTAATGCGATGTTCTTTGTTTTGGTAGCCACAGGAAACTCCTGTAATCTGTAAAATGCTAAGATGGACGTGGTTCATGCATTTTGGACTTATCTGGAGAGACGAGTCCTTGCAGAAGGACATCATGCTTGATAACGCAGTGGGGCAGTGAAAAAATAAGAAAACCTTCAACAAGATAGGTTGACACCGTGGCTGGGATGGGCTCAAACATCGGAGCAATAATGAGGAAGGCACAAGACTGGGCAGTGTTTTATTGTTTGGTGCTCAGGGTCTCTATGAGTCAGAACTGACTCGATGGCACCTAAGAACAATAAGACCCGATTCACAATAAGCACTCAATACAAAGAACTATCTTCTTTATAATAATCATCCTATGATATGCTCATTATTCTCATAACTACCAAATACCCACTGATCCCTCGTTCCCAAGTGACTAATGGGAAGGAGGATGGGGTTGATGGGCATCTCAAACTTTAGTTCCACTGCAATGGCACCTGCGTGCAAAGCCCCTAGCCCAGGTGCTGGCGCTCTTGACGATCACTGAAGCTTCTGCCAGGGAAGAATGATAAACCAGTTTGGGGTCTAAGCCAGGAAAGCATATCGTTCAACTAAAAGGATCATTTTTCCAAACACAGAAGAATATCTAATATCAGAGCTCACACCCAAGCTGGACAGCACCTACTATGGGAGAAACCTGCTAGCTAGCACATTGTATAAAAGGCTAAAAGCAAAAGTAAGAACTGAAGAAGGGGATCCTATTATAATGAAGTTATTAGATAGATAGATAGATAGATACTGTATATAATCATGTATAGGCTGGGTTTTTCAGCACACTTTAAATGCAGGTTTTGTGTTAAAATTAGGTGATTCAGCTGATATTTGGTTTGGCTTATTCTCAAGTATATATGGTGGATAGATAGATGGATAGGTAGATAGATAGATGATAGATAAACAGATCTGAACCTTAGATTACACACACTCTTTGAGTGTAAGCCTTAGCATGCCATCTCTTATTTACTCAATACTGTTACACAGACCCTCTTCTGGACCTCTGTCTCATATTCGGCAGTTACATAACCTCCTGTCAACTTGTGAAGAAGGGGTAGAGTCTAGTCTGTCAATCACGTCACAGCTTGATGACCTCATTTGGAGGTACCACCGAGATGAATAATTCACTGGAGGCCAGATACACACAGAATCTCTGCTTTGTCTTACTGGTGACAAGACACATGGAGCTACACTAGAGCCCTGAAGCTGGAGGAGCCACGTGGGAATCCACACCAAACCTGAGATGCTTATACAACCAATGGAGCCACAAAACTTTCCAGATCACTGGCTTGTGATCTTCTTGCATTCGGCGACATTGCATGCATTTCATGAATCTGAGCAGGAATTTATAGATTCGTATTGGACATGTGGACTTGATCACTTGGACTGGGTGGGAATGTTTTCTCAACACTCAATTGCTCTTGTATATAAAGTTCATTCTTATACACATGTGAGTGTCTATGAATTTGTTTCTCTAGTCAACCCATACCAACACACATATAATACCAATAGAGTTCATTATATGAGCCACAAAATACAGTTGAATAGTGTTTCTATTCCTATCAGTACTTGCAAGATGGAATTTTCTAAGCTTGCTAAATCGAGTTCTTCATTGACCTGCTGAGGAATTGCTTCGAACACCCTGCGTACAAGCTCCCACCCCTTCTTCTATCCATCCAGACTTCCCGGTGGAATTTTCTCCACCCTCCTGTGAACTAGGAGAAGGAACAAAGCTGTCCTGGATGCTGAGATATCACCTCTTAATTTGGGCATGCTATCAGGAAGGACCAATCGTTGAGGAAGAAGAGCATGCTCAGTAAAGACGAGGGATAGTACACCGAGCTGGATTGACACAGTGGCATCAGCTATGAGCTCAAACAGAACAACGTCAGGGTAACGTAGCACTGAGCAACGTTTCATTCTATGAGGGCCTGTGCGTGAAAACCCACTCAATGGCAACTAATGCCAACAACTTCCTATTAGAAACATGCCTCTGCGATCATCATCTTCTTCCTTGAGCTCCCTTTGAATTGATGTTTGGGCTTTGATTTGTCACAAGCACGTAACCTCCAAGAATCTAAAGGGCACAAGAAGCATGTAGAACATAACACTGGAGTGGTGGGATGTAGGTATCCGCAGTGTGGGGCCGTGGGGCCCAAAGACTGGGAGACGTTAGAGAGGCGAATGGCCACAAAGTGCGGCAGAATTTAGAAAGGTTCAAGCAGTGCTTTCTCTAGAAAAAGAGAAGGTCAACAGCGGCTGTTTCGTGACCGAAACGTCCTGAAAGGAGTCCTGATGGGGAGAAGCCCAGAGGTGAGGGTAGATGGACAGTCAGATACTGGTTTGTGGTACAGTAGTCTGCTGTTGTGATACAGGGAGCGGGAAAGAGGCTATTTTTAAAAAACATTTTATTAGGGGCTCATACAACTCTTATCACAGTCCATACATATACATATATCAATTGTATAAAGCACATCTGTACATTCTTTGCCCTAATCATTTTCTTTTTTTTCCTCCTCTTTTCTTTTTTTACATTTTATTAGGGACTAATACAACTCTTATCACAATCCATACAGATACATACATCAATTGTATAAAGCACATTCATACATTCCCTGCCCCAATCATTCTCAAAGCATTTGCTCTCCATTTAAGCCCTTTGCATCAGGTCCTCTTTTTTTTTCCCTCCCTCCCCACTCCCCCCTCCCTAATGTGCCCTTGGTAATTTATACATTGCTCCCTGGGAGATGGACAGCAGAGAAGAGGGGGGGGGGGAGGGAGACTCCGGATAGGGTAAGATATGACAAGAGGCTATTTTTTAATGGGAAAAATCTGCAGACTCCACGTTAGAAAATGGCATTCGGGTTGGCTACTGCATTACCTCGGGTGTATTCAAGTGGAGGAAAAATTGGAGAAAATCCAGAGAGAAGGAACAAGATGGCTGAAATGAGTGGTGAGATAGAGTAACAGGGAAGCAACAAAGAACAGAATGGCCCCGGGAGACCGCTGAGTCGGCAACATGTATTTGGGGGCTATTTGCATCATCAAGAGAGGGAATATTTGTAGTTTCCTCAAATTGGGGTGAAACTGGCTCTACTCAAGTGAACCTAAGGGATTTGGTATTTGGGGTGCAATGTAGGAAACAGCAGACTACAGTTTCTATTGGGGTACAGATGGACCTTGCAGGTGCTATTCGATTTCCCTGGGATGTTCTTCCCCTTTCACTTAGCAAGACCAGCTTTCTTCAATCATTCATATCTCAGGTCAGGTGTCAACTGCTCAGAGAGGACTCGACTTCTTTAAAACTTCACCTTCTGCTGCCTAATCTGCCAGTCTCTGTAATCCTGTCCTTGCTTATAGTTATCTTCTACATTGAATAACTTGCTAATATGCTGTCTGGTTCTTCTGGTAGGATGTTTACCTCATAAGTTCATGGGTCTGGCCTGGCGTATTCACCGCTAGATAAAAACAAACGACAAACAAGCCCACTGCGATGGAGTTGATTCCAACTCAGACTAATTCCATAGAATTGAGCCGAAACGCCCCTTTCGGTTTGCATGACTGTAAGCCATTTAGGAGAGCAGGTAGCCCCATCTTTCTTCCTCGGAGCAGCTGGTGGGTTTCAAATGCTGCCCTTGAGCTTAGCCATCTAATGAGTAACACAGCACGCCACCTGAGCACCTGGTCGCCCACGACCTCATTGAAATGACTCCAGCGACGACTCACACTCTTGAAGCAGCTCGTGATGCTCCTACGTTAAATTAGGTAGCCTACATGGTGAGCTATATTTTATGACTTCCCGCTTTTGTGAGAAGAAAAGAGCAGTTGGGGAGTTTTTCCAAAAAAGGGGGCAACCTGTGGGACACATTCGGCTATTACCTGACTTCAGAGGTCACCCCAAATCGGATTACCTGTGCGGTGCTGAAGAGGATCTCCATGCCCTGGGCTGCCAGGAAGGCCTCTCTGCCAGACTGGAGGTTGGCAACGTGCTTGAGGCACAGCAGAAGGGCCTGGCGGATCTGCACGTAGGTGTTACTTGTGTCGTGGCGGTGCCAGTCCTGATGCAGCCTCAGCAAGCTGGCGACGTAGCCTCTGTTTACTGCCCTGCGGCCATTGGACTCTGAAATCAAAGGGGAAAGGCAGGGTCAATCACAGACTCTCCAGATGTCACCTTTCACCATGTGCTCAAAGCTAGCATTGCGAGTGATTGGACAAGTCTGCATTATGTGCCCCGTCCTATGTGGCACCAAGGAGTAAGCATCCGTCTAGAGAATTCCTGCCAAAGCACATAACCTGTATTTAATCATGAGGAAACTAAGCAAGCCCCAACGGAGGAACTTTTTAGAACATATCTGACCTGTATTCTTCCCCCCCACCCCGACTTGTATTCTTAAAAAAAACCCCAAAACACACACACACACACACACACACAATTCAGAATTCAATTCTGGGCCAAAAACCTTTTTAAAAATTCTATAACAGGCATCAGTGAAATAATTGATAATATTTAAATAAGAAGTGTAGATGTGCATTAGTAAGATCTCATGCCCCACTCCCCATTACTATAGTGCTTAGTTCTATTGTTAACAAATCCAAATGAAAAGAAACCATCTGATGAAGAAGAATAGTCCAACCCTACCATAATCTCCACTATTTTATTTTCTTCCCCTCTCCCTGCACCCCAGCAATTTTCCCTTCTCCAACACTTCACTTCCTCTGTTGTCAGTTGCGCTGACAAACTATAAGGATGAGGTTGGGATGAGAGGATTCCACATGAGACATACTATTGAAAAGGCTGTCTGTCATGCATGAGAGACATGTAGTGTTCGGTGGTTTTTCTAAACAGAATGGAAGTTAGTTTGTGGCTAAGGCATCTTGGGCTCATTAGAAGAAAGGAAGTCTTGTCTTCATGGTAAAAGTTATTGAACATGCCGGACTGTATGTCATCAACCAAGATGCAGTCTTTCTAACAGAGCAAGGGATCATGGAGTGGTTTGAAATAGGAAAGGAGTCCATCAGGGTTGTACCTTTAGCCCTACTTATTCAGTCTGTATGCTGACCAAAAACATTGAGAATCTGAACTGTCTGAAGAATATCAAGAATCCAACACTGAAGAAGTTTCTGTGTCAACCTGCGATGTGCAGAGGACTTGAAGCATTTACTGATGAAGAGCAGACTGTAAGCTTAGTATGGATTATCCCTCATGCAGAGAAAACAAAAATCCTCACAACTGAACTAGTAAACAAGCTCATAATAAATATAAAAGATTGATATTAATGTCAAAGATTTCATTTCACTTGAATCCACAATCAATGTTCCTGGAAGCAGTGATTACGAATTCAATTATTATCCTGTTGGAAAAATCTGATGCAAAAATGTCACTGTAACGTGTTAAGGAACAGAGATGTCACATTGAGGTCTAAGGTGACTCTAGCCATGGTATCTTCAATAGCCTCAGATGCACGTGAAAGCTGGGTAGTGAATAAGGAAGATGGACTATGTGTTTCTCTGGGGACTTTAGAGAAACAAATCCATAGAAACTCATGTATAAGAGAGAGTTTTATATAAAGGTTAAGTGTGCATCAAGAAAACATCCCATCCCAGTGCTGCCCAAGCCCACAAGTCCAACATTAGCCCATTAACCCATATGTCCAACACCAATCCACAAAGTCCTCCTCCATCTCACAAAACACGCAATGATGCCGACTGCAGGAGGAAAACCGAATCAGTGAGCATGTAAGCATCTCAGCGCTGGCAGGGGTCTCCATACAGCTGCTCCAGCATCCAGGGCTGCATTGGGGTAGGTCCATGCGACTTCTCCTCAGGGATGTCTTGCAGGAAATGAACCTTGCCAGTTGAAGCAGGGAACTGGCTAAGGCAGCTGCACCCTGGTCCAACCATCAGAAAGCAAGAGACCCGAGAACTAGAAAGGCGAGGCTCACCAAGCCATTTATCTCTCTGCCCTTCAATTAATTCCGCATGTGTTTACCAGCCAGGTTGGCACAATAAACTTTAACTATTTCAGGCTATAATTGATGCATTTGAATCATGGCATTGGCAAAAATATTAGAAGGATCATGCGTTGTAGAAATGAGGAGAATGAGACTTCGCCTCGTGAATTTTGAACATATTATCAAGAGGCACCAGTCCCTAGAGAAGAACATCATGCTTGAACAATTATATCAAAAGTAGACGGTCAGCAAAGAGAGGAAGCCCCTCAAGGAGTGGCTACCACAATGGTCCCATAGACACAGAGACACTTGTGAGAGTGGTACAGGATTAGAACGTGTCTCCTTTATTGTATGTAGGATTGACATGCGTCAGATCACTTAGCAGGACCTCACAGCAATGCCACAGGGAACCCTGGAGAACTGACAATGTCCACATCAAGGCTGCAAGTGTACTTCAAAGGAATGTCACATGAAAATGTCGAGCATCACCGTGAATGAGGGGGAGTGCGTGATGGAACCTATGCCCATCTGTAGACAGACGAACATCCCTTGCACAGGGGTAGTGGGGAGGAAATGAGTCACTCAGGGTTCAGTGTAGCAACAATGAAACTAAAAACCTTCCTCTAATTCTTGAACGCTTCCTTCCCTCCCAATTATCATGACCCCAATTCTACCTTGCGGACCTGGTTAGACCAGAGGATGCACAGCGGTGCAGTAGGGATCTGGAAACACAGGGAATCTAGAACGGATGAACCCCTCAGGACCAGTGGTGGAAGTGGCGACACCGGGAGGGAAGTGGGGGGGGGTAGAGAGGGAGAACCAATCTTAGGGATCTATGTGTAACCTCCTCTCTGGGGGATGGGCAATGGGAAGGTGGGTGAGGGGAGACGCCGGGGAGTGTAAGATAAGATAAAATAATTATTTATAAACTATTAAGGGTGCAGGGGGAAGAGGGAAGCGGGGAGGGAGGAGGAGGGGAAAAAAGGAAAACGAGCTAATTCCAGGAACCCAAGTGGAAGGTGAATTTTGAGAATGACGAGCGCAACGAATGCATAAGGGTGCTTTACTCATTGATGTCTCTATGGATTGTGATAAGAGTTGTATGAGCCCCAATTAAAAGATTTATTAAATTAGAAAAAAAGAAAATGTCGAGCATCTGATGGAAACTTCTAAGAGAGGGTTTTGGAGCCCCTTCCTCTCATCAGAAGCTCCCAAGTTAACCCATGGTTCATGCACCTGCTTGCTATCTCAAAAGCTGAAAGTGAAAGCCCACCCACAGATGCCGTGGAAGGAGTGTCTCAATAGCTATTTCTGAAAAATCAGCCAGTGATCCATCTTATGTAACTTGACCTTGGTGTCCCCCAATACTATTGTCCTCAATCTTCACGCCCCGTGACTCATTTCAGGCTATTTGTTTGTGGCTAAGGAGTTTTCGTAATGTCCCTCCTGGATGTGCTAACATATTCATGGATATATTTACAGGACATAGAAATGCATGGGCTCTATCAAACCAATATAAACATATACTTGTAGCTGTTGTCTCATTTGCCTTCCTCTCCTGTTCAGTTGGGTATGTATGAAGCCACTCGCAGTTTACTGTTATTTCTAGTATCGCAGAACTGGGCATGTCCCAGCATTACCTATGCTGACTGTAAGTCCGGCGCTCCCCTCAGCATCTTCATTTTCCATGGTGACTCCGTGATGCCCTTCCTTTATGATAAATTACTGTTCTCTCCACTCACTTAATACATGCCTATCCCTTCATGAGTAATTTACCCTTCTTCCCCTCAAACCTAGTCTATTCTGGGCATGACATAGTCTGCACAAAACATACTGCATTCTGCTGTAGCGAGTACTAACTGAAGTCTTCAAAACTTGTGAGCATGTAACTAAGATGCAGCGCTGGGTCTCTGTCCTCCCTGGTCCACCCCTGTCAGTCTGGAGCAAGGAAGAGCGAAGACAGGAAAAAGCGCAAGGACTCAGTCTAAAGTATCAATGAGCCCCGTGAGTCTTGTGACCTGAAGAACTAGATGTTTCCCAGCTACGACTGCTGAGCTCTCTGAAAGGGACCATAGTAGGTCTTGGGTAGAATGGTAGAATGATGGGGACCAAATCTCAAAATCAGTAAAGAAAAAAAGGCTAGACTTAGTGGTCTGATAGAGACTAGTGGAACTCCAGAGACTCTGGCCCTGAGACACTTTTCAGGTCTGGCAGGGAACTCACCCTAATAACTCAACTCTCAGCCAAATAAAAAATTATAAAGTGAGCAATAATACTTGGGTAACATCCTCCTTAGAACCATATGCTATCTAAAAAGCATCATTTGTTTAAGGTTGAAACTCAGAAGGGAAAGGAAAAAAGGAAGAATGACAAGGGTAAAGACAGGAAGTGAAAAGGGTGCTGGTAAATTGTGGGGCTTGCAGTCAATGTCACAAGCCAACCTGCATATTAATTATTCAATGGAAAACCTACTTTGCTCTGGAAACTTTCACTCAAATCAAACACAGAGACACACAAACAAAACAAAACAAATAACGATTGAAAGTCCTATGAAGAATAATTTTCCTTGAACCAGAACCAACTTGATGGCAACCGTCACTGTCCACCTCTTTAACACAATGAAGTGTGTGTGTGTGTGTGTGTGTGTGTGTGTGTGTGTGTGTGAGCTACATTTTCTGGTTGAGATCTTCCATGAGATGTGGGATAAGTGTTTGATTTCCCAGTTTTCTCAGGATAGAGCTTAAGGTCTCTGAGGCAGGGAGGAGGGCAGTAATTCAATCTAGCTCATTCATAGTTCTTATATGCTAATTTCAGATAAAACTCCCTAAGTTCAAAAGGTGGTGGACACCCATATACCAGTTCAGAACTCCGTGGTGTATGTGTGTCATGTGGACTAGGTGCATGGAAGAACTGTAGCCAGCTGACTCTCAGCTAGAAATGCTCATATCTTGAAATTCTGCTCTCTGGCTGTTGCATTTCTCCATTTACCAAATCTAGGGCGGTTCACTCTACTTTCTGAGACAATACCTGTTTCTGGCAGACTGTGCATGCGGCAGATTTCCTAAACTGTAATCCGACAAGCCGGACTTCAGCTCAAAGTCAGATTTTCCCCAAGTCCGCGTAAGCGCACATTAAGTGGAAGAATCACATGGAAAGTCAATGTTTGACTCGAGAGGGCTTCCTCATCATCGGAATGCAGCTCCTTTTGGCTGCTAGCTTGTCAAATTCTAAATGGTCCTGCTTGACGGAGCACCAGTGCGATTTTTGACCCATTGATGCATTTGGAATTGTTTTCCCTTTTTCTACCGTTTCCACTCAGCCATGACCCTCAACCAAGAGCACAGAGCTTTATTTATCTAGCGCTTTATTTATCTAGTGAAGTGTTGGTGGAAAATTTAAATCACTTTCATTACCTCTTTTAATGAATCATTCTTTTGAATCGAAACTATTTCTCTCCTTGGCTTGTCCCGACCACAAAGCACGAAAGTTCTTTACTGTCTAAATAAGGTTCCAATACCAGATGTTTAGAAGAAAATTGAAGATTAAGTATGAGGTATTAAAGGAAAGTATCGCCTGCTGAAGAGATGCCAAAATGGCAAATGAAGTGTACAGAGGCCTCTGTGGACAGAGAGAGCTTGAAGGCTTTTGTTTTTCAGCTATTTTAAGGGAATGAGACTAAAGATGTGCTATCCTGATGACCTTCAGTTACTATTCAGGGAGGGCTGACAAAATCCTTTAATTGAGAGGAAAATCCCTTATCAAATCCCAATGATTTTATTCATGATTTTCTGTTAATCCCTAACAAAATACCATGTTTACTAACACTGGAAGTTCCTAAACTCTCTCCCCTCCCCAACCTTTCATCAGTCAATCTTTTCCTGCGAATGGATTGGGGAGTTTTGCAAAAGCCAATAAGTATCTAAAGCCCAACCAGAGGAGATTCGTCACTCTGAGGGCGAACAAACGTGAAGTGAGACAAAAATAAAACGGGGGTCCCAGGGATCGGTGACTTCGAGGAGTTCTAGGATATTTGAGAAGAAAACACTGCTTTTCAGAGAGAAGGCAAACAGAGACTAGAAGATGTGCTTTAAAAATTCTCCTCTGGAGGAGCTCAGGGGGTTCTTGGTTCTCAACCCCTCGTATCAAAGAGTAACTCCATTCATTTGTGGATGGAAATTTGGATTGTTCCCAACTCCTTGCAACTGTGAACTGTACCGTGATGAACACTGGAGCACAGATGTCTGGCCATGCTTTGCTTCTTGCCTCTTCTGGGTATATGCCCAGTAGGGGATTGCTGGGCGTATGGTAACTCAATTTCCATCTGTTTTAGATATCGCCAATTGATTTCCATAGTGGGTGCACATACCTACAGGTCCACCAGCAGTGGACATGAGTTCCTATCTCTCCACAGCCCCTCCAAGTACTTGTTATTTTCTGATATTTTGAATTGGGCTATCTTTGAGGGTGTTAGGTGGTATCTCATAGTTGCTTTAATTTGCATTTTTCTTATGACTAGAGTTCTGGAACATTTTCTCATATACTTATTGGCCATTTGGATTTCTGCCCTTGAGAAATTTCTGTTTAGGTCCTTTGCCCACCTCCTCGGTGGATAATTGGGTTTTTCCTTGTTGTAAGATAGGAGAGAATTATAGATTTTAATAATAAGGGCTTTGTCTGATGTGTCATTGCTAAAGATGTTTTCCCATTCTGTGATCTTTCTTATTAATCTCTTGGCAAAATCTTTCGATGTACACAGATGTTTTATCTTCAGTATATTCTACTTGTCAATTTGTGCCTCCTCTGTATTTGTGTCCTTCCCTATTTCTGATAGCCTATGTATTCTCTGAGTCAAAGTTCTCAGGTTGGTCCCAATTCCCTCATTGATGGCCCTAATAGTTTGGGGTTTTACCTCTAGGTCTGTGAACCACCTTGAGTTTATTCTTGTGCGTGGAGTGAGGTAAGGGCCTTACTTCATTTCTCTGCAGCTACGTATCCATTTTTCCAGCACCATGTATTGAAGAGAGCATCTACTTCCCATTTGATATTTTTTGGGCCCTTATTGAAGATCAATTGTCTGTCTGCTGATGGTTTTATTTCTGGGTTTTCAATCTTTTTCTATTGGTATGAATATTGATCATTATACCTATACCACACTGTTTTTATGACTGTGGCAGTATAGTATGTACTAAAGTTGAGTAAAGCAATCCCTCCAACTTTATGCTTCTTCTGGAGGAGTTCTCTGCTAATTCTGAGATTCTTCCCTGATACATACATATAATGGAGTACTACACATCCCTAAAAAGCAGTGATGAATGTATGAAGCACGTTGCTGCATGGGAAGAACTAGAGGAAATTATGCTAAGCGAAGTAAGCCGAGCACAAAAGGCCAAGTACAACATGAGTCCACTGAGGTAAGCTCAAAAGTGCAAAAGCAGCACAGGGAAGAAGGTACTGTATACCTACATTCCCGAGGTGAGGTCAACGTATTATGGCAGGAACCACACTAAACTAAGGGATACATATACTAGCCAACTAAAAAGGATGGGACCAAAAAAAAAAGAGAGAGAGAGAGAGAGACATTGGTAGCCGAGGGAACAGGGCACTAACCCATCCAAGGAAAGGGTGTTGTTGATATCTCCACAGGGAAAGAGGGACCAGACTTCAACCCGGTGCTCCAAGACAAGAATGCAACACACTGGCATGAAGCAGGGAGCCAATTGAGAGGTCTTAGGGGTGGGCCCCATTACCAACTAAGTGGACAGCTCCCTTGCCCCACCCCAACCCCCGACAAAAAAAAAAAGAATTCATTTAAGAAGACAGCATTGCAGCTACAGCTCAGAAAGAGGGACGTATCTGATGAGAGCACACGGGAGCAAACGAAGAGGGGAAGAAACAGGAGTGAAGCACATCCTGGCCCACCAGTCCCTGAGGATATTCCCTCTCAGAGTAGCCAATGCACAGAGAGGACCATAGGGCTGGCCCCACCATGAGACATGACGCCCCTCACTGACCCATAGACCTAAAGGGGACAATCCTGGAAACAGACTGCAGGAATTGTGCCTGCTATGACCCCACCACACCGAGCTGAAGCACTAAGGGCGTGCAACAGAACAGCAAGGGGAGCAGAGCAATGAAGTCCCCATGGAACACCAAAGATAGACTGTGGGGCCAGGGCATGGCACCCCATCAGACTCAACCAGAAAACACTCATAAAGGACAACAAAAATAACTTGAGCTATTTATAGGCTTTTCTTTTTGTCATTGGATTTTTTTGTCGTTATTGCTGGAGCTATTGTTTATTTTCTATCGTTGTTTTGTTTTGCTCAGTCTTGTATTCATGAACATTATTATCTCTGTCTATCTAGATAAGATAGGTGAGATAAACAGGCCAGAGGAGAAAACAATGGGCGACAGTTCCAGGGGGACATGGGAGAAGGGGAGATGGGGGAAAGGAAGTGGGTGTTAACAAACCCACGGACAAGGGAAAAACAAGTGAGCAAAATCGACAGCAAGGAGGCTGTAGGAGGTCTGGTAGGGCTTGATCAAGGGCAATGTAACAGAGAGGAATTACTGAAACCCAAATGAAGGCTGAGCATGATACTGGGACAAGAGGAAAATAAAAGGAAATAGAGGAAATAACTAGGAGGCAAAGAGCATTTACAAAGTTCTAAATAAAGGCATATACAGATATAAATACACATATATGACAATTGGTAAATTGATCTATATGCATATATTTATAGGCTTAGTATTAAGGAAGCAGATGGATATTGGGCCTCTACTCAAGTACTTCCTCAACACAAGAACACTTTGTTTTATTAACCTGGCATTCCATGATGCTCACCTTCCTGACACGATCACTGAAGACAAAGCGGGTAGATAAGCAAACATGGTGAAGAAAGCTAATGGTGCCTGGCTATCAAAATATATAGCATCTGGGGTCTTAAAGACTTGAAGATAAATAAGTGACCATCTAGCTCAGAAGCAACAAAGTCCACCAGCCTGTATGGATGAAGCACATTAGCCTGTGTGATCATGATGTGTTGATTGGATCAGGTACCAGCTATCAAAGACCCAGAGCAAAAAATCATAATGTGAATGGTAGGGGGGGCCAGTGAGGAGTGGAATCCCAAAGCCAATCTGTAGACAATTGGATATCCCCTTAGAGAAGGGCCATGGGGAGAAGTCAGGCCAGTTAGGGTGCAGTATAGCACTGATGAAACATACAGCTTTCCTCTAGTTCTTTAATGCTTCCTCACCCCCACTATCATGACCCTAAATCTACCTTACAAATCTGGAGCAGGAAACACAGAGAATACAGGACAGATAAACTTCTCAGGACCAATATTGAGATTAGCCAGATCAGGAGGGGAAGGGGAAGGTGTGGGGAGAAAAGGGGAATTGATCACAATGACCTACCTATAACCTCCTCCCAGGAGGACGAACAACAGACCAGGGGTAAAGGGAGACACTGGACAGTGCAAGACATGAAAAATAATAACAATTCATAATTATCAAGGGTTCAGGAGGGAGGGAAAGAGGAAAGTAGGGAGGAAGGGAGAGGAAAGGGAAAAAATGAGGAGCTGATGTCAAGGGCTCAAGTAGAAATAAATTGCTTTGAAAATGATGATGGCAACATATGTACAAATGTGCTTGACACAATGGATGGATGGATGGATTGTGATAAGAGTTTTATGAGCTCCCAATAAAATGATTCATTAAAAATAGAAAGAGAATAACTCTACTTAAGTAAAGATTTCCTTTACCTAAGATTCTTTTGTGGGGGGTGGGAAATGGCCCTGCCACTTAATTTTCATTTTTTTTAATTTTCTTTGTACATTCGGATTTCTTAAATTGCTTAGAGCAGTGGTTCTCAACCTTCCTAATACCACAACCCAGTTAATACAGTTCCTCATGCTGTGGTGACACCACAACCATAAAATTATTTCCGTTGCTACTTCATAACTGTAATTTTGCTATGGTTATGAATCAGGCAACCCCCTTGAAAGAGTTGTTCAACCCCAAAGGGGCATGACACACAGGTTGAGAACTACTGGCTTAGAGGATGGGTGTGGGATAAACAGAGAGAAGTTATCAGGGTCTATTCATTTAAATACCTTCCCCCTCCCCAACTCTCCTTTAAAGGTACTCTCCCTAATTTCTCAGTAGCCCCTGGCTCCAATAACCCTTCCCGGAGACCTCTAGCTATCGATCATTTCTGTCCAGTTTTCCTTTGCCAAAGGCATGCCCCTGTCCTCACCTCCAATTAACTCTACTGTATTCTACTATTTCTATCAGACATTTCAAGTTACATCCCTTAGTGCCTTAATGCCATTATTTCTGAGTCTGGAAAATGAACTGGCAATATTCTTATTTTTACCACGCACTACTGCCAGGGGTCATGCTGACTCACCTGTGACTGAGTGCTTACCAGAATAGACAGCCCAATCTTCTTCCTTCAGAGCTGCTGGTGGTTTCAAACTGCTTCCCATGAGGATCACAGCCCAACATGAAACCATGGTACCACTAGCTATTTCTAACTGAGATTCCAAAGGTTTTCCTTAGAATCGACCCAGTTGATGTATAGATTTGCACTTAACTCAGCTTAGCTAATTGCCATCAAGTATGGATGGAAATATGCCTAGAGACCTATAATAACTAAGAGGGAATATTGATCTTTAATATTTATATTACATATAATAGGTTATAATAAATATTTACTTACTCATACCTGTCTGTATGAGTGTTTACAAAAATGGGTCCAAACACAGGAATGGTTGGGTTGCTATGAATGATAGATGGGTCACTGACTCAGAGATGATTCAACAGTGTCTAACAACAACATATGTTCTGTAGTTTGCATTCCGCACAAAGAACTTTGATAATTTGGATGTAAAACACGGTGTTAATCTTTATACGATTAGAGGAGCCATGGTGGCATAGTGGTTACATGTTGGGCTGCTAGACCCCTGGTCTGCAGTTTGAAACCACCATCATCTCCAAGAAAGAAAGATCTAGACTCCTTGTGGGCTCCCCAAGTCCAGAGAATGAGGTCCCTGCACGGAGCCGCTGGGGCACAGAGAGGACTGTGGGACTAACAACAGCTCAAGACATGGTATCTCCTAACTGGAGCACACGGAGATAGGGGACAATAATGGGGACACATGGAGGGGGGACAGTGTGGGAATGGAGCATAACAGGTCAGCACTTGGAGTAAAGCCAAGCCACGGAGCTCCTGAGGAGCCCCAAGAATGGACTTCAGGTGAGTAAGGGCAGTCCCTGGATCTCCCTCAAGACCAAGGGGGAGGGTCTCTTGGGGACCACCAAAATGACCTGTACCTATGTCGGGCTTTTTTTCCCCCCTCTCTCATCTTTTTCTCTTTCCTTTTATTTTTTCAATGTATGTTTGCTTATTGTTCATACTAGAACATGGATGGCCAGCCTAATTATATGAGTTGGACCATGGGAGGGAAGCCCGGGGAGAAGGCAATGGGGCCAACGACCCCAGAAGGTAGAGGGGAAGAAGGGTGGAATGAGCGGACAGTGTCATAGACAGGAGAACAACTAGGGAAGCAGAACCGGTGTCTAAGAGAAGACAGGGATCCCGTGAGCATTAGAGCAACACTAAGCCAGTGGAGAGGAAGCACTAAGAGGTGGAAGAAGGGGGAAAGTGATGGTGGGGCAGGAGGAGGCACAAGGAAACTGAGGCAAGCTCTAGGAAGCAAAGGCATAGATAGGGAGATGAACACAGGTGTACACTTACGCAAATACACTAATCCATAACAATAGTGATATTGGCCGATGTACATATATTTATAAGACAATACACTGAAGCTGCAGATAGGTCGTGGGCCACAGCTCATACCTTTCCTCAATACAAGAACACTTTGTTCTAACAAATTGTCATTCTGTGATGTTCACCCCCTTCCCCCACTACACGATCACTGAAGACAAAATGGGTGCACAAGTAGATGTGGTGATGACAGAGGATGGTGCCCGGTTATTAAAAGATAAAGTGCCTGGGGTCTTAAAAGCTTGAAGTTAAACAAGCAGCCATCCAACAGTGAAGCAGCAAGTCCACATGGAAGAAGCACACCAGCCAGTATGATTGTGAGGTATCATCAAGACCGGGCAACAGGCATCAGAAGGCTCACGACAAACAGTAAACAAACAAACAAAAATGCATTGGTGAGAATGGAGGGGGGTTGGAGCGGAGACCCAAAGCCCATCTGTGGACAACGGACATCCCCCCACAGAGGAGTTGCAGGAAGGGCGGTGAGTCGATCAGGGTGCAGTAGAGCACTAATGGGTCACACAATACACCTCTGTTCCCTGGAGGCCTCCTCATCCCCCACTAGCATGACCTCAGTGCCGCCTCCCAAACTAGACTAGACGGGAGCATGCACATAGGTACAGGCAAGAGATAAAACTCACAACACATGGAACCCAGGAACAGGAATGGGAATAGAGATACCAAAAGGGTAGGGGAAAGTGGGGGAGAGTTGGGGAGGGAGGGGGGGACGGCACCAATCACAATGAATGGCACAGAACCACACAGCTCCAGCCAGGGGGAAGAACAACAAAAACCAGAGCGTAAGAGAGATAACAGTCGGTGAGAGATTTGAAAATAATCAACAATCTACAATCTATCAAGCGGCCGTGAGGGTTGGGGTGGGGGGAGGGAGCGTAAAGAAGAGGAGCTGATCCCAAGGGTTCAATGGAAAGTAAATGTCTAGAAAAGAACAATGGAATATATGTACGAACATGTCAGATATAAGTGATGTACGGATTGTAACAAGAGCTATAAGAGCCCCCAATAAAATGATTAATAAATAAAATTTTTAAAAAGAAAGAAATATCTCACTGCCATCGAGTCAATGCCGACCCCTGTGACTTTCTGCATCTCTAACTGCTTAGGCAAGCAGAAAGCCAAGTCTTTCTTCCTCGGAGTTGCTGGTGGTTTTGAACTGCTAACCATGAAGATCACAGCTCAACGCAAACCAATACACCACTAGGTGTCAAAGTGACTAACTCGCCCTATGGTCAAACTAAAATCATCTCGAAAATGAATTTCCTGCTTAGTGCCTGGAGCCATGTGAGATCATGGACCATCTTTATAAAGCTGTTTGCCTTTGGAACAGGGATGCTTAGACACCCGTGAGACTTACTAATGAATTTGGTAATGACAGGCTGGTGTGAGAAATGCTTGGTGACTCACATTATTCGATTGCAGGTCTGCTCATTTGACAAAATCCATGCATGTTGTGCTATCGATTTTTGCCCCTGTCTAGCAACTTCATCACTCTGTTTGGGCTGAAATCATGGCCCTAAAGAAGTGAAGATGAGGGAGCCGTCAGCAGAACAATAGGATGGAACAACAGCTCTATGACTGAGACCCGCGTGTAAGCACAGAGAGCTTCTCCACCTTGGCCAGGGCGTTTGCTTTGCCTGGCTGCTTCTCATCCTCAGTTTCTCTGTTTTCTCTCTGGAGCCCTTGAACTTGACGTGGCCCTCTACCACTTGTCGCTGCTTAACTTCGAGCGAGTTACTTTAGAGCTCTATGAAGAACAGAACTAATCAAACTCTCTTCTCCACGGGATAAGTGAGAGAATGAAATGAGGAATATGCAAGTATAAAGTCGATAAACACACGGCACATGGAAAGCACTTGAAATCTACAGACTATTATTCGTATATCAGCAGCACGATCAACATCATCTCGGTATCATTCTAACTTTCTCTCTATTATTATGCACAAGTTGGTGAGCACTCCAATTGTGAAACTCTTTCTTCTGTCAGTTTCCTGACAGAATAGGATCCTGTAACTGATCAGGGTCATGTAACTGTTTATTTCAATTTTGGATTTTTATTTGCTATCTGTAAAGCTACTTAAGTTACTTAGCTATTCTGAACTATATTTTTCATCATATAAGACAGTCAGGCATTATAAAAAATAAAGACAAACCATCTGCCTGACAAGGACATTATAAGAACTGCACCTAGCACAGTAGCCAGTTGTTGTTGTTGGCAGGTTCTGTCTAGCTGGTTTGGATTGACAGACATCCTATATGACAACTACCCCACAGAGAGTGTGTGTGTCAGAATTGACTCGATGGCAGTGACGTATGGGGGCAGGTCACTAGATCTTTCTCTGGCGCTGCTGCTTGGTGGGTCTACACCACTACCTACCATATATACTCGTGTATAAGCCGAGTTTTTTAGCACAAAAATTTGCTGAAAAACTGGGGTTCAGCTTATAAATGGATCAGTGGTATCCCAACGAAGTGTAATATCTCACTGCCCCCCTCCAACCCTGAGGTAATGTGACAAGCGCCCGTTATCTCACGGGTGATTGCCGTTTCTCCGCTGTTCATTGAAAGCCCCGCTGACTCTGCAGGGTTTTGAATGTTTATTTACTCACATCTAACCAATCAGAGCCGTCCTATGACGTGTATCTTTGAATAAGCCTTTTAAAGACTGTGTGTGAAGGATGTGGCATGAATGGACGTCATCTGGTCAAGCCGACTAAAAAAAAGGAGGAAATCTCATGAAGCCTGACATAGAGTTAATAGCAAAGTGGATTCGAGATGCATGGGAAGACATTCCAGAAGACATGGTGCGACGTGCCTTCCAGAAATGTAGCATTAGTAATGCTATGGATGGCAGTGAAGACTGCGCTTTGCATGAAAATGACAGCAGTGATGGTGATGATGGCGATCTCAGTGAGGACAGTGTCTATGATGACCTCACACCAGCTGAAGCTCTGCATTGGGATACGGATGATGATGATGAATCCAGTTTTGAAGGATGTTAACTCTTTATATTTTAGCTTGGTTGCTGATTGAGCTCAGGGAATAGTACTCTTAAGGTATCATTGTTGATACCTTATTGTTTTTGTGGAACCTATTTTCTTTCTTTTTTTTTAAACGTTTTATTAGGGGTTCATACAACTCTTATCACAGTCCATACATATACATACATCAATTGTATAAAGCACATCCACACATTCCCTACCCCAATCATTCTCAAAGCATTTGCTCTCCACTTAGGCCCTTTGCATCAGGTCCTCTTTTTTTTTCCCCTCCCTCCCCGCTCCCCCCTCCCCCCTCCCTCATGTGCTCTTGGTAATTTATACATCGTTATTTTGTCATATCTTGTCCTATCCGGAGTCTCCCTTCCCCCCCTTCTCTGCCATCCCTCTCCCAGGGAGGAGGTCACATGTGGATCCTTGTAATCAGTTCCCCCTTTCCAACCCACTCACCCTCCACTCTCCCAGCATCGCCCCTCACACCCTTGGTCCTGAAGGTATCATCCACCCTGGATTCCCTGTGCCTCTAACCATCATATGTACCAGTGTACAACCTCTGCCCTATCCAGCCCTGCAAGGTAGAATTCGGATCATGGTAGTTGGGGGGAGGAAGCATCCAGGATCTGGGGGAAAGCTGTGTTTTTCATTGGTACTACCTAGCACCCCGACTGACCCATCTCCTCTCCTAAACTCCTCTATGAGGGGATCTCCAGTGGTCGACACTTGGGCCTTCGGTCTCCACTCTGCACTTCCCCCTTCATTCAATATGGTATATATATATATATATATATATATATATATATATATATATATATATATATATATATATATATATATATACATCATACATATATTCTTTTTTTTTTTTTGCATGATGCCTTATACCTGGTCCCTTGGGTACCTCGTGATCGCACTGGCTCGTGTGCTTCTTCCATGTGGGCTTTGTTGCTTCTGAGCTAGATGGCTGCTTGTTCACCTTCAAGCCTTTAAGACCCCAGACACTATCTCTTTTGATAGCCGGGCACCATCAGCTTTCTTCGCCACATTTGCTTATGCACCCATTTGTCTTCAGCAATCCTATCATGGAGGTGTGCAGCCAATGATATGATGATTTTTTGTTCTTTGATGCCTGATAACTGATCCCTTTGGGACCACTCGATCACACAGGCTGGTGTGTTCTTCCATGTGGGCTTTGTTGCTTCTGAGCTAGATGGCCCCTTGTTTATCTTCAAGCCTTTAAGACCCCAGTCACTATCTCTTTTGATAGCCGGGCACCATCAGCTTTCTTCACCACATTTACTTGTTCACCCACTTTGGCTTCAGCAGTTGTGTCGGAGAGTGAACATCATAGAGTGCCAATTTAATAAACGAAAGTATTCATGCATTGAGGGAGTGCTTGAATATAGGCCCAAGGTCCTTCAGCCACCTTAATATTAAACCTATAAATGTAGACACTTATATCTATTTCCCCATCCTCATATATATATGTTTGCATGTACATGTCTTTGTCTAGACCTCCATAAATGCCCCTTGACTCCCAGCTCCTTCCTCCATCTCCCTTGCCTTTCCTCCAGTTCCACTACCATGCTCCGTCCCCACCTGGGGTACAGCTATACCTCTTCTCTATGCAACCGTATCCTTGATCGTTCCCCATCAGGCCTGCCACTCCCCCCTCACTACCATTTTGAGTCCCATGTTGTTCCCTTGTCCCTGTGTTTATTAACACCACTTCCTTACCCTCCTCCCCCTCCCCCACCCGGAACTGTCTGTCCCCCCGAAACTGTCTGTCCCATTGTTTTTCCTCCAGATAGTTCATCCAGCCTGTCCTATTCAGACAGACCTGTGGAGACACTAACATGCACGAAAACAAGACAGAGGAACCTATTTTCAACTTACTGTGCTGGTTTACTATTGTTAAATGACTTGTCCTTTTATTTATGTTTTTTATTTAAAATAAATATTTAAATACATTAGCTCACTGATGTCTCAATTTTTAGTAATTTTATTTTCATTTGCCTTGATTATCGAAACTCACCAATAGCGTCTGCATGTTCCACTCTAGGCTTATACTTGAGTCAATCCGTTTTTCTGGTTTCTCAGGTAATAATTTGGTACCTTGGCTTATACTCGGGTCGGCTTATATTCGAGTATATACCGTATTTGATTAGTAGGTGAACAATTAACGTTGGGCTCCTAGCACATAGTATAACCAAACCCATGATCACGGACTCTATTCTGAATCCTATGAACTCTTTGGATCATAGTAAAATAGCCTGTTGGGGGTTTTGAACCTGTACATCTTTTCAGTAGCAAAAAGCCTCACCCATCCCACTTGGTTCATATGATGAGTTTGAACTGCTAACCTCAGCACATAGAGCATGCTCTGTATATAGTTACTGCCTTTACTACAAAATAACCATCCAAATTCTGCATACCTTTCATCAATGAGAATAACCTAAAGAAGGGTTTCAAATTAAATTCAGTTTTTGGCATTCTTCTGTCCCAATATAATTGACTCATTCCTAGAAAATATAATTGATTCTATCCCTATAAGCCTTAAAATAATCTTACATTGATGCCTACCTTCCCTGAGACAACCCATACACCCACACTAGGACTCTTTATATAACTTTATCCCAGTTTGTCCTTAAAATTCATGTCCACTATTTCCTTTCAGAACCAAAAATCTTACCATAGTGAATGAGGGTGGGGGGAGTGCAGAGTGGAGACCCAAAGCCCATTTGTAGGCCACTGGACACCCCCTTACAGAAGGGCCTCAGGGAGGAGATGAGCCAGTTAGGGTGTGATATAGCAATGATGAAAAATACAACTTTCCTCTAGTTCCTAAATGCTTCCTCCCCGACCCCCCACTATCATGATCCCAATTCTTCCTTGCATGTCTGGCTAGACCAGAGGATGTACACTGGTACAGATGGGAACTGGAAACACAGGGAATCCAGGGCAGATGATCCCTTGAGGACCAGTGGTGTGAGTGGCGATACTGGGAGGGTAGAGGGAGTGTGAGTTGGAAAGGGGGAGCAGATTACAAGGATCTGTATGTGACCTCCTCCCTGAGGAACGGACAACAGAAAAGTGGGTAAAGAGAGACGTCAGAAAGGACAAGATATGACAAAATAATAATTTATAAATTATCAAGGTTTCATGAGGGAGTGAGGAGAGAGGGGAAAAATTGAGGAGCTGATGCCAGGGGCTTAAGTGGAGAGCAAATGTTTTGAGAATGATGAGGGCAACAAATGTACAAATGTGCTTTACACAATCAATGTATGTATGGACTGTGATAAGAGTTGTATGAGCCCTAATTTTTTTTAAAAAGAGCTTTAAAAAATACAGTTCCCAATTAGAGTTTTCCTTAGCAAAAAAATACATTTCCACACATGTCCATGACCTGAATAGTCTCTTTCAGCTGTAATTCTTCCTTATTGGGGCCCATTAGCCTTCACCTTTTCTTAGAAGACTGGCTAATCATCTAAAACCTTCTTGATTGATAATAACTACATGTTCAATAGCCAAACTTTGCATTCAATTGTATTTCCAATGTCTTAGTCAAGAGTAAGAATAAGTAGAATTCCAGGTATGACATCATTCTTGAGAATAGAAATCATCTACCTATAAGCATGCTGTCTGCAATAACGTAACATTACTACATGAGGAAATGCTGCCCAGGAAAACTAAATACTTCTATTGCTTGTTTCATAGACTTCCTGAAATTCCACTCATTTGAACTATTTACAACATAACCATCTTCCCCCTTTTCAGAAAAGAAGGTATGGCAGTTACATAATCTGTCAACTTTTGAAGGGGTGGAGTCTAGCCTAACAATCAGGTCACAGCTTGATAGCCTCATTGGGAGGCACAAAAGGAGATAAATAGCTCATTGGAGGCCAGATATAGGATTACTCCCTACAAGACATTCCTGTTGACAAGCCACATGGAGCTACACTGATAGAGCCAGAGCCCTAGAGCTGGAGGAGCCACACGGAGACACATGCCAACACTAAGATGCTTCAACCACCACTGGATCCACAAGACTTTCCACCCCCTGGCCTGTGATCTTTCTTCCTGCATTCAGCATCATTGTATGTGCTGTGTGAGTCTGAAGAAGAATTTGTAGACTGGTAATGGACATATGGGCTAATATCAGATTTATAGAGTTAACCTGGACTGGGCTGGAATGTTTTCTCAATGTATAGTTGCTCTTTGATCAAGTATAAGCCAACCTTAATATCAGCTGAGGCGCCTAATTTTACCACAAACACTGCATTAAAAAATCTGCTGAAAACTGGACTTATACTAGAGTCTATATGGTAAAGTTCTCTGTTGTATGCATATGAATATCTATGAATTTATTTCTGTAGTCAAACCAGCCTAACACAAAGACCATTCATCTGCTTACACTCAAGGTTTGCTTTCAAACCATCTCCTTGTGTACATCAAACCTAAGTAGTTCAATCACTGTGTTAGGCTGGGTTGACTAGAGAAACAAATTCAGTGATACTTATATTTGTGTGAGAGAACTTTATAACAAGAACTATGCATAAAAAAAACCCAGCCCAATCCAACTCAAGCCTGTCAGTCCAATAGTAGTCTATAAGTCCTTCTTCAGACTCTCGAAGCCACATGCAATGATGCAGAATATAGGAACATCACCGGTCCGTGGGTACAAAGTCCCATGGATATGATGGCAGTGGATGCATCTCCAGGGCTCTGGCAGGTCCCAGTGTGGCTCACCAGCAGGAACGTGAAGGCAGAGACATTGGGAGGTTCCCAGGACCCTTCTTATGAGAAGGTCACGCCCACTAGGAGGCAACATCAGGCTGTGACCTGGTGACAGGCCAAATTCCACTTTTATATCTTCAAGTTGACACCAAATTATGTAACTTCCACAATGACAAACTTTGTTTGATCTCAGCCAGGAGTCTGTACATTATAAGACCCACCTTGAACCAAACCCTCGGAATCTTCTAAATGTCATTGCTACCATTTTGTTGAAACACCCCTAAGCCTGCATCAAAATAATAGTGCCTCTTACAGTAAATAGTCAACTTGCCTTTGCTAGATCAACAAGGATTTGGGGCGATGCTGGGGGTTAGATGTTGGGCTGCTCACTGCGAGGTCAACAGTTCAAACCCACCAGGCTTTCCTTGGAGAAAAGTGCAGTGTTTGCTCCCATGAAGATATACGATCTCAGAAGTCCTATATAGAATTTCTGTGAGTCAAAACAGACCAGTGGCAGTGCGCTGGGTTTTGTTTTGCTTTGTTTTCTTTGCTTGATAAGTTCTTTTGATAGTCTTTTCAGGAAGTCAGTAGTCAACCCAATCAATGTGGGAAATATTTTGGGACAAAGTAACCTTTTCTCAAACTTTCTAACTAACTTAATTTACACAGATAGGTGCCCATTTTGTGATCTTTGAAAGGATTGCAACTTCAGCTTTTGTCTCACGCTTTACTGGGTGCTTAGTCTCAGGCTAACAATTTCACATGGATCATCTCGTGGAAGGAAATATGAGGGGGCTCCAGAAAGTTCATGGAAAAATATAATGAAAACATCATGGATTTTTTTCCAACAAACTTTTAAAATAGGAGTGTTTTTCCCTTTTGCAAATAAAAGAAACCCAAGCTCAGAAAAACAAACCACGAACTAAAGTCTCCGCAATTCACTTAGAACTGTAAGTTCACTTAGAACTATCTGACTGTAAGGCTGTCCCCTCACTTGTTTACTCCCAAGGATCTTTAGGCTCCTTCATACAGTTACATTCTTTAGAACCAGACAAATGTTTACTGTTGCTCCTAAAGCCAGCTTCTTAACAGTTTTCCTAAGAGATTGATGGAGGAAGGGGCAGGCTATCTGAAGATTTGGTTGGATCATTCATGGGTATGGGGTTCCGCCACATTTAACTTTGCCTGTATCTCCATCATCTCTGCTCCTGTCCAGGCCCTGAAATTTTAGGGAGAGCCAATTTTTAACAGAAAACTTGGGAAATTTAAAAGTACAAATAATAAAAAG
This sequence comes from Tenrec ecaudatus, assembly GCF_050624435.1. Taxonomy (NCBI): domain Eukaryota; kingdom Metazoa; phylum Chordata; class Mammalia; order Afrosoricida; family Tenrecidae; genus Tenrec; species Tenrec ecaudatus. Next base: position 5,236,633 of record NC_134538.1, read on the forward strand.
TCCTTCAGGTCCCTGGCGTTGTTTGGGCTGTCCTGCTGTGCAGCCAATCCCTCCACAGAGGCAGACACTGATATGGGTCCAGAGGGTCAGTCCATTGTCTGAATGACTCAGCTCTGACCCTATTCCTCTGCCTGGCTATGGAATAGCAACACACAGTAGAACAAAGGGGAGCAACAACAAACATACTGAAACATAACGAATCGCTGCTCCGAATGCCATGGGGGTAGAACTGATCAAACTCAACCGAAAGCAATGAGATTGAACTAGTTTACAGGTACGTTTCTTCTTTGTACAACGGATACATTTCACAAAGTTAAGCTATAAAACAAATGTTAGTTGAATAAATCTTGTAAATGTCCTTTAAAGCAAACTCATCGACTGCTTTTGTATAAAGTTGCATTTTCTAAGAGCCTCAGAATTAATGGTTGGGAAGGGAGGTCTTAACATTTTTTTAAAAATCTAGATTCATTAACTCTTTTCTCATCAACTCCTTCCAAATGATATTTTACAACTGTAGTCCCCAACCATAGGGATGTCTACCCTCTTGGAAGAACCTTAGAAACCACCGAACCTGCCTATTTCTCAGCACACATCCCTCCTCTACCTCCGGCACCTTAGAGAGCTTGCTTGCTACTCAAGGAGACTAAGCTGCAGGACTCTTCAGGTCGAAGCCTGGGGGCAGCTAACAGAAAGGCTGGCAGTGTGACCCCAATAGCCTCCCCACAGGAGAAACCCCTGGTGATCCGCTCCAGTGTAGACTACAGCCTAGAAAGACTCAATGGGGCAGTTCTATCTACTCTGCCACCTGGGGTCACTATGAATCAAAATTGATCCCACTGCACCTAACACCACCTCTGCTGATTACGAGAAGGGGCTAGAAAATGTGTGATGTTCCACATCCTACCCATCGATTCACTCTCATACCATACTTGGTTAATTTACATTTTAGCATCTTAAAAATTAAGGTGTTTCTCACTACGATAATGTTTGGAATTCTAAGTGACAACATACTCTAATGCTTGTACGTTGTACATTGCCGTTGAGAACAGCATAGATTTGATGAAATGGGATGGATATTTCAACACTGCCAGTTGGAAAGTTCTCTAAAAGGCTCTGCCTGCCAGTCATGTGACCATGTGGGAGGCTTCTGTCACATATGCAAGTAGCGAAGTTATTGTTTGAAAGCCATATCATGCTTTAACTAGGTACACACCTAATTACAAACTAAAACCATGCTGACGCACCCCTTATGAGCCATCACCGCTAATCCATTCAGCAGACATTCAGAGTGGGCTGCACACTGACTTACTGATAGCAAAATCTGAGGTTATACCCCACCAACCATTCAGTGGGAGAAAGAGGAGTCCATCTACTCTGTGAAAGATTGAAATTCTTGGAAACCCAAAGGGGCAGTTATGCTCTGTCCTTCAACTTGGGGGCAACTAGAGGTTCCTCAAAAGAACTGCCTGGTGACTGCCCAAATTCAGGCACAGAGAGTCTGGTGGGGTACAGTTGTGCTGATAGAGTCACCAGGAGTCAGAATTGACTTGGTGACAAGTAGTTTTAACTGATAGGAACCATTGTGTGACAGGCACTGTTGTAGACACTGGGATATAACCCAAAAGAAGATCAATAAAGTCCCTGATATTGCGGGGCTTCCATTTTCACGGGGAACAATGAAGTTGGGGAGGACAACGATACCGATCAAGCACAAACACAAAGAAAAATAAACAATGTCATGTCAGGAGGCATCAACTATTATGGTGGAAACAAAACGATGGTTCTGGAATGACTCTGTCGGGTAGCAACTTGAGATTGGGGTGTCCTGGGAACTACTTTTGATAGGTCGCATATGACTGGGTGCCTAGAATGATGGGGATGAGTCGGGAGGCAGAGATGTGAGGACAGGAAATTTGGGAAATCACTGAGTGGGAATGCTTACACAAAGTGCGTTCAGATAACCAAAAGTCTAAGAGAGAGAGCCAAGTGGCCACAGTGATTAGTAAGCAGACTATATTCTTGCCAACCATGCAAACTCCACCACCTTGAGACACATCACAGCTGTTGTTAGGTGCCATTGAGTTGGCTCCAAGTCACAGAGTCCCTACATACAGCAGAGCAGAACATTGCTAGTCTTGTGGCACCCTCCACATGGGCCTGCGTTTGACCTGTCTGATGCAGCCGCGTTGTCAACCTGTGCGCTTTTCTGCTGACCTTCTCCTTTACCAAGCAAGTTGCCCTTTGGCAGGGACTGGTCCCTCCTGACAACATGTACAAAAGACAGGAGACAAAGTCTCACTCGACTCACTTCCAAGGACTGTGCTGGTTGCACTTCCGACAGCCCTGAGCTGTGTGCTTGGCAGTCCACGGCGCAGGTAACATCCTTCACTAGCACTGCATCAGTGGCCTCCATTCGTCTCTGGTCTCTGGCTTTCCTGATTCTTTCCCCAGCTCTTGCATGCATGGAAGGAACATGAAATGCCATGCTGGAGTCAAGCGCACCTTCGTCTTCCAAGTGACATCGTTGTTTGTCAACACGTTCAATAGCTCACAGCAGATTATGTAGAAACGAGCAAATGCGTCAGCCTTCCATTTTCTCACTCTGTTGTCTGTTACTGGGTTTTGGCATCTCTTTAAGAAAAACCTTTAGGTATCTAATCTTTTCCTGAACCTAAGTTTTCTATCCATTCATAGTTTAAATCTATACTCTTGGTAAAGAAGAAAGCGCTCACTAAGCCTCAATTCAAGCCATTATACCTTCTGGGTCCTGGCAGAAACCTTCTGGGTTTGTTTTGCAGCTTCCATTGTCAGCCTCTCAAAGAAGGCCATTTAAGATCAAAGTCATGATTTACACTAGGCAGGAAAAAAATAAAAACCTCCCTTATTTGCCTCTCTCCATGCAAGGACATACGACACATCTGTCAATAGCATTGCCTGCTATTGATCAGAGGACAAGCAAGCATTATGGACTATTGGGAAATCAATTTGTGTAGTTCTGCAAACATAGCATGCGACTAGTCCCTGCCATCCTGTGGGGCCAGACCCGAGAGCCTGTACTTCTGCAACAGCAAGACCAAGAGCGTGTACTTCTGTAACACTTGACCCTGTGCCTTCAGTCTTTACCCAATAGCACGTCACTACAAGACGCAATGGTTCATTGCTCAATTGCTTACCAAAAGCTTGACGATTCAAACCCTCTAACTGCTCCATGGGAGAAGACCTAATGATCTACTTTCATAAAGATTACAGCCTTGGAAGTGCAATGATACAGTTTGTCTGTTCTATAAGGTAGCTGTAGTGAGAATCAACTCTAAGGCACACAACAACAGCTCGAAGCTATACGACCATAAGCCTCTCATTCGTTCTTCATTTAATTCTATCCCTGTCTCTCAATATTTCCAGTACTTTTTCCTATCGCCCAGACTGCACCAACAATGCATAGTCTCCTATATGACTGCCAAGCACCCTGACTCTCCCTCATTGCTCAACACATCTTACCAAGGCATACTTGAATACTGTCATGTCCTTCTCAACATAATTTTAAGGTTCTAGAACAATGAGTAGGGGGTTGGGGTCTGGAATTCTCTCCTCACGACTCATGAATGGGAAGTGGTGGTTGCCGTCTTTTGTGTCCATGGGCTTGAAGGAATGAGGATTGTGGGAGGAGAAGAGGAGAAGGGGCTTCTCTAGCCCCGCTGCCATCAGAGAGGAGTCTCGAGGTTTAGAGGTTAGATGTATTTTAAAATAAAAAGCCAAGAAAATAGAGGAGTGGAGAAAACATTTACAGTGACGTGAAGAGGTGGCTATTAGCCCCAATGGTCAAATGCATATTATACAATCTTGGAAAAGTCACCCCAATAGCTTTGAATCTCTCAACCTCAGCACTATTGACAACTGCCCTGGATCATTCTTTATTGTAAGATGTTTAGCAGCATCCTGGTCTCTACCCACTGGATGACAGGATGGTCCTCCCCAAGGTATGACAACAAAAACTATCTCTGTGCATGGTCCAATGCTTTCTGAAGGAAACAAAACCCATGGTGGAGAATCACTGCTGTCACCTCTGGAGGCCAAATTTCATTGGGAATCTTAGGCTAAGACAGACTAGGAAGAAAGGCAATCCACTCCCAAAATTAGCCTAAGAAAACACTGTGGATAAGGACACCTGGTGGTGTATTGCTTACCTGTTAGACTGCTAATCACAAGGTCAGCAGTTAGAAACCACCAGTCACTTCAAGGAAGAAAGATGTTTTCTACTCCCATAAAGAAGTATAGTCTTCTTGCTACTCCCACTACTGGTTGGGGTGGAGGAAGGCAGAGAAAGGGGGAACCAATCACAAGGTTAGATATATTGTCCCCCCAACCCAAAGAGATGAATAACAGAAATAATAACAATATATAGTTGATCAAGGATTGACGAGGATGGGAGGGTGGCCAAGAGGGGCGGGGGAAACAAGTGCTTATACCAAGGGCTCAAGTAGAAAATGTTTTGGAAATAATGATGACAACGTATGTACAAATATGCTTGATACAATTGATGTATGGAATGTTATAAAAGTGGTAAAAAGCCCCCGATAAAATGGTTTAAAAAAATTAGTCTTGGAAACCCACAGAGCGAGTTCTAACCTGACCTACAGGATCTCACCATGAGTTGGAATTGACTCTATGGCAGTGAGTTTAGTTAGTTTTTATTGTTCAATATATGAGGGGGTGGTCCCCAATCATAAAAAGTTCCATTGGGTAGAGCTTTCAGTGTTTGAAGTTTTCCCACAGGTGAACATCAAGCAACTCGCTCTGAGTTAGTGCACACAGTGGCGTTGCCAGGGAAGGCTCTCTCTGGTCACTTTTTCATGAAAGCAGTTTCATGCAGACCTTGGGTTTAATTTTTGTCTGTTTGTTTGATTATTGATCAATCATTTTATTGGAGGCTCATTTTTTTTTAAGGGGAGAGTGCGAACACAGTCCTCCACTACCACAAATTATGCAGTCGAGTTTCCCACATTTGGGGAAATCGCAGGGGTCAGCACATCCGGAGTGCAATGGATAAGCCTCGCCCTGGGAAAACCGCCTTCGTGATCATGGTATCTCCCCTGCCAGGTAAGTATTTATTGGAGGCTCTTACAGCTCTTAAGAACCATCCATATATCGGTTGTATCAAACACATTTGTATATATGTTGCCATCCTCATTTTCAAAACATTTTCTTTCTGCTTAAGCCCTTGATATTAGCTTCTCTTTTATTTTCCCTTCCTCCCCCTCCCTCCCATCATGGAACCCTGATAGATTATAAACTATTATTATTTTCATATATTATACCATCTGCTGTCTCCCTTTGCCCACATTTTTGTTGTTCATCCCCTAGGTGGGGGGGGGGGAGTTATACGTCAATCATTGTACTTGGTTCCCCTTTTCTCCCCTTTCTCTCCCCCACCTTCCCCCTTACCCTCATGGTATCACTACTCCAATTACTGTTCCTGAGGAGTTACTCTGTCCTGGATTCCGTGTGTTGAGAACTCTTGTCTGTACCAGTGTGCATGCTCTACTCTAGTCAGATTTGTAAGGTAAAACTCTTTCCTCATAGTGTGGGGGAGGAAGCATTCAAAAACTAGAGGAATGTTGTGTGGTCCGTTGGTGCTATGCTGTGCCCTGGCTCACTCGTTCCTTCCTTGTGATCTGCCTGTGAGAGGATGTCCAAATGTCTACAGATGGGCTTTGGGTCTCCTCTCTGACCCCCATCATTTGCATCAATATATTTGTTTGGGGTCTTCTGATGCCTGACACCTGATCTCTTTGACACCTCATGATCACACTGGCTTGTGTGCTTATTTCATGTGGGCTTCTTGCTTCTCTACTAGATGGCCACTAGTTTACCTTCAAACCTTTAAGACCCCAGACACTGTATCTTTTTAGTCAGACACCTTCAGCTTTCTTCACCACATTCGCTTATGCACCCATTTTTACTTCAGTGATCATGCTGGTAGAGTAAGCACCACAGAGTGACAGGTCATTAGAACAAAGTATTCTTGCCGTGAGGGAGTACTTGAGTAGAGGCCCAATCCCATCTGCTACCTTAAAACTTAATGTTTAAATATATGTACACAGACCTAAATCCCTGTTAATATATTTATACAACCTATAGCCCTATGAATATATTTATATATGTGCATGCCTATTACCTCTATAAATGTCTTTTCCCACCTAGTTCTTTCGACTATTTCTTTTAACGTTCCTCCTGTCCCACTATCAATTTTGACCTTCCTCAACTCTCAGTACTTTCTCTCGGCTACATTACTCTTGAGAAAACCCCACCAGGCATTCTACGCCCTCCTTGCCATCGATTTTAGATCTCTTATTGTCCCCTTGTCCCTGGGTTTGTTGGCTCTCCCCTCCCTCTCTCTCACCTCTTCTTCCTTGCCTCCCCTCCTCCCCCGCCCAACCCCTGAGCCTTCAGCCTCATTATTTTCTAATTGGGATTGATTATCCTGCCTGTCTTATATAGAGAGAAATGAGAAAAATAAGAAAAAAGTCTACAAATAGTTCCAGGTCTGTCTGCTCACCCTTCTGAATGCTTTCTAATCAGATCTGGTGAAGTGTCATGCCCTTCCCACTGACCCTTCCCACTGACCCTTCCCACTGATTTAAAACTCTCTTTTGGGGATCCCCCAGGCGACTTTGTTGCTTTGCTCCCCTTGCTGCTCTGTTGCAGTCTCTTCAGTGTTTGTGTGCTTGTGGGGAGAGGAGCAGGGGGTTATCAGACCAGGGGTACCCACACTGTGTCTCCAGTGCTGTCTCCCTGAGCACTGCTGCTCAGTAAGGGGGCATCATGTTTCATGGTGGGGTCAGCCCCACAGTCTTCTCAGTGCATTGGCTTCTCTGAGCAGGAATATCATCCTTGAGGCTTGGTGGTCCAGATGAGATTCATTCTCTCTCTCTCTCCCCCCCCCCCGCCCCTCCTAGTTTGTTCCTGTGTGGTCTAGGCAAGCCTGTCACTCTCCTCTCCCTCTTAGTTTGCTCCTGTGTGGTCTGGGCAGGCCCATCCCTCTCTCGGCTGTATCTTCAGTGCTGTCCTCTGTAGGGCATTTTTCTGAAGAGGGAGGGCCAAGTAGCTGGGACTGGAGTTGGCCCGCAGACCTTTCTTTTAGTTCACCCATAAGTTGCCCTCAAGGCTTGGCACCCCAGGGTTGAGTTTGGTCTCTGTGCAGACATGAACAATACCCTCCCATGTGTGGGTTAGTGCCCTGTGGAACCTCGTTTTCTGTGATAACTGATTTAAGAGAACAGCGTGTGGCTGTGAAATTTTGTTTCCTGCTCAGGATAAATACTGCAGAAACTGTTGTGATGTTGTTGAATACGGCTTACAAGGATAGCGCTACAGGAAGAATTCAAGTGTGTGAGTGGCTTCCTCATTTCAGAAAAGGTGAAATGTCAGTTGATGACAAGCCTCGTTCTGGACATCTGGCACTTCCTAAATGGACAAAAATGTCGACTCATAGTGCATTTTGAGTTCATTCCACCAGGTCAGACTGTCAATCAACCTTTCTAATGAGAGGTTCTGAAAAGATGGCATAACAGTGTGTGACCGAAAAAAGGCCAGATTTGTGGCAGATGGGGCACTGGTTCTGCGACCATGACAACGCATGTGCTCATGAAGCTATCTCAGTATGTCAGTTTTGAGCAAAAACAGCATGCCTCTCTTACCTACCTGCCCTCACTCCTTGTGACTTCTTTTTGTTTCTGAGAACGAAGAGGGTCATGAAAGTACAATGATTTGATGACATAGATGAGGTGAAGGAAAAACTGAGGGAGGGGTTACGGATGAGTTTGAAAAATGTCTCCAAGAATGGAATTGTAGATTTGACAAATGTATTAAGTGCAATAGAGAGTATTCTGAAGGTGATAAGGTAGTTTGGTTAAAAAGAAAAGAAGAAAGAAAGAAAGAGCTTTGAGGCAAAACTACACACCTCCATTTGGCGGTGGGCAGCGGGGGGCAGGGTACCCACTCATCGTGCTGGAAGAAGAGACCTAGGTTAAAAGCACACCAACACAGTATCCGCAGGACTGGACTTGGGCATTCTAACATCATGAGCGACCACAGAAGCAGGCACTGGTTTGTTCTGTGTTACCAAGTCAGAGCCAACTCAACAGCAACATTGGGAAACATGTGCCTTTTCCTTTTTCTTGTCATGTTGAGCTTTGGGTCTTGAGTTTCCAGGGCAAATTGGTCTTCCACTTTGTAATTAATTTTGGACGAAAAACACCTTTGAGCTTGTGACATTAATGATCATCCTCACTCTTCTCTAGGTGGAAAAAAGCCTCCAATACCAAATATGTCTCACAGAGACCCCCCCCCCCCTTATTTAGTCGTAAGCAGGGCAAAGGCAAGAAGGAATCCTCTGGATGAGGGAGACCATCATCATTTAATGAGGTCCAAAAGATTGGCAAGGTCAGGCTAATTATATCAAAACAACAGAAAGTGTCACAGAAATCTTGATTGGCAGCTGGTCAATTAATTTCTATTGCCACCAAGGACTACAGAAGCTGGGAGAGGACCCTGATTGGGATATATACCCTGGGGCGGATCGAAAAGGCTGACAGGGTTGATTCTGAGACCCTCCAACCATCTTGGTTGGGGTATGGCTGCTGGTTATTTGCTCGGACCAATCCTGCAGGGCAAGACTGCCTCTCCCTGGGCTGGCCAGGGGACTCACAACAGCTCTCTTTCAAACACACTCTGGCTGAGACCAACGCCCGTTGCACTGCTGGTCTGTGACCAAAAAGAACTCAATGGAGGACAAGTTTATGTGATGACTCTCCGTGATTTAGGGCTCCCCCTGTAAACTCTAGCCTTCTGCAAACCCAGTGCTCAGCTCTGAGGAGGGACCATGAGGTTTTGTGTTCTGGTAAAGATATGCAATCTAGACACCCACAAGGGCAACCCTACCCTGGTTTGGTGATGGAATCCAACCAAAGGCAAGGACGAGGTTAGAGCACAATGTTGTACCATTCTTCCTACTTCCTGCTTGGCTTGTGTTTATCATTCCCATGTATCCTTCTTTTCCTATTTCTTCCTGCCTTCTGACAGTTATGCCTAGGAAAACACTGCCCTTTGTTCTTGTATGGTTGGCTGTTCCAGGAGTGACTATTTCTCTGGTATTATTGTTTAATGTATAGGCCTGTCTATCTGACTGAAAGGGAACCGGTGGCTTCAAGGGTGAGGGAGTGACCTGGAACCATAAACCCTGAGGGTTCCACTAGTCTCTATATGAGCAGTAAGCCTCATCACTTACTATTATTATTTTGAATTTTGATCCACATTTTCCTATTTCTCTCTCCAGGGTCTCCTATAGTCATCCCTGACAGAGTTTCCTGACTTACATCTTGACCTAGATAAAGAATTGTGCAGTCAATCCTGAGTGTGATGAGGAAGTCACTGGGAACCTTCAGAGTATCCTCTTCTTCCATAGTCATTCATTATTCCAGAATGATACAAATCCAAAAAAATCTAAAATAGTTAATGCTCAGACACTATGTTAACCCCTGATTCCCTAGAATGAAAACAAAATTAAGTGCATAAGCCACAGCTAAGCAGGGCCAAATCTGCCTGCATTCATTTTTTCCTTTGTTCATTCAGAGAACTTGCTCCCGGTGTCTGCCACAAAGAACTCATCAGGGTTAATGGCTTCGTGAAGGAAGTCCCCAGATTGAGGTTGAGAGTCAAAACTAAAACCTACTGCCCTGTGGTTCATTCCAGCTCACAGTCATCCTATAGGACAAACAGACTGCCTCTTGGGGTTTCTGAAGCTGTAGATGTTTCTCCTGAGGCCCAGTTAATGGATTCGAACTGCTGAGCTTCTAGTTAGTGGTCCAACGTGTAACACTCAACTCGCCAGGGTTCCTTTAGTCTAGAATCTATAAAGACAAACAAACTTGCCGCCATCGGGTGGGTGACAATGCCTAGTGACCCTACAGGACAGAGCTGAATTCTTCCTTTGGGAATCTAAGGTTGCAACGCTTTCCAGGAATAGAAAGCTTCAGCTTTGCTGACCTTGTGGTTCTCAGCTGAGGGCCAACAAATGGCTCACAGCTTGTTGTGGGAACGCTGTTTTATTTGGATGCGGTTGCACTCGGTTCATGTGTTTATTGGCTATGGCGGCTCTTGAGCCATGGTCATAAAACTGAGTCATTGCTATGGAAACCACAAAGCCTAAAAGACGTACTATCTGACCCCTTACCCTGCCCCCCCCCCAAAAAAAATCCAGAAAGGAAGACAGCCATTAAAAATAATCAGGCGGTGCACAGGGTAGAGGCTGGAAGGTGCGTTTACATTTCGGCAACTTCTATCTTCTTACGTAACCAGTCCCTCGAATCGCCAGGGTTTTCCGAATGAAAGTCCTAATAATGGTTCATCTTTATAGAGATTCACTCACGTAGATCCAGGCACGACGCTGCCCCTTACACGGATGTCAACTTATTTTAAATTTCACTTCTTTCTTCTAGAGGTATCATTTTCCCTATTTTAAATTGAGGGAGCTCCAGCATCACGATGGTCATGCCCAGCACCTACACGGTCTCATGAGATTCCGTGCTGTGACCCAGGGCACCCTCTGCTCGCACCTACGCCCTGCAGGAAGCAGCACATCCCCATTACCCTCCTTGACCACGTTCTCACTGTTGTCAAAGGGGTCCTTGAAGTTTCCACACACGATTCCTTTGAGCCCTTGAAAACCGTCCCTGAGGAAGTTCTGCACGTCTGTTAGAAGTCAGAAAGTGGGGGTGGGGTGGGGAGGGAAAGGACACTCTGTCATTAGCTTCAATCTAACACACCTGCCCCATTAAATATTTAACTGAGAAGCAAATGCTGGTGGTTCAAGACCACCCAGAGATGCCTCAGAATACAGACCTGACAATCGGCTCCTGAACACCCATATTTGCAGACTCTGTGGGCACGGTCTACTGTGACACTCATGGGGTCCCATGAGTCAGAGTTGACTCCGTGCCAGCTGGGGCCTCACCTCTCCTTTCATTTTTCCTGCTTTATGTGTCGGCTTCCCTCTAAGCTTTCATTTACTAACTCAAAAGGCCCGTCTAGTGTAGCTCTTCCCGTCCGCGCTCTTTCACACGGACGTGAAATGCAATTACAGCGAAACACGCGCGGATTTGGCAGGATGCCGTAATGTTTCCAGGTCACACAAATTTTCTTTCTCTCTGTAAATTATGAGTTGGGTGAAAATTTCCAGAGCAATGTGTACACATTTAGCTTCGTGCCGTTGAGCTCGGTTCTCATGATGTAAATGGCACTCCCCACTTCCTCTCTGTGTTTACTACTCTCGTGTCCTCTGCTGCCGATCATGCTTTTTGAGCTGTAGCCTGATGCAAAGGCTCCCCATTTGAGCCTGCAGGGCTGTTTATTCTGCTCTGGTGTTACTGTTCGCGTCATCTGCCTATCATATGCCATGTGACTGAAAGCTGAACCACAGGCGTGAGTTCATGTCCAGAACTGAAGGGAATCGGAGGACCACAGTCCCAAGGGTTCTATCAGTCTCTTATGAGACCGGGAAGCCTGCTCCGATACACGACCTCCAGGTTTATTCACATTGCTCCTCTCACCATACCCAGGATTTCCTATGGTGACACCTTTCAGACAGCAGTATCTAGGCGTCGTCGGCTAGTTCTGCTGGCCCTCCCGTGAGCCAATGGTCCTTTGGACTGAAAGTTTCCTGGTATCCTTGTGTTTGGTTTCTCCATTCTCCTTTGCTCCAGAGGAGACCAATCATCCCATTTAAATGGCAGCTCCGATTTTAAGGTCCCAATGGCTGCTCACCACAGTGGAGCTTTGTCTTTATAGATTTCATTGTGCCCGTTGGCCTTAGTGCCCGCTTGAGACTCAAGACTGCAGGCCCAGCAACTCACTCCCTCAGGATGATTGGTTATGGCTGAGAAGTTGTCATAATTTCGGCTTTTGTGGGTTGTACCATGTTTGTGGATATATTTGAAGCACAGAGAGATACGTATATAGAGATATCAAACCACTATATACATCTAAGGTTAGTCACATTCGCCTTCCTCCTTTTGTTCAGTTGAGTGTCCGTTTTCGTATATAGTTCAAAATCATTATTATTACAAGTGTTACAGGATTGGATCTGTAACAGTATTTGCGGCTGTTGCCTTTAGCACTGTTGTCCTCCCCCTGTCATCCTTGGCAGGACTGGGCAAAGGACCCCACACGTGTGCAGTGCTCGCTCCTCGGGCGCTCACCCACGTGCTGAGAGCGGGGCACGGCAGAGCCGTTAACCATGTGGGCAGCAGGGTGAGTGGCCCCTACTCCCTGGGGCAAAATTTTAAAAATAAAAATGAAGAAAAGTTCAAGGGAAGAAGCAAAGGGGGAAGGGAAAAGAAAAAGAAAGAACTAAGAAGATGGGTTAAGAAGAAAACGGAGCAGCACTGTGACTGGGGCTGGGGGATGGACCTGGGTAGGTGGGTAGGGTTAGGGGAGGAGTCAAGTGCGCCCCTGTCACAGGAGACTGTTCAAGGCACGCTTATCTGGGAATCCATCACTGGTGTGGAAATTGGTGCAGGTGTGACAATAGGGCGTGGCACAGGGTGGAGCCAGTTGTCTGGTTCCTGACCCAACCAGAACGCCGAATGCAGGAGTCCAGCATGGGCACCACCATGTTTGCTGGTGGGGCGTGGCACCGCTCCTGGCTCCGTGTTTCCCTTCAGTCACTCCTTCTGTTCAAGTACTCGGTCTACTTTAGTCTTTCCTTTGACGCTCTGGCTTCCAGGATTGCCAGTTTATCTGTGTCGTCAGGTCTCTCCAGTTCCTGGATCTGCCTGGTCCTCCATTTGGGGTCCTCCTCAATAAGAGCAAGTCCCGCCCCCCTCCCTGCTTTTCTGTTGCTCGTCAAACATCCCGGCTTTCGTTTTTTGCCTTTGCCCTCTGGCTTTTTCAGGTAAGGTTGCAGTGAAAACCCATAGCTGAACGGAGAATCAGAGTCTAGGTTTCTTAACATCAGGCAAGCATTGGGAAGAATCTTAGAATATGAAGATTTTCTGCCGTGGGGACAGTTATCATTGAGTTTAAATTTCAGGTCCACATAACAAAAGTAAACATGATTATATACACATTTACACTATTACTAACGGCAGCATTACAAATGAATACATAGGAAGATGAGAGTTTTTCTTTTTTTAATTCGTCCCCATAGCCAAAGTGAGTAGGAATCCGGGTGGCTAGTGGTTTATACATTGGAGTGCTATCCATGAAGTTAGCAGTTCAAAACCACCATCAGCTCTGTAGAGGAAAGATGAGGCTTTCTACTCCCTGAAGGGGTTGCAGTTTGGGAAACTCACAGGGACAGTTCTCGCCTGTCCTACGGTGTAGTCAGCATCGACTCTGGCAGGCCAATTTCTTTGAGCCAAACCCGTGCACTCAAGTAGGTCCTAACTCACCCTAAAACCACATTCTACAGAGTGTTTGACAGCAGGGCTCTTTGGGAAGTAGATTTCCAGCCCTTTCTATTAAAATGGAAGGATTAAACATGCCAACCTTCGCATCCTTACTTACTCACTGCCATGTGACTCACAGTAACCCCCCTGTGAGTTTCTGAGACTATAACTGTTTACAGGAGTAGGAAGCTCCATCTATCTCCCACAGAGAGGCCGCTGGGGTTTTCAAACTGCCAACCTTCCCTATTTCAGCCCAGTGTGTAACCACTACACCACCAGGGCTCCATCCTTAACCTACCATAAGTCGATTTCTCCTATATAGACAGTGGGGTAATACTAATCTAGAGTGGCAGTATGATTTCAGGGAGACACAGTATAGAAGGTGCCTGGAAAGTACCGGGGCTGCAGAATTAATGTTATGATCATTATTCATGGAAGAGACTCTAATTCACAGTAATGCTCTCCCCCTTCCCCACGGAGGGCCAGTAGCAGACATTTCATGAAGCGTATTACCAAATTAAATGAGAGATGTTTGTGGATGATGGGAAGCCACGTGAGCTCTTTCCTTGAGTGGTGTTTTCCTGTACTTGGCCTTGAAAGCAAGCAAGAAAGGTGATTAGCAGGAAAGGTGGGAAGCAGGAAAGGCAACTAAGATGTGCTGCTTGTTAACCAGACATAGGCCTCAAAAAGCAGCCGAAGACGATCCCGCCCGCAAAAGGTCCCGCTCAATCACTCTAACGTCACTGGGGATGCAACAAATCGAGTCTGCTTTGCTAACCTCAGGCCCCACTCACCCTTCCTCCCCCAACTCCCTTAAGTAATGGCTGGGCAAATGCCCGCGAGACCATCTTCAGCTAATTTCCTTCCAGGCTTGCAAGCTGCTAACACTGGGAAGCACAGATAGTGTGGAATAGCAAATACGGTCAAAATTAGATTAAAATAACCTCCTGATAAACAAATAACTCACCAAAATATGTATTGGGCAAATGCAGCCAATATAACTAAAATAATAGCACCACCACCTGGCCGAAAGAGAAACTACATGCGCTGCAGTCTGGCTTGGAAACAATCTGTCCATCAAAGACCCTGTATCAGTGGACAGGTGCAGAGGTCGGAAGCAACTGGGGAAGGCTAGTGCCCTTTCAGCGTAAACTCTTTAAAATCGTTTTATGTACTGATACAAAATGCATACATATCTGACAGAGAGAACAGAACTTTGAGCCAGGAGATAAAAAGCTCTGTGCCAAGTTGACCGTGGCATGACATAAGAGGAGTCTGTAATCCTTCCTGTCCTTGCTCCTTTCCTTTATCTCGCCCCATCTTGATGGCCTTGTCCCAATGCTCAGCCTCGGCGGGGGCAGACTCGGACTCCCCCCATAGCGGGGCTGCTATGCCAGGGAACCTTGGCTGGGTCACCCAAGTGCTTGTACATAGTCCACCATGTGATGCTCTATCTAAACAAAATAACACAGGCTTCCTCCCAGGGAAATCCTGCTCACTCTCCTTGTCCGTAGCCATCTAGTCAGCCCCTGACTCATGGTGACCCCACGGACATCACTGCCTACTCCTCAGCCATCGCCATGGTCAGTTGCCTCTCAGACCATGGCCATGCACAGGCTTTTCATTGGCTCACCTTGGTAAGTAGATTGCCAGGTCTTCTGTCCTAGTCCACCTTAGTCTGGAAGCTCTGCTGAATCCTGTCCATGTCATAGCAACATTTAAACTTCCACTGACAGAGGTGATAGCTGCCCATGAAATACCCCGGCCAGGAATCAAACCCAGGTCTCCTACACAGAAGGTGAAGATTCTACTAGTGAACCTAGTGTCAATATGTAGTCCCAACCTCAGTTCCTACATGGACAGAAAAAGGATCATGATACCTCCGTATTCCACAAAAGGTATAGCTCTGTATCCATATAGTGCCTGACATGTAAAGAACAGAACACACGATTGATATTGTCGTTTCAGCAGCATGATGAAAGTAGCTTGCTGTACTGTATTCATACACAGTCAATCATGGGAGCAATTGTGACAAATGCAAAAATCCATCAATATTATGCCAGGCAAATATTTAGCTCATCATCGAAATATACTGTGTGTTTCTCCAGAAGTTATGATGGAAGAAGAGATATTGGGCCTATAATTAAAATCATGATTTGATTCTTCCCCGGGATCAGAATCAGGTTGGCATTTTTATTAATGCACAGGGAGAGCAAACATTGAGGCATCATTCCAGAAAGTCCCAGGGTGGGCCAAACAGTTAAGTACATGACTTACTAAATAAAAGTGTCACATCCTCCCCTCTCTCCCTCCTTTCTTCTTGAACTGAGCCAGAAGTACTGCAGAAAAAAGACCGGGTGATCTGCCATTCACATGTCACACAGTTGAAAGCCCGGTGGCAACTGGTTTGGTGTTCTTGGTTTACCCAAGGAATCCTTAGTCAACATTTAGGAACTAGTGCCCCCTGTGGTGCAGTATTACATGAGGCAGGGATCCCAACCCTCACAGAGCTATTACCCAGTGGGAAAAACATACGTGCTATAAAAAACTCAAACTCACTGCCACAGAGCCAGTGCTGACTCCAAGTGACACCCCACCCCCCCAGTGGGATTCTGAGACTACAACTGCTTACAAGATTAAAACCCCCAGTCTTTTCCCCGAGGAGCTGCTGGTGGTTTCAAACTGCCCACCTTGCAGATCACAGCCCAATCTGTAACCACTACACCAGCTTAGCCATACAAAAGCACGTGATTGATGCATTACAAATATGGGGCTCCTACGGGGTTCTAGGAAAGGTTTAGAATGGAAATTCAATGCTGATCAGAAGCGGGAAGTTGAGTGGTATTCAAGAAAAACACCCGAGAGAGGTATTTGTGTTCAGACCTGAAGAAGTGGGTGTGATCTAGGCGCCCCTGGTGGGTGAAGCATTCAAAACCATAGAGAGCTGGATGGGTCAGTCCCTGTCTCTGTCCATAGTTTCCACGTGTGAAACCGTGAGAGGTGGGTTTGTTGAGTAAGTTTATCAGGTTCTGGGAAGTGATGATTTTCTGTGAATATGTCTCAGGCCTCACCTTGGGAAGAATCAATAGGATGTAAATAGTCAGGACTCTAAGCTCACTCCTGCTTAAAACAAACAAACAAACAAAAACAAGTTTGACTACAACACTAAGGTTGTTACAGGTCCTTTCCAACTCTCATAGTCTATTTCAACTCCCATCTGGAAACCAAAGGTGGGGAAACATTATGTTGGCAGAACCCTTGGGTAGAACCATGCCTGGAAGTCGGGTCCACAGGTCGCAGACTCTATCTACAGGATAGAGGTTACAAGTACAATGAAGACATAGGCTGCGTGGATCCACTCATCCAAACAATCCTAAAATACACACTACCATTGTGTGCACTCCTCTGTCCGCCAGTTGACAGAAGTGCTGACTGCCATGGCAGAGCAGATAGCTACTGAGAGCACGTGGTTATCTGGGCATGATCATGGCTCTCAGCACTTAGGAGTCATTTCCCTCCCATGCTCTGGGGCAACAGGCTGATAGGCTGTCCCTGTTAGCCAGCCAGACGGAACATTACCTAGGGAGGAAAGGGAGAAGTCTCATCTCTCTGCCAAAGTTCCCATTAGCTCTCTTTCCTCCCCCCTCCCTCTTTCCTTCTCTCCCTTCCTTTCTCTAACTTGATTTGCTGTTCCCCACCCCCACCCAAGACCCCAACTTCTATAAACCTCCAGACTTCACATAATGCTAATTCTTCAGTTGAAGCAAAGATCGGAAGTAGATCGGTCGCTCTCTTATTAAAACGAAGGCCTGGATCAGAAGGCATTTCCTTGTCCTAATGGCATGACCTTTAAATATGGAGAGATAGCAAGGCAAGTCTTCTGATATTACTTGAGGATCCATCGCCGGAGCCTGTACAAGTCAGGCACAATCCCACTGCATCATGCTCAGTCAAGGCAGGACCTTCCAGACTGCAAGGTTGCAAAAGGGAGCTTTGACCTAAAGCTCGTGAACGGAGGGGAGAGAGTGAAGACAAAGGGATAGTGGAGGGCCAATGAAAACACATACAAAGGTGAGAAGAAAAACACAGAGGCAGAGGCAGGCACAGGTCCAGACACAGGGGTAGAGATGATAGAGAAAGAGATAGGCACAGGTAAAGAGGTACCGATAGAAGTATGAGCATATACAGATGATAAGAGAACAAGGGGTAGAGGAAAACAGGAAACTAGAGATCATAGTAAGATAGGGACAGAGAATGAGCTAAGGATATGGGGTAGAGTCATCATTCCACTCAGAGTGACTCTACTCACAACAGAAGGGAGCACTGCCAATCCTGTGCCATCTTCACAATTGCTCTTAAGGTTTGAGCCCATTGATGCGTCCACTGTGTCTCATCTAAGCGGGATATCCTTCTGCAGGAACTGGACTCTTCTGATAACATGTCCAAAGTCCATGAGACAAAGTCTGGTCAACCTGGTCTTTAAGGAGCAATCTGGCTGGGCTTGTTCCAAGAAAGAATTGTTTGTTCTCTTGACCGTCCACAGTACTTTAAATGTCCTTTGCCAGCACCGTGAATCCAATCTGTTGCTTCTTCTTCTGTCTTCCTTATTCAGGTCTAACTTTCTATCTGGTCTAATTTGCACATGCAGGTGAGGCCATTGAAAATACCATGGCTTCAGTCACGTGCATCTTTGTCCTCAAAGTAACATCCTCGTATTCAAATAATTTAAAGAGGTCTTGTGCAGCAGATTTACCCAACGTAATCTTTCTTTTGATCTCTTGACTGCTGCTTTTAAGCATTGATTATGAATTCACGCAAAATGAAATCCTTGACAACTTCAATCGTTTCTCTATTCCTATGATGTTACCTAGTAGTCCAGTTGGGAAGATTTTGATTTTGGAGGAAGATATAGAAATGTTGAGATAAGAAGAGAGAGAGAATGGAGATACCTATGACAGCTATCTAGAAAGACAGAGGGAAATGCGTTACTTTGATTTATGAGGGGGGAGGAGTCTCTGCCATAGAAGAAACCTTATTTCTTAACCAAAGCTTTATTAAATGTTTATTAATATAAGCTAAGTGCTCCAATAAAGATTTACAGCCTCATAAACCCTAAATAGGGCCCTAGTGGTGTTGTGGTTGTCATTTGGGCTGTGATCCACAAGGTTCACAGTTCAAAACCACCAGTTGCTATTCAAGAGCAAGACTGGGATACAGTCTTGGAAACTCACTGAAGAAGTTCTACTCTGTCCTAGGGTCGCTATGAGTTGGTGAGGTAGGTATTGACTTGATGGCAGTGAAGTGAGGTGGTTAACCCCTCACTTTTGACCCCCAAATTCCAACCCCTCTGAGTTGGAAATGATGCAATGCAATGGGAATGCAGACACCCTGTGGCAGTTACATACCCTCCTGTGAACTTGAGTGAAGGGGTGGAGTCTAGCCTGTCAATCAGGTCATAGCCAATCATGCCTTTGTGTGGAAATTGCCTTCTCCTGAGGATTCTGGGAACTTCTTCCTTCCTGGAAGTGGGACACATACTCTCTCCTGAAGATTCTGGGAACTTCTTCCTTCCTGGAAGTGGGTTTCTCTCTCTCTCTCCCTCTCTCTCTCTCTCTCTCTCTCTCTCTCTCTCTCTCTCTCTCTCTCTCTCTCTCTCTCTCTCTCTCTCTCTCTCTCTCTCTGTGCCTTCCCTCTCCTGCTGTTGAGACACCCAGAGAGCTAGAGTAGAGCAGACATGTGGAGACCGGCACCAGCATGGAGATGCTTCCACTGCCACTGGATCCACAAGACCTTCTACCCACTGGCCTGTGATCTTCCTGCCTTTGGCATCATTGCATATGTTTCATGAGTCTAAAGAGGATTTTATGGACTAGTATTCAACATATGGGCTAATATCAGACTTATAGACTTGACCTGGACTAGGCTGGGATGTTTTCACAATGTACATATAAAGCTCTTGCTTATACACATATGGGTGTCTATAAATTTGTTTCTCTACTCAACCTCAACCAATACACACCCCTTGAGAAGGCCTTGCTGATGTCATATTCTCAATCCCACACAGGCAATAGATATGTCCTTCTGATATGAGCCATTGGGCCACAATCTGCTAATTGGCACAATCTACTGTTGGCAATTCAAACTCACCCAAACCACTTCTTAGAGAAAGACCTCACCCTTTGTTTCCATAAAGATCAAAGCCAAGACAACCTTATGGAGCAATACAAGTCTGCCATAAGGCGACACTATATGTCAGAACACACTCAGTAGCACACAACAACAATTGAAACCACCAGCCATTATAATAACGAGCATCAAAGCCAGGAGCCCTGGTAGCATAGTGGTTATACATCAGGCTGCTAACTGAAATTCAAAACCACCAGCCGCTCTGAGGAAGAAACATGGAACTTGCTACTCCCAGAAACACAGTCTTGGAACCCCCCGGGCAGTTCTACCCTGTTCTATAAAGTCTTTATGAGTCAGGAATGATTGATGGCATTGAGCTTGGCTTTGGGTATCATCAAAGCCAGAATACTCAACGTCTAAGAGGAGTGTGCCCTAGGAACTAAGATTGCTTACAGCGTTCTCAAGCATCAGGAATATTTCTGAGCTCTCCATCATAGAGTAAGGTTATACGCTTTAGACAAGAACTGGCGTCCTGCATCTTGGCTTAGCTTACATGAACTCACTCTCAGATGTCTATAGTTCTGGATGACAAGATGAGTTCATGCAGTTATTGTTCATTGACTTTGAGTTGATTTTGTAACCATCTTTTTACTTACCTTCATAATCTCCTTAATGACTTATTGCCTGACATTTCTTCACCTGTCTTCTGTATGTCATTATGCCCCATTCTGTCTGAAAGCATCACTTCAAAACCAGAGAAACCTTTATTAAAGAAAACTATCAGAGAGTGAAGCTACTGTTTCTTCTACCTTTCGCTGAAGAATTCTGAGCACCTTAATTTACACCACGTCACAATACCAATTGAGGCACCTTGAGGGACCCAGATCATGTTCCTTTGCAATGGTCTTTGAGCAGGAGGAACAAAAGTAACTCTGAAGATGTAAGATCAGGACGGTAGGTTTCTCAATAAAATCCTCATAGGGCAACCCTTCTTAGCCTCAAAGCAGGGGCAAGTATTCTGTGATGGGGGAAAAAAAATTCCTTGGCGCAAATTTCCTGGACTTTTTCTCAGTAGTGCAGTTTTCCATTTTCTTACAACTTCCTCATGGAAAGTCTCTACTATCCTCCTGTATCCTTTAAGAAAATCTATGTAAAGATTTACACTTTGAGTCACCACAGAGCATTCACCTTACCTTCTGAGCTGACCTCTCTACCTTGAACTTCACTGGCCCAGTAGATACCCCGCAAGTCATTGCTTGGATTGGAGATACATTTAAGTCATCCGAACAAGATTAAGAGAGAACTTTTCTGAAGCTGTCCAATGGTCACAGTACCCTGTTGAAACTTGTCTTATTGGGAATAAGCCTGTGCATGGCATTTTAGCAGTAGTATTTTTTGACCTACCCTTTTAAAGCAACTGGGCAAGGCCAGCCTATTGTCAGATCATCCATACCCAGAACATTCATGGCATGAAATACCATGTTTAGGCCATCAGAAGATGGACTGGGGTATAGTGACGGAGGCTCAGAGAGAGGCGAAGACAAACCAACAGAAGCAGTGATAGACATGGGAAAACAAAATGGCAACTGCCTGGGATGTTGCCCTTGACTGACTTCACTGTTTCCCTCTTCCCAGTGAGCTCCTGTATGCCTTAAGAATCTTTCTACTTAGACCTTGTATTCAGGAATTGGATGAAACCTATGTGCCCTCCTTGGTCTAGAATCTTCTTTTGCCTCATCCCACCCCTCCTCTCTTTTCATGCATGCTGATAATGACTTTCTGCCATTGAATAACACTAGGAATAACACCATTGCTAGGGTGGGTTAGGTTTAATATAAATGATGCAAGGAGAATGTTTCTATGAAATATAAATGAGAGTTGTTTTTTTAAAAAAAATATTGGTCTGGTTTTATTTATTTATTTTTTGAAAGGAGCTTTAATATATGTGTGTTGTCAAATGTAAATCAATGAATGTCAACTAAGAACCTCGGGAGCATTTGGTTGGATCTGGAAGCTTTCTGTTTGTTACCTGGAAAGTAGCGGTGTTCCGGGGTCTGCTAAACATAATTCCGTGTTCAAAACAGCTCAAAGAGCAAAGAATTTCCCAGTCCAAAATGCCACTAAAGCCTAAGCTAATGCCTGATAGACCTTGAGGGTGAGTATTGGGCAGTAAGAAAAAATGTTACTCTAGTTCTTGAATACTTCCTCCTCCCCACTATGATGATCTCAATTCTACCTTATATATCTGGCTAGACCAGAGGATGTACACTGGTACAGATAGGAACTGGAAATGCAGGGAATCCAGGAGAGATGATCCCCTTAGGACCAGTAGTGACAGTAGCAATACTGGGGGGGTAGAGGGAAGGTGAGGGAGAAGGGGTAACAGATTACAAGGATCTACATATTCCCTTCTCCCTGGGGGACAGACAGTGGAGAAGTGGGTGAAGGGAGATGGTGGATGGTGTAAGATATGACAAAATATAACAATTTATAAATTATCAAGGGTTCATGGAGGAGGGGTAAGTGGTGAGGGAGGAGGAAAATAAGGAGCTGATACCAAGGGCTCAAGTAGAAAGCAAATGTTTTGAGAATGATGATGGCAATATATGTACAAATGTGCTTGACACAATGGATGGATGGATGGATGAATGGATGTATGTATGTATGGATGGATTGTGATAAGAGTTGTATGAGCCTCCAATAAAATGATTTTTTTAAAGAATGTTCTAGAATCTCTAATCCAACTACTTCGTGTCTTAAATAAAGAATCTAAGAGTAACACAAAAATCTGCCTGGACAGCTCGGCAAAAATTGCCAACGATCCTTCTACGTCTTTCCAATGGGATGATGGAAGATCTTGCAAACGTGGAGGGGGCAGGCTCTTGGTTCCCTAATTTAGGTCCGTGTATCTGAATGGAGAGTAGAATTACAAATTCAGATCACTTGTTCAGTCCATGGGATGGATGGATTCAGGTGGCACAAGGCAGGATTGTCATTTTTAGACATATAAATATTCTAGATCATTCCAGTCCCTGAGTGGCTCAAATGGCTAAACACCCAAAGAGCCTAAACGTTGACAATTCAATCCCCTGAGTGGTGCCTCAGAAGAAAGGCCTGGAGACATGTGTGAAACATCCGGACATTCTCCTCTCTACCCATGGTGTCACCCTGAGTCAGGAACGCACCATTGTGCTGATACCAGTGATGCACAGATTCACAGAGAAGCATTCTTTCCCACAAACATTTCCAGTCTGGTGGGTGAGAGGGGCAATGTCAATGTCAGTGTTTTCTAACAAATGCTGAGATTGGACAGACTATGGTGCATACAGAGGAGGTGCACCCGGCGCCATCTGGAGAGAGAGGGGAAGGCCTTTTCAGAGGAGATGGCATCTGAATGAGGTTCCCAAGGGAGAGTAGAGGTGACAAAGTCTGGGAACTGAGACTTCCAGCGTGACATGATCAGCGTGCCAAGCATGGACAGTGGGTTTAGCACCTGATTAAGTGAAACTGAGCCCATTTGTGTTTGCATTGGCTACTGGTTTCTCATCTCAATGCAGTTGATAATTGACACATGACTACTTTCAGATTATTACATAGGGTAGATAGACTTTATATCAGAAGACTCGCCCCTAAGCCTAAGGGTCAAGTATGTGTATAGAAAGGTAAGAAGCCCTTAGTCAATGGGACTCTCTTCTTGTGAAACTGCCCAGGCTGGTTTGAGAAATACAGGAAAAAGTCCCATTCCCAGGGCACAGTATTCTTCAGCTGGCTTCACCAGCTCCTGGACCATTAGCCAAAGAGCTCCCCCATTCTGCTGCTTCAAACACCTGACATTCTAATTGGGAGCGACAGCATGAGCCGGAAATAATGAGAACTGAAATGTCAAACTGAAGGCAAGTTCAGCTTGATGGATGGACAGCGTGCTCACCAGGACTCAGCAGTAACATTTTCCCATCTCCTTTCTCAAGAGCCTCCCAACCATCGGTTCTTAATTCTCCAACCGGCACTCTCCATTTTCCCTCTACCTGCAGGTCATGAGCTAGTGGATGCACTCATGTATTATATAAACTTCCAACAAATGAAATGAATTCAAATGCCAGTGTTTTTTCCCCTGTAGTCTCTAAAGGGAAGCACCTTGTGCTATGGTGCTTTCTCCATACTCAGAGTTGACAGAGATGTATGTTTGGAAGGAAAGGGTGTTTTCAATTTTATTTATTTATTTATAAGTTTTATTAAAGTTCACCTATTACCCACAGCCCTCGGGCTCCCTGTACAGAAACAAACATCACGATTGAAGCAGCTAGTTTCCAAGGTGCCAAATTAAAATAGATGAAGAGGTAAGGGGTGGGGGGGGGTATGAAAACATTAAACGAAGACTTCTTAAATCCCAAGTGCATGATGCTTTATATTACATTTCACACCTGAAATTGACTCCCAACACAATTAGACCTGGGCTACTAGGAAAGTATCCTCAAATTATTCCGACCCCCAGAGCGATTCTTTTGCAATCACTCAAGTAACTGAGTAAAAAAGCCAACTTCTTCATATAAATTTGTTGTTAGCATCTGCAATGTCCAAGTAATTTCCAGTATTCCCTCTGCCACAGAGTACAGAGTCATGAGCTGTGTTAGCAAGGAAGTCCCCAAATCCTGCTTCCCATATGGCCATCACCTTTTTTCCCACAATCCATCAGCACCTGGAGCTTATACGAAAAGTTCTTAAACACTGCTGGTCTAATCAGGACTCCATGGTCGATAGTAGACAATGGATACCCTGTAGGGTCTAATGTCTTGAAGGCCGTATGTATGCCATTGTTAACTGCTGTTAAGTGCTTCCACCTTCATAGCGACTCTGTACACAACAGAATGAAACCGATCCAGTCTGTAAACCCCCACTTAACCAAACATGACATCCTTCCCCAGGGACTTGTCCCTGTCTGTCCTGACAATATTTCCAATCCTGGTGTCATGTTTCTCAAATCATTAAATCAGTCTTATGATTAATTAATTAATATTATTATATTAAGTTTTAAATAAGTATGATAGAAGATACAACCCTGACTACACCTTTCCTAATTTTAAATCACACAGTGTCACCTTGGTCTATTTTAGCAACTGCTTTTTGGTCCACAGACAGGTTCCACATGAGCACAATGAAATGGTAGGGAATCCCCTTTCTTCCCAATATTATCCATAATTTGTTATGGTCCACATGGTCCCATGTCTTTGCACTACTAATAAAATCGAAGTAAACATCTTTTTGGTATTTTTTACTTTGAACCAAGAGCCAGAAGCAATGCTATTCACTTTCAGGTCAAATGTCTTGGTGGCCTTTTGCATGTGGTATCCCTAAACAAACAAACAAACAACAACAAAACCATTGCCATTGGGTCGAGTCTTCCACGGTAACCCTGTAAGCGACAGAGTGGAATGGTTCCATAGGGTTCTCTTGGCTATCACCCTCATAGAAATAGATTACAAGGCCTTTGGGTGCCTAGGACACACTGCACCACCCAGTTGCACTGGTTATGTAGTGGGCTACATTTGCAGTTGCTAACCACCAGGTCAGCTGTGAGGCCGCCAGCCACTCTGCAGAAAAAAATAGGAAGCAGTCTGCTCCCATAAAGATTTAAAGACTCCGGAACTCCAGCGGGCAGTTGTACTCGTCCCCAGGCCCTGGGAGTCAGGGTTGACTTGATGGCAGCGAGCGGAGTTGAATAGACAGTGGTGTGCCAACATAAAAAGATCGTAGCACCTTCTTTGTACGCATGTTCTTGGAACAGCTGTAATAGGCTCCATTACACTCCAAAGATGCAGGCCATGGCAGGTCAAAATGAGCCATGGAGACCAAAGACTATCTTTCAATAAATTCAGACGGGAAAGAAATAACCACTCTTCAAAAAGGTACTTACTGGATTTCAACAGTGCTGCCAGAACTTCAGTGGCTGCCCTGGGGAAAGAGAGAGAAGAGTGGAAAAGTCAACATTCAATGGTTTTTTTGTCAGCCCATGGATCCGACAGCAAGCACGCTCGCTGCAGCTACCTACCAGCTCCATTATTAACCAGGAAGTAGGCTTTCTATTGATAGTCCTGCTGGTCATCAAAGAAGCGTAAATGCAGAAACTGCTCGGGTGCATAGTGTCCGTCTGCAAATGTGTCTCCAGGGGCCTCTCTGCTGCTACACATCTCGTCCTTTCCTTGTCTCCTTCTCGTATCGTCCACCTCCCACCAACAGCCTTACGAGAGCCTTCCTTTTTCTGCTGTCCATCCTTACAAGGGCTTGCCGGGCTCCTGATTTGCACACATAGGGACTCTGGGAGATTAGGGCCTAGGGATGGGCTTTGGAGGCCCCGCTGGCGCCGCAACGATGTGCAAGCTTCTAGAAACCTTCATGCTCTTGGGGATGCCCTGCAAGACACTAACACCTCAGAGTGTGGGGCTGTGTCCTCAGGGTAGAAAATGAGCATGTCAAGGTTTCCCCCAAATGCGTGGCTTTCTTCCTTGAAGGAGTTTCACCAACTATGCCGGGAAGAGAAAGAATGAAAAAACGTCCCATTCCTTAATGAAGTGACCCTCTAATCTGATTTCTGAGTCTGAAAGGGTCTCACAGGAATTCCCGGGACAGAGGGGAAGGTCAGGGGGACTGAGAGCCCTATGGTGTAGCTGACCACAGCAAAGAATTCCTTGCTTCTTTGCAAGAAGACAGAGGTGTTTCATGGACTTAAGAGCAGGCGCCCGTTGCTGTGTTGTGTGCTAGCTAGTTGACTGTGACTCATCACAACGCTGTAGGGTGGAGTAGAACTTTCCTATAGGGTGCTTTTGAGGCCACAATCATGATGGGAGCTGATTGTGAAGTCTTCTCTCCCGCAGGATTGCTGGTAGGCTTGGGCCAATGGAACCAAACCCCCGATCTTTCAGTTAGCGGTTGGGTATCGGCCATTGTCCCACCTGAGCTCCTTGGCTTATCTTCAATGCTTGTGAAACAGTGCTCTGCTGAAACCTACCACCCCTCTAAGGAGGCGGAACCAAAATTATATGAGGGGACTACAAAATGTTCATGAAAAAGTGCCACGATCTTCCACCTCCTTTACCCCGCAAACTCTTTAAAGCCCAGCAACATGGTGTATAAGCCAAGAATCTGCCAGGGATTCTTATGTGAGAGGCACGATCTCTACCACTGAACCACCATTTCAAGTGGGGCTGCTGACCACAGGGTAAGCTGTTCAAACCCACCAGCTTCTCGGCAGGGGAAATATGTAAAGACACAGTCTCAGAAATCCCATGTAGGGTCACTGAGAATCAGAATCAAGTCAATCGCAGTCAGTTTTATAAAGGTCCCTCATATAAACATAAGCAAATATGGGACCCCGTGTCCAGGAATTTGACTTCTACCTCTCCTTCCTTCCAATCTATTTCTTTTTTCCACCTAGAATCTCAAGAGATTGTCTACTATTAAGCAATAGAAATAGCAGTAAAAACAAACAAATAGAAATAATGTAGAATATGTAGCATTGAAGTTCACAGTTTTCTCCATTATCTGCAAGGAACAAAGGCCGGAAACTTAGGGCCCAGTGCAAACCCACAGCAGGAATGGCATCCCAACACTGCAGTACCAGCACAAGTTCAAGGCAGACACAGGAAAGAACAGCGAGTTCTCATTAACAGACTATTTTAGTTAGCATTCCCAAACATGCTTTCCTCTCAATATATTTTCTGTTTGTTCATCCCCACCCATTTTTCATCCACATCATTTAGCAGCAGTGTATTAACGAAGGGAATACATTGATGGAATTGGTGAGGATCCAAGCCAGCATGGAAAATGTAGGCGCTTCAATGCATGGACCCTGGCTTGGGTGAAGCAAAACGAAAAGCAGTATTCTACGGAAAAGAAGAGCAGTCAAATTGAGTTGGTCCAAAGGAGGTAGTGAGCAAAGGTGGAAACTATGGAAACAGGAAAAAAATGAGAATACGCCAACCCAAGCAAGTATCTCAGTTTCAGCCCCAGGCCAGCTCTACAAGTCTGATTTTGGAAGTCTATAAATGAGGTGAGAGGAGAGAAATGGGGCTTTCTCCTCCTCTTTAGAGTTACCGTCTCAAAAACTCATAGAGGAGAGTGCTACCCTGTCCTATCAGGTCACGATGAGTCAACCTCAACTTGATGGCATTGAGAAGTAAGGTGAACATGAACATGTGAGGGACAGGCTGATGGTGGTAAGGGACATGCCAGTTAGGACGGTGAGAAGTAATAAGAGCTCCAATACAAATCATGACATGGAAAATTTTAGCGCTCCACTCACCAAGATGTGTACCTCTGGAAGCCTTCGCATTTCCCGAGACCTGGATGGAAATGCAGAATCCCTAGTCGTTTCCCTATTCTACTGAGCCAGCATCTTTCTTGTAACAAGATTCCCAGGTATTTCAGATGCACATTAAAATTAGAAATCACAGTGATAGTGTACAGCATCAATATTGCTGAGTTACTGGGTGGATGTTGAGAGGAAGACTCGCTGCGATCCTGAGACCTCATCCCTCTAGTAAGTACCTACTTAGTAAGTACCTACTAACATGATAGCGAGGGAAATGTGAGCCAAAAAAGTGCTGTCATATGACATACATTTAGTGTCCCATTAGTCAAAGAGGTCAGCGTGATTTTGGAGTGAAGAAAAAAGATGTAGTTCTTTTCAGGTAACAATATAATCCAGTTTAGGAAGTCAGAGCAATGATGTAGATGGGATTTGAGACCACAGTCTAATATTCCAAAGAGATCAAATTCATTCTATAAGTAATAAAAAGCCATTCATTTTGTTTGGTTGGCTTCTGGTTTGCTGTTTTGCTTTATCAAGAGGGTCTGCTAGCAAACCTGCAAACATGAGAGGAAGGTTTTTGAGGAATATATTACAAGTTATGAGATGCTAGCTCTAGAGGACAAAGGAAAAGAATGTGCAATAGCATTGAACAATTTTGCCTAGTCAATGAGAGAACAGGAAAGCCATTAAGTAAAGGGAAATTGAGGTGTTTAAAGAAGCCAATATTTTTTATTTGCAGCTTGAGATATATAGAGCTTGAGATAATGGGGGGACACTATGTGGAACTGTTCAAAGTGCTACTGGAATGACTGGATTCTGGAGCACCTATGTGAAACTTCACATAGAGTTAGAGATAAATATGCATAAATTGATGTTGTGGTGGTTAGCTTCTATCATGTCTGCTATGCCTCATGGCTACCCCACGTCCAACAGGAAAAACCAAAATCCTGGTTCGGAATCACTATGGGTTTTGAGTAGCTGCCGGTTTATCGGGCTCCTTTTCTACCACTATATATTGGACAATATTCAGTTGTGACAGAGTTTTCGCAGGTTAATTTTCTGAAGGAGATTACCAAGCATTTATTCCTATTATGTCTTAGTCGGGAAGTTATGCTGAGAGCTATCCACCAGGATGGCTCTGATTGTGTTTGAAATACAGTTAACCAAGCTGCCAGCATCTTATGTCCTTGGTAGGTACCATCAAGTCAGTTCCCGCCCATAGCAACCCATGCAGCACAACAAAGGGAAACACTGCCTGGTCCTGGGCTGTCCTCACAATTGTTCCTGTAACTGAGCCCATTGTTGCGGCCAATGTCAATTCAGCTCCTTGAGGGCCTCCCTATTTTCCATTGTCCTTCTACTTTACCAAACATGATGTCTTTCTCCAGGGACTGGGCTCTTCCTAACATGTCACACGTATTTGCCATCCTGGCCTCTAAAGAGCACTCTGGCTCCACTTTCTTCCAAGACAGATTGGTTTGTCAGTTTGCGGCCAGTGGTACTTAAAATAGTCTTCACTAGCATAATTCAAATGCATTGATTCTCCTTTTGTCTTCTGTATTCAATGTCCAGATTTTACATGCACATCAGGCAATTGACATGGCTTGAGTCAGATGCACCTTAATCCTCAAAGTAACATCCTTACCTTTCAATTCTCTAAAGAGGGCTGCTACAGCAGGTTTGCCTAATGCAACGTTGGCATCTTTTGAGCTCTTGAGGGCTGCCTCCATGAGCATTGGTTGTGGATCCAAGCAAGCCAACATCATTGACAATTTCAACTTTGCCCAACCTGCAGCCTTCAGTATGGCTTACAACTCAATGAAACATGGATCAAAATCTTCACAACTGGACCAAACGTAACATCATGCTAAATGGAGAAAAGTGTGAAATTTCCCAGCTTCATAGCAGTGTGCAAGTTACCCCCATGATACAGTCAAAGCAGGGCTGGTAAGCATCACTCCCATAGTGATCTTCGTTGTAGCCATGAGAATAGGTGCGTTACGTGAGGACATTTATTCAAGAGAAGAATAAAGAGCTGGTCTTTGAAGGCATGACTATAGACAACAACAAAAAAGACAAAACTCACAGCTCTGTACTCAATGCTGACTTTTAGTAACCTAGAGTAGACAAAGTAGAACTGACCCCGTCATTTACCAAGGCTGTGAATCTTTCCAGAAACAGAGAGCCGCGGCTTTCTTCTATGGAACACATGGTGGCTTTGAACTGCTGATCTTGTGGTTATCAGCCCAGCAGAGGAGCCTTGTTACCACAAAGTTTCCTATTTTAGAGGAAAAGAAATCACTAACTTAGTAAGAGAATGTGCAGTCATGGAACTAGGGGGCACCAAACGGGGATTAATTACAAGGAATTCTTCTACGTAAAGTACTTTTAAACATCAGGTTCTGACCCGAGTGTGGATGATAGAATTGATTCAATAGATATTGGTTAGCTGTAATGAAATAGAGTATATTGGAAGGCAGTAGAATATATCAGAGTATCTGTTGAATCCAGGTTCTGGGACACCCAAGAAAATATCCCCAAGAGGCTCTGTATTTTCGACCTGGCAAGAAATCAGCATCTGAACTTCTGCTCCATTGTCTTAACCTTACCAATCTCCTGCTTGCCCGATGTAACACCAAAATATAGAAGCTATTAGAACTAAGGTTAACTACTCTGTCAACCAATGACTACACCTCCAAAAAGCAGAACTTTAAAGTGAGGAAGTTTAAATGAGTATTGGAATTTCCAACTACTTCTACAACAAGAAACAAAGCTGATAGCATTGAGTGCACTTGTGCCCCAAAGTTAGTGCCTTTTGGGGTGCTAGATTTCCTCCTTCTAAAGTTGGGCTTCTGCTACCTGTTGTTCAGGTATCCTATGGAAAGAATTGGGGGGGAAGATATTGTTTTCTTGAAGTTTAAACTAATGCCATCATTTATTTTGTTTGGGCCTCTGGGGTGGAAAGTAGAAATGTAAAAATGCCCGTCTCTACTTGACTGTCCCTGGCTTCCATTACTCAGTGAGTCCTTCCGGGAGTTTTCACAAAATTACCCTGCTCTAAGAGAGCAGCAATTGTAGATAATGGCAAAATGGAATGGTCTCCATGTTACTCTCACAAGGACTTAGCCAAGATTCTACAAGTCAAAGGTCATTCCTTCTCTCATCTTCTTACAGAAAAGAAAAAAGGGAAATTGGGTCTCTTATCCCATTGACAAAACTCGAACCATTCTCTTGTCAGGAATTAGAAAAAAGAAATTCCCAGCAAGATGGCAGATAAGGAAGACATGCTTCACAGCTCGCCTAAATCAAATACACATCAGACCAATTGAAATAAAGTTAGATGATGACCCTGGAGCCCAAGCATCAGGGGAAAGGATACAGATGACGTGGATTGAATACCCACTAGGAGAACTAGATGAATAAAATCAGATACGGACAGCGAATTGTCAACTGGTCTGGGATGGCACAACCCTCTTGGACTTTTGAAAGTAGTATTTTCTCAACACAGCAGCAGTCCCTTGGCACACAGGAGCCTGGTGGGATCGTGCTTTGTTCCCCACATCCTTGGCCAATCTCCCAGAACCTACCCAATGGTTGGGGACCGCACTCATTTCCCACCTTACACAGCCCCAGCTGTACCTGAGGTCAGGCTTACATCTGCATGGATGAGTGATGGACACATCACCCCCGCCCCTCATCTGCAGGAGCTGTAACTTTGTCCCATCAGGCCAGCAGAGCATATAGTTCTGGGTCCCCAGCCACCCTACCTCAGGAAGATTTCCTTCCTGAAACAAACACCCTGATGTCAGCCATCATCTGACCTGACATAGATGACTTCCAGACCAGGTGCTTTGGACCCACACAACATCTAGGCTGGCAGAAGCTCCATTGAGGACTGAATGACCTACCTCTTATGAGTTCCTTGACTGGTAGAGTTTTTCTTTCTTTGTTTGTTTTTTTCTTTTTATTTCCCTCTCCTCATTTGTTATCATTTGTTCCTCTGCTTTACTTTTTCTGTTTCTTTCTTTAATTATTCTATTTCTGTTTTCTTTTCCCCTTCTCTTCTTGTGAAAAAAATTGTTAGTTTTATTTATATACACTATTCTCTTTTTTTGAACCTTCCTAGTTCTGTTGGCTGTGTTTTTATTTCTTGTTTTCTCTTACCTCAGCTTCCTGCCCCTTTCCTGATGGTCCTTTTAAAAATAAAATTCTTCATTCTTGCTGTTGTTTGCCTGCTTTTTCTATTTTCCCCTATTCTTTCTGTTGTTTGGCTTTGGCTTTTCTCTAGATTTTTGTTGTGGGTTTTTTTTTTGTCCCACGCAGTGGGAATTAACAATTGTGCCCACTGGCTTAGTCACATCCATACTTCCTACAGACTACCTACTGGCAAAAGGCCACTGTCTGCCCTTAGACCCCCTGATTAAGGATAGATAATAGGCAACACCAGCCAAACACACTCATAACCATGTTTAATAATTTTGTTACACAGAGAGATGTACGCACACTAGCATTCTCTATCACCCCCACCAAGAAATGGGTGGTGAGTGTATAAGAGTACATGGACATACACATACAACAGCACAAAAATATCTCAGAATGATGGCCAACTTCAGTTCACAAAAGAAACAAACTAAAATTATCAAAACAAACAGCTGGAAGAATTTTTTGGAGAAATAAGTAGCATTGTGACTACCTGAAAAGGAATTCAATAGAATGATATTTAGTAACTTGAACATATTGAGAGAAAGGTTGAGAAAACTGAAGGCAAAAGCAAGCAAAACAACAGTAAAAAGTGAGAAGAATTCAGGAAAACATCTAAGAACAAACCAACAAAATAAGTGAAAAATTAGACACCATTCGAAACCAGCAAATAGAATGTACAAGATTAACACTAAGATTTCAGAAACAGTATGTTGAAAATATGAAGGAACAGAATTTAATTGGGGAGGCTGAACTAGGGATCTTTGAGACAAATATCCCAGAACGAATCTGCTAGAGAAACAGAGGAACAATTTTTAAAAAAGAAAAAGTTAAGAAATCTAAGAATTATGTGAGATCCCATCTAAAAGAATAACACGCGTAGTTGAATTTCATAATAAAAACAACACAGTAAGAAGAAAAGGAACTTCTATCTCGATAAAGAGCTGTACAGTGAAGCTGGATCATTACTCGGCCCGTTGACCACCCCACTGCTGGGACCTGAATTTGTCATGAGTGCAAAGTCTGTCTTACTGGTTCCATGACAGAGATTTCTTCCGTGGCTTTTTGAATGGAGGGTGTGTGTGTGTGTGTGTGTGTGTGTGTGTGTGTGTGTGTGTGTTTGTCTTACATGTTATTTGTATTTTTGTCTTTATACGATTATGATTTTTTTTCCTGACCACCTTAGTGAGATTTTGTTTATTGTTTTCTCTTGGGTCTCCCAGGTGTGCAGCAGAGGAGGAGTGGATACATAATTATACTAACTGACACAAGGGTATGTAGGGAACACAGGGATTCGGGGTGAGTGACGGGGAAAGGGGATTTGGGGAGTAACTAATGAAGATGAGAGGAGGGAGGGAACACTAGATCAGATTGTGATTTCAGAACTGTGATTGAAATTAACCCTGGGGGCAGGGAGAAACGCTCTAAAATTGATGTGCTAGTAATTGTACAATTCTCCTTGATATGATTGGACGATTGAACTCTTGAATACTCTAATATTTAAATTATGTGCAAATAAAGCTGTTGGGGGTAAAAAAGGAAACTACAGATAATGTCATCCTGATGAATCCTTTCCCCCTAAAATTAGGAAAGGTGTTTTCTCTCACCACTTCTGCTCAATATTGTAGAGAAGCTTCTGTTTAGCAGAACTAGAAATTTATGGCAAATCTACAGTAAATAAGACAGTGTAGTACTAGCATAAAAATAGACATATAGGATTCAAGGGACTAGAATTGAGAGTCAGAAATAACATTTATGTTTAATTAATTTGAAGCATTCAAATGGAACAGAATAATTTTTTTCAAAAAATGATGCTAAGAAAATTGAATATTCACATGCAAAGCATGAATTTGAATTCTTGCACCATGGAAAAATGAACTCAAATTAGACTATAGAGATAAAATTTGGAAAGTCCTAAAAGAAAATACAGAGGTAAACCTTACGAACTTAGGTTAGGTGGTGTGTTTTGTTGTTGTTATTGTTTAGATTTGACTAAAACACCAGCAACAAGTGTTAAATGAAAGTATATTGGACTTCAACAAGTTTCCTCAAATTAGAAATATCAAAGGACATAATAAAGAAAGTTAAAAGACAGCCCACTGAATGAATTAAATATTTTCAAAGAATACATGGGACATCGGTTTATTACTCAGACTATAGGAGTCCCTGAGTGGCACAAATGGATAAGATGCTCAGCTGGCAATCAAAAGACTGACAACTGTATCTACCCAAAGTTCCCCCAGAGAAAAGCTTAGGGATCTACTTCCACAAACAACATAAGGAACTCTTAAAAGCCCTAGGGATCTCAGTATGCTCTAGCACATGTAGGGTTACCATGAGTCAACTCCACAGAGACTGGTACTGGTACTCGTAATATATATAAAGACTGCTGTTAGTTGCCATCAAATCAAGTCATGTCCAACTCTGGGTGATACCTTGTACAACAGAACAAAACATTTCCTGTTTCCAAGCCATCCAGGTCATCTGCTTGATTGTCTGCATTGTAGCCTTGAAACCAGTGGGTGAGATTTCAGCACTACATTATTCACAGTAATCCCTAGCTTTCACATTGCCGTATTTTTTTTTAAATATAGCACCAAGACTTTCTTCTTACTCTGCCTTAGTCTTGAAGCTCTTCTAAAATATGTCCAGGGTGGTTATTGCTATTTGAATGTGAAATGCTACCGATATCAGTTTCAATTTCAAAGCAATATAGAACGCACCACAGCATGACCAACTGGCAGACCGGTGGTGGGAAGAACTCTTACAACTCTAGATTAAAAGACAAATAACCTAATTTTTAAATGGACAAAATATTTGAGTAGACCATTCTCCAAAGAATATATAAGCATGTGAAAAGATGCTCAACATTTTTGTTGTCAGGTGCCATCTAGTCAGCTCTGACTCATAAACAACCCCATGTAAAACAAAACAAAACAAAGCACCACCCAGTCCTGCACCATCCTACCACTGTTCCTATGTTTGAGCCCATTGTTACAGCCACGGATTCAATCCACCTTGCCAAGGGCCTTCCTCTCTTTCACTGCTTCTCTGCTTTTCCAATGTTGAGATCCGATCCTTCTCCAGGAGCTGGTCTTTCTGGACAGCATGTCCAAAGTATACTAGTCAAAGTCTCACTCTACTTGCCTCCAAAAAGCACTTGGGCTGTATTCTTCCAAGATAGATTTGTTATCTCTTTTGGCAGTCCATGACACCTTAAATATTCTTCCCCAACACCATAATTCAAATGCATTGATTCTTCTTATGTCTTCCTTATTTAATATGCAACTCTCACATACATGTGAGGTGATTGAAAAGATCATGTCTCAACTCGCATGCAATTTAGTCCTTCAAGTAGCTTCCTTGCTTTGGAACACTTTCAGAGGTTTGGTGCAGAAGCACTCAGTGCAATGTATTATTCAGTCTCTTAACTGCTGCTTCCATGAGCATTGATTGTTTGAGAATGATGAGGGAAACAAATATACAAATGTGCTTGACACCATGGATGGATGGATGGATTGTGAGAAGAGTTGTACAAGGCCCCAATAAAATATTTTTTTATATATAAATTATCAAGGGTTCGTGAGGGAGGAAGGGTGGGAGAGGGAGGGGGAAAATGAGGAGCTGATACCAAGGGCTCATGTAGAAAGAAAATGTTTTGAAAATGATGATGGCAACATATGTACAAATGTGCTCGACGCAATGATGGATGGTGATAAGAGCTGTAAGCGCCCCCATTAAAATGATTTTAAATGAAAGACCACCTAACCCAAACCTACTGCCAACCAGTAGATATGAATTTAGAGTGATCCAGTAGACATTTCACAAAAAATGTTGGTGAAGAAATTGGAATTCCCATATATTTCTGGTAGGAAGGTAAAGTAAAGCAGGCACTATGGAAAAAAAAAACTGTCACTTTCTCAAAGTATTCTATAGCAATGGAAAACGTATTTATATTTGCTGTTATGGTTAGATTCCATTTCATCGGTTCCCCTGGCAACCCTTTGTACATTTCAATACAATACAATGAAGCATTTCCAAATCCATTTTTACCGTCACTGTGTGAATTCATCTCACTGAGGGTCTTTGTTATTTATTTGACACTACACTTCTCCAGATTCTTGGGTTATGGGTTCAGCATCAAGATTACATAATTATGATAAAGAGATATAACGCGCATGCGCACTTTTCTTGATTTAAAATCATGCAGTATCTCCTTGGTTTGCCTCTTTGTCCATGCACAGATTTCACAACAGTACAGTGAAGTGTTCTGGAATTCCCATTCTTCTCAATGTTATCCATATTTTTTTGATCCACATTAGTTTAATGCAACATTAGAGAGGTAGGAAAGCTTACTATTAATATGCAATATGCAGATGACACAACTTGCTTGACGAAAGTGAGGGGAACTTGAAAAAACTGCTGATGAAGATCCAAGAGCGCCACCTTCAGTAGGATTTACCACTTAATGTAAAACCAATTTCCAAATCCGAAATCATCACAACTGGACCAATAGACACCATGATAAAAGGAGCAAATATTGAAATTGTCAAAGATTTCACTGTGGTTAGATTAATGATCAATGCTCATGAAAAAGAAAAAGTAATCAAGAAATCAAAGGATGTATTGCATTAGGCAAATATGCTGCCCAAACTTCTTTAAGATGCTGGAGAGAAAGGCTGTCACTTTGAGGAAGAAGGTGAGATTAATCTAAGTCACAGTATTTCAAGCATCTGTATGTAGAACTTGGACAATGAATGAAAATTGTAGAAAAGAATTGATGCAGTTGAATTATAGTGTTGACCGTGAACTCTGAGAGTCCCATAGATTTCCAGAAAAACAAGCATCTCTCATGGAAGAAGCACAGTTAGAACGCTCCTTAGAAGCAAGGATGGTGAGATGCTGTCTCACATACTTGGAATATGTTATCAGGAGAAACAAGTCCCCTGAAAAGGATGTTATTCTTGATCCAGTAGAGGATATTCCAAAAAGAAGACCCTCCAGATGAATTGACACAACAGGTGCAACAATGGGCTGAGATGGGACAACAATTGAGAAAATGGTGCAGGGCCAGGCATCGCTCCATTCCATTCAACATAGGGTCACTAGGAGTCAGAACCAGCACAATGGCACCTGACAACAGCAACAAAGAATGCTAGCAAACGTGGGATCATTTTACAGGGACTGGTCCATCCTTATAGCCTGTCCAAAGTACGCTCGATGGGGTCTCGCCATCTGGAGTGCTAAGGGGCATTCTGGTTGTACGCTCCTTAGAAGTGGAAAGATCGATTTTTTGGGGGTCCTTCTGTTAGTCCATGTTTAATATTCTTCCCCAATACTTTAATTCAAATGCATAAATCCCATATTCTCATTATTAAAGGATCTTTGCAGCATTCACTTCTCACTAGCAGTTGCTCCCCCTCAGCTCATCAAAGTCCCCAAATGTTGTTTCATCCATGCCATGACGGATAAGTCAATTTTAAGGAGGCAGTTCACAAGTCTTCCCTTTCAGAATTATGTATTTTTTTCTATTCATTAAATTTTTCCCCCAGCCCATTTTTTTAGAAGTGGATCACTAAATCCTTCTTCCTATCTTCGTCTGGAGCATTTCACGGAGCCTGCTCGCCTTCCCTGGTACTTTAAATGGCAGTGGCATAGTTTCCAGCATCACGACCACACAGAAGCTATCGCAGTTTGACAAACTGGCAGACAGATAGAGCGATGAGAAATGAAAATGCATATTCACAAGATAACTTGTAACTCAGTGTTCATGGTCACATTATCTGGGATAGCCCAAACATGGAGACCACGTAACTGTCTATCAAGTGATGAAGGGACAAGTAAAATGTTGTACAGCCATCCAATGCCATACATTCTACCCAGCCATTAAAAGAAAGGAAGTGCCGATGCATGCTGTCGCAGGGACAATGCTTGAACATGCAAAAAGTGGAAGAAGACAGTCACAAAAGGCCACGAGTTACCTGAGGGCATTTGTATAAAGTGTTCAGAATTGGTGAATCCATAGAAATAAAAAGTAGTCCAGTGGTTGCCTGGGGCTGGAGCAGACAAGAAAGGAAGGAAAGAGGAACTAATTCTGGCCATAGGATTCCTCTCGGGGTGTTGAAGGGGTTCTAAAGTGAAATAGGGCGATGGCTGCACGATCGTGGGCATGTATTAACAACCGAGGCACGGCACCATTCTAAATGGGTGGACTTCATGGTACATGAAATAGAGCTCACTAAATCCATATGAATAAATAGATACAAGGAAGTAAGGGTGGGGGGGGGAGGAAGGAAGGAAGAGAGAGAGGAGACGTGAGAAGCAGGAGGACAAGAAGGCTGTGTGGTCACCGAGCAGATGAACTATCATGTCTGGACCAGGGTGGTAGCAGCGGCAGTGGTGAAAAGTGGACTCATATCAGACACATTTTGAATTTCTTGACAGATTGCTGTCAGGAGTAATGTTCAGTCATTTCTTGTAACAACTGCCATGGAATAGAGGAGGAAGTATAAAGAGGGGAACTGAACTCTCTGAGGGGAAAGTATTAGAAAACAGCAGAGCTGCAGTTTGGCTTCTCGTCTACCTGACCTCAAAGTGTGTGCATTCAATTCCTGCTATCCGGCATCTCCTTAGTACTGGGGCCAGCGAGCTGCTTCATGAAGTTTTGCAGAAAGAAGAAAATAGATGGCCCTAATTTTTAACCCTAGGGCCTTCCCAGTTTTAGGAGTAGTGTGTGAAGTGCTGGAACAGAGCAAAAGGGGGAGAAATGGGAGCTAGCTGCGTAACAGGTGGGTGAGGCAGAAGGAGTTTTACAAGGGATTGGACATGCTGCCTGCAGAGCACAGTCGCAGAGAACACCATCTGGTACAGTCCCAGCCTCCTGTCTGGCTTGAGAGGAGAGAGCAAGATGGATAAATGTATACACACACACACACACACACACGCATGCAGGCAAGATACCAAGGGAAATGGATGACAAATGAATCTGGTTAATCACCGTTTTCAAAGGAAAAGAGGAGGAAACAAACATCGAAACAGAGATGACTCCTGTCTGGTGACAGAAAAGAGAAGCCACACACATATGGTGCAGAGGTTGGGCCAGATCCTGAACCCAGCGTGGACCTTGTCCATCTTTCTCTGCGGGGGAGGGAAAGAAAAACAAACAACCCTCCAACTCTGCCCAGATGCCGTCGGAGACAGCTTGTGGGAGCCATCATCAATCACAGAGAGTTTTTAGAAGAGACATTGAAAAAAGATCAACCTCAGACTGGTTGGGTTAGTGCCACACAGCAGGAAGTGGGAGAGAGAGAGAGAACCCTGTCTTGGACAAGGTAAGAGCACAGCGTAATAAGCATCACCGGGAGGGACTCCAGCCTGCCTGGGCTTGCCATAACCAACAACGCTGCCAAGGAAAAACTATTGTAAAGTGCGTCCAGGTTCACAGACAACATTAGGTCCAAGGACTCAGACAAAGGCCTTTGAGCAATCCTAGCACCAGGAAGGGAAAGGAGAAGGAGGAGGGAGCAGGGAGGAGATCCCAATATCCTCTCACAAACAGGCAAGGGCATAACCAGGAAAAGCAGTGCTTGTGGCAAGCACTGAAATTGTGACCCTGCCCAAACACTTGGCACTCATCTTGTAAATAGCATGACCATAATATCCGGTCCGAAATATAAAGTTAGCTTGTTAATCATTCAGGGGACATATTATGGCGCTACAGGAAAACTGTAACTGCATCCTTGCTTGCACTGATGCAGATGGGTCTATATTGTGGTCAAAGTCATATCCAAACCCTTAATTTCTTCTCGCTCTACACTCAGGAGAATAAGACCACAGCTCTGCCATGGCCCACACCTACCCACTGCTATGGACGTGATCGTAGCTCACAGCAGCTCTGCAGAGGATTCTTGGGGCTGTAACCTGCATGGCAGCAGAGAGCTGCCTCTCCCTCCGCGGAGTGCCTAATGGGCTTGTCCTGCTGGCCTTGTGCTTAGCATCCCAGTGCTTACTCAAAGGGCTCCTTTCTTGACTCGTGAAGGCAATCAAATATAGACGTATGAGTTGTCCCTTGTCGAATCAGCTTCCACAGCTGATGCTGGAAACTCTGCGGGTTAACCGAACCTGCTCAGTAGTCCCTGGTCTTCCTTTAGAGCGGCACCCAGGCATCGGCCATGCCTTAGACACGTCTACAAACAGGAAGTTTCTTTCTGCTTAGCTATGGCTTTCAAAAGTCTGCTTCTCGTGTCACCCCTAAAAAATTTGCCCTTTAGCTTCCTGAAATTATTCATAAACATACATGGATAAGCAACTATCATCCTACGTGTATTCTGTATATATAAATGTATATATATGTATATATAAATGTCTAATGATTGAAGCACATGTGAGTATAAGTGGAATAAAATTCCACAGCATGTGTGCCATGTTAATGTGGTAACATGAGTATAATAGCATACACTTGGTTGAATAAATGTATGTATAGGAAAGGAGCCCAGTGACACAGACTGTTAACCAAATGGTTGGCAGTCTGAACCCACTAGCCAATCCGTGGTGAAAGACAATGCCATCTATTCTCGAAACCTCTGAACACACAAAAAGAAAGACATGTACCCTCGCTCAATGCCTACGTGTAGCTGGACCCAAGAGGTCGTTGCTGAATTTACAAAAATGCATCTCAGTTTGCTCTAGCAAAGACAAGCCTCATTGCTGTTGAACTTGACTGCTATTTGACTGAGGTGTAACCAGATTTCTTAACCACTTGTCACTAAGTTGATTCAACTCATGGCAGGCCTTTGGGTCAGAGTGAAATTGTGCTCCTTAGAACTTTCAATGACTGTTTTTATTTGTTCTTTTTTTTTTTAAGTAGATCATGTGGCCTTTATTTTGGGGTGTCTCTGGGCTTACTGAGATGGACAACCTTCTGGTCAGCAGGAAATGGGTTCATTGCTTGCACCTCCCAGGGACTCCCAACAAAGGCCATTCTTAGGTGCAACATGGAGCACCTTCAACGTGAGGGCAGCCAGCGATTTACAAGTTGTCACTGGGTCCAACGATGACACATTCCCCTTGCAAACCTTCTTTAGCAGCTCAAAGACTTCAGAGAAGGTGTGAGGCACAGGTAGGACCATCACTCCAGTTACTTCACAGGGCTCCCTCTTTGAGAATGCCATGAGAATAGCCCCCTGAGAACTCTGCTTTTGCCTAAAACCATCCCAACAAAATCCCCTGCCCATGAGTCAGCTCCAGCTCATCGTGTCCCTATAGGCGGTCTCTGCAGCTGTAAATAGTTACAGATGCAGCTAGTCTCACCTTTCTCCCTTGGAGAGACTGGTGGGATTGAACCGCTGACCTTGTGGTTGCCAGTCTAATACTTTAGATCAGAGATTTACAAACCTGAGGAAGCATCAGCACCGCTCAGAGAGTTTGTTAAAAATGGAAAATGTTGGGGTCCATCCAGAGTTCCTGAGTTAGGAGGTCTAGGGCAGGGCCCAGGAATTTGCACGGCTACCAACTTCTAGGTGTTACAAAAGATGGTCTACTGCTAATGGCTGTTGGAACCTACCTGGTAGAAGCAGATCCATGGAAAACAAGTCCTTCTTTGTGATGGACAGAACAATGAGTATCTATAACTGTTTAGAGATTCAATAAAGATCTCAGAAATATCTGGGGCATGAGCCCTTCTTAGATGATAGTTCATAACTGGAATATTTGTGAAATTTCCTTTCCCAGTCCAGAAATCATGGCACTGCTGGGGGTCATCACTGAGTATTTACTCTGTAAGGGTAATGGTTTAGGAGAGATTTCCTCGCATGGGCTGCTCTCTGTTGGAATCCACTTGGCTGAAAGAAGTTGTTACCATGCCCTCAAAGTTTGAACAGGAAATTCTCTTTCTCTAGAACACCTCCTTGCCCTTTGTCCTTTTCTTTTCTCCCGGTAGTTTTATTGACAAATAATTCATAAAATTATACAATTTACATACAATTCAATTATTATACAATTCAATATTTTGATCACATCAAGAAGAGTTGTACAAGCATTACCAGCTCATATTTTAAACGCTTTCTTCATTGTTCTACTCATTGTTATTACCTCCCATTCCCCCCCAAATTCCTCTACCATACTCCAATGGAACCACTCATCCAGTTAGTTGCCTGGATTTCATACACACACACACACAAAACTTTTCTTAAACTAACAAGAATAGCAAATAAACACAGAAATTTAAAACCTCTGAAAAGAAAACTGAGAAACTGAGAACAAATTTAAATGGAGTATAAGGGAGATCAAAAAGGTGCTCAATGTTA
The DNA here is from genome assembly GCF_050624435.1 of Tenrec ecaudatus. Classification (NCBI taxonomy): domain Eukaryota; kingdom Metazoa; phylum Chordata; class Mammalia; order Afrosoricida; family Tenrecidae; genus Tenrec; species Tenrec ecaudatus. The sequence goes on from NC_134538.1 coordinate 5,279,013, forward strand.
CCCTAACTGCACCTGCCACGATCCACTCTCCAATGCATCTGCACGTCAGCAGAGCTGCTCACATGCCTGCTCTGTGCTCCATGGTCAGAGGGTTTTCAGGCTTAATCCACATGTGTTCCCCCTTCATTTAAAAAAAAAAACTGAAACAGCTTTAAAATGGATCCAAAAGGTGATCGAGTGATAAGATGTTACATTCTGACATAACCACATGTAGCCATAATTGACTCTGCAATGCTCTCTGTGTGATAACAGGGCTGTTCCCATTCTGCAACTGTAATCTTGGGAAATGCATGGAGGCTCAATCCATGAGCGGACCCTGCAAATGGATTTTGGGCTTCCACTGTCATCCGTAGCCTTTTGCAAACCAGGTGTTCACAATTTAAGCTCAGCTGCCATTCCCTCCTGTATATTTGAATTTTATTATTTGCAATCCTTATATCACACAGGCTGGTGGCTTTGTCCTTTTCTAACTGCTTCCTGCCCATCATCCACCTATAACCTTCAGCTCAAAGTGTGTTCCCCGGCCACCTCTACCCCAGGCTCCATAAAGTACTTTGACCTCTAAGTGCTCATTAGGCTGAGTTTCCAACTACTTTCTTCCATTAGGGCATTTCCACAGTGACATGGAAACTACCCATTTATGTATCTAAATTCTAACCCCACATCAGGATATTTAAGGACAACCTTACATTATAATCTTTAAAACCTGAGTATGTATCACAACATGGGCTACATTATAATGTTTATATAAATTCTTGGTAGGTTCACAGATGAATGTGTGAATAAGTCAACACAGTCATATACTTCATTGAAGTTTATCCCGACACTAACCCTACACTACTTCTGGAAATTACATGTTGCTAACACACAAAGACAATGCTCTACATCTTCCTTTAATGACTAATGATCAGGGTCCTAAAAACTTTCAAGTTATCCTCTAAAATGCAACTATGGTCTCTCCCCATTCATCACCAAGAAGAGCAAAAATAAAAAAGAGCAAAGACTCAAGCAAACAATCAATCCAAAGGACTAATGGACTCTATGAACCTTGGCCTCCACCACACTGAGAGCAGAAGAACTAGATAGTACCCAGCTACCTGTACTAACCACTCGTATTAGGATCACAATAAAAGGTCCTGAACAACAAGAAAAGATAATGTGGAACAAAACTCAAAATCATATGAAAGACCAAATTTATAAGTCTGACAGAGACTATTGGAACCATGGACCTGGAATTAAACTCACATCTAGGGATCACCTTTCAGCCAAACAGCACACTGGCCTATGAAGTGGACGCCTGTAACACCTGTGAGGATTGAACTCTTCAGAATAATCAACCCAATAAGAGACCCAATAACAAAAGAAGACAGAAAGAAGCAGGAAATATGGATAAATAAAAACAGGGAAGCCAAGGACGAAGTGAGAAGGGTGCTGTTTGCATTGACAGCATTGCAATGAATGTTACAAAATAAAATGTGTGTAACTTGTTGAATGGGAAACTGAGATGCAGGCAATTACTTAATCTTACACAGAGAGATTAGTCCCTGGAAAAGGAAATAATGCTTGGTAAAGACCCTCGACAGGATGGACTGACATAAAAATTAATAAATGAATAAAAAGATGGAGTGACAGTGGACTCCAATGTGAGAAGAGCTGTGAAGCTGGCACAAGATGAGGTGGTGTTTCATTCTGTTAGTGATGGGATCCCTAAGAGAGGAACCAATTCAATGGGACACAAGAGCAACAACAGTAATAAGCTATAATCTCCTTTGCTGTAATCCCCTTGGGATACATTGTAAATTCTAGCCTCTATGTCTGTGGTTTTAATCACATTTTTGAGTGAATTCTCGGTTACAAAATTAAGGTATGCAGAGGGACATATTTTATTGGAGCACATAGGAGCAGATGAAGGGGGAGTAGGAGGGAGTGGAGCACATCCTGGCCCACCAGGCCCTGAGGATGATGACACCAATTAGAGCATCCAGTCCACTGAGAGGACCACATGGCCAGCCCCACTATGAGATATGACGTCCCTCACAGACCCATGGCCCTGCAGGGGACAGCACTGGAGACACAGTGTGGGAATTGCACCCGACCTGATCCCACCACACCGAGGCAAAGCACTGGGGGAGTGCAGCGGAACAGCAAGGGATTGCAGCAGCAAGGTCCCCAGGGAATGCTGAAAGTGGTCTTTGGGGCCAGGGCGTGGTGCCCCAACAGACTGGACTGGAAAACACTCCTAAAGGCCAACAAACGATCCTTGAACTAACTACAAGCTTTTCTTTTTTGTTGTGTTTTGTTTTGTTCTTTGTTGGAGGTCTGTTGTTGTTGCTTTGTTGTATACTGTTGCTTGGTTGTGCTCTGTCTTGTTTTTGTGCATGTTATTATCTCTGTGGGTTTGTCTAAATAAGATGGGTTGGATGAACTATCTAGAGGAAAAACAACGGGACTGACAGTTCTGGGGGGGCATGGGATGGGGGAGGTGGGGGGGTAAAGGAAGTGGTGTTAACAAACCCAGGGACAAGGGAACAACAAGGGATCCAAATTGGTGGTGAGGTGGGTGTGGCAGGCCTTGTAGGGAATGGTCAAGGGTAATGTAACAAAGAGGTATAGCTGAAACCCAGGTGGGGACAGAGCATGATAGTGGGACAAGAGGAAAGTCAAAGGAAATAGAGGAAAGAGCAAGGAGGCAAAGGGCATTTATAGAGTTCTAGACAAAGACATGTACATATGCAAATATATATATGAGGATGGGGAAATAGATCTATGTGCCTATATTTATAGGTTTAGTATTAAGGTGGTGGAAGTCCATTGGGCCTCTACTCAAGTACTCCCTCAATGCATGAATACTTTCTTCTATTAAATTGGCATTCTATGAGGCTCACCCTCCGGACGCAGCTGATGAAGCCAAAGTGGATGAACAATCAAATGTGGTGAAGAAAGCTGATGGTGCCCGGCTATCAAAAGAGATAGTGTCTGGGGTCTTAAAGGCTTGAAGGTAAACAAGCGGCCATCTAGCTCAGAAGCAACAAAGCCCACATGGAAGAACACACCAGCCTGTGTGATCACATGGTTCTGAAGGGATCAGTTATCAGCCATCAAACAACAAAAAAAATCATATCATTGCATACACACCTCCATGATATAATTGCTGAGGACAAACGGGTGCATAAGCAAATGTGGTGAAGAAAGCTAATGGTGTCCAGCTATCAAAAGAGATAGCATCTTGGGTCTTAAAAGCTTGAAGGTAAACAAGCGACCATCTAGCTCAGAAGCAACAAAGCCCACATGGAAGAAGCACACCAGCCTGTGCGATCATGAGGTGTCAAAGGGTTCAGGTATAAGGCATCATCAGGGGAAAAAAATCTTACTATAGTAAATGAAGGGGGAAGTGCAGAGTGGAGACCCAAATCCCATTTGTCAGCCATTGGAGATCACCTTGCAGAGGGGTCTAGGGGAGGAGATGAGTCAGTCAGGGTGTGATGTAGCACTGTAGAAGAATACAGCTTTCCTCCAGTTCCTAAATGCTTCCTCCTCCCCAACTATCATGATCCGAATTCTACCTTCCAAGTCTGGATAGAGCAGAGGATGTACACTGGTGCAGATAGGAACTGGAGGCACAGGGAATCTAGGGCAGATGATACCTTCAGGAGCAGGGGTATGAGTGGTGATACTGGGAGGGTAGAGGGAGAGTGGGTTGGAAAGGGGGAACCGATTACAAGGATCTACATGTGACCTCCTCCCTGGGGACGGACAACAGAAAAGGGGATGAAGGGAGACGTCGGAGGGGCAAGATATGACAAAATAATAATTTATAAAATTATTAAGGGCTCATGAGGGGGTGGGGAGCGGGTAGGGAGGGGAAAAATAGGACCTGATGCAAAGGGCTGAAGTGGAGAGCAAATGCTTTGAAAATGATTAGGGCAAAGAATGTACAGATGTGCTTTACACAATTGATGCATGTATGGATTGTGATAAGAGCTTTATTTGTCCCTAATAAAATGTTAAAAAAATAAATGATGGTGGCAGCAATTAAATAATCTAATTGAATGATGTTTTGTTATACTATCTGTAAGAGCTCCCAATAAAATGATTTTTTTAAAAGAAAAAAAATTAAGGTGTGCTTTGTCTCCACCTTCAAAAACAAACAAACAAAAAGCCTCACTACCAATGCTAACTCGTGGCAGTCCTATAGGGCAGGGTTGAACTGCCCCTGTGAGTTTCTGAGACTGTAATTCTTTAGGGGGCTAGAAAACCCATCTTTGTCCGAGGAGTGGCTGATGTTTTTGAACTGCAGACCTTTAGGATCACAACCCAGCAATAACCACTATATCTTTAAAAAAGATCATTCCCTGAAAGATAAAAACCATACCTCCATAGAGAGAAGAGCCACACAGAATTCCCATCAGTGAAACACAGGCAAGATTTCTGTCTGAATTGATGGAGGTCAAGACCAGAGGCTATAACACAGACATCATGGGAAAAGGAGCCAGGCTGAGACCGGAGGTTGAGCCAAAAAGACTGAGATAGAACAGAGAAGCCTCCCTGAAATGATGAGACTATGAGGCAGAGTGGTAGGAAGGATTTCTGGCACACCAAGGCAGAAGCCGAGGCACTAGCTGACTGAGAGACTAAGGACCAGAGAGAGACGTGGCTGTTGACTAAGTGACAGTATAGCTTTGTATCAATGACTATATTCTTACTGCTGTATCTGACTTATAACCTATTAAATTCTCTATTAAGCCCTCATAGTTGTGAATTTTTCTGTAGGTGCTGTTTAGCCATTTCAATGAATTATAGACTCTGGCGTAGCAGTAGAGTGCTCTGGATGAACAGCTGATTTCAGTGTAAGTAGAAGATAGAGAGGGGAAACATGTCTAACCCCTGTCTTGGGGCAATGGGGAAACCACAGGTGGTCAGATATGCCAGCCTTCTGATTTACTCTGTAAACTTTGGCTCAAATGATAATAATTTTAAAAATAGGAAAAAAGTATATGTTGCTGTGTGTTATCAATTGATTCAAGCTGGTAGCTACCCCCATGTGAGTTGAACTGCCTGTAAACAGAGTTTGACCCAGAATTGAAGTAGATTTTCTAGGCTGTATTCTTTGTGGAAACAAATCGCCAGATGTTTTCTCCCAGGAAGCCATTGAGGAGGTTCTCAAAGAGGTTTGACACTGTAGCTATTCCATTAGCAGCCCAGCACATAACAATAGAGCCAGCAGGGTTACCTCAAGACAGACAAAAGAATCCAACTTACTGCCAGGAGTCTGTGCTGACTCATAGCAACCAGGGCAGGGCAGGGCAGGGCAGGGAAGACCTGCTGGGTGACTTTCTGAGGCTGTTCTTGTTTATGGGAGTAGAAAACACTATCTTCCCGGTGATTTCCAACTGCTGATCTTTCACATCTCAGCCCAATGGGCAGCCAGGGCTCCCTAGACAAGGTAAAAGCCACGGAAAAGAGTTCCTTTCCTGTTGTATTATTGTTATTTTTAAGAAACCAGGTGATCATCTAAGAGTGAGTTGGGAACGTGTACGGAAGGGCAAGGGGGCAGCAAGTTACTTGTTCTGGGAAGGACTTCTGGGCTCTGCTGAGAATGAATACAAACCCAAAGGAATCCCAAGGGGCCACCTGGCTTGGAGTTCTTCCAAGTGCTGGATCCAGAGCTGCCAATAGAACCCACGAATCCTTTTCAGGGTTCCCCAGGCTCCTCACCCCCACCCCCCAATCTCACTACTCAATCCCTAGCACAGAGTTCCAGGAAAGCGCTCTGGGCTAGGTAAAGGGAATGTCTTCTATTTGCACAATTTTGGTGTTAGCTTTTTCCTCTATTTTTGTTCAATTTATTTATTTTGTTGTTGAGAATATATATAGCAAAACGCAGTCCATTTAACTGTTGCTGCACATGCAATTCCATGGCATCGATGACATCCTTTGAGGTGCGAAACCATTCTTATCCTCCTTTCTAATGGACGTCCCAATGAGCATAAATTCACTGCCCCCTGAGGTTCCTATCGGATCTTTCAAGTTGCTATTATAAGTCTGAAACCACGTAAATGTTCTTAAAAGAGCTCAATGCAAAAAATAGACATTCTTTACGACTTAAGCAAACTGTTGTTTTAACAATACCCCAGGGGGCATTTTTGCCTTAAAGTTTAAAGATGATCTTGGAACAATCATTTCAGGAATGCAGCAACCTGATGTACAGCACAAGGAAAAAGGAACCTGGTTTATACGTGAATAGACAAGACATTGATGACTATAAGGGGGCCCTCTATGGGGTGGATACAGGAAGTGGGGAGGGATAGGTTGAGAGGAGAGGGGGGAGCAGGATGGAGAAGAAAAAGAACCACATATATGAATAATTTAACCAGATATGTTGTTGAGTTCGTTTCCTGAGATTGACTAGGTGAATATATATAGTAGGTTTCTTTTTTTTAAAGAAAGTATCCCTCCAGATCCCTTATCCCTCAAAGCTAAACAGTGGTCTGAGTGGCTTTAACCAAAAAGGAGGAAAAGCAAAATTGAAATGAACTTGAAGTCTTTAACAACAAGCAAGTTCATTTCAAAAACAATTTTTTAAAAATAATGAAACACCATCCAGTCCTGTGTCATTCTATAATTGTTCTTATGCTGGACTTGTTGCAACCACTGTGTCGATCCACCTTGTCAAGGACCTTCCCCTTTGACACTGCCTCTCCACTTGACCAAGCATAATGTCCCTCTCCAGAGATTGGTCTCTTCTGAGAACATGTCCAATGTGAGACAAAGTCTCACCATCCTTGCATGTAAGGAGCAGTACTTCTGGCTGTACTTCTTTCCAGTCAGACCCATTTGTTCTTTGGGCAACAATCGTACTTTCAATATTATTTACCCACACCATAGTTCAAAGACATTAATTTTTCAGTGGTAGTCCTAATTCAACTATTACTTAAATATGAGACGTTTGAAAACACCATGTGGTGGATGCGCGGCACCTTAGTCTTCAAAGTTACAACCTCGCTTTTCAACCCTTTAAAGAGTTCTTCTGCAGCAGATTCACTTAATGACTTCTTTTTTTGACTGCTGTTTCCATGAACATTGATTGTGGCTAGAAGCAAGAAGAAATCCTTGACAACTCCAATCTTTCTTTGTTTATTATGATGTTACCTGTTGGTGCTGTTGAGAGGGTTTGGGTTTTGTTGACATTGAGCTTTAATTCATACTGAAGGCAGCAATGTTTAATATTCATCTGCAAATGGTTCGAGTCTTCCTAACTTTCAGGAAGCAAAATTGTGTCGTTTGCATATTAACAGCATATTGCAGGCTGTTAATAAACCTTCCTCTAATACTCATGCCAAATTCTTTTTCATATAATACACCTTCTCTGGTGATTGGTTCACCATACAGATTGAATAAGTATGGTGAGAGGATACAACTCTGATGCACACCTTTCCTGATTCTGAACCATTTCCTTGTTCTGTTTGCACCACTGCCTATTGACCCTTTTAGAGGTTTCTCATAAACACAATTAAGCATTCTGGAATTTCCATTCTTCTCAAGGCTATCCATAGTTTGTAATGATCAACACAGTCTAATACCTTCTCAATAAAAAACAAATAAGCACCTTTTTGTTTTGTTTTGTTTTTAGCTACAATATTTTATTTCTTTTTTTAAAAACAATTTATTAGGGGCTCATACAACTCTTATCACAGTCCATACATATACATACATCAATTGTATAAAGCACATCTGTACATTCTTTTCCCTAATCATTTTCTTTTTTTTTTTCTCCTCAATAAGCACCTTTTTGTATTCTCTACTTTGAGGCAAGATCCAAGTGATATGCTTTTTCCACATCCCTTTCTAAATTCAACTTCAACCTATGTCAGCACCCTGTCCATGTACTTCTGCCAATGTTGTTGGATGATCTTCAGCAAAATTTTACTTGCATCTGCTATCAGGGATATTGTTCTATAATTTTCACTGTTGCCTCTCTCTTCTTTCAGTGGGTATAAATAAGGATCTCTTCTAGTCAGTTGGCCAAGTAGCTATCTTCCAAAATCTTGGTATAGATGATTAGTGAGTATGTCCAGTGTTTCATCAGATTGTTGAAACATTTTTAAAGTCATTTTATTGAGGGCTCATACAACTCTTCTTACAATCCATATGTACATCCATTGTGTCAAGCACATTTGTACATTTGTTGCATCATCATTCTCAAAACATTTGCTTTCTACTTGAGCCCTTGGTATCAGCTCCACATTTTCTCCCTCCCTCCCTGAACACCCCCTCTTTAATGAACCCTTGATAATTTATAAATTATTATTATTTTGCCATGTCTTACACTGCCCAATGACTCCCCTCACCCACTTTTCTGTTGTCTGTCCCCGAGGCAGGGGGTTATATGGAGATCCTTATAATCAGTTCCACCTCTCTACCCCACCTTCCCTCCACCCTCCCAGTATCGCCACTCTCACCACTGGTCCTGAAGGGTTCATCTGTCCTGGATTCCCTACATTTCCAGGTCCTGTTTGTACCAGTGCAGATCCTCTGGTCTAGCCAGATTTGTAAGGTAGAATTGGGATCACAATAGTCTGGGGGAGAAAGCATTTAAGAACTAAAGGAAACTTGTATACTTCTTCATTGCTACGCTGCACCCTGACTGGCTCATCTTCTCCCCGCAACCCTTCTGTAAGGGGATGTCCAGTTGCCTGCAGATGGGCTTTGGGTCTCCACTCTGCACTTCCCCTCATTCTCAATGATATGATTTTTTGTTCTTTGATACCTGATGCCTGATCCCTTCGACACCTTGTAGTCACACAGGCTGGTGTGCTTTTTCCATGTGGACTTTGTTGATTCTGAGCCAGATGGCCGCTTATTTATCTTCAAGCCTTTAAGACCCTAGATGCTGTATCTTTTACTAGCCAGGCATCATCAGCTTTGTTCACCACATTTGCTTATGTACCCACTTTTTCTCCAAGATGTGAATGCAATATGCTGGCATGAAACAGGGAACCAGGAGAAAGGTCTGAGGGCTGGCCCCAATCCCAACTATGTGGACAGCTATACCTCTCCCCAGAAGAATTTACTTCAGAGGACAGCACTGAAGCTACATCTCAGGGAGAGGGACATGTTTGATCAGAGCACATGGGAGTAAATGAAAGGGAAGAGAGAGTGGAGCACATCCTGGCCCATAAACCTTTGCGGACAATATCTCTGCTCAGAGCAGTCAAAGCACAGAGAGGGTCATATGGCCGGCCCCACTATGACACATGACATTCCTCACTGACCCACTACAGGGGACAACACTAGAGACACAATGTGGGAGTTGCACCTGATCTGACCCCACCACACCGAGGCAAAACACTAAGGGTGTGCAACAGACCAGCAAAGGGAGCAGAGCAAGGAAGTCCCCAGGGAGTACCAAAGATAGACTTTGGGTCAGGGCGTGGCACTCCATCAAACTTTACCAGAAAACACTCCTAAAGGTCAACAAGCAGCCCTTGAACTATTTACAGGCTTTTATTTTCTTTATTTCTTATTTGTCATTGATTTGTTGTTGTTGTTTTGTTGCTTTGCTTTGCTCTGTCTTGTTTTTGTGCATATTATTATATCTGCAAGTCTAACATAGGCTAGATAAGCAATCTGGAGGAGAAAACAATGGGACCAATGGTTCTGGGAGGACATTGGTGAGGGCTAGGTGAGGGAAAGAAAGGGGTGTTAACAAACCCAGGGACAAGGGAACAACAAGTGATCCAAAATCAGTGGCGAGGGGTGGGTGGGTGCGTGTAAGAGGCCTGGTATGGTTTGATCAAAGTCAATATAACCAAAATGAATTACTGAAACCCAAACGAAGGCGTAGCATGATAGTGGGACAAGAGGAAAGTAAAAGGAAATAGAGGAAAGAACTAGGAAGCAAAGGGCATTTATAGAGGTCTAATTACAGGTGTGTACATATGTAAATATATTTCTGTATGATGATGAGGAAATAGATCTATATGCATCTATTTATAGGTTTAGTATTAAGTTCGCAGATGGATATTGGGCGTCCACTCAAGTTACTCCCTCAATGTAGGAACACTATGTTCTAGTAAAATGGCATTCCAGGATGCTCACCTTCCCAACATGATTGCTGAAACATTTCAATTGATTTTCCCTCTATTCCTGAGCCTAGTTTTTGGCTAATGCTGGCAGCGCAGCTTGGGTTTCTTCCCTCGGTAGATCTTGAACTTCTTCCTTCAGTACCATTGGTTCTTCTTCATATGCTACCTCCTAAAATGGTGGGATATGGACTAGTTATTTTTGGTACAGTGACTGCATTATTTCCATCTTCTTTTGATGCTTCCTGGGTCATTCCGTATTTTGGGCATGGAAGCTCTCAAAATTGCAACTAGAGACTTGAATTTTTTCCTTGGGTTCTTTCAAGCTAAGATATGTTGGGCATATTCTTCCTGTTTGGTTTTCTAATGCTCAAACTTTGCACATTTCATTATAACATTCCTGGAGCTGCCCTTGGGAATTTCTGTTCAGCTCATTGACCCTCATTTTTCCCCCATTTACCTTAGCTACTCTACCAGGAAGAGCACGTTTCAGATGCTCTTCTGACGTCCACATTTTATCTCCTCTCTTTTCCTGTCATTAGAATAACCTTTCACCTTGGGCCTCTACTCAAACACTCCCTCTATGCATGAATACCTTCTTTTATTAAATTGGAACTCTATGATGCTCACTCTCCCGACACAACAGCTGGAGCCAAAATGGGTGAACAAGTAAATGTGGTGAAGAAAGCTGATGGTGCCCGGCTATCAAAAGAGATAGTGACTGGGGTCTTAAAGGCTTGAAGATAAACAAGCGGCCATCTAGCTCAGAAGCAACAAAGTCCACATGGAAGAACACACCAGCCTGTGGGATCGAGTGGTCCCAAAGGGATCAGTTACCAGGCATCAAAGAACAAAAAATCATATCATTGACTGCACACCTCCATGATAGGATCGCTGAAGACAAATGGGTGCACAAGCAAATGTGGTGAAGAAAGCTGATGGTGCCCGGCTATCAAAAGAGATAGTGTTTGGGGTCTTAAAGGCTTGAAGGTGAACAAGCGGCCATCTCGCTCAGAAACAAATAAGCCCACATGGAAGAAGCACACCGGCCAGTGCGATCATGAGGTGCCCAAGGGACCAGATATAAGGCATCATGCAAAAAAAAAAAAAAAGATATAAGTGTGTGTATGTATGTGTATATATGTGTATATGTATATATGTATGCGTATATATATATTATATTAAATGAAGGGGGAAGTGCAGAGTGGAGACCCAAGGCCCAAGTGTCGGCCAATGGAGATCCCCTCATAGAGGGGCTTAGGAAAGGAGATGGGTTAATTAGGGTGTGAGGTAGTATCGATGAAGAACACAGTTTTCCCCCAGATCCTGGATGCTTCCTCCCCCCAACTACCATGATCCGAATTCTACCTTGCAGGGCTGGATAGGACAGAGGCTGTGCACTGGTACATATGAGGGTTGGAGATACAGGGAATCCAGGGTGGATGATACCTCCAGGACCAAGGGCTTGAGGGACGATGCTGGGAGAGTGGAGGGTGAGTGGGTTGGAAAGGGGGAACTGATTACAAGGAGCCACATGTGACCTCTTCCCTGGGAGAGGGACAGCAGAGAAGGGGGGAAGGGAGACCCCGAATAGGGCAAGATATGACAGAATAACGAGGTATAAATTACCAAGGGCATATGAGGGAGGGGGGAAAAGGGAGGGAGGGGGGGAAAAAAAAAAGAGGACCTGATGCAAGGGGCTTAAGTGAAGAGCAAATGCCTTGAGAATGATTGGGACAGGGAATGTATGGGTGTGCTTTATACAATTGATGTATGTATATGTATGGATTGTGGTAAGAGTTGTTGGAGTCCCTAATAAAATGTAAATGAAGAAAAGAGGAGAAAAAAATGATTAGGGCAAAGACTGTACAGATGTGCTTTATACAATTGATGTATGTATATGTATGAACTGTGAAAAGAATTGTATCAGCCCCAATAATTTGTTAAAAAATAAAAAATAATTAAAAAAAAAAAAAAGAATAACCTTTCAGTTTCTTCATGAATTATGTCGTTGATCTCATCCCATCACTCCTCAGCTCTATCATTAATATTTCATTCATCAAATACGTTCTTAAGGTATTTTTGAAATTCAAGTGGGATATATTTGAGCCATATTTTGGCTTACATGGACTGTTTTGATTTTCTTCTATTTCAACATGAAACTGCCTATGAGCAATTGACCATCTACTTCACAATCAGCTCCTGGCCTGCTTTCAGCTGCTGATATTGAACTCTTCTATTGTCTCTTCCCACAGATGTAGTCAACTTGATTTCTGTGTGATCCATCTGGAGAAGGTCCAACAACTTTTGAGTTGTTTCAACAAGGTATTAGAGATAAAGAAGTCTTGTAAAATACCATCCTGCAATCTCTAGTGTCATATTTCCAACAGCTGTTTCTTCCTCTTTGTTTCCAATGTTTACATTTCAGTTACCAACAATTATAAATGCACCTTGACTGCATGTTTGATCAATTTCAGACTGAAGATAATGGTAGACTTCTTCAATTTCTTCATTACTAATTTTAGTGTTTGATTCAAAATTTGGAATATAGTCGTATTTATTGGATGTATTTGTATGGAGATAGATATTTTCTTATCACTGGCAGTATTATACTTCAAGATTGATCTGGAAATGTCTTTTTTTGGCAATGAATGCACTGGCAATCCTCCTGATTGGGTCATTTCCAGTGTAGTAAATTATATATTTTTATAATTCTAATAGCCCATCCAAGCTCATTGTGGCCTAGAATATCAATCTTTATCCATTCAATTTTTAATGATGCCCAATTTTCCTAGATTCATACTTCAAACATTCAAGATCCAATTATTAGCTGATGTCTACCTCCGTTTCTTCTCATATTGCATGGTGCCACATCAGCAACTGAGGGTCTTGAATGCTTTCTTCCCAAAGGATGTACTCCATCCTTGTCATCATAGTCAGCTTCACTTTGAGATGGCAGCATTTCCTCAGTCATATTTTGAGTGTCCCCCAACACGAGGGGCTCATCTGTTAGTGCTGTGCTTCTATGCATGATGTTTTCAGTATTTGACAATGTTTTAATGTTATCTACAGTTTTTAGTAGCTAATTCATCTGAAGTGGATAGTCTATTCCTCCTTCAGAGTTTGTTCTTAGTCTGGAATCTATGCTGAAATATGTTCAATTTGAATAACCTTGCTTGTATTTGAAATACCAGTGACAGGGATTTCAGCATCACAGCTACACACAAATCGCTACAGTGTGACACACTGACAGACACGTGGTGGTTGAATTTCCGTGGCTCCAGAAATACATGGGAATTTTAAATTCTATTCTGCAGTCTCTCCATTTTGATCCCGATCCTACTATAGAATCTGTGATCAAAATATTCAGTACTGATAGTCAAGCACTGCCTACTTTTTGTCTCACAGAAAGGGGCCAACTTCATGAAAGCAGTTAGGGGTGCATCCCATTCTTTACGCTCCTTCTTCCTCTGCTGCTCCAGGCAAAGAAAACCCAATTATTGTACCTTGAACGGCTGCTTGAAAACTCTTCATATCTCATGATTAAGGGAAGGCTTGCACAGACAATTAATGCAACTGCTATTGTAAAAATTGTCCAAAGTGTGTTAGATATAATAATGGAGAAAGAAAGAAAGAAAGAAAGAAAGAAAGAAAGAAAGAAAGAAAGAAAGAAAGAAGAGAGTGGCTTCTAAATTACTGGTGATATTTGGTGCCTTGATTTGGAGATTTAGGGTCCTGGTTTCATGGAAAGCCCAATGAAACAGCCAAGTAAGGCATTTAGTGCTTCTTTTCTTCTGTGTTTGAATTACTAAAGCATTCATATCTATTGGATGCTGAGCAATTTGTTGAGGATAAAATGAAAGAAAAATTCATGAAGAAATAAATGAAAATAGAACAATGGGGATATGGAGTTCTAGCTCAGACTTTACTGAAAATATGAATTAATTTTTCCTCTTCCCCCAAATTCAATAAATTCTAAGTTAAGATCGAAAAATAAATAATTCTGTCACAGCAGAGGCAATGGGATTAGAAGGTCATCAGCTAACCAAATATTGCAACAACAAAAATGTTTAAAGACAAGAAATAGAGGAATTCCACCACATAAAGTCACAGACGCTATGGCCAGCTATGTAATGACACTGGTGGGCGAGCACAGGGTGCTGTAGCACAGGCAGGCACCAACCTCTCTACCGGAACACCAGGGAACCCCTCTCCCAGCAGTCACTCGCAACATCCAGAATGTCTTAAACTCGAATAACCTCAGAAAGGAGCACAACATTCCAGTCCTCGGTTTCAGAAACACCACCCAAATAAGTTACATGTATTAAAAATTTTTTTTCAAGTATAAACTTTCACTTAAGAGACAGGAATGGTCTCAGTAATCTATTTTCATTATTGTTGTTGAAAAGACACATTAACCAACTTGACAGTTTTTCTGTGTGCAATGCGTGATATGGAATACGTTCTTCACGCTGTGTAGCTGCTCTCTCACTCCTTTTCCTAGTTATTCTTCCACCAGTAACATAAATCCACTGCTCGCTAAACTTATGAGTTAGCCTTTCCAATGCCTATCCGATCCCCTGTAGACGGTTCTTAAGAAGGCCCAATGCATAAGGCAAACATTCATTACTAATTAAACCAACTATTGTTTTGAGAAAGTTGAACTTTCTGGAGTCATGGAGGCCAGATGAACTGAAGTCTTCTTTACATGAAGCAAGAGGCTAATTGGATGTATACTTTTGGATAAGAAAGTTTATTGTGACCATTTTCAAACTGTCGACCCAGGCGTATCACTAAGTTTGGTAAGTTGGTATCAATAACAGGATCACTCCTCCTGCACCAGATCTCACAAAATCCTCCAGAATATATATGGTCAACTTCAATCACAGAATAATATGTGGTAAGTACAGTTGTGAGTTGCCTAAATAAAATATTTCTTAGATTATAGGACTTTCTACTCTGAATTACAGCTTTATTGGTTACAACATTATTAGCATTTGAGTGGAAATCTGTGTAGCTTTTCTCCTTCCATTCCTTTAATTACTACTTCATGTTCAAAAAAGTTATTGACATGGGTTTACAAATACTAATTACCACAATATGGTTGTTAAAACTCCCGAAAATTTAACAAAATCAGTAGCACAAAACCAGCAGCAGTAAAACCAGTGTGTGCTTGCAGTACACACAGACACAACCAGCTACTCCAAAGCATTATTTTTTTTTAGCCAAAGCATTATTGTACCAGGACAGCTTGGTCCAATGTGCATTAGAACGTTCCAAATGTAAATCAGTATAAAGTTTTAGTCTTATAAATATATTCATATATGTGAGCTGGGTTTATTTTTAAAATGGGTTGGAAAGGGGGAACTGATTACAAGGGTCCACATGTGACCTCTTCCCTGGGAGAGGGACAGCAGAGAAGGGGGGAAGGGAGACTCCGGATAGGGCAAGATAGGACAAAATAACGATGTATAAATTACCAAGGGCACATAAAGGAGGGGGGAAAGGGGAGGGAGGGGAAAAAAAAAAGAGGACCTGATGCAAGGGGCTTAGGTGGAGAGCAAATGCTTTGAGAATGATTGGGGCAGGGAATGTATGCATGTGCTTTATACAATTGATGTATGTATATGTATGGATTGTGATAAGAGTTGTATGAGTCCCTAATAAATGTAAAAAAAGAAAAGAGGAGAAAAAAATGATTAGGGCAAAGACTGTACAGATGTGCTTTATACAATTGATGTATGTATATGTATGAACTTTGATAAGATTTGTATGAGCCCCAATAAATTGTTAAAAAAAATGTTGGTGCTATGAGTTACTACATGGTATATTTTTATCATGATAAATTTCTGCTAAAATCCTGCACAGTGATCCAATAGACTGTCCTTTTGGTGACACCTCTCTGATAATGTCACCGGTATGGACTACACTCACCCATCCGCCCACACTTCCCTCCTGACCCCACTGTCTGAGTATAACATTTCAAAGTTGTGGCAAGCTCTCAGAGACCAGAGAACATTCCTATGAAGACCACAGATGGAGTAGCACAGGTTAAGAAGTAAGGAAGATATTCTGAACTTCGCATCCAGGTGTGAAACCCCACTTTCATAACACCCTCAGAATTGTGGCTCCCTTTATGGTAAGAGGAGCCCTGGTGGCCTGGTGGTTACACATTGGGCTGAGGTTCACAGCATCAACAGTTTGAATCCATCTGCCTGCTCTAAGGAAGAAAGGCCTTTCTGCTCCTATAAAGCGTTCCCCTCCCGGAAACCCACAAGGTCAATTCTGCCTGTGCTATAGGGTTGCTAGGACTCTCGATGGCATTGAGTTTAGTCTTTTTGGTTTTCTGGTGAGTTTTCTTTTAGAGTGGCTATTGAATAGTAATTTGAGAACTTGGTTCATCCCCCTTAAGCAATGTAAAGCTTCCCTATGGACCCAGGCCATCCGCACAGCACTCAGTGGTCACTAGGGATTTGCTTGTGGCAGGTCACTGTGGATCATATTACAAGTGTGTGGGGTGGAGAGAAATTATTTTAGCCTTTTTACTCAACTTCTCAGAGTCATGGTGAGCAATAAGAACATTGAATCTTTTCTGTTTTAAAGATCGGACAATGTTACTCCCAAAGTTCTGCCCTGTTTTGAAAACGGATGGGCAATCGGTGGGACACACAAGTACCTACTGAGTTGAAGGCTGATTGTGATGCTATGCCAACCACTTGGATTTTTTTTCTATGCTTTTTAAAACATATCCAGAAGTATCCCCAATTTGCTTGGAGAAACTGATGATTAAGATCAACTTTCCGAGAACATATATTTAAAACCTCAGATTTCCAATTATAAGTTCAAAGCTATTTCTATAGTACAATGACTTTCTTCCAGGAAATCAATTAAGAAAGAAAGGAAGAAAAGAAAACATAGTGTGATGCACTTCACTCCTTCCTCTTGTCTCAAACAAAGGGTTTCAAGTTTGTTGAATTTTCTTAAGTGACTTAAATGATGGGCTCACATTGGTCTACTTTTCCTGGCAATACCCTCTTAATCATGTGCCCAGATGGACTGCTTTTGTGCGGAATGGCCCAGCCACAAAGCATTATTGTACCAGGACAGCTTGGTCCAATTTGGACCCACAAGCCCTACTGAAGCAGCTAATATGAAAGATTCACAGGAACTAAAGCTCTCTATAAACAAATGTTTGCAACAAAAAGGAATCTTAAGACTTCTGAGAGTAGCCCAAGAACTGGACCACATTCTGTTCTTTATAGAGATGAACCGAAATACTCCCCCAGTGTTGCAATTGTCCATTGGTTTCTCTGCTGCTTCCTCCATTTGTGAAGTTTATGCGGTGGTCCGTGGCGTGCACCATGAAGATAGAGGTGAGCACTGTCTGCATTGCCTGACTTCCGGGAAAAGGTTTCTCAATGCCAAGGGCTTGCATTGAGAGGGAAGAGGAATCTGTCAGTCCAGAGTCATCATCATCTCTGTGGTCTAAAATCACATTCCTACAAAGTTTATGGCAGCTTAGCCTCAGTACTCAAACATCTCAGACATAGTTTGCTAGTGAAGTCTCCTGTTTAAAAGATGAGAATGATTATAGTTCAGTGAATTCTTTCATCAACACCCTAGGCAAGGTAGCCTTCCTGGGTTTCAGAAAGCAAGAAACTTCTTTATCTACTTAAGGGGCAAAAAAAAGAGAAGAGTTTTGAAATGCCATGATAGCCTACATAGAATTGCCCCAAATCTTTCTTTGGTCTCAGTTGATCCATATATTCATTAGTGCTTGGTAGCCTGTGGTCTGAACTATACCTATATAACAATATATTAACCAAGGAGAGTATAATAGTTATCATAAACATATGTTTTTATCCTATATACATGTTATAGAAGCTATATAAATATATTTTTAATATGCTGTTAATTATTATTTCTAGCACAACTATACTTATAGCATCACAGGCTCATCATATTTGACTCAAATGTAACTAGCAACAACGGTAAATGCACTTTTAAATGTATATTTTATTACATTATGTGTGAAAAATACAGTGAACAACCACTATTCAACAAACTCTTACATCATGTTCAGAGACATTGATTACAGTTTTCTATCCATATCGATATTCTAATTATTTTTGTTCTAGTGTTTCCACTTCCATTAATTAAGTCTCAGTACCCCCAAATTCCCCATTTATATGTTGGAGTAACTACTGTGCATTTGGGCAATAATATTTTGTATATAAAAATGTTTGGGGGGAGTTTGAATAAAAAGATGGCATCTGTTTTCTAATTTGAAGAGTATATGGTTTATTTGAGGCAATACTATATTAGGGAACTAAGGGGAAGGGACAAAACCTTCAGAAAAATAATGGAATAAAATGAGAAAATCCTTAAAATAAATACCCTTAAGCAATGAAGCAAAGGGAGTATCTTAGACTTCGGCGTCTGAGATCTGTGATAATTTGTAAAGCTTTCTTGTCTAGAAAGATTTTGCAGGCCTTAGATAAATGAGGTGCTGGCGATTAAGTGGACCTGGGAAAGATATTTTTTCTTACAATTTTTTTTAAATCCGAAGGAAAAGGTTCATTAAAAAATGTTATATCTCTGGTCCATCAACTTAATGACACCCTTTCTCTTACTTTTCTTCTACTTATATATACGGTTGTCCCATAAAATAAATCCCAGCCAAAAAACAAGGCTTTGAAGAAATGAAATAATAAATTGTTAGACAAACACTCCAAAGCACTGCATCTGGATCTTCAAACAACTGAATCCGCACTCTGTGATATGTGTATACCAATTAACGGCATTTGGATGGCAATTAGATTTACAGAATAATCTTTGTGTTGGCACGCATGCCAATCCCCAAGTGAACGCCATCTTCTGGGCGTGATAAACACAGCAGCATCTTGGCTCAAGCACACAGGACAGTTGTGTAAACTTGCATGCATGTCAGAGTCACCCGTGTTCATTTTAACAACCCAAATGGCAGGATTAACTGGGTTTAAAGAATGAATGGCTTTAGTAGGGTGGGTTGTTACATTTTCAGAGTGTTTGTTGATCAATAAAATCCGACTCAGATACATTAATTACAGGAAATCATTTTTCTTGTAAATTCCAAGCAATTAAAAAAAGACTTTTATTAGTTACTAGGTGCTGCCGTCTAGTCTGTTCTGACTCATAGCAACCCCGTGTACAACCCTGTGTAAAAGGCAAAGAAACATTGGGTGGCCCTGTGCCAAACCCACAGTCATTTCAATGTTTGAGTCCATTGTTGGAGCCACACTGTCAGTCCATCTTATTGGGGACATTCATCTGTACTGCTGTCTCCCTTGTCCAGGGACTGGTCTCTCCTAATAACATGTCCAAACTATGTGAGAACTCTTGCTGTTCTTACTTCTAAGGAAGATTCTGGCTGCACTTCTTCCAAGACGGATTTGTTTCTTCTTCTGTCAGTTCGTGATAAATACAACATTCTTGGCCAACACCATAGTTCAAGTTCATCACAGAGCCCCTGAATCAACCACCCTGAAGAGCATCCTGCATCTGGACTTTGAATGGCATGAAGGGATACAATTTTATTTGATTTAAATCTTCTCAAGAGTGATACAATTTTATTTTAGTTAACTCTTCTCAAGACAAAAGATTGGGCTACTTGCACCCAAAGTCATCGTAAATTATATAATTTTGTATGTATTTAAAATAGATCATCTTAAAAACTTAAAAAAAACGATTGCTTTAGAAATTTACTATTTGTATTCAAAATCTCTGATGATCTATGGTTTAGAAATAAAACCCTCTGATATCTGAACCAGAGTTCTTAAAATATAATTGATCACAGAATCTTTTTATTTCTTCTTCAATAAGTCCTATCATCTTCAGTTAAAAAAAAAAGATGGTAGTCAGAAGACATCTTTGGGGCATAGCTGAGATAGAGCTACAGGGGAAAATGTTAGAGCCTAAACTGAAGGAAAAAAGCAATGAAAACCCCTAATAAGAAGAAAGGAAATTCTTAAATCTGAGAAGCCCAATATCAATTTTCCATGTGGTATTCCTGGTCCAATTATCAACACAGGCATCTTCTTCCCTAAGTCTCCAGGAAAACTTGTCACATAGGCATGTACTGGTGAGCACTAGGAGTAAAGGAATGTTGTATTTTACATTAGATATATAGTGGAATTTGGAATCAAATTTTACTTAAATACTGTACCCTGGCAATTCAGATTTTCATAAATTCATGATGCTATACATATGATATATATACAACATGTTTTTAATTTTCAGGCATTATGTGATGAGGGAAGTTGTTTGCAGTCTTTTTATTTATTTATTGAATCTGATGAGCTGCACAATATCACATACTTATTAAGAGCAAATAAAAACTGCTGAGCTATGTAGGAAATGGACAATACAGAATGAATTCACTTTCAGAGCAGTCACAACAAATAACACACCCGCTTATGGGTATCAGAGTCCCTCCCTGGTGCAGCCAGCTAAGCACTCAGCTGTTAACCAAACAGAAAGCAGTTCAAATCTGTCTAAGGGTAACTCAAAAAAATAATACGTGACAATCTACTTATGAAAATAGCAGCCATTTGAAACATAAATGCATTCTAACACATTGTCATGGCTCAGAGTCAACTCAGTGACAACTAGTGATGGAAAATGTGCGTCTCATTGTGTCTTAATGATCATAAGAAAATTTGAACAAACCAGAATTCTAAAATGCCCTCCCACACAATCTTCAGAGGTAATTTTTACCTAGCAGTTATCATCAGTATGAGTTTACAGCTGCTTAAGGGAGTTATAATTAATATCTATCTTTCTTATTAATCTATAAAATCCATGAGAACAGAAACCATATCGATTTCTACTAACTATTTCATGCCCATTGCCCACACCATACCTGGCAGACAGTAAGTTCACAATATGAGGAGATATGAAAAAAATCATGAAAACGTGCATGTCTACTGAGTGGAGGGAAGGGAGGGCTGACCGCCAGGTGTAGGGAGGAAGAACTGAGGATGCTCTTGGGAACATTGGGGAGCAGGGTCTTTAGAAGCCTGTAGAAGATGGGCATAACTGACCTAGGGCATCTGGGGGAATCCCAGGAACCCAGGCCGGGTGCCATAGAACACTGGGAACAAATGCTGAATCTTCAGGGTGCACAGCATGCTCCAGAAGCTGCTGTGGTGAGACCCCAGGTGGGAACCACACTAGGTGAACTGGGTTCCACCTCACACACACTTGCAGCCTGAGGACATAACCCAGAAAACACATGGTGTCTGAGGAAGCAGAAGGCCCCTGTACCAAGAGTAGTGTAGAGTTCGTTGGCGGATAAAAAGAGCTTGCTACATCAACTCCCTGTATGCCGTATTAAGATACGTACTGTTCCAGCAATCCTGTGACAGCCATTCTGTTATATTTTGCTTATGCTTGTGTATATTAGGGTGTCTCTCAAAGGTGTACCACCCTTGGGGGGGACAACCTCTTGAAACCATGGTATACGTTTCTCTTTTTTTTTTTTTTTTGGTAAATGATATTGAGTGTAAGGGAAAGAAAACACAAGAAGTTGAGGGGAGGGGAGATCTATCTGTTGAGGGATATAAGAAGAAAATTATATCAAGCACCAGAAGAAGAAGTATGTTTGTAGACTGATTATAAAAGCAATTATAAAATTATGTTTGATATGACTGAATTATGGAATGATATGACATATTCATACATTTCCAAGTTACTGAAAATTGAAGGGGAAAATAATCATAGAGGCAGGAATGAATTTCTGGGCTCTCACTAAATCCTATCTCCATTTGAAGAACAATCAAAATAGCGTCTGGGGTCTTAAAAGTGTGTATTCAAACAAGCAGCCATCTAAGTGAATAATCAACTAAGTCCACACAAAAGAAGCACACCGGCTTGTGTGATCCAGACATGACAATCACAAATTCAAATATGGTGAAAAGAAAAGTATCAGAGCTAAAATTAAGAACACCCAATTTGGAGAAGACTATGGAGGACAGTGGAAGTCCAAAACCCATCTGCAGAATATCTAGTCAGACCAAGTCATTGGCAGATCTGCTCTGGCCAAAGGCGAGAGTCCAGAACAGCCCTAGTAGCAGGCAGAGACCACGGCAATCTTAATTATGCTGGACAGAACTCAGTGCGTGGCCAGTCGACCTCCTTATGGACAAGACCTGAATTGGTACTGGCTGCAAGCATCTCTTAGTTGTGCTATGACAGAGATTTCTTCCTTGGCTTTTGAATGTTGATGGGGGTCTTCTCCTATTAACACATTATTTGTAGTTTTGTCTTATAGGATCTTATCCTTCCCACTTTATTGTGATTTGTTTTTCATCGTCTTCTGTGGGGTTCCCCGCTGTGAAGCACAGGAGAATTGGATGCATAATGATAATAGCTAATACAAAGTGTTATAGGGGTGCAGGGGTTCGGAGTGGGAGATAGGATAGGAACGGGGATTACAGCTGTAAATCATGAAGGCAGGAGTGGGGGTGGGGTGGCCTAGAACTGATCATGATTGCAAACTCATTTTAAAAGCAATGCAGCCATGAGGGCGGGAAGGATAGATGTGGTGGTGATTGTACAATTCCCCTTGACATGGTTCAGTCATTGAATTATTCACTTGTATGATATGTAAATTATGTGTCAATAAACTGTTCGGGGGGGGGGGAGTGAAATTAAAGCTATGGGGAAATACATTGTTTACATTGTTGGATACAAATGTGGTTCTCTGGCATGCAAACATCCATCCATTATGCATTGGGCAGCTCATCACAAGGTCAGCACTTTGGAACTGTCAGCTGATCCAAAGGAGAAAGAGAGAGCTTTCCTGTAAAGAGTCAGTCTTGGGAATGCCCACCGGAAGTTCTACCCTATCCTATAGGGTTGCTGTGAGGATGCATTAACTAATGAGGGTTTTTTTGTTTGTTTGTTTGTTAATTGTGTATTGAAAGAATGAATATACAAATGCACCAGGCATTAAACCCCCCTCCGATCTATTTAAGAAATTAATCACTCTCCCTCCCACGAGGATGACTAAGAAAAATATGGAAATAACTAATGATGATGAGGATAAAGGGAAATTAAAACTCTTACCCATTGAAATGCAAAATGGCACAGTCATGGTGGAATACATTATGGGGTTCCTCAAAAGACTGAAAATAGATTGACCATGTGACTAAGCAATTCTACTCCCAGAGGAGCCTCAAAAGGAGAGAGACTGGAGAATCAAAGTAGAGATTCACAAATAGAAGGATATGAAATGTATGACTAATTACCTCCAAATACAACAGCCTCCTTGGCCTTTAGACCAGAATAATTGGATTATACCTTGCAACCATTACTGAGCACTTTTATCAAAGATTTCATGGCAGAATCCTGATCAAAAGGGGGGAAATGTAGATGATAACTTCAAATTTTTATGAACTCAAGATTTCTAAAACCAAGAAGTTTGAATGAACCCCTGAAACTAGGTCTGTGATATCATCTTCAAATCTTAAATAATAATAAAAAAATGCTTGAAGTCATCCTAAAACTGAGCAACAGGCTACTCTCCCCAGCCCCTGCCACACCGGGACTGCAGAAGTAAAGACCAAGAGATATGCTTCCCTTCAGATTATGGCCCAGAAAGCCTTAACCTCCCTGCCTTTGTGCTTCCCTGCTGCCTCCCTTTGACTTCATTCTTCCAACTGTCTCCAACTCAGGTAAATGGTGGGGCTGTTCTCTGCGGGAACGTCTTGGCAGCCCCATAGCCTCTTCACTGGGAAATATCAACTGGCTTCACCCTAGACTCTTTGAATCTGCCACTTCAAAATGTACTGCTGTTGCCGCCAGCCCAGACCTGCTGAAAGATGGGTCAAAAGTGAGTTTAGGATTCTCAATAAATTCTGACCCTAAAAAAAAAAAAAAAAAACCTGAACAACAATGCAGTATCACTAGGGGGAATAGGTCTGCTTAGAGAATTATGCTCTTTTAAGAACCATCAAATCAACAGCAGCAATTTGAAATATCAGATAGAAAACTTAGGAGGCAGTAAATGTATGTAAATAGGGACACTGCTCAGAAAAGCATGAGAATGGTTACACAACTCTAAGAAGTTAATCAATGGCCCTGAATCACATATATGGAAACTGTTGAACTGATGTGTATAGCCTCAAAAATAACAATAACATAAATAAAATGATATATCAAAAAGGTGAATCACTTATCCTTGGTGACTTCAGTAAAAGAATACATGTATGTGTGTTCTTAAATAATGTCGACAAACGGAAGACATGCCAAAGACAGCATTTGTATCATGTTCCGCAAAAAGAAAAACTCAGATTGGATGAGGTTGAGACCAATGATTGAAATGTAATGTTGCAAATGTCCAGGCTCTCCCACTCCCATTGTTTCTGATTCCTTGGCAGCTCTTTTCTCTTATACCAACTACCCAACATGGGATCAGAAATGTATTCCAAGAGTCTGCTTGTAATCTCTTGAGCATCACTAAAGTTATCACGGTTGTTATTGTTAGCTGTCAGCGATTCTGTTCTGACTCATCTCAATGCTGTGTACAACTCATCATGTCATTACTCAGTCCTGTGCTATCCTCACAGTTACTGCTGTCTGAGCCCCTATTTATAGCCACTGGGGCCATACCTCTCATGAAGGGTCCCTTTCCTTTTCGCTGGACCTCCACTGGACTAAATATGATATTAGTTGGTTGTCAAACTTGCTAGTGCTTCAGAAATCCAGATCTTGCAGTAAACAGAAACATAGGCACTGAGCATGTCGATTTTCATGATGCTATTTATAAAATTCTTATCACAGAAGTCCAAACGTCCACTAAAAGGGATGCTCTTTTCGTGTAGATAATGAAGACAGTATTCTTGGAGCAGAAAGGAAATCGTGGGAGAGAGATCCCAAGAGGATGGCCAAGTAGACATTGCGTCCTCTCATAAGCACCAGCCTCTCTCCCTGTGCAAGTGCTGAAGGAAAATCCCAGTTTAACGAGTGAGTAGGCTCACAAAGAGCCTGTGGAAGATGAGCAAGAGGGTGGGATGATTGATATAGGAGGACAGAGGTTTCTGAAGAATCTAATTATGCAGTGACCCAGCCAAATGATGAGTTCGCTGAGAGAGAACAGATGCACTTCGAAGCAAATCCCAGAACAGGAAAGGAACAAAACAAGTTGTTCCAACAGGATGTGGGTAGAAGTGAAAGGAAGACATAAAAAACTGGAAAGTCTCAGGATCAGGACAAAATTCCTCATAGGAATCAGAGTTACCCTGTGAAGCTCTTCCCCATGCCGGGCACCCTCCTTCCCAGTTAGAGACATTCGGAACTGATTTCATTGACTGCCTCCCATGGTTTTCCCTGGACCTGACAGCCGGTCCAAGGACTTTGTCCTCTGAAATTTTGGGATTGTTTAATGCAAACAGCTCTTGTGTTCATCACAGGATAGTATGCAAATAAACATAGAAAATGTTAAAAATGTGTATTTGAATGGTTGAGCATGCTTCAACTCTGTTGCCTGTACAATGGTTCTCTCCACTGTGTTAACAATCAGTGATCCTTTCATCATATCCAACCACTTCTCCGTGTTATCCATGATTTCCAGTCCCCTGAATGAGAGATTCGTGGTGCCAAGCCTCCACTGTGTGACTGCAGGAAGCCACCCAAGTCTGGCCATAAACAAAAGCTAGTAAGAATGGAGAGATGGTCCCCTCTGGAATAAGTTGTAGGGTCAAGACCAGAAAAAGATGTGAGGAAACTCGAGTTACAGCTCAGTTTAGCACCTCCTAAACTAATTTGAAGGAAAAAAAAGAGTAAAAGAACGCTGAGCTCTCTTAAAGTGTTGAAAAGCAAGGATGTTCCTTTAGGATGATGGTAAGTCTGACCCAAGCCATGGTATTTTCAATCGATTCCTATGCATGAGAAAGTTGGACATTGAATAAGGACGACTGAGGAAGAATCCAGGCACCTAAATTGTGCTGCTTGGGAATTCTGTTGAAAGTACTATGGGCTTCCAAAAGTCCACACAAATCTGTCTTAGAGTAAGGATGGGGAGATTGGGTCTCAAGGACTTGGGACGTGCTATCAGGAGAGACCAGTCCCTGGAGAAGGGCATCTTATTGGTGATTTAGAGGAACATAGAATATGAAGAAGGTTCTAGATGAGATGGAATGACACAGTGGCTGCAACAATGGGCTCAAACAGAAGAACAATCGGGAGGATCCCACAGAATGGGTCATGTTTCACTGTGTTGTACATCTCGGCCAGGTCTGAGTTGGAATCAGTTCAATGGCACCAAGCAACAACCTTGGATGATTCTGGACTGCAATAATATGAACAAAAGTTTGCTTAAGAGATCACAAGATTCCATAACTATGATTATTTCTTTACACTAACAAGTCCATTAACTACACATCTGGTCATTTACTCCTTTTTTTAATGCTTTGAGAAATTAAGAAACCTACATGAGGAGAAAATCTACATTCTAATTGATGATGATCTCTCAGTAGAGTTAGGTAAAGTTTCTCCATATAGTGTGAAAAGGGGTTCTCAAAGATCCCGTCAATAGGTGTGAACAAATTTACTGATAAGTCAAAGTGCTTTTATTCCCGTGTTTGATTTTATATATTTATTTTTCTTTAAAAATGCCATGTAAATTTTTAAAAATGTTTCTCAACTGTGTTTAATTGTTTTTAAGTGGAATAAGATTGGAGTACAAAACTATAATCGGTTTACAGTGGTTACCATGTCGCTTTCAAGAATGAAAGAGATGGAAGAGAGGGCAGATTTGTTTAAACCGAACAATATATACATAGAGAAAGCTTTACAGAAAACATTATTCACACAGTGACTTGCATTTTTTATTTTGCAAATAATGATATCTTGTGAAATTTTCCTCATACATTTAAAATAGTTCCTAAATGTAATTTTGAAGATTTCATATTATATAGGATGTTATCTGTGTCATCATCTATATCAATAATTCAATTTTCATATTATTTCTAAAATTTTAATACAGAAATTAGGTTGTCACCCATATACTTGTATATGTATCGCTAACAATATCTTTTAAAAAAATTCTAAAACAAGCAGTTTTACAATTTTTAATTCATATTAACAAATTGTAGCCCCAAATGCTGTGTCTGAACAGATCTGTTTAACCACAGCTCACCAAACCTCAAGTATTTAATTTTGAAATTCACAATTTTCTAGGCAAACTCTGTGTGTGTGCACACTGGTTATTCTTGCTTTTCTTTTTATTCCATATATATTTTTTTGGCCAGTGAGTGGAACTTTTTCCTTTTTTAATTTCCTCACGACACTTATTCTTGATTTTCACTTAGGGATATTTGCTTTATACTTATTGACGAGCTTTTCACATATTGAGTTATTGCTTATATTTGACAGCTAAAATGACATCGCTGCCCAATATTAGGTATTAATGGAAGTAAGATGTCCCAACATACATAAAAGTAGCTTAGAAAAGTTCAGAGCAAACAGGCAAAGTGACCTTTAAGAGAAATAATGGTTTCTACCTGAACAAGGGAGCCCCAGTAGCAGAGCCGTTACAGATTCAGCTGCAATCTGAAAGGTCAGCACTTTGATTCCACCAGCCAATTTGAGGCAGAAAGACAGGGCTTTCTACCTCAGTAAAGAATTAGAATCTCAGAAACTCACAGGGGTAGTTCTACCCTGCCCTGTAGGATCGTTATGAGTCAGCATCAACTCAACAGCAGTGAGTTTGGTTATTGGATTGTCATTTTGTTATCTGAAGAAGGTTTTGTATATATGGATTGAACATATTAATTAATCTAAGAATAAGACTGGCCACAATAAACTCACAAAAACAAAAGAACCACAGAGCTTCCCCTAGAGGTACCATAATGGTAAGATTATCTGGGACTAAGGTGGAAGGTGTTCAGTGGCCTGGTAGATGACATTTTGTCATTATATTTGAACTTGAACTGTTTCCAATACTATTTATAATTGATTATTTCTGGTAAATGGGAAAGCAATAAATATTTATGTGTTCATCTTATCAGCTGAGACATCATTAAGCATCCTATTAATTTTAAGAGCTTATACACTAAACATTTTTACTCTTGGATTCATTCCCCAGGATGATGATAATGTCAACAAGAAGGGATTATTTGCCTCCTCATTTCTAATAATTTTACCTCTCTCACTTATGTTACTATAGTGGCTAGGCTTTCATACTCAGTGTTCAAGATCATTAGTGTTAATGAAAACTTCCATATGAGGTGAATTGTCTATGTGTGTTACAAAGAAAAAAAATGTATGATTTCTCTCTATGAGCTGAACATTCTATGTATATTTCTCATATTAACCTCATCATTCCTCCTCTTCTCTTATTTTGTTTTTCTTTGAACTATTGGATATTTAAATAGTTTTATTGGCATGTCATTCATATATCATACAATTCATTATCATAAACTCACATTAAGAAGAGCCGTGCAGTCGTTACCACATCAATTGGAGAATATTTTCTTCTTTCTAGTACTTGTTGTGATTGGTTCCCCATTTCTCCCAAACCTCCTCTCCCATGGCCCTGTTAAGTGCCTTCTAGTTACTCCAGACTCACTATGACCCAACTGCTGTACAACGGAATAAAACACAGTCAAGTTCTGCGCCACCCTCACAACTGTTCTTATCATTGAACCAACCGATTGTGGCAGCCACGATGTCAATCCATCTCAGCAAGGGCCTTGCTCTTTTTGGCTGCCCCTCCACTTTCTGCAGCAGGATGTCCTTCCTCGGGGGCTGTTTCTCCTGAGATGAAGGTAGGTAATGACCCTGTTGTTGCTAGGTGCCATCATGTCTGTTCTGACACGTAACAACCCTATATACAACAGAACCACATACTGCCTGGTCCTGTGCTTTGTAATGTGTTCAGACACCTGCCAACATCTTGTTTGGGGCTTTTCACTTGTAATGCATTCATTCTATGTTATTCAGTTCAAATTCTTTACTGCTGTTTGGTTAGCATTCTTTGCTTCATTTGTTTCTATACTGGTTCAAACATTAGTCATTCTTCCCCCTAGTTTTCTAATAGGTATGCTGCATTCTCAGTGGACAAAATTAAATTGTAACAATGACTTCATTTAGGTATACTTACAGAAACATATTTTTAATCATTTTATTCGGGGCTCATACAACTCATCATAATCCATAAAGACATCAATTGTGTAAGGCACATCTGTACATTCACTGTCGTCATCATTCTCAAAACATTTGCTCTCCACTTAAGCTCCTGGCATCAGCTCCTCATTTTCCCCTCCCTCCCTACTTCCCCCTCCCTCATGAACTCTTGATGATTTATAAATTATTATTTTGTCATATCTTACACTGTCCGGCATCTCCCTTCACCCACTTTTCTGTTGTCCATCCCCCAGGGAGGAGGTTATATGTAGATCCTTGTAATTCGTTTCCCATTTCTAGCCCACCCTCCTTCCACCCTCCCGGTATCGCCACTCTCACCCCTGGTCCTGAAGGGATCATCCATCTTTGCCTTTGCTTTTGTTGGGGTAAAGGACAGGGAGCTGAATAGAAAAGTCAGCTAATATTTTCATCTATTGTTTTCTCTATTCTTTCAAATATACTAGCATTTTAAAATAATAGAAACACAAATACATGGCTTTAAATTCAGACATAAGTAAAAGGATGCAGTTTTTCCCAAATGGGAAATTCAACTCCTGGGGTTCCTGGAGTGACACAGCAGGGGGCTTCAAAAGCAGAAACCTGGGCGCTATTCTGGATTGTGGGCTGCAGCACCACACTTTCTCAATGTCAGGGAGCACTAAGTAATTGGGTTTGTTTGTTTGTTTCTGAATAGAGGGCCATATGGCAAAGAAATTTAGTAATATATGAAAATAGCAAACCTACTACCACACTCCTCTCTAGCTCCCTAAAAGCAAATTATGTGTGTGTACATGTGCCTGTGTTTATTTATATGCTAACTCTGCTACTTCTTGACTTTATGAAATTTAGACAATGCCCACTAGATTTCTAATTTAAATAGACAAAAGAGCCTTTGGGGTGCCGTAGTTAATTGCTCAGTTGATAACCCAAAGGTTGTTCATTTGAATCTGCTCACTACTTCTCAGAAGAAAGATGTGCTAATTTGCTTCCTTGAAGTTTACAGTTTTACAAGCCCTATAGGGCAGTTCTATTCTGCTTTATAGTGTTTCTATGAGTCAGAATAGACTGATCAGAAATAGATGTTTGAGTAGATGGATCATAAGTCTACCAAAAGTCATAGATAATGTTTTGTTCTGCCTTGTTTTTGTGCATATTATTACCTCAGCATGTCTATTTAGATAAAACAGGTGGGTAAACAATCCAGAGGAGAAAACAATGGGATCAGTGGTTCTGGGGGGCATGGGAGAAGGGGAAGCGGGGGGGAAAGGAAGTGGGTGCTAACAAACCCAGGGACAGGGAACAACAATTGATCTAAAATCGATGGCGAGGAGGGTGTAGGACGCTTGATCAAGTGCAATGTAACCAAGAGGGATTACTGAAACCCAAATGAAGGCTGAACATGATAGTGGGACAAAAGGAAAGTAAAAGGAAATAGAGGAAAGAACTAGGAGGAAAGGGCATTTATAGAGGTCTAAATACAGGCATGTACATATGTAAATGTATTTATATATGATGATGGAGAAATATATCTGTGTACAAATATTTATAGGTTTGGTATTAAGGTAGCAGATGGACATTAGGCCCCGACTCAAGTACTCTCTGAACGCAAGAACACTTTGTTCTAATAATCCGGCATTCTGTGAGGCTCATCTTCACAACATTTTTGCTGAAAACAAAATGGGTGCACATAAGCAAATATGGTGAAGGAAGCTGATGGTGTCCGGCTATCAAAAGATATAACATCTTGGGTCTTAAAGGCTTGAAGATAAACACGTTGCCATCTAGCTGAGAAGCAACAAAGCCTACATGGAATAAGCACACCAGCCTGTGTGATCATAAGGTGTTGATAGTATCAGGTATCAGGCATCAAAGACCCAGAAAAAAAATCATATCATATATGAATGAGGGGAAGTGCAGAGTGAAGACCCAAAGCCCATCTTTCAGCAATTGGACATCCCCTTGAAGAAGGAGGAGATAAGCCAATCAGGGTGCATTGTAGCAACAATGAAACATACAACTGTCCTCTAGTTCTTTAATGCTTCTTTCCCCACCCTAACCCCTCACTATCATGACCCCAATTCTACCTTACAATTCTGGCTCAACTAGGGCATGTACAGATAAGAGCTGGAAATACAGGACTGATAAACTCCTCAGGATCAATATTGAGAGTAGCCATACCATGAGGGTAAGTGGAAGGTGGGGGGAAACCGGGGGAACCGATTACAATGATCTATCTATAACCCACTCCCAGGGGGATGGACAACAGAAAATTTGGTAAGGGGAGACATTGATCAGTGTAAGACATGACAAAATAATAATAATTTATAAATTATCAAGGGTTCATGAGGGAGGGGTGGCATGGATGGAGGGGAAACATGAGGAGCTGGTATCAAGGGCTCAAGTTGAATGAAAAGGTTTTGAAAATGATGATGGCAACAAATGTGCTTGACACAAAGGATGGATGGATGGATTATGATGTGTTGTATGAGCCTCCAATACAATGATTTTTTTAAAAAAAGAAGTTTATAAATCGAATACAATTTGTCAAAATTTGCATTATCAATGTCTCTCTATATTTAAGTAGATGTGTAGGGTTAGTTTCTATTTAAACAAGTAAAATGATCCTTTGCTTTATGTTTTATGTATCATTAAAATCCTTATAAAGAGTTAGAAAGATAATTGTAGATGTCAGTTGTTCCTATCAAAGTATCTAAGTACTTAAACTGCCACTCATCCATCATTTTTTAAGAGGTAGCGTATGATTGAGAGCCAATGGTACTGAGGAATGAAGCTCAAGTGGCCCTGAAGACATTAGCAATAAACAAGGCTCGAGGAATTGATGGAGTACCTATTGAAAAGCTTCAGCACACTGATGCAGTGCCAGCATCACTCCCTAGTCTATGCCAAGACATTTGGAAAATAGCTACCTGGCCAATTGACTGGGAGAGATTTGTGTGGGTGCACATTCCAAAGAAAGGTGGCCCAACAGAATGCAGAACCTATCAGAAAAATATCATTCCTATCATAGTAATATAATATTTTGCTGAAACTAATTCAAAACTGACTGGAAAAAATGCATTGATAAAACAAGCTCATTTTAGAAGACGGATATCATTATTGACATCAGTTGGTCTTGGCTGAATTCACTAATACCAGAAAGATGTTTACTTGTGTTTTACAGTATATGCAAAGGCAGTCAACTATGTGAATCATAACAAACTAAGAAACACCTTAGGACGAATGGGAATTCGAGAACACCTCATTGTACTCACACAGAAGCAGAGTAGAAACTCTCCTGGGGGTTTCCAAGTCCATAATCCTTTACAGGAGTAGAAAGCTTCATCTGTCTCTCTTGGAGCAGCTGATGATTTCCCCTGGCTGACCTCGCTGTGAGCAGCCCAGAGCATGACCACTACATCTGTAAGGGTTGTCATTTCCATGAGCGACTAGGCCCTGGAGAAGGACACCATAGATGCAAAAGTAGATGTCCAGGAAAAAAGAAAAATTCTGAGGTATGGAGTGACACAGTGCTGCATCAATGGGCTCAAACATAACAATCATTGGGAGGAGAGCACAGGGCCGGAATGTGCTTTGTTCTGGTTATCCTTAGGGTAACTATAAGTCAAACAAGAAATTGTAAAGATGTCACTGTGCAGATTCCAATTCATGACAACCCCACGTGTATCAGAGTAGAGGTGTACACCGTGTGATTTTCAATTGCTTTTTTGTTAGAATATAGCTTGCAAGGCCATTCTTCCCAGATCTAAACAAAGGGAAACATTTTTTGTGTGTTTTCATTGGACGACACATTACTAGATATTGTAGAAAGTATGATCATTAGTAAGAGCCAACAGAATCATCAGTACACAATAAGGATCTTATCAAAATATTCACTATGGGATATTTAATTTGCAACTCATGTAGCAAGAAATGTAACTTAATTCATCTTTATAGGTTATTGAAGGATGATCACAGAGGCTTATTAAGAAGAAATATTTAGATAACTGAAAATTGCATTGTTGAGAAAAAAAGGCCAGGAAAGTTATGTCCAGGAATTTTTTCCCATCATGACTATACACTCAGAGTAAGCTACTGAATGATTAAAAATCAGAAGAAGGTTATATCCTTTCTCCACAATTACCCAATCTGTATGCTGAGCAGATAATCCAAGAAACCTGAGTACATGAAGAAGAAACATCAAGATTAGAAGCTTTATTAACAACCTTTGACATGCATATAGCACCGATGAAACATACAAGTTTCCTCCAGTTCAGTGGTTCTCAACCTGTGGGTCACGACCCCTTCGGGGGTCGAACAACCCTTTCACGGGGGTTGCCTAAGACCATCGGAAAACACATATTTCTCATCTGGTAAGAAATAAGCTATCTCAGCCTTCACACTGACGTTGGCTTTTTAAGCATACTGCCACAAAATGTAGCAATGTAGTTTACTGTTGTTATATTAAGACTGTTACCCATGCTACACTGTGCTTCAAGATAAAATTTCATTTATTTGTAATTAGAAATAAATATTTCACAATATATAATTACGTATTGTTTGGTGATTAATCACTATGCTTTAATTATGTTCAATTAGTAACATTGAAAATACAGCCTGCATATCAGATATTTACATTACAATTCATAACAGCAGCAAAATCACAATTATGAAGTCGCAACAAAAATAATTTTATGATTGGGGGTCACCCCAACATGAGGAACTGTGTTAAAGGGTCGTGGCATTAGGAAGGTTGAGAATCACTTCTCTAGTTCTTTAATGCTTCCTCTCACCCACTAGCATGAGCCCAATTCTACCTTACAAATCCAGCTAGACAAGAGCATGTAGATGGGTACAGAAGAGAGCTGGAAACACAGGGAATCCAGGACAGATAAACCCCTCAGGACCAATAATGACAGTAGACATACCAGGAAAGCAATGGGAAAGTGGGAAGAGGGAGCCTTCTTCCGATTCTGATTCCACCTCAGTTTAAAGACCGCTTCAAAAATAAATCTCACACTTTGAGCACTAGTGACTGAAGGTTAAATGAGTCGTGGGATTATATCAAGGACATTGAACATGTTGTTGAAAAGACAAAAAGCAAATAAAAATATAATTAATGTCAGAAGAGACCAAACCTTGCACTTGAATGTAGCTGATGCAAATAAAAGAAATGATGAAGTAAAATCTAAAACTTCAAAGGGTGGCTCAAGAAGACTAAGCAAAACATGAGGTTAAATCTTGCAAAAACCTGAAATTGGGAAAACAAAACTGAAGAGCACACTCAGCATTCCACAAGCTGAAAACAGAAAAAATGTCAGCTGCTAGCTGCAATGTTGTGGAATTTTTATGGGCAAGATATTGAATGATGCAGGAACCATCCAAAGAAGATAGAAGGAATGCATAGTGTACAAGAAAAAATTGCTTGGCAATTCTTTTCATAAATTAGTC
Source organism: Tenrec ecaudatus (assembly GCF_050624435.1). Lineage (NCBI taxonomy): Eukaryota > Metazoa > Chordata > Mammalia > Afrosoricida > Tenrecidae > Tenrec > Tenrec ecaudatus. The sequence continues at coordinate 5,313,710 of NC_134538.1, forward strand.
ATAACCACACATCTAAGGCATTGAAGGAATAAGTAAGTTCAAGTGCCACTGAGGACATTGATGAAAAAAACAAGCTTCCAGGAATTGAGGGAGTATCAATGAATATGTTTCCACAAATGGATGCAGCACCGAAGGCCCTCGATTGTCTATCCCAAGAAATTCAGAAGACAACTGCCTGGCCAAATGGCTGGGAGAGATTAATATTTTTCCCATAAAAATGGTGGCTCAACAGACAGTGTAAATTATCAGGCAACATCAATAATATCACATGCAACTAAAATTTTACTTGAAGATAATTCAAACATTGGCACCAGGAGATCAAGGAAAAACTCAGAAATTCAAGTCAGATTTGGAAAAGGATATCATTGCTAATGCCAAATGGATCTTGATGGAAAACAGAATGCCAGAAAGCTGTTTTTCTGTACACCATGTGGATCAAAACAAACTGTGGATAACATTGCAAAGAAAGGGAATTCTAGAACACTCCACTGTGTTCAAGTGTAACCTGTACAGAGACAGCAAGGCAGACATTGACACAGAGTATGATACTGAATGGTTTAAAATCAGAAGAAGGTTATATCCTTTCTCCACAATTACCCAATCTGTATGCTGAGCAGAAAATCCAAGAAACTTGACTACATGAAGAAGAAACACCACCGGGATGAGAAGAAGCTTTATTAGCATCCTTTGACATGCAGATGACACAGCCTTGCTTGCTGAAAGCCAAGAGAACTTGAAGAATTTACTTATGAAGGTCAAAGACTATAGCTTTTGGGTTATAGCTCAACATAAAATAAATAAACAAACATTATCACTCCTGGATCAATAAGCAACATCATGATAAATGGAGATTAAAGATATCAAATAATTCATGTTTCTTGGATCCACAATGACTTCCCATGGAGGAATTCCCATTGAGGTCCAAAGAAGAACTCAAACAATGTATTCCATTGGACAAATATGCTACAAAAAAACTTCTTTTAAATACTAAAAACAAAGCTTTCACCTTGAGGACTGTTGTGCACCTGATCCAAGCTATGGTGTTTCCAATCGCTTCCTATGCACAAGGAAGCTAGAAAGCAAATATGGGAGATCAAAGAAGAATTGATGCATTTGAAACATAATGTTGGTAAAGACTATTGAAATTACTACCAGAAGAATGAACAAAGTTTGGAAGAAATGCAGACAAAAATGCTCCTTAGCACGAATGACAATACGATGTTCTATGTACTTCAGACATGTTTTCAGGAGGGTCCGATCGTTTTAGAAGGATCCAATGCTTGTTAAAACCAAAGATCTGCAAAAGAGAGAAAACCTCTTACTGGACTGGTTTAACACAGTGGTGGTAGCAATGGGCGCAAGTATAGCAAGATTGCCAGGGCTGTAGGCGAGGCAGCATTTCTCTATATTGTTCATGGGATCACCCTTTCCAGTTCCTGTCCTTGAACTTTATACACACCATCTCATTTAAATATCACAATATCCCAGGGGACAAACACTGTTACAGCCACATTTAAACATGAAAATTGATGCTCAACAAAGAAATTGGTTTCAAGGACAGGAAAAACAGGAGCCAATTCTTGAATCCAAATCCATAATTCTAAAGTAAGGTTATTTTCTCTAATTCATGGATTTTTAAGGTCTATTGTGTGCGATCCTGAAATCTCTGGAATGCTACCTATTTTACTTTGGTGTTGTTCTCACTTTATTTTTAAGAAAATATACAAGAAAATGTCTAGTCCATCTTAGGTTACCATTAATGCTACCATTAAAACTGGTTACCACTAAAACTGACGATCCAAATCCTTGAGAGAACATGGTAATATTATTCTACAAAAGAGTTGCTCAACAGAAGCCTTGCGGGGAAGTCATGGGAATCCAAGTTAGATTGGCTCTTGAATATAAAATACTATTCCCAAGGCAAACATTGTGACAAGTCCACAGCAGGTCTGCTTTCATGGTTCCCATTATGCTTGAAGTGGTGGGTTAGAGACCTTGAAGTGCTCACAGCAAAAAGAGCTATATTTATATTGTTATTCATCTCTCCATCTTTATGCTTTACTGATCATGAAATGAAGTCTTATAGCTTCCACACAACTTTCTTTCAAGACCAAAAATAGATATTAATATTAGAATGCATGCTGACCTGAAATCAGTCTTGGTACATGTTAAAATTGCCACTTAGCAAACATCTGCATTAATTCAATTTTCAAAGGCATGGCTATCCATAAACTAGCTGTATTAATGAAGTCCTATCCTTCAGCAACCTCTTAAAGCAGGATGGAGAACACCTATGTTTGCCTCAGACTGTATGAGGCTCATAAAACCACCAATATCAGCTAACATCGCACACATCACCAAATATTATAGGTGAGGTAATAAAATGTTTGACCAAATAGAGCAGGCTAATTGATATATTGGTAAAAAATTTGGGCCTACAATTATGTTATAAATATCCATATGGCCTTTGGGTGGAACAAAAGGTTCACCATCCCTCTCTTAAAGAGTAATATTGGGAGACAAAACTGACTACAGAGAAATCAAAAACTATTTTAGAACTTTTTATAGTTGCTTGCCCTTTTGAAACAATTTTTTAAAATATAGTATGTACAAAATGCCACAGAAAAACAAGACATTAAAAAATTACATTCTAAAATATAATCATATCTCTGCTTTGAAAAACAAAATCACTACTAACCTAAAGACTAAGTGTCAAATGAACTCAGTTCAACTTTCACCAGACACTCTAATTTTAAATTAATAATAATAAGGGATACAAATAATAGGATATTACTTTGGATGAAATTTTTTCTCATCACCCACAAAAAGTAGAATATGATTATTTGGGTTCTTCAAACAGCAGGAAGAATAAAATGGTGAATTTAACTTTTTAAATTTTTTTATACAACTCTTATCACAATCCATGTATACATCAATTGTGTAAAGCACATTTGTACATTCATTGCCCTATCATTCTCAAAACATTTGCTTTCCACTCAAGCCCCTGGCACCAGCTCCTCATTTTTCTTCTCCCTCCCTGCTCTTCCCTCCCTCATGAAACCTTGATAATTTATAAATTATTATTTTGTCATATCTTGCCCTGTCTGACATCTCCCTTCACCCACTTTTCTCTTGTTTTCCCCCCAGGGAGGAGCTTATATTGTAGATCCTTGTAATCTGTTCCCCCTTTCCAACCCACCCTCCCTCCACCCTACCAGTATCGCCACTCTCACCACTGGTCCTGAAGGGATCATCCGCACTGCACTCCCTGTTTCCAGTTCCTATCTATACCAGCGTGCATTCTCTGGTCTAGTCATACTTGTAAGGTAGAATTGGGTTCCTGAATTTGGGGGGGGCATTTAGGAACTAGAGGAAAGTTGTATGTTTCATTGTTGCTACATTGCACCCTGACTGACTTGTCTCCTCCACGAGACGCTTCTGTAAGGGGATGTCCAGTGGCCTACAAATAGGCTTTGGGTCTCCACTCCACACTCCCCACCTCATTCACAATGATATGATTTTTTTGTTATGATGCCTGATACCTGATCCCTTTGGCACCTCGTGATCGCACAGGCTGGTGTGCTTCCTCCTTGTGGGCTTTGTTGCTTCTGAACTAGATGGCCGCTTGTTTACCTTCAAGCCTTTAAGATCCCAGACGCTATCTTTTGATAGCAGGGTACCATCAGTTTTCTTTGCCACATTTGCTTATGCGCCCGTTTGTCTTCAGCGATTGTATCAGTGAGGGGAGCACACAATGATATGACATTTTGTTCTTTGATGCCTAACTGATCCCTTCGGCACCTTGTTATCACATAGGCTGATGTGCTTCTTCCATGATGGCCGCTTGTTCACCTTCAAGCCTTTAAGACCCCATACGCTATCTCTTTTGATAGTTGGGCACCATCAGCTTTCTACACTACATTTGCTTATTCACCCACTTTGTCTTCGGCGGTTATGTTGGGAAGGTGAGCATCATAGAATGCCAATTTAATAGAAGAAAGTATTCTTGCATTGAGGGAGTACTTAAGTGGAGACCCAATGTCCTTATTCTACCTTAATATTAAACCTATAAATATATGTACATAGCTCTATTTCTCCATCCTAATATATAAATATGTTTACATATGTACATGTCTTTATAGAGGTCTAGATAAACTCATCTCTTTTGATGGTAGACAGCAGCTCCCTCATTTTTCTTCTTCACCTCTTCTACTTCATCAAATCACTGTCCTTTCATGTCCCTCTTCATTTGGGAAACAAAGAGCAGGGTCAGGTAAATAAGGTCTGTGGGGCAAGAGAGGCATGCTGTTTTTGCCAAAAACTGGCACAACGAGATGGCTGCATGAGCAGGTGCACTGTCATGGTGACAGCACCAGTCCTCCATCTGCCATAAATGAGGCCCTTTTTTTGTCACACTGTTATGCAATCTTTTCAGAACAACTAAATAGAAAGCTTGATTAGTACTCTGACCTGGAAGAACAAACTACAAATGCACTACAAGTCAACATTTTCATCTACTACAAGTCGACATTTTTCATCTGACAGATGTCCAGAATGAGGTTTGGCAGCAATCAACATTTCAACTTTTTTTAAATGAGAAAACCACTCTTACACTTGAGTTTTTCCCATAGTGTTGTCCTTGTAAGCCGTGTTCAACATCACAACAGTTTCTTCGGCATTTTTACCGGGCAGGAAACAAAACTTCACAGCTGCACACCATTCTCTTAAATAGGCCATCATATAAAAAGAGGTTTAAACAGAAGTGCTTTTACAAAAAATTTCACTGTGACCAGAGAAAATATTTCCCAGCAATGCCACTGTGTACACTAAGTCAGATAGACTTGCTCAATGCTCACGTAGCAGGAAACTTGTATACTACTAAATCTCTGTTCCTCCCACCACAATTCAAGTTTGGGGGTTGCAGGACACCCTCTCATATGAAGGTGAGTGTACCTGACCCAAGCCATAGTATTTCCAGATGCCTCATTTGCATGGGGAAGCGAGGCAAGGAACACAGAAGTCGATAGAAGAATTGGTGCATTTGAACAACAGTGTTGGCAATGATCATAGGCTGACAATTAAATGAAGAAATCTGATTTGGAAGAAGTACAGCCAGAATGCTCTTTAGAAGCAAGAAGAGTGAGACTTCTTTCTCACATACTTTGGACATGTTATCAGGAAGGAGCAGTATCTGAAAATGACATCCTGGTGGGTGAGGGCCAGTGAAAATGGAAGAACTTTATGGGATGGAGTGATACAGAGGCTGAAACAGTGGGCTCAAACATCACAACAGGGAAGAAGTGATACAGGACCTGTTCCGTTCTATTGTGCATTGGGTCACTTTAAATAGGAAGTGATTGGATGCCACCGAATAACAGCAGCACGCCAATCTAGAATCCTTGGGTGGCACAAAGTTAATACACTTGGAAATGAACTAAAAGTTTGTAGGCTCAAGCTCATCCAGAGAAAATGATGATAGAGCTTGGTAGTCTCCTTCAAAAAATCAGCCGACACAAATTCTGTGCAGCAGGGTTATGCTCTGACACACATGAGGTCATCATGGTTATGCTGCATTGTTATTAAGTGCCATCAAGGCAGGTCAGCCCCATTGCTGCCCTATGTACAGAGAACGAAACATTGCCTGGCCCTGCACCGGCCTCACAAGTGTTTCTATGCTGGAGTCCATGGTTGTCTTCACTCTGTCAAAGGCAGCCCATCCATGGCCATTCCCTTTTTTGCTGCCCCTCTGCTTTACGAAGCATGATGTCTTTTTACAGAGCCCGGTCTCTTGCCTGTAAGGAATAGCTGGCTGTACTTCTTCCAAGACATATCTGTTTACTCTTTTGGCAGTCCATAAAACAACAACAAAATAGCCCTCACTGTCATTGAGCCAACGCTCACTCATAGTTACCCTATAGAATGGAGTAGAAGCACCCAGATGAGTTTGTGAGATTGTACTATTTACCGTAGTAGAAGGTCCCGTCTTTCTCCCATGAAGTGACTAGAGATTCAGAATTGCTGACCTTGTGGATCAAAACCCAGTCCATAGCCACTGCCACCAGGCTCCATGCACCTGTGGTGTTCTTTGCCAACACTGTAGTTCAAATGCATTGAATTTTCCTGTCTTCCATATTTAGTGTCTAACTTTCACATGCATGTAAGGTAGTGAGTGCATGAGTGTGCAAACATTTCTATATCTACTCCAGCATTTATTGTTTTCTGTTTTATTAAACTTCACTATTATAGCTGGAGTAAAAGATCACTCGTTTTGATTTTCATCAATTCTGCTCTGTTCTATAGGCTCACCATGGTTTGAAATTTACTTGAGAGCACTGAGCCTGGCTTGGGTTTGGTTTAATGGTTAATGGCCACAAGCATGGCCCAATATGTTTGTTGGTTTTCTGAATGCCTTCTTTGGTGCTCATGTCTTCTGCCTGTTTTTAATTTGGATTTTTGTCTTTTGGCCACTGAGAAAGTGATGCTTTCCATGCATTTTTGAAATTGGCACTTGGTTGGGTATGTCCTTGGCCAAATATGTTTTCCCTATCTGTGGATTCTCTTTTGGGAAAAATTTTTGAGGAATATAAATATTTAATTTTTGTTACTGTTATTCCTAGGTGCTGTTGAGTTGAATCCAACTCATAGTGACACTGTGTACAACACCTGGCCTGGTGTCATCCTCACAAGGGCTGTTATGCTTAAAGACACTATTGCAGCCACTGTGCCAATCCATCTCTTTAAGAGTTTCTTTTATTTTCAATGACCCCCTACTTTACTGAGCATGATGTTCTTCTCCATGGATTGGTGCTTCCTGATAACATATCCAGTACATAACTCACAGTCGTACCGTCCTCCCTTCTAAGGAGAATTCTAGATGCATTTCTTCCAAGACAGATTTGATTGTCATTCTGGAAGCTCATGGCACTGTCAGTCCTCTCTGCCAGCAACAGAATTCTAATGTATCACATCTTCTCTGGTCGTTGCTCATTGTATAAGCTTCACCTGTTTAGGAGGTGATGGGAAATTCCATAGCTGGGGTCAGGTATAGCGAAAGTGATATAGTTACTCTTTTTCATTTTAAAGGGGCCCTTTGCAGCAAATTTTTCTCAATGGAATGCTTCCTTTGGTTTCTTTTATCAATGCTGTTTGTGGGTCAAAGTACAGTGAAACCCTTGACAGAATCAGTCTTTGCTCCATGTATCATGGTGGTGTCTATTGGTTTAGTTGTGATGATTTTTGTCTCTTGATATCAAGTTGAAATCCTAATTGAAAAGTGAGTCATTGATCTTCATGAGCGAGGGCTTCAAGTCTTCCTCACTTTGAGCATGCGATGCCATATTATCTGTATATCGCAGATTGTTAATAAACCCTCCTCCAGTCCTGACACTGATTTTGTCTTCACATAGCCCAGCTTCTCAGATGGCTTGCTCAGCATACAGACTGAATAAGTATGGTGAGAGAAAGTAACCCTGATGCACACTTCTGGGTGTAAACAAACTACTCAGTGTGCTCTTGCTCCTTTAAAGGCATGCCTCACATCGATGTACACGTTCAGCACTTACTCTTTAGACAAGCCCAATTGTCTAGTTTATGGAAGCCTATCTTAGCAGCTTTTCCTACTATCTGTGTAAATTATAAGAAATAACCTAGGCTAGACTTAGTGGCTCCACTTAACAGAGTGCCCTCCATTGTCACTTCTGCATAAAATATTTAAGGAGCCTATTGGCATATTGGTTACATGTAGGGTTGCTCAGTAGAGTGAAATTACCAACCACTCCATGGAAAAAAGCAAAACTCTCCACTCCCATGAAGAGTTACGGTCTCAGAAGTCCACAGGGAGAGTGCCACATTGTCCTATAGGGTTGCTATGCATTGAATTGACTCAATGGCAGAGAGGGAGGGGGGGGAGGAAGGAAGGAAAGAAGGAAGGAAGGAAGGAAGGAAGGAAGGAAGGAAGGGAGGGAGGGAGGGAGGGAGGAAGGAAGGAAGGAAGGAAGGAAAGAAGGAAGGAAGGAAGGGAGGGAGGGAGGAAGGAAGGAAGGAAGGAAGGAAGGAAGGAAGGAAGACAGAATGTTGCTAAGCCACAGAGTCTAAAATGGTTACTGTGGTAGTCAAATGATTTTATGTCAACTAGACTCTACTGGCCAGAGGTGGAGTCAAACCTGCCAATCAGGTCTCAGCCTGATGGTGCTTCCTTAGGGGTGTGGTCTTCTCAAAAAGAGGACCCTGGGAGAGAGAAGGGCTCCTTTCCCCTCTCCCCGCCACCTTCAACTTCCTGCTTGCTAGTTACCCTGAATCTGGTAGAGCCATGCCATAGTTCTACCAATCTTAGGTCCATAGGACACTTCTCTTTGTACCCACTGGCCTGTGATCTTTCTACATTCTGTATCATTGCAGGTGGCTGCGTGGGTTGTAAGAGGGACTTATGGACTAGCATCAGACTCATTGACTTGAGTTGGATTAAGCTTGGATGTTTCTTGATATATAATTGCTTCATCATTTAAAGCTCTTTCTCAAAAATGTTTTGAAAATGATGATGACAACCTATGTACAAATGGACTTGACACAATAGATGCATGCATAGATTGTGATAAAAAATGTATTAGCCCCCAATAAAAGGAATAAACAAACAAACAAATCTCTTTCTTATACATATAGGAGTGTCACTGGATTTGTTTCTCTAGTCAATCTGGCCTAACGCAGTTATCTTTTAAATAGTCTTCTAGAAATATTTAAATCGGAGGCATTTAAATAGCACTGATATACATGAAAGGGAATATCCCAAACTAAAACATCTAGAAGAAAACCCGATTGTTGCACTGGAAGAAAATGGTCCTAGTGAATCCATAGCAAAATTAAAGTTAGATGAAAGCAACATGAGACTCTCTTGAACAAGCACAAATGCTGTTGCTTTCTACTTTAGCACGCCGTCATGGGATCCCAAAGGTACCGAGATCTGTTCTTGATCACACGCACCCGATCACAAATAAAGAGTTAAAGAGAAAAGAAAAAAAAAAGCAAACCCATTGCTTTCAAGTCAATTCCAACCCATAGTGACTCTATAAGCTTAATAGAATTGCCTCACGGGATTTCCAAAGCTATAAACCTTTACAAAACACAGATTTTCACATCTTTCTCTCATAGAGCAGCTTGTAGATTTGAACTGTTGACCTTTCAGTTGGCAACCAATTACTTTAGCTACTGTGCCACCAGGGCTCTTATTCCCAGTGATGCAACAAGAAGATACTAAAACTTCCTACTTATTTCGGGTGCAACTGACTGCATGGAGGAGGGCATATCTATCCCCGGTATTGCCCCGGCAGGGACCAGATCTGCCTCCATGCTTCATCCTATTCTGACACCAGTAATTCTTCCCACAGACGCTACTCCAACGCTGGGTTCAGTCATTCTCTGCAACAGCCACGCACACAGAACACACATGCAGTGTGCAGAATTAAGGGGCATATTAGGGAAGTTAATGGGTTAGGATCAGCAAGCATTAAGGATTCAATTATTGGTTGACAGCAACATCTATCCTCAGAGCATCCAAGTCTCTCTGCCAATCAGCCGCTGAGCCACAGGGTCCTTTGGTCTTTCCCTCCATGTGCCAGGAAGCCAGCCTATGCCTCCGTCTCATAATTTGAGTGTCGGGCCAGATAAAGGGAAGGTCCCCCATAGTCTCGGCACTGCTCCTCTGTGCCACAGTCTCTCGTTCATCCGACACTTCAGACAGAGATCGTGAATGTGCTCCTCCAATGATCCTGGAATTTCCCTCCGTGTGCAAGATGGCAGTTGTACACTGAGGAATGGCTTTGATTGAGGTGTGGATTTTGTCTCTAAACCAGGCAGGTCCCCAAGGAAAACGAAGGCTCAGGTCTTAAGTCGCACCTTCTCATAAAGTAGTCTTACAGAATGCCCCCCACCCAAGAAAACAAAAAGTGGGGCCTGGTGCATGCCCCCAACTAAGGTCCCACCTTCCTCCTCACAGCCGTAGAGTCAAGGGTCAACTCATAGTGACCCCTTACGGCAGAGCAGAACTGAACCTTTGAATTTCTAGGGCCATAATTCTTGACAGGAGTAGAAACTGGATCCTTCTTTCTCAAATGTCCTTCCCTGTCTTCCCAAAATGGCTGGTGGTTTTGAACTGAGAACCTTGTGGTTAACAGTCCAATGCATAACGACAATACCATTGGGACTCCTTGTATTAGAGAACTCTCTCCAAAATGAGATGATAGACACAGGAGTCCCAGAAAATTAGAATATGTCCCATAATGACATTTCTAGAAGGGTCATGTTAAGTCAGCTACACAGCAATGGTAGTCTTATAATTACAATCTTCAACATTCCCTGAAAAGGAAACTAGTTTAAAATAAAGTAACTATTGTTGTTAAGTGCCTTTGAATCAGTTCTAACTCATACAGATCAGAATTGACTCGATGGCAATGGGTTTGGTTCCTTTTGTGTATACTCCCTAGCTGACTGAGGTAGTTAGTTTATTGTGCCTACCTGGCTGAGAAACACAAGTGGGGTTAATTGAAGGGAGGGGGGATAAATGGCTTTTCTAGTTCTCCTGTCTCTTGCTTTGTGATGGTCACACCAGGATGCAGCTGCTTTAGCAGTTCCCTGTTTCAGCTTTCAAGGCTGACTTCCTGCAAGACATCCCCAAGGAGAAGCCACATGAACCTACCCTGATGCAGCCCAGGGTGCTGGAGCAGCCTTGTGGAGACCCCTGCCAGCGCTTAGATGCTTACACGTTCGCTGACTCAGCTTTCCTCCTGCAGTCAGCGTTATTGCATGTGCTTTGTGAGATGGAGAAGGACTTTGTGGATTGATGTCAGACATATGAGTTAATGCTGGACTTCTGGGCTTGGGCAGCACTGGGTTGGGATGCTTTCTTGATGCATACTTAACCTTGATGTAGAACTCGCTCTTATACATGACTTTCTGTGGATTTGTTTCTCTAAAGTACCCAGACTAATACAATATGGTACCTTGGGAGTGGGGTCCTGGATAAGGTGAACAGACCTCCCACTTTTGGCAGGACAGTCCTGGTTTTAAAAAAGTCCAGATTTTTTTTTCCATTTTTAATAAACAGTTTTATTAGAATATAATCCTAATATCATACAATTCAACAGTTCAATCATATCAAGAGGAGTTGTACAATCATCCCCACAATCGATTTCAGAACCGATTCTTCTTTATTGTTCTCCTCGGTATTAGCTCCCAACTATCCTCCCAACCCCTCTGCCTAGCGCCCAGTGAACTCTTAATCTAGTTACTGTCTCTAGAGATTCACCACCTGGATTTCATATACCAAAAAAGGGACCGAAAAAAAGGATCAAAACAGCCAACAACAATGAACAAAACAATAGCAAAATAGCCAAAAACAAAACAAAGGGAAACTCCAGTTAAAAAGGAAACAGAAAACATTAAAAACGAAAACAAAAGGGGGATCAAATGATATGGTGTTAGATTTTAACCTAACTAGATTTGCCATAATCCACTTTCCAATGCACTCTGTATGATAAGCAGGGTATTCACATCCCTGGTCTATGTTCAGTGGGGCTTGACTGGAAGCTTAATCCATGTGTATTTCCTCTTTACTTTTTTTTTTTCCCCCATTTTTTAAAAACATTTTACTAGGGGCTCATACAACTCTTATCACAATCCATACATATACATACATCAATTATATAAAGCACATCTGTACATTCTTTGCCCTAATCATTTTCTTTTTTTCCCCTTTTCTTTTTTTTTTACATTTTATTAGGGGCTCATACAACTCTTTTTTTTTAAAATCTTTTTATTGGGGCTCATAAGGCTCTTATCACAATCTGTGCATACATCAAATGAGCAAAGCACCCTTATACATTCGTTGCAGTCGTCACTCTCATAATTCACCTTCCACTTGGGTTCCCGGAATCAGCTCGGTTTCCCTTTTTTTTCCCCCATCCCCCTCCCTCCCCGATCCCACCCCTGGTCCCTTGATAGTTTATAAATAATTATTATATCTTATCTTACACTCCCCGGCGTCTCCCCTCACCCGCCTCCCCCTTGACAATCTCCCAGAGAGGAGGTTACACATAGATCTCCGAGATCAGTTCTCCCTTTCTACATGCCCTTCCCTCCTGGTGTCGCCTCTCCCACCGCTGGTGTTGAAGGGTTCATCTGTCCTAGATTCCCTGTGCCTCCAGATCCCCACTGCACTGCTGTACATCCTCTGGTACAACCAGGTCCGCAAGGCAAGGTAGGATTGGGGTCATGAAGATTGGGAGGGGAGGAAGCGCTCAGGAACTAGAGGAAGGTTTTGAGTTTCATTGTTGTTACACTGAACCCTGTGTGGCCCATCTCCTCCTCACTACCCCTCTGGAAGGGGTGTTCAGCTCTCTACAGGTGGGCATTGGGTCCCCATCATGCACTCCCCCTCTTTCACGGTGATGTGATTCTCACCACCACCCCACCTTTGATGTTGGAGACCTGGTCTCCTCTGTCCTTCATGGTCACCTATGTTGGTGTGCTGCTTCTGTGTGGGCTCGGTTGCTTCTGGGCTAGATGGCCGCTTGTTTGCTTTCAAGCCTTTAAGTCCCCAGATGCTATATCTCTCAGTAGCCGGGCACCATCCACCTTCTTCACCACACTTGCTTATGCACACTTTCGTCTTCAGCCATTATGTGAGGAAGGTGATCACACAATGATTGTTTTTGTTCCTTTGTACCTGCTACATGGTCCATTCAACACCTTGTGTTCGCTTAGGCCGTGTGCTTCTTCTCTGTGAGCTTTGTTGCTTCTGAGCTAGATGGCCGCTTATTTGCCTTCAAGCCTTTAAGACCCCAGACGCTATATCTTTTTTTGATAGCCGGGCACCATCAGCTTTCTTCACCACATTTGCTTACACACATGGCTGTCTTCAGTGATCATGTCGGGAAGATGGGTATCCTGCAATGGCTGCTTAGCAGGGCGAGGTGCTATTGTATTGGGGGATTATGCATGAGGAGGCCCAAGGTCCATCTGCTACCCTACTACTGAACCTATAAATATATGCGGGAGGACAGGCCACACCTAGGGAGGTACATGAGAGCCCAGCATAAAGAATGAGTAGTGGGGTAGAGAGAGGGAGAACCGGGAGGGGGACAATCTGAATGGATGGTATGGGGGGGGGCAGGGTACTAACCCACCCGGGGGAGAGTATCGGTTGTGTCCCCACAGATCTGGAACATGCATACGGACCCCAACACGACACACCAAACAAGGAGGGCAACGCAAAGTACAGAGGTCTACACAAAGAGGTTGGACGACAAGCCGGCCCAAACCAGAATTAGGCCGACCACCACACTCGAAGGGAATACCACAGAAAACAAAAATAGATCGTCTGGAGTGGGAAAGGAACTGACCCACCACACCACATCCAGAAGGAAGCTGAAACAAAAGAAGGAGAAAGGACGTAGTGGAGTACACCTGGGTCCACCAAGCCCAAAGTCGATAGACCAGCTAGAAGGGCCCATCATACAGAGAGGACCATTCAGCTGAGCACACTACGAGATACGACATCCTGCACCAACACATGGCCCTACATGGGACAGCACCTGAGGCACAATGGGGGATGGGCGACTGAGCTGACCCCGCCACACTGAGGCAAACACTGGGGGCGTGCAATGGAGCAGCGGAGGAAGCAGAGCAGAGGGAGCCCGAGGGAGTATAAAGGATGGTCTACAGGCCAACGAAAGGACCTTGAACTACTAGCAATTTTTCTTTTAATATTTTCTATCTTTTTGCTTAGTCTTTTTAAATTTGTTTTGTTTTTTACCTTGTAAATTTTGTATGTTAGTGGCTTTTCTGCTTATCAGCGTGTCGCTGTTGCTTCTGTCAAAGCCATGTTCTTATGGGCCACTTGGGTACAGTCAAAGTCATATCCATTTGTATGCACATATTGCTATGTCAGCAGGTCCACCTAGACAAGATAGGCTGGACAAATAATGAGAGAAGAAAACAACAGGACCAACGGTCCTGGAGGGACATGAGAGCGTGGGAGGTAGGGGAAGGGAGGAGGTGTCGCCCAACACAGAAACAAGGGAACAACGAATGGTTCTAAACCAGAGGAGGGAGGGGAGGGGAGGACTGGAAGGGAGTGACCAAGAGCAAGGTAACTGAGAGGAACTACTGAATCCAGAATGAAGGCCAAACATGGTAATGGGTCGGGAGGAAAGCGAAAGGAAATAGAGGAAAGGAGTAGGAGGCAAAGTGCATACAGAGAACCCTAAATACAGACACGTACATATGTAAATATATTTATGTTTATGGGGGTAATAGATTTATATGTAGATTTTTTTAAGAGGACCTGATGCAAAGGGCTTAAGTGGAGAGCAAATGCTTTGAAAATGATTAGGACAAAGAATGTACACATGTGCTTTATACAGTTGATGTATGTATATGTATGGATTGTGATAAGAGTTGTATGAGCCCCTAATAAAATGTTTTTTTAAAAAAGTCCCGATTTTTGGAAAGAATGCACGACAAGCTAGGGAATGGTGAGAGAACGGGAAGGGAATATACATAATACATAATGCCATTCGAACAGCTGCTGATTTGTTGCCCGTAGATGTGGAAAATGTTGTTATTAAAGTATATTCTTATTTCTATATATACACTGTGCACGTTGAAATGCTTAAAGAATTTTGTGAAACTGCGGAAGTCAAATATCAGAAAATACTTCGATACAGTAAAACACACTGGTTAGCTCTTTTGCCAGCTGTCGAAAGAATTTTGAAAATATACAATCCTTTGAAATCCTACTTTCTATCACAGGACAAATATCCTAGAATTTTAGAAGAGTTTTTGAAAAAGAATCTTCAAAAATGTGGCTAGAGTTTGTACACAATGAAGCAGCTCTTTTTCAAAATGCTATAAAACTTATAGAAGGTGACAAAGTTTATGTAATCAAAGTAGTAAATGAAGTTAATAATTTAAAATTTCAGTGTCAGGAACGGTTAGAAATTAATTTTTTGCCATTAACTATCTGTAGTAGTATAAGCCAGCTAGAAGAACAAGGTGCAATAAATCGTACAGATATCATGAATCACATTAAAAAGTTCTATAGTAACTGCATAGATTATTTAGAAGAGTGGACGGTACCTTGCAATGATATTGAACATTTTCATTGGGTTACATTAAAACAAGAATTTAATTGGAATGATGTGCAAAAATCATTCGATCATATTACTCAAAATTTCTCATATAGTAATATTTCTGAAAATGATATTTTTAATGAGGTATCATTAAAATATATATTGATAAGGAAAAGGTTAAATCTTGGGCATCAGTAAAAATCACAATAGAGAGCAAATGGTTAGAAATATTTCATCATTTTTAAACAAACCACGTTCCACACAATAATGCACTAAAAATTATGGAATATGCGCTGTCCTTACCAGGAACTAATGCTGCAACTGAATGCATTTTTACTGTGGTAAATAAAGTGTGGACATCAGAAAAATCACAATGAAGTGTTGAGACTTTGAAAGCCACTTTATGTGTGAAATATGATTTAACAAATTCTTGTGAAAAATTTCATGACCTTTTAAACACCAGCAATCTACTGAAAAAATAATTCACTCAAATGAGAAGTATGCCAAAGAATAAAATAATACTATACATAATTTTAATGTGTTATATTTGTAAACTGTACATATGCTGAAATTATAAAATATATATTACAATACTATTTTGTGTTCTGTGAAAATTTTTATTGCTCCATTTGGCCAAATTTTTAATCAAGAAGCTCCCTGCCCCCCAGGTCAATGGTATCCCGCTTTACCAATGTTAAAATCTGGTCACCTTAGTCCTGGAGAAACAAATCATAAGATGGAGAGTAGATGTTTGTTTGACCTCTCCTTCATGGTAGTTTTTCTTTGTCTAGCCAGAGGTCAGATAAAGCCACACTTTACTCACTTGTTTTCTGGGGAAAATATGCCAAGTATGAAAATAGAAAGTTTGTAAGCCCACTTGGCTTTGAACCATTAAAATTTGATCTTTAGATGGGTTTAAGGCACAGGCGTCCTCAAACTATGGCCCTTAGGCCACAAGCAGTCTGCGAGGACATTTATCCGGCCCACCAGGTGTTTTTGCCCCGTTTGTTTTTTACTTCAAAATAAGATATGTGCAGTGTGCATAGGAATTTGTTCATACTTTTTTTTAAAACTATAGTCCAGCCCTCCGATGGGTCTGAGGGACAGTGAACTAGACCTCTGTTTAAAAAATTTGAGGACCCCTGGTTTAGGCCACATCTGCAAAGAAAGATATGCCCCACCCAGTGCTTTGGAGTACTCAGGAACCAATGTCTTTATCAGAAGCTGGAGGAAAAAATCTGGAAACATAAAGAAAACTCCCCTCTGGGACTGAATGTTAAAGGGAGCCTGAGAGCAGGCTGAAACGCTTGCTTGGTGACCACCTGGATCTACATGTTGAGTAGAAGTGGGAGAAATGCAGCAATAAAGAGACAGGTTGAGTTTGGCCACTGACACCTGTGGACTTGGTTTACAGGGAAAAAAGACGAGAGCGGGTTGACGGGTCTAAAGTTCATGACCTAGCACAAGGGGGCTAGGCTTGTTGAGTATGGGTGAGAGCCCATGGTCTAAAGGCCAGGTGACCAATGGGCACCCTGTGAAGGCTGAGTGACGCAGCCCCACTGAGTTGACCAGAACCTGACCTGATGGAGATTTTTGAGCCTGTGAACCTCTGCATATTGTTGCTGACTTCATGGATGGCCTGTCCGGATTTGACTTTGATTATGGATGCGGACTTCACAAGGTTCTAACTGGACTGAAGATTCTTCATTTCGAAAAATATGATTGTCTTCTCAGAGAACTGGGTTGATGTAAGTGGGCAGTATATAAACTGGATACTCAAAATTGCGGGGATAAAGGCATGAAGTGGTTGGCTCACAAACTTTCATAGGTGGGGGAACATATTTACAGGATTGTAGGATTAAGGGGTAGGTGTTACTTAATTGCAATCTTAAAGCTAAAGAATTATGCACAGGTGCCAGGTTGGCAAGGGGTGGATTGAGGTAGTTTACTGTGCCAACCTGGCCGATAAACACATGTGAGGTTAATTGAAGGGCAGAGGGATAAATAGCTCAGTAGCCTCGCCTTTCTAGTTCTCAGGTCTCTTGTTTTGTGATGGTCGCACCAGGATGCAGTTGCCTTAGCAGTTCCAGTCTTCAGCTTGCAAGGCTGACTTCCTGCAAGACATCCCCAAGGAGAAGCCACATGGAGCTACCCCGATGCAGCCCTAGATGCTGGAACACCCATGTGGAGACCCCTGCCAGCGCTGAGATGTTTGCACGTTCACTTACTCCTGGAGTTGGCATCATTACATCTGCTTTGTGAGATGGAGGAGGACTTTGTGGATTGGTGTTGGAAATACACACTAATGGGTTAATGCTGTACTTGTGGGCTTGGGCAGCACTGGGTTGGAATGTTTTCTTGATGTGCACTTAACCTTTATATAAAACTCTTATGCATGCGTTTCTGTGGATTTGTTTCTTTAAAGTACCGACTAATACACTGAATTTCCATTTTTCCAAATTAGAGAGATTTGTGTTAATATTTCTTTAAATATTTTTCTGTCCCTATCTGTTTCTTCTCCTCCAGAGTGTCTTAGTTTGTTATATATAGTATATTATGAATGATACACTCTATTATAACTCCTATTATATTAGGTTGCTTGCAGTTGTCCAATTGTTCATTAATGCTATGTTCTTTTTTTCCTTGTGTGTTTCATTCTGGAAAAAAAAATCTGTTGCTGTAAATTTTGTCAAATTCATTGAACTTTGTTGTCTAACGTGTCTGATTTTCCTTCACTCAATCCAGTATTTGCATCTTGAACACTACAGTTTTCCTTTCTAGGAGTTTGCTCTTTTAAATATCATTCATGTATTTACTTCACATTTAAGTGTTTTATTGTACATGGTTTTGCTGCTGAGAATCTACACAGTAGCATAGTCATACATGTAAATTAAATTTCTGCATGAATACAATTGCATTATATTCTTTAAGCTCTAAAATCACTTTCATACTCTTTTTATTTTTCTGAATTGTTCTTCTCCCACAAACATAAACTCATTGCCCCTGAAGGTTCCCCTCTAACCTTTCAAATTACTATTGTCAATTTCATTCACTGTAGATAGTCCTTAAAAGCTCATAGTGTTAAAGGCAGACATCCTGTACACGTTAGACAAACTGTTGCTTGGTTTTAAGACTACTGATGACATTTTTGGTTTAAATTAAATCAAACTTTAATGATTTTTAAAGATGACCTCGGGTAATAGTTTAGGGATCCATCCAACTCCCATGACGCTGGGGAGTTTGGAGTGCATAAGAATGTGGACAATGTGCTCTGCGCTCCTCCTCTTTTGACCAACATGCTCAGCCATGGTAGCTGAGCCACGTCTACTTTGTCTAGTCTCACAGCCAGGGAAGCAGTTCTTTATGGAAGCAATTAGCCACATGGTCTATTTCCTTCTCCTTGTACTCACTCTCTTTATCCTCTCTTCCTCTAAGTGGATAAAGACAAATTTTGGTACCTTGGATAGCTGCTTGAAAGCTGTTCGCCACCCTGGCACTATCCATCGAGCTGGGAGGTAGAACACAAGCGCTAAACGTGTTTTTAAGCAGATTAACTAGGATATCTCCTGAAATGATGACTTTAAACTTTCACGGAATAAAATACCCTGGGATATTTGTTTGTACTACAGCTTCTCTTTCAGGTTGCTGTAAAATTACCTGCTACACACCGTGTTGGGCTGGGTGGACTAGAGAAACAAATACAGAGATACTCATATACATATAGGAAAGACCTTTATAACAAAGAGTAATTGTATATTTTTAAAAGTCCCAGCCCTGTCCAGATCAAGTCTGTAAGTCCAATATTAGCCCATAAGTCCTATGCTAGTCCATGAATTCTTCTTCAGACTCAAACAGCACATGCAATGATGCAAAACGCAGGAAGATCACAGGCCAGTGGGTGCAGACTTGTAGAGCCAGTGGCAATGGAAGCATCCCCAGAGCTCTCACAGGTCTAAGCATGACTCCACGTGGCTTGTCAACAGGAAGGTGAAGGAAGAGAGAGTGGTCCATCTGCAGAGAGCCATTTATCTCTGTGACACCTCCAAGTGAGGTCATCAAGGTCCACTCCTTCATTTTCATGTGTTCAGGTTGACACAAAATTACGTAACTACCACACCCACATTGGCCAGTTCACCTTTTCACAGGTGTAAAACTCATCGACATTAATTGACTGTACAGTTCTTACCGTGGATGAATCTAATTTTTCCATAACCATCAACCCAAACCCAGTAGTTCATAACTTTACTTGACTTGTTAAACATGCAAATATTAAATAGGGTCTGCTAGATCTAACAACTCTTTCACTTCTGAAGTGGTTTCAAAGGAATGATCCATCTCTTCATTATGGTAATATTTTATGCTCCTTTTCATGTCTCATAATTTTTATTGCATATGAGACTTTGTGGCTTTTATCATGGATACATCCAGATATTTTTGTGTTCCTAAAAATACTCTGAAACTTTGTTCTGGGACACAGTTAAGACTTGGAAACCTTTTTATCCATTCAAGTCTTACTCTTAATCCTGGTGTGACAAGGTTGAGGAGCCCTGCTGGTGCGGTGGTTAAATGCCTGGCTGGTCACCAGAAGTCGAGTGGTTTCCACTCGCCCATGACTCTGAGAGAGAAAGATCTTTCAGTCTATTTAAATAACGATTTGCAACTGTGGAAGCCCTGCAGACAGGTCTGCTTTGTCAGATAGTGTTGCCATGAATTGAAACCAGATCAACAGCAATGAGTGAAGCAATACTCAGTCTAGAGATGAGTATTCCTCGCCACGGAGACAAGACCCTTCTCTGTGCCAAGAATCATGCAAGCAAATGCTCCATAAATCATGAGGTCTACCAGTTTGCCACGTAGGACCAAGACTATGTCCTGCCTTGTGTGGACCCCAGGCATTGTTCCTTCCTTTCCCTTTAGGAGATTCTTGTCCCCTGACATTTAGTAATTTCCTGTGAGTGATGTACTGGTCATTATCCACCAGAATATTTCAGTGAGAACCTCCATATGTTATTGGTGATCTCTTTCTGAGCTGCTCCCTTCGGTCCAGGAACATGTTCTGTGGATTCCAGCCACATTAGCCTCACCTGATGCTCAACCTGTGTCTACTGAGCTTATGGAGTCTGCCTGGCTGCACCGGAGCCCCCTTCTGTGCTCTGCCACCTGGAAACCCTTTCAATTCAGTCATCTGGGGGTTAATTTAGGATTATCCTCTTAGGGATCACTCAACTTTATTACCTCATATTTAGTATATAAAAATATTTTTATATATTTATCTGTAGTGTGATTGATTGTATTGAATGGGAATATAATTCTGGGTCCAATTTGCCCCAAAGCAAAAGTCAGGCACCTACTTTTTACTTAATTGACATCCCACTGAATTTTTACTTGACTTATCTAGTCCCCAGTATGTGATCCACTTCTCCTCCTAGTAAACACCACTCCTCTGTATTTGTGTGTTGATACATCATATCATGATGGATAAATGCAGAATTTTCGAGGGATTCCATATAAATGGGCTTTTATTATAATATTTATCATTATAAATAAAATAAATTTTATGTATCCAAATTTTAATTTGCCTTTCTTATTGATTCTCTAGGATAGATTTAGAAATGTGAGGGAAAAAAATCATGGTCTAAAGAATGTGAAAAGAAAACTATAACACATATTCTCCCACTGAGTTTAGGGCAGTGTGATCAATCTCCATTCCCAGAAAAATGCATTATTGTCCATCTTATTGACTCCTCGCTGATAAGTATTATTATTTTCAAAATATTTTCTCTTCTGATGTGTGAAATTGATATTTTGAGCGAGTTTGAATTTCTCTGATTATTAGGAAGGTGAGTAGTTTTATGAGCTTCTTAATGTCCCTATTTCTTCTTTGTAAATTATATATTCCCACTTACTATTGTGTGGTAAGATAGTAGACTGTGTGTGTGTGTTTCAGTGTGTGCTTTTTAAATATCTCTACCTGCAGATCTTTCTTATACAATATTAACACCTGAGAATCCCCTTACCTATTTTGTCCTAAAAGCTGCCTTCCTAGTGGAGTCTTCTTTGTCAACTCATCGATAGACTGCCACCTTTACAGCATTAATGTCACTGTTTTTGCTGCCAGTGTGTGTGGTATCTGTCTGATCCTTGTGACAAAGACCGTATCTTCTCAATTCATAGCTCATACAATCCTGCAGATAGTAGATGCCCAATAAATACTTATTAAATAAATTGATGTATGGCCAAAAGGGTCCAGGCAAACCCAAACACAACAAAGCTCATTCATTTAACTGACATTTCCTTAATATCTACTATAGGCCATCTGAAAAAAAACATCAAACCTAATTTATAATAACTTACTTCTTTTAAGTGATATGCTATTGTTCTCTGCCAATTTTTTCCCATAAACTCTATTAAATGTAATTAATGGTCTCATAAAAATTCAAATATTAAAATAGCACTACAATTAAACTTAAGACAGAACGCCTCCAGTCTGTCCCTATCCTGCCATCTCTACCCAAAATTATTAAAAGCACCTACTTTCAAAGGGCTATACATCTATGTAATAGTTTTCTCTTTGACCAGTTAATCGAGTTGGCTGGTCTCTGTTAAACAAAACATCTGCACACACTGCGCCCACTCACTCGCAGCCCCACAGAGGGAAGGCGGTAACCCCTGACCCCCCACACACACACTTAGATTTATAATATGTCCTGTTTGAAATATGGAATCAATCCCTGAAGAGTGTGGTTTTAACCTCTTAGAAATACAAATTTCCTCAAGGGAAAGGATGAGGTCCCAGGAGTCACTCTTTCTGTATCTTCTCCCAAACCCCCATGTATTCTTTGGTGGCTAGAGGATGACATGTATGAGGAAAGCATGATTTACAAGATGATACAAATAATTTGGCAAAAATTCCTCATTCTACACCGGGGTAGGCTAGGTTCACTTCGTCGAAAAGCGAAGGTCCCTAAGCACTTATCTGCAGTCTCCTTCGGCAGTGGGAAATCAGGCAATAAAATCCACGGAGAGGTTGACCAGTTCAATCTTCAGCAAATCAATGGCACCGAACAACAATAACAACTACAACAGTATAGGGTGTGCCCCAAACCTAGTAACTTCTCAGCTATTACATAAGCAGATTAGACAAAGGGGCAAAGGCTCTGCTCTAAGCCAAGAAACCAAGGAAACACCAGCCTTTGGACAAGGAAAGAATTGGCACAGTCACGGCCCTGATTGGGACTTTCAGACTGCAGACTTTCAGAAGATAGGAACCTGCTATAGAAAGGCGTCCATTTTTGGAAACTAAGTCAATTTTCCTATCACCGTGCACTATTCATTGACATTACTTGTCAGCAACTTGAGGCCAGGGTTTTCCTTCTCAGGCCTGGCTCTGAGCAACATGGCCTGTTGCCAAATAAGTATTAGAAGCCCTAGTGTTGTGGGTTGGTTTTTTTTGTGTGTGTGGGGGGGGGTATTTGTTGTTGTTAGGGGGTAGAGTACCTTAAAGGACCTTCAACTTGGGATAAAGGCTTGATGAGCCCTCTCTGGTTTTCAGTAACTTCATTTTTAAGTTGAAGGAGGCAGAGCAGTAGCTTCCCGGAGAAGATCCCATGACTTGACTATCTATGACTGGTACTAATCAGGGAGAGGTCAGTGGCTTCTCAAGATTTGAGGTTTCTAAATTCACAACCCTAGTTGCAAAGATTGAATCCATGCAGGAAACTATTCATTCCACTGCCAGCTACAGGCCTAGAGTCAGGCTGCAGTCAGATGCACTAATCACACTGTCAGTTGAGACGAAGGCACACAATCCCCACATCAGTATGGGTGAGGCTGCGCTGGAATTGTTTTGTTCTTGCTCCAAGATCAGTAACTCAGTGTTCCACAGCACAGAGTTTCTGAACCTCCAGTATGAGCCTGTGCCCCAGTGACCACAGAGTTTATGTTGACGGAAGAGCAGCGGGAACCGTAAAGCCATTAAGGACAGGATGGGAAGTGGGATGGAAAGCCAGGGAGGACTTCAGTAGCTATTTGGAAAAACCAAAAATCTGGTTGTCGCATTCCTATACCTTAGATGCCCTTTGTCTCGGTGACTAGAGTAACTGGGACTGATCCAACCACTCTTGATCTCAGGGAACTCATGAGCTATGCTTGAGTCTCCATCCATCTTTCCACCTCTGAATAGGATCAGAAACTGTGGACCTGTGTGATCATTGGACAAAGCCCAGAAGGCTTGGAGGAGAAGTAGGAGAGTCTTCCCGGCTCATAAATTTAAGATGAAATCACCGTAATGAGCTGCCAAGGAAGCTCTGCCCAGTAATCCTGCACTCCGGCAAAGCTCAAATGCCGCAGACACCCAGAGATCGGTCCTGTGAAGAGAGAAGATAGCTTAACACGATTCTAATCACAGGGAGCCACAGCAACAGATCCCAGGAGACTAAGTTGGAGAGCTTGCTGATGAGACTGATGGAATAGGCACGATTTCGATCTCCTCTTACCAAGATGTCCAAGGCCTGATGCGCTGAGCCTCACAGCCTCATAAGAGCCTATGCTTCGGGGACCTGTGAGCCTGAGGAGTATAAATTATAGCACGAGGTCCCTGCTCAAAGCTTGAGATAATATGGAGGAGATTAGTATATTGAAGATCATGTTGTCCTGAGTGATATACGCCATCCTTCCTCATGCACTTGGGGAAGCTGAGGGAAAATCAAGGTATTTTGTATGGTGAGGGATAAGGGAAGCCTCTCAGTCTGCAGGAAAACCTTTATCCTATTTCTCAAGCGACGGCTGCAAAGTTCTAGAGTGCAGAGATGGCCCGGCCTCTCCAGGAGGACGCAATTGGTATCATATCGATTGTCATGCTTACTGGGCAAGCTAATCCATGAGAGGCTTGGCATTTTGTTTTTTTGTCTTTGTTTGAATAATTTGTGGTGGCTCAGATGAAAGTTGACATGGAAAATGTTTATACACAATTGTTGTGTGATGTTGGTTGCAGTCCCCAGGATGTCAGCCCTCTTGCCATTTCCACCTTGAGGCCCTTTCTGCTCACCCACTGTTTCTGCCCCTTCCTGGCTTCTTAACCGCACTGTTATGCACCAGCTCCCCTGTGAGTGTGATGCAGTTGATGGTTCTGAGGAGCATGTCCTCCCCTAGTTTTATCATTCCCTTTTTAAAAGTCCCAAACTGACCAGGTATCCAGCACCATCGTGGGAGAAAAATCATATCACCGTGAATGAGGGGAGTGCGCGATGGGGATCTAATGCCCATCTGTAGACAACTGGACATCCCTTGCAGAGGGGTAGTGGAGAGGAGATGAGTCACTCAGGGTGCAGTGTAGCATTGATGAAACTCACAACCTTCCTCTAGTTCTTAAACGCTTCCTCCCCCCAACTATCATGACCCCAATTCTACCTTGGAACCTGGTTAGACCAGAGGATGCACAGCGGTACAGCTGGGGACTGGAAACACAGGGAATCCAGGACAGATGAACCCCTCAGGACCAGTGGTGAGAGTGGTAATACTAGGAGGGAAGTGGGAAGGTGGGTAGAAAGGGGGAACCAATATCAAGGATCTACATATAACCTCCTCCCTGGGGGATGGGCAACAGGAAAGTGGGTGAAGGGAGACGCCAGGCAGTGTAAGATATGATAAAACAATAATTGATAAATTACCAAGGGTTCATGAGGGAGGGGGGAGTGGGGAGGAGAGGGAAGAAAAATGAGGAGCTGATTCCAGGAGCCCAAGAAGAAAGCGAGAGTTTTGAGAATGACGAGGGCAACAAATATGTAGGTGTGCTTCACATAATTGATGTATGTTTGGATTGTGATAAGAGTTGTATGAACCGCAATAAAATGATTTTTAAAAATCCCAAACCAAATGCACTGCCTTCAAAGTCCATGCTGACTCAGAGCAGTCCTACAGGACAGGGTAGAGCAGCCACTGTGGATTTCTGAGACTGTCATTGTTTCTTACACAGAGAAACTGGTGTATTTGAACTATTGACCTTGCATTAGTAGCCCAACTCCTAACCATTGCACCAACAGGGCTCCTCCAGTCACAGGCCTGTGTTTTATGTCACTTAAAGGTGACCTCTTGACATGGCTTCTAAGTTAGAAGGGTGTCTGAGGGCTAGTGCTTTCACCAGTCTTTGTCTGATCAGTAAGTCTGGTCTCTCTTTTATTGAATTTGATTTTGTTCTAGCTTTTATTCCACTGTATCTAGCACCTTCCACTGTGATGCCAGTCAGAGCAGTTGGTGGTGGTAGCTAGTACTCCTAGTCTCGGGTGAGTGGAGACTGGTTTAGGTCATCTACTAGTCCTTTAACTGATTGTTTCCTTGACAAGTGGTCTGTTCGCATCAATATGATCTCACAAACCTAAGGGAAGTTCTACTCTGTCCTACCGGGACACAATGAGTTGACATTGACTCAAGGGCAGTAGATTTGAGGTTTGGGTTTTTCTCATTCATTTTTGCTCCAGACAGAAAGATACCAATAGTTGCAACTTAGATGTAGGTCACATGCTTGTAAGATGCCAGTCTCTATTCACCAAAGTAGATGTACAGCATTATCTTTATGGATGATATCAGGCCAAGTACACTAGGTATCCCCTCAAACTATGGTCTCTTGAGCCCAGTATCTCAGCCTCAGGAGATGACTGATTATGGCTCAGAGGTTTTTATGACTGTGCCCTGTGTGTTCTCTTTGTAAATAGATAAATTTGCAGCATATACAAATATATGTGTAAGAATACCAAACTTTATGTAATGCGCATGTCATGAGACTTTAAAGTCATAGTTGGTACACTGGGGATCATAACTGATAACCCAGCTGCAAAGGTTAGGCTAATATTTAGATACTTAGGATCCAATGGAATGAGGGGAAGTGTAGTCCTATTTTGCAACTAGTCAAGTGGACAACCAGTATGAAAAAAAATTATTATTATTACCAGAACCTTCAGGCCTCTCCTGTAACTGCAGGAAGAAGGGAAACAGCGAGGAGCGGGAGGTGTTGAAACATAGATCAAACACAAGCTTTTCGAAGGTCACAAGATGAGTCAGTCACAGACAAGCAATCTGTCTGTACCTTAATAAATCTTCCTACTTAGTGAACTTGGATAGCTCAAAGATAGCTTTGGTGTAGCGAACAGCTTGTCCACACTGGAGCAAACTAATAAGATTTAGCAAAATGTACTCCGACCCAGAATCACTTTCCTCTTCCTATTTCAATGCAAATCTTCCTTCCAGAAAGCAAACAAACTCACTGCCATGGAGCCAATTCCAAGTCATAGCTAGGCGTACAGGACTCAAACTGGAAACTGCAATTATTTAAAGGAGTAGAAAGCCACATCGTTCTGCCTCCAAAGGCTCCCTAGACACTGCGATCCCTATCTGAGTCCAATAGCAGATCAAACATCAGATAGCTACATTAATTATTAGACAAAGCTTGAAGGTGATGGTGCTCACACCCGCATGCCCTGAAACTCAGATCTTTCCCTTCTGCGGATTTCTGTCATTTCCCCAGACAACACTAAATAAGCAACAAAAGACTGGTTTTCACTTTCTCTGGGTGAGACTTTGGTACCTTTCAGAATGACAGTTGCTACTGACGCTCACTTCCTTACTAGTTGTCTCCCAGATGGCCCCTCAAACACCAAACAAATAAAAACCGTGTCTATTGTCTGCAAGGCCATTCTGACGCATAACCTCCCTCTACATCGGAACTCCGCTCTGAGGTTCCCAAGGCTGCAGTCCACATGGGAACAGACTAACACATTTTCCCCCAGATCGTCTGGTGGGTTTGGCCTGGAAGCCTTTGGTTAGCAGATGAGCTCTTACCCGCTGCTGCACCAGACACCCTGAAGACATGTCAGCCCCTTTTATAATGTTTTAAGGAGGCTTAGGATTTCATTTTCCATGCATCTTTAGAAACAGATTTGGAGGGCTGGCAAACACAAAGCAAAGAAGTAGCTCATGGGTGAATAGATAGAAATCTGAAATGTATAATAAAGTACATATTTAGTTTATATTGCCTTTTTTCATCACTGGATAAGTAATCAAAGGAATATTTTTATTAAAAGTATTTATTTTGAATTTGATTAAGAACCTAGTACTGCCTTTCACTGAGGACTAGACCGGAGCATGTACACAGGTACAGATAAGAGATAAGAGCCCCAGACACATGGAATCCAGGAACAGGAATGGTAGTAGTGATACCAGAAGGGTAGAAAAAGGTGGGGAAAGGAGGGGAGGAATGGGGAACCAATTGCAATGATCAACACATAACCACACACACTTTCCAGGGGGATGAACAACAGAAACTATGGGGGAAAGGAGAGAGTGGTTGATAAAAGATATGAAAATAATAATTTATAATTTTTCAGAGGGTCATGAGGGTGGCGGGGAAGTGGGAAAAAAGAGGAGTTGATACCAAGGGCTTAATAGAAAGCAGCTGCATGGAAAGAATGGTGACAACATATGTACAAATAAGAGCCCCCAATAAAAAATGATCTTTTGACTTAAAAAGTTTTTTTTTTCAGAGCCTACTCTCATCCAGGTATTGGGCCAGACCCAATAGAGAACAGAAAGATAAATACAATTTATGTCGGTCTTGAGGAACAGAGGAATTTGGTGGTTCAATGGGAGAAGTAATACCATCCACACTGGAGACTCGGGTTTGATTCCAGGCTCATGTACATCCTGTTCAACCAGCACCAGCTATCAGTGGAAGCTGGTGTACAGCTATGATGTTGGACAAGGAGTACCTGTGGGGCTGTTATGAAGCACTCAGCTGCTAACCTAAAAGTCAGCAGTTTGAATTCATTAATCACTCAGCAGAATTGACATATAGCTGCCTACTTCTTAACGACTGGAGCCCTGGAGACTCTATTGGACAGACCTATCCTCTCCTATAAGGCAGCTATGAATTGGACTTGATTGAACAATGAAAAAAATGATGACCGGATTTCAGGGGATCTTCTGGACTAAGACAAATAAAAGGATAGGCTTTGTAATCTACTTCCTAAAATCAGTCAAAAATAACCCTATCGTTCACAGGCGTCCAATTCTCAACCAGCCATGCAGATGGTCGAATGGGACTGAAGAGCATTCCATTCCATTTTGCATGGGCTTGCCTTGGGTCAGGAGCAACTCAGTGCCAGCCAGCACCCTTTAAACATTTTATAATTTAGAGAGGAAATACTAACTCAGATCACCCGAATCGAGTTCAAAGTGAAATGTTAAAAGAAAGTATACACCAGGTTCTGTAGAAGCACTGGGAAGAGATGATCGATTTACTCTAGTGTCAATTGAAAGGGAGGTTGGAGCACACAGTATCATATGAGGCCTGGGCTTGTGGTCCATAAGACAGAGAAGGTAAAACTTCTCAATAAGACAGAGAAGCCATTCAAAGAAAGCAGAACTCCTGAGCCAAGACCAAGAGCAGGCTAGGGAATACCAGATTCAGGGATGCTTCACCGGAAAGAGAGGTGAGACAAAGAATGAGGTACAAGACCAGAAAGGGAGGTCAGGGCGCCACCTTGAGCACTTTGAATCCAGAGTAGACCTGAGCTATAGCATCATTGCAAGGCTGCCAATCACAGCGCACACTAGAATGGGGTCCAAAGGAGCAAAAAGGAGAGGAATGGGTGAGAGTCAGGCCATGTGCATGCAGCCAGTTCCCCTCCCAGGGGGGTTGTTGGAGTGACGGAGGTGGTAACATCCACCTCTCTTGGGGACAAAAAATGGCACAAAGTCAAAGTGAGTTAGGAACTTTGCTTCACATCCCCCTTTGCTCTCATAGATGTGTAGTTCCTGCTTCATTCCTAAATCTCGTCCTGAGAACGATCTGGAGACAGGGACGGCCGTGGAGAACAGCTGCATAACTAATTTTAGGTTTGTGCTAGAGAAGTAGGGCAGGTTTAATCTCCACCGGAGAGAGGAGTCATCGTACACAAGCTTGGCATCTGCCCATACAAAGGAAGTCCAGAATAACTCTCCCATGGCTGGTTAGCATTGCAGGGCTTTCTGTGTCTGTTGGCATGTGGCCACCTCATCCCCTTCCTGGAAGACCCCTTCAAGCCACAGGGGCTGGTCCCGACACAGACCTGAGTGGAATTCACTGGGACACAACATCTTAGTGACTATATTGAAGGTGGAATTCATGGGAGAAAGTAGCTACTGGCTGAAACGTCCTGTCCTTTCTTAACCTCTAACTAGCTCTGGCCGGAAGCAGGCAGTCACTACTCTACTATTTGTGTTAATAAAACTACAGCGTTTCACAGTTTACAAACCTAGGAGGCAGGAATTCAGCAATCACAAATCTTCAGCTAGCTGTAACCTCTTTAGGGTTAAAGGACTTGACAAGGAAGCAGGAAGAGGGTTGCAACCCGGATATACCGATTTCAGCACCCTGATCCTTGTCTTGTTGAAGGTTAAGGGGAAGATAGCACTTCAAGGAACTGCAGGGGAACAACATTTAAAGCAGAGGGAACAAGCGTTTAGCTCCGGAAGGGGACTAGTCACTTGACTGAAGAAAAAGACTCCCCTACAATTAAGCAAATTGTTCCATGAGTAAGCCATTTAGACAGCAACGAGAACTTAAACAAACTTGAACTGTATAAGCTTGTTTTACATGTGGTGATTTGGGGACTAAAATTCTGGAATTAGCCTGTAGAAGACAGGGTCGTGGTGGGTTAGGAGCAAAGGATGTCACATTCACAGGGTTTAACTCCCAGCTCTTTCCCTCAATTATTTAACTTGCTTCTGCTGTAATGTCTGTGTTGGTTGTGGTTTCCTGTTGTTGGTGTCTTTGCACAATTAGGATCAATAAAAGCACCTGCTTCATACTGCTGAAGAGAGGGTCCAATGAACACTGCCCACTGGGAGCACAGAAGAGGGCACATCGTAACTTGTACGTGCCAGTGATTAAAAAAACCTTTTTCTTTGTGTAGGTGTGACTTCAGTTCATCAGATGGCCAAAGAAATGGGGAGACACCTTGCCCCAAATTAACAGGGTAGGCCGGTATCTCAGGTCCCTGAATGATTTGTTTCTGTCATGACAAAAATGTCCATTTTCCTATCCTCGGTCCCCGTGTTTCCTTCCCTACTTCTTCCTCCATTTGATACCCTTTCTATCCCAGTATTGCTTTTTCATTGTCCTGTGGGGCCTTGATCAGGTCTGTGTCTGAATTCAACTGCCTTTGCACAATCAGAAGAAAGCCAAAGAATGAGCAACTAGTGTGAGTGGGTGAGAAGGAGATTCCCGAGTTCGCTGTCTGCTCCCCGTTACCTCAAACCTGAATGGGAAACACGAGAAGAAATATCAGAATCCTAAAAGAAAGGGTCCCTGTGCCTTGCTTTCCTCAGTTAGCCAAGAAAATCACCTGCCTCTTCCAGGAGCACCACAAATAACAAGGGGAGTGACCACATAAGGCTCCCATGCCACAGGAAAGGCCCGACAGACTTGCTCATGGATTTCCATACGTTCATAATTCTCAATTTATGTTCTCATATTCAAGGTACAATAAACTGCATTTATGACTCTCCTGTTATGGAGTGTTTGGGGTTTATTTGTGGGTGTATCTTTGCTACTTGATTGCATTAGTCTGGGTAATTTAGAGAAACAAATCCACAGCAACTCATGTATAAGAGAGAGTTTTATATAAAGGTTAAGGGCACATCAACAACACATCCCAACCCAGTGCTGCCTAAGCCCACAAGTCCAAAATTAAAACATTAACCAATATGTCCAACACCAATCCACAAAGTCCTCTTCCATCTCAAAATCTCAAATCAGTGAATGTGTAAACATCTCAGCACTGGCAGGAGTCTCCACACAGCTGCTCCAGCACCCAGGGCAGCATCGGGGCAGGTCAATGTGGCTTCTCCTCAAGGACATCCTGCAGGAAGTAAGCCCTGCCTGCTAACGCAGGGAACTGGCCAAGGCAGCTTCACCCTGTTCTGACCATCAGAAAACAAGAGACCCGAGAACTAGAAAGGCGAGAATCACAGAGCCATTTATCCCATCACCCTTCAATTAACCCCATATGTGTTTATTGGCCACGTTGGCACAATAAACTAACTCACTGATATAAATTGAAATTTAACACAGAAACTTGAAGGTAGAGGTATAATTACTTCTTATCATGTATAAGACCATGGTTTGACTCCTAGACAAGTGGACCCCTAGCACAGCCAACCATCCATCTGTCCGTGCTATGGCACTTAGACAGGTGTCAACCAAGCTACCTACTGAAAAGACTAGGATGAAAGGTCTGGGCCTCTATTACAGACAATCAGCCAATGAAAATGGCATATATCTGTTATTATCTCCACAGGTCTGTCTAAATAAGATAGGCTGGATAAACACTCTGAAGGAGAAAACAACAGGATGGACAGTTTCAGGGGGCATGGGAGAGGGGGAGGTGGAGGGAAAGATAGTGGTGTCAACAAACCCAGGGACAAGGGAATAATAAGTGATCCAAATCAGTAGTGAGGAAGGTGTGGGAGGCCTGGTAGGGCATGATGAAGGGTAATGTAACCAAGAGGAATTGCTGAAACCCTGGTGGGAACTGAGCATGATAGTGGGACAGGAGGAAAGTCAAAGGAAATAGAGGAAAGAGCTGGGAGGAAAAGGGCATTTATAGAGGTCTAGATAAAGATAGGTACATATGCAAATATATTTTTATATGAGGATGGGAAAATAGATCTATGTGCATATATTTATAGGTTTAGTTTAGCAGAAGGACATTGGGCCTCTACTCAAGTACTCCCTCAATGCAAGAATACTTTCTTCTATTAAATTGACATTCTATGATGCTCACCTTCCCGACACAACCGCTGAAGACAAAGTGGGTGAATAAGAAAATGCGGTGAAGAAAGCTGATGGTGCTGGCTATCCAAAGATATAGCGTCTGGGGTCTTAAAGGCTTGAAGGTAAACAAGCAGCCATCTAGTTCAGAAGCAACAAAGCCCACATGGAAGAAGCACACCAGCCTGTGGGATCACAAGGTGTCGAAGGGATCAGTTATCAGGCATCAAAGAACAAAAAGACATATCATTGTGTGCTCACCTCCATGACAAGATCGTTGAAGACAAATGGGTGCATAAGCAAATATGGTGAAGAAAGCTGATGGTGCCCAGCTATCAAAAGATATAATGTGTGGGGTCTTAAATGCTTAAAGGTAAACAAGCAACCATCTAGCTCAGAACCAACAAATCCCACATGGAAGAAGCATATCAGCCTGTTTAATCATGAGGTGTTGAAGGGATCAGGTTTAAAGGGATCATCAGAACCAAAAATCATATCATAGTGAATGAGGTGGGGAGTGCAAGGTGGAGACCCAAAGCCCCTTTGTAGGCCAATGGACATCCCCTTACAGAAGGGTCTCAGGGAGGAGATGAGCCAGTCAGGGTGCGATGTAGCAACCATGAAACATACAACTTTCCTCTACGTCCTAAATGCTTCCTCCCCACCCCACCCCCACTATCATGATCCCAATTCTACCTTAAAAATCTGGCTAGACCAAAGGATTTACACTGGTACAGATAGGAACTGGAAACACAGGGAATCCAGGGAGATGAACCCTTCAGGACCAGTGGTGTGAGTGGTGAAACTGGGAGGGTTGAGGGAGGGTGGGTTGGAAAGGGGGAACCAACAAGGATCTACATGTGACGTCCTCCCTGGGGAACAGACAACAGAAAAGTGGGTGAAGGCAAAGGGAGATGTCAGACAGGGCAAAATATGACAAAATAATAATGTATAAATTATCAAGGGTTCATGAGGGAAGGTGGAGCGGGGAGGGGCAAAAATGAGGAGCTGATGCCAGGGGCTTAAGTGGAGAGCAAATGTTTTGAGAATGATGAAGGCAATGAATGTACAAATGTGCTTTACACAATTGATGTATGGATGGATTCTGGGGAGTTGTATGAGCCCCTAATAAAACTATTTTTTTAAATTAATGAAGAGGGCATGTATCACAGCCGTCAGAGCTCACTGTGATTGAGATCACCAGGAGTCAGCGGCCAAGTTGAAGGCAAATAAAGCAGAAGGTACCATATCTACTCATGTATAAGGCGAGTTTTTCAGCACATTTGGAATGCAGTTTTTGTAGTAAAAGTAGGTGTTTTGGCTGATATTCTGGTCAGTTTGTACTCAAGGATATACGGTAATTATGAAAAATAGGATAAGCTGTTGTTTATTTATCTCGGAGTTTGTGGCTCTACAATTTTGCACCTCCTAGATGAAGATTGCTTGGGAGAATTTGGCTGGATTCTGATTTGCAGTATATTTTCACTCCTGAGGGAGAGCTTTCCAAAATGAGGTACACAGAATGCTCATACTCCCAAAAATGATATTGGGGGGCATGGGGTGGGGGGGCACGTTGGTCAAATCACTTTCAGCACAGGCTACGTATCTAGTCATCCTGGAGGTTGTCAATTTTAAGAATCTCTAGGATGACTATATGTAATGTGACTTGATGGGTGTTAGCTTTACAAAGGCTCTGGGAAGTATTGCAGTACAGACGCCTATCTAACTTTAACCCGCTACTTCCCAATTTATTTGAGGAAGAAACTTTGTTTTGTTTTAAGGAAAAAAAAAGCTGAAATAGAAAATATTTCACTCTGAGAAACACAGATAAAGAGCCCTGAAGGTGAGGATGGATGGTAATGATATTACTGTGGTGACCCAAGAGAAAAATAATCAGGTGGAACATGAGCTTAAGATTGATGGGAAGATACAGAAAATATCATGGCTGGGCATGGAAATGCTCCTTGCCAAACGACCCCATAGATCTCAGAAATTGGCTGGATTTCTTCTAATATACTTTCAAGGTCCTCGCTGAGTCACTCCCATAAATGATGGATCTTAATGGTTCCGAATATCTCTAAAGCTTTCGTGTCTGGCCATCTCCCTTTTTAACTTGGTGATTCACTCCACTCCAGCAAGCAGAGACCGAGTGAGCAGGCCACGTTTCACTTTCCAATCATAAAAAGGCATCTCAAGACTAGCACAAAACCATGATGGACTATTATCAGGTCTAGCTCTCATATCAGAGCTTTAACTTGCTGACTCTTTAGAGGTCCCGAGGTTAGTTACCTTTCCCTGTCATTTCTGAACTGTGTTTTGAGAATGACACTAATTTATGGTAGATTTGCTATGAGTAAAAGGATACCTAAAGGCTTTGTGCTAGAAACATGGGCTTTTGAGTCTGGACTCAAAGCACAACTCTTCCATTCCCTCACTGTGTGACCTTGATTAAGCCTTTCTCCACATTCAGCGTCTTCATCTGAAAATCAGGATGATGAAATATATACACATCCAGGGTTGCTATGAGGCTCAGGAGTCACCTAGTAAAGGATCTCATGCTTTGGAGGCTCAGAGATTCTCAGGTGCAGTTCTACCCTGCCTTAGAGAGCCTCGATGAGCCAACATTAACTCTGATGGCAGTGGAAGTGATACCTGGGGGAGAAAGGGGAGTGTGATTGCTAATGTTCTCTAACATAAAATGACAATGATGTCTCTAAGGTGAACCAGAGACATATACAAACCATAGGTGGATGAATGGACTTGGGGCTTGCACTTAATTCTAGCGCCAAACTAAGAACAATTACTTTTTATGATATGGCCTTTCTTTTAAAAAAAAACAATTTATTAGGGGCTCATACAACTCTTATCACAATCCATACATATACATACATAAATTGTATAAAACACATCTGTACATTCTTTTCCCTAATCATTTTTTTTCTTTTCTTTTTTTACATTTTATTAGGGGCTCATACAACTCTTATAACAATCCACACATATACATACATCAATTGTATAAAGCACATCCGCACATTCCCTGCCCCAATCATTCCCAAAGCATTTGCTCTCTACTTAAGCCCTTTGCATCAAGTCCTCTTTTTTTCCCTCTACCTCCCCACTCCCCCCTCCCTCATGTGCCCTTGGTAATTTATGCATTGTTATTTTGTCATATATTGCCCTATCCGGAGTCTCCCTCCCCCCCCCCTTCTCTGCCATCCATCTCCCTGGGAGGAGGTCACATGTGGATCCTTGTAATCAGTTCCCCCTTTCCAACTCACTCACCCTCCACTCTCCCAGCGTCGCCCCTCACACCCTTGGTCCTGAAGGTATCGTCCACCCTGGACTCCCTGTGCCTCCAGCTCCCATATGCACCAGTGTACAACCTCTGTCCTATCCAGCCCTGCAAGGTAGAATTCAGATCATGGTAGTTGGGGGGAGGAAGCATGCAGGATCTGGGGGAATGCTATGTTCTTGATATGGCCTTCCTTGATGCTTGATCTCATGAAGAACTGGCTCACTGAAGAGCTGGGTGCTGTAGCAAAATGTAATGAAGAAGCTTGATGGTGCTCATCTATCAAAAAGAATAGCATCTGAGGAAAACTACAGAACACTATTATAAGAACCAAGAGTGACTCAACAAATGGAAGAATACCCCATGCTCAAGGACTGGAAGACTCAATATAGTCAAGATGTCAGTTCTGCCAAAGGCACTATATAAGTTTAATGCTATCCCAATACCAATACCATCATCCTTCTTCAAAGAATTGGAAAAAAATGATTACCAACTTCATACGGAGAGGAAAGAAGCCCAGAATTAACAGAGAACTCCTCAAGAAGAAGGACAAAGTGGGAGGGCTTACTCTACCTGACTTTAGCATGTATTATATGGCCACAATAGTCAAAACAGTGTGGCACTGGTATAATGACAGATATTCAGACCAATGGAAAAGTGTTGACGACCCAGAAACAAAAACATCAGCATACAGGCAACTGAGTTTTGATAAGAGCCCCCAAAATATCGAATGGAAAGCAGATGCCCTCTTCAATACCTGGTGCTGGAAAAAATGGATATCTACCAGCAGAAAAATGAAGCAAGACCCTTATCTCACTCCATGCACAAGAATAAACTCAAGCTGGGTCACGGAACTTGAGGTAAGCCCCCTGCCCCCCCAAAAAAAATTAGGGCCATTAATGAGGGAATTGGAACAAACCTGAGATTCTTGGAGCAGGGAATAAGACATAGGCTATCAGAAATAGGGAAAGATACAAATAAAGAGGAGTCATAAATTGACAAGTGGGATATACTGAAGATAAATCACCTGTGTACATTAAAATAATTCACCAAGAGAGTAATAAGGGAATCCACAGATTGGCAAAAACATCTTTATCAATGACACATCAGACAATACCCTTATTACTAAAATCTACAATACTTTGCAAGCTTACAATAAGAAAAAAACTAACTGCCCACTGAGAAGGTGGGCAAAGGACCTGAACAGAAATTTCCCAAGGGCAGAAATCCTAATGGCTAATAAACGTGAGAAAATGTTCCCAATCATTAGCCATAGGAGAAATGCAAATTTAAACAACTATGAGATACCACCTAACATCCTCAAAAATTACCCAATTCAAAAAGTCAGAAAGTCACAAGTGTTGGAGGGGCTGTGGTCAGACAGGAACTCTCATCCACTGCTGGTGGACCTGTAGGTATGTACAGCCACAATGGAAATCGATTTGGCGATTTCTCATCAAACAGATGGAAATTGAGCTACCATATGACCCAGCAATCCCCCTACTGGGCATATACCCAGAAGAGGCAAGAAAGAAACCACGGCCAGACATCTGTGCTCCAATGTTCATCGCGGCACAGTTCACAATTGCAAGGAGTTGGAAACAACCCAAATTCCCATCAACAGACAAATGGATCAAAAAACTGTGGTACAGACATACAATGGAGTAGTACGCGTCCCTTAATGCGCATCCCTAAAATGCACTGATGAACACATGAAGCCCATTGCCTCATGGGAAGAACTAGGGGAAATCATGCTAAATGAAATAAGCCAAGCACCAAAAGACAACATGAATCCACTAAGGTAAGCTTAGAAACACCAAAACAAATACAAAAAAACGGGACATAGGGGAAAAGCTACTATATATATATATATATATATATATATATATATATATATACATACATACATCCCTGGGGATGAGGTCCAGCAACTATAGCAGGGGCCAAACCCAATCCAGGGATACATACTTCATCCAACTAAATAAGAGGGAGAAAGAAAGAGAAAAAAACACATAGGTAGGTGGGGAGCAGGGCACTATCCACACAGGGGGTTGGTATTGTTTCTATCTCCACATGAGAAGAGAGAGACCAGGCTTCAACCAGATGTGCCAAGACGTGAATACAACATATTGGCATGTACCAGGGAACCAATAGAGAGGTCTTTGGGCTGGTCCCAATCCCAACTAGGTGAACCCGCCCCCTTCCCCCCACCCCAGGAATTCACTTCAGAGGATAGCACTGGGGCTAAGGCTTGGGGAGAGGGGTGCTTCTGATTAGAGCACATGGGGGAGGAGAGGACATCTGGTCCACCAAGCCTCAGGGACAATGTTCCTGCTGGGAGCAGACAAGGCACAGGGAGGACCGTAGGGCTGGCCCCACCATGGGACACGGCATCCCTCACTGAATCATGACACTGCAGGGGACAGCATGGAGACACAGCGTGGGAATAGTACACGTGCGAGGCCCTGAGGGCATGCAGCAGAGCAGTAGGGGAGCAAACTGATGAAACTCCGGGGAATACCAGAAATAGACTTGGGAGACAGAGTGTGGCACCCCATCAGAGTCGACTGTAAAACACTCTTAAAGGCCAACAAACAGACCTTGAACTATTTATAGGTTTTTCCATTTTTTTTCAGTGGCTTTCCTTTTGCTATTGTTATTTTGTTCTTGCTTTCTGCTGTTATTTTTTTTGTTGGTTTTGACTTATTTTATTCATTTATTTGGCTTTGCCTGGCTTCTGCACTTATTAATGTATCTGCATGGCTAGGAGAGATATATAATTCAGAGATGAAAAGAATGGGACCAATGGTTCCAGGGGAATACCGGAGAAGGGGAGGTGGGAGAAAAGAAGTGGGGGGTGGGGGGAACCCAAGGACAGGGGAACAATAAGTGAACTAAAATCAATGGAAGGAAGGTTGTAGGATGCCTGGTGGAGCTCAATCAAGGACAATGTAGCAGTGAGGAATTACTAAACCCAAATGATAGCCAAACATAATGGTGGGGCAAGAGGGAAATAAAAAGGAAATAGAGGAAAGAACCAGGAGGCAGAGGACATTTATAGAGGCCTAAATACAGGCACATATATATATATATATATATATATATATATATATATATATATATATATATATATATATATATATATATATATATATATAAAATGAGAGGGGAATAGAACTATGTACTCATATCTATATGTTAAGAATTAAGGTTGGAAATGGACATTGGGCCTCAACTCAAGTACTCCCTCAGCACAAGAATACTTTGTTCTAACAATCTGCATTGTGTGATGCTCACCTTCCTGCCACGATCGCTGAAGACAAAATGGGTGCATAAGCAAATTTGGTGAAGAAAGCTGATGATGCCCGGCTATCCAAAGATATAGTGTCTGGGGTCTTAAAAGCTTGAAGATAAACAAGTGGCAACAAAACCCACATGGAAGAAGCACACCAGCCTGCGTGATCATGAGGTATCGATGGAATCAGATGTCAAGCATCTAAGACCCAGAATAAAACCATACCCAAGGTGAGTGGGGAGCATGGAGTGGAGACCCATTGCCCATCTGTAGACAATTGGATATCCCCTCCCAGAGGGGTCACAGGGAAGAAATGAGCCAGTCAGGATGCAGTATAGCACCAATGAAACACACAACTTTTCTCTAGCTCTTTGGTGCTTCCTTCCCTCCACTATCATGATCTCAATTCTACCTTACAAATTGGATTACACAAGAGCATGCACACTGCTACAGATAAGAGCCTGCAACATAATAATAACAATCCAGGGTAGATAAACCCTTCAGGGGCAACAAGGAGAGTAGAGACACCAGGAGGATTAGGGGAGGGTGGAGGAGAAAGGGGGAATCAATCACAAGGATCAATCTAGAATCCCCTCCCAGGGGAAAAAATAACGGAAAACTGGGTGAGGGGTGACGGAGGATGATGTAAGATATGGAAAAAGTAATCTATAACTTATCAAGGGTTTGTGAGGGAGGGTGAGCAGGGGAGAGGGGGGTGGTTAGAAATGGGGATCTGATATCAGGGGCTCAAGTGGGAAGAGATTACTTTGAAAATGATGATTGTGGCATATGTGCAAATGTGCTTGATACATTGGAGGAATGTATGGATTGTGGTAAGAGATGTAATAGTCCACAATAAAAGTATTTTTTTAAAAAAGAATAGCATCTGAGTTTTGAAAGGCATGTTTTCAAACAAGCAGACATATATGTTTGGTGTCGACTAAGTCCATATGGAAGAAGCACACCAGCCTGTGTGATCCAAGAATTGGAAATAATATAATCCAAATCTAAAGGAGGGAATGACACCAGAGCTTAAA
Source organism: Tenrec ecaudatus (assembly GCF_050624435.1). Taxonomy (NCBI): domain Eukaryota; kingdom Metazoa; phylum Chordata; class Mammalia; order Afrosoricida; family Tenrecidae; genus Tenrec; species Tenrec ecaudatus. The sequence continues at coordinate 5,353,260 of NC_134538.1, forward strand.
TTGTGAACACCTGGTTTGCAGAAGGCCACGGATGATAGTGGAAGGCCAAATTCATTTTCAGGTTTCACATAGATTAGAGTTCCAGTGACTCCCCTCCAGTCACAGTGGAGGGATGTGTATAGCCTTGCTATCAAACAGAGATCATTGCAAAGTGGATTACGGCAGATGTGGGATGGCAAAATGCAACATCTTATCATTTTAAAGCTATTTTTAAAAAAAGAATGAAGGGGAAATACATGTGGATTAAGTCCCTGGTGAATCCCCTTGGACCATGGATCAGGCATGTGAATAGTCTTGCTAACATGCAGAATGCTTTGGAAAGTGTATTGTTGCAGAAGCAATGTGATTAAAATTTAGCACCCTATCATTTGAACTCACCCTTGATCCATTTAAATTTGTTCTAGTTTCTAACATGTTGTGCTTTCTTTTAGATTGAAGTTTTCATCCGTTTTGTAATTCTTGGTAGTGTTTTTGCTTATTGGTTTTTTAATGTTTTTCTGTATATGAAAGCCAAAATTGATAAATCTATAGAGACATTAACTAGATTAAAGGTTTCTTGGGGATGGCAGGGGTGATTGGTGGAAATGGGGAGTTAACAACAATGAGTATAAGAATGAAGAAAATGCTCTAAAACTGTTCAAAGTGATAGTTATACAACTCATTTCTCGGCAGTTTTATTTGCAAGTAATTTATATATAATTCAATAGATCAATCCTTCAATCACATCATGAAGAATTGTACAACCACCCCCACATAAATATGTGAATTTTATACCAGTAAAACTGGATGCTAAAAAAGGATATGATATAGTAGAGTCATTGAAAAAAGGAGATGGACTGAAACAGTGGCTACAACGGTGGGGTCAAGTACAACAATTGTGAGGATGGCACAGGACCAGGCAGTGAGTGTTTTGTTCTGTTGTCCATGAATTGGAACTGACTTGATGGCACCTAACAGCAACAATAGCCTAAGGATCATAAGCATTACACCTGGATGAGATGGGATGGAAGGAGACAGGAGATAATGTCATGGTAGCATGTTCCCAATGGACATACCAGCACTACACAGAACTTGAAGCATCGTGAGCATATATGGAGCCATCTCAATTTCTACATCTATTACAAAGACAGAAAAAGCAACATAAAGGTGCTCTGTACCTGATTGTTCTAGTGCGCTTCCGGGTATAAGGAGAAATGACCTTGAAAAGCAGTTCCATCGCTCCGTTAATCCCCAGCATGGCTCCTGTGGTGACTGAGAGAGACAAAGGCACAGTAGTTATTGGATCACCTGTGTTAGTCTTGGTACATAGAAATCCATATGTATAAAAGAGTTTTATATAAAGGGTAAGGGCACATCAAGAAAACATCCCAACCCAGTGCTGCCTAAGCCCACAAGTCCAACATTAGCCCCTATGTCCAACACTAATCCACAAAGTCCTCCTCCATCTCACAAAACACACACTATGACGCTGACCGCAGGAGGAAAGCTGAATCAGTGACCATGTAAGTATCTCAGCACTGACAGGGGTCTCCACATGGCTGCTCCAGCACCCAGGGCTGCATCTGAGTAGGTCCATGCGGCTTCTCCTTGGGGATGTCTTGCAGGAAGTGAGCCTTGCAAGCTGAAGCAGGGAACTGTCTAAGGCAGCTACATTCTGGTCTGACCATCAGAAAGAAAGAGACCCGAGAACTCAAAAGGTGAGACTCACCGAGCCATTTATCTCCCCGCCCTTCAATTAACCCCACATGTGTTAATTGGCCACGTTGGCACAATAAACTTTAACTAACTCAACCTGAACCACTGTTTTTATTGCTAAGGGGGCACAAAAGCCCATCATCCTCCTTGTTGAAGGCACCTGATAAGCATGGAAACTGTAGGGCCTTTTTATTCCTGGTGGGAAGTGAAGGTCACCTGAAAGTCAGATCGAAGTACACTATAGTCCTATGTAATCCCAAGCCATGAAAGACATACTTTTTTATTTTCTGACGACCGACTGTACTTTTCCACTGACTCCATAATTGCAAGAACAATTACTGAGCAGAATACCCTTGTCTAAGTTGATATTTGGGTTTCTGGCAATGATTTCAATTCAGACTCTTAGATGAACCACCATAATACCTGCCTGCAAAGGTGCTCACCCTTGTGAGGACACACACATGTAATTTTTAGACAGTCCACAAGTGTAGACATGTTCCATCATTTGAAAAACTTCATAATGAAGAAATGCTGCAATTGAGTGAGTTAGGTTCAATACAACTTCAACTGAATTTTTGAAGCTTTATAAATTATAGTTATAAACTTCAAAATTATGAAGTATATACTAAATATAAGCTATAAACTATGTAATTATAAATTAATATATAAGGTAAATATATAAACTAGATATATACTATATCTAAGCTAAAATTATAAAATAAACTATATAACTATGTAAGCTATATAATTATGAAAATATCAAGTTGAAACCTTATAAATCAGAAAGTCAACAGCAGAAATAAATAAGACAGCTTCCTCTTTTTTCCATCTATAGCCCAAGGTCCCCTTCAACTTGTACCTGGGTCACCCAGGACTGCAGCAATTTCTCATTCATGAGCTTGTCAAAGAAACAGTCAATTGCGCTGGCAAAGAAGGAATGCTGCAGTTGTTTATTGGTGCCTCACTTTGGTTCTGGTTGATACTAACCCTGTGTACAACAAAATAGTGCCCACAATCATTGTCTGAGTTCATTTTGTTTCACGGTGTCAGTCCAACTCATGTAGGGTCATACGCTTTCTTTAATTGACCTTCTACTTTACCAGGCAGGATGTCCTTAGGCAAGGATTAAGTGTATGAAGGCTCCACTGAATTCCTTCTGACCATTAACTAGCGATGAGAACAGCGTTGCCCTTGGGCAGAGTGCATTGCAAAGTGGATTGCCTCCGCCCAACTACAGGCAGCCTAGAAAGGAGCAACCTTCCCGAGGGGCTTGCCTTGGTGTGTCTTGATGGAGATCGTCATATTGAGGGTTGCAGTCATGATTGGAAGGCTGCCATGATGGAAGACCCTGGACTAATCTTGTGATCTCTTCTGTCTCACACAATATAGGTGCTCCAGACATGGATCCATTCCCATTTCTGTAGTCCCTCCTGTAACTGTGATGTGTTGCTCAACCACTGATCATGAATTTGTGACAGTTCCCAATGTATCCAGGTCTGATTTGTGATTGCAGATTGTTGGACGCCATGATGACTTTGTGTTAATGGTCTCCATCATCCAAATACTACATCTTGGGCTTTGTCTTGCTTTTATCTTAGTTAAGACTTCATAAATATTCTCCTTAAATTATGTTTGAGATTTGGGATCTCTTTTGTACCCTAAAACAATGGTTGATTCGGTGAGCATTGATTGTGGATCCAAGCAAAATGAAATCCTTCACAGCTTCACTAACTCTTTAATATATTCATCCAGTTGACTTTAGAAAAGACTTTTGTCATGTTAGAAGACAAAAGGACATGGAAACTTGCTGTGCTTTTGTGTGTGTAGACCCTTGTTGGCTAAATGGGTATGATGATGAAGGGAAGTATGGGAAGAAATTATGAAAACTTCATTATTTGGTGGGCCTGGGGCATACTCTCAGGGGACACCAAGGTCAATTGGTGTCACATAGTACACAAAACCGTATGCTATATCCTACTTTGTCCAGTAATGACTGTTCTTAAAAGCTCATGAGTCATCGTCAGAGGGGCAAGCATTGGTCTCCGCTTGTCCCAAGGGAAGAAGAACAATGGAAATAAAAGACATATGGAAACAAGAGTCCAATGGACATCAGTCTCCATGACCCTGAGACCACCTTTTAAGATCCTGGATAGAGTGGGAGGGTAATGTGGAAGAAAGTCTCTCAAAAGCGTAAGACCAGACTGCATGGTCAGATAGACTGTTACATCCTATATGACTATGGCCTTTAGTCACCATTGAAGTCTGGAAATGAACTCACCCCTCATGACTCAATTTTCAACCAAAGAGCAGATGAACCTATCAGGGGAACAGTAACATATTAAGGTGTGCACCAAACCAAAACTCACTACCATTGAGTCAATGCTGACTGATAGCGACTCCACCTCCCAGTGGCTGAGACTGTAACTGTTTACAGGAGTAGAGAGCCCAGTCGTTCTCCAGAAGAGCTTCTGGTGGTTTCGAACTTTGAAGATCACAGCCCAACTAGTAACATCTGAACCAGACCTTAGAACAATCACCCATTTGAAATCAAAAGGGCAGCATTCACCAAAGGACAAAGTTCAGTAGAGTTAGGGAAGAAGCAGCAATGAAAACAGGGGCACAGGGGAGGAAGTGGAATAAGTTATATGACACAGAGAGGATTGTAATCAATGACAGGAAATAAAGTATGTATAACTTATTGGATGTGAACCTGATATCTGCTTTCTAAATCGTCTCCAACTTGACAATAAAAATAGGTTTGTAAGTATTATTAAAAAAATAATGTCCATTAGGGAAAAAAAGAATTCATAGGGAAATAGTGAAGCCTCTCGCATCAGGAACAAACATGTTGGAAGTTAAAATAATCTTCAAAGGGGTAGCTCTCTTTTATTTTCTATTGCTTTGATGTAGTAAGACAGAACTGGGACTGCTTTGTGCTTTGGGGAAGCCTTGTTCCTAGAAATGTGAGTAGGAACAGGGGACAGGGTGATGGAGAAGCAATGTGAGAAACAGGTGACTTACAATGTGCATAAACAAGCCTTGGAAAAGGAGGTGAAAGAAAACCTGGTGACTTCTACAGTTCATCCCAGTCTAGTCCGTCACCTAGAGGCTATGGCAAGTGTCTTGGTTATTACAAAGGGGTACATGTTCTTGGAACACCCCTTATGCGTGTATCCCTCCTATGGCTGGAGCAGGCAATAATTACTCGGATCAGAATTCAGGAATTTGGCATCCTACTTCTGGCCACCAAGCTTCCACTCTCATGGTTCCTAATTCAGTATTGACTTCTGAATTGGGAAAGCGGGCTGAAATGACTCTTGAATTCAGAAAAACTCTGGTACTAAAAGTACAATTCAGAAGGGAATAGTTTTAGGAACGCCGAGTCTAATGTGGAAAACTTCAGACTTGAAGTGAAAGAGTACAACAAAAAGAAATTCTCATTGAGTTCATCCTTGCGTCTCTGGCAGCTCTGTAAACATCCCATTGGCCATCTGAAAACCGGCTGTCACAGAGCTTGGACACTTGCAGCCAAATCCTTTGCCGATAGGAATGGAGGGAATGCTGCGTGAAAATTCAACAGTGACTCACAATTTAGCAGAGACAGCAATCCACAGGCTTCCTGAACTCTGCTTGCCTCTCATCAGTAAAGACAATGTGTGACCGCGATAGTGTCATGTTTAAATATGTTCTGACACACTTAGCTGGTTCAATAAATGTAGACTTCGAATCTGAACCAAATATCCACTTCCTTACACTTGCTATATCTCAGTACTTTTTGTTAAGATCCAGGGTGTGGTGATTTTTTCCTGATAGCCGCAACTATTATGTGTAATAAAGAAGGCAAATTATGCAGCCTAACTATTCCTTGTAAACCAAAACAAGATACTTCAAATCTTGTGCTGTGGGCAAACACCACACTGGGGTCAGTGGTGGAATTCAAATAATTCAGTGATTTAACAATGATTCGCTGTTCTGATGACCATTTTAAGTATTAAAAAGCGATACAGTGAAAGGTAGTTTATTTTTCAATACAGTAAATACTTAAATAAGCCCAATAAAAGAGGTACACAAAACTAGATTATGCTATAATCATTTTTTAAAGATTAATGTAAAAGCATTAACAATATCTGGCAAACAATAAAGCTGTTGTTTAAGTTATTTCTGTATTGATTCTCAATCGGAGCCCTCACTTGCCACAGTCTTTGCTTTTATCTGAACATCATTGGCTGTGTGAGTGTCCTTAACCATGGCTTCACTCTCGGAGTAGAAGCCCATTCCTTTAGAAGTAAACCACTAGTTGAAGGGTGTTTGCTGTATTAGAAACAGGTGACGTCTTTTCTCTGAACGTATTATGATCATATTTGAAAAATCCCTTTCCACTGCTACTGAACTTGGAGTAACTTCTCTGACAACATTTTAGCTCTTGGAACACTTTCAGGAAATGCACGATTCATTCACAAGGTCTCATGGGAGTTTGGGTGTAACATAAAGCTGAAATGAATGATCGCGTGTCACCTCCTGGTTGTCTGGCACATCTTCTCTTTACGTTATATGTTTGTTTACTGAAGTAACAGTGCAAAAGAATACAAATATAGTATTTCAGCAAAAGTGTAGTTTTATGAAATGAATAAACAAATATGACAAGCATCAGTCTCTTGAATTGTTGTATACTAATGGATGGAATGACTACTTCTGTGGACACTGAGAAGCTGCTGCAGCTGCTCAGATGAACATTAAAACCAGCAAGGGATGGAAATTTGTGATTTCCACATTTGGCCTTCCACCTTAGAGAAAATCCTGGTTTGCCATACTCAACAAAAAGTTAGATATCAGTACTGTCAAACTGGTGTGGGCTGAATCTCACCACTGACTGGGGTAGCACACATTCTGACTACTAATAAGTGAGCAACATCCATTATACAAGCCTCAGCTTATAACTCAGCTTCCTTTATTAGAGATGGCTTTGTTTACATCCCTTTCATCTTTCTCAAACACATCTGACTGTCTTATCAATTTATATGAGTAGGTAAGTTGTGGCTCTCTGAACGTGGAATTTATCGCATTAATCCCCAATAAGACTTCCTCTTTGTAGACACTCTACCTTTATTAATGGAATTAACCAATAAAATACATTTAATTTAGTAGTTCTTAGACTAGTTACCAATAATAAGAAGAAACCACTAGGGGTGCTCCTCCTGATTTCCATAGATTACGGAGAAAAGAGTAGAGCAGAAAAATGGAAAAGAGCAGCTAATTCATGCCAAACATGCACACAAACGTTAACTTATCTATTTCTACTTTAAACTCTATGAGTTTTATCAAACTACCACTTTTCGGAGAAGGAAACTGAGATTCAGACAGATGACGTTCTCATGTCACATGACTTCTTACACCTGGAATCAGAGTCAACCTCAGGCCTTTCTGGTTCTGATCCCGTGTTCTCCATTCCACATGAAATAATACTTTTATATCACAGAAAGGGGGCTCAGAGAAGAGAAATGAAAGTCTGTGCTTGTTACATGTAAAATAGGTGTAGAATCTAGACCTTTTAATAAAGTATTTTCATATGTCGAAGAGAATCGACCTACATTTTGGAGTCAGAAACATGACTTCTTACGGATTCAAGCAATCATCTTACTCATTTAAGTTTTTAAGCACAAAATGATAGGTCTAACTACTGGATTATTATGATAATTGGAAATAATTCAAATCAGGAGAAGGTAAATAAGTATTAAACTCATGTGCTGTGACATATGTAGGTGTTTTCTGGAGGGTTATATTGAGAATGATCATGAGGTAGTTTCAGGATATGATATGGCAATTTGTGATATGAGAAGAATTGTTGACACATACCTTGAATATGATGTGGACTAAATCATCTGCTAACAATCTTGATCTTTCCCTTGAGAGGACAATTAGGGAGGCCCCGTTACAATGGAGTCCCCAAATAATGCAAACAGTTACTGCTCCTTGACTGCTACAGGAAGGGTGGAGATTTCAAGCTCATCCAAAGGCACTTCAGAAGAAAAGCCTACCAGTGTCCTTCAGAAAAATGAATCACTTCGAACCATGTGGAGGACAATTCTACTCAGATACAAATGGCATGTCAAGGAGTCAGAGATGACTCAACTGAAATTGGTGATAAAGAATGCTGTGTTGTCTGACCCCCCAGAAAAAATAAACAAAAAACAATGTTCAGGACTAAGATAAACAAGCAGCCATCTAGCTGAGAAGCAACAAAGCCCACATGGATGAAGCCCACCAGCCTTTGTGATCATGAGGTGTCAATGGGATCAGGAATCAGGCATCTAAGACCCAGAATAAAATCATACCAATGTTAATGGGATTTGGGGTAGGCAGTGGAGGGGTGGAGTGGAGACCCAAAGCCCATCTGTAGACAATTGGACATCCCTTACAGAAGTGTCACAAGGAAGAGGCGAGTCAGTCAGAGTGCAGTATAGCACTGATGAATCATACAACTTTCCTCTAATTCTTTAATGCTTCCTCCCCACCACTATCATGACCTCAATTCTATGTTACAGATCAGACTAAACCAGATGATTTACACTGCTACAGATAAAAGCCTACAGCACAGGAAACTCAGGATATATAAACATCCAGGACCAACAATGAGAATAGAGATGGCAGGAAGATAAGGGGAAGGTGGGGGAGAAAGGGGGAATCAAACACAAAGATCAACATATAACCCCCTCCCAGGGGACAAACAACAGAAACGTGGGTCAAAGGGTGACAGAAGATGATGTAAAATATGAAAATAATAATATATAATTTATCAAGGGTTCATGAAGGAGGAAGGTTGGGGGAGGAAGAGACAAAATGAGGGTCTAATATCAGGAACTCAAGTAGAAAGAAAACGCTTTGACAATGATGATGGCAACATCTGTATAAATGTGCTTGACACAATGGATGAACGTATTGATTGTGATAAGAGATGTAAGAGCCCCAATAAAAGTATTTAATGAAAAACAGAAAAGAAAAAAATGAGGGAGATGCTACCAGCCATCCAAACAGATGAGTTTGAAAGATGTTTCCAAGAATGAAATCGCAGATTTGACAAATGTATTAAATGTAATGGAGAGTACTTTGAAAATGATAAGGTTGTTTTGTAAAAATAAATAAATAAATTCTTTAAAATATAGTTTAAAAAAAAAGGACTATGTCTAGGAAAAGATTCAGTAGTTCTACCTGGTTGAGGAAGAAATGAAGAAATGAAATACGGATGAAACCACAGATGCACTCTGCCCATGCATCTCTTCTAAACAGACCCCAAATTGACGCCCAGACCTCCCACTTAGGTCTGAACGCCACCCCAGAGAGCACCAATGCAGTCACTTACCGCTGGAGGCAAACACCCGCAGAGCCCAGAGACAGTGGAGGAGGTTCTGGCTGTGGGACAGGTTTTTCCTGGCCATAATCAAGGTCACATCGAGTGCTTCCAATTCCAGTGCTTTCTTTCCAAAGTGCTTATCTAAGAATACAAAACAACTCATCTCGGTTTTGTTTGGCATTGATTGATTCTGAAGGTTGTGCAGGGTGGAGTGTAGAGGAATAGGAAGAGGGGAATGGAGGAGGATTGTCCTGTAGAGTCATTATGCACGCCAATCATTTTGGGTTTGATTTATATGTCAGATCCTCATGAGTCAGAGATGATTAAGTAACAACTAACAACAATAGCAGCCCTTGCTCTGAAGTCTCCACGTGGTCCAAATGGTTAATGGGTTCTAACCAAAAGCCTAAAGGTTCAAGTCTACCTGGAAGCATCTCGGAAGAAAGGGCTGGAGATCTACTTTTTAAGTGTAAGTGAATGAAAACCCTTCGGACACAGAGACTAACCTGGTATGACCCACACAGACTCAGCGTGAGCCCCAAATCAGCTCACTGGCAACTGGTTTCACCTCCCATTTACAGATAAGGAATTGAACACGAGCAAGTTTTAGTAACTTCCCCCAAGGGCCAGATCTAAAATCTAGATCTGTCTCCCACATTTATGCCATTGACCCCAGGGTATATCAAGTTGCCTGGTGTTCGCTTGATCACTCATTCTCTTACCAGTGCTTCCCATCCTTCAAATTTCTTTTCAAATATCACCCTTCTACGACCGTACCATCTTAGAGTAGAGCCACCCTTTCTTTCCCTAACGGCCTTGATCATAGTGTGTCATGAGCTGGTTAATTACTGTCTGACCTTCAACGCTTGCATAGAAGCCCCCCAAGAATGGGCCCATCCCTCTTTTGATCACTGTGATGTTTTCAGTGCCTCCAGCAGTAACTGACACTAATAAATACTCAGAAGATCTGAGAAAATCTGTTAACTAGTCGAGCGACCTTCATTGGTTTCTGTCTGGGATGTTCTTTTGGTGGTGCTGACTGGGGCCTGGTATCCAGTCATTGTTGTAGAATGTTATATGGGTTCAAAGCAGAGTCATAAGCATTGAAAGGAAAGAGTATTACAGAACTCTAGCACGCTTGGCTGCAGCTGCTGCATTGGATATCAAAAGGTCTACTTTTGAGAAGAACCAGATCGTATAAGGGTCTGCACATAATAAGAGCTTAAAGGGTGTTTTGACTCGCTTGCAGCAGGTGAGTGGGTCCCGAGTACTCAGATTTTAAACCTGAACTCCAGGAAGTTATAGGGCTTCATGGAGGTATTTCAGGATCAACTTACAGTACCTTGAATTGTGTCTCCAAAATATGTAGGTCCACCTGGAATCTCAGAATGTAACTGTATTTGAAAATTAAGTTTTGGAGATGCAATGATTTATGATGGGCCTATACTCATTAGACATTCCCTGCAATTCTGACTCATAGTATCCCTATACAGTGTTTCCGAGATTATAAATCTTAATAGAATACTCACGCATTGCCACCAAGTTAATTTTGACTTATAGCGACCCTATAGGACAGTGTAGACCTGTCCCTGTGGGTTCCCAAGACTGTAACTTTAAAGGAATAGGAAGCCACAGCTTTCTCCCAAGGAGCTGTCTGGCAGTTTTATTTTTCTCCCTCTAAGCAGTTCATAGGTTTGAACCACCAACCTTGATGTTACCAAACTATCATGAGGGTGGGTCTTAAATCCAATGACTAGCATCCCTAAAGAAGTGGAGAAATCACACAGAGAGACATATAGGAGACTGTCGTCCGACAACAGAGACAGAGATTGGGATAATGGGCCCACAGACACAGGAACACCAAGCATTGCTGGCAATGAGCAAAAGCTAGAAGAGTCATGGTACAAATTCTCCTTCAGAAGCTCTGAAGGAACCAATCTGCTCTGACTTTTAGAATGGCAAGAATACATGGCTATTGTTCGAAGCTGCCCAATTTGTGATAAATTTTTACAGCAACTCTCGGACATTAATATTCTGATTTATAACATCATTATATGTAAAATGAGATTTACAGAAGTGTTAATTTCTTGATAAAAATGATTAGAGGCTTCTTTACAGTATCTCTCCACTTTTCCTAATTTCCTATGCAGCTCTGGCCTGACCTGAGTCCTGTCCAAAGACCCATACTTTGGATAATCTGATGTCCAGATCAACAAAATTGCCTCTCCTATAGGTGTTGACTTGTAACCAGCAGAGGGACAGGGACATGCTGCTTCTTCTCTGTACACATGAGTTCCCCAAATCTTAGCATGATAACAATCCCATAAGGATCTTTTCATTCATTTTGTGGGATCTGGGAGTGTGCATACCTCTTAGACCAACTTTGGCCAGCAATCGAAAGAGAGGCAGAAGAATATCATAGTCCGGGGAAGGCGTCCTTGCTGTGTCCACCAGTGTTTGCAGAAGGGCCTCGCTGCCGCCCTTGCTGATCATGTAATGAATCCTCCGGTCTGTGCCTGAGGGAAAATCAGAGGAAGGATAAGCCACAGATACACACTCTCATTTGTCTTAGACTAGAAGGCAGAATGCATAACTAGTGAAAGAGCAAGGATTTGCCCACCGCATCTCAGAAATCAGACTTGTGTCATTCTTGAAGCAACCTGGGCCACCAGGTAAGTGGGAGAAATGGTAGATTTAACATCTTAGTTGGATCAGCTGTAGTTCCTTTACCCTAGAACCCACCTTCCTGAGAACTCATTAGAATATTGTGTGTGTACGTGTGTGAGTGTGTGTGTGTACACATGCTAGAGTATGCATTTTAATATAAAAAGGAACATCAGTGTTCTGCTATTTGTTAGAATGATTTATAATATAGGTTGAGATCATGGCTTATATAAAAGTGTTTCAATTATGCCCCAATGAGGTCAATTGCTAGCTTTTCATGATTTATGGTAGTGAAATATAAAAACAACTGAGGTAATCCTTTAAGAAAAAAAAATATCCAAACATTCTAAGTAGAGAGTTTAGAAGAGGCCTAGGCGTAAAACGGTGTGTTGGTATTTCTATTTCAAAATGGCTTTTGACAGGTAACTACAAGACCAAAGGAAGTGATTACATGTACTGGGCAACACTGACCTAAATTAAAAATCTAAAAAACTCACTGCCATCACGCCAATTCCAATTCAAACAGACTCTGTAGGACAGAATAGAACCGCCCAATGTGCTCCTAGTCACAGCTGTCCACTGTGCCACCTGGGGGAAAAGGGGCAACGGGGACATCTGTTACATTGGACAAATCTGCTGTGCGAGACCTCTTTAAAATGATAAAAAGCAAAAATGTCACTTTGAAGTCAATAATGTGCCCCATCCAAGCTGTTTACAAAAGTTGGCCAGTGAACCCAGCAGACCACATAAGAATGGACACACTCAAATTATGGTGTTGGAAAGGAACATTTAAAGTACCATAGATTACCAGAAGAATGAACAAACCAATCTAAGAAGAAGTCCAACCTGGATTCTCCTTAGAAGTGAGTGTAACAAGATTTCATCTCACCTGTATTAGACATGTTCTCAGGAGAATCCCCACGTTGGAAAACGACTCGGTAGAAGAGGGTCAGGAAAAACAGGGTGTTCCCCAACAAGATGGGGTGACAGCAAAGCACTCAAACCTGACAAGACTTTAAGGATGGTCAGGACTAGGCAGTGTTTAGTTCTGTTTTACGTGGGATCCGTATGAGTCAGAAGCCACTCAATAGCACCGGACAAGAGCAACCACAAAGGGGGCTGCTAGAGTAGAATGTTACCAACAGAAAGGGTCATGAAAAGTCGTGTCCTCTACCAAAGAAGCAGTCGTTACTACCTGTATCAGGATAAGAACTCCCAGGATTTCATTTGAATTGTTCCTCCTAAGTGGCATAATGGTCAGTGTGCTCTGCTAAGATTTGAGTTCAGCCAGGGACTCCTCAAAAGGCTTGAATATCCCCTTATAAAAATATCAACTCCAGTTGCCTACAGATGCGCTTTGGGTCCCCACTCCACACTCCCCCTCATTCACAATGATATGATTTTTTGTTCTTTGATACCTGATCCCTTCGACACCACATGATCACACAGGTTAGTGCACTTTGTTGCTTCTCAGCTAGCTGGCCACTTGTTTACATTCAAGCCTTTAAGACCCCAGATGATGTTATATCTTTTGATAGCTGGGCACCATCAGCTTTCTTCACCACCTTTTCTTATGCACCCATTTGTCTTCAGCAATCATGTTGGGAAGGTCTGTAGGCAACTGAACATCCCCTTACAGAAGGGTTGTGGGGAAGAGATGAGCCAGCCAGTGTGCAGTGTAGCAACAATGAAACATACAACTATCCATTTGTTCTTAAATGCTTCCTCAGCCCCGCTATCATGATCCCAATTCTACCTTACAAATCCAGCTAGACCGGAAGATGTACACTGGTGCAGATAGGAACTGGAAACACAGGGAATCCAGGACAGATGACCCCTTCAGGATCAGTGGTGAGAGTGGTGATGCTGGGAGGGTGGAGGGGATGTGGGGTAAACAGGGAACCAATTCCAAGAATCTACATATAATGGCCAATAGAAATGTGGGTGAGGAGTGACATCAGTCAGTGTAAGACATGGCAAAATAATGATTTATAAATTATCAGGGAGGAGGGAGGGAGGGGGAGGAGAAAGGGGAAAAATAAGGAGCTGATACCAGGGCCTCAAGTAGAAAGCAAATGTTTTGAGAATGATGAGGGCAACAAATGTACGAATGTGCTTGACACAATGAATGGACGGATGGATAGTGGTACGAGTTGTACGAGCCCCCAATAAAATGATTTTTAAAAATCTATCAGCTCTACATTTGAACACTCTGCCGGGCACAGCTTTACTGGAACATGCACGGGGGGTGCCCTGCACCGCAGCCCATTTCATCGGAGCAGGTTTGGACACGTTCAAGGCAACAAACGCCATCCAGGCAATTAGAGAAAGTGCCTCACTGAGCAGACTGAAGGAAAGTCCCCTGGACAGTTCAGCACGGCACAGTCTGTAGACCCTGTTCTGGTGTCACAGGGCTTAAAGCCCCTGGCTGCCGGCAGCTCTGTGTGAGAAAGGCATGACCGTGAGCTTGCACAAATATGTACAACCGTGGCAACCCCTGACTTTGGAACGCCTCTGGAGCAGTGCTCCTCTATCCTGTAGGGTCCTCGGGAGTCTACTGAGACTTCGGAGCGGGGAGCTCCTTTTGAAATGACGGCCTTGCAGTTCTGTGGCTTTAACGTGTCATTGGAACCTCATGTTAGTTTTCCTTTCTGGTGTACCGTGACTAGCACATGTAGACATGAGACTTGAGTAAAGGTTGGAATGTCCATGACTCTACATGTTCTAGATAACTTTAGTTAGTAGAGAGAGTCACGCGCCCCTTACTTAAGTTGATGTCATGGTAGGCAACTTCTTCGTCGGACCTTGGAAGACCATACTCCCATGGCTGTCATACTTCCAGATCTACCTTGCCTTTCGGATATGCCTTTTACAGATTTCTAATAGGCATATGTAATGGAGTGGCTCCTACATGACTCTCTAATGAGATACTATAGGATGCAGGGTGGGTGATAAGACGGTAAGAAGCAGGATAACAGTACAATCAGCCCAGTTTACTCTGGGTCTTCTTAACCTCAGGGAGTAAAAGAAACTGGCCTGAAGAATCATTCAAGGTTACTAAGCTAGATCAACCCCTCAGGCCACCTGGGTTCCTCTGAGAGCTCAGTGCAGCACATCCCAACGTCCACCATAGGAGGGGCCTACTCACCGACAGAAAGCAGGTCACCGAGGACTTGTAGGATGGTCCGGATGGACTCTCTGTCCGACGACCTCTGTAATGAAAACATAGCGAGCCATCTTTTAAAAGAGAAAGCACCAGGACGGAAGGAACCTGTCAGAGAGGCACAGGTATTCTGGCAATCCTGCTTACAGAATGACAGAGCTTCGCTAAGGTGTGAGGGTCTCAGGGACCTTGGCTGTGTATTCAGGGTCCCTCTTCAGGCAGGGCTCACAGTAGCATCAGCCACTTGGTCACGCGTGGTCACACTGACGACTTACCAGGGAAAAGTCAGAAAAAGGAGGTTCTGTGGACCGTGGTAGCACAGTGCTCACAATTGTACGAGGCTTGGATTACGTTGGTTTTGCTTTATTTTACTCTTTGCTGTTGTTAAGCATAGAGGCAGCAGACAATACAAGAATTCAAGCTTCTTACATGCAAAATCCAGTGATATAGATGACATTCTTCATGCTATGCAAGCATTTTCAACTTCCTGTTCTGAATTATTTCTTCCCTATTAACATAAACTCACTGCCCCATAAATTTCCCATCTAACCTTTGAGTTACTGTTATCTATTTAAACCCATATAGATAATTCTTTTAAAAGCACAGTGTTCAAGACAGATGTTCTTGATTTGACAAACTCAATTGTAGTTTGGGTTAAAGAAAACTTCAGGGGATTTGGGGGATTCACTATTAAAGATTATCTCAGGTTTGGGGCTATTGTCAAATGGAAATCAAAGTACAGAAACAGAAATGCACTAAAATGTTCTCAGGAAAGACTTCCCCAACAGAAAGTGTTCTCTCTTCAGTCCATAGTAGGAGTTAAAGTCATGGAGCAACCAAGCAACGGATCCATCATCCTCAGGAGAGCAAGGGACTTAACTGCTCTGAAATTGTGGAGTGAAACATGGCCGACAGAAGCAAATAGAGGCCCTGGATTGGTTTCTCTGACGTGTCTGGGTACACAGCCAGCACACCTCATCTTTCTTAGAAGAATAAGTGGCAATATAAGATCAGAGGCATGCTGTGAAGATGGTGCCCACCTATCAGATAAAATAGCTTCTGGGGTCTTCAAGGCTCGTCTCCAAACAAGCAGCCATCTAAGGGAGATGTCAACTATGTCCACGTGGAAGAAGCACCCCATCATCAGTCACCAAAGGATTGTAAATCATATAATCTAAGGCCGAAGGAAGGAACAGTATCAGAGTCTAAACTGTGAGAATCCAGTTTGCAGCAGACTATGGAGGATAGTGGGAGCTACACAGGAAATGAGCCCCCGGTGAGTTCCCTCTATCCCTCATCAAGGGGTGGGGGGAAAGTGGTTACTAAGCAGAGTGCATTGCAGAGACGACTATAGGAAATCAAAAGGATAAACCTGACCTGAACACTTAAAACCTTATCAGTCGATCCCCCCTCTGATGCATGTTGGACCTGATCTGGTTTTCAACATTTGCTGGAGATGGGGGGCTGTTTTTGTTTCTTGTTTGTTCATATTAGGGTTTACCTTAGATGTATTATGGCATTGGAGGTCACCCCCATGAATTTTTGTTATATATTTTTCTGTTTTTCAGTATATGAAACCCAGGATTGACGAATCTATAAGGGCAGAAAGTAGAATAAGAGTTTCAGGTAGTGGGGTATAGTGGGTGGGGGGTGGAGATGGGTCAAAGGGAGCTGATGTCAAGGAGTCCAGGAAGGAAAAGAATGTTTGGAAGTTTGAAAACATATGTATATATGTATATATATGTGTGTGTGTGTATATATATTCCCAATTTTTTAAAAAGTAAGTTGTGAAAATACTATGCTGCTTCTAAACTGCAGTTACTAATGAATAATGAGAAGGGATAAAGCAGAAAGTGAAAACTAAGAAAGGAAATATGAGAGAAAGTAAAGGAAAAGATAATGAAGAAGAAATTTATCAGAGAGGAATAAATGGTATGGATTAATTTTCCTCTCCTTCAGTTAATCATATATTCTTCCCACAGATTCCAATCACCGGCCAAGACAATGAGGATGCAAACTGATCAAAACCCAGTCTACCTCCATCAAGCTCCAAGCCTGTCTGAGGTGAACACCTGCCAGATGATTCCGACTTGAAATGGTAAGGGCAGCTAAAAAGAAAAAGATGGGTCTAGCTGCCCTTAGGAGAGTCCACAGGAGGAGCATCTAACTCAGCCAGGCCAGTGCCTCAGGTGATGAATCAGGAATTAAGAAACAGAGTGGAGGAAGGTAGGTGAATAGTCCAGCTACCCTATGACTTGATGTGCTCAGGGGTAATATGAGAGAGCATGATAAGGTAGGGGAATAAAATTGTGTTCAGTAGGATCCACTGAATGAAACAAATGGAGGAGATTATGAATTTGATGTAGGCAAGAACTGGGTCCTGGTCCCACCCCTTTAGGCACGATAGAGTGTATCGGAGGTTCAGTGATAGAATCTGTGCCTTCCACTCAGGACACCTGGATCAGAATTCCAGCCAATGTATATCTTCCAATAAAGACTCACATGTTGCTATGATGCCGATGAGGTTTTAGTGATCTTCTAGACTTATACACCCGGGGAGAAAGGTCTAGCCATCTACCTTTAAAAATTCAAAATTGGTCAGTGGAAATCCTATGTCCACAATGGGAATGATGCAGGTCAATGCACTATTTGGAAAATGATAATTAATGATAATCAGTATATTTTATTGATTAATTTACCTACCTAGCTAATCACTTGCCTAATTACAATCCCATTTACTTACACTCCCTGAGAACAAGCATTGCCTGAGATTTTTCCATTGTATCTGCCAGAAGGAGACCTAGACGTAAGATATGCATTAAATCACCACCTCTAAGCTGGTTGGCCTGTGCCATCGCTGTTGCCTATGTACGCATCGGTCAACCCTCCATCGCCCTCCTGAGAAGACAATCTGCTTCCAGCAAGCGGCAGCCGTGTGTTCAAGAAGGACGTGGGATCCTCGCCCTGGCCTGCGCCAGGAGCTGTGGCTGATCTCTACTCAGCCCGTTTTCTTTTCATGTGACTCGTTTAGAGCTGGGTATGAACCCAGGTCTGGATTAGAACTGTGTGAAGGAGAATCTGCTGGGGGAGTTTAGAAAGCATTTTCCTCTGGATTTAAAAAAAAAGAAGAAGAAAGAAAAAGATAGATCAAAAAAACAAAATAGCTCTTCTACTTTTGGACATTGTTATTATATTAAGATATGATCTTAGGGCTTTGGTAACATTGTTAGACACTGAAACCAACGGCATATAACTGCCTACAGGACTTCAGGATAATAACTGGTCATTTTTTATTTTTAAAATTCTTATTAATAATTTTATTGGGGGCTCTTACAAATCTTAGGACAATCCCTCATTCGCATTTATTAAGTGCACTTGTACATATGTTGCTAGCAACATTTCCCAAACAGTTTCTTTCTACTTAAGCACTTGGTATCAGCTCCTCTTTTTGCCCCTCCCCTCCCCCACCCTCCCACCCTCATAAATCTCTAATCAATTATATATTACTGCTGTTATTTTGTGTCTTACATTGTCAGTTATCTCCCTTCACCCACATTTTTGTTACTCATCCCCCTGGGGTCGGGTATATATATCTAACCTTGTGATGGGTTCCCTTTTCTTCCATTCCCCTCTACCCTCATGATATCACTACCCCCACTGCTGTTCCTGCGGGGTCTATCTGTCCTGAGCTTTTATCTGTATCAATGTGTGTAATCCGGTCTAGCTGGATTTGTAAGGTAAACTGGGTCATGGTCGTTTGGGGGGGCGGGGCGGTGGGGAGCGGGGAAGCATTCAAGGATAAGAGGAATGGTATGTGTTTCTTCAGTGCTATGCTACATCCTGGTTGAATTGTCCCTTCCTTTAACCCTTCTGTGGGGGGATGTTCAATTATCTAGAGATGGATGTTGGGTCTCCACTCCAACACCCCTCAGTCACATCGATATAATTGTTTGCTTTGGTTCTTTTGATACCTGATATGTGATCCCGTTGAAACCTCATGATCACACAGGCTGGTGTGCTTCTTCCATGTCGGCTTATAACTTCTAGCCTTTAAGGCCCCAGACACTGTATCATTTGATAGTCAGGTATCCATCCACTTTCTTCACTACATTTGCTTATGTACCCCTTTTGTCTTTAGTGATCATGTTAAAAAGATGAATATCAAAGAGTGCCAGGTTATTAGAACAAAGTGTTCTTGTGTTTTGGGAGACCTTGAGAAGAGGCCCAAAGTCTGCTACCTTAATACTTAAAATATAAATATATGTACATGGACTTGTATTCTTTCATTATAAATTAATATATTTATGTATATACATGCCCCTATACCTATATATATAAAGCTATACCTCTATAAATAGCTTTTGCTTCCTATGTATTTCCTCTATTTCCTTTCCCCTTCCTCCTGTCCCACTATCGGGTTCACCCTCCACTTGGCTCTCAGTAATTCATTTCAGATACATTGCATTTGATCAACCCCCTCCAGACCTCCTTGCTATCCATTTTAGATCTCTTGTTGTTCCCCCACCCCCGAGTTTGTTGACTCCCCACTCCCCTATCCTGTCCCCCAGGGACCATCGGTTCCATTTTTATTCTCCTCAGGATTGTTTGTCCTTCCTGTTTTATATAGATAGACACAGGAAGAAAGGAGGGGAGGGAAAAAAAGATATATAGTTCCAGGTCTGTCTGCTGACCCTTATGAGTGTTTTCCAGTTGGGTCTGGTGAGGTGCCAAGCCCTATCCCCTGAGACAGAAGTCTATTTTCAAGACTCCTTGGGGACTTGATTACTTTGCTCCCCTTGCTGCCCCATTGTGCTCCCTTTGTGTTGTACCTGCTGTACATGGGGCAGAATTCCCTGGTCATTTAGAGCATGCAATTTTAGTTGCCAGTGGGTTACTGAATTCAGGCATGATGGAGAAAGGAAACATATCCTAGGTCTGTGTGACCCTTTTCCAAGTATTACAGTCTTAATAAGCATGAAGTAAACTGATTTCACAAGCCAGTTATAGGGCCAGCCATCAAGAGAATCCTGCCATCCCATGGAAATTAAGTTACAGCATCATCATACAGATATTGAGCTCATAATGTTCATGTTCAACTCAGGAAAATGGATCATCACAATATTGTTTTTCTTTGAGGGAAAATTATGGCTATCAGTGGAGAAAAAATATTCCCCACAAAATCTCAACTGGCACTAATTTATGCACTGCTATATTTACCAATAAATATTTTACACTATTTAGAAGAATAACAAAGCCATTATCTCACCCACAGTAATAATAAACGAGCAATTAAAGAAGACAGGATGTGATATGCCTCGATTTTCCTTTAATGATCGTTTAAATGAATCATTGAATAATCCCCTGTTGTTTAAGACTTCCCTATAAAAAATGGATCAGAGAAAGGGAGGCCGTTGGAAGAATGAGCAGTGTCTTTAACAGTCTGTAGGGTTTTGAACTGCAATTTTCTCTAATGCAGTTTTGAATGTGTTGCTCTCTTGCTTCACAACCTAGGGTGTCTCCCTTTAGCCTTCCTCCTCCTGTCTTCTCTTTATGGCATGTACAGAAACTGCTTCACACTGAAATCAGCACAAACATCTGCACACGTTGACCACTCCACACTCTCAAAGACCACAGTAGGATTGGGCTCTTCCATTCAAAAGCTAAATCCCCTGCCATTGAGGGTCAATTCCAACTCACAGTAGCCCTGTAGGACAAAGGTGACCTGCACCTGTTTCAGAAGCTGTAAATATTTACAAGAGCACAACCCTCCTTTCTTCTGCAGAGCCGCTGGTGGTTTCGAACTGCTGCCCCTGTGGTTAGCAGCCCCTGTCGTAACCCGTTATGCCACAGGGCTTTTTAGCAAAGGCCCTGTCTCCACACAGAAAGGATTATTTGCTCTACATTTGTTTTCTGACAACCCTTACAGCATTCTTTGATTATAATCCTTGGTCGATTCTAGGTAGTTTCTTATCTCCCTGTTTTGGTTGTCTCTTTTAGGACCCTGTCTATCTATGGCAGTAACAAACTGCTCCTAAATCTAAGGGCTTGCATTAGCAATTTCATTGATTTTGGAGGTAGAATATTTGGGCAGGTCTTGATTGGGAGATTCTTTGGCTTCCCATGATGTCAGTTGGGATCATGAAATAGAACTCAACTGGCCGACAGGCTGCTCTGGAAGTTTTAAAGTTGTTTTACCCTGGCAATTAGCCAGGGATGGATTGAGCCTGGCTCTCTTCTTGGCCTGTGTTTACCCGAACGCCAGCTTATGTTCCCTCCTTCATGGCAGTCTTGAAGTAGTTGAACTTCTTACATGGAAATTGGCTTTCCCCAACCAAGTGCTCCACAGATCTGGGAGAGAGATGTAAGACTTCCCTTTGCTTTTCCCAAGAGGGTCAAAGTTCACTTCTGCTGCATTTGATTGAAAGGACAATGCATAGATTCAAGAGGCGGGACTTACACTGCACTTCTCAAATTCAAGAGTGGGAAGGATATGCAGCCATTTTCATCTGCTACACATCCTCGAGCTCCTCTAGGGTCATGTGTTCGTCAGGGTGGACTAGAGAAACAAATCCATGGACACACATATGTCTGTAAGAAAGAGGCTTATATGCAAGAGCAATTGAACATTGAGAAAACAGCCCAGCCCAGTCCAAATCAAGTCCATAAGTCTGATATTAGTCCACATGTCCAATACCAATCTATAAAGTCCTCTTCAGACCCACGAAGGACATGCAATGATGCCAACTGTAGAAGATCACAGGCCAGTGGGTAGAACATTCTTGGGTCCGCTAGCATTGGAAGCATCTCAGCATTGACAGTGGTCTCCACGTGGCCACTCCAGTTTCAAAGGCTGCATCAGGGTAGATCTATACAGCATCTCCTCAGGGGTGCCTTGCACGACATCAGCCTTGTCAGTTGCAATGTCTACTGAGAGTAGCAGAGAGAGAGAGAGTGTGTCTCCTGCCTCCAAGAAGGAAGTCCCAGATTTCCCATACAGAAGTCTTATTGGCTATCTCCAGATTGAAAGCCTCGACTCCACCCGACACTCTTAATCCTTCAGCTGACACCAGATTAGGTGACGACCACAGGTCATGATTGTGCACGTTCATTTTGGCATTCCCAAATCCCATCATGGGACTTGTGCATTGAACACGCTGTGGAATGGATTGGACGAGTGTGGAGGACACTGAAGTGGAGTCGGGCGGAATGGAACAGAAACCTAACATGCTGTCTATTCGAAATTTCTCTGCTGCTCTTTGAGTCTAGGATCTATCAGAGATAATGACAGTGCTTCAGAATTGAGCTGGCTGCCCAGCCCCGTTCTGGCATCAATCCAGCAACCGAGCCCGTGAATTTAGAATGTGCTTTTGTTGATGAATAAACAAATATGTTGACATCACACCCATGCTCATGCCATGGGTGTCAGAGTGGAATTGCATGTCATAGGGTTCCTAAAGGCGGTGATCTTTCCAAAGTACTCCTGTCCTCCGATGCATCCCTGGAGATATTTGAACCATTGACTTTCCATTAATAGCTGACTGCTAACCATTATGAGACTTGGGATAGTTTGAAGAATTGGTCTTGTCAGGTGTGATGGGCTTATTTCAGATGCAGAGCAACCCTCTGTGCAGCAGAGCGAAACGCTACCCGCCTGCAGTCATCCTCACAAGCGCGGGGACAGTTCAGCTCCTGTGTCCAGTCCTGTGTGGTACTCACTGTGCCCACTCACCTCACTGTGCGTCTGCCTTTTCTCATGGACCCTCAAGTTTACCAAACGCGATGTCCTTTTCCAGAGACCGGCCCCTCCTATGTTGATAGCTCGGGATCATTAATGTGATGGTGATCCTCAAATGAAGGGGAAGAGATTTCTGGGAAGCTGGGGGTATGGACCAGAGTTCCAAGCTTCCCCAACAAGCAACATTAGAAATAAAAAGAAACGGTGCTCTGCTTTGAGAGATTTGGAATTTCAGGAGAGAGGGAAGGAGTGAGGAAGTGACAACAGGCAAGAATCAAGGAAATCAACAATAAATCACCTATGGCAGGAAAACCACTTTTCCCATAATCCTTTTGTGATGTGAGGAAGTAGCCCCAGAACCCACAGCCTCTACCTGTACAAAGACAGAGGACCCCAAGCTTCTGCTCTAAGACTAACAAGACGAACCAGCACACCCTCAGCTGCAAGCCAGCTATGAATTGTAAGAGTAGGCCTGGGCAGTGGAGTCTGCTGTCACAGTCAGTACTTTACCTGCCTCTCTCCACATCCCAGGGTTCAAACCACTGAAACAACAGGACCGACCTCCAGAGGAGTCAGATGTCATAGATCTGTCATCTGGCCCTCATTTCAGCCAGTGCTGAGGACTGCTGAGTGGAGCCATTGTGTGCTAGGAGACAGGGGACTTTACTGGAGGTCACGCCCACAACCAATATAACACGGGAAAAATGCTGATAGCAACAGGACAGACCTCCCAAAGGGGCCGTTGGAAAAAGGCCAGTCCCTCCTGCAAGCCTACCATGAATCACTCCACAAGGTCCACATACTGGAGTCTGTTCCCATCACAAATACTGTACCAGCGTCCCAGAGCTCAGGCCTCTGGGACAATTAAGGCCCACATCCCAGGACATCAGATCAGGTCTGTTTGCTCCTCCCTTCAGGTGGTGTTCAGGTCTGACTCCAGCAACTGAGAAGCAGGTATAGTTAGCGGAATTCACACCCACAGCCAAGCTACTGAGGGTTGCAGAAGGACAATGCTGATAGCCACAAAGCAGACTTTCCTGAGGGTCTGTTTGAAGGGCGAGTCCCTCCCCCCACCCCAGAAATGATCATCCGGAAGCTGGCTTTGAATGTCTCCAGAAGTCTCCTGCTATGGAGTTTGCGTCCATAGTCAGCACGCTAGCTTTCTCCCTGCACACACCATAGCTCTGGTCTCTTAAATCTGAAGGATAAGCATCCCTGTGGCTCAATGAGGATGAGTCTAATTCCCTTTTCAGATAGTGGTCACGGTGGCTAACTTAGGCCTCTGTCTATTCAGAAGCAGAAATCTTGAGGGAAAGTTGCACTCCAGCCAACAATCTATCAGGGAGGATGCTGAGAGCAAGAAGCAGACTTCCCTGGGGCTCTGGCCCAAGCATGTCACCCCCTTTCTTTTCAGGCAATTGTTGGCTAACAATGTACTAAGCTTCCACAAAGGCCCCCGAAGTGCAAGTTGCTCCCATATTCAGCACTCTATCTTCCTTCCTTTGTACCCCTTAGCTCAAGCATCTCAAACCAATAAGATAAACTGAGGTAGTTAGTTCATTGTGCCAATGTGGCTGATAAACACATGTGGGGCTAATTAAAGTACTAAGGGATAAATGGTTTGGTGAGCCTCACCTTTCTAGTTCTTGGGTCTCTTGCTTTTTGATGGTCGGACCAGGGTGAAGCTGCCTTTAACAGTTCCCAGCTTCCGCTGGCAAGGATCACTTCCTGCAAGATATCCCCAAGGAGAAGCTATGTGGATCTACCCCAATGCAGCCCTGGGTGCTGGAGCAGCCATGTGGAGACCCTTTCCAGAACTGGGATGCTTACACATTCACTGACTCGGCTTTCCTCCTGCAGTCAGCATCGTGGTGTGGGTTTTGTGAGATGGAAGAGGACTTTGTGGATTGGTGTCGGACATATGGGCTAATGCTGTACTTGTGAGCTTGGGCATCACTGGGTTGGGATGTTTTCTTGATGCGCACTTAACCTTTATATAAAACTCTCTCTTATACATGAGTTTCTGTGGATTTGTTTCTCTAAAGTACCCAGACTAATACATAAACCTTCTTAGGGATCAGTTTAAGGTTGTCTACTATCCCTTCCTTCCTTTGATAACTGTTGACTGAGACTAAGAAGCAGGCATCCTTAGTGGTGGTTATACACCCAGCTAACAATCTACAGGAAAGGCTCTGATAACAACAGGTCCTCCAAAAAGTTCTTTGGAGTGTGACAATCCCTCCCCCAACTAGTAAGTATTGGCTGCTATGATGACGTAATGATATCAACTCTTACAGTGGAGTCAGGAGGTAGATCATTTAAGTCAGTGGTTCTCCACCTTCCTAATGCCACAACCCTTTCATACAGTTCCTCATGTTCTGGTGAACCCCAACCATAAAATTATTTTTATTGCTACTTCACAACTGTCATTTTTCCACTGTTACGAACTGGAGGACCCCTGTGAAGGGGTCATTTGACCCCCCAAAGGGATCTGCAACCCACAGGTTGAGAAACGCTGGTTTAAGTGAAGCCAGCTCCCGGACCATCACAGGTCCCGAAGGTTTGGTAACAGACAAGGATCTCTCCTATTGGAAAAACCAGCCTCCTCCTGAAATGCAGGGAAGTCTACTTGTGCTTTCCCAGCATGACAGATGTCCTCAGAGAGCAAGAGAAGAAAGAAGAGGAAAAACCAGAAGCTAACATTCAGCTTGGAAGGGACTCCTGGGTGTGGGTTTTCTGACTTAAAGTGTGGTTGCAGAAACAGAGGAAAGAATGTGAAAATAACCAGAAAGAGCAGGCTGTGAATCCCAGTGGGCAGGTTGATTAGTCCATCAGACCTTGCATGAGCAGGAGTGTCCACTGGTGGACAGACTGACCACAGGGTGTTCTCTGGTGTGTTTGGGAGAGATTGAACGTTGAAAACTGGGCTATGAAATGTTTACAACTTCCAAGTAAGAGAGAAAACCGAAACCATACTCACTGCAATTGAGTCAGTTCTGACTCATGGCAGCCCTGTCGGACGAGGGAGAGAGAAGGCTAACTCAAAGAGAGCAAGAGGGAATGGTAAGCAAGAGCCAAAGTGCTACTACCAAAGAGTTTTGTTTCATTTTTTGCAGAAAACAGTCCAGGAAAAAAAAACACCAAATATTGGAGATAACTGAGAAATGGAATGCCTTCAAAAAGTCTACCCATACAACAACAACAAATCGCAAGACACAGAAAGAAAAGATAAATCATAGCTTATTCGAAAGAACAAAGGGAATGAAAGTGCATCTCAAAGTCCACTCGACCAACAGAGCTCTTTGAAAGTGTCTCTAGGGATAACCAAGTAATGGGGTGGGGTGTGGGGGCAGGGAAGAGAATAGACTACATTAAATTTCATTTCAAATGAAGAGAAATTACAGGAAATGAGCTTGAAAGAAACGAGGGATGCAGAAAATGAACAAAGTGGAATCCAGAGGAGAGAGGTTACAACTGACCGGAAAGCACAACAGGCAAACTTACCAGCAGATCCAAGTAAGCAAAGGAAAGAATCAGTGAATTAGAGGTAAGACCACTAATACTGCAGGTGCTGAAATGCAGTAAGAACAGAGGCTCAAGAAGGCTCATCCCATTTTAATGGAATTAAGGGACAAGAAGAAGCCTAACATAGGTATCATGGAAATTACAGAAGAGGTTGAGAAAGATAAAGGGAAAGAAAGAATATTTGGAGAGATAATGACAGAAAGCGCAACAGAATATGAAGTCAAGTATAGGAGGTGAATATGGGATATGTGGCTAATTGCCTCCTTTACAATGAAACCAGACTGGGTTTTCCCCAGCTGGCACTACCAAACATTTTGGCCAAGATGCCATAGAACATTTGTCATTAACAGGATATTAATTTTTTTTACTCCACACTGCTTAGAGTCAAGATGGTTGGATAAAGCACTGAAACGATTACCCTGAGATCATCTGTAAGCCTGAAACCGAAAAAAAAAAAGGTTCCCTGAAGTCTTCTTAAAAACCAAATCATAGTGCAGTTTAGCTATCAATCTGGGAGCACTGACAAGAACAACTGGACAAATGAGAGAGGACCCTGGAGAGACGTGAACTTACGTTAAGCAGAGGGGAGGCAACTCCGAAATGAAGGGCAGCATGGCCACACGACAGGGCAAATGTAATCAGTGCCACTGAATTGCAGACATAGAAACTGTTGGACTGATGTCAGCTCTGATGTCTATATTCTCAATAAGAAATAAGGAAACAAAATGTGTTCATTCCCACCCCTAACTTTCTCCCTGTCCAAGCTGACAGGCCAAGTTTTTCTAAAGTAGGAAACCAATCTACCCCCACCCACTTGGCCGCCACCTTGAATATCACAGAAGTGAAATGCTTATGCCCTGCGATTCTGGTCCCTCAGATTGAAGGAATGAGTCTGTGAAATTGTAAATCTGGTCTCTAAAGGATAAGACAGAATAGAACCTCTTCCAAACTCATGAGCCAAGAGCACAAGACACAGCTCATAGCCCAAGAAAACCATTTTGCTAAAAATAAATTTGTTCTTTCAGTCATGCCATTTGAACCTTTACTAGATATGGTCCATTGGGTAAATAAAAGATATTATTAAATTTGCAGTTGGTAATGAATGACTTCAGGGAGCCTTGGCCACAAACTTCAACTGCTAAAAATCGTAATAATGCTAAAATTGGTGGCCAGCAGCTCCCTATCTTTACACGAGAGCAAATAGTCAGAAGCTGCACCATTTGAAATTTTAGTTTAGATAGATACTTTCATTTAAATTTGAAATGCCGCCATAAGGGAGAGGTGCTTTAGAGAGCATGATGTCATCTCTGAGTGAAGTGAGATTTGTGAAAGTCTGGTGGTGGTTGGGGATGGAAAGAGCACGGGTGTGTACAAATGATGATAATTACAGAAAATGGGAAATGGGCAATGTTTAGCAATGCAACCAAACTTGATAAATGCCCAGATCGGATTACATTGAGTATTGCATAATAAATGTGTCGTGGTTGTCAATTATCCTTTTCTTAGGAAAAAAAAGGGGAACTCTTGATCTGACATGAGATAAGAGGATGCGATCCAGTTTTCATTTGCTTGGCCGATACCGATGCCTTTGTTTAATAGAAAGGGAGCAACCTTAGGAAACCAACAAGTGTTGGCAACATTAAGTTCAAGGCATCAAAACACAGACATGGGCAACTTGTAACCTGATTCACCTAAATGGCAACTTCATTTAACACTCTGCTTCTTACCAACCCATGCCTCTCATTGAGACAGACTACTCCAAGGCAACAAGGTCAATGCGTCCGGTTGCATCTGGCAGGATATAAATAAAGACCTGTAATAATAAACATACCTAGGGCAGTGGTGATTCAAAGGTGAGATTCTCACCTTCTAGGTGGGAGACCCAAGTTCTATTGCTGCCCCTTGCACCTCATGCACAGCCCCCACCCCTCAGTCAATGGAGGTCTGTGTGTTGCTACGATGCTGAACGACTTGTAGCAGAACTTCCAGACGAAGGCACAGTAGGAAGAAAGGTCTGGCAAACTATTTCCCAAAGTAAACCAACGAAAACCCTATGGATCACAAAAAAACCTATGGATCTGCGATGGATCATGGCAGTGACACCGGACTGGGTAACATTTTGTTCTAATGGGCATGGGGTTTCCAGGAGCCAGAAGTCAACGTGATGATGAGTAAACAACAGCAACCAACACTTGAGTCATTGTGCTCTTATAGGCAAGCCACGTCTGCAATGTGGTCATCGGGTCAACCTGGAAGCGAAAATATGGTTGTTTTATTCTTTGGCAAAGCAGAGGGAGCTGGTTCCCCTGCTTTACCCACCGAGATAGAGGGTCAAGAGACCTGGAAGGGAGAGGAGGGGGAAAGAGGAGTGAAGAGAAGGAAGTCAGAAGAGAGAGATGGGGGAGAGGGACGGAGAGCAGGGAGGCAGAGGGAAAGGAGATAAAGAATCTATTCTTGCCGTCAACTGCTACAGGCTTCCAGAATAGAATACCTGAAGCCCAGTTCACCCCACATGACAGTACCCAGAAATGGGCTGTCCATCTGGCTGGAACTGACCTGATGGGGGTGTGGTCTCAGGTTTCCGGGAAAACAAGTAAGAATCCTCCTCAGGCACACAGCCCTCTTTGCTCTCTGAACATTCAAAATACCTGATCAAATTCCATAGCCACATGCAGCAGAAGAAATCATGCCTGCTAGACACAAAATACTGATGTGAATAGCTGATGTCAACATTCACTCCTTTAATACATCTGTGAGCTTAAACTCTGACTACAGGCGGCAGGCCTGATCTGCCGTGCGGAAAAGTGCAGGGAACAGTCAGAGCTGACAAACTTCCCAGTTCACGACCTGACATTCATGGGACAGCTGACATCCGTGGACGAGAACGAAGAAGAGTTCATTAAGAATGGAGCCAATGGGCCTGGAATGGACTCATTAGACATTGTTATAGGTTATTTTAATTGCTTTCAATTAATCTTTCCCCAGTCCTGGCAGATGTTTTCTGGACACTTACTAGATATCAGGCACGCTGCTAGGTGCTGGGATTACCAGGGGTCACATACCGGTACCTTTACATGAGCATGTCTTCATAGGGTTTCCAGGCTCATCAGGGAGGCAGAAATTATGCGTAACGACCCAACCTCCAGAACCAAAGTCACGGCCACCGAGTCCATGCTGACTCATAGCGATCCCCCTGTGGGTCTCTGAGACTGACTGTTTATGGGAGTGGAAAGCCCCATCTTTCTCCTGAGGAGCTGCTCGTGGCTTCAAACCACCAACTACATGGATTACAGTGCAACCGCACCACCAGGGCTCCTCCTGACCACCCAGGTGGAGGTAAAATCACAACCAGAATAAATGCCTTGCTTGATTTCACCATGTCGATGCATAACAGGATGATTTAACATAAGTCAGACAAAGGATTCCTTGAGGAAGTCATTGTGAAGTTGAGACCTGAAAGCGAAGCCAACATTAACTGGAATAAGGTGGCAGCGAAGGGGGCGGTAAATAAATGTCCGGAGAGATGGTTCTTAAAGCGATACAAAGTTGATGGGCATCAGGGTACTGGTGCTCTGACAAGAAGAAACAAGAAGAGAGGGAGGGGTGTATGGAGAAAGAGAGAGAGAGTGGTTAAAAGAAATACTTTCACTTAAGGAGACCTTGGGTAAGTTTCCATAAGCTTTCTAGCTTTGAATATCCTCATCCACATAGCTGGACTAATAGTTGCACCTAACTCACTGGCTACAATAGGGTTACAAATACTACATTGTTGCTATTATGCAGTATATAGCTAATGCCATCTCATAGTGGCCCTCTATAGGACGAAACAGAACTGCCCTGTGGGGTTTGTAAGACTGTAATGTGTAGGGAATCATATCTCCACAACGTTCTTCCACAGATCAGAAGGTGGGAGCAGCGGGGCGGGCAGGTGGGGCGGGGGAGACTTCCCTTTGGTTCACAGTCCCGAGTTTAACCACTGTGCCAATGGAGTTCCTTCGGGATACTAAGATGAATGGGAACTGCTTGGCTCACTGTCTACAATACAATCAGTGCTTGATCAAAGATTGATACGCACCTCTGATGACCGTATTGCCCATAAGAAAAGTGAATAATTTTTTTTAAAAAACAGGTCCAGGGATCACTTGAGAGACCACTTTCCCGGACCAATTTTTCCAACCAAGTTCCCTTGTTCCCAATTTAGTAACATACTCTTCAAGGAGAGGAGAAAAAACTAAACAAAACCTATGAAAAACGTAAGGCTGAGGTCTCCGTGCTGAAATGCTTTTAAGTCATGTGCTTTGTCAACGTCTGATAGAGTTGTTGCCACTCTGTAATTGCTAATGACTCTGAATCATAATAATGACAGCAATCAGCAACATGGAGTCCCTGAAAGGGGCTCTGATTTCTTTTAAAGGACGCTCATTGGAAAACAGGCGCGTTTCGTCTCTATTTCGAGGAAGGCTGTGACGTTCCTCCAAAGCACAGTTGACAAATGACAGCACAAAAAACTTGCAGGTGAGCATTAAGGATTAGTGAAAAGAAATGCCAAACAGTGTTCCCCTTTTCTGAATGGATTCTAAACACAGCATGTAAATAGCGCTTTCAGGTGCCTGCCATGCCAGTCTCCGCACCAACAGTGAGGAAGTAGCATTTTCTCCTTCTTGCTCCCACCAGCAGCTGCCTCTCCTTCCTGGATGCTCTGCCGCCTCATGCATACCACAGCAGCGTGCATGAAGGGAGGGAAAACATCCTGGACACAGAGGCTCAGGTCGGCCTCCTCGCCACCTTCATTGATGCCATTGACCAGGTCTCCTGACCAGCTAGCTATTCGTGGTGAGCTATTCATGTTACTAAAGCCAAATTGGGATGTCCTTATAGCTCCCATCCCATGGTCTCCCTCCACCACCTGCGAACTCTCAGAACTAGTAGGGAAAAGCCTTTCCTGTCCTTGAAAAGGGGGCAGCGGTGACTCAGAGGTCAAGTTGTCACCTTGAATGGACTGGACTAGACCCAGGCTGGATCCCCAGCCGTTACCCGTCTGACTGTGGAAACATGTGAACGACCATGGGGATGAACAGGTTTCAGCAGAGCTTGCAGACCAGGACGCAGAAGGGGGAAAGTCCCGGCATTCTGCTTCCAGAAATCAGCCAATCAAACCAATGACCTTCTCCTAGTACGGATAGAGAGAGTCACCTGAACAGCAGCTAAGAATCCTCTGGGGAAAAATCTGCTTTTCAGACAATATTCAGTTTGGGAGTTCAAAAGTAGGCATCAGGATATGAATGCTTTCCATCTCACCAATAATATTATGATTATTACCATCATGCATCCTCTTTGTTTCAGGCGTTATTTATTGTTAAAATACTATGAGTTGTAATGCTTACTATATTGATGAGGAAGCAGAATTAAAAAGGAAGCAGAAGCAAATAGCTTTACTATCCTTTCAGTTTATCTTCTGAATTGAGGTTTTAAGCCTAGAAAGTTTGGGGCTGGTGGGGGTGGGTGGGAAATTATGACATTATAAAGGAACAACATTAATATTCCTTTAATAAAAATGCCTGGATTCTAGAATCCAAATCATGTTGCTTCTCAAGCATATCCATAAACTTGAGGTGCAATCTGTGTTGTCCATCCTTTCATCTGGACCAATCTTGTGAACTTTCTTTTTAGGCAAAAAGAGTTTAGTATATGTTATACTGCATAACTTCAAAGTTGGATGTTTTTTTAAATTAAGATCTTAAAAAAAAAATACCCCAACACCTCAGATACAATGTAAGAGGGTTGAGTGTTCTAACGCAGACATGCGATTAAACAGTACAAGCCATGCAGAAAGACTAGACAGTGCTCCAGTGAGAGTTCCGGTTGAGTTCCCAGTCAACACTTGGCAGGAATTGTCAACCATGAGTGAGCACCCTTGGGTGTACAGACCAGTTGAGCAGACCATAATTGCTGCCCCAGGTGCCTTCTGACTGCAGTCACACGAGAGATAACAAGGAAATATTCCTTGTCATACTTTAAAGTTTAAATACATATCCTCTAATTATTACTGCAATAGATCCCAAATTCAGACTTTATAAATCAGAATTTCACTTCTTTCTGTTGATGTTTCTGAGATTGGTTTGCATTACATCTACCACTGGTGTGTAACAAAGCACCCCAATCTCCATGGCTTAAAACAAACATTTTGTTATTTACAATCTGTGGATCACACAGGCCAGTGTACTTCTTCCAAGTGTACTTAGTTGATGCCTCTTTTAAATGGCTCCTTGTTTTAAAACAAGACTTCAAGACCCAGATGCTATTCTTCCTGATAACTAGGCACCATCTGGCTTTTTCACCGTACTTAGCTAGAGCACCCATTTGTCTCAGTAATCTCTTCATGAGGGTGAGTACCAAGTAGGGCCATGTCATAAAAATGAATTGTTCTTAGATTTGGGCTAGAATTAGCTGCCATCTGCAAATCCATTTATGTATCTGTGGTCTATTTATTCTCTGGTTCAATTTAGAGGCATCATTATATGATAGAGAACATTATAAATTATCCCCCTGGGGCATTAGGTGATTCTATTGATAGTGGCATTAATTTAGCCAATGGTATAGAATGTAAAATAGTATTGGGAAAAGGAAATTATACATATGTAAGCCAGCTTTTCAGATCACAATACATGAATTGTTGACTTGTACAGATTCAACACTTAAGTGACAGGACACGACATGAGCAGCAGGGGTCAGTGATAGGGAAAAACTTCCACTAACAGTCATGCACAGAGGCAGAAGCACAACGGAGGGAATGGTGTCACAGCTTAAATTGTGAACACCCAGTTGGCAGAAGACTATGGATGACGGTGGAAGCCCAAAATTCCATTCGCAGGGTCTCCACTTGGATTAAGCCTCCTGTCAATCCCTTCTGAACATAGTCAAGGAATGTTACAGTCTTGCTAGCAGAGAGAGAGCATTGTAAAGTGGATCAAGGCAGATATATCGAAGCAACAATGTAACATCTGATCATTTGACCCATTTTACAATGGTTTCCATTTCTGTGTGTTTTCATTGAGATTTTTGTTTTGTTTTGTCATTGCTGTTGGGTTTTTTTTTAATCATTTTATTGGGGGCTCTTACATCGCTTATCACAATCCATACATGTTTGCATGTGCGTTGTATGGTTTTCTGTATATGAAATTCAAAATAGGTAAACCTATAGGGACAGTAAGGGGATTAATAATTACTTAAGGGCATGGCAGGGGAGGTTCAGGGGAAATGGGAAGCTAGCAACCAGAAGAATAAGAAGGAAATATTCTGAAATTGATTGTGTTGATGATTTCACAACCCATTTTCATTATGACTGAGCAATTAAATTGTCTGATACACGCATTATTTGCCAATAACAATATTTTTAGAAAATCAATCATTATATTTTGGTCACGGAGTAACTTTGTATCTATCCAACTTGCCTGTTCTCAAAGTCTTCGCCCTGCTAACTCTCTCCTGCAAGAGCTCTCTCAATGAGTTAGATTTGCCGTAAGGCACGGTTTCTCAAGCTTAGCACTGTGGATATTTGGTGATGTTGTTGCTAGGTGTCACTGAGTGTGATTTGACTTGTAATGACCCCATAGACAACAGAGCAAAACACTGCCCAACCCTGCTGATTGATATCTGGGGTTGGGTAATTATTTTGGGGGAGAGGAGACCTGTCCTAAGTATTGTCGGGTGTTGAGCAGTATCTCTGATCTTTGCTCACTAAATACCAGGAGCACAACACCTTTCTCTCTGTTGTGGAAACCACAACGTTGCCAAGTATTGCCAAATGTCCCCTGAAGGGCAAAATTGGCCCCTGCTGAAAACCACGGCAGTAATATACTCATGACTAATAGCTTCGTCGCACGTTCGCTTTCCCAGTGTAAATAATGAGGTCAGCGACATCAATCAAAGGGGGGAAAGTATTCTTGTTTCGGAGATCAGTGAAAGTCAAGCCAGAGTGGTATTTTGAGGCCTGGGTTGTCCTACAAATCACTCCTCTCAGCAACTGTCTACTTTCCACTGGCACTCAAAGCCAAGACTAGATTTCTACATCAGTTAGGTCGTCGATCTCTCTCTCACACACACACACACGCACACACACACACAATCGGGGTTAGGTGACAAACATTTAGTTTTTTCAGATTTTGTTCTACTAATATATTTACTACCTATTCCATTGATTGAAAGAGAGGAAAAACCTCACCCACCCCATGGCTTTGCTCATTTGTTCTCCAGTTGCCTTCAAGGTCGGGCTATCGGATGGAAACCTATGGGCGGCCGAGCAGAACCGGGCCCCATAGGGGTTTCCTTAGCTGATATCTTTTGAAGTAGATCCCAGGGACTTATTTCCCTGGAACTGCTGGGTTGACTCTTATGACCTCCCTTCGTAGTAGCCACGCACATTCCCTGTTTGCAGCATTCAAGGATTCCAATTTCCAATTGGCATGATCCAATTCACCTGATTTTGCATTATTCTTTATTAATTCATCCTCCTTGTATAGCAAGTGGCTCTGTGACCTTGTAGGTTAACATCCATCGGAATAACTAAGGCAACCTCTTGGCTTTATCACTAATGTTTCCCATGATCTCCTGAGTCCTTGAGAGCTTTGTGTTTTTGTTTTCAGTTTGTTTTGTTTTTGCATCATTTTATTTGGGGCTGTACAGCTCTTATCACAATCCATACATCCATCCATTGTGTCAAGTACATTTGTACATATGTTGCCATCGTCATTTTCAAAATATTTTCTTTCTACTTCAACCCTTGGTATCAGCTCCTCATTTTTCCCTCCCCCCCTTACGAACCCTTGATAATTTATAAATCATTTTTTCATGCCTTACACTGACAGGTGTCTCCCTTTAGTAGCATTATGTTAATATAATAATCAGATGTTTATTGTACGGTTTTCCCTTGTCGGGGAATGGGATTGGGAAGACAGTTCTAAACAAGACAGGAAGGTGTCAACTTTCACAGATCTCAATCTAGGACGTGTCTGCTACACTCACACTTCGGTGATAATAAGATTAGTATGTAGCAGAATGAATGAAACTGGGGGATTGAAAGGAAGACTTGGGAAATTTGGCAGATTCAATTCCATGCCACTGAAGTAACATGAATGTGCAACGAAATGAGTCATAAGAATTTTGGGGTTCCCAGTGCATTTGGAAGTGATGTGTACTAGATACTGTAGTCTATTAAGTGTGAATTCCTCTCTCAAAAATTCATTGCCACCTAGTCGATTCCAACTCATAGCGACCTGATAGTACAAGGGAGAGCTGCCCCTGTGGATTTCTTCCCCACAAAGAGTGGCTGGTGCTGTAGCGATTAGGCTTTCAGCTACAAACCAGAAGGACAGCAGTTTGAACCACCAGCTACTCTGTGGGAGAAAGAAAGTGTGAAGGAGCATAACAAGGGAGTTGGAAATATTGTGAGAAATAGAAAAATGTGACCAGAGACATGAAATGAGCCCATGCTGTTGGAAAGCGGTGCCGACAGACGTGTCCACTGCAGGGCATCCACATGCCCTCAATTTGTAAAATCACAGTATTTGAAAAGCGCATAAAGCAAAGCCCAACAAAACAAGGTAAGTTTGTATTACTTGCTCGTTCAGGTCAATTAAATTAGTTTCTACAGTCAAAACAAGCTAAGGAAATAACAAGTAAGCTAGCAAAGCCTATATTGAAACTTCTTTCTTAATACAGGAGCCCGGGTGGTGGAGTGAATTACGAGTTAGGCTGCTAACTGAAAAGTGAGCGATTCAGCCCAATTGCCACTCCGTGGGAGAAGAGAAGGCCTTGTGCTCTTGTAAGAATTTATGGTCTTGGAAACCCACAGGGCCAGTTCTACTCTCTCTCTGAAATGGTCACACTGAGTCTGGATTGATTTGATGGTGGTAAGGATTTTTGTTTTGTTTTGTTTTGTTTTTCCTCTCTTAAAATAAGACCTATGCACTGTAAGGATGGGTTTGAAGAGGAGGCAGACAACCACACACAGAGGGGGAGCTTCAGCTCAGAGCCTGACTCTCTGCTCCTGGATATAAACCTTCATTTGAAGATACCCCAAGAGTAAGTACAGAACCATCGGGCAGTAAACTCAACCTTGATTGTTACAGGAGATCAGTGGGTACATCAAAAAATGAGTTGTTTAACTGTATAGTGGAGTCTGCAAAATGTTACCTGACAAAATAAGTAATCCCAAAATATTCCAATGGCCTAATTACCAAAAAGAATGGACTTAGTTTTCCACTTAAAGTCAAAAAGAAATCATCTTGGTTGGTAGGCAGGTTCCCCACAAACAGTGATTCGGAGCACAACATCTTGTTGCTTTTGAATCTTCTCCTTTTCGCGTGCCCTCTAACCTCACCATGCTTAACTGCCTTGTGCCAAAGAAAGGAAAATATAGAGGCTCTCGCTCACACCGGAGGATATTATGGGCTAAGTACATGTCCTCTTTCAGTCTGATGTCCATGTGTCCCAGTAAAACACGAAAATATGGGTTTGGCAGAATAGCAAGCTTGGTTCTACTGCAGTACAGTTCCCTCGTCTTCCTCTTAGAGTTCCTAAGAAATAGGATTTCCCACCATGGCCTGACCTGCCTCCTTACAGGATATGACAACTTTCCTTTGCCATTGAGGCTCATCCTCCATTAGAAATAGCCTCATCAAATAATAGGCTAGAGTAAGCAGGCATAAAAAAATATAGAATTTCCCACCTGTCATCTAAGGCAATGTTTTTAACTTCTTATTTTCCTGTCTGAAGGTTCCTCTTGTTCATGTAAAATGATCCCTAATTACCTTTCAGGAGGAACTTAACTCTCAACCTCAACAAAAAGCACAACATCGATACGTAAAAATAAATGTCAAACAGCAAGCAAAAGGAGTCAGTATGTCATATGGATAGCCAAAGCTGAAAAAATAAATCCCTTATACTTCTGAGTGGATAATATCATAAACAGAGTCATCAACTGGAGGTCAAAGATACTGAGGTTCAGTCATTTTAAATTCCTTTAAAGTTTTTCCTTGTGTGAGGACCAGGTTTCTGAGAAGCGTCGCAGGAAATCATTGGTCAACACTGAGCTCTATTTTAAATGAAAATAGATGATTCATCCAATTTGGACAGCATTCCCTTCTCATCTCATGAAGCCCAACTCAGAAATATTCCACAGCTCTGTCACGAGCCAAATCACAACTCTGATATATCAGATAGCTCATCTTCAAAGCAACATGCTTCCATACAGATGTATTCAGGAAACTCAGTGCTTTGTAGTCAGCTGCAATGAGAACTTGTTGTCAGATTTACTATCCTAATTGTGCATCACAGTGTGGGACAATTAACCTGAAAGTAGTTTGCAAATAATTAACCATCCTATTCATCTTACCAAATACCCTATAGCTTCATTTCTAGATGATCCAAAGACCAAAGACTCAATTAATAACATATATTTCACTTGCATCTGGATTATAAGTCCTTTGACCCCCACCTTTGTTGTTGTTAGGTGCCATCCTGTCCTTCCAACCCGATGCATACTAGAACAAAACACTGCCTGGTTTGGGATATCCTCACAGCCTCGATGCTGACTCACAGTAGCCCTGGTGGACAGGGCAGAACTGTCCTTTTGTATTTCCAAGACTTTAAATCCTTTATGCAGTAGGCAGTCTCATCTTTCTTCCCAGGAGTGGCTGGTAAGTTCAGACTGCTGACCTTGTGATTAGCAGTTTAATGCATAGTCCACCATACCACCAGGGCTCCTTTTAGTGAATTAAGGTGTCAAAACTTTCATCATCACTCGGTGACATCTACTGTATTCTCGCAGAGCAGCCTTATCCCTAACCACTAGGACCTTCTGTGGAAAGCATTGTTACATTCACATAGACCCTGCCATCTATTTCGGTCCCTTCTGGGGGCCTCTGGTCATGAGCACAGCTCTTCCTAGAGCCAAAGAGACCCACAGATGTCACCCTAGACTCTGTCTGAGACACTGTGCCTCCTGGAACAAGATTCCTCTTGATTGTGGAGGTTGATGATTTCACACAAAATTCTTCATGCCTATAAATGATACTTCATAAAGTTGATGGAGTAAATGAAAGTCAATAGCTATAGATAAAGATAGAGCTATAAAGAAACTAGCAATATGTTGTCTTTTTCATAATACACCCAAGAAACCACAGGAGTCTCAAAAATCAGTGTCAGCTGCCTGGGCTATAAAGTTAATCAGCATGGATACGAAAGGGGAAGGATAGTAGAAAAAGAACTTCAAGGGGTGAAGGTGGTAGCTTCATGACAGAGCACGGTTTCTTCTGGAAACATCTTTTTTCCTCTGAGAGACTGGCAAAAAGACATAGGCAAGAAAAGTGGGTCAGGAATTGTAATATGACAATGGGATGAAAGTAGTCTATTTAAAGATTCAGCAAACAAGCTCAGGATGTTTGGCAATTAGCCAGTAAGTCACAATTTTAATACTTCAGAAAAGTGTCTGCAGCTGTGTAGGATCACATAACCCAGAAGGGGGACATCAGGCCACTCTCCCCTAATTGCCAGGGCTGACTTCCAAGAACTACGGAGATACTCCATAAGCTCTTAGTTCAGTGTCTCCACTTAAGAAATACGAATGTGTTTCCTGCCTCTCTTCTGAAATTCAGCTCTGTGCTAATTATCAAGAAAATGGCATCGTGATGGAAGATGATAGTGGTTTTGATCCTTTCTATGAAATGGAAATAAGTGGTGGGGACAGTAGTCCTCAGAGTCCAGTGACAGATCTCTGACTCGGTTTTAATGCAGGTTAAAAAGCGCTGGCAAAGGGCTTAAGTGGAGAGCAAATGCTTTGAGAATGATTGGGGCAGGGAATGTGCGGATGTGCTTTATACAATTGATGTATGTATATGTATGGACTGTGATAAGAGTTGTATGAGCCCCTAATAAAATGGTTTTTTTTAAAAACAAAGAAATGGTGTTAGGCCCACTTGATTGAGAATATAGACAGTTTGGATGGGGAACATACTGATGTCTTAAAAAAGACTTGATGAGTCAGGACAAGAGGCTGGATCAAATCCATTAAAGAAATTGGAAATAGATTCTGCAGAGGAAAAGAGAACAACAAATCCTTGAAGTATTTTCCATATACTTTTCAATCAGGCGTAATTGGAGATGGCTAGAGAAGTTGCAAAGGTAGTACAGAAGAATTCTTTTCTTCATTTTATTGGGGGCTCTTACAGGTCTTAGAACAATCCATGCATCAATTGTATCAGGCACATATGTGCCATCGTCATTTTCAAAACATTTTCTTTGCACTTGAGCCCTTGGTCCTCTTTTTCCCCTCCCTCCCCCATCCTCCCACCCTCGTGACCCCTTGATAAATTATAAATTATTATTTTTTTTCGTATCTTACACAGTCCGCTGTCTGCCATCACCCATGATTCTGTTGTTCATCCCCCTGGGGGTTGAGGGTCATACGTTGATCCTTGTGATCGGTTCTCCCTTTCTCCCTTCCACCCCACCCCCACCCCCCGCAAAGAATTCTTATATAACCCTTGGCCAATTCCTCCACTGTTAATACCTTCCAAAACCATGTTATATTTGTCAAAGCTAAGAAAGTTCTATTGATATATTTCTAGGCTTTTTTGGATTTCACCAAATTTTCGGCTACTGTCTTCTTTCTGCTCAAAGAGTCAATCCAGGAGGCCACACTGCCATCTCCATTAGTCTGCATAGTGTCTCCGTCTTTCTTTTTTATCAGGACCATCACAAGCTTGAGGGCCAGTGAACAGATATTTTATGAAATTGCCCTTAATGGGAGTCTATCTGATATTTTCAAACTATTAGCTGGGAGTTATTTGCCAAGGTGAGAGGTGGGCAGGGGCACCAAAGGATGACAGAAATCACAGAAGTGAGTGGCTTTCCTATCACAGCATGAGCCAAGCTAGCCAGAAGACCTATCTACTGATATCATCTCTTGGTTAATGGCTTGTTGAAGGTAGTGTTTGCCAGCTTCCCTGCTGTGAAGTTATTTTTCGCATCCCCATACTCTGTTTCTTAGAAACAAATCCCCAACTCTAGTCGTTGGAGGAGCCAGAGGTAGAATGAAGCTTGCCACTTAACAGCAGGACCATCTACCTATGAGGGAGTTTCTAAGGGGCTGTGGAAATTTCTCATGATGCATTCATTAAATTTTTTCATCATCCCCTCCTGTGTTCTTCAATTCCTAGACATTTAAAGGAAAACAGCAGTCACTTCACTCGGTTCCCACAGGAATATCCTCATTCTCCTTTTTCCTATTTTTCACAATCACATACCTATGACTTTGCTTGAAACAAGACCCTGTAGCCCTCACTCTGTCGCTCCCTCGTGCAACTGTGTCGGCAAACGGATGGCATCGTGTTGCCCTGATGACGACTCTGCCTTCATCGGCAGTGGGCTCTGGCTGATGGGAGGTGAACTTACAGACAGTGCCTCCCAGAGTCCTCATTCAAACGCAAATGTGTGCGGTAATTAGATATGATGAGTTGTCGTTTTTCTGACTTCCTTTTGCAGAGTAAATTGCTTTTTTTTTTTTTTAGTTGAAATCTTTTCTGGCTTTCTTTCCCCTCAAGTTTGGCCTTGTATGAAGTCATCTCTTTCTAAAAGCCAACCGTCTCGCTTTTAGCCTATGACTAATTCAATGTTAGTTGTACAATGGCTTCATTATGCATCTCTGGGCTATAACCCGTCGTAGAACTGAAGACTCATCTGTCAACCTGGAAGAAGAAAGTAAGCCTAAGAGGGTGTTCAAAGATTAAGCTCTTTGAGTCTGCCTATGAGCCTTGTCCTTGTTGAGACAACGCCATGGAACGCTGCTCAGCCTGGCTTTCAACTCAGCCAACACGTTTAGAAACAGCGTGCTCCTTTGGGAATCTGTGAGAACTTGCCAAACGGCCAAAGGCATCCTGGAGTTGGTGATACGTGCCACTGACCCCGGTCAGGTTCAGTGACCTTATGTAAACAGAACAAGATGCTACCCAGCCCCACGATTGTTACACTGGAGCCCCTGGCTGCCGCCGCTGTGTCAGCCCATCTCACTCAGGTCGTCCTCTTCTCCACTGCCCCTCAACTTGAGGAAGTAGGATGCTCCTTTTGCAGGGACTGGCCTTTCCGCATAACATGTCCGAAGTACATGAGACAAAGTCTTGCCGTTTTGGCTTCATTCAAGACATCAGAGACTTTTGAAATCTGCTAATCTGCCTATAGTCAGATGCATCAGATGAGGGCTTTTCTGATCCTCTGTGTTTGGGGGGGTGGGGGGGAGGCACTCAACCCTCAAGGCAGTTTACAACTTTGCTCTAAACCCTTATTTTAAAGAAAGCCCTTCTTCAGCAGAACTATTTCTTTGTGAGTTATACATTTGACCAATCCTTCTTTGAAAGGAATAAGTATTTTTTATTTTAAATAAGCCCACATATACTTTCATATACATTTTTGAGAGAACTATATCTGGAGAAGTGTATGTTAACAGCTGCTATTCCTGAACAGTGGGATTGCAAATTATTTTTGCTTATCCAGTTTTCCTAAAATGAGTTTTCTCTGAAAACTATTCTTCCTTCCAATCTTGGCCATCATGGGATCTTAGACTTCCTCTATAATAGATGATAGCTAGGTAGCTAGGTATGTAGATAGATAGATAGATAGATAGATAGATAGATAGATAGATAGATAGATAGATGGATGGATGGATGGATGGATGGATGGATGGATGGATGGATGGATGGATGGATGGACGGACGGACGGACGGACGGACGGACGGACGGACGGACGGACGGACAGACAGACAGACAGATAGATAGATAGATAGATAGATAGATAGATAGGACAAAAGCAAATAAGGAAACCGAGTGAAGGAAGTAAGTAGTAAGAAGCACAGGAAGTTCAAAATCATCAAATTCCCTTAGGAACAGACATTTCATCAGCACTGAAGCGCTATCATCATCGTAATTAGCATTCTTATCTAACAGCCCCGCTTCCCTTACACTGGTATTTCATTTTCGTAGGAATTCAACAGAATTTTTTTGTAAACCT
This sequence comes from Tenrec ecaudatus, assembly GCF_050624435.1. NCBI lineage: Eukaryota > Metazoa > Chordata > Mammalia > Afrosoricida > Tenrecidae > Tenrec > Tenrec ecaudatus. The sequence goes on from NC_134538.1 coordinate 5,395,450, forward strand.
ACAATGTGTCAAACAGGTATTCACTAAGGCTAGGCATGAGTGAGTTATCATTTGTCCCCATATGATCATTTGAGCCTATGGTGGAGACAGATATGCAAACACATATTTAAATTGTTCTACAGTGAGGTTCATGCGCACCCCCATCCAATCTTGCCACAGGGGCTCTGCTCGCTGGTACCGTGTCTGCCATTGTTAGAACAGATTTTCAAACATATGACACTAATTTCCCAGCATTTCTCAATATAGTATCTCTAGGAGGAGCGCTGGCGGTGTCGTGGTTCTGCGTTGCACTCCGATCTGCATGGTTGACAGTTTGAAACCACCAACAGCTCTGCAGGAGAGACAGGGCATTCTACTCCTGTAAACCTTTACAGTCTCAGAAATCCACAGAGGGGGTCGCTATGAGTCAGCACTGAGTTGATAACAGTGAGAAGGGATGAGTTTCCTTATTGGCACACAAGGGCACTGTAGGTTAGTGGAAGTCCTAAAAGCCGGCCCAGTGAGTATGATGGGAACATACAGGAAGTATTAAGCATTGCTTTATGGGGGAAATTTTGCAAAGCAACTTTGCAGTAAGAGAATACTGGAAATGAGCCTTAAAGACAAAGTGTGTTTAGTTACCAAGTGAACAAGGCAAGAGGGCCTTGCTGTGTGAACTGGAGTTGTAAGTACACATGCGTTAATTGGAGCGTGACAGGAAACGTAGATTTTGATGACCTGTTTAGATTTATCTACGGACAATGAGACCAAGTCAATGCTGATACATAGTGACCCAACAAAACAAGAACTGTCCCTAGGTTTTCAAGGCTCTAAGCTTTATCTTAAACATCTTTCTGGGATTCTCTGCTTTCAGTCAAAATCCATGTGCTATCACTCATTCCACATTCTTTTCTGAATCCAGCGTGAATTTCTGGGAGTTACTGGTACAAGAGTTTTGTTTTTTTGTTTTGTTTTGTTTTTTAATTTTAACAATTTATTAGGGGCTCATACAATTCTTATCACAGTTCATACATATACATACATCAATTGTATAAAGCACATCTGTACGGTCTTTGCCCTAATCATTTTTTTCTCCTCTTTTCTTTTTTTACATTTTATTAGGGACCCATACAACGCTTATCACCATCCATACATATACATACATCAATTGTATAAAGCACATCCATACATTCCCTGCCCCAATCATTCTCAAAGCATTTGCTCTCCACTTAAGCCCCTTGCATCAGGTCCTCTTTTTTTTTTCCCCTCCCTCCCCTTTCCCCCCTCCCTCATGTGCCCTTGGTAATTTATACCTCGTTATTTTGTCATATCTTGCCCTATCCGGAGTCTCCCTTCCCCCCTTCTCTGCTGTCCCTCTTCCAGGGAAGAGGTCACATGTGGATCCTTGTAATCAGTTCCCCCTTTCCAGCCCACTCACCCTCCACTCTCCCAGCATCGTCCCTCACACCCTTGGTCCTGAAGGTATCATCCACCCTGGATTCCGTGGTACAAGAGTTTTTTATGATCTAAAATTTAATCGCATGTGATATGAATGATCTTGTTCAATAATGTGCGTACTCTATAGGATCACCTTTCTGTGACATGGACACAAATATGGATCTCTTCTAGTTGGCTTGCCAGGTAGCATGATTCCTGATCTCTTGGTAAGATGAGTGAACACCTTCAACGCGGCATCCTTTGGGTTCAACAGGTCAGGTGGTATTCTGTCCATCCCTGCATCTTGGTCCTAGCCACTGGCTTCAGTGCAGTTAGACTTTCCCATCAATACCATCAGTTCCTGATTATATGCTGCCTCTTGGAAGGGTTAACCAATTATTTTCGATATGGTGACCTTGTGTGGTCTTCCCATTCGCTTTCGCTGCCACGGTGTCCTTCAATGTGTTTGCCCCTCTAGCACCGTCACTATTGCAACTCAAGACTGGGATTTTTTTCTTCAGTTCCTTCAGCTTGAGAAAGGCTGAACATACTTTTCCCTACTGAATTTTTAACTTTACGTCTTTGCTCATTTCATGACAATATTTCACTTCGAAGGACACCAGGGCTGATAAGAGGATCAGCACAAGAGAAGAGGATGGAACAGAACTAGGAAGTACCTCCTTCTTTTCGAATGGGGTCACTATAGCAACCATAATGGTCTTTACATAGTAACTACTACATCTTTCTCCTGTTTCTCAGCTGCTGGTTCCAAACCGCCAATCTCTGGGTCAAGAGCCGAGCACATAGCCAGTTCACCACCAGGGTTCCTTATAGACCAGGTATTTAAGACCATGATCTTGTACTCAGAATGTTCAATAAAAAATTAATGAGCAAATAGATGAATAAAATGCCAGCTGGTTTATTAATAGTTAATGAATACTAAAAAATTATGCTGAAAAAAGACCACATTATGATGTAATTCTTCTCTTCCATCATGTACATCCAGCCACCAGCCAAACCCATCTAGTCTTAGCTCTTAGGAGATGCTGTTCCCACTCTGCCACCAGGACTCCTTCCTTTGAACTCAGAACATGAGAAGTTCAGTGGCCCCTGATGGGATGGTGATAAACCTTTGAATGTAATTCTTCCCCTCCACACACAGGCTTTAAAAAGACCCTTCCTGCAGCTGATGAGCTGCATTGTGAACAGAATTCAAGAGAAGAACTCTTCTTTTCCTGCTCCATCTCCTCGCTTAACCATGCCCTGGTGGGGCCGTGGTAGAAACATTGGCGCTGTGGGCTAAACAGTAACCACAACATAAGCCATTTGAGCTCACCAGCAGACCCTGAGGCTGACGGCCCCCATACAGTCTCCAAACCCCTATATAAGATGGCTATGAATCAGGTCCAATGTCACGGCACTGGTGCTGGTTTGGTTATCACCTCCCTAAATGTCTGCAACATCCATGATCAATGTGGCAGCAAGCTAGACACTGGGCTCTAAATTCCGACAAGTATATTTTTAACCTCTGCCTCTGCTTTCCAAAGCTGCACTCACGCATGCTTTCCACACACCGCCAAATAAAGGGTACTTAAGATGCAACTTCATACTGCCTTTATTTTGAAGCATAATTATGATGCTGTCGTTGGTGCTGATTCGTAGAGGGCCAACAGTGTACGTGGGGCTGGAGAGTTCTTGCAATGACATAAACGTTGAGGAGATTCGCCTTGAATATTATTTCTGTTCTGTGAAATCCAGCCTGCTAGTTTGGAGTCTCTGTACGTGTCCTCTGCTTTCTCCCTGCCAGCCTTAACCCCCGGGGGGACGCACAAGGGGAGGAGAAAATGAAATGATGATCCTGGGGTCCAAGCAGATTATCTGAGCGCTTCTATTAGAGGCACTAAAACAATACTTAAATTTTAAAAATAATATTTTTGTAGTTTATATACAGTTAACATGTATATACTTTTAAAAATCATTTTACTGGGGGCTTGTACAATTCTTATCACAATCCCTACATCCATACATGTGTCAAGCACATTTGTACATGTCTTGCCATCATCATTCTCAGAACATTTGCTTTCTACTTGAGCCCTTGGTATCAGCTCCTCATTTTTCCCTCCCTCCCCACTCCCTTCTCCCTCATGAACCCTTGATAATTGATAAATTATTATTATGTTGTCTTATCTTACACTGTCTGATGTCTCCCTTCACCCACCTTTCTGTTGTCCGTCCACCAGGAAGGAGGTTATATGTAGATCCTTGTAATCGGTTCCCCTTTTCTGAAAGCCCACCTTCCCTCCACTCTCCCAGGATCACCACTCACACCACTGGTCCTGAAGGGATCATCTGCCCTGGATTCCCTGTGTTTCCCGTTCCTATCTGTATCAGTGTATACCCTCTGGTCTAGCCAGTTTCGTAAGGTAGGATTGAGATCATGAAAGTAGGGGGAGGAAGCATTTAAGAACTAGAGGAAAGTTGTATGTTTCATCGCTAATATCCTGCACCCTGACTGGCTCTTCTCCTCCCCACGACCCTTCTGTAAGGGGTCAAAAGATATAGTATCTGGGGTCTTAAATGCTTGAAGATAAATAAGTGGCCATGTAGCTCAGAAGCAACAAAGCTCACATGGAAGAAGCACACCAGCCTGTGTGATCATGAGGTGTTGAAGGGATCAGATATCAGGCATCAAAGAACAAAAAATCATATCATTATAAATAAGGGGGAGTGCAGAGTGGAGACCCTAAGCCCATCTGTAGGCAACTGGACACCCCCTTACAGAAGGATCATGGGGAGGAGATGAAAAATAATCATTTTTTTAAACCTCAATGGGACCCATCCAAAAGGTGAGAGATGTTTCTGGAAAGAGGGAATTCCTGAGGATGAATCTGCGAAGAAAGGTTATACTGACTCTCCCCAGGAAGGTGGTGCCAATGACAGAGTAACAAGAAATGCAGATGTAGCCATGACGATGGCAGCACAAACACTGCATTGGGCTTGCACCTTCCCGTCCAAGAAGAAGATGTCAAACCAGAGCTAGCAATGCATTTCTAGAAGGCTATTCTTCTTATGCCATGACGTCATACCCATGGCAATTATATCACCTTCCTAACTGATATGTTCCCCAACCGCACCAAGACCTACCAAATCAGTCCCTAGGGGTGGATTGCAAGAATGTGAATGTTTAGAAATCCCTGACCTTCTCCTTTCATCTCTAATAATATCTGCTCTTCTTTATCTTATACAACCTTAGTAAAGAGAACGCACACGAGGGTTGAAGAATCCCATTTGACAGTCAGGAGAAAAACGTTGGATTAAAAGAAAGTTAATACTTTTTTAGTGACCCTGCGTGTGCCTCCAGGACCAGTGGCCAGTCACTGTGGACTCAGCCACCCCATGTGTGCCAGAGTAGTAGAATCACACTCCACACGGTTTCCAAGGGCTGGGTTTTCAGAAGCAGATCCCCAGGCCTCTCTAGGGACCATCAGGTGACAAAGGCATAGTTTTGAATCCCTTTTGTGTGCTGTCAAATAAACACCAAACCCCTTGTCATGGAGTCAGTCATTTCTGAGACTATACATCTTTCTGGAAGCGGACAGGCTCCTCTTCCTCCCGTGGAACAGTCAGTGGGTATGAAGCCCCAACCTTGCCGTTAGCAGTCTGACATCTAGCCCTCAGTGACTCTGGGACTCTATCTGTATGCCAAAGCAGGTACTAAAGATGCATGGTGTGCATCGCTCACTAAGCAGCCAAGCCCATATGCTGACCCTTGGCTTCTTCCTATGCAAGAGATGATAACTTGGGCTGTTGGAGTTTAAATGAGAATGAAAGGAGATGGTGATGTTAAGTACTTAGTTCATCCATGTTGTACATCTTATCCAGTGTGATAGATTGGTAACCGAAACTCCAGCCAGGTCAATATGATGTCTAATTAATATCATGCCACGTTTTCTTCCTTATACATTGTCACATAAAGGAACTCTTTATTCCTTGTATGCTGTTATGTAAATGAACTCTCTTTGATGAACCATTGCAGCAGTATGTTGACAGGGAACAGAGATTCAGACCTGATTCAGAGAAGAACATGGAAGCAGGGGTATCATTGCAGGTGTCAGATGGATCTTGGATCAAAGCAGAAAGTATCAGGAAAATGCTTACTTGTGGTTTAATGACTACGCAATGATATCCAACTGTGCAGACCATGGCCAACTATTGATTAGGAAACTACTGATTGAGAAGAATACTTCATTCTGCTCATGTGGAAGCTGTGTGTTGACCAAGAGGCAGCTGTGTGGACAGAGCAAGGGAATACCACATGGTTTAAAGTCAGGAATGATGCGCATCAAGGGTGTATCCTGTCACCATACTTGTTCAAGCTGTATGCTGGGCAAATATTTAGAGAAATTGGATTACAAGAAGAAGAATAAGGCATCAGGATTGGAGGATGGGTTATTAACAACCTGCAATATGCAGATAACACAACCTTGGTTTGCTGAAAATGAGGAGGACTTGAAGAACTTGCTGATGGAGATCAAAGGAAAACAAACATTCTCACAACTGGACCGATAGGCAGTATCATGATAAATGGAAAAAAGACTGAAGTTGTCAAGGATTTCCTCTTGCTTTGTTCCATATGTTCATGGACGCTGCTTTCAAGCAATCAAAAGGAGCATTGCATTGGGGGGATCTGCTGCAGCAGACCTCTTTAAGGCACTGAAAAGCAAAGAGACTACTTTGAGAACTAAGTTGGGCCTGACCTGAGCCATAGCCTTTCAATTGCTTCATATGCATATGAGTTTATATAACCTGAAAAACTGCAGCCAACATATGCTAGCCACAGCTCAGATAAAGTCCTGTGGGTGCACTGTGGGTCCAGCTGGACATGTCCTTAGGACCCTCTGAACCAGACTCCATGTATTCACAAGACATCATGAAACACATCCTGTCCTTTCTCTTTCCTTCAATTTCCCTGTCCTCTCCCTCTTCTGACACAGTCTGTGCTTGGCGGCTACCCAAAGGCTGTCAGTTCTGATCTGCCCAGTGGGAGCAGGGAAGCCAGGTCTGACAACTGGCATCCACGGATTACAGATGAGAAAACTCAGTGGGACAGTCTTCCTCTGAAACCAACGAACTCATGACATTGGGAGCCAAAAACTTGCCTTTGGTTTAGGGTTCTCTTGTCCCTGAAAAGACCTGCCTGCAGGTCGTTGGGTCAGTCAATGGGTCAACCCCAATAAATAGCTTGATGTGTCATCCTGCTGTCTCATAGTTATTTTTCCCTCCTTAATCAACCACAAACTCCCCAAAATTTCCTCATTACATACATTCCAACTCCTACTTAAAAGAATGACCCGAATATTAGAAATAGGGAAAACAAATCAATCCTAAAACAGAAACTGCTGGTTTCTCCCAGAGCGAGTTTTGTAGGGACTCTCTGGAGCCATCTTGGGCAGTATGGTGGGCTACCAGGAGGCAATCACCCTATGTGAGAGCCATTATTCCTGGTCCATAACAGTTACTTCCCGGCTATTTTGTGTAAAAAAAGAAAAAGAAACAAACAAAGAGTGACTCTGAGTTTTCCATATTCATAGCCAAATATAATCCAAAACAGCAGTCACTCAGAGATAGTATTCAATACCACCAGGATGATGATAGTTGATAATCCATTAGGCAAATGGTCCAATAAACACAAAACCTTCCAGGAAAGTTTTCCTGAGGGCAAGTGAAGAAGAAGAAGAGGGATTGTGAACACACATAAACCTTGGGCTGTATCCGTCAGGAGCGTTAGGATTCAAATCCAGTGCTCACATACACTAGTTTTGTGATACTAACCAAGTTACCTTCATCTTTGTGAGCCTCATACACTTTTGTTTGTTTGTTTGGTTGGTTGGTTGGTTGGTTGGTTTTGTTGTTATCTGGGATAAACTAGAATTATATGCACCAAACGATGACAAACTGAAACTTAAATGAGTGAATAAATGCAAATCACGCAGCACAGTGACAATAAATTCTAGTTTCCCTCCTTGTTTTAGGGGTGTAGAAAAGTGTGATATTGTTCTAAATTATTTACTTTCCTTTCAGTAAGAGGGTTTTAGGCAAGAAAGTGACATGTTCTGATTTAAATAGCACCCTGAGTACCATGGAGAATGAGAGGCGCAGTGGGTTACCAAGAGGGCTGAGTTCAAAACCAGCAGCTACTCCAAGGGAGAAAGATGAGGCTTTATCCCCTCGTTAGGGCTGACATCCCAGAAACCCACAGGGGCAGTTTTACTCTGTCCTGCAGGGTTGCTATGTTTGTGTTTTCTTTTTTTAAATCATTTTATTGGGGGCTCGTACAACTCTTTTCACAATCCATACATCCATCCATTGTGTCAAGCACATTTGTACAGGTGTTGCCATCATCATTCTCAAAATGTGCTTTGTTTTTTAACGCAAATAAGTTAATTGTGGCTTAGAGTAGTGGACACATAAGACAAAATACACATGTTATATCGCATGAACTTCATCTGTTACATGGTAGAACTGCAATAAGTTTTCTTGGCTGTAACCTTTACCAAATCAGATAGTCAGGGCCTTCCTTGGATGGGTTGGTATTGCCAATCTTCATGTGGGTAGTCCAGGGCAAACCATTGGCAGCACCCAAGACCTTGGCACGAAAGTGGTGGAAGGATAGATACTGGGTGTAATTCGAATGTAGAGTACAAAGTGTTTATTGGCTAAAGAAAATAAAATAATCATGGAAAAAATCTAGATAGCTGGCTTAAGCAAGTGGGTAAATGTTTGTACCATTTACTGAGAAGGAAAAGGCGAATTGGACATAAAATCAGGCATAGTGATTGGGTTGTCTATGAGATAGTCCCATGACAATGTCACGTATGAAGAGAGGAATATGTGAAAAATGGCATAATTGGAACCTTTTGAGAAGGACATGGGACACTATTAATGTTTGTACAAAGTGGTGGGTGTAAAACAGTAGGTGGAAGGGTGTTTGGAAGTCCTGGACATATACATGTGGTATTTGTGGGAAAATCAGGAAAGGAAACTCAATTGGGGGCAACACTGGCATATATTGGTATGCAGATGGGGACAATAATGAGAGAACTCAAGATGGAACCAGGAGCCCTAAATGCCCAGAGAGAAATCAAGCAGAAACGGAGGGGCAGGGAAGAAGGTGGAGGGGCCAGTGCTCCTAGCCCCGCAGACCTCAGGTCTTGCCAGACGACTAAATGGTGTCTATATGCATATAGGTAATGTCTGAACGTATCACTAGCTTGGCCCTTTAAAAAGTCATGGTAGGGCGGTAGGAGTGGCGACACCAGGATGGAAGGGGGTGTAGAAAGGGAGAACCGATCTTGGAGATCTATGTGTAACCTCCTCTCTGGGAGATGGGCAATGGGGAGGTGGGTTAGGGGAGACGCCGGGGAGTGTAAGATAAGATATAATAATTATTTATAAACTATCAAGGGACCAGGGGGAAGGGGGGAGCAGCGAAGGAGGGGAGGGGGGAAAAAGGGAAACCGAGCTGATTCCAGGAACCCAAGTGGAAGGTGAATTATGAGAATGATGAGTGCAACGAATGTATAAGGGTGCTTTGCTCAATTGATGTATGTACGGATTGTGATAAAAGCTTTATGAGCCCCAATAAAAAGATTTATTAATTTAAAAAATCATGGTAGGGTTGCTCAAAGATCTTCCGTATCAAAGAACGCTAGTGCAAAGGATGTTTTCAATGTGTTCTTTCAACTGATAGAGAAGGAAAACTTTATTTTTAAAATATTTGATAAAGTAGTCAAAGATACTTTTAAATGTTTTTAAGGGTAAAAAGAGGAGCTGACAGCAAGGGCTCAAATAGAAGGTAAATGTTTGGAAAATAATGATGGCAACATATGTACAAATATGTTTGATACAATTGAGGTATGGCTTTTTATAAGAACTGTAAGAGTCCTCAATAATATATCTATACATACACATATGCATATATTTGAAGAATGAAATAAATAGCCAATGGATCAGATTTACCAGGAAGTACACATCAGTGTTCTGTTTGTGCTACAGCACAACCTAGTGGCAGTGTAATTTAATTGGCAGATCCAGGCAGGTACCCAGTGGACACGCCACTGTGAAATTTTCCACCAAACGTTGCTTATCTGGCTAATGAGGTTGGCAGGAAAATGGATGTCAAAACATCACCTATAGAATGATTTCAGCATCCTTAAAGAAAGATATTTTTTAATTCGCCGGACAACGAGGTCAAGTGGCATAATTTAGCTCCTAAAAATAATGTTCTACAACAGGGCTTAATGAGTAACACTGAGAAAGGGATTAATTCTGGACCTCAGCATTAGTATGCATGCGTGGCAGAATACCAACTGGCATGTACTTAAAAAATTATGAAGTGGGCGAGCAAGATGAGAGTTATCATGTATACCAAGGTCAGCTATTTCTGTCACATGCCACCCAGCAAGAAGCTGTGCAGCTTCAACGAGACTCAGAGGCAGGAAGTTAATCCAAGCATCAGTGAAAAGATAAGACCCTCCTGGAATCTCCCCAACTTCTCTTTGGGTTGGAAGTCAAGCTCTTAGGAAAGAATTCCTAAGAGGGAAGGGGCATACCCAGGTCATCTGGTGGTCAAGGAAACATTTGAGCCATAAAGGAAGAAGATCCTGTGTCTTTCATCACAGCAAGACTCCAAGATCGACAGGGGAGCATCTGCCTTCTGGACAGAGGCTACCCATGCCCAGTGGGAGTAGGCCTGAGGCCACGTCCCACAGGTTTAATTAGCAAGGACTCGTCTGAGCTTTCTTCTGGACCACTGCCATGACAGAGGGGCAGCTTACTTCTCCCTGTCAAATCAATCGCCAGTTTCAGATTTCAAAAGTAACATCCTAATAATATTTCAAATGGAAAAATGCATGTCTATCTGTTCATTGGTTTGCTCAGCAAGATTAGAAACAGTTACTGAATTCTCATTTCAGTCAAGTTGGTAAATAATTTCATTTTATTAAGACTTGGTTGCTAGCGAACACAGTCCCTGAAATATCATACATTCTGCATGGTTTAAAATCAGGAAAAGGGCATGTCAAGGTTATATCTTCTTACCATATTTATTCAATCTGTATGCTGAGCTAATCAGAGAAGCAGGATTACATGAAAAGAAGGTGGCATCAGGATGGGAGGCTTATATTAATAATCGGCAATATGCAGATAACATAACCTTGCTTGTTGAACGTGAAGAGGATGTGAAGCACTTACTGATGAAAATTAAAGATTGTAGCCTTCGGTATGGATTACAACTCCATGTAAGGAAGACCAAAATCTTTATAACTGGAACAATAGGTAACATCCTGATGAACGGAGAAAAGATTGAAGTTGTCAATGATTTCATCTTGCTTAGATCCACAAGCAATGCTCACAGAAGTGGCTGTCAGATCAAGTGGTCTGTTGCATTGGGCAAATCTGCTGCACAAGAACTCTAGAACGTGTAGGAAAGCAAGGAAGTTACTCTGAGGACTAACGTGTGTCTGGTCTATGTTGTGGTATTCTCCTGTGCCTCAGATGCATGTGAAAGTTGGACATTGAACAAGGAAGACGAAAGAAAAATCGATGCATTTGAATTGTGGTGTTGGCGAATAATAATGAAATTACCAAGAACTGCTAAAAGGACAATCCAGTCCGTCTTGGAAAAGGCACAGCCAGAGTGCTCCTTAGAGGCAACGATGGCAAGACTTCTTATAAAATTTGGACGTGTTGTCAGGAGAGACCAGTCCCTGGAGAAGGACATCGTGCTTGGTAAGGTAAAGGGGCAGGTAAAGACAGGAAGGCCTTCAAGGGGATGGATGGACAGGGTGGTGGCAACATAGGAGCATGTGTGAGGATGTGCAGCACCTGGCAGTGCTTCATTCTGTGGTGCGCCGGGTCTCTGGATCAGAACTGACTCGATGTCACCCAACCGCAACTCACACATTCCATTTCAAACGCGCTTCATTCTAACATGCAGAATGCCTTTCGTCATTTCTTAGCACAATGAGAATGCTCAGCATTTACCATGCTATAAACACATGTGGTCAACCTTCCCTTTGGGGCATGGAGAATAAGCGGTATTGTGACATGAGATGCTTTCTCTATGACTGCCCAACAATTATGAAGAAGGATTATGATTAAATAAATAAATTAGACTGCCCTTGAGTTGATTTCAACTCATAGTGAACTGATGCAGAGTGTCCAAGCGTGTACACCTTTATGGGGACAGACAGCCTCAGCTTTCACCCTTGGAATAGCTGGTGAGTTTGAACCACCAACTTTGTATTTATCAGCCCCACCCAAGCCTAACTCCAGCCCCACCAGGACTCCAAGAGTGCTGATTAGGAAACTCAAACATTCCTAAAATTAAGTGACACTATTGCAAAGTGGAAGAACCCCTGGGCTGTGCAAATGGTTAATGTATTTGGCTGATGTGTTAGTCTGGGTACTTTAGAGAGAAAAATCCACAGAAACTCATGTACAAAAGAGAGCTTCATATAAAGGGTAAGGGCACATCAAGAAAACATCCCAATCCAGTGCGGCCCAAGCCCACAAGCCCAACATTAGCCTTTATGTCCGACACCAATCCACAAAGTCCTCCTCCATCTCACAAAACACACACTCTGATGCCAACCACAGGAGGAAAGCCAAATCAGTGAATGTGTAAGCATCTGAGCACTGGCAGGGGTCTCCACACGGCTGCTCCAGCACCCAGGGCTACATCAGGGTAGATCCATGTGGCTTTTCCTCAGGGATGTCTTGCAGGAAGTGAGCCTTGCCAGCTGAAGCAGGGAACTGGCTAAAGCAGCTGCACCCTGGTCCAACCATCACAAAGCAAGAGACCCTAGAACTGGAAAGACGAGGCTCACCGAGTAATTGATCCCTCCGCCCTTCAATTAACCCCACATGTGTTTATCAGCCAGGTTGGTACAATAAACTAACTACCTCAGGTGACAAGCAAAGGCTTGGGGATTCAAGTCCACTCAGAGGTACCTCAGAATATAGGACTGTCAATCTACTTCTGAAAACCCAGCTTTTCTGTACCCTGTGGTATGCAGTTCTACTTTGACATAAATGGAGTTTCCACGAGTCTGAATGGACTAGCTGGGGCTATGGTATTAGGAAATGGAATGACTCAGTTCACTGACTGGTAGCAGGTGCCCAATACCCTGGGTGGCATATGTGATTTTGGTAGGCTGCTAACCCGAAGGTTGGCAGTTCTAAACCACACAACCAGTCAGCAGAAGAAAACCTTGCATCCTTTAGAGCAGCAGTTCTCAACTATGACCCCTTTGGGGGGTCAAACGACCTTTTCACAGGGGTCACCTGATTCATAACAGTAGCAAAATTACAGTTATGAAGTAGCAATGAAAATAATTTTATGGTTGGGGGGGGTCACCACAATATGAGGTGGTGGCATTAGTGTTGTGGCATTAGGAAGGTTGAGAACCAGTGCGATAGAGCCATTATGCTCTAACACATGGGTTTGCCGTGAATTATAATTGATTTGAGCACAATAGATTCTGTCTTGTTTGATTTGGTTTTTTGGTTTGGTTATTATGAACAAGTCACCGATTTAGGTGTGGCAGGACATTTAAAGGTAAAGAAAAAAAGTCATTTGTCTTTTTAGGAATTCAAAATCTAGGATGGGATAAAATAACCCAAGTATGCAAATATCTAGACTCTAAGGAAGTATTTGATTAGAATTAAAAGGTAATACAGGGCCCTGAGCAGAAATCTCAAAATTGTGAAGGGCAACTTTGAGGCAGGAACTAGGGCCTGAGGAAAGGAGGTTAATTTCTTTTCTCCAGTGGGAAGCGTGTCTTAGACGTGTGAGAATAAATGGTGGTGTTTGAGAAATCCGTTGGCAATATCATAGGAGAGAGCTCCTAAAGTAAAAGATTTCCTTGCCCCGGAGAAATAAACAGCTGATTTATAAAAGCAGAAATGCAAATGGCTAATAGGCATACAAAAAATGTTCACTCACATGAGTAATCAAAGAAATGCAAATTAAAACAAATTACCATCTTTCCCCTCTCAAACAGGCAAAGATTTCAAAGACTGCTAAAAACCCAGCACTGCAGAGGGTGAAAAGGAGCGGCCATTCTCCCACTGTGCTGATGAGGACGTAAACTACGACAACTTTTACAGATGGGCAATTTAGAAATACTTAATCAAACGCCTTTAAAATGCACAGCCCCTTTGACCCGGCAAGTCTACTGCAATTATTCCCAAGGGATGGAGACAAACATTTATTTGCAAGGATCGGCATCACTTCATCGCTGCTCCTAATAGGGAGAACCTGAAAGCACCGTCTGGCATTAAATAAATTGCCATAATAGAGTGAAATAAGACTCAATCACTAATAATGATGCTGTTGTGGGACATTTTTATTAGTGAGAAAATTATGCATGCCGTATTAGTGAAGGTACCAAATACACGGATTGCATGCCCTTGCTTTTTATCTAGCACGGGTATGGATGTAAGTATATATGGGTATTCCTCCTTTTATTGAGCGCTGTCTTACGCAAGTTGTGCTTCACGGATGTGCTTTTTTTTTTTTTTTCAAAAATATATCAGTGAAGGTTTGTGGCAACCTTGTACTATGTAAGGTTCAGGGTGCCATTTTTCTAACAACGTGCTCACCTCCTGCCTCTGTGTCCCATTTTGATAGTTCTCACATTTCAAACCTATTCATCACGCTATTTCACCCATAATAGACAACCCCCAACTAAATCGATAACCAAGCCCACTGCCATCAAGCTGATTCTTTCTCCTAATAAGGCTTCTGAGAGCATCATTCTTTATGGAAGGAGAAAGCCTCATCTTTCTCCCACTGAATAGCTGGTGGCTTTGAATCACCAAGCTTGACTTTAGCCGACCAATGTCTAACACAGTGTCACCATGATGCAAATATTTAACTTTTAAATGAACTGGGGAACAAAGGCATCCATGTGACTTGCTTTATTCCAATATTCTCTTTGTGGCCATTATCTAGATCCTGTTCTGCAATATCTCAGAGCTAACATAGAACCTACATCTGGAATCATACAAATGACCATATACCACTGCCCATCTCAATGGACAGTCTCTATTTGCTCACAATTCCATGTTGAAAATTCAACATGTCTTTTGCTTTTGCACAAATTCTTTCCCCAATTTGCTCCCAGCAAACTGCTACTATGCCTTCAAAATGTAATTTAAATACTATTTTCCCCCTCTTTCAGTCTCTCCCATATCACCGATAGCCTGAGGAGTCATGGAGAAATTTAAGTTGGAGGCTCTGGGCTGAACAACTGCTGCTCCTCACCCAATATACGATAACCTTGGAAAGACAAATTCTCTCCCCATCTCGTCCCTCACACGCTAATTCCAAAATAGATAACGACCTTCAGAAGACAAAATCCCCTCGCTGCAGACTATCCACAGCAGACGCATTTATCTGAATTGCATGTACAGTGCACACATTCACACACACACAGTCATGCGCTCACATGTTCTTACACGTACACAGACCAGCATACCCACACACTCACACACACGCCTACCTATCAGAATTTTGATTATCTTCTGGACTATTTAAAAGCATTGTTCCCAGGGCACGTACCTTTGGTAAACTAGTCACCAGCCACCTTTCTCCTACTCCTTGCTCATTCATCAAAAGAGAACTGAAGACCGAGCAGTAAAAGGAGACCAGACTAGAATCCTCCCAAATTTCTAGTTTGAGTGGTACCAGATGACTGGATCAAAGGAAGCCCGAGTATCAGAATAGAACTGTGCCCCCAAGGGGGTTCAGTGGCTAATTTTTCAGAAGCAGACCACCAGATCTTCCTTCAGAGGTGCCTCTGGGTGGATTCCAACCTCCACTCTTTCCTTAGCAGCCAAGCACATTAATGGTTCGCACCCACCACCTGACTCCTCCAAAACCAAATCTAGCTCAAAGACACTGAGTCGATGCCAACTCATAGTGACCCTACCTGTTAGTGCAAAACTGTCACTGTGGACTCCCGAAGCTTGAACTTTTCGTTTAATCATTTTATTGGGAGCACTTAAATATATCATAACATTCCATCGTTCAATCATATCAAGCAGTATTGTACAATTGCTGCCAAAGACAGCTTCAAAACATTCTCCTTCTTCTTGAACTCCTTGATATCAGCTCCTCTTTATCCCCTCCCTCCCCCATCCCCAACCCTTATTGACTGACTGCCATATTTTGCATCATCCAATATATCCATTTATGTACAATTCTGTTGCTCGCTCCCCTCAAGTGGGGTGATACAGTCATCAGTGCTATCAGTAGCTCCCCATCCCACCCCCCACTTACCACCCCACCCTTCCCATTCCCTCTGGGAACCATTACTCCCATTACTGTTTCTGGAGGGTTATCTATCTTAGCTTTCATGTGTCGGACGTTCTTAATTATACAAATGAACATACGCAAGTCTGACTTGATTAATGAGGTAAAACAAAAATCATAACAGTAAAGTGAGGTAATATTAAAGAACTAGAAGATATGTGTTTCGTCAGTGCTATACCACACCCTGGATTTTTTTTCTGCACCCTGGATTTATCATCCCTTCCATGTGACCCTTCTGAGAGGGATTGTCCAATTGTCTTACAGGTGGGGTTTGGGTCTCCACTACATCCACACTCCATTAACAACTCATGGTCACATGGGCTAGTGTGCTTCTTCCATGTAAATTTTGTTGGTTCCCTGCTAGATGGCGGCTTGTTTAACTACAAGCCTTTAAGACCCCAGACGGTATATCTTTTAATAACCAGAAACCATCAGCTTTCTTCACCACATTTGCTTATGCACCCATTTTGTCTTCAGGGATTGAGTTGGGAAGGTGAGTTTCATATAACGCCACATAATTAGAGCAAACTGCTTTTGTACTGAGGTAAGATTTAAGTAGAGGCCCAAAGTCCATCTGCTTCCTTGTTGCATTTGCATTTATACACATAAAGAAATATATATAAATAACTATATATTTATATATATACATATGTATGTATATAAATTTCTTCTTTTTTCCTTTTGTTTTTTGTTTCCTCCTGCCCCACTTTCATGCCCACTCATTGTTCACTTCTCAGTAGTCCCTCTCAGATACAATTCTATTGGTCAGACACGCCAGAAAAGCTACATCCTCCTTGTCATCCATTTTAGAAGCCTCACTATTCCCCTGTACCCATCTTCATTGCTTCACCGCTCTCCTCCCCACACCTCCTCCCCTCCCATGTTTCCCAGGAACTGTGGGTCCTGTTGCTGTCTCTGTAGGCTTGTCTATCCTGCCTATCTTATATAGATAAACAGAGAGAGAGAGAGAACATACACATAGTCACGGGGATCCTGACACAGCAGATACATATCTCTCTGTTAACTAGAGAGAAAAACTTGTTCTAATCCATCAGTCCAGTCCCCTTTTCTTTCAGGGTTCCATATTCAGGACCCCACTTACCTAACAACACCCACACCCTTTTGTTCTTCAGCACTTGTGTCCAAAAGGCACGCATCCTAAAGTCCCCATTGCTATTCCTGCAGTCAGGGATGGAGCAGTCTAGTGCCTCAACTCCCAACCCCTGGGGTGCCAAGTGCTGCCCTCCCAAGTCAATCATGTCTTCACTCCCATCACTGGTCTATTGCACCCTCCTCTGAGTTGGTCCCCAAGTGGGGGGATCAGACCAGCCGCTCACCCCCAACTGAAAGCTTGAACTTTTTATGGGAGTAGAAAGTCTCCTCTTTCTCCAGCGGAGTGGCTGGTGGTTTCAAACTGCTAACCTTGAGATTAGCAGTCTCGTGGTCTAACATGTGACCCTCTACACCACCAGGGCTTCTGCTCTAAAGATCCCCAAAAAAAGGAGACGCCTGGACCCATGCTACCACGCAGGCTCTTCTCCACATGCTCTGCTGGCTTTCCAGTGAGGTTAGTCTTTCAGGCAGCTCAGTTCTCGCTCTGTTCTTTCGCATGTCTTGCCCCTGAAAATAAAAGATAGGCCTGTCACAGCCAGTAATTGCAGCTATTCTCAGTGGTTCCGGCCTTTCATAGCTCTGTTGCATTGGGAAAACTCGGGGTTTGTTTGCTAAACAAACTCCACTGAAAGAAAAGAAAGGATGGTTCTTAGTGAAGCAGCAGCTAGTTCTTTATGCTTTTTCATTTCCGCCTTGCTCAGAAACAGTTCTCAAAATTGCTCACTATTGTGGCTTTCAGAAATCTTGTTGGGGTGGTGGCTGTTGCTCACCAAAGAGCCAATTCCAACTCACCATGTCCTCAATGGAAAGAGTAGGGCCACCACGTAATGTCCATGAGGCTGCGGATCTTGACAGGAACACTGGGTCTTTTCTCCTGCAGAGCCACTGGTGGGTTCTAGCTGCCAATCTTCCACTCAGCAGTGAAACACTTAGCGATTGTGCTACCTGCACTTCAGAACCTAGCATGTCTCCCTTGTGTTAAAGAAAATATGGTTTGGATGAAAGTTACAGAGAAAAGCTGTTTTCTATTCAACAATATATGCATATGTTGTTTCTAAACATTAATTGTTTGAACCACTTGCTGATGCAGATGGAAGATTGCAGCCTTCAGTGTGGCTTGCAACTCAATCAAGAAAGCAAACATTTTCACACCTGGACCAATCTCCATCACACCTGGACCAATCTCCATCACACCTGAAACAATCTCCATCACACCTGGAACAATATGTCCATCACACCTGGACCAATCTCCATCACACCTGGACCAATCTCCATCACACCTGGACCAATCTCCATCACACCTGAAACAATCTCCATCACACCTGGAACAATATGTCCATCACACCTGGACCAATCTCCATCACGAAAAGGGGAGAAAAGTTTGACACTGCTAAGGATTTCATCTTGCTTGGGTCCACAAGCAATGTTCACGGAAGCAGCAGTTAAGAGATCAAATGAAGCACTGCTTTGGGCAAATCCATTTGCTGTACAACACCATTTTGAATTGTGGAAAAGAAAGCAGGTTACTTTGAGGACTAAGGTGCACCTGACCTATGCCAAGGTATTTTTAATCACCAGAATGCTCCTTAGAAGCAAGAAGGGCAAGACATGGTCTCCCAAAGGTTGGACGTGTTATCAGGAGAGACCAGTCCCTGGTAAAAGGGCGGTGAAAAATTGGAACTCTTAACAGGATGGATTAGCACAGTGGCCGCCACAATGGACAATTGTGAAGATGGTGCAGGACCAGACGGTGTTTCCATCTGCTGTTTACAGGCTCAGTCAGAAGTGGAACAGGCACAATGGCACCTGACAACAATAACTACATGTGTAAGTCTCTCCACCACTCTTCTTGCTTTCCCCCTAGATTCCTCTTTTCTTTGTCCTTCTTCCCTGCCTCGTTCTATCTACTGAGCTCTCATGGGGGGGCAAATACTGCCCTCAAATATCTCACCTGAAGATGGGAAGTCAAAGTCTGTACAAATCAAAGTATTTGTACAAGGTCACATAGCTAGCGACTGGTTGAGCTGGTGACCCAAATCTAATTGTCTTTTCAGTGCTATATGCTTATTGGCAGAGAGGTTGACCTACCAGGACACTAATGCAGCACAAGCTTCAGTGTCCCTCACTCGCCTGGGGTCCTGAACCTCCTAAATGGAGCTACAACCATTCAGCCATGTTTTTTGTACAGTTTACAGAAGACAGAGTATTTTAGCTGTCGTTCAGAGCCATTTCTTTCCCACATGACTTCCTATGGGGACTTGGTCTTCCAAATGGGTGACTCTGGAATTGAATTAAAAGATCTACTCACCTGAGTTTCCCTAGATTTATTTATAAGATTGGGTTTTATGTATAGTTACTTACTGCTAGCCTCTCAGATACATCAAAAGCTTCCAAGAACATTTATAGCAATACAGTTTCACTCGGTCTGGTGCCATGAATGTTTGTAGCTAAAGGCCTATCACGATGAAAATGCTTCCTAAAGCACACAGCGGTAGGTATGGAGGAGAAATGAGGCTTGCAATAGACAGAGCTATGGATTTTTCTCCCCCAAACAACAACTTTTTAAAAGGAAAATTGATAAAGAATTATCCAAATTTGAAAATTACCTTTAAAGTCCACCTACTACTACCCCCAAACTATGCTATTTTAAAGCTAAAAGAAAACTTTCTTTAATTGCCAATAGGAGGAACAAATTTTGATAAATCAAGCTAAGAAAACGTTTGAATGATCATCATATTCTCTTTAAGAATTTGGCATTATAGAAATGTCATATGACTAGAATAATTAAAGAATATTCAGGCAAAAGCATATAGAATAAGTAATATTTTTAAACTGCATCAAGCTAATTTTAAAATACATCTGGATTATGTGATGCTTGTGGTATTTTTCAGCTTTTAAATTTTGTTATTTTGTGAATATTTCTCGTGATAAATAAATATTCTCACTCATATTTAATTTTGTATTTGTAAATTTGTATTCCTTTTTCCTAATAGAATACAAAAGTTTTATAAGTTTCTGACCGAAGAACCTGGATTCATCCTGATTATAATTTTTAAATACATTATAATAATAGCAACATTATATACATATATGTTTATTCATTTTATTGGGGGCTCTTGCAACTCTTGTTACAATCCATGCATCAATTATATGTGACATATCCGTGCATACATTCCATCGTTCTTTTCTAGACATTTACTTTCCCTTGAGCCCTTGGGATCGGCTCCTCTTTTTTTCCCCTCCATCTTCCCTCCACCCCCAACCCTCATGGCTCCATGATAGATTGTAGATTGCTAATTATTTCCAAATCTCACACTGACTACTGTCTCCCTTCCCCTCTGGTTTCTGTTATTCTTCCCCCTGGATGGGTGTGTGTAGTTATTTCTGTGCCATTCGTTGTGACCGATGCCCCTCTTAGCTATTCCACATTCAACAGCAAGTTTCAGAGTCTCCTCTGACATCCACGTTGGTCTTTTTTGTGGTTCCTGTCTTTTAAATGACCTTTTATTTTCTTCATTTATGGTGTTTTTTGATTTGATGTAACTTTGCACTCCTTTGGTCTCATTTGGTGTTGCATTTGTTCAAGGCAACAAATCCTTTTTCTTTTTTTTAATCTATTCTTGAGATCAAATTCAGTTGGGATATACTCAAGGTTGTATTTTGACTCTCATCTACAGGCAACTAACAGAACTGAAGGTGGATTCAGAAGACAACATGAAAGGAGATGCCAGGGCAGTGAATTATCTAATGTGGCTCCTCAAGCCTTCTGAGCCCTAGGAAGTGGGATCTCATACCAGCCAGAGCCAGAAGTGAAGCTTATCTTCTGGACCTGAGATCCCTGGGCAGTGAACCTCCATGATCCAGCTGACAGCTATACCATCAGAGGAGTAGTGACAGAACCAGCAGCCAGGGCAGAGAATAGAGTGACAGATTTTCCAGCCAGCAGAGCAAGGTGAGTACTTCTGTACAGGAGGCTGACTTGTGAAGTGAGATGCCTCTGGGCATTTAATTCAGGGAGTTGGATTGGCTGGCCCACAGACTGCCTTTCGGTTGAGGCTTACAGCAGAGAGATGTACCCCTTTGTACTTCCTATTAGCAGACCTGAGATTTCATAATGACCTCAGGGTAAAGAACGACCCTGAGTATTTCTCACTGGCCTTACACCTTGTTTGTTATTTTTGCTATTTGTGTGAGATGAACTCGTTGGTCACGAAAGACTCCAAAGCCATTTCCATTGATTTTCATCCTTTTGTATTTTTTTTTTCATTTTAAATTTGCGCCACTCGGGCCATTACTTAGGTTTGAGGGCTAAGGAATCTGGAGGGGTTTATTGTGTCGTTTTGTGTTCAAAGAAGCACACTGTATATATTTAAGCAGCACATCTCAACAGTATCCTGTTACAACCTCCATAAATGTGGTGCTCTGTCTTCCCATCCTACTTTCCCTCCTTTTTGCCTCAAATGCCTTTACATCTTGTTAACTTCCTTAATAAGCCCTGTAAGCATGAATTTTGTCTGTGAGCTTCTGCTAGCCATTGCGATGGATATCAGAGCCCAAAGAATGCCAATAGAGGACATTAATTAAATCAGCACAGCAGAGATACCATTCTTGATGTCAAAGGACTCTTAATTGAAATTAGAGAATATTATACAAAAGATGTTTGCCTGTGTTTTATTGACTATGCAAAGTATTTGGCTGTGAGCACCATAACAAATTATGGACAACATTGTGGGAAAGGGGAATTCAAAAACACTTACTTGTGCTCATGCAGAGTGACTACTCTGCCATCAGTCACTCAAACAGAACAAGAGGGAGTGGGGTTATGCTGAATGGTTTAAGATCAGGAAAGGTGTGCACCAGGATTGCAACTTTTCACTCTACTTATTCCATCTTTATGCTGAGCAAAGAATCTGGAAAATGTGGATTATATTCAGCACCAGGATTCATTAACAACCTGCAATATACAGCAGACACAACCTTGCTTGCTTCTGTTTTCTCATAAATGAAGCCCAAGGAAGTGGAGTGTATACAAAAAGAAATTATAACAAGGGTCTGGGGGGAAGAAGTAATATGGAGGGGTGGGGGAGATAAGAGGGACATGATGTCAAAAAGTCCAGTAAGGAAAAGTATGTCTGGAGACTGATTTGGGAAGAAATTGAACTTTTCCATTGTGATATGTGAATTATGTGCCAATAAAACTGTTGGGCGGGGCGAAGCGCATAGAAAACCACTATCGAGGTAAACAAGAGTTTACAGTACACACAAGAGATAGCCAACTTTTTTGTGAATAATTTTCACACAAATTTTTTCTTAGGTTTTAACATTAAATATAATGTATCAAAGGCTTTAAAATAAGGAAAGAGAACATAAAGAACTAACAAAGATACAAGACTCTAGTCTTTAGTGGACTGCAACTAAATAGCGAGAAAACAAACATTTCCACAACTGAAACAATAGGTAACATCCTGAGAGATAAACAAAATATTGAAGCTGCCAAGAATTTCATTTTGTTTGGCTCCCCAGTCAATGCCCATGGAAACAGTACTCAAGAAATTAATGCATTGCATAGGGCTAATCTGCTACAGAAGACTCATTTGAAGTGTCCAAAGAACCAAAGAGTGACTGACTCAAGTAATGGTGTCTTGGATCACTTTGTGTGCATGCAAAAGTTGGACAGTGAATAAGAAAGACCGAGGAGGAACTGA
This sequence comes from Tenrec ecaudatus, assembly GCF_050624435.1. NCBI lineage: Eukaryota > Metazoa > Chordata > Mammalia > Afrosoricida > Tenrecidae > Tenrec > Tenrec ecaudatus. The sequence goes on from NC_134538.1 coordinate 5,418,064, forward strand.
TGCATTTGAGTTATCATATTACCAGAGAATATTGGCTATATCAAAAGGGGAAGAAGCTCTGCTAGGTAGTTTGACAGAGTGAACTCAAACACAGCAACTACTGTGGGATTGACAAAGAACTGTTCAGGGACTCATTCTGCTATATTTAGGGTTGTTATGGGCCATAACTGACTCAAAGACACCTAACAATAATTCTGATCTCCTAAATTCTGGTGCATACACTAAATCATGTCTTTGTGGTCAGACTCATTGAGGAAGACAAAGGTCTCATCTTTTCAGCAATAAAATTATTTGTACAGTACATGCATTAGTACCCACTGCTGTTGAATCCTCTCTGATTCATGGCAAACCCATAAGTGGAGTTCTGTAGGATTTTCATGACTGAATTCTTAGACATACACCATCAGGCTGTTCTTTTGAGATGCTTCTCACGGCATTCAAACCTACAACGTCTTTCAGTTAGCAACCAAGTACATTCACTGTTCATGGAGCAATGGAAGGAAGGAAAGGAAAGAGTGGGTGGAAGAAGGGAGGGAGGATAAAATTTCCCATCCTCTTAAGCAGAAGACACTTTAAAATCTCAAAACCATTTTAATTTCTTGGAGAGAATGCATGCTCCCTTTTGAAATGTACTGGGTGGCATACAGCAATATACCATGTTGAGTAAATTGTAGCGTCTGCTTAGGTAGAGTTGCAATTACTTGCTTTTGTCAAAGGGGTTGTCTTTTGTGTTTTCCCATTTTTTACTCTACTGGGGGATACCAGAGGGTGCACTGGATAAAGCATTCTATTGCTAATAGAGAGGTATGTGATGCAAACCCACCAGTAACTCTGAGGCAGCAGCTTCCATAAAGATTTATACAATTGAAAACCATAATGGAAACTGGCATTCCATGATGCTCACCTTCCCAATACAATTACTGAAGACAAAGTGGGTGCATAAGCAAATGTGGTGAAGAAAACTGATGGTGCTTGGTTATTAAAAGATATAGTGTCTTGGGTCTTAAAGGCTTGAAGGTAAACAAGCGGCCATCTAGTTCAGGAGCAACAAAATCCCCACAGAAGAAGCACACCAGACTGTGTGATCACGAGGTGTCAATAGGATCAAGTATCAGGCATCAAAGAACAAGAAATCATACCATTGTGAATGAGGTGGGGTGAGGAGTGGAGACCCAAAGCCCATCTGTAGGCAACTGTGCATCCCCTTACAGAAGGGTCATGGGGAGGAGATGAGCCAGTTTAGGGTGCAGTATAGCATCAATGAAACATACAGCTTTCCTCTAGTTCTTTAATGCTTCCTGCCCCCCCCCCACTATCATGACCCCAATTCTACCTTATAAATTCACCCAGACCAGAGGATGTACACTGGTACAGATAAGAGATGGAAACAAGGGGAATCCAGGACAAATAAACCCCTCAGTATCAATAATGAGACTAGTGATACCAGGAGGATAATGGGAAGGTGGGGTAGAAAGGGAAAACCAATCACAAGGATATAAGTATAACCTCCTCCCTGGCGGATGGACAACAGAAAAGTGGGTGAAGGGAGACATTGGACAGTGTAAGACATTACAAAATAATAATTTATAAATTATCAAGGATCCATGAGGGAAGGAGAGTGAGGGAGAGAGGCGGGGAATGAGGAGCTGATATTAAGGACTCAAGCAGAAAGAAAATGTTTTGAGAATGATGACGGCAACAAATGTACAAATGTGTGTGACACGATGGATGCATGGATGGATGGATGGATGGATGGATGGATGGATGGATGGATGGATGGATGGATGGATGGATGGATTGTGATAAGAGTTATATGAATCCCCAATAAAGTGGGTTTTTTTAAGAAATTAACTTAGGGAAAAACACCCATAATGGGCAGTTCTATTCTCTGCTATAGAGTTTCTGTTATTAGGAATTGAATTGGCAGCCATAGGTTTAGTAAGCTGGTAGCAGTGAGATAGCTGACTTGGAAATTAGAGCTGAAGACTTGGTTCTTAACTATTTTTCAAGAGAACTGATCTTCCTGGGAAAGTGAGTTCTAAAATGTGAGGTGTTGCGATACGAGTCCCTAAAATTGGACCAGAGATGGATATCCATTTAGGCTCTGGGCTATCAAAACATCAGCTGATCCATTTTGAGAGATTCTTGTTTCTCAGTCCATGGGAAGGCTCGAACCAAACAGGTGCCATTCTTCCTCTGCCTCTTTCCCCTTTCCTGCCTCCTACCAACAATGAAAGTGGAGCAGGTGCTGGTGACATGGTGGTGGGAAAGAAATGGTCTGTTTCCTGATACCCATGGAGGGAAGGGCTTTCTAAACGCATCTGAGATGGTGCTGCTGCCGAGCACAACATCTTGATAACACAGCCAGCACTGATGTTGCTGCGCCTGAAGGGTGAAAGAGGTGGGTGAATATTTATTAGTAACTCGCTGTGTGCCAAGAATGTTCTCCCAGCCTCACAAAGGCTCTCGAACTGAATCTCACAGCAGCTGAGTATCCTTCAGCCCACTGTACAGATGAGGATACGGAGATTTAAATAAACTAAGTAACTGAGTAGCTAACCACACATGGAATGCGATAGAGCTAGGGTTCGAATTCGGCTTTCTAGGGGGCTCAAATCAATGTCTAGCTGTCACAGATCCACATTAAGCTCTACAATCTTTAGCCATGCTTCAGAAAAGAATATGAGAGAAATCACAGAAGACCACATTGTTGGTAAAATTCTCTGGCTTCGCCTTGTCCCTTGGTCTTCTAGGTTCTGGTAAACAGTATAGCACCATGTCCCTCATCTTTGATTTGTCTGGTCCTTTGGTGTGTATATATCAGTTTGCTGAAAGACTGTGGGCCCCGAATGTTTCTCACCATGTGTTCTGCTTTAATCAAGTCTAATTGGTTTTTTTCCCTCTCCCATTTGTGAATTATAATACACTTAGCCTCCAGGCATGTGTCACTCAGGTTGCTGAACCATCTCTCCAGCCTCAGGAATACATCAAAGCAAATCTCACTGATAGCTGCTCATTGGCTCTCAGGACTCAGCAACACCCTGCCAGCAGGGAAGGAAAATGAGATATCTCCAGAGACCAAAATTGTTTGCCCTGAGATTCAAAGAAGCTCCCAGAACTAGTACGTAGAGTCTCATTATCTTTCTCAGATACTACGTGGATGAAATATTATTTTTGTATTCTTTGTAATTCACTTACAAAAGTGTGATTGGTACAAAATTACATTGTGCTATCTGGGCTAGAGAGTTGACTGAATGAATGTTGTTTCTTAATTTGGGCACGATTGGCATCTTGGACCTCATAATTCTTTACTGAAGGTGTGTTTGAGGGAGGCTTTCCTGTGCATTGTAAGAAGTTTAACAATATTAAAATGTTAAACTGTATAATATTTAACCAATAACATCCCTGAAATTGTGGCAACTAAAATTCTGTCAGCAGAAATTGCCAACTGTCCTCAAAATTGCCTCTGGTTAAAATCCTCTAGAATCAATTGAAAAGAGCCTGCATTTTTCCATAAGCAAGTTATCTTCTAGGTCGGAGGAGATTTCAAGATCGGTCCAAAGATGTTCTGCATCATATCAACCCTCTTTCCATGTGTGTTCCTAAAGTATCCCACAGGAAGGTGACTTTGACCATGGATACTTTGGGGGCATCCACATGTACTTATATCTTGTGTAATATAAAAGATAGCTTTCCCAGGAATAAGTTCATGGATTAATTCATAGAACCTGCAATGCAAGCACCACATTCATTGACCTTGAACCACCCTGCTGTCTCTGTCGGCACAAACACGTGACAATCGCAACGTAACACGGCATCACAATATACCAGAAAAAGAACCCTGGCTTCGGACTAAGCGCACATTTATTTCCACATTAGTATTCATTTATGATGTGTCCCTGTGTCCTTTGCCAGATGAAATAACACCACAGGGGGCAAGACATTAGGAAACAATGAGAAAAGTGATTCTCAGATGCAATTGAAAAGATGGAGCGCGGGCTGCGTTGGCAGCTCACCCCATAAATATGAACAACGCATCAGAGATGCCACATGACTTGTACTGCGCACCAAATAAACTCTATCCATAAAGCGAACTCACTTCCCCAGTTCTTACTGAATTGACCTTGAGAACTGACTTTATGCCCAGAGAATATGGAAAGAGCCATAAAGTGCACTGAGATCGGGTTGTTCTAGAAGAGAACCGGTGACACTGTCTCACTCACTGAAAACTTAACTCTAAAAAAGGACGGGGTAATTCATCACTCGGAGGTGTCAGAACTCAGCCTGTGAGCCCTGACCGTGGCACCTAGTAGGCACACAACAACAACTGTCCTTTCCATCTTCCGCCTGACTCCCCTCTTCAATTGATACATGTTGACCTTGAGTTGACTTCTACCCATGGAGATCCTAAAGGAAAGAGTAGACCTGCCCTGTCGGGTTTCCAAGACAGTCTGTCTTTACAGACGCACATGTCTCATCACCCTCCCGAGGAGCCCGTGGAGTAGCAGCCGAGCACTTCAACACTGTGTCACCAGGGCGACTTACGTACTGTTCCAGCTGACCATTTTCTTCTGGCACCCGGTGGTCATCATTATCATTCTTCTGTCCTGATCATCATTATTGACATATAATCAACATAAATTGGTTATAGGATGATGCCAAGATGCTCCATGGTCTCCATTCTTCAGGGATATTCAGAATGCAGAAAACGGTGCGCACCAAGTGAAATAGGAAGGGATGAGCCCCCTAAGGTGAGACAGGGCATTTCTAGACCCAAGTAAGAGATTTGAATTATGTGATCCTAATGACTTAGGTCTGTTGAGCGTAGGGTCATCTTAGCAAGAGATGCCAAGTCCTAAAGCTGGGCTATTAATGGATATAAAGATTCGGGTGCTGTATGTATTACCATAACAGAATAAAGAAGCATAAGCGGTAACCCTATGAAAATTAAAATAGAGCTGATGTTCCAGGAAAGTTTCTAAGCTCTACTAGTGATTGTTATCATCACTCCTAGATCTGTTGTAACTCTGAAATTCCATTCATAGTTTTGGAAAAATAAGTGTAGTATAAAATATTCTCCACAAAGTCTTTGGGATTTCATCAAATACAAGCCACATTCTCTCTGTGTGTGCATCCAAGCACTTGACAAACACAACAAAGCACTAGATTAGACCATGCCAGGAAATGTACCCACACATTGGACTGAGCACACATTTAAATTATTTTTTAAATTATTAGTTGGGAATTGACACATATATTATATCATTTCTATTTCAATTGCATCTAATAAAATTGTACAATGGCTACCATAATCGGTTTCCATATATTCTTTTTCGACATGGACTCCTTGGCATGGTCTCCCTTTTACCCCACCACCGCTGTAACCCCCCTCTCCCCTAACCCCTTATTCTATTTCCTGTCCCTCTAGGTTCATCAATCTTGGGTTTCATATACTGGAAAACAGGAAAGCATATCACACAGCTCAAGAGGGTGCCTGCCAATGACATAATATCTCTGACATATCCTCTAATATGAGCAGACATAACAATACAAACCAAAAATACAGAAAATTTGGGAAACCAGATAAGGCCAGCCTGCATCATAAGGGGGATCTACTGACAAAGCTTTCACTGTTCGAGTCAGATGTATGGCTCTGATCTTCTGTACTCCTCTCTCCCCGGCACTCTGTTTAGGGACCACGTTCCTCCCGTCCCTCAGTTTTAGATGGGGGAGCTCTCCAGAGGCTTATTTCCTGTGTAGTTCCACAAATGAATCGTGGGCTCCCACTGTCATCCATTGTCTTCTACCCACTGGATTCTCACAGCTTAGGTTCCGATACTGATCTCCCCTTCGACTTTGGATTCTATGGATTCCAATTCTCAGTGACTGGTGATGTTGTGCTTCTTCCATGTGGACTTAGTTGACATCTCACTTAGATGGCTGCTTGTTTGGAGACAAACATTTAAGACCCCAGACTCTGTTTTGTCAGACAGCCAGGCACCATCTACATTCTTCACCACATTTTGCTATCGCACCCATATCTTCTGTGTTCCCTTCCTGGGGGTGAATATCGAGCAGGGCCATGATGTAAGAACTAATTGAGTATACATTTTATAGGACACATCTTCTAATGCCCAATGTACCAGGATAAATTGGCTAGCCTTTGAACAGCATGAAAAAATCCATTGCTAAATTATTGATGTTATCAATGCAATCACCTTATACCCCACGGAGATGATTGATAATGTTTTTCTTTTTTATTTGTTTTGGTTTTTGTTTGGGTTTTTTGTTTTCTTTCATTGTTGTTCCTGTTTGGTTTTAGTTTTGTTTTGGGCATATTATGACTGCCAAAGTAAACTAAGTCATTCATAACCTGAGCACAAGCAGATCGATTCTGGGCTCCCATGAATTCTAGCCCCAATACAAAAACAGTTATTTCTTATAACATGATCCTTTCCAGTTCTCGCCATCATGGGATCACTGAAGATAAGGACGCTACAGCAAAGTGTGGTGAAGAAAGCAGATGGCGCCCGGCTACCAATCAAAACAGTGTCTGTGACCTTAAAGGTTTGTATTCAAACAAGCAGCCTTCTCAGTGAAGCATCAACTAAGTCCAGCTTGATGAAGCACACCAGCCTGTGTGATCCAGAGATGACAATAACAAAATCCAAATATGACAAAGGGAAAAGTATCAGAGCTTAAATTGTGAGCACCTGGTTTTTTAAAGGCTATAGCGGGCGGATGGTAGGAAACAAAAATCTACTTTCAGAATATTTTGTCAGATTGAGCCTCTAGCAGATCCTCTCTGGCCACAGGTGAGAAAATCGAACAGCTTTACTATCAAATATTATTGTAACCGTTATCATAGTGGACCAAACTATGGTATAATATGATACCTGGTCTAATTGATCTTCCACTTGACCTAACCTGAATTTTCTCTAGGCGCAACTCCCTGACAGAAATTTCTTCTTTGATTGTTTAAATATTGCTGGTGACCTTTTATTTCCTATCCTTTAGATTATCTTTTTCTTCCTTCTGTTTCATTTTATTTTTGTTTGTTTTTATTGTTGTATCTGTTGAGTTTCCTAGTTTATGAAGCACAGGAGGAGCTATATGCCTAGAGACTATAGCTGACGGTTTATGGGAATGGGGTGGAGTTTGGGGGGGGGGCAATTAGGGAGCAAAGAATGGGTGAGGGTGTGAGGAGGAGGAAGCACTAGCACTGATTGTGATTGTGTGTACTCAACTCTTTTAAAAGTGACTTAACTATGGAAGTGTGTGATATATGAATTTTATATTAAAAAGAAACCACTAAAGCAGAAAAGAAAGCAAAGTTGACCAGTGGTTGTCCTGAGTGAAGGAGGAAGAGTTTTTGCTTAGGGGGCATTGAGGTTATGTTAATGGTGATAGAATAATTTGTAACAGGATATTAGCAATGGCTGTTCAACATGAAGAGTGTAATCAATGGCACTGAGTTATACATGCGGAAGCTGTTGAACTGGAGAATGGTTTGTTGCGGGTATATTTTGTCAAAATTAATAATAAGAATCATTACACTAATAACAATGAGTATGGGGAAGGAGAAAATGCTAAAAATTGATTGTGGTAATGATTGTATAACATTTCTTGACATTGTTACACTATGGAATTGTATGGCATGTGGGGAAAGTTCCGGTAAAACTAGTGCTTGTTTTATTTTCTTAAGGATGCTGACATTAAAAAGAAGAAGAAACCCCATTGGTGAGCTAACCATGAACGGATCGTGCAGCATATACTTCTGGTCAGCCACAATGGAGAAGGGGTGCGAAGAGTAGGGTGTGCAGTGCCAGGGAATGCTACAAAGGAGCGCCTGCTTTACATGAAACCCTCCATCTTCCAGAGACATGTGGAGAATTGAACCACTGGAGTTTCTCACTAGTGATTGTGGTTACATTCCAGATATGGCACGCTCAAAAAGGGGTCCCGGGGTGAGGCCAGTGGCTATTGCATTTAGTTCTAACCCCAAAGTTGGTGGTTCTAGTCCACCCAGTGGTGTTAGAATAAAACATCTGGTGATTGGATTCTTGAAAAAGTCACTATAATGCTGTGAAACACAGTTCCACTCTGAAACTCAAAATTGACTCACTGCAAGTTTTTTGTGTGTTTTTTGTAATTGTGTCCCCCCCAAATTATGAACCCCATCTAATAAATGAAATTCCTCCAGATTCTAAGTAGACCTCAGTCTTTTGATGTATCATCTCAAGTTCAATGATAACCCGTGGTTTGTTCAAACACTGCCCTCACACGGGGAGAGATTCGTGGAGTAATATAATGTTTCCCTAAAGACTATCTAAATCAGTCTTTTCCTGAAAGGTCAAAAAACTCCTCCTCAAGCCAAAATCACTCCTTGAATCTTAATGTGCCTTCCCTTCAAATATGATCATTATCTTAACCTCCTCCTCACTCCCCGAGCTTAGCTGTTAGCGGGGGTATCTTTCCACATAAGAACACATTTACGGTTTTATATTAAAGTCAATGAGAATTCTTTGATGTAGCTATTGTTAAAAGGTGCTTGCATTGTTGCTAGACAGCTTGGTTGAAGCTCTGTCTGTAGAGCTCTGAGACAAGGATGCCCAAGGGCCCAAGATGTGTAATGATTTGCGAGATCTGAAGTTAGAAGCAGCACACATTTCTTTGAGAGGTCAGGTAGCATCGATTTTGGACCATTTAGTGAAGAGCTGCCTTCTCTCCAAATCCCCCGGGAAAAGTCTCATCAGATACCATGTGAAACCTGAACCTGCCTTTACTCCACACTCTAAACTACGCTGACTTTATCAACATGTCGCCTCTGTAATTCCTCTAACTTTTCAAAGGCAAGGAGCTTAGTGTCTCAGTGCGCTAAGCACTGGGCGGTTAACTGTCAAGTGAGATGCTCAAAACCATCATCAACGCCAAAGGAGAAAGATGAGACCGCATGCTTCCCTGAAGACTGACCACGGAGAAGTTCTAGTCTGTCTTACAGGGTCGCTATGCATCAAAATCAGCTTGATGGCAGTGGTTTATGCAGTGACTCCCTAGAGCCTCCAGAAAGAGACTCTTCTCTAGACCTCCACATTTCCTGCTGGTATGTTTTCAATGAAGTAAAAAACCTGAATTCACATCGATCTGAGACCTACAAATTGGTTGGTGGAGCCGTGTGAGGCGATGGACCACACCATGCTGAATTCCAAAAGAAATAGCCCCCATTCTTTCAGGTCAGAGTAGTTTCAGTATGCCCAGGGCCAGTTTTCAAACCAGGAGAACTGCAATGCTCTACAGCGCTTTAACGTGACGTGGTCTCTAAGCCATTGTTGCCCAGATGTGTTCTGTGGATTCCCAATGTTTTGTGGGTATTTGCAATAACAATTATTCCTTTGCCAAAATGGTTCGGACGTTCTAGAACATCACGCTATTATATTATGGAAAATGATCATCTGGCTCTATACCATGAACATTCTTTTTTTTTGGTGGTTATTGAGCACCTGCCCCTGAAGAAGCCCTGGTGGTGCTGCGGGTCAGGCATTGGGCTGCTCATCCCCAGGTCAGCCATTCCTAATGAGAAAAAAGAGGCTCTCTGCTTCTGTAAAGAGTTAGCAATCTCGGGGTCCAAATATAGGGTGGCGATGAGTTGGAATCTACTCAAAGGCAGCGAGTGTGGTTTGGTCTGACTATATCCTAGACAGTTCTTTAAAATACTAGAGCTAGGGAGCAAATGAGACAGGTGGGGAGAGAAAAAATAGGACATGAGGGGAGAGGACAACAAGAAGTGTCAGAGAGTGAGAATTTCCATGCAGTTAAATCAGAGAGGTAGATAAGACATAAAGTGACTGAATCGCTAAGTAAACTGGCAGAGAAGCCCTCTTTGAAGATGGTACATTTAAACTGAGAGCTGAAAAACATTGATGTGTTAAAATATTCAATTGTGTCTGTGAATCTTTTAGTAAAGAAATCTGGTTATATGTACTCATGCTATCACTTCAAACCCCCCAGTATGAGGACCCCTTTTGAGTAGAATATCCTGGGATTTATGTCCCAAGAAGTGTGCTGTGGAACCCAGTTGGAGAAATGCTTGTCTGGCCATCTGCCTAATGCTGGTAGCTGAACACAGCTGTTGAACACAGACAATATCGACAGGACAGGGTCACTCATGTTGCAGATTAATGCTGCTTGAATGACCTGAAGGTTCACCCCTAGGAGCTCAGGGAACACGCGTGATGTCCACGGATGCTCAGAAATCAGTAGCAGCTGCAGAAACAATCAGATGACATTTCAAACCAAACATTTCTGGTTCTACAAAGCTTGCCCCCAGAGGAACCAGCAAAAGTACCATGTATACTGCTGCCTCTGTAAGAAGGTCCATGTGGGGCATGGAGGAGGCTACCACAGCCCATGAGTGTCTGCTTCGTCATTGCTGGATGCAATGGGCCCTGCTGTTTTATCGCTCTATCCCCACCCCATCACCCACTCACCTATCAGGCTTGTATCCTTTCAATGAAGGTCCCCTAAGGAGACTGAGACAAGTGTGCTATGAGAGAACCTCTGTGCAGTTGTTGACTGATCACAGAGACTTATTTAAACACATTTTGTTAGAAATAAATCCATGTCTATATGACCTGGAACCCCGGTACCAATATTGTTTACTGATACTCGTATGGAGCAGCGTTGAGCAGCAGCAACAGAAATGATACGGCTCACAAACCCTTACAAAACATTTAGCATGTGGCTCTTTACACAAGTTTGAGAACCCCTGTATGAGCATTTGTCTCCTGCCCCCGAGGCCAGTCCTACCAGTCCTTTGGAAGCAGCTGCTATTTCCAATGATAGAGTGGGGCTCCATCCTCCCCTGCAAATACCTACCACCTGAGAAAACCTGCTCAGAATCTAACCAATGTGCCTCTCTTTCCACAACAGAGTTAAGACACCTCTGTGTGCATCAGTTTCTCTTCACTCAAATTCCAAAGATGTCTCATATGAGCTCTGTGATCTTGGGCAATTTAATCTCCCCAAGTCTCAGCTTTTCAGCTTTAAAAGGAGGAAAATGATATTACCTGCCTTATGAGATTTCTGTCAGGATTACATAAGGTGGTGCATGCTCAGTGCCAGACTAATGGAAAATGTTTAATAAATACCAGTTATTAATGTAACTATTATTAGTCAAGAGACCAAACAGAATTAAATAAGCACATGAAACAACAGAGTCCCTTGAGCCAAAGCATCTCAAACCACTTTCAACTAACAAATCTATTTAAATAAGTTTCAGCCAAAGAGCAGCACATATAGAACTCTCACAAACAAATAATGCTTACATGACTGGGGACTGTTCTTTTTGGAATAACTATTTTTGAAGACCATTGGTCATTACCCACTGAGGCTGAATATGGATAAGACCTAACAGGTTAACTTGATGACATATGCCCCACAGTCAAGTGTAGCATGCCCACCAAAGACATAGGATGGAATTCCCAAACTTGGAAACTATCCTCAAGGCAATGGGCTGTAGAATGAATAAAGAAATGGGCTACTATTCAGTCATGAGAATGAAGAGTCTGCGGTTGCTTGTGTTACTAGATGTCATCGGGTCGGATTTTAGCTCTTGACAACCCCCGCCCCTCAATGTGACAGAGTAGAACTGCCAAAGAGGGGTTTTGAGGCTGTCATATTTGTAGGATCAAGTTGGCAGGTGGGTCACAACTGCACAAAAGAAACTGGATGAATCTCAACCAACGTTTAGTGAAAGAACCCTGATGTGATGGAGGGCCTGCTATTGGATTCTGTTTACATAAAGCACAAAGCAGGGCAAAGAAGCCACATCCAACGCTGAGGTGGTGGTTCTGTCGAAGAACAGTGACTGGGCAGGAAAGGCCAGGAAGGACCTAAGATGCTGTTAACTTCCACATGTTAATCTGGGTGCTGGTTGCATGTGTACATTGAGCTCGCGAAAAGAAAGGGGGAATTGTGCAGAACAGAGGAAGAAATAGAAAGCCTGTTGGGCACACATTCAGAACCACAGTGCTTTCTATTTATTCTTTCTGAGCATCCTGGCCACTCCTGCATCCTACGTAGCCTTGCTCCCTGATGTGAACATGGCTTGCAGGTCTACCGCTTTGAAAGGACCACGCAGTGTCTGCTCGATGGAAAAGCACAGAACACATAAACCCTCACTTTCTTCATGTCAGATCTGGCAAAGGGAGGCAAAGGTCACACTCAAGAGGATGTGACCATTTATGAAACCGGAAGGGGTTTGATTTGCTACCACCTGCCCCATGCTTACATGCTATAGCAAGTGGGATGCATGTTTCACCCTTGTTAGTAGACTTTCCAAGATCCTGGGGTTTGAATAGAGACACCGCTTAGCTCCTTTAAGATTCACTCCAGGTTTAGAAACTGAGAAAATTGTGGAGTAAATGTTGCCAGATTCCCAAACCACACAGACGCAAACTAAGAGGGAAAGAGAGAGAAAGAGAAAAAACTGCATCCTGAACAACCAAGCCCTGAGGATGACAGTCCTGTCAGAGCAGACAAGGCACAGAGAAGACTGTAGGGCTGGCTCCACCACAAAACATGGTGCCCCCTCACTAACCCACCACACTGCAGGGGACAGCTTTGGAGACATAGTGTAGGAATGGTGCCCGGTTGGATGCCCCAACACCAGAGAGAAACCGGAAGAGAGTGCAACAGAGTACCACGGGGAGCAAAACAACGAAGTCTCTTAGGAATTCCAAAAATATACTTCAGACACAGAGGGCAGGGCTTGGCACCTCATTAGACTCGATCAGAAAATATTCATGAGGGTCAACAGCTAGAACTTGAACTATTTACAGTCCCCACTTTATTTCATGTCTATCTATTATTCTGCATAAGCTAGGCAAGATAAACAATCCTGAGGAGAAAACAACGGGACAGATGGTTCCTGGGAAACAGTAGAGACGGGGAGGTAGGGGAAAGGGAGGGTGGAGCCAACACACCCAGGCACAAGGGAACAACAAGAGATCTAAAATCAATGGTGAGGAGGGTGTAGAATAGCTAGTGGTGTTTGATCAAGTGCAATGTAGCCAAGAGGAATTACTGGGAGCCAAATGAATGTCAAACATGATAGTGGGACAGAAGGAAAGTAAAAGGAAATAGAGGAAAGAACTAGGAAGCAAAAGACATTTATAGAAGTATAAAAATGGGCGTGTATATATTTAAATATATAAATATATAATGATAGAGATATAGGTCTATATACATATATTTATGTGTTAAGTATATAGGTAGAAGAAAGATATTGATTCTCTACTCAATTCCTCCCTCAACGCAAGAACACTTTTTTATAATAACCTGGCATTCTGTGATGCTCACTTCCCTGACATCATCACTGAAGACAAAATGGGTGCATAAGCAAATGTGGTGAAGATAACTGATGGTACCCAGCTATTAAGATACTCAAGTATTCCCTCAGTGCAAGAACAATTTGTTCTACTAACACAGCACTCTGTGATGTTCACCTTCCCTAACACAATCGCTGAAGACAAAATGGGTGCATAAGCAAATGTGGTAAAGAAAGTTGATGGTGTCTGGCTATCCAAAGATATAGTGACTGGGGTTTTAAAGACTGGAAGATAAACAAGTGGCTATCTAGCTGAGAAGCAACAAAGCCCACATGGAAGAAGCACACCAGGTTGTGTGATCATGAGGTGTCAATGGGATCAGGTATCAGTCATCAAAGCCCCAAATCAAAACAAATAAACAAAAAGCATATCAATGGGAATGAGGGGGGTGGGTGGGCATAGAGGAGACCCAAAGCCCATCAGTAGTCAATTGAACACCCCCTGTCAGAAGGGTCACAAGGAAGAGAAGAGCCAGTCAGAATGCAGTATAGCACCGACAAAACACACAACCTTCCTCTAGTTCTTTAATGCTTCCTCCCCACCCACTACCATGAACCCAATAGTACCTTACAAATCCAGCTAGACCAGAACATTCATTCTGGTACAGATAAGAGCTCGAAACATAGAGAATCCAGAACATATAAACCCCTCAGGACCAATAAGGGGAACAGTGATACTAGGAAGGGAGTGGGGAGATTAATGGGAAACTGATCATAATAATCAATGTATGGCCCCCATTCCAGTGGGATGAACAGCAGAAAAGTGGGTGAAATGAAACAGCAGTCGAGGTAAGACATGAAAAAAAAGAGAAAAATTTATAAATTATCAAGTGGACATTGAGGAGGGAGGGTGGGGAAGGGGTAGAGGGAAAGGAGCAGCTGATGCCAGGGCTTCAAGAGGAAAGAAATGTTTTGGAAAAGATGATGGCAACATATGTACAGATGTGTTTGACAAAATGGACCTATATATGAATTATGATAAGAGCTGTAAGAGCCCCTGATAAAATAAAAGATTTGAACACTAAAAAATAAAAGATACAGTGTGTCCAGGATCTTAAAGACTTGAAGTTAAACAAGTGGCCATCTAGCAGGGCCACAACAAAGTCCATGTGGTAGAAGCACACCAACCTGTGTGATTAAGAGGTGTCACGAGATCAGGTATCAGGCATCAGAAGACCCAAAATAAACAATCATATCAATGTGAATGAGGTGGGTCAGAGTGGAGACACAGAGCCCATCTGTAATCCAATTGAACATCCCCTCACAGAAGGGCCACAGGAAGGGACAAACCAGCCAAGGTGCAGTATAGCACCAACATTCCTCTAGTTCTTTAATGCTTCCTCCCCCTACTACTATGACCCCAGTTCTACCTTACAAATCTGGCTAGACCGGAGCATGGACACTGGTATAGATAAGAGCTCTCAACACACAGTATCCAGGACAGATCAACTCCTCAGGTACAATAATGGGAATAGTGATACCATGAGAGTAAGGGGAAAGTAGAGAAAGGGGAGAGAGGGAAAACAGATCACAATGATCAATATATAACCACCACTACCACCACCACCCCAATGGGGACCAACAGCAGAAATGTGGGTAAAGGGAGACAGCAGATGGTGTAAGATATTAAAATAATAATCATTTATAATTTATCAAGGGGTCATGAAGGTGGGAGGGGAAGGAACAATGGGGAAAAAGAGCTCAAGTGGAAAGAAAATGTTTTGAAAATGATGATAGCTACATATGTTAAAAATGTACTTGATACAATTGATGTAGTGATTGTTATAAGAGCTGTAAGGGCCCCCAATTAAATGATTTATATATATTTTTTAATGTTACCAGGTTATTGATGTCTTCCATGGGTGTGGGTGTGAGTCTGTCAGCTGACCATTTTCCCCAATATTGCCAAATTTTCATTTTCACCTCAAATCAGCACTATTCCCCTCTTGCTCATGTCCTGCCCTGCGAAGGTGGGTGTTCAGGCAGTAAAGGCAATCCAGAATCTGAGACTCAAAAGACAAAATGTCAAGTGCTCTCACTGTGACTTTTTAACTCAACTCTTTGGTCCTTTTAATAAAAACATATTGTCAGAGCTGTTTTGATTCAAGGATTTTAGAACACATTCATTACATATAACCCCTCCCTAGGAGATGGACAACAGAAAGGTGGGTAAAGGGAGACATCAGACAGTGTAAGACATGGCAAAATAATAATAATTTATAAATTATCAAGGGTTTATGAGGGGGCATTTGGAGGGAGGGGAAAATGAGGAGCTGATACCAAGGGCTCAAGAGGAAGGCAAATGTTTTGAGAACGATGAGGGCAACAGATGTACAAGTGTGCTTGACACAATGGATGGATGGATGAATGGACTATGATGAGTTGTACAAGCCCCCAATAAGATGATTTATTAAAACTTATAAAAGAATATTGTTTGATAAACATGAGAGGCAGTCCTGTCAAACAGGTCTAGGTTACCTTGGCTGAATGTCACTTTGTCCTGTAAGCCCTCAGCATATACATTAGGAATAGGCAACATTTCCCAAAGGCTGTGGTTGACTCTAAACCCTTGCCACTCAATCTCCTCCAGCACTTGAACAAATTACCAGCATGATGAGCTTTCTTTTGTTTTAATCCAATTCAATGCTGGACCAAATCCTAACTTTTTTCCACAGTGTCTGAGTTGGGAAAGATCATTGCCTTGGACACCCTCCATATCTCTCCCCATCCTTTCCTACTAAAATCAGGTTAGTTTTCCAAGGCCTCCTAATTTCTTCTCGTACCTTTCATAGAATTTTCCTTGGATGTTTACTTTTTACATCCATATTTGCCACAAGCATACTTTCTCTGCAAAGACATTTACCCAACTAGCTCTTGCTTTATCGTTGTATGTTATTGGACGTGGACCACTAGGCTTACCTCTCTACAATAATTTTTCTGTGCCTGAAATAAATGAATGAGTGATTTTTCTGTTCATTCTCACATCAAGATGAAGAAATTTTTTTAAAAGAAAGAAAGCAATTCTAGGGTAAATAAGGTCAATAGTTTGTCCTAGGTCACACTAAATGTAAGTGGCTCAGCCGAAACACAAAGACCTTGTTCTTCTTGGTGTAAAATTTTCTGCATCTCCCGGAGCACACAGCTGTGGGCGAGGAATTGGATGTTTGGATGACCTGATGGAGAAATATCTAACCGACTCACATAAAATGCACTGCCATTGCATTGAATCCAACTCGCAGCACCTCAAGAATTGTCCCCTTGTAGGATTCTGAGATTGAAAATCTTTACAGAGTAGAAAGTCTCATCTTTCTCCCATGGAGCACCTGATGGATTCAAACTACTGGCATTGTGATTCGTAGTCCAACTTGTAAACCTCCCCCCCCCACACACACACACAAAATCTCACTGCCATCAAATTAATTTCAACTCAAAGCAATTCTATAGGATAGGATAGAACTGTCCTGAGACTAACTTTATGGGAGTAGAAATCCCAGCTTTCTCCCAAGAAGTAGCTGGTGATTTCGAACTACTGATCTTACAGGGAACAGACAAGCACATAACCACTAAACCACCAGGTTTTCTACTTGACCACTAGGCATATGGGAAATGATGGTACACTGTAACAAAGCCTCCTTCTGATGTAAACAGGAGAACAGTGATGGCTAAATGATATCATTCTTATCTTCTGTTTGAGAGAACTAGGCTCAATTCCCTCATACTAAGATACCACCAGCCTATCAATGGAAGTTTGCATACTGCTAGGATGCCTGGCAAGGTGCAATGTAGCTTCCAAACTAAGGAGGTCTAGGAAGAAAGGCCAACGATTTCCTTCTGAAACCCAGCCAATGAAAAGCCCACAGATCACAACCATCTGAGCTCCAACCAGTCACTGGACTGGCACAGGATCAGCTAGTGTTCAGATGCATTGTACATGGGGCTCAAGCACAGGTGCCAAGAACTTTTACGGTGGAGGACTCACCTGCCCCCAATCTTTAAGCTCAGTCAGGTCAAGGGAATGGCCTCAGTACATTGAGTAGTGTGCCCAAGCTCGTACAGAGAGCATAGTAGTAGAAAGATTTTGGAATAACAAGATTGGCTTCACAGGTCTAGGGGTTCAGTAGGTTCTGTCATTGAGGCTTGAGTGCATTAATCTTCCCTTGAGTGTCAGTGTGACGGTGGATGTGACAGACAGCCACATCCCCTTCACTGATGGCAAAAGAGAAAAAGTCATGTAACACATGGAAAAGTGTTGCACAGACTAAATACACAACATATGCTCGTGTGAGCGCAACAAGGATTTCAAAGAATTAAAAAAAAAAAGAAAAGAAAAGAACACCAACCAACGGTTCTCCCAATTCCTAGCTCAGCATGCTAGTCGCCAGTGCCCTTTTTGTCTCCATTTTGACTGGCACAAAGTCAGCTCTCAGATACTGATCAAGGTTACTCCTTCAGGCACAGGGAATCCAGGGTGGATGATACCTTCAGGACCAGGGCTGTGAGGGGCGATGCTGGGAGGGTAGAGGGTGAGTGGGTTGGAAAGAGGGAACTGATTACAAGGATCTACATGTGATCTCCTCCCTGGGGGACGGACAACAGAAAAGGGGGTGAAGGGAGACACCGGATAGGGCAAGATATGACAAAATAATAATTTATAAATTATCAAGGGCTCATCAGGGAGGGGGGAGAAGGGAGGGAGGGGAAAAAAGAGGACTTGATGCAAAGGGCTTAAGTGGAGAGCAAATGCTTTGAAAATGATGAGGGCAAAGCATGTACAGATGTGCTTTATACAACTGATGTATGTATGGATTGTGATAAGAGTCGTATGAGCCCCTAATAAAATGTGTTTTTTTAAAAAAAAAAAAAAGGTTACTCCTTCTCAGTGTTGTCTGTTTCCCTTTGGGCCCTTGTCCTTCTGGGGTTTCTCCTTCCCTTTGTTTCTGTTGGTGCTTGAAATTAAAACAGATGACAGTGTGTTTCTGAGTCTGTGCTGCATGTGACTACGGAGCCTCACAACAACCCAAGAGAACGTCTGCACAGTGTTGGCTATTGACAAGGAAAAGAACTCTCTTGATTCGTCTAAACTCTGCTGTTTGTGTGCAAAGGCAACGTTCCGTTTCCTCTCCGCCTGGCTCTGTGGATGATCCATAGATGGATAGTTCCTCAGGCTCTGTGGAGGGGTCCATAAGAGAGATTTTCAAACACGTGTTTGGGGAATAAAACTCTGTGCTGTGAATGAAATATATCATTCATTGGCTTCTCATTCATCCCTTCTTTCCAGTCCAGGGGTTAAAATCATCTGTTATCTTGGAAACAATCCTGAGGACATCAGGTCCAAAGAGAACAGTGGAGCCGTTCCGCTAGAATAGCTCCACTGTGGTCTAAGCTCAATGGGAACTTGAGATGGGAAACCTACATCCTGCAGCCTGCTCACCATCCATAATACATGATGTTCTTGGAGTCCACATTGAGAAAAGAAGTTAGGTATGCGCAGTTTGGCAAAGACGCAGATGGGGGATTCAATCTGAGCAGCTGTAACATAAAATAATAAAGTTCATGTACAAACAGCAAAAATGTGCCTCTGTCATAGCACAGATTGTGCCAAAGCGGACTGGAATAATGATACATTTTTTAATGTTCCAATAACATACTTAATTGGCATTTTGTGGGACACTGCTGGGCAAGGGTTCATGGTGTCAGAGTTGGCCTAGAGCCTGCTTCCTGCTGCCCTGGCAGTTCCCCATCTTCCCCATTAGCTCAAACCCCATGGAGAGATGAGAGCCAGACAGAATGAGACACCTTCTCCTCGTCCCCACCCCCGCCCTCTCTCCCCCAGTTTAGTGGAGTCCACCCAGGGGGAAAAAAGCAGGACAAGTTGATCAACTGTGTGTAGGCAAGGGTTTTCCACTCCTCCACTGTGTATTTGACGAGGGAAACCATAAAACCCACAGTCATTTGGACAGCCATGTATCGTTTACAAGCTCTTTACAAGTGCATATCCTTAATCGTTTCACAAAACGCAAGGGGAAATTATTATTTTTTATTATTCCCCACTTAGGGATATAGAGATGAAGGCTCATAGAGGTCAAGAGACTTGCCTAAAGTTAAACAGCTATAAAGGCCCGAAATGGAGCTGGATCCGATTCGTTCTGCCTCTCACACCTGCATCTCACACTTGCTGCACTGCCGTGGGCTCCCTCCTCTTTACCCACAGCACAAGAGTCGATCTGATGTTCTGCTTCCAACCCAAGCTGGGAAAGTCAGTGGCTTGCAAAGTTTCTGGGTAGCTCTCTGGTTCTCCTAGCTGGGGACTGAGATAAGCTTGCAGGTTGGAGTTGGGGTAGGAGTCCCTGTGGGGGCAGATGGTCAATGGTAATGTAACTCAATTGCTAACCCTCGAGCTGAAGGTCAGTAACTGGTTAGGTAGGAAACGTCACTTATCCCTTTCCGTTGGGAAAAGAGACGAGGCCAGAAACTGGTACTTCTTTTTAATGTGCTATATTCTGTCATGGGGGCCCAAGAAGAAGAAACGGTGGTGTGTTTGCGTCGTGGGACTTCTACAATAACGCCGTGGACACGTGTTGTCATCAGTTGCTTGCTGCCTCAAGTCCTTGAATTTTCATCACCCATGCCCTGGGCAGCTTGGTGGACCCCTAAGAGGCACAGAGGGACTCAGAGTGGAGCTCACGCCCTATTTCAGCAGCTTCTGACTGTGGAGGGGATTCAGGGCATTATCCATCATGAAGTATTATTCCCTGCAATTCCTTTCTTAAAATACTTCCAGGTTTTGACGTTTACTCTCAAGACAGAAACAGGGTTCCTGGCGGCATTTTGTGAGGACTGAACCAGGGCAAGGCCAGGGAGCCAGGTCAAGTCTACAACCAAATTCTAATCAAGTGGAGTGCCGTGGGGATCATTTTCTGGTTATTTTCGTGCCCTGGCTAATTGGGAACTAAGTAGGGTAGATTGTAGGTATTTAAATCTTTCTTTGATGATGGAGAATCTTGCAGTGCCCTAGAGTAATCATTTCAAATATCATCGGTGGGCTCCCACCGGTGGAAAAGCAGGAAATAGAGTTCAACCTGCAGTGGCTTCCAGGTCAACGACAGGAAATTCATTTTTATGAAATCCCTATTACCTAATTGTTGTTTTCTTCTTTTTCTAGACAGCGAGTACAAGGAAAATTCTATTAACTAGAGGCTGCCCGCTGTCGGAATCCCAGTTAGCAATGGTTGTCATCTACTGCTCAGAATTTAGAAGGATGCACAGAGTGCTGACATATTAACCAGATGTATGAGATAAAATGTGCCAGATACAACTCACTTGGGTTTGTTTATCCAAATCCACCAGGAGATCCAGTTCTACTTCTAAGAACTCTGGCCTGTTGTATACCTTGCCTTGCTTGTGGCAGATAAAATGAGTCAAAAGACACTGGGCTAGTTAAATATTTGAAGTCTTTGTCTAGTGCTAGTGCTAGTCCCCTTCCTTATTATATAGCGACATTGTTTCATTTCAGGGACTCTATCTCCCAATCACTATACCGAAAGGCTCGATTTGCAGGTTCGTGGAGCCACGGTGGCATAGTGGGTGTGTGTGAGCCCTGAGAACAAGAGTTCAAAACCACCAGCGACTCTGATAGAGACATATGCAACTTTCTACGTCTTGTAAAGAGTTACAGTCTCGGAAAGCCACAGGGGCTATTCTACCCTGTCCTATAAGGTGGTTATGAGAGCAGAGATGTTTTAGATTGAGACTACTGAGACAGTGACGTTTTAGATTGAGACTACTGAGGCAGAGACTTTTTAGATTGAGACTACTGAGAGGCACAGATTCCCTTAAGAATCAGAAGAACACCATAGAAGTTTCCCCCAGCAGGAGAAACTGCACATCGGTGAAAAGCTTACATTCTAAATGTGGGCTAGGACAACAGACCCTCTGAAACCTGCTACCAAGTGATTGCTGTCCATGGACTTCAGGATTACAATCCTGGGATAGAGGATCCTTGGACCTTCAGAATCCAACGAAGCTAAGCATCTTCCCAAATCTAGAGAGTAGTGATCCTCAACATTAGCTGCATATTGGAACCACCTGAGGAGTTTTATACCCCAATGTCTCGTTGCTTCCCGACCAATTAAGTCAGAATCTCTGTTGCAAAGGCCCAGAAGCATCACTTTGTAACACCCTCCCAGTGGGTCCAGTGTGCACACGAGGCTGCAAAGTGCTGCGACAGAATAAGGATTCTCATCATTGAGAATAAGGAGCATCAGTCAAGGCGAATACACATCCCCAAGCTCCACACTCTGGGATTTATATTTCTTGTAGCTGGATCCTGCCTAGGAATATGCATTGATGCAGAGTGTGATCTTGGAATAAGATCCGATGCAGATCATAAAGTGGCTTGGCAGGAGAAGGCCAGAGGGGTCCGCTCCCCTGCACAGTTCTCTACCTGGTAGCTCTCCTTGCCCTGTGATAATGCTTGAGAAAGGCTCCTTTCTTCACCAGATAGCACTTTCTCCATCTTTCCTGTCTCTAGCAAACCTGAATCTTTAGCTCGGGTCTTTAAGTCCACTAAGTTTAATCATTTAAGCAGAGCAATCATCAACAGCAGCGTGTTCAATACTTAAAGGCCATAGCATCACTTAGGTCAGTTTCAAGGTGAGAGCTGCTGACTGCTGTTCTAGGGCCGCTTAGCAAATCAGCCTGCCAGAGGGGACCGTGCCAAGGCAGGCCAGGCCTGGGCAGACCTGGGCAGATACCCAACCAGCTAGGTTCTGTGCCACCTTAGCCTCTTCCTACCTGAAGGGTGTGCAGCAGGACCTGAAGCCCGCTGGCTTCTTGTTCAGCCATCCCCTCCTCAGATCCTGGGGAACCGTCTCCCTGCCGCCAGATCCGGACTGGAGAGGCAGCGGCTGCCACACTGACCTCGCTGTCCGCCTCGCAGGAGACTGGTGCTCCGAGGCCCCAGCTGCACATGCTGTGGAGTGTGAAGTCACAGCATGCAACCCTAGACCACAGAGACATGCATGCCCCCCGACTCCCACTGTGAGGATTAGGTGAGCCTTCGGCCCTGGGGAGGGTTGAGCAGTTGGGCACATGGGTGGAGAGGGTGGCAGTGTGAGTCACTCATCCACCTCGAGGCCCATGCAGGAGTCACCCTGGATGGCTGCCAGGCATTCCCAGCTGACCTGGTCAGACTCCCTCCAGAGGCTCCCTGGGCCCTCCCCTCACCCCCCTCCTCCCTGTATTTTGGTCTGCTGCCGGCTCCTGGGTAACAGGAGACCCATGAGAGCTTGCACAACCATGGCAGTGCAAAGCACAGCAGTCCAGGGCCCCCTAAGGTCCCTGGCTTAGGGACAGGACCTCTGGCTGAGAAGAAAAATAAATACTCTGGACATTTTCTATGGACTGTGTCCCTTATATAATGATGTTCACAATACCCCTCTAGAGGTAGGTGCTATTATCGCCACCGAACCCCATCCTCATTTTACAAAAGAGCATATTGAGACACAGAGATGGTAAGGTGCAGCCCACGAACACAGAGCACAGGAGCATATGTTGAGTTGAACTGGCATCCAAAGGCAATCACTAACCATTGTACCACCCTGCCCCTTTGCTGTGGCAACCACGTTGATTAGCATGGGGGAAGACTTAGACGTCTCAGGTGCTGCCCTGTCCTCTGCCTCCAAGATATGAAGCCTTCCCGCTGAGTTTGCTTATGACTGATGTGGGATCTGTTGGCCCTCACTGTGTCTTCTGCTGGAGTCTCTGGATCATGAGAATGGGAACACAAGGCTGTCAACCGTAGGTTGAGTTGGGGTTCACCCTGAGGCACCTCCAAAGAAAGGCCTGGCAATCTGCTCCTGAAACACAAGCAATTCAAATCCCCTCTGGGTCATTTGAAAATCTGGTGACGTTAAAAGTGCAATTGCTTTATACCCCACGGGGATGACTGACAATGTTTTACTTTTCTGTTTCTATAGGGTTTTGTTTTCCTGCCTTTAGTGTGCTTGTTTTTGTTTGTTTGTTTGTCTTTTGTTGTCTACTAGTTGATTTCTCCCTGTTGTATTATGGGGCTTTGAATTTGCTGGAATGTGACCGCCAAAGTAAACCAGAGTCATGTATATGCCAGGGCCAAGCAGATGGATACTGGGCCCCTGTTTTAGGCAAGGTTCTTCAGAGAAACAAAACAAGGAAAGTCATGAATATGGATAGATGATAGACAGATAGATGATTGATAGATAGATAGATAGATAGATAGATAGATAGATAGATAGATAGATAGACAGACAGACATATACAGTGGGAAGGAATATAACAGCTAATTAGTTCACATAACAGTACAGAGGACTCAGCTTAACTCACTTTCATGGAATAGTTAATATACTGAAAGTTCTTCAACTCCATGTGGGCTATAGGGTTCAAAGTCACGGAAGCAGACAGTGGAGTCTTCCCTCAGGTAAGACAGGCAGTCTGCCCACAGGCAGCAGACAGAAGGGTGGGTCAGCAACAGTCAGTAGCATGGGAGCTTAGCAAAGTAGGCCACATGCAAGATTGAACTCAAGGGATTGATGCACAGGGACAGAATTCACCAACCGCAAGCTCAAGTGATGTAGACACCAGCAGCATGACGAAGCAGGTCTCCAAGGAGCTTCAAGCTCTAGCAACATGATCCATGGGTTGGCTTGTCCCACAGGTGATGTAGCACACAGGTTGAGGCAGAGAACTAGCTAAAGCAGCAGCACGCTGGTCTGATAACTAGGGAGCAGGAGAGATATGGGGTGCCGGTCATCTTCATTTATCTCAGTAGCCCTCTAATCAAGCTGCGACCTGATAAAACAGAACCCACATGTTCCTACTGGCCTGGTTGGCACCATAAACTAACTATCACAGCCCCCACGGAACTCTAGCCCCAGTCCAAGATCATTTATTTCTGATAACGTGGCCCTACTCAGATACTAACCTTCATGAAATGATCACTGAAGATAAGGGTGCTACAGCAATGCATGGTGAAAAAAGAAGCTAGCACCCAGTTATTGATTAGAAAAGTGTCTGGGTGTTGAGTGGTTGTATTCAAAGAAGCATCCATCTAAGCGAGGAGTTAACAAAGTCCACGTGGAAGAAGCACACCAGTTTGTGGGATCCAAAGACAGCAATAACAAAATTCAAATTTGACCCAGGGAAAAGTATCAGAGTTTAAATTGCAAATACCCAATTTGTAGAAGGCTATGGAAGACAGTGGGAAACCCAAAGCAATCTGAAGAGTATCTACTGGTAGTCAGATCAAGCCACTGACAGATCCCCTCTAGCAACAGAAAAGGTTTACTATCCAATAGAGACATTGCCACCGTGATCATACTGGATCAAACTTGATACTTGGTCAGTGTCTTGACCCGACCTGAAATTGTTCTAGGTGCAAGTATTTCTTGCTTGTTCCATGAAAAAAAATGTCTTCCCTGGCCTTTTAAATATCCATGGTGTTCTTTTCTTCCTTATTCATTATTTGTATTTTTATCTTTGCATAATTATTATTTTTTTAATTAACTTATTTATTTTTTTTACATTTTATTAGGGGCTCATACAACTCTTATCACAATCCATACATATACATATATATACATCAATTATATAAAGCACATCCGTACATTCTTTGCCCTAATCATTTTCTTTCTTTTTTTTTTAATCTTTTTATTGGGGCTCATAAGGCTCTTATCACAATCTGTGCATACATCAAATGAGCAAAGCACCCTTATACATTCGTTGCACTCATCACTCTCATAATTCACCTTCCACTTGGGTTCCTGGAATCAGCTCAGTTTCCCTTTTTTTTCCCCCATTCCCCTCCCTCCCCGATCCCACCCCTGGTCCCTTGATAGTTTATAAATAATTATTATATCTTATCTTACACTCCCCGGCGTCTCCCCTCACCCACCTCCCCCTTGACAATCTCCCAGAGAGGAGGTTACACATAGATCTCCGAGATCGGTTCTCCCTTTCTACATGCCCTTCCCTCCTGGTGTCGCCTCTCCCACCGCTGGTGTTGAAGGGTTCGTCTGTCCTAGATTCCCTGTGCCTCCAGATCCCCACTGCACCGCTGTACATCCTCCGGTACAACCAGGTCCGCAAGGCAAGGTAGGATTGGGGTCATGAAGATTGGGAGGGGAGGAAGCGTTCAGGAACTAGAGGAAGGTTTTGAGTTTCATTGTTGTTACACTGAACCCTGTGTGGCCCATCTCCTCCTCACTACCCCTCTGGAAGGGGTGTTCAGCTCTCTACAGGTGGGCATTGGGTCCCCATCATGCACTCCCCCTCTTTCACGGTGATGTGATTCTCACCACCACCCACCTTTGATGTTGGAGACCTGGTCTCCTCTGTCCTTCATGGTCACCTATGTTGGTGTGCTGCTTCCGTGTGGGCTCGGTTGCTTCCTTACCACTTTATTTTGTTTCTGTTTTCTTATTGTTTCTGTTGGGTTTATGAAGCACAGAGGGAGGAGCTGCATAAAGATGAGAACTGATGCCAGTGTTTACAAAGGAGACAGGGGTGGGGGTGGAAGATAGGGCTGGTAAGGGGGTTGAGGGGGGCAAACAATATCTGTGGTAGTGGCAAAGGAGCACTCAACTGATAGTAATTACATAACTCACTTTAAAAGCGATTTAACCATGAAAAAAAAGAAAATGCTCTAAAATTTATTGTGCTAATGATTGTACTACTCTTCTTAATGTGATTGAACTATTGAATTGTGTAATATGTGGATGAAGTGCCAATAAGCGTTACTAACAAATAAAAACCGTGAGATAGTTCAACCCTCTCACACATGAGCCACCATGAGTCCAAACTGACTCCTGGTAAAAAAAAAATTAATGGTTTCTATCAAAGATCTACATGAAGATGTTATTTAGTAACTGACCCAACACTTAGTCCTCCTCCCCAGTCTTATAGCTGTGCTTCAGACTCTTGGTTCCCAGAGTGTGGCCAGCACCATCACCCGGAAGTGGCTAGTCCCCACCCAACCCTTCCTGCACCAGAACCTGCATTTTAATAAGACCCACAGGGATGTTAATCTTGTTAACAAAATTACCAGAGCATTGAAATTTGGGAAGCTCTGTCTTTAAAATTTTATTTTACTGTTTTTCAGTGAAAGTTTACATAGCTGATTAAATTTCCATTTGACAATTGTTTGGTTTGATCATATTTTTTCATTCTACAAGAAAACAGAAAATAATTTAAAATACCACAAATTAAAATAAGTTAAAGAGGAAAACAAATGATAAGCTGTTCAGTTGTAACTGAACTCTGTCTGCAATAATTCACTTTTTTACATACTCTGTGCTTGAGCATTCTCCTATCCTTGGACTAGGTCTAAGGGTACTTAACGGAGGCTTATTCACTGTGGGGTCTCTACAAATGAATTTTTGGCTTTTACTGTCATCTATAACCTTCTGCAAACCAGATGCTCAGAATTCAAGTTCTTATACAGTTCCTTCCTCTAATCCTGGAGTTTATTTACAATCCCTGGATCACACAAGGGATTCTTCATGGGTTTAGCTGGGAAAGCCTTAAATTAGTTGTAAGAACAGCCACGTCTTCCATATATCTGACCACTTGTGAGCCAATAACTGGTACCCTGAAGGACATTCCTGGGTAGAATTTTCACCATCCTTCTGGGAGGCCTGAGTTTAATGTGCCCATCCACCTCCTGGGTACCTACCACCCTTCTGTCACCAGAGGCCCGTGTGTTGCTACGAGGCTGAGAAATTCCACAGGTGGACTAGGAATAAAGCCAGCCAATGAACACTATTAGTATGACACAGGTCCCGTGTTCAACTAGACCAGACAGCATTCTATTCTACTGTGCATGGGGTCTCTCAGTGTTGGGGTAACTCCACAGCAACTAGCAACAACAGTCGAAACACAACTTTAGCTTGTTTGTCAAGAACATGGCTAGTCAGAAGGTCCTGGGTTTCACTGGAGGGAACTCACAGCCAACATTCCTGCAGAGCCAGAAGCCCTTGGGTTCACCCCAATGTACATAAAAACACCCAGCTGGTCCTGGTGATGGATGTACAACATGATTAGCTTAATTCATGTTGCTGGGATGTCCATGTAACAAACATTTTGGAATGGTGGATGTTTTATTATATATTTTAGTCATATTTTTATTAAATACTTTTATTGGGGCTTTTACATCTTTTTTTTCTTTAAATGTTTTATTAGGGGCTCATACAACTCTTATCATAATCCATACATATATCAATTGTGTAAAGCACATCTGTACATTCATTACCCTCATCTTTTCAAAGCATT
The DNA here is from genome assembly GCF_050624435.1 of Tenrec ecaudatus. NCBI lineage: Eukaryota > Metazoa > Chordata > Mammalia > Afrosoricida > Tenrecidae > Tenrec > Tenrec ecaudatus. Next base: position 5,445,752 of record NC_134538.1, read on the forward strand.
TGCTCCCCACTTAAGCCCTTGGCATCAGGTCCTCTTTTTTTTACCCCTCCCTCCCTGCCAACCCCTCCTTCATGAGCCGATAATTTATAAATTATTATTTTATATTTTTATTTTGTCATATCTTGCCCTATCCAACGTCTTCCCTCACCCCCTTTTTTGTTGTCTGTCCCCCAGGGAGAAGGGCACTTGCAATCGGTTCCCTCTTTCCAACCCACTCTCCTCTACCTTCCCAGTATCGCCACTCACACCCCTGGTTTGTTTCTTGCCTCTTCTGTGTATATGCCCAGTAGGGGGATTGGTGGGTTGTATGGTAGTGCAATTTCCATCTGTTTTGGATATCACCAAAACAATTTCCACAATGGCTGTACATATCTACAGATCCACCAGCAGTGAACAAGTGTTCCTATCTCACCACAGCCCCTCCAACACTTTCTGCTTTCTGATTTTTGAATTGGACTATCTTTGAGGGTGTTAGGTAGTATCTCATAGTTGTTTGAATTTGCATTTCTCTTATAGCTAATGATTGGGAACATTTTCTCATGTTTATTGGCCATTCAGATTTCTGTCCTTGTGAAACTTCTGTTCAGGTCCTTTGCCCACCTCCTTAGTGGGCAATTAGTTTTTTCTTATTGTAAGCTTGCAAAGTATTGTATATTTTAGTAATAAGGCCTTTGTCTGATGTGTCATTGCTAAAGATGTTTTCCCAGTCTGTGGGCTCTCTTATTACTCTCTTGGTGAATTCTTTCGATGTACACAGGTGTTTTATATTCAGTATATCCCACTTGTCAATTTGTGACTCTTCTGTATTTGTATCCTCATTTCTGATAGTCTATGTATTCCCTGTGCCAAGGTTCTCAGGTTTGTCCCAATCCCTTATTAATGGCCCTAATAGTTTGGGGTTCTACCTCAAGGTCTGTGATCCACCTTCAGTTTGTTCTTGTGGATGGAGTGAGGTAAGGGTCTTGCTTTATTTTTCTGCAGATGGATATCCATTATTTCCAGCAACATTTGTTGAAAAGGTGAAAAGGACATCTGCTTCCCATTTTATTTTGGGGGGCCCTTATCAAAAATCAGTTGTCTGTATGCTGATGCTTTTATTTCTGGGTCTTCGACTCTTTTCCATTGGTCTGAATATCTGTCTTTACACCAGCACCACACTGTTTTGACCACTAGCTGTAATAATATGTGCTAACGTCAGGTAGAGCAAGCCCTCCCACTGTGGCCTTCTTGAGGAGTTCTCTGCTAATTCTGGCCTTCTTCCCTCTACATATGAAGTTGCTAATCAGTTTTTCCAATTCGTTGAAGAAAAGTGATGGTATTGGTATCTGGATAGTATTAAACTTATAATATACCTTGGACATCTTTACTATTTTGAGTCTTCCAATACACGAGCATGGGAATATTCTTCCATTTGTTGAGGTCACTCTTGGTTTCTTATAATAGTGTTCTGTAGTTTTCCTCATACAAATCTTTTGGTTTTTTAATGACGTGTATCCCTAGATATTTCAATTGTGCTTGACTATTGTAAAGGGTACTAACTTTTTAATCATCTATTCTGTGATTTTGTCTGATGTGTAGTCTGATAGATTTCTGTGTGCTGATCTGGTATACTGCCACTCTGCCATGTTCCTCTATCACTTCCAACACTCCACTTGTGGGGTTTGGGGGATTTTCAATATATAAAATCATATCATCTGTAAATCATATTTTTTAAGAATGAAGACAAACCATTCAACGACCTACATCGCAAGCATTGTAAGGCAACTGAGGAAAGAGAGTTTTCATTTCCTGCTCAGCTATGTCATGAGTAATATAAGGTTCCAATTGTGTAGTCAGTCAATGCCCTAGTCATTCCATGCCCACTTCCAAGCCCAGTCACACCCTTCATTTCAGTGGAAAATAAATACAAGTCTTTCCACCTAGAAATTTCCACTTGTAATGGCTTTAAATGTGAAAACCTACCATCTTAGGAACTGATTATAACCACCCACACAGGCAGAAAGTAGGCTCTCCTAGGGCTCCTACCAAGGATGGATTTGGATTTGTGTGTGTGTATGTGTGCGTGCACGTGTGAATTAGGTAAGGTTTTACATATCAAATAATTGTTTTGCATTCAACATTTTAAACAACTTTTCAAGCTTCCCAATGGTTCACTCTGTGACCCTTCTACTCCAACGTTTTACCTCATCTACCTCTTGTAGTATATTATCCTCCTTTTTATCAAAGTTAACCCTTTGATAAGTTAATCTCTTTCGCTTGGTATGACACTTTTTCTTGGTTTGAAAGTTAATCTCTTTCTCTTGGTATGAAACTTTTTCTTGATGTTTTAAAAAAATAAGAATGATCTCTTTCAATGTTTTCCCTTTTGTTTTTAACCAACTTCACTCAGCATTATGGCCTCTGAGTCCATCCATGCCCTGCGGCATCAGTATTCTTTAATTATGCACAGTATTCCACTGTGTGTACATACACTTACTTGTCCACTTTTTCGCTATCGGTCATTGATATAGTTAAAGTTTATTGTGCCAATCTGGCTGATAAACACATGTGGGGTTAATTGAAGGGCGGAGGGATAAATGGCTCAGCGAGCCTCACCTGTCTTGTCTCTCGCTCTTTAAGAATCAGACCAGTGTGTCGCTGCCTTGTTTGTTCTGCGCCTCAATTTGCAAGCTACACTACCCATGACACCCCTAACCTGTGGACTGTGTCGCTGTAACTTGGGGTTCCTTCAAGACCTGCTTAACCACACAACTGGAATTTACATCTCTTGAGCCGGGGACTGTCAGATCCTATCATCTTGCTGACTGTTGGTGACCTGGTTGCTCTTTGCTGCCTGTGCCCAGATAGCCTGAATTGCTCTACAGAGGACTGTCTGGCAGGCCTCAAGACTTGAAGGACTGCCAAGTGTCTCACAACGTCTCACGGGAGTGAGTTGCACTGAGCCATTTGTACTGCTTTAGAATTTAACTATTTTTTGTGTTATATATCTATCTGTATAAATATATATTTAAAATGATTCGCATTCTGGTTTTGTCTCTCTGGAGAACCCTGTCTAACACAGCCTGTAAGGCCTGGGAGGGCAGAAAAGACGATCAAAAATGGTTATCTCAAGGGCAGATTACTCTTTGCTCCTAGATTGGAAGTTTTAAAAGGGGGAGAAAAATAAAACCTCCAGTCTAGCACATATTTTAAAAACAGTTAAAACACACGCACGCGCACACACACACACACACACACAGCCTTATTCTTATATCAGGATCCTTGGTGCTACAATGCTTTACACAATTAACTGATAAATAATAGGTCAGCAGTTCTAGCCCACCAGCCACTCTCCAGGAGAAAGGCGTGGTCCGTTTTTGTAAATATCTGCAGTCCATTTTTGTAAATATCTGCAGCCCAGGGAACTATCAAACAGTTCTCCTCTGCCAATCACACTCATTGTAAGTCAAAATCCAATGATCATCTCAGTTGTGGGGTGATTGTGGTTGTGGTGGTGGTTGCTGTATGATTACACTAATTGGAAATTACACTAATTGGAAATGTCTAGAATTGTTGAGTGGAGAATTGATCTGCATGTAAAACGTCACCCAATTCACAAAAAAATGCTTTTGTGAAACAAGTGGGGGTATAGAAGGAAAGATGAACAAAGAGAGGTAGCAGAAAGGGAGGGAGGAAAAGAAATATCTAAGATTAATAAGTGTGTAGAAACCAGAATTTATTAGTGGTGACCAGAGTCAGGTTGGAGGGAGGAGAAAAGGGGACTCCCTGCTTAGGACACTGCGCTCCTGTTAGAGATGCTGAGAATTTTTGAAAATGGCTAATGATGACGTGTTGTATATACAAGAGGCTTCAAAAGTTTGTGAAAAAAAATTCTGTTATCTTTTATTCCATTTCCCAACAAGTTTTTTGAAGCCCTCGTGTGTTTTCTATAATTTTTAAAACACGGGTAGTGATAATCCCTAAACCAATATTGGAGGACAAAGTAGAGATGACGGAGTCACGCGCATCCTGAATAGCACTGAACTCTAACCTTGCCCATCTTGAGGAGCGTTTTGGTTCAGCTTGTGGAAGTCCCACAGGGAAAAGATGTGACACCCGTATTTATAAAGACAGCATTTCTCCTAGTAATGAATCCTTATCCCATTAAGCGCCATGAACTTCACTTCAGCAAGCCCCTTGTGAATAAGGAAAGAGGGGCTCACTCTTGCTTTGGCAATCTACCTGCCTGGCTAGGTTACCTCTCATACATATTCTGGCAAATCATTACCCTCCGGAGAGTCATCATTTGTGTTCCCATGTGGATACAAGTAGATCATCAAAGAAGCAAGCATCGATTTTCAATCACAAATTTTTAGTTAAAATATGGGCACACCTCTAGACTCTGGTCATTTTAACTCACCATCACTTTCAGCCTGTTGCTTTCTTTTCTCAACACTTACATCTTGCCAGAGTGCTAACGTGGCCTCGGCAGCCCCATTCCTCTTGGTAGCAGATCCTTTCTTCACTCCCACACTAAGGGGAAACTTGGCAAAATCCCAGTCCTGGCATCCATCTTTATGGAAGTCTGGTTCTGTTGATGAACCATTAAGTAACTTAAATGGATGCGTGAATGAATGGCTAGAGTTTAGCATGCTTTTCTCATGCTAACATTGAATTTTAACAGAGATCCTTCTAAAAGACAGAAGCTTGGAATCTTCCTGGACAATCCAATCTTGTACCCGGAAGACATTAAAATGAACGTTCAAAGTCACAGGCGACAGCCAACAGCGGCAGGGCAGCCCCCAAGACATCTGCGAGGTCACAGCTGTTTGTGACATCCTGGAAGGTCTTTGTTGAAGCAGACAGTAAGGGAAGCCACAGACCAGATCCAGTGTGGAATTCTGTCTTCTGGCAGCAAAGAAAGACACATTTAATTTGATGGCAATTCAGCATCACTGAGACCACTTTAAGAAGCAATAATTTGCTAGAAGCAATCGCAGAACTAAGAATAGCTTTGGTGAACACATCCTTCCAACATTTTGGTTAACAGTCGAAAGCATTAGCATTTGCACCACCTAGGAACGTCATATGTGCCGCCGAGGTTTAGGGAAATCTCGGCCTGAGTATATACAGTGGGTGGGCAAGCATACTGTAAAGAATTGACCGTGCCCACGAAAGGTCTGGCCCGTCTCAGTTGCCAGGAGGTAACATAAAGCACTTGGAATATCCTGCCGGTTAAGAGTATCTTGTAGGTTTCCCTTTGGGCCACAGGATATCAGCTTGATCTGGAGGGGCTGGGGACTGAGTCAGCCACGTGGACGGTTAACTATGTCTACATCAATGACCCAATAAGACTCCTGAACACCAACGCCATGCTCTGCAGAGCGCTTCCGGCTGTGACCCTGTAGAAGCAGAGCCTCGGGCTTGACTGCCGTGTTATTTTGGGTGGGTTGTAATTGCCTTTTTTGGCTAGTAGCCGAATTTCTCAGTTTGTACCACCATGTCGATCCAAACTACAGGGAAATGTGATGAATATGGGTGGTGGTGAAGGTAGTGGTGGTGGCCTGCAGTTGGGTTGGAAGCTGAGCAAGCAGTACAGAGAGAAAGAATTTATCAGATGATATCACTGGAGTCTTATATCGCTGTTCTGACTTTTTTCTCATCGTTCTCCACAGATCCGAAGGATCAGAACTTTGCCTCGCATCAATCAGGAGGAAAGCAAGACCATTTTAAGATAGTAGAGGAGAGAATACATTGTCACCTGGACATCTATTGCATAGAGCAGGGTTCATAGAAAAGACCAGGCAGCGTTATGAGCTGTCCCCATCTCTTTACCAGTCAAGAATGACAAAAGACTCAAATTATTAAATTGTGGCGTGATGGTCACGATGTTCTCCCAATGAAGCCATCCAGTTGTTATTGAACACCAAATTTATGTCAGTCAGGATCCCACTGTAACATTCAACCAAGATGGCTCTTCACCTGCTTTGTACACCTTGTCCCCCAGAATTTAGCAGTCAAAGATGCAGGGGTTCAAGTGAGACAATACCTGTTTGTGAGTGAAAGATGATCAACTTCACCTTCAATTTAGTATAAAATAAATGTCAAAGATATTTAACACAGCACAATATAAATGTCAAAGATACATAATACAGCACAAGTACAGAGTAGATTCCATTTCTCCCCATCAGAGACCAGTCACTTTGCTGCACAGAAAATAGATTCTGATATTTCATGGAGATGGTTCTTCTCCCCACTGTGTTGTATTCAGCTTGGCTCTTCTCACAAATCCTCACTGTAACGGAGAGGGCTTTGCTGCTTCAAGTCCCTCACTATTAAAGCCCAGGGAAGTGATTCTCTCTCAAATGACAAAACACTAGTGTCAAGCAAGTGATTCGTCCTTGGCACTCACTGCACAGGATGCAGTGATAGTAAGTCATGCTGCAGCAATCTAGCTCTGCAACCTGAAAGATACTGAGACCATCTGCATCCTCTGAGCTTTGCCTGCCATCTCGGATCAGGGAAATCCAGGCCTTCTGGGATACCTAGAGTTGTATCTGTGACTTTGGGTAATAGGAAGCCATTCCAGATATTCTTTGGAACAATAAGACTTTCCCTGCTTCGTGTTTGAATAAAAATTGGTTTCCTCCATCGACTCAAGAGATAGCATGGTTCACGTGGCATAATATAGTAAAGAAGACGATGTTCTACATCTCACTTTAGTGAGGATCAACTGGAACCTGAAAAGCCTGTGAGTGGCCATGTAAAGTGTACCTCTGAATTTATCCACATCTGGAGAAAATAAAGAAAATTAAAGACAGAAGGAAACAATTAGTCCACAGGAACCATAAGAATCCCATCTTTCATGACCCAAAGGCCAGAAAAACTGGATGGTGCTACCTATCACTGATGATCACTCCAAAACAGATCATCATAAGAGATCTTGAACCGAGTGAGCGAACAATGAGGAAAAAATGCAACATACAGTCTATACTCATGTATAAGCTGGGTTTTACAGCACATTTTTAATGCAGTTTTGTGATAAAATTACATGCCTTGGCTGATATTCAGGTCAGCTTATACTCGAGTATATACAGTAATAAAAAATAGGAGATTTACTGGTCTGATAGGGATTGGTGGAACGCTTGAGACTCTGATACTTAGACACCCTTTAAACTAAAACTGAACCCACTCCTAAAGCGCAACTCTTAGAAAAATTCTAGACAGGACTCCAGACGGTGAACGATACCACCAGAGAGGGGCACGGCACACTCCCTAGAGCCATCAATAGTAGGAGATCTCAATGGCAGTCTTTGGGCAGGGATAAAGTTCAGAAAGCAGGACAGAACAGAAAAGAAGGGCCAATGGAAATGATCGATGGAGGGAGGAAGGGGAAAGAATTCTACTCCATGATTGGTATTGCCACTGAGGTCACAAAATGAAATGCAGTACCAATTATTGTCTCAAAGACTAATTTGCTCTGTAAGTTTTGCTCAAACCACAAAACATCAAACAGCATCTGAGGGAAGGGGTGGTTAGCAACGAGATTTGGTGTCACTGACAGATAAGGTGACTATCAAATGGGAAATTTGGTGTATTGCTATCCTTCCCGAATTTCTGTTATTAGCCTCGCTGCCTTCAAGTGCCACGTGTACTACTGTTCACAACGTAATGAAGAAATTGATGTTTTTTTAATTGATTGATTCACTTTAAAAAGTGCACTTTTTAACTTTCACCTTGAGAATTAATATAATAATAAATATAAACTGATAATTACACACATAAATAAGTTTTCATGGATACATATATACTTACATCACATATTTAGTCTTGTCTAAAAACATTATTTTATAATTTTATTGATCAAATTTTTTCTACTACACAGTGAAATTCAAATGGGTTCTCTAGCTTCATCAAAACCATGTCATGTTCTACCTGGAAAAATAGAACACACCCAAGAGAGGCAGGATCAGAAGAATACTTAGCTCAGCTTTGCCATATCTTGGTTGTGGGACTGGGGCAAATGAGCATCATTCTGAGCATTTCTTTGCATCATATCAAGTTGCCCAACTCAAGGCCCATCAAAAATCATCCAGTCCTCAGTTCGCTTTCCCACCAAGTGGGTTTTCAACCACACTGGTGTTGGGATAAAGCCCTGTGATGTAACCTAAACAAGATCCGGGCCTTGTACACATGCCCCAGGTTGATTTCTTTGTAGCTTCCACCCATTGCTCTTGTTCTAGTTTTAAGATCCCACAAGCCAAAACATGTAGAACCTTCACATGCCTTCCCAGCTTTGGAGAAAGCTACCATGTGCTTGCTATGGTAGGAGCTACGTTAAATAAGACCAGGCTGTCCATTGTGTGGCTATGGAATTCCTCTTCATGAGATAAATAATAACAGGGCTCTCGTTAACAAGCATTTTCTATGTCAGGCCTGTGCTGAGACTTTTCACAGGCAAGATTTCAGTTCTACCTCCCAGCAATCCTGAATATAGCTATAATGCTTCCCCTTATTTTAAAGGTGATAGCATTAGAATAAAGGATCTTTTGGAAGAAATAGAGGAAAGAACTAGGAGGCAAAGGGCATTTATAGGGATCTAAATACAGAAAAGTACATGTGTAAATATATTTATGTATGACAATGGAAAAACAGATCTATGTGCACATATTTATAGGTTTACTATTAAGGTCACAGATGGACAACCCTTTCATAGGGGTCACCCGATTCATAACAATAGCAAAATTACAGTTATGAAGTCGCAATGAAAATAATTTTATGGCTGGAGTGTCACCACAACATGCAGAACAGTATCAAAGAGACTCAGCATTAGGAAGCTTGAGAATTTCAATTTTTAATCCATTCTGATCATCTTTATTGTAGTATAATTAATTTACATTTAGTATAGTGTGGCATTCATAGAATCATATGTCAATTTGAGGATTTAGAGTGTAGGGGTGGAGTCTGGCTTGTCAATCAGATCATAGCCAATGAGGCTTCTGTGTGGACATGGCCTGCTGAGAATTCTGGGAAATCCAGTACTTCCTCCTTGGAGGTGGGAGACACTTTTCTCTCTCTGCCACTCCCTGAGAGACATTGCAGCTGACAAGACACATGGAACTACACTATTTCCCTGAGCTGGAGAAGCCACATGTACCTACCCTGATAAAGCCAGACCTCTGAAGCCATGTAGAGCCCCTGCCAGCACTGAGATGCTCACACCACCACTGGATCCAAAGAGTTTCTACCCACTGGCCTGTGATCGTCCTGCATTTGGCATCATTGCACATGTTTTGTGAGTCCAAAGAGGACTTAATAGATTGGTATCAGAGACATGAGCTAGTATCAGACTTATGGACTTGACTGGACTGGGTTGGGATGCCTTCTCCATGTTCCATTCCTCTTGTATATAAATCTCTTTCTTATCCACATGTGCGTCCATGGATTTGTTTCTCTAGTCTACCCAGACTAACACATGTAGTTAGTTACACAGATTGTTAGTTCTAGAGCTATCATTTTGGTATTGGTTTTCTATTTGTCTAACTTTTGTTGGTTTTTTCTCTTCTGTTGCACTGTTAACCTTAAGGTCAACAGTACAAAACCACCAGGTGGTGCACGGGAGAAAGATGGAGCTTTCTACTCCTGTAAAGAGTGAGTCTTGGAAACCCACAGGGGACGTTCTACCCTGTCTTATAGGGTCACTATGAGTTGGTATCAACTCAATGGCAGCGAGTTCTGTGGGGGGTTGTTTGTTTGTTTGGGATATTAAGATTTTTCACATATCATTATGGCTTTATTTGCCTTATCGTGCCTGTCCTTCAAGGTAGTGTGGTCATATACATAAGTCAAAAGGTATTGCTACAGGGGTTTGAGTTCATACATGCATGGCTTTATTCCAAACAGAGTGTGTTTAAACATGTATCTACAACCAGTTCATTGCTGCAGAGAAGTTTTCTCAGTAAAACACTGCTCTGGAATCATTAAGGTGACTTCAAAATAAAAGTTTTTTAAAAATCCACTCAAAGAAATGGCTTCCGAGAAAGTCTGCTATGCGAGTTAACCCCAAGATGGAGAGGTGAGTTCAGAAGGTTACGGAGGTTGTTTGAGGGAACTCCCAATGGACAATCTTGATAGATTCTCCCAAAGGACACAAGAGGGCCACAGGGGGCTTATTATGAAGAAATTTTAAGACAATTCAAAATTGCATTGAGGAGGAAAAGACCAGAAACTTTCCCCCGGCACATTATTTTTTCCCTCGTGCCAATGCACCTGCTCATTGTTCAAGGGTGCCATTTGCTGTCCTGATGAAAATCTCATTAGAAATCTCACTCCCGGCAACCCTGATCTTGTCACCTAATACTTCTCTTCATCCCCAAACCCAAGGGACATTGCAAACAAACCCAATGAGAGTTCCTCGTCAATAACAAAACTGCTGGGTTGAGGAGAGGTACACCAGAATGCCCAAAGTTTTATAAGGAAAGCTTCCAAGATAATTAGCAAAACAAACCCACTGCTTTCTACTTGATGCTGACTTATAGTGACTCACAGTCTTTACGGGAGCGAATACCTTTACTTTTATCCTGCGGAGCAGCTGGTGGGTTTGAACTGCCAACCCTTCAGGTTTGCACATCATAACACAAGAGTACTACCAGGGCTGCTTGGGGAAGGGTTTGAGAGCCAGACCTGTATAGGTCTACAGGGATGTGTATAGCCTTGCTCTCAATCAAAGCCCATGGGAAGGCAGATGATGGCAGATGTAGTTAGGTTAAAATCTAATAGCTTATCACTTGATCTCCCATTTTAAAGTTGTTCTGGTTTTGAATATGTCCTTGTTTACTTTTTAACTGGGGTCATTCTCTATTTTACTTTGTAATTGTTGTTAGCTTTTGTGACTCTTTGTTTTTTGTTTCTGTATGATTTTTGGTATATGAGGGCTAATGGTTCGTTGGGGGTCTGGCAGGAGAGGTTGGGGGAAAGTAAGGAGCTAAAACAAGGAGGACAAGAAAGAAGAAAATGTTCTTCAATTTATTATGGAGATGATTGTAAAATACTTCTTAAGATGACCGAACTATTGAATTGGATGGTATTTGGACCATGTCCCCAAAACTCTTTTTTTAAAAACAGAAAGAAAAAGAAATGTATAGGTCTAGATAGAGGGTAATTCAGAAATAATAGGTTTGCATTTGTATATTTTATTTAGTAAATATTTCTCTGATTCCTAGCAATACTTTTTTACTTACCTTCATACTAAACATATGAATGTATTTACAGCAAATACAAATAAAGTAACCTCTGCCACATCTATATACATGATTGTGAGTGTAATGCTTTTCACCTACTCCTACCTGCTCATCTTGCCTATTTTCCAACGTATCCACTTGCAGATCAAGGTTTCAGATTACTTATAATGCAGGATTGTGTATGCAATAGCATTGACTTTTGTTGTCTTTGAACTTTTGTTGTCTTGTATCCCATTGTGTGCTCCTTTCCATTAGTAAGCTTGTGATGGTTTCCACTTTATTATATATTGCCTTCCAATTACCCAGTTATCTAATTAGTCATTTCTCTCCCTTGTTCTCCTATTGATTGCTTGTTGTTGTTGTTGTTGTTGTTGTTGTTGTTGTTGTTTGGTGCTGCCACATCAGTTCCAACTCATAGCAACCTTCTGCGGTACAGAAGGAAAGAAACCCAGCCAATCCCGTGCCATCCTCAGAAATGGTGGTGTGTCTGAGACCGTTGTCGTCGCCACCGTGTAAATCCCTTTTGTTGAGGGTTATTCTTTTATTAGATGGGCCCTCTATTCTTCCAAGCATCATGCCCTTTCCCAGGGATTGCTCTCATCCCTTCTGATGCCATGTCCAAAGAACAGGAGCTGAAGTCTCTCCATCCTTGCTCTTAAATGTTCTGGCTGCACATCTTCCTCCAAGAGAGCTGTGTTTGTTCTTCGGGCAATCCATGGCACCGGTTCTTTTTCACTCTTTCTTATTCGATAGCCAACTTCCACATGCATGTGAGCTGACTGGAAAAATAGCATGGCTTGGGTCAGGTGAACCTCGGTCCTCAAGGTAACACTTTACCCATCACTGGTAAATATCAAATAATGTTTCTGCGTGTAAATCCGTCATTCACATTTTATGAGAGTAGACATACAATGTTTATCTCTTTGTGAAAGATTTATTCCACTCTACTTGAATGTCCTATGGGTTCATCCTTGGTAGAAAGGCTGTTTTGCAGATTCTTCATTATTCTTTAATCCAACTACCCTGTTTCCCCGAAAATAAGACAGTGTCTTATATTAATTTTTGCTCCCAAAGATGCACTGGGTCTTATTTTCAGGGGATGTCTTATTTTTCCACAAAGAAAAATACCGTACACATTTATTGTTTGTTGTTTCATTGTTTTATTAAAAGAGACCTTGCGCTTCCTGTCTGCTGTGCTGTGGCCAACAGTGAGCTGCGCAGCGGCACCCACCACTACGGTCCAGAGTTACGGTGGCTTCGGGGCCTCATTTTCAGCCAGGCTTTATTTTCAGGGGATGCCGTATATTTCAGTGAGAGGCAAAACTGTAAGTAGGTCTTATTTTGGGGGGATGTCTTAATTTTGGGAAAACAGGGTAGTACTCCATTGTATTGTGTACTGTACACTGCTTATTCAATCATCCATTGGTGGGCACTGTTTGGGCATTTTTAGTTATGTTTGATAGTCTATTTAGACTATTAATTAAAGTCCCTAACATTTCCCCCACTTTCTCTCTTTCTTTTTTGCCACACATGTGAAAATGTATCCATTGACTGAATCTATATAAAAGTCCTACAAATCTCTAAGAAAAAGACTAATAATCCAATAGAATAATGGTCAAAAGGAATGGAGAGATCGTGAATTAATACAAATGGATTTTATAAACGAACAAGAAGACCCTCAAGACGGTAGAGTGACACAGCAGCTGCAACCAGGGGCTCAAGCACAGGACAAATTGTGGAAATGGCGCAGGACTGGGCTGTGCTTCATCCTTTTGTGCAAAGGGTTGCTATGAGTCAGAACCAACTCAATGGCTTGTAACAACGACAACTATTCTGTTCCCTTTGTCTCTGTTTCTGTGGTGACACCAGTACCAGGCTCCTTTGACCAACCATGTGTTTTTCCCCACCCCCTTAAAGAGCATTGATGGAATCAGAATTGGGAGTGCATATGTCTATAGGTCACTTTGGGTAATATTGACATTTTCACAATATTAACCCTTCACATAGATGTTCTTCTCTTTATGTAAGTCTCTCTTTCATCTGGCAGTAGCATCTTATAGTTTTCTTCCTACAAATCCTTTGTATCTCTGGTTATCTTTATTCCTAAGTATTTTATCTTCTAGATAGATTTGTAAAAGGCATTTTATTTATTTATTTTTGCTTATTTCCTACTCAGAATTTTCTTTGTTGGTGTAAAGAAACTTTACTGGTTTAGGTGTGTTGATTTTGTACCTTGCTGCTTTGCTAAATATTTCCATTAATTTTTAAAATATTTAACAGTTTAATAGTTTTCTTGCTGAGTGTCTGGGATTTTCTATGAACAGCATCATATCCTCTGTAATAGGGATAATTTTACTTCTTCTTTACCAACTTAAATGCTTTTTATTACATTTTCTTGTCTATGTACACTGATTAGGACTGCCAATACAATACTGTATACAAGTGGGGATATAAGTCATCTTTGCCTGACTTCTGATCACCATAGATTGCTTTCAGCTTCTCTCCCTTAAAAGTAACATAGACTGATGTTACATACCCAGCTGGACTGGAGGATGTACACTGGCACAGATAGGAACTGGAAATACAGGAAATCCAGGATGGATGAAGTCCTCAGGACCAATGGTGAGAGTGGCGATATCGGGAGGGAAGGTGAGGGAGAAAGGGGGGACAGATGACAAGGTCTACATATAACCTCCTCCCTGGGGGACAGACAGTGAGGGAGATGTCAGATGGAGTAAGATATGATAAAATAATAATAATTTATAATTTATCAAGGGTTCAGGGGGGGGGTAGCGAGGAGGGAGGGAGGAAAAATGAGGAGCTGATACCAAGGGCTCAAGTAGAAAGCAAGTGTTTTGAGAATGATAATGGAAGCATATGTATGAATGTGCTGGACAAAAATGATGTATGAAAGGAGTTGTATGAGCCCCTAATAAAATGATTTTTTTAAGTAACATCAACTGCTCCTTTTGTGTATATGCCCTTAGTTATGCTAAGGAATTTCTCTTCTATTTTACCCAGTTTCACTATAAATTGCTGTTGGATTGTGTCAAATGTCTTCTATGCACTGATTAATGTGACCATATGGTTCTTTTCTTGTGTTTTATTTATGTACTGAATTGCTGATTGTTTTAGTAATATTGAACCAACTGTATATACCTTGTACAAATTCCACTGGATCGTGATGTACTCTGTTTTTATATTACATTGCATTCTATTGGTGACAATTTTTCAAGTTATTTTGCACATATGTTCATAATAGATTATAGTTTATAATTTTATTTTTAGTAATGTCTTTGCATTCTCTTTGATATCAGGATTATGCTTACTTCATACAATGAATTCAGGAACATTCCATCCTTTTCTAGGTTCAGAAATTGTTTGAATAGAATTGGTGTCAACTCTTCTCTGAATTTCTCAATGACGCTGTGTGCTCAATTTCTTATCTTATAGCTATGTTCAAATTATCTACCTCAGTTTGGTTTGGTTACTACGTTTCGTTTGGTTCTTGATATTTGTCCATATCTTCTAGGTTTTCAAATTTGTTAGAGTTAAGTACCTCATAGTATGCCGTTGTTTTTCTTTCTAGTTTGATTTGTTCTGTTGTTAAAATTATTTGTTTCATTTCTTTTCTTTTTTTAAAACCAGAAGTTTATTTAAACAGCAAGATGCTTGACTTGAGGGGAAAACTATCTAGGCTTCATTTCTTTGAGAGTAATTGCCCCTTACTTAAAGACAGATTGCTCTACATGTAACAGCTACGTACAAAAAAGTTATAAAATTGTCCTTGGTTTTACAATGATAAATGAAAAACATTAAAATTCTCTGATCAAACAAGGTATGCAAGGATTTTTTATGTCATTGTTTTTTTGTTTTTGTTTTTGATTTTGTTAAACAGTGAGAGCAAAATAACTTACTGGAATATAGAGAGAGGAGCTGAGTGAGCATGTCGCTGATGGAAAAATGGGTGTTTTCACAGAACCAGTGTTTTCCCCATCCGTCTCCACTTGGTGTCGATCAAAACATACCATTGACCATTTAGTAAAAAAATAAAGGTAAAAATGCAATATGTGTGTGCACATGCACCAGTTACTTTATATATAATAAAGGAATGGGGAAGGGGAAATGAAAAAGAAAACTATACTGTAGTCGTCAGGAGGTGGTGGAACCAAATCATGGTTTTCTAATAGAGAATGGATTCTTGGTCGGTGGGAAGAGAGTTCTGGGGGAAAGGAGCAGGCTCCCTTTTGGAAGACGCCCCCTGTCTGCTGCTGGAACACATCAATTGTATCTTCATCCTCCATTTCAAACTGTGCAGGTGTGTCTGTTTCATTGATTGGCTGTCCGTCAAATCGGAATATGATCTGCCTCATCGACAAACCCTGTCATTCACAAGAGGCTTTCATTTCTTTGCTAAGTGGTATGGGCCTCTTCATCTTAAACTGCACCACAGAAGCATCCTGCCCCACCACCTTCAAGTTCATATGATCGTTGTTCTCAGTCTTGACTCCTTCGTTGGGCTTCTCGGCAGCCGTGGTGAGCACCGAGGTCTCCCCAGCTGCCACTTCATAAAAGAGGTACAAGGTCCGCACCAAACGAGCACACAGGCAGCTCCAGGAGCGGCAGAAGTGTGTTTCATTTCTTTCTTTTTTTTTTGCATTGAACATTTTATTTTTCATTTGCATTCAATTCATACATAAATATATATTATTCCTTTTTCATTTCTGGAATTTTTTTCTTTTTTTACATTTTATTAGGGACTCATACAACTCTTATCACAATCCATACATATACATACATCAATTGTATAAAGCACATCTGCACATTCCCTGCCCCAATCATTCTCAAAGCATTCGCTCTCCACTTAAGCCCTTTGCAGATGTGTTTCATTTCTTATACTTGTTTTTTGCATCTTCCCTTTTGCTCCCTTTGCTAAATTTACAAGTAGTCTGGTAATTTTGTTATACATTTCTGAGAGCCAACTTCTAGTCCTGTTTATTTTTTTAAATGATTTCTATTGCATTTAATTCTACTCTAATCTTAATTAGGGAGAGAAACGAGGCTTTCTATTCCTCTTAGAGTTACAGTCTCATAAGTCCACAGAGGCAGTTTTACCATGTCCTGTAAGGTTGCCACGAGTCAGCATCAACTCAATGGAAGGAAATAAGTGTGAATCATTATTTCGTTTCTTCTGGAGACTGTAAATGTTTTTCCGGCTCTGTATATAATTGTTGGGGTTTTTTAAATCATTTTGTTGGGGGCTCGTACAACTCTTATCAAAATCCTTACATGCATCCATTGTGTCAAGCACATTTGTACATTTGTTGTCATCATCATTCTCAAAACATTTGCTTTCCACTTGGGCTCTTGGTATCAGCTCCTCATTTTTCCCCCTCATTTCCCGCCCCCCCCATGAACCCTTGATAATTTGTAAATTATTGTTATTTTGTCATATCTTACGATGTCTGATGTCTCCCTTCACCCATGGAGTGTTTTGTTTATTTTTTAATTATTAAGGTATTGATTTTGGTTCTGTTTCTTTCTTTTCTTCTTTTTCTTTCTATCTTTTTATGTATATGTTTGCCTTGAATTGACTTCTGGTACTGTGCTTGCATGCATATTGATTTTGTATGTTATATTCTCTTTTTTTAAAAACATTTTATTAGGGGCTCATACAACTCTTATCACAATCCATACATACATCAATTGTGTCAAGCACATTGTACATTCTTTGCCCTCAGTGTGTTATATTCTCATTCTCAATTGCTTCATGGAACTTTCTTATTTTACATTTTATTTCTTCTAATACTTGTAGTTCTTAAGCAGGATGTGGTTTGGTTTCCCTGTATTTTATTTTTCTCCTGATCTTCCTATTATTCATTCCTAATTTCATGACATTATAATTTGAGAAGATGCTTTTCATTATTTTGATTCGTTGAAATCTATTTTGTGAAGTAACATATTATCTATTCTAGAAAATGATCAATGTGCACTACAAAAGGATAATGTTTTCCTTTTATGGGAGGAGTGTTAATAAATATAATTCTATGAGGTCAAGTTCTTTAGTGGTGTTATTGAGATCTGTGGTTTCTCTGTTGAGTTTCTTTCTGGTTGTTCTGTCTTTCATTAAAAGTTCTGTATTGAAGTTCTCCATTTATTATTGTTCTGATTCTATGCACATCCAGAGGTAGCATATGAGCAAGAACCCAAAATACTGAAAGAAGAATTTCAAGCTGACCTGAAAGCATTAAGCAAAACCAAGATTTCAAGAATTAATGGAATACCAATTGAAATGTTCCAGCATTTCAACAAAATGGTGAAGCCCTGAAGCACTCGTTCAACTATGCTGGGAAATTCAGAAGATAGCTACTTGGTTAACTGACTAGAAAAGGTCCATAGTTGTACACATCCAAAGAAAATTGACTCAACAGAATGCTCAAATTTTAGAACAATATCATTGATATTGAATACAAGTAAAATTTTGCTGAAGATTATCCAACAATTGTTGCAGCAGTACATTGACAGAGAGCTGTCAGAGGTTCAGGTTGAATCCAGAAGAGGATGTGGAACAAGGGATATCATTGCTGATGTTAGGTGAATCTTGGTTGAAAGCAAAGAATACCAATAATACATGTACTTGTGTTGTGTTGACTATGCCAAGGCACTCAACTATGTAGATCATCACTAATTATGATAGCCGTGAGGAGAATGGGGATTTCAGAACACTTGATTGTCCTTTCTTTGAACTTTCACATGTATAAAGAGGCAGTTGTGGGAACAGAATAAGGGAATATTGCATGGTTTAAAATCAGGAAATGGGTTACATCAGGATTGTATCCTCTCGCCATACTTAATTGATGTGTATAATGAGCAAATAATCAGAGAGGAAAGCTTATTAACAGCCTCTGATATCCAGAAGATAAAACCTTGCTTGCTGAAAGTAGAGGACTTGAAGCACTTGATCATGAAGATCGGGATTTCAGCTTTCAGTATGGATTATAACTCACTGTAAAGAAGACAAAAATCCTCACAACTGGACCAATAGGTACCATGATACATGGAGAAAAGTTCAAAATTGTCAAATATTTCATCTTGCTTGGGCTCATAGTCAATGCTCATGAAAACAACCGACAAAAAAAATTCAAAAATGCCTTGCGTTTGGATAAATCTGCTGGCCAAGTCCTCTTTAGGGTGTTCAAAAGCAAGGAGGACTGAAGTGCACCTGACCCAAGCCATAGTATTGAAAGTTGGACATTGAATAAAGAAGGGCAAGGAAGAATCGATGCCTTTTAACCGAGATGCTAAAGAAGAATGTTGAAAGTACCATGGACTGCCAAAAGAACAAACAAACCTGGCATGGAAGAAGTACAGCCACAATGCTCCTTAGAGCAGTGGTTCGCAACCTCCCTAATGCCGTGACCGTTTAATACAGTTCCTCGTGTTGTGGTGACCCCCCCAACCATAAAACTATATTCGTTGCTACTTCAAAACTGTAAATTTGCTACTGTTATGAATTGGACCACCCAGTGAAGGGTTGTTTGATCCCCAAAGGGGTTGCGACCCACCGGTTGAGAACTGCTGCCTTAGGGGAAAGGATGGTGAGTCACCATCTCATGTACTTTAAATTTTTTGTCATGAGCAACCAGTCCCAAAGAAGAACATCATCTTTGATCAAGTAGAGAAACAGCAAAAAAGAGAAAGAGCCCCATCACAAAGGATGGACACCGTGACTGCAGTGATAGAGCATAGGAACAATCTGAGGATGGTACAGGACCTGGCAGTGTTTGGTCTGTGGTGCATAGGGTCATGCTGGGTTGGAACCACATCAAAAGCAACGATGATTATTCCGGAGGTGCCTCTCTTTTCTTTCAATTCTGTTCATGTTTGCTTTATATTTTTTAGTATATTTCATTGGTTGTATTATGATTTATTATAGTTAATTGATCTCGCTGGATTGGCCTTTTAACTATTTCTTTCATGCCCTTCACCATGCCTTAGGCTGATTTTTTTCCTGGGAGTTTATTTCATCTGTTGTCACTTCACCCCTGTTACTATGTGGTTGCCATTAGCTTGACATGTTTTTAGCATTTGAATTTTAATTTATTTTTATCTTTGTGTATATTTGGAGGCAACACAGTGATGAGTCCTTTGAAATGAGTCCTTTCTCCTTTTTTTTCTACTTTAAATCATTTTATTGGGGGCTCATACAACTCTTATCACAGCCCATACATCCATCCATGTGTCAAGCACATTTGTACATGTGTTGTCACCATCATTTTCAAAACATTTTATTTCTATTTGAGCTCTTGATATCAGCTCATTTCCCCATCCCCCACCATCCCTCCTTCACGAACCCTTGATAATTTATACATTTTATATCTTGTTTTCATGTCTTACACCAACTGTTGTCTCCCTTTACCCATTTTTCTGTTGTTCATCCCCCAGGGAGGGGGTTATATATAGATCCTTGTAATCGGTCCCCCCCTTTTCCCACCTCCCCTTCCCCTCCTGATATCACTGCTCTCATTATAGGTCCTGAGGGGAGTCCTGTTTTTCTTACCCATTTTTTCATTCTCTTTCTCTTGACTGGTATCTTTTATCCATTTGCATTCAATGTAATTAATGACAGCTGTGGACTCACTGTGGTCCTTCTTCTGTACATTCTTATTGTGCTAGGGGTGAGTTATTTGTTCCACATATTTTTCTCTGCTGAGTTTGTTTTGTTATTAAGTTTTCTTTTTATTGTCTTGGTTGTTGGTTTGTGCTTACTAAGTTCTTATGCTGTTTTCTTTCTTATTTTGATTAGAAGTTTTATTAATTGTCCTTGCGTCTGCTTGTAATTTATTTATATACCCTAAGTTTATAACAGTCTGTTACATATTTTTATAATAATTTGATTGAGCTATAATTAACATATCCTATAATTCAATAGTTCACTCATATTAGGAAGGGTTGTACAATCATCCCCACAGTCACCTTTGGATTATTTTCTTCCTTCCTTTATCACTGGTGTTGACAGTCTATTATATCTTGATACCATCTTGATTTCCTCCTCATTTAAAAGTTCTGTAATTTTATAATATAGTCCCACTTTTTAATTTTCAGTTCTCATTGTTTATAGTTTGACAATTCTGCGACTTCATTTACAATCTTGCAAGTTTTGCTTATTTTTGAGAATACTTTTTGGAGGTTGATTTCTGGGTGATTTTGTCATAGGTCACAATCTCAGTGTTATGTGACATTGTTGGTTCTATAATTCATGTAAATTCTTCCTCTGGATGGTGTCCTAAATAATCCTTAAACGTTCTGCATTATTCTTCATTCTGATTTTCCTTTTTAAATAGTTGATGTCAGGATTTATCATCTAACTCATCAACCTATTATTCAATTGTCAATGCATATCTTTTGTCCTTTCAATATGTCAATATCTCCAAATTTTTAGGGTTGATCTTCTGGATTTCTATTACTATCTTTGTATGAATTCTACGTGTTAATTTACTTTATCATTTGGTTCCTGTATTATTTGGAATGCAATGGTGACAATGATGACATAAAATAACTGAACAGAAATTTTCAAAGGGCAGTTGAAGAAGAAAAAGTAACACATTATAATGAAAGGTGATCTAGAATGTGATCTAGATCTAGAATGAGAAAGCCAGAAAAAGAAAGAACACACTCAGCATACCTCAACCTGAAAGAATGAAAAAAAGATGTGATCCTCAAATTGGAATATTAAAAGATTCTATGGGCAAAATATTAACGATGCAGGAAGCATCAGAAGAACCGTTGCACCAAAAAAGAACTGGCTGGCATTGAACCATTCCAAGAGGGAGCATATGATCAAGATCCAGTGGGACTGAAGGAAGGCGTCTAAGCTGCACCGGAGGCATCCGTGACAAGCACGCCTCCAGGAATTGGCACAATATCAATGCTTCAACAGCAGGAGCAGCACAGGGAACTCTACCCCATCTACACCAAGAAATTTGAAAAAATCTTCCTGGCCAACTAAATGAGGATGATCCCTATTTACGCTCATTCCAAATATAAACAACTGATTAGAATGCCTAACTCATCAAACAATATCATTAATGTCACATGCAAGTGAAATGTTGCTGAAGATAACACAAAACCATGACCGCAGCATATCAACAGGGTATTATCAGAAATTCAAGCTGGATTCAGATAAGACTGTGATATGAGGGATATCATTACTGATGTCAGATAGATCTTGGCTAAAAGTAGAGAACACCAGGAGACTGTTTACCTGTGTTTTATTGACTATGAGAAGGCACTCAACTGTGTGGATGGTAACAAAATATAAGTAACATTGAGAAGAATGGGAATTCCAGAATATTTCATTGTATTCATATGGAACCTGTACAAGGAGCAAGAGGCAGTCATTGGAACAAAACAAGGGAATGCTGTATGATCTAAATCAGGAACCCTTTTATCATATGTATTCAATATGTTTGGTACAGGAATGAGAAAACTGGGCATGAAGAATAGCTCAGCCTCCTAAGTGAGGGAAGGTTCATTAACAAACTGAGACATACAAGTAATGCAATCTTGCTTGCTGAAAACCAAGACAACTTGAAACCGTTGCTGATTGATCAAGGACTGCAGCCTTTGGTTTGGATCTCAACTCATATAAAGAAAAATATCCTCATAACAGGACACATAAACAGCATATTGATAAACAGAGAAAAGGTTGAAGTCATCAAGGATTTCATGTCCTTGGACCCACACTCAATGTTATAGAAGCTGCCGTAAAGAAAGTAAATGATGCATTGCGTTGGACAAATCTACCTCTTTAAAGGGTTGAAGAGCAAGGATGTCACTCAGAGGATTAAGGTGATTCCGACACCAGCCATGGTATTTTCAATCACCTCATATGCACATAAAAGTTGGACAAATGGAAAGGGAAGATTGCAGAAGAATTGATGTATTTGAATTATGGTGTTGGTGACGAATGCTGAAAGTGTCATGGATTGTCAGAAGAACAAACCAATCTATCTTGGATGTTTAGCCAGTATGCTCCTAAGAAGTGAATATGGGAAGACTTTGTTTCATGTGCTTCGGGCATGTTATCCAATGAGGCCAAGCCCTGGAAAGAGATCTCATTCTTTGTAAACTAGAAGGGTAACAGATAGGAACATTCTCAAAAGGTGAATTGACATAGTGGCTGCAACGATGGACTAACAGTGGCAAGAATGACATAGGGGTATATCAGTGTTTAATTCTGTAATACCAAGGTCACTGTGAGTCACAAGCAACTTGGAAGTGCATAACAACAAAGTTGGTTTTTTAGTTTTCCTAGGGTGTTTGCTGTGTTTTCCTTTGATTTTTTTTTTTTTATGTTTTGTTTGAGCCATTGAAAATCCATGTATATGTGTATGCTTTGAATTCCTCACCAGGAAGTTCTATTGCTTATTTTTCTTTATGTTTGTTACTTCACACTGTTGATCTTGTATCTTCATTAGATTTGAAGTTGTCTGGGAAATTTTGGAGTTGTATTTATTTGCTGATCATGTGTTGGCTTATTTCACCTTTTTAAAAATTGTTTTAATGATCACATAGAGACTGGTGGATGCCCGCTAACCAAGACGACCTTTAGATACCCTTCAAGTCTTTAAATTAACCCCTCCCCCCCCCGGCTCAATTTTCAGCTAAATAGTAGGGAAGTACCAACACCAGTGAGGGACAAACACTGAAAAATCATCAACCACAGGTCAACTAGGCAGCATTGACCCAACAACAAGTTCAAAATGGTTACGGAAGAAGGAGCCATGGAAACAGGAAGCACAGGGAGGAAGTGGGACAACTGCTGTGACATGTGGGGTTGCAGTCAAATAGAGGAAACAAACTGTATATGAATTACTGAATGGAAAATCAATTTGCTCTGTAAACTTTCACCCAACTTGTAATGCAATGAAAACCAAGAAAATCAACTAGAGAGCTCCTATACCAGCAACAAGGCTAACTTTGTTTTTCTTTCAGTACCTTACGTATGTTACTATATTGCCTTCTTCCTGTTTGCTTGCTCTTTGAAATCAGTTGATTGTGAGCTCTTACAGATCTTATAACAATCCATAATTCAGTTGTTTCAAGCACACTTGTACATATGTTGCCATCATCGTGTCAAAAACATTTTCTCTATACTTGAATATTTCTTATGACTGTTTTTCTTCATGTTCTTCAAAGTATTTAAAACAGAGGCTTGAAAAAGCTATGCTAATGGAGAGATTCTGTTAGTAGAAGGGCATTGGAGACTAGATAGGCTATCTTTCCACATTTATACATTACAAAAAATAATTTCCCCTGGCATTCTGTAGTTGTGGCAGAAATGACACTAGAAGCAATATCCTTTCTGATCGTTTAGCAACTTCCCAATTTCCTAAATTACCTACCTTTCTCATACTTTTCTAAATTCATTCCTTGGGCATAACATCTTATCCTCCTAAAGCAGGAGTGCTTAGTCCTGTCAGGGTTTCTGTGCCTGAAAATCACTCATTCCATTTTTCTAGACCCAGGAACGTTACTGCTGCTAATTAGAATCAGCATCATTGAACATCGATTGTTTGTCAAATTATGATGGGATTTTACACTATTGTGTGTCAGGTGCTACAGAGAAATTATGCTTACTTTAACTCAAAAGAGAAAAAACTAAACCCATTGCTCTGATTCGTGGGGCCTGATACAACAGACTCACCCTGCCTCAAAGAGTGTTAACACTGTACTGGCCGGTGTGCTTCTTCCATGTGGGCTTATTTGTTTCTGAGCGAGATGGCCGCTTGTTCACCTTCAAGCCTTTAAGACCCCAGACACTATCTCTTTTGATAGCCGGGCACCATCAGCTTTCTTCACCACATTCGCTTATGCACCCATTTGTCTTCAGCGATCCTATCATGGAGGTGTGCAGTCAATGATATGATTTTTTGTTCTTTGATGCCTGGTAACTGATCCCTTTGGGACCACTCGATCACACAGGCTGGTGTGTTCTTCCATGTGGACTTTGTTGCTTCTGAGCTAGATGGCCGCTTGTTTATCTTCAAGCCTTTAAGACCCCAGTCACTATCTCTTTTGATAGCCGGGCACCATCAGCTTTCTTCACCACATTTACTTGTTCACCCATGTTGGCTCCAGCTGTTGTGTCGGGAGAGTGAGCATCATAGAGTTCCAATTTAATAAAAGAAGGTATTCATGCATAGAGGGAGTGTTTGAGTAGAGGCCCAAGGTCCTTCTGCCACCTTAATACTTGACCTATAAATATAGACACAAAGATCTATTTCCCCAACCTCCTATATATATTTGCATGTACATGTCGTTGTCTAGACCTCCATGAATGCCCTTTGACTTCTAGCTCTTTCCTCCATCTCCCTTGACCTTCCTCCTGCCCTACTACCATGCTTCATTGCCACCTGGGCTAGAGTATACCTCTTCTCTAAGCAACCTTACCCTTGATCATTTCCCACCAGGCCTGCCACTCCCCCTTCTCTACCCTTTGGGGTCCCATGTTTTTCACTTGTCCCTGGGTTTGTTAACACCACTTCCTTACCCCCCCCTACCCCCCACCCCAAGTCCCCCCGGAACTGTCGGTCCCGTTGTTTTTCCTCCAGATAGTTCATCCAGCCTGTCCTATTCAGACAGACCTGTGGAGTCACTAACATGCACGAAAACTAGACAGAGGAACACAAAGCAACAGTATATAACCAGACAACAAAACAACCAAAACAAACCACTGAAAAAGAACAGAACAAAACAGTTCGCAAGAGAAAAGCTTATAGTTAGTTCAGGGATCTTTGCTGGCCCTTAGGAGCGTTTTCCAGTCCAGTCTGTTGGGGCACCACGCCCTGACCCCAAAGTCCACTTTCAGCATTCCCTGGGGACCTTGCCACTCCATTCCCTTGCTGTTCCGCTGCACTCCCCCAGTGCATTGCCTCGGTGTGGTGGGATCAGGTCAGGTGCAATTCCCACACTGTGTCTCCGGTTCTGTCCCCTGTATCGCCCTTAGTCACTGAGGGGCATCATGTCTCATAGTAGGGCCAGCCATGTTGTTCTCTCTGTGGACTGGCTGCTCTACTCAGGAACATCATCCTCACGGCCTGGTGGGCCAGGCTGTGCTCCACTCTCTCCTCCTGCCCCTTCATCTGCTCCCGTGTGCTCTGATCAAATATGTCCATCTCCCATAGCTGCAGGGTCAATGTCGTCCTTTGGAACAAGTTCTTTTCGGGGGAGGGGCAGGAATCCACTTAATTTATGGTGCTGGGGCCTGCCTCCCAGACCTCTCCACCGGTTCCGTCCTCCACGCCGGGATAATGCATTCACACCTTGCGACACTGGGTTGAAGTCTGGTCCCACTTTCCCTGTGGAGATATAAACAATACCCTCCCCTTGGGTGGATTAATGCCCCATTTCTGTCATGCTGATTGTACTTACCTCAGGGGACTCATGTTGTACCTGTCCCTTTGGGACTGGCTTACCTCGCTTAGCATAATTCCTTCCAGCTCTTCCCATGAAATAACATGTTTCATGTGCTCATCGGTGCTTTTCAGTGCTGCATAATACTCCATTGTGTGTATGTGCCAAAGTTTGCTAATCCACTCGTCTATCGATGGAAACTTAGGCTGTTTCCAAGTCTTTGCTATTGTGAATTGTGCCGCAATAAACATTGGAGCGCATATGACTGGTCGTGTTTTATTTGCTGCTTCAACCGGGTATATGCCCAGTAGAGGGATGGCTGGGTCGTAAGGTAGATCAATTTCCATTTTCTTTAGGTATCGCCAGATTGCTTTCCACAGGGACCAGATATAAGGCATCATGCAAAAAAAAAGAAGATATAAGTGTGTGTATTTATGTGTATTTATGTGTATATGTATATATGTATGTGTATATATATATTATATTAAATGAAGGGGGAAGTGCAGAGTGGAGACCCAAGGCCCAAGTGTCAGCCAATGGAGATCCCCTCACAGAGGGGCTTAGGAGAGGAGATGGGTTAATTAGGGTGTGAGGTAGTATCGATGAAGAACACAGCTTTCCCCCAGATCCTGGATGCTTCCTCCCCCCAACTACCATGATCCGAATTCTACCTTGCAGGGTTGGATAGGACAGAGGCTGTACACTGGTACATAGGAGGGTTGGAGATACAGGGAATCCAGGGTGGATGATACCTCCAGGACCAAGGGCGTGAGGGACGATGCTGGGAGAGTGGAGGGTGAGTGGGTTGGAAAGGGGGAACTGATTACAAGGAGCCACATGTGACCTCTTCCCTGGGAGAGGGACAGCAGAGAAGGGGGGAAGGGAGACCCCGAATAGGGCAAGATATGACAAAATAACGAGGTATAAATTACCAAGGGCATATGAGGGAGGGGGGGAAAGGGAGGGAGGGGGGGGAAAAAAAAAAGGAGGACCTGATGCAAGGGGCTTAGGTGAAGAGCAAATGCCTTGAGAGTGATTGGGACAGGGAGTGTATGGGTGTGCTTTGTACAATTGATGTATGTATATGTATGGATTGTGGTAAGAGTTGTTGGAGTCCCTAATAAAATGTAAAAGAAGAAAAAAAAAATAAAAAAAATAAAAAATAAAAAAAAACACTGTAAGTGTGTACAGAAGCAGCCTGACACATCTTTCACCTGCAGAGTGGCTGGTAGGTTCAAACCACTGACCTCTGAGCTAACAGATAAACAACCAACCACCATGCCGTGAGGGAACCTTATTCTTACTTTAGCTCATAGTACCCCATGTCTTCTTTGGGTGACTTCCCATAACACAGCCCTGTCTATGCATAGAGTTAATTACTATATTTCTATGTCTTCAAAGCACACAGAAACATAATATAGCACTGATTAGAACATTTTCCAGTAACATGTTTCTGTGGACGTCCCTGTCACTAGGCCATAAGCCTTTATAGGGCCAGCAAAATCCTCTGTTTCTAATACCCAGCACATAGTAAATGTTGATATCCAGTTATCTCCCATAAAAGGAAGAACCTCATCAGTAGGCAGATATGTATGGAGCTGAAAGGTCACCATATCCTTGTCCCCAGGCAGCAGAGGGCTGACTCTCTACTTAACACCCACTTTGGGTTTTTGTTGCTGGGGACACCTAACAAAGTTCTTCATGGAGGGCCAAGACAATCCCCATCCCCCAACCCAATATGATTCCATCAGTGGCCAGAATTGGAGTGCTGACAGGTGTGGAATTTCCATCAGACCCTTGAAGCCTGGCCAGCCCAGAGACTTGTGGCTTCAGAGCTCCTTAGGTATCAGCTCACAAACAAGCTGGGATCGAGGGCTCCTCAGGTCAGCTACCCAGACTGGCGCAGAGGAGAAATAGAGTTATCAGCCAGCAAGGCCATCAGCCCGGATGTTTCCCTCTACTCTGATGAAGTCTGAGTAGGTTGCAAGCCAGGATAATAGGAACCAAATGCCAAACTAGATGGAGGCATAGCTCCATGGGGGAGTAGCTATGCAGATGGGGCCTTGCTCCAGCTGGGACACCTTCACCCTGTAAACAGTTATTATTTTTTTCCGTAGTAAAGATTATGTATATAATAACCAAGAATAAAAGCTCTAAAATCAGAGAACATAGGTTCATATTTAAACTCTACCAATTCTCATTGCAGAGCTTTTACTAGGTTATTTGAATTCACTGTGCCTCAGTTTTCCATCACTAAAATGGGATTAAAATACAAAAATGCTGTGACAATTAATGTGTTGCATTTAAAATGTGATTCCTTATAATAAGTATTCACTAACGATTGCTTATCATTGGGCATTAAGCTCGCATTAGAGAGATTTAAGGTGTGTATAATGCACACCTGATGCTCCCTGGAAGTTTGGGGAGTATTTAGAGAGATAAACCTATATGTAACCTTTCCCAGTTAATTTTATAGTATCAACTACAGTAAAGAAGCCCAAAGAAGAGAGCAATTGCTCCTGCCTAGATAAGTAAGGGATAGAATATGGCCCTAGAGTTAGAACTCAGAAGAATTCAAGACTGACACGAACAGAAAGGAATTCCAGGCAGAAGGGAGATTGAAAAGTATATCTGGGTAGGAGAGTTGAAATACTGGCATGTTGAGGAACTGGCATTAGGCAGAGTTGGTCTATATTTTGTGTTAGGTTGGCTTGACTAGAGAAACAAATCCAGTGACATTCATATGTATAAGAAAAAGCTTTATATAAAGAAATAATTATATGTTGAGGAAAACATCCCAACCCAGTTCAACTCAAGACCATAAGTCCAATACGAATCCACAAGTCCCTCTTCAGACTCATGAAGACACATGCAATGATGCAGACTGCAGGAAGATCACAAGCCAGTGGGTGCAAAGTTGTGTGGATCCAATGGGGGTGGAAGCATCAGGTCTCTGGCAGGTCTACAAGTGGCTCGCCAACAGGAAGGTGAAGACAGAGAGAGAAAGGGAGTTTCTCAGGGCCTTCCTTCTGAGAAGGCCACACTCACCAGGAGACACCATCAGTCTACAACCCGACTGACAGGTTGAACACCACCCCTACACTTTATATATCTTTAAGTTGACAGGAGATTATGTAACAACATCTTACATAGCACTGGAAATGAAGCTCAAGAGGTCCCCTGAGCAAAATTAAGTAATTTATTCTTCATGATGTAGAATGAGAGCCCAATGGAAGTTCGTAAGCAAAGAAAGGACATAGATAGAGTTCATTTAACTTAAAATGCTTCCTTCTCCAAAAGAGCTTCCCTCACTTCACATGCAATGCCAACCCTCAAGGAAAGGTATGACAAATTCATTCTCACTAGGCTGTGAATGACTAACAAAGTATAATACAAGTCTACAATTCTTCTCCAGGAGAACTTTGCTTATTCAGAGACAATTATGAAATCTGGGGCATCATGGATGAGGAAGGATATATTTTGAGACTTGATCCAAATCTTCTCTCTCATCTGTTCAGTACAATGTCCTATAGTCTCGTTACAACAGGAGGCTTGTTTTACTGGTTCAACAACTGATGAACAACTTCTGATGGACCTATCTTAGGATGCCCATAGCTGGAGAATGTGTCAGAGACTGTGGATTTCTCCGCTGGAACATTGTGACCAATGTTTTCACTGAGTTGGAAGTAAAATTCCTTGAAAGGACAGGCCAATGTTCCCCTTCTTAGGTCTTTACCCCACACTTGATTCAACGGGGTATTTTCTCTACCCCATTTTCTATCCCAAGTAAATGATGGCATAGTATCCATGAATAACAGTGACCCATAAAGGTATCTGTAAGTTTTATATATGAAATCAATTGATATGAGCAAAAAGTATTAGCTCATCTTAGAGAGTTACTAAACACCTAGAAATGAGTAAGGTAAGTAGGATCAACCCCTGTTCACCTTGATATTAATATGTCCTCCAAAGACGGCTTGGTAGTTAACATTAGTTGACTCTTTAGGGAATTGAGTTTATAAGGAATGGTGTGATACATACACTTTACAATGGCCTCCATTATTTGTTCCTCCTGGTGTTCATGCCCTGTGTAACTTTCCTCTTAAATCTGGGTGCTGTTGTCTTTTATCTAAACAATATGGGGAAGTGATGCGCCATCAAGCATATGGTTCCAGGACATTATACAAAGCTCCTCTCATTAAGTGGCCATGAATTAGGAAAAAGCCAACAACAATGGAGCTGAGTTTGAGCAGGTGCAGTGGGATGGGGGTGGGGGTGGGAGCGGGAATGTTGTTTGCATCTTTCGTTTGTTTTTTTTTAATACCAGTAGGAAAAGCCCTCCAAGTGTGCATCAAAGGGTTGATAGTTCAAACCCAACCAGATGGTATTGTTGTATGCTGTCCGGTTGATTACAACTCACGGGGACACCATGGGCAAAGCAGAACTGACCCATAGAGTGTTTTAAGCTGAAATCTTTACAGAGGCAGATTGTAAGGTCTTTTTCTCCCTTGAAATAGCTGAGAGGTTCAAACCACTGACCTTACAGTTAATGGCTTAGTGCTTAACCAACTGGGCACCGGGGGTCTTTAACTCACAAGGAGGTACCTCGATAAAAGCCCTAACACACACATGGAATTGCCATGAGTCAACTTCTTGGCACTTAGTTTGAGCATTCTTGGGTGGTACTAATGGTCAAGCATTGGACAATCAGCTCAGAGGTTAGCTGTTCAAGTACACCCTGCAGCACCTTGAGCAAAAGTTCTGGTGGCCTATGAGCCCAAACAAAATTAGTTATTGAAATCTTAGAAGCACGGTTCTATTTTGACACACAAGGCTTCCATGGGTGGAAGTCAACTCAACAGCAATTTTACTCAGTCTAGAGACTCCCCCTTGCTGGCTTGATGACATGCATGGCCATGTTGGGAAAAGCTTCTAGACAACAGCCTGAGGGATATCACATCCCTCAACCCTACAGTCATGGGTTTGACTCCAACATGTATGTTCTAGCCATACGGATTAAACTGAAGCCCTGTAAGGGAAACCGTAGCCATGAACAGACCATCAAGCCTAGCCCATCTTCCTCTGTCCTTCCTCATTTCCCCCTTCCTCTATTTCCCAACCTTCCAATCATCTTCCCTTTTCACACAGGAATAGGGAAAATATTGCCAGCATTCCTACAGTACCATGTATATCAGAAAAATAAGGAATCAAGAAGAAGAAAAGCGTAAGCATTGATCTGGCAGATTAAACCCAATTCTTATTACAGTGACTTCTAGGAACAGGAGCTCAAATTTGCATGCCATTATGTGTTTAAGATCAACTTGTGAAAGGTTTGATTTCAACCTGAAATTTTTCTTCATGGAAGCTCAGTCTTCATGGCTTGCTCCCCAAATAACAGAGTTTTAAGACAAAAATTGAAAGAACTGCCACAATCCTGGATTTCTTCACACACTCCCTCTCTGGAGAAAGGGGAGCCCCGTGATAGTGGGGAAGCTCTCACGACACTGCAATGGCAGCTGGTACAAGGATCAACACTTGCAGAGAAGTTTCTTTAAGTAGAAAATGGAAATTTAATAGTCAGCGCTGCAGAGCCTAGGACAAGAGTTTGCATAATACCTGTCAACCACCTGCCAGGACCTGCAGAATGATGGGTTTAGGGTCTGTCGTTTTCCAGAAGAAGGAATTTAATGTGAACTTTGGAACAGGGAGAAACCCAAACCTCTGGGATTAGGCCACACCTGTCCACTTGACTTTGTGTGCCAAAACCTGAATGTGTTTGTCCTATCAGTCGACCCCTATAAAACCTAATAGCTGGACTTTGCAGAAGGACCAAGAGTGGTTCAGAATATCTCCTCACTCTGTAAAATAGTCAGGAAAAACAAGTTTCATGAGCTATACAAGCATACTGTGCCTTGGTGTGATTAATCCATCTCAGAAAAATGACTTTAAGAGCCAATTAAAGGCAGCTTAGAGGAGCTATTTTGCATTGTCTTTTTATTCTGATTCTGGCGACAATTGTACCTGTCAGGCACGCTGTGAAAAACTATGAATTCCTGCAGCATACATTTTTAGAGAAAAATAAGAACTTCTGACTTGGAAGAGATGGGTTGTCCATATCAGAACCCACCTCCTGACTGCCAAGATGGAGACCTGAAAGTCTGTAGCTTCCAGCCACAGGTGATGTATAAGGGGCTCCAAAAAGTTTGTGGGGAAATCCCATTATCTTGCAGTTTCTTGTGTTATAAACTGTTTGAAGTCACCTAGTATTAGCAGATCTAACCCTTCCTGCCTCATGATCTTCTGCTTATAAATATAGAGACCACCACCTCTGAGACAAGATAAAGCAAATACATTCCACCTCAGAGAAAAACTGTCTCATGTTACAGAGAGAGAGAGAGAATAAAGAAGAAATGCTACCTATATAGAAAATAAAATTATGTTCTTGGTTTCAAATAGCACACACTTACAGACAAGTGAATGGAGCGGGATGTCTTTCAGGGAAATTATTCTAGCTGCAATCAACCCTCTTATATCTAAGTAGGTAACAAATCATATTGAGGTCATTGTTGTTGGTTGCTACTGAGTTGGCATGAGCCTCTGACTTATGGTGACCCCAAGTAAAATAACAAAAAGAATTTACCTAATCTCATCATACTTGTTGAACTCTCTCACCATATTTATCCAACCTCTTTGCTGAGCAGATAATCAGAGAGGCTGGATTATGTGGAGAAAACGTGGCATTAGGATTGGAGGAAGACTTATTAACAACCTGCAGTGTGCAGATGATGCAATCTTGCTTGCTGAAAATGAGGAAGACTTGTAGCATTTACTGATGAAGATCAAAAACTGCAGCCTTTTGTATGGATTACAACTCAATGTAAAGAAGACCATATTCCTCACACCTGGACCACAATTGGTAACATTGTGATCAATAAAGAAAAGATTGAAGTTGTCAAGGGTTTCGTCTTGCTTGGATCCACAAGCAATGCTCATGGAAGCAACAGTCAGAAAAGGGAAAGACATGCTGCATTGGGTAAAACTGCTACACAAGACCTCGTTAGAGTGTTGAAAAGCAGGGAGGTTACTTTGAGACTAAGGCGTACCTGACCCAAGCCATGGTATCTTCAACTGCTTGACATGCATGTGAAATTTGGACCCTGAACAGGACGATCAAAGAATGACCTATGCGTTTGAATGGGGGTATTGGTGTACAATATTGAAAATACCATGGGCTACTGAAAGGACAAACAAATCAGTCTTGGAAGAAGGATGGTCGGAGTTCTCCTTAGAGCCAAGCATGGTGAGGCTTCACATCATACATAGTTCGAACATGTTGTCAGGAGAGACCTGGAAAAGGACATCTTGCTTGGTGGAATAGAGGAGCGCCAATGAGGAGGAAGGCCCTTGACTAGATGGATTTACACAGTGGCTACAACTATGGGCTCAAGCATGGTGCCAATGGTAAGGATGGCACAGGATTGGTCAGTGCTTGGTAAAACATTTGCTTTGAATTGGAACCAACTCAATGGCACCTAACAACAACAACAACAATCCTGCACTATCTTCATAGTCACTAACAATCCTGCACTATCTTCATAGTCACTGGTATGTCTAATTGCTGTGTGATACCAGGAGGATAAGGGGAAGGTGAGGGGAGAAAGGAGGAACCTATTACAATGATCTACATATAACCCACTCCCTGGGGGATGGACAACAGAAAATTGGGTGAAGGGAGACATCGGTCAGTGTGAGATATGAAAAAAAATAACAATACTTTATAAATTATCAATGGTAATTACCAAGGGACAAAGGGAGGGAGGGGAGGGAGGGAGGGAGGGAGGGGGGAAATGAGGAACTGATACCAAGGGCTCAAGTAAAAAGAAAATGTTTTGAAAATGATGATGGCAACAAATGTACTAGACACAATGGTGAATAGATGGATTGTGATAAGAGCTGTATGAGCCCCCAATAAAATGATTTTTTTAAGTTCATAGCTGTGATTATTGTGCCTATGCATCTCATTAAAGGTTTTCTCACTTCTATCGATGCCCTACTTTTCAAACAATGGTGTCTCTTCTGAGCAATTGGTCTTTCCTAGTTGCAAGCACCAAGTAAGTGAGCCAAAGGTTCATCATTCTCAATTATAAGGAGCATTCTGGTTGTATTCCTTCTAAAACTGATTTATTCATTCTCTGACACTCCATGTTATACTCAATATTATTTCCCAGCATTGCAATTCAACTTATCAATACCCTCCAATAGTTCTCTTCCATTAACCAGCTTCTTGTTTTATGAGGTGATTGAAAAATACCATGACCTATGTTAAGCTAATCAAGTCATCTAAGTAATAAAACATATTATGAATGAAAATATCCCAATTCCATTAAGCCTTACACGTAATTCTTTCTTCAGAAAATAGGGACTATCCTTGTGCCACTTAAATCACTGAAGGAAGAGTTAAGCTGGAAAAAAGAATAGCTCCCAACCCCAACTTTGAGTTAGAGCTGGATCATCCACGTGTGGGGACCAAAGCAGAGACTAGCAGCAAAGCAAACACTCTCTAGCAAACACTCTCTAGAGGAAGCATCCTGGGTCCTTAGCTTACTACTACTTAGTGGTGAACACGGAGCTCAGAAGTCATACTGAGGAAAAGGTCTATCTCAGCCAGCAGCTCAGGTTCTGTCACTCCAACCTTGGTAAGGTTATAGACTTGTTATGATGCTTGTTGATTTGTGGTCAGACCCACATGCATCAGTTCATCCCTCTGAGGCCACACAAGGCAGCCAAACCAGAAGGTCTCCAAAATTATACCACCCTGTGATCTTCCTGCATTCAGAAACATTGTGTGTGGCTGTGTGAGTCTGAAGAAGGACTTATGGACTAGTATTGGACTTATGGATCTGAGTTGGGCTTGGCTGGGATGTTGTCTCCATGTATAATTACATCTTGATATAAAGTTCTCTCATACATTTTGCATACAGTTATATATACATGAGGGGACAAAAAAATCATAAAAGAGCTTTGCTGGGTGGAGCTTTAGGTGTACACATTTTTCCACTAGATGAACATCCAGCAACTTGCTCTGAGTTAGTGCACTCAGTGACGTCACCTGGGAAGGTTCGCTCTGGTCACAGTACACTTTTTCATAAAAGCAGTTTTGCTCAAATCTTGTATTTTGTGATGGTCAATTTAAGAGAACAGCATGAGGCTGTGAAATTTTGTTCCCTGCTCAGGAAAAATGCCGCAGAAACTTGTGATGTTGGACACAGATTATAAGGAGAACACTATGGGAAAAACTCAAGTGTACAAGTGGTTTTCTCATTTCTAAAAAGGGCAAGTACTGATTAATGGCAATCCTTGTTCTGGACGTCTGCCAACTTCTCAAATAGACAAAAGTGTCAGCAAAATCCGTACACTCGTGCTCAAAGACCGACAGTGGACCATTGAAGAGTTGGGGAAGAATAACTGGACTATCTTGAAGCTCAGTTCAGCAAATTTTAACAGAAGATATGGGAATGAGAGGGGTTGCTGAAATCTATATGCCTCAGTTTCTGACTGACCAGAAAAAAAGTAGCGTGCACTGGAAATATGCCGTGCTTTGAAAGAACAGCTCCAAAGTGACCCAGACATTTCCCCCCAAGGTCATTACTGGTGATGAGACATGGTTCTATTATTACGACCCAGAAAGCAAACATCAATCAAGTCAGTGAAAGACACCATTATGACCTCACCCCCCCTCCCAAAAGCTCATCAAAGATCAAGATGATACTCATTTGTTTGTTTGTTTTTTGATGTGAGGGGGATAGTGCATTTGGATTTTACTCCACTAGGTCAGACTGTTATTCAAACTTTCTATTGAGAAGTTCTGAAAAGATTGTTTAACAGTGTGCGACACAAAAGGCCTGATTTGTGACAGATGGGGGACTGATATTTTTTTCATAATTCTCAGAAACGTTACTGGTGCCACAGAGAAAAAGATGAGAACAAACTAAAGACAGAAGCACAGTCCATGAATGCTATCTTTTTATAAGAATCAACCCCAAACTGGTTCCTGTGAGATGGAGGCTAAAGATGCCCCAAATCTTCTGAACCCCTGGACCACCAGCCCTCCCCCTTCTGTAACCTACTGCAGCATCTCATAGAACTCACGAGCCATGATGGCAGGTAAGGGGCTTATCAGGGAAGTAAGTGGAAACCACTTGGTATCAAGAATGACTCAGAAGTAACGGGGATAAGTTGGGATTCAGTTCTTGAGTAAGTGGCTTCTCCTTGCCTTCTGCTGCTGGGTCCTGCTCAGGTCCTCCAGCAAGCTTTCCAATGCTTAGACTCTTAGCTGAGTGCATTGGCAAGCCCCACCACAGCTGTCTCGCCTCAGTCACCTGGTTCCTAGCATCTGGAGCCACTACTGCTTTTGCTCCAGCTGTGCTACCATCTCTGGCCACCGTTTGTGTTACAGCTCGTACCGTTTTCTCACTCCCTGCCCCCCTTAAAGCCTAGCAGGATGGTTAAACTGACCAATCTACTTGTTAGGATTCCAGACAGTATATCTACATGCTCCCATCCCAAAGGGTCCCATGCACCTTGCTTGCATTATTTTTTTTTGCAGGATATGCTTCCTTTTTATTAATTAATTTATTTTTTAATCATTTTGTTGGGGGCTTGTACAACTCTTACCACAATCCATACATCTATCCATTGTGTCCAGCACATTTGTACATGTGTACATGTGTTGCCCTCATCATTCTCAAAACATTTGCTTTCTACTTGACTTGAGCCCTTGGTATCAGCTCAATTTTTCTCCTCCCTCCACACTGCTCCTCCCTCATGAACCCCTGATAATTTAGAAATTATTATTATTTTGTCATGTCTTACACTGTCTGATGTCACCCTTCACCCACTTTTCTGTTGTCCATCCCCCAGGGAGGAGGTTATATATAGATCCTTGTAATCGGTTCCCCTTTTCGACCCCACCTTCCCACCCCTCTCCCAGTATTGCCACTCTCACCACTGGTCCTGAAGGGGTCATCTGTCCTGGATTCCATGTGTTTCCAGTTCCTATCTGTACCAGTGTACGTCCTCTGGTCTAGCCAGATTTGTAAGGTAAAATTGGGATCATGATAGTGTGGGGGAGGAAGTATTAAAGAACTAGAGGAAAGTTGTGTATTTCATCATCGTTACCCTGAACCCTGACTGACTTGTCTCCTCCCCACGACCCTCTGTAAGGGGATGTCCACTTGCTTACAGATGGGCTTTAGGTCTCCACTGTGCACTCCCCCTCATTCTCAATGATATGATTTTTTGTTCTTTGATGCCTGATAACTGATCCCTTTACCTTGTGATCACACAGGCTGGTCTGCTTCTTCCATGGGACTTTGTTGCTTCTGAGCTAGATGTTTATCTAGCTTGTTTATCTTCAAGCTTTTAAGACCCCAGATGCTATATCTTTGGATAGCCGGGCACCATCAGCTTCCTTCACTACATTTGCCTATGCACCCACTAAGTCTCCAGCGATCGTGTCGGGAAGGTGAGCATCATGGAATGCCAGTTTAATAGAACAAAGTGTTCTTGCATTGAGGGAGTTACTTGAGTGGAGGCCCAATGTGGGGGGCTGATTTTGCCACCACGACAATGCACCTGCTCATGCATCTTATTTCAGTATGCCAGCTTTGGGCAAAAAAAAAAAAAAAAAAAAGCACGCACCTGACTCTTTTGCCACATGCACCTGACTCACCTGACCTCGCTCTGTGTGAATGCAGAAGGACATGAAAGGACAGCAATTTGACAACTTAAAAAGAGGTGAAGAAAAAACGAGAGAGGTGCTGTCAGCCTTCCAAACAGATGAGTTTGAATAATGTTTCCAAGAATGGAATTGCAGATTTGACGCATGTACTAAGAGTAATGGAGAGTACTTTGAAGGTGATAAGGTTGATTGGTAAGAAAATTTAAATACACAGCTTTGAAAAACAAAATCCTCATCTAGAGCTATATAGTTCTGCGGGTCTCTATTATTCTTCCAGAACCACGTGCATTTTCTAAATATGATGTGATATGAATCATTGACATTATGGTATGATTCTGATTTGTAGGTTCCATCGAACATTACTTGGACAAGCCAGACTGAGAAGTGAGTTTCTTTCTCATATATCCCCAAGGCCCGTCCTGGAGAGCAAGCACACTTTCACTCAACCTTAAAAAGGTAATAGTTTAACCCCAGTCTGCTCTTGCAAGGTTGATGCTGAAAATTCCCTGACCTCAATAAAGTCTCTCTAGCCTTATCCGTAAATTCCTGGCTCACAACCACATCACCAACAACCTCCTATACACACACAGTAGGTGCATACAAAAGCTCACCATCTGCTCTGCTTCCCCAAAGTCCAACAGTCCATCAGCCCTCCCACAATGCATCACTAGAAACCTCCTCTAACACGAATTGCTCTGTGCCTCTTATACACTACACTATCAGGGTGTGCTTTGTCTCCATCATGTGATTAACGCTGTAGCAGTTTTGCACCAAAGAACAGATCACATCCATCTCTGCACCCACAGTGCCTGGCTCAGGGCATCACAAGCTGCTATTGCTCGGGAAATGTGTAAAGAAGAGGAAAGGGCCAGAAAAAGGAGGGAGAGAGGGGGGAAGACATGCTTTACATGAAGCTTAGTGGAATTTATTAGGTTGCATGATATAAAGAAACAAAGCCAGCATTTATGAAATGTGGGGGGGGGGTAAATTTTCAAGTACTTCATTTTATGACCCTCATTATATTTTATATCTAAAGAAACCGAGGCTCTGAGCAGTTCAATAGCTTTCCCAAGGGCACACAACTAATATGGCTCAGATTCGGAATACTGATTCCTGGCCCATCTGATTCTCAGATGTGTACTCTTTTTTCTCTTACTTTGTGTCTTCTTAGCTCATAAAAGATTCACATCAAATTGGATTTTAGAGAAAAATCTAATGTGAGCTGTTTACGGCCCAAAGAGGATTGGAGCAAATCTAGAATGAGCTGCATGAGGCACAGAGAGGTTAAACCATTTGCCTCAGGTCACCCAGCTGCTGTATGGTAGAGCCAAGAACACCTTTCTCCAAACTCCCATTTCAGTGATTTTGGCATCGCCCACACGTAGCCTCTCAGAAGAGCTATAACCATGTGTGCTATTATTCTACCAAATCAGATCATTAAGAAATAGAGCAAAATATTTGGAGAACAAATTTAGCACACTTTGTCTTCCCAGTCAGTTGTGGGTCCATTAATATACTCAGGAGTCACACATAGGCGACAGCCAGCTCCATAGACTTCCAGATGTTTCTCATATTCCCCCGAGGTGGTCTGAGCCTGGGGAAGTACAAACTCTTGAGAGAGTTTTAGTTAAACCTGGCAAAGCTGCCCTCCAGAGGAGAGAAGTCAATGACGCTAGTAACAAACACAGCTTTCATTGCCTTCCTTGGGAAATAATTCATGGGATGGTGATGTACATGTGTTCACACCTAAGTAGTTTTCCTGCCTATGGCATCTTCCCATCCTCTCGTGAGGAGACCTATTTTGCTGTCAGCATTTCCAAGATGGACAAACCAACACTCAGACATAAGATACCTGTTAAGTTGACTACATTATTTCACGGGTAGGTGGGATTTCTACTCAGAGCTTCCAAGCCCCTGGGTGAGGCCAATAGTGGGAGGTTTTGCTTGTCTTTCCCCTGCATGGTTTTCCCTTTTCTTTCCTTGATTTTGTCCCTTTTCCAGTTCCTGTTGAACTGATTGCAGCTCATGATGATCCCATGTACTGCAAAGTAGACTGTGCTTTGAACTGGGAAAATTGATACTGTGGCTACTTCTTCAGAAGTAGACTCCCAAGCCTTTCTTCCAAGGCACCTCTGAGTGACTTCAGATCACCTGCATTTAGTTAGTAGGGAGCACTAAACTGTTTGCACCACCGAGCGTCTCCTACCCTGTTTCCCCAAAAGTAAGACCTCCCCCCAAAATAAAACCTGCTCACAGTTTTGCCTCTTGCTGAAATATAAGGCATCCACCTGAAAATAAGACTTCCCTGAAAATAAGGGTTTGGAATCTTATAATGATGTTCCAGATGATGATGCCATGACTGTCATTGAATAAATGCGTAAATGTACCATAGATTGTTGTACATGGAAATAATGGTAGTAACAGGAAATTCTTGATACTGTAGGATTCACAGTTTGTCTGGTTATGCTAGTTTGTGATGACAACTACAACCGTACCGTATACAGGTAATAAATTTCCGTTTTCTGTTGTTCAACAATAAATGTGTACTCTATTCTTCTTCATGGAAAAATAAGATATCTCCTGAAAATAAGACCTAGCACATCTTTGGGAACAAAAATTAATATAAAACACATCTTATTTTCGGGGAAACAGGGTAGTCCCTCTTCCTTCCTCTTTGCCGTCTCCTCTCCCCCTTTGCCTCCCCTTGCTTATATAACTCCTTCTAAGCCAGATGACCCTCTTATGCTCTTTTCTTCTTCTTCCTCACCCTTGAGTGACAGGAGCATTTGGCCCAGGGCTGGGAGAATCTATGCTCAGTCCCCCCTTTGCCAACCGTTTTGTTTTATCTCAAGCAATTGGCTGAAGTTCCCTCCATTTGTTTTCCCTTTTGGAAAAAGAGGTTGACTTTCAAGGTCTCACTCAAAAGTGACACCTTGTGAACGACCCAAGGCCATATCTTCCTTGTGCATCAGGAAAGCAAAGTGCATGAAAAAGGAGGAAACAAAGCAGACTTTCCACAATATTCTCTCTCTCTCTCTCTTTCTCTCTCTCTCTCTCTCTCTCTCTCTCTCTCTCTCTCTCTCTCTCTCTCTCTCTCTCTCTCTCTCTCTCATGCACACACACATACACACACACACACACCATTCCCCACCTCAGCACTGTATTTATGTATCTCATAAATTTCCACTTAGACGAAATGTCTATTTGATGATACACTTCTTGTATACTTTGTGGGGTGGGCTCTGGAGGCAGGCTGCCAACGTTCAGAGCCAATGTACCACTTCACAGCATAATTAGTCATATAGCCTTGAACTGGTTGCTGCACTTCTCTAAAGCTCAATTTCCTCATCTCTAAAATGGGCATGGTAATAATATACATACAATTGCATTACAAGGAAGATGAATTTAGTTCATATATTTTAAATCCTTGGAACGGTTCCTAGCACTAAAGCATTATTGCTATTTTTTCCCAGTTTTAGCAAAAGATTTCTACAATAACTTGAGGGTCCATCCTTGAAGGTGCTCTCAATTAAGAACAAATTAGGTTTCATGTCTGAAAAGTAAATACATTCTAAAATACTACTAAATAATTCATCTACAAGCTTTTGATTTACATTTTTCAATTACAATTGGTCTCACTTTTAAAGAAAGTGGTAAATCGATTTTTTATCTTATTCTATAAGTGATTGTTGCTCAGTGATAGCAATTAAGTGTCATGCTGCCTTTGAATACAGGATAGTCTCCTACCTCACACATTTATAATCTCCTGGAAGAGACAGGATCATGGCAAAACAGATACAGAATAAGCCATGTGCTCTAGAAAAGTCACTGTGCATGTACAGAAGAAGGGAAAAGAAGGGTTTTCTGTGATGTGGCCACCGTGTAGTGGCATCTTAACTTGAGTGAAAGGAAATTTGTTATGACGATATTAAATTATCTTGGAAACACCAAAAGCAAGTGGACAATGGGTTCATTTATTCTTTCAATAGCCTTTATTATGGGTTCATCATATGTCAGTTTACAAGAACGAAATGAGTAAAATATGCAGCATGTTAGAAAGAAAAAAGAAGAAAAATCCACTCCATTACAATATAATCTCAATGAAGGCAGGCATGTTATCTCTCTTAATTATTACAGGTTCATTGCCCACAACAGGCCCTGGCTCAGGGTAAGTACTCACATAGGTTTGCTTAACAGATGGGAGGATGGATAGATAGGAAATGGATGAAAACCAAGAACTTGAAGACTATTGAGAACCAAGGTAGGCTCTCTCCTTGTTTTGCCCCCACTCCCTCCCCTTTGTCTCTCTCAAAAGAGCAAGTTGTGTCAATCTCCATATTCATCTCAGGTCCAGTTAGCTGAGTCCTTATGAGGACAAGACCACACTCTATGCGGATTTGCTACCTGGGAAGAAGGTCATCCAGGGAGAAGACGGACAGGATCCCTGGTATCGACGGACAATACAAAAGATTTTGCTAAGAGTTCAGTAGGACTAAGCCTGAGACCAGAAACGGAGTTCAACAAAGAAAGTATGGAAGGAGGGTATGAAGCATGAGAAGCATTATGTAAGTGTAGCATAATTCATAAGCTAATACTTTAGGAAGGTAAGGCTGGAGCAGGTGGGTAGGGGGAAGTCAGATCATGAAGGCAAGATTAAAATACCTAAACCTCTTTCTGTAGACTTCAAGATGCCATGTAGCCAAAGGGGTAGATAAAGACCAAGCGTTTGGTGGCATCACTTTCAACTAAATGGGTTATTACTTTTTCTTTATTAAAATCATTTTATTGGGAGCTTGTTCAGCTCTCATCACCATCCATACATGTATCCATTGTGTCAAGCACATTTGTACATTTGTTCCTAAAGGGGTTACATAACAAAGATTTCTACAAATTTTCTATAAAGCTATACATTCATATACTGCTTATAGGTACTTGTATTGTCTCCTGGCTGTGCCAACACCTCTGTTCATAGAGAGTACACAATGAACTTCTTCTCAGCAATAGTTTCTCCCCAGATCTCATTAACCACCGTCCAATAAACAGAAATCAAGAACTTCTCAAATTATGGAAAAATAAGCTCCTGACTCCAATCATTGGGTTGTCTTGTTGGTGTAATAAGACCTACAAAGATGAAATAATTCATCAACTCGTCACCAAAGGACATAGTCAAAAGATAGATTCATGCATTTCTAAGTCATTAGTTCTCAAGCTTGGCTGCACAGAATTGCCTGGAAGCTTTAAACACATACAATCTTTGGGCCTCATTCATAGAAATCCTGATTGAACTGGTTTGGCATAGGACCCTGACATGGGATTTTCTTATTTATCAGCCCAAGCTTGTAGCCAGTTAACCACTATAGCCACTGGGGTACTATCGAGGGAAGAATCTTTATATACAGGGAGTCCAAACTACTTTAGAATTGGTGTCAAAGGCTAAGGTACAAGTCTCAGCTTCCTTACTTGGAAACCTAGCAAAGTGTGGTAGTCACATAGTTTTTACCTTTGGACGATATAGATTTTACTAATGCAATAGATGAGCTACCCTAAGGATGTTCAGATTGTATTCCATATAAGGATTTCTCATTGAGAGACTGAGCAAGGTTGGAGGTTCTGCCTAGAATCCACTCACCAAGCTTTGCACCGTGCAGGATGCTGCACTACCCACAGAAACGGGTCTCATGTGCAAGCTTCCCCTGAAAGTGACATCACCAGCTTCTTGGACTGAGCATTATCCTTAGCATCCTTTGTAAAACATGCAGCGGAGCCCACAGTCCCACTGTGTTTCCCAGATGGTATGCCCATATGCCGGTGTGCTCACCAAATGTCAGCTGTGTTTGTTCTCAAACCTGGTTTGCCAACTATTGCAACTTCTAAAATATTGTTTAAACCAATGAAATATGAGACAAAATGATTTTGTTTCCATGGAAACTAAATTGAAGACCAGGAGAATCACAATAAAAGAAATGACCTTAAAAAGTACTATCAAATTAAGTATGAATGAAACCACTGTAAATAATGGGGAGAAAATTATAATCAAATCTAAAAGGATTCTAAACCCCTAAATCACTGAAAATGTTAAAGGTTTTGATTTCATGGTAAAGAAACTAAACTTGGGTATTGTAGATGAAACAATACTATTTGTATGTGTAAAGAGTACATTATACAGCTCCAGCTATTGTGTCCACATTCACATAAATGATCATATCAAAATATTTTCAAAAGAATGTAAATTTATATATTTTAAGTTAACATAAAAGACAAATTATATGTGATTTGATTATCAATGTTTGCCATTGATGCCACAATTGCCACATATTTAAAGCAAGCTCTGTTGCCACTGTTATTTAACATCATAATGCAGGTTTTAGCCAACATCATAAAGCAAAGAAAAAACATCAAAGGTATTTGCCTAGGGAAGGAAGAGGTGAAACTAACATTATTTGCAGATGATATTATTTTATATCTATGGAAAATCCCAAAAGCTCTACAAGGGGAGTACTGGAAGCAATAGAGGAATATGGCAGAGTAACAGAATACAAGATCAACGAACAGAAGTCTATTGGAATGTTATACACATCCGATAAGACTGCAGAAGAGGAGATCAAAAAGGTGGTGCCCTTCACAATAGACAAGCACACATTGAAATATCTAGGGATATACCTGACTAAAAGAACAAAAGACTTTTATATGAGGAAAACTACAGAACATTACAAGAAACCTAGAGTGGCATCAACAAGTGGAAGAATATCCCATACTCATGTATTGGAAGACACAACATAGTAAAGATGTCAGTTCTACCTAAGGCACTACATACATTTAATGCAATCCTGATACAATTGCGCTCATCTTTCTTCAAAGAAATGGATAAACTAATTACCAACTTCATATGGAGAGGGAAGAAGCCCAGAATTAGCAGAGAACTCCTCCAGAAGACGGACACAGTGGGAGGCCTTACTTTACCTGACTTTAGCACATATTAAACAGCCACAGTGGTCAAAACCACATGATATTGGTAAAATGAGAGATACTCAGACGAATGGAAAAGAACTTAAAACCCAGAATAAAAGCATCAGCATACAGACAACTGATCTTTGATAAGGGCCCAAAACATATCCATTGGGAAGCCGATGCCCTCTTTAACAAGCGGTGCTTGAAAAAAATGGATATCTACCTGCAAAAC
Source organism: Tenrec ecaudatus (assembly GCF_050624435.1). Classification (NCBI taxonomy): domain Eukaryota; kingdom Metazoa; phylum Chordata; class Mammalia; order Afrosoricida; family Tenrecidae; genus Tenrec; species Tenrec ecaudatus. The sequence goes on from NC_134538.1 coordinate 5,490,309, forward strand.
AATGAAGCAAGATCTTAACTCACTCCATGCACAAGAATAAACTCAAGGTGGATCGCAGAACTCGAGGTAAAAACCTAAACTATTGGGCCATCAATGATGGAATTGGGAACAACTTGAGAACTTTGGCACAAGGAATACATAGGCTATCAGACATAGGGAAGGACACAAACACAGGAGGCACAAACTGAAAAGTGGGATATACTGAAGATAAAACACTGTGTACATCAAAAAAAATTCATCAAGAGACTAATAAGCGAGGCCACGGACTGGGAAAACATCTTTAGCAATGACACATCAGACAAAGGACTCATTACTAAAATCTATAATACTCTGCTAGCTCCCAAAAAGAAAAAATCTAATTGCCCACTGAAGAGGTGGGCAAAGGACCTGACCAGAAGCATCACAGGGCAGAAACTGAATGGCCAATAAAGATATGAAAAAATGTTCCTGATCATTAGCCATATGAGAAATGCAAATTAGAGCAACTATGAGATACCATCTAACACCCTCAAAGATAGCCCAATTCAAAAAACAAGAAAGCAACAAGTGTTGGAGGGGAGATAAGAACTCTCATCCACTACTGGTGGATCTGTAGGTATGTACAGCCACTATGGAAATTGATTTTGGTGATATCTAAAACAGGTGGAATTCAGCTACCATGCAGTCCAATAATCCCCCTACTAAGCATATACCTAGAAGAGGCAATAAAAATCATGGCCAGACATCTGTGCTCCAATGCTCATCATGGCAGAGTTCACAATTACAAGGAGTTCGGGAAAAAAACAAATTTCCATCATCAGATGAATTGATTAAAAAACTGTGGTACATACAGATAATGGAGTACTATGCATCCCTAAAAAGCAGTGATGAACACATGAAGCACATCACCACATGGGAAGAATTGGAGGAAATTATGCTAAGTGAAGTAAGCCAAGTACAAAAGGACAAGTACAACATGAGTTCACTGAGGTAAGCTTTAAAAAAATGCAAAAGGGCCATAGGGGTGAGGTCCAGATAATATGACAAGGACCAGACCAAATCCAGGGATACATATGTAGCCAACTAAAAAAAAGGGAGGTGGGGTATTGTTTATATCTCCACAGGGAAAGAGGGACCAGAATTCAACCCAGTGCTCCAAGATGCAAACGAGAGGTCTAAGGGGTTGGCCCCAATCCAACTACATGGACAGCTGTCCCTCCCCACAGACGAATTTACTTCAGGGGGCAGCACTGAAGCCACAGCCCAGGGACAAGGACATGTCTGATCAGTGCACACAGTAGCAAATGAAGTGGGAGGAAAAGAGAGTGGAGCACATAGTGGCCCACCAACCCTTGAGGATGATATCCCTGCTCAGAGTAGCCAATGCACAGAGAGGACCATATGGCCGGCCCCACTATGAGACACAACATCCCTCACTGACCCATAGCCCAACAGGGGACAACACTGGAGACATAGTGTGGGAATTGCATCCTATCAGACACCACCACACTGAGGCAAAACACTAAGGGCGTGCAACAGAACAGCAAAGGGAGCAGAGCAAGGAAGTCCCAAGGGAGTACCAAAAATTGACTTTAGAGTCAGGGCATGGCACCCTATCAGACTCAACCAGAAAACACTCCTAAAGGTAAACAAACAGTCCTTGAACTAACTACAGGCTTTTCTTTTTCTTTTTTTATAAGCTGGATAAATAATCCAAATGAGAAAAAAACAGGACCGATGGTTTCGTGGGGACATGGGAAAGTGGGAGGAGCAGGGAGGTGGGAAAAAGGAAGTGGTGTTAACAAATCCAGAGACAAGGGAACAAGTGAGCCAAAATCAGTGACAAGGAGGGTCTAAGAGGCCTGGTAGGGCTTGATCAAGGGCAATGAAAGGAATTGCCGAAACCCAAATGAAGGCTGAGCATGACAGTGGGACAAGAGGAAAGTGAAAGGAAATAGAGGAAAGAACTAGGAGGCAAAGGGCATTCATAGAGGTCTAATTACAGGCATGTACATATGTAAATATATTTCTATATGATGATGGGGAAGTAGATCTACGTGCATATATTTATAGATTTAGCATTAAGGTCGCAGATGGACATTGGGCCTCCACTCAAGTACTCCCTCAATGCAGGAACACTTTGTTCTTTTAAACTGGCATTCCATGATGCTCACCTTCCCAACATGATCACTGAAGACAAAGCGGGTGCACAAGCAAATGTGGTGAACAAAGCTGATGGTGCCTGGCTATCCAAAGATATAGCATCTGGGGTCTTAAAGGCTTGAAGGTAAACAAACAGCCATCTAGCTCAGATGCAACAAAGCTCACATGGAAGAAACACACCAGCCTCTGTGATCATGAGGTGTCAATGGGATCAGGTATGAGGTGTCAAAAAACAAAAACCATATCATTGTGAATGAGGGGGAGTGTGGAGTGGAGACCCAAAGCCCATCTGTATGCAACTGGACATCCCCTTACAGAAGGGTTGCTGGGAGGAGATGAGACAGTCAGGGTGCAGTGTAGTAACGATGAAACATACAACTTTCCTCTAGTTCTTTCATGCTTCCTCCCCTCTCCCACTATCATGATCCCAATTCTACCTTACAAATTCAGCTAGACCAGAGGGTATACACTGGTACAGATAGGAACTGGAAACACAGGGAATCCAGGACAGATGATCCCTTCAGGACCAGTGGTAAGAGTGGCAATACCAGGAGTGTGGAGGGAAGGCATGGTAGAAAGGGGGAACCAATTACAAGGATTTAAACATAAGAGCCCCCAATAAAATGATTTTTTGGGGGGGAGGTGAATTTATTTTAGGTAAATGATTTCTTAATAAACTTTTTTTTAAATACTACAAAATTCTTCCTTTCTGATTTAAATATGTAGATATGAGGGCTGAGAGAGCATGTTGTGTATCTTGTAAACAAAGTCTGCCTGGAAACCACATAGTGTACTGGTAGTGTGGCACTGGGAGTGTGGGAAAAAATGGAACCTGAGCCTTGGAGGACAAGGATGAGGGAAGAGGAAATGCTCACTTAGGATCCTTTTATTCTTTCTATTTTTGAACCAGGTGAATGTATTACCTACTAAAATCTTTAAGTTGAATGGATCATTTTAATGAGCTAATGAATGTGGTAGAAGTTAGTAAACACTAAAGCATACAAAGGTTGTTTAATTCTTATGGGGAAACCCTTTTTATTAATCATTTTATTGGAGGCTCATACAACTCTTTTCACAATTCACACATACATCAATTATGTAAAGCACATTTGTACATCTGTTACCCTCATGATTCTCAAAACATTTGCTCTCCACTTAAGGCCCTGGCATCAGCTCCTCATTTTTCCCCCTCTCCCTCCTTCATGAATCCTTGATAATTTATAAATTATTATTATTTTGTCATATGTTACACTGTCCGACGTCTCCCTTCACCCACTTTTCTGTTGTCCGTCCCCCAGGGAAGAGGTTATATGGAGATCCTTGTAATCAGTTCTCCCTTTCTACCCCACCTTTCCTCCACCCTCTCAATATAGCCACTCTTACCACTGGTCCTGAAGAGATCATCTGCTCTGGATTCCCTGTGTTTCCAGTTCCTATCTGTACCAGTGTACATCCTCTGGTCTCACCAGATTTGTAAGGTAGAATTGGGATCATGATAGTGGGTGGGGAGGAAATATTTAGGAACTAGAGGAAAGTTGTATAGAAAACCCTTTTTTAAAATGACAACAAAGTAGGAGTAGAATTTTTAAAATAGTCCTTCATTGCTTAATATGTGGCAGGTCAACATTTCCCCAAGTGGGCTCCATAGAACATTCATTATTCCAGGTGTTTTGATCAAGCAGGTCTGGGGGATCGTTTTCTGTACCCCCTCTTAGATTTCCCATGCAAATTAGCACAGGAACGATTCTCAGAAGTTTTTCAGAAAAGAAGCCTGTGTCACCTTGAAGCCAAACATCACATGTATTTGAACATTCTTTTTCAAGAAAGAGATACCTTTCCCACATAATAGTTTGAGAAAAGCTCTTCTAGGCCTATGCTGGGAAGCCCAGACCAGGGTCTACATGCTAGGCCATTGCTAGTAGAAGTCTACCTTACTGGGGGGAGGCGAGGAGCAGGGAGGCAGGATAGTGTGGCAGAAAACAATGACCCAGAGGGCCTTCAAACAATGGAACAAAGGGAGCAAAGTTCACAGGACACTGTATTCATTTCCCCAAGGGATTACCAGACCATCAATCAATACCTCCACTACTTCAGAAGCTGACAAACCTGCAGCCCTCGATGGTTTCAGGATCCAGGGCTTATATAACTGACCTGCTTCCCCTTTCCTTGTAAAACTTGTTAATTATCTCCTAGACCTGTTGAAAAACCTATTCATTATTTCCCTACCTGCCACAAAGTTTGGGGTATATAATGTATTTTTTATTTTCACTGAATCTTTGAAGGATATTCAAAGATTCGTAAGAATAAACTTATTCCAGCATATTCGTAAGAATAAACTTAGAATGTCTCAAATCAACCTGGTCTCTGCCTTTGGCTAAAACAGTAATAGATGTCTCAAACCCCTTGTCTGCCAGCAACAGCCATGATACCCAGGATTTTCATTGGCTGCTTTGGGGAACTACATTGCCAGGGTTTTATTTGTAGTCCACCTTAGTCTGGAAATGACCATTAAGTCTGTCCAATGCCCTAACAGCATCCAAGGCTACCCCGAGGCACAGTTGGCTGCGCTGAGGTGTTTTGCTCAGGAATCTAACCTGGCTCTCCCACATCCAACAAACAAACACCTCACTATGATCAAGTCAATGCTAATCCATAAAGACCATATAGGACAGGGTAGAAATGCTCCCCATGATTCTTCTAGACTGTAACTCTTTACTGGAATAGAAGGCCCACCTCTCTCCCAGGGGGCCTGCTGGTTTTGAAATGCCTACCTTGCAGGTAGCAGCCTAATGTGCTTGGAAGGTGAGACTCCTACCTCTGAACCACCACCACCTAACGGAAAGAAAGCATGCACGAGAGGTGTTAACTAAAGCTTACCAATGTTGTTTTCTTTTTCTCGACGTTCTTTCAGGAAATGACCTTTTCCAACACTTTCCAGTTAAAGCAAGGCCACGCAGCTAATTATGTACAGAGACATATGGATAGAAGTGGCATGGAATACTGTGTTAGTCCAGGTGGACTAGAGAAACAAATTCATAGACACTCATATGTGTGTAGGAAAGAGCTTTATATACAAGAGCAATTGAATATTGAGAAAACATCCCAGCCCAGTCCATATCTAGTCCATAAGTCCAATATTAGGCCATATATCTGATACTAAATTATAAAGTCCTCTTCAGACTCACGAAACACATGCAACGTTGCCGAATTCAGGAAGATCACAGGCCCATTTGGGTGGGAAGTCTGGTGGATCCAGTGGCATTGTAAGCATCTCAGCACTGGCAGAGGTCTCCATGTGGTTCCTCCAGCTCCCAAGGCTCTGACTGCACATCTATGTGACTTCTCATCAGAAATATCTGGCAAGGAGTGAGCTTGTCTCCTGTCTCCAATGAGCTATTTTATCCCCTTAGCAGCTCTGAATGTGATCATTAAGCTGAAACCTGATTGACAGACTAAACTCCACACCTTCACTCTTAATATTCAAACTGACAACAGATTATGAAACTTCCACAAATACCTCCAGACTTAGCACGGAAGCAGTCTTGGTAGTCTGTCTCTCTCTTCCCCTGCCTCAGAAAAGATGGATACACTGTGTTAAGATCGCAAAGCCGCAGGTGAAAGTGGGCAGAAAGGTCTAGTTTTCAGCAATGGATTATCTAGTATGATCCCAAAGCCACAAAGAGTCGAAGATAAAAATAAATGGAACCTCATAAAAATTTTAAAATTTTGCTCCTCAAAAGACTTTACAAGAAGAGTGAAGAAGCATCTCTTCCTAGCACTGATGCAGGCCTCAAAGCAAGTGAGAGCTTCAGTTTTCCAATGGTGGCTCTTTCCAGGCAGCTCATAAGCCTATAAGAGGACCCTGTACATCAGCGGTTTCCAACCTGTGGTCGCAACCCCGTTGGGGGTTGAACCCCCCTTTCACAGGCGTTGTCTGATTCATAATAGTAGCAAAATGACCATTATGAAGTAGCAACAAAAATAATTTTATAGTGTGGGGTCACCACCACATGAGGAACTGTCTGAAAGGGTCGTGGCATTAGGAAAGTTGAGAACCGCTGTTCTACATTATCCCGATCTTCCCACTGTAATGCTTCTCGAAGTACCTCTGCATAAGATTTGGGGTTCTTCTTACTTTTCTCCTAGTCCTGATCACCCTAGAACTAAAGGTTTGTGAACAGGGATCAGCCAATTATGACCCACAGACAAAATCCAGCTCATAGTCTGTATCTGTAAAAAGGGTGTTATTGGAACACAATCATGCTCATTTGTTCATGTCTATGTAATGCCTATGGGTGTTTTCACACTACAGTGACAGGGTTGAGTAGTTGCAAAAGAGACCAGATAGTCTACAAAACAAAAAATATATATATTCTAAACTCTCCTACCACATTAGATCCTACTCCAGGAATCCTCTGGCTATAGACCAGAAAAAAGTTCATTCTCATTCACTCTTCTCTCTCTCTCTCTCTCTCTCTCTCTCTCTCTCTCTCTCTCTCTCTCTCTCTCTCTCTCTCTCTCTCTCTCTCTCTCTCTCACACACACACACACACACACACACACACACAGTAATATACAAAGACAGCCAATCAGCTTGATTTTCCTGAGCACCCACTTAGCATCAAGGGAGGCTTCTGAGCTGCAGGAGAGCTCTCCTCAGTGGTCACAGTTTGAAAACACCTTAATGAAATGAGCTTTTACATTTGCAATGTGGAGTGCCTGCTTCATTGCAGGGGGGCCTGGCCTGGCCCTGTCTGATGTTTCCTGTCTTTGACGCAGGTGTCTGGCACAGCAGAGATTTGTTTGTCATGCTGTGAAGCCTTCTTTTCCCTCAAGACAGTTTTCCTCAAAATAGCCATCTCCACACAGTGTAACGTGGAGTGTAAACACAAATATATGGCACAGATCACTTTTAGCTATAAAGTCCTTGAGGGAGGGGTAAATCTCATCCCTTGGCTCCCTGTACCAAACCAAACTCACTGCCATCGACTCAACTCTAACTCACAGTGACCTTGTAGGACATGGTAGAACTGTCCTGGGAGTTCCGAGACTGTAACATTTTGGGGGGAGTAGAAAGACCCATGAGATCCCTAGTGTTAGAATAATAACTAATAAGCTTAAGTGATGAATAGAGGTTTTCTGAATTGGATAGCTTTCCTGGATTTTACTTGATGCCACAAAGCCCATTTCATCAGCTTTAGGCAGAGAGGTGACAAATTCTATTTTTCCAATTAATATTTTATCCCCTGATTTCAAAATCAAAATTCCAGATTTGAATGCTGGTGCCAGCTGTGTGACTTTGAGCAATTGACTTAACCTCTCTGTGGCTCCACTTCTTCACTTGGTAAATCGGGATGATGGGATGATGATGCGTCCCTTAAATAATTGTGGTGAGGATTGTATGAGTTGCTAGAATCATGCCTGGCAAATATTATTATCAAGAAATCCAACCTGTCACATAGCATAAATACACTGCCTAGAAATATGTTTAAAAGGTTAGAGTTTATTCAATCCAAAGTTTTCAAATACCAGGTAGAAAGAAGTAAGTAATCAATGATCAGTCTACTCGGAGGTGCTATTTTTAGTGATCCTTCTTCCATGGCTTCCAAACAGTGTAACTGTGGGAAACTGGGTCTGTCCAGAAGATGTGCTCCTAACGATCATGGCAAGGATGCCTTGCTGATGAGGATACCTGGAGGCTCAGTGATTATCTGAGACTTTTATTCCCAAGAGTACAGCTTTTAAGTTCCTACTCACACGATCAGCTATTGCAATCAAAAATCCCGATCATAATGGCTAAACCTTTGAAGAAGAGTCTGGGACCCCAGTGAACACTCTTCTAAGCCTTGGCATTGAGAATCTCCAGGCCCAAACTTCCTTCACACAGGATAAACTGCTTTGTGGGAACCCTGAAGCCTTTTTCTTTCCGTGATGGCAGCTGAAACTTTATCAGGCCAATGGGGATGCTCTGGTGCAGTAGACTGGTGGCGCTGTTGCGTAAGGATTGGACTACCAATCACAAGCTTGGCAGTTCAAACCCCAGCTGCCCCTCTAGGGCTGAGGTTCTCAACCTATGGATCGTGACTGTAACCCCTTTGGGGGTCAAATTACTTTTTCACAGGAGTCACTAAGACCATCAGAAGGATCCGAGACACCACTCCTCTCTCCATCTCCAGGCAGTCTGCCCACATGCAGATACACCCCCATAGGAGTACCCAGCGTGAACACCGTTAGCCATGCTATACCATGCTTCAAGACAAAAGTTCATTTATTTGTAATTAGAAATAAATATATCACAATCTATGATTACATACTGCTTTTGGGATTAATCACTATGCTTTAATTATGTTCCATTTGTAACGATGAAAATATACCCTGCATATCAGATAGTTACATGACGCTTCCTAACAGTAGCAAAATTATAGTTCTGAAGTAGCAACGAAAATAATTTTATGGTCACCAAAACATGAACTGTATTAAAGGGTCACTATATGAGGAAGGTTGAGAACCACTGCTCAAGGGAAATATGAGGTGATCTCCTGATACAGTGATTTACAGCCTTGGAAACCCAATAGCGGGTCGCTAAGGTTGGGGATCAGCTTGATGGCAGTGAGTCAGTGTTGTAAAATCTCTAGAGAATAATCCAACTTCCTCCTTTTTGTCATCATAAGCTCTGTATTACTATACACATCTGTCTGTCCTTCTCCAGGGCAAGCTCTGAGGTATTAAAGTCCTTATCAGATCATGAACAATCTCATTTACCCGCCTAACAGGCAAGTTCAAGATTAAAGTTGAAAGCCGAGTCAAGCCACCTAATTTATTTTTCTTTCAAAACAGATGCATTTGTTCTTTGGGTACTCCATCATATTTTTAATATTCTTGATCAACACCATAATTCAAATACACCAAGTCTTCCTTATTCATTGTCCAACTACCACATCCATATGAGGTAATTGTCAACACTATGGCTAAGTCAAAGCTACCTAATTTAAGAATCAGCATAAACTATTCCTGTGGAGGTGCCGGCTTCTTTGGGTTAAATTCTTTAATTTTTGCCTTATTAGAAAGCTATGTACTCAACAAATGTTAAGTGAATGCATGAACATTTCCCAAGAAGCACACAATGGGTTACTAGGTCTCCCAGAGCCCTAATTATAATTGTGTAGATTTCAGGAATGTGCCGCATCATAAGAACTCCTTGATGGAAATCTAAGCTGGTTTAGACTTTCAAAGAACAGGACAGCAGGGTAATTTCAAACACACCTTTGGAGAAGGTATGATTGAGTTTAATTCAAGTGGGGTGCAAGAAGCATATTAGAAGTTGGAAATACATAGACTCAGATGAAGTGGACCTATGTCCCACTAGAAGTCACACCAGCATCATCAACAAGTCTTTTATTTTCAAGAGATGGTAAGAGTTATGACAGTGGGAACTCTGAACAAGATGCTCTGACCTCTATCAGGATGAGGAAGGGTAAGTGTTGCATGCAGTTGTTGCAGTCGGATGGGTCTTGAGCTGTATCTTACAGGCAAAGATTTAAGCAAAAAAGGAAAAGGAAAATGTGTTAGCCCAGGTAGAGCAGAGAAACAAATTCATAGACACTCATATGGGTATAGGAAAGAGCTTTATATACAAGAGCAATTGAACATTGAGAAAATATCCCAGCACTGTCCAGATCTAGTCCACAAGTCCAATGTTAGCCTATATGTCTGATACCAATCTATAAAGTCCTTTTCAGACTCATGAAACACATGCCCTGATGCCAAATTCAGGAAGATCACAGGTCAGTGGGTGGGAAGTCTTGTGGATCCAGTGGCATTGTAAGCATCTCAGCAGGCTTCTCCACGTGGCTGCTCCAGCACAGGGCTCTAGTGTAGTTCCATGTGTCTTGTTAGCTGCATTGTCTTCCAGGGAGTCAGCCTTGTCAGTAGAGAGTCTCTAAGGGAGTGAGCTGAGAGACAGTGTCTCTACCCTCCAAGGAGGAATACCCAAGTTCCTAGAATCTTCAGGAGAAGGCCATGCCCACACAGAGACCCCATAAGCTATCACCTGATTAATAGGCTCGACTCCACCCATTCACTCTTAATCCTCTCAAATTGACAAACAATTAAATGGCTGCCACGGAGAACAATCCAGACAGAGACTACAATAAGTGCAGGCTTGTGTAAAGTACACTATGTACATGCCCAGCAACATGAACAAAGTTTGATGTCGTCAGTGCGGAGCTGAGATCCATATGGCTGTGTGTACATAACTCGAAAAGGGTTCCACTTATCATGAGAATAATACTGAGCTTCAAGCTATGGGACTGCAAGTTAATGACTCTTGGATTTATGTTTTACTGTTTTCACAATGTGCCCAGAGTAATTTTTCTAATCAGTAAATATATCTGTTGGGTCAAGGAAAATTATACCCAGTAACAAATTATTCATGATCTTTTAAAAAAATTTTAGTGTGAATTGGGTGAAGGTTTTGAATTAATTAAAAGTTTATTGTGCCAACCTGGCCAATAAACACATGTGGGGTTAATTGAAGCTCGGTAAGCCTCGCCTTTCTAGTTCTCGGGTCTCTTGCCTTCTGATGATCAGACCAGGGTGCAGCTGCCCTGCTCCAGCTGGCAAGGATGACTTCATGCAAGATAGCCCCAAGGAGAAGCCGCATGGGCCTACCCCCATGCAGCCCTGGGTGCTGGAGCAGCCGTGTGGAAACCCCTACCAGCGCTGAGATGCTTACACGCTCACTGATTCAGCTTTCCTCCTGCAGTCGGCATCATTGCTTGTGTTTTGTGAGATGGAGGAGGACTTTGTGGATTGGTGGTAGACATATGGGTTAATGTTGGACTTGTGGGCTTGGGCAGCATTGGGTTGTGATGTTTTCTTGGTGTGTACTTAAAACTCTCTCTTATACATGAGTTTCTGCGGATTTGTTTCTCTTAAGTACCCAGATTAACACATGTTTTGCTTTACAGAATTCATTACAGTCACCACAAAGTACCGGCACCCACACTCCTCCTGTTTCCTGTTTCCAGGTCTAACTTTTCTACCTTCCTAACTTTGTCCTTTAGCAAATGCTGTCCTTTTGATCTCAAATGGCCAGTGATTCTAAGGAAAGCTTACCTCCCTAATCGTACTGTTCACTTTATACACAAGTCTTTCGTTGGACTGAAATCGGGTCACAGGAGTAGTTCCAGGTCTGAAGAATGACTAGGAGCCATTGTTCTGCGGGTTCCACCTTTCACTATCTGACCAAGAAGCCTCGCCTTTATTTATGATTCTGAATTGTATCTACAATTTTCTCCCAGTGCAACCAGGATTTTCTAAAATATTCCCTTTCAAAGCAGTCAGTAGTGATAGCTGGGTATCATCTAGTTCTAGTCTCCGAGTCATAGAAGCTAAGATTCATGTGGTTGATTAGTCCATTGCACTGTCTCCGTGCGTCTTAGATTTCCTTTACTCTTCTTTCCTCCGGAGAGGGTGAGACCAATTGTTGCCTCTGATAGCTACTCACGAGTTTTTATGACCCCACTTGCTACTCACTAAAGGAGGATTTAGAATCCTGTCTTTGGGGTCTATGCTATGTCAATTGACCTTGGTGTCTCTTGAAGACTATATGATCCATGATCTTTTAATAACGTTGTATTTTCTCTCTCAATTATATCCGCTGTGTCTGAGACTGGGGGATGTTCATTCTTGTGGGTTTTGAAGGAAGTTTTTGAGGATTTTACAGTGGAGAGAAAAGAAAGGTGGCAGAAATATGCATTGACCCGGAAAGCTTCTGCTCATAAACGTTGTTTGTTGTCAGTGCCATCCAGTCGGTTCTGACCCATAGCGACCCTGTGTACAGAGAATGAAGTGCACTGCTCATAACAGACGCATCCATTGTACTTTCATCTCTTGACAAAGCGTGGTATGTGGTCAAGCCTTCTATCCATAGGCTAGCGAATATATTCTCGCCATCAAGCTGGGTCTGGTAAGAAGAGACAGCAGCTATTTGGAACAAATTATTTTATCTCCCACCACCATTCGTTGCCATCGAGTCAACTATTAATACGTGGAAATGTCAGAGTGCAAGTCTGCGCCTTAGGATCTTCAGTGGTTGACTGAGACCCTGTAACCATGGTTACAGAGCTGCCAGACCTCTCTCTCTGGAGGTAACTCTGGATAAACGCAAACTGTGTGCATCCATTTGCCCCACCAGGAGCCCCTTATCTGTAAGAAGAGTGAATATTTACCACTTGACAGAATTCCCAGGAAAGTCAGGAATTAAATTTCTCTGTTTCTACATGGCAACACTTGGCTGGAACTGAGCTTCAGCTTCATCCTTTAGACCAAAAGTGCTTCCTACCAGCTTGTCACAGCCCCTCCCTAGTCTATTTGTTCATGGGTTGACATTCCTTGCCTGGCTCCAGATAGCAAATACATGTGTGGCAAATAAGAATAGTCTGGCGATCTGCTTTGTTGTTGTTGTTGTTGTGTTTGTTTTTAAAGTGCTTTTATAGGTGTCCTCGGAGGCCTGGTGGCTTCGTGGTCATGTTACACTCTTCCTTGTAAGCTAGTCCTGGGGATCTTCAATTCACCTGCTAACTGGAAAGGTGCAGGTAAGTCTGGGAGGACACACTTTTAAGCATTTACTGAGCTGAATGCAATAGTGAAAGTACACTTGGAAAGACCCAGGTGAGTGTGTCCTCTCAGAAAGGGAAGAAGAGAACACACACCAACTTCAAGGGAACTGAGGGGTGTTTGTAAGACCATTCTTCTTTAAGGGGAGCCGTAATTCCTCTCGGAAGCCTAACTGCGGTCCCAGCCGATAACTGGTCCAAGTCCTGGAACTTCCCTCTTCTGGTCACAGGGTCTCAGTCTATTGTGTGATTATTTTCTTCAGGTGAGTTTGAGCAGTGTGATGGGTGATGAAATTGTCTGGCCTTGTGTTTTCTTCCGGTGAGCTTGAGCGTAACAGGTGACAGACTTCCCTGGGCTTGTTCGGGCTTGTCCTCGCTTGTCCCCAGCTGCAACTCAAGGAACCATTGCCCTGATAATACTTCCACTCAGTTCTAGCTACCTAAGGGAGCTGCAGCTGGAATCTTTCGGAAAGCAGGTGTCAATTCATTGTGGTTACTGCCTGCTATTCAGGGGTAATGTTGCCCTACCTACCTAGAGGTCACATCCTCCCCACTAAACTCTCCCTTGAAAGGAATAGTCTGACTGGTCAGAGGTGTTCAAATGGATAGGTTGGTACCCTTGTTTCAGTATCATTTGAAGGTGAAATTTCTGCAGCCTGGAAGATGCAAACTTGACAAGGAGGTTTAAAATATCTACAATTACTCAATCGCTATGGCAGGGCCCAAAAGTAGTAAAAACCAAGTAAAACTGGGTGGAAGGTAACTTTTTAAAAAGCATTTTATTGGGGGGGGGGGGCTCTTACAAATCTTATAACAATTCATCGTTCAATTCTATATAGTACACTTGTACATATGTTGCCATCAACATTACCAAAACATTTTTTTCTACTTGAGCCCTTGGTATCAGCTCCTCTTTTTACTCCTTCCTCCCCCACCTCATGAATCCTCAATCAATTATATATTGTTATTGTTATGTCATACCTTATACTCTCTGTTGTCGCCCTTCAGCGACATTTCTGATATTTGTCCCCCCCGGGGGGGTGGGAGGAGAGTGGCTACATTTCCAACCTTGTGATGGGTTCCCACATTCTCCCCCTTCCCTCACCCCACAACCTCCGCCTACCCTCATAATATTGCCACTCTGACTAGTGTTCCTTAGGTTTTATCTATCCTGAATCCCATGTGTCAAGAGTTCTTATCTCTACCAATGTGTGTACTCCAGCCTAGCCAGATTTATAAAGTAGAGCTGGGTCATCATAGTGGGGGCAGGAGGAAGCATTCAAGTCCCATCCCATGATCCTGTTAGTTCACTGCTCCATACAGGTATGTTTCCTTCAAGGTTTGGCTCCCTGAGATGGCATTTGGTCCCTCTCTTCCTTTCCTGTGGGACATAAATAATACCCTCCCCATGGGTGTAATAGTATCCTGTTCCCCCTTCATCCTCAGGGGTTCTGTGGTAGTCACCTAATCTGGTGTCAATTTAAGGATTGAGAGTGTAGGGGTGGAGTCTAGGCTGTCAATCTGGAGATAGCCAATGAGACTTCTGTGTGGGCACGGCCATCTCCTGAGAATTCTGGGAAATGTGTTACACCTTCTTGGAGGGGGAAGATACTTCTCTCTCTCTGCAACTCCCTGGGAGACATTGAAGAAAACAAGCAACATGGACGCAACCAGACTTCAGAAGCTGGAGAAGCCACAGAGAGACCCCTGCCAGTGCTGAGATGCTTACAACGCCACTGGATCCAAAGACTTTCTACCCACTGGCTTGTGATAGTCCTGCATTTGGCTTCATTGTATGTGTTTTATGAGTCTTAAGAGAACTTTATAGATTGGTATCGGACATATGGGCTAATATTGAACTTATGGATTTGATCTGGACTGGGCTGGGATGTTTTCTCAATATTCAATTGCTCTTGTATATAAAGCTCTTTCTTATACACATATGTATGTCCATGGATTTGTTTTTCTAGTCTACCCAGACTAACTCAGTTTCATTTTTGTTTTGTTTTGGTTTTTTATTTGTTTGTTTTTCTCTCTTTTCTCCTTTTTCAGTCAACTGCCATATACATCCCTGGGTTGGATCATGCCCCTGCCAATGTGCCTGGACCCCAACCCTGGATTTATGTATTAAATAGCTTCTCCTCTATGCCATTGTACTTTTTGAGCTTACCTCAGTGGACTCATGTTGTACTTGACTCTTTGTACTTGGCTAACTTCTCTTAGCATAATTTCATCCAAGTCTTCCCATGAGACAATGTGCTTCACGGATTTGTCACTGCATAGTGCTCCATTGTATGTATCTACCAGAGCATTTTAATTTATTTGTCAGTTGATGGAAATTTAGATTGTTTCCAGGTCTTCGTGATTGTGAACTGCCCCTCAATGAACACTGGAGCACAGATGTCTGGTTGTGGTCTGTTTCTTACTTCTTCTGGGAATATGCCCAGTAGGGGCGGGTTGCTGGATCATATGGTAGCTGGATTTCCATCTGCTTTAGGTATCACCAGAACAATTTCCATAGTGGCTGCCTGTATCTATAGAACCGCCAGCAGTGGATGAGAGTTCCTATCTCACTACACTCCCTCCAGCACTTGTTGCTTTCTGATTTTTTGAATTGGGATATCTTTGAGTTTGTCAGGTAGTATCTCAGAATTGTTTTAGTTTGCATTTACCTTATGATCGGTAACATTTTCTCATATGTTTATTGGCCATTCAGATTTCCATCCTTGTGAAACTTCTGTTCAAGTCTTTTGCCCACTTCCTCAATGGGCTCTTTGTTTTGCTTTTTCTTGTTGTACTCTAGCAAAATATTGTCCATTTTAGTAATAAGTGCTTTGCCTGATGTGTCATTGGTAAAGATGTAGACTCTCTTGGCAAAGTCTTGCGATGTGCACAGATGTTTTATCTTCAGTATATCCTATTTTTCAATTTGCTTCCTCTGTGTTTGTGTCCTTCCCTATTTCTAATAGCATGAGTATTCTCTGTGCCAAAGTTCTGAAGTTTGCTCCATCTCCCTCATTGATGGCCCTAATAGATTGGGGTTTTATCTTGAGTTCTGTGACTACCTTGGCTATTCTTGTGCATGGAGGGAGGTGAGGGTCTTGCTTCATTTTTCTGCAGGTAGATATCCATTTTTAACCAGCACCACTTGTTGAAGAGGGCATCCACTTCCCATTTGATATTTTTTGGGCCCTTATCAAAGATCAGTTGTCTGTATGTTGATATTTTTATTTCGTTTTTCCCAGTGATCTGAGTATCCGTCGTCATACCAATACCACACTGTTTTGACAAATGTGACTGTTTAATAAGTGTTAAAGTTGGGTAAAGAAAGCCCTCCTACTTTGTCCTTCTTCTTGAAGGGTTCTCTGCTAATTCTGGGCTTTTTCCATCTCCATATGAAGTTGGTACTCAGTTTTCCAATTCTTTGAAGAATTGTGATGATATTTCTATTGAGACAGATTTAAACTTATAGAGTGCCTTGGGCAGAACTGACATTTTAACTATGAGTCTTCCTATCCACAAGCATGGGATATTCCTCCATTTGTGGAGGTCACTTTTGGTTTCTTGTGATAGTGTTCTGTAGTTTTCTTCATACAAATCTTTTGGGGGGTTTTTGGTTAGGTATATTCCTGGTGCTTGACTATTGTGAAGGGTATACTACGTTTATGATATCCTCCTCCGTGACCTCGTCCAGTGTATAGAGCAAATCAATACACTTCTGTTTGTTGAACTTGTATCCTGCCATTCTGCCATATTCTTTTATCTCTTCCAGCACTCCTCTTGGGAAACTTTTGGGATTTTCAGTATATAAAATCACATCATCTGCAAATAATGATAGTTTTAAATCTTCTTTCCCCAGATGAATTCCTTTAATGTTTTTCCTCTGCCTGTGTTGTTAGCTAGGACTTCCAAGATGAGGTTGAATACAAGAAGGGACAAAGGGCATCCTTACCTGGATTGTTTTTTTCATCTTTTCTCCATTGACTACTACACTGGCTGTTGGTTTTTCACATATGGTTTGTATTATATTGAATTTTCCTCTCATTACTATCTTCTTCGATGTCTTAAATAAGAATAGGTGTTGGACATTATCAAATGCTTTTTCTGTGTCTATCAATGGCATCATGTGATTCTTATCATTTTTCTTGACATTGTGGCGAATAATGTTGATGGATTTTAAGACGTAAAACTGTCCCTACATCCCTGGAATGAATCCCACTTGGTCATGAGGAATTATTCATTATATATATTTTGTATTCTATTAGTCAATATTTTGTTCAGGATTTTTGCATCGGTGTTCATTAGAGATATAATTCTGTAGTTCTCAATTCTTGTCAGATTCTTGCCTGCTTTAGGTATCAGTGTTATGCTGGCTTCATAGAAAAAATATGGGAGTTGCTGTCCTTTTCTATGCTCTGGAAGAGTTTGTGTAGGATTGGTGTGAATTCTTCCCTGAATGCTTGGTAAAATTCTCCTGTGAAGTCATCTATCCCAGGGGGATGTTTTAGTTGGTTATCCCTAGATACACTTATTCATTCCTTCTGCTGCTAGGAGTCTGTCGAGTTTCTTGATGTCCATCAGGGATAATCTAGGAAGGGATTGTTTTCCAAGTATTTGCCCATGTTTTCCAAGTTTTTTAATTCATTGGAGTGCAGGCCTTTGTAGTGCTGTGTAATTAACCTCTTAATTTCATTAGGTTTCTTTGTAATTTCCTCTGGTTCATTCCTCATCTTGGCTATTAATGTTTGTTCCTTCCTCTCTTTGCTTAGGTTTTCCAAGAGTCTATGGATCCTGTTATTCCTTTTTGCTGCATTAATTTTTTTCACATTGTTTTCTTGTTTTCCCACTCAGTTTTCTCTGCCTTGATTTTTATTATTTCTTTTATTTTGCTATTAGTAGGATTATTCTGTTGACTCTGCTCTAGTTGCTGGAGACTTTGTGACAGAGTATCAATAATAAGTCTCTCTTCCTTTTTCATGTGTGCATTTATCACTATTAAGCTTCCTCTAGTAACTGCTTTTGCTGTGTCCCAAAGGTTTGGGTACATTGTATTCTCATTCTCATTGGTTTCTAAAAACTTACTAATTTCATCTCTGATCTGGACCAGTATCCACTCATTTTGCAGTCGGGAGTAATTCTTCCTTCAATTATTTACCCTTGTTTTCTTAGCCATTCTTTTATTAATTTCCAGCCTTATTGCACAGTGGCCTGAGAGGGAAGTATGAGTGATCTCTATACGATCTTTATATGTGCCTGAAAAGAATGTGGGGTGTGTTTTTTTGCATTTGAGTGAAGAGTTATAAAAATGTGTATTATGTCAAGTTGCCTAATTGTAGAGTCTAGTTCTGTAGCTTCCTTGTTATGCTTCTTTCCCTGTAATCTATCTTTCTCAGAGAGCAGTGTACTAAAGTCACCTACTATGATTGTTGAGCCTGTGATTTCATTTTTCATCGTTTGGAGAATTTATTGAAATTTACAGGTCTCTTGTGCAAATATATATTTATTATGCCCCTGGTTCTTGGTCTACTGTTTCCTTGGACATTATATAATACCCTTCCTTATTACCTGTTATGGTTGATACCTTAAGAGCAGTTCTGTCAGAGAATAGGATTGAAACCCCCCACTTTCTTTGAATTGCTGTTTGTTTGGCATATTTTTCACCAGCCTTCAATCATCAACCTAATTTGATCTGTGAGCTAGAGATGTACATCTTGTAGACAACAGAAAAATGAGTTATGTTTTCTTTCTTTAAATGGGTATGTTCAGTCCATTGACATTCAGAATGATTTCAACTCTGGACTTTGTGATGCCATCTCCTACCTTTTGTGTTGGGTATTTACTACCTCCCTTCTTATCATTGTGGTGTGTGTATGTGGGTCATTCATGCCTTTTCACTGTTGAGCTAATGTTATCTTGGGGGCTGTTTGGTGCATTGACCTCTGGGTGGCGTTGCTCTATGTTGTGGTCTTCTATTTGTGCTCGGTGCATGTTGTTCTTCTGACCATAGTGGCTGGTAAGAATTTTTGTAGCGCTTGGTTTTTTTTAATGTATTCTTTGAGACTTTCCTTGTCCAGAAAATCTCGTACTTCTCCATCTATTTTGACAGATAGTTTGGCAGGTTAGAGGATTCTTGGGTTGGCATTGTTCTCGTTCAACTTTTTGAAGATGTTACTCCATTCTCTCCTCTTCTTCATGGTATCTACCAATAGGTCTAAGCATATTCTTATCTGAGTACCTTTATTTCCCTTACTGCTTTTATGACTTTCTCCTTTTCCTTTAATTTGCATTATTTAACTGACTCAGTCTAGTTGGTGTCCTCTCTGCTTCCTAAATGGTTGCCTGATTCCCATTCAGTAAGCTGGGGAAGTCTTCTCCCAGAAATTCCCTCGATATTTTTGCAGTTGACTCCTTCATGTGTCTTATACTGGTAAGTCAATCAGAATGTTGTTCCTCCTCATAGCATTAGACAATATTCTTAGGTTTTTGATTAATTCAAAGTTTTTTGATTAATTCAAAGTTTGACGCTTTCCCATTTGTTGAAGTCTGCCTGGTTCTCTTCCAGGTCACTGGTACAGTTTTCCACTTCTTCTAGTCTACCGGTGAAGTCTGTTAGCTTGTTATTTGCTTTTGTTACCTCATCCCTTAACTCTTATATTTCCCTTTGGCGTGTGGCATGTATTTGCTCTATCATTTCATCATTTTTCTGTATTACTTCCTTCATATCCTGTATGACACAGAGCAGCATTCTGAAGATTTCTTTCTGTGGTAGATCAACATCTGCTGCTTCTATGCTTCTGAATCTATTAGATTCAGAACTTATTCCAACATTGCATTTTGGTTCTGTTTTTTCACTGAGGTTGTTGGGGCTCACTGCTGTCTGCATGTTGTTTTAGAGATGCTCGGCACCATTTTCAAGAGAGTCAAAAAGCACTGGGCTCTCTCTTTGGGAGAGTTATAGGAGTGCTTCTTCAGACTGCCTCCAGCTAACTTTGCTGGGTGCTGGGCAACCTCTTTATCCCACTGGGGTTTCACTCTCTCTATAACCAACAGATATTCTGATATTTGGAGGGCAACTTTTTTGGCCCTCTTGGGGAATGCTGGTTGGATGGTTGCAAGCTGTGTGGATGGTGCTGTACAGGTTGATCACATGAGAAGCCACAGTGGTGTGGCCCATGGTGGTGTGGAGTGCCTCTGAGGGTGTGCAAGGGTGCCCACTGTGACAGGAGAGCCATGGAGGTGGACACAGTGCCAGCTAAGGGGTAGAGTACTTAGGTGGCAAGGAGCATCCTGTAAGGCTGTAAGGGGTTCCTGAAGCAGAGTTGAGTGCTTCAGAAGACTGGTTGTACTGTCTTTGGTGATGTGGAGCACTGTGGGGGGCAGGTGCAGGCAGAAGTTACCCCAGCTGCATCAAGCACCACAGCAGGTGGTCAGAGTTTCAACAGCCACGTGAAGTACAGTGGAGGGCTGGCAGAGCTGCCTTAAGGGGTATGAAGCCCTGAAGAAGGTGGGAGATACTTTCCCCAGATGCATGGAGGCTGATGGAGTTGTCCTAAATGGTGAATGTACCCTGGAGGCCCACTGTGTTGGGAGAAAAGAAAAACAAACAGAAAAAACCTGATCCAGTCACAACTGGAATTCCAAGCAGGATGACAAATTTTAATCCATTTATCCTGCTCCTAAAAGTGTATACAAGGTGTCATAGAATATATGGGGAACCCCCCACCCCCATTTACTATGATGTGTGCCTGATCCTTGGGCCACACTAACAACCTCAAAGGCTTCAATTCTGGGAATATACCTGGAAATTTAGAAAAAGCTTGAAAACATCTAGGAAAATGCCTACTGTCATTGACTGTGACACTTTTAGTGGTTGAGGTATGTGAAAATGTTCCTAGTCTATAGCAGGTTTACTTTCCCATGAAGAACGGAGAGGGAAAACTAGACCATAAGAGCAAGGGAAGGTGGACTGATTCGATCTGGGATACATATATGTGATCTGGCTAATCATACCTCCAATAGATTTGTTATAAACCTCTAAGAGCTGTGGTGTGGCAAGAGGAAATGAAAACAGTAAGGCTGCTATGTTATAATCCTGACTCCCAGAAAAAAGATGCAGGAAGGCTGGAGAAAGAAAGGCAAGGTTTAAAAAGGTATCTGTGAGACAGAGGCACTTTGAAGGGTCTTATGGCAAATCCTGCAGTCATTCAAATTGGCTCTCTGCACCAGTGCTTGAGATAGGGCTACCAAAAAGTTGTCAGACTCAATTGGGGTTAAACCCCCCCCCCCCCAAAAAAAAATACACACTGGGAAGTGAAAAACCAAATCTTAGCAACCGGGGAACCCATCCATGCAAGATCTTTCAATTTCATTGATAATACTGCAAGAACAACAAAACTTCAGGCACACTCTGTCACTTATACACAAAACACAATTGAACAGCTAAACAAACAACTCAACGATACAACAATAGTAGGACTAACTTTGCAACCCAAGAATTACAGACTCGATTTCTTCTTCAACAGTGATTTCAGGGGTTCAAACAGTTTATACTTGCAGTTAGATGAAGTCAAGTCTGAAGAAGGACTGTTGGCGCTCTTACTTCAGGAAAACTGGGTCCAGGACAGGTCTGCTGCTCGCTTAATAGCTGTGGGAGTAGAGAGGAGAACACATGAAGGCCCGACCCTCACGGGCTTGGTTATTAATTGGTTCCTACCTTCTGGTCTTTTACCAGGCAAGACTCACGGCCATCAAGTTGATGCCTACATATGGCGGCCGTATAAGACAGAGGAGAACAGCCCCCTGTGAGATTCTGAGGCTTTAACTGTTCACAGGAATGGAAAGTCTGGTCTTTCTTCCTAAGAGCAGCTGGTGGTTTCAAACTTCAGACCTTGCAAGTCACAGGCCAACATGTAACCACTACACCTCCAGGGCTCCTTACTAGGCCACAACTGGATTACTATAAGGGGACATTCCTTCTATAAGTATTTCTACCTCAAGAATCGGTCCAATTATAGACCATAGAGTCCTTCTGAGGTCCTGGCTTAAGAATCATCTTTACTGGGGTTACATTTTTCGTGACCCCTAGGGAGCCATCAGGCCAAACCTCTGAGGTCAATGTTTGTAAGTTCTGGGGGCAATTCCCCTAGCTTTTCACAAGAGGCAATAGCTAACATCCATGGAGATTAGACTACAGAAAACAAAATTTTGGCTTTTACTCGGATTAAAATGTTTCTTCCCCAAAGTGGGGAAGGTGATTCAGGAATCACCAAGAACAGGTTAGGAAATAAAACACCTCCCCATGTATAGGGAAGTGGGAGGGTCAAAATGCTCATTTACCCTCAATTCCCTTAACCATGTGGTGGTCTAAAGAGAGGAGACCTGAGGGCCATAAAACTGAGTCAGTTGCTCCACTCTCCAGTCAAAAGGAAATGGTCTTACCAGAGACATCAAGAGACCCAGGGCTCCTCTGGAAGGATCGTTAGTACTCTGCAATTGGCACCAGCTGTCACAGTGAACGAGCCAAGGCCCCGTCACTCTCAAGATGTCCCACCTGTCAGGCGAACCAGGGCTGGGCAATCACAGGCCAATTGTCCAAGAGAGCCACACTGGATGCTTGTCAGAAGAACCTAAGTGCTGCCGCATCTTTCCCCTCTGCCTCTGACGGCCTTCCTGCTTCCCAGGCCAATGACCAGTTTCTCCACACTCGAAGGAGGGCCTGATGTGCCTTCCAGGACCTCTGAATAGAAGAGAAAACCAGGCATTTGCAGCAATTGTTGTTCCTCTCAATTTAGCCTTTCACCATTCCGTCCTCTCCCCCTCCACATCCTGGTGATTAATACCGATGTAGTTATTGTCAAAAGATCATTAGATTCTCGCTGTGGCCCTAAGGCTTTCCTTTTTAATTTCCTTCGGACATTGGGGACAGATTCATTAATAACATGGGTGTTCGGGACTATCATTCTTCAGGAGGGTTGGGGTCTCAATTGGTAAATTTCTGCATGGCTTCAGCTGGCTCCTGAATGCCTGGATTTTCTTTGCCATCCTCAGAGATGTCAGCTAGCTCAGGATTGTGAACTGGCTTTGTTAGGTTTCTGGGCTGGTTTGCTTGGTTCTTTCTTGTCCACGCTGAAAGAATTCATGGGTCAGAAGCACTTGTGTAAATCCAAGTTACTTTTCTGAGGGAAAGGGAAGTTTTAGGTATTAGAGCCTGGCAAATGTGCAAGGCCACATGGCAGGGGCCAGGGGAAAGTTCACGATTGAAAATGGCCATTTCAGCCAAGCTCGGGAAACCACGTGGAAGGAATGCTGGAACAGGTGCATGGAACGAAGCATGCAGAACCAAGAGCAGGAAATCCAAGAGAGTGAGTGGGTGCGAGCGGGCACACACGCTGGAGGAATATCACCCTCCGACCTGAAAGAGGGCACCCGAACAAGAGAGAAGCAGCCTGTCCTTGGCCTGCTGTTTCCCCTCCCATCCCCACTCTCTGGGGAGGTGTGGATGAGGGTGTTGGCCAATCTGATTGGCTGAGTTGAAGTGCACCTCTGCTCATGCTCTGTTCTGGATTTTCCCACAGTTGTCTAATTAGTGTACCTTGCACTGGTGTGCTCAGTTTTGTTTAGCATAGGTGTTCAGCGGACACAACCTCCTTTATCTCTAATCTAGCTATCTTTCTGTTTGATCGATATTTCCTTCCTGCATTCTATCACGCAAGTCTGCATATAATCTCTAGCTGCTCTCCCTGCATTTCCAGCCTGCCCTGGCTGGTAATCCCACCCAGGATCATTATCAGGGACAGCCTGTTCTCCATGCACTAGCTGTGGGTTATCCACATGAAGATTACCTGCCCAATGACAAGCAGCATCAAGGAGTCTGTACTTTTTATCAGGGCAGCATGTAACAGATAGAATAACCATCAGATTTTTCCAGGACACGTCAAAGATGGTAGCTAAGTTTGGGAGCTCATCAATATACTGACCATGGCCCCTGGAGAAACGTCTAAGCTTATCTTTGCACGTTTTTAGCTCTCCCATACTAAAGGGGACCTGTTCTCTAACAATGCCCCTGTCATTTCGGGGGTTGTCCTACAAGGGACACAATACAGGGTGCAATGGGGTATTCCCAGGAGCATACAACACACTGCACCCTCAGTTAGAGCTTCTACGTTATCAGAATGGAATCCAGAGTGAGGAGGGGAACAGATGGGGTAGACACGTCTCCAGTTACTCCCAGTGGGACTTCCAGCTTAGGGGGACTGTTATGCCATACTGGGAACACATCTCCACATGGTCCCTTAACAAAATGAAGGCTTGAACAGAGGGAACATCAGACCATTTCTCTTCTCTTCCACAAAAAGGGGTCCAGTTGGAGGATTGTATTAAAGATTGGGGTGCCCCCTTCTAGCCACCGTACCCCATCACTCAGTATATACTGAGACCAGACAGTGTTACAAAAAATACATAAGCTTTTGCTTTCTGGGGGAATCAAGTTGCAAGTGAAGCTTTTTCCAGTTTTTGAGGAGACTCTCCAAGAGATTCCTAGGATTCTGGGTGTGCCTGGTTCCGGCCCATGATGCTGAATCTAAGGAAGAAGACAATGGAGTTTCTAGGAAGACACACAGGGGCAGTTCTACGTGCCCTGTCGTCACTATGAGTCAGTAAGGACTTGATGGCAGTGAGAGGAGATGAGATTGGTTCAATTCTGGTTACAGCCAGACACGAAGGAAATCTTATATAGCTCAATTCTACTCCGCAACCCATGGCATAGCCATGAGCAGGAAATCAACCGGACGATAGCAACATGCTTCTTTCCTTTTGTTTTGATTGCTTTTTGCAACAATTTCTAATGCCCCAGAAGAATGTATTTTAAGAAAACAGAGACTCTGGCCACATAAGTTTTGTGTCAACTTTGCTGGGCAAGAGTCATTCGGCAGTTAAGATCTAGTAATCCCCATATTGCGACCTAACACACTGTAACCAACACCACAGAGGGATCTGCTATGAGCAGCTAATTCATTGCCAGAAGATTAAGGTGGGATGCAATACCCTTACTCAGATCAAAGCCCTGATGCAGTTGAAAATAAGTTTCATCAGGGGTATGCCCTGCTTCTAATATAAGTGAACACTATGGATAAGCTTGCATGGCTTTTTACAGGGTCTGAATCTTGCCTCGAGCTCATTGAACTCTGGTCCTTGGTCTTGAGCCACGGGCCTGCCCTATTGCCTGAGATCTTGGGAGTAGTCTGTGGCCTGTCATCTGACCTTACCACCTCCAAATTCATGGACTTATACAGCCTCAAGCCTGATCTGCTGACCTTGAAGTCACTCTATTGTGCAGCCACCAGCCTGTGGTCTTCCTGCTGACCTTAGTTTCATCAGCCAGCACAGCTATGTGAGTCAAGGGAAGTCTCCAGCCAAAGTCTGATGGTTGAACTTGGAATTTGCCAGTATGTGGACCTCTGCAACTGCATGAGTCATTTTCCCAATATGGATTTTTGTATGTATAGGTATATATAAGCATCGTTGTTTTTGCTTCTCTAGTCAACCCAGCCTAAGGTAGGCCACTACTATAGGCCTTTGGAGGATCCAGCAAGAGGCAAAAACTAGAGCAGCGGTTCTCAACCTGTGGGTCACGACACCTTCGGAGGTCAAACAACCTTTCACAGGGATAACCCGATTCATCACAGTGGCAAAATTACAGTTATGATGTAGCAAGGAAAATAATTTTATGGTTGGGTGGAGGGTGTCACCACAACATGAGGAACGGTATTAAAGGGTCGCAACATTAGGAAGGTTTAGAACCACTGAACTAGAGACCTGAGAAGGCCACCTCCGCCAACTTTAAGGCACTGACATCATCCTGGAGCCATAATAAAACTTCCTGTGGAAAGCCTGTTTGTAAAGCATTTCTGCTCCTTGACTTCTAAAACAGAAACCGGTATACTCCTCATGAGGCTGAAGCCCAGCCCCTGATGGGGCCCAGGGTTGATGAGAAGGAGGCATTCTGAAATGGGAGGTGTAGTCGCCTCTCCCCCTACCCCATTCCCCTCACTGCCACCACCCCAGCTTTCCTCCTGCCCACCCCCAGTCGTTGGCCTAAATTAAGTTTTCAAGAGGCAGAGCAACTCTGTGCTGATTTTTGCTAGAGAGCATTGAATTCAATAAAATATAATTATTGATTTAATTAAAGTAGCTGCTCGGTGAGAAGTGAAGCTTTCCTCATAGCCAACAGAGGTGGAAGCGCTCTCATACATTTCCAGGGTAGCTTCTGAAACAAATTGAGCTGGCTTTTTTTTTTTTTTAATAGGCTAATTCTAAGTCTGTCTTTGAAACGGATCCCCTAGTCATTCACATGCAGTGATTCAACCAGTGAATAAGGCATCTCTCTCACTGGCAGCCTTTCAGGATGGAAAGAGAAGGCTCTGGGAGCCCAAAGCCCAGACTGTGTGATGAATAATGCAGGAGCCTCCTTCCAATGCCCCTCTGCATTCTTTTCTGCTTCCTTTGACTTACATTTGAAAGCAGGGGAGTACTAGGGGCTGTCACACTGGGGGTGGGAGGGGAGCTCCATATCCTCTTCCTCTCCTCAGAAGAATCTGCCCAAAGAGAGCCAGCAGCCTTGGGAGGCAAGGAGGACTATAGCTCCACCCAGTGAGACACCAGAGTAAAGAGGAAGAAGCAGGAGCAGGGTGATGGGTGTAGAGGGTTGTATTTCTGGGCACACTGGAGCCCAGTTTTAAAGTAAACTTGAAAGCAGCCCCCGTTCCTACCACACCCTCCTCCCACATTACCACCTCTGAACGGCAGGCCTACCAGCACAGGCCCATGCATATATCCCAGCTACTAATGAAAGAGAATAATGATACATCCTCCGAGAAGACATTAATAAGGGGATGACATATTTTTAATTAAATGCCCTATGTAAAGTATTAATCCAGTCCCTCTGGGAAAGATAGTGGCATAATATGAGAAAATTGATATATATCTAGATGTGGGCATGCTCCCTCTCCCTTTTCTTTTCCCTCTCCCTTCTCTCTCTCTCTCTCTCTCTCTCTCTCTCTCTCTCTCTCTCTCTCTCTCTCTCTCTCTCTCTCTCTCTCTCTCTCTCACAGACACATACACACACACACACACACACACACACACACACACACACACAAGCATCCAGACACAGCTCAATCCCCACATATACGGGTCAAAAATGACTGCTTATAGATGCACACAGGGTTATTCCAGACAAAGTGTATTTAAATCTGTCTCTGTGATCACTAACTGGCTTGCAGACAAGTTCTCACAGTAAGGCACTTTTCTGAGGCTGTTTCAAAAGCAGGATACTTTTTTTAAGCCGTGGGGTCTGGGAGATCATTGTGAACACAGGGCTGCTATTTGAGTTCAAAAGACCACCAACCTAGCTGGGAAAAAAATGCTTTTATTGAAATATAAAAACTAGTGGAAAGATATCGTAGACTTACCATGGATGCAGTGGCAGTTACATCATCTGGTGTCAATTTGGGACTTGAGAGGATTAAGAGTGAAGGGGTGGAGTCTAGTCTGTCAATCAGATCATAGCCAATGAAGCCTCTGTGTGGGCCCCTCCTTATCCTGAGCATTCTGGGAACTCCTGTATTTTCCTCCTTGAAGGCAGGAGACACACTCTCTCTCGGCTGACTCGCTAGAAGACATTGCAACTGACAAGACACATGGAACTACACCTGAGCTGGAGAAGCCACATGGATCTACCTTAATGCAAGCAGAACTCTGAAGCCAGAGAAGCCACGTGGAGACCTCTCCCAGTGCCGAGATCCTTACTACAATGCCACTGGATCCCAAGACTTTCTACCCACTGGCCTGTGATCGTCCTGCATTTGGCATCACTGCATGTGTTTCGTGAGTCTGAAGAGGACTTTACAGATTCGTATTGGACATATGAGCTAATATTGGACTTACGGGCTTGGCCTGTACTGGGTTGGATGCTCTCTTAATGCACAATTACCCTTTATATAAAACTTTCTCTTATGCACATATGAATTTCTAAGGATTTGTTTCTCTAGTCTACCTGGACTAACACAGATGCTGTAACTACTAGAGTTGAAGTCTCCCATGGTGCAATCTTTAAGTGATTATGTTAAGTGATTATCTTGGTCTCAGCAAGCTTTTAGCTCAATGAATAACAAAAGTGGCCAGTTCAGATCATTCAACTCAAAGAACTGATCTTTCCATCAGTCTTTCAAGTAAGATTGTAACTAATGAAGATGATTTTATAGAATGAATCCTAACCAGGGTGGAGTCCTGAATTTACCAATATGATTCAGAAAGCAAGATCCAATCAAAAGAGTGACTTCCGAGGGGATCTATCAGGCCACTTAATGTCAAAGCAGAGAGGTCTGCTCAGAGGGTTACAGTAACTGTTTTATGGGATTTTAAGAAGTAATGTTGATAGATATCCTCAAAAGACACAAGGACTTATGATGAAGAAATTTTAAGAAAACTGAAAACTGCATTTGTGAGAAAATTGTACTGAAAAAAATTTCCCATTCCCATTCTCCAAGGGAAACAAGGACTGTCGTGGGAGATTTTCATGGGTAAACCTAACCTGATAATTTATAAATTATTATTTTTTCATGTCTTACACTGACCGATGTCTCCCTTCATCCACGTTTCTGTTGTTGTCTGTCCTCCAGGGAGGGAGTTATGTATAGATCACTGTAACTGGTTCCCCCTTTGTCCCCTCACCTTCCCCTACCCTCCTGATATCGCTACTCTCATTATTGGTCCTGAGGGGTTATCTGTCCTGGATTTCCCTGTGTTTCAGCCCCTATGTCTACCTGTGTACATGCTCTGGTCTAGCTAGTTGTATAACGTAGAATTGGGGTCATGGTAGTGAGGAAAGGAACCAATAAAGCACCAGAGGAAAGTTATATGCTTTGTCAGAGCTATACTGCACCCTGACTGTCTGGTCTCTTCCTTGTGAGCCTTCTGTAAGGGATGTCCAATTGTCTACCGATGGGCTTTGGGTCTCCACTCTGCACTCCCCCTCATTCACACTGACATGATTTTTTGTTCTGGGCCTTTGATGCCTGCTACCTGATCCCATCGACACCGGCTGGTATGCTTCTAGATGTGGAAGCTAGATTATCCTGCTTGTTTATCCTCAAGCCTGTAAGACTCCAGACGCTCTATCTTTTGATAGCCAGTCACCATCAGCTTTCTTCACCACATTTACTATGCACCCATTTTGTCTTCAGCGATCATGTCAGGAAGGTGAGCATCACAGAATAACAAGTTGTTCTTGCATTGAGGGAGTACTTGAGAGGAGGCCCAATGTCTGTCTACTACCTTGATGCTCAACATATAAATATATGTACATAGATCTACTTTCCTATCGTTACATATAGATATTTACATATACACATGTCTGTATTTAGACCTCTAAAATGCCCTTTGCCTCCTAGTTCTTTCCTCTATTTTCTTTCACGTTCTTCTTGACCCACTATCATGCTTAGCCTTCATTTGTGTTTCAGTAATTTCTCTCAGTTACACTGCCCTTGATCAAGCCCTACCAGGATCCTACACCCTCCTTGCCATATATTTTAGCTCATTTGTTGCTTCCTTGTCTCTCAGTTTGTTAACACCTACTTCCTTTCCCCACCTCCCCCATGTCCTGTCCCCCCACGAAACCATCAATCCCGTTGTTTCCTCCTTCTGTTGTTTACCCTGCCTATCTTATCTAGATTCACATGTAGAGATAATAATGAGCACAAAAACAAGGTAGAGCAAAATAAAACAACAAAAGAAAAACAAAAAGCAAGTAACAACAACAAAATAAAAAAAAAAAACAAGGACAAAAAAAGCCTACAAATAGTTCCAGGCCCTTTTGTTGACCTTTAGGGGTATTTTGCGGTTGAGTCTGGTGGGGGTGCCACGCCCTAGCCCCCAAATCTATTTTTGGTATGCCCTGGGGACTTCTTGTTTTGCTCCCCCTGCTGCTCTGTTGCACACTGTTAGCATTTCACCCGGTGTGAGGGACACCTTGTCTCATAGTGCAGCCAGCCCTGTGGTCCTCTCTGTGCATTGGGTGCTCTCAGCAGGAATATCATCCTTGGGGCTTGGTGGCCAACATCCTTGCTTCTAAGGAGCTTTCTGGATGTACTTTTATTAGGTAACTAGATTCAGGGACAAAGGGGTTGTCCCTCCCATGCATACAAAGGCCCCCATAAAGGAGGTTGGAAAATCAGGCCACCCTTAGACGCCAACAAAGACCTCTAATTGAGCATGCTCCTAATCAAGCCCCTAGCCAGGTGGGAGGTATGCCTTGGCAGTACCAAATTAGTCTTAGGCTCATGACCCCATGCAGGTGGGCTTAGTCCAGCCAATGGGGTCCACCCATACCATCAACCACGCCTCCCCAGCCAGAGGTTAGAAACAGCCTAACTGTGGAAGGCCGCTCTCTTCTACCCTGCTCCTGGTCAGTGGCAGGTCAGAGGGTGAAGGTCCTCCTCTCCCACTGGGATGCCCATGCACTCACTCTGGGCCTACTTGGGACCCACAGCCTCTTGTCCCTGAACCCCCACCCTAAGCCACTGCCTCTTGGCCTACGTGCACTAAGCCTCTAGGGTTCTTGGGCTTCTGTCCACCCAGGATCCCACCCCACCCACCCCACCAGTAGCATGTCCACTTTGGAAACTATAAAACCTGAAACTTGTCCTGTCCTTCATAAAAACCCACATCCAAGTGGGCTTCTGCATGAATTCATTCATCGTGCGAAGCCAAGAACCGAGGTTTGCCCACTCCAGAAACCTTATACTTTTTCCAAGATAGAGTTGTTTGTTCTTTTGGCAGTCCATGATACTTCGTTGCTGGTAGAAAAGGGGTCCCAGAGTGCCTGCCACTGTTTCAGCCAAAGGCAAAGGTCAGGTTGATTTGAGAAATTCAAGGTTTATTTCTGCAAGCACTGACAGAGGGAAGCAGTGGAGTGTACTACCTCCAAACTGCTTCAAAAACTCAGTGAAAGCCAAGCAAGTTATACAAATTAAACGAGGTGACAGAAGCAGATTTTTACAGTGATCACAGGAAGAGATGAGCAGGTTTTCACAATGGTAGTGGGATATAATTGATACTCAACGAAGGCCATGTTTCAGTGACCATTAAGAAATTATCCATTCCCTACATTTCTCCAGGGACCATTCCCCTGCCATCCCCTGAGGCTTCATTCACCCTTGTTCATTTAAATGGAGGGATGCTTCCACTCCAGGCCTGACCAGACCACCACCCCTGAACCTTCTCGCTGGAGGATGCTTTGTTCCCAGCGAATGATCTTAGTGGCCTTGCTAGCCTCCTTCCTGAGTTAGAACATGCCTACCGATTGAGCTCACAAGGAGTTTTTACTCAGGGGCATGGGCTGCTATGTTTTGGGTTTTTAACCAACTAATTGTTAAATTATGTTTTAATGCTAGCATTTTGATTGACAGCAGAGTCTTTTGTCCCCTCTATCATTTCCGAGGCGTCAAAAAGCCCTGGTTACTCGTTGGGCTGTTAGCGGAAAAGGGCAGCAGTTCGAAACCACCAGCCGGCTCTTCAGAAAAAGATGAGGTTTTTCTACTCCCACAAATAGTCTCTGAAACTCACTGGAGCAGTTCTACCCTGTCCTCTTGGGTCACTATATGTTGGCATCAACTCGATGGCAGTGTGTTTGGGCTTTGTTTGTTTGTTTTCTCATTTTAAATAGTCCTCGCCAGCCCCACAATCCAAATGCATCATTTCTTCTTTGGTCTATCTTATTCAATGCCCCACTTGCCACATGCAAATGAGGTGATTGAGAATCCCGTGACTTGCTCAGTCTCACTTGAGACCGCAAAGTGACTTCTGCTCTTTGACACTGTAAAGTAGTCTTGTGCAGCAGATTTGCCCAGTGAAATAGGTCCTGTGATCTCTGCTTCCAGGGGTACTGATTGTGGAGCCAGGCAAGAGGGAATCCTTGACAACTTCAATCTTTTCTTCACTGATCATGATGTTTACCTGTCCAGTTGTGAGGATTTGTTGTTTTCTTTACCCCGAGTTGTAATCCATAGTGAAATCTGCAATATTTGAACTTCATCAGGAAGTGCTTCAAAGTCCTCCTGGCTTTGAGCTAGCAAATTTGGGTCACGTGCATGTCACAGGTTGTTAGTAAGGTTCATCCAATGTTGATGCCCTGTTCTTTATATGGTCGAGTATCTCCAATTGTTTGTTCATCATAAAGATTGAACAAATATGGTGAAAAGATACAAACAGTGTGCTCACATTTCCTGATTTCAAACCATGAACATAGTTTTAAACCATGCAGAGGCGGCTAGGAGAAACGAAAACGGCACCGCCTCAAGCCTATAGACCTAGGTGGTGAACATGGCACGCAGCAATAGCTTGAGTTTTATAATTTTGTTTAATAAAAGTTTGTATCACTTTTGGAGCAATATTTTTTGCTTATCTTCATACACCCATTTTTCACTCAACATAATATGTTCATTATCAGAAAACTAGTGATAGGCAAGGATGGGATTTAAATTCAGGTCTGTTTGGCTTCACTGCTCTGCTTGCTTGGACTTTTCTAATATTAAACTTACTTTTTTTTTGCAGATTAAAAAAATGAGCCACAGAGAGGTTAGGTGCCACAACAATGAAGGAGAAGAGGAGATTCAAAAGGGTATTGTAGGAATAAAAACTGAAGATGTGAGCAGGGAGGGGGCACCAGAACTGACTGACCACACAACTCATTTGAAAGGCGATTCAACCCCGGGGCAGGGAGGTTCTAAAAGTGATGTGGTAGTGATCGCACAATCCTCCCTGGTATGACTGAATGATCAAATTATATGCCAATAAAATTGTTATTAAAAAGAGAGTGAATTAAAACAAAAGTACACTCACACACAATAGAAAACATTCAAACCTAAATTTTCTGGTTTAGTGTCCGTGCACACAACCACGCCACCAGGTTGAGAATAAGCAATCAACATGGACATCTCATCCACACCACTGGGGATCCTCCAATCATTATACCACAGAACTAAGCAGTGGATGGTATACGACAACTCAGGTGGTTGATGGAGAAACAGAGCATTGCGCTTTTCTTGCTGCTGCTTAATGTGACTTCATCAGTATCTGGGGTGGGTGCAAGGGGAAAAGGTTCCATTTCTTTCCATCTCTTGAATTTTTTATCAGCCGACTGCCTCTACCTCTTAGGTCAAATCTCCTTGGGGAAAAAACAACATACTTTGTTTCACCATACCAAACCCAAACTCACAATGATTGAGTGAATTGTGACTCATAACGACTCCACACAGGGTTTCTGAGACTATGGATCTTTTTGAGAGAAGATCGCTTCCCATAGGGAACAGACGTCCAATAGCCCAAAGGTGTGCAATGCCTTTCTGAAATGTCAAAGGCGCACTCTTATCCACCTACTCCCACGTCACAGGAAAAGTGACCAGTGAACCAGAAGACAACACTCTGATCATTCTGAAAACATAATTGAAGCCAAAGGAAGGATGCTGGGATCCGGATAAGGTGGTGCTTGGACTTTCACCCTAGCATCAGTGTGGAATTACATCAATTGTACAGGTACCAAATACATAATTACTATATACAAAACCATATGGAGTATCATTTCACGAGCAAGTGTTATTGATTCCAAATAAAAAAAAACTTCTGTCAGAAATGTTAAATGACCCCTAGCCTTTACTCTACAAGCCAGTTGTCAGTGAATGGGAAAAACACCCTCAAGACGGGTCCCTTATTAGGGGCACAGGAGGGTATAAAGGGGACATCATTGGAACATTTCCAAGTGACAAAACCATTGAAGCCATGACAGGTGTTCATAAGGGGTGCTTGGAAATGTACTTTACAAGGAATCACCTCATATTTCACTAGCAGGCCACCAAGCTACATCCTCAAAGGCAGGTTACAAAATACAGCTATTACTTAAATAATAGTTAGGATATTAAAAATCAATGTGCTCCAATATAATCAAGGCAAAGGAAGACACTGAGAGAAGTATAAGAATTAAAACCAAAAAAGTCACATACTATTAACAACCCGACCCTGTGATCATAGTAATAACAATAAAGTATAAGTGGATACAAAAACTATACACTCTAGCTGTACAGGCGTGGAGTGGTAGAAGGGACTATATTTATGAATGTGCATAGTTTTGACAGAGGATATATCTACAGATGCATTCATATGTGCTATAAATATATCCATGACACACGTGGAGTATGCAAAATTATGAAAACTTCTTAGCTGTAACCAAACACTTTGAGGCAATGGGCTACTGGGTCAGAGGGCTTAGGACAATAGTCTTGGATCAGAGCCCTGCAACGGAGGTCAAGTGACATAGCGCAACTCTTTGTTCTACATCCTCCTTCCATGAGAAGTGAGTGTGGTCTTCAAAGCTTGTGAACATCCTTCTAAGGTGTAGCTATTGGCCTCTCCCTGTCTAGAGTAAAGAAGAGTGACTATCATCGAATATTCAATGAACCAACTATGGCTAAGGACTAACAGACCATGTCAGCTCCAGCCTCTGTGACCGTGAGACCAGAACGAGGGAGTGTTTAGCAGGTATCGCTGCTCAACACTCTGAAAAGGGCCACAATAAGAGTCTGTGTAAAGTTGGGGAAATGTGGAATAAAATACAAAATAATGGAAATAACCAGGCACACTGGTTTAATAGACATGATGGCCCTTGGGAACCTGTGATAGGTTTTATATAAATCTTTTAAGACTTAAGCCAAGACCTGCAAAATTCCTGCAATCATGGGTGTGGTGTATTAAGTGACCTGCTATCTGACTGCTGACAGCCACACACCTGACCTACTGACCATGGATTCATTCACCTAGATAGCCACAACCTGCTAGCTTGCTGATGACCTTGAAAAACCTCCAGCCTAACATCTGACTCACAGACCTTGAACATGCCCACTTCTACAATTGTGGGAGCTATTTTCTTCACACACACGTAAGCTTCACTAAAAAACCCAACCCAACAATACTCTTCAGGCCTGGAACTGAATTATATACACACACACACACACACACACACACACACACACACACACACGTAAGCTTCACTAAAGAACCCAACCCAACAATACTCTTCAGGCCTGGAACTGAATTACACACACACACACACACACACACACACACACACACACACACACAAGCTTCACTAAAGAACCCAACCTAAGACAAGACCCTTCAGGCCTGGAACTGAATTAGACACACACACACACACACACACACACACACACCTTTAGTTCAACTTTCAGCCCAAAAGATAGACAGATACATACAGTGAACAATAACGTCAAGGAGTACACATTCCTCAGAACAGCAAGCCATAGGAGATCAAAAGAACAGCATTTGCCCAGGGATAAACCACAGAAGAGAGGAAGGGACAGGAAGGAAAAATTAATAGTACCAGAAAACAGGAAGTGAGGACTGGAACCAATTTCATAAAAACAAAGTGTGTATAAGTTGCTTAATAGAAAACCAAGTTTTTCCTGTAAACATTCATCAAAATAAAAATAAAAGTTAGAAAACATCTTTTAAAAATCTGTATGATGCTACCGTCCTTTTTAAAAGATTGTACCACACCTGGGCTTCTTTAACTTGTGATGTAAAAATAAATTTTGAATTGAAATGAAAAATAATAATTATTATAAAATCAGATTGCATATATCTCCCTTGATTTGACTTCCTCTTCTTTTTTTCCATGTTTTTGTGGTTTGGGGTTGTTGAATTTTTTTTTAGCATATCTAATAATGTCTATTTTGAGACTTAGGTGGAAGGGGGTTTCATAATTGTTTGGTATTCAGAATATACCTCAGACAGAAGGTAAAAAAAAATATGTGCCAAATAGAATTCAACAAAATAAAATAAAAACTATATCATGATTAAGTAAGATTCATCCCAGTTTTTCAAAGAGGGTTCAACATGAGAAAAACAATGTAAAACAGAGAAAAAACTACAAAATCATATCAATTGAGGCAGAAAGGGCATTTGATAAAACTTAACATCCATTCCTGATGTAACGCAGTCAACAAAATAGGAAAATAAATTCCTCCTAATAATAAGTGATGGGAGGACCTCACTGCCACTGAGTCAATCTCGACACTTAGCAAGCCGGGAGGTCAGAGTAGAACTGCCCCTGGGGGGGGGGGGGGTCCAGTCTTCACAGGAGTAAAAACTCTCATACTTCTTCCTTGCAGCAGCTAGCAGATTCAGGCTGTTGACCTTGCAGTTAGCGACGCCACCAACAACCAATATCGCACTCGATGGTAAGAAACAGAAAGCATTCCACTTAGAAACAGTAACTCATATACCTGTAAGGGAAAGCTGTATTTCAAGAAGTAGTTATTCTTCAGGAAAACATCCCAGTCGAGTACAGATCAAGTCCAATACTAGTTCATAAAATCCACTTAAAAATTTTTAAATCATTTTATTCGGAACTGGTAAAAATCTTATCACAATCCATACATACATGCATTGTGTCAAGTACATCTGTACATTTGTTGACATCATCATTCTCAAAACAGTTATTTCTACTTGAGCCCTTAGTATTAGCTCCTCATTTTCCCCTCCCTTCCTGGCCCCCTCCCTCATGAACCCTTGATAACTTATAAGCCATTATTATTTTGTCATATCTTACACTGTCCGACGTCTCACTTCACCAACTTTTCTATTGTCCACCCCCAGGGAGAGGGTTATATATAGATCCTTGTAATTGGTTACCCCTTTCTACACCGCCTTCCCTCCACCCTCTACATATCACCACTCTTACCACTGGTCCTGAAAGAATCATCTGTCCTGGATTCCCTGTGTTTTCAGTTCCTATCTGTACCAGTGTATATCCTCTGGTCTGACTGGATTTGTAAGGTAGAATTGAGATCATGATGGTTGGGGGAGGAAGCATTTAAGAACTAGAGGAAAGTTGTATGTTGTATATTTCATCATTGCTACCCTGCACCCTGACTCTCTCATCATCTCTCGTGACCCTACTGTAAGGGAATGTCGAGTTGTCTACAGATGGGGTTTGGGTCCCCACTGTGCACTGCCCCTCATTCTCAATGATAAGATTTTTTGTTCTTTGATACCTGATATCTGATCCCTTCAACACCTCATGATCACACAGGCTGGTGTGCTTCTTCCATGTGAGTTTTGTTACTTCTCAGATAGATGACTGCTTATTTATCTTCAAGTTTTAAGATCCCAGACACTATAACTTTTGATAGCTGGGCACCATCAGCTTCCTTTACCACATTTGCTTATGCACCTGCTTTGTCTTCAATGATCATGTTGGGAAGGTGAGCATTATGCAATGCCAATTTAATAGAAAAAAGTGTTCTTGCATTGAGGGAGTACTTGAGTGGAGACCCAATGTCCATCTGATACCTTGATATTAAACCTAGAAATATATGCACATAGATCTATTTCCCCATCATCATATAGAAATATATTTACATATGTACATGTCGATATTTAGACCTCTATAAATGCCCTTGGCCTCCTAGTTCTTTCCTCTATTTTCTTTGACTTTCCTCTTGTCCCACTATCATGCTCAGCCTTCATTTGGGTTTCAGTAATTCCTCTTGGTTACATTGCTCTTGAACAAGCCCTACCACGCCTCCTACACCCTCCTTGCCACTGATTTCGGATCACTTGTTGTTCCCTTGTCCCTGGGTTTATTAACACCACTTCCTTTCCCCGATCACCCCTTCTCCCATGTCCCCCCAAAACTGCCTGTCCTGTTGTTTTCTCCCCCAGATTGTTTATTCCGCCTATCTTATCTAGATAGACCTGCAGAGACAGTAATATGCACAAAAACAAGATAGAGCAAAACAAAGCAACAAAACAAAAAAACAGCAACCAATGACAAAAAAAGAAAAGTCGGTAAATAGTTGAATGTCTGTTTCTTGAACTTTAGGAGTGCTATGCCCTGGCCTCAAAGTCTATTTTGGGTACTCCCTCAGGACTTCCTTGCTCTACTCCCTTTGCTGTTCTGTTGCACGCCCTTAGTGTTTTGCCTCGGTCAGATCAGGCGCAATTCCCACACTGTGTCTCCAGTATTGTCCCCTGTAGGGTTATGGGTCAGTGAGGGATGTCATATCTTATAATGGGGCCGGCCATATGGTTCTCCACTTTCTCATCCTCCCCATTCATTTGTTCCTGTGTGCTCTAATGAGACACGTAACTCTCCCTGAGCTGTAGCTTCTGTGGGGAGGGGTGGCTGCCCATGTAGTTGGGATTGGGGCCAGACCCTCAGACCTCTCTACTGGCATAAAACTCTCTTCAGCCTCACAGCTACAGTCAATGATGCAGAATGCAGAAAGATCACAAGCGGGTGCAGTGGGTGCAGAGTCTTGTGGATCCGATGGTCGTGGAAGCAATACAAGGCTCTCTGGCAGGTCTCAGCCACACTGGTAGCCAACAGGAAGATGAAGCAGAGAAAAGGGGTGGGTCTCAGGGCCTCCTTATGAAAAGGCCACACCCACAAGGAATTACCATCAGGTGGCTACCTGACTGACAGGCTGGACTTTACTCCTACACTTCAAGTTGACACCTAATTATGTGAATACCATACCCCCTCTTTCTCCCACGGAGCAGTTGGTGGTTTTGAGTGGCTGATTTTGCAGTTGACAGCACACCTTGCGACCCACTGTGGCCATCAAGGCTCAAAGCTGAGGACAAGAGAAGAAAATGCCTGTAGCATGCTTTACACAGGGGCTGACACAGTGTGTTACATTGGTTTGTTGGTTGGTTTTCACTCAACTAATAACTCGCACAGTTAACCATTCTTGATAAAATGCAGGGCAGCAAAAAAGAGGAAGGCCCTCAACGAGATGGATTGACACAGTGGCTGGAAGTGGAGGGGAACACTGTGAGGACACGCATGATGGGGCAGTGTTTCCCACTGAACAACAACAACAATGCACATACGAATATAATGGGTGGAGATGACCGAAGTCTGTAAAAACGTTTTGGCATAGCACAATCATGCATGTCTGGTGACATTTCCAGAAGTGGCCTTGTTCGACGTATTTCAATCGCCTTTTACTTTTGTTGTCATATTTTTAGAATAAAAGGAGTAAGTACTAAATAATAAAAAAGTCATAGATCGAGTTTGGTGTTATTGTAGAAATTAGAAACCAAACCCGTGAAGTTGTGAGGCAGTGCACAGCGCGGACGGAGACAAGTGGAGTTCCGTGTAGTGGATGAGCTCCCCAAACTTCATGCAAGAAGTGAGCCAAGCACAGCCAGATTGGGGCCATTGACCCTGTGAAGTCTAGCTGCTGGACAGTGTAGGTGTGGGTGCCCAGTCGCCAGTGAGATCAGCCAAGTGACCCCTCTGTCTCAGCAGCTCTCACACCCACACTGTGATGTCCACATCAGACTTTGGAGGGTAGGATACTGAGCATGTGCTGCTGGTCCCCAAACCTCCATTATCAAGAGGCACCAAGGAAAAGGCTTAACATTAAATCTGTTGGAAAAGGGAAATGTTAACATTGAAGGCATCAACATGTAAACTTTTGGGTCTATTGTGTCTATGAAATTAAGACAGGGTTTGTATGGTGAGCAAAAATATGTATCACTTTTTAATTTGCATAAAAATTTGGTCAGTACTGAATATTTGTTCTTGTTAGTCTTTTTGTTGTAAATGGAATAAACTTCAACAGTACAGCTGGACCCAACTGATGATAGAATTCCACGCACACACGCACACGCGCACACACATGCACACACGCACACAAAGACATATGGTCTTTAAAAGTATTGGAATTCTAATTTGGGAATACGAGGATCCCAAAGCCCCTGGCCAAGGCAAAAGAAAGTAAAAACCTGAATCCATAATTGTTTTATGATACTAATTTTGCTTTTATGGACATATTGTAGTTCACCTTTTCTGAGTCTGGTATTGATTGTTCCTGTCTTGTTAATGCATAACCAGATCATATTTGAACACATAAACTTTAAGAGAGATAATAAAGAAGAGACACACTCTCACATAAACCTCATTTCTCCTGGTTGGGTGGAATACTTCAGCACTAAAGAGATCTGTGAAGTTATGTGATCAGATATTAAATCTGGAGTATCATGAATTGGAGTTAGTGAGCTTCCGTTAAACTATCTGTGCTGGTTGGACTGCCTTTGAATTATCTTAAGTTCTGGGGCATTTTTTAACAATTTTAGTGAGATAGAATTTATTTATAATAAAATTCACTCATAAAAAGTTACAATTCAGTAGGTTTTAGTATACTTTCTGATAAGTGCAACCAGAGCCAAAATCACATTTTCAATATTCATCACCTCATAGCACAAAACAGAGAGGAAACCCCAAACAATAGCTCTTTCATACCATCGTATCTCTGACTAGTGTTTCCATGTATCTATCCTATGCATTTTATTTATTTTATCTTACCATTTGTTTGATCGGGATTCAATGAAGGAACAAACCTTAAAATAATTTTAAAAGACTAGGCTTATCAGTCAATGAGACAAGAAAGCCCCCCAAGAACATAACTCTTATAAGGTCCATTCAAGTCTAGAATGGAACTCACCCTCTTGGCTCAATAGCTGTAGAGTAGACAGGTCTATAAGGAGCCCTGGGGGCAGAGTAGGTTCTGCATTGGGCTGCTAATAAAAGGTTAGCCTTTCAAAACCACCAGCTACTCCTCAGGAGAAAGATGAGACTTTCTACTCCTGTAAAGATTTACAGACTTTGAAACTGGCAGGGGCAGTTCTACTCTATCATAGAGGATCACTATGAGTCAGCATTTACTTGATGGCAATGGGTTTGATTTTTTGTTTTTTTTAATAAGAGGAACAATAATACTAGTGAGGTATGCACATTTTATATTAATCAACCATTTGATGCTAGTGAGGTATGCACACCTTAGAATAATCAACCATTTGAGACTTTTTTTTTTAAGCAGCATTTACCCCAGGACAAAGTTCAGAAGGATTAGGAAAGATGAAGGCAACACAAGGAGGATGTGGGGTAAGTGATGTTACATCATGGGGATTGTTATCAATGACATGAGTGAAAATCTGTATGCATTGTTGAATGGAAAACCCATCTGTTTAAAGTCAACATAAAAGAGTTAAAAGGAAAATAATCACTCCTTAAAGTTAGGGAGCTGTTAATATCCAGTCACAGTTTAGTTCAAAAAGCAAAGCTTGTTCCCTGTTTATCCATTTTCCCTCCATGCATCACCATCAGCACCTCTAAGTAATTGCCTCAGAGACGAAGGAGTTGAAAACCTTCATCACAACTGAGTTAGGTCCACCAGTGAGCACTGCATTGTTTTGGAAAACCATATATATAAGAACAAACAATTTACAACGATTTTAAATCACAGAGAAGGTTGGAGGACAGGAAACTTAAGTCAAGGGGGGTGAAACAACTCAAACAGAAATAGTGAACAACTATTGACAAGTGTAAAACATGTGACCAAGATGACCGACTATTAGATCTAGAAGCAGATGAGTGGGAGCAGGTCATGCTGCCCATTATTTTCATCAAAAATAAAGTAAAATTAAAATGACTCTATAATATAAGTATTACTTTTTGTATCACAGGTAAGAATCATATTCAGATATTTACACTTCCACAGCTGATTGGTGACAGATTAAGGATCTGAAACAGGTCCATTAGACTACATAGTCAGACTTTCAGAAATTATTGTTTCCTGAATGCCAACCACGTGACTCTGGGTTTAACAAATATAATCTCTGATTTCACTAGTCTCCTAAGGAGGACTCGTAATCCCTGCGTCCCAAATTAGAACGTCCACACGGAGAGCGTTCCTTTCTGATATCTGTGTCATTGAAAAATATGACCAAAATGTTGTCAAACCCAGGTCTGTCTGACTCAAAGACTCAAACCCCAAGTCTATACGCTTCCACATAAGTCACACTCTCTTCAAAAAGGATCAGGTTTCAGACCCAGAAGGTTACGTGTGGTTGTTATTTGGTGCTATTGAGCAGATTCCAGCTCATACAAACCCATCTAACACAGTCTAACTGCTCCCTGGGGGTTTCTTAGCTATCAACTTTACAGAAGAATTCAGGTCTTTGCCCCAGAGAGTGTTTATGGGGGCTCGAACGGCTAACCTTTCAGTTAGCAGCCGAGAGTTT
The DNA here is from genome assembly GCF_050624435.1 of Tenrec ecaudatus. Taxonomy (NCBI): domain Eukaryota; kingdom Metazoa; phylum Chordata; class Mammalia; order Afrosoricida; family Tenrecidae; genus Tenrec; species Tenrec ecaudatus. The sequence goes on from NC_134538.1 coordinate 5,532,233, forward strand.
AACCACTGGGCCATCAGCATTCTGTCTATATATCTTCAAACCGTGGCCATTCTCTAATGAGCCAGAGATGGTTGAGAGAAAAGCGAGGCACAGTTACAAAAGTTCCTGACCGACACAGAGGCTCAAAGGAATTCAGAACAAGGGGGAAAGCTCTGTTGTCCAGCTGTTTAGAACGAAAGCCAATGGGCTGCCAACAGCACCTCTGAGCAATCGCCTAAGGGAGTCAGGGAATTCTTACCCCTTCATCACAATTGACATAGATACTCCAGAGTATTAAGTAAAGCACTGACCTCGCAAATCCTCATCTCTAAATCCGAGTGAACCAATCGCCAGGACAATTTATCATCTACGTTCTCCCGGCACTCACTGGAGACTGACAAAGTTAAATCTACCTGTGGACTTCATGAGTTCATCACAAGGGTGAATTGCTGAGGCCGCCAGAGAACAATACAGACTCCGGAGATGATAGCTCACATTCTGACAGCTCCCCAGGGATTTCCAAAAGTCCTCAAGCCAATTGCATCCGAGATCTGAGTAGGTGGCGCCCCCACTTCCAACTACCCCAACAATATCAATTTTCGAGGGAGATCAGTATGGTTTCAACGCTGGCTCATTTGTGTAAACTTGGACATGCTTTTGAACCCCCTAGACCTCATTTCTGCCATCGGTGAAAGGAAGGTCATAAGAGCAATGTCTACAAAAGTTCCTGACAAGTCAGCTGGCTTTTAGTGGGCCCTCAAAAATAGTGGGGCCTCTTACTCCTTTCCTCTTCTCGCTCCTGGCTCTTTTCAAAGAAGGAAATGTAGATGCATTCACATAGAAAAAGACGAAGAGAGATCTCACTTTGAACCAAGCTAAGGAATAGAGAACATAGAGTTAGCCCCTCTTTCTATCAGCCCCTTGCAGCTCTTAAATAAAGGCCTGGGATTTTTTTTTTCATTCATTTCAACAAATAAGCTTATCAGTAGCTGACAAGGCAATTTGCACTCAGGGTGACTCCATGTGTGCAAAGTGGAACTGCTCCCCCAGGGCTTTCAAAGCTGGGTGCTTTCAAGTGCAGCTCACATACATGTGACCTCTGGGGAAGTTCGAACTGCCAACCTTTCAGTTGAGTACTATAAGTACTGGTGCCACCAGGGAAGCCTCCATTGAGTATCTGCCCACTATGTGATAGGCACAAAGCTCTAAGGAAACATCAACCCAGCCTACAAGGTGATCACACACAACCGATATTTATGGTTGCATCTGTTTCAGTAATTTGTTGGAACTCAGATAGTGTCAAAGTATCAATGCCATTCCAGAGTCTATTATAGTCTTTTTGCTACTCATTGAAACCATGGCATTTAGTTCTCCTGTAAATCTAGCATTTGCATTTCCAAAAGAGCTACATTTCATTGAAGCTCAACGAATGCAGAAAATGCAATTTTTAATGACTACGTTGAAAGAGTCACTAAATGCTCTGGATTCAGGTGGGTGGGAAGTTGCATGCACGCTCCCATTTGTGGGAAAGACGGAGATCTGTGTTTTGTCCAAAAGGAACTTTCACAGTGAATTTGGCTCAAGCATATTTCAAAGGCTGTGCTAGACACACATCCTCCTGAGAAGTTGAAAGAATTGTAGGAAACCGAGAACCAGTAGGAGCATATAGGGACAAATTCTCTATGCTTATATTTAAGGGGTCTGGGAGGCAGATTCTTGTGAAGGAAGAACTTCACATATTTGAGTTGGAGATGAATGCCAGTCACAGTCTCCTAACTAAAATTTATCCCTTACAACGTGCATGGCCACCCCAGCCCATCCCCCTACTAATGCCAGTCTTAAGGTGCTTCTTACAAGCCCAGGTTGCTTACTATGTGCTTGAAGGTTATGTGTCTGAAGGTTGTCTGACATCTAGAGCAATCAGACCCTATTGTCCACCCCGCCCTAAGTACAGCCCACTCCCTGCTGATAAGGATCATAGATTTTTACCCTGGAAAATATCTTAGGGACACCTAAGGTCAAGCTATCTCAGGGACAGCCAAGGTTAAGCTGCCATCATAACCCTGGAACTGACCCACCTTGTTATGTATGTGCTTTCCTGTCACATGTATGCCTCTACTACCTCCACTTCCTATTATACGTATGCTCCCAGTACATCCCCGTCCTGTTACATGTGCGAATGACATGGCTTGCTAGCCCAACTATATAAGCCTGTCAGAGAACACGTTAGTTCTTTCTCTTGATCTTTCCATCGGAAGAAATGAGCCCTTGCAAGCTTTGTCTGATGTTTCTTTAATTTACCCTTCAACTACACAATCTTCTCTTGTGGCTGGTCCCTACAAGCAACTATGTTCCCATTGGCCCAAATGATGTAAAATATACTTCATTATTACAATTAAAATATGGGCCAAGATTGCTCCCCTGAAATGTAGTGATCGTGTAGCTTCATATATTAGAAACCTGCTATTCGCTTGGTTAGTCTCTCAGGAAAATTAGCCTATACCAGAGGCTTAGTGGACAAGGGAGATCAGTAAGGGTTCTATTGAGAGGCCTGTGAGTGGGAAAAGGAAGTGTGGTGGCAGTGTGGTAAAGTGAGTAGCTGCTAACCAAAAGTTCAGTGGTTCAAGCCACTTGTGGCTTCCTTGGAGAAAGATGTAGCAGTCTGCTTCTGTGAAAATTACCGCCTTGGGAACCTTATGGGCAAGGTCAGTGTGAGTCAGAACTGATTAAACAGCAAGGGTGTGTCTTTGTTGTTCGTTGTTTTAGCTTAACTGGGTAATGGTCTGTGAGCAGACAAGAAGAGAAAAGCAAATGAAAGCCACTGAGTAAGCACTCATTTCAGATCCTCCTGGAAAAAACAAGGAAGAGAAAAGGCAAAAAGAGAAGAAAACAGATGAGGAAGAAAAAGAGAGAGAGAGAGAACAGGACAATAAAAGAAAACAAGAGATAAATTACAAGAGAAAAATTAAAGAGAAAAAAAGGAGGAGAAAGAAGGGGAAGTGGAAAGGAGAGTGTATATTGAGTTCTTTCTATGGACCAAGTATTATCCTACTGGTTTATGGACAAGGAACTGCCAGAAAGTTTGTGGAAATTGTTCAGCGTCTTGAATTTCCATTTTCTATGAATTTTTGAAGCCCCCTTTTATGTTCTCATCTACATTGTTATACCTGTTTAATAGAAAACTAAGCCACAAGAAGTTCAGTAATGTCCTAAGAGCATATAAACTATAAACTAGTTGGCTCTAGAGCAGTGGTTCTCAGCCTTCCTAATGCCGTGAGCCTTTAACACAGTTCCTCGTGCTGTGGTGACCCCCCAAACCATCAAATTATTTTCGTTGCTACTTCATAACTGTCATGTTGCTACTGTTATGAATCAGGCGACTCCTGAGAAAGGGTCGTTTGACCCCCAAAGGGGTCTCGGCCCACAGGTTGAGAACCGCTGGTCTAAAGTCTCAATTATCAATACAGTCATTTAGGGGCAGAGCTTATTTAAGTTAATCTTACAGAATCTGAAATGCCTTTGGGTTGTTTGAGGAAGAGGGTTATTAGGCATCTCAACTGCATTATGCTCACTTCTTACTAGTTTTTCTGAAAAACTAGTCAATGATGGAAGAATCTTCCTGATAATCTCAATGGGAAGGAAGAAACCAAGTTTCAGGGCTTAATACTTGAGGTTAAACTTCAGGGTATAACCAACTATGGACATCAATTTGTTTCAAGTAGGACCAGCCTTGAAGAGACCTGAGCCCTGACCTTTAATTGGGATTCAGTTACTCACTCAACAAGTATTTATGGAGCATGTGCTATATTACGTGCCATTCCAGGTGTGGGTGGACAAGATCGTGCCCTTCTGGGTGCCCACATCGACCTGAACTTCTGACAGCTCCTGCTGCAACCACTGTTGAATGATCTTAAGCACAACTTTACTTGCACGTGATGTCAATGAATGATATTGTTCTATCATATGACCATTCTATTGGGCCACATTTCTTTGGGATGGGTACAAGAATGGACCTCTTCCAGTTGATTGGCCAGGTAGTTATCTTCTGAATTTCTTGGCATCGAGAAGTAAATGTTTCAAGCACTTCATCAGCTTGTTAAAAACATTTCACTTGGTAATCTATTACTTCCTGGCACCTTGTTTTGGGCTTGGGTCTACAGGGCAGCTTGGACCTCGTCCAGTACCATCGGTTCTTGCTCATATGCTACCTCTTGAAAATGGTTCCATTTCGACTAGTTCTTTTTGGGCCTGTGACTATGGATTCTTTCCATATTATTTCTATGCTTTCTGAAACCCTCGATATGTTGCCTGTACTCTGGAGCTGAGCTCAATGGTCCAAGGCCCAGATGGGTCTAGTGGCAGAGGTCTGGTTGCAAGGCCTAATCAAAGAACTGTATCCTGAGTAGTACCTATCACTCCCCTAAAACACCCCAAAATTGTATATGTCTGTGAAACTCGTGTAGCCATTCAATGAGTGAATAAGGACAGGCGAGAAATAAGAGCACCATGGGAGATACGGTTGGTGCAAGAACTGGTAAAAAAAAAAGGGGGGGGGAGGAGAAGAGAGATAGTACAGTCTCCACATAAAAAGAAGAAGCCGGAATCCAGGGTGGATGATACCTTCAGGACCAAGGGTGTGAGGGGCGATGCTGGGAGAGTGGAGGGTGAGTGGGTTGGAAAGGGGGAACTGATTACAAGGATCCACATGTGACCTACTCCCTGGGAGAGGGATGGCAGAGGGGGGTGGGGGGGAAGGGAGACTCCGGATAAGGCAAGATATGACAAAAAGAAGAAGCCTTGTGCTGGTGCTGATGTTGATCCTTTCTTTACCCCTTGGGAAGTTGAACTAGGAAGCCTGGTGCATATTATGTTATATTTTTATATATATTACATATTATTTAAAAGAAAGGCCTTCAATGAAAGATACAACACTTGCTTCTGTCCAGTTCTGTGCATATGACAGGAAGGCAGAAGTAAGAGAGGGATGGAGAGAAAGAGAGAGGGTGGGAAGGTGTCAGATCAATGGATACGGCCACAAGTCATACCCTCCACCCTCAGTTACCCAACGCTGGTCTCACTGCTGAGAGACATTCAAGGTTCATTTGAGTTTTATTTACCTTGTGTCTATGTTCATTTCACACCATCTGACAGCTGTTTTAAGCCATTTCACTCACCACTGGAGGCATGATCCAGCCTGAAATGCAAGCTATAAACAGTGCACATTTCATAGTAATGTTAGATTTAACGCACAGTATGTTTTACTAATGGTACAGCATTTATTGTGTACTTTAAGCTGTCATTGATTTTTATTAAGAAGGGCATTTTATAACATGTACATGATGCCAGCCAAATAAAATGCTCTCCCCACAAAGTAAACTCTGGTGACTTTGCTGTAAGTGCTCATGAAAAGGCCAGCTAGATTTGGTTAGTTTGGTTTATGATTGCCCAGTGATATCACATCCAGACCCCTCTGCATGCAGGGGACAAGGGGAAGAGGATATCACTTTGCCTGGACTAGGGCAGATACCAGGATCTCAGAAAGCATCTGTGAGAGTTTTTTAAAAATCATTTTATTGGGGGCTCGTATAACTCTTATCACAATCCATACACACATCCATTGTGTCAAGCACATTTGTTGCCATCATCATTCTCAAAACATGTTTTCTGCTTGAGCCCTTGGAATCAGCTCCTCATTTTCTCCCTTCTCTCCCCGCTCCCCCCTCCCTCACGAACCCTTGATAATTTATGAATTATTATTTTCTTATGTCTTACACTGCACGATGTCTCCCTTCACCCACTTTTCTGTTGTCTCTCCCCCAGGGAGGAGGTTATATGTACATCCTTGTGATCAGTTCCCCTTTTCTACCCTCACCTTCCCTCAACCCTTCTGGTATCACCACTCTCACCACTGGTCCTGAAGGGTTAATCTGTCCTGGATTACCTGTGTTTCCAATTCTTATCTGTACCAATGTACATCCTCTGATCTACCCAGACATGTAAGGTAGGATTGGGATCATGATAATAGGGGGAGGAAGTATTTAAGAACTAGAGGAAAGTTGTATGTTTCATCACTGCTACCCTGCACCCTGACTGGCTCATCTCCTCCCCACGACCTTTCTTTAAGGGGATGTCCAGTTATCTACAGATGGATTTTGGGTCCCCACTCTGCTCTTCCCCTCATTCTGAATGATGGTTTTTCTTTTTTTCCCTTTGATGCCTGATCCCATCAACACCTTGTAATCACACAAGCTGATGTGCTTCTTCCATGTGGGCTTTGTTGCTTCTCAGCTAGATGGCCGCCTATCTACTGTCAAGTTTTAAGACCCCAGATGCTATATCTTTTGATAACTGGGCACCATCAGCCTTCTTCACCACATTCGTTTATCCACCCGCTTTGTCTTCAGCGATTGTTTTGGGAAGGTGAACATCATGGAATGCCAGTTTAATAGAACAAATTGTTCTTGCATTATGTGCATGCTTGTTTTTAGACCTCTATAAATGTCGTTTGCCTCCTAGTTCGTTCCTCTATTTCCTTTTATTTTCCTCTTGTCCCACTATCATGCTCAGCCTTCATTTGGGTTTCAGTAATTCCTCTTGGTTACATTGCCCTTGATCAAGCCCTACCAGTCCTTTTACACCCTCCTTGCCACTGATTTTGGATCACTTGCTGTTCCCTTGTGCCTGGGTTTGTTAACACCCACTTCCTTTCCCCCACCTTCCCCCTCCTCCCACTTTCCCATGTCCCCCCAAAACCCTCAGCCCCGTTGTTTCCTCCTCTGGATTGTTTATCCAGTCTATCTTATCTAGATAGACCTGCAGAGATAATAATATGCACAAAAACCAGGCAAAGCAAAACAAAGCAACAAAATAAGACAACAACAAAAATGACAAAAAAAGAAAACCCCGAAATAGTTCAAGATCTGTAAGTTGACCTTTAAGAGTGTTTTCTGGTGGAATCTGATGGGGTGCCGTGCCCCGGCCCCAAAGTCTATTTTTGGTATTCCCTGGGGACTTCCTTGCTCTGTTCTTGCTGTTCTGTTGCACGCCCTTAGTGTTTTGCCTCAATGTGGTGGGGTCAAATCAGGTACAATTCCCACACTGTGTCTCTAGTGTTGTCCCCTGTAAGGCTATGGGTCAATGAGGGATGTCGTGTCTCATAGTGGGTCTGGCCATATGGTCCTCTCTGTGGATTGGCTGCTCTGAGCGGGAATATTGTTCTTAAGGCTTGGTGGGCCAGGATGTGCTCCTCCCTGCCCCCTTCATTTGCTCCCACGTACTCTGATCAGACATGTCCCTCTCCCTGCACTGTAGCTTCAGTGCTGTCCTCTGAAGTAAATTCTTCTGGAGGGAGCAGCGGCTGTCCACATAGTTGGGATTAGGGCCGGCCCCTCAGACGCATCTATGATATTTAATTTTATCTGACCTCTTCTCCCAACTGTAGTCTCTTCCAGCTTCTAACTCCAGCCCATTCTTGTCTGTACTTTCAGAAACTTTGCTTCTAAAATATTCATTGATTCAAGATTAATTGAGAAGTAAGTGTGAGGTGCTTATTTTGTTAGGTGCTGTGGCTGAAAAAGCCAAGAAAATTCCCTTCTTCCTTATCCTCAAGGGTTTCACAATCAAGCAAAGAGCATTAATTAGACCTCTCAGTTGTTGAACAAGAACACACAAATCAAATCATATCATTTCCTGCTTAAACATCTTCAATGATCACTATTTCCCCAAAGAAATGTTAAATACATTTGCTGTAAATTATTCAATCTGTGAACATACTTTTTCACCACATGTCTTTCAGTTTATGGTACTATTATGGCTTAAATATTTCTGTGATGCTGGTAGCTTCTGCCAGTCTTGATAACTCCCACCAAATGATCGGGTGGAAGCATACAAATAGGAAGTAGAGGACTCCAACTCGAGGATTGGTCAGTTTCACTATTCTGCTGAGATACCGTGAGCCATTACAGAATCAGGAACAGAGCATCCTCTGACCATGAAGAATTAAGACCCAGGAATGAATCATTTCAAGATCCCTGTACAGAAATATAGCAGAAGAGCAAGGCTAAGACCAGGAGACAGAGTGGTGGATTTCCCAGTCCATGAAATAACTAAAGTTGTGTGTCTTCAGGCAGGTGGCCTGTTTTCAGAGTGGAGAGCCCTTGGGGCATTTATGAATGCAGTGGAGGACCAGCCTCCACAACTGAATAGATCCAAGGGTTGGTTGTGTAATTGAAGGGTAAATGAAAGAAACAACAGACAAGACATGCATGCAAGTGCGCACCTCTTCCGTGATGGCTGGAAACAGAGAGTAAGTAATGTATTCTCTTAACGGGCTTAACTAATCTTGGGCATGCAAGCCACAACACATACACACACAACAGGAAGAAGTTGTATTAGAGGCGTACACGTAAAAGGAAGGGGACAAGCTAGGGGTATACATGTGACCGCAAGGTATGAATGTAACAAAATGGGTGGGTTCTAGATTGAAGATGGCAGCCTAACCTTGGTCTTCTCTGAGCTGGCTTGACCGTAGGTGTCCCTGAGCTCTTCTCCAGGGGAGCAATCTATGATCCTTATCAGAAGGGAATGGGCCATAGTTAGGGTTAGATGGTCGGATTGTTTTTGATGGCAGATAACCCTCAGGCAGATAGCCTTCAAGCACTTGACCTTCAAGAGTATGGTAGCAATTGTGTGCTTGCAAACAGCACCTTAGAAATGGCATCATTTGGGGAGGGGAGGGGCGAGCCAACATCGTGGGGAACAACTTTTACTTAGGAAAATGTGACTGGGATGTAGTTCCAACTCACAAGCCTGAAGGCCTGCCTCCACCAGAATCTGCCTCCCAGACTCCTTAAATATGAGCAGAGAGAATGTATCTTCATACACTCTCTTCCAGGATCTTAGTTTCCCACACAATGTTAAAGGAGCTTTGTAACTCTTGTCCCAGAAGGACAGAGACCAGGAGAACAAGTGGCTGACAGGCCAAAGATCAGAGCAAGAGACACCTACCAACATGGCTAAGAAAAGGTGTAGTAGACAAAATAACTCTGTTTGTGACCTGTAGACTCCCTGCCATCCAGTTGATTCCAACTCATAGCCACTCTATAGGACAAAGTAAAATTCCCCCTGTAGGTTTTGTAGGCCATCAATGTTTATGGAAGCAAGAAGTCTCATCGCTCCCTCTGCCAGGGTTTCATCTGCTGGTGGGTTCAAATTTGTGGTGGATAGCACATTTTGAAACTCACTATGCCGCCCAACCTCCCTTGTAACCTATTAGTCTCCCCAATAAATCTCACATTTTTAAGTATTGTCTATGAGTTCTGGTGGACATTGTAATGGATTATGGACCCCAGCAGAGAAGTAGACTGCCATGGGTGAGACAGTTGGTATCAGGGTAAGTTTTAGTAAAAGGTTGAAGGGTGGAGGCATGTCTGACCTCTGCTTCATAGAAATCATACTTGAGAAAATATGGAGTTAGATTCTCCTCCTTTCTGTGTCTAGAAGAGATAAGGCATGGCCCCATATGATTTCTACCATATGCCACTGATAAGTCAAATAAAATCAGGATCACCCCTGGTCAATGTGTTTCAGTAGAGCTTTCAGACAATGTCATACTAGAAAGGAAAAAGCCATCTGACCCATTCTAAAGGGTTAGCTGCTGAAAACCTGATAAATATCAGTAGAGCAGGGCCTAATATAATTCTGGAAGATGACCGTGAGGTTGGAAGGCACTCAAAATACGACCGAGGAAGAGCTATCTCCTCAAAAGTAGAGTTCATCTTAATGTCATGGACAGAACTTTCTTGAACTTCAGTTGCTGATGGGGCACAACACAGAATAAGAGAAAACAGCTGCAAACAGTCGTTAATAATTTGAATGTGGAGTATACAAAGTATGAATCCAGGAAAATGAGAAGCCATCAAGGTAAAATGAAGAAACTATATTCTAGGCATTAACAATATGGAAGGAACTGGTGTTAGTCATTGGTATTGAACAATTGTGTTTTACTACGTCAAGAATGAAAAATTGAAGAGGAACACCCATTCAGAAGAACATTTCAAGATCTTTCTGAAGTCTAGCTGAGTGCTGTGGGGCACGAGGCTGGCTTTGGAGTCGGGTGCCAGCATGGTGCTGCTTGAGCTAGTTCTTTGCCTCAACTGGGTGCTGAACTAGCTGTGGGTTGAGCCAACCTGTGGATCATGTTGCCACTTTGCCATGCTGCTGATGCTGGTGGATCGTGTTGCTATGGATCCCATAGGGCTGCTTTGCTAAGCTTTCACCCCCCCCCCGCTCCCCCCCCATGACTGTTGCTGCCTGCGGGGCATCTTTGCCTACCTTGCCTGAGGGCAGACTCCACTTTCGGCTTCCTTGCCCTTGGACCTGCAGCCTGGGTGAGGTGAAGGACCTTCAGTATATTAGCTGTTCCACGAAAGTGAGTTGAACTGAGCCCTCTGCACTGCTGTGTGGACTAATGTAACCCAGATGCCTGGAGAGAAGTTAAGTATTTCCAGCTGGCTGCAGGTCCATCTTGAAACCCTGCTCAGAGAAGAGACTGGCTAGCTTAGTCATATTTTTAAGATAAGCTAAAAGGGTCCTGGCATAAGGGGTCTGCTGTGTATCACACTCAATTCCCCAGATTCATTGCCCAGCAAGTTTCATCACTTCCTTGATAACTGGGTTCAACTGAGTACCCCAATTTCCCTCTCCAAGCTGGTCATGACCTTGTTCCAAACCAAACCCTGATGCAAGAAGGAACTAGGGTCTGGACACTTACCTTGAGGTTAAAGCCCAAACTCACGAGCCTGCAAACAAGCACATGTCCTAGTGAGGTCTCCCCAGTCTACCTCTCCAAATACACAAGTTCCACAGTTCACTCTGCCCCAGTCACCCTGCTCTCTGGTCTTCCCTTAAGTCATGCTTCGCCAGACCTCTGCGTCTTTGCATGTGGGACCCTGCCTTTGACATGCTCTGTTCCTTCTCCTTCTGGACGCCCATTCTCCCCTTTAAGGTCAAGCTTAATGTCATTTTCTCTGTGAAGCCCACCCTGACTCCAAACTCACCATCAACCCTTCTGGCAGTTTTGTAGTCATTTTCATGTAAATTGGGTGTTTTTGTTCAAACAAACAAAACACACCTTGGATTGTGGATCTCTTAAAACCTTTTTTCTGGTGAAGGAGGTGGATTCTCTTCGAAGGAACATACTCATAATTTTCCAAGTAATTTTAGAGTACTCTGAGGTCATCAGTTCACAATGACCAATTTCTTCTTACATAATTGTTTTTCAAACAGCTGCTAATTATTAACATCTATGCCAGGCAGAATATTCGGGATACAAGATCTCCTCCAAGCCCAGCATGCTCATACTTCATGCATGTTGCCTCTACCAAAGAGTGGTGGGTAGGGTCAGTGAGATGATCTTGGCTTTAGGAGAGACAGGTAGTTTCCAGTGGGCCAAGTGCCCCTTGATTAGCTCTGCCCACTGCCTGAGATACCCTGCCCTGTGGTCTGTTTTCTACCTATCAATATGAAACTTTTCCCTGGCCAGCTAGACTACTTAAAGCTATTTCCTCGTGAAGCAGAAATGACTGTCAGGAAGGCAGGAAGAGGAGCTGTTTGATTGTTTGATGGTCACTTGGGGACTTGGAAAATTTTGAACACGACAGATGATAGAGAATTGGTTTGGCAATGGCTACCTCGTTGCGTACCTTCAGGCTCAGATGGTCCATCATTTAATGCACATTTTGTAGACCCAACCAGCAGACACATCGTGTTCTAGTTCCTCGTTCCCTCTGAGTCCATCCAGGTCAGTGAGTCAGTCACGTCTTTTAGGACACTCAGATTACTGAACTTGAAGGGGGAAGCCATAGGTAGAGACTGGAAATGACCCCCTAGATCTCATCTGGACCATCCTCCCTTGAATTTGGCACCCATTTGCACACCACATCAGCGCCAGAAATTACACTCACAATAAAAAGGGGATTTGCTCTCCTTTCAAATGTTTTGCGGTTTGTGTTTATTGGCCATTAATTATCCATCTGTGTCTTTTAACAGTTTCAGTCCTGGGAGAGGTTGGGGGTGGGGGTGGGAGATCTGGAGACAACAATAATCCCAATGTGACTTTTCAGGGTTGTCCATCCCTAGAGAGCATCCGGCAATGTAACAAGGTCCCAATGTAAAGAACAGAGCAATTAGCAGGGAGATTTACCTCCCTGTCTTAAAAGCATTTTTATTACTTAATCAATCACAAGCAATTTCTAAACAAGGCTGGGGTTTTACAAGGAGCCATCAATCTCTCCCATTTGCTTCCAGGAGAAGGAGCAAGAAAAACAGACATGACATTCCAGAAGGGACATGTTATCAACTTTAAAAAAGAGAGAAAAATATCTTGACCCCAACTCATTTGAGAAAGAAACAGTTGGACACTGGGTGACCACAGGATCCCAGAGGATCTAGGAGAAGAAGAGTTCAGTTTGGCCAGGGGGGAGGGGGTGTGGGGGGTGGGTGGAGGGGGGAGGTATTTGACCCTAATCGCAGGTCCAGGTCAATGTCATCTGCATAGAGGCAGAATAAGGAGCTGAATTTGAAAGAAGCACCAATGCAGCCAAGCAGATTGTCCACATTTTATCTGACAGAAAATAGCTTCAAGCTGTAGCATCTCGCTGGGCCTCAGTTTCCCCACCTATAAATGGAGATGCTTTGGGTTGAAGCATACCCAAGTGATTCTCAGCTCCATCCGTATATTAAAATCACCAAGGGGAGTTTTTCAAAAGTATCGTTGCCAGATGTCTCCGCAGACCCATTACATCACACTCTATGCGCCTGAGTTGAAGGATCTTTCCTCTCATCTGGTCCCAGCTTAATACACAAGCAGGAAGCCTTCTTCAGAAAATAAAAAGTGTCAGCTCCATGCAGCGGTGAGCAGCAGAGTTCATGAAAGAAACATTCAGCTTGCACTCACTCCGTGTGCCTCCTGGCCTTATCATGACGCTTCCATCAGAAAGGAAGTCCTCACTCTGGTACAGGCCAGAGAAGGGGGGTTTTGAGGTCTGCTTGAGCATGGGTCAGGGTTAAGAACCGACACCCAAAGGCAAATTGGCAGGATCTGCCAGCTCTGTTGCCTTAAGAGCTGCTAGGCAGTACAAATGGGTATGTACTCAGCTGCTAACCAAACGGTTGGTGGCATGAGTCTACACAGAGGCAGCTCGTCAGAAAGGCCTGGGCAGTTACTTATGCAAAATCAGCCACTGAAAACCCCGTGGGGCTCAGTTCTGCTCTGACACACATGCGGTAGCCATGGGTCAAAGTTGACTCAACCACCATGAGTCTTACCAATTCTGTTGCCTGGTTCTCTGGTTCTCAGCATGTCTGAAGAGTAGTTCAGAATAATAATTCTTCCCTTACAGAAGTATACCAAGCACATACCAGGAAGCAATGATACCAGGACTCAGCCATGGCTCTTTGCCAGGCTCATGGCCGGAAAATGCAGTCGAGGTCAGGTGATTGTAAGACTCAAGAGAAAGAGCAAATTGTAGTGGTGGCAAGTCTGTCATAAACAGGTATGTCTTAAACGTGGGCCCATGATGGACCACAAATAAAGTCCCCACTTAACCAGGAGCAGTCGTGGTCCTCTAGGGGGTGGCCTGCAATAAAAGCTGAGCTGTGCCTCCCCTTCACATAGCCTAATGGGAGCTTCTTTCCTACAGTGCAGCGAAGATACAGTCACCTCCCAAATTCTGACCCAACATGGTCTGGTTCGATGGCTGTTACTTTCTAATAAGATTCCTGTGATCGTTGAGCGTTTTTTGTGCCAAGGTGGCCCTTGTAAGAAGATATGGGTGGAGTTTAGCCTGTCAATCAGGTCGCCCCTTGATGAACGCCTTTGGAGATGCAGCCAAATTAAATGGCTCTCTGGAAACTAGCCCCTCTTTCTCTGCGCCTTCACCTTCCTGGGCTGAACCATGCTGAGACTTGTGATGTGGCGACCACCATGGGATCAACATAACTCTGCACCCACAGGCCTGTGAGCTTCTTGAATTCTGCATCGTTGCATGTGGCTTCATGAGCTTGAAGAGGGACTGATGGACTAGTATTGGACTTATGGACTTGAGTTTGACCGGGATGTTTTATTGATGTATGATTTCTTTGGGATATAAAGCTCTTTCTTATACATGTATGAGTATCTCTGGATGTGCTTCTCTAGTCAAACCAGCCTAACACAATTCCATAGTCTAAGGAAAAGCAGATCTTTCGTCCTTTGTTGTTGTTAGATCCCACCGAGGCTGTTCTGACCTATAGCAACCTTATGCACAGCAGAATGAAACACTGCCCGGTCCTGCTCCAACCTCACAATTGCTTCTATGCCTGAACCCACCATTGCAGCCACTGTGTCAATCCATCTCCCTGAGAGCCTTCCTCACTTTGCTGCCCATCTACCTTACCCAACATGATGTCCTTCTCCAGGGACTGGTTTCCCCTGGCAACATGTCCAAACTATGTGAAACAAAATTTCATCATCCTTGCCTCTAAGGCAGCAGTTCTCAACCTGCGTGTTGCGACCTCTTTGGGGGTCGAACGACCCTTTCACAGGGATCGCCCGATTCATAATAGAATCAAAATAAATTACAGTTATGAAGTAGCAACAAAAATAGTTGTACGGTTGGGAGGTCCCCACAACATGAGGAGCTGTAATAAAGGGCGTGGCCTTAGGAAGGTTGAGGACCGCTGCTCTAAGGGGCAGTCTGGCAATACTTCTTACATGACAGATTTTGTATGTCTTTTTAGCAGTCCATGATACTTTCAATAGTCTTCTCCAGCACCACAGTTCAAGTGCATCCGTTCTTCTCTGGTCTTCTTTGTTCAGTGTCCAACTTTCACCTGCATGTGAGGCAATGGGCGATACCATGGCTTGGGTCAGGTGCGCCTTAGTCCTCAAGGTAACATCCTTGCTCTTCGAGACTTTAAAGACATCTTGTACAGTGCAGTTACTCATGGCAACGCTTACTTTAACCTCAACTCCTGCTTCCACGAGCATTGCCTGTAGACCCCAGCAAGACACAATTTTTGACGACTTCACACTTTCTTCCACTTATCATGATGTGACCTATTGGTCCAGTTGTGAAGATTTTGCTTATCCTTACAGTGAGTTGCAGGCCATACTGAAGGCTACAGTCTTCGATCTTCAGCAGCAAACCATTCAAGTCCTCCTCACTGTCAGTAAGCAGGGTTGTGTCATCTGCTTATACTAGGTCGCTAATAAGGCTTCTTCTGAACATTCTTCTTTGTATAATTCAGCTTCTCTGATTATGTGCTCAGTATATTGATTGAATAAATATGGTGAAAGGATATAACTTTTCCTGATGTTAAAGCATGCAGTATGCCCTTGTTCTGTTAGCATAACTGCCTCTTGATCCATGTACAAGTTCTTCATGAAGACAATGAAGTGTCCTGGAATTCCCATTCTTCTCAAAGTTGTGCATAGTTTCTAGTGATCTCATAGTCATGGGTAATTAAGATCAAGTACAACTGCCATTAGCTATATATATGTTTTCCATTGCATTTTCTGAATTCTTCTATCCTTTATGCCCCTCTAAAATTAAATGTATCTCATGCTGATTTTTAATTCTAATGGTTTGCACATGACTCTTTTCCCCAATACAGTTGATTCTCTGGTGAAGTAGAGAAGGCAAGTTTTTGTAATCCATAAGTCAAATTCCAGCTCCGGCCCTTACCTGTGTGTCTTTGAAAAAATTACTTGACCTTGCTGAAAATCAATTTTCAACTCTATAAAGTAAAGATAATAATGCCCACTTCACAGCATTGCAATAAGAATGAAAGGAGGTTGTCCACGCCGTGTCTTTAAATTTACCCATACCCGGCTTAAAGGTTATGGTGTTGAGAATCTAACAAGTAGTTGAGAGACTGCTGCAATCTCTCAACTACGAGTACATGATGAGCCTGCAGTCAATGGAGTGAAAGAGAGGAACATGATTTCATCGATGCTGTATAAGGAGTGGTGGGGGTTGGGGGTGTGTGTGAATATCCCACGTGTAGGAGAGAGAAAGGGAGAGGCAGGGCATGAGGGGAAGGCTGGTGCCTTGGTTGCTGGGGATGGAGGCACAATGGAAGACTCCTGCCTGTGATCAACCTCTTTACATATTTCCCACAGTCAAGTTGGCACACTGCTTCATCATTGCGGAGTAAAATTTGGTCACTACAGAAGCATAGTGGTTTACGAATTGGATTGCTGACAGCAAGGTCAGTAGTTCCAACCCACCAGCCACTCTGCAAAAGAAATATGAGGCTATCTTCTCCCATAATGATGTACATCCTTGGTAATGCTAGGCAAGTTATTTTACCTAAGGATGGCTATGAGTCAGAAGGAACACAATGGCAGTTAATTTTTTTTTTGCCCATTAAAAGTATGAAAATCTTTGGAAACTGCTCCAGGGAAATAACTATTCCATTAGTCTTCTGATAACACACACTTACGCACATATACATACCAACATATACACACTGGTGTACATATGTACATGCAAATATACACATGTCCATATGTAGCCACCTATGGATACTGATACACATGCACATATGTGTGTACAGTAGAACCCCAGACCTCAATGCTAATCTGTTCTAGAAGGAGTGTTGAGATGGGATGCAGTCAACTTCTGAATCAACTTTTCCCATAAGAAATACCTGAAAATGGATTAAGCCATTCCGGACAGCCAAGTTTTTACCCTAACCTTGTCTTTTTATACAAAACATTACACAGAAATTTCAAAGTAAATAAGTTCAGAGTTATACATTATAATTTAAATAAGAGACACTGGATAAAAAAGTCTTTAACAACTACAGTATGGCCATACCTTGAGACTGATGAGGATCTGGATCTGAGGACATGGATGTGGAGAGGAGGTTGGATAGAAAGTCACTGCTTAGAAGGGGAATCCTTTTCCATCAAATCAACTCAGCTGCTTCTCAGTTTTTTCCCTTTATCACTAGGGCCTGGCTGGCTTCCTCTTTAAAAAAAAAAAAATCTGTCTAATTGGTCTGCTGTTGGCTTTTCCTTAACTGCTTTCTAAAAGGATTTACTAAATTATCATCAACAATATTGATAACACAACCAGTTCCTTATCATGATGATTCTTTTCAAAAAACTGTCTTATCACACATGTCTTTTAGGTAAAAATAGTACAAAACTAAGAAAATTATAGCAAAACACTTGAAACAGCTGCGAAAGGTTAAACAACACGTACTAACTGCGAAAAGTTAAACATCACGTACTAACAACGCCAACTAACTCCGAGTGACCGAAACACGAACTGCTTTTGTTTACAAAAATCACATGCATCGGGTCGGATTCTGATGTTCTGTTGGAGCTGCGATACAAAATGGTTGTGGAGTACTGCAGAGGTCGAGTAGCGGGCTCTACGGTACATGTGTGTACTAGGTACACACACACAGAACACCTTGTGATCAAATGGATGCCACTCTTGAAGCACTTCTATTTGCTGTCCAAAAAACCATGTTGGTTGCCTTTTTGCCCACTAACCGCCAAGTCAGTATTCAGCCAAGAGCCAGGGAGACAAGGAGCACCATCCTTTACCCACCCTTGTCAGGTGATTGGCAGGGTGAGAAATCCAGCCCAGGTTTTTCTTACTCTAAATTAGAGATTGGCGAGCTTTCTGTAAAGGGAAAGATAGTAAATATACTCAACCAGCTCTGTAGGCTATTGGGTCTCTGACACACCTGCTCAATCCTGCTCACGTAGCAGAGCCCAGGCAGGTCCTTTGGTGATGCCTTGTCTATTGCTGGAATTTAGACCTTGGTTTTGTTTCTCTTACTTCAAAATGCTACCCATTCAATTTGTTGATTAATAGCAAAGGTCTGTGGTATCCCTATGCCTCTTGACTCAACCATTCTTTTTCTAGGAATTTATCGTCATAATGATGGGGTTGTTCGCTTCCCTGAGTCCATTCTGATTCATGGTGTCACCACGTATGCAGAGTAGAACTGTTCTATTGAGTTTTCAAGATCACAATCTGTCAGTAGCAGACTGACAAGCCTGCCTTCCGAGGCTTCTCTGGAGATGCAGCAGGTTCAAGAGACCAACATCGCAGCTACTTGTTGAGGACAAAACAGTTAGCTACCCAGTGGTTCCATCATAATAATGGTCAATAATTCCAGAACCTTTTATATTCATCATCTATTTAATCTCTTTAGGATTCCCATAAAATGAGTCATGTTTTGGTCTTTTTTAATACACACAAGGAACCGGGAGGACAGCTATACTAAGTGACGGTCCCCTGGACACATAGCCAGTCAGTGATAAAGTTGGACTGTGACCACATGAGGCTGTGACTTTTCACGCTTAACTGGGGAAAAAAAATGGATGCAAAATGGGACAGATGCACAAAATACCCTTGTGTTCCGCAACAGAGTAAAAATAGCATAAAATGAAATAATGTCAATATTAAAATGGGAAATGACTTTAAAAGTATATTCTGATAGTCTTCTGTTGTGTGTCTCCCAGCCAATTCCAACACCCATAGCAACCCTATATGTGAGTAGAATTGCCCCCTTGGCTTTCCTAAAGCCTAAAGAGTAATCTGTACAGGAGCGTGGCTCTAGTTGCTTTCTCCTGCAAAGCCATTAGTGGGTTCAAGTTGTTAACTTTCCTGCTTACCTGGTGGGAGGTAGACTGATAGAGAAGAACATTGGCTCTCTCTGTAAAAATGAATGCACGGATTCCTCTAACCTCTAGATGCATATCACTTTTCAATATCTATCGCTCACATAACAATAAATTAATGTTCAAAGGGCATGCCACTCTCTTATAAACCTCAGCCTGAAGGCACCCAGTTCCCCCAATTCAGTGCCCCATGGCACCACACTCTACAAGCCAGCCTCCTGCCCCAAAGAACTCAGGAGACAGCTGTGACCCCACATGAGTGGAGGAGGATCAGCAGCAGCAGCAGGAACCAGAGCTTGTGACAGAGCTTCCCTATTTTGCTTCTGAGATGGCTCATTTTGTACCCAGTAGGATGACAATTACAATTAACCCTGTTTAACAATCGCTCACAGCTGAACCATACAATCCCAATCAATACCTTCCACCACCTTCTTACATAGACCCATTAGGGAAAAGCCGTTTGATGGGAATGACAAAGACTACTGGGGTGAGAAGAGCTATAAATAATAATCCATTCCACTGCAGGACACTGCCTGCATCTTCCAGCCATTGTCCCTGTCATACCCAAAGGATTCTCTCCCCTCTTTTTGATCCCTTTACTGTGAACACACCCAGTTCTCTGAGGGATAAGAAGGTTTCACCCAATCCAGGGGGAACTCAAGGAATACGCATACGATTAGTTTTACCCCGCTGCAAAACCCATGTATTCATTTCTTTGCTTTCAGATATTATTTCTCCTTTCTTTCATTTGTCATTTATTTTACCTAGCCTTTTCCACCTTGGGAAGAGACGTCAGGTGCAGCTGCTGTGCCGGCCCAGAGTGCTGGCAGTGAGACCAGTCTAGTGAGTTCTTCTCTTTCTGTTCCTGCTCATTCCTGTTGGATGGAGTTAGATAGGTTCAAGCCTAGGCAAGACGACATTATTCAAGTCAATCCTAATGTTGCCAGATGGAGAGAAGGTACAGCCCACCCATCAAGCCCTTGGGAATTCTGGAATACAGATTAAGGGGGATGGTCACAGCTTCTTGCACTGTTTCTAGTCACTGAGCCTAGCACTTGCAGTTACATCCATGGTCCTGAGACTGACACATCCAGAAGGGGGTGGGGTGAGAAGCAACCACTCATCTCTTCCCCCAACTCTGCTGAGAAGTGCAGGTGTCCACTCACTGGTCATCCTCCTGGACTCCTTCCTGTTGAATGTAAGCTCACACTCCTGAAGATATATAAACCAACCTTCCATGCTTTTAACCACCCACTGGTCTAGGTAACAAATACTTCAATTTCCCACTCTGATTTTCCATCAAACAATTACTCTGAGGGCAGATGCTATCCATCCCATAAGAAGTCTCTTAGCCCCCTACTGTATTCTATGACTGTAAAGTGTGTTCTGTGGGCTGAGGAAATATAACCAGGTGGCCCAAATCAGCACAGTATTCTCACTCAAGCCATAGTCCATACTTTGTCATCTACTGGGTGTGATAATTCAATGCAATGGCCCCACCAAACTCGCAGACAATAGCCATAAAGGGTTTATTAAGGACCAGATGCCAAGGGCTTAAGTGGAGAGCAAATGCTTTGAAAATGATGAGGGCAATGAATATACAGATGTGCTTTACACAATTGTTGTATTATGGATTGTGATAAGAGTTGTATGAGCACCTAATAAAATGGTTTTTTTTTTAAAAGGAAGTTAATAGGCTACAATGTTAGCGAGAAATGCCCAGAATACAGATGTTTAGTCAGGAAATGTTACAAAGTTCCCATAGAGTCACACATAAATGTCCAAAGGGCATGCCACTCCACTGTAAGCCTCAACCAGAAGGCATTCTGCTCCAGCTCCTGGATCTGAGAAGCTAGCTCCCCAGGGGCACCCCACTCCAGTAAGCCTCAGCTGAAGGCACTCAGTTCTGTTTTAAGGGGTCAGCAATGAAATGTCCAGAGTACCCCAATCCACAAGTCAGCCTCCTGCCCCAAAGCACTCAGCTTTACTTGCTCTGTAGGCTGGGCAGTCCACCATTCCATTTCCTGCTCTGACTCCGCATTCTGCTGTTGCTCCTCTGATATCACAGCAAACTCTTTTGGATCAAGGAGGTTCACTCCACAAGGATCCCAGGGTCCAGAAGATATATGCCATCTTTGGCTCTAGCCAAGATTCTTGCTAAGTATCTAGTGAGATCTGCTTCTGCTGCTGCTTCTCAAAGGGCTCATTTTATACCCAGCAGTATTCCAAGCCAATGAAACTTGTTAATAATCACATACGGGTGAATCCTATCAGTGTCTTCCCCCACCTTCTTACTCAGACTCATGCAGGAAAAAAATCATGTGGTGGAAGTTACAGAGACTTTGACTAGAAGAGTCTATTAAGTAATTCACAGCCCCTGCACGCAGAATCATTTGTTCGACTCCCTTAAGGAAGTTTTTAGCATTTACCTCTGTTACTGGATATGCATCCGAATTTAGAACCTGCTTATTGTCTCCCAAATGTAGGCTATCCTACTAACTTGTTTGACCAATAGAATAAGGAGGTGGCATTTCATGTCTTTAAGAAAAGACGTGCTGTTTTTACCTTTCCTCTCTTAAAATCCTGCCCTTAGACCACACTGGAAAGAAGGCCCATCCAACTTACAGAGGGCAAGCGACTACACGGAGGAAGCACCACGTTGTTCTGGCTGTCAATCAAGTCATGATTACCAGGAAATCTGCATTTCAGTTTTTATGCCCCAATATATTCCCTGTTTGTATTCAATACAAGGTTAACTGGGTCCCTATATCTGTATTTGCTAAATATAACAACCCTACAGCTGAGTCCAGCAGAAAAAGCCATGTTGCTGGCTAGTCCCAGTCCAAACTGCTAATCTCAAGAATCATAAGAGATAATAAATGGTGCTTGCTTTAACACATGGAGTTTTGGAGTAGCACATAACTGAAAAAATGTCCTATTTATGACCTTGGAGATAGTACAAGATATTGAGTACCATGTGGGCGTAAAAGACATACGGCAAGGGGAAAGTCTTGTGAATGGAGTAGATGCCGTTATGACCACTCTTGGAAAATTACAGGTAGAACACTAACAAGAGTAAAAGGTATTAAATGAGAAGCAATGAGACATAAAATTATAAAGTTTATTGGGTTCAGGTTACAGAGAATTTGTGAAGACTAAGCTTATATTTTGGAGCTTCACCATTTACTGGGAGATTATCAAAGAAAATTCAACAGGAAAGACATACTATAAACCTATTACATACATAAAATAGTATATCCAGTCAAAATTGCTATATTCAAATTAAATATTTAGGTTACAATGTTGTTTTTGAGGGTGTGTAAAATTCTCAAATACTGAGGAAAAATTCAAAATATCCACTTTGGGATTTTATGATCCTAATTTCAAGATATGTCTTCTAATGATTACTAAGATAAATCTTTGTTTATGACCTAGGACTATTTTATCATTTTAAAAAAGAATTTAGTTTGCTTAGGAACTGTTCAACTTTAAAGCATTTATAGAAGAACATATGCAACATGATCCCATTATGACCTAAAACCACACATGGATATATTTGTCTAGAATCTATCATGTTTTCGTGTGTGGAGTTGTGTCAGACAGGGTTCTCTAGAGAAACGAAACCAAGACATTTATGATTATAGATAGATAGATAGATAGATAGATAGATAGATAGATAGATAGATAGATAGATAGATACAACATAGGAAAGAAACAGCTAATTAGTCCACAGAGCAGTACAAATGGCTCAGTTCAACTCACTTCTGTGAGACAGTTAATACACTGGCAGTCCTTCAACTCATGGGGACTGCTAGGTGTAAGTCAAAGAAGCAGACAGCTGAGTCTTCTACAGAGCAATACAGGCAATCTAGCCACAGACAGCAAATAATAGGGCAGGGCAGGGCAGGGCACCAACAGTCAGCCAGATGACAGGGTCCAACAGTCCCCAACTAAGTGCTGTATACACCAGTAGTGTGGCAAAGCAGGTCTTGAAGGAACCTCAAACTATAGGGACATGGTCCACAGGTTGGGTGTCCCACAGGTAGTATAGCTCACAAGTTGAAGCAGAGAACTAACTAGCTAAGGTGGCTGCACCATAGTCAGATCATCAGAGAGCAGGAGACAGAAAGGCGAGACTCACTGAGCCGTTTATCTCTTTGCCGTTCAATCAACCTGCGACCTTATTAACCAATAAGTGTTTATTGGCCAGGAGGGCACAATAATCCTACCTATCACAGGAGTGAATACACGTGGTTTGCATTTCTCTTTTATTCTTGCCTGTGATTTTTCATTTTCCCACAGTGGACAAATCCCTCTGTGTAACAAAGAATCTGTGAGGACCCATGCATATGTAAGCTTACTCTGGTCTTTCCTTCTCCAGCCCCATTTCCGTCATTGAGTATTGGCAGAGCTCTTGGGTCGTCCCAGCGCCATGTGCAGAAGACAGTGCTACAAGGGAACCAAGAGTAAATCAAGGACAGAGCTGGGCTCGCTCTCCCAGAAAGGAGCAAAATAGCTGAAAAGGGCAGGCATTTCTTTAAACCCTGTGGTGCTTAGAGGTGTGTGACAAACGGGGGAAGAAGGACTGTTCAGTAAACTGCAAAGTAGTGTAATGTTTAGTAGTTCACAAGCCCCTTTGGACACCACCCATCTGTGTCGCTTTGTCTAGCTGACTTGCGTGTCTCTGTGAGGCTGGAAGGTATGCCAACAATATTGTAAATGGCAGCAGTGTCGGCCAAGATCAGCAGGGAGCTTCCAGACTAAGATGGGCTAGGAAGAAAGAAAGGCCCGGTGACCCACTCCCTAAATTTAGCCAACGGGAACCTTGTGGATCACAAAAGAACATTGTCCGACTGGCCTGCTTTGGACTCATCATTAAGAGAGACATCATGTTCCTCTGGGAAGCAGAAGGCCAGCAAGGGCATGGGAGCTCCTCCGTGAGATGAATGGGCACCAGAGCCACAATGATGGACTAGCACGTATTGGCAATTATGAGGTTGATACCGGATCAGGGAACATTTCATGATGTTGTACATAAGTTTGTCATGAGTTGCGATCAACCTGAGGACCACTAACAACCGCAACAATCAAAATTGCTTAGAAAATTTGAGTAAAGATATGCCCGGGCTTTCCCCCTGGAGATCATGGTTCTGTAAATCTGGGGTGGGTCTAGGCGTTTGTATTTTGTAAAGTTCATCAATTGAAAAGGTCCCAGTGATTGCTGTCACGATTTTTCTTTCATTGAGATTGAGAGCAACAGAAAAAGTCTCAAAAAGATTTTCTGGATAAGGTGAGAATTGCAAGATTTACCTCTGGTCTCCCCAGGAAGGCGGGCACTTGCACTACAGTAAACCATCCCCAGTGGCCTCTCAGCCATGTGCTGCACCAGGACTCGCCCCTCTGCACCTGTCTTGGAACTGCTTCCACTGTGACTCACTGTGAGTGAGGTTTCACCACGTCGTCTGGACTTGGCTCACATCCATGCCCCTAGCCCTGCCTTCCAGGGGTCATGTTTCATCTGCTGTCTCTGATTGCTCTCCAGCCCTCTGCCTCCACCTAGTTCTCCAGACAAGCTACAAAAAGCAGTACTCTCCCGGGTCAGCTTCTGAAGCTACCCCGGATCATTCCAGTCACCAATACCATAGGCTCACCTCCCCCAATCAAAAGTACAGAGAAATGAAAAGCAAAGCATTAGGAGAAGAGGCTTTCTTATTTTCCAATGTCACTCTATCCCGTATCATTGAGTGATGGGGTAGTTAGTTTATTGTGCCAACCTGGCCGATAAACACATGTGGAGTTAATTGAAAAGTAGAGGGATAAATGGCTCAGTGAGCCTCACCTTTCTAGTTCTCAGGTCTCTTGCTTTCTGATGGTCAGACTAGGGTGCAGCTGCCTTAGCCAGTTCCCTGCTTTAGCTGGCAAGGCTCACTTCCTGCAAGACATTCCTGAGGAGAAGCCACATGGACCTACCCCAATACAGCCCTGGGTGCTGGAGCAGCCGTGTGGAGACCCTGCCAGCACTGAGATGCTTACACGTTCACTGATTCGGCTTTCCTCCTGCAGGCGGCATCATTGCGTGTGTTTTGTGAGATGGAGAAGGACTTTGTGGATTGGTGTTGGGCATATGGGTTAATGTTGGACTTGTGGGCTTGGGCAGCACAGGGTTGGGGTGTTTTCTTGATGCGCACTTAGCCTTTATATAAAACTCTTATACATGAGTTTCTGTGGATTTGTTTCTCTAATGTACCCAGACTAACACAGATGGCTTAAACAAGTCGCTGACTCTGGCTGCTCTGCACCCAGTTACTTCACCCAGAACTCTTGTGTGAAATACAGTGTTTTGTGGTCATAGAGTGGGATCGTCATTGCTGGATCCAGATGCTGTGGGTTAGAGGAGTAGGTGGTAGAATGCAGTAGGATCACAGCACACATAAAGCAGAGTCCTCTGATGGAGACGGGGTGAAGACGGCATAGTCGAGCCTGGAGGAAGAAGCTCATTGACATTCCAAACTGGCTTAGAGAACAAGCAACAAGAATTTCAAATCTGTATAAGACCCCATAATTGTATCAGTTGTGCAGAAGATAGAGCAAAGGAAAGGGTTACTGCATCAGGTGGTAGTTTTAAGAAACTACTGCCCGTCTAAGCAGAACATGCCTTCTTTTCCTTCAACAGACTGTAGTTTGTAGCTGTCATCTAAGCTTTATCCCCTGACTCTTGTCAACCTCGTGCACAGTGGAGGTTGGGCCATCCTCATGATCGATTATAAACAGTCAGACTGTAGCAATCATGGGATTTTTTTTTCCCTAAAAAAGATCACCAGGCCAGTCTTCCAAGTCTCTCAGTCTGGAAATTCCATGGAATTCTGCTCAGCCTCATAGCAACACAAGACTGCACTGACATATGGGTAGCTGTGCATGAGCTGCACTAGCCAAGGATGAAGCATGAGTGTCCAGTAAAGAGAGTAAGAATTTAATCTCTGGATATAGAGGACCACATAGCAGCCATGAGACCAATCCTCCCTCCAGAGTAAAACTGGCCCGTGGTGGAGAGTCTGTGTTACTCTGATCACGTGGCAGCAGAGTCGTGGCGAGGATCTATGCCCAGTGATCATTCACTGGGGGATCCTATTTCACCTCCAGAGTTCTTCCAAGGAAAAACACTCTATCCAACTACCTGTGGTCTTCTCCAGCTACCAACAGGTCTTCTTAAGGACCTTGCTGTGGACACCTGGGCTGGAAGTTAATTATCAGCAGCCGGAGCTACCTTAGAGACCAAATGTGATGGTCGTCTCTTCCCCAAATGCCAGAAAGATGGCTGCCTAATGTGTTACAAGTCAGGCGGTGCAAATGATTTATGTTAGACCACTACCCTAAATATTGGCAGTTCAAACACACCTACTGGCACCACAGGGGAAAGGCCTAGCAATCTGTTTCTATAAAGACCACAACCTATAAAACTCTATGGATCAGTGTTATTCTGTAGCACATGAAGTCACCGTAAGTCAGATTCAACCAAACAACAGGCTTGTTTTGTTTATATTTACCCCCTGTGTTTATATATACCCCCAGGCTTGTTTTGTTTCTGTTTACTTACTTCCTCTGCAAAAAGAGAGGACCCCTTTCGGCCTGATCACACTCACACAGTCCTAAGAATCACAACTGGGTTGGAATGCATAATACCAACAGCTGGCGGCTTTTACACTAAATACGTAGCTAAAATGATCCAGGATAATAATCATAACCAATGCCAATGCTTCTTACAACATTCTTTCTGAAGGTGGGGGGGAGGGGTTCACACTCCATGCCAGTTCATGCCATGAATTATTCACACTAGTAGAAATGAGAGGAAGGCAGGGCAGAAGAAGAAAGGAAATTCAAGATAACAAATTTTCAGCAAATAAATGGCTAGGAGGATCATCTATACTTGGATAATTGAGCTATGACCATAGGCGAGTCGTTTATTCAACAAACTTTTTTTGTGTGTAAGCCAGGACTTCGATTTATTAATTTGTGGCTGGAAATAAATGTCATTGTCATTTGGTCCAGACAGTCGCATCTGTCTGACAGAACATGTGCTCGTTCTATCAGTGGCAGCTACAAGCGAAGTCAAATAATTAAGAGGTTGCTTGGTGAGCGTGGAATTGGTACAAGAAGAATTCAGTGTCTCATTTAAATGCTGCAAAAATGTATTGAGCTTTAGGTGTCTGGTATTAGGCTGGCCAGTGAGGACACAGAGACGGATGTCCATCTGAAGACATTGCAATTCAGTAGAGAAAGAACGTTAGAACGTAACTTGATATGATCCAGATCGTAGCTGAGCTATTAGACATATGGGCGGGGACCCAGAAACCCAGAGCAGTGAGCAATTTCAGACTGGTACACAATGGCTATGAGAATAATCCTAGTTCCACAAGACTGGGAAAATCTCTGCCTTTCCACTGGATCCTAAAGGAAAGGGAGGTGAATTCCAGGCAGCAGAAACGGAGCAAAGCAAAACAGCCAAAACCAAAGCAGAGGAAGGTTTTGGTGGTTTAAGCTGAGTAGACTGAGAGTGTAAAACACCATGGTAATGTTTTGAGGTTAAGTTGGATGTTATTATAAAGCCATTGATGGTCCATTGGGATCACATCAGATTTACTTAGGCTACATTTTAAAAGTGGTGACCCAAACCCCAAGTTTACCTAGAATCTCCGTAGAACTAGAATCTTAGGAGAAGGAACCCAGTCATGTGTATTTTTTTTGTTTTTGGTTTTTTTTCAGTCATGTGTATTATTGAATGCCCACAAAATTTTATTCACTTCCCATGAGCGTCGTAGCAAGTGATCACTAATTTAGTGGCTTAAAAGAGAGAAAGTTAGTTCTTTATACAGCCCAGAGACCAGATGTCTAAAATTAAGGTGGCTTCACTTGGAAGGTTCTGAAAGAGAAATCTCTCCTATGCCTTTCTCATAGCTTCCTGTGGAATTCCAGTCCCTGATATTCCTATACACATCACTCCAGTTTCTGCCTCTGTCTTCTCATTGCTGACTCTTCTTCAGTTAGCGTCTCTAACTTCATTTAGCTTTTCTCTTATAAGATCCTATCACTGGAGTTAGGACCCTCCTAAATCTAAGATAATTTCATCTCATGATCTTTACTTAATGACATCGTCAAAGACCCCTTTTCCAAATAAGGTCATAGTATGAGTCACCTACCGTCAATGGAGCATACCACCAAGTACAGAGCTCTTAAGACAGAAATGTCTTGTTTCACGCTTCTGAAGCCTAATGGTACAAATCGGGGTACCAGTCGTGTTGATTTCCTCTGGGAGCTCGGACCAAAGAAAGCTTACATTTGCATTCTTGGCAGTTCCAGCCATTCCTTGGCTTGCAGTCACAGCATCACATAGCACACTTGCTCTGTCTCCTCCTCAAGTGCCTCTTCCCTTCTCTAAGAACCGAGTCACAGAAGATTGGGATCCACCCTACTTTAGGATGACCTCATTTGATCTAACCGATAACATCTTCAAGACCCCACTTCCAAATATGGTTACACATATAAGCATCGTGGTTAGGATTTCAGTTTCTTTGGGAGGAGGGTACAATCAATGCTTGACAGCCACAGCCCTAGATCCCAAAGTTGAAGACATGGACATCCTTTGAGTCAGGGGAACAGGGACACCATTCAACCCACCACAAAAGTTGGTCTTGAAGAGCAGCCAGGGAAGACAGTTTAACACAGAGATTGACAAAGTATGTATTTTCCAAAAATCTTTGATGGGCTCAATATTGTTTATGATGTCTCTGCCACTCACTCCATTTCCAGTTGTTAGAAGCCCTATAGAACAGACCAGACCTACTCCATAGGGTTTCCTGAGCAGAAATCTATTTTTTACACTCATATTTTTGTATTATTTCTGAATGTCAGAGTTCTCGGTCAGACTTGCAAGCACTTTTAAATAAGTCTTTGGCAACCTCCAAATTATTCTCGGTGACCTTGATAACCCTGTGGCCATAGTCTTGAGACCAGAGGGCACATAAAAATAATCACCTTGAGCAGAAATCTTTACGAGATCAAATTCTCAGCAATTTCCCTCCAATGGAACCACCGGTATTGTCAAGTAGCCTCCCCTTTGGTTAGCTGAGGATCCCTGGAAGTATAGTGATTACACATGGAACTTCCAACTTCTAGGTCAGTAGTTCAAAACCACCATCTGCTCTGCAGGAGAAATAGGGGGATATCTACTCCCGTAAAGAGATACAGTCTTGGAAACACACAAGAGTAGTTCTACCTTGCCCAATAGGTTGCTATGAGTAGGAATCCACTCAATGTCAATAAGTTTGGTTTAGTTGTGGTTGGTTAGCTGAGGACATAATCAGTCAGCCACCATAATTCCTTGATGAAGTCCACAAAACTCACTCGCTGCCTTTGAGTCGATTCTGACTCAGAGGGACCCTCTATAGGGTTTCTGAGGATGTGTAAATCTTTGCGGGAACACATAGCCTGATCTTCCTCTTTCTGATCTTCCTCTCACATAGTTTAAATCTCTTTTTATTAGTCCAACAATGCCACCAGGGCTCCTGATGGACTCAAAAGAGATATTGATTTGTCTTTATTTAATAGGAAAACTGACTATTCAGAGACACAGGGAGTGTTGAGATAAGCTGGAAGCCCATCTCTACAGCACCACTACCTTCTTTTCTGGGTGGGAGGAGAATTGGACGTTTCTCACAGCAAATACCCCTGAGAGCTCCCATGCACACTGCACCCACTGAAACATAGGTGTCGAGCCCAAGGCCTGCAGGAGAGCTCCTTACATCCAGAGCAAAGGTCGCTGCACAGAGAACCAACAATCTGATGCACGTGCTGTATTGGCAGCTGGGCCAGGCTGTGCCGTGCTGTCTTATTTAAGGAAACTTAAGTTGTATATCCACCCTAATGGGACTGAGCCCACTGGGCTGGTACAATGGCACCTCACTGGCTTCTGCCATTTTGATGTTTAATAAGAACAAATGGGCTGGTGCACAGTTCACTGATTTAACAACACTAAGGATTTTGATAAATGGCTCCTTTATATTTTCATTTCATAGACTTTTACATCACAGCATGAAGGACAGAAATGTACTGCTTCATGGTGCAAAACTTAGCTGCCAAGAAGATTTCCTGCAGGTATGGGGGCCGGTTCGTGACGCCTCTCCTGTAGCCTGTATTGCTCCCTGCTTTCTACCCCAAAGTTTCACCTCTGCCATGGGCAAAGTAACGAGACTGCTCCCTCAGTTTTCCACAACAAACAAAAAAATTAGATCATTTTGTCTTAGATTGATCCAAATCAGTACCTCTGGTCTGACACCTTATTTCTGATTTGATAACAAAGAACATAGAAACTCGATGGAAAAAATGCGGGCAGGCGAATTGCATCCTAATTTCTACATCAACCCTTTGGGAATGGATTGCCTGGGTATGCTAAGGAGGCTGGATGAGTGTAGAGCGTGTTTTGAATTGATCTCTTATAAAATATAAAAGAAGCGGATTAAGTACGAAGAGATGGGGGAAGATGGATGCCAGGCCACACTGAGATCTCCAGGGATCCAGGAAACAGAATCTGAAGAGACGGGACTTTTTCCCCAAAGCTGAGAGAGAGAGAAAGTCTTCTCCCAGAGCCAATGCCCTGCAGTCAAACTTCTAGCCTCCTAAACTGAGACAAGAAATGAGTTTTATTAGTCATTCCCTGTGGTATTATGTTATAGCAGCTAACTTCACTACCTACTGGTGCTATGCCAGAAATATCACAAGTGAATGAGCCTATCAAGCAAAAATGTATTTTCTCACAGTGTCTCCATGAGTCCCAATTTAAGGTATCAGCCTTAGAAATCTCTCTTCCTGCTCTCATCAGTTTCCTCTTTGGTCTAGGAGTCCCTAGCACATGGACCCTGCTTCTGAAAAGCACACTCCACGGCCAGGGGTTTTTTCCTTAGTGGTAGTCGGGCCCTCTGATCTCTGCTCAATTATTTAATTTCTTTTATATCTCAAGGGAGATTCACTCAGGACACGACCTAATCCTGTAGAATGTATCCTGCCTCACTGACACACAGCTGCCATGATCCCTGCTTCGTTAACCTCATACAAGTTAGTATTTATAATATATAGGATAATTGAATCAGATTACAAAAATTGAGGGTAATTACATCATTCCAAGAAGTATAGGCTAGCCAAATATTTGGAGAGGAAACAATTCACCCGATAATAGCAGTCCTCACTAACGAAACAGCACTGAACTATCTCACTGTCCAAATCATGTTTAAATCAGAAGGCACAGCTGGGATGGAGGTTGGGTCTGGGGTCTTTGAGGCTGGAGGGCAGGCATTAGACTAGGGGCTAGGCTAGGGCCTGGCTCCTGGGGACTAGGTTGGGGCTAGGGTCTAGGCTATTGGTTGAGGCCTAGGATACGTTGGAGGATGGGGGCTAAAGGCTAGTTTAGGGGCTAGGGGCCGGGTTAAGCGTGGAGTCTGTGGGTTGGACTAGAGGCTGGGGCCTGGGATCTGGGCTCTAGAGGCTGGAGACTAGGCTGGGCTGGGGGCTGGGGGCTAAGCTAGGTTTTGTTTGGCTCAACTCTAGGCTGGACTCTAGGCCGGACTTGACTCTGGGCTCTTGGCACGAAGCTGTAGGCTAGGCTAGGCTAGGCTCTAGGCTAAGTTAGGCTGTTGAGATTCTGATCAGTTAGAAGTACAGTTATCATGGCTGGAGAACTGGTAATGAAAGAAGTAATAACACGGCTGTAATCGTATGGGTCAGGCAGGTAGGGTTAATTGATATTGAGATATAGCAGTTGTTTTTCTATTGATGACGGCAGTGAAGAAGTTGATTGCACCCTTCAAACTGAACTCACCCTGCTTGCTCTACTTTCAGCCAAACACGTGCCTGGCTTATCCAGTGAACAACGTAACACCAGAGCGGCACACGCTCACTCCTGAAAGCATTCCACCCTTGGAGATAAAAAGAGCAGACACACGTAAGTGGTAAACACAGGGAAGAAGTAGGAAAAGTGAAGGCAGTTACATTGTGGTGGTTATAATCAGTGTGACAAGACAAAATATGTTTGAATTTTTGAATGGAAAACCAAGGTGCCCTGAAAACTTTCACACACAACAAGATATAGACACACACACACACACACACACACACACATCCACGCTCACATATGGATGCCTTTGTCCAATCCAAATGATGGCTTCTTGGGGGATCTGCTGGACCAATTAAATTCAAGGCAGAAAGCTCAAAAGGCTATGGCCACTGGTTTTTAGGGATCCCAAAGGGATAATCTTCATAGATTTTATCAAAGGGCACAGGATGATCACAGAGACATATTATGACAAATTTTTAAGAAAATGGAAAACTCTGTTGGTGAGAATAAAGGCCAGAAATGTGTTGAGGAATGTTTTCCATCGAGACCATGTGTGTGCTCATTCTGAGCAAACCTTACCCCATCCACCCTACGGCCCTCAACCTGCCCCTTCAGGCTTCTTTTTGTTCCAAACACTCAAAGAACCTTTCAAAGGAACTCCATTCGAGTCCCTCAACAATGCCAAAACTAGTCCAACTTTCACAGGCAATTGAAAATACCATGGTTTGCATCAGGTGAATCTTAGTGCTCCAAGTAATACCCTTGCTTTACAATACTCTGAAGAGGTCGTGTGCAGCAAATTAGATCTGCTGAAACCACCCATAGCCAATCTTATTTTCCTCATATTGCTCATTTTTAGGATTGAGAACCCCCTCTCCCTCCACCCCTGACAACGTTGTACCTGCAAAGGAGGCTAGAGAGATGCGCTCTTAAATCTACACTCAGATGCTGGGCCTGCAAACCCAGCCTTTGATTCAGGGCCTAATACTTACTTCTCTGCATTCCTGGTTGTGAGCTTCTTGTGGGTGTTCACAATGAAGTCTACACGGTAGAGCATTTGGAGAACTGAAAACTATATAGCCTAATTTCTCTCTTCTTCTTCCTGAAAGCAACATAATCTTTAAGAAACACAAATACTCGTGCTCTAGTATTCTGAACTATCTTCGATCTTTTTTCCCATACAACTTGCCTTAGACTCTCCCCTTTCTCTTCTCCATCAGCTTAGAGTTCACAGCCACGGGTCTCACTCAACAGCGCGGTGGAGGGAAACTCATGTAGTGTTTCCTAGCTGACTATCCTACCAGTTAGAATTACTAAGAAATACTCCTTTTTCTCAAAAGGTCAGAGATCAACTGTAGACCATAATGAGTTAAACACAAACAATGCCATCATAAAAAAGCAACCACAGGGATTTCCAGATGAATTTGGGGAACTGAGCCTGGTTGTGGGAGGTGACAAAGGAGAACACAAAGCTTTTCACAGAATGCCTGAGGGAACCCTATGTAGCTTGCTAGACACCCAGACACCACAATCCACTTCAGTCCTTCCATTCCCCTGTTTAATTTACTTCCCTGGACCCTTTACTCTGAAAAGGCTTGTGTTTTGAACAGTCAACCCCATCATTGCTCAGGAAAGGTGGGGAGTGGCCAAGTGGGTCTTCAGTGTTGAAGGCAGTGGTACTCCACCTTCCTCATGCCACGACCCTGTCATACAGATCCTCATGGGGTGGTAACCCATAGAATTATTCTCGTTGCTACTTCATCACTGTCATTTTGCTACTGTTAGGAATTATCATGTAAATATCTGATATGCAGGATGTATTGTCCTTGTGACAAATTGAACATCACGAAAGCATACTGATTAATCACAAAAACAAGATGTACTTATATGTTGTGAAATATTTATTTCTAATGACAAATAATGAAATTTTGTCTTGAAGCATGGTGTAGCATGGGTAAGAGTCTTCACGCCGGGAACTCATATGTGGGTGGATCAGAATATGTGTTTTCCAATGGTCTTAGGCAACCCCTGTGAAAGGGTCATTTGATCCCCAAAGGGGTCGCGACCCACAGGTTGAGAACCTCTGGTTTAAGCAGTACCACTGCAGGAGCGAATCCATGGGCCTCCAAATACCTTAGGTTCTCCAAAATTCTCTGCACCCACTTCGCCAGTACCATTTCCCACAGCTCCTTGCCAGCCTCCAATACCCCAGCACCCTCAGACTTTTCATGGGACCCCAAAGGTCCCCAACAGCGCTGTCATAACACTCCACCCTTCCACATGTAAATGCTTTTTGCTAGAAAGGTCTTTCTTGTTTATTAATCCTTCTCATTGTTCCTGAAAAAGACCTACATCCATGAGCATGTTGCTCCTCTGTGCAAATGCCCCCGGCACCCTCCACCAAAGCAAATGATCCCCTGAAGCTCACCCTGCCGCTGGGTGATTTTTGCCACTACAATCATATCTGCCTGCCCTAGTGGATAGTTTATCAACTTGCTTCTCTCTCTCATCCACCAGACCAAGACCACGTGGAGGACAGAGACCACCCTTCAGTCATCTCTGCTGCTCCCTCAGAATCTGGAGCCTGTGACCAGGAAACCCACCCTGCTGCTCTGCCAGGTCTTTGTGTTTCCTAGACCATGTGCTGCGGGGGTGGGGGGGTTGGTTTTCAAAAGTACCCAGCAAATAGGTGCTGAATGGTGTAATGCTTGAGTCCTCCATACAAACACTGTGACTCTTGGTCAACTTTCCTCATTTTACTCCCCTACACAAGCCACTCCTTAGGAGCAAGAGGGGCTTGCTACTCCCACAAAGAATTACAGAGTGTACACCCAGGTACAGAGGGATCATCCATGTACACTGGAAATGCAGGGAATCCAGGGCAGAGGGCCCCTTCAGGACCAGTGGTGAGAGTAGCGATACTGGAGGGCAGAAGGAGGGTGGGGTGGAAAGGAAGAACCGATACAAGGATCTACATGTGACCTCCTCCCTGGGGGATGGACAACAGAAAAGTGAGTGAAGGTATACATCGGACAGGGCAAGATATGACAAAATAATAATTTATAAATTATCAAGGGCTCATGAGGGAAGGAGGAGCAGGGAGGGAGGGGGAAAATGAGCTGATGCCAGGGGCTTGGGTGGAGAGCAAATGTTTTGAGAATGGTGAGGGCAATTAATGTACAAATGTGCTTTGCAGGATTGATGTATGTATGGATTGTGATAGGAGTTGTATGAGCCCCTAATGAAACAATTAAAAAGAAGAATTACAGGGTGTGTGTGTGTGTTTGTGGGGGGAGGTGGATGGGGAGCTGATAGCATTGATTATGGCGGAACTCCTCTCAGGGGATCTGAACAACAGAAATGAGAATTGTATATGAATAGATACATTAGATCATGTAAGATAGTCGATAAAACTATGATAAGATAAATTAATTACAGTCTGAGAAACTTACTGGGGCATGTCTATCCTGTTCTATGGGGTCACTATGAGTCGGCACTGACTCGATGGCAGAGTGACTGACTGACTGACTGACTGACCGACCGACTGACTGACTGACACAAACAGTGCAGCTCCTTGTGATTCCAAATATGCTAATGGACGCATATAGGGACTTCTTCCAGAATTCTCCCAGATACCTGCTATCTGTAACCAGCCGATTCTGGCTCACAGTGACTTCATGTATGTCAGAGCAGAGCAGTGCTCCATAGGGATTTCCATGGGTGAGTGGTTGGAAGGAGATTGTTACGTCTTTCTTGCAAGCTTAATTTAATTGAAGGGACTCTTGCAAGTTAACTTAAGCTTGCAACCTTGCAGTGAGCAGCCAAGCCCACTGCACCACCCAGGGGCTCCATGTTATCAGTAGTCCTTTCGAAGACCCTTTAGGAGTTTCTTCCTAGGGACCAAGTCCTCCTCCTTCAACCCGGGGGAGCACATCCAGGTCCCACCTGCCTTACCTGAAAATTCCTGAGGCCTCTCTCCTCTGGTAGATGTCAAAGCAACTCGTGGAAATGGTCTTGGATTTCGCTCGGGAATAAAACATCTGCTGACATTCTAATAAAAAGGGACTGGCTAGTAGATGCTTCTCAGCAATGCAATACTTAGAAACAGCAAAGGCTCGCTTGTGAATTCTAACTTTGCAGGAGTTTTTCTGAAATGGGTGGGCTATGCACCATGAAAGTCTAGGAAAGAAAATGAAAAATCAGTAAATGAATGAATGAGTAAACATAGGACTGCATTTGAAAGCACAAAATGTAATCATCCATCCAGTAACATAACTAATGGACTCACTGTTTATTTTCCTTTCATTAAAACCATTGCCATCAAATCATCCCTTCCTAAGCCTACTTTTTTTTTTTCCCGGTTCTGCCCACTCTGTGTAATGGCAGATAAAGACGGTGACACTTCTGTGTATTCAGGTGAAGGCACTCAATGATACTGACAGGAGGAAGCACAAATTCAGCTGAAGCAGTTATCAAACCCAATGACATTTTGGAGGATGCTGATTAAGGGCATTATCAAGTGAAGATAAATGTTCCCAGAGGAAGGAAACAACGGAGCCAAAGTGATTGAACAGTTCTACTGGAAAGGTCTGCTCACCCTGCGCCGTTATGCAAACAAGGATCCCACGACTTCTTTGCAGGATGCCAAAGGCTTTTCTTGCAGAGCCTGAAGCTTGCTGTGTTTCCTCGGGTTTCCCACACTATAGCTTAAACCTCCACAGCTCTGTCTCCCTGTAATCCTCGGCCAACCTTCCCTGGCTCCTTTGTTGACGAGTTGAAACCTCCTTGGCAGTATTTGTTCCTGTAAGACAAGTTTTCTGGTACACATGCATCTATTAGCACACGTTGGTGGTTGCTGCTGTCTGGTGTCAAGTCAGCAAGCTCTCCACCCCGTCCTGACTCACGGCCATGACAGATAAAATGGAACTCGACACTGCCCAGTCCCGTGATCAGTCTCAGATCAGAATGTTGTGATCCAGGGAATTTTCACGGGCTGATTTTCAGAAGGACCATATATATTAGTGTATAAACCGAGTTTTCAGCACATTTTTAATGCAGCTTTTGTGGTAAAGTTAAGTGCCTCGGGTGATATTCGGGTGGACTTATACTTGAGTATATACAGTAGATTGCCAGACCTTTTCTTTGTCCATCCTTGTGAGGAAATGTCCATAAAATCTGTTCAGTATCACAGAAACAAACACACAAGCCTCCACGGATAGACAGGTGGTGGCTGCATGTGAAGTGTACTGGCCAGAATTGAGCCCCAGTTTCCCATACAGAAGGCAAGAAGTTTACCACTAAGTTATCAATATCTCAATGTTCACTTGTCATTGGTAGGTATCACCAAACTGGTTCTGACTCATAAAAACCCTGTGTACAAGAGAATGAGACACTGTCTGGTCCCACACCACCCTCACAATAGCTATTATACATAAGCCCCGCGTAGCAGCCACAGTGCCAATCCATGTTCTTGCGGTCTTCCTTTTTTTTACAGACTCTCTATTTTCCGCAGCATGATGTCCTTCTCCAGGGACCACTTTCTCTTAATATCATGTCCAAAGTACATGAGATGAAGTTTTACCATCCACGTTACTAAGGATTACTCTAACTGTACTTCTCCCAAAATACAGGCAATCGATGCTATCAATACCCTTACTATTCTTCACAAGCATCGTAATTCAAATACATCAATTCTTCTTCGGTTATTCTTATTTGTTGTTCAACTGTCACATGCATAGGAGATGACTGAAAAATCATGGCTTGGATCAAGCAAAGCTTAATCTTCAAAGTGACATCTTTATACTTTAACACTTTGAGAGGAGTCGATTGCAGGAGATTTACCCAACGCAATATGTTGTTTGATCTCTTGATTGCTTCTTCCGCACCGCTTTGGGATCCAAGCAAGAAGAAAATCTTGACAATTCCATCTTTTCTCCTTTAATCATGACATTTATTAGTGTAGAGTCGGGAGGCTTTGGGTTACTCTATCATAAGTTGCAATCCATACTGAAGGCTATAGTCTTTGATTTTCAACAGCAAGTACTTCAAGTTCTCTTGGATTTCAACAAATAAGGTGTATCATTGGGTAGTTATTTTATTGTGTCAACTGGCCGATAAACTCATGTGGGGTTAATTGAAGGGTGGAGCGATAAATGGCTCGGTGAACCTCGCCTTTCTAGTTCTAGGGTCTCTTGCTTTCTGATGGTTGGAGCAGGGTGCAGCTGCCTTAGCCAGTTCCCTAATTTAGCTGGCAAGGCTGACTTCCTGCAAGATATCCCAAGGAGAAGCCACATGGACCTACCCCTATGCAGCCCTAGGTGATGGAGCAGCTGTGTGGAGACCCCTGCCAGCGCTAAGATGCTTACACATTCACTGACTCAGCTTTCCTCCTGCAGTCGGCATCACTGTGTCTGTTTTGTGAGATGGAGGAGGACTTTGTGGATTGGTGTTGGACATATGGGTTAATGTTGGACGTGTGGGCTTGGGCAGCACTGGGCTGGGATGTTTTCTTGATGCGCACTTACCCTTTATATAAAACTCTCTCTTATCCATGAGTTTCCGTGGATTGTTTCTTTAAAGTACCCAGACTGACTCAATCATCTTCACATCGCAGATGGTTAATCAGCATTTTTCCACTCTTGATGTCCTGTTCTTTTTCATGTAGTCCAGAATCACAGATTATTTGTTCAGCATTCAGAGAAAGGACAGAACTCCGATGCACACCTTTCCTGCTTTAAACCACGCAGAATTGTTTTGTTGTTTGCACAGTTGCCTTTGGCTCAATTACAGTTTCCACATGCGCACACTAAGTGTTCTGGAATTCCCATTCTTTTAACGTTGTCCATAGCTTGTTATGATACACACAGATTAATTCTGTGCACAGTGAATAACACACATGTAAACATCTTTTTGTTATTCCTTGCTTTTGGCCAGGACCCATCTGATAACAGCAGTGATATCCCTCCTCTTCTGAATCCAGCTTAAATATACTTCTGTAACCATGTTTTAATTTTCTTCAGCAAAATTTTACTTGCATGGAACACTGATATTATTGGACAGTTTCTGCATTCTGTTGGGTACCTTTCTTTGGATTGGGCACAAATATAGATCTCTTCCAGTTCGTTGGCCAAATATCTGTCTTTCAAATTTCTTGGCATAGACTAGTAAATGCTTCCAGTGTTGCTTAGCTTGTGGGAACATTTCAATTAAAATTCTGTCAATGCCAGAAATTGTATTTTTCACTAATGCTTTCCATGGAGCTTGGATTTCTTCCTTCAATACCATTGGTTCTTGATAATTCCCTACCTCTTCAAATAGTTAGATACACAAATAAGCACAGGTGTGCACTTGCAAATACACAAATATATATATATATATATATATATATATATATATATATATATATATATATATGATCACAAACACACACACGCACATACACACACTGTACACTCTGCCCTCGTGGAGCTTATAATATAGAAGACAAAAGATGGGGGGGGTGATAGACTACCGGCACAGTTATTCGTGAGGAATTACATCTGAAGTACAGTGAGAATACTGGAGAGAAGGAAGGATAATCTTCTGGGGGGTGTCAAGGAGGACTTTGCAGTGGAGTTAGGTGTTAAGTTGAGGGTTGAAGGATGATAGGGACATTGAACTACAAGAGAGAATTTTGATAAAAGGGAAGAACATATTATAGGCCTATCAGCTGGAAGCCTAGTACACATAGGGGATTGTGTATATTGCAGGGCATTGAGAAGAAACGTAATTCAGCCTCTGGCCTCTGTCAGGATTGATCGTGGCTGAAGTGCCTACTCTACTCCCAGGGGATTGCTGTGTGTCACTGGGGCTGGAGAAAAGGAAACGGAAGTAGCTGCCCTTTAGGTTTGGAGATTCGGAATCCCGAGGGTATTTGCTTGGGTAAAATACATCCATATTTATTTATCACACATGCGTGTTTATCATGATCTACCCCACAAGCTGTGACATAAACGATCCTGAGATTATCTGACTGAATAAAAACACCTCCGAGTTAGATTCTCAAAGGGAAAGAAAGATGCATCTGTCTGGACCACTTGACTGTAAGCTTGGTGAAGGCAGGAACCAAAGCGTCTTCTTCTAAATCTAAGTCATGCTTGCTCCCCCCACACACACACACACAGTCCACCCACAGCCCTGTCACCAAAGAACACCCCAGGTCTCTTATTTACGGAAGCCCCAGGTGTGTGAGAGTAGAACGTTGCTCCATAGAGTTTGAAATGAACTTTCTCAAGAGCCTCTGTGTGGACTCAATCTGTCAACCTTTCATCTGGCAGCTGAATACTTGGCCTCACCACCCAGGAGCTCCACAAATGAGGACACCAAACACGTTCCGCCGTTGATTGAGTCAATTGCAACTCATATCAGCCGTAGGTACGGGTTCCTCTTTTCTAGGTAGGATTTCTTACGCTGTAAATCTTTACAGGAGCAGACAGCCTCGTCTTTCTCCTGAGCACTTGCTGGTGCATTTGAACTGCTCATCTTGCAGGTAAACAGCCAACACCTAACGCACAGTGCCACCACAGCTCCTTACAAAAACAAAACACCTCACGCCCATCAAGTTGATTCCAACTTACCGTGACCCTCTAGGACAAAGCCCAAATGCCTCCTGGAGTTTTACAACTTTTCCTCTTTCCAGGAGTGGACAGCCCCATCTTTCTCCTGCAGAGCAGCCGGTGTGAACTGCTGCTTTGGGTGAGCAGCTCAATACACAACCTGCCACGCCATGAGAGTCCCTTGAGCCCCTGGTAAGTGCGACTAACGAAACCAGAGTCTCTTGCCTGTAGCCCCTGACTACTCCTGCGACCTCAGCCCGAGCCACTGTGCCCCTTCACTTGCTAGGGAATCACATGTTGGCCTTCTTGATCTTTCCACAAATCAAGTTCACTTCAGCCTCAACTTCTGAACTTGCCCCTCTCTTTTTTCAGCACCCCTCTACCCAGGTCTTTACCCGTTGGCTCATCACACCACTCAGAGGTAAGTTGAAATGTCACCCCCTAAAAGGGTTCTTTCTTTCTCACGTAATTCTAAGTAGTTTCCCCATTGCTACCTCCTACCCTGCACTTGAATTGTGGTGCTGGAGAAGGTTATTGAAAGCCTGAAGGACAAACTGATCTGTATCGGAAGAAGTGTGGCCAGGATGCTCCTTAAAGGGAAGGATGGCAAGACTTCATCTCACATACTTTGGACATATTGTCAGGAGAGACCAGGCCCTAGAGAAAGACATCATGCTTGGTAAAGTGGAGGGATGGCGAAAAAGAGACAAGCCCTCGATGGGATGGATCAGCACAGTGGCTACATCAATGGGCTCAGAATAGGGACCATTGTGAGTATGGTACAGCACCCTGCAATGTTGCGCTTGTGTATAGGGTCGTTATGGGTCAGAGTGGACCCGATGACACTGGACAACAACCATCTCCTACACAGATGCTTACACACACACAATTATCCTGTTGGTTGTCTTCAGAATTTATATTACTGATTCGTTGGTCTACATATTTATTATTTACCTTCTCCCCGCTGAAAGGAAAACTTCTTGGGAACAATATATCAAATACAAGGATGTAGAAGGGACTCAGTAGATCAGTGTGGATGAATAAATGATGAATGAATTAATCTTTGCAGGTAGCACCCTGTAAGTGTTTACTGAATAAGCTCAAGAAAGCTTCTAACTACATAAAAAATAGAAATTCAAGTTTAGATAAATTCTGTCTCGGCCATATGTGATTGCCCATGTAACAGATGTGAAACTCTTAGGCCATGTGATCCAATTAGCATTCCCCTGGGAAG
The DNA here is from genome assembly GCF_050624435.1 of Tenrec ecaudatus. Classification (NCBI taxonomy): domain Eukaryota; kingdom Metazoa; phylum Chordata; class Mammalia; order Afrosoricida; family Tenrecidae; genus Tenrec; species Tenrec ecaudatus. The sequence continues at coordinate 5,573,608 of NC_134538.1, forward strand.
GGCATTATTCTTGGATATGATGTGAGACCATCTGCCCTAAAAGCATTCACGATTCATGATCAGATACGCGCTGAGCCCCGTTTGGTGGGTCTCACAAAGCGACAAGCTTCTCGGCTAGGTCTCGCCATGTGTGGGCGGTTCTTTTGACATCTCCAGATTAAAAATGGACTGAAATGAGAAGCACGTAGTGAGCTGACATGAGAAGGAGAGAATATTATACTCTATAAACTCTAAGGATGTAATCAAAGTGAAGGATTGGTACACTGAAGTCCAGGAAAATGTAGACCTCTCTTAAAGGCCAGTTTCACTGCCCATGGCATTTGCTGGAGGCCCTGCCAAATAGTCCCAGGCAATGAATGATTCAGTGCCCACACCACCTGCACATGCAGGGGGTCCTGTAGAGGGTTAGAAAGTAAGTTGTAGAAAACCACGGAACCAAGAAAAAAAATGACTCTTCCCGTTTAATCAATAAAAATGGGGGTGGGACAACTGAGATATGCCTTTCTTTTCTTTTCTCTGAGACGTTCCTTTTGCCCATTTGAGCACCCTCTTTCTCCTGCTGGTAGAAGCTCCATTTTTCCTTGGACAGCCACTCTCTCCCACTTTGGATGTTTGTGGTTAAGGTGGGGGCCTCCCCTCACTCAAACCCCTGTTCCAGGGGCTAGTGTATCATTCCACCTTCTAGCCACGGGATTAATTCAGCTATGAACGTGTGAGTTAACATCAGGCAAAATAAATACAATCCTGAGATTGTTTTTCTCCCTTAAACTACTGGGAAGGAGCATTTTTCTATATCTTGAAGTTTCTGTGCTTTACAAAGAAAGACGAACCTGAAGGTGCGAGCCACCTGATTTCACTCTGGGGTAGGCAAGCTGCTTGAAAACACAGCGAACACAAAGGTAGACAAAGCCGAGAGGGAGAGACAAACGAACTCCCAATCTAACGAACTATGAGGCTGGAATTAGACATTTCCATTTCATTGGGTAAAATTTTCCTTCACGCTCTCGTTAAGATTAAACCCATCCAGATGAAGGTTGCTGTCACTTGAATCAAGAGTTCTAATTGACCTGGAATTATCTATGCTTTCTTAGGTTTTGGTTTTGTTTGTTTTTTTGCTAGTTTTTACTTTTTCATGCATTTTTTTTTCTTTTTGTCTCTTTTTATTCAATTTTTTGTTTTCTTTTTGTATTGTCTACATTGTTGCTGGTTTGCCTACCTATATAGGATGGGCATGGGAAGCAAGCCGGAGGAGAAAGCAATGGACCAAAGCGTCTGGAGAGATAGGGGTTGTTGGGGGAGATGGGGAGAAGATGGGAGACGGGAATGGTGAGCAAACCACACCATAGACAGGGGAACAACTAAGGAATTACAATCAACAACAAGGAGGATATAGAGATCCTGGTGGTGTTGGAGCACCAGCAATCTAGCTGAGAGGAATTACTAAGAGGCAGAAGTAGGGTGAGCGTGATGATGGGGCAGGAGGAAGGTAAAAGAAAACAGAGGAAAGATCTAGGAAGCAATGCTATGCATAGACGTATAAACATAGGAGTGCACTTATGTAAATATATTAATTTCTAAAAATAGAGGTATTTGGCCAATGTACATATATTTATATGGCAATACTTTGAGGAAGTGGATGGATTTTGGGCCTCTGCGCAAGGCCTCCCTCAACTCATGAACACTTTGGTCTAACAACCCAGCATTCTGTGATGATCACCCTCCTGGCATAATCACTGAAGATAAAATGGGTGCACAAGCAAATGTGGTGAAGAAAGCTGATGGTGTTTGGCTATCAAAAGATATAGCATCTGAGGTCTTAAAAGATTGAATTTAAGCAAGCAGTCATTTAACAGAGAAGCTACAAGCCCACATGGAGGAAGCACAGCAGTCTGTAAAATCATGAGATATTGATTGGATCAGATAACAGGCATCAGAAGATCCAAAACAAACAAACACCTTGTGGAGAACCAAGGGGTCAGAGTAGAGATTCAAAACCTATCTGTAGACAATGGTACATTTCCCTCACAGAAGGGTCACAAGGAAGGGATGAGTAAACCAGGGTTCAGTATAGCACGAATGAAACACACAATACTCTTCTGGCTCCTCAAGGCTTTTTCACCCCCCACTATCATGACCCCAGTCCTGCCTTTCACTGAGGGCTAGGCCAGAGCATGTACCCAGGTACATAAGAACTCATGGCACATGAAATCCAGGTCAGACAAACCCCTCAGGAGCATAAATGGGAATACTGATATCAGGAAGGCCGGGGGAAGGTGGGGAGACGAGGGAAGAAAAAAATGCAGGGGAAGGGACACTGTGGTCAGTATAAGATATGAAAATAATAATAATTTAACATTTATCAAGGGCTCATGACGGTAGGAGGGGGGGGAGTTTAAAAAGAGGAGCTGATACCAAGGGCTCAAGTAGAAAGTACATGTTTAGAAAATAATAATGGCAACATAGGTACAAATATACTTGATACAAGTACAAATATACTTGATACAAGTACAAATATACTTGATACAAGTACAAATATACTTGATACAAGTACAAATATACTTGATACAAGTGATATATGGATTGTTATGAGCTGTAAGAGCCCCCAATAAAGTCATCTTAAAGCATATATATAACGAATATTTTTAAAGTGATGATATAACTTTTGATATAGAGGTTATGAATAAATTGAGACTCAGAAAATGTTCCTAATTTTCCAGGGTTTCACATCTAATGAGGGGCAGAATCCAGAACTGAAACAGATCCATGTATCTCAAAACTCCAAAGTTGTCTGCGACACTGTTTCCCTAACAGAGATCTCGTGGAAGGGATTCTGAGAGGGGAATGGTCCCATAAAAATCAAAGAAAATTCACTGCCATTGGGTTGATTCTGACACATAGAAATCCTATAGGGCAGCGTCGAATGATACCTTTGGGTTTCCAAGGCTATAAATCCTTATGGAAGTAAACTACTTCATCATTCTCCATTGGAACAATGGGTAGGTTTGAACTGCTGACCTGTGGTTAGCAGTTTAATGTTTGGCCCACTATACCACCAGAGCTCCTTCGATGAGGCCATGGGCACTTGGAACTCAAAGCTTCTCTCACCAAATAGATCATAAGAACTCCTCTTCACTAAAATCCAAAGCAGAATTCTCTGGTCACAACAAAGCCAGTCTCCATTTGTTTGTCTTGCCATTCTGAACACTATACACAAGGTCAGAACAGAAGGTGTGCTTCAACCATCGCCCATGACATTCCAGTCGATGGTACTTCCTGAGCAAAGCTGAATAACAGAATTGAGGAAAACCGTCCCACTGGAGTGTGGAGTCAAGTGTGGGAGAGGAATCTCAATGACCTGCATAATAAAAGCAAACTGGTTGTTTGCTTCTTTTAGCCTCTTCTTAATTTCCGCCTACCTCTCTAAAATAAGATCGTAACAGAGTTCTGACAAGGACGTGTCTGAGACATTTTAGCGTCTCCCTCAACCCTCAACCCTATCACTGATGTGTCAGGAAGTGGGTTGAATGGTTGGCTAATTCAGGACCTTCCCCTTTATCCTTGTCTGATTCGTGATCTCCGTCTCCTTCCGGATGCAATCCTTCTAATATGAGGAAAGACTTCTCCAAGACATTTTTGCTTCTCTAAGAAGCTGAGTTTCACAGATGTTTGTACACGTGTGGTACTGGTCAGCTCATCCCACGTTTAAAATAACATGGCAGCTGGAAGAAAGAAGATCAATGTGTGGGGAAGAGGATCATAAACAGAGCTAAGAATAGAGAGTATTTGGGTGTCAAGGAAAGAGGATGCTGTGTTGGGGGGAGGGGGAAGATTCAAAGCCACGGGACCAGGCATATCCAAGTACAATGAGGAAGGTAGCAGATCAAGGACTTCAGTGAGGTTGAAGAGAAATCCGCTTCAGGAAGCTTGAAGAAGGAAGCATCCTGGATGCTGGAGCAGTGTGGGAAGGGAGAGAGCGCCCCACCAATGACTGACACAGAAAACCCCTCGGAAGCTCAATGGCATGAACCTCGCGGGGAGTTCACAGGAGACCCCGAGGACACTAATGAGTCATGTTGGTCTTCTTTCCAAAGTACCGCGTGCTTTCTCATCTAGCCGTCTGCCCACGCATTCTCTCGCCCCTTTCCCTACTTATTGGGGTAGGTCTTATCTTCTTTCCAAGCTCAACTCAGCTCTTGCCTCCTCTAAGAAGCTATCCCTAGAAATCCTCCCTCCCCTCCCCTCCAGCTTCACACTGCTCCATACTCCACGCTACAGATATATATCGTGCTTAAGTAAGCCCTGTCACTCCGTGTCAGGAATCAGTCTCCCTTATATGATAGTGCACTTTAACAAATTATTTATAAACTATTAAGGGAGCATGGGGAAGTGGGGAGCGGGGAGGGAGGGGGAGGAGAAAAAATAGGAAACTGAGCTGATTCCAGGAACCCAAGTGGAAAGCGAATTTTGAGAATGACAAGTGCAACAAATGTATAAGGGTGCTTTGCTCAACTGATTTATGTATGGATTGTGATAAGAGTTGTATGAGCCCCAATAAAAAGATTTATTTTTTTTAAAAAAATGCTTTCACACAGTAATCACATCTTCACAGGAGTCTTGAAAAGTTGGTGGGTCATATGTAATATATTCTGTTCAAAGACTGATATAAACTGAAACTCAGAGACTCACACAAGGACTAGGCTAGGGATCCTCGAGATAAAACTCTAACCCGAGTATTTTGATACAAGCCAAGAATCTCCCTCCTCAGCTAGGTGACCCCGATGATTAGCTGTAAAGAGAATTCTGTGCATAAGACCGGGAGCTCTGTTTGTATGTGAACACTGTATTTGTTAAGGTTTTCTATCCACCCGGGTGGGCCAGGATTCTCAGTGGTGTGGCAGTTAATAGTTAGTAATCCCCTGTGTTGAGACCTAACATAATGTAATCGCCTTCATGATGAGATCTGCTATGAGCACCCAATGACTTTAAAGGAAGTTTCTTGGGGGTGTGGTGTGCTTTCCATATAAGTGGCTACTAAGAAAAGGTTTGCTTGCTTTTTGCCAGGTCTGAATCCGACATCTGGCTCATCATCAAAGCTCCACTTCGTTGGGCATCACTTAGTAATGTAATACCTGCTATAATATCCGCCAATCCTGGGAGTCATCAATAGTCTGTCATCTCGCCTTCTGGTCTTGACTTCATCAGCCCCTGCAGCTGCTTGGGTCAAAAAGAAGTCTCCAGCCTGATATCTGATCCAGGGCTGTGGAACTTGCCCACCTCTACACCTGGGTGAGCCCTTTCCTTGACATAAATACATACACACAAACACACACACACACACACCTACAAATACGTTTCACTGGTTTCACTTCTCCAAAGAACACAGCCTCAGACAGAAGGCTGTGTCCTTTGTCACAGTCTTATGGGAAAGAAATTGTGCTTCCTGGTATTGAAGATCATTCTGAATAGTAGGATCACTTTTTTTTTCTCTGTCACATCAGTTTAGAGAGTGGATTCATGCAATGAAGACCATGGTCTCCATAGAGAACACCCAAGTGCTTACCGGAGACTACTCTGACTTGGACACACAAAAGATGAAAACTAGGCCAGACCTAGTTATAGAATAGAGGTATTCAGTCACTCTCTTTCAAAGGCAGTGAGAATGAGCCATCCATTCATTCACTGAGCAAATGCCACTGAGCTTCATTGGTCCAAGGGACACAGAGTACATGAAATAAGATGCTCAAGATCTTATGCAAAATAGTTGAGAATGTTTTCTGCTACTTCATTCTGACTGTTCCTCCTGCTACTTTTACTAATTCATTTGGGTTTTTTTCCCCTTACTTTTTCTATAATTTTTTTATCTTGGAGTGCTAATTTTTCTGCTGGCTGGTTAAGCAGACTCTTCCTCTTGATAGCTCGTTTCCTTGTATAGTTTGTCTATTTGGTGTGGTCATTGCTAGCCACCTTCAACAAGTGTTGTGCATCCTGTGACACTTCATGTGCTCTGGGCTATACAACACCATTACCACGTGGTTTGGGGATTCTGTTGTTATTGTTGTTGTTAGCTGCTGGACTTTCCATGGCCCTGGACTACGTTTACCTCAATTCCCTTAACTTCCACTGGATTTAGACCACACACCCAGTTTAGATGCCAGTCTGGAATTCTCATTTTCTCCAATAACTCATGCTACTGGAAACAGACATTCAAGTCCAAGGAAGTCCTCAAAACCAAGGGACTCTTTGGGTTGTTTGGACCTTATTAAGAGCAGGGCACTTCTGCCTCCCTTCCCCACTCCTCACAGCCCTCGGTCGGGTCTCTTATTCCTGGAGAGGTTATCAATCTCAATCTCTAGAGCACAAAACCTAGATGCAGTCCTAAACCCCTATAGGACATCCATTTTATCATTCCAACTCTGACCCACTCTGTACTTGGGGACTTCCCCTTTCTCATTTCCAGTTCCACCATTTTTATTGTTGTATTTTGTACAGAATATCTCTGGCTTGTAGCAGATGACACCGCACATTGCTAGAAGCCCAAACAGATGCTCAGAAGATATGATAAAGAGTTTTGCTTTATTTTTTGCTTGTGCAAGCGGGGGCTTGTAAGGATGCATGGTGCCCTCCTTCCCTAGTAGGACTGCTGGCTAGACAGGTTTTCTCTGAGGCAGCCTGGAAGAGGAAAACAGTACCCATCAGACAATGTCTCCTTTTCATTCTGCTTTAAACTGTCTCTGAAACACTAGACTGCTTGCTAGATATGTCTAGAGCTTGGTTTCCTCTTCTCACCCAAGAACATTGCTCCTTCTCTGTGCAACATGCCCCAGGAGGAGGGAGTTCAATAAAGTTTCCCGAAATAAGGGCAAAGACCAGGTACTGGGATCAGAGGACCCAAACGAAACACGGGTCTCATCACTGTTCAGTCATTCATAGTGAGCTCCTGTTACAGAGAACAGCTCCATCGGATTTTCTTGGCTGTAATCTTCACAGAAAGGAGCACTGGTGGCATAGTGGTTACACATTAGCCTGCTAAGCATGAAGTCTGCAGTTCAAATCCACCAGTCACTCAGCAGAAGGAAAAAGAGGTTCTTTACTGCTCCCATAAAAATTTACAGCTCTGAGAATGCACAAGAGCAGTTCTTTTTCCTGGGCTTTGTTTGTCTTCTCATCTTTATAGAAAAAAAATCCTGCATGCCTTTTTCCCCTAGCACCACTGAATGGGGTAGAACGGCCAAACTTTAGGTTAATTGTTGAGTGAAAATAGTTCGTGCTACCCAGTATCTTAGGAGCAAAGTACAGAGACCCAAAATTGGGTGCCAGAGAAACGACCTCAACAGGAATATTGTCCTGTCACAGTCTCTCCAAAAAATTATCTAAAGATACCAGGCCATGACATGTAAAAGGAGACACAGATCAGAAACTTGCTAAGGAAAGAGCACTGGATAATGAGCAATCATGGACATGGTAGCAACTCAAAATCAAGTGCGTCATGCAGTAATCTCTCATCTCAGAATATGTATATGGAAACCTTATTTTCAAAAGGTTTTAAAGAAGCCTGATACTTTAATCCTCATAGAAACATTATAAAGCAGTTGCTATACTCACTTTGTTGAGATATTAGCTAACCTATTGTTATAGATGGATTTGTGTCCTCAAAAAAAAAAAAAAAGATACAGGAATCCAGGGTGGATGATCCCTTCGGGACCAGTGGTGAGAGTGGCAATACTGGAGGGTGGAAGAAGGGTGGGGTGCAAAGGGGGAACCGATTACAAGGATCTACATATAACCTCCTCCCTGGGGGATGGACAACAGAAAAGTGGGTGAAGGGAGACATCGGACAGTGCAAGATATGACAAAATAATAATTTATTATTATTTATTATTATATCAAGTGTTCATGAGGGAGGGGGAGCGGGGAGTAAGGGGATAATCAGGAGCTGATGGCAGGGGCTTAAGTAGAGAGCAAATGTTTTGAGAATGATGTGGGCAATGAATGTACAAATGTGCTTTACACAATTGATGTATGTATGGATTGTGATGAGTTGCATGAGCCCCTAATAAAATGATTTTTTTAATGAATATACTGAAGCCTTGACTCCTGGTACCTCATTTAGATATAGAGCCTTCGAAGATGTTATCAGTTACATTGCTGTGAGGCTACGCTGGAGTAGTGAACACCCTAATCCTAGCTGACACATCTTTATAAAGAGATGAGACAGAGAGCCATCAAGGGAATGTAGCCATGGGAAGAAAAAGGCAGAGACAAGAATAATCTACAAACCAAGGATTGCCAATGATCACCAAAGACTGGAAGACAGAAATTAAACAGCTGTTGCCTCAAAGCCCAAAAGAATCGGTCTATTTAATGTCATGATTTTGGATTCCTAGCCTTCCAAACTTGGAGCAATACAATTCTGCTCTTATAAGCTACCTCTTTGTGTTAACCTGCTATGGTCCCCCCTAGGAAACACCTCGCCAGGGACTACCTCTTCTGGGTGGCTAGCTTGACCAACCTGTATACATCTCCCTATAGCAAGGACTAGCCGGATACCCCATCCCAGATTATGCCATAAAGAAGTATCATCTCTATTAGAGATGGTGGAAGAGAGGGGCCAGAGAAGACACACTCCACAGTGGTTACTGTCTATAAAGAAAGAAAATAAATTACTCTCCTGGCTCTATGGACCACCCATGGTTGGGAAGTGCTGCTTGGATGACCCCTTCTTCGTTACCAGGCCACGTGCTGCCCCTTTTTTGGTTTCAATGCACAATTAGCTATGGATCTTCGGTGGTAGAACAAAGAAAGTGCATTCTCTCACAGGTTTAAGATTTGGACGTGGGCCATTGGGACTAACTGGAAGAAGTAATGATCTCATTGCTCATCCCACCCTCCACCCGGTTCCTGCTAAACTACCATAACATTCCTGTCACATCTTCCTGTTCTGTCTGCCTTTCCTCCCCTCACCCACTTCCCTCCCCATACTCACACAGGTGGAAAGTCAAAGCCAGACTTGGCATTACAGGAACGTGTAGAGTGAGGTTGCAAATAAATGGAAATGAGCAAAGTACAGCAACATGGCAGGGCCCTGTGCCCAAACCTGACAAGCCACCACACCCGTTCTTTTTGCTCTTGACAATGTGTTTTGATTATTTCGCTGAGTCACCTAGACCAAATGATAGTAATTCAACTCAATCATGACAAAAGTACATCGCCATCTGGCCACACACTTACTCCCCCATTTGGGTCACTCCTTCACATGTGGTTAGCCACAAAGGGCAGTGAAGGTGACAGTGACCTGTGTCGGAGGTCATGGGTGGAAGTCCATTAGCAAATGGCTTGAGGGGTCTACAGGTCTGTAACTTGACTTCTTTCCTTTCTTCCTAAAATTAGCATGGAACCGAAAGTCCTCTGGAGAGTCAGGAGAGAGGTTCACACAAATATTCCCCTCCAGTTCATCTCTAGTCATCGCTGTGTCTGAAGTGTGAAACAAACTCGCACCGCTATTCTATGGCTCTCCTCGTAATAAGTAGAGATAGAATTAAAGGCAATGCTCCTTGCTGACAAGGCTTCATGGAAACCAGCACTTTCATTTATTGCTAATTAGCATAAGGTGGCGAAAGCATAAGTTAGTGGTGTGGAGACAGCTTTCAAACTGTTCCTGAAGCCCATTAATTTCCCTTCCAAGTCTGTCTGAAAGTAGGTTAACAAATATATATATATATATTGAAACAAAAATGATAGAACCCTTTATTAAGCAAAAATATAAATATGCAAAGCTATTGTTTCTCAATATATCCTCCATCTACCCACTGTTATTGGGTCTATTCCAACTCACAGTGATGCTATGTAAGGTTTCTGAGGCTGTAAAGTCTTTAGGAGAGAAGGAAGTCTCATCTTTCTCCCTCAGAGCAACTGGTGGGTTTGAACCTGTGACCTTGCAGTTAACACATCAAATATGCCAGTTTGGGCATTATTGAATGACTCAAATCATGCTCCTTTTAAATGTGATTTGAGTTTGGGGCACAGAAAGGCGTCTGAAAGGGCAAGATATTGGCTATAGGGTATGTGGGGTAAGGTTTTTCAACATCATTTAAAAACACAGCCCTTGCTACCCTCAAAGAATGAGTACATGTATTGTGATGGGGGGGAAAGCAACAAACCTGCCCTGACTTTTTTCTTATCACTGCAGTTGGCAATTTTCTTAAAACTTCCTCCGAATAAGCCCCTGTGATATCCCTGTGTCCATTACAATCTATCATGATTATCTCTTGGGAATTTTAAAAAACAGTGGCCACAACCTTCTAAGCTGCCTTCGCTCTGCCTTGAATTTAACTGTCCTTGCAGATCCTCTCGGAATCCTATTGCTCTCTGAATCCTATTGGCAAATCCAAGACTCATTCCCCGGATTAAGGCTCCTTCCATAGTATCCTCTCCATTAGCCTTGATCTTGCACAAAAGACAGATGGATGTTGAGCAACTTGATCGTCACACAATGACTTGGACACCCGTAGGCCGACCACTCACCAAGGCCAAGATGCTGCTGAAAAGCTGAGATGCTGAATCTTGTAAAGCCCCAACTTCAGCAGCCATCACCTTAATGGTAATTCTGTTATTGCTTTCACCAGTTCCTGAACTTCCCTCTCCTTATTCAGCTTAGAGGTGTTTCCGTATTTCTTTTTTTTTTTTTTAACAATTTATTGGGGCTCATACAATTCTTATCACAGTTCATACATATACATACATCAATTGTATAAAGCACATCTGTACAGCCTTTGCCCTAATCATTTTTTTCTCCTCTTTTCTTTTTTTACATTTTATTAGGGACTCATACAACTCTTATCACAATCCATACATATACATACATCAATTGTATAAAGCACATCCATACATTCCCTGCCCCAATCATTCTCAAGGCATTTGCTCTCCACTTAAGCCCCTTGCATCAGGTCCTCTTTTTTTTTCCCCCTCCCTCCCCTTTCCCCCCTCCCTCCCGTGCCCTTGGCAATTTATACATCGTTATTTTGTCATATCTTGCCCTATCCGGAGTCTCCCTTCCCCCCTTCTCTGTTGTCCCTCTCCCAGGGAAGAGGTCACATGTGGATCCTTGTAATCAGTTCCCCCTTTCCAACCCACTCACCCTCCACTCTCCCAGCATCGTCCCTCACACCCTTGGTCCTGAAGGTATCATCCACCCTGGTTTCCCTGTACCTCCAGCCCTCATATGTACCAGTGTACAGCCTCTGTCCTATCCAGCCCTGCAAGGTAGAATTCGGATCATGGTAGTTGGGGGGAGGAAGCATCCAGGATCTGGGGGAAAGCTGTGTTCTTCATCGGTACTACCTCGCACCCTAATTAACCCATCTCCTCTCCTAAACCCCTCTATGAGGGGATCTCCATTGGCCGACACTTGGGCCTTGGGCCTCCACTCTGCACTTCCCCCTTCATTTAATATGGTATATATATACATATATACATATACACACATATACACATACATACACACACATATATCTTTTTTTTTTTTGCATGATGCCTTATACCTGGTACCTTGGCACCTCGTGATCGCACTGGCCGGTGTGCTTCTTCCATGTGGGCTTTTTTGCTTCTGAGCTAGATGGCCGCTTGTTCACCTTCAAGCCTTTAAGACCCCAGACACTATCTCTTTTGATAGCCGGGCACCATCAGCTTTCTTCACCACATTTGCTTATGCACCCATTTGTCTTCAGCGATCCTATCATGGAGGTGTGCAGTCAATTATATGATTTTTTGTTCTTTGATGCCTGGTAACTGATCCCTTTGGGACCACTCGATCACACAGGCTGGTGTGTTCTTCCATGTGGACTTTGTTGCTTCTGAGTTAGATGGCCACTTGTTTATCTTCAAGCCTTTAAGACCCCAGTCACTATCTCTTTTGATAGCCGGGCACCATCAGCTTTCTTCACCACATTTACTTGTTCACCCACTTTGGCTCCAGCCGTTGTGTCGGGAGAGTGAGCATCATAGAATTCCAATTTAATAAAAGAAGGTATTCATGCATTGAGGGGGTGTTTGAGTAGAGGCCCAAGGTCCTTCCGCCACCTTAATACTTGACCTATAAATATAGACACATAGATCTATTTCCCCATCTTCCTATATATATTTGCATGTACATGTCTTTGTCTAGACCTCCATGAATGCCCTTTGACTCCTAGCTCTTTCCTCCATCTCCCTTAACTTTCCTCCTGCCCGACTACCATGCTTCGTCGCCACCTGGGCTAAAGTATACCTCTTCTCTAAGCAACCTTACCCTTGATCATTTCCCACCAAGCCTGCCACTCCCCCTTCTCTACCATTTGGGGTCCCATGTTTTTCCCTTGTCCCTGGGTTTGTTAACACCACTTCCTTACCCCCCATACCCCCCCACCCCAAGTCCCCCTGGAACTGTCGGTCCCGTTGTTTTTCCTCCAGATAGTTCATCCAGCCTGTCCTATTCAGACAGACTTGTGGAGACACTAACATGCATGAAAACAAGACAGAGGAAAACAAAGCAACAGTATGCAACCAGACAACAAAACAACAAAAACAAACCACTGAAAAAGAACAGAACAAAACAGTTCACAAGAGAAAAGCTTGTAGTTAGTTCAGGGATTGTTTGCTGGCCCTTAGGAGCGTTTTCCAGTCCAGTCTGTTGGGGCACCACGCCCTGGCCCCAAAGTCCACTTTCAGCATTCCCTGGGGACCTTGCCACTCCATTCCCTTGCTGTTCCGCTGCACTACCCCAGTGATTTGCCTCGGTGTGGTGGGATCAGGTCAGGTGCAATTCCCACACTGTGTCTCCGGTGCAGTCCCTTGTATCGCCCTTAGTCACTGATTGGCATCATTTCTCATAGTGGGGCCAGCCATGTTGTTCTCTCTGTGGACTGGCTGCTCTACTCAGGAACATCATCATCACGGCCTGGTGGGTCAGGCAGTTTCCGTATTTCTTAAAACACTTGAGCCACATAAAACATGTGTTTTATTGTGAAACCACTGTCCCCTAAATTTGCTGCTACGTTTCAATGATTTGGGAAGTTGTTTACTTTATTTTGTGAAAAATTTGATATTAGCCCTGGCTTCAAAATCTTCCTCCCCACCCCCTGTGGTGCAAAATGTATCCTTTATTTCAAAAGCACCCAAAGAGGCTAAGACAAGGTATACGTGAAGGAACTGGTCTGCAGCCATTCACTGATAGCAAAGGCATCTTTAAACACATTTTGCTTAAATAAATCTGTGCAAATAGGATTTCTAGCAGCAATTTTTTTACTTATTCTTATAGCCTAGGGAAATAGAGATGCACGCAAAAATCAATCTTATAGAATAGTTATTATTCTTGATAATAACAAAAGATAATAGGAAAGAAAAATAAAGAAGTCCATTCTACATATTCTACAATAAAATATTCTACAGTGAATATGGCTATAAATTATGACTACATATGCAATTTATTAGAAGACAATCATTAAAAACCACACTTCCAGAGAAAATTTAATGACATGGGGAAATGTTTACAACATAACAATACATGGAGAGTCGAGCATTAAACTTTATATACAATGTGAAATGTATGTTGAACCCTATATAAAATTACCTTTTTAGTAGGGAAAAATAATTATCCATTTCATATGTGGCAAAGCAGAGAAGAAAAAAAGTACTGCTATGAACCAAAAATACCCAAACATTGAGGTTTGGTTCACCCTGGTGGCTTCAAACTTTCTTTTTTTTTACATCTCCCGCTATTACAATGTTTCACAACAGGGCTTTTGCAATTAGGGGGAAGTGGAACCAGTTACAAAGATGAAGGAGTGAAAGTTCAAGAGACTGCCCCCAGTGGAATCCATCTCAACTAAGTCCAAGGAAATAATGTGCTTGAACTTGCATTTGCCCAAAGAGCCGACGGGGCACAACTGTTTCCAACTCTGTATTCAGTGCCATCACATTATCTTGGCAGCTCGAGATTGACGATCACGTGAGTAATTACACTTCAGGATTAGCAAATGGGAGCTGTGCATTGCTCCGTCAGCTGTGGAGCCAATGGTAGAACATGTATCAGCACACCACTAGTCCGGGGGTTTTGTAAGTTCAGGTGCAGGGTCTGTCCACGTCCACAGTAACCCTGAACCCCTGCTGGGAAATTGTGTAGCTAAATAACTCCTGATTGTCTACTCTCTGTCCCCAAATTCCAGGTGCTAAGTTCATGCTCATGAAACAAACTTATCCAAATGGTTTCCCAAGGTTCTTTCATATTCTGACAAGTCTATGTGATGGTCAGGACCATCGGGGGAGACATAGACAAGAGGGCGGCATTTACTGCTGTAATTTAATAACTTCAAATTCATGAACGGGGGTGCTCCTGAGCCAAACCCAGGCTCAACATGCTGTTGAAGAACTCTGACAGCAAGGGCCAGGTCATGGCCTGAACTCATCTCTCTAGGAAACCCCTTGGTCAATTGTCAGCTTGTATCTTAGCATCACACACTCCCTCTGATCCTAGGCATTTGCACATGTATGAATGTTGCTGTTGTGAGGTGGCATCAAGTTCAGACCACGCAGTCTGCTCCCCGCTGCCAGTTGCTCTTTTATTTGAGCCCATTGCAGCAGCCACTGTATCAGTCCATCATTCCTCTTTTTCATTGCCCTCCTACCTGACCAAAGATGATGTCTTTCTCCCAGGACTGACTGGTCTCTTCTCGGTCCTTTCCTCTAAGAACCACACTGGCCACACATCTTCCAAGACAGGTCTGTTTGTTCTTTGGCCGTCCATCGCACTTTCAATATCCTTCAGCAGCACCCGGATGCAAACGCTTCATCTATTCTTGGTCTTCTGTATTCGGAGTCCAACCCTCACATGTGCATGATAGGAAGTGATGGACGATACCATGACTTTGGTCTTGGTCCTCAGAGGAACCTCTGTTTTCTCACTATTTTAAAGAGATGTTGTAAATCTGCTCCACAACACCTGCTGCATATTTACCCAATGCATTGCACCCTTTGATCTTGACTGCTGCTTCCATGAGCATTGATGGATCCAAGCAAGACAATATCCTTGACAACTTCAGTCTTTTCTACACTTATCATGATATCACTTATTGATCCGGTTGTGAAAATTTTTTCTTTCAGTTGCAATCCATACTGAAGGTCAACTTCATCAGCACGTGCTTCAAATCCTCCTCACTTTGAGCAAGCAAGATTGTGTCATCTGCATATCACAGGTTGTGAATGAGGCTTCCTCCAATCCTCATGCCACATCCTTCTCCATAGAACCCAGCATCTTTGATTGCTTGCTCCACATACAGATCGAATAAGTGTCGTGAGAAGACTCAACCTTCACACACACACCTTTGCTGATTTTATGCCACGCCATATTCCCTAGTTCTGTTGACAAAATTGCTTCTTGACCCGTGTACAGGTCCTGCAAGAGCACAGTGAGGTACTCTGCGATCCCTGTTCTTCTCAAGGCGATCCAGAGTCTGTTATGACCTACAAAGTCAAATGCCTTTGCAACATGTATTAGTAATAAATAATCATAATAAATAATCATAGTCGTAGCTAGCATTGACTGTTTTCTTACTGCAGCAGGCACTATTGTAAGTAGGCATACACTATATTATTTAACTTTCACAACAATCTTTGAATGCCGTTTCTTTACTCACGGGCTTCTCACCTTTTAGAAACTCCTCTCCCAAAGTAGACGACTAGAACTCACTGTCCCAGCCTCCCTCGCAAATAGAGCATAAGCATGTGGTCCATTTCCCATCAATCAAATGCACCCAAAAGGTTTCCTTGGGAAATTGGGAATCCAAAGAAGCAAGCACGGCGTGAAAGCCATTGTGGGACATTAGAGACATCCACATTACGTGGACCGGTACCGGTCCCAGTACCAACCTGGCTGCTCACAGGGGCTTCTCCACTAGGCAGTTTTAAGACATGATCAAGGTCTTTATGAAGCTTGTAACCCTTCCAAACTCTTTTCTCTGGTCCTTCTGAGAAAGCCATAGACTCCTGAATCCCCTCAACACACTCCTTAGGTTGGCAAACGTCTCTGGGGCGTGTCAGCAGTTAGTGTGCCTGGCGATTAGCCACAAAGGTAGGGTTTGGGGTCCACCCAAAGCTGTCTCAAAAGAGGCCTGGTAACTGACTCCCCCAAAATTAGCAATTGAAACGTGAAGGAGGACAATTGGACTCTGACATACTTGGGGGTCCTGGGACTTGAAAATGAGTTGTTTGTTTATTTTAATTAGGTTTAAACTGTCTAGAATAAATTGCTGTGATTCTCCACAACTCTGTGGGCCCGACAGATGTGGAAGGGTCATTATTGCATGATACAAAATTCTCCTTCTATAAACGAAACACAAAGGCTCACATAAATTAAGCCACCTGCCCAACGTCACATGATCTTTGAGATTAAGACCCAGAACCTAAGCCCTTCTTTTAACACGCTGCCCCAATTGATCACACTACTACCCTCTTAATTCATATTATTGTTTCCATTTTGTAGATACTGCGGAATTTTGGAAAAGCAGAACTATTTTTCAAGGGCTCACAAAACCAGGGCCTCTTCTTTGCCACTCAGTTCTTTACTGACAGTGGCAGATGTTTGCTTGTTTTTATTTATTTTATTTTGTGGTTGTTGAGAATATACACAGTAGAGCATTCAACAGTTGCTACATGTACAGTTCAGTGGCACTAACTTCAAGTGTGTTACCATTCTCATTCTCCTTGTCTGAGTTATTCCTCCCCATTCACATAAACTTACTGCCCTCTCAGTCTCCTGTCTAATCTTTCGAGTTGCTGTTCTTACTTCAAGCCAGTGCAGCCAGTTCTTTTAAAAGCATGATGTCCAACAAAGGCAGAAACGCCTTCCTAGTCAAGCAAAATTATTGGATTTTAAGAAGATTTCATGGGATATTTTTGGTTTAAGGTTTACGGACGATCTCGGATCAATAGTTTCAGGAGTTCATCCTTTAAACTTTATGACTTCAGAAAATCTCCAGCCTGAGAAAATTAGGAATTCTTTTATGCATTTCCCTCTTCTGATCAGGATTCTTTTATGGGCTCTTTGATCCATATGTTCAGTGATAGTGTCTAGGCACCGCCCATTTCTTCTGATCTCATGGCAACGGAGACAGTTGTGTATGGAGGCAATTAGCCACGCAACCACCATCTTCCTCCTATTCCCAACTCACTTCCTTCCACTGTTGTTTCAGGTAGTTAGAGACCAATTGCTGTGTCTTGGATCGCTGATTTTAAGATCCCAGGCAATAAGCAAAGAACTAGGAGGCAAACAGAAGCACTCACCACAGAATTAGGCCAATTAGCTGGAATGTCCATAAAACAGTGACTGTAAATCACCAAACCAAGAAACCAAATATTGTAAGTGTTCACTTATATATTTAACAGCCTTGGCAGCTGCACCTTTTGGGGTTGCTCTTTCGGGGTTTTTGTATTTATCATTGTTGTAAAAACATCTCTTGCACAACATTTTCCCATTTAACTGCTAACAAGTGTGCAACTAATTGATATCAATTAGATAATTTACCTGTGCAACCAATGCCAGGAACCAATGCAATTTTTCCATCATCATAAACATTTGGTGCCCCAAATGAAATAGCCCTCGCTTCTTCCCTCTCCTGCCCTCCAAAACCTGACTCTGTGCCCTTCATCCCCTTGATCTCCTGTCTGTCCCCCTACACTCAGCTGGCCAATGCATGTGCTTCCTCAGCAGAGTGGTGAGGGGAGGGTCTTGCCCTCCATTGTCTCCTTTTTCACTCTCTGCTGTGACCCAGAATGCCACTTTCCCCCCACTTTTTATGCAAATTCTACCAGGTCTTCAAGATCCTACCTACAAATCAAATGCCACTTTCTATGTGGCCTTTCTTGCTGTGCCAATTAACATGGCCACCCAATTTTCTCAATGCCTGTGTATGCACCTTCTGCTTGAACCACCCATTTGGGGATGCCACCCTATGCTGCCTGGCATGGTTACTAATTCTCTTTTGCATTCCTATCTGAATGACAGCACCTGGCAGGCAGACACCATTGCACATAGCAAGTACCCAGCCCTGTGCAATACATACGGACGGCACTAGAGAAATTTTGCTCAGCACACGCATGAGTATGCCTATGTTGTTACCTTGCTCTAACTAAGAACATGCCTTACATGAGTTATTAGCTTCATACTGCTTGTTTAGCGCTCCTGAATTTCCCTAGTCATGAAGATGTTTAAAAACTTTTGGCTTCCTCTAGTCAGTATGTCATTTCAGGGAGAACTCAGCTAGCATGCACATAAGCTGAGGGAGCTCCATCATCTCCTGAAGAGTGTGGTTCTAGAAGCTCAGCACTGC
This sequence comes from Tenrec ecaudatus, assembly GCF_050624435.1. Classification (NCBI taxonomy): domain Eukaryota; kingdom Metazoa; phylum Chordata; class Mammalia; order Afrosoricida; family Tenrecidae; genus Tenrec; species Tenrec ecaudatus. The sequence goes on from NC_134538.1 coordinate 5,591,964, forward strand.
CTATGCTGGTTTGTGCAAGTGAGGTGTTGTGTCTGGTTAGTTGACCCAAGAGTCTTAGTAGTTTGACAGTTCAGACCTACTCACCCGCCCCCCACTCACCCGCCCAATGACGTGACCTGGCAGTGTAATGTACACCATGATGGGACGTGTTTCAGGCAGCAAGGCAGTTGCAAGAGGACTAAGGAGGAGTGCAGCCTCCTTACTCGGGTCATAGGCCTGATGCGATGGAAAGGAACTTTCCTTGGACATGAGGCCTACGCTGTAGGACGGCTCTTCACTTCTTGCTCATGTGGATTCAGCGTCTGTCGACTTGTCCTCCAGTTCTTTGGACTTGAGCCACTGGCCCACCGCATCCCTGCTGACCATGACTCTGCCACCCCATGTCCATGGCCCTCGTGCTTCCTGCTCTATTTTCCCACTTCTTGGTTCGTCAAGTTTGCGGTCAGGAAAAGCCTCCATCTTGACCCACAGATTTGAACTGGACGAGACGTACCCACTTCTACAACTGTGGGCGCCACTTTCTTGCTTCTCTGGAGAGCCCAGGCTAACCACATGGGTTCGGGTCCTCTGGCCCAGTTTCACAGCCCTCCTCCAACAGCCACCAGTAACCCAACCCACCGCCATTGCGTCATAGCAACGGACTCATAGCGACCCTCTAGGACCAAGTACAACTGCTCTGCAGGGTTTCCAGGACTGTGGGTCTCTCTGCAAGCAGACAGGCTTGTCTCTCTTCTGCAGAGTGACTGCTGGGTTTGAACTGATGACTTCTGTTTGGCCACCGGCTGCTTAACCCACTAGCACACCAAAGCGCCTTGCTCCCAGTAATAGGGGAGTGCTCTCATGTGATATTTTGCTTCTGCTTCCTTGCTCACTGCATGCCCAAAAGTAATGTTAAGAAGACAGGAAAGGGCAGGAAAACTGAGTTTTCAGCCCAGGAACCCAAGGTGGCAGTGGAGAGGATGCAGACGTATTGTTTCCTGATGTTGGTTACCCTTCCTTATTATTGCGTCTGAATTGCTGAACAGAAACTAATGTGACTTATAAACGTTCACCTGAAACACAAGCAACTGTTTTTTAAGTGCAGCGCACCTGTTTGGCTCTGCCATCTGCCTCACTCTCCTTTGATCTTCCCCAACTCATTATTGCTCACATTAACCATCTTCTTTGCTGCTATTCCCCACTTCTCTCGCTGTTTCGGTGACATATACATATGCACCTGTCAAAACCTTGACCTGCGTCGTGGCTTCATGGGCCGGCCTTTCCCAAGTACCATTGGCAGGCACAGCCACGTGATTGTTCCCGCTTCCAGTCTGGATCCCCTGCTTCCCAGGGGCATTCCAAATCAGAAAAACGTGTGCCAGTGATACCGTGCTGGACAGTAAAATCTAGTCTAAAGTCTACTGAAAAGGACTTCTCTTCCAATATTTAATAAACAAACACTATTTCCGGAGAATGACTCTTGCCCTTCACAATCTTCTCTTCTTCCTTCTCCCTGTTGAGAATGTAAGCATGAAGCAGTCATCTTGCAGCCAAAAATATAACAAAGGCTTCCACGGGAATGGGGAGTGGAGTACGCAGCTCGAAGGAACCTCGGTTTCTGGAGTGGGGATCAGTGCAGAGTGCCTGCCGGAAACTAGCTCCCCAAGATTTGACACCTGACACTGTGTAAGTGATACTGCGCACTAAGTTGTATACCCTTCCTCCACCTTACAATAGCTTTCCATTCTCTGACAGATGAACCAGCCCTCAGCATGATGTCCCCCATTTACTTCTGGCAACAAAGAAGCAACTCTACAGATGCAAAGATGTGCAGGGAAATGAATTCTTTCCATCCTGCCTCAGGCTCTTAGCCAGTGTCTAAGGCCACTCCGTAGTCCTCTCTGCTTTCTTTACGCACACCCCAGTCTCCATGGACAGAAGAATGCCGCGTCTTTCAAGCAGTCATCAGAATAGCACGAATTTTTCCCTGTTGCAAATCAGTTACTTACATAGTAAAGTGGCTATTAGAGGAGAGGATTCACTGATGCAAATTTGACATTCAGATGTCAGCCACTCCATAAATAAGGTCAACTGTGATGAGGACACATGTTAGTCTCCAATTAGAATCTGTTAATGTCTAAATAATGCTAATGCGAGGCATCTGCCAGCATCGGCTAGACTCATAAACAGATACGAATCACAGTCAACCTCGTTGGATGCTTATCCCATTGCCATTTCATGGCTCTCAACCCGTAGGAAATGAGCCCTGTCCATCTGGGAGAAGTTCGGGCCGTTCGTAGGCAGAGGGACCAAGTCTCAGCAGCGTGAAATCACCAGGCTCCTGGAACACCTGGAGTCAGTAGTTATGCAGAGTAGTTGTTTTTGCTGACCGCCCCCCCCCCCCCCGACTCCTCAGAGAGCCTGGGAGTATACAAAGCCACGGGTTACACAGCGCACACTTCCTGAAAAAAGACCTCTTCTTCACAAATTTGAGGATTTCTTTAAAAAAAAAAACACATCATAATTATAATGTTTTTACCCAATGACAATTTAAGGCGTTATTTGATATTTATAAACATATACATATAAATATGAAATGTATATTGTCTTTTCTTTTTAAACAGTTTTATTGGCACTTCTTCCACATATCATACAATTCAATCGTTCAGGCATATCAAGAAGAGCTTCAACCATATCAAGTAGAATCTTTACCACAATCATTTCTTTTCTTTTTTTTTGTTTTCTTAAAATTTTTATTTTATTTTTTAACATTTTATTAGGGACTCATACAACTCTTATCACAATCCATACATACACATCCATATAAAGCACATCTGTACATTCTTTGCCCTAATCACTTTCAAAGCATTTGCTCCCCACTTAAGCTACCACAATCATTTAATAAAATTTTAAACACTCTTTATAGGATAGACTTTCAAAAAACCACTCCAAGGTCAAGGTCAGCATATTTCTCCAGCAACTTGGAAAGTTGTATGCCAAGCAGGTTAGGTGTTCGGGCATGATGTTAGGTGCGGTCATCAGAAAATCCTCCCCCTTTTGGGGCAATTGAAGTGATTTCCCCCATGCAGCGCCCTCTTGAGCCAAACTGACATGTACCCTTAAGTCAGTGCAATTTACTGTGGTCCCGGGTCTAAATGCCCATCTAGTGTGGCTTGTCCATCCTTAGTCCCCCAAGTTTAGCTTCAGATCACCCTTCCTGGTTCAAATGTCCAGGTTACACTTGAGTGGCTTCCCTACAGCATGGCTTCCATACTTGAACCCTGGCCTGGACACTGTGGGTACGAGGCATATTGCCCCATCATACACAGGCCTGAGTCCTGTGGATCAGACAGACCTGGCCGGCCTGCCCATGGCCATGACTCTTCCACTGGGAGAAGGGAATTGTGTGGTGAATGTGTCTGAATTAGTATAAAAGTTCCTTCCCATCATGATTGGACTTGTAAAACTCTGCCGAATCTCCTCTGATACTCTTGATAGATTCAAAAGACACAAAGCAATCAGAGAAGTGTATTAGACATTTTAAGAAAAGTGACATTTGTATTGGTAACTAGAAATCCCAGGATCATTACCATGAGGACTGTTTACGCCATGATAGCACCATTCTTTGAGGCTACAGCCTTATGTCACTCAACATGGTTTGTTCAAGATCCATCTGTGATGTCTCAGGGGTCAGAGGATACTGTTCTGACAGAATAAAAAGGAAGTTCTGATTTTTTAAATGTTTACTCAGAAATATTATTTATTCTCATGACAATTCTGTGAGATTACGGGATTTAGAGATTGTAAACACTGGCCAAGGTGGCCTAACTGGTAAGGTTGAATGCAGACCTGCCTGAGCGAAACACTGGATGACCTTGAACCTCTGCTTTGCTGCCTGAGGGCCAGTTTTCTCTCCCTCCTGCAATATTTATTCCACGTCTGTCTCAGCAGTGTCCCTGAGCTCGTGCTTGTTTTCCTAGTTACACAAACATCTGGAGCCATAACTTGAGCTAGAAATCTGAGCATCCATGCCTAGCTCTTGAAAAAAATAAAAATAATTCTTCTAAGAGCGAAACAGCTGAAACTGTCCCCCGTGGGCCTTGTTTTCAGAGTTAAACCTCGGAGTTACACTCTATCTAAAGGCTCGGGTGTACCTCCTAAATCAGTCTGGATTAAACTGGACAAGAGCAGGTCTGTTCCCCCAAAGACCTAGCCCAACTATGCAGGATTTCTTCCCATTTATACCCATTCAGACGTTGTGATTTCAGCCAAGTCCCAGAAATCTCAAGCAAAGTTTAAAGAAACTCTTTGGGGGCCATTACCGGAACATCCCACTTTAGCTCCATCGATTGTTCAAAAATGGTTCCGAATGAGACGTGTGTGCCTCACAGAAAATAGATGTTCCCTACCATCAAATTGACTATGGCTCGTGGGGACCCTCCGCACAGCAGAATGCTGCCTGGTTCTGCATCGTCGTCATGGTTACTGGTGTGTTTGAGCCCATCGTAACCGCTATTGTGCCCATCCAGCTCACTGAGGGACTGCCAAGCCATTGCTGGTGCTCTGCCTTACCCAGCATCTCTTCCTCCTCCAGTAATCCGGTCCTCGTGAGAGTTCCAAAACAAGCCCGGCAGACAAGGTTCTCTTGCGACCCATGGCTTTCACCGGTTTATTTCAGGAAGTAGACCGGCAGGCCTTTATTCCTGGTCTGTCTTCATCTGAAAGCTTTGTGAAACCTGCCCCGCCTGGGTGCTCCTGCTGGCATTTGAAGTACTGCTGACAGCATCCAGCATCACCAAACAGGCAAGCTCCCACAGTAGGACAAACCAATAGACATATAGTAGGTGTGCCTCTGAGATGTCCCTAAATGGGATTTTAGTGTATCCTCAGTCTCCCGTCTCATGGTCAATGTCTTTGGATAGCCAAGCGTCGGTGCAGAAAGAAATAGTAAGAAGGCATTGTTCCAATTAACAAAAGTTCCCAAGCTTGTCAGGTGACCATGGAAGGTTAAATAGCAACAACGGATTTAACTAGCCAGCCAAGAGACACATACAAGTGTGAGGAACCGGTCCTTGAAATGAATGCTTCGTCTATTTGCTTGTGGAGTTTCTTTACTGTTGCTTTGTGCCAAGGATTTCCCCAAGGTTATGCTTCAATGCTTCTCCATTCCACACACCTCTCTGGGGCTCTTAGATTCCCCTCCATCTGAAGAATCAGATAAATGTCTTGCTCTTCCATTATTAGTTGAATTTATAATTCTTTCTTCTGTTCCTTTTTTTGGAACTAAGGGTAAGGTTTCTGCATCTGTGTCTCATATCTTGTCCCGCAAAAGCCCCTTCTTGCCCTTCTGCTCAGAGGGGTTGTTTGTTTTCTCCCTCTTGGTCTTCCAGGCCACTGACTCAGGTCTCATCTTCTCAGTCAATCTTGCTAATTGAGCTTTTTGTTGTCAAACTGTACTTATTTTGTTCCAAAAATGTATCTGTTATGCCTCAACCTCCTTGCATGGTGTAACCAAATCCAAACCCACTGCCATTGAATAGATTAGAACTTTCATCAACAGGAAGTCTAGAGTAGACCAGCACCTTTGGAATTCTGAGCTACAATCTGTATGAAAGCAGACAGCCTCATCTTTCTCCTGTCGAGTGACTGGTGGATTTGAACCACTAATCTTGCAGTTAGCAACTCAATACTTACGCCACTACATCACCGGGACTCTTTTGCACTGTGTAGTGTGATGAAAAAATAAAGTCAGTTCTGACTCATGTGGGCCATATGTGTTATAGAGGAGAATTGCTTTGTGTTTATAGATGTGTGTTTTGTTTTACTACAATTTTTTATGAAAGCAAATATGTTAGATCTCTTGGGTGAGAAATACCTCAGTCCTTGGCTTCGCACAAGAAAGAATTCACGCTGAAGCCTGGTTTGTGATCCAAGTGAGTTTTTATAAAGGATAGAAGAAGAATTGAGCACAGCACCCTGATGGCACTGCACACCCCTTGGTGGCCTGAGAAAAAAAAAGAGAGAGAGACTGCAGCCAAGCCGCTCAGAAGGCAGAGAAGCAGCTGGAAAAGAGAGCATGGTGTCACTAGGTGATGGGTTTTTTTAGGGCCTTCCTCTGGGAAGCGTGGTTGACCGAACTGGTTGACTTCATTGACTGAATTAAGCCCACCTGGACTAGATTGGGGCCGACTGAGGTATACTACCCACCTAGGTGTCCCACCCCTCCTGGCTCAGGGTCTGAATTGGTGCATTCCCTTTAGCTTTTATGGGCTTACAACTTCCTGTAGGGGTCTCTAGGCATGGAGAGGAACAACCCCCTATCCAGGTACCTAACAGATCCTCAGGCCTTCCTTCCACAGCACCAATGAGTGTTGAAACTATTAATCTTGAGGTTGATAATCTAGCATACAACATTTGCATCAACCAGGGGCCATCGGTGATTAGTACCCCCTTCCCCTACCCCCCCTGTCCCCCCCCAATAAATTTACATTTACCTAGAACTTCAGATTGTGATTTTATTTGGGAATCGTGTCTTTGCAGATGTAATTATTTAAATTAAAAAGAAATCATATTGGATCAGAATGTGCCCTAATCCAATGACCCCGTATCTTTATAAAAGGAAGAAAACCAAACTCCTCAGGAACAGAAGTGGGAGAAGTGATACTAGGAGGGTAGAGGGAAGGTGGGGGAAGGAGGAGAGGAGTGGAGAACCAATAGCAATGATCGGCACATAACCACCACCAGCCCCCAGCGGGATAGACAACAGAAACATGGGTGAGGGAGACAGTGGTAGGTGTAAGATATGAAAACAATAATTTATAATTTATGAAGGGGTTATGAGGGGGTGGGGTGGGAAAAGGAGCTGATACCAAGAGCTCAAATAGAAAGTAAATATTTAAATAATAAAAAGGAAATGGGTAGCAGGGGCACAGGGCACCAACCCACCTAAGGGGAGGGTATTATTTATATCTCAACAGGGAAAGAAGGACCAGACTTCAACCCAGTGCTCCAACATGTGAATGCACCATGACAGCATGGAGTAGGGAACCAGTGGAGAGGTCTAGGGGGAAGGCCCCAATCCCAAATACTAAGTGGACACCTGCCCCTCCCCCCAGAAGAATTTATTTCAAAAGACAGCATTGAATCTGAAGCTCCGGGAAAGGGACATATCTGATCAGAGCACACGGGAGCAGATGAAGGGGGAGGGGGAGGAGGAGAGAGTGGAGCACATCCTGAACCACCAGGCCTTGAGGACGATGTTCCCAATTAGAGCAGCCAGTTCACAGAGAGGACCACATGGCCGGATGTGAGACATGATGCTCCTCACTGACCCATAGCCCTACAGGGGACAACATCAGAGTAACAGTGTGGGAATTGTACCCGATCTGATCCTGCCACACCGAGGCAAAACACTAAGGGGGTGCAACAGAACAGCAAGGGAATGAAGCGGCGAGGTGCCCAGGGAATGCTGAAGGTGGACTTTGGGGCCAGGGCATGGTGCCCCAAAAGACTGGGCTGAAAAATACTCCTAAAGGCCAACAAATAGTCCTTGAACTAACTACAAGCTTTTCTTTCTTGTTGTGTTTAGTAAATGATGATGGCAACATATGTACAAATATGCTTGATACAATTGATGTGTGGAATATTATAAGAGTTGTAAGAGCCCCAAATAAAATGATTAAGAAAAAGAAATTAAACATATAAAGATTAAAAGAAAAAATAAGAAGACACTGACCATGTTAATTGAAGAAAGAAGCCAAGATTGGGATGGCGTGTGGACCAGACACTAGGAGGTTAAAAAAAAATACCCACAACCTCCCCTAAAATCTTCCAAAGGAGGACTTCCCTGCCTATAACAGGACTTCCGGCGACGAGTCTCTAGAACTGGAAAGAATAAACTTCAGCTGTTGTGAGCCATGCATTTTTTAAAAAACATTTTCTTATAAGAACCCCAGGTAACTAACCCACCAACTGTCCAGATTGCCCGCCCAGGAGAGAGGGGTTTCCCAGGGAGGGAGATGAACTGTCTAACAATCCAAAAAGTCCCAAGCAAACTAAAACAAGGTTGCGACCTACAAATACATTAAAAATGTTAGGACATGAGCTGCTCAGGTACAGAGAGGAGCAAGGATAGAAGGCAATTGGGGGGCGGGGGGCATGTGAAGCTGATACCAAGGGCTCAAGTAGAAGGAAAATGTTTTGAAAATGATGATGGCAACAAACATACAAATGTGCCTGACACAATGAAAGGCTGTTGGGTTGTGATAAGAGTTGTACGAACCCCCAATAAAATGATTTAAAGAAAAAGCAGAAGGCAATGGATGATCAGGGTCCATAGTCAAATCCAGGAAAACGCACTGTCCAGGAGTCCGTTCCAACTCAGAGCAGGCCTGCAGGAGAGGGGAGAACTGCTCCCTAGGATGCCTGAGACACGAGATATTTACAGGAGCAGACAGGCTCATTCTTTTCCTGCAGAGTGACTGCAGGTTTGAACCATTGACCTTGTAGGTTTGAAACATTGACCTTGTAGTTAGTAAGCCAAAATTAAGCCCATGATGTCATCAAGGATACTTACAGTCGGAGTTAAGGCCTGCTCATAAGGGAGACATCTGAACAGATAAGTAGTGAAGTGGAGGAAAGGGAATGATCTGGTCAGAAAATACTTCTTGGAAAAACAAAGCAGAGTCCTGCCTTTAAGGGGCTCACAAACTGATTGAAGAGACATTCAACAAGTACAGATTGGTGAATCTGAAACAGTCCTGGGGATAATGCAGCAGTTAAGCACACAACTATTAACCAGCGGTTAATGGTTGGAACCCACAAGCGGTTCTGCAATAGAAAACCAAAGAGCAGGCGATCTGCTGCCATGGAGATGAGTGCCCGAGGAGGGCCCCATGAGGGGGTGGGCTTTCCTCAAGCAGTCCTCTCCATACAGCAGATCTGAACTGTCCTATAGGTTCGCTGTGCATTGCAATCCACGTGACAGCCCTCACAACAACAGCAACCAACGCTAAGCTAGACATAACTAGTTCGCCATTGAGCCAGCTCATGGCAACCTTACCTGTGTCAGAGTAGAATGGTATTCTGTGCAGTTTCCAGTGACTGATTTACTAGGAAAGAGATTGCCAGACCTTTCTTACAAAATACCTCTGGGTGGGCTCACATCTCTGGCCCTTTGATTAACAGTCAAGCAGGTGTTGTCTCTTGCAACACCCAAGCCAAAATAAAAACCAAAAGGAAAAAAGAGGACGTTGCCATTGAGTTGATTCCAACTCATGGTGACCCGATGGAACAGAGTAGAGGTGGTAGTCACCTAATCTGGTGTCAATTTAAGGATTAAGAGTGCAGGGGTGGAGTCTAGGCTATCAATCAATCTGGAGACAACCAGTGAGACTTCTGTGTGGGCAGGGCCTTCTCCTTTGAATTCTGGGAAATCTGGTACTTCCTCCTTGGAGGCGGAAGACACCTCTCTCTGCCACTCCCTGGGAGACATTGCAGAAGACATGCCACACGGATGCAACCAGAGCTCTGAAGCCAGAGAAGCCACAGAGAGACCCTGGCCAACGCTGAGATGCTTACAACACCACTGGGCCCAAAGACATTCTACCCACTAGCTTGTGATGGTCCTACATTTGACTTCAGTGCATGTGTTTTATGAGTCAGAACAGGACTTCATAGATTAGTATCGGACATATGGCCTTGGACTGAACTGGGTTGGGATGTTTTCTCAATGTTCAATTCCTCTTGTATATAAAACTCTTCCTTATCCACATATGGGTGTCCATGGATTTGTTTCTCTAGTCTGCCCAGAATAACATAGTAGAACTGCCCCACTGGGTTCCCAGGGCTGTCATCTTTATGGACGCAGATGGCCTCATTTTCCTTCCATGGAGCAATAAGTGGGTTTGAACTATTGATATTTAGATCAGTAGCTAAATGCTTAATCACTGCACCACCAGGGCTCCAAACTAAAGATAGACACATAGTATAGGACCTGGGGGGTGGAAGTGGGGAACTTTGAAGAGTCAGGAAGGTTTATAGATTGAGAGGCATCTGCTCTGAATTTTGAAGGACAAAGAGAGTACTCATCTGACTGTAGAATGGAGAGGGAGGGACTTGTAGGCAGAATGAATGACATGTGCAAAGGCACAGAAGCTGGACGGAAAGCATCTTCCCTCCCACGCACATCAGAGAGATGACTGTTCTGCTCCCATGGATTGAAATGAAAGATCTTGCTGCTGCGCTACAATGACAGAACCTAACAGGTCACCCTCTGAGGACAAAGCGCCACAGGAAAGTAGAAGATGGGGATATGTGCTCATAGATTGAAGAGTGCCCGGTTTGAGTTTCACCTCATCTGGGCATTGCCATAGGGGCAGTGGCCTGGGCTAGACAACATTTTCTGCGAGCAAATCTCTCTCTGGGAAGATTTTGTCTAGTCTCCCAGACAATAAAGCACATTCTTTGTTCTAATACTATAGGTGCTTTAGACACACTAGCCCTCAAGTGCGGCCCTATGAGTGTAATACTCAGCGGTTCTCAACCCTCCTAATGCCACGACCCTTTCATACAGTTCCTCATGTGGTGGTGACCCCAACCATGAAATTGTTTTCATTGCTACTTCATCACTGTCATTTTGCTACTCTTATGAAGCATCGTGTAAATATCTGATTTGCAGGATGTGTTTTCATTGTTACAAATTGAACATCATTAAAGCATAGTGATTAATCACAGAAACAATATATAATTCTATATTGTGAAATATTGATTTCTAGTGAGAAATGAAATTTTGTCTTGAAGTATGGTGTAGCCTGGGTAACAGTCTTCATGCCGGGTACTCGTATTTAGGCCTATCTGCATGAGGGCGTACCCGCCTGGAGACAGATAGAGGAGCGGTGTCTCAGACCCTAAGACCACAGGAAATGTGTGCTATTGATGGTCTTAGGCGACACCTGTGAAAGGGTTGTTCTACCCCCACAAAGGGGTCGCAACCCACAGGTTGAGAACCGCTGGTAATGCTGAAAGGCTGCCCATTAGTACTCATAAAAATAGCTCCCTCTGAGCACCAGCTGCTTCTAGAATCATTGGACTGCCATGCTTGGAAGTGTGTTTCAAGCCTGAGGTCTGCCTCTACCCGGGGGCATTTGTAAACACCGTGCCTTTAGTAGCTCAGAATATGAGCGGGTTACGCTTTGGGCTGCTGACCACAAGGTCAGGGTTCCACAGGACCAAGGTGAGGCTTTTTACTTCCATAAAGAGTTACAGTCTTGGAAACCACCCCCCCACCCTCCCCACCCCCCAGGAGCTGTTCTACTCTGTCCTATGAGTCAGTATCGATTCTATGGCCATGAGTGAATGAGTTCAAAAAGTTTAGGGAGAAGATGTAATGAAAAGATAATAGGATTTTTTCCCAAGAACTTTCTGAAACCCCTTCATGTAATCCCTTTAGGTTGCCAGAGGCGGCACAATAACCTGGAGCTGACTGTCCCTGAGTCCCACAGTCTCAGAATCGGGTCTCTTATAGAGAGAAGGCCAGTCGGCATCCAGATCCACCTGCACATTTACTCCAGTCTGAAGAAGGTGGCTACCAGGAGATGAGTCAGTCAGGGTGCGATGTAGCACCGATGAAGAATACAGGTTTCCTCCAGTTCCTAAATGCTTCCTCCATCCCAACTACCATGATCCGAATTCTACCTTGCAAGTCTGGATAGAGCAGAGGATGAGCACTGGTGCAGATAGGAGCTGGAGGCACAGGGAATCCAGGGTGGATGATACCTTCAGGACCAGGGGTGTGAGGGGCAATACTGGGAGGGTGGAGGGTGAGTGGATTGGAAAGAGGGAACCGATTACAAAGATTTACATGTGACCTCCTCCCTGGGGGACAAACGACAGAAATGGGGGTGAAGGGAGATGTTGGACAGGGCAAGATATGACAAAATAATAATTTATAAATTATCGAGGGCGCATAATGGAGGGGGGAGCGGGGAGGGAGGGGGAAAAGAGGACCTGATGCAAAGGGCTTAAGTGGAGAGCAAATGCTTTGAAAATGATGAGGGCAAAGAATGTACAGATGTGCTTTATACAATTGATGTATGTACATGTATGGATTGTGATCAGAGTTGTATGCGTCCCTAATAAAATGTTTTTTTAAAAAATCTTTTTTAAAGAAGGTGGCTCCCTTTCTCTCAACTTGCTCAAGAGACATAGGCAAAAAGACCCAGCGCGGGACCTTGGTACAGGGAGAAGGGAGTGCAGACACGCCACTGTTTTTCCATCATGATATTTGAGATTGGAATTGTATTTTGCACAAAACAGCAAAATTCACATCGTCTGCTCCTAAATAACCTCCCCAGCTCAAGCCTAGAAAGCCTCTAGTATGAGATCTAATGTTTGACTAATGTTCACTGAGAGACAGTCCGAGAGAAACCCACCTTCTGACCTCAAGCAGGGCAGGTTTCAGTTCTCGTCTGTCCTACAGGATTGCGATGAGCAGGAATTAACTCAGTAGCAGTGGGGTTGGGTTTTTTGCTAGGCTACGGTTTCAGAGAACCTCACTTTCAGGTGAAAAAAATAAAATAAAATGAGAGTTATAAGTCCGTTCTGACTCATGATGACAGTGCATGCATAGGTCAGAATAAGACTGTGCTAAGAAGTCGGACAGTGTAAGATATGACAAAATAATAATGATTTATAAATTATCAAGGGTTCATGAAGTAGGAGGGAGTGGGGAGAGAGGGAGAAAATGAGGAGCTGATACCAAGGGCTCAAGTTGAAAGTAAATGTTTTGAGAATGATGATGGAAACAAATGAACAAATGTGCTTGACAAGAGTTGTATGAGCCACCAATAACATGATTATAAAAAATATATCTATATCAAGGGGAAAAAAACACTTCACTCCTGGGTAATCCCATGGTGCGGTCCTACTCTGTCCCACGGGGTCACTGTGAGTCAGCATGAACAGAATGAATATCAAAATGTTTTGTTAGTATGACCCGAAGTTCCATATCTAAGTAGTTGCAGAAATAAAGTGTGCACAAAGATGTACGTATTAAAAAAAATAGGAGTGTGGCCTACAGCGTTTGCAGTGCCTTACTTTTCAGAAGTAGACTGCCAGACCTTTCTTTTCAGGTTCCTCTAACTTCCACCCACCTGCCGAACAGTCGGACATATGAACCCGTTGCACACCAACCGCCCCCCCCTGCCCCGGGACTCCTCTTGAATTCAGTCCCTGTGTCCTTCCTCACCTCCCCGCTTCCCAGGCCCGGCTCCCACGTTATCACCAACACTCACTCCAAGAGCGCTTGATTTCCTTCTCCATGCCCAGTCTCATCGGAGAGATGAGGGTTCCATTAACATCCAGGAAACCTTCCTACTTCCCCAGCGACAAGATAGACCTTAGGACAGGGCTTAGAAATACAAATGCTCAGAGTGGCCGGGCCGCTGTAATAAATGAGTGAAACACACGAGGCCTCACCCCATAGGGCTGCACCCTTCCTAATCTCTCAGATAATGCCACACATTCAATTCAGAGATTCAAGCCTGGGAGTAATTCAGTGATGGCAATCCAGAGCCACCAGCTCTCCAAGGGTTCATTTTCAAAAGAAGCCAGTAATATAGATTGAAGTATGAAACTCCCAAAGCATATAACACTATTCAGGGCACAAAAAAAAATATCTAAAGGTCAGTCTCCACCCTTGGACCACCTAACAGTTTTCTTTCTCCTCCCCATCATTTAACAAGTTCACGCCTGTGAAAATAGCCAGACCTGCTCCAGTACCTACGGCTGACTGCCACAAGGTCGGCCATGCCTCCACACTCCCGCCTTTTTTAACCCGATTCGGACGCCAACCGTTTCTCCCACAAATATCTACTTCTGAGGCTGGCTTCAATAATGCATTGCAGTGGCCACACAACTCCCAGATGATACTCAGGAGCATGGGGTTTATTGGGGATGCTAACAGATTACAATTAAGGTGTGAAATGCTCCAGATACAACTGTCAATCAGGACTGTTTCTTCTCTGTCATGCCTGCAGGTAGTCCTCTCTCTGGCTCTCAGCCACTTGTCCTGACCTCTGCCCTGCTCAGGAAATGTTACAAAGCTCTTTTATGGCTGGTAATAAATGCCTAACGTGCATGCCACTCCACTATAAACCTCAACCTGAAGGCAGCCAGTTTCACCTCTGTAGGTCAGCAAGCCCACCTCTCCCAATTAAGTGCCCAGAGTCATCTCATTCCACAAGCCAGCCTCTTGTCGGGAGCCATGAGGCCCGGCCATTACTTGGAATTCATTAGCCTGAGCTCTGGGCATTCTTCTACCCCAGCCTACAGCACTGCAGCTGTAAAGCTTGAGGAAACAAGGTCTGATGCTCTTTAGATAAGCACCCCTGTCCTGCATCCCCTTGATTGGGTAAAAGATTGTCCTCTCCTGTGCTTGATTTGCATAAACATGTCACTCGGAGGCGTACCTAATTGAAGACTGTAAGCCCTTACTGACTCAAGGGCAGGGCGCACTCCCCTGAACTCCCTGATTGGCCTGTTGCCAAAGTAGCCTAATTTGCATGTGCGGCGGATGCTTCTCCCCCTGCTGGTCCATCCATATAAGCTGTAACTCTTTGTTCATTAAACAAGACTTGATCAGGATACTGTCTTGTCTTCATTCTCCATGCCTCTTGTACCCCGCCCCCCCAATTCCCACTCTCTCCTCCAGGATCCACATTGAAGTTCCCACGAGACGGGACAGCCTCTTACCCAAGAGCACATAGCTTTCCGTGCTCCCTGGGCTGGAAAATCTACCACTATGTTTCATGCTTTGGCTCCTGGTCCTGCTGCTACTCCTCCTCTGTTCTCAACCTGTCTCCTGTATCAAGGAGGATCAAACCTCAAGGATCTTGGGATGCAAATGATGTACTCCATTCCTGGCTCCACCCCTGCTGGTTGTGACCTATCCTCCTCTTCCTACTTCTGAGGTGGCTCATCTTAGACCCTGAAGTCAAATGAACCCTGTTAGCAATCACTCACAACCTTCCACATCCTCTACCTTCTTCCCCAGATCCATCAAGAAAAACAAAGGTAATTAGGCGAGACTAACAAAGGCTGTGCCTAGAAAAGCCCATAAACAAATCCTTTCCTGCCTTGCCACCCAGAAAGTTAGTTTCCAGGTGGGGGAGATCCTAAAGTCCTCACAAAAGAACCTGATCATGGCTGCAAAGGGAGTGTGCCAGTTGCCTCCGGCTACTCGGTGACTTAAAAGACACACATTTATTTTCTCAACATTCTGGAAGCTGGGAGTGAAAATTAGCACATTGGTGAGGTGGTTTCCTTCTGGAGACTGTGGGAGAACTTGTCACGTGCCAGTCTCTTGGTTTCTAGGGTTACCTACAAACCACGGTGTTTCTTGGCTAGCAGATGAACTAGTCCAGTCTCCAGCTGCATATGCTATATGTTTTTCACAATCTCCACATGGCCCTACTCTGAGGACATCAATCAATGAATTAGGGACTCGCCTTAGAATCAACTCTATGGCGGTGCGTCCAGTTTTAGTTCTAATCTGATCTTCGCCTTTATTAATTACATCAATATTGACCCTGTTTCCAAATCTCACCTTCTGAGATTCCAATGTACATGAATTTTGAAGGGACACTGTGTAACACAGTACAAATGGGAACCATCCCCGGTGGAAAGGACATGAGGTGGTTCATTTATTGTGCCAACCTGGCCAATAAGCACATGTGGGGTTAATTGAAGGGCAGAGGGATAAATGGCTCAGTGGGCCTCGCCTTTCTAGTTCTCAGGTCTCTTGCTTTGTGATGGTCGGACCAGGGTGCCAGCTGCCTTAGCCAGTTCCCTACTTCAGCTGGCAAGGCTCACTTCTTGCAAGACATCTCTGAGGTGAAGCTACATGGACCTACACCCTGGGTGCAGGAGCAGCTGTGTGGAGACCCCTGCCAGCGCTGAGATGCTTACACATTCACTGATTCGGCTTTCCTCCTGTAGTCGGCATCACTGCATGTGTTCTGTGAGATGGAGGAGGACTTTGTGGATTGGTGTTGGACATATAGGCTAATGTTGGACTTGTGGGCTTGGGCCACACTGGTTTGGGATGTTTTCTTAATGTGCACTTACCCTTTATATAAAACTCTCTCTTATACATGAGTTTCTATGGATTTGTTTCTCTAACGTACCCAGACTAACACAGTCATTTAAAACTAATGTGAGGGAGAAGATGTGGAGCAATGTTAGATATGATCCCTTCTTCTGACATCTGGAGTTCCTCCATTTCAAATGAATAATAGGATTGCTTTTGTTCCTAAAATGTACAACGTATATGGAACCAGGTGGAACCGTGAAGTAAGGCAGCACTTTGGCATGTATAGTCCTCCAGGAGTTTGAAGCACTGTCTGTGAGCTGTGTCCTCTGTATCTTGGTTGAATCTGATTTTGTGCCAGGGCATCACCCTCACAAGCCCAAACAACCACCTCACTCAGTACACATAAAGTATGCTCGAAGCCAACAGTAAAAGATGCTCCAAGAATCTAGATTTTTGGCACCTGGGAAGCAATGGGCAAGTGACTGAATTTTCTTGACTCCGCCACTTACATACTGTGATAGCAAGATAGACCTATATCCTCAGTCCTTCAGTTTGATCATCTATAAAATGAGGATACAGATAGGATACATTCAGTAAGACCGTCACCAGCTTCAAAAGAGCTAAAATACTTCAAAATGCTTAGTTCAAAGTCAGGTTAACTTGAAATATTTTCAAGTACTGAGTACAGAGCCAGTACAAAAAGATACAGTGAAGGGCAATAATAAAAGCACTTGACATTTTCAAGAATAACATGTGCAAGTAAGTGCGGACTTTCTGGTACAAACCACCGCTTTCAACGTTGAGAGAAGGAGGGCTAGAACAGAGAGGACATGGGTCAGGGAAGGTGTTGCAGAAACAGTCCTGAAAGAACAAGTTGAATTTGCACAGTTGAGAAACAAAACAACCATCATGCTGGTGCTCATAATAAGTTATTTATTGAGTCGCTACCAGGCACTATCAAACTCCTTGCATACATTGTCTGCTTCCAGTCTCCGAACAATAGTCTAAAGTAGAGGTGGTTATTCCTATTTGACAGATAAGAAAACTGAGACTCAGAGCTATATCAAGATAACTGTGCAGGGAACTCACCACAAGGGATAGAGACAAGACTCGTGCTTTGAAATTTCTGACTCCAACACCGGGCTTTATGCCATGCCTACATATGAACAAGATTCGGGGCAAATGTAATGTCATGACAAAGCCAAAAGGTGAAGCTTGAGACACAGAGGACAGAGAGTTTGTACTACACAGGAGAGACTGTGTCAAAGAAAGAGAAAGGATCCTCTTCTTTGACGTGGTCATCCAAGGTCTTCAAAATTTCTTTGACCATGCGCATTCATCCATTCTGAAAATTTGAGTATGCAACCAATAAATGTATCTCTTTTATAAATTGATCAGTTTATTAATACATTGTGAATATTATGATACACACGCAAAAGTAGATATTTTACAGATAAGGGATAAAGATGATAACAGGCAAATGTGCTTCACACGCGCTTTCAAGATGTAAAACACACAGATGTCGCTTTGAGGACTAAGGTACACTTGATCCAAGCCACGACATCTTCACTCTCCAGAAAGCTGGGCCGCGGAAAAGGAAGACTGAAAGCACTGACACGATGGTGTGGGGGGGAGAATGTCGAATGTGTCATGGGCTGCCAGAGGAATGAACAGATCTGGCTTTGAAAAAGTAAAATGAAGCTCCTTGGAAGCTATGATGGGAAAACTTCATCTCACGGACTTTGGACAGTTCCAGGATGGGCCAATCCCTGGACAAGGCCATCGTGGTTGATAAAGCAGAAGGTGAGCAAAAAAGAAGACCCTCAATGCCAAGGACATACTTTGGGGCCAAGGCATGGCACCCCATCAGACTCGAATGGAGGACACTCCCAGAGGTCAACAAACCAACCTTGAAAAATGTACAGGGTTTTCTTTTTTTTTTTTAATTTATTCCATTGGTTCTTTGTTGTTGTTGTCATCATTTGTTTTCTTTTCTCACTTTGTTTACCTATGTCCTGTTTGTTTGTGCATTTTATTATCTCTGTAGGTCTATCTAGATAAGATAGGCTGGATAAACAATGTGGAGGATAAAACAATGGGACCCCTGGTTCCAGGGGGATAAGAGAGGAGGAGTTGGAGGAAAGGAGGTGATTTTCACTAACCCAGCGACAAGGGAACAACAAGTGATCCAAAATCAGTGGCAAGGAAGGTGTAAGAGACCTGATAGGGATTGATCAAGGGCAATGTAACCAAGAGGAATTACCGAAACCCAAATGAAGGCAGAGCATGGTAGCGGGACAAGAGGAAAGTAAAAGGAAATAGAGGAAAGAACTAGGAGTCAAAGGACATTTATCGAGGTCTAAATTCAGGCATGCACATATATAAATATATTTATATATGATGATGGGGAAATAGATCTACATGCATATATTTATAGGTTTAGTATTAAGGTAGCACAGAGACATTGGGATTTCCCTCAAGTACTCCCTTAATGCAAGAACACTTTGTTCTATTAAATTGGCAATCCATGATGCTCATCTTCCCCACACGATTGCTGAGCACAGCACAAAACAGGTGCATAAACAAATGTGGTGAAGAAAGCTGATGGTGCCTGGCTATCCAAAGATATAGCATCTGGGGTCTTAAAAGTTTGAAGGTAAACAAGTGGTTATCTAGCTCAGAAGCAACAAAGCCCACATGGAAGAAGCACACCAGTCTGTGTGATCACGAGGTGTCAAAGGAATCAGGTATCAGGCATCAGGCATCAAAGAACAAAAAATCATATCATTATGAACGAAGGGGAGTACAGATTGGAGACCCAAAGCCCATATGTAGACAACTGGACATCCCCTTACAGAAAGGTCTCAGGGAGGAGACGAGCCAGTCAGGGTGCAGTTTAGCAACAATGAAACATGCAACTTTCCTCTAGTTCCTAAATGCTTCCTCCCCCACTATCATGATCCCAATTCTACCTTACAAATCTGGCTGGACCAAAGGATGTACATTGGTACAGATAGGAACTAAAACACAGGGAATCCAGGACAGATGAACTCAGGAGCAGTGGTGAGAGTGGTGATACTGGGAGAGTGGAGGGAAGGTGGGGTACAAAGGGGGAACTGATTATAAGGATTTACATATAGCCCCTGTCTCTGGGGGATGGACAACAGAAAGTGGGTGAAGGGAGCCATCGGACAGTAAGATATGACAAAATAATAAAAATTTATAAATTATCAAGGGTTCATGAGGGAGGGGGCATAGGGAGGGAGGGGGGAATGAGGAGCTGATATCAAGGGCTCAAGTAGAAAGAAAATGTTTTGAGAATGGTGAGGGAAACAAATGTACAAATGTGTTTGACACAATGGATGGATGGATGGATGGATGGATGGATGGATGGATGGATGGATGCATGGATGCATGGATGCATGGATGCATGGATGCATGGATGGACGGACTGTGATAAGAGTTGTACGAGCCCCCAATACAATGACTTAAAAAAATAAAAGAAGAAGACCCTCAATTTGATGTATTGACATGGTGCCCACAACAATGGGCTCAAGCATAGCAAAGACTGTGAGGCCGTCACAGGACCAGCCAGTACTTCATTCTGTTTTATAGAATCACTACGTGTAAGAACCAAACCAGTGTCCCCCAACAATATCAACAACCATGTGAGGTTGCGGTGTTTTCCTCTGGGCCTAGTGACTGTCTTACAAGCCCGGCTCTGCACGCGTCCAACTGCAGATCGTTTGTACCACTCTCTTCCTGCTGGTGCCAGATGACTCAATGAGCAAAGTAAGCACACACTTACTTGTGCTTACTTACAAGTTTGTAGTGAACAACTTCACATTTTCTCACCACCTTAAAGATTTTGCTTCTACATATGAATGATACCCATCTTTCTCCCAACCCCACAACACCTTCCTACCGAATCAAAGCCTCTTTCTGAATGTACAATCCCGGACAGAGGATCCCTGGTGGCTAGTGGTTACACATTGGGCTGCTAACCCTAAGGTCAGCAGTTTGAAACCATTAACTGCTCTGTGGAAAAGGTTGGGGCTTTCTACTCCTGTAAAGACTTACAGTCTTCGAAACCCACAGGGACACTTCTACCCTGTCCTATAGTGTCGCTATGGTCGGAATTTTGACTCATGTTAATGAGAGTTTGGTTTGAGAGGACCCAATGAGTAAGGTAAGCATGGGCTTACTTGACTTAATCACTGCTCTGCAGTAAACAATCCCACCAGTTTTCCCGACTATGGTGGCTTGTGTGTGTTGCAGTGATGTTGGAAGAGATGTCAGTAATATTTCAAATGTCAGCAAAGCTACCCAAAATGAACAGAATCCAGAGAACGGAATACTCTGTGCCTACTTCGGAGGAAGTGGCCACCGAAAACCTTCTGCGTAGCTTTGGAACACTGTCAGATGTGGCCAGAGTGCTCCTTAGGTGCAAGCATGGCAGGACTCCATGCTTTGGACATGCTGTCAAAAGAGCGTGTTCCTGAGGAAGTCATCATGCTTGGTAAATCGAGGCACGGTAAAGGAGAGGTGGGCCCTCAAGGAGATGGATTGACACCATGGCTGTCACAATGGACTCAAGCCTGGGAACTATAGTGAGGATGGGCAGGCCTGAGCCGTGTTTCGCTCAGTTGTATATAATAGGTCGCTCCAGGTCAGAAGTGAATCAATGGCACCTAACACCAAAAACAGTGAACAATTGCACACCATGTGAAATTCCGTTAGCATGAAATGGCTTACTACAGGATTGTAAATAAGTAAGCACAACTAAGCTCATGCTTACCCACTCCACCCGTGCTTCCTTCAAATCCAGAAAGCTGCCTGTGACTTGCCAATTAGCTGCATAGCCATTGAAATCAGAAATGAGGAACTCAAAGTCCAGTTTCTGTATCGTTTTCTGTCTCTGCTCATCCTTCCCTCCTCTGGCTCTCCTTGGGCTGCCTCTATTCAGCAAAGCCCCCTCCTGGAAAGGAGTGCTGATGTGCCAAAAACTCCTCTGTGCGATGGAAAGGGCTCATCAGAAGTCAGACCACGTCCTCCCTGTTGTCGTGGAAACGGGGAGACGTCCATGGCTGTTTGCCACCTGTAAACAGGAACAAAACCTCCTCACCAGTCTTCCAGGCTGGCTGCAGAGGGCACAGCCTGCCCTTCATGGATTGGCAGTGGAAATCTCAACCCATTTGTTCCCCTCAGATCACATCAGTCATGCCCGCATTACGATCTAATCATCTTGATGTTGTCACGTAGCAGGTGGATTTGTATAGAGTGGGGTCCTAACCCATGAGCCCTCATAGCACAGAGGTTAGAGCAGGAAGCCTACAGATGAGTGGTTCAAACCCACCAGCTGCTCCAAGGGAGAAGGAAGTATTGCCTAAGAATTGATAAGTTTGGAACCCTAAGGAGCGATTCTCACCTCTCCTTACAAGGTTGCGACAGGGTTGACTTGACTCAATGGCAATGGGTGTGGATTGGGGTTAGTGCCCTCACCATGAGAAAATGTAAAGCAATGTCATTTCCCACTGGGACTGCACTAGGTTGACTAGAGAAACGAATCCAGCGACACTTATCTATGTATAAGAAAGAGCTTTATATCAAGAACTAATTACATAACAAGAAAGCTTCCCAACCCAGTCCAGCTCAAATCCATAAGTCTGATACTAGTCCAAAAGTCTCACTTCGGACTCATGCAGCCACATGTCATAATGCAGAATGCAAGATGTTCACAAATCTATGGGCAAAGAGTCATATGTGTCCAAGAGCAGTGGACTTATGTCCGGGCTCCGGCAGCTCTCTGGGTGGCCAGGAAATAGGAAGATGAAGGGGAAGAGAAAGAGCAGATCCCAGTGTCTCACACTCTATGCCATCAAGGAGTCATCAGGCTTCAACTTGATTGGCAGTTTGACTCCATCCCTAGTCAAGAGGGTCTACTTGACATCAAATGATCTGCCCTAGTCTTACGTGAAATCTGCCTGCCACAAGGCTAAGGAGCTGAACTTTGAGTTTAACCCACTTGACCCACCTCCCATACATCACTGACTATGGGCACAACTCTAAGAAAGTCTTGGAGCCTTAATTTGATTGGAGGGGTTAGAAGCCACCCAGTGGCAGAGGTGAGTGAGTGAACTTAGGTTTTGAGTTCAGAAAATCTGAACTCAATTTGGCTTTTCTGCTTTACTAGCTGAGAGGCTTTGGCAAAGGCAGTTAACTTCACTGAGCCTCAGTATCCTCTCTCGAAGGAAACAGAAGGGTGACCTACTCCATACGATTTGTCTTAGTTACCTAGGCCTGCTGTGGCATAACTATCACACAAGTTGTGTTTAAAGAGCAAAAATTAATCTCATAGATCTGGAAGCTAAAAGTCCAAATCAGGGTCTCGACCCTGTCTTTCCTTGTTCCTTGCTTGTAGACCACACTCATGTGGCATCTGTCTTCCTCTGTTTGTAAGTATCTGTGTCTATGCTGCTCTTTAATACAACTCAGATGCGATTATGTTTAGCACAAGTTGACCTCAACTTCTTCATTGCATGTATTGCATTGTAATGCAGAGGAGGCTTACATTGCATTGCATTAAATTAAATCACTTCCGTGGACATAGGAGTTAGAATTGCAACACATTTTTTGTGGGGTATGCAATCCAATTCATAATATGACTCCTGTGTGGTTCAGAAAAGATCCACAGAGAACTCTCCTAGCTCTGGGGTAAATTTCAGCGTAAACAACTCCCTCTTCCCCGGCACTTCATGCCTTTCCACTTCTCTTCTTGGCCCGTTTTCCCAGTTCAGAATTCCTTCCACACTCGATTCAAGGTGCAGTATCAGTTTCCACCATCATGTAAACTCAATACCATGAGTGGATTCCAACTCAAAGTTTCTGCCACGGAAACAGCCATGGGCATAATGCAATTACAGTGGGAACTGATGAGGGGAAACAAGTCTTTGGAGGTGAATCTAATCTGTAGATGGTGTAGGCTTGGCATGCACAGCATTGAAAATCATGAGATTGATAGATCAATTTTACAATATTTCCATTAAAATTTAAATATATATGCCACTAAGACAGCAATTCCATTTCTAAATATTCATCCTGAACATTTGCTCTATACGCCAAATGAGGCATGAAAAAAGAATACTCACCCACAGCATATTTGTCAAAGCACCTGATTGAAAGCAGTTCCTGCTTTATGGTACATCCTCCTAATGGAATATTATGCAGTCGTTAAAAATGATGAGGTGGTTCTTTGTGCACAGATATGGAATGAGATACCAAGATACCATTTTAAATGAAAAAATAAGGTTCAGAATAATGTTCTCTTATAGTTATCAGGGTCGAGAGTAGAAAACACTATCAAGTCTCCACTTATCTATCAGTTTGCCATACTGTGCTGGCTGTGTGTTGGCAGGGAAACTGGAAAATATATCACTAGTATTTCAAATATCCACAGGGTCACCCAAAGTGAACAGGTTCCAGCAGAGCTTCCAAACTAAGAACAGAATACAAAGAAGGAATTCTACTTCTGAGGAATTCTAAACCTCATGGAGAGCACCCAAACGTGTCAGAACAGCAGTGTTCTATTCTGTTGTGTTGTTCATCGGGCCACTGTGAGTCAGCACAGTTGGGCACTTAACAACAACAGCACTATGCATATTATATGCGATTGATAGCTTCAGAAGGATATATGCAAAACAACAGGGGTGCGCAAAAACAAAATGGAAAAAAAGTTCTGCAGTTCCGAGCTTTTGTAGGTGAGCATCGAACAACTCACTCTGAGGGCACCCAGTGACATCGTCTGGGAAGGTTCTCTCTGGTCACAGTGAATTTTTTTGTTAAAACCAGTTTCACTTGAACCTCATTTTTTGTGATGGCCAATTTAAGAGCGCAGCATGTGCCTTTGAAATGTTGTTGCCTGCTCAGGAAAAATGCTGCAGAAACTGTTGTGATATTGAACACAGCTTACAACGACAGCACAAGGGAAAAACTCAAATATATGACTGGTTTTCTCACTAAAACAAAGGTGAAATGTCAATTATGATAAACCTTGTTCTAGACATCCGTCAACTTCCCAAATTTATGAAAATATCGAGAAAAGTCATGCACTTGTGTTCAAAGACCAACGGCAGACCATTGAGAGATGAGGAAGCTATCTGGACTGTCTTGGAGCTTAGTTCAGGGCATTTGAAGAGAAGATTTAGGAATGAATAGATTTGATGCAAAATTTATCCCTCAGGTTCGGACTAACCAGGAAAAAGAGCTCGATTGGACACATGCCCAGCTTTGAAAGAAGAGCTCCAAAGTGACCCGGACTTGTTCCCCAAGGTCATTACTGGTGATGAGTCATGGTGCTGCTTTTTGGTTTGTTTGTTTGTTTGCTTGTTTGTTTTTAATCTACAAACATCAATCAAGCCAGGGGAAGACACCGTCGTCACCTCACGCACAAAAAAAGTTCATCAAGTGAAATCAAAGATCAAGGCGATGTTCATTTGTGGGGTTTTTTTTTATATGAAGGAAATAGGGCATTTGGATTTTGTTTTACAAGGCCAGTTTGTTGATCAAACTTTTTATTAAGAGGTTCTGAGAAGATTATGTAACAATGTGCAGCAATAAAGGTGAAGCATGCACATGTGATTTGTGGTAGGTGGGAGACTAGTTTTGGCAGGATAATGCACTGTGCCAGTTTGTAGCAAAAACAAACACACAAACAGCATGCCTGTCTTGTCCCACACACCTTACTCATCTGACTTTGCTCCATGAGACTTCTTTTTGTTTCCATGAATGAAGAGGGACCTGTAAGGACATTAAGTTGACTATGTAGAAGAGGTGAAGAAAAAAACAAATGAGGTGCTGTCAGCCATCCAAACAGATGAGTTTGAAAAAATGTTTCCAAGAATGGAATTGCAGATTTGACAACTGTATTAAGTATAATGTAAAGTACTGTGAAGCTGAAAAGGCTGTTTTGTAAAATAAATAAATAACAATTTAACTACTTGGCTTTGAAAAAAAATTCCTGGTTTTTTTGAGTATAAAAATTAATAATAATGCTTTCCTCAACAGCAAGATTGGCCAACCAAAGCAGTGAACATAGGGAAATATACTTTTGCTGTATATACACCCTTTTGTGCCTTTTAAATAATCTGTTATACACAAATTATCGATTCAAAAATAAAAATTTTTTAAATATATTAACAGGTTCCCAGGCTCATGGCCAGTTAGACTGCACATAGACTGATGGTGAAGGTCCAGGGCAAGTTCTCATCTGGTAGGGCGGAAAGTGTGGAAGCAGATGGAGGAAAGCTCCTGGTGCGCAGTGAAGAAGAGATCTCTTCCTGTAATGGTCAAACTCTAAACAGAGCTGGGGAAACAAGGATCCGGGTCTGGCCCTCAAGAGAAGAAAGTGGAAACAATGATTAGACCGGTTGTTGGTACAGCCAAAGGAGTTGAGAACAGAGGGTGAGTCTCTGGAAGCAAATGAGCGCTAGAGAGATGGGTAGAGCAAATGAAGTAGAAGCCCACCTCAAGTGCAGGGCACGTGGTAGTAGAGCGGTCTAGGGAAAATGTCTATGGCTCAAGGCATGGAGATCCAAACACATAGCACACATATATACATATACACAGACACATGTGCACATTCATTCACACGCCACACATATATGCATGCACTTACAACATATCACACACATGTATATGGGTATACATATGCATACACATATAATGACCCAGCACACACGTGCCCAAACATACATAGATCTTAGCACCTGCTGGAAAGGATAAGGCTGTAGGGAGCACCTCTCCAAGGACAGAAAAGAAACTGAGGCACCACCACATCTGTGCCTCCCTCCAGCCTCTTCCTTCACCTTGAATGAGCTTGCCCATGTTGTGTCCCTTTCCCTCTGGTTCCATCTAGATGCCGGGCTAATTTAATAAACTAATCAAGACAAACTATCAGGTATTCTTTCATGAACACCCCATGGGGGCCAGAGGATGCTTCCTCTTGAATCAACTTGACACTGTGGTATTAATAGCTGTTAATTGTTTCATTTGCTCATCTTCCCCAGGGGCAATTGCATTTCAACGGGCACTTCAGACACTCAAAGGAATGCACATCTATGGGAAATTGTTTCAGGACAACTATTTGAGATTGGAGGCCTTCCTTGTGCCCTTCAGATTCCAGGACAGCTCTCCCACCTTTCATCCCGGGCCATCCCTGGAAGGAGGCTGAGGACCACTCTTAGGAATTAAAAAGCCACTTGGAGTGCAGCCTTCAGGCCAGCTCCAGGCCCCAGGGCTACACAAAGGCCTGTGTCACCTGAATGGCTCCACAAAGCACAGCCAACTTGGGGCTGCCAGTCAGACACATTCCACGGGCATCATGTCATCAGGCCACCATTTGTCAAGTTTCTAAAGAAATAATTGCTGGATCCCAGAAGAATCAATGCTTAACATAAGGCCTTACAAGTGAGTCCAGAAACAGTTCTTTCTTCCCCTGACTGTGAAGCTGTGAGAACATCTCCAGCCCAACACACAAAAAGGACTATTAACTACTTTTCAAGGTCAAAGCCCCTTCCCTTTATCATCACAGACAATGGAGAAGCCAGCCTGTCTGGTTCACCTTCAAAGAAAAGAGCCAGTCAGTGCAATTTACCATGATTGTCCACTATACTACAGAGCTTGCCAGTTCTCTTGGCAACTGGCTTCTTTTAGTATGCAAGGTACAGAAACCCAGCATGCCTCTCAATTGCCCTGGTGCAATTATTGTATTGATTTGATGCACCATCATCTCCATGTGTAAGGTGGTTTATGTTTTTTAATTTGCAATTAAATCCAATGATGCCTCTTTGCTAAGATGGCTGACACTTGTTTATATTCTACAGCAAGCAATGAAGGCAACTTTTATTTAGCATCATAAAACATTCAGGGTAGAGAGCTTGAAATTTCAAGCAACTTAATTTCTTGCCTGGCTCTCCAACCTAGTTTAAAAAAAATCAAACTGCATACCCATCCATTGTAAAAATGTTCCAAGTAACAATTGGTGCTTTGCAATGATAATGCAATGAAGTCACAAAGCCAGCAACATGGGAGAAAGGAAAACTGAAAGAGCAGCACAATGATTTTGTCCCATCTTCCTTTCTTAACAATCTCCAAATGCTTGACCCCTAGAGCTTACCCAGCTCCTTATATGACTGTATCGCAGGTTCTTTCACTGTCCACGTGCAGGTGACACTGTGGAAGGATCCCACGGGCGTAGCACCAATTGTGAGGATGCTACAGGACCAGGCAGTGTTTTGTGCTGTTGTACATAAGGGTGGTGGCAGCCCCTAACAAGAAACGACGTGGGCAAACTAGTAAAAGATACAGGAAGTGTCGGTGGAAGAGGGAAAGTACGCTCAGTAATTGTACTAAAAGAGTTGATCTACATTCAACCGTTTCAGGAGTAGCATACGATCCAGAACCAATGGTAGTGAAGGAACGAGATTTGTTTGTTTGTTTTAAAGATCATTTTAAAGTGGGCGCTTACAGCTCTCATGGCAATCCATACATCGATTGTATCAAGCATATTTGTGCATATGTTGCCATCGTTATTTTTTAAATCATTTTCTTGGGGGCTTGTACATCTCTTATCACAGTCCATACAGACATCAATTATGTCAAGCACATTTTTACATTTGTTGCCCTCATCATTCTCAAATCATTTGCTTTCTACTTGAGCCCTTGGTATCAGCTCCTCTTTGGTCCCTCTCCCCACTGCCCTCACCCTCATGACCACTGGATAAATTATAAATTATTCTTTTCATATCTTACACTGACCACTGTCTCCCTTCACCCACATTTCTGCTGTTCATGCCCTTCAGGGTTGGGGGGGGTGTATTATGCATTGATCACTGTGATTGGTTCCCCTTTCCTCCCCTTTTTCCCCCCACCTTCCTCTTCCCCTCCTGGTATCACTACTCCCATTTCTGTTCCTGAGGGGTTTATCTGACTGGATTCCATGTGTCATGAGTTCTTATCTGTACCAGTGTACATGCTCCGGTCTAGCCAGAACTGAAAGGCAGGACTGGGATCATGATAGTGGGGGGATGAGAAAACCTCAAAGAACCAGAGGATGGTGAGTGTTACAGAATGTCAGGTTATTTGAACAAAGTGTTCTTGCATTGAGGGAGACTTGAGCAGAAGCCCAATGTCTGTCTGCTACCTTAATACTAAACCTATAAATATATGTCCATAGACCTATATCCCTATTGTTATATATTAACATATTTACATATGTACATGACTATGTTTATACCTCTATAAATTTCTTTTGCCTCCTTACTCTTTTCTCTGTTTCCTTTTACTTTCCTCCTGTTTAAATTAACATTATACTATGAATAGTGTATGTCCGTAAATGAGAAATGGGCCTTGGAGATAGTGATTTTCCTCTCGAAGTTTGAAGTTCTCAAATGGAGGCAGGATTGTGACTCTGACTGAGAGGTGAGACTCCCAGTCCACGGTCACCTCTAACTTTCTGTAATTCTCTATTTATCTCACTTGGCCAAGGCCTCTGTGAACTAGTTATGGTTGTTTGAAAGGTCTGTAGGCAACCTGTCGGCTCATGAAAGACCATCCTGTATAATCATTTCCTTCCTTCCTCATACTCTTAGGAACATTTGCCGTTGATGCATGTCCACCTCTGTACCTGTTGCCCACCTGTTGGCACAATCACAGTGACAGGATATGGACAGGAACCCAAGTTGGTTGACTCTGAGTGCTGCCATAGCTTATTTGTTTCAATGAAGAATATGATCAGACTTCTTTAGCACGACCTGCCCCTTAAATCATACCTTCGTTTTACCCCCTGAACTTAATTCAGAAGCAGCCAAACTGATTAACAAACTATTTCTTTCACAGGTATTTGCTCACCCTCATTCCCCATCTGCCCAACGCTGCTTCAAAGCCCTTGTCATCTAAGACAGCTTTCCTGGTCCTCTTCTTCTTCCTATAAGCATGCATGTATATATTGTGGATTCTTTATCTATAAATGCACACAATATTTGTTTCTACCCTTATTGTGAGTGTATGACATGCCCTCTGATCTTGTGACCATCAGCATTCTCATAACAGGCTTCCATAAGGCCAACAAACCCTAAGACAAGGAACTCATTCTTTTTTTTTAAATCATTTTATTAGGGGCTCATACAACTCTTATCACAATCCATACATATATCAATTGTGTAAAGCATGTCTGTACATTCTTTGCCCTAAACATTTTCAAAGCATTTGCTCTCCAATTAAGCCCTTTGCATCAAGTCCTCTTTTTCCCCCTCCTTCCCCGCTTCCCCCTCCCTCATGAGCCCTTGATAATTTATAAATTATTATTTAGTCATATCTTGCCCTGTCCAACATCTCCCTTCACCCCCTTTTCTGTTGTCCGTCCCCCAGGGAGGAGGTCACATGTAGATCCTTGTAATCGGTTCCCTCTTTCCAACCCACTCACCCTCTACCCTCCCAGTGTCGCCCCTCACACTCCTGGTCCTGAAAGTATCATATGCCCTGGATTCCTTGTGCCTCCATCTCCTATCTGCACCAGTGTACATCCTCTGCTCTATCCAGACTTTCAAGGTAGAATTCGGATCATGATACTTGGTGGGGAGGAAGCATTTAGGAACTGAAGGAAAGCAGTATGCTTCATCGGTGCTACATCGCACCCTGACTGACTCATCTCCTCCCCTAGACCCCCTCCTCAAGGGTATCTCCAGTGGCCGACAAATGGGCTTTGGATCTCCATTCTGAATTTCCCCCTTCATTCACTATGGTAAGATTTTTTTTTCTGATGATGCTTTATACCTGATCCCTTCGACACCTCGTGATCGCACAGGATGGTGTGCTTCTTCCATGTGGGCTTTGTTGCTTCTGAGCTAGATGGCTGCTTTTTTACCTTCAAGCCTTTAAGACCCCAGACACTATCTCTTTTGATAGCTGGGCACCATCAGCTTTCTTCACCACATTTGCTTGTACACCCACTTTGGCTTCATCGGCTGTGTTGGGAGGGTGAGTCTCATAGAATGCCAATTTAATAGAAGAAAGTATTCATGCATTGAGGGAGTGCTTGAGTAGAGGCCCAAGGTCCTTCCACCACCTTAATACTATACCTATAGATATAGGCACATAGATCTATTTCCCCATCCTCATATATATATATGCATATGTACATGTCTTTGTCTAGACCTCTATAAATGCCCTTTGCCTCCTAGCTCTTTCCTCCATTTAAGGAACTCATTCTTAATCAATTTTGGATCCTCAAGAAACCAGCATATTCCTTAGTTCAAATAAGTCACTTGATAAATGTTGGACACTATGGCACTTGAAAAAGAGACAGTGTCTATCAAACTGTTCTTTCCTCCATGGAAATGGAAGTGTGAGTTCCTTCTAATAATTGGCCATTCATTTATTTGACTTAAGTATTGATGGATTTTGTTTTGTTTTTTTACTAAGTACTAGGAGTACCAAAAAAATAAAAAATAAAAAGACACGGAAATAAGCTCTTCTAGGCGAAGCTTTCAAAGCATGCATTTCCCCCCTAGGCAAGCATCCAGCAACTCCCTCTGAGTTAGTATGCCCAGTGGTGTCAACTGGGAAGGTTGTCTCTGGTCACAGTGAATTTTTTAATAAAAGCAGTTTCACTGAAACCACGTTTTTTAATTAAATACTTTTATTGGGGGCTCTTACATCTCTTATCACAATCCATACATTCATGCATTGTGTCAAGCACATGTACACATATGCCGCCATCATCATTTTCAAAGCACTCTCTTCTTTGAGCCCCTGATATAAGCTCCCCATTTCTTACCCCTTCCTCCCCCTTCCACCCTCCCTCATGCACCCTTGATAAGTTATAGATTATTATTTTCATATATTACATCAACCCTCACCCACTTTTCTGTTGTTCATCCCCTTGGGAGGGGGTTATACATTGATCCTTGTAATGGAGTCCCCCTTCCTCCCCCCAATCTCCCCTAATCCTCCTGGTATCTCTACTCTCAAGGTTGACCCTGAGTGTTTTATCTGTCCTGGATTCCCTGTGTTGTGTGGCTCTTATCTGTAGCAGTGTGCATGTTCTGGTCTAATGTGATTTGTAACATAGAATTGAGGTCATAATAGTGGGGTGAAGGAAGCACCAAAGAACTAGAGGAAAGTTGTGTGTTTCATAGGTGCTATACGGCACCATGACTGTCTCATCTCTTCCCTGTGAGCCCCCTGTAAGGGGATGTCCAATTATCTACAGATGGGCATTGGTCTCCACTCCATGTGCCACCCCACCCCACCCCCCTGCCATTCACATTGGCTATGATTTTGTTCTGGGTCTTAGATGCCTGAACCCTGATCCCATCAACACCTCATAATCACACAGGCTGGTGTGCTTCTTCCATGTGGGCTTTGTTGCTTCTCAGCTAGATGGCCACTTGTTTATCTTCAAGCCTTTAAGACCCCAAATGCTATCTCTTTTGATAGCTGGGCACCATCAGCTTTCTTCATCACATTTGCTTATGCACCCATTTTGTCTTCAGTGATTGTGTAGGGAAGGTGAGCATCACAGAATGCTGCATTGTTAGAACAAAGTTTTCTTGCATTGAGGGAGTGTTTTAATAGAGATCCAATGTCCATCTGCAACCTTAGTTCTTAGCACATAGATATGAGCACATAGTTCTATTCACCTCTCGATATATATGAATATATTTACATATGTACATGCCTGTATTTAGACCTCTATAAATATGCTTTGCCCCTAGTTCTTTCCTCTATTTCCTTTTACTTTCCTCTTGTCCCACTAGCATGCTCAGTCTTCATTTGGGTTTCAGTAATTCCTCTCAGTTATATTGCCCTTGATCAATCCCTACCAGACCTATTACACCCTCCTTACCACTGATTTTGGATCACTTGTTGTTCCCTTGTCCTTGGGTTTGTTAACACCATTTCTTTTCCCCCACCTCCCCCTCTCCCATGTCTCCCCAAAACCATCAGTCCCGCTATTTTCTCTTCCAGATTGTTTATCCTGCATATCTTATCTACATAGACCTGCAGAAATATTAATATGTACAAAAACAAGACAGAGCAAAACAACAACAACAAAAATGGCACACACAAAAAAGCCTATAGAAAGTTCAAGGACTGTTTGTTGGCCTTTAAGAGTGTTTTCTGGCTGAATCTGATGGAGTACCACACCCTGGCCCCAAAGTCTAATTTTGGTACTCCCTCGGGACTTCCTTGCTCTGCTCCCTTTGCTGTTCTGTTGCATGCCCTTAGTGTTTTGCCTAGGTGTGGTGGGATCAGATCAGGTGCAATTCCCACACTGTGTCTCCAGTTTTGTCCCCTGGCTCTGGGTCAATGAGGGATGTCATGTCTCCTAGTGGGGCCGCCATATGGTTCTCTCTGAGCAGGGATATCCTCAAGGCTTGATGGGCAAGGATGTGCTCCACTCTGTCTTCCTCCCCCTTCATTTGCTCCCGTGTGCTCTGATCAGACATGTCCCTCTCCCTAAGCTGCAGCTTCAGTGCTGTCCTCCAAAGTAAATTCTTCTGGGGGGAGGGTCAGCTGTCCACGTACTTGGGATGAAGACCAGTCCCAAACATCTCTCCACTGCTTCCCTGCTTCATGCCAATATGCTGCATTCACATCTTGGGGTTGAAATCTGGTCCCTCTTTCCCTGTGGATATATAAACAATACCCTCCCTTGGGTGGGTTCTTGTCCTGTTCCCGTTACCCATTTCTCTCTTTTCTTTTCTTTTTTTTTTCTTTATTCCCCCTTCTTTTTAGTTGGCTACCTTTATGTTTCCCTGGATTTGGTTTGTCCCTGCCATACTACCTGGACTCCATCCCAGGAATGTTTGTATACAGTGGCTTTTTCCCTATGCCCCTTTTGCATTTTTTAAGCTTACCTCAGTGGACTCATGTTGTACATGGCCTTTTGTGCTTGGCTTACTTCACTTAGCATAATTTCCTCCAGTTCTTCCCATGCGGCGATGTGCTTCATCGCTGCTTTTTAGCGAAGCATAGTACTCCATTGTATGTATGTACCACAGTTTTTCAATCCATTCGTCTGTTGATGGGACCAACATACTTTCATCTGGGTACTGGTAGTTGGAGCTTTTTCTAGTCCTGCTTTATGCTTTTTCTTAATGACCATACTTTTGTTTTTCCCAGTGAAGAGCATTGTATCTCTATCTTTTTTTAATAAATTACCTTCACATGTGACTGGTAAGCAAACATCAGAGGGACAGGCCTCAAACACTAGATAGGATCCACCAGCAGGCTCAGACTCCTGCCTGGAGTCTCTGGCTGGAACGATGGCATCCCTGCTCTGCGATCTGCTGAGGGCTGCTCTGTTAAGCACCTGAGACTTGAGTTCTCTAAACTGCTCTTCTTTCCTCTTTGTGCTCTCTAATGGCAGCCACGCTGGCACCAAGCAGATGCAGAACACTTGCAAGGCCAAGAACTCCAACATCTTCAAAGTCTTTCTGCAACTGTACTGGGTCCCTGTGCATCCATGATTAGTCAGCACAACGTGGTGGCCTCCCATAGTAGAAATGTTCTGAAGGACAGAAGTCCAAATTTTGAAGTGATAGCAAGCCCAAGCATTCTCCAAAGACTAGAAAAGCTTCCTTTTCTTGTATCTTCCAGCTTCTGGTGGATCCAAGTGTTCTTTGGCTTGTGGCTGCACTTCTTCAATCTCTTCTTCCATTTTATTTACTTGTTTGTATGTTTGTTTATTGATTTTATTTACTTTGCTGTTATTGAGCCTACAAGCAGCAGAACTTTAACCAACTCACTAATTTCTACATGTACAATTCAAGGACATGAGTTACATTCTTTGAGTGGTGCCTGCTTACCCTCTTTTGTTCTTCCTCTGTTGACATAAACTGCTTGACTCCTAAGGTTTCTTTCTATCCAGTCTTTTAAGTTGCTGCTACCATTTTGATCTCCTACAGGTAGTTCAGAAAAATGTTTAATGCTCAGGCAGATATTTTTACTAGTTAAGCTACACTATCAGTTGATCTTTAAAAAGACTTCAGGGATATTTTTGGCTAACGATTTTAAGATTATCTTCGGGAAATCGTTTTAGGGGTTCATCCAGCCTTCATGGTTCTAGAAAGTGTGTATTCCGTGACTATTTGAAATTCTCTTCTGCATTTCCCCCTCAATCTCTTTGATCCAAATTTTGAGTATTGGTAACCAGCACTGTTTTAGACTCATTCTGCCCCATCTTCACATGGCCTTCTCCTCTTTTGTTTGTGTCTTCTGTCTCTAGTTGAATTCAAGAACACTGATGATGGAATGTGAGGGTACCTGGTGGTATAGTGCATTACACACAGTGGACTGCTAACCACAAGGTCAGCAGTTCAAACCTACCAGCCATTCCTTAGAGAAACTGTAAGGTTTTCTAAAACCTCAGAAACCCAAAGGGGCGGTGAAGTTTTTGGTTTTATCATTGAATACAAGGCTCACTTGAATAATCCAAGATGATCTTACTTCAATATCCTACACTTAGCATAATTTCCCCAATTCTTCCCATGAAGTGATGTGCTTCATGCATTCATCACTGCTTTTTAGCGACGCATAGTATTCCATTGTATGTATGTATTACAGTGTTTTTTTTAATCTATTCATCTGTTGGTGGAAATTTGGGTTGTTTACAACTCCTTGCAATTGTGAACTGCGAACACTGAAGCATAGATGTCTGTCTGTGGTTTGTTTCTTGCCTCTTCTGGGTATATGCCCAGTAGGGGGATTGCTGGGTCTTTTTGGTAGCTCAATTTCCATCTGTTTTAGATATCACCAAATCTATTTCCATAGTGGCTGTACATAACTACAGGTCCACCAGCAGTGGATGAGAGTTCCTATCTCACCACAGTCCCTCCAACACTTGTTGCTTTCTGAACCCAATCTACCTTAAAAATCTGGCTATACTAGAGCATGTACATGGGTACAGATAAGAGCTGGAAACACAGGGAATCCAGGACAGATAAACCCCTCAGGACCAATATTGAGAGTAGCCATACTAAGAGGGGTGGGGGAACAATCACAATGATCTACATATAACCCCCTCCCAGAGGAAAGTACAACAGAAAAGTGGGTGGAGGGAGACATTGGTCAGTGTAAGACATGAAAAAATAATAATAATTTATAAATTATCAAGGTTTCATGAGGGAGGAAGGGAAGGGGAAGGACAGGGGAAATGAGAAGCTGATACCAAGGGCTCAAGTAGAAAGACAATGTTTTGAAAATGATGATGGCAACAAATGTTCAAATGTGCTTGGCACAATAGATGGATGGATTGTGATAAGACTTGTATGAGCCCCAATAAAATGATTATAAATAAATAAATTTTAAAAGATAATAAATTTAACTACATATAAAAGACTCTTTCTAAAGGTCACTTCACAGATTTTGAGGATTGGGGCATTAGCAGATCTCTTGGGGGCCACCATTCACCCTGTTTGTAGTCTCTTTTCTATTCAACCTCTCCCAGCATTGGCAATGACTGATGATAAAAACTAAGGTATGTCCCTTTAAGTTCCCAAGGCCCTAGATCTTGAAATCTCTCTTTTATTGTATGCTAACTATTAGGAGCTTTGTCAGGGATGGATGACAGGAGTAATCACCCCAGAACAGATTTTTAGGTAATTTATACTTAGTCAGTCCAAACCTAATTCCTGGGTGACCTATACTGTGCCCACGGAGCCTGAAATAATCATGTATTTACCCTTTACCCTGAAATTAGATGGCACTTACTATGCAATTACCCAGCCACTAAGTGACAATTACTGTGTAATTAAATGGTCAGTGGTTGCCATATTATTAAATAGCAGTGACATGATATTCGTTCCACAGAACCTTGCACTGTCACCACAGAGTTAAACTCCCAACTGAGAAATTACAGCCGTGCCTGGGAAGTCCTGCTCTTTGCTTGGATGGCTTTCAGTTGGCAGAATCTCTCTTAGCTTTGTTCCTCAGAGAGGGCAAGGGAATAGTCAGGCTGGCACAGATCTGGAATGACCTCATGGGTTCAGCCCTTCACCAGATCAGGGAGGTGCTGTGGGGGAAGCCAGCCCCCCACAACTAATCTCAGGTCCGGTAAACTTAATTGTATGGTTAAAATAGATATAAGGAGTATACTAAAGTCAGAGAGAAATAGGAGAGGTAGAAGAGAGAGTAAAATAAAGAAATCTGACACATTTCATGGTAGCATGCTCACCTCCTGGATGGCCATGATCTCACCAGCCAGGTACAAGGCAGGCAGAGAGGGCAAGAGAGAGAGATTTATATCTAATCAAGGTTTATATATCTTTTGGGTGTGTAAGCCGCCTAATTACAGGTAAAGACATGCAGCACAGAAAGGGATTGTACTATAGGTAATACAGTAATGGGAGGGGGGCGATCTAGAGGTGTATACCCTATAGGAAGAAGAGGGATTAGGGGTATGCATGTGACAAGATGGGCAGATCCTAGATTCATGATGGTGGCCTAACCTTGATTGCCCTTGAGCTGGAGACTTGATTTAGTCTAGACTTTCAGGGGAAGCAGTTCACTGTCCCTAACAGCTGGGAGTGAGCCCCACCTGTGGTGGGACAGACAATACGCTCTGCTTTCTCTTGATGGCTGATGCCTTCAGGGAGATAACCTGACAATCATTTACCGTTAGTTGTGAGCAGTTAGGTTTGGCATATATTTGGGGGAGACAACTTGCGAGAAATCTTTCTGTATCCCACAAGGTGCCACTATAGCCCAGCTCCAGCGCAGGTCAGGACATCTGGACTAGGGTCTCCATCTTCTCAGAGAACATACTAGAGAGGAGTGATCACCACTGTGTTTTCTCTTTCCCAGAGGTGGTATCCAGGAGCGCACATTGCTGGGATAGAAGCCTTAAGGAAAG
The DNA here is from genome assembly GCF_050624435.1 of Tenrec ecaudatus. Taxonomy (NCBI): domain Eukaryota; kingdom Metazoa; phylum Chordata; class Mammalia; order Afrosoricida; family Tenrecidae; genus Tenrec; species Tenrec ecaudatus. The sequence continues at coordinate 5,628,947 of NC_134538.1, forward strand.
CAATAGTTCTGTTTCAGTACATGAGAAATAAGCATAAGCAGCCTCACAGTTCCATGAAGATAGGAGCTTTACTTACCTTGTTGCTTACCTTAAGGTCACTGTCATCCCTGGTTTGTCGTAAATGCTCAATAAATATACTTTGCATGCATAAACTTATTGACTAATTGGTATGTATCTGTTATAGGGGCACAAACAGTCCAATGGCAGAATGTCTCACCTTCCGTGAAGGAGACCCGAATTCAATTTCCAATCAATGAGCCTCATGTGAGGTCACCACTAGTCTGTCAGGGGAGGTTGCTATGATACCGGACAGGTTTCCGGGAAGCTTCCAAATCATCTACAGGATGGACTAGTGATGTCCGCCAAGGACATTGCCGGGAGAAGGGAAGCACTTAAGCCACATGTTTATCTCTGACATAGATAATATGATTCTACAAATTGAGGCCAGGCTGGGAGAATGTCAGAGCCAGAGGAAAGCCAGTCAGTGAGACCAGATCACCAGCTAAGAATGTAAAACAGACAAAGATATCTTTTTCCTCAAATTGAGGAGCCCCATGGAGAAAGGAGGAGTGATATTCTTATAAAAAATTTTAAAACTACAGCTCAGGAAGCCTTGCTTCTAGTGTCAGGTGCTTTTAAGTAATTATAGAGACAGATCCCATTGCTTCCCCCTCTCTAGATTTCTGTTTCCTCACCTGTAAAATGAACTTATGCACAGTAATTCTAAAACCACCTCTATATGCAGAATGGTCTCCAAGTCAACAACGTCGGGCAAAGGCACAGGGGGTTCAGTGGAACAACCATTGCCTTAAGTGTGGGAGACCTAAATTCTATTCCCAGTCAATGCTCCTCATGAGCAGCACTCAGCTATCAGGGGAGGCTTGCAAGTCATGATGCTAAATCGTTTTCCATGGAACTTGCAGAGTAAAACAGAATAGGAAGAAAAGTCTGGTTACTTCCAAAAACAATGCAATGAAAACCCAAAAGTCGGGGCCAACCCAATCCCAACTACATGGACACCTGCCCCACCCATGACCTCAGAAGTATTTATTTCAGAGGACTTCACTGAAGCTGCAGCTCAGGAAAAGGGACATGTCTGATCAGAGCACACAGGAGCAAATGAAGGGAGAGGAAGAGAGAGTGGAGCACATCCTGGCCCACCAAGCCTTGATGACGAGATTCCCTCTCAGAGCAGCCAATCCACAGAGAAGACCACATGGCCATCCCCACTATGAGACAGGACATCCCTCACTGACCCATAGCCCTACAGGGGACAACACTGGAGACACAGTGTGGGAATTCCGCCCGATCTGATCCCACCACACCAAAGCAAAACACTAAGGGCGTGCAACAGAACAGCAAGGGGAACAGAGCAAGGAAGTCCCCAGGTTATACCAAAAATAGACTTTGGGGCCAAGACTTGACACTTCATCAGACTCGACTGGAAAACACTCCTAAAGGCCAACAAACAGTCCTTGAGCTAACTGCAGGCTTTTCTTTTTTGTTGTTGTTGTTCTTGTTGTTGTTTGTCAATGGCTTTTTATTGTTTTGTTTTGTTTTCTTTTGTTGCTTGGATTTGTGCATGTTATTATCTCCACAGGTCTGTCTAAATAAAATAAGCTGGATGAACAACCTGGAGGAGAAAACAACAGGAGGAATGGTGTTGGGGGGGATGTGGGGGAAAAGGAAGTGGTGTTAACAAACCCAGGGACAATGGAGCAACAAATGGTCCAAATGGGGGGTGAGGAGGGTGTAGGAGGCCTGATAGGGTGTGGTCAAGGGTAATGTAACCAAGAGGAATTACTGAAACCTAAATGAAGGCTGAGCATGATAGTGGGACAAGAAGAAAGTAAAAGGAAATACAGGAAAGAGCTAGGAGGCAAAGGGCATTTATAGAGGTCTAAATAAAGGCATGCACATATGTAAATATATTTGTATATGAGGATGAGGAGATAGATGGATGTGCATATATTTATAGGTTTAGTATAAAGGTAGCAGATGGACATTGGACCTCCACTCAAGTACTCCCTCAATGCAAGAACACTTTGTTCTATTAAACTGACATTCCATGTTGTTCACCTTCCCGACACAATCCCTGAAGACAAAGCTGGTGCATAAAAAATATGTGATGAAGAAAACTGATGGAGCCTGGCTATGAAAAGATACAGCATCTAGGGTCTTAAAGACTTGAAGGTAAACAGGCAGCCACCTAGCTCAGAAGCAACAAAGTCAATATGGAAGAAGCACACCACACCAGTCTGTGTGATCACAAGGTGCCAAAGGGATCAGTTATCAGGCATCAAAGAACAAAAATCATACATTGTGTGCCCACCTTCCCAATGCAATCACTGAAGACAAATGGATGCATAAACAAAAGTGGTGAAGAAATCTGATGGTGCCCAGCTATTCAAAGATATAGCATCTGAGGTCTTAAAGGCTTGGAGATAAACAAGCGGCCATCTAGCTCAGAAGCAACAAAGTCGACATGGAAGAAGCACACCAGCCTGTGTGACCACAAGGTGTTAAAGGGATGAGGTATCAGGCATCAAAGAACAAAAAATTAAAATAATTGTGAATGAGAGGGATGCAGATTGGGGACCCAAAGCCCATCTGTACGCAACTGGACATCCCCCTTACAGAAGTGTTTCAGGGAGGAGATGAGCCAGTCAATGTGCAGTATAGCAGCAAGGAAACATACAACTTTCCTCTAGTTCCTAAATGTTTCCCCCCACCCCCACTATCATGATCCTAATTCTACCTTAAAATCTGGCTAGACCAGAGGATGTACACTGGTGCAGATAGGAACTGGAAATACAGGGAATCCAAGACAGATGATCCCTTCAGGACCAGTGGTAAGAGTAGTGATTCTCGGAGGTTGGAGGGAAGGTGGGCTAGAAAGGGGAAACCAAGTACAAGAATCTACATATAGCATCCTCTCTGGGGGTGGATAACAGTAAAGTGGGTGAATGGAGACATTGGACAGTGTAAGATATGACAAAATAATAATAATTTATAAATTATCAAGGGTTCATGAAGGAGGGGGTATCAGGGAGGGAGGGGGGAAATTGAGGAGCTGATACGAAGGGCTCAAGTAGAAAGAAAATGTTTTGAAAATGATGATGGCAACAAATGTACACATGTGCTTGATACAATGGATGTATGTATGGGTTGTGTTAACTATTGTATGAGCCCCCAATAAAATGCATTTTTTAAAGAAAGAAAAGAAAACACAAAATCTTACCTCAAATCAATCATGGATGTGGTGCAAGACTAGGCATCATTTCATTTCATTATTCCTCAAGTCGCCATGAGTCAGATAATGTAATAGAAGATGATTGAGAAATGGTTTAAATGAGGTGGCCAGGGAGGCTTTTCTGAAGGAACATGAGTTAAGTGAGACCTGAAGGCTGACAGCACACCATCATTTGAAATGTTGAGAAAAGAGTGTGCCCAGCTAAAAGAACCCAAACAAAAACACAAGCTCTGACACAGCAGGTGCTTTGCGTACCCAGAGCACACCAAGAGAAAGAGAAGGGAGGAGAATGGGGAGGCATCATATAATGTAAGCCTCTGGAAATCATCATAAGAGGTTTTCATTTTATTTCATTTTCCATTAAAAAAAAACAAACATTGGAAGGTTTTAATCAGGGAGTGCAATGTGGTTACACATCAGACTAAGCTGTCTACACATCAAGAATAGACCGTAACAAAAGCAGTAAGGTAAGGAGGAGATCAGGTAGGAGACAGGCTGTAGTCCAGGTGAAGGCTCAGGTTGAGGGTTACAGCAAGGAGAATGAAGGACTATGGTCACTTTTGGAGATACAGTCATGAGCACTTACTCATCTAGCTGTGGGGCATGATGCAAAGGAGATAAATTGGTCATGACTTTTGAGTTTGGGTCTCTAGCAATTAGGAAAGGCAATGATAGCCATTTACTGATGGGAAAGAATTGAAGGGGTATCAGATATAAGAGTGTAAATCAATGCTTCCATTTTAGCCACACAAAACCTGAGAAATCCAGGGAAGAGTCGAGCCAGTCAGGGTGCAGTATTGCACCGATGAAACATAAAACGTTCCTATAGTTCATTAATGCTTCCTCCCCACCCACCCCGCTATCATGACCCCAATTCTGCCTTACAAATCTGTCTAGACCAGAGGATGTCACAGGTACAGATAAGGGTTCATGAGGGAGGGGGAATCGGGGAGGGATTAAGAAGAAAGGTGCTGGGAGGAAGGAAGAGCACCAGGTGACTGCCATGAAACCACAGGGTTTTCAGGAGGAAAGTTTCCATTGGAGTCAACGCTGCTGGGAAATGGAGTTATATGAGGAAGAAGAATTACTTTTGTCAGATTATGCCATTGATGATCTTGATATAAACGATTCAAGGGACTGATGGAGACAAATGTCTGTTATGGTAATGAGGATGGGAGATATTGGGAGATAAGTAAATGGAAACAGAAACTATAGACCAAATACCAGACTTCATGGGTCAGATGAACCACAGGTCATTGTGGGCTTCTATAATTTTTGAGACTGTATATTAAAGAGATCTTGAGTCTACAAGTACTCCCTCAACACAAGAACACTTTTTTCTAACAATCTGGCACTCTGAGATACTCACCTTTCTGACACGATCACTGAAGACAAAGCAGGTGCATAAGCAAATGTGCTGAAGAAAGCTGATGGTGCCCAGCTATCAAAAGATGTAGCATCTTGGGTCTTAAAGGCTTGAAGATAAACAAGCGGCCATCTAGATGAGAAACAACAAAGTCTACATGGATGAAGCACACCAGCCTGTATGATCATGAAGTGTTGATTGGATCAGGTATCAGCCATCAAAGACCCAGAGCAAAAAAATAATAACGTGAATGAGGTGGGGAGTGTGGAATGGAGACCCAAAGCCTATCTGTCAGCAATTGGACATCCCCTTACAGAAGGGTCATGGGGAGAAGACAAGCCAGTCAGGGTGCAGTGTAGCTCCGATGAAACATAAAGCTTTCCTCTGGTCCTTTAATGCTTCCTCCCACCCCCCACTATCATGACCCTAATTCTACCTTACAAATCTGGTTAGACCAGATAATGTGCATCGGTGCAGATAAGAGCTGGAAACACAAGAAATATAGGACAGAGAAACTCCTCGGGACCAATATTGAAAGTAGCCATACCAGGAGGGGAAGGGTAAGGTAGGGGAGGAAGGGGGAACTGATCATAATGACCTACCTATAACCCCCTCCCAGGGGGATGGACAACAGACAAGGGGGTTAAGGGAGACATTGGACAGTGCAAGACATAAAAAAATAATAATAATTTATAAATTATCAAGAGTTCATGATGGAGGGAGGGAGAGCGGGTGGGAGGAGAAGGGAAGTGAAAAAATGAGGAGCTGATACCAAGGCTCAAATAGAAAGAAAATGCTTTGAAAATGATGACAACAAATGTACAAATGTGCTTGAGACAATGATGTATGGATGGATTGTGATAAGAGTTGTACCAGCCCCCAATAAAATGATTTTATTTATATATATATATATATATATGCAGATTCAACATTTACTGGTACATCAAAATAGTTCTATATATTTTTAATATTGTTTTATATAGCTGCACGGAAGTATCTACTTTTTGAAAATGACTTTTATTGCTGAATTGTATTCTGCCATATGGTGATAATATAATTTTATTATTTATCCTGTTTATATAGCTTATATTATTAAAATTATTATTTTTAAAAGTAATATAACTAAATGAGGAATAAAGCAGTATAACTAATAAAACCGAGAAAAGAATGAAATCACAACCCATAATTCTTATTTAATAAACCACTTCATTAGTTAAAAAATAGAGAGAGAGAGATAGAGAGACTTTGAGTCTAATACAACTAGTTTTTACAATATAAGTAATTCTTGTTCCTTAAATCTACCTAAATTTGATAAGTATGCCATTTTTAGAGAGGATGTCTCCATGATAACTTGTCAGATTGCAGCATCAGATCTCTCTCAGATTCCAGTATTAAAGGTCATTTATATTGACCTTGGCTAGAGGGAACCTGATAAATCTATGTAGGTTTGCCTGTTCATCCTTTAATCTCTCACAACCTTGTCAAATTAATGTCTCACCAGGTAAGACACTAATAAGGCCAGAATGACACTTCATTCCAGGAGATAAAATATATCCTGCACAAACAACTTCTAAATAACGCCAGCCAGAGAGGTTATATGAGAGCCCTATAAACATTTCCAGGAGGGCTGCTTCCCTCAGTCACAATTCTGCTGTCCCTCCTGTAGGAACTTTATACTCAATATTCTGGTGTGATCCAATAAGTGCGTTACTGATCAGAGATTTATCTTGCCTTTTTACAACAAAAACACTAGACTGTCTACATGTCTGGTCAATCTAATCCATCCACCAATCCATTCATTTGGTCAACATGTAGCTCATCTGCAGTGCATTATGAAGCATGGTATATGCAATGAAGTAATGAAATTTATTCAAAATTAACCAATAAATAGTCATTAAGCATCTACTATGGGCCACTCTCCTAAGCTTGGGAACTTTGTCACCAGTGCTGAAGGTAAAGGCCAAATCCCAAACCTTATTAAGCTTCTGTTCTATTGGCTCACGTCCTCTGTGTTACAAAATGTTTTACAGATTCTTCCTTCTTATTTAACATTTCATGGGATGCCTGGTGCGTTACGACGTGGGTTGCTAACTGCAAGGTCAGCCTTTCAAAACCAACAGCCATTCCACTGAAGAAAGATAAAGCTTTCTTCGTGGGCTTGAAAACTGACAGGGTCAGTTCTGCTCTGTCGTATAGGGTCACAATAAGTCAGAATTGACTCAAGGCTGTGAGTTTGTGTCTGGGTGTTTTTGTTTTGTTTGTTTGTCTGTAGCCTTGCATATCATTCCATTGTGTATGCGTATCATAGTTTGTTTATCCATTCCTTTATTGATCCACATGTAGGTGGCTTCCAACTCTTTATAATATATTGTGACTACTTGCTGCAGTGAAGGTGAGCAGGCATGCATCTGTTTGCATCTTGGATTTTATATACGTTGGCTATATATTTAGCAGTGGACTTACTGGATCTGATTAACTTTCTATTTCCACGTTTTAAAAGAAAATGTCATACCATGTCCCACAGTGATAACATCATTTTAAAAGATAATAATTTTTTAAAAAAACAACCTCATTTACAGCCCCCAACAGCAGTGTATGAAAGTTCTAATCTCTCTATATCCGCACCAGCATTTGTTTTCTGCATTATTGAAACGTGCTCATATTGCTGTTGTAAAATCATATCTGCACCATTTGGATTTGTGTCTTTCTAAGGGCTACTGACTGACTGACAGCATTTTGCCATATATTGTTGGGCTCTTGAATGTCTTTATTAGTAAAGTGTTTGTTCGTGTCCTCTGTCCATTTTTTTATAATCATCTTATTGGGGACTCGTACAACTCATACCACAATCCTTACATACATCCATGGTATGTCAAGCACATTTGTACATTTGTTGCCCTCATCATTCTCAAAACATTTGCTTTCTACTTGAGCCCGTGGTATCAGCTCACTTATCCCCTCCTGACCCGCTCTCCCCTACCTTATGAACCCTTGATAATTTATAAATTATTATTTTGTCATATCTCACACTGCCTCATGTCTCCGTTCACCCGCTTTAAAAGGTTTGTCTTTTTGTTTTTGAGATGTTGAGTTGTTGTTGAGATGTAAATATTTTAGATTAATTTCTCATTGAATATGCAATTGGCAAGTATTTTCCCCAATCTCTCTTTACACTTTTGAAGTTTTTTGATGAACATAAGTATTTAATTTTTGGAAGGTCCCAGGAGTCTAGCTTATCTTTTTTATTATACATTGTTTTAATGTTTGATAGTTTGTTTTTGCTATTAATTTGTGCCCTTAAGTTGGCCTCTATTTTTTTCATTATGTTTCTGATTTTAGGTAGCACATTTAAGGATGAGGTCTGTCTTGTGTTTGTTTTTGTATGTGGTGTGAGGCATGGATCTTGTTTCGTTTTTCTATAAATGTATAATCAAATTTTCCAGTTGTGTCAAAGAAATGGTGTTTCTCCCATCTAATGGATTTACGAACTTAATAGATCAGCTTTCCATAGGTGGATGGATTAGCTTCTAGTTTTCAATTCTGTTCCACTAGTCTATTGTTCTGTCAAGGAGCCTGGTGGTGTAGAGATTATGAGTTGGACTGTGATCTGCATGTTTGGCAGTTCAAAACCACCAGCAGCTTCAAAGGGGGAAACAAAGGGGGCTGTCTACCCCTGTAAACAGTTACAGCCTCAAAACCCACAGTGGGCCACTGTCAAGCCAGAATTGACTTCATAGCAGCAAGTTTGTTTTAGTTTTTGAGTTGATTTGTTTACTGTAGCTGGGACAGAGAGTGCAGGATGTACTACTTTGTTCTTCCTTTTCAGTACTAATTTGCTTATCCTGTGCCTCTTTCTTTTCTATGTGAAGATAGTGAATGGGTTTCCCATTTTCTTAAAGAATGTTGGAGTTTGGGTCAGGATTGAGCAACATCCATATATCACTAGGGGTGGTATTGACATTTTCATAATGTTAAGTCTTCCTATTCATAAACATGGTATGAAAGGATACCACCACCACCACCACCCCAAAAAAACAATTTTTTCTCAGTTATATATTAAAAATATTTTTATAAAGCAAACTTATTACCTTCAAAGTACTCTCCATTACATCCAATATATTTGTCAAATCTGTGATTCCATTCTTGAAAACATTTTTCAAATTCATCTGTTTGGATGACTGACAGCATCTCCATCATTTTTTTCTTAATCTCTTCTACATAGTAAAATCACTATCCTTTCATGTCCCTCTGCATTCACAGAAACAAGAATCACATAGAGTGAGTTTAGGTGAGTCAGAGGTGTGCGGCAAGAGAGGCATGCTGTTTTTTGCCTAAAACTGGCATATTAAGATGTGTTTGTGAGCCAGTGCATTGTCATAATGGCAAAACCAGTCCCCTGTCTGCCACAAATCAGTTTTTTGTTTTGTTTTTTGGTCACACAGTGTTAAGCAATATTTTCAGAACCTCTAAATAGAAATCTTGATTAACAGTCTGACCTAGTGGAACAAACTTCAAACGCCCTGCAAGTCGACATCTCCATCCCTTCAGGAAGCTGATGGACATCCAGAACGAGGTTTGTCATCAATCTACACTTCACCTTTTTTGAAATGAGAAACCCACTCCTACACTTGAGTTTTTTCCACACTGCTGTCCTTGTAAGCTGTGTTCAACATCACAACAGTTTCTATGGCATTTATCCCTGAGCAGGAAACAAACTTCCAAAGCTGCATGCTGTTCTCTTAAATCAGCCATCACAAAAAAGAGAGAGAGAGATTGAAGGGAAACTGCTTTTACAAGATAATTCACTGTGACCAGAGAAAACCTTCCCAGGCAATGCCACTGGGTGCACTAATTCAGAGTGAGTTTCTGGATACTCAACTAGTGGGGAAAATGTGTACTATGAAAGCTCCACCCAGTGGAGCCTTTTTTCCAGTATTTTGGGGGTACCCCCTCATGTCTTCCTTTATTTATTTGGGCCTTTTAGTTTCTCGTAGTAGTGTTTTGCAGTTTTCTTTATACAAGTCGTTCCTATCTCTGATTAGGTTTAATCTTAAATATCTTATCTTTTGTATAGCTGTTGTAAATTGTATTGTTTCCCTTCCTTCCTTTTAAGGGTTTTCTTTGCTGCTGTAAAGGAATCCAACTGAGTTTTGATAGTTGATTCTCTACAATGCCACTTTGTTGAATCTTTCAGCAATTTTCTTGCTGAATGTATGATATGTTCTATGTACAGGATCATATCATCTGCAAATAGAGATAGTTTTGCCTCTTCCCTACCAATTTATATGCGTGTTTACCTCTTTCTTACCACACTTCCCTGATTAGGGCTGCTAATTCAATGTTGAATAGGAGTGGAGACATAGAACATTTTTGTCTGGTTCCTATTCAGAAGGGGAATGCTTTCAAGTCTCTCTCCATTGAGAACCATGTAGGCTGTTGGCTTTCTGTATATGCCCTTAATGGTGTTGAGGAATGTCCTTCCTACCCCAATTTGCTGAGAGTTTTTATCAGGAATGGATGTTGAATTTTCTCAATGACTTTTCTGCGTTAAATGATATAACCATGTGGCTCTCTTCCTTATGTTATATTTATGTACTGATAATGAACCATCCTTGCAAACCCCACTAGTTGGTGATGCATTCCTTTGATACAATGTTGCATTTTATTAGGTAAATTTTTTTGGATTTTTACATCTATGTTCATGACAGATATTTATCAGCAAGGTTTTTAGTGATGCCTTTGTCTGGCTTTGATAGCAGGATTATGTTTGTTTTATAAGATGAATTAAAAAGCATTACATTCCTTTCTATGTTCTGGAAAAGTCTGGTAAAATTTGTGTCAGCTCTTCTCGGAATATTTGGTAGAATTTGCCAGTGGAGCCATCTGTACCAGAACATTTCTGGGTGTTGTTAGAATTTTTTTATGACTTACTGCTTTTTTTTTTTTTTTGGGTATGGATCTGAGATAGTTTATTGGGCCCACCTGGCCGATAAACATATGTGGGATTAATTGAAGGGCAGAGAGATAAATGGCTCAGTGAGCCTTGCCTTTCTTATCTCTTGCTCTTTGATCATCGGACCAGTGTGCATTTGCCTTTCTTATTCTTTGCCTCAATTTGTAAGCTACACTATCTGTGGGACACCTAACCTGTGGACTGTGTTGCTGTAATTTGAGGTTCCTTCAAGACCCGCTTCACCACACTATTGGAAGTTACATCACTTGAGCTGGGGACTGTCAGACCCCGTCATCTGGCTGACTGTTGGTGACCTACCTTGCTATTTGCTGCCTGTGGCCAGATAGCCTGAATTGCTCTACAGAGGACTACCCAGCGGCCATCAAGCCTTGAAGGACTGCCAGTGTCTCACAACTGTCTCACGGGAGTGAGTTTCACTGAGCCATTTGTACTGCTTTATAATTTAATGAACTGTTTATTTCTTATGTTATATCTATATCTATATATATATATCAGTATAAATATATGTAAAATTATTAGCATTCTGGTTTTGTTTCTCTAGAGAACCCTGTCTAACACAGGGTATACATTAGATTGCTAACCAAAAAGTCTGCAGTTCAAACCCACTATTGGCTCCTAGGGAGAAATATGAGACTTTCTGCTCCCATAAAGAGTTACAGCTTCAGAATCCAAACAGGTAGCTCTATCCTCCCTTATCAGGTCACAAGGATCAGAGTTGACTCTCAATGGAAGGTGGAAGTGCCTGTGTTAGAGTACATAAGTCATGTACTTCATGAAATTTGTCCATTTCTTGCAGGTTTTCAAATTTGTTGGAGTACATTTCCCCATACTGTTCTCTTATTTTCTTTCTTTTAATTGGCTCTGTTGTAATGCAATCCTTTTCATTTCTTACTGATAGTTGATTGGTGTTGCTTTTGCATAATCTTTTTCTTCTTCTCTATTGAATTTGTTAGTGTTTGTCAATTTTGTTAATCTTTCAGAAAAGCCAACTTCTAGCCTTTTAATTATTTCTGTTATCTCTCCTCTGATCTTTATCATGCATTTTTCTAGGGACTGTAGGGATTTTTGCTTTTCGTTTTCTAATTATTCACATTGTTTGGTTCTTTTCTCTTGGTGTGTGTTTCTTTCTAAGTACTACTTTAGCTGTGTCGCAAAGATTTTAGTAAGTTGTGTCCTCATTTTCATTTGCTTCTAGAATTTCTATTTTAATTTCTCATATTATATTTTCTATTACCTGGAAATTTTAAAGTTGGGTGGTATCCAGTTACCATGTATTTAATACCCCTCCCCCTCTACTTACTATTTATTTCTAATTTTAGAGTATTGCGATCTGAAAAGATGCTTTATATAATTTCATTGTTTTCAGATTTATTGAGACTAGCTCTGTGGCCTATGATATGATCTATTCTGAAGAATGGCCTATGTATATTGTAAAAGAATGCCTATTGAAATTTTATTGGGTAGAATATTCTCTGTGCCAGTGAAGTCAGGTTGGTTGCTGGTGTTAGTGATATATTATCCACTTTTCTTGAGTTTCTTTCTAGTTGTTCTGTCCTTCATCAAATGTGGTGTGCTAAAAGTCCCTACTGTTATTGTGATTTGTCTACTTCTCTCTTCACTTATGTTCATATTTATTGTATTTATTTTAAGGTTCTTCCATTAGGTGTGTAAATATCTATTGTAGTTATGTTCTTTTGCTAAATTGACCTTTTAATCATTATATAATGTCCTTCCTTTCACTCATGCTGACTTTTTCCTTGAAGTCAACTATATGATAAATTAATATTGCCACTTTCTGCTCTATTTGGTTGCTACTGGGTTGATAATGTTTCCAGCTTTTAATTATTTAATTAATTTTTAGTTTTGTGTCTAAGGTGAGCTTCTTGTAGGCAGCATTCCGATGATTCCTCTTTCACTTATCCATTCTGCGAGTCTTTTTCTCTTTAATTCTTTTAATTGGGGGTTGATACAACTCTTATCCCAAATCATACATATATCCATCGTGTCAAGCACATTTGTGCATTTGTTGCCATCATTATTCTCAAAACATTTTCTTTCTACTTGAGCCCTTGGTATCAGCTCCTCATTTTTTTCCTCCCTCATCATGAACCCTTGATAATTTATAGATTATTATTGTTTTTCCATGTCTTACACGGTCCAATGTCTCTCTTCACCAACTTTTATGTCATCCATCCCCCAGAAGGGGTTACATGTAAATCTTTGCGATCGGTTTCCCCTTTCTCCCACACTATTCCCTCCACCCTCCTGGTATTGCTCCTCTCATTATTGGTCCTGAGGGGTTTATCTGTCCTGGATTCCCTGTGTTTCCAGTTACTATCTGTGCCAGTGTACATCCTCTGGTGTAGCCAGATTTGAAAGGTAGAATTGGGATCATCATAGTGGGACGGAGGGCGGGGGTAAGAAGCATCAAAGATCTCAAGGAAAGTTGTATGTTTCATTGGTGCTGTACTGCACCCTGACTAACACATGTCCTCCCCAACCCTTCTGTAAGGGGATGTCAGTTGCCTACAGATGGGCTTTGAGCCTCCACTCCGCACTCCCCCTCATTCACAATGACATTTTTATGTTCTTTAATGCCTGATACCTGATCCTATCAACACCTCATGATCACACAGGCTGGTGTGCTTCTTCCATGCGGGTTCTGTTTCTGCCCGTATTTTTGACTGGTGCCTTTAATCTATTTTTGTGCAGCACAATAAATGATAGGTACAAATTTATTGATATTGTCCTTCTGTGTTTTCTTGTTGTGATGTTTGTTACCAGATTTTCCGTTCATTTTCTTTGCTGTTGATGATGTTGTGTTTATTAAGCACCTATGATTATCATCTTTCTTATTTTGATTAACTTTGTTTATCCACTTTCTCTGTGTTTACCCTGTAAAAGATTTTTCCATTTCTAAGTTTAAAACAGTCTGATCTATGTTGCTATCATCCTCACTTCCTTCCCATGTGTAAGTTCTCTAATTGTACCATCCATTCCCTCTTTTGCTGTGCAGTGCTCACCATGTGCAGTTTGATACTCTGGTTCTTTATTTTCAGTTTAGTAAGCTAATTTATTTTTGAGATTTCTTTTTCTGGGTTCATTTCTGTTTGATGTCACCATGTGTCTCAATCTCAAGGAATCTGACAGGGTTGGTTCCTTGCCTGGAGGACGCCCTTTCTTTCTTTTTTTAATAAATCATTTTATTGGGGGCTCTTACAGCTCTTATAACAATCTATACTTCAATTGTATCAAGCACAGTTGTCCATATGTTGCAATCATAATTTTCAAAGTATTTTCTTTTTACTTGAGCCCTGGATATCAGCTCTTTTCCCCCCACCCTCTCCCACCCTCCTAACTCTCATGACCCCTTGATAAATTATAAATTATAAACTATTATTATTTCCATATTTTACACCATCCGCTGTCTCCCTTCATCCACATTTCTGTTGTTCATCCCCCTGGGAGCAAGGATGCTATACACTGAACATTGCTATCGGTTTCCCCTTTGTCCCCCTCTCCTTCCACCTTCCCCCTACAGTCATGGTATTGTTACCCCACCATTATTGTTCCTGAGGGGTTTATCTGTCCTGGATTCCATGTGTTGAGAGCTCTTATCTGTACCAATGTACATGCTCCAGTCTAGCCGGATCTGTAAGGTAGAACTGGGGTCAGGATAGTGGGGGGTGGGGTGGTGGAGCATTAAAAAACTAGAGGAATGTTGTGTGTTTCATTGGTGCTATACAGAAACCTAGATGACTCATCCTTTCCTTGTGACCCTTTTGTGAGGGATGGCCAATTGTCAACAGATGAACTTTGGGTCTCCACTCCTATCCCCCATCTCCCACCCTCCCCCTGCTATTCCCATTAATATGATTGTTGGGTTTTGGTTTTCTGATGCCTGATACCTGATCCCAACAACAGCTCATGATCACACAGGCTAATGTGCTTCCTCCATGCTCCCTTTATTTCCTTCTTGTCAGGTTGGTCTAGTTTTAATAAGGACCCTTAACTTTTGTTTATCTGAAAATGTTCTAATTCACTATCGTATTGGTGAAACTGTTGTACTATATATATAAAATATTTGGTTGTTGTTTTTTTTTTCTTTTTAAGGTTTTATACACGCTACAAACATGCCTTCTAGTTCGCATGCTTTCCCCCAAGAAATTTAGAGCTTTATCTTATTAGTTGCCCTTTCTAAGTAACATTTCATTTTTCCCAAGCTGCTCTCAAGATTTTTGCTGTCTTTGACTTTGGAAAGTTTGATTATTGCATGTCATGGTGGTTTGCTTTTAAATTCTAATTTTTATGAGATTTGTTGAGCTCCTTGGATGAATTTCACTTTTCCACCTCCTGCTCTGATTCTGATTACAGATCAATTATTCCTCTTGATATTATCCCACATAATTCTAAAATTTTCTTCCATCTATTTTGTTACTTTTACAAATTATTTCAAAGGATTTGTCTCCAAATTTACCAAAACATACTTCAATCGATTTGATTCTACTCTTTTGCCCTTCCAATGTCTTACCTATCTTGGAAATTTTACTGTTGACCTTCTGGGTTTCTAATTGGTATTTTTCAATGGTTTCTAATTGTCTGTTTGTTTTGTCATTTTGCTCATGTGTTGTTTGTGAATCATTTGATGGTATTGCTGATGTTTCCTCAATTTTGCTTGTGATTTCTTGAATTCTTCTAAGATTATATATAAATATGTGTATATACATATAAAATATACAATCTCTATATAAGTATGATATATATTGCCTTATCACGTAGTTCTATCACCGAGTCTTTAATTTTTTTTCTATTGAATTTTTATATCATTTTATTGAGGGCTCATGCATCTTTTATCACAATCCAGAGAACAGTTGAATGAGTCATGTTTGTATATATGTTGCCCTCATTCTTTTCTAGATATTTAATTTATTTTATTAATCATTTTATTGGGGGGGACTGTGCAACTCTTATTACAATCCATACATACATCCATTATATCAAGCACATTTGAACATTTGTTGCCCTCATTATTCTCAAAACATTTGCTATCTACTTGAGTACTTGATATCAGCTCATTTTCCCCTCCCTCCCCGTTGCCCCTCCTTCACAAACACATGAAAATTTATAAATTATTATTTTTTCATATCTTACACTGTCTGACGTCTCCCTTCACCCCCTTTTCTATTGTCCATCTGCCTGGGAGGGGGTTATATATAGAGTCCTGTAATCAGTTCCCCCTATCGACCTCATGGCCCCTCCTGCCTCCTGCTATCACCACTCTCACCACTGGTCCTAAAGGGATCATCTGCCCTGGATTCCCCATGTTTCCAGTTCCTATCTGTATCATTGTACATCCTCTGCTCTAGCCGGATTTGTAGGGAAGAATTAGGATCATGATAGTGGGAAGGGAGAAAGCATTTAAGAACTAGAGGACAGTTGTATGTTTCATCATTGCTACACTGCACGCTGACTGGCTCATCTCCTCCCCGTGACCCTTCTGTAAGGGGATGTCCAGTTGCCTACAGATGGACTTTGGGTCCTCACTCCACACTCCCCCTCATTCACAATGTTATGATTTTTTGTTCTTTGATGCCTGATACCTAATCTAATGGACACGTCATGATCGCACAGGCCATTGTGCTTCTTCCATGTGGGCTTTGATGTTTTTCAGCTAGATGGCCTTTAAGTCTTTAAGACCCTAGATGCTATATCTTTTGATAGCCAGGTACTATCAGCTTACTTCATCACATTTGCTTATGCACCTGCTTTGTCTGCAGTGATCCTGTCGGGAAGGTGAGCATCATGGAATGCCATGTTAATAGAACAAAGTGTTCTTGCATTGAGGAAGTGCTTCAGGGGAGACCCAGGGTCTGTCAGCTAACTTTATACTAAACCTATAAATATATGCACATAGATATATTTCCCCGTCATATATCAGTATATTTACATATGTACATGTGTGTAGTTAGACCTCTACAAATGCACTTTGTTTCTGAGTTCTTTCCTCTATTTCCTCTTACTTTCCTCTTGTCCCACTATTGTGCTCAGCCTTCATTTAGGTTTCAGTAATCCCTCTCAGTTACACTGCCCTTGATCAAGCCCTACCAAGCCCTACCAAGCCCTACACCCTCCTCGCCACCAATTTTGGATCACTTGTTGTTCCCTTGTCCCTGGCTTTGTTAACATCACTTCCGTACCTGCATCTCTCCCTCTCCCATGCCCCCCCCAGAACTGTTGGTCCTGTTTCCTCCTTGAGAATGTTTATCTGGACTATCTTATCTAGATAGACCGGCAGAGATAATAATATGCACAAAAGCAAGACAAAGCAAAGCAAAGCAACACAAGAAATCAAAACAACAACAACAAATAAATCTATGTCAAAAAAAGAGAGAAAAGCCTATAAATAGCTCAACATCTGTTTGTTGACCTTTAGAAGTGTTTTCTAGTTGAGTCTGATGGGATGGCATGCCCTGGCCTCAAAGTCTATTTTTGGTAATCCCTTGGTATTCCTTGCTCTGTTCCCCTTGCTGTTTGTTGCACTCTTAGTGTTTTGCCTCGGTGTGGTGGGATCAGATCAGGTGCAAATCCCACACTGTATCTCCAGTATTGTCCCCCATAGGGCTATGGATCAATGAGCAATGTCATGCCTCATAGTGGGGGCAGCCATAAGGTCCTCTCTGTGCATTGGCTGCTCTAAGCAGAGATATCATCCTCAAGGCTTGGTGGGCCACGATGTGCTCCACTCTCTCTTCCTCCCCCTTCATTTGCTCCCGTGTGCTCTGATCAAACATGTCCCTCTCCCTGGGCTGTAGCTTCAGTGCTGTCCTCTGAAGTGAATTCTTCTGGGGGGAGGGGCGGCTGCCCACGTAGTTGGAATTGAGGCCGACTCCAAAGGCCTTTCTACTGGTTCCCTGCTTCATGCCGGCATGTTGCATTCACATCTTGGAGCACCTGGTTGAATTGAAGTTGGGTCCCTCTTTCCCTGTGGAGATATCCATTTGGGTGGGTTAGTACCCTAATCCCCTGCTACCTGTTTCTTTTCCTATCTTTTCTTTTTTCCCCTTCATTTTTAGTTGGCTACCATATGTATCCCAGGATTTCATCGGGCCCCTGCCATACTACCTGGACCTCACCCCAGGAAGGTTTGTATACAGCAGCTTTTTCCCTATGCCCCTTTTGTGTTTGTTTTTTTTTTTTCTTAAAGCCTACCTCAGCAGATTCATGGTGTACTTGTCCTTTTTTGCCTGACTTACTTCGCTTAGCATGATTTCCTCCAGGTCTTCCCATGCAGTGATGGGCTTCGTGTGCTCACCACTGTTTTTTCGGTATGCGTAGTACTCCATTATATGTATGTACCACAGTTTTAATCCATTGGTCTCTTGATGGACATTTGGGTTGTTTCCAGCTCCTTGCAATTGTGAATTGTGCCGTGATGAACATTGAAGCACAGATGTCTGGCTGTGGTCTGTTTCTTGCCTCTCCTGGGCATATGCCCAGTAGGGGGATTTCTGGGTCGTATGGTAACTCAATTTCCATCTGTTTTAGATATCGCCAAATTGACTTATATAGTGCCAGTACATACCATCAGTGGATGACAGTACCTATCTCACTACAGCTCCTCCAACACTTGTTGCTTTCTGATTTTTTGAATTGGGCTTTCTTTGAAGGTGTTAGGTGGTACCTCATTGTTGTTTTAATTTGCATTTCTCTTGTGGTTAATGATCGGGAATATCTTCTCATATGTTTATTAACCATTCGGATTTCTACTCCGGTGAAACTTCTGTTCAGGTTCTTTGCCCACCTCCTCAGTGGGCAATTAGTTTTTTTTCCTTTTGGAAGCTAGCAGAGTATTGGAGATTTTAGTAATGAGGCCTTTGTCTAATGTGTCATTGCTAAAGATGTTTTCCCAGTCCGTGGACTCTCTTATTACTCTCCTGGTGAATTCTTTTGATGTACACAGATGTTTTATCTTCAGTATATACCATTTGTCAATTTGTGCCTTCTCTGTGTTTGTGTCCTTCCCTATTTCTGATAGCCTATGTATTCCCTGTGCCAAAGTTCTCAGGTTGGATCCAATTCACACATTGATGGCCCTAATAGTTTGGGATTTTACCTCGAGGTCTATGATCCACCTTGAGTTTATTCTTGTGCATGGAGTAAGATAAGGGTCTTGCTTCATTTTTCTGCAGATAAATATTCTTTTTTTCCCCAGCATCACTTGTTGAAGAGGGCATCTGCTTCCCATTTGATATTTTTAGGGCCCTTATCAAAGATCAGTTGTCTGTATGCTGATAATGTTATTTCTGGGTTTTCAGTTCTTTTCCATTGATCTGAGTATCTGTCATTGTACCAATACCATGCGATTTTGACAACTGTGGCTGTGTAGTATGTGCTAAAGTCAGGTAAAGCAAGTCCTCACACTGTGTCCTTCTTCTTGAGGAGTTCTCTGCTAATTTGGGGTTTCTTCCCTCTCCATATGAAGAAAGATGAGGGTGATTGTATCAGGATTGCATTGAACTTATGTAGTACCTTAGGCAGAACTGACTTCTTGACTAGATTGAGTCTTCCAGTCCATGAGCATGGGATATTTTTCCATTGTTGAGGTCCTCTTGGTTTCTTGTCACAGTGTTCTGTAGCTTTCCTCATATAGATCTTCTGTTCCTTTCATCAGGTGTATCCCTAGATATTTCAGTTTGTGCTTGGCCATTGTGAAAGGTGCCACCGTTTTTATCTCTTCTTCTGTGGCTTTATCTGATGTGTATAGCATTCCAATAGACTTCTGTTTGTTGATACTGTATCCTGCCACTCTACCATTTTCCTCTATTGCTTCCAGTACTGTCCTTGTGGAGCTTTTGGGATTTTCCATATATAAAATCATATATTCTGCAAATAACGATAGTTTCACCTTCCTTCCCAGGCAAATACCTTTTATGTCTTTTCTTTGCTTTATGCTGTTAGCTAAAGCTTCCAGTACGATGTTAAATAAGAGGGGGAACAAGGGGCATCCTTGCCTGGTCCCCTTTTTCAGTGGGATTGTTTTAGTCTTTTCTACATTGACTGCCACACTGGCTGTTGATTTTTCATATATAGCTTATATTATCTTGAGGAATTTTCCTCCCATTCCTATCTTCTTAAGTGTCTTAAACAGGAATTGGTGTTGGATGTTGTCAAATGCTTTTTCCTCATCTATCGATATTATCATGTGGTTCTTCTAGTGTTTCAAGTCAATGTGGCAAAAGATACTGTCTTTCATATGTTAAACCATCCCTAAATTCCTGGTATAAATCCCATTTAGTCATGGTGAATTATTTGGTTCATATACTTTTGTATTCTATTGTTCAGTATTTTGTTAAGGATTTTTGCTTCTATGTTCATTAGGGATATTGGTCTGTAGTTCTCGATTCTTGGGGATCCCTGCCCAGTTTCAGTATCAGAGTTATACTAGCTGTATAGAAGGAGTTGGGGAGTTTACCATCTTTTTCTATGTTCTGGAAGAGTTTGTGTAGGATTGGTGTCAGTTCTTCCCTGAATGCTTGGTAGAATTCTCCTGTGAAGTCATCTGGTCCAGGGTTTGTTTTATTTTGGTTTGGTTTGGTTTTGGTAATCCCTTGATAACCTTATCTATTTCTTCTATTGCTATGGGTCTGTTGAGAACCTTGATGTTCTTTGGAGACAGTCTAGGGAGGGATTGTTTTTCCAAGAATTTGTCCATGTTTTCCAAGTTGTTGAATTCATTGGAGTACAGTCCTTCGTAGTACTGTGTAATTATCCTTTTGATTTCATTAGGGTCTATTGTAATGTCCACTCTTTCATCCCTCATCCTTGTTATTGAAATTTGTTCCCTCCTTTCTTTGGTTAGGTTTTCCAGTAATCTGTCGACTCTGTTTATCCTTTCAAAGAACCAACTTTTAGCAACATTACGTTTTCCCATAGTTTTTCCTTGTCTGGGAAGACTCTAACTTCTCCATCCATCTTGATAGATAATTTGGCTGGATAGAGTATTCTTTGGTTTGCATGGCTTTCCTTTAATTTTTAGAATATATTACTCTACTCTCTCCTCTTCTTCACACTGTCTGCTGACAGGTCTGAGCATATTCTTTTTTTTTTTTTTTTTTTGGTATCCAATGGGTGTTCCTTTATTTTACACTTACAAAGAAATCTTCCACCCCTCCGCCCCACCCTCTCCCCCCAAAAGTCTCTTTATACAAACATTTAAGAATTAAAACCAAATTAAGATAGACAAGTTAATTTCAGTACAATTCTCTTTCATGTAGCTGTCATAATTAGAGTTTAAATTTCCTACAAGTGACCAGTGTCCAAGTGACTTATAGGGAATCCTGATTCTTGGCCGGAAGGAGGGGTCTGTATTGCAAGTTAGCAAATTCTAGTACAAAAATAGTCTGTGGGCAGGAACGGGCTCTCCTTGTGCACAGGTACTGCCTGGCCCTGACAGTGGCCTCCTGGGCAGTCCCGCTCACCTGCACTCCCCTAGGTGGCTCAGCCAGGGGACCCACAAGGGGCTCTGGCACCCACGCCGGCTAGTGTCCACCTGGGAGCTGGCTGGTGGGGGTTGGGGGTGGACATGGGCTCCTGGAAGGGAGGGCTGGCTGTGGGCTGTGCTGCCCCCTGAGGGGAGATCCTTGGCCCAGGACACAGGTGTATGTGTCTGTCAGCATGGGGCACCTGTTCCTCCTCCTCTTGTGGCAGTCAGGGCCAGGTGGTGGCCTGGCTTTTGCAGCAGCCACGGTGGGCAAGACAGGCTACTTGTCTCTCAGGATGTCCAGCTGCTCCTGGCACTCAGTGAAGAGGCGCTGGAAGCAGAGGTTCTGCCCAATGACCGGCAGCAGCTCCCTCAGCAGCTCTCGCTTCCGCAGGCCCACTACTGTTGACTCCCACTGGCTCCCGGTGGAATAGTGAACCGGACCCAATAAGTCCTTGCATATTTCTCAGAGGTGGTATTCAACCCCTTCGTTCACGAGGTAGCGTGCATAGATGAGGAGCCAGTGGCGGTACTCATGGCTGGACTGCAGGCTAAGTGCAGCAGCCACCTGGTTCTCTAGGTAGGCCAAGGTGGTCTCCTGCTGCACCACATGAGGCATGGAGAAGAGCCGGGCAGCCTGGCGTCCAGAATTGGAGGTGCGTCCCTGGATGATGGCTAAGGGTCCTGAGCACAGCATGGCATCCTGGGACGGCAGGCTGCTCCTGAAGTCTGCACACTGTGCCAGCGAGTCCTGCTTGTCGGAAATCAGGTTCCATGTAGAAAGGGACGGGTTAAAGCAGTAGGCCTTCCCATCGGACAAGTTCATCACTGGAATCCCGTGCTGGGTCAGCAGGATCTGTGCCACTGTCATATCACTTCCTGCCAAGATGGAGTGTAGAGACTCTTCTTTGACCACCACCACCTGTCTGTGGATGTCCCAGACAGACAGTGTGGCTGCGGCTGTGAGCGCCATGACGTAGGTGCCCGTGCAGTGCAGAGTGGAGATGGGGAACGGCAGGAGGATGGGAGGGAGGAGCCAGCGTCCGCAGGTGGAGAACACAGACAGCGTCCTCTTCTCACAGGCAACACACACAATGTCACAGCTGCCGGCAGCGGTGAGTATCCACCTGGTGAGCACTGTCTCCCACGCCTTCCCTTCCCGGTTGCACTTCAAGCGGCTCAGCTCCACGCACCCACGGCAGTCACTTCATTCTCCACCTCAATGTACATGAAGGGGTCGGAGCTCGCCTGCAAGGTGAATGTTCTTTGCGTGCCAGGGATCGACAGTTTCAGTGCAAGTGCTGGTACAGACAGACAAGAGGCATCCTTCTCGGCTGTCAGGGAGGCTGGAGACTGGACAGAGACATGGGCATGAGACGGGAGTTCTTCCAAGGCCGCCCTTTCTTCTTCTCTACTGTCTCAGCTTCCAGCTCCAGTCTCCGCTTGGAGAGGGAAGAGGGCTTGGTCACAGGGACCTTCTCGTCGCTGTCACTGCTGCTCTCCTGGAGGTCTCGGGACCTGCTCTCCTTCACCAGGTTTTGCTCTTTCAACCTTTCCGTGACCGTTGGCGGCACACTGGTCAAGACAGGAGTCCCCGATGTGGCTTTGGATCGCTCCGTGAACCGGGAGTCAAAGGCTTTCATGGGTTCAATCTTGGAGGGGGTGGTCAGCACTGAGGGGGATGAGGCGGTGGGTGTCGAGGTAGCAGTCACACTGTCTTTCCCAACAGCTTCGCCCGCAGGCTTGGAGCCGACTGCCACCGTCCGCTCTGTGGAAGGCTTGGAGATGCCGAAGGAGCTGCAGACTGCTGTGGGAGGAGAGCATGGTGCCCGCCAGAGACCCGGAGAGGGGGGTGCTGTTAAAGAAGGCCGTGGAGAAATCCCCAGTGTCCAGCTGCGCTATGCAGAGGGGTGTGATCCTTCTCCGACGATCAGCTGTTCTGGTCTCCACTTGTTTCTTTAAGAGATTCTTCCTGATGTCCTCTAGGCTCTCTCCATTTACAGCAACAGAGGTAGCTGAGCTGCTCTCCCGTGCAGACGCCCCCTTCTGGCCCAGCGGCTGCTGCTGCTGCCTCCGCTGGTACTTGAGCATCTCGGGATTCTCAATGACAGCTGTAGAGAGCTGCGTCTCGGTCATGATGGCCAAGCTCTTCCCGTAGGTGGACTGGTGGATGCGGCTCTTCTCCTCCTCGCTCCCGGGGGTCTCCGAGTTCATCCTGGGAGAAGTCGAGGAAAGCCACGGAGCCATCCATGGAGCACACTAGAATGCCCAGTTCATTCAGAGTCCAGGAAATATCCATGATGGACTTGTCAAACAGCTCATGGATTACAAACAGAGGCCGCTTCAGACACGTAAGCCAGACAGAAAGCGAGCGGTCCTTGCTGCCCACGGCACAGCAGCAATAGGGGCAGCTGGGCTTTGCCGAACTTCCAGTCTTCTGCTTCTTTTTGAAGATTTTGGGGTTGAATTTCACAACAGTCACGGTTTTCCAGTGCTCCACGAAGTCCATGTTGGTTTTCCAGCCCTCCGGTTCAATGATCTGGGCAGTGGGGCCAGAGTTGTTCATAGCATGAGCGGACACCAGGTAGTGACCATCAGGTGACCAGCTGAGCCGCAGCACATGGGTTGTACCTCCACACTCATCAAAAGGCTTGGTGATACTGGTCTCTAGCTGCCAGTCCGGTGTGTGCCACACCTTCAGGCTGCGGTCGTCAGCTTGAGAAGCAATGTATTTGCCAACAGGATCCCAGGTCAACCCTTTAACCAAACCAGAGTGACCTCTCAGAGTAGCTAGAATTTCTGGGAAGTTCACAGCATTCCAGATGACAACCGTGTTGTCCACGCTGCACGAGGCCAGTCAGGCGTCATGGGGTGACCACACCACATCCTTCACATCGCCTGAGTGACTTCGCAGGATGGAGACACAGCGCCACTGCCCCACATTGGGAAGCTTGCCACTGGAGCCAAAGACAGTACTGGGGCCGATATACGTAGCCCGCTTCCACACCATAATCAGTTTGTCATCTCCCCCAGAAGCTAAATACAGGCCACTGTTTGACCACCGCACGCGGTTCACACATGCTAAATGATTGTCCATCTGGTAGAGGATCCTGGGGATATTTTCATCCTTCTCATCATCCTCCTGGAGGACTGGTGACATATTCCAGATCACAACCTTCCCAGAATCCTGCCCTTGTCTCCAGTTGCAAACTTGGTCCCATCAGGGTGAATATCAACTGAGAAAATTGGCTTGCCATTGTGGTTAACCCAGGTCGGCTTCAGGAGCTTCATTGTTTGGCTGCTGCCACTGCCACCAGGCTGAGGCAGGAGCCGCGTCCCTCAGCGTGCCTGGGCCATGGAGCCGCCGCTGCCCGCCCAGCACCTTCAGCGCCGCCGAGCCCTCGCTGGCCGGTGGCCCCCGCCGCTGCCACAGCTGCATCCCCTGCGCTGCTCCTCCTCCGGTCGCTCCCTGTCTGAGCATATTCTTATTTGGGAACCTTTATACGTGAATGCTTGGTTTTCCCTAGCTGCTCTCATGATTTTCTCCTTTTCCCCAAAGTTGGATAGTGTAACTATTATGTGCCTTGGTGACTTCTTAGGATTCAGTGTTGCTAATATTCTTTCAGCCTCCTGAATGGTTGCCTGGTTTTCATTCATTAAGCTGGGGAAGTTTTCCTCCAAGAATTCTCTCATTGTTGTTGCAAGATGGTTTCTTTGTTTTGTCTTCCTTGGGTAATCCAATTATTCTGATGTTGTTCCTCTTCATAGCATCAAAAATAGCTCTTAGGTTTTCTTCAGCTTCTCTGATGATTTCATTAGATTTTTGTTCGCATTTGTTAAAGTCTGCTTGGCTGTCCACTGGGTCATTGGTGCGGTTCTCTGCCTCCTGCAGTCAATTGACAAAGTCCGTGAGTCTACTAGTGGTTTTTGTTATCTCGTCCCTAAGCTCTTGTATTTCTCTTTGGTGTATGGTCTTTATCTCCTCTATAATTTCATCCATTTTCTGTATTGTTTCCCTCATATCGTGTATGACTCTAAGCAGCATTCTAAAAATTTATTTATTTGGAAGATCAATGTCTGATTTTTCTGTGCACATTGTTAGGTTCAGGACATCTTCCATTGGCTTTTGTTTCTCCTGGTTTTTCATAGAGGTAGTTGGGGCTGATTGCTGTTTGCATTATGAGGGGACCAATCCTGCCGCGTGACGTCGAAGACAGAGTCGAACGATGCCTGGCCCGGCTTCAAAGAAGCTGGACGGTGGGAGTTGGGTGCCCAAACCCACTCTTGACATGTATTTGGACTTGTTTGATTGGCCTTGCCATAACTATTTGGAGTGCTTTTGTGCAAGATTCTAAAAAAGTTTATGATCCTCTTCCCACGGTTTTTCCCTTTCCTTATCTTGGTTACCACAGAGGGGGCAGAATACGGCATCCCCCTCCAGGAAATAACCCAAAGAGAAATAGAGTTCCTGGCCCTGATTTACCTTATACGAGGGCTTACAATGAAAATGGCATAAGAATAGTTAACAAAGAAAGGTGTACAAGTTCCTTTTAGTAGTTTAAGTTTTATGGAACTGTTAGCAAGAAGAGGGCCCCCGTGATGTTTGAAGTCCACTGAAGCAAAGCTACCTATTGTGAGACAACTTGAAGTCCACTGAAGCAAAGCTACCTATTGTGAGGCAACTCATACCTTGGTACAGAAAGACTTTTGGGAGTTTAATTTATGGGAACTTAGTGGAAAAGTAAGAACAAGAAATGAAAGCCCTGGAGGAACAGCCTAAGAAAGAACAGAAAGAACAGCCAAAGCCTGTCAAGTAATTTGTGATAATGAAATGTATTGATGCTTTATTGATTTCATAGTTAAAACAATGTGCCCTAGTTGGATGAAGTATGCTCAGTTATTGTTAGAAGGTTTATGTCTATCACCCTTGTATGAGAAAGTTTTAGTTTTAAGATGTGCTAATTTTTAACCAAGAATCATGATATGATTGATGTAACTTGTTACGGTCTTGTGGCCTGAGAATTTCCTAATGTGTGATCTCAGGCCATAAGCTTTAAGCCAAGAAAAAGAATATATAAGTTGAAGCTTTGCATGAATAAAATTGGAACAGTCACCACAACCTTTGAGTCGTGTGATTTCTGTCTCCCACTTGTTGGCTCCTTACCCACCTAGTGGGGGACCCAAACCCGCTGCAGCTGGACCTTGGAAGTATTGTGTTGTTTTAGAGGAGCCAGGTGCCATTTTCCAGGGAGTTGAAGAACACTGGCTTTTCTGAGAGACTTGTAGTAATGCTTCTTTGAACTGACTGCAGCTAATTTCACTATGGAATTGGCCTACCACTTTATCCTTCTGTGGCTTCACTCTTTCCCTAGTCAACCAGTAGTCTGTTATTTGGAGGGCAAGTTGGGTGGTCCTCTCAGGGGACACTGATGGGGTTGTTGTGGACCCACGAGAATGGTGTTGTACAGGGTGATCTCACAAAAAGTCATGATGGTGTGGCCCACAGCAGCTTGGGTGCCACAGAAAGTGTGCATGGGAGTGCCACAGAAGGTTGGTGGGTTGTCTGCTTTGGTGTAGAGCACCATGAATGGTGGGTGGAATTTCCCTGGTCAGGTAAATCACTGTGGAGGTTGGGCAGAGGTTCCCACAGCAGTGTGGAACATTGGCGAGTGTTTGCTGAGCTGCCTTAGGCCATGCGAGGCACTACGGCAGGCAGAAAACAGTTCTGTGGTCACATGGGACCACAGAAGATGGCTATGAACTCCTCCACCACGCAGGCAGGATTTCTCCTGAAGAAGGTGGGCAGGATTTATCCAGTCACGTGTTAAGCACTGTAGAGGACAGGCAGGCAGCATTTCCCTGGGAAGAAGGTGGGCAAGATTTCCCCCAGAAGAAGTTGGGCAGGATATTCCCTGGTGGAGGGTGGGTGGATTTTTCCCCAGCTTTGGGTTATGCTGCAGGGGGTAGAGCTCTTCCAGCTGAGTGGAGGGCAGGTGTAAATGCCCTAGGCTGAGGGAAATGGTCTGGAGGTCGGCAGGGGCTTGTGAGAGAAAAGGGAAGGGAAAAAGAAAAAAGTTAAAGAAAAACAAGGAAGCCCACTGAGACTGGGGGGGGGGGGGGCGGCGCGGGTGTATATAGTAACAATATAGGTGAGCCCTGATCCCTGACCATGGAGCTGGAGGGGTTTAAACCCTGACCACAGGTGTCTGCAATTTGTGGCTGTGTTGAGATAAAGTCCCCGTGTGGGCTCCAAATGATTCCAGCTCCAGTCAAGACAGTGATGAGGCTAAGGCCAAACACTAGCTGACCTCTACTGTGGTAAGACCAAAGCCCCCAGCCCCTCAAAACCTAGTGGATCTGTGCCTACTTACCTTCATGAAGCGCCTTCCCCAACCTAGAGTTTCCCTCTTAGTAACACTCCTGTGCTGATTTCTGCAGAGTCCCTTTGGTATCAAGACCTCTTTAAAGTGTTGAAAAGCAAGGATGTTACTTTGACTCCTAAAGTGCCCCTGATCCAAACCATGGTATTTTCCATTGCCACTTTTGCCTGTTTAAGTTAAACATTAAATAAGGAAAACCAAAGAAGAATCGATGCATTTGAATTACGGTGCTGATGAAGAATATTGGTAGTCCCATGGACTTCCTAAAGACAAAAAAAAAACAAAAACAACAGATCTGTCTTGAAAGAAGTAACGCGGGAGTGGCCTTAGAGGCAAGGATGGAAACACTTTGTCTCACATATTTTGGACATGCTGTCAAGTGAGACCAGTCCCTGCAGAAGAACATTATGTGTGGTAAATTAGCGGGGTCGCAAAAAAAGAGAAAGGCCCTCATGGAACTGGATTCACACAGTGGCTTCAGTAATGGGCTCAAACGTAAGAACAATTGTGTGGATGACAGGCACTGAACAGTGCTTCATTCTGTCGTACGGAGTTGTCAGAGTTGCTGTGAGTCAGCACTGACTCAGAGGCATCTACCAGCAACCAGGTTTTCAGAGCAGTGACCTTTCCAAAGTATAGCACCAGGGCTTTCTTCTGAAATAACTGAATAGGTTCAAACCATTAATTTTGGGGAGTAGCGACTGTGGTAGTTATATAGCCGTTTGTCAATTTGAGAGGATTATGAGTGAAGGTGTGGAATCTAGCCTGTCAATCAGGTGATAGTCAATGAGGCCCCTGTGTGGGTATAGCCTTCCCCCTGAGGATTCTGGGAACTTCTATAATTCCTCCTAGGAGGTAGGAGACACTCTCTGTCTCTTGCTCACTCCCTTGGAGACTCTCTGCTGACAAGACTCACTCCCTGTAACACATTTCTGAGGAGCAACCACATGCATTGACCTTGAGGCAGTAAGAGTTTTAGAGCTGAAGGAATCACATAGAGACCCCTGCCAATGCTGAGATACTTACAACACCACTGGATCCACAAGATTTTCCAGCCACTGGCCTGTGATCTTCCTGTATCCAGAATCATTGCATGTGTTTCATGACTCTGGCGAAGACTTTATAGATTGGTATCGGACATATGGGCTAATATCGGACTTATGGACTTGATCTGGGCTGGGCTGGAATGTTTTCTCAATATTCTCAATATTCTATTGCTCTTGTTTAGAAAGCTCTTTCCTATACACATATGAGTGTCCATGAATTTGTTTCTCTGGTCTATCCAGACTAACATAGCCACCTAGCATTTAGCTGTTTACATCACGCAAGAAACACCACACACACACACAAAAAAAAAAAACACCATCCAAAAGCATTACCTACAGGATTATGGTAGGCCAAGCCTCCTTTTAATGTAGCCATCCAATCATAATCCCAGATCTCAAGCTATTTGGATTATTTGCCACCCCATTCCCTTGCCCTCCCTAATCAAACCCACTGCCATAGAAAATCTCACTCATAGCAATCCTATATAGGACAGAGTAGAACTAATACTCCCCAGGGGTTCTGAGACTGTTAATCATTACAGGCACAGATAGCTCTTCTTTCTCCCGTGGAAAATCTGATAGGTTTAAACCCCAAATTTTGTGGTTAGGAGTACAAGGCTTACACCCACTGAACTCACAAGGATCCTTACTCACACATAAATATACACACGGTTCACCACAGGCAACTCCCTAGACCTCACCTTTTTTCCACCTTGAACCTGATCAGGCCACTCCCATTGTCCCAAGCACACACACAGAACCCCCATAACAAGGCTCCAACAATGCACTGCTTCCCCGAACACCCACTCTACTCACTGGGTAGAAAGTGCGAACATAAATACCCTGGTGTTACCGAAGCAGTGAAGGCGGCACCAGCTGGCTGTTTCTCTTGAGTTCAACCCAAATACTCACAGTCCAAAAAAATGAAAAGAAAGGAGAGAAAGCATGTTGGAGTTATAGTTGGAGTGTAATTAGGGCAAAGAACGGATGCCAAAACAACCGTATAAGATGAATTTAAGTTCTGCTCCGCCAAAGCCCACTCCTTGTCATATGCTTGCTTCCCATCCATGCTGGCATCCTGGGTACACTCACTGGAAGGCCTTTGGCTTTCTCCCTCCCTTCCTATTCCCAGGTGCCTTTCTCTCCACATCCCCTTTTTACCCTGAGAAGCCAAGAAAAATAAGTTTAGAAAATCTTTGTATCCCCAGGGTCTTGACAGATATTCTTCTCTGCAAAAGCTTAGAGGTCATTGGAGATAAATGGACAAATACGCTTGCTAAGAGAGACCGGAACATGATTGCTGACAACAGTCTGTTCACATGGGGAAAAAACTATGTGAACTCTTGTGCAGAAAGGACCAGTAACACATCAAGTCAACAGACACCGTGCTATCAGAAGAGGAAATCGCAAAGGAGGAAAATACATGCTTTGCAGAACGTCAAGTCCATAAACAAATTGAAACTAGTTTAAGAATGAGGCACAAATAACTTTCTCTCAAAAATTGGGCTGAGTCCACCATTCTCAGCAGCAAAAGGCTCTGGCACCTACAACATAGAGACATCCTGACTTGACCAAATAACATATTTCATCATCCTCTTGGTGGCTAGGCAATGTGAGTCCCTTAAGATAAACAACTTGTCCCATTTTGCCTGAGACCTTGGGGGGGGGGGGTTGTTTTTGTCCAGTGTACCAAGAATCCCTCAATCCAGAGCAAACTGGGACAGTTGGTCAACCTCGTCCTTCTTTTACAGTTGAAACCGCCCTCCCCCCGCCCCCCAAATAACAGTGTAAGAAGACCAAAATTCACCTTAGTACCAGATAGTTTTCCAAAGAGTGACTTGCCTTCCAGGTTCACCAGAGTAAGACTGTATAGCACTTTCTTCCTGATACTGATTGAGCCATTTTTCTTGCACCCATTTTAAATCTTTAGCTTTCAACTGTAAATAGCCCAGGCAGGGTGAGGCATTGCATTTCTTTCTAGTCCCCAAATCTAGTGAATTGTCAAGTGCTTTGTTGGGCTAATGCGTGCATTTCTGTAGAGAAGCCAGGTGTCCCAAGGACTGCCCTGCAAGAGCAGCAAACAGAGCAGGCATTCCTGAGACAGGGTTCTGAGCACCTCCAAGCACAAACAGGAGGCTGCATGGACAACTTTATCCACGTTTCTCGTTGGTCTCAGGTACTCGCCTCCTTTCTTCTCTACCGTACTTTTTCAATCGTGATCTCAGATTCCCCTAAGGGTTTCACCTGTGTACAAATGTGACAATTCACCTGACTAAACCCAAACCTAGGCCCATCTGGAAAAAAAAACACTCAGAAATTGGGGGAAATTGGGGTCACTTTTGTTGGGCATGGAGAGCAAGCCTCAAACCATTAAAAACTAGTATTGCAAAGTTCTAATACGTTAAACACAAAGAAGTAGAGTATCATGAGTTCAACCTGCTTTGATGATTACATCAAACGTGAACAATGATCAGAGTCCCATAGCCCCCGATTTACCACATCCCACATCTCCATCTCAGACTCCCAGAGTCTCTTCCCAGTCAATGGGGTTTATTTTGTGCTGTACTATCCCTGCACTCAAGAGAGTCTGCCTCCTCTTGGGGTACAAACAACCCCCAGAGATTACAGATGTGCAAAAAGGAGAAGAGAACTGAAAGCTATGGGAGATCGCAGTGGAGGAGAATAAAGGCTACAGAGATACTGACCCTTGCCTCTCAAAATTAGCCTGGAACAGAGCCAAGAGGTAACTGCTATGGATGGAATTGTGTTCCCCCCAACATTTTATTGACAGAATAACCCCTGTAAGTAGGAACTCTGGGGGAAAATGTTAGGCTGCTAACCACAAGGTCAGTGAGTCAAAGCCACCAGCTGCTCCTTGGGAGATAGAGGCTTCCTGCCCCCATAATGATTTATAGTCGCAGAAGCCCAATGGAGCAATTCTCCTCTATCTTATAGAGTTGCTATAGGTTGGAATCAACCCTATGGTTTAACCTGCGGGTTTAATCCTATGGATGTGATCTTTTGGGGGAAATAGGGTCTTGGAAGGTGTTATCAGCGAACATGAGATCCTTCTGGAGTACTGTGGATCCAAATCTTACATGATTGGGTCTTTATAAAACACAGAGCACAAAGACTGGGAGACAGAGGAAGGCTAGCTATTTGAGACTGGAGGCTGAAAACGAAACCAAGGAACATGGAAACGTGCCTGAAACCTCTAGACGCAAGGAGAAAGGAATGGAAAAGATTCTCCCTCAGACCCTTCCGAAGGAATTAATATGTTCACCCTCCTGATTTGGATGTTTGGTCTCCAGGGGCGCTGAAACAATATTTTTCTTCTTATAACACACATCGTTTGTGGTTAGTCCCCAGGAACCTGATGCATCCATCAAGACCAAGCAGCTGGAGGGCAGCAAAACATCCTGACGTTCAGCCCTGACTGGGCCTATCGCAGTCAGGCTGTGAAAGGTGATGAAGGTGATGGCCAAATGCCAAGCGCAGACCACATCTGTCCCTCTGTCACCCAGGACAAAGTGGAGGGATTCGAGGTGTGATCTGATCCATGGTCTGGGAGGCAATTATTCCTCAATATCAAGTTCACAGTGACTGGACAGCAAAGGCTCAAAGGGATTTGGGCGCTAAGCCCTCAAAGAGGTGCCTCTG
Organism: Tenrec ecaudatus; assembly: GCF_050624435.1. Lineage (NCBI taxonomy): Eukaryota > Metazoa > Chordata > Mammalia > Afrosoricida > Tenrecidae > Tenrec > Tenrec ecaudatus. The sequence goes on from NC_134538.1 coordinate 5,661,106, forward strand.
CCTCCCCAGGATCACTGCTGTGCTACAGAAAACAGGGTCCCCCAAAGCACCAACGGTGATTCCCTTAGGAAGTTCGAAAAGTAGGATGTTATCCTACCAGGTTCCAACAAGTCGATTCTGAACCATGATGAACTACTCTGTGTTAGAAAAGAACTGGGCACCATTGAGTGCTTATGGTTGTGGCACAGAGCACCAGTACTTTCTTCCCAGACACCACCAATCATTCAGTGAGTAGCCAGTTGCAAACCACTTGCACCACCCAGAGACATTTTTCTGAATTTTTCTAATGCCATCTCTCTTTCCAACCCTCTCAGACCCTTCTAACCCCAATGAACTGTACTTCTCAGCATGTCCTGATCGCTCTCCAGAACACAGGTTATTGATAAAAATAGCAATCATCACAACTATCCATGGTTTGCAGAGCCAGAATTTGGACCCAGCCTATCTGATTGGTAAAGTGTCTCATGCCCCAGGCTTCTTTCAGTACTCTACCTCCACCTGCCAATAATTCATTCTGGTCTTCTAGCTCTGGGAGTAGCTGTATGGTCCTCCTCAGGATGCGTTCCTCCTCTCCTAGCATCTCTGATTTCTCTTATGCTTATCTCTCCCAGTCCTTATCATATTGCAGTGGAAGTATAGATTAATTGTCTCCCTCCTCGTGTCCCCAGATGTTGAGAGTCTAAAAGCTTCCATTATCCCTGTGTGTCCAGAGGCAGCCGATGCAACCTCAGGCAGGCTCTATGGGATCCCTGTGACGTCAGGGTCCGTGCCCACATTGCTCACCCTAACATCCCCCTTACAGAGAGTAGGACAGAGAGGAATTGCTCACCAACGAGTCGTCCGATGCTTGCTTATTGATTGAGAGAAGCGTCAAACTGGATTGAGACTTCCTTATTCATAACCTAAATATCCTTAGTCATGATTGAAACACACTTTTAAAGTCCCTTTCCTCTTTAGCTGTTCTCTCTGTGGTCTATAAAGAATAGAAAGGCGGGAGTGGGGGAGATTGGATCGATGGAATTCTAAATGGCTGTGATAAGCCAGTGTCGTTGATTGACACTGTCTGAATTGCCCTGTGAAATCCAAGCCCTCACCCTAATTCTGCTGCTCCTTAGGACAATGTAAATTGAAGCAGGCTGCACAGTCCAGTCTTCCCTGTTCATTATGCAATGTGTTTTCAGGACCAGGGGTGAAATGTTTCTACAAAGTAGGCATGTGTGCAGCATCTCCTATGAGCAGAAGAATATGCAAAAGACTCTGAAATATATAAGATCAAGAGCTGCAACTAAAAGATGGAGCGAAATGTGTTGTTAAGTATCTACATAACACATAGAAAATGGATTTTTTTTTAAATCAAAGACCAAGCACGATGGAAAAACATAGGCACGAAGAGATGACTTTGGGTTGGCCAGAGCCAGAAGCACGTGTTCACAGGAAAAGCTCTCAAGCTGGACCACTCACCAGATGGGTAGGTTTGGGTGGTGGGGGGGTGAGAGGAAGGCATTCATTCCATGAGGGGCAACAATAGAGCAATTATAAAGGGAACAGAGGCAGGGGGTGCAAGATCCTTCTCCAGGCAACAGAGTGTGTTCAGATGGAGAATGTGTGACCCTGTGACGAGGCTGTACAGTCCTGGTCAGCAGGGGACGGTGGTGAGATGCATCAAATACTGTAGAGTTGAAGGTCAGGCTGGGAAGGGGTCACAACACTGTACAGGCAGTGGGGGAACACACACTGGGTGGAAGCCTTGAAGCGTTGCTGGCCCAAAGGAGAAATGATCTTGCTTTTCACCTGTGATAAAAAAAAAAAATCACTTGTCTCGGTGGCACACCCAGCACAGCAGAGCCTTCTTCCCAGTTGCCCCGGCTTGTGTCTGACTGGCCCAGAGGACAAACGGAATTTGAGACTTGTCCCTCCTTAGCAGTGAGCAACCAGAAAGTGAAGAGAGGCCTGAAAGTGGCTGTGAGTCATTTACATTTTATGTAGAGGTTCTCTTGCTTCCTCTCTCCCATTTCCTTCCCCCTCTTTGAGGTCTTTCCAAGCCAGCACTTGAGCCCCATTGAAGAGGAAGCAGGAAGCGCTCTAAAGGACGCTGGCGGTAGAATGTGTTTCAGATCAATTCCAAAGTCAGTTTGAGGGCATGGACGCTTAGCCAAGGGAACAACAGCTACTGTCTGCCCACTCAATACTTCCATTGTCACTCTTTGCTCAATACGCTTTTAAACACCCTTAGAAGGGATGAAGCAGAAAAATAAATGGATTGTTACAGGGGGTTCAGCTTGAACTGAAGCTGTGTTTACTCAGGCTTCAAATAGGACTAGGGAGGTCTGAGGAACCAGAGCGGGAGGCATCTCCACTGCTTTGTGAGGGGCTAGAAGGGGCTGAGACCCTTCTCGGAGCAGCCACCCTCAGCAATGAATGCAAGTAGGTACACAGGCAAAGAAGGATAAATAGTCCTCCGAGGTGGTCATGCAGAGGTCTTGTATTCCAGTCCCCTCATAAAGACTGGAGGCTTAAGCCAGGAGAAGAGTTTCTTTGAGATGTTGTGAGAACCAGCAGCAGAGACGCCTCTCTGGGTGTGAAGGGGGACAGGGTGTCCGCAGGAGAGGAGGGCTCAGTAGTCCTAAAACCATATTCTCAAGCCAACCGTGGACAGTGCACCTCTTCCTACTACCACCTCAAAGGGACCGGAGTGAGGCTGAATTTCTGTGTAAGCAGAAGAGGGTATATCCCGAAGACTATGGTGCCATAACATAATGGCACATTTGTTTTCAATTCAAGTGTACGTGTGGTGGATATTGATGCACTCTGGGCTCAAACTTCTTTCACCATTCTCTACCCTCTCTCTTCCTGACCCCAGGCCTTCCGACTGACACTCAAAGAAAGGGGGAAATCTTAGCTCTCCTATGAACTTACAAGAATGTATTGACTCTCTTGCCTTAGCATGACAAGCTCAGCAGAAATAAAAATATCCGAAGTAAAGCATTCAAGTAAAAGCATTTGTTTTAGTCCTCCAAAGCCTTTTCTCCCTGGTTCCTAATCTCTCTCTCACTTAGGCACATTTTAAAAGTATCTTTCTACTTTGTCAAACAATGGTATTATTTGATGTCCTTCTGGCTTTTCCCGCCTCTTGTCACTAAAACTTTTCATTAGTGTTATGGATCTCATCACTGACGATGATTAAAGAGGAGAGCTGTAGCAGATATTAGGAGGCTGGACCATTAGCATTTGAAGTTCTGAATTCTGAGAAGAGGTTTCTGCTGATTACCACCAGGGATCCAGCCACTGATCTTTGGGCATCTGTTGAAGTCTGTTGAAATGATCTTGATAATTTATATTGACAGTAAGAGGTCTCTGCATAGTGGGAAGAGCAGATAACAGCATTAAAAGATGTCTTAACTTTTCAGTCCGGCTCTAACAAAAGACCACCGTTGAATGACTTTCATGAACAGAAATTCAGGGTTTAGAGCATTGGAAGTCCAAATTTCCAGGGTAACTGACTATAGTCTCTCTCTCTCTCTCTCTCTCTCTCTCTCTCTCTCTCTCTCTCTCTCTCTCTCTCTCTCTCTCTCTCTCTCTCTCTCCTTCTGTAGCCTCCAAACTCCTCAGTTTATGTGGTATCTATGACCCTTGTTTGTAGTTGCTTCTGTGTCTAGTCTACTCTTTTTATCATTCAGAAGTAATTAGGTGTAGTATCCATCCTACACTGTTACGAACACCTAACAAAGGAATCAAAAGAACTCACTGCCATCGAGTTGATTTTGACCGATAGCAACCCTATAGGATGGGGTAAAACTATCCTTGTAGGCTTCTGAGACTTTAACTCATTGTAGGAGTAGGAACCCTCATCTTTCTCCCTCGAAGTGGCTTGTGGTTCCAAACTGCTGATCTTGGGGTTAGCAGTCCAACCAATAATCCACTACACTACCAGTGCTCCTTTAACAGAGGTATGGGAGTTAGAGTTTCAGAACATATTTTGGGGGAAACACAATTCAATCTATAACAGGAGAGTACACAGCAGACCCCCTCCATATGATATCATGAGAATACTTAGAGTATCATTGTAGCCAACACATCATCTTTCCAGGAGCTATTATTCCAGACGGGTCAATACCATTTAGATCTCCTGACCCCTCTGCATCTGAACAGCACATCTTACTTGGTGACCTGCTTGACTCTGTCAGGTGTCTGTTGTCTATAGCTAGTTATTTGGAGTTAAGAACCAGCCAGAAGAAATGGTTTGTCCAAAATCACACAGGCCACCAACACAGACCCTGCTGGAAAATGCTCTTCCTGACAAATGGCCCACATCCTCATTATTGATCTAGATGGCAAGCTACTTAAGGACAGATGCAGTGAACAGATGTGTGTGAGCACCAGGTTCAAAGCAGGCAGTGCGCTGGGTGCAACAGATATTGGAGGTACAGGGCAAGCAAATACCTCCTGCTGTCAAAGAGCAAACATATTGGGAATTTAGGGGGAGAGGGGGAGTACAAGTACTTTAAAAAATACAGTATTATGATGGAAATTATCTAAGAGAATAGCAAGAAGACCATGTGAAGTAAGGCCTTGCTGGTCAATTGATCTGACACCTGCACAAGGGGAAGGAGTCAGTCATTCAAGGACTGGATGAAAGAAGAGCCCAGAAAGAGGAGAGAGGTTGAGGACACCCGTGTCTGGAAGAGGTTTGGACATTACATTCCCATTGGTGCAATGTGCCTGCAGAATAGGTAGTGTTGGAGATAGTATAAGACATGATGGTAAAAATTAATTAACCCAGGAGGCAGGCAATATATGGAGTGTGTTAGTCTGGGTAGACTAGAGAAACAAATTCATAGAGACAAGAACAATTGAATATTGAAAAAACATCATAGGTCATATCAAGTCCATAAGTCTGATATTAGCCCAAATGTCCAATACCAATCTATAAAGTCATCTTCAGACTCACGAAACACATCCAATGATGCCGAATGTAGAAAATAACAGGCCAGTGGGTAGAAAGTCTTTGGATCCAGTGGCGTTGTAAGCATCTCAGCGCTGGCAGGGGTCTCGCTGTGGCTTCTCCGACTTCAGAGGTCTGGTTGCGTCCATGTGATTTGTCCGGCTGAGGGCACTAGTGTAGTTCCATGTGTCTTGTCAGCTGCAATGTCTCCCAAGGATGTCAGCAGAGAGAGGGAGGTATCTCCCGTCTCCAAGAAGGAAAATCCTGGATTTCCCAGAATTCTCAGGAGAAGGCCATACCCACACAGAGGTCTCATTGGCTATCTCCAGATTGACAGGCTAGACTCCACCCCTACACTCTTAATCCACAAATTGACACCAGATTAGGTGACTTCCATATGGAGAAACCAGAGGTGCAGAAATTATGCCTGCACGGGAGGATAACAGACCCTAATACGGCTTCCCCAAAAATAAGACAGTGTCAAATTAATTTTTGCTCCCAAAGATGCACTAAGTCTTATTTTCAGGAGATGTCTTATTTTATCATGAAGAAGAATACGGTACACATTTGTTATTTTATTAAAAGAGACCTCGCATTTCCTGTCTGCTCCGGCTGCACTGCGGCCAACAGTGAGGTGTGAGAAGGCACCCGCCACTATGGTCCAGAGTCCAGAGTTGTGGTGGCTTTGGGGGGGGCTTATTTTCAGGGAGGTCTTATTTTCGGAAGGGATGCCTTATATTTCAGCGAGAGGCAAAACTGTGCGTGGGTCTTATTTTCGGGGTTGTCTTATTTTCGGGGAAACAGGGTAGGGGCAGGAGAAGGCAGGGCAGTGTTGTAAAGTGAAAAACCTGTTGTTTGTAAAGTAAAAAACCTATAAAGGCTATACCTCCACTGTCTTTTAGACCATAACTTCCCTCCTCCTAAAAGACCAGGTTCAACTGGGTTAAGCAAGGACACTTGTGAACACTAAGGGAACCAACGTGGTGCTTCCCGCACTACCCAGGGATCCAAGGCAAGGATAAAGGAATGGTGTATATGCAAAATGAGACTGTCTATTTGCGTGAAGAGTTACCATTTTGGATACACACAGAGACAGTTTTATCCTGTCTTACAGGGTCACGGTGAGCCAGAATCACCCGGATGACAATGAATTTGGTTTGGTTTGATGCCTGCTGAACTAGGGATTCTAAGTATCCCAGACCCCCTTGCTACAGGCTCCAGCTTAAATTTTCAGGCTCCAACTTGGTCTAATGCAGAGCACACACCCATCTGACAAAAGGGGCCAGGGAAGAACTCATAGAAACCATATGGCTGCCCAAGCTGCCCGAGCCCACTACCTGGGCCCAAGAAACACAAACTGATTCTTGCCAAATATAACAGCTTTCCAAAAAAAAAATAATAAAAACTTACCTTGTTAGCTCAAAAAGACCTGGCTGTTCATGGTGTCTCCCCTGTAAACACGTCCTTCGGTGTCTCGTCTGCAGCAAATGTCTTAAAGCAACGTGGACTTTCTAGTCTTTTGGTCAACACTGGTCTCTGGGTGGCCAACAGAGACAGGTTAGGATGAACCCAGGTGGCAGTGATGGCACTCTGAATATTATCCATGGAAATGCATTCAACAGAAGAGTGACACGATCATACAGATGCCGTTAAGCACCGCATCGTTGCTATCACTGCACAAGGGAAGGAATGAAATGAGGAGCTTAATGGCTTCGTAAAACACTCTAACGAGGATTTCTTGGACTAGGGGAACAGAAATGGAGATGGGGGAGAAAGGACTAGAATTCAGCTACGTGATAGAGTTGCGGGGAGTGAATTGTAGTGAAATAAAAAGGCATCCACAGCCCAAATATTTGTGACCCAATTACTGGGTGGCTGGCTGGTGGTGCCATTTATAGAATCAGACAGGCCAGAGAGGGTGTGCACAGGCTTAATGAAACCAAGATGTAGCCATCTCAAGATGGCAATAGCAAATATCTGAGCGAAAATATCAAAGGTTCGGGTTAAAACAAGAGCCTGGAGCTCAGAGATGAGATCTGCCTGGAGACACGCATTTGAAACCTTCATCTGAACGATGATATTAAATCCTGAAAAGTGGCCGATGCCATCTAAGAAAAGAATAGTGAGAAAACAGGAATCCAGGGGTCACACCCCAGAGAAACTCTGAAACTTTAAAGGTCTGGCAAAGAAGAAGATAGACAGAGAAGGGCCCACCAGTGGATCTGGTGTAAAACTAAGAGAAAAAGCCAGGAGAGCAGAATGTTTCGCGGAGTGACTGCTGCAGGACGTTACTTACAATGACGAGAGACATCACTATAGTGTGTGACAATGTGGTCATTACAATGTGGACACCCTGGGAGCTGTCCTACTGGAGACTCTGATGAGAGACCACCGCTTGCCCATCAGTTTGTGACACCGCAGTGACTTGTGTGTTGCCCTCATGCTGGAAGCTATATCATTGGTATTTCCCATGCCAGCAAGGTCACCCAAAGTGAATAGGTTTCCATGAACTTCCAGACTAAGAACGGCAATGAAGAAGGACTGGGCTCCCAATTTTGAAGGAAGCAGCCATGGAAAACTTTATGCATAGCTTTGAAACATTGTCAGATACCGACAACCGAATGAATGGAAGAAGAATTTGTCAGATAGTGCCGGAGGATGGGACCCCCAGAGCAGAGGGTACTCAAAATGTGACAGAGGAGGAACTGATTTCCCACAGCAGATTTGACTGTGGTGACATGAGTTGGGACAAGCCTATGGGAATGGAGCTTTAGGAATCGTCATTTGCTGATGGGGCACCACTCAAAATAAGGAGAAACAGCTGCAAAACTCTGCTAATGCTCAGACCTAGGAAGGGGCAAAGTATGAATCTAGGAAAACTGCAAGTTATCAAAATGTAAATGGAATGCAAAAAGTCAATAACCTGGGCATTAGTGAGCTGAAATGGATTGATGTTGGCCATTTTGAATCAGAAAATCATATGGTTTGCTATTCCAGGAAGAACAAAAACGAGAGGAATAGTGTGGCATTCATTGTCCAAAAGGACACTGAAAAATCAACCTTCAACTCTAGTGCTGTCTGTGATAGTTATAGAGTGGTACCTTGATTGTCCAATGGCTCCAAGCTCAAACTTTCCACGACTCGAACATCAAAGTTTGAAAATTCCTACTTAGTGTTAGTAGCTTGGCTTAGTAGTCTAACCCAATATCCAACTTGAAAAAAACCTGTGTGCTGACCAAGAGTGAGTGACGTGTTGAGTCATGTCGCATCTCACCTAGGAGAGAAAGGATGCTGCTTCAGTCTAAGAGCCTCTCTCACTCAGACGATATATAGTGCTTGTGTTAGTGCATTAAAACATTTCTCAGGGGGAGACAGGGGAAAGGGAGGGGGGTTCCAACAAACCCATGGACAAGGGAAGAACAAGTGATAAAATCGATGGCAAGGAGGATGTAGAATACCTGGTAGGGCTTGATCAAGGGCCATGTAATTGAGAGGAATTACTGAAACCCAAATGAAGTCCAAACATGATAGTGGAACAAGAGAAAAGTAAAAGGAAATAGAGGAAAGAATTAAGAGGCAAAGGATATTTATGGAGGTCTAAATACAGGCATGTACATATGTAAATACATATATATAATGATAGGGAAATAGATCTATGTACATATATTTATATGTTAAGTATTAAGGTAGCAGACAGACATTGGGCCTCTACTCACGTAGTCCCTCAACTCAAGAACACTTAGTTCTCATAACCTAGCATTTCCATGATGCTCAGCTTCCCAACATGATCACTGAAGACAAAATGGGTGCATAAGCAAATGTGGTGAAGAAAGCTGATGGTACCTGGCTATCAAAAGAGATAGCATCTGGGGTCTTAAACACTTGAAGATAAACAAGCAGCCATCTAGCTGAGAAGCAACAAAGTCCCCATGGAAAAAGCATATCAGCCTGTGTGATCATGAGGTGTTGATGAGATCAGGTATCAGCCATCAAAGATATCGATGTGAATAAGGGGAAGAGCAGAGTCGAGACCAAAAGCACATCTGGAGACAATTGGACACCCCCTTACAGAAAGGTCACAAGAAAGAGACAAGCCAGTCAGGGTGCAGTATAGCACTAATGAAACATACAAGCTTCCTCTAGTTATTTACTGCTTCCTCTCCCCACCCCCCACTACCATGATTCCAATTCTAACTTACAAATCCGGCTAGACCAGAGCATGTGCATAGGTACAGATAAGAGCTAGAAACACAGGGAATCCAGAACAGATAAACCCCTCAGGACCAATAATGAAAGTAGTGATACCAGGAGGGGAAGGGAAAGGTGGGGGTAGACAGGAGGAACTTATCACAATGATCTATATATAATCCCCTTCCAGGGGAATGGACAACAGAAAAGTGAGTGAAGGGAGACATCAGTCAGTGTAAGATGAAAAAATAATAATAATTTATAAATTATCAAGGATTTATGAGGGAGGAGAGTGGGGGGGAGGGAAAAAATGAGGAGCTGATACCAAGAGCTAAAGTAGAAAGAAAATGTTTTGAAAATGTTGATGACAGGTCTTAAAGGCAGAACAAGCGGCCATCTAGCTCAAAAGAAACAAAGTCCACATGGAAGAAGCACACCAGCCTGTGCGATCACGAGGTGCCAAAGGGATCAGGGATAAGGCATCATCAAAAAAAAAAAAATCTTACCATAGTGAATGAAGGGGGAAGTGCAGAGTGGAGACCCAAAGCCCATTTGTCGGCCACTGGAGATCCCCTCACAGAGGGATCTAGGGGAGGAGATGAGTCAGTCAGGATGCGATGTAGCACCGATAAGAATACAGCTTTCCCCCACATCCTGGATGCTTCCTCCCCCCAACTACCATGATCCGAATTCTACCTTGCAAGAGTGGATAGAGCAGAGGTTGTACACTGGTGCATATAGGAGCTGGAGGCACAGGGAATTCAGGGTGGGTGATACCTTCAGGATCAGGGGTGTGAGGGGCAATACTGGGAGAGTAGAGGGTGAGTGGGTTGGAAACGGGGAACCAATTACAAGGATCTACATATGACCTCCTCCCTGGGGGACAGACAACCGAGAAGGGGGTGAAGGGAGACGCCGGATAGGGCAAGATGTGACAAAATAATAATCTATAAATTATCAAGGGCTCATGAGGGAGGGTGGAGTGGGGAGGGAGGGGAAAAAAAGAGGACCTGATGCAAAGGGCTTAAGTAAAGAGCAAATGCTTTGAAAATGTTTAGGGCAAAGAATGTACAGATGTGCTTTATACAATTGATGTATGTATATGTATGTATTGTGATAAGAGTTGTATGAGCCCCTAATAAAATTTTTTTTAATGGGCTAGAACATAGTAACAATTGTGAGGAAGTCATCGGGTTGCTATGTTCTTTTGTACACAGGGTTGCTATGGGTTAGAACTGATTTGATGGCACTTAACAACAACAAAAACGATTTATAGGTACATAAAAGTGCATAAAAGCTTAAATTTTTATATGGTTCTACCCCTAGGTGGGTACTTCATATTGGAATAGAAAAATGTTACCATTTCTCAATACTTCTGCCGACCACGCAGTTTCTTTTATCTTTTTCTATAGCTTTCTTTTCAAAGTCTCCTGAGAATTTTTTAATTGTTTTTTACCACCTGCCTTTAAATCTCCATTGGAAATTCCTTGGCCAACCTCTCTAATATATTTCTTATGAAAAGGACAGGGAAAATGAGACGTAAATATATAGTTGACTATTGGTTTGTAATATGTCTTATAGGAGTCATTATAATAAAACACTGTTAAGGTACTTTTAGATATTGAAATCCAAGTCTTTGATAAATCTTGGAATGAATAAATTAATTGTGGGTTATATTACATAAAAGGAAGGAAATGCAGTCTAATATATACTGCAAATTTTATTCATATTGTCCCAGTAAAGCCCTGGAAAAAGTTTTAAATCAATCTGTTTCTAAAATGGTAATAAAGGAATAGACCAAAAAAAACGAAAACGTTGATGGCAACAAATGCACAAATGTGCTTAATACAATGGATGGATGGATGGATGGATGGATGATAATGAGAGCTGTATGAGCCCCCAATAAAATAATTTTTAAAATAAAATAAAGAAGAAGTAATGTCAAGTCTACACAGATCTAAAAAGAAAAGACTCATTGTGTTTTTGTTTGCTCCAAAGAAAGGGAGGGACACCGGCAGTGAAACTAAGAGGAAAACTCTGAGAATCACGACAGAGGTAAAGAGAGACACCGCTGCACGCTGAATCAGGTCACCACGTCTCCGATCTGGTGGTTGAGTAAAATGTGGCTAAGTCAACATTATCAGTAGTTTGGAGGGGAAAAAGTGACCAAGCCAGCTATCGTAGCTAAAGGTGTGAAATTGTCAACAACAAAACAAAGAACTCACACCAACAAATAGGTTGAAAAGTTACTGTTAATTTTTATAAATCAGAAAGAATTCAATAGCTATTGTGTATCTGCGACAGTGATAGGCAAGAAGGTTAAAAACCTCCATAGTTTTGGAAGTCCTGGAAAAAGTAATTTATAAGGGTAATTTTTGGCCTCAAAATCAATTATACGATATTCCATTAATTCTTATGGGGAAAATATGTTCAATTCTCAAACGTTTTGGTGCTCAAACACAAATTTTCAATGAACTGAGTTTTACAGCTGACATATCGCTCTATCTATCTTCAGTGAACTCCAATCAATACTTGTTCAAATTTATGCACCAACCAAAAAACCTAGTGATGAAGATATTAAAGAATTCTACCAACAACTTCAGTCTGAAATTGATCAAATATGTAATCAAGATGCGTTGATAATTCTTGGTAATTGGAATGCAAAAGTTGGTAATAAAGAGTAAAAAACAGTAGCTGGAATATGTGAACTTGGTAATAGAAACAAAGTTGGAAATCACATGATAGAATTTTACAAAGCCAATGACTTATTCATAGCAAATACTTTTTTAACAACACAAAACATGGCTAAACACATGGATATCTCCATATGGAACACATAGACATCAAATTGATTACATACCCTGTTTCTCCAAAAGTAAGACATCCCCCCCAAAATAAGACCTACTTACAGCTTTGCCTCTCACTGAAATATAAAGCATCCCCCAGAAAATAAGACCTCCCCAAAAATAAGCCCACCCCCCCAAAGCTACCGTCACTCTAGACTCTGGACTGTAGTGGCGAGCGCCGCCACATAGCTCACTGTTGCCTGCAGCGCAGCCAGAGCAGACAGGAAGTGCGAGGTCTCTTTTAATAAAACAATAAATGTGTACCATATTCTTCTTTATGGAGAGATCAGATATCCCCTGAAAATAAGACCTAGTGCATCTTTGGAAGCAAAAATTAATATAAGACACTGTCTTATTTTCAGGGAAACAGGGTATGTGGGAAGGGAAAATGGAGAAGCTCAATAGCAGCACCTGGTGCATAAGCAAATGTGATGAAGATAGCTGATGGTGTCCAGCTATTAAGAGGTATGTCATCTGGAGCCTTAAGGACTTGAAGTTAAACAAGCACCCATCTAGAAGTGAAGCAACAAATTCCACATGGAAGAAGCACACCAGCTTGTGTGATCATGAGGAGTCGAAGGGATCATATATCAGGAGATCAAAAACAAGCAATCATATGTTGTGAAGGTCAGAGTGGAGACTCAAAGCCCATCATAATTGGACATTCCCTCACAGAGTGACACACAGAAGGGACAACGCATCCAGGGTGCAGTATAACACCAATGAAACACACAATATTCCTCTAGTCCTTTAATGCTTCCTCCCCCAACTATCATGGCCCCAGTTTGACCCCACAAATCCTGCTAGACCGGTGTATGTACACTGGAACAGATGAGAGTTTTCAACACAGGGAATCCAGGATGAATTAACCCCTCAGAAACAGTAATGGAACTAACAATTCCATGAGGGTATGGAAAGGGAGTGGGGGAGGGGGAACTGATAGCAAGGATGGGCACATAACCCCCCTTGAGGGGGATAAATAACATAACTGAGGATGAAGGGACACACAGGACGGTGTAAGATATGAAATAATAACATATAATTTATTAAGTGTTCATGAGGGTGGTAGGGTGGAGGAGGGAGGGGATAAAGAGGAGCTGATATCAAAGGGCCCAAGTAGAAAGAAAATGTCTTGAAAATTATGATGGCAGCATCTGTATAAGTTTACTTGATATAATTGATTTATGGATTGTCTTAATATATGTAAATGCCCAAATAAAATGATCAATTATATATATATATATATATATATATATATATATATATATATATATATATATCAGTTATGTGTGTATCAGAGTTTCATGCTGTTCATATATCTGCTCCTTTGGTATTTTCAGTCTTTTAATTATTAGCTATTCTAATGAGTGTGCATTTAACTGTGGTTTAAATTACATTACTATAACAACTAATGATGTTGGGCTTATTTTTATGTATATCTTCTTTGGCAAACTATTTGAATCTTTAGCTAACCTTTTTTTAATTGGATTATCTTTATTTTAATTTTTCAGCCTAAGAGTTCTTCAATTACTCTAGACACAAGAATAGTCCCCAAGCCTATGGTATGTCATTTCATTGACTTAAGAGTATCTTTCAAAACATAAACAAAGTCAGATATAAAAAAAAGAATAAATAAAACCAGGCCAGGAACTATAGTAGAACTGGCCATCAATTGCTCATATCTAAGTTCAGGTTGAAGCTGAAAAAAATTAAAACAAGTCCACAGGCTCCAGAATACAATCTTGAGTCTATAAAACCTGAATTTCAAGAGTGACTCAAGAAGAGATTTGACACACTGAACACTAATGACCAAAGCCTAATGAACTGTGGGACAATGTCAATAACATTATTCTTGAAGAACTTAAGAAGTTATTTAAAAGACAGGAAAGAAAGAAAAAAGCAAAGTGGATGTCTGAAACTTACTCCTAATCGTGGATCAGCTAAAGGAAATGGAAGAAATGAAGTCAAAGAACTGAATCGAAAATTTCAAAGGGCAGCTCAAGAAAACAAAGGCAAATAGTCTATTGAAATGTGCAAAAATGTAGAATTAAAAAAGCAAAAGGGAAGAACATGTTCAGTACATCTGAGACTGAAAGAACTCAAGAAAAATTCAAGACTCAAGTTGCAATATTGAAAGAGTTTATGGAAAAAATATTGAATAGTGCAAGAAATATCAAGAGAAGACAGAAAGAATACACAGTATCATTGTACCAAAAAGAACGAGTTAACATTCCACCATTTCAGGTACCATATGAGCAAGAACCAATGCTGCTGAAAGAAGTAGGTCAAGCTGAACTGAAAGCATTAACCAAAAACAAGGCCCCAGGAATTGAAATATCAGTTGAAATATTTCAACAAGCCGATGAAGACCTGGAAGCTGTCACCCTACTCTCAGATTCGTTTGTCACTTCATCTTCCCATGCCAGGGAATTTGGAAGACAGCAACTTCACCAATGGACTAGAAGAGATTTTTATTGTCACCCATTCCAAAGAAAACTGACCCAACAGAATATTCAAATTATAGAACAATATCATTGATATGACATGCATGTAAAATGTTACTGAAGATCATCCAACAATTGTTTCAGCAGCATAGTTTACAGGAAACTGCCAGAAGTTCAGGCCAGATTCAGAAGAGGACATAGAACAAGGGATATCATTGCTGGTGTCAGATCTGGGTTAAAACAGAGAACACCAGAAAGCTATTTACTTGTGTTTCATTGACTATGCAAAGGCATTGACTGCGTGGATCATAACAAACTCTGGGTAACCTTGAGAAGAGTGGGAATCCCAGAGCACTCCATTGTGCTAACGTGGAGCTTGTACATGAATCAAGAGGCAGTTGTGAGAATAAAATAAGGAAATACTTCATGGTTTCCAATCAGGAAAGGTGTGTGTTAGGGTTATGTCCTCTCTGCATATTCATTCCATCTGTCTACTTGGCAAATAATCAGAGAAACTGAATTATATAAAGAATGGGGCATCAAGATTGGAGGAAGTCTTACTAACGATCTGTGATATGCAAATGATGTAACCTTGCTTGCTAAAAGTGAGGAGGGCTTGAGGCACTTGTTGATCAAGGTCAAGGATTGCATCCATCAGTATGGATTACAACGCAATGTGAAAAAAAAAAACAGCCAGAATACTCACAACTGGACCAATTGGTACCATGATAAATGGGGGGGGAAGGTTAAAGTTGTCAAGGATTTTGTCTTGCTTGGATCCACAACTGATGCTCCAGGAAGCAGCAATCAAGAGATCAAACGACAAGTTGCATTAGATAAATCTGCTGCACAAAACTCTTTAGAGTATTGAAAAGCAAGAATGTTCCTTTGAGGACCAAGGCACACAGTGATCCAAGCCATAGTATCTTCAATTGCTTCATCTGCATGTGAAAGTTGGAGAATTGAACAAAGCAGACCAAAGAAGAATGCAAACATTTGAATTGTGGTGTTGGCAAAGAATAATGAAAATGCCATCCACTGCCAAAAGAATACCCCATCTGTCTCAGAAGAAGGATGGCCAGAGTGTCCTTCATCGTTCGGAGATGTTGTCAGAAGAGACCAGTCCCTGGAGAAGGACATCATATTTGATAGCGGGGCAGTGCAAACGAAGACCTTCAAGGAGATGAGTTGTCATGGTGGCTTCCACAATGGGCTCAAGCATGAAAACAATTGTGAGGATGGGACAGGGGTGGGCAGGGTTTTTGTTCTGTTGCACATTGGATGATGAGACATTCAATCAACTCAATAGCACCTAACAACAAAAACAACTGGAGAGAGAGAAAGGCAGAGACCTCTCTGGAGTCATTGATAAATGAGGACATTGGTGAAGAAGCTTTCTGACAACAGTAAAGTGGGTGACGGGAGACGTTAGACAGGGCAAGATATGACAAAATAATTTATGAATTATTAAGGGTTCCTGAGGGAGGAGGGAACGGGGAGGGGTGTGGAAATGAGGAGTTGATGCCAGGGGCTTAAGTGGCGAGCAAATGGTTTGAGAAAGATGAGGGCAAGGAATGTACAAATGTGCTTGACACAATGGATGTATGTCCGGGTTGTGATAAGAGTTGTATGTGCCCCTAATAAAATGATTTTCTTTTTTTTTTTTTTAAAGAAGCTTTCCAAAGAAGTGTGATTATACTGGACCACAGGTGAGAGGAATAGAATGCTAATAGAGGGAAATAAGGCTGTTTAAAGGTTGGGCATCTTCCAGTAAGTGTGTGCAGCTGAGAGTGATTCTACAGAGCAAGGTTAGTGATCCCGGAGAGGAAGGGTGTGACAGAAGAAAAGCCCTGAGAAGGGAGAGAGAGACCTGGAGTTCTGCCAGAGGGCCTGCCTTTGACAGAAAAAGAGAGTCAAAGCAGTAGCCACATACTGGTGGCTACTTAGGTTAGCAATGACGGAGCCTTCCATTCCCTGAGGGATGTGGACCACACACAGGGAGAAGGACAACAGAGAAGGGAGTCTGCACAGTCACGAAGAGCATTTGAGGGCTTATGTTCCTATCAGGGAATAGAACAGCCATCTAGTCAGCCCCCAACTCCCAGGGACCCCACGCACAAAAGAATCAAATATTACCTAGCCCTGAGTCATCCCCAAGATGAGTTGTGGATCAAAATGATAACTTAATTCCAAGGGTAGATCTCCAGGTCTCTACTCTTAGCCTTTCACTTAACATGCAAGCCTTTGATGACGGACTGATGATGACTGATGAGTTTCATTGGCTGGGAGTCGAACCTATGTCTCCTACATGGAAAGCAAAACTTCTACCAATGTCCTCCTAGAGCAGCAGTAGAGAGACCCATTTTGAGAGTGGATACAGAATGAGTTCGGGCATGCCTGGGGTGTGACTTCCTCACTTGTTGCCTAACAACTCAGAGGCGGGCATAGAGAGGTCCCTGAAGATAAATACAGAGCTGGGTCTGAAAGGCTGCAGACATGAGGGGACATTTAGGAAGGTAATGGTAATCCTCTTCTCTGTACTTCTCTGAACCTGGCCTTGCCCTTATATGTGAAGGGCATTCTGCATTCTCAGGACCATGACTTATTTAAAGGAGACCCCTTGACAGGAAAAGCCAATGCCCATGTGCAGTCACTCCTGGTACCGAGTTCAGAATGAGCCGGTTCGCTACTCCAGTGAGGGTCTTTATCCATGAGGGTCTCTTCCCTCTCTCCTCAGAAGACCGCTTCCCAATAACTGACTAGAGCCTTTTTTAACCTTGGGAAAGGAACAGGAATACAAAATGGTTCAAAGAGCTCCCTCTTGGGACAACCTGAAATGCTCCCATAGTCTAATGGACCACATGTCAAGCTTTTGAACATTTTCGGCAAGTGCGGAATGGTGCACAGCATAGCAAAACCACACAAGGGGTTGAAGCAATCTGACCGATTAAGTGCCATTTTAAATTCCTGTTAGTTGTTAGGCACTAGAGAGTCCATTTTCAGCTTACAGTGGCCCCCATAGGACAAAGTAGAGCTTCACTAAAAAAATGCTTGACTGCCATCGTTATGGAAGCAATCACTAGTTGGTCAGTTAGATTTCGTGTCAACTTGCACCTGTGTGCAAGTGTGAGGGTGTGATCCAACCTGTCAATCAGGTTACAGCCTGATGATGTCTCCTTGGGGGCGTAGTCCCTTTATAAGAAAGACACTGGTAACTTCTTTCTCTCTCGTGCCCATTCCCTTCCTCCTCAGTGGGACCCGGGGTCGGTCTCCAGAGGCTGACCCACGTGGGCCCTCCCAGCCTGGAAGCTGCCACCCGACCATTCCCACTGACCTTGGATCCACATAACCTTGTGATTTCCCTGCATTCTGCTTTGGCTTTCTGCATCATCACCCTGCAGCTACATGAGGCTGACGAGGGCCCAGCTGGCTTCAGAGACATGGACTTGGAGTCGAATTATGTTGTGTCGCCTTCTTGTTATAAAATGACTCTTTGATATAAAGCTCTTTCTTTTTTTTTTTTTTTTTTTGTAGTTAGTTCAGGGATCGTTTACTGGCCCTTAGGTGCGTTTTCCAGTCCAGTCTGTTGGGGCACCACGCCCTGGCCCCAAAGTCCACTTTCAGCATTCCCTGGGGACCTTGCCACTCCATTCCCTTGCTGTTCCACTGCACTCCCCCAGTGATTTATCTCGGTGTGGTGGGATCAGGTCAGGTGCAAATAAAGCTCTTTCTTATGAGTGCCACTGGGTTTGGTTCTCTAGACAACTGAGCCTAACACACTAGGTCTTTTTCCCTTGGCGTAGCTGGAGAGATTCAAACCACCTACCTTTCAGTTAGCTCCTGAGTGCTTCACTGCTGTGCCACCAGGGCTCCTTCAGAATCCCATTGCCTAGTCATAAAATCAACTGTGTGCTATGAATACATGCCTCCCCCACCCAACACTTTTATTGGCAAGTAATTTGCATGTCACATCATGCAATAGTTCAATCATTCAGTCATATCAAGTAGAATTGTGTAATCACCCCCACATCAATTTTAGAACATCCTCCCCACCATGACACGTTCCTTAAAGGTGGCAATTACCTTGCAAGCGACACATTTGTAATAAAATTTGCATGTGTTAAAGGAATTAGATATGAGAAATGTAAATATTTATAGTATACCACACATTTCTTTTTAATGTTTTAACCATTTTCTATCAAAATTTGGGGTGATCGTCAAGTAAAAAAGGAAACAACATATGAAAACACTGATAAACTAGCCACAACCCAGAAAGCTACATGCTTTGTGGTTCCATTTGCATAACATTCTAGAAAAAGCACAACTGTAGGGACAGGTGGTCTAGATGTGGTTGCCAGGGGCTGGGAATGGTGAGAGGGGACAAACTGCAAAGGGACACGAGGACATTTTCTGGACTGATGAAAATCTTCTTAATCCTCCCCTCATTTGTCAAAACCCATCTAAGTGTACGCCTACAAAGGATGAGTTTTATTGTGGGAGCTATTCCTCAATAAACTGGACTTTTAAAAAAAGAGAGAGAGAAGGCACCTTTCACTTGGATAAGTCTTGATAGTTACCAGCACATTTTCTCCTCCCAATTCTTAGTCAATTTTCACAACAACTTGGTCATGCAGACAGAGTCGTGTTAGCATCTCCACAGGAAGCGGGACGTTGGGCTTTTATGACATCCCAGCTCATCCAATCGGAAGAAGAAAGTGTCTTTTCCGCCCTAAACAAGAGCTCTTCGCTCTATACCGGCAGACAGCTGGGACAATAATGGCAAGCGTAGCCACCATGGCCTCCTCGCTGCTGGGCTTCGTGGTAAGTGCTCACAAAATCGTTATTTTACTTTATTCCCGCCAGTTGTGTTGGTGACGTTAGCTTCTGTAGAGTTGGACCCTGACTCATACGCAGTGCAAGGAAACACACCGAGGCCCTCCCCAGGATCAGTAGCAGGTTTGGGAGATCCTTTAAAAGTAGACTGATGGGCCCTTCTTTCTTGTCTGTCTTAGTCTGAAAGCTCCACTGCTCCCTGGTCAGCATCAGAGCAAAGCACAAGCTTCCTGAGAGGAGGTGGCTGCACTTGAGGTACTTGGTTGGGAATTGTACCCAGAACTCCTACGTGAGGAGTGAATTCTACCATGGTGCTTCCAGGCATCTTCATCCTACTTTACAGATTAGAAGAGAAAGAAGCTAATTCCATAGTTCAAGGTCTAACGATAGGAGAGTTACAGTATCATTATTTGAACTCAGGTCTAAATAGGGGGCCATTCCTCTGCTTTTTTTTTTAATCATTTTATTAGGAGCTCATACAACTCTTACCACAATCCATACATACATCAATTGTGTAAAGCACATTTGTACATTCGTTGCCCTCATCATTCTCAAAACATTTGCTCTCCACTTAAGCCCCTGGCATCAGCTCCTCATTTCCCCCCTCCCTCCCCACTCCCCGCTCCTTCATGAACCCTTGATAATTTATAAAGTATTATTTTGTCATATCTTACACTGTCTGATGTTGTCAGTCCCTCAGGGAAGAGGTTATACATAGATCCTTGTCATTGGTCCCCCCTTTCCACCTACCCCTCCCTTCACCCTCCTGTAGTCCTCTGCTTTTAACCACTGCGAAAGACCTGCTGCTTCTCAAAACTTAAACGTAGTTTCAAATACAAACAAGAATATCTAGAGCAGTGATTCTCAACCTTCCTCATGCCGCGACCCTTTCATACAGTTCCTCATGTGGTGGTGACCCCCCCCAACCATAAAATTATTTTTGTTGCCACTTCACAACTGTAATTTTGCTATTGTTATGAATCGGGTGACCCCTGTGAAAGGGTTGTTCTTCTCCCAAAGGGGTCACGATCCACAGGTTGAGAACCACTGATCTAGACTAAATATACCCACTGACTGTGAGTGTTTGCCAACTTATAGTGACCCTATACAATAAGATAAAACTTCCCTGTATTTCTGAGACTGTAACTCTTTACAAGTGTTGTGATAGGGAGGTTTACTGTGCCCACCTGGCCAATAGGAACATGTAGGATTAATAAGGTTGCAGTTTGATTGGAGGGCAAAGAGATAAATGGCTTGGCAAGCCCCGTCCCTATCTCTCTTGCTCTTTGGTGATTGGACCAGCATGCAGCTGCTTTAGCTAGTTCTCTGCCTCAACTTATGAGCTTTCTACCTGTGGGACAGCCAACTCGTGGATCATGTCACTAGAGCTTGAGGTTCCTTCAAGACCTGCTTCACCACACTGCTGGTGTATACTTTGCTTGGACATGAGGCTGTCAGATCCTGTCATCTTGCATTGCTTGAGTTTGATATCCCATTTGGCCTACATCGCTAAGTTCCTGAACTGCTGACGGCTGGTGACCCACCATGCTGCCTGTAGTCAGACTGCCTGCATTCTCCTAGGGAAGAATCAGCTGTCTGCTTCCTTGACCTTGGACCCAGCAGCCCTGGTGAGTTGAAGGACTTCCAGTATATTAACTGTTCCACAGAAGTGAGTTGAACTGAGCCCTCTGTTCTGCTGTGTGGATCAATTAGCTGTTATATTCCTTCGTGCTGTATCTATCTATCTATACAAAATCATAATTGTCCTGGTTTTGTTTGTCTGGAGAACCCTATCTAACATCTTTCTCATTCACGGGAACTGGTGGTTTCGAACTGCTGACCTGACAGTTTGTAACCCACCTAGTAACTCCTGTGCCACTCAGGCTCTTAGTAGAACAACCAAAGAGCAATAAAATAGTCAAGCTAGCAAGAGAGTGCTGGCCAGTCTTCCAGATGTCTTTTTCGTCCACCAGTCTTGAAAATTTTTCAAATTCACCAAACACTTCCTGAAAGATAATCACATCCAGCAAAGTAGCCACCTTTCTTGATGCCCTCTCCACCTCTCCACGACCTTCTGGTCACTCTTTTGTTCTGCACATCTATGCCCCCAACAGTCCTGGATGAACTGAAATCAGACCTGCAGAATCAATAGGTAAGAATCCTGGGTGGACCAAGAGATGTGCTTAGCAAAGGCAGGGTGTCCAACCTCAAAGGCCAAAGGCCTTTCCACGGGCATTCTAAAGAACCCAGGAGTCAGATGCAGTCTCTAGCTGACCCATAAGAATAAGAGCTACCTGTAAGCACTATTTCAATGGGGAAAAAAAACAGGTTGTGATTTGTGGGTAGACAGGGTTTTTCCCTTGCCCTTGTTGTCCAGGCAACTGCATTTTTTACAGATGTCTCCATGGTACCACTGGGGCCTGAATCTGAAGCTAGCTGATTCCACTTTACAGATGGAGGATCCAGCACAGAAGATGGCAGGGCCATGCCTGGTTTCTGATAGCCAAAGAAAGGGGAAATGTGGCAAGGACATGTTCTGAGTGCCACTATGTGCTAAGAACTGGGCTGTGTATTTTATGTCCCATACTAAAACTAGTTCAAAGTTCTGATACACTTCTTATATGTTAGAACAGATCTGAGCAATTTCATTTACCATAGACATGATCTCACTTCTCCTGGATGACACTATGTAATCAGGTCTATTGCTATCTCCAGTGTTCTGCTGCATGTTGTGGTATTTCTGAGTGTCACCATAGAAATACATTCCAACAGGTTTTCAATGGCTGATATTTTCAGAGGTGAATCCCAAGACCTTCCTCAAAATGTACCTCTGAGTGGACTCAAAATGTCCGCCTTCTGGTCAGCAGCCAAAGATCGAATCGTTCGTGCCACCCAGGAATGCCATATGCACTTTCAGACCCATAAATTGAACTTCAAGCAGCTTGTTCAAGGTCACGCAGCTAGCATGTGGTGAGGCTTTCAAATCAGCAACGCCAACCCCAAATTCTTCATTCATTGCCTTATACTACTTTCCTATAATATTTGCTACCCCATCTATTCCTAAAGCCTGAACCCCATCTAATGCAAGAGAGGGAGTGGCTATTTTTAAAGAAGTAGTATTCTTCACTACTAATATCTCATAGAAGCAACCTAGTGTCATCAGGTTTCATGAGGGGGGCTTCAAAAGTTTGTGGGGAACGTTTGTTGCCTTTTCATTCAATTTTATGTGCAATTTTTTAACTTCTACATTATGTTTCCTAAAAGGTAATATAGAAAGTCAGGAACTGTAAATACCTGCCCCAACATTTCCCCCACAAGCCTTAGCAAACACCCCCAATGAATCAGGGTACGCTCTCCTCCTTAGCCTGAACGCAGCCTCAGAGCCCTTCCCTACCAGAGCTTAGCTACACTGCTAAAACCAACCAGCGTTTGCACAAGAAGAAAGAAGTGACAGAGAAGAAGTCATAGGAGTGATGGAAAGGAAGGACTATTTGGAGGCAGAAATCCTGGGAACAGGTGCTTGTT
This sequence comes from Tenrec ecaudatus, assembly GCF_050624435.1. Classification (NCBI taxonomy): domain Eukaryota; kingdom Metazoa; phylum Chordata; class Mammalia; order Afrosoricida; family Tenrecidae; genus Tenrec; species Tenrec ecaudatus. The sequence continues at coordinate 5,683,884 of NC_134538.1, forward strand.
CCATTGGTCACTAGCTGAGCATAAGCAAGGAAACTGAACCCTTGAGGCCTAATTGGCTTTATCTGAAATGGAAAAGAGAACCAGACTTTGGGCCCAAGACTTGTCGGTAACACAGAGAAAGCAAAAGCAGTGTCATCGTTTCTTAAGGTTGCTATAACAAAATGCCACAAACTGGGGGCTTCTAAGAACAGAAACATATTGCCTTGCACTTCTGGAGGCTAAAAGTACCAAAGTGCTTGCCAAGTGGGACACGGTCTCTCTGACATCACCAAGGGAAGATCCTTTCATCCCTCCTATAGCCTCTGGTAGCTCCAGGTGTTCATTGGCTTGTAGATGCCAATTTCTCTCTCTTCCCATTTATAAGAACAGCACTGGGGGAGTGGGGTGGTACCAACAAACCCAGGGACAGGGAACATCATGTAATCTAAAATCAATGGCAAGGAGGGCATAGGATACCTGGTGGGGCTTGACCAAGGGCAATGTACCTGAGGGGAATTACCAAAACCCGAATGAAAGCTGAACATGATAGTGGGACAAGAGGACAGTAAAAGGAACTAGAGGAAAGAACTAGAAGGCAAAGGGTATTTATAGAGATCTAAATACAGGCATGAACATATATAAATATATTTATGTACAATGATAGGGAAATAGATCTATGCACATATATGTTATGTTAAGTATTAAGGCAACAGATGGATATTGGGCCTTTGCTCAAGTACTCCCTCAATGCAAAAACACTTTGTCCTAATAACCCAGCATTCTGTGATGCTCACCTTCCCTGACATGATCACTGAAGACAAAATGGGTGCATAAGCAAATATGGTGAAGAAAGCTGATGGTGCCCGGCTATCAAAAGATATAGTGTGATGGGTAGGTTTATTGTGCCAACATGGCCAATGAACACATGTGGGATTCATTAAAGGGCAGAAAAACAAATGGATCTGCAAGCCTCGCCTTTCTCATCTCTTGCTCTTTGATGATCAGACCAGTGTGCTGCCTTGCTTGTTCTGTGCCTCAATTTGCAAGCTACATTACCTGTGGGACACCTAACCTGTGGACTCTGTCACAGTAATTTGAGGTTCATTCAAGACCTTCTTCGCCACACTACTGGAATATACATCTCTTGAGCTGGGGACTGTCGGACCTATCATCTGGCTGACTATTGGGGACCTATTTTACTGTTGGCTACCTGTGGCTGGATAGCCTGAATTGCTCTACAGAGGACTACCCATTGGTCCTCAAGACTTGAAGGACTGCCAGTGTATTAGCTGTCTCACAGAAGTGAGTTGCACTGAGCCATTTTTACTGCTTTATAGATTAGTTAACTGTTTACTTCTTATGCTATCTATCTATATAAATATATATAAAATTATTAGTGTCCTGGTTTTGTTTCTCTAGAGAACCCTGTCTAATATAGTGTCTGGGTTCTTAAAGGCTTAAAGATAAACAAGCAGCAATCTAGATGAGAATCAACAAATCCCACATGGAAGAAGTACGCCAGCCTGTGTGATCATGAGATGTCGATAGAATCAGGTATCAGGCATCAAAGACTCAGAACAAAAAAAGCATATCAATGTAAATGAAGGGGAGTGCAGAATGGAGACCCAAATCCCATCTGTAGACAATTGGACATCCTCTTACAGAAGGTTCCCAAGGAAGAGACGAGCCAGTCAGGTGCAGTGTAGCAATCATGAAACATACAACTTCCCTCTAGTTCTTAAATGCTTCCCCCCGCCACTATCATGACCCTAATTCTACCTTACAAATCCTCCTAGACCAGAGCATGTACACAGGTACAGATAAGAGCTGGAAACACAGGGAATCCAGGACAGATAAACCCCTCAGGACCAATAATGAAAGCCACAATACCAGAAGGAGAAGGGGAAGGTCAGGGAGAAAGGGGGAATCAATCACAATAATTGACATATAACACCCTCTCAGGGGTAGGAACAATAGAAAAGTGGGTGAAGGGAGACAGTGGTCAGTGTAAGACATTAAAAAATAATAATTTATAAATTATTAAGGGAGCATGAGGAAGGAAGGGGTGGGGGAATGAGCTGATAGCAAGGGCTCAAGTAGAAAGAAAATGTTTTGAAAATGATAATGGCAACATACGTACACATGTGCTTGACACAATCGATATATGTATATATGTATGGATTGTTATAAGAACTGTAAGAGCCCCCCAAAATTATTTATTTATAAAACAGCACTCAGATTGTATTAGGACTCACCCTACTCCAGTATAACCCCCATGTTAAATTAACTAATGACATTTTCAGACAGGCTCGCCTTCTGAAGTATTAGAAAATAAAAGGCTCACTGCTATCAAGTCCATTCTGACTCATAGGTTAGAGTAGAACTGTCCCTGTGGCTTTTCCAGTCTGTAGCTTTCTATGAATGTAGAGAGCCTCATCTTTCTCCCTCACAGCAACTGGTGGTTTTGAACTGCTTACCATGGGTTAGGAGCCCGATGGGAAACCCACTATACCACCAGGGCTCCATCAAAGTACAGAGGTCCAGATTTCAAAATCAATTGGGAAGGACAGGGTGAGGACAGAGGGAAATCATTCAATCCACATCAAGCAACAAAAACGGAATCCTGGAGAAAGGGTCCTAACAAGAGAATGAGAGGGCATCGTTTTTGCCTGGGAGATTACTTGAAATTTTCCCCAAAGGAATAGTACTGCGGATGAAGCGGTGTATTTCATTGTCCTCTGTGATGCCACGGGATTACTGATGAGTAATGGCACTGCCCACAGGGGTAAATGGGAGGCTAAACCGTAGCGTTAGTGCTGTCCAGACAGAAACTCAGCAGAAAGATGTCCCATTGACCGAGGACCTTGACTACCTGATTCAAATGCTGGTGTGTTCACGCAGGAACCGTGTGATCCTAGGCGAGTCTTTAAAATTGTATCTATGGTGGTGGTTATTTCTCGGAAGCTGAGTTTTATCATCTAAGAAATTATATCTTTGTTTTAAAGATTGTTTCACCCTACTTCATGTTGCTGTTACCCTTTGCCATTGAGTCAGCTCTGCCTCATGAAGACCCTTGTACAGCAGAATGGAAAGTTTGCTCATCGTTGGTATACTCACTGGTAGGGTCCCGTCCATTGTTGGGGTTGCCTTCCAACCTAGGGGGTCATCTCCCAGCCCGGCTTATAGGACATAATATTCTGGAGTGATCCATAGGGTTGACTAGTTTTCCAATGACTTAAAATGAAAAGGGCCTATCCCAATGGATCCTACTGGCATCAAAAGGATAAAAGAATACTGTGCACAACTCTGCAGTAGCCCTGGAGGCTGAGTGCCATGTGTTGGGCTGCCAACCGCAAGTTCAAAGCCACCAGTCGCTCTGCAGAGAAAAGAGGAAGCATTCTACTCCTGTAAAGAATTCCAGAAAACCCACAGGGGTGGGGGAGGGAGGGCAACTGTACTCTGTCCTAGAGGGTCACCGTGAGTCGTAAATTACTCAAGGACAGTGAGCTTGGTTTAATTTTCCAAAATAGATCACCAGACATTTCTTCTTAATTTTTTGTAGTCTGGAAACTGGTGAGGCCTGCCCCAGTGGGTAACGGTATTTGATATGCTAGTGTCATGCTTTCCAGTGTCTTAACAACACACAGACCCCTGCAGAACAACAAATCGGCAGACAGATGGTGGACCTGCACCACAGTAAATGTTAGATGAGATAACTTCTTACACATAGTAGATTTTCAACCAAATGCTTCTTTGCTATATAAAGACACAGATTGGCAGGCAGAAATAACAACAGAGAGTCAGCCAAGTGATGATGATAGATACATACATACATACATACATACATAGACACATAGATAGATGATTGATAGATGATAGATAGATAGATAGATAGATAGATAGATAGATAGATAGATAGATAGGTAGATAGATAGATAGATAGATAGATAGATAGATAGATAGATAGATAGATAGATAGATAGAAGATAGAGTAATTTCACATCAAAGTAGAGGAGATGAGAGCAGGCACTTCATTCACCTTGTTCACTGACATAACCCAGCACAGCGGCTGGCACAGAATAGCTGTTCATCCATCTCTATGAATTTGTGGTCTGGTTTGACTGAATGGTACCAGAACACGGTGGAAAGGCTCCATACAAAGAAAGAACAGATGTCACCAGCGCTGTTCCAAATGCTTTGGGAGAAAGGAAGCAGGGCAATAGGCCTAAGAGCAGGAAGCCCATTCTATTTCCCTCATCCAGGTCACAGAAGAGGTGGCTGAGGGGTCTTTACCCAGGCACTGAGTCGTCGCAGCAGGGGCTCCACAGCACGCTGGAAGGGTTGGAAAATGGTCAGAGAATGGGAGATTTGGGATTCAGATTTCTAATAACAAGGCCTTTCTGATGGTAACAAGGCCCCATGCATAACCAAAGTGGGTGTGGTGAGACCCCGTGCCACAAGTTGACGGTGATTAACAGGTGATGAACCTGAAAAACTCGCATGCTGCATGCATTCATTACCTCTCATAGGCAAGGTCATTTCCTCCTCAGAGCCAAGCTCCCAGTCAGCATCTTTGTCCTCCCTTTACAGATGGTGAGGTTGGGGCTCGGAGAGGTCAAGTTACAGGGAAAGACAAGGAAGGCACAGGGCTGAGTTTCAAGCCACGGAAGTCTGACTGGACACGATTCTGGCCTTTCCCCTACTCACCTGCTGTCCATTGACTTCACTGACGGGAAGTTCTTCAAACGTTGCTGCAGTGTTGGCTCTCAAGATGCCTGGTGAGCTAGACAGGCATAGGGACTCTGCAGAAGTTCTAAGAGATTACTGCCGGGCAGGCTCTTTTACCTTCCCCATCCAGAGAAGGGGTATTCTGCTCCCCAAAATGTCACATATGTGCCTGCTCTGCCAACTTCTGCAAGGCACTTGGAGTTGCTAAGGCATCAATCGTCCACCAACTGCAGTGCTAAATGCCATCCAGGCACTTTGCAAGGGATCCATGACTGTCACCATTCTGTTCCTTTTATGCATCATGCCCTATTCTGCCCAGGCAGAGCTAACTGATTGATAAATAAGAGCACAGCCCACAGCTAGCTTTCACCCCTCTTGGACCACTTGTTTCTCAGAGGCTGAGGCAGAGTGATAGGGGAAAGGGTGGGGGTGGGGGCAGATATTTATGCTTCTAAGACCTGCTCACAGCTCACGGTCATGTTTGTCCAGTCTGCCTGATCAACCTGTACCAAACTTGCTCTTCTTGGGTTTTATTGACACCTCTCTGTTGCCACTGGAAGGAGCCCGGATGGCCCAGTGAGTTCAGGATTGGGATGCTAACAGAAAAAGAGGCAATTCAGACTGCCAGGCACCCTGTGGGGGAATGATGACGCAATTCGTTCCTGGTCTGACTGACAGTCTCCGAGACTTTTAGGAATAGTTCTACTCTGTCCTGTAGGATTGCCACAAATCAACTTGATCACAGTGGGTTTGGAGTATTGAGGGAGGTTGTTTTGCTTTATTTTGTTTTGTTGTGGTTGATGGCCATTGGATATCTTGCCCTGGCACAAGTAGATACAGTCACCCACTGAATGGTCAACCTCCTCCAGCATGCATGGGTATCTTCATTCCCTGTTCGACTTACCACAAACTTGGTGACGTAAAGTCCCAGACATTCAGTTTCTCAACTGTCGTATTTTCTCACGTCTGTCTCTCACCAAACATGCATGTGGAGGCCAGAATCTGAAAGCAAGGTGTCAATCGGGGATTAGTTCCTTCTGGAAGCTCTGAAAGGATTGGGGGCTCTCCCCTAGCTCCAGGCTGTGTCTGTAGACACATCATCACTTTCCAGTCTGTGACTCCATCTTCATGTGGCATTCCCCTGTGTCTCTATGTACCTTCTTTTCTTGCTCATAAGGCCATCTACCCACGATGGCATTGAAATCCCACTCTAAGCCAATATGACCTCAGCTCATGCTATTTACCTTACTTACATCCACAAAGGCCCTTATTCAAAACAGGAGAACTCTCAGTTTTCAGGTAGAGTGGAGAAGGACATGGGAAGTGGAGGAGAATAAGGAGGGACCATTTAACTAACACACTACCCTGGCCTATGCCTCTCTTCCTTCATGCGAAGAGCATGCTAGCCACCCCAAGTTTATCACTGAGCTACGGAGTCACTTGGATAAAATGGAGAGAGGTTTCAGAGGCACAGACTAGTTCAGGAAAGAGACCCTCAGGCGAGTCTTTTGGAACCAGCACTGAAATTCCAGGTTTGGTTTATTTGCATCTGAACATTCGGGAATTTCTACTTCCGGTAATTGTGAGCTAGCATGGGACCATCGGGTTCTCCTGAAAACAACTAGAGTAGCTAAGCAAAAGATATGGCAACTACCTATTCTGAAGGCATGAAAGAGCTCCCGAGAAAGCAAAGACATGAGGGGATCAGACCCCAGAGAGACGAGAAACTCCGAGATAAGTCAGAATTTGGCATCACTTTTTTCCTCATGACATTTGGCAGTTCCCCGGTGATGACTGAGACTGAAAAGTTGGACCGACCCACCCCACCCCCCAAAAAAAATCTTAGGCCTTCCTTTATTTTTCCAGAACAAAATACTACAAACTATTCTTCGTTGTTAGTCAACCCCAGTGCATGACAAGCCTATATGTGCAAGGTAGGACTGCCCAGTGGGGTTTCCAAAGACCTTTCAGAAGCTGATGTTCAGGCCTGTCTTCTGAGATTTGAAGCACCAACCTTCCAACAAGTAGTAGAGCATCTAATCATTTGTGTCATCCAGAGGCACACTAGCACACACTGGGGTAACTTAAAACAGCAGCAGTATATTTTCTCTCCATTCAGGAGACCAGAAGTCCACCTCTGTCCTAGATTCTGTTATCATTGGAAATATTGAATCTTTAGAGTTTCATCGCATTCTCCCTGTGTGTCTCTGTGACTGTATCTAAAATTCCCTCTCCATTGGATGACACTAGTCATGGAATGAGGGACCACCTTAAAATATTATGATCACATCCCAACTTGATTACATCTGCAAAGATCTTATTTCCAAATAAGATCTTACAGGTACCAGCAGTGAAAATTTGTATCTATCCCTTGCATTTCTACGCAATGTAGCTTCAAAGGACAAAAACTGAGTTTCAGAGCCCACTGAACAGGAAAATCTCTGGAGAGCAATCCAGCCTTCGCGTTGACATCTTTGAATGATTCTATCCCAGGAGTTAGAAGAACAAGTTCCAGACCAGGTTCACAAAGTCTCAGCCCAGTCCTTAAATCATCTGGGCACCCACTGTCACCAGCAGTTGGCGCACAGAATCTCTTGGTAAAGAGCTTAGACTTCAGAACTGAAATTATCTGTAAGCTCTACCATGGACAGTTGTACAAATCATTTCCTTACCCATTTTTCCCCTAGTGATCTTCTCCTAACATGTGAGAAGAACCTAAGCTCCAAGAATACAGTAATCACTCGGAAACAGAAGATGAGAAATGTGGATAAAGCAGCACATTGGAAGTCAGAAGGACTGGGAACTGGCCCCAGTTCTGCCACAGCCACAGTGTGTAATGCTGAGCTAATCACTTGGCATTTCTGGACTTTGGTTTATTAAACCAGGGGGTTGGATGAAAATCTCTAGGCCCACTGACAACTCCAAATTCTGTTATGGATCTGTAAAATCAGATGATAGATAGATAGTTTTGAGTCTTTTTATTAAGAGTTTCCTTTGGTAAAAGGTCTCTAGAACTGTGTTAGTCTGGGTAGACTAGAGAAACAAATTCATAGAAACTCATGTGCATAAGAGAGATTTTATATAAGGGGTAATTATACATTAAGAAAACATCCAACCCAGTCCAGATCAAGCCCATAAGTCTGATATTAGCCCAAATGGCCGATATTAATATATAAAGTCCTTTTCAGACTCATGAAACACATGCAATGACACCAAATGCAGGATGATCATAGGCCAGTGGGTAGAAAACCTTTGGATCTAGTGGCATTGTAAGCATCTCAGCACTGGCAGGGGGTCTCCATGTGGCTTTTCCAGCTTCCAGGGCTGCATCAGGGTGGTTCCATGTGGCTTCTCCTCAGGGATGTCTCACAAGGAGTCAGCAAAGAGCAAAAGTATCTTTTGTTTCCAAGAAAGAAAATACAGAAGTTCCCAGAATTCTCAAGAGAAGGCCATAGCCACACAGAGGCCTCATTGACTATGATCCAATTGACAGACTAGACTCCACCCCTTCACTCTTAACCCTTTCAAGTCCCAAATTGATGCCAGATTATGTAACTACCACAAGGACCAAAAAGACATCAGATAGCAGTGAGAAGAAATATAGCCGTATTTCTGCTTCCCTTAACAGACTAGACTCCACCCCTTGAATCTTAATCCTCTCAAGTTCCAAATTGACATCAGATTACATAACTACCATAAGGACCAAATAGCCATTACACAGCAGTGGGAAGAAATGTAGCCATATTTCTGCTTCAGTTGAGGAGCTGGGAGGTGAAAATTATTCTCCCATAAATAGAGCCAAGAAATAGGTAGGGTGACCAGAACCCTACCGTGTCTTCCCACTCCTTTTATACCCCATAACAGAGCTGTCTCCTCCGTCAGCTACAGAGGGCTCAGGGCCAGTGAAGGAGGAGGAAGAGGTGCCAACGGAATCCAAAAAGCCTCCCCAGCTGACTGTAGCAACAAAAAGCACTTCCCTCAAATCCGTACCTTCCCCCTCATGAACCCATGGAATGCCCAAAAGTTGTCTTTGGAATTGGACTTCCCTCTCTGTTCCTATACACAGTAGGATGTAGATTGCCTGGGTTGATTCTGCCACCTTATCCCTATGTGATCTTCAACAAGTCACTTAACCTCTCGGTGCCTCGTTCTCCTCAACTGGCGGGAAGTAGTACTAATAGCACCTGTTTCGTCGTGTTGTGAAAAAATTAATGAGTGCATGAATAACGACTGGTCTTTATGGTACAAATACTGTAACCGTTCTGCTTAAAGGTGTTATGTTGCCCTTAACTTGGGCAGATGAAGCGCTTCTGGCTAAGGACGTACAATTCCTCCCTTGGCTCTTAGTTATTCCGTGGTATACATTTAGCCTATGTTTTTCTGAGGTCTTCTTGCTCCTCTGAGTGACAATCCTTTATCAGCTCTCGCTCTAGTCAACAAGAAACATTTCCGCTTGATCATGGTCAGTGGGGGTAGCCTGACTTCCAAAAGGCAACCTTCTGTTCATTAATCTGCCTGGCGACAGGTTGGGCCACGGTCTTTTGTTCTGTAGATTTCTAGTGTAAGGTCAATGGCAGTCCTCAACGGCTTTCAAGAAGGAGCCCTGATAGTACAAGAGCTGTGCACTCCTCTGTTAATGAAAAGGTGGTTTGAGCCCTCCCATTGGTTCCGTGGGAGAAGACCTGGAGATCTGCTTCAGAACAGATGACAGCCAAGGGACTCCTAGTAAGATGGATTAGGCCATTGAATTACCCAGACACTGTACAACAATGACCGTGGAAATAGGTGCCGAGCGAAGACAGCTGATGGTGCCCGGCTATCAAAAGAGATAGTGTCTGGGGTCTTAAAGGCTTGAAGGTGAACAAGCGGCCATCTAGCTCAGAAGCAAAAAAGCCCACATGGAAGAAGCACACCAGTCAGTGCGATCACGAGGTGCCAAAGGGACCAGGTATAAGGCATCATGCAAAAAAAAAAAAGATATATATATATGTATATGTGTGTGTGTGTGTGTGTGTGTATCATATTAAATGAAGGGGGAAGAGCAGAGTGGAGACCCAAGGCTCAAGTGTAGGCCACTGGAGATCCCCTCATAGAGGGGTTCAGGAGAGGAGATGGGTCAATGAGGGTGCGAGGTAGTACCGATGAAGAACACAGCTTTCCCCCAGATCCTGGATGCTTCCTCCCCCCAACTACCATGATCCAAATTCTACCTTGCAGGACTGGATAGGGCAGAGGTTGTACACTGGTGCATATGGGGGCTGGAGGTACAGGGAATCCAGGGTGGATGATACCTTTAGGACCAAGGGTGTGAGGGGCGATGCTGGGAGAGTGGAGGGTGAGTGGGTTGGAAAGGGGGAACTGATTACAAGGATCCACATGTGACCTCCTCCCTGGGAGATGGACGGCAGAGAGGGGGGGGGGGGAAGGGAGACTCCGGAAAGGGCAAGATATGACAAAATAACAATGTATAAATTACCAAGGGTACATGAGGGAGTGGGGAGCGGGGAGGGAGGGGAAAAAAGGAGGACCTGATGCAAAGGACTTAAGTGGAGAGCAAATGCTTTGAGAATGATTGGGGCAGGGAATGTGCGGATGTGCTTTATACAATTGATGTATGTATATGTATGGATTGTGATAAGAGTTGTATGAGCTCCTAATAAAATGTAAAAAAAGAAAAGGAAAAAAAAAGAAAATGATTAGGGCAAAGAATGTACAGATGTGCTTTATACAATTGATGTATGTATATGTATGGATTGTGATAAGAATTGTATGAGCCCCTGATAAAATGTTTCATAAAAAAAAAAGAAATAGGTGCTGAGGATAATCCTGAACCTCTGAGTTTCAAAGGAAAGGATTAAAAAGTGGATTGAATACCAACAAGGAGAAACTGAGTGATAACAGCAAACAAGGAGACAAAGGGAACAAAATTGTCAACTGGGCTGACACAACAGCTCCATTTTGAACGTTGGCAAGCAGCCCTCCAATTGATACAGCAACCTGATAATCAACTCGGTTTGCCCAGGACTGCACCAGTGCCCATGCCAGTAACTGGTGCCTAACAAGGTGTGATATATCCCTTATACCCCAGCCCAATCTAGTAATCAGAAGAGAAGTCAGCTCCCGCCCACACACACCCAGAAACACCCTCATGGATCAGGGGCCAGTTACAAGCCACATCTGCATTTTAACACACACACACCATTGGCTTCCACAGTCTAGCAGAACACTCAGTGCTTGCTAGATCCACAGTAACTCCATCTGGGCTATCAGGATCCTCTTCCCGGACCAAATGCCCTGCTCTAGCTCCCACTCCTGTGACCTCAGCTAGTAGAGCCTCCTGACATATACAGAGTGCTCTGTATCACCACCATCACCGCCACCACCCCATCAACCCCATGGCCAACAGCACCACTGTCTGAGTGCCCATCCCTTCAGTTTTCTCTTTTCTTTTATCTTTCCTTGTTTTGCTTTTCTCGTTTCATTTATTCCTTACTTCATTTCTTTTTCCCTGCCTGGTTTTAAACACTGCTTTGCTCTCTTATTTTTCCCCTTTTTATCCTTTTAAGTTATTTTCTTTATTCTCATAGTTCAATTCTTGTCCACTTGTTCTTTTAATTAATTGTTTTATTTTGTTTTATTGCTGTTGATTGTTTTTCTTCTCTGTTCTTTATATTTATCTATTTTTCTTTTCTTGTGTCCTACGCAGTGGGACATAGCAAATGTGCCCAGACTGCTCAACCACACCCATAGTTTATGCAATCCCACCTGACCACCAATAACAACCAAACCAGCCCACTCCTCCATCAGCTGCTGTGCATTAACAGCAGAGAACAGCATGAACAGTATAAGTCTATAGAGACAATCACTGGACTAATGGTTCCTTGGAGGTATGGAAGAGGAGGTTGCTGGGAAATAAGTTAATCATCATGGGTATAAGAATGAAGAAAATGTTATAACACTGATTGTGGTGAAGATTCTACAACTCTTCTTGATATAACTGACCTATTGAATTGTATAATTTGTGGATTGCATGCCAATAAAAGGATTGGAGAAAAATAGTTTATTTGTGATCAGGATTCCAGGGCAGGAAGAAACAACAAAAGGCACAGAGAAAAGTGTCAAAGAATTGTTGAAAGAAAATGTCTCCAACATCATGAAAGATGATAGAAATTCAAGAATCTCAACAAAGAAAATCGCCATAACCTATCATTACCAAACTTTCTAAAACCAAAGACAAGGAAAGAATGCTGAAAATAACATGGGAACAAATGAAAATTACCTATGAGAGAAAATCAATCATCCTAAACTCTCATTTTGCAGCAGAAACTATGCAGGCCATAAAGTGATGAGATGACATATGTAAAACTCAGAGGGGAAAAAATTGCCAATCAAGAATTATAAGTTCTTCAAACTCAACAGCAAAATTAGCACATTTCCAGATAAACAGAAATTAGGGGACTATGTGAAAATAAGATCAACCTTACAAAAAACACTAAAGGGGGCGTTCTTTGGACAGACAACCACCAGTAGCAGAAAACAATCTGAGATTAACATGCATGACATCATCATGCAAAAACCAATCCCGCTCTAGAATTATCCAAAGTAAAATAAACGTACAAGACTGAATACAGGAAATCAGCAATATCAATTTGTAAACAAAGACAACAAATCAAAACTATGGAATAAATAATGTACCTACCTTCCTAATAAAAAGGAAGTCAAGATGATTTCAAGATAAAACCATTTGAGAAGAAAAAAATAATGGGGTTACTTCAAAGAAAATCAATTAAATAGGCCATCCAAAAATAATAAAAATATATAATGTAATAATGAGGGTTCCAGGGAGGCAGGGTCGGGGAGGGAAGGGATAAAGGGGAGCTGATATTAAAGAGTTCAAAATGAAAGAATGTTTTGAAACTGATGGTGGCAGAAATTGTATAATTATGCTTGATCTAATTCAATTATGGATTGTTATAATATCTATAGGAACTCCAAATAAAATGATTAGTAATTTCTTTAAAAATCATATTTTAGTAAACACTAAAACAACTGCAATGAAGGAATGATACAAATATTCATAAACAAAATGAACACGGCAGAAAAATTTATATAAAATATAGAAACCAACAACAATACAAAAATAGGCCAAATGGTAGCAATGGATTCATACCTACAGACAATTGCAGCGAATGCAAATGGACTAAATACACCAGTTAAAAAAAACAAAGAATAGCAGTATTGGTAAGAGAAGATGGCCCCTCAACAGGAGAGAGATCTTAGACACAAAGACAAAAATACAATAAAAAAACAAAAGATGAGGGATAGTATCTAACAGCCTAATGGGCATAAGAAAAGAGCAGAAGTGGCAATTCTACTTTCTGATTAAGTCAATTTAAGACACCCCCCTAAAAAAACAGCATAAGATATAAGGGAGTAATTGTATGATGACTAAAGACTAGTAGAATTAGAGGTAGACATAATAAATATCGATGGCCCAAGGAAAGAACACCAAAATGCATAAACCAAACTTTACCAGAATTGAAAAGAGAAAAATGGGACTTCATGTGTTAGTCTGGATACTTTAGAGAAACAAATCCACCGAAACTCATGTATAAGAGAAAGTTTTATATAAAGGTTAAGTGCACATCAAGAAAACATCCCAACCCAGTGCTGCTCAAGCCCACAAGTCCAACATTAACCCATATGTCCAACACCAATCTACAAAGTCCTCCTCCATCTCACAAAACACACACAATGATGCCGACTGCAGGAGGAAAGCCGAATCAGTGAATGTGTAAGCATCTCAGCGCTGGCAGGGGTCTTCCCATGGCTGCTCCAGCCCCCAGGGCTGCATTGGGGTAGGTCTATGTGGCTTTTCCTCAGGGATGTCCTGCAGGAAGTTAGCCTTGCCAGCTAAAGCAGGGAACTGGCTAAGGCAGATTCACCCTGGTCCAACTGTCAGAAAGCAAGAGACCTGAGAACTCAAAAGGCGAGGCTCACCGAGCCATTTACCCCTCTACTCTTCAATTAACCCCACATGTTTATCAGCCAGGTTGGCACAATAAACTAACTACCTCACTCCACAATAACAGTAGCAGATTTTAACACACTATTTAGTGGAGGACAGAACAGCATAGACACAGAAGAACTAAAGACAACCAATCAACTTTACCTCATAGACACACATATAGCTAAGGAGTAACTATGGTTATGGATAGGGGTCAGGTTATGTTTAAGTTAGGATTATTTTAGGGTACAAAAGAGGCTCCAACCTCAAAATGGTACAACCACTTTGGAAAACATTACCGTGCTTTCTTTAAAAGTTAGAAATACAAATACCATATGACCAGCAATACCAATCATTGATGTGCATCCTAAACAAACGAGAGCTGTACATGATCAGTTATATGCACATCCATGTTTGTCACAGCACAGATCAAAACACAAGAGAGACCAAAGACCTAAATGTAAACTCTGAAGATCCTCAAAGAAAAAAATGGGGACAAACTTAAGGACACTAAAACATGACGAAGCTAGAAGACATCGCATTTAGTGAAATTTGTCACAAAAGAGCAAATACTATAGGCGATCACCATTATTAAAAGTCAAGAAACATTTTCCACTTAACACAGAAACATCCTTTGATGGTTACTGGGTGTGTAGGAAGTAACCATGACTACCTATTAACCATAGTTACCATATTAATTTGTGTGAGGGGAAAGTAATAGGCTATAAGGGAATGTTAACCAAAAATTTACGCAAGCAAAGAAAGGCTCTGAGAGGAAGGAGTACAAGAGTTCACGGATGCTGGGGACACTCCTAAAGATCCACAAACAGACCTGCAACTGCTTGTAGGCTTTTCTTTTTGTTGTTATTAGATTTTTGTTGTTGTTGTTGTTGTTATAGTTTTGGCTTTTTTGTTGTTGTTTTCTTTTGTTGTTTTGTTTAGTCAGTCTTGTTTTTGTGCTTATCACTGTCTCTGCATGTCTAGCTACATAAGATAGATGGAATAAACACTCCAGAGGAGAAAATAACTGGACCAGCTGTCCGGGTGACACAGGAGAGGGGAAGGCGGGGAAAAGGAAGGGAGGATTCAACCAACTCAGGGACAAAGGAACAAGTGATTTAAAATTGATGGCAAGGAGGGTGTAGGATGCCTGGTAGGGCCTGATCAAGGGAAATGTAGCCAAGAGGAATTACTGAAACCTGAATGAAGGCTAAACGTGATAGTGGGACAAGAGGAAAGTAAAAGGAAATAGAGGAAAGAACTAGGAGACAAAGGGCATTTATAGAGGTCTAAATACTGGTATGTACATATATAAATATATTTTTATATAATAGGGACATAGATCTATGTCCATATATTTATATGTTAAGTATTAAGGCAACAGATGCACATTGGGTCTCTACTCAAGTACTCCCTCAATGCTAGAACACTTTGTTCTAATAACCTGGCATTCTGTGATGCTCACCTTCCCTATACAATCACTGAAGAAAAAACATGTGCATAGCAAATGTGGTGAAGAAAGTTGATGGTGCCTGGCTATCAAAAGATGTAGCATCTGGAGTCTTAAAGGCTTGAAGTTAGACAAGCAGTCATCTAGCTGAGAAGCAACAAAGCCCACATGGAAGAAGCACACCAGTCTGTGTGATCATGAGGTGTAGATGGGATCAGGTATCAGGGCATCAAAGACCCAGAACTAAAAAAAAAAAAAAACAAGAAGGCATAAAAGAATGGGAAATGGGCAGAAGGGGGATGGTCGATGTTATATTGTGAAGATGAGATCAATAGCAGGAAACACAATGTGTACGAATTATTGAATGGAAATCTGATTATATCTATAAACCTTCACTCAATTCAAAGTAATACTTTGTCCAAACTATTTTATTAAGAGTTAATCCAAACAGCATACCACCGCGTAGTTCAAGCGTATCAATCAGTGTTGTACAATAGCTACCACAATCAGTTCCAAACATTTTCTTCCTTATTGAACTCCTTGGTATCAGCTCCCCATGACTCCTCCCCACCACCCCTGCCATAACCCCCAGGGACCCTTATTCTAGTTGTTCACCTAGCTATAGTTCGCCCATCCTGGGTTTCATATACTGAAAAACATAGAAAAACACATAACAGAATCAAGAAGGCTACCAACAATGACAAAATACAACAGAGACAATCCCAGAATGAAAAAAGCTACGGAAAATATGAAAAACCAGATCAAGCAGAAAGTGTATCAGAAGGGAGATCAAGTGGCAAGGATTTATCCATTCAAGTGAGATTGATCCTTTTCATCTGCTAGTGTCATCTCAATACTCTCGGTCTGATAATCAGGCTATTCCCATCCCTCAATTTTGGTGGGAGGGAAATCACCAGAGACTTAGTCCCTGCATAGATCCTGCAAATGTATTTTGGGCTGTCACTGTAAATCCATAGCCTTCTGCTCACCATAATCTGACCATTTAAACTCTGACACTTTTCCCTCCTTCGGATTTGGATTGTATAATTTACAATCCTTGGATCACAGGTGTTGATGTGCTTCTTCAATGTGGGCTTAGTTGATGTCTCACTTAGATGGCTGCTTGTTTGAAAATAAAACTTGAAGACCCCAAACCCTAACCTTTCTGATAGCCAGGCACCATCTAATTTCTTAAATTCTTCACCACACTTAGTAATAAGGCTTTGTTTTTTTTAAGACGCCACCTCTGTCATTTTGTCTTCAGTATTTCCTCACTTAAATGTCTTCATTTTAAAATTTTTTCAGAAGAATCAGAATGTTTTTCCCTTTTCCTTTAAAAATAAATGTTGTGTTGCTCACAGACACACCAAAAGTCTGCTCAGCCACATGAGGTCACTTTGAGTCAAAATGTGGCCTGATGGGATCCACCAACAATAAAATAGCTACCAACCCGCAGAACGAAATGAGCCAGGATACTCCAGCAGACTCATTAGCGTCCCATATAAGACACTTGAAAGAAGAACTAGCGTATATCCCAATCACCCCTCTCCACCTTTCCACCTTTCCATACCATTCCTCTCCACTCCTTGTTATACCCTCCAGGGGATATGGGTTCCTTCCAAAGCCAGTTTTCAATATCCTTCTTGATAAATCCCCCAACATCTCATTTTAGTAGGAGTGATTGGCTCTATAGTCCTAGAGCTTTAGTTGAAACAGTTCGGTTCTGCTTTAATATCCTTTTGAGAGAGAGTGTGTTCATGAGTAAAGAGCACCTGCTTAATATAAGTACTTAAGTGGATGCAGCCTGCGAATCTCCCTGGACAACAGTAATGCCTCCCAGTGGTCCAGGCTGGGTAAAGATGGATATTTCTGTCTTGGTGTGAGGCCAGTGCCTTGCCAGCAGAAGCAGGCTGTAAGGGGCATGGGAGCTGATGCTAAATCTGCATGGGAATATTTTCCACCACCTGCCTGCGAATTTCTCTGAGAGGCTGAGTTCCTTATCCTCTTTAAACCCTTGTCGTCTCATCCAGAGGAGCTTGTCGGGCCAGAGGGTCTCTGTGTGGTTCCTCAGGTGTGGCCGACTGCTTTCCCAAGAACTTTCTTCAGCAGATTCCCTGCCATGGTTCAAGGCAGCTCCCAAGCCTGTGTCCACAGACACTGTGGGCCGTTCTTCGTCATCCTAAGGTTCAGATGCCTTCCTAGACTATCAATAATCTTAGGTTCAAATCAGCCACGCTCCAGTGAATTCTGTACTTCTCTAGACCTCAGTTTCCAGCTGCAAAATGGAAATATGAACCCCTTCCTTATAGTGGGCTGAGTGCCATGGGATATTGTACACAAAACATGTACCATGTGTTTGAATGCAAGATCCTCTGTTTGGAGAGACGACTTTATTGGGAGAAATAGACACAGACTCACACACATTTCTTCCCATCTGCTTTGAATTAAATTGTATCCCCCAAACATGTAGAATCCTCACGTGTATAGCAATGGGTGTAATCCTATTCTATTAAAACAGTTAAATAGGGTATATCCTACACCTAACCTCTCCTGGGTTATATATGTATTTTAAAGAGAGATTAGACATAGAAGTAAGCACAATTGAAGTAAGATAGATAGTGCTTGATTGCCAAAAACCAAGGAACACCAGAGCAAGAGCAACAGAAAATGACAAGGACCTTTTCCCTTAGCCAACTGAGAGCTCTTCTGGAAGAGCTGGTGCCTGGCAGTCAAACATCTACTTGTGATATTTCTGTTAAAAGAGCATTAGGAAACCAAGGTGCCAGTTTTCTCTGAAATCTCACCTGTAGGTAGGGTATGTGGATTTTCTCTTAGAAATTAAGATTTGATTTTAGAGGCCAATAGGAAACTAAACAAGGGTTCATCGAGGGAAGAAACTAATGACAGATTTTCCTAACTATATATATTTGCCAGTAATCCTAAAATTTTATATGATATGTAAACTGTATGAGATATTGAGTCCTGCTCTTTTTTAATTTTAATAAATCATTTTGGGGGGCTCTTATAAATCTTTTTGTTTTTTAAATAATTTTCTTGGGGGCTTGTACAACTCTTATAACAATCCATACAACACTTGTATCAAGCACATTTGTACATATGTTGCCATCGTCATTTTCAAAATGCTTTCTTTATTTTTGAGCGCTTGGTACCAGCTCCTCTTCTCTCTTATCTTACAAATCTAACTGGTTCAAGGGGAGCACTATCTGCCAAGAGATGATAGATAAGAGAAAACGGATCGATGCAGTGGAGGCAAGGGATCCCTGCAGCATAGATGTTCTAAAGGCCCAGAACTTTATTCCAGGCAGCTTTAAATGCCCTTCCTGCCACATAGCAAGAAACTCACAACAAATTTACACAAAGGGACAATTTTACAATTATTTGAGGGTATGCAAAGAAACATTAATACATCCGCCAAACTGTTCATAGACAGGAGGGGAGGACAAGGTTGGTAACGTGAGGTAACTGATAAGTTTGCAGGCGGCTGCTTCTGCAGCCTTGCCAGGGAACATGAGGCAACGTGTCTGTTTTGTCTCAGGCAGAGTGGCAGGCCAGCTGCTGCTTCAGCAGCTCCCTAGGATGAGCTGTCAGCATGTTCCCACCGGTCTTGAACTGTGGAAGGTGGTGGTCCTGTCCCATTGGCTTAAGGAGAAAATGGGTTTTTCCCCACAGTCAATAAATAATTGCAAATCTACCAGCAACTTTTATAAACTCTCAATAATTAAAAAATCAATTTTGATGAATATTTGATGAAAAGCAATTTTCTCTATAACGACAGAGAAAAGAATCTCTTTTGTATATTAGCTTTGTGGTCTCACTATCAAAATATTATCACAATAAATCAAAGAACACACGGTTGCAAAATTATAGGAGAAAAAACATGAGTGTTCCTAAAAGTTCATAAAAATAGCATGTTTCATATGATCCTGCTGTGATTGTTGGTAGGTGCCACCTAGTTGGTTCTGACTCATAGCAGCCCTTTGTACAACAGAACCAAACACCGCCAAGCCCTAGACCATCCTCACAAGTGTGCTGATGTTTGGACCCATCGCTGCAGGAACTATGTCGGTCCATCTTATTGAGGGCCTTCCTCTTTTTCTCTGACCCTCCCCTTTAATAATCAAGGTGTCCTTCTCCAGGGACTAGTCTCTCAAGATAACATGTCCAAAGTACATGAGATGGAGTCTTACCTCCAAAGAGCAGTCTGACTGTACTTCTTTCACGACAAATTTGTTTGTTCTTTTGGCAGTCGATGGTATTTTTCACCAGCGCCATAGTTGATATGCATTGATTTTTTTTTTCAGCCTTCCTTACTCAGTGTTCAGCCTGGTTATGAGGTGATTGAAAATACCAAGGCTCGGATCAAGCACACCTTATTCCTCAAAATGACATCCTTGTTTTTCAACACTCTAATGAGGTGTTGTGCAGCAGTGCAATACAATACACGCAATGAATGCATCTTCTCATCTCTGGACTGCTGCTTCTATGAGCATTGCTTGTGGAGCCAAGCAAGACAAAATCCTTGACAACTGCCATCTTCTCTCCATTTATCCTGTAACCTACTGGTCCAGTCGTGAGGATTTCTTTTTTCTGTTCATTGAGTTGTGATCCATTATGAAGACTGCGATCCTTGATCTTCATAAGCAAATGCCTAAGTCCTCCTCCCTTTAAGCAAACTAAGTTGTGTCATCTGAATATCACAAGTTATTAATAAACTTTCCTCTAATCCTGATGCCAAGTTCTTCTTCATATGATCCTATATAGAGAAAATCCCAAAATTTCTGGAACTAATAGAGAACTTTAGCAAAGATTCAAAAATATAAGGTCATCTAACAGAAATCATTTGACTTTTTAAATTTTTACCATTGCCTAATTTAATGGCACTATCCACAGAATGGCCTTATGTCCCAGGGAGATTATTGATGATGTTCTCTCACATAAAATGACAATGATGTCTCTAAGGTGAACCAGAAACATATATAAACCATGGATATAGGAATGGATTGGGGGCTCACGCTTAATCCTAGCCCAAATCTAAGAACAATTCGTTCTTACGATATGGCCCTCTTTGATGCTTGTCTTCATGAAGAGATCACTGAAAATATAGCTGCTACAGCAAAGTGTGATGAAGAAACTAGATGGCATCAGAAAGAAGAGCGTCTGGGATCTTAAAGGCTCATCTTCAAACAAGCAGGCATTTCAGCCATTTAAGTGAGTATCAACTAAGTTCACATGGAAGAAGCACACCAACCTGTGTGATTCTAGATTGTAAGTAATATAATCCAAATCTGAAGGCGGGAATGGTATCAGAGTTTAAATTGTGAACACTTGGTGTGCAGATGTCTATGGATGGCAACCAAAGCCCAAAATCCATTTGCAAGACCCACACCTACATTAGGCCTCCAGTGAATTCCCTCTGACCATAGTGGAGGCATGTGAATAACCTTGTTAGTAGACAGAGTATTGTAGAGACTATTAAACTTGACATAGGTTAAAATGTAACATCTAGCTTCATCCCCCCTTTGACCCATTTAGAGGTTTTTTAAAACATGAAGGGAAAATATCCATGAATCAAGCCTTGGTGACTCCCCTTTGAAATAGAGCAGGGATGTGATCAGCTGTGCCATCATACAGAGTTGATTGGAAAGTGGGTTATGGCAGAAGTGGTTAGGTTAAAATCTAACGCCTTATCATTGGATCACTCTTTTGACTCATTTTTAAGTTTTTCTCATTTTTAATATTTTCTTTTGTCTTCGACTCGGCTTTTTCTCTGTTTTATCATGGTTAGTTTTTTTTTATTATTATTCTTTGTTTTGTATGTTTTACAGTATATTAAATCCAGGATGGGTGAATGAATAGATTAATGGTTTCTTGGGGTTACAGCAGCAGAATCTGGGGGGAAATGTGGAACTAACAACAATGCGTATACGAAAGAAGGAAATGTTGTAAAATGATTTTAGAACCTTTCTTGGTGTTTCTTGATATGACCAAACTATTGAATTGTTTGATATATGGATTAGATCCCAATAAAACTGTGTATTTAGAAAATCCATTGAGCTCCTATACAGCAAAAATGAGAAATATGAAAAGAAAACCAAAGACACAATTCCATTTTCAATACTAAGAAAATAAAATGCCAGGAGTAAATCTAACGAGGGCCGTGAAGGACTTATACATAGAAACCTATAAAGCGTTTCTGAAACACATGATTAGAATACTTAATGTGCTAAGATATCAGTGCTATTTAAAGTGATCTATACATTCAATGCAATCCCAATTAAAATCCAAATAACCAAAGTACCGAATTAGAAAAATCAACTCTCAACTTTATATGGAATAGCAAGAAGCACTGAAAGCAAGGTTAAAAGAGAGAGAAAATAAAGTAAGAGAACTCACAGTTCCTAATTTCAAAACATACTATAGAGCCAGCTTCTACTCAGGAGCCCTGGTGGTGGTAGTGGGTTACCTGTGGCTAGCAGGCCAGGAGGTTAAAACCACCAACTGCTTCTAATCTTATAAAGTCTTACTGTCTCAAAGACCCCACAGAGGCAATTCTCCCCTGTCCCATAAGGTGCCTGTGAGTTGGAATCAACTTGGTAGCCCTGAGAATTTTTGAGTTTTGTATACAGCTAAGGGAAAACCACAGCATGGTACTGATATAGCCATGGACATACAAGTAAGTGATCCATAGTTGAGAGTCTAGAAATAAATCCACATCTGTGTTCCACTGGTTTTTGACAAGGATCCTAAGTTCATTTGATGGAGAGAAAAATATGTCCAATAAATGGTGCTGGCTGGAGACACTGTGTGCCCAGAAAGTGTGCCCAGTCTGTCTCATGCGCAGCGGGGTGAAGCGTGAAGGGAGTGCAACAGGGCAGCAAGGGGAGCTAAGTGACCAAGTCCTCTGGGGAATCCTGGAAATAGACTTCTGACTCGGGGGACAGGGCTTAGCCCATCATCAGAAAACATGCAAAAGGGTCAGAAGACAGATCTGTAATTATCCATTGGGTTTCTTTGTTGTTAGTTTCATTTTTCTTTTTCGTTTGCCCTTTGACTATTTATATAAGATAAGCAGGACAAACAATCCCTAGGAAAAAACAATGGGACTGGCAGTTCCTGGGGAACATGGGAGGGGAGGGGGAGTGGGAAACCAACAAAATCAGGCATAAGGGAACAACAAGAGACCTAAAATTCATGGCGAGGAGTTGTGTATACATTAATCAAGTGCAATGTATCCGAGAGAAATTACTGAGAGCCAAATGGACATGACAGTGGGATAGAAAGAAGGTGAAAGGAAATAGAGGAAAGAACTAGGAGCCAAAAGCTATTTATAGAGGTATAGCTATAGGTACGTATATATGTAAATATATTAGTTTATAATGAAGGGATAGAGGTCAATTTACATATATTTCTGTATTATTAAGATAGCAGATGAACTTTGGGCCTATAGTCAAGACCTCCCTTAATACAAGAACACATTTTTCTAATAACCTGGCACTCTTTGATACTCCCCTTCCCAAAACGATCACTGAAGATAAAATAGGGGCATAAGCAAATAAGGTGAAGAAAGCAGATGGTGCCTGGCTATCAAAAGATGTAGTGTCTTTAAAGGCTTGAAGTTAAACAAGCAGCCATCAAGCAGAGAAGCAAATGAGCCCACATGGAAGAAGCACACCAGTCTGTGAGATCATGAGGTGTCAACGGGAGCAAGTATCAGGTATTAAAAGATCCAGAGTAAACAATTATATCGATGTGAAAGAAGGGGATTGGAGTGGAGGTCCAAAGCCCATCTGTAGACGATTGGATATCCCCCCACAGAAGGGTTACAAGCAAGGGATGATTCAACCAGGAGGCAGTATTGCACCAACAAAACACATACTTTTCCTCTCGTTCCTGAATGCTTCCTCTCACCCACTACCGTAACTCAGTTCTACCTTACAAATCTGGCTAGACTGGAGTACACACATTGGTACAGATATGAGCTCCAGACACATGGAATTCAGGACAGATAAACCCCTCAGGAACAGTAGTGGAAGTAGTGATAACATGTGGGTAGGGAGATGGTAGAGGTGGGGGAAGGGGGAGAAAGGGGGAACCCATCACAATTTTGGATATATAGCCACCCCTTCTCAGGGGAACAAATAACTGAAAGGTTAATGAAGGGAGACATAGGACAGTGTAAGACATGAAATAACACAATATATAATTATATAATTGAACAAGGATTCATGAAGTTGGAAGGGTGGGGAGGGAGGGGGAAAAAAGAGGAGCTGATACCAAAGGCTAAAGTAGAAAGAAATTGTTTTGGAAATGTTGATGGCAACATATGTACAGGTGTGCTTAATACTATTGAATGGTGGATTGTTACAAGATTTGTAAGATCTCCCCAATAAAATGATTAATTAAAAATAAATGGTGCTGGGGAAATTTTATTTCCGCGTGGTTCATACCATACACAAAAATAAATTCAATTAATGACTTTTTGCTTTCTTCATGAATGTAGACATCCTCCCACAGCTCATCAGGTCTTCTATCATTCGTGTCCAATGTGTCAAATCTGCTCTTGAGAGGTGGTCAAATTCAGGTCTTATTTTGGTTCTCAGGGACTTATTTAAAGTTTCTTAAGTTTTCACCTGAGCATACATATGAGCAATTAATGGTCTTTTCCACAGTCGGCCCCTGGCCTGGTTTGAGCTGTTGATGCTGAGCTTCTCGTGCCCTGGATGTAGTCCATTTGATTCCTGTGCATTCCATCTAGGGACATCCATGTGTTACAGTGCATTTTGTGTGGTTGAAAAATGTATCTGCTATAAACAAATTGTTGGTTGTGCAAAACCCTATCAGGCAATCTCTAGTTTCTTTTCTATCAGCAAGTCCATGTTCTCCAACTACTAATTTTCCCTCTTTATTTCCAACTTTGACTTTCCAATTTCAATAATTATCCATGCTTCTTGATTGCCCATTTGATCAATTTCCAATGGAAGCTGTTGGTAGCATTCTTCCCTTTCTTCATCATCGACTTTTGTGGTTGGCACACAAATCTGAGTAATAGTTGTTTTGATTGAATTTCCTTGGAGACATGCAGATATAATCCTGTCACAGACAGCGTTGTACGTCAAGATTGACCTTGCAGTGTCCTTTTTGATAATGAATGTCATGCCATTCCCCTTGATAGTGTTATTCTCAGCAGAGGAAAGCATATGATTTTCTGATTCAAAATGGGCAATACCAGTCCATTTCAGCTCACTAACACCTAGGATAGCAGTCTTTGCGCATTCTATTTCATTTTTGAGGACTTCCAATCTTCCTAGATTCATACTTCACACGTTCCAAGTTCTTATGCCTCCCCAAGTAGAGTTTGAGATTAGACATAAACATATGCATCCCAGGAGCCTCCCTTGGCAAAAATCTTCCAGTGGGTTTTAGTCCCTGAAATATGGGAATTTTGTGGGCAGGGGTGATGCACTTGATTCCTGAAGGAGAATCTGGAATAAGGGAAAGTTTCCTTTTGGCAAAATGCATGTCTACGCTAGTCTTGGAGGGTGAATGGCTTAGGGCTCCCCCTAGATACACCTTAGTGAAGGAAAGGGAATGGAGACAAAGAGGAACCTGGACTTTCAGGACAATGCCAGTATAAACCAGTCCTACAAGAGGAGCTTCTTCTTTGTCAGGGACACATGTATGTTCTGGTTATCCAGAAGTGGCTGAGTAAAACATGAATCCCTTTGTCTTGACCCAAAGCTGCAAGGAGGCTGGTCATGCTACCCAGACCAGACAGACTCTAAATATATTCATCATGAATTGCTATAAGAAGTGCAGGTTAACTGCTGATTGTAGTGGGGCACTAAAGGAGGATTATCTGATGTAAACACAATACAAAGTAACAAGAAAATAATCTTCATATAGATCGCACTCATCGGGCCTTTTAAAAGAATACTTAAGTCCTGCAGTGGCTCACATTCTAGTTATTGCCCTTTATTTCATTCGTCTTAGATTGCGCCGGGTGATTAGGTTTCACTCTGGAACGATGTAGGTAGCTGGTTGTTGCCAGGACCTAAACGGCTGTGGAAGGAGGAAGTGGGAATGAATAGGCCCTCTCCGTGGTGGGCAGAGTTGGGACGCTAGTTCTAATGGAATACAGAGAAATGCATCTTTTAGGTGAGGGCAGAAACCCACTGAGTTTGGGGATGGTGTCGGTGCTAGAATGGTGTAAGGGTTTGGCACCCCAGTGTACATAGAGATGACTGCCTCATTAGTTGTCCCTGGAGTGTGGACCATCCTATAGGTTCCATCTCTAAAAAATACCCACCGCCACCCCAAAAAAAAACCCATTAAGACAGAAGTTTCCAGTGAATAACAGCTTACATTGTAGGAATGTGTCCATAATTCCTTCAGCCCTTCTAGGGCCTCTGGGTGAATGGGGTATTGCCTCCTGTTAGAGACGTGAGTAGGATCTTTTAGTTCAATCACAATGAGTCTGGTATAATGTACCTGACCTGGAATTCCAGTTGCCCAGAACTGAGGATTAAGCTGGCTTTCTCTGTTTATGTTAACTTCACCTGATTCTCTTTTTGACAAATAATGGGACAGATTTCTAGGTGCTCATGGAGAATATAATCCAGTTCTGACATTGCTCAGAATCTCTCTCCCCAGTAACAGAGTGGGACATTCCGACATAACTTAGCCCTCTCTTGTACCTCTACACCTTCCTGTTTGCTGGGATTCTGTGCCTGGCGCTGGGGGTGGCCCCGTGTGACCTGCTATCCCTGGAGGGCCTCCACCTTCCTGAAGACCTTGGATTCACATGACTTTGTGCCCACTGGGCTGTGATTTCCCAGCTTCCCCTTTTGCCTTCCTGCATCATGTGCCTGTAGCTGCATGAGTCTGAGAGCCTCCAGCTAGCATCTGACCCATGGACTTGCGCTGGATGGGGCTGGGCCACTTTCTTGAAATAAAATTCTTTCTTTTTTTTTTTAATTTTAACAATTTATTAGGGGCTCATACAATTCTTATCACAGTTCATACATGTACATACATCAATTGTATAAAGCACATCGGTACAGTCTTTGCCCTAATCATTTTTTTCTCCTCTTTTCTTTTTTTACATTTTATTAGGGACTCATACAACTCTTATCACCATCCATACATATACATACATCAATTGTATAAAGCACATCCATACATTCCCTGCCCCAATCATTCTCAAGGCATTTGCTCTCCACTTAAGTCCCTTGCATCAGGTCCTCTTTTTTTTCCCCTCCCTCCCCTTTCCCCCCTCCCTCATGTGCCCTTGGTAATTTATACCTCATTGTTTTGTCATATCTTGCCCTATCCGGAGTCTCCCTTCCCCCCTTCTCTGTAAAATTCTTTCTTGATAAAAGATTCTTTCTTATATATTTATGAATGTCACTGGTTTTGTTTCTCTAGAAAAATTTAGCGTAATATAAATGGTAACATAATTTAAGACTATCATTCTTGGGCCAAATTTCCCCTCTGCCTAATTTCTATTAAGGACAAGCCATATTGCAAAAGAATATTAGTCTCTTTGTATTTTTAGGGTCTGGGGATCAAACCAGTCCTGCTTTTTAAAGATGCATCCCAGAGGTGTTTTAGTTTCCCCTGGGACCAGAGATCATGGCAGAGGCTTGAGCATGTTCTTTCCCTCTATCTATGTAATAAGTGTGCTTAGAGAAGGCAGCCTTTTCCCTAACCTGGATTTCCAGAATTAACTCCTACCCCCTGTGTAGCCCATAAATACCCTGTCACCTTTCTCAGGTGAGGCCTAAATGTTTCTATTCCGGGGGAAATGTCTTCTCCAATTGGCTCCTTCCTTCCTCCTCACAGGCACTAACAGCTCTTAGCTGCTACTGATTTTTAAAACTCTTGAATGTACAAGAATTAAAGGAGGGGATTGCCAACATAATAACCCAAAGAACCAAAAGTATTGGCTCCTGCAGAGTCTCGGTGGGCCCAAAGAAGCGCAGAGTAACATATTATGTTTCTGCCTCCAGTTTCCTGACACTCCAAAGATCCCACCAGGAGAGACCGCCCGGAATCTGGCTTTCTACTGGAGTGAATACATTCCTTGCATTTCTTGTCTGGCTTCTGGAATTCATAACAATCGTCAACCCATGAAACATGGTCATTTGAGGGTTGGAAAATTCTCCTAAGACCCACAAAGTTAAACTGCCATGGTACCATCTGTCCCACAGCGGGTAGGGGGGGCCAAGCAGCCTCAGACATAGTCCCACATGTCTTCGAGATTGGCTTCTGGCTACTGCCAGCAAGGGGATTCCAGCTCACAGTGACCCCACAGGACAGGGAAGAATTGCCAATCCCCCACAGCGGCAGAACCTTGTCCTTCTCCCATGGTCTCTAAATGCTGGGCAGCTAGCTTAGGAGTCAGGGCAGAACTTTGTAAGCCACCAGGCCTGTCTCTGAGTATCCCTTCCCCCGAAGCCCCCTCCCTACCTCTGACACCTGACCAAAAGAACATATTTTGCGTCGTGTCTGCAGTGGACAGCATGGACTTCCTCTGGCTTCCCGATTGCCACAAAGCAGTCATGCCTGTATGCTCTGCTCTATCCTCCTTTACCTGTTCTGTCACCCACTGCTCCTCCCGTGTCACTCCACGTCTCTCTTGAGTTCAATAATGGATTACAGTGACCACACAGAACTCACAGACAATACTTACAATTGGGGGGCAGGGGTGACAAGGGAAGTTAGTCAGTTATCACAAGTCTGGATTAGTAAACCGGAAGGATGCAGTTATTGGTCTACAGCCACACCTCTCCTTACCCAGCAAATGTATTGAGTTTCCGCCTCTCAGCCAGGTGCACGGTCCCATGGCTTCTGCCTCTGTGTGCCAAGAAGCCAGCCAGCCCATCACTATCTCAGATAAAAGGAAGTTACCCCATAGTCTCAGGACTGTTCGGAGTCCCTGTGCCACCGTCTCTGGTGCCTCCAGTCTCCGTCTCTGTCACAGGAAGCAGAGGTCTAGGACAACGTGCTCTTCTGAGAGTCTGGGCCTTTCTTTCTGTTCCTTAGAGCTGGGAGAGAGGGTAGTGGTAATGAAAACAAGCCAATCCCCTCGATTAGTGGGACACATACCCTGTTTGTTTACATAGTCCCACCCAATGATTTAATAGAAGTTACTGAGACATGGGTAGAAGACCCATATTAAAAATTTCACCCCACCCGGTGTCCTTGCAGGTGGGTAAAAAGGCAGCTACAGCTGCTTAGAGCCAGGAGGAACAGAGGGGGCTATCAGGGTGGCCAACTGACACCCGGAAGTGGATTTTTTTCCAGGCACATTTCAGAGACAGATGAACTAGGAATGTGACTGCCAGGAAATGGCACTCCCGGGCCTTTACACTCTGTTATGTGCATGAGGTTTGGGGGCCAGTTTGGGGGCTCCCTAAAACAAACCTGTTTAGTACCCCCTTGAAGAGCCTGTTGG
Source organism: Tenrec ecaudatus (assembly GCF_050624435.1). Classification (NCBI taxonomy): domain Eukaryota; kingdom Metazoa; phylum Chordata; class Mammalia; order Afrosoricida; family Tenrecidae; genus Tenrec; species Tenrec ecaudatus. Next base: position 5,712,525 of record NC_134538.1, read on the forward strand.
TTAAGCTCTAGTGTCTTCGCATGGGGTTTCCTCCGAGGCACCTTCACGCCATGGGGTTCGCCCTTGACACCCCTGATGAACATTCAGGTGTCTGGGCCAGAGGCTCTTTATCATGTGCAGTCCAGCAAGCCTAGACATTCAGACAAGTATACTCTCTGGCCCCGAACACGGCCTGCTCCCAATTCTCCCCACTGGACCTCCAATGGGTTTGAAAGAAGAACAGGAAGAAAGGTTTCAAGCAAGAATGAGAGAAGAAAGAAGAGAAGAGATCAGAGTAGATTAGGGCCCAAGAGAACATCCACTCACTGCAGCCTGTTAATGGGCTCAGGGCATGAGTCATGAGGCTCAAGATGTCCTGAGAGGAACCTCAAGGGTTCAAGCCTCTCCTCTCTAAGTTCTTGCTGCCCCCCAACCCCAGCCAGTGAGCAAAAAAAGGACAAACAATTTATCAGAGGTGCACACACTCTTTTTAGAATGTTGTTGTTGTTGTTAGGTGCTGGGAGTCAGCTCTAACTCACTGGGATCCTGTGTACAGCAGAACAAAGCATTTTCTGGTCCTGTGTCATCTTCAAAATTGTTGCTCTGTGTCAGCCTATTGTGGCGGCCACTGTGTCAAAGTCTCTCACTCAGGATATTCCTTTATTTTCAGTTAACCCTTCACTTGACTCAGCATGATGCCCGTGGAGAGAGTCTCCCTGATAGCATGTTTAATGTATGTGAGACTGAGGTCGTTCGTTTATTATGCCAACCTGGCCGATAAACACATGTGGGGTTACTTGAAGGGTGGAGGGATAGATGGCTCGATGAGCCTCACCTTTCTACTTCCTGCGTCTCTTGTTTTGTGATGGTCGGACCAGGGTGCAGCTGCCTTAGCCAGTTCCCTGCTTCAGCTGGCAAGGCTCACTTCCTGCAAGACATCCCTGGGGAGAAGCCACATGGACCTACCCCAATGCAGCCCTGGGGACTGGAGCAGCCATGTGGAGATCCCTGCCAGTGCTCAGATGCTTACACATTCACTGACTCGGCTTTCCTTCTGCAGTCGGCATCATTGCGTGTGTTTTGTGAGATGGAGGTGGACTTTGTGAACTGGTGTCGGACATATGGGCTAATGTTGAACTTGTGGGCTTGGGCAGCACTGGGTTGGGATGTTTTCTTGATGTGCACTTACCCTTTATATAAAACTCTCTCTTATACATGAGTTTTGGTGAATTTGTTTCTCTAATTTACCCAGCCTAACACAGAGACCAAGTCTTGTCATCCTTGTTTCTAAAGATCATCTTAACTGTACACTCCCTCCAGCATCAACTGGCTCATTTTTCCAGCCACCCATGGTCCTCTGTCATCTTTTCCAATTCCTTTACTCCACAGCATCGCTGCCCCAGGCTTCATTACGCACTGCCCGGGTTTCACCTGCATATGAGGCAAACGAAAATAAGCTGGACTCCAGAGATCTTGATGGATGGGGATATCTTCAACTTGTAGGGAGATAGGCTTGTCCATCAGCACTGTTGTGGTGGTAACTGCTGTTGAGTTGGCCTCTGCCTCACAGTGACCTCGTGTACGACACGTTGAGAGCCATCGGGTTCTCATTGACTGAGGTTGTCCCGACTCCATCTTCAACTGGAAACTGCAAGGAGACCCCTTCAGCACCACGGTCTGACAGCAACATACAAGCCTCACGGATAGTCAGGTGGTGGCTGCGTATCAGATACATGGGTCAGGAACTGAATCCGCATGTACAGGGAGAACTCTACCACCGACCAACACTGCCAATGCCCACAAGCACTGGAGGGGGTCTAGCATAGCCAGGAGGTGTGACATCCTCAAGTCAGTTGTCTGTCTTGACTATGCGGGACCTGAACTGGTAGGCTGTCACTGTTCAAACTCCTCAGGAGGAATCTGTTCTCTTAGGTGTCCCCCCTAGCTGTCAATTCAACGTCCAGGTGCCCAAGGGCCATACCTTGATTAGTTTTAGTTCGGTCATTTCTTTTTCTTTTTTTTTTAAATCATTTTATTGGGGGGCTCATACAATTCTTATCACAATCCTCACATCCATCCAGTGTGTCAAGCACATTTGTACATTTGTTGCCATCATCATTCTGAAAACATTTGCTTTCTACTTGAGCCCTTTAATTCAGTCATTTCTATAGAGTAACTTAGTAGATTCTGTTAGAAAAGGAAATTGGCTTTTTAAAATCATTTTAGTGGGGGCTTGTACAATTCTATCACCACCCATACATACGTTCATTGTGTCAAGAACATGTGTACATCTGTTGCCATCATCATTCTCAAAACGTTTGCCTTCTACTTGAGCCCTTAATATCTGCTGCTCATTTCCCCCTCCCTCCCCCCTACCTCATGAACCCTTCAGCATTCATAAATTATTATTATTTTGTCATATGTTACACTGTCCGACTTCTCTCCCTACCTTCTTTTCTGCTGTCCCTCCCCCAGGGAGGAGGCAATATGCAGATTCTTGTAATCAGTTCCCCCTTTCTACCCCACATTCCCTCCACCCTCCAGACATCGCCACTCTCACCACTGGTCCTGAAGGAGTCATCTGTCCTGGATTCCCTGTGTTTCCAGTTGCTATCTGTACCTATGTACATCAGAAATTGACTTTTTTTAAATATATAGCGCGTGTTTCCCAATTTCTAAGATTCAGCCTAATGGTCATAAGTTAAACCAAATGTCTGAACTTCTAGAGTCACCTCTACCTTCTTCTGTGACAGGGACATAGAGCCAGGCTTGAAACAAGCCCTCTGGATTTGTTTACAGAGAAAGCCTGGGAAACCGTCACCCACCCTTGGCTAAGGAACAAAGCCTGCAGCTAAAGGAAACGCACTAATGGGCAACCCTTGGCAGGCTCTGGTCTGTCGCCTGGGCTCGCTTTCCCAGCCTGGGATTCCAACCTCTCTGCCGCAGACACAAAGCTTGCTTTTCCATTAAGCAGAGATCAAAGGGCAAGGATTATTAATGGCAAGAAATTCCCAGGGACCCACTGACAGTGAGATTCTACACACCCCGGCAGTCAGCGCCCACACACACGGCACTTTCGCACAGTCTGAAATCTTGCTCCAGGAGATACAGAGCTGCGGTTGTCAGAAGGTTGGACGCCGGGTTGGCTTACAAACATCCCTGTGCTGGTCCTCCAGGGATTCCCCGGGCAACCTCTGGGCCGCTGACTCTTTCTCCATCGCAAAGGGGGCTCCACGGCAGCCATCACAGAGAACAGGCATCTCCTTCCCACTCTGCGACCTTTTCCCACACCAACAGATTCAGAAACGCTTCAGCTGGACCTCGCAGTGTGCCTGGTATTATTGCCATGAGCAGCCGCGGCATCATCTCTGACTCCCGCCGACCCCGTGGACAACACCGGGAAAGGTGGCCTAGCCCTGCACCCTCTAGGGTCACTGGTCTGCTCAAGTCTGTGGTTGCAGTCACTGTATATTTTGAGTGCCTTCCAACCTAGGGGGCACTCGGTTCTTGCAACACTACACTGGACACTATTCCGTTAGGAACCATTAGGTTTCCATTGGCTTATATTCAGAAGGGAGTCGCCAGGCCTTCCTTCTTAGTCTTAGTCTGAAAGTTCTCCTGAGTCTGTCCCCCATGGACGGCTCTGCTGGTATTTGAAAAATGCCATTGGCAGAGCTTCCCGCACCAAAGCAACACCGAAGCCACCAGCATAAAGCAGATTGACAAAAGGGTGGTGACAGATGCCCAAAGAGCGGATGAGCCAAGTGTCAGGCTGTTGGGGGATGAGCCTAAATCGATGGCGATTGGGCTGACCCTTCAGCTTCAGTAGGCAGGTATTCCAGGTTCCCCTGCTAATGATTCCATTTTAGAAGAGGTTGCCCCATTTCCCACAAAATGTAACTGACTATGTCAAGTGATTTACAGGATAAGGTCTGTAACGGGAAGCTCCTACTCCGTATGGGGAGCCTCTTCATGCCAACCCTAACTCACAATGACTTCAGGTGTGTCAGAAGAGAACTGTGCGCCACGAGTTTTCGGCGGCTGGTTTGATTTGAGAAGTAGATTTCCAGGACTTTCTTCTGACACATCTCCAGGTGGATTTGAACCACTCACCCTTCAGTTAGCAGCCAAGACCATTAGTCATTTGCACCAAGCCGCAACGTCTAGTTTACCTCATCTTCTTGAGGGCTACAGATTAACCACCCTTCCCTCTGCAAATTACCCTCTCCCTCTTCTTCAAGCAGCACTTAGAGCAGAATAGGTGTGAAAACTGGTGTGAAGGCAACTTGACTAAGCTAATCACATTTCCCAGAACCCCCTTTTCTCATAGGTATCCTGTTAGAAGATTCTCTCCAGAGAGCTGGAAAGGCAGCAAGAAGGTGGCAGCGGGTTTGATTCCCTGTTACGGATCTGCTGATTCACTGTAGGTGCAAAACAGCCCCTGGGTTTACAGTAGCTCTCCTCACCCCCACTGCCTCCCTCCTCTATTTTCTTTACATTCCTTCGACTTCTGTGTGGACTCTGTAAGCAAGGTCCCTGCCTTCTGAAGGCCATCCGAGTCACCAAGCTCAGAGGCAACAGTGGGTTCAGGCGGACCTCATGGGGTTCTAGTCCGTGCATGTTGGTTGCTGTCTGCTCATGATCTTCTCTTCTCTTCCTGGCAACCAGTCTAGAACGTCAGCCTCTCTCCTTACGCAGAGGCAACTTTGCAAACCCTGCTAAGGCCATCTCCACAAGTGTCTAAGCCAGTGCTCTATAACAAGTAAGTTTTGTATCTATTTTATATGTTGTTGCTAATGTTAGGTCATTTCTGAGTAGTGATTCACGGCCCTGTCCTGTACCATCTTCCCAAATGCTGCTATGTAAGCATAACATTGTTGCAAGCATTCGTATAATATATACTAATATATGTGTTTATTATATGTGTGTATACTAATATACAGTGTATATTAGTATACTAATATGCTACACTATATAGTACATACTTACTAATATACATTAAGATAATATCAATTTATTCTGATTACAACATGTAAGAATTGTAGAATCAAAATAGAAGATTTGAGCCACCATTGCATTCCCTATCAAAAATGAAGCTTATAGCATACATACTGCCTAACTTCTCAGACTGCCAGTATTGCCTCTGAGAAGAGATGATGAAAATAATGCTAAATTAAATACTGTGATAGGTAGGTTTATAGAGCCAACCTGGCCATTGAACACACGTGGGATTAATTGAAGGGCAGGGAGATAAATGACTCAGTGAGCCTCGCCTTTCTTGTCTCTTGCTCTTTGATGATCTGACTAGTGTGCGGCTGCCTTAGCTTGTTCTCTCCCTCAATTTGCAAGCTACACTACCTGTGGGACATCTAACCCGTGGACTGTGTCACTGTAGTTTGAGGTTCCTTCAAGACCTGCTTCACCATGTTACTGGAGTATACATCGCTTGAGCTGAGGACTCTCAGACCCTGTCAGCAGCTGGCTGACTGTTGGTGACCTGCCTTGCAATTTGCTGCCTGTGGCCGGATAGCCTGAATTGCTCTACAGAGGACTCAGCTGTCTACTTCCTTGACTTGCACCCAGCAACCCTCAAGACTTGAAGGACTGCCAGTGTAGTAGCTGTCTCATGGAAGTGAGTTCCACTGAGCCATTTTATTGCTCCATAGATTAATTGTTTATTCCTCATGTTTTATATATATGTATATAATCATAAGTGTCCTGGTTTTGTTTCTCTAGAGAACCCTGTCTAACATAAATCCTGAGCCTCTATTTACCAGCTGTGTGTGTGATGCTATAAACATTGTCTACTATCTCTGAATATCAATTTTCTCATCTACAAAGAGAGGCCAAAGAACATTGCTACAAAATCATAAAAACCTTTACTAAACAAAACTATCAAAAGGTGGGCCTATTATTTTTCTTCGAACGCGGTGTATCCATCTCCCTAAACCTTTCCCAAAGGATCCCGCACTCTGATTTAGACCATGTCAAAATAGTAGTGTTAGCATCCTCAAGGGAACCAAATCGTTCTCCTTTCCAATGTTCTTTGAGCTTTGAAAGGGAAAATACAAGAAGTTTGCAATGGCAAGAGCAGGGCTGTGGGGAAGATGGGACAAGGTTTCCCAGGGAGGTTCTCATGGGCTAGTCCAGTGAGCAGGAACATTGTCCTAAGGGGAAACAAAATTGCTCAGCAGACTTTCTTGGCCTTTTCCTTAACATTAGAGTTTTTAATTTTATTAAAGCTTCTTCATATTAAGACCTGGTGATCCTTCAAAGAAATCTATCAAAATTACTCCTTTGGGATGCCAAAAAAATAGTCTCTATCACCTTCTGAGCTGAGGTCAGGGTGCTGTTTCGACTAGACCTCTTTTGTTTCTTTGTGGGCCTAAGGGAACTTGTCAGCAGCCCTCCACTGATCACATAGACATGTTTCACCAGGATTGGTTTAGAACGAACCTGTCCCTGTATGAACTGGAACTCAAGAAACAATAGGTTTCCACCTGGCCTCCCCCTCAAGAGGGCTTGTCATTGATGTCACACTACAGAAAGGTCCCTCTCTTTCACGGCCAACGCATCTTATCAACGCTACAGGACAGAGTAGAATAGAATGGAGCCTCTGAATTTCCAAGACTGGAACTCAATAAGGGAGTAGAGAGCCTCATCTTTCTCCCTCAGAGCAGCTAGTGGTTTCAAACTGTTGACCTTGCAGTTAGTAGCTCAATTCGTGACCACTACCCTGCCAGGGCTACCTAGGAAACCCCTGGCTGGCACAAATGGTTCTCATTTGATGGCTAGTCTAGCGGTTAGTGTTTCAGACCCACCCAGGGGTGCTTCAGAAGACAAGGCTTGGTGATCTGCTTCCATTAAAGTTACATCCAAGAAAATCCCAGGAATCTCTTCTACTCTTACCACGTGAGATTGGCATGGTGGGTACATCAATCCAACAGCAATGAGCAACAATCATCTTAAAGACATACATCGCCTTTCACTGTGCTCCTGGCAGATTGGAACCGGTATAAACTGTCTGGGCCACAAAGAACTCTCTTGCCTATCTGGAGCCAATCTCAGAACCTCCATTTCCTCATTTGAAAAAGACGGGCAATGGCATCGACTGAAACTTTTTTTTTTTTTTGCTTTTATTCAAAAAATATCTGAGCTGCCACTTGGTGACTCACACTGAATTTCAATAACTGTCCCGTACAGTTGTTATAATGATCCGATGAACCGTGACAGCACCGACCACGGAATGGAATTTCCTTCAACGTCCACTCTCTTCCCCTTCCCAGGATTATAGCATCTTCCTCAGGACCTCGTCTCCGTCGACTTTCCCAGCCTGCCTCTTTGGCAGCGATTCCGTCTCCCTCTGCCCCTCTGTCTCAGACCTCCCAGCCCTGTCTGGCGTGGGAATCCTCCAGTGTCTCCCAGCATGCTAATGGATGAGACTCCCTGGAGTCTTACTGAACCCCAGCCTGCCAGCCTGTCCCAGACAGGATGGTGGGCTGGGGGGCTGGAGACAGGAGGAACCAGTCAGGTCGATGATATTGAATTAGAAAGGCTAAAACCTTTCACTGCTTCAGATGCTGCTGCATTCTCAGGAACGACTTGGAAGACTTGACTAAGCGTGAGGCCTGTGTTTTCTCAGAAGGGGCAGAGCTGACCCACCCAGGGGGCTCCCTCTGAGGCTGCCTGGGGGAGGACAGGGAGGAGCTCAGGGTAGCTTGGCAAGCTTATCCACTGGAAACCAGACTTCCCACTCCTCGGCCATTACTAACCCCCCTTTCTTTTTTCCCCTCTCACATTGTCTTACTTCTCACTTCTGACCAAGGAGCCCCATTAATTTTACTTGACGTAGATTCCAAGTGACATCACTTCGCCTCTTTGAAATTCAAAGAGCTGGATTAATGAACCACAAACTTCCAGCAAATTGGCTGCGTGATCCATCACATCTGACCGCAGTTTCGCTGTGCCCTCCAGCTGCGAAGGCCGGCAGACGTTTCCCAGGCTGCTTTTGAACATGAACACAGCAACCCACACATCATCCATCCTTCTAGAAGCATTGGGTGTCATGTGTGCGGAATATGAAATAGTCCCATTCTGCGTTTGCTATTTTACTGATAAAGATTTAACCTGTTCAAGTGCCATATTAAATTCCAATATTCTCCAGAATTATCTGCATTTAATTCCTCATTCCACCAATCTATTGAAAATATTCCTCTTGGCAGCCTCTCCAAAAAGCTATATGAATCGCAAACCCTTTTAGATTTTGATGAAGCATTCAGAATACTACTTATTCACATATTCAACTGAGGCCTTTTGATTTCTTTCCATTTCCCCAAACTCCTTGAATAGAATGTCAGAGTCACAAAAACCAGCAGCAGTGACTGGGCACGTCTCTTCACCTTCCCTTCCGTAGTAAGAACGGCATTAACATTTGCGAATGGAAAAATATATATCAAACTAATTACCTCCTTTCCTTGCAAAGTAAAAGACAATCTAACACCATTCTTTTGGACATAATGTCATTTATTTCCCATAAAGGATTTTCTGTGTGCTCAAAATAAAAAAAAAAGGTGGTGTTGAATATGTGTGAATCAAAACCCAGATTAGCTAATTAACTGATGTGTCTTTAAATGAAATGAAGAATCAATGTGCTGTGAAAATTGTTCCGAATTTCACAGAAGAAATGCCATGCCAGGTGAGACTAGTTCAGGAGGTCCAGAATTTTCTCCAGCAGTGAAACAAAAGAAACTTTTCTCCTCCCACCTCTTTCTCCCCGACTCCCAGAAAAGAGACCACACAGACTATAACTTTAGTTACTTGGAAGCATCCAGAGATGAATCATTGCTAGAAGGCTAATGTTTCCCAGAGAGACAGAGTAATTTCTTTATATAGGAAAAGATTGTGTTTGTCTTAACCACCGGGCTGCCCTCTTAAATATAGTACATTCAATATTGCTTACTCATTCAAACTCATCATCACGAACACCTAAAACTATTTGCAGAAAGCCTTGATGAATTGTGTGGGGCTCCTTGTCCCTACATCAAATTGCCCCAAATTACTGTGCTCTATTGCCTGGTGGTGAAATCTAATTTGATTTCTTTATTTCCTGACCTGGAGTTAGACTCTAAGAGGCTGAGTCTCAGAAAGATAATGGTGTAAGAGTGGGTCTCCAAAACGTCAACTTAAATGATGAAGGAAATCTCCCCAAATCCCTAACCCTCAGAAAGAATCAGTTGATGTATTCATCATGTAAGATTTCTCCAAATCACGGAACTCTCTTGCTGTTGTCATTGCCGTTTGGCTCATTTCCAAGTTCGACAGAATAAAACGCTGCCCAGTTCTGTGCCATCCCCACAATTGTTCCTATGTCTGGGCCCATTGTCTCAACCATGGTAGACAACACAGACGGGTTGGTAATTGTGTGATGGAATCCTTACTTTCAGTGTGGGAGACGCAGGTTCAATTCCCATTCAAGGCAGCAACATTCTGTTGGTTTTTGCTTTTTATGTGATTGGTGATCTGCTTCTCAAAGACAGCAATGAAAATCACAACACGACAGTGAGCCAGGGCCAACTTGATGGGAGCGAGCAATAATAAGTTCCCCAACCATGTTCTCTTCTCTTCCAGATGATACAAGTGAAGAGGTTTCTTGCTTAATGATCACAATTGTACATCAGGTGTGATGGAGAAAGTCAGGCCAAGTGATCTAGTCCTGAGTTAAAGAGAAAGGGCTGGTACTTACATCCTTGAGTAGAACTTTTCTCCAGCAGTCAAATAAGTTCTAGTGAACCATAGAAAGGATTTAGACTGATGATAATGGGCAATGTTACTATCACTGAAGGTTTACTAGATAACACTTCAAGATAAATCCATCCAGTAAATGAGCTACTGGTGTAACATCTCTGAGTTTCTGACTTATAAACTCTTTGGGAGTACTAAGTGCTAAGCACTTCTACCTATTTAAAAAAATTAAAGTCATTGAAATTGATTACAGGAGCCTCTGGTGCTACAAACTATTCACAAACTTGCAGAAAACCAAAAGTTTGGGACAAGGGAACAACAAGTTATCCAAAATCAGTGGTGAGGAGTGTGTAAGAGGCCTGGTAGGGCTTGAACAAGGGCAATGTGCAGGGGGATTAGACCAGCTATCCCAAATCAAGCTGGGTTCGAAATGAGGTGTGCGGATGAAAGGAAAAGAAAGAGATATATACAAAGCATGGGATCAGGAGGATTTCAATCTCATGGACTGAAGTCTGGAGTGTATTTGAAGCTTGGTTTTTATACTCTTCTTACACAAGGGAATTGGTTACAAAACAAACATCAAAGAACTTAAACATTCCTAAACTCTTATCTGTGCAAATGTTACTTAACTAGTCACAGTTTCTTAACCTTAGAATAATAAAAGCACTAAGTTCTAAGACAATCACACGGATATGCAAGATTCAAGAGAGCCTTAAAGAGATCTTAAATAACTGAGTTATCTCTCAATGTTTTTAGCAGCAAAGTCCCAAATAACAGTCATTTTGCAATGCTTTTGTCTGCAAAGACACCGAGGCACAGGGGACTAAATAATCACCCATTAGTAAACACCTTGATCAGCGGGATGCCTCCTACAGCAATGTAACAGAGAGGAGTTACTGAAACCCAAATGAAGGCTGCACATGATAGTGAGACAAGAGGAAAGTAAAAGGAAATAGAGGAAATAGCTAGGAGGCAAAGGGCATTTATAGAGATCTAAATAGGCATGTATATATGTAAATATATTTATATATGATGATGGGGAAATAGATCTATATGCATATATTTATAGGTTTAGTATTAAGGTCGCAGATGGACATTGGGCCTCTACTCAAGTACTCCCTCAATGCAAGACCACTTTGTTCTTTCAAACTGGCATTCCATGATGCTCACCTTCCGGACAGGATCACTGAAGAGAAAGCAGGTGCATAAGCAAACATGGTGAAGAAAGCTGACGGTGCCTGGCTATCCAAAAATATAGCATCTGGCGTCGTAAAGGCTTGAAGGTAAAGAAGCGGCCATCTAGCTCAGAAGCAACAAAGCCCACATGGAAGAAGGACACCAGCCTGTGCGATCATGAGGTGTCGATGGGATCAGTTATCAGGCATCAAAGAAGAAAAAATAATATCATTGTGAATGAGGAGGAGTGTGGAGTGGGGACACAAAGCCCATCTGTAGGCAACTAGGCATCCCCTTACAGAAGGGTCGTGGGGAGGAGACGAGCCAGTCAGAGTGCAGTGTGCAGCATCAATGAAACATACAACTTTCCGCTAGTTTTTTAATGCTTCCTCCTCCCCACTATCATGATCCCAATTCTACCTTACAAGTCTGGCTAGACCAGAGGATGTACACTGGTACAGATAGGAATTGGAAACACAGGGAATCCAGGACTGATGATCCCTTCATGACCAGAGGTGAGAGTGGTGATACCAGAAGGGTGGAGGGAAGATAGGGAAGAAAGGGAGAGCCGATTACAAGGATCTACATATAACCCCTTCCCTGGGGGACGGACAACAGAAAAGTGGGTGAAGGGAGACGGAGATGCTGGAAAGTATAAGGCATGACAAAATAATAATAATTTATAAATTACGAAGGGTTCATGAGGGCGGGGGGGAAATGAGGAGCTGATACCAAGGGCTCAAGTAGAAGGCAAATGTTTTGAGAATGATGATGGCAACAAATGTACACATGCGCTTGACACAATGGGTTGATGGATGGATTGTGATAAGAGTTGCATGAGCCCTCAATAAAATGATTTAAAAATAAAAGAGGTACCTCAGAAGAAAGGTCTGGTGATATACTTTTTTTTAAAAGAACTATTGAAAACCTTCTGGACTGTGGTTCTATCTGACAGACACATGGAGTCACCATGAGACAACTGGAACTAAAATGCAAGGTGGATGATATTTTATTTTTCTCGCCACATGGAGAAGTCTTTCCAACATGTACTCTGTGGGTCCTTGCCTCAGTTAAGGGTCTCAATTGACCTTCTTTCAACACCTCGGCCAGGCCAGGGCGCACTCAGCACTCAATCGGGGGGAGGGGGGGCTTCATGATCACATTCCTTGGCTTTCCTTCCCACTTGGTGCCTTTGGGGAAATCTTTACTGTTTTGTCTGCACTTCCCTCCTCAGGGTGACACAGGGATTATGTGAGATGTGGGGAGTAAGCAGACCAGCATGATGGCTCCTTTCAGAGCAAAAAACAAAAAACCCTACCCACCTATACTGAAGCCACCAGACCCAACTAACCTTTTTTGTATTAGAAGGACAAGCTGTCATAGATTGCAGGAGATAGAAGAGATGGATGCATGAAGTTCAATGTGCGGCCCTTGTTTGAAATCTGAATTAAAGAATCTAACTAAAAGGACACCAGTTTGCGAAACCATGGAATATTAACCATGGAAAAAGTATTATGTGACAGATATTAAGAAATAACTGAATTTTGCCATCATCATGATACTGTGGTTATCTATTTTTTTGACTTGATGGTAGGGTATTTGGAATAGCTATTTTAGTATTTAAATGCACACAAAAATTTGAGTGTGTATGTATGAGCAGAATAGATTAAACAAAAATAGCACAATGTTGATAAATACTGAAATATATATATATGGATATATAGGGGTTTATTAAATCCTCTGTACCTTTTGTAAATTTGAAATTTTTCCAAATGAATTCTTGAAGTTAGAGAATGATACATGTTCAGAACATCGTTTCAGCTAACTCATAAAAGCCCCCTGCTCTTGGATAGGGAAGGCTAACTGAAATCAGCATCAATAAAACCTCCAACCGCACTTATTGAGCACCTACTGTGCACTTAGCCAGGCAGCGCTCGGGGGTTGAGCTCATTAGCCACCATTCCTAGCACAGCCTCTGACATTTGAATGCATTTCTTTGCATCTAATCAATTTTGAAAAATCACGGTCACAATGAGATTCTCATTTGAAGTCAGCACAGTTTGAAAGGCAATTAAATGTGTCATTCTGATCTTATATCAAATCTCAAGCATGTTTAAGTAATATATAGAAACATAAAGGTGGCATAAATTATTATTAACCAACTTAATGGAAATTTATACAATGAAACAGATCACCTATCTCAATCTTCTTTGACTTCAGGTCCTTTACTCGTTTAAATTTGCTAAATGCTACTAAGTGTGTTTCTGAAACTCCTCATTATTTCTAAATGAAGACTCAATCTTCTAATACTTTTAGCCCAACAAAAACACAAAGGCCAGCAGACCATGGGACTGAGAGGCCAAGGACCAGAGAGCGAGAAAGAGTTGACTGCTGGCTGAGGAGACCAATGACTGTCTACTTACTGTTTGCAGATCCTGACTTGTGGCAACCTACTGACTTCCCAAACGAACCCCCATAAGGGTGGGTATCATCTGTGAGACTTGTGTGGCCATTGCAATGAATCATCAGACGCAGCACAGATACAGAGTGACGTGGGAGGAAAGGTTGATATCAGACTGGGTGAACGAAGGATGGAGCATGGAGACATAGCTGAGTCTTGCCTTGTGACCACAGGGAAGCCAGAAGAGGTCAGCTATGTCTGCCTCCATGCCGGCTATTGCACCCTCAAGCAGAAGTCCACCTTACAGAGAGCCCACACATGCAGAGTCAGGTTTTCAAGACTGGGACCTTTAGGGATCAGATCACCAGGTCTCAACGTGTGTTCATAATAATGTATAACACATCAGAGCTCCTACTGCCGACAGAATGACACCATCTCTTCACATCTCTCACAAGTAGGGTGTTCATCCAACAGGCCCATGTTCATCCCATGACCACTCTCCATGAATAAGGAAAACCCAAGTAGGCAGAGAAAGAAGATATTCTGAAACAAAGAATTTTTTAGATGGATTAGTACAGCATTGAGCACTGTCCCAAAGAGGTTGGAGTGACACTGAGCTAATGCAATAGACCGGCATTGTTTCTGATGACTTCTGGGCAATCCAGCCTCTGGGTCAAGGGCAAACTACACTGATAGACAGGTAGGTGGTCTCTGGACTTCCAGAATTCAATGTCTAAGTGACACCTGTCTTGAGTCATGATCGACTTTACCCACCCACAGGGCTGCCCAACTGCCCTGGCCCACCAATCCAACTATTTCATTTTTCCTGTCTTCCTATCCCAGCAAAGCTGATTAAGCCATGCCACCCGCATCTCTGAGCATTTCTTCCACTTACCTAATTCTAAATTCCCATTCTTTTTAATAAGTAGAAGCAAATCTCCCCACCTTTCCCAGTACGCTTGTGAATGAGACAGAATAAGCAGCCCACGGGGCTCTCTGGGAGGCCACAGGGACCATATCCATCCCTTGTTCTTTCTCTGCTGAGAACCTGAGTAACAAGCTCACTGTCCCCACCTCAAACGTTAATCATTCCATTTTTAGCCTGGTTGTCCTCCAAATGTTTCTGCTTCGCTTCCTTCCCTGGATTTTGGGCACGCACTGAGCAGGATTGAAAATATTTCAGTGACAGCTGTGATCAGAGCACTGGAGAACTGTAGGTTCCACAATGCAAGATGGGGCGATGGACCAACCCTGAAAATAGAGCCGATCTGATGGCCTTGAACGAAACACAGGCAGCAGCTGATACATACCCATCCCAACTCCACTTAGACGGCACGCTACCAGCACCCTCTCAGATAGAACAGAATAGGCCTGTGCCATCCAAGGGGGGGCTTCTGCTCCAACAAGCTAGGTCCGCATCTATTCAGACACCCAAATGCAGACAGCGAGGTTTGATGATCCCGAAGGTGGTCTCTACATGATGCTCATCTGGTGCCTCAGGAAGAAAGTACGTGAGGGTGGAGTCAGGCAGGTGCTGCCAATGCAGATCCAAAGTTCACACTCACACTCCAGATATCTGAGTGCTCAGCTTGTCCACCTGATGGAGGATGACAGCCCTGGGAAGACACTCACTGCGGCCTCTCCTCTGGCATTTGCACACACCGCATGGGGATCAGAGGCTGCTTTGGACCTGTTATCAGAAGAGACCAATCCCTGGATAAGAGACACACCCTCGGTGCGGTGGACGGACACAGTGATGGCCACAGTGAGCTCAGACATCACAATTGTGAGGATGGTACAGGGCCAGGCAGTGTTTCTTGCAGTTGTAAATGGGGTCACTATGAGTTAGGACTGACTGTATGGAACCCAACAGCAGCAACAACCAGACGTATTTATCCTACCTCTATTCATTTAGCTACATCTCACAACGTTAGCTATCTTCCACAAACACAAAGCGAGATGGGAACACAAAGCGATCATTTGGGGAACACTGATAGTTCGGTGGTAGAATTCTTAACTTAAATACACTTCGAATGCCAACCAGCCTAGCTCACGCGTAGCCACCACCTCTGGGCCAATGGAGGGTTGCACGTTGCTATGATCCTGAACAGGTTTCAGAAGAGCTTCTAGACTATGAAACACTAGGCAAAAAGACCTCATGATCTACTTGTGAAAAACAATTGATAAAACTCTATGGATCATAACGATCTGATCTGCAGCCCATCATGAGGGTAACACAGGACTGGGCAGTGTTCTGTTGCATTTGTCAAGGGTCTGAATCCAGGACAGACCCCATGACAGATACGCAATGACAACAGCAGAGGAGCAGGTAAATGCAGGAAAGGGGGAGACACACACACACACACACACACACAGATGCTGTCTTGTCCTCATTAGGAAAACACACCACTGTTGATTACCATTTCCCAAGAGTTCTCTTCCTACCTAAAAAGGCTTTCATTGCTTCCCCTGTGTTCATCTACATTGTCAGGTTTTCTCTAATGATCACATGGGCATTCACAGAGCATGGCCACCCGTGCGGTATTAAAACAAGAAGCAGGGCAGATTGGGAAAGCAGCAAAGCAGACGAATCAGAGTCCTGAACCTCCTGCTAGTTGCATCCCTTCACATTCTCCAGGAGGAGCTTGGGCGTGACAAGAGTGAGCGACTTGTTGAAGGAGACAGTGAGATTGGGCAAAGGAGAAAGAACCAGGTTCTCACCTTGCTGGTGCTCTACTGAGTTTTTCAACCAGCAAGACGAAGAATGCTAGTGATGATCAAGAGAGCGTTTAGGAAGAGTAACAGGGCAAACAGCAAAAGGAAGTGAGAGAGGCTGGCAGGAGGGAGACCACTGCAAGGATGTTGTGGTCAGACTCTAGACTTGGCCTTCATCGTGAGGATGTGAAGAGCAAATTCTAGAGCATACCAAAGGAAGGAGGGTGTATTGGAGCATGAAGACTAGGTGTGTCTCAACCATGGATGAGTTATAGGGAGAAGAGTTCTGGAAGAGAGGTGCAATATTGGACTATGACCTGAATGTCACATGATGATGAACTCCAGGATTCTGACATTCAAAAGTAGTTAACTGTTACAGCCATTTAAGAGTCTTTTGCTGTGGGAAACCACATAACTCCAATATTCCATGCCATGCTTGCCCCTGTAATTATGATCCCTTTCCTTGGGATGCAAGGGAATAAGTTTGCATAACGAAATCATCTTGAATCTACTTCAACTTATGGAACAGTTCGCAAACTTCGATCCTTTCTCTGTGTTGTGACAAATTACATTTGACATCCACTGCATGATGTCAAGACACCATGTCTTCAGATAACCAACTGACCTAGCTACTTGGTGGGCGTTAACCCCCGAGCCAAGCTATGGCCTCCTGACCACTAACAAGCAGATATGCATGGGCACTTTTCCATCCCACATACTGCCTGGACCTCAATCGTTTCCTGACTTCCCATCTACTGAGAGACAAATCCTTGACACTTCCCTCTCCACCCCACCATACGCCGGTGAAAATTATTGGTTTCCCCCAGTCATTCAGTTGAATTACCTGGTCCTCAAAAACCCCACATATTTCACCTTGGAAAAGGATAAACCAAACCCTGCTGGGGAGTCCATTCTGATTCACAGTGACCTTGTAAGACAGGGTAGAGCTGACCCTTTGCACTTCTGAAGCTGTAAAATCTTTACAGAAGCAGAGAGCCTCACCTTTCTCCCAGAGCAGACTTTGAAGTTAGTAGCGTGATGCATAACCCACTCCCAGGCCTCCTGTAGATTGGGAAAATAGAGTGGAAAATAGTTACTATGTGTCATGTTGATAAACCAATATCAATATTATTAACATTAATAATGTTCAGTGCTTTTTAGTCAGTTCTAACCCATAGTGACCCTATGTCCTACAAAAATAAACACTGCCGAGCCCTGTGCCATCCTCACAATTGTTGAGCCCATTGTTGCAACCACTGAGTCAGTCCATCTTGTTGAGAGTTTTCCTCTTTTTCGCTGACTCTCTACCAAGCATGAGGTCTTTCTCCGGGGACAAGTCTCTCCTGACAACAGGTAGTCATTAAAATCAAAAACCAAGGAGAGATACTAAATAGGTAGAAGAACATGGGGACGGTGAAGCAGGAAATGGACAAAGTGAAAAGAGGCAAAACACAAGTGTTTCTGAAAGATTAGAATCAGAGACTGCAGGCCCCCGCCTCCTTTCACCTCCTACAGATTCAGTCCCACATGGTACTCCTTTTCCCAAAAATAATTCATCATGTGGAGCGTGGTCTGCCAGGTTCTTCTAGCTCATCCAGTCTTGCTATCACTTCACTCTCCTGACAAAAAATAGCTAAGTGAAGAATCTATAGCTCAATTCTATTTGATCAGACTCATGCTTTCTACTTTCACAAGGTTTCACTCCGACCAGAAGACCAACCCTCACAACGCTTCTCAGGATCGGGACTCATTGAGAGGCACCACAGAAAGAAGTCAGACCCCCTAGGAAGAGGCTTCTGTTTCCCAGGGAAGTTGTGACTTTGAACTTTGGAATCTGAAGACTGTTGAATAGCGATCTCTCACAAGGAAGATTGAACTCTCCAACCAGGAGGAATTTAAGAAGGCCCATGCGTCATCAGTCCTGGGCCGATGGCGGTTACTCCTGCTATTGTTGGCTGCCATCCAATGCCCAACTCCTGGTGACCCACCAAGGACTGCGCCACCCCTGTGGTCAGTTGCAGGTCAGTAAGGCCATCGTGACCTACAGGGTGCATATTGACTGATTTTTGGAAGTATGTCAGAAATCACCAGGCCTTTCTTCCTAATATTAGTCTACAGGCTCCACTGAAACCCATTCAACCTCAAAGGAATACCCCTGCCTGCAGGCATGCAGACGGTGGCTGACCATGAGCTGTGTTGGTGGGAATCAAGTCCAGGTCTTCCTTATGGGAAAAGATCATTCTACCACTGAGCCACCAATGCTTCACTGAGTGATGCAGTATTTATTTTCACTCTCAGAGACAGGAAAAGCCTGGTATAAATATATTACAACTGTATACTAAGACTTGTTGATGTACTGACCAATGTGATGAATATACTTCAGGGAGGGTCTTAGTGAAAAGGAAATATAGATTACTACATCTGTGGTCTGAGCATAGTTTCCCAAGCACTGCACACACAGACTTCCTGTGTAATTGTTATTGTCATTTCCCTCAATTGCTAAATGAACACTTCAAATTCCCACTTTTCCCATCTTTAGAAGAGGAAGCCATGCGTAGTCATATCTGGAATTATGTCATTTATAGCAAGTCAGATTTGTTTTCTTTCCATGTGTTCATTTTGATGACCTGACCCTCTTTAACTTGATGTTGATTCATGGTCCCCGGGCCCCAGAGTCTGGTGATTGAGGTGAGTGCAGGACTTGGTTGGCTGGTGAAAGAAGATCACAAACCAGAATGTAAATGTTTTAGTTGTGTTCTGTTCGGCCAGCAAAACCCATATCTCTTCTAAAGAAAATTACCGTGTATGCTCGTGTATAAGCCGAGTTTTTCAGCACAAATGTGCTTATACACGGTCAGTGGTATACATTCCAGCCCACCCCCACCCCCCCCCACCCCCCGCAAGGTAATGAAACGAATGCCCGTTATCTCGCAGGTGATTGGCATTCCTCCGCTGTTCATTCAAAGCCCCGCTGACACTGCAGGGCTTTGAATGTTTGTTTACTCACATCTAACCAATCAGAGCTGTCCTATGACATGGAAGGCTCCAATTCACAGAAGCACCGTAGTGATTCACTTACGCCAGCAGCTAAACTGGTAAGGATGTGTCTGTGGCTGCACTCCATCTCTCCCCTCTGGTCTCTGTGTTAATTCACATCCTGCACCCCCCACCCCATGGACTCCCCTCCTTCCTCCTGGCTAACATGTCACGGGTGGGGCAGGGAGGGATTACCATGAAAGTTCTTTTTCAACGTCTTGTTTTTTGTCCTATTAGAAATGGATATTCTTGAACCAAAACAAAAACGCCGGTCATATGAGGCTGTTTTCTTTTTTCTTTTTCTTTTTCTTTTTCTTTTTTTTAAAATAAACATTTTATTAGGGGCTCGTACAACTCTTACCACAATCCATACATATACATACATCAATTGTATAAAGCACATCTGTACATTCTTTGCCCTAATCATTTTCAAAGCATTTGCTCTCCACTTAAGCCCTTTGCATCAGGTCCTCTTTTTTCCCCTCCCTCCCCGCTCTCCCCTCCCTCATGAGCCCTTGATAATTTATAAATTATTATTTTGTCATATCTTGCCCTATCTGGCGTCTCTCTTCACCCCCTTCTCTGTTGTCTGTCCCCCAGGGAGGAGGTCACATGTAGATCCTTGTAATCAGTTCCCTCTTTCCAACCCACTCACCCTCTACTCTCCCAGTATCACTACTCATACCCTTGGTCCTGAAGGTATCATCCGCCCCGATTCCCTGTGTCTCCAGCTCCTATATGCACCAGTGTACAACCTCTGCTCTATCCACTCTTGCAAGGTAGAATGTGGATCATGGTAGTGAGTGGGGAGGGAGCATTTAGGAACTAGGGGAAAGCTGTATTCTTCATCGGTGCTACATCGCACCCTGACTGACTCATCTCCTCCCCTAGACTCCTCTGTGGGGGGATCTCCAGTGGCTGACAAATAGGCTTTGGGTCTCCACTCTGCACTTCCCCCTTCATTCACTATGGTAAGATTTTTTTTTTATGATGATGCCTTATATCTGATCCCTTTGACACCTTGTGATCTCACAGGCTGGTGTGCTTCTTCCATGTGGGCTTTATTGCTTCTGAGCTAGATGGCCGCTGTTTTCAAAATGAAGGTTGTGTCAAGAGCAGAAGAGAGCAATAACAGTATTGCAAGTAGGGAATTCTGTGTTGACGAAAAGCAAGTGAGGGAGTGGTGGAAAATGAATACTGACTTGGAACAGATTCCAAAAGCTAAAAACGCTCGTCGTGGTTTAACGACTTTTTATGAGGTTTTGGAGGGTGAATTACATAAATGGGTTATAGAGTGTCATCAAAATGGTTACTGTGAAACACGCATGGGAATCTGCGTACATGCTCTACAAATGGCTAAGGATGACAAATATAAAGCACCAGGCATTGAAAATTTTGCTGCGTCAGCAGGATGGTGTACCCGCTTCATAAATAGGTTTGGTCCACTATATTTGAGAAAAAGAACAAAGATTTCCCAGAAATTGCCACAAGACCCTGAAGAAAAAATTATGTCATTCCAGTCATTTATTATAAAACCAAGAAGGATTTATAATTATGACCTGGCAGATATTGGGAATATGGATGAAACTGCCATGACTTTTGATCTTCCAAGTAACAGAACTATGCTAAGTTTAGGAGGAAAAAAAAAACATTTATCTCAAAACCACAGGAAATGAAAAAAAAAAACCACTTTACAGTTGTTCTATCATGTTTGGCTAATGGAAATTAAGCTGCGTCCTGTCATTATTTTTAAAAGAAAGACCTTGCCTTAAAAGATCAATTTCCCACCAAGAATTACTGTGTGTGCACATGTTAAAAGCTGGATAGATGAAGACGGAACAAAAAAATGGCTGGAAGAAATTTGGAACCGACAACCAGAAGCAACCTTAAAGAAAAAGACATCGTTACTTGTTTTGGATATGTTCATGGTCCACCTATCGGATGACATAAAAATAATTGGCAAAATCTAGTAAACTTACTTTAGCCATTATTCCAGGTGGGCCTACATCTGTACTGCAGCCGCTGGATGAATCTTTGAATAAGCCTTTTAAAGACCATTTGCGAAGGATTGGGCATGAATGGATGTCATCTGGAAAAGCCCGACTAACTAAAGGAGGAAGTCTCATGAAGCCTGACATAGAGTTTAATAGCAAAGTGGGTTCGAGATGCATGGGAAGCCATTCCAGAAGACATGGTGCGACGTGCCTTCCAGAAATGTAGTATTAGTAATGCTATGGATGGCAGTGAAGACTGCGCTTTGTATGAAAATGACAGCAGTGATGGTGATGACGGCGATCTCAGTGAGGACAGCGTCTATGATGACCTCACACCAGCTGAAGCTCTGCACTGGGATACGGATGATAATGAGGAATCCAGTTTTGAAGGATGTTAACTCTTTACATTTTAGCTTGGTTGCTGATTGAGCTCAGGGAATAGTACTCTTAAGGTATCATTGTTGATACCTTATTGTTTTTGTGGAACCTATTTTCCACTTACTTTGCTGGTTTACTATTGTTAAATGATTTGTCCTTTTATTTATGTTTTTATTTAAAATAAATATTTAAATACATTATCCCACCGATGTCTCAATTTTTTGTAATTTTATTTTCATTTGTTTTGATTATTGAAACTCACCAATAGCTTCTGCATTTTCCACCCTAGGCTTATACTCGAGTCAATCAGTTTTTCTGGTTTCCCAGGTAATAATTAGGTACCTCGACTTATACTCGGATCAGCTTATACTCGAGTATATACGGTAACATCTCGCTGATCTAGGGAACAAGCCAAAGAATAGAGAAAAGCCGGGTTGTAAGGAGAGGAGAGTTATCTCTTACAAAGTACACCCCAACTCACTATAATGTTTGCATGAATTATGAGGCAAATGAAAAGGGAATTAGGAGAAAATGGGTTCAAAATTGGACATTGGGGATAAAATCATCCCTATTATTTTGTAGTTTTAGTAAGATTCCATCATAGAATCTTGCCTTTCATGCCGGAGACCCAGATGAGCTCTCCAGCCAACACGCCTCAGGCACAGCCACCACCAGTCTGTCAGTGGAGGTTGATGTGCTCCTGTGATACTGAACAGGTTTCAGTGGAGCTTACAGACTAAGGCAGACTAGAACAAAAGGCCTAGCTCCTGCGTCCATTAACGTTGGATGAGCCCCTGACACTACTGCCCTGAAATCATCTTAAACCAAAAATGTCCCCTGAAATCTTCATAAAACCAAATAATTCTGTAATTTTTCTAGGGGGGGAAAGGGGAGCCTGCCTTGAGCATTATACTTTTTTTGAAAAATTTTTCTACATAAGACAAATTAACACGAGCAACTCAAAAGTATTATTTTGGAGACAGTGAATTTATTCAATGGGGAGAGAAATAACTTTTAAAGCGAGGGTGAGAATGGTTACACAAATCAAAGAATGTAATCAATGTTAGGAAATGGTACATGTAGAGATTGTTGATAAGTGGGGACCCAAAGCCATCTGTAGGCAACTGGACACCCCTTACAGAAGGGTCACGAGGAGGAGACAAGCCAGTCAGGGTGCAGGGTAGCAACAATGAAACATACAACTTTCCTCTAGTTCCTAAATGTTCCTCCCCTTCCCCCCTATCATGACCTCACTTCTACCTTACAAATATGGCTAGACAAATATGGCTACACTGGGACAGATAGCAACTGAAAACACAGGGAATTCAGGACAGATGATCCCTTCAGGACCAGTGGTGAGAATGGTAGTGCTGGGAGGGTGGTAGGAAGGTGGGGTAGAAAGGGGGAACCGATTAAAAAGGGGATGGACAACAGAAAAGTAGGTGAAGGGAGACATCAGACAGTGTAAGATATGACAAAATAATAATAATTTATAGATTATCAAGGGTTCATGAGGGAGGGTGGAGTGGGGAAGAAGGGAGAAAGTGAGGAGCTGATGCCAAGGGTTCAAGTAGAAAGTAAATGTTTTGAGAATAACAATGGTAATAAATGTACAAATGTGCTTGACACAATGGACGGATGGATGGATGGATGGATGGATGGATGGATGGATGGATGGATGGATGGATTGATGGATGGATTGTGATAAGAGTTGTATGAGCCCCCAATAAAAAATTTTTTTAAGAAATCAAAATGATTCATAATCTTAACATAAGAATAATTCCAAATCACAGCTGTGTTGGAAGTCGCTTTATTGGACGTGTTGTAGATAACCAAAATATTGCAAGGAGGGTGGGAAGGGGTTCCCCAAATCAGACCCATTCCCAGGGAGAGGCTGGGAAATACAACTCTGCTTTCATCCCTGATCCTCCTGCCTTAAAATGTTTATGTAATCTAGCAATGGCTTCGACCTTACTTACAACAGGGCGGCAGGGGGTGGGGGTGGGGGGGCACCAGAAAGACCTAGAAGAAAAATAAAAGATATTATCTTTGTCTTTTATACTCTTTGCTACTACATACTAGGCATGGTGTATATATTACAAGTTTAACACAACAAACTCACCAAACCTACACTAGTGTGCCCATTTCATAAAATGAACGAGGAGATAAGGCACAGAGAATCACAGTGCTATATTTCCTTAGCTGTGGCCTGACATGACGATAGCATACCGTGTCAGTAACTCTTCCAGGAGGAAGAAATTCTTGGCCAATGCAATTTCCTCAAGTTGCTGTGTGGAAGAGAGGTAGCTATTTGTAGACATACTGTGCTAAACATTTATTCATAAAACTCAAACTTGTGGCACCTGATGCAAAGGGCTTAAGTGGAGAGCAAATGCTTTGAAATTGATTAGGGCAAAGAATGTACAGATGTGCTTTATATAATTGATGTATGTATATGTATGGATTATGATAAGAGTTGTATGAGCCCCTAATAAATGAAAAAAATGTAATTAAAAAATAAAATTATTTTAAAAAACCTCAAACTTGTGGGACAAGAAAGAGTTAAACAACATTACCAGGTATAATAGGAAATTAACTAGGCAACATTCAAATATTCATTTCCAAGGTAACCTAACTCAAGGGCTAAATATGGAACCTTTAAGTCAGCTAAATGCCTACTATACCTGGAGGCAAAATCCACCACCACTGCCACCACCGCCATGGTGCACCTATTATGGTGCTCTGGTGGGTCCGTACAGATAAGAGCAGGATGGTGGCCCACAGAATTTTCAATGACTAGCTTTTCACAAGTATGTTTCTGGGACTTTCTTTCAAGGCACCTCTGTGTGGCCACCCTAACCTTTCCATTAGCAGCTGACCCTGTGAAGTGCTAGTCTTGTGGTTAGCAGTCCAACATTGATCCCTACAGTGCCACCAGGGTCCGTGCTAAGCAAGATAGCACGTTGTGGAGTACCTGCGGAGCATGTGGGCAATCTGTTTGGGCCGGGTCCGGACTAGGCAGCCCCCATCTCCTCTCCAAATCCTCACGAAGATAGAACTTCCATTGAAGTCTGCATCTTCTGCCCCAACATTCAAAGGAGCTTCGCTCTCCAGACCAAGGTTGTGCAGCCCTGTCCCTACCCTAATAAGGCCGCTCTTAACCTCGCGTTCTTTGTCTCAATCCTATCTCTGTTCCATGTCTCGGGGTTGACCTCTCATAATCCATCAGCTGTGAGCTGACATGACACAGACACCTCTTGTCAGCTGCTGATATCAGGGCCCCGTGGACATAGCATAGAGTGTTGGTAGCTCAGTAGCTATATATTGGACTGCTAACCCTATCAGTTCGATACCACCAGCCATTCCTTGGGAGGAATCTCCTCGGCTTGTTTCCTTAAGTACTAGGAGATATGGAGGGTGTGTTGGCGGGTGGGGAAATCCTGCGGTTCTCCGGACCTGATGCAGCCTTCCACCAGCAACTTGGATACCCATGGTTTTACCACCCCATTCTCCAGTATTCCCTTTGTGCCAGCAAACCCCTGGTGGCCCGCCACTCACTTCCTCCTTGGTGTCAATTGGCTGGACTCGGTTTCCGTGGCTGCTAAACCAAACACCCTGCCTCTTAGAGGCCCCCAGAAGAGAAGTAAAGAAACAAAGCGTTCAGCTGTGAATAGTTGTGTCAGTCACATTCAGAGTGGTTTATGGCCTTCCGGGGCTACTTACAGAAGTCTCTAGAACATCTTTCTTTCCATCCTGAGTCATTTAATGAGCGCCCACTATGTTCAGCCCCCTGCCCATACCAACCATTTTCACGGAAAAGGAGAATGGAAAAATCATTTGGCCCTCTCCTGACTACCCGGCTCGTCAACATTTCCTTTGTTTTACGGGCCCCACAGGAGCGCTTGGCACCGGTTACGTCTCAGCCCATTTCCCTGTAATTTGGTATTAAATAATCCCCTAAAACTTGCTAAATGCGGCCACATGCGGCTTTGATTGTTGTTACCCGCTTGCTCAGAGATTTCCGGAAAAAAACGCTTTCTCGGAGCAAACACAGATCACCGCAGGGGCTGGTGTGGGCAGCCCTGAAGTGACGCGATTTCTAGCTTTAAAAGGCAGTGCAGTGCCCTCTGGGTCATTTGTGTCTCACTGAACGCCATGGGGCTCAAGGACATGGGGCGTAAAGACATGGGGTGTCTTTCACTGGGTTCCGGCTTGGTTTGTTTGGGTTTGGGCTTTTGTGATTTTAAACAGTCGCCATTCTCTGAGCTTCTGTTTCTGGAGTGACCACTGGACCCAGCAGCTGGTCCATTTCATCCTCACCTGTTTAGGAACCACCTGGAAGGCTAAGCAAGGACAAAGCCATGTGTCAGTCCCTCCCAGCTACTGAGCAGAAGCCGTTGTTTCTGATCCCAGAGCCTTTGCATGTCCCCAGCCTCCCACCATAATCCCTCTAACGGGAAGAGACTTTGGGGGGCACGTTCTACCTCAAAGGTCGCTTCATCCAACCCTCGTCTCCTTTGAGAAGAGAACACTGCGACCCAGAGGTGTGGGACAAGTGTCCCAATATGGATTAGAATGTGGGTCTCTTATACCCAAATAATTTCCCTTCTCCTTCCTCCACCCCACTAGAAATCTTCCCCGAGTTCCTCATGTTGTATATAAGGTTAATTTCCTTTTTCTTTTTTAGTTTAAAAACTGCCAATAATAGGTCTCACACAAGACCTACCTCCCTTTCCTCTTTCCTTCTCCCTGCTGCTCCTAACATTTCAGACCTTTATTCTGAACCATCTCCAAGCTCCTCCTGCTCTTTAAATAAAGGAGCTGCTGACCCAGGCCGTAGCCTGCCCATTGCTGGAGCATGGAGTCATTCGGATGGCGGGGCACTGTGGGGACACCGGGAGAGGGGCCGGGCAGGGCTGGACTCAAGGACAAGGGAACAGCTGGTACCTCAGGCAGCTAGTGCCATCGGCCAGAGGGCAATGCAGGCCCAGGGAGCGAGCAAAAGAGCATGTTCTCCAGCTTGCCAGCAACCACAGAAAGCCAGGCTTAACTGTCCCGGCACCGGGACTGGGGTGAACAGGTGTCCCCACAGCTGACTGGGCAGCTCACCTCCTCGCTGGGAGTTGGGGTAGGACAGACTGAGCTGGACAAGGAAGCAACTGGACTCTTGCAAAGCAATTGAGAGGAGGAGCCTGGGTACTCATCTCGGGGCACAGGGGAAGGGGTGGGTGAGAGACAGCTCCAATGGCAACTGTTGGGAAATGTTAGGCTGCCAATCACAGTTCAAACCCACCAGCCGCTCTGTGGGAGGAAGACGAGGCTGTCGGCTCTCGGGAAGATGTACCCCATCAAATCCCTACATAGGGGCATGATGACTAGGAGTCAACTTGATGGAATCGTGGGTTTGCTTTTGGATTATTTTGAGAGACGCCTGAGTTTCAGCCAGTCAGAAGCTACTGTTGGCATGAAGGGGACAGTGATGCTCAAAGAGGGGCCCTTCGATAACAGCACCAGCATCACCTGAAAGTTTGTCACAGCAGAGACTCCCAGGCTCCACCCAGAACTACTGAAGCAGAATCTGCATCTTCACAAGATCCTCAAGTCAATCCTAAGTACATTCAGGTTGGTGCAACCTTGACCGCGATCGAGGCTCTCACGGGGCAGCTCCCACACCCGAAGCAAGTGCATCAGCTGGGGATTTGTTAGAAATGCAAACAGGCCTCTTCTTGGCTCTCCAGGAGTAGGGCTTATAGTTCACTTGTTTAACAGTCAGACCAAGGGTGTTTGTGGTGTTTAATAAAGTTTGATACCCATTGGACTAGGGTCTATGTTGTCAAGAGAGACCAGTCCCTAGTGAAGAACATCATTCTTGGTAAAGTAGAGGAACAGCAACAACAGCCCAAAAAAATGAAGGAAGCCCTTGACAAGATGGATTGACACCGTGGCTGCAACAATGGGCCCACGTCTGGGCACAATTGTAAGGAAGGCACAGGACCAGGCGGTGTTTCTTTCTGCTGGGCATAGAAACGCTATGGCTCAGAGCCGACTCAATGGCATCTGACGACAACCACAGGAGCCAGCATTTGTCTTGGGGAGGGATCCAGTTTGGAGGAATCTTCAGAAAAGTACACTGGTTTTGGGGCACAGAAGGGGGACCTTCGGCATCTCACCTTCTATCCCAGACAGAAATAAAACGATTGCTTCCCAAATGGAATTCTAGTGTCAACTAAGAGAGATTGACAAGTAGATAGATGATAGGTAGGTAGGTAGGTAAATGATTGATAGATATGTAGATAGATGATAGATAGATAGATAGATAGATAGATAGATAGATAGATAGATAGATAGATAGATAGATGATAGATAGATAGATAGATGATAGATAGATAGATAGATAGATAGATAGATAGATAGATAGATAGATAGATAGATAGACAGACATGATGAATGACTAGGTCGATTCTATCAATAGATCGATTTTCCTACCAATAGAAGAATGAATTATTTCTCTACTCAAGCACAGTCCCTCCTACTTTCCATTCACTCCTCTGTAGAGTCATGGTCATCCTTCATTGCTACATTTGCTTAATCTAAGTCAGAGATATCCTCTTTCATTTTTAACAACTCAGGTTATTTTCAAAGGCAGCTGGCAGCTTTCCAGAAAAGCTAAACTCCAGAGACATCCCGAATGTAAAGACTGGGGCTGCTTGCTATTCTAACACTGGGGGTGGAGGTGGGCGGGGGTGTGTGTGACAAACTCAAACCCCAAAGGGACAGGCACTCTGTGACAGCACTGCTTATCTCCTTCCCATTTCCAACGCAAATGCTCACAGTCCTTTTCTTGACAGCTACAATGGGTAGCAAATTATTTCCCTTTCTTCAATGCCTCCCCATCTACCCTGGCCTACTCCCCTGCCACCGGCTCATCCTTTCTCCCCTTGATAAAGGCGGCCCCAGGCTCACAGACCTTCAATAACTCCCAGCTGCTCGCAGATCGACACCAACCTTCTCCCAGCTTGGATCTCCTGCGAAATTAAGGATGGAGTGGTAGGAGGAAGGTGTCTAACTAGAAGGCTGGAGCAGGGGCAGGGATGTGCATAGGTACCTCAGCCTGGGGAAGGCACAATTGTATCCACATAAGACAGTAGGGTGTGGGTGCTACTTGTTAGGAGAGAAGTTAAAATAATTGGGGTATTCTTGTCATCACTGAGAATTGGCTCTGAAATCAGGCCTCTGGACACACATATTGCAGAAAAGGCTGAATCAAGAGAAGAGGTAAGGACAGGTGTGTGACATGGAGCATGCAGAAAATGTCAGCCAGGTTAGAGGCCAGTTTGGAAAGACGATCCAATGTGTGATTTCTAATTAAATGATTTTTTTTTTATGTCATGCTGCTTCTCTTCCCTGAAGGAGCCCTGATGGATGACACAGGGATGAAAGCACTTGACATCTAACCAAGAGGTCACCAGTTCGAACCCGCCAGCCTCCACAAGAGAAAGATGTGGCCAATGTAGTCTTGGGAATCCCATGGGGCCGTTCTACTCTGTCCTCTAGGATCACTGTGAGTGGAGATTGACTTGTTGGCAGTGGGGCGTGGGGGGTTTGGTTTTGTTTTCATTTTTGTATATTTTCCGGAAAGAAAAGATTGGCTAAGCAGCCAGCACGAGGACTCTAGCTCCAGGAGAAACTCACTTCTTCGCTTGAACACAGTGTAAATATTTTATTTCCTGAGTGTGTTTGTGCAGTCTTTGATTTGGTTGCCCATCTAGCTGTTGCCTGTGCTTGGGGATCAGTCCTGCCCCAGATGGTAAACTCTCAAAGGTCAGGTGCTCAGTTCTGTCTGGTAAATTGCTGTGTGGAGCCCAGTAGCCACCAATGAGCTGTACAGTATCAGTTTGATTTTGCTAATAAAAGCCTGGGAGCTGCTGAAGGAATAATCTCGCGGGCTGGAAAGATGCTTGTTAAGAGCGTCCCTTAGCCACCTGCAGTGAGAAATCATGATCTTTTTGTTTCCTGTATTCAAAGTTCAAATCTAACTACAGGGGAGTCTGGGGAGCTGAGCACTGAAAGGCACAGGTAGGATGCAGAGGAGGTCGTGGGTACTGGCTCTGAAGGAGGTGCTGCTGGGCTGCAGTTGTGTCAATGATCAAAGGGAGAAACGCTGATGCTGAGGAAGGTTTTAAAGCAAAGCAGAGAGATTCCACAGCATGGGGTATGAATTATTTTCACTCTGCTCTTGATTCTTGAGGGAGAATGTCTCCCTAGTGGTAAAAGTGGCCTTTGATGCGGCATCTAAACCACCCCTAACTAGCAAAACAAACAAACAAGCTCACTGCCATTGAGCCTCTTCCAGCCCTCTTAGAATAGAATTGCCCCCTTTGGGTTTCCAAGACTTTAAATCTTTGCAAGAGTAAACCGTCTCATGTTTCTCCTGTAGAGCCACTGGTGGATTCGAACTGATCTTATCTCTGACAACTCAATTCATAACCCACTACACCACTAGAACTCTTTCCTAACCTGACAGGCTGCATTAATACGGTTACTCTTGAGTGGCTTTGACCTGACCAAAAACCTCCATCATCTGCTACCAGCCAAGGTCTGGGGGAGAGATACGATTCAATCCATCATGCCTTTGTTATGAAGCCTCAACTCAGGCTGTGGTCCTGGAAGCCCCACGGGCTTATCAATTTGGTCAGACACATCCGTGCACACAGAAGGGTAGCTTATCCCTTTCGAGAACATGGAAGTTTCACTTTGAGAACCCTCCCAGACCTTCCCCTGGAGTCTCTCCACTTACATCTTGGGCTATAATAAAACTGTAATTCTCAGGATAGCACCTTTCCGAGCTTGCATAATTCTAGCAAATCATTGAACCTAAGAGATTAGTTGAAATCAGCAAGTCAAGAGTGAGAGGTGTTCGAGGGACCCCAAACATGTGCCTGGCATCCAGCAGGTAGAGTGAGAAGATCCTGAATTTTGGGATAGTGGTTTTGAGTTGGGTTGGGATCTGCATGGTTGGCAGTTCAAAACCACCAGCAACTTGGGAGAAAGACTGGGCTTTTTCTACTCCTGTAACTAGTTACAGTCTCAGAAACCCACAGGGGGTCACATGTGGAGGTCAGAAGAGAGAGTGTCCTAGGGACCCCCAAGCTTGGGACTGATTCCTGAGGTCTTAGTCTGACTGGGCAGTCTAGGGGAACAGTGTCCTTAACTTGCGGGATCAATCCCAGGCAGGAGAAATGCTCCATGCACAGCCGGTGTCCGAATAGCAGTGGAGCAGTGGGGCTCAGACGTGGTAACAAGTTGACATTTAATCCCATAGAGTTTGGTGTCAGGGAACTGGGGTTTGATTTTCCGTGTGTGTAGGTGTGTCACAAACATGAAAATGAAAAGGATTTGGATATGGATGACTCCCTCCTCGTATTTACCAGATGATTTACTGAAACAATTACAAGACCTCTCCAAGTCTCAGCTTCTTCGTCTAAGACCAAAGTACACAACCTGTTGTCAATTTGAGAGGATTAAGAGTAAAGGGGTGGAGTTTAGCCTATCAATCAGGTCACAGCTTGATGACCTCATTTGAAGGCACTAAGGAGATAAATAACTCGCTTGAGGGGGGACACAGGCTCACGCCCTGAGAGACACTGCAGATGACAAAATACATGGAGCTATGCTAGTGCCCCCAGGTGAAGGAGCCACATGGTGACCCCTGCCAGCACTGAGATGCTTACACTGCCACTGGATCCACAAGACTTATCACCCACTGGCCTGTGATCTTCAAGCATCCGGCATCATTGCATGTGTTTCATGAGTCTGAAGAGGACCCAATAGATTGGTATTGGACATATGGGTTAATATTGGACTTATGGACTTGATCTGGACTGGACTGGGATGTTTAATCTTTATATAAAGCTCTCTCTTATACACATAAGAGTGTCTACAAATTTGTTTCTCTAGCCAACCCAGGCTAACGCATGACACCAAAGGTTGATTAGGAAAATAAAATGAGGTAATGGACAAAAATAAAATGTCAAGTCCCTGGTCTGTGGTCAAGGGGAAAAAAAATGCAATTTCATTCCATGCCCCACACATTCCTTCCGCATTTCCCCCTTATTTTAATGGGGATGCACCCGCTCTGGTGATGGAAAAAAACTGTATTTTCCCCCAGAAGGATGTCTCCAATAAACTCTGACAAAGGTTTGGGTGCTTGCATATAATCCTATAGAAAGTATCAGGAGAGAAAAGAGAGATCGCTGAGAAACCAATTTCATCCTCGGCTTCTGAGAGATTATTACAAGCAGCAGTGGGAAATAAGTATATAAAGATGACTGGCATTTCAATAGCTCCTTTCATCCGCCAACATTTGCAAAGTGACTCAGAACATTCCCCAAGACCACATTTTGTACCCTGCCCAAAGGCATTTTAAACCACCTCCGATACATTGCTACCGCCACCACCCTCCTCAGATTTGCGACCTCCATTTCACTGTCTCAGAAATGCTGTGGGACCATAGCAGTTCTGAGATGGGCAGGGGGCGGAGCGCAGTAATGTACCTGGATCTAGCCAAAGTTCCAAGGATGACTTTTCAAAGCAGTGTTGGTGACAGCATTGGTGTATGTGAGAAGTCCTCAGAAAAATAAGGACTCCACAATATAGATACCTATCCCCTCTCCCCAACGTCCAGGTGCTTCCATCACAAAGGTCTGAGCTGAGATGGACCATTAAAAGGACTGTTGAAAATGGGTGCATAAGCAAATGTGGTGAAGAAAGTTGATGGTTCCCGGCTGTCAAAAGAGATAGTGTCTGGGGTCTTAAAGGCTTGAAGGTGAACAAGTGGCCATCTAGCTCAGAAGCAAAAAAGCCCACATGGAAGAAGCACACCGGCCAGTGCGATCACGAGGTGCCAAAGGGACCAGGTATAAGGCATCATGCAAAAAAAAAAAGATATATGTGTGTATATGTATATATATGTGTGTGTGTGTGTGTATGTATATGTATGTGTATATATATATATATATATATATATATATATATATATATATATATATATATACCATATTGAATGAAGGGGGAAGTGCAGAGTGGAGACCCAAGGCCCAAGTGTCGGCCAATGGAGATCCCCTCACAGAGGGGTTCAGGAGAGGAGATGGGTCAATGAGGGTGCGAGGTAGTACCAATGAAGAACACAGCTTTCCCCCAGATCCTGG
Organism: Tenrec ecaudatus; assembly: GCF_050624435.1. Classification (NCBI taxonomy): domain Eukaryota; kingdom Metazoa; phylum Chordata; class Mammalia; order Afrosoricida; family Tenrecidae; genus Tenrec; species Tenrec ecaudatus. The sequence goes on from NC_134538.1 coordinate 5,745,152, forward strand.
ATGCTTCTTCCCCCCAACTACCATGATCCGAATTCTACCTTGCAGGGCTGGATAGGGCAGAGGTTGCACACTGGTACGTATGAGGACTGGAGGCACAGGGAATCCAGGGTGGATGATACCTTCAGGACCAAGGGTGTGAGGGGCGATGCTGGGAGAGTGGAGGGCGAGTGGGTTGGAAAGGGGGAACTGATTACAAGGATCCACATGTGACCTCCTCACTGGGAGAGGGACGGCAGAGAAGGCGGGGGAGGGAGACTCCAGATAGGGCAAGATATGACAAAATAACGATGTATAAATTACCAAGGGCACATTAGGGAGGGGGAAAAAAAGAGGACCTGATGCAAAGGGCTTAAGTGGAGAGCATGATTGAGAATGATTAGGGCAGGGAATGTATGGATGTGATTTATACAATTGATGTATGTATATGTATGGATTGTGATAAGAGTTGTATGAGTCCCTAATAAAATGTAAAAAAAAGAAAAGAGGAGAAAAAAAAAGAAAATGATTAGGGCAAAGAATGTACAGATGTGCTTTATACAATTGATGTATGTATATGTGTGGACAGTGATAAGAGCTGTATGAGCCCCTGATAAATTGTTTTTTAAAAAAAGAAATTCTTTGTTATTCCTATATCTCACAGTTATCAACTTCCTTATTGCTTCTCATTTTTAAATATTATAAACTATGTTGCTGTAATTATTTAACTTTTATTGTGTACATGTACAAAGATATATTTATTTCATATATTAAAAAGTGGAATTTGGGGTTGTAAGATTTGAACACTTAATAGTACAAGTATTAACCTTTAAAAAGAATTTGCAGCAACTTCTACACCTCTCATTACAATATTTCATTTTTGCTACTTGGTGATGACAAGAAAATTCCATAATTTGCAATAGTTTCATCTCCACATGGACAATAGCCCTAGAACTCAGTGTCGATCAGAGTAGAAGCTCAATGTATATTTGTTGAAAGCTGAATATACTCCTACTAGTGAGATTGAACACATTTTCATATATTTACTGCTCATTAAATTTCTTTTCATGATTTGAAAAAAAATAATAAAATAAAAGGACTGTTGAGCTGGACCGCTTGCCTCACATGGCTTTTCTCGGGACACCTCCACTGGGAGGAGTCTCCCGGCCACCCTTGTGGGCAGAGAAATAACTGATCTGACAGAAAAATACTTAATGTCTGCACTTGACACAATGGGTGCCTTCGATCTCCTCGCTGACTCAGAGAGGAGAAGGCCATTCCCGAGTCACCAAGGCTGCCCTGGTCAGCTGGGTCTGCTGCTCTCTGAAACCTCCACTTCAGACTCTGGCAGGTGGAGCCATGTGTCCAAGACACCAGGTCTCCAGGAGAGGTTCCAACCTCCAACTTCTACCCACACAACGAATCCGTGACAACAGTCACAAGGCAGTGGCAATCATGTGCGTGGCAGTCCTAGGTCGGTAAAAGAATGTAGTGATTCAGCAGGTTCTGGAGGGAAGTTGCCATCAAGCTAACTCCGGTGCACGGCAATGTCATTGGGTCACAGATTTCAAGGACAGCTTTTTCGGATGTAGATTCGCACCACGTACACAGGGTAGACTCAGGGCACACTCGCGCTGGCAACCTTTCCATTAGTGATCGAGCACTTAACCATGTGCACCGCTCAGGAACTTCGTTTTGATTAAGAAAACCTTTCACGGCAGGTTTGACTTTGTCATACCTGGACCTTCCCATAAACAGCAGTCACTTAGGGAATGCACACGGTGTCCTCCTGCATGGGAAGCCCCGGGTCCGTCTGCCTTCTTGTTCGATGCCTCCAGACTGAGCACGGGCTGACTAAGGCTCTAGTGTGGCCCAGCCAGGTAGACTCTGAACAGTCATGAGGATGCGGGAATTCACCCTGAGCCAGAAAATCATCGACACAAGGAAAACCTAAAAGTAGGGTCAAGTTCGGGCAAATGTGTCCTTCACAGAATTCCTTTTTAACTTAAAGCCTCTGGCTTTTTATCCATAAGCCCATGTTCAATGTGTACTTACATACTGAGCACCAAAAAGCATCACTGAGAGAGGAGGGTATGCTGGAAAGGGGATAAGCTTGCAAACCAAACCAAACCAACTGGCTGGCAAACCAACTGAGTTTGGCTTCCTCTGCCTCCACCTTTCCACCAGAAAATGGGAAACATCAAGGACATGACCTGATGCATCAGGATTAAACACATTTAACCTACATCCCCACTCCCAATGAGTCTATTCTGACTTGAAGCACCCTATATAAGGTTTCTAGGGTTGGAAATCTTTACAGGGCAGAAAGTCTCACTTTTCTCCCACTGAGCAGCTGGTGGGTTTGAACTGCTAACCTTGTGTCTTACTTTCTAAGTTGTTGTCGGGTGACTTTAACAGCAGAAATTTATTTTCCTACAGTTTAGGAGGCTGGAAGTCCTAGCCCAGGGCCCTGGCTCTCGGGGAAGGCTGTGTTGACTCTGAGAGAGAAAATTTCTTATCCCAATTTTGCGAGTGGCCATCCCTGGAATTCTGGGGGTTGTAGACTGAGCGGTCTCCATCAGCTCCAGACAGTGCTGGTCTTCCTCCTCTTTGTCTTCTTCTGTGCTTAATTCTGCTCCCTCCTACTGCAAACATGATTCATTTAAAGCACGCCTTATGTTAATACAGTCTCGTTAGCATAACAAAGAAAAGCCTGTTCCCAAATGGGACTGCAACTAAAGCTATAAGGGATAAAGTGCACATCACATATTTTAGGAAAACGTAGTTCAACCCATAAAACCATGTGACTTTCAGCCCCAAAACCTCACAGCCATCGAGCCATCGATTCTAACTCATAGTAACCCTATTGGGTAGGGTAGAACTGCCCTGTGGGTTTCCAAGACTATCATTCTTAACGGGGGTAGAAAGCCTCATCCTTCTCCCACAGAGCAGCTGGTGGTTTCAAACTACTAACTGTACAGTTAGTGGTCCACTGTGTAACCCACTGTGCCACCACGGCTCCACTTCCAACCCAGCCTCCATCTATTTCCCTAGTCCTTGACTTTGGCTTTGGCCATGTGACTTTCTTTAACCAAGTGAATGGTGTGGACCTGCTGGTGCTCCTACCATGCGCAGTAGAAGCCTATTATACCTCCATATGTCCTTTCATGTCTCTACAGTAGGCAAGAGAAAAACGTGCCTCAGTTAGACTGCCAGTCCCAGGAGGAGAATGAGAGACAACCGCAATAGCCACTGGGGTCTGGCACAGTTGTCCTGGCTATGTCACAGACTTAAAAAGGGGGTGGGGGACAGGGGGAACCACCCAATCAAGCCCAACCAGAGTCCATTTAGATTTGCTAAATCCAAACCCACCAAGATATAGTGAATAGTCAATGGTTGAAGGTTTTTAAGCTACTGGTTTGGGGGTGAGCTTGTTATGCAGTATTCGTGTGGCACTAGCTAACCGATGCACTTATATTCGTACAAACACACATACACATACAAAGCACCTCCCATGGTGTTGTTATTGTTAGGTACCATCGAGCTGATTCTGACCCATAGCGACCTGATGCACAACTGAACAAAACCCTGCAACGTCTTGTGCCATCCTCACAATCGTTCTATGCTGAAAGCCCTTGTTGAAGCCACTGTGTCCATCCATCTCGTTGAGGGCCTTCCTCTTTTTCACTGCCCCTCCCCTTTACCAAGCATGATGTCCTTCTCCTGACAACATGTCCAAAGATGGAGTTTCATCGTATTTGTCTCTAAGAAACACGCTGGTCCTACTTCTTCCAAGAAAAATCTGTTTGTCCTTTTGGCAGTCCATGGTACTGTCAATATTCTTCTCCAACACTTCGATTCAAATGCATTGATTGATCTTAGGTCTTCCTTAGTCTATATCCAACTTTCACTTGCATATGAGGCAATTGAAAATACACCAGGGCTTGGGTCAAGCGCAGCTTAGTCCTCAAACAAGAAATTCTTGCTTTTCAATACTCTTCAGAAGTCTTGTGCAGCAAACTGACCTAATGCCACTCCTCTTTTGATCTCTTGACTCCTGCTTCTATCAGACAGGACATGATTCTTGACAACCTCACCTGCCTCCATTCATTACGATGCTTCCTATGAATCCAGTTGTGAGGCCCTTGGTCTTCTCTGCATTGCGCTGTAATCCCTGCTGCAGGCTCCAATCCTTGAGCTATAGCCGATCTGCAAGGAGGGATGTATCATCAGCATTCCAAAGATTCTTTTTTTAAAACATTTTATTAGGGGCTCATACAACTCTTACCACAATCCATATATATTCATACTTCAATTGTATTAAGCACATCTGTATATTCTTTTCCCTAATTATTTTCAAAGCATTTGCTCTCCACTTAAGCCCTTTGCATCCGGTCCTCTTTTTTTTCCCCTCACTCCCCACTCCCCACTCCCTCATGAGCCCTTGATAATTCATAGATTATTATTTCATCATATCTTGCCCTATCCGGCGCCTCCCCTCACCCCCTTCTCTGTTGTCCGTCCCCCAGGGAGGAGGTCCGTCCCCCAGGGAGGTGGATGATACCTTCAGGACCAGGGGGTGAGGGGCGATACTGGGAGAGTAGAGGGTGAGTGGTTTGGAAAGGGGGAACTGATTACAAGGATCTACATGTGACCTCCAAAGATTCTTAATAAGCCTTCTTCCACTCCTGAGGTCACTTTCTTCTTCATATCTCAAGAAATGCTCAGACTAGTGGAACTTGGGCCATAAACTATCCAAGCCCTAAGCCGTTCACAGAAAATCTCAGGAAGCTGTGAAAAGGTAAAGCAATGAATAAATGCCTCTCACCCTCAAGTTTCCCCTAAAATATGATCAAATAGATGTTCTCCCAAAACAGATTTCTTTACTACCTCCTGAGACTATGGCCTCGGGATATGTTCGTGAGCTAAGAGAGACTCCATGCAGACAGGAGAACTTTGAGGGTTGTCTCTGGTTTTTGCTTTCTCTCAAGTTTCCGTTAGACTTCTCAACCTGATTTTGGCGGAGTTCGAGAGTCTTGAAATCTAACGAACTTGAGCTCAAAGCGGACGGCCTTCCAGGGAGATGAAAATGGTCTTCTTTTATCTATATTGAAGAAAGTAGTTCAAAGGTGGACCTACTTTTTCTGAAGGCAAAATGCACCGTCTGTAACCGCCTACCTTCCTGAAAGGAAGTAGTTCTTGATAGGGACTTTGTCTGCAAGGAATAATCAAATCCACCAGGAGGTACAGCAAGAGGTATTAGGGATTCCATCACCAGCTATGCAATGCCTATCCTTAGCTGTTTATGCGGTAGTGGGACGGCCCAACAATACCTTCTGTAGTCTGAAATCGCTCCTGTCAGGGGAGCTGTATGGATCGTCTCTGTTCTTCACCCCCTCCCTCCCTTGAAATGGCCATTCAGTGGTTTACTGGGAGAGCAGCCTCCACCAGAAAGGGAATTATTGGCTTTTTGCTTGTCAGCTCAGAGAAAACATCTATGTGACACCACTGGCAGTTGAGGTGACAGGCAGACAAAAGAGCACTAAAATGTGAAGGTTGAAGCCCAGGGGGAATGGTGCTTTCCAGAATATGCTCATGCCTGCACTCCAGGGCTCGCTGCCTCTTTCAGGAGGAAGGCTTGCGAGGGATGTTTGCATGGTCAGGCTATGTGCAGGGGAAACGGGTCATTGGTGAACAGCCAAGTACCATCCAGATGCACATGTCTGCCCTCCTCAGATGATGGATTACGACGCATTTTCACCTGTGCCTCGGTGCACTCACTCCTTAGCACATCCCCCTGCAACATAGGATGCTACAGGTGACCACATGCAACTGCAGCTATTTACCTGGTTTTGACCTATACAAGCTGTCGTTTCCAATATTTCTATCAGAATCAGGATTGATTTTTAGTGGGATTCATGCACAGTAAAATTCAAGCTTGTTTGGATATTCGCTAGTACCAGTTGTGTCGAAATCAGTTCAAACATAGCGCCTCCGTGTGGGTCCGAATAGAACTGCATCCCATAGAGTTCCCAGAACCAGCTCGCCAAGTCCTGCTCAGCAGTTTCTCATACACTTGAACCGCTAACAAGTTGATTGGCAGCTGAGTATATTAACCATTCAGATCACCTAGACTCTCCTTTTGCTGTGTAGTTTTATGAACGTCAGCAAATACATAGTTGTATAACCACCACCACAGCAACAGTCTGCAAATAGTTCTCATGGCCCTCTGCAATCAATCCCCTCTGTCTACACCCAGCCCCTTACAACCCCTGATCTTTCATCCCTTCCGTTTTGCCCTTTCTAGAACGCCCTGTAAGCAGAATCACAGAGTGCAGACTTTGGGCTCTGGCTTCTCTCACTGAGCATAATATGCTCTCAACTCATCGATGTGTATACCGCTAATTGGTTTCTTCTCATTGATGACAAAACTCCATCGTGTGGATTCACTGCAGTTTGGTTATTCATTCCCCATCGAGAGACATTTGGGTTGCCTCCAGTAGAGGGTGACTGTGAAGAAAGCCCCTATAAATATTTGCACGCAGGTTTTTGAGTGGCATACTCTCATTTCTCTTGAGTAAACTTGGAGGCGTGGTGTAGCTAGGCTGTAAGCTCTGTGTATTTCAACCTCTCAGAAACTCAAATGATTGCATCAGGTGGTCATGCCCCTTGGCATCCCCGGCAGCACTGGTTCCACGGGCTGCCAGATGTTGGCCTGCTCAGATCTGGAGCCAAGCAGGGGTAGCCATTCTCATGGGGATGTAGTCGTGTCCCACTGAGGTTTTCAAATGCATCTTCCTGATGAGTACATGCCTGGTGGAGGGTCACCAAAAGAGAGGTGGACTGTCAACAAGATGGATTGACACTGTGGCCAAGCAATGGGGTGAAGTATCGTTCAGGGTGTGAGGACAGCTCAGGACCAAGCAGGGTTCATGCTGTTGTCCAGATGAGTGGCCCGGGGTCGGCACCAGCTCCAGGCCTCTTCGCAGCAGCAACAAGGGCTGCTCATGTTGCGCCTCACTCATGGACTGGTTTCTGTCTGCAGATCTTTCTTGGTAGAGTGTCTGCGCAGGTCTGTTGCCTTATTTTAATTGGGTCGCTGTCTTAATGCTAAGTTTTGAGAGCATATTGCGTATTCCAAATGCTTGTCCTTTATCAAGTGTGTGTTTGTTTTTGTTTTTCAAGTGTGTGTTTGCAAACTATTTTCTCCCATATTGTCTTACTCTTTCGTGTCCTTAACTGTGTCTTCTGAAGAGCATAAGTCTTTAGTTGGGATGTAATCCAAGCTACCCCATTTGTCCCTCTATGGTTCATTCTTTGTGTCTGTATAAGAAATGTTTGCCTCACCCAAAGACTCTGATGTTTTCATCTAGAAGTTTTACAGTTTTAATTTTTATAGTTAGGTCTGTGTTTCATTTTGAGTTAATTATATTATATGATACTAAAGTGTCTTAAATATGTCATGTTTGGGGGGTTTTGTTTGTTTGTTTGTTTTGACATATTGATATCCAATTGTCCCAGAATCACTTATTGAAAAGACAATCCTCTTCCCATTGAACTGCCCTGATACTTGTCGAAATCAATTGACCATATAGTTGTGAATCTATTTCTGGATTCTATTCTGTTTCATTGATCTACAGCTATCTATTTTCCAATATCATGCAGTCCAAAGGACTATAACTTTATAATAAATCTCAAAATCAAATAAAGGGAATCCTTTGACTTTATTTTCTCTTTCCAGAACAGTTGTGATAATTCCAGTTCCTTGACTTTTTGTATAAATTTTCAAAGCAGCTGTTCATTTCTCTAAGTAATTTGGAAATGGTTCTTAAGATCAGAGAACAACTAACCCAAAGTCCCTCAGTTAACATGTGACTGAACTAGCTCAGATTCTCGCTGTTCATAAGGGTCCAGGTTCATGATCTGTAGGAAGCATGCGGCTGATCAAGGTGTTTACTAATGGGTGACTATTTAGTCCCCTGCACCTCTGTGTCTCTGTAGACTGTTGTTTGTGACTTTGCTGCTAAAAGCATTGAGAGATAACTCAGTTGTTTAAGATCTCTTTGAGGCTCTCTTGAATCTTGCATATCTGTTTGATTGTCCTTGAACCTAGTGCTTTTATTATTCTAAAGTTAAGAAACTGTGACTAGTTAAGTAACATTTGCATAGATAAGAGTTTAGGAATGTTTAAATTCTTTGATGTTTGTTTTGTAACCAATTCCCTTGTGTAAGAAGAGTATATAAACCAAGCTTCAAATATACTCGAGACTTCAGTCCATGAGATTGGAGTCCTCCCGATCCCATGCTTTGTACATAGCTCTTTCTTTTCCGTTCATCCGAACGCCTCAGTTCAAACCCAGCTTGATGCGGGATAGCTGGTCTAATCCCCCGCAATGATCTGTCCTGAGGCTCCCTGCAGAACGAGTCAGTCTATTGAGGAAGAGTCTCAGATGGCGGAGCTTCTGAGAACTCCTGCCCAGCAGGTCCTGCGGAGCTCTCCAAAGGTCTGGAATCCTGGCTGTCAACACACAGGGAAGAAAACCGACTCTATGTTTGGCATCTCAGCCCCTGCCTTGCTTGATCAGGGAAGACAATCTGATATCGTCTGCAATAAATCGTATAGTCGTAGACCCAGGGTCAGGGCAGCCAGGATTTGACCCCTGGTTTCTCATGGAGTTCTGCGTCCCAGCTCTAAGAAGCCGTGCCTGTTGACAAGTCTATTCAGCCAAGCTTCTGTTGTGGTTTCCTGCTTGGATTTCCATTCTCCACTGGGAAAGCAGCCCCGCTCTGAGCCCTCTTAGCTGGGGCTTGGATGCCCTTCCTAATTAGTTCCAGAGCTTGTTACTGCTCCCTTTTCATTGGCCAAGGTCCTGCTGCATTTGCCTTTGCTCAATGGTGTCCCTGTAACTAGTCAACGCAACTGTCCTCTTGGCCCCAGACCCCTTCCGTAACCCTGCTCTGTGTTATTCTGCCCCAGGGGACAGCACTGTTAGGTCTCCCTTCCAGCCAACCCTAAACCATAGCAGACATTTGGACTCAGAGTGACCTGAGAAAGGGTCACTGAGTCTCTAATCCAGGGGTTCTCTATCTTCTTAATGTCGCTATCCTTTCTTATAGTCCTTCATGTGGTGGTGACCCCCAACCATAAAGTTATTTTCGTTGCCACTTCATAACTGTGATTTTGCTACTGTTATGAATCATCATGTAAATATCTGATATGCAGGATTTATTCTTGTTATAAATGGAACATCATTAAAGTATAGTGATTAATCACAAAACAATATGTCATTCTATATTGTGAAATATTTATTTCTAATGACAAAACAATGAACTTTTGTCTTGAAGCATGATGTAGCATGGGTAACAGTCTTCATGCCGGGTACTCATATGTGGGCATATCTGCATGTGGGCAGACCCTCCCAGAGAGGGAGAAAAGAGCAGTGTCTCAGTTCCTAAGACCATCAGAAATATGTGTTTTCCAATGGTCTTAGGCGAGCCCTGTAAAGGGTCCTTCAACCCCCAAAGGGGTCGCGACCCACAGGTTGAGAACTGATGCTCTAAACCTTTATGGAAGCAGACAGTTTCACCTTTCTCCCTCAGAGGGCTTGAATCACCGACCTTGAGGTTGGCAGCCGAATGTTTAACCTGCTGGACCAGGGTCTACCAGGCAGAAACCAAGCCCACTGTAACCAAGTCAATGCCAACTCAGAGTGACCCTGTCAGGGTTTCTGAGGCTGTCAGTCCTCATGGTAGCAGACAGCCTCATCTCTCTCTCAAGGAAAGAACTGCCAACATGGTCCTCAGCCATCCGACACTAACCCAGCGACACCAAGCTGGGGCGTGGACCCAGGTAGAATCATACTGGGATCTTCAGTCTGCGTTTCTGAGCAAATGGCTTCATTTTCTGAGTCCCAAGGTTTAGTATGTACAGCATGCCTCCCCGTGGCTATCCGGAGAATGGAAATGAGGTGAGGTATTTGAAACGCTGGCCACAGTTCCTGGCACAAGTTGTTGTTGTTGTTTGCTGTTATTGTTATGTACCATCAAGTCGGTTCCAGCCCATAGTGACCCGATGGAGACCAGAACAAAATACGGACGGTCCTGTGCCATTGCCCAGTTCACCTGTGCACAAGCCCGTGTCGCAGCCCCTGTGCAAGAGGGAAACCATTGTCCTGACTAATTTGGAGCCCTGAAATGCAGGTGGGGTGTGTGGGGGGGGGGGCGACGTCTCCCAATCAAGTCCATCCAAGTCCATTTAGATTGGCTAAATCCAAGCCCACCAAGATAACGTGAATAATAAATGACTGACATTTTTCCAGCTACTGGTTTGGGGGTGAGCTTGTTGCGCAGTATTAGTGAGGCACTCGCTAACCAATACACTTTTATTTGTACAAACACACATATGTGTGCAAGGCATCTCCCATGGTGTTGTTATTGTGAGGTGTCATCCAGTTGCTTCTGACTCATAACGACCTTATGCACAACCGAACAAAACACTGCAAGATCCTTTGCTATCTTCACAGTTGTCCCTGTGTCTGAGCCATTGGTGCAGACACTGTGTCAGTCCATCCATCTCGGTAAGGGCCTTCCTCTTTTTTTTTTTTTTTTTTGCTGCCCCTCTACTTCACCAAGCATGGTGCCCTTCACCAGGAACTGGTCTCTCCCGACAACACATCCAAAACACATGGGACAGAGCCTTTGTCATCCTTGCCTCTAAGGAGCACTCTGGCTGTACTTATTCCAAGACAGATTTGTTTGTCCTTCCTGGAGTCTGGGATACTTTCGATGTTCTTTGAAAGTACCATAAGTCATGTGCATCGATTCGTTTTCGGCCTTCCTTATTCAATGTGCAGCTTTCAGATGCATGTGAGGTGATTGAAAATACCGTGGCTTGAGTGAAACCCACGCATGGTTGCAATTAGGGCAATCATGCCTGGCCCGAGCCCTGACCCTTCCCTCACCGACCCAAACCACTGAGTATGCAACATGCCTCCCCAGTGAGCTCCCCCCCCCCCACACACACACACCACGTCACATGCCAGCTCCAGCATCCTGCGAGCCAGCATAGTGCAGATGAGCTCGGGAAGATCCAGCTACAGAAAATTCAGCAGATATTCCACCGTGAGGGCAGCAAGGCCCCGTGGGTCTCTTATAGTGACTTGATTGGAGAAGAACAGGTATTTAGTGGGCAGGATCTGGAAGGAACGTAAAAATTAAACATCCCTGCAGTGAGAAAAAGGAGTGGAGGTCTCCTATCGGATTCTATTGGCAGTCTAACGCACATCGTACGTATGGTGAACGGCCCGTGTGGGAGCTCATCTCTGTAACTGGAGGGTCATAATGCTTTCTCTTTTTTGCTGGCTCATAGCAGAACCAAATAAGCAGCTATCCTTTATTCCCAAAGATGATGACATTGACATTGACCTGTTGGTGGCCAGATGTGCCTGAGATTGTCTTCCGGTGGTGGTGGTGGTGGTAGTCGGTGCTGGCCTATCCCCTCTCTCAGAGACAAAAGCTGTTGAGAAGGTGGGTGGAGTTCTAGATGGAGACCAGACCCAGGGGACAGGATACATACAAGGATCACATCTGTGATCTCCGTATGTTTGCCTGGAGCTCTTAGCTCAGGATGACAAAGATGAGTCTCACTTGCTCCGAGAGCAAGCTTGAGGTCCCCTCTAGGCCTTGTCATAGTAAATGGCCATTGTAACACCTCGGGGACTAGAAAGAAACTGAAGCGAGAAGCCGGAGCTGCAATAAATCAGAAGGCACAACTGCATAGACAGCCTGCATGAGAGCAGGCACCAGGCCCACCAGAAGTACCGAGGGAAAGGCCGATGGGAAGTACTGCAGACATGGACTGGAATCACTCCCTGTTGTCCACCCCATTCTCAATCCTCCTCCACATCTGCCTTCCTTCCTATTTGAACCCTCTCTAGCTGGACATACTGTCCACCCTTTTCTCTCCTGTCGTGTATGTATTTCCAGATTCATTTGTCACATAGTGCTCACTTTCCTCACGCCTCATCGTAAGCCTACTTGACCCATCCTAGAGATCACCCATACATCAAGTACTGCCTTCGTGAGCACCCTAACCAAGGGCACCATAAACCACCAGCCAACACCTTTATCCCAGCCCATCCTGAGAAGAGCTAACTCTAAAACCTCCTTCGGGTGGGGGTGGGGGGTGGGGGTGGCGAATGCCTAGTGCCTTGACTCTCCCAAACATCTATTATGATGTACACAGCGATCTTTCTTGCTGAACCAAAGGCAGTGGAGGTCAGTCTTGGTCTCAGATCTGAGTCTGGTGGAAATGTCAGGAGGTAAGGAATGTCCCAGTCTTAAAACAGATGGCTCCAAATCCCAAGAGACTTCTGTGTCCCACGCACACATTGAGACAGTCAGTCACCCAGCGGAAGACACCAAGTCGGAGGGAGGTCTGGGTAAAACCAGCTGCCTCAGGAGATGAACAGAGAGTGAAGATAGGAGAGTTGGAGGGGCAGGACCAGATGTTCTGAAGACGGTGCTACCCACCGGTCATGTCCTTTTCTTTTCTTAACTCTTGTCAACTGTACACAACATGACGCTTGCCTCTTGAAGCATGTCCGGGTGTACCACCCAGCGGCATTCCTCACAGCCACAAGGCTGGGCCATCCCCACCACTGTATCCCCCAGTGCAGAAAGCAGGGTCTCCCTCCTCCTCCATCCCTCAGCGCATGGTTAACCTCCAATCGACTTTCTCTCGCTGTGCATTTGTCTAGTCTAGGTGTTTCATATAAATGTTTTAGGTAAACATTTTATATAAATATTTATATCATATTTGTCCTTTCGCAGGTTTTCTTTCACTTAGCAGGTGGAACAGTCCTCAGTAACACAAACCAGATGAGTCAACACAGGCCAAGCTGTGTAAGAAACAGCGCTGCAATCTCCAGGTCCGAAGGGAACCCAGGTTAATTTCTTGCTCACAGCATAAGCTGACATGGGTAACAGAGGGACTCGGCTCCACGTTGCATTTCAGGGACCCGAGGCTCTTTAGTTGAGTCTCTGGTCACCCCCGAAAGCCTGAGAATGTGCCTCCTCCTCACCCTAATCCTCCGACTTACTTAGCAAGCACAGGGAGAACGGGAACAGAAAGGGCTGTTAAAGGACTTTAGGGAGCAGAAGTGGAGGTGCTGCTCATCATTGCTTCCCACATGGCACTGGCTGGACCACGGTCATCTGGCGTAACCTAGCCACCAGGGAGTCTGGGAGATATAGCTGTATGCCAAGGCAGAACAGGAAATAAGTTGTTTAAGGAAGCACTAGCTCATCTCAACCTACACAAGTCATTAGTGATGAAAACTGAAGGCCAGGGGACCCAGAGGCCCCCTTATCCCAAAGCAGCGGTTCTCCACCTGCCCAATGTCTCAACCCTTCCACATGTGGTGGGGACCCCCAACCATAAAATTATTTGCGTTGCTATTTCATCACTGTAATTTTGCTACTGTTATGAGTCGGGAGACTCCTGTGAAAGGGTCGTTCCACCCCCAAAGGGGTCACGACCCACAGGTTGAGAAGCGCTGCTCTGTGACCTTCATAGACAGGTGACAGCATGAAAATACTGTAGGAGGCGGCAGAGCACTTCCACTCCTAGACCTGTCCCACCCCACCCACCCCGAAAAAAGTTTATGCTCATGGGAAAACTTGTACACCAAGATGCATAGATGAATGATTCGTAGTAGCTAAGAAGTGGAAACAATTCAGGTTTTCATCAACTGATGAGAAGATAAATAAAACACAGAATATCTATACAGAGGAGTATTATTGAGCCATGAAAAGGAATCAGTCCCGATTCATGCTACAACACGCATGAAGCTTAGAAGCATGTTAAACGAAAGAAGACAAGAAGACAAATATTGTATGACTCTATTACTATGACAATTTCTGAATTAGTTAATCCCTAAAAGGGGACGGGACGTGGGAAGTGACTGCTAATTGGCACAGGAATTTCATTAAAGTGATCAAAATGTTCTGGAAATTGATCATGGTGATAGTTGTAAAATTCCGTGATTATCCTGAAAACACTGACCTGGGCACCATAGGGAACTTAATTTTATGGTATGTGAACTATAGTTCAATAAAAAAATATTCTTAATAAAAATTTTTTTAATTTTATAACTCTCTTCCTCACCCAGCTCCTCCCACCCCAGCCTAGACGTCCCCGCTGTTCTGTTCAGCCCTGACCTTCAGTTGGCAGGTAGCAAGGGGACATACACGGCAGTTGTCATGGTGACTGGCCCAGCCTTGCCCTGCTCCTCTCCAACCTGGCAGGCGGACAAGCTGCGCCTAGGACAGGCAGGGGCCGCAGAGGTAAAGAGCAGCGAAGCCCCAATTACAATTGGCAATATTGATCTTCCTCTCCACAGGGCACTGCCAGGGCACTGGGGAGTCCGACTACACCACAGAGCTTCGGGAAGCAGCAATCTAAAGGCTTCGCTGCCATCTGGTCTTTTACTGACCCTTCAGCTCAAAGCATCAAGGATTCAGGAAATTAAAATATCAGTCTGGACTAAAATTTTAGTTTTTCTTGCAGGGGCAGTTGCAGAAAGACAGTTCTGAGCAGAAAGCATCTGAGATGCCTTTGTGCTCATGAAAGTAATCTCGTGTATTTAGAGAGTTTGTGCATGTCATGGGGTTGTTAGTACCATTTGGTTGGGAATGGTGGTGTTCAGTGGTGCAAGTCATAGCCTCCAGGTTGAAGATTCAGATTCAATCCCAGGCCAATGCACCTCATGCACAGACCCAGCCCACCTCATCAGTGGAAAATTGTATGTTGCTAGGATATTGAACGGGTTTCCTCGAAGCTTCCAGGCTGAGGTGGACTTTGGAAGAAAGACCTGGAAACCTGCTTCCCAAACTTAACCAGTGAGCGCGCCACAGATCACAGCTGTCTGCTCCCCGGCTGCTCTTGGGGGTGGCAGAAGAGCAGGCAGCAGTTCATTCTGTTGGGCTCGGGGTCATCCTGAAGTCCGTGTGTGGACAAGGGAAGTGAGGCACGGTGCTTTAAGGGATGTGCCAAGGGTTTTCCTGCTCACAAAGGACAGAGTTTGGTCCCAGATAACATAGGAGTTGGGAGACGTGTAAGCAGAGAGTCCAAACCCTTTCTGTTGTTACCACAGTAAGACAACAACCATACTGGATTCCAAGTGCCTTGCTGCTGCTGCTGTTTTATTGCGGTGAATGATACACGCGTACATGGGATCCTTGACAAAACAGATCTCGATTGAGTGAGGCCCGTGTGTGTGTGTGTGTGTGTGTGTGTGTGTGTGTGTGTGTGTGTTGTTACAGCAATGGTCAGGGGAGACAGCCCCTAACAAATCATCACAGGCCTGGTAGGTGCAATTGTACAGTAATAATAAATAAAGATTATAGTAAAGTCATAGATACTAAGAAAGTAAAATGAAGGAGTCAGGCACATTTCATAGTAGCATGCTCACCTCTGCTCCTCTTGGTGGTACAGGGAAGGAGAGAAAGCAGCTGGTGGGAGAGCAGGGGATGGGAAGGAGGACAAGGGGAGAAGGGATAGGGAAGTGAGGACCAGGGGAGAGAGGACTGGGAGAGAGAGCACGGGGAGAGAGCTCTTTATTAATAACCAAGGCTTATATATCTTTGGAGGGTGTGCAAGCCCACTAATTACAGGTAAAGACATACGTCACAGGAAGGGGTTGTACTATAGGTAATACAGTAATGAGAGAGGATGATATAGGGGTATCCACGCAATAGGAAGGGGAGGGATTGGGGTATACATGTGACAAGATGGGCAAATCCTAGATTCAGGATGGCAGCCTAACTTTGGATGTCACTGAGCAGGTTTGATCTATTGTCTGGCTCGCCATGGAAACAGTTACTATCCTTATCAGTAGGGTGTGAGCCCCACCTACAGTGGACCAGACTATTTAAATGCCTTCAGGGAGAATATCTCTAAGCATCTGACCTCCCACCACATGCTGGCAAACAGCCTCTAATGTTTGCATATCTTTGGGGGGGGACAAAGCTGGGGAAAGTCTTCTGTATCCCACAGGCAATGAGCTCAAACACCAGGTGACATCAATCAAATAGGAGTAACTCACTGATGAAATGAGCATCACAAGCTGTAAGGCAGATCCAGCCCCACCATGATGTCAGGGCCAAGCATGTGGGTCAGAGTGAGCAGAAAGTGCCCAGAGCTTAGTGTGGCTGGAGAACTATGAGCGAGAAGGTCAGAAGGTGGCCAGGGGCCAGAAAAGCCATGGCAAGGAGTTTGGAATGTATTCTGAGCAAAACGGGAAGCCACAGGGAGGTTCAAGCCAATGAGTGGCCTGCCTTGATCTTGATCGACACATGAAGAGCACCCTTTGGCTGCTGTGGGGAGGGGGTAGACTATGGAAAAGCACGCGGGAAAGTGGGGAGGCGGGTCATGGCTGCAGTCCTGCAGGACTCCAGGGGAAGAGTGAGTGCTCTACCTTCACCAGATATGCACACTTGCCATCAGCTGTCATGGGACCGCATGAGTCCCTGGGCCTCCTGGGGTGATAACACCACATGGCCAGGTGGAATTCTTGCCCAGATACTTTAGCTGCATCTAACCTTGAGGTAACAACAAGCTCAGTCGGGAGTGCTGAGCATTTACTCAATGAGGAGCCTCAGTGGCAACACAGGCTGCATGTTAGGCTGCTAACTGAAAGGTCGGCCACTGGAAATCACCAGGTGTTCTCCTGCGGAGATGTGCCATCTCCGTCTCAGAAACCCACAGGGGCAGTTCTACCCTGCCCTGTTGGGTGACAAAGGGTCAGAATGGACTAGATGGCAGTAGGTGAGAGAGATATGGGACATCCAAGGGCACTGACTTGGCGGTGTGGTCTGGAGTAGAGGAAAGTTGTAAAGAGCATTGCTGGGGCGATTAGGGACATTTGAGCCTGGATTGCTGTTGGATCCCATTACCTGGTTCATCTGTTCATATCAGGGTCCGATTGTCTTAGGGGTGGGCATGTAGAAAAAGGCCTTTGCTTGGAGGAGACACCAAGTGACTTCGTGAGAGGGAAGATGTCACCATGTCTGTATCTTGCTTTCAAATATTGCATCCAAGAGAGAAGGCGAGAGAGAGAGAATAAAGGCAGCTAAATATTAACTGCCGGTGGGCCCAAGAGAATTGCTAACAGGTGTTCATTTACCAGCTTTCTAAAGGTTTGCAGCTCGGGAGGATGAAAATAGCCCAGTAGATAAACAAACTAGCAAATAAAATAGATTTGAGGAGCATCATGCCCTGAGAGCCTTAGCCACAGTGTTACTCCCCTTAGCCCCGGGCTGGGGTACTTCTAGTAGAACCTGAGGGTCTCTGGCTAGTGAACCTGAAGGACTGGCCTTTTGAGCTGGCCCAGCAATCCTACTGAAGAAAAACCTGGCTCTCTGCTTCCTTCATGGTTGTTGTTGTTGTTGTTGTTGTTGCTCCTACCACCAGAGTTTACCGCATGGCAACACTGTGTGCACAGCATAGAACTGATCCATGGAGTTTCACAGCTCTGACCTGAATCAGAAGCAGATGTTCAGGCCTGTTCTCTGAGGAGCCTCGAGGTAAATTCGAACCACATCCCTTTCCATTAGTAGTCTACCAAGGCAACATTTGCACTGGGCAGCTAAGAAAGCCGTCTGGAGCAGGTCTCCTCTGTCTTCCATGGGGGCGCTATGAGTTGGCACTCACATGACCATGACGGCGTCAGAACATGGAAGATGAGAACGGATGTTCTTTCATAGTTGCTTCCTTATTGAAAATATTTGGTTTGGTTTTGCTTTGTTTTGCTTTGCTTGGCTTTGGCTTTGACTTTGACTTTGGCTTTGTTTTGTTTCACTTGGAAACTCCCAAAGCAGGGACTATGTGTATGATGCTTTGGGGACTACTGCCATCTTGTGGATCGGTGCTCTGGTAACAATGGGAAACAGACATACAGGGTTATCAGATGATAATGACTTTGTCTTACCTACTTTGGTCTTCTTGTCAGAAGAGACCAGTCCCCGGAAAAGCCCATCTTACTTGGTAAAATAGAGATGCAGCTAAAAGGAGGAAGGCATCCCACAGCGTGCAGGGTGGGTAGCTAGTGATTAAAGGTCTATGTGCCTTCGTTCACTGTCCGGAGCCATGAGGCCCGGCCATTACTTGGAATTCATTAGCCTGAGCTCTGGGCATTCTTCTACCCCAGCCTACAGCACTGCAGCTGTAAAGCTTGAGCAAACAAGGTGTGATGATCTTTAGATAAGCACCTGTGTTCTGCATCCCCTTGATTGGGTAAAAGATTGTCCTCTCCTGTGCCTGATTTGCATAAACATGCCACTCCGAGGTTTACCTAATTGAAGACTGTAAGCCCTTACTGACTCAAGGGCAGGGCGTGCTCCCCTGAACTCCCTGATTGGCCTGTTGCCAATGTAGCCTAATTTGCATGTGTGGCCCCCTTGCTGGCCAATATAAGCTGTAACTCTTTGTTCATTAAACAAGACTTGATCAGGATACTGTCTTGTCTCCATTCTCCGTGCCTCTTGTCCCCACAATTCCCACTCTCTCCTCCAGGATCCACATTGAATGTCCCACGGGACAGGACAGTTAACTTCCAAGAACCAATAGAAAGCACTGCCATCCTTCCGCCAACTCCCTGGATGGTCAAGAGCTTTTGCCTTTAAAATGACCAAGCCTAACAAAACTCACCTTGATTTCACTCTAAAAATTTAGAGCCAGGAATCCATGTAGTGGACTTTGAGTGCTGTTTGCCCATAATGTTGATTCGCGGGCACTGTGTCCTTATTCACAAAGGTTACTGAAGATAATACTAGGTGCTTGTGGTACTGTCTTTTCAAACCTCTAAGTAGTTGACAGATAAAGCTTAGAAACCGGTCTGGAAGGCTCTTTCTAGACGGGAAGAAGCAGAAGGGATGGTGGTCTTACTAGAAAGAAGAGTGTTAAGGAGTAGCTGGGATTTAAAAGCAGATTCTGGATTTCTTTCAGACGCAGGGTGGGTGTGAGGAAAGCCCGGGGCATCATGCTGGGTAGCCCTGGACGTGTCACTTCTCTGAAGGATAAAACCACATTCGCAGGGAGGATTGTTGTAAGGATCCGGGTGTTTTAAGGCAGTGACTCTCAAATGTCCCAGCGAGAGCATCAGAATCGGGTGGAAGGTGAAAACACACAGATTGCAGGGTGGGGGTGAGGGGGGCGTTGCTAAGAATTTGCTTTTCTAACAAGCGACCCAGGGAGGTTGGGCAGGGAGCCATATTTTGAGAATCAGTTTTAAAGATGCAGTGGCATAAATATGTGGCGAGGATGTGCAAGTCATTGGCAATCAACAAAGCATCTGCTTGTCATCTCCCCTAGTCCATCCTAGAGTTTCTGGGTCTTTGAGCAGACACGGCGTTTCTGTGTCTTCAAGAGCAGACAGTAAAGTTCTCCCTGAAGGAAATGTTAGGCAGCTAGATTCAGGGACAAGGGAGTGGTCCCTACCATGCCGACAAAGGCCCCCATAGAGGAGGATGTGAAGAAATCAGGCAACCTATGAAGATCCCAAACTGAGCAAGCTCATAACTCATAGCCCCCAGCCAGGTGGGAGGCACACCTGTACGGTTCAAAGTAGGCCCAGGCTCATGACCTCACCTAGGTGGGCTCAACCCAGCCAATAGGGTCAACCCAAACCATCAACCTCCCAAGCTAGAGGTTTGGCTGTGGGAAGGCCGCTCTCTCTCTTACCCTACCCCTGGCAGGTCAGAGGGTGGGGGCGCACATGTGTCACCTGAGTGTGCCCCATCAGGCCTCCGCCCCGCTGACTCTTCTGTCCCCACTCGTGCCTCAGTCTCTCTGGCCCCAGTTCTGCACGAATGGGTGCATTCTTCCACATGGTTGTTCATGTCCAGTTGTGAACCCAGCTTGGTTGGACACACTTCCCTGAAATAGTGTGTACCCTTCCAAGACGGTAACACCTGAAACGTCAACAACACAGGCTCCAGCGTGAACTCTTTGATCTTGTGAAGTCAAGAACCGAGGTATTACCCACTCCAGAAACCTCACAGCCTGTGTGCTGGCGTGAGTAACGCCTCCCAGGTTTCATGTCCCCCAGACCTCAGAATATGGCCTGGTTTGAAAATAGAGTCTTTCCGGATGTCCTTAAGGAAGGAGGCCATGTAAAGATGGAATAATGCAGAGGTTGAAAAAATGCAGCCCCAGGCCAAGAAATGTCAGAAACCACCAGAAGCTGAATGTGGAAAGGCAGGGTCCCCTGCATCCCCCAGAGCCTGCCTCAGGACTGCCCCCTGGCCAGCACTTTCATTTCAGACATCTGGCCTCTAGACATGTGAGAGAATGCACTGTCTTGTTAAACCACTGAGCAGGGTCATTGTTCACAGCAGCCTGAACCTGGGTAGCCGTGCAGGTTATGTCCGCAGATAGGATCTTGGTCCGGGGAGGGCGTGGAGCCAAAACCCACACATCTCTGCTGACCAAGCCTGCTCTGGAGGGTCCTTCCACCTCCACTCCAGCACGTGGTTCACCCCATTCCTAGACACAGTAATCAAATGACCAAATGGAAGTGTCCAGAGGAAGAGATTACTTCGATGACAGCTTATATGAGAAAAAAAAAAGAAAAGAAAGAAAAAGACGATCCAAATGTTTCGTTCTTCGGTAAGTTCAATGACCAGACAGGTTGATGGAGCTGCCAGTACTTCTTCAAATGTGCCTGTGGACATCTGGCACTCAGATCAATAGAGCACAGAGATACAATCAGTGGGTCACACAGATCTGGTCCCATCGGAAAACTTCCATTTTTGATAACAAATGTGTTCTATGAAAAGACCATAAAAAAACAATCAGATGCCCTCAATCCAATGCAGTTCATGAGCAAAGTTCTACTTGTCTTTCCAAGGTTCCGCATAAAGGTTTGCGACTCTGGTTTCACATTAGTCTGAACTGGGGAGCTTTAAAAATAGTATTTATGGGGACCACCCCCTTAAATCCTGCTTTCATTGGTCGGGGGTGGGGTCCAGGTAAGAGTGTCTTTTTAAAGCTCTCCAGGGGGTGTTAATATGCAGCCAGCAATGAAAACTCACGGTTTCATCTTAGGTGGACACTCCAGGAGCTGTGTGCATTAACTACACAGTACAGACATTACCTACACCAGTAATTCCCACCCGGAATGACGACCAAACACTTGTGGCAGTTACCAGGAGCCTTGGGAGTGCAGAGGTTGCGTGTTCCACCATGAACTGGAAGATCAGTGGTTCAAATTCACCCGCTGCTCCGTAGGAAGAAAGTGTGTCGGTCTGCTTCCATAAATCCCTTGAGGCCCAATGGGGAAGTTGTGCTCTGTCGTTTAGGGTTACTAGGAGTTGCCATCCACTCAATGGCAGTGGGTTTGGGTTTTTGAGTTGACATGACCCTTAATCAGAATCTTCTTCCATGAGGCCCCACACTCTGCTTTCTTTTGTAAAAATCGACCTGCTCAATTCCCATTAAGGCAGCTGCCTAAATCCTGATCTCTGCGGGACAGGGGATGCGATCCGTGTGCGGTCGAGGACCCGAGTTTCCCAGGTCCCTCACCCCTGAGCTCAGTGGCCCTCTCAGCTAGCATCTCACGATCGCCCCCTGTTGCCATCTGAGTGGATTGTGAGGCATGGTGTTCTGGTAGGACAGAGTAGAACTGCCCCATGGAGATTCCAAGACCGCCACCTGTATGAGAGGAGCCTAAGGGGCTATGAGTCCACCTGCCAACTGCAAGGTCAGTTGGTCCATTCCGCCAGGGGCTCCCTCAGAGGAAGATGCGACTCTCTGCTCCCATAGGATTTATAGCCGTAAAACCCCAACAGGGCTGCTCTGCTCTGCTCTGGAGGGTCCCCAGGAGCCAGAACCGAGTAGATGGCAGTGGTGACTTCATCTGTCCAGACACAGACCGCCACGGCTTCTTTAAGGAGCAGCTGACAGGTGTGAGCCACCAACTTTTCAGTTAGCAGTCGAGCTACCCTGTTTATAATCTGCTGCTATATAATAAATTACCTAAAAACCCAAAATTAAAAAGTCAGTTCTGTCAAGTCTACCCCAACTGATGTCCACCCCATGTGCGTCAGTCAGAAGAGTGGTGCGCCACAGGGGTTTCAATGGGTGGTTTTTCAGGAGCAGACTGACAGGCCTTTCTTCTGTAGTACCCCAGAGTGAGTGCAAATCCCCCACCTTTCCATTAACAGCTAAGCACATTAACCATTTGGACTGCCTGGGGAATTCAACGAAGGGGCTGAAGACAACATTTGTGATCTCCCAGATGATGCGCATCTGAAACCTGAGTGTGACATTACTGGGTCTTCCTGCGCTGGGTCTCTCGCAAGCTGCAGAAAGGTATGATCAAGGCAGGGGTCAACTGGGGGGCAGATCCGCTTCCAGTCTCACATAGTGGTTGGTGGTGAGCTTCTGCGTCTGTTAAGGCTACAGAACCTCAAGGGCCACTGGACAAAGGACTGGTGTTCCTCACTGGTCCCTGGGCTGAGGGCCCCGGTTCCTCCAAGATTGTTGGGCTGGTACACCGAGGCCAACTCTGTTCCCTGCCACGCGGACCTCCTGGTAGGGCAGGTCACAACATCTCAGCTGACCAATCAAGGACACGCAAGGATTGCCGGAGAGAGTGGTGGTGCTAACAAGATCATGGCCATGGTCCTTTGTCTCCTCAGGGTCTCCTGTCACATTTGAAGTATTCTATTCATTAAAAATAAGGCTCTGGGCACCTTGCCACTCCATTCCCTTGCTGTTCCGCTGCACTCCCCCAGTGATTTGCCTCGGTGTGGTGGGATCAGGTCAGGTGCAATTCCCGCACTGTGTCTCCGGTGCAGTCCCCTGTATCACCCTTAGTCACTGATTGGCATCATTTCTCATAGTGGGGCCAGTCATGTTGTTCTCTCAGGAACATCATCATCACGGCTTGGTGGGCCAGGCTGTCCCCAGGGAATGCTTAAAGTGGACTTTGGGGCCAGGGCGTGGTGCCCCAACAGACTGGACTGGAAAACGCTCCTAAGGGCCAGCAAACGATCCCTGAACTAACTACAAGCTTTTCTCTTGTGAACTGTTTTGTTCTGTTCTTTGTCAGTGGTTTGTTTTTGTTGTTTTGTTATCTGGTTGCATACTGTTGCTTTGTTTTCCTCTGTCTTGTTTTCGTGCATGTTAGTGTCTCCACAGGTCTGTCTGAATAGGACAGGCTGGATGAACTACCTGGAGGAAAAACAACGGGACCGACAGTTCCGGGGGGACTTGGGGTGGGGGGGTAAGGAAGTGGTGTTAACAAACCCAGGGACAAGGGAAAAACATGGGACCCCAAATGGTAGAGAAGGGGGAGTGGCAGGCCTGGTGGGAAATGATCAAGGGTAAGGTTGCTTATAGAAGAGGTATACTCTAGCCCAGGTGTAGTAGGGCAGGAGGAAAGTCAAGGGAGATGGAGGAAAGAGCTAGGAGTCAAAGGGCATTCATGGAGGTCTAGACAAAGACATGTACATGCAAATATATATAGGAAGATGGGGAAATAGATCTATGTGTCTATATTTATAGGTCAAGTATTAAGGTGGCGGAAGGACCTTGGGCCTCTACTCAAACACTCCCTCAATGCATGAATACCTTCTTTTATTAAATTGGAACTCTATGATGCTCACTCTCCCGACACAACGGCTGGAGCCAAAGTGGGTGAACAAGTAAATGTGGTGAAGAAAGCTGATGGTGCCCGGCTATCAAAAGAGATAGTGACTGGGGTCTTAAAGGCTTGAAGATAAACAAGCGGCCATCTAGCTCAGAAGCAACAAAGTCCACATGGAAGAACACACCAGCCTGTGTGATCGAGTGGTCCCGAAGGGATCAGTTACCAGGCATCAAAGAACAAAAAATCATATCATTGACTGCACACCTCCATGATAGGATCGCTGAAGACAAATGGGTGCATAAGCAAATGTGGTGAAGAAAGCTGATGGTGCCCGGCTATCAAAAGAGATAGTGTCTGGGGTCTTAAAGGTTTGAAGGTGAACAAGCGGCCATCTAGCCCAGAAGCAAAAAAGCCCACATGGAAGAAGCACACCGGCCAGTGCGATCATGAGGTGCCAAGGGACCAGGTATAAGGCATCATGCAAAAAAAAAAAAAAAAAAGAGATATAAGTGTGTGTGTGTATGTGTATATGTGTGTATATGTATATGTGTATATATATATATACCATATTAAATGAAGGGGAAAGTGCAGAGTGGAGACCCAAGGCCCAAGTGTCGGCCAATGGAGATCCCCTCATAGAGGGGTTTAGGAGAGGAGATGGGTTAATTAGGGTGCGAGGTAGTACCGATGAAGAACACAGCTTTCCCCCAGATCCTGGATGCTTCCTCCCCCCAACTACCATGATCCGAATTCTACCTTGCAGGGCTGGATAGGACAGAGGCTGTACACTGGTACATATGAGGGCTGGAGGTACAGGGAATCCAGGGTGGATGATACCTTCAGGACCAAGGGTGTGAGGGACGATGCTGGGAGAGTGGAGGGTGAGTGGGTTGGAAAGGGGGAACTGATTACAAGGATCCACATGTGACCTCTTCCCTGGGGGAGGGACAGCAGAGAAGGGGGGAAGGGAGACTCCGGAAAGGGCAAGATATGACAAAATAACGATGTATAAATTACCAAGGGCACATGAGGGAGGGGAGAAAGGGGAGGGAGGGGAAAAAAAAGAGAGGACCTGATGCAAGGAGCTTAAGTGGAGAGCAAATGCCTTGAGAATGATTGGGGCAGGGAATGTATGGATGTGCTTTATACAATTGATGTATGTATATGTATGGATGGTGATAAGAGTTGTATGAGTCCCTAATAAAATGTAAAAAAAGAAAAGAGGAGAAAAAAATGATTAGGGCAAAGACTGTACAGATGTGCTTTATACAATTGATGTATGTATATGTATGAACTGTGATAAGAATTGTATGAACCCCAATAAATTGTTTTAAAAAATAAATAAATAAGGCTCTGGGCCCACTCAAAAGAAGGAGTCACACCTGGGCCTGGATGTCAGGAGGAGGGGATCGTCGGGGGTCTCGGTGAGCACTCAGCAGACATGTGTCTGCACACGCTGACTCACTGGTCCTCAGAATGGCTCAGGAAGAAGGGGGACCAAAGGCTTTGCTGTTGTGCATCATCACCAAATCAGTCCAGACTCAAGGCGCTCTTGCCAATGAGTCATTGCCGTGTTCTGCTCCAGCTTCACCTTGAGTCTGCTGAGTGGCTCCCGTGGCGGTCCACTTCACTGATGGTGTCCCCCATGTCCAGGGACTCTCCACGTGACCTTCTTTCCTAGCAATTGGTCTTTCCTGATGATTTGTCCAAAGTCAGTAAACTGAAGTCTCACCATCTCCACCTCTAAGGAACATTCTGACACGGTCAGCATTCTTTACCAAGAAACCAAGCCCACTGCCATCAGTCACTGATCACTCCTAGACACCTGGTGGGGCAGGTTAGAACCACCACCCCCCCCCCCGGAAGTTCTGAGATTGTAGTTCTTTACGGGACTAGAAAGCCCCAACTTTCTCCCACAGAGCGGCTGGAGGTTTTGAACTGCTGGCCTTGCATATCGCAGCCCAATGGGCAGCCACTACACCACCGGGCTTCTCCTTTGTAGAGTTTAAACTTATCACCTCCTCTAGTTTCCTTTTTCGCTGTCCAACTTACACACACACACACACACACACACACACACACACACACGGGGATTGAACACATCAGATGCCAAAATGAACCCCATGAAGTTCAGAGCGACTCCACACAGAGCCACTCCGTCCTTGGTAACAGAACTCCACACAGATGCTATTTCTGCCTCCACATGAGCGGAGTCTATCCTAGGATTAACCGGGAGAAGAGTGGCTAATTGACAGGTATCTCGAAGGGCTCGTGGCCCAAGCCCAACTCTCCTGCAACTCGGCTCCAGTGAGCATGAAGAATATTCATAGCTTCTCCTGCGGCCCAAGTATCTCTTAGCAGCCTCGCATGTGTTGGATTCATAATAGTGTCTCTCATCCGTGACCGTCTGAATTGTGCATTCGCGTGGACTCCTGTAGGCTGAGCTGCCCCCCTTCTCTCTCAGGCAACCCTTTGCGATTGTGGACAGGTGTGTTTCCAGTGGGGATGGTGTATGATTGCCGGTGTGTTTTGAGAGCATTTTTAGGAACACGCTTTGATGCTCAGGAGTTAGGTCTGAAGGTGAATGGCCTTGGATTGATGCACTTAATAAAGCAGGCCGCTGTCTCGGGGTTGAGAGAAATAACTAGCCCACAGTTAAGTGTCTGGCTCGGTTCAGCACTGCAGAAGAGTGCCCGCCCATGGGGCGGGGTCATCGGAAGAATGAAGGGCCCGTGGTGGCCTCATGAATAGGGAGAGGTCACAGCCATCTGCTCCCGGGCTGTGGACCCCGTGGAAGGTCAGCACCACCGAGGTGAACCTTAGGACTGCCCCTGGTGTCTGAAGGGGGCGCTTGCAAAGCCTCTTGAGCTCAGAGAGCGGAGTTGAAGAAGGGAGGTCCTGTGTCTACCACCAAGGACCTGGAAAGAGCAAGACACCTCAATGGCAGGTGGACAGAGGCAGCTCTGATGATATGCGGCTTATGAGAAAATGGGACCCTGTGGGAAGTTCAAGCTCAGAGAGGGCAGCAAATTGGAGAATCTGACCCAGCAGACCTGGCAGGCCAGGGGCTGGAGTCGTGTCTGTGCTAGGCTGCAGAGAAGCTATGATCTGTGACAGCTACTTTGAGGAGCTAGAGGGAGGAGAACACTAGGACCATCCACGGCAGGGGGCAGGGGGGAGTCATATAACAAGGATCCTGACCACACCTATAGATGACAGGGACCCAGAGATGAAGCAATGCCTGCTGGGTTACACGGGCATTCCAACTCACTCCACCTCCTGTCCCAGGAGAGCTCGAACATGCAGTGCAGCATCTCTGAGAAGGCAAAGATATTGAGAAGAAAGCTCACAGGAAAAAAACTCACTGCCATCGATTCGATGTCTACTCATACTGACCCCATAAGACAGGGTAGAACTGTCCCTGTGAGTTTCTAAAACTATGACTCTTTACAGGAATAAGAAGCCCCATCTTTCTCCCAAGGATCCATTGGTGGTTCTGAACTGCCAACCTTTCAGATCGTGGCCTGACTTGTGACCACTATGTCACCAGGATTCCTTGCAGAAAAAGGTCAAATGACTCAAAATCTTGTCCTCAAATCCCCGTCAATTGTACTGGCTTCCGCTAAAGGCTAAATGCACCTAATGGAAATGCATATCTGTTGGTGTTTTGAAAATTTTAAAAAGTTTAAAGCCATAAATGCAAGGCCAAAGAGCCATGACACTGAATGTGGCTCATACCCCTCCCTCGGTACTGTCTTCACCAGAGCTGGTGGGGGTCCTCGGGAAGCAGAGCGTTTCTGCTTAGGGTGATGGATATTTGGCAACAGATGTTGGTGATGATTGTACACCACGATTAATATAATGGTCACCAAAGAGTATGCATGAGATATCTTGACTTGGCAGATGTATACATACATGCATAGAGCGTACATACGGTGTGTGTGTGTGTGTGTGTGTGTGTACTGTATATATCTTTATACATATGCATATATATCTTTACAACAATAAAGGGAGCCCTAATGGCGCTGCGAGTTAGGGATTGAGCTGCCAACCACAAGGTCAATGGTTCAAACCAGTCAGTCACGCTGCAGGAGAAAGATGAGACGGCTGTCTGCTCCTGTATAGAGGGATAGTCTCAGAAACCCTGCACCAGGGGGCTGTGAGTCAAAACCACCTCCAGGACAGCGGGTTCAGTGACTGTGGAACACTGTCAAAGAAATGTCGGAGAGCCACGGCAAGTACCCAACTTTCTAGAGCTGTGGAACGAAGAGGCAAGAGTTTAGTTACAAGTATCTCATGCATCCAGGTAGGTGCCCTGTGCTTTACCTCCGGCCCGGAGGTAAGTCAGCCATGTGGGCCCTCATTCCATGGCTCCGGGTCCACTCCACGCAAAGCTTCCTTTATCGTGGCCTGAATTCGGGGTCGATGGTGAGTGCTTTAGGTCTTGGTTTCCAACTAAAAGAAGTGCAAGACTTGAGTCCAAAAAAAATTAAAAATCACAACCTGGAAAAAGATGCATGGAATTGGTCACAGACTTCTTTGTGGGTTTGGTTGTGGATTTTTATTCACCTTACAGAACCAGGGATTTTAAAAATATATGTACCAACCTTAAGGAGCCCTGGTGACACAATAAACAGCCTTAGTGGCAGGATGGTGAAGCACCCTGTCGCTAAGCAAAAGGTCAGCGGTTCAAACCCACCAGTCCCTCAATGGACAAAGATAGAGCAGTCCCTTTCCATGAAGGCTATAGCCGTGGGGGGCCTAAGGGGCTGTCCTATGGCGTGTGAGTCAGAATTAACTAGGTGGCAGTGATTTGGATGTATTGGTGGCACAACCTTTAAGCGCTCAGCTGCTAACCAACAAAGTCAATGGTTCCAATCACCTTCAGCTGGGCAGAAGACGAAGCCAACATGATCTGTCCCTGGCCAGCTGGCAGCCTACACACCCCTTGGGGCAGGTCCTCTCTGTTGCCTTGAGTCAGGATTTCCTGGACAGCCCTCAACCCTATCAACATGCTATTTTATTAGGCAGGAAGTTTTAACAGATGGTGAGGAGTTTTAATATCCTGATAATCCCATGAAAATATTTATTTGCAATTATCTCATTAGATGGTGCCGTAAGTTAAGCATGGGGCCGCTCAACACAAGATGGGCAGTTCAAACCCACCAGATGTTTCTCAGGAGAGAGCTGAAGCTGTCTACTGTCGAAAACATGAGCAGCCTTGGCAAGTCTGCCCCACAGAGCCAGGAGGCGTTGGCATCAAGGAAGTGGCAATGGGTTTTGGGTTTTATTATCTCGTTATTTGAAAATCATAACATCTTGGGATTTTAAAAGCTCAAGTATTTCTTTTCTTCCAGGGATTTCACTTTTGAAGGAAACCCAGACCTGCCTGACTGCAAGTTTGTGTGCTCTGGGCCTCCATTTGATTCCCAGCGTGCACCACTACCGCCTGTCTGCCAGGGAGGTTATACATTGCTACACTACTCAGCAGGTTTTAGCCCAGCTTACAGACTAAGACAGACTAAGAAAGAAAGTTCAAAAGGCTATGACAACTTTTGGGGGGGAACCCCATGGGGAGAGTCTTGATAAATTTTCTCAAAGGACACAGGAAAATCATGGGTGCTTCTTAGGAAGAAGCTTTAAGAAAATTGACAACTACATTGGTGAGAAAAAGGGGCCCCCAAAAAAGATCATTTTCTGTTTTTGATCATTATACTACGGTATTATGTAAGAGAACATCTTTGCACTTAGAAAATAGTAAATTAAGTATTCTGAGACAACGAGGCAGAATACCTGAAACCTACTCTCAAAAGTGCTGGCAATAGCCTTCCTGTGACATGTGGTGACTTGCAATTACGTCCCCGCTAAGAGAGAGAATGCTTGGTTAGCAATAAGCATGGTCCTCCAGCCTTGCGCTCAGGGCTCCAGCCTCTGGCCTGGCTCTCCAACCTCCTGCCCGGACCTCGAGCCTCCTGCTGGGTCTCCACTCCACCTCCCCTTCGCCCACGCTGTGCACGGACCTGGCTGGTAAGATCATGGCCATCCAGGAGTTCTCCAGGTGCGACATGACCCTGCCCGAAGGCACGAAGAAACACAGGAAGAAGGAGGCGAGCGCAACGACACATTCCATGGCCCGGATCTGCTCCCTTGGAGGCTTCGAGTGGAGGTGGGCGCTCGGCACCAGGAGCTGCCGGGCTCAGGCCCCTCAGCAGCAGCGGCGTCAGTGCGGACATGGCGATCTGCATTGTCAGCTACCCTACATAGACACGGACCTTTGTTCTGAGGAGAAGAAGAGGAGAAAGACTTACTTCTTTTTTAAAATGGATTCGGGGCCAAGTCTCCTCATTGAACTCGTAGCGTCCGACGAGCAAGTGGTAGATGTAGTGGGCGGAGAAGCAGTAGGCGCGAGCATACTGCTCCTCAAACCCGCGGAGCAGCAGCGGGAGCTGAAAGGGTGACGCAGATGACAGTGGCTGGGCATGTCTTCAAGGGCACAGTTCAAAACCTCAGGCCAACAGTGACAGGCTGAAGAATCTTACCACGCAGAATTTAATAACAAAAGTTCCTCTCTAGGAATGCCGCGATTGAGTAATTAAAGCCTGCCGCCTGACTTCCCATCAAAAAAAAAAAGTGCTGGCAATACATGGTTCACAAGTACACCTATAGCTAGGGATGGCAGAGCCCGGGTTAAGCACCAGTTAAGCACCTACCTGTTAAAGGAAACATTGCTGGTTCAAACCCACCAGCTGCTCCAGGTAAGAAAAGCTCTGGGGATCTGCCCCCATACAGATGGCAGCCTGGGACATCTTGTGGGAGAGTTCTACCCTGTCACCCAGGAGAGTTTACACAGATAGCTATGCCAACTGCTATAAAAAAAAGTATACATCTGTAAAAATTTGACGTGTCAAAACTTGGACAATACATGCATTAGCAACAAGAAGTATTGTCAATGAGACTGCTTATATACAACAACAACACAAACACACACCAAAAATCCCTCACTGCCATCGAGTTGATTCCAACTCATAGCAACCCTGTAGGACAGGGTAGAAATATCCCCTCTGGGTTTGTAAGACCAGAACTTCTTACAGGAGTAGAAAGCTCCATCTTCCTCTCACAATGAGGCCGGTAGTTTCAAACGACTGACCTTGGGATTAGCAGCCCAACGTGTAATCACTATATCACCAGGGCTCCAAACACATCGTGAAATTTGGTTTGGAAGTTTTTAGGGTAAGGTTCCATGGGACATCCTGGATAACTGGCCTAATAACATGTCCTGTGGTTGTGCTCCACCTCCTAGGTGGCTGCATAGTGCAATATGAACGGCTGCAAACAGCCGTCTAAGTCACAGCCGTTGATCTCAGCAACGAGAAAGAAGGAACATCTGAAATAGAAGGAGAATATGGAATGTGTTCCCAAAGACCTGGATCGTGTCACTGAACGTTTTGATCAAAGATTCTGTAGAAAATTCCTGATCTACAGGGGGGAACTGCAGACAGAACTTCAAATTCTCATAGAAGTTTCTCAAATTTGGATCAGCCTTTAAAACGTCTGTCCTAAAATCTCTTTAAACTTTGAACCAAAGATAATCCCTGAAGTCTTGTGTTAAAACCAAACAATAGGTTAGGTTAACTGGTAAAAGTACGAATAAAGTCTGCTTTGAGCACTGTTCCTTTTTTATCATTTTATTGGGGGCTTTTACAACTCTAATCACAATCCATACATGCATTCATTGTGTCAAGCGCATTTGTATGTGTTTCCCTCATCATTCTCAAAATATTTGCTTTCTACTTGAGCCCTTGGTATCAGCTCCTCATTTTCCCCTCCCTGCCCCGCCCTCCCTCCCTCTCTCTCAAACCCTTGATAATTTATAAATTATTATTATTTTGTCAAGTCTTACACTGTCCAATGTCTCTGTTCACCCACTTATCTGTTGTCCATCCCCCAGGGAGGGGATTATATGTAGATCCTTATGATTGGTTCCCCCTTTCTGCCCTACCTTCCCTCCACCCCACTCCCCCCCCCACCCCCAGTATAGCCACTCTCACCACTGGTCCTGAAGGAATCATACACCCTGGATTCCCTGTGTTTCCAGTTCCTATCTGTACCAATGTACATCCTCTGGTCTACCCAGATTTGTTAGGTAGAATTGAGATCATGATAGTGGGGAGGAGGAAGCATTTAAAGAACTAGAGGAAAGTTGTATGTTTCATCGTTGCTATACTGCACCCTAACTGGCTCATCTCCTCCCCATGGCCCTTCTGTTAGGGGATGTCCAGTTGCCTACAGATGGGCTTTGGGTCCCCACTCCACACTCCCTCTCATTCACAATGATATAATTTTTTGTTCTTTGATAACTGATACCTGATCTCATCAACACCTCATGATCACACAGGCTGGTGTTTCTTCTCAGTTTGTTGCTTCTCAGTTAGCTGGTCACTTGTTTATCTTCAAGCCTTTAAGACCCCAAAAACTATACCTTTTGATCGTCGCGAGCACCATCTGCTTTCTTCTCCACATTTGCTTATGCATCTGCTTTGCCTTCAGTGATCCTGTTGAGAAGGTGAGCATCATGGAATGCCAATTTAATAGAACAAAGTGTTCTTGCATAGATGGAGTACTTGAGTAGAGGCCCAATGTTCATCTGTGACCTTAATAATAAACTTATAAATATATGCACATAGATCTATTTCCCCATCATCATATATAAATATATTTACATATGTGCATGCCTGTATTTAGACCTCTATAAATGCCCTTGGCCTCATAGTTCTTTCCTCTATTTCTTTTTACTTTCCTCTTGTTCCACTATCATGCTCAGCCTTCATTTGGGTTACAGTAATTCCTCTCAGTTACATTACCCTTGATGAAGCCTCCTACACTCTCCTCACCACCGATTTTGGATCACTTGTTGTTCCCTTGTCCCTCAGTTTGTTACCACCCACTTCCTTTCCCCCATATCCCCCTCTCTCATGTCTCCCCCAATTTTCCCCCCTGAACCTTCAGTCCCATTGTTTTCTCCTCCAGATTGTTTATCCTGCCTATCTTATCTAGAGTAGACCTGCACTGGAGATCCCCTCGTAGAGGGGTTTAGGAGAGGAGATGGGTCAGTCAGAGTGCGAGGTAGTACCGATGAAGAACACAGCTTTCCCTCAGATCCTGGATGCTTCCTCCCCGCAACTACCATGATCCCAATTCTACCTTGCAGGACTGGATGGGGCAGAGGTTGTACACTGGTGCATATGGGGGCTGGAGGTACAGGGAATCCAGGGTCAATGATACCTTCAGGACCAAGGGTGTGAGGGGCGATGCTGGGAGAGTGGAGGGTGAGTGGGTTGGAAAGGGGGAACTGATTACAAGGATCCACATGTGACCTCCTCCCTGAGAGATGGACGGCAGAGAAGGGGGGGAAGGGAGACTCCAGATAGGGCAAGATATGACAAAATACCAAAGTATAAATTACCAAGGGCACATGAGGGAGGGGGGAGCGGGGAGGGAGGGGGATAAAAAGAGGACCTGATGCAAAGGGCTTAAGTGGAGAGCAAATGCTTTGAGAATGATTGGGGCAGGGAATGTGCGGATGTGCTTTATACAATTGATGTATGTATATGTATGGATTGTGATAAGAGTTGTATGAGCCCCTAATAAAATATAAAAAAAACGAAAGAAAAAAAAAGAAAATGATTAGGGCAAAGAATGTACAGATGTGCTTTATACAATTGATGTATGTATATGTATGGATTGTGATAAGAGTTGTATGAGCCCCTAGTAAAATGTTTTAAAAAAGAAATAAACAAATAGAGTAGACCTGCAGAGATAATAATATGCACAAAAACAAGACAGAGCAAAACAAAACAACAACAAAATCACCCAAAAAAGAGAAAAACTTGTAAATAGTTCAGGTCTGTTTGTTGACCTTTAGCAGTGTTTTTCCAGTCGAGTCTGATGGGGTGCCACACCCTAGCCCTAAAGTCTATTTTTGTTATTCTCTCTGGACTTCCTTGCTCTGCTCCCCTTGCTGTTCTGTTGCACGCCCTTACTGTTTTACATCGGTGTGGTGGGATCAGATCAGGCGCAATTCCCACACTGTGTCTCCAGTGTTGTCCACTGTAGGGCTATGGGTCAGTGAAGGAAGTCATGTCTCATAGTGGGGCTGCCTGTATGGTCCTCTCTGTGCATTGTCTGCTCTGAACCGGGATATCATCCTCAAGGCTTGGTGGGCCAGGATGTGCTCCACTCTCTCTTCTTCCCCCTTCATTGCTCCTGTGAGTACTGTGCTTTTTTTAAGCACTATCTCTATGGGGTGGAACTGAAAACAGCAAATGGAAAGATTAGATAGGAATCTTAGGAGACAGCGAGTTTATGCTACTGGGAAAGAAACAAGTCAGAGAAGGCGGGTAAGAGTGGTTGCATAACTCAAAGACTGTCAGCCATGCCTCTAAAGGACGCATGTGAAACGATTAAGTTAGTGTCAGTTTTGCTGGGTGTATTCTCAACGACCATTTTTTAATTTTAAAAATCAATTATAAAGACATTCTAGAAAAAGCGTTTGTTTTTTGTTTTGTTTTTTTAAAAAAAGAGCACTCCAGTGATGACTCTCTTCTTGCAAAACTCTATCAAGAACCCTTCCCAGGTCCTTGTCATTCTCTTCCCCCTTTCTTCTCTCCACCGGAGCTACAAACAGAGAATGACTGGGCCACACCAAATAGGGCAGAATTCGTTCAAAAAGCAACCGACACAAATCCGACGCTGAAACAGTTCTCCAACCGTGTGGGGCTGGGGGCGACTGGCCTGGAACCTGCGACACCAGTTAGGACCCACGCAGCAGCCACTTCCAGAAGTCTCTCTTGCTGCTGAGCAATGGGATTCTGAGAGGGTGGTCTGCCCATCAGGGGCGTGCTCGCTGCCAGCTGGTAAGGCCCCTCTGGATCCCTGCAAGTGTGAGAACTGCCTCCCACTGAAAATCCCACAAGTCGGAGCCTCACATCCCGAGCAGGACGTTTCCAGCGCCCCGCCTTGAGGAGCATGAGAAAGAGGAAGATCTTGGGAGCTGGGCTTTGATCAAACAAGACAGAGATCAAAGGCGGGCAGAACCACACGTCTGCGCAGACAGCGTGGAAAACGTACACACCAAAGAGGGAGGGCATGAATATCGAGATAGCTAGCAACCCATCAAACTGGGGGTCCCAGCCTACAGCACCCACGCTTGGAGCAGCCCTGCCCCTCGCCCCACCCCCGCCCGACCCCCTGGCCGAGGTCTGCAGCTCCGCAGCCCACAGCCCGCCCCGTCCCAGCCGCCTCGCTTCCAGTCCCGGCCGCCAGGCGAGCGAAGCGAGTCCGGACTGCGGTCCTCGCTGCACAGAGCAGACGTTGCTGCATAGTCAGAAACTCCTACCCGCGCGCATCACCGAGGACCAGGCGCTTTACTTCTGTGAACTCGTTACCATGGAGACGGGCACCAAGTATCCCAACTGTGGGCCAGCACTGCCACCTAGTGAACAGTTGGTTACACGGCCTCCGCCCCAAATGGAAAGGACTGAATTTTTCTTTTCTCTTTTTATTATCCTTTCCTTTTGCGTGTCTTTTTCCTGTCCCTTCCTGACCTTTCCTTTTCTTTGTGGGAGCTGTTTGATGCCCTCTCTCGATAGTTATAAAGATCTGCTAAATTCGACGTTAGACTATCAAGGACATCCAGAGGTGCCTAGAAATAAATCATCGAAAACCCACAGATACCAAAAATAAAAGGGAAAAAACAAGCAACCGACTGAGGAAATGTCTTCAGCGTCCTTGTAGCTGAAAAGAAACAGCTAAGTGGTCCCATCCTAAGATAAGCAAACGTGTGAGCAGACATTTCATCAAAGAGGACATTCAAACGACCTCCGAACACATGAAAAGATGCTCGGCGTCATTCATCAGCCGAGATGTAAGGCAGCACCATAATGAGATACATTTTTATCTCCACTAAAATGGCCAGGATTTTAAAAACAAGCACACGAACAAAAAACAGAAGATTTGGTGAAGATGTGGGAAGTTGCTGGAGGGGATGAAAACTATCACAGTCAGGCCATTCCTCAAATAGCTGCAAAGAACGACCACACAAACCAGCAATGCTACCTTGGGTGTAGACCTACAAGTCTTGAAAGCAGAGACTTGCATCTGAACTTCAATGTTCACTGTAATAGCCAAAGAGTATAAACAACCTAAATCCCCATCAACAGATGAATGCATAAGCCAAATGGGATGCATAGATACCATGGGATCTCCTGAATGAAGTGTTGCTACATAGGAGCCCTGGTGGCGCTGCGGGTTAGGCCAACCACAGGGCTAGTGCTTCACACCTACCAGCTGTTCTGCTGGAGAAAGATAAGGCTCTCTTATTCTATAGATATGTACTGTCTTGGAAACCTTGGACAGGGTCACTATGCATTAGAATCTGCTCCGTGACAGAGTTTAGTTGGGGTGATAGCATGAATGGAGCTTGTAGACATTCTCCCACATGAAATAAGTCAATCACAAAAGGCCAAAGATTGTATGGCCTCCTTTATATTTAAAAAAAATAAAATAAAAGGCACATATATAGGGAGGGAAGAAAGGGGATTAGTGGGTGGTGATGGGAAAATCACCTTGATTAGGGCAGCATTGAAAAATCAATCATTATAATCACTGTCAATAAATTGTACATCTGCCCAATGTAATTGACAAATGCTGTGTGATAGATATCTTTACCACAAAGACCAAAAAGGACCAGCTGCTGCGGCCGCTCATGTACACCTTGTATGGCTGATGGGACTTGGTTCCTTCGTTGGGAGATGTCAGGGGCATGGTTGGAAGGACACCGTAGTGAGTTGGCTTAACAACACATCAAGTGATTCTGTCCTGTCTCCTAATCCATTGGGTAGTCTCGGGCCCACCACTATCGACTTCAAGTTTTTCAAGGCTCTGTCTCACAGGTGTCGCATCCCACTGGCATTGGTAGCCCTTCTCGTTTCCTGGGTGGTCTGCCTTAATGTCCCAGGGCAAAGTCCAGGTGTAAGCCAAAGTCCATGGGCATCCCTTGACTATCACTTTCAATGACACGAATAAGCCATCATATGTTAAGCAGGCTACCAAAGCTCCTTGGAGATCAGAAATCATTGCAATCCTTCTTCATCATTTTATGTATTCATTCAGCCAGTAAGACTTCTCCTTCAAACAGATATGCAGCAAGCAAATGTTCTTGGTTTCTGGAAATGGACTTGGAAAGCTCTCTGGGGATTAAATCCAAGGTCTCCGGGACTCCTTTAAGCAATCCCAGAGGACACCTGTAGAGCTGAGTCAGGGGCACCTTCTCCTCAGATGAGACTTTATCTACTCCCATTAAAAAAAAAAAAAACCACAAAGGGGATGCTAGTCTGTCCTCTAAAGTTGCCATGAGTCAGGATTGGCTGGACAGCAGTGGATCTGGTTGGGCTTCCCCTCGGTGTCCTCAACCATGCACACCCTCATCCGCTCTGTCCACTGCTCTGCCTCCAAGTCAATATCCTCTCCTGTCCTCCTCACCATTCCTCCGTGTAGACAGGGACTACCCAGTGGTGTAAGTGACTGAGAGAACCCCCTCCGTGGATATCTCCAAGTAATACTCTGCCACGCAATATCTATCACGCCACTGGGATGGTCGATTTGGGGGTCGGGCTATACTAAGGGGAAATGAAGACTCCTTCCCTTAAGCTCACAGAGGCCTGGAGAGACAAGCTTGTCAACAAAGCACGGGAATGCAGGTGCCCTTGCTAAGGATAGAGTCCCTGGATTGTGTAAATGATCAAATTCTCAGCTACTAACCCTAAAGTAAGCAGTTCAAATCCCCTAGAGTCACCTGCAAGCTGCTTCCAACAGGCCACAGCCATGGGACCTCTATGGATGCAATCTACTCTGCAAAGGTGGGGTTTCCGCAACTCAACCGGCTCAATGGCAACTGGTTTCTATTGGAGGTTTTTTCATTTGTAAGGGAGGCTAGGAGGGGGGAAAGATGCCAGTCATGTCAGACTCCGCTCATGGTGGCTCTTTGTGCTTCACCAGACTGCAGCTCATAGGTTGTTCCATTGGCTACTTTTTCAGAAGAAAATTACCAGGCCTTTCTTCCAAAGCACCTCTAATGGACTTGCACCTTCAAACTTTCAGTTACCAGCCAAGGGCATGAACTATTTGGACGCCAGAGACTCCATAAGGGAGACACAGGCCCACAGGCCTGAATCAGAACCCTCGGCAATTCTGAACCTGCAGGACTTCAGAGAGGTAACTAACCAGTCTATAGGCTACATTTTTTTTTCTTTTTCTTTTTTTTCTACTTTTCTTTCTTTTTTAAAAAAACATTTTATTAGGGACTCATACAACTCTTATCACAATCCATACATACATCAATTGTATAAAGCACATCTGTACATTCTTTGTGGCTACATAGTTTATAACATCTCCAGAAGGGTCTGCAATTGGCATGTTAATCAATCGCCTCTGTGTTTCTTAAGCAACTGCCTCATGCCAGTGCAGGCGGAATTTGCCACCACATGAACTTTCGCACCAATAGAAAAAGGTTCCTTCTTGGCTGAAGTTCATAGAGTCTGCAGGCTTTCATGGACAGAGAGGCCCCTCAGTTGGCCTGTGGGTGCCAGTGGCTTCCTTGGGGCAACCTGTGGGGGGGGGTGCATTTCAGGTGGGAGGAGAGCAGACACAAGGACCTATCCATCTCATCGAGTTCACTGTGCTTGCAAAGATTCACCTCGATGTTCCATCCTGCCCTAAGAGCCCTGGTGGCATAGTGGTCACACACTGGGCTATAATCAGAAACATCAGCAGTTCAAAACCACCAGGCCCTTCTAGGGGAGAAAGATGGGACTGTCTACTCCTGAAAAGAGTTCGTCTCAGAAACTCACAGGGGCAGTTTAACTCTGCCCTGTAGGGTCGCTGTGAGTCCGTATCAACTTCATGGCAGTGAGTTGGCGCAGTGGGAAAGTGCTTGGCTGCTAACTGAAGGCCAGTGGTTTGAACTGCCCCATGGGAGAAAGATGTGGCTGGTTGTTCCATAAAGGGTCCAGCTCAGGAAGCTCTATGGGGCAGTTCTACTCCGTCCCAAAGGATCCCCGTGAGTCCACAGAATTGACATCTAACAGGGGCTTCCTCTGACCTTCCTGACTTCCAGAAACCTCTCTTGACTTCCCCCTACTCCTGCATGCATTGCAAAATTCAGAAATGTTTTGTCTGAAATTGTCCTGATACATGTTACAACATGGGCAAGCCATGCAGACATTGGGTTGAGTGGAAATGTGTCAGGCAAAAAGGACAAACAGTATAGGATCCCATGTACATGAAACATCTAGGATAGGTAAGTGTATAAGGAGTAAGTTTACTGGTAGCCATTAATAAAGGTAGAAGGAGCCACTACTTGTGGAGTAGTGGCTCAAGTCAGCAGTTCGAAACCACCAGCCGCTCCTCGGGAGAAAGACAGACCTTCCTGCACCATAAAGAACTACAGCCTCGGGAGGGTGGGGGAGCTGATAGCAATGATGATTGTTTAACCCACTCAGGGGAACGAGAATCACAGATGAATGGATGCATTGGATGGTGTAAGATATGGCTAAGATATATATAATATAACAATAATAATATATCATTATTAACAATAATAATTTATGATGTAATAATAAGGGTTCCTGGAGGTAGGGTGGGGATGGGAGGGAATAAAGGGGAGCTGATATCAAAAAGTTCAAGAAGAAAGAAAATGTTTTGAAACTGATGGCGGTAGTAATTGTACAATTATGCTTGATCTAATTGAATTATAAACTATTATAATATCTGTAAGCGCTCCCAATAACATGGTTTTTAAAGTTTGTTATTAATTTTTAAAAAGAGCTACACTCTCTAAAACCCATAGGGGCAGTTCTAGTCTGTCTTACAGGGCCAACGCGAGTCAGCATCGACCTGATAGCAATAAAGGTGGAAGGAGCCCTGGTGGCCTACTAACCACAAAGTCGGCAGTTCAAACCCACCACCTGATCCAAGGAAGGAAGATGAGGCTGTCTGCTCCTGTGAGAATTTACAGCCTCAATAATCCTGTGTAGGGTTAGTATGAGTCGGAACTGACTGAGTGTCCATGGCTGGGTTGGTCAGTTGGTGGGAATAAAAGTGGAAGGGAGTCCTGGCGTGTCTGGGAATAGTGTGGGATAATTTGGAAGGGGATGGTGCCGGTGGTGACATAGCATGATGACTGTAACCCATGTCATATTTTCCATGTACAATAGCATGTACATGCAAACAACACTGGCACGGTCACACTGTTACACAACCACAACATTGTTGCCAGTTGCCATCCAGCTGTCTCTGACTCAATAGTGGAGTTGCCTGCTCCTGCATCTTCCTGGCTGTTAGCATGTCTGAGTCATCTACTACAACAAGGCCATGCTTAAATGCTACAATAACCATTTTTTAAACATACTGTGTGATGGTTCTCTACAGGGGCCACTATAGATTTGAAATGCCTTACCTTCAAGTACAAAGAATATCTTCTCTCTTTGGGCCTGTCTGCTAGCACTGATTCAAGGTTTGTCCTGGGCTCCCCATCATGTACAACCACATCCTCAGCTGTCATTGCTCGCGGGTCAATTCTGACCCACAGCAACCCTCGAAGGCAGAGTCAGCCCTCCGTGGGAGCAGAAAGCCTCGCCTTTCTCCCACAAAGGCCACCCCAGGCCGCCGAGGCTCCTAACGAGCAACACTAGCACCACATTCTTCAAGCACTTAGGGCTAGTGGGCTGGGGGCAGCCCTGGAGTGGAAAGGGAAGGGGGCGGGGATGAAGGGATGGATGTTATGCTTGAGTTTTCTCTTCTTATCCTCGACTCACAGAGCTCCAAACTGCCTCCTACTCTGACCCGAAACCAGAATTTTTTTCCGTACATTAATTCTCGAATCCGTGAAATTCCCAAAGCAATCACGTAAATATTCAAGCAATAAATAAGAGGAGCCAGATGGAGTGGTCCTCACAGTTATTTTCACCCCTCTGTCAAAATATTTTACTGATACATACATCTCTTAAAAACATTAATATGGCATTGCATGTAAACATCTCCATGAATAATGCTAATCACTAAATGTAGCTTCCATTTCAGCAGTCCGGTGGCACTTACCAAAGAAAGCAGCAGAAGCCAAAACTCAGAATGTACGACTCAGAAAGGCCTTCCCAGCACTAGAGGGCAGGCCACCCTTGGCCCAAGTTGGCAAGGCCACCCAACACCTCCCTTCCAGCCCTGCGGGCAGTCAGCAGGCAAAGCCACCCCCTGTGCAGTGAATGGATGCTGAGGGGAATCGAGCCAGTCCAGAGGAGGGCTTCCAGAGTCGGGATATTTCTGGAGTGTGTCTATTCCTTAGGGCAGGCGAAATCAGCCCGAACTCCTTGGGACTCTATTTGCTGCAAACCGTGTGAGTGTAGAACCACATGTCTGGTTTAGGGTTGCTTGCCATGGGTTTTTTCTCAGCTGTTGAGGACATAAGACATGCACAGCGTAAAATCAAATACGTTTTCACACTCTGGAAGCGTGAGGCGGGTGTTAATGAAGTGTTCAAATCTAGGAAAAGA
Organism: Tenrec ecaudatus; assembly: GCF_050624435.1. Taxonomy (NCBI): domain Eukaryota; kingdom Metazoa; phylum Chordata; class Mammalia; order Afrosoricida; family Tenrecidae; genus Tenrec; species Tenrec ecaudatus. The sequence goes on from NC_134538.1 coordinate 5,786,385, forward strand.
AACAGTGAGCTGGAGCTGCAAGCCCTTCTGTGGCCAACGGTTATGAGTTCAGGTGCTAAGCGAGGGGGTGGGGTTTTGAGTCCATCTGGAGGTGCCGCGGAAGAAAGCCCTGGAAAATATTCAAAAACCAGCCCCTAAAAGCCCTCGGAGCACAGAACTGACTCTACAGAAACCCTTTCCTCCTCACCCCCACCCAGACTGGCCAGAGGGACTCAGATGTGGCCTGTGTGGGGCCCCAAAGATTGTGCTCTGGGAGCTGACAGCAAACCCTGTGAGAAAGAGGCTCAATCCCTATGAAAGAAATCCCTTGGATGAGTCTCCTGCTTAGCAGTGAGGGCAAACTAACAAACAAAATTCCAGCTCAGCCCTCAAGGCAGGAAAGGACGTTTGGGGGCGCAGAATAATGTGCTCCACAGAGACAGCCACATCCAAAGCCCCACAAACTGTGAGGAGGTACCTTCCATGACAAAAAAGAAAAATGTCTGGCATGAGCGATGATCCTCGATGATCTAGGTGGTCTATGTAATTCACAGATCCTTATGGGAGGGCCGGGGAGGCAGAGTCAACAATGTAGCAACAGAAACAAGCGCTTGGAATGATACAAGGAGGGCCCACAAGCCAATGAAAGCGGGCGGCTCAGAAGATGGAAAAGCCGAGACAACAGATTCTTCTCTGGAAACTCCAAAGGGAACCCAACCCCGCCAGCCCTTTGATTTAAGACTCTGACCTCCGGAACTGGAAGAGAATAAACGTGCGCAGACTTGAGCCACTAGCTTGGTGGCAATTTGTTACAGCCGCATTAGCAAACGGATGTTGTCAGTGGGCGTTGAATTGGCTCCCCATTCATAGCAACCTTATGGTCCAGCTCTGGGCCGCCTCCGTGGTCCGTTGTAGACCAGACTACTGTAATCCCAAGCGTATTGTGGGCTGGTTTTCAGAAGCAGACCACCCGCCCTTCTTGTTAGTCTATCTCAGTTGAGAACCCCACCCTGTTCACAGCACAGCAGCAAGGAACCCCACCCCCGTTTACAGCAGCACTAGAGGTACGTTGGCCTGGTTCTCCTTCGTGGAAGGTGAGACATCTACTAGTGAACCCCACTGCCCTGCCCCCCAAAAACCAGTCCACCGTCTCCCTACCAATGAGCGCACGCTCCCGCAATGCGAAGGTCGCGGTCGCAGAGGTTTCCCTCGGGGGCAGTTTGGGGAGGAGGGAGGGAGGGGACACGACTCAACCCTGATTTTAAGAAGTCCACAAAAGGTCACGCGGAGGCAGTGATTGCTGGCGATTTTCAAAGAGGGACACGTTCCCAAGTCACTACGCTTGGGAGAACGTCGGAGGCAACAGGAAAAACCTAAGTAAAGGCACAGGTGCGGCAAATTCAAGGTAAGTCCTGCGATGGGAAAAGGCCCAGTGCATGGGGACCGCAAAGACAAGTCAGGGAAGATGAATCGGAGCCCAGCTCTACGGCAGCGCTACCGATTAAGCCACAGTGCAGAATGGGGATGTGTTGTGCCGGTGGTGCTCCACCGCTGCCTGAAAACGTGTGGGTGTCTCCCCAGAAATGCCTCCTGATCCGCCTCAACCCCTGACAAGCCTGTGGAGACGAACGCCACTGCTTTCTCAGAACCGGACTGAATCCGCAAAGTCCAGGGAGGGTGACAGCTAGCACCCACGCGGCAGGGACGGGGGTGAGGTCAAGCCGGCACTGCTAGCAGGGACTGTTAACCAAGGGACACCCAAAAGGCAGGTAGTCAAGATTCATATTTGGATTCAATATTTTGAAAATTCAAAATAAATGCAAAAACAAACCACAGTGAACAAACTACCCATTCTTCTAGCTCAAAGAAAATGAAAGAATCAGGAAGTCTGATCCTGGCTTTCTTTTAACATTTGGTATCTTGTTCCTCGTGAATTTCTAGATAGGTTTTTATTTTTTAATATTCTGTCAAAGTATTATCTTTGTTACGAAGTGTTTCGGTGGTCCCACCCGAAATATTGACCCTTGACCCTTGTCCCACCATGTCCCTACCTTCTCAGGAGAGCAGATGACAGATTGCTGTCTGCTTCCTATACACCAGAAGCCCCAAATTCCAAGATGACTTCCCTGGAATGGAAATAAAACGTTTAAGAAAATTTGAAGAAAAACAGGGGAGAACTTGATGTATGGTCCCTGAATTTGAGGTCCTACAGAGACAAGCACCTCCTGCTCACCTGTCTGAAGCGGTCCACCAGGGAAAAGTTAAGAAAGGGGGCAACAAAGGGAGACCACCCCACCTCCACTTTGAAGACAAGGGTACCTGGGTTCCCCAGGCCAGGTGGAGGCAGGAAACATCAGTTCAGCTAGAACGATCTTGAGGGGACCCATGCGAGTTTACTGCCTACTTCAGCGAAACCAAGTGTCAATGGCCATCAAATTCGTTCCCGCTCAGGGTAGTACCATGTGTGTCAGAGAAGAGCTGTGCTCCAGTGGTTTCTGTGGCTGATTTTTTTAAATCATTTTACTGGGGGCTCTTACTGCTCTTATAACAATCTATACATCGATTGTATCAAGCAGATTTGTACATTGCCACCATTTGTACATTGCCACCATTGTTTTCTAAAGATTTACTTTCTATTTGGGCCCTTGGTATCAGCTCTTTTTTTCCCTCCCTCCCAACCCTCCACCCCCCATGAACCCTTGATTAATTATGTTATTATTAGTTTCATTTCTTAACCAACCGCTGTCTCACTTCCTTCACAGTTTCTGTTGTTCATCCCCCTGGGGTGGGGAGGCATGGTTATATGTCCATCATTGTGATTGTTTCCCCCTTCCTCCCCTCCTTTTTCCACCTTTCCCCTACTACCTTCCTGGTATCGGTACTCCCATTGCTGTTCCTGGGGGTTTATATGACCTGGATTCAGTGTGTCTTGAGCTCTTATCTGTACCAGTGGATATCCTCTGGTCTAGCCCACAGTGAAAGGCAGGACTGGGGTCATGATAGTGGGGGGTGAGGAAGGAACCAGAGGAATATTGTGTGTTTCATTGGTGTTGTACTGTGTCCTGGTCTGTTTCTTGTGATACCTCTGTGAGGGGGTGTCCTATTGTCTACATATGGGTTTGGGGATCTCTGCTTTGATCCCTTTTGTTCTCAGCAATATGTTTTTGCTTGCTTGTTTGTTTGGGGTTTTCTGATGCCTGTTACCCAATCCCATCAACATCTCATGATAGCACAGGCTGGTGTTCTTCTTCCATGCGGGCTTGTTGCTTTTCTGCTACATAGCTGCTTGTTTAACTTTAAGACTTTAAGACCCCAAACCCTATTATCTTTTGATAGCCAGGAACCATCAGCTTTCTTCACCACATTTGCTTGTGCACCCATTTTGTCTTCAGTGATCATGCCGGGAGGGTGAACATCACAGAAATCCAGGTTGTTAAGAGCAAAGTGTTCTTGTGTGGAGTCAGGGCTTGATCAGAGGCTCAAAGTTCTTCTACTACCTCAGTGCTTTGCCACATAAATATATGTACATAGCCCAAAACCTTTATTTTCATAAATTAATGTATTTACATATTTACCTATGTTTATACTCCAATCCATAGCTTTGCTTCTTTGATCTTTCCTCTGCTTCCTTTTACCTTCCTCCTGCCCCACCATCATGCTCAGCCTTCTTCTGCCTCTTAGTAATTCCTCTCAGCTAGATTGCTGTTGCTACAACACCCCCAGGATCTCTACATCTTCCTCATTGTTGATTTTAATTCCCTGCTTGCTCCCTTATATATAGCGTTGTTTGCTCACGACTCCCATACCCTACCTCCTCCTCCCCACAAGTCCCTCCAGAACTTTCGGTCCCCTTGTCTCTCCACAGACTTGTTTCCCATGCCTATCTTATATAAGTAGGCAAATCAACACTAACGAAGACAAAACAAAAAGAAAAAAAAGATTGAAAAAAATGGTAATAGTAACTAGCAAAAAAAAAAAAGTATACATAATTCCAGGTCTGTCTGCTGATCTTTATGATTATCTCCCCACTGGTCATGGGGGATTCTGGGAACTGCCCCTCATAGCCTGAAGTCTATTTGGGGGGCTCCTCAAGGGCTTTGTGGCTTGGCTTTGTTCCCATTGCTGATCTGTTATGTTCCCTTTTATTGGTTTGCCCCGCTGTGGGGGGTTCAGACTGGAATCACTCCCCGCCGTGTATCCCCAGTATTGTCCTCTGTTGCGGTGTGCTCCAGCGAGGGGACATCATGTCTCCAGCTGTTGTCAGCCCTACAGACCTCTCTGTGCCTTAGCAGCCCCGTGCAGGGACATCATCCTCAGGGCTGGGTGTGCTGATATGGGATCTAGACCCTCGCTCTCTCTTTTTCCTTCTTGGTCTGCCTCCGTGTGGGCGTGGCAGGCTGGCCCCTCTCCCCAACCTGCAGGTTTAGTGTTGTTCTCTGTAGCACATACTTCCAGGGCGGGGGTCAGTTTAGCCCTGATTCTTTCAATCCACTTCTGAATGGATTCAAACTTCCAACCTTTTGGTTATGGTCTAGGGTACAAAAGAGACCACAAATCCGAAATGTAATTTATGAAGAACCTGTATTAAATCTTAAACTAGACGCATCATCCAGATGAGGGAGATCATTAACATGAGGTCGTAATGGGATCCAAAGTTTTGCTGAGATTGAGAGACTTAAAAAGGACAGGCAGAGGGCGGGAGCAAAGGAAACTATGCCAAAACGCATGATTGGTGGCAGATTGATGCATCAGTTACAGGTAGGACCACAGAAATGGCAACAGGACCATTAGTGGGACACATACGTTATGTTAGGCACAAGAGTTTCAAGACTGGCCCAGGGCCTTCAGACCAAGGCAGTCAGGGCATGACTCGTGACTATATGACCTCCCTACCAGTGATCTCCATCCAGGACAAGCCCAGTCAAGTCTCCTGGGATGGAGGTAACCCACTTTCCAATGCACTCTGCTCAAGCACAAGACTATTCACACCCCTAGTCCATGGTCAGAAGGAGTTCAATGGAGGCTTGATCCATGTGGGTACTCTGAAAACAGATTTAGGGCTTCGACTGTCATCCACAGCCTTCTACGATCTGGATGCTCAGAATCTAGGCTCCATTACAGTTCGGGGTTGAGTACAGTGAACCCCTTGCACCACAGTGGGATTCAAATAATTTAACAACTGGTTTGCTGCCCAGTGACCATTCTAAGTATAAAAAATTGATGAGCTAAAAGATAGCTTATTATTTCATAGAGTTAATACTTAAATAAGAATAAAAGTGGTACACAAAACAGGACTATATTAAAAGAAATAATTTTAAAACATTACACAATGCCCGACAAAAAGCAATAAAGCTGTTATTCAAAATACTTTCATATTGCTTTTTAATTGGCATCCTCACATGCAATATTCTTTTTATCCAAGCATTGTCAGTCACATGAATTATCCTTACCCACCTTTCCCTGTAGCAAGAGGGTCCCATTCCTTCTAAGGTAACTCAATTAGACAATAGTAGTTGTGTTTGATGTATTAGAAGGAGTTAGGCAACTTCTGTTCATCTTTGAAAAACCCCTTTCTGCTTCTACTAAACTTGCAGTAATTGATCTGACAATGTTTTTAGCTCTTTGAACACTTTCAGGAATTGCCTAATTCACTCATAATATCTTGTGGGAATTTTGAGCAAAGCACAAAGTTGAAACAAATGACAACATATCACTCTGGTTGTTTGGCACTTTTTTGTTTATGGTATGTTAGTTTACTGAAACAACAAACACAGGAGAGTGAAAATGTAGTATTCATCAAAAGTATAAGGAGTCTTATGAAATGAATAAGTAAATAAGACAAGCATAGTTCTGTCTTTTGTACCTATGGGCAGAATGAACATTACTACAAATGCTTAGAATCCGCTGTTGCACAAATGACCATTAAAAAAGAATAAAGAACCACAGAACCAATGGTTCCGAGGGAACAGGGGAGGGGAGAGGCAAGGAAGTGGGTGTTAACAAACCCAGGGACAAGGGAACAACAAGTGATCCAAAATCAATGGCAAGGAGGGTGTAGAAGGCCTGGTAGGGCTTGATCAAGGACAATGTAAGCGAGAGGAATTACTGAAACTCAAATAAAGACTGAGCATAATAGTGGGACAAGAGGAAAGTAAAAGGAAATAGAGGAAAGAGCTAGGAGGCAAAGGGCATTTATAGAGGTCTAAATATAGGCATGTACATATGTAAATATATTTATATATGAGGATGTGGAAATAGATCTTTGTGCATATATTTATAGGTTTAGTATTAAGGTAGCAGATGAACATTAGGCCTCTACTCACGTACTCCATCAATGTAAGAATACTTTGTTCTATTAAACTGGCATTCCATGATGCTCACCTTCCTGACACAATCGCTGAAGACAAAGCGGGTGAATAAGCAAATGTGGTGAAGAAAGCTGATGGTGCCCAGCTATCAAAAGATATGTCTGGGGTCTTAAAGACTTGAAGATAAACAAGTGGCCATCTAGCTCAGAAGCAATAAAGCCCACATGGAAGAAGCGCACCAGCCTGTGCAATCACGGGGTGTCAATGGGATTAGGTATCAGGCATCAAAGAACAAAAAAAATTCATATCATTGTGAATGAGGAGGAATGTTGAGTGGAGACCCAAAGCCCATCTGTAGGCAACTGGACACCCCTTTACAGAAGGATTGTGGGGAGGAAATGAGCGAGTCAGGGTGCAGTGTAACAACGATGAAACATACAACTTTCCTCTAGTTCTTTAATGCTTCCTCCCTCTCTCTTCCCCCCACTATCATGTTCCCAATCCTACCTTATAAATCTGGCTAGACCAGAGGATGTACACTGGTACAGATAAGAAGTAGAAACACAAGGAATCCAGGGCGGATAAACCCCTCAGGGCCAATAATGAGAGTAGAGAGTAGAGGGTGAAGGGAAGGTAGAGTAGAAAGGAGGAACCAATTACAAGGATCTACGTATAATCCCCTCCCCCAAGGGATGGACAACAGAAAAGTAAGTGGAGGGAGACATCGAACAGTGTAAGACAGGAAAAAATAATAATAATTTATAAATTATCAAGGGTTCCTGAAGGGGAAATAGGGAGGGAGAGGGGAAATGAGGAGCTGATACCAAGGGCTCAAGTAGAAAGCAAATGGTTTGAGAATGAGGATGGCAACAAATGTACAAATGTGCTTGACACAATGGACGGATGGATGTATTGTGATAAGAGTTATACAAGCCCCCAATAAAATTATTTTTTAAACATTTTATTAGGGGCTCATACAACTCTTATCACAATCCATACATATACATACATCAATTGTATAAAGCATATCAGTACATTCTTTGCCCTAATCATTTTCAAAGCATTTGCTCTCCACTTAAGCCCTTTGCATCAGGTCCTCTTTTTTTTCCCCTCCCTCCCCGCTCCCCACTCCCTCATGAGCCCTTGATAATTTATAGATTATTATTTTGTCATATCTTGCCCTATCCAGAGTCTCCCTTCACCCCCTTCTCTGTTGTCCATTCCCCAGGGAGGAGGTCACATGTAGATCCTTGTAATCAGTTCCCCCTTTCCAACCCACTCACCCTCTACCCTCCCAGTATCGCCCCTCACACCCCTGGTCCTGAAGGTATCATCTAACCTGAATTCCCTGTGACTCCAGCTCCTATATGCACCAGTGTACAACCTCTGCTCTATCCACTCTTGCAAGGTAGAATTCGGATCATGGTAGTTTGGGGTGAGGAACCATTTAAGAACTGGGGGAAAGCTGTATTCTTCATCGGTGCTACATTGCACCCTGACTGACTCATCTCCTCCCCTAGACCCATCTGTGAGGGGGTCTCCAGTGGCCAACAAATGGGCTTTGGGTCTCCACTCTGCACTTCCCCCTTCATTCACTATGGTAAGATTTTTTTTGATGATGCCTTATCCCTGATCCCTTTGGCACCTCATGATCGCACAGGCTGGTGTGCTTCTTCCATGTGGGCTTTGTTGCTTCTGAGCAAGATGGCCGCTTGTTCACCTTCAAGCCTTTAAGACCCCAATAAAATTATTTTTAAAAGAAAACTAAAAAGAAGGTAAATTTGTGATTTCCCCATGGGGCTGTTGTCCAGGCACCCACTTTAAAAAGAACCCTGATTACAGGTGCCATGTTAACAACCAGTTCCCCAAACTCAACTAAAAAATCAGGTTTCGGTTCTGCCAACTGGTTCGAATTGACTAAATCCCATCACTACCTTTCCATCCCCCAGGGCCCACCCCAACCAACCACGGAGACTGTGGTGGGAGTACTCCTGTGGGCACAAGAGGGGAGAACCAAGAGACTCTGTTCCGAGGGAGAATCGTCCACATTCTGGAACCCTGTGGGGGTGTCTCAGAGAAAGCCAATGATGAGCAGCCGGCCACAGCAGCAGCAGCAGCAGCATCCCTGTGACATCTCGGCAAGCCTGGCAAGGGAGGGGTTCACCGACGGTAAGTAGAGACAGAAAACCTTCCCCCGGCTCCCATGCCCTGCTTTCTGTTTGCACAACGTTCTGTTTGCCTCTTGATCTGTGCACACGTTTCACATAAGCACAATGATGTGTTCCGGAATTCCCATTTTTCTCAAGGAAATCCATAGTGTGTGATGAGCCGCAAAGTCAAATGCCTGGGTCTTGTCAATACAATACAAGCAAACATCTTTCTAGTCTTCTCTGCTTTGAGGCAAGATCCATGTGCCATTAGCACAGCAGTGATATTCCTTCTTCAATGTTCTCTTCTGAATCAGGCCTGGACCGCCATGTACTTTTGTAATCTCTTAGATGGACTTCAGCAGCATTTTGCTTGCAGGCGGTATTAATGCGATCGTTCTCTAATGTGAGCACTCTGTTGGATCACTTTCCTTTGGAATGGGAATAAAAACAGATCTCTTCCAATCAGTTGGTCAATAGCTGTCTTGCAAATTTCCTGGCACAGACCAGTAAGTGCTTCCAGTGCCTCGTTAGCTTGTTGAAACATTTCACTTGGTTGTCCATCGATTCCTGGAGTCTTGTTTTGGTGAATGCCTTCGGCACAGCTTGAACTTCTTCCTTCCCCACCACTGGTTCCTGGGCATACGCTACCTCCTGAAATGGTGGAATGGTGACCTGTTCTTATTGGTACAGTGACTTTGTGTATTCTTTCTGTCTTCTTTTGACGCTTTCTGCATTATTCAATATCCATCTTTGACTGTTCTCTGTAGTTATTGTTACTTAATAGTAACACTGAAAATGCACGCCATCTGAGCCAGCTGCTTGAAGCCCTTGAACAGATTTGCCAAAGGGACAGGATGGGGCCTCTAAAAAGCTCCTGAGCTCAATGGTGGGTCTTGTTGTCATCTTTCTTCATAAAGAAAATACAGGCTAACAGGGTCTGACATGACCCTCCTTCCTGCCCAAGTCAAACCCAAAGCACCCCCTTTGCTGTCAAGTTGATTACGACTCACTGTGAGCCCAGGTGCTGCCGAGGAGAAGTGAACCCCCTAAGGGTTTCTGGGACGTGGTCTTTACAGAAGCAGATAGTCAGGTCTTTCTTTTGTAGGCACCGCTGGGTGGATTTGAACTGCAAAGTTTTGGGTCAGCAGCTCGGGGCAACTCTTTGCACACCCAGGGACTGACTGGCCTGCCTCATTCATCTGTAAAACTTGTCTGCATCTCCATTCATTCTTGCTTTGTCCCTAGTCAAAGGAAAAGTGATATCCTTCCATCTGTATGTATCAGTCAGGGACTGGCCAGGAAATAACAATCCATTTAAGGAGGCTTGGTAGCGTAGTGGTTCAAGCACTCACTGCTAAGAGGAAGATCAGTGGTTCAAACTCTCTCTGCGCCACAAAGAGGGCAGCCTGCTTCTGCAAAGCTTGCCAGCTTTGGGAAAGCAATGCGGCAGTTCTAGGAAGGCTACTCCTGGAGCAGCTGTGAGTCAGAACTGCCTTGATGGCAATGGGCTTGCTTATGATTTAAACAAAGAGCTTGTTAGCATAAGTTCTAATTACACAGGGCACAGGGTTTGAAGTCCCCTCTGGTGATTCAAATGATTAAACATTTGACTAGAAACAGACAGGTTGTAGGTTTGAATCTAGATAGAGGCATCCAGGAAGAAAGCCTGGTTCTTCCAAATGGTCATGTCCACTTTAACATCCTAGGGAGCACAACTCTATGCTGACACGCATGGGGTGCTAGGAGCCAGAAGGGACTCCACAGTGACTGGTTGTCAAAGGCAGTTAAAGAACAAAACAAAGAGGAAACAGCAGAGCTAGCAATAGTGAGAGCTAGCACTAAGCTCAGTAGTAGAATATTTTTCCAAGAGCACCCAAAAGCTGCAGCCCTGGGGAGGGGAGAGGGTCACGGAGGCAGGGGTGCTGCCAGTGGAGTGGGGCCCAGGCTGGCCTCTGATCCCCTGTGGGTAACAGCACTGCCGAGCCCAAGCAGCAGACTCTCAGCTTGGGAGCCAAGGTTGTGGTGGGCAGGGAGCAGCCTCCTGGGGATCTGAGCTTGGCAGCTGAGGGCAGAGACTGGATTTGGTGGAGGGTCAATAGGGGATCCCCAGCATAGCAGGGTTGCTAATTGGATTGAACTCCGTAGGAAACCATTAGGAGATCGGTCGTCACTGCCTTAGTTATACTCCTGCAGATCTTGGGCAAAGCCCGTTTTGTTTCTCAGACACTTTGAGGCCCAATCAGCCTCATTTCAAGTACTAGGAGGTCCTATCTGAGCTGGAAGAAAGACATCAATTTCTCAGCAAGTTTACATATGCTTCTTTCTATGCAGGGCGTGTCGGGCCTGCTCTTTCTGCTACTCCACATCACACCCCTTTGCTGTTTAGAAAAACAGAAAGTTGTGCAAACAGAAAGCAGGGAATGCTGCATGCTTTAAAAATCAGGAACAAACATGCATCAGGTTTGTATCCTCTCACCCTAGTTTTTCAATCTGTATGCTGAGAAAATAATCAGAGAAGCTGGATTATATGAAGAAGAATGTGACAACAGATAGACTATTAACCTGAAATACGGAGATGACACAACCTTGCTTGAAAGTGAGAAGAAACTTGAAGTAATAGCTGATGGCAATTATGAATTGCAGTCTTCACTAAAGAACACCCAATTCCTCATAACTGGACTACAGGTAACATCCTGATAAATGAAGAGAAGTTTGAAGTTGTCAAGGATCTTATCTTGTTTGAATCCACCATCAGTGTCCATGGAAACAGCGGTCAAGAGATCAAAGGATGCATTGCGTGAGGGAAATCTGCTATGCGAGACCTCCTTAGAGTATTGAAAAGCAAGGATGTTACTTGGAAGACTAAGGTGTGTCTGGTCCAAGCCAAGATATTTTCAATGGCCTCATCTGCATGTGAAAGTTGAACATTGCATAAGGAAGACCATAGAAGAAGCGATGCACTGGAATTGTGGTGCTGGAGAAGAATATTGAAAGTATCATGGACTGCTAAAAGGACAAACCAGTATGTCCTGGAAGAAGTATAGCCAGAGTGCTCCTCAGAGGAAAGGATGTCAGGATTTAGTCTTACATATTTTGGACATGTTGTCAGGAAGACGAGTCACTCGACAAAGACAACATTTGGTAGGTGAGAGGGACAGTGAGTTAGGTTACTGTGCCAACCTGGCCGATAAACACATGTGGGGTTAATTGAAGGACAGAGGGATAAATGGCTGAGTGAGCCTCGCCTGTCTAGTTCTCGGGTCTCTTGCTTTCTGACGGTCACACCAGGGTGCAGCTGCCTCAGCCAGTTCCCTGCTTCAGCTGGCAAAGCTTACTTCATGCAAGACTTCCCTGAGGAGAAGCCACACGGTCCTACCCTGATGCAGCCCTGGGTGCTGGAGCAGCCATGTGGAGACCCCTGCCAGCACCGAGATGCTTACACGCTCACTGATTCAGCTTTCCTCCTGCCATCGGCATCATTGTGTGTGTTTTGTGAGATGGAGGAGGACTTTGTGGATTGGTGTTGGACATATGGGTTAATGTTGTACTTGTGGGCTTGGGCAGCACTGGGTTGGGATGTTTTCTTGATGCACACATAACCTTTCTATAAAACTCTCTCTTATGCATGAGTTTCTGTGGATTTGTTTCTCTGAAGTCCCTAGACTCACACAGACAGCAAAGGAGAAGAAGGCCTTCTAAGAGATGGACTGACAACATGGCTGCAACAATGGGCTCAGGCATAAGAACCACTGTGAGGCTTTCCCCCAGATCCTGGATGCTTCCCCCCCCCCCACCCCCAACTACCATGATCCGAATTCTACCTTGCAGGGCTAGATAGGGAAGAGGTTGTACACTGGTGCATATGGGGGCTGGAGACACAGGGAATCCAGGGTGGACGATACCTTCAGGACCAAGGGTGTGAGGGGCGATGCTGGGAGAGTGGAGGGTGAGTGGGTTGGAAAGGGGGAACTGATTACAAGGATCCACATGTGACCTCCTCCCAGGGAGATGGACGGCAGAGAAGTGGGGGAAGGGAGACTCCGGATAGGACAAGATATGACAAAATAACAATCTATAAATTATCAAGCGCTCATGAGGGAGGGGGGAGCGGGGAGGAAGGGAGGGGAAAAAAGAGAGGACCTGATGCAAAGGGCTTAAGTGGAGAGCAAATGCTTTGAAAATGATTAGGCCAAAGAATGTGCAGATGTGCTTTATACAATTGATGTATGTATATGTATGGATTGTGATAAGAGTTGTATGAGCCCCTAATAAAATGCTTTTAAAAATTTTTTTAAACAGTTTGAGAAAAAAGAACCACTGTGAGGATGGCACAGGGCCAGGCAGGGTTTTGCTCTGTTGTGCATAATAAGGTTGCTGAATTGACACCCACTCAATAGCACCTAACAACAACAACCCTCTTGCTAGCCTGAGTTCATAGACTGAATGGGTCCTATTTTATTTGTAACAAAGGAACTTACAATACTGGGCATATCAGAGCAGTCCACCCTCACAATGACTGTGAAGTTAGGGGACTGCAAATTCCGATCTCATCTAGGAATATTTCATGCCTTGGATGGTCAGAAGTGAGTTAACGGCTCATAATCCATCAAAGGCCAAATCAACTGGCTTATGTAATCAACCAACTTATAAACTTGCATTTCAGATAGCCTGGGGTGATAGAAAGAGCAAGCAAGGTATCTGGATTATCTCCTTGATTGGACTGACATCTATAGGACACTACATCCACTATTCTTTTTTTTACTACATCCAATATTCTATATGTATAAGTACTTTAACAATATGACTGAGTTACTTAAACTCACTGAATCTATGTATCTCCACCTATAAAATAAGCATAATTCCAACCTATAAACCTGAGTCCAGCACTTGACCTTGAGCTCAGCAAAAAACAAGCCAAAAGCGACCCAAATGGCATCAAGTTTATTCTGACTCAGAGCATCTCGAGATGGAGATTCAAAGCTGTCCATCTTTTCCAGTGCAGGCTGACACATCTTCCTCCTCAGAAAAGCTGGTAGGCTTGAACCGCTCAACTGGTGGCTAACAGCCCAACATCTAACCCACATAGCTACCCACAGGACTCCTTAAGGGGCTTGGCAAGGGGGACTATTACTAGTAGTCTGTGTTACCATGGCAAAAATGTAGGGTTTGCACAATACTCAAGTGTCTGGAGGAACCAGAAATAATTAAGACAACCCTTACAAAATGTTTGGGGTAAAGGTGAGGCTACCTGGTCCCGTAAAGATTTATGAACTAAGAAGCCATGTACAGTGCTGCTATGACTTGGAAGCGGCTCCATAGCGGTGGTTTCCCTTTGTTTTGTGTTGATCACCATAATATTAGCTGTGTACATGTGTGTAAATACTCCTTCTGTTCTGTACGGGTGTGCAGATGACTTTGAATAAGACTCAGAAAGGACATGGAAGAGACAAGAACCCTCAGACACCAATACCCCGGGATGATAAAGAATCAAACACAAGACATCCCTGGGATCACTTTACAAGTAATGCATCTAGAAGACAAGAGATCCAAGAATGAACAGCTGAGCTAACAATCTCAGGTTAGCCTGTATGTCCCAAAGGAAAATCCCAGAGCTTGTTGCAAAAAAAATTTTTTTAAATCATCAGACACCTAGACTCCCTTTTTGTTTCCCACCTTTCTAAGCTCTCAACTACTAGACAGTTGGACCCCCAGGAAGTAAATTATCTCTTTCACTGTTCCCTTTATCACTTTCCCACACTGTCGCAATAAGTGAGGGGTCTTCCCTCTGGCTGAGGGATATGGGACATTGGGAGGGGGGGGCGACGGCAGGGTGGGCCTCAGGGAAAAAGAGAAAGATGGAGCCAAAGGAAGACATGGAATATGCTTACGTGTTGGAATACAATTTCTTTTTCCAATTACTCTACAGAGCTGATCCAGCAACCTTGATGATTAATTTCCACTGCATCAATCACATTGAACAGGTTTATTATAAAAACAGCCAATGCATTTTTCACAGTCAGTCTGGTGATCATATTAAAACATAGAAAGATAGGGAAAGAGGCAGGCCTGGGGATAGAAATGCCCCACTCTAGGGAAAACAGAATTAGTTATCAACTACCATTAGTCTTTCCATTTTTTTTCTTTTAACAGTTTTATTGGCACATAATTTACATAGCATACACTTCAACCGTTCACTCAATCATATCAAGGAGAATTGCACTCATTACCATATCAATTTTAGAGCACCCCGCCCCGTGGTTAAATCACCTTTACATGAGTTGGGCAATCACAGCCCATTCTGGTGCCCCTTCCCCCTCCTGTCTTCACTTCCCACCCCTGAAATCCCCCTGCGCCAGACGTCAGAGACTTTGGAGCATTAGGAAAAAGTCACGGGATTTCGGGGCCACATACTGAGAAATTTGCAACCTCAGACTGGATAATCCAGGGCTCCTTTAAGAGCACATGCGTTATTTAATATTCGTATCAACACGATGAATTGCATGTCATTCCAGTGCTGAGGAACCAGAAAATCCTAGCCCTGGAAACTAGAGATTCGGACCACGTTAGTGTCCCTTTGTTCCCAAATCAGGGACATGTAAGTCAGTCACCGGGACACTCTCAAGAACAGAGGCAGACAACATGCGAGATTTACTTCAAATCCAACTTGTACGAATCCAGATGACTACTTATCTCTTAAGCAAAATGCTGCTCAAACCAAATGCTGGCTTCTAAAAGTCCACTTCAGTCTTATGGCTCTCCACATTTGTGTTGGGATGATGACCCAATGACTTACTTAAACATCCATCAGCCCAGCGACTTACATGGTTAAACACTGTCTTGTTTTGGGGGGTTTTTTTATGTCCAATTTATTTAAGCATTTGAAATGAGTGTGCATTTTGCTTCTGGGTGTAGTAATGTCATTTCAATCAAGGCAGTTAATAGCATTCTTCTTCTGTATCCTGGCTGCTGCCTTTGCCTGGTTGTTCTATCAGTCACAAAGAAAAAGGTAATTAAGAAATAAAACCACTTCATTTATGATTTTAGATTTGTGTGCTTTTTGTTTCAGTCCTATCAACTTTTACTTTGTGTATCTGGTAGCTAGTCACATATACATTTAGAATTCATACATTTTCATGTTATCGTTATGAAAAGGATCCTTACTATATTTGATAGCAATTCTTGCCTTTAAATCTCCTTAGTCCGTTATGGCTACCGCCACTCCATCTCTTTCGTACTTACTTTTCATGGTATGTCACTTTCTATCCTCCTACTCTCAACCTAACTGTGCCTTGATATTTAAAAGATGCTTTAATATGGAGCTTACTGATGGGTACTGCTTTACTTTGAATCCAGTCTGGCAACATTTGCCTTTTAAAAAGTAGTTCATGCCTCACCTGGGGTCAGCTTCTCATATTGAGGGGAGAGGAAGAAGACCAATCCATTCTGCCATACAGCATGGTTGGACGGTCACCCCCAATCAACGCACACTCCTACAGGGGTGTCCAGTGAACCTTCCTGGGGAAATGGAAATTCAAATCCAAAGGTGAGCATGTCTGTCTTGGAGAAGGTGATTTCAATTTTTTTTTTCCTGGGTAAACCAGGTAGGGTAATCTGCCATTTCAAATAGCACCTGACTTGACTTAAATAGAACCCAAGGGGAGAACACACCTGGTATTATGTTCCTACCTGGCCACTTTTAATCTAGTTCCTATTTAGCCCTTGGTAACACAAGCCATGTACAACAGACAACCAGAACCTTCGTCTCTGTCTTTTCAAGGTGCACACCATCCTTCCTAGGCCACGCCAGAAGGCTCTGATTTGGAAACCTCACAAAGCAAATTAGATTTACCTTAAACTTATGTGTATTAAATTTAAGGATCTGAAGTACTCCCTGGGTGTTAGGCTGAAATGCCCTAATAAGAAAAATGAGGTGTGTTATCTGAAGGGGATGGATTTGGAAGTCGCTGACTTTGATTGCTTGCTTTGACAGTGCCCAATGAAGGATGGCTCAGGACTAATTTGCTATTTTCATGTTCTCTTTGCTTTGTTTACAACATGTCTCAGTCTAGTAAGAATGGTTCTGCCTTTGTGAATGAGTCCTTGAGAATTTATCCCTGTCTTCAAAACTTGTTGTTAGAGTAAATAATATTCCGGCAGATGAATTTTTTATCTCTACAAGATAGTCCATGTATTTTGGTCTAAAAATCTGTCCAATACATATCCTATACATGTATACTTTCCTTTTCTACACAGTATTGGAAATTCTATAACACTGACTAAATGAATGACCCTATAATAGAATTGAAGCCCTGGTATAGTGGCTATGCATTGGGCTGTGGTCCCTGTGATGGGCAGTTTGAAACCACCAGCAGCTCCACGGGAAAAAAAAAATGGGCTTCTACTCCCAGAAACAGCTGTAGTCTCAGAACCAATAGGGGGTATGCTAGTTACATAATCTGTTGTCAATTTAAGACTTATGAGTGAAGGGGTGGCGTGTAGCCTGTCAATCAGGTTGCAGCTTGATGATCTCAGGTAGAGGTGCAAGGAGATAAAGAGTTCCCTGGAAGCGGGACACAAGCTCACTCCCTGAGAGACATTATGGTTGACAAGCCACGTGGAGCTACCCTGATGGCAGTCAGAGCCCTGGGAGCTGGAGGAGCCACATGGAGACCCCTGCCAGCTCTGAGCTGCTTCTACCACCATTGGATCCACAGGATGTTTCACCCACTGCCCTGTGTTCTTCCTGCATTTGGCATCATTGCATGTGTTTTGTGAGTCTGAAGAGGACTTTATAGATTGTTATCACGCATATGGGCTAATATCAGACTATGGGCTTGGACTGGACTGGGCTGGGATGCTTTTCTCAATTTCAATTGCTCTTGGATATAAACCTCTTCCGTATACACATATGAGTGTCCATGAATTTGTTTCTCTAGTCTGCCCGGACTAACACAGGGGGTCTCTATGAGTCAGTATTGACTCAGGGTAGTGAGTTCAGTTTGGGTTTTCTCTCTCACTGGGAAGTTGCAAACACTGCTTTTCTCAGTTTTCAAAAAAGGAAAAACCAAAGTAGATGCCAGAAGATACTTCGATTCTTGCTTTTAATTGTAGAGTAGCTAAGACACTTGGTAAAAATAATGAAATCAAAAAAGCTGAACAGGCAAATTTCAGAAAGCAGTTCAAGAAGACAAAGTAAAGTATTAGTATAATAAAATGTGTAAAAACCTAGAGTGGGGGGGAATGGGGAGGGAGGGGGGGGGAAAAAGAGGACCTGATACAAGGGGCTTAAGTGGAGAGCAAATGCCTTGAGAATGATTGGGGCAGGGAATGTATGGATGTGCTTTATACAATTGATGTATGTATATGTATGGATTGTGGTAAGAGTTGTTTGAGTCCCTAATAAAATGTAAAAGAAGAAAAGAGAAAAAAATGATTAGGGCAAAGACTGTACAGATGTGCTTTATACAATTGATGTATGTATATGTATGAACTGTGAAAAGAATTGTATCAGCCCCAATAAATTGTTAAAAAAAAAAAAAAAAAACCTAGAGTGAGAAAACCAAAAACGGAAGAACATGCTCAGAATATTTTCAACTAAAAAAAAAAACTCAAGGAAGAATTCAAGCCATGAGTTGCAGTATTTAAAGTTTCTATGGGTAAAACATCTAATGACGCAGAGACCATTTATAGAAAATGGAAATAATACACAATCATTGTATCAAAAAACTAATCAGCATTCTACTGTTTCACGAGGTGACATATGAGCAAAAACTAATGGTAATGAAGGAAGAAGTTTAAGCTACACTGACAGCATTAGCCTAAAGCAAGACTCCGGGAATGGTTGGAAGACCAACTGAAATGTTTCAGCAAGCTAATGCAGTAATGGAAGCACTCATTTGTCTACACCAGAAAATTTGGAAGACAGCTACTTGGCCAACTGACTGGAAGGGATCCATATTTGTACCCAATCCAAAAAATGGTGACCATCAGAATACTCAAAATATAGAACAATATTAATATCATATGCAGTAAAATTTTGCTGAAGATCATTCAACACTGGTTGCAGCATCACATGTCACAGGTTATGGCAGGAGGCGAGAGGATGTAGAACAAGGGATATCATTGAGCATATTAGAGAGATCTTGCCTGAAACATACCACTAATATTACCTGCAAGTAAAATGTTGCTGCAGATCACCTAATGGAGATGACAGAAGTACATGGCCAGGGCGGTCCCAGAGATTCAGGAAGGATTGAGAAGAGGATGTGGGAGGGAGTCAAGATGGCATCCAGGTAGAATTAAGAGAGAAAGAGGCCAATACTGGGAGGCCGGCTGATAGAAATAGATTCAGTGTACTAGGGTCTGGATCAGACTTTCCCTTTGATTTTTACCCTAGCCCCACAGCAAACAGTAATTTCCATAGACTATTATCTAAAATGGTCATAATCCCAGGCTCATAGAGAGCCTTCAAGAACTAGCCATAAGACCTCACACCAGTAGTAGTTAGTCCCCAGACTACAGGGTAGGCCTCTAGGGTAGTTAGTCACCAGACTATATGGCAGACCTCACTCCCTGCTATTGGGGACAATAAACTATTCCTCCTTGAGGCCTGAGACCAAGCGTTCACACCCTACTGATAATGGTTCCTATGGAGATCTAGGGAATAGGTCAAAGTTAGGCCACCATCCTGAACCTAGGATCCCTCCCCTTCCTATTGCGTGTCTGTCCCTAGACCACCCCCCTCTCATTACTGTATTACCTATAGGACAGCCCCTTCCAGTGACGTATGTCCTCTCCTGTAATTAGGGGGCTTGCATGTCCCCAGAGAATATAAAAGGGGCCTGGGCTACTATTAAACTCTCTCTCTCTCTCCCTCCTCGTGGACCATCAGCACACCACTTGTGTGATCCAAAGATTACAATAATAAAATCCAAATATGACAAAGGTAAAAGCATCAAAGCTAAAATTCTGACCACCCCACTTGTGGAAGGCTGTGGAGGAAAATGGGAGATCGAAACCCATCTGCAGAGCATCGAGTCAGATTCAGCTGCCGGAAGATCCCCTCTAGCCACAGCACAGGTCTGGGATGGCCTTACTTACTGTAATCCTGACTCATAAACTTTGTGGGGTACCAGCTCCCACAATTGAACTGGTCCAAGGGGCAATTGTGTAATTAAGGAATAAAATTAAAGAGAGATCCTACAAGATAAGGCATGTAATTGCTCACCTCTCAGACGGCCATGATCTCAGCAGCCAGGTCCATGCAGAGAGAGTGAATGTATTTCCAATCACGGCATATATCCACAGAAACTCATGTATAAGAGAGAGTTTTATATAAAGGTTAAGTGCACATCAAGAAAACATCCCAACCCAGTGCTGCCCAAGCCCACAAGTACAACATTAACTCTTATGTCCGACTCCAATCCACAAAGTCCTCCTCCGTCTCACAAAACACTCACTATGATGCCAACTGCAGGAGGAAAGCCGAGTCAGTGAACATGTAAGCATCTCAGTGCCAGCAGGGGTCTCCATGTGACTGCTCCAGCACCCAGGGCTGCATCGGGGTAGGTCCATGTGGCTTCTCCTTGAGGATGTCTTACAGGAAGTGAACCTTGCCAGCTGAAATAGGGAACCAGCTAAGGAAGCTGCACCCTGGTGCGGCCATCACAAAGCAAGAGGCCTGAGAACTAGAAAGGCTAGGCTCACTGAGCCATTTACCCCTCAGCCCTTCAATTAACCCCACCTGTGTTTATTAGCCAGATTGGCACAATAAACCTAAACTATCTCACCTTGTCTTTGGGCTATCCTTCAGGGGAATAATCCACTATGCTTATCAGAATGGAGTGGGTCCTACTTAGAGTGGGACAGGCTGTAGAGTCTGATTGCTCTACCTAGAAGGCTGATAACCCTCAGGGAGATAACCTTTAAGCAGTTGACCTCCAAGTATATAGTCATTGACCCTGTGTAGCAAGCAGTGTCTTAGGTTTGGCATAAAATAAGAGGGGACAACCTGAGGAAAAACTCTCTGTATCCCACAAAACTTGATACGTGGTCAGTTGACCACCCTCTAGACGCAACCTAAATGTGTTCTAGGTGCAAGGATCTCTTTCTTGCTCTACGACAAATACTCCGTCCCTGGTTTTTAAATATTGATGACGATCCTTTTTTCTCACCCATTGCATTTGTCTCTCTATATTGCTATTGTTTTAGCCTTACCGCTTCATTTTGCTTTTGTTCTTCATTCTGTTGGGTTTACCAGTGTGTGAGGCACAGAGGGCCAGGATGCATAAAGATAATAACGGATGGGAGGGTTTGGAGGGGATGGGGGTGGGGTGACATTTCAGGAGTAACAGTGAATGTGGCAGAGGGAGTGAGGTGTAGAACTGACCTGACGATGCTTACATAACTCATTTTAAAGGTCATGTAATCATGGAGGGGGAAAAGAAAACATTCTGAAATTGATTGTGGTAATGGTTGTCCAGTTCCTGATATCATTGAATTATTGAATTGTGTGATATGTGAATTAAGTGCCAATCAAACTGTTGGCTTTTTTTAAAGCCACGCCCTCAAGGAGACATCATCGGGCTGTGACCTGATTATACCTTCCCACAAGTGCAAGTTGACATAAAATCTAACTGCCACAGGTATCCTTTTTTGTATTTTAGGCAGTAAAAGGGTGTAACTTTCATTAAGTGTCTACTAAAAATGCATTATGTTGTGTGGCTCATAACAAACTATGGGTGACATTGAGAAGAATGGGAATACCAGAACAATTCATTGTACTCATATAAAATCTGTACATAGACCAAGAGTCAGTCATTCGAACAGAATAAGGGAAGATGGCATGGCTTAAAATCAGGAAATATTGTTGTCAACATTATATCCTTTCCCCGTACTTATCCAATCTGTATGCTGAGTAAATACTCCAAAAAAGTTGGATTTCTGTTTGTTTGTTTTTCATCTTTACTGCATCTGAAATTTTATTTTATCTTATTTTAATCATTTATTGGGGGTTCTTACAGCTCTTATAACAATCCATACATCAATTGTGTCAAGCGTATGTGTGTACATCTGTTGCCATCATCATAAACATTTTCTTTCTACTTGAGTCCGTGGTGTCAGCTCCTCTTTTTCCCCTCCCCTCCCCTCCCTCTCATCACCGCTTAATAAATTATAAATTATTATTTTCATATCTTACACCGACCGCTCTCTCCCTTTACCCACGTTTCTGCTGTTCATCCCTGAGAGGGGTGTGTGTGCAATCGAATTCTGATCTTTTTAATGATAAAATTTGGGAAAGTACAGAAGAGGGAACTGCTCTTATTTTATTAATTTTTGAAAAAATCTTGTTCACATCCCTGTCCTGCTTCACACCTGCCCCTTACATGTCTGATTGCGTTGGCAAGTGGCCTTGCAGTCCTGTCTCGTGACTCAGCCCAGATAGAAACACATAAAGCTCCCAGCGGAGATGGGGACAGGACGCCCAGGGCTGAGCGGCTAGGTGGGAACCGGAGAGGCTTTCACCACTAGATGGCGCGCCGGGGGCCTCTCAAGCTGGAAGGACCGCCCTGGGCTGAGCAAGGCGGAGAGACCAGCTGACCTTTCTGCAGGAGCTGGACCTGCGACCACCCCACCGGCCTCTGCAATTACTTGCCAAGAACCGCTCTTAGAAAAGTCTCGGAGTCAGCGCCTACTGTCTGCGCCGGAGAGATTCTGCTGAGGAAGAGAAAGGGAGGAAGGGTAAACACATGTCAGACGATGTTAAATGCTTTTACATGAATTATTTCATGTTTTAGTTGGGAATCAGTCTGAAAATAGTACGGCAGTTAAAGTACAAAGCACACATTGCATTCCTGGGAGAGGCCGAGCTATTAGGGGCTTGCTCAGAGGCGACACTGCAGGGTGCCCTAGTGCCCACCCTCCCACTTGCTTCATGAGCACAGGGCCTCTGATTAGCTGTCCCTGGGCTGACATGGTGCCTGTGAAGGCTGCCTGCAGCCTCGTCACCATTTCCAAGGAGACAGCCGGGACAGCACACACATCCCCCAGGCCTCTGTCTAGCAGCCTTTTTACTGTGCATGGAGAGGATTGCGCCCTTGCACCAGACCCCCCTCCTTCTGCACACTGGGCCCTTTTCTGAGACTGTCTGGGATCCTAGAACCAGAGACTCGGCCATAAATGATGGATAACTCTGTAATTTTAAAATAATAATCATTCAAAGACTCTTTGCACAAAACCGATGTGTGTTGTTTTGTTTGTTTGTTTGTTTGTTTGTTTGCATGGCCAAAGCCTCGAAGTCTCAAGCAAGGTCTTTAGACATCTCAAGACACACGCTCTCATTTCTCTCCCAAACTCCCCATTCTCCTCAGGCTTGTAGCTTAACCAGCACCCAAACCCCCAAAGCTCATTAAGAATGGGATCGTTCAGTGTTATGTCAACTTGGGTGGGCCAGGGTTTTCCCACGATATGTTCTAGCGTGGTGTGGTCCACTCCATCATGGGATCTTCTGTGAAGAAGCCAGTTGATCCGGTCACCGTCTGAAGACAATCCACTGAGCTTTCGTTCTTAGTACCGACTGACCGTGTGCAGAAGCTAGCTCACTTCTCCTTCTGGATCTCCTGCTTCAGCATCCTATTAAATCACCTGCTGATGCCTGGAGCTTTCCGTGGATTGCTGACCTTGGGATCATTTGACTGATCTCAATTAAGTTAGCTCAGCATCCACCTGTCTGTGGTCTTTCTGTTTCATCTTCCTGCTTCAAGTTTCTCAGGCCCTGAAGCTACAGGACTCAGAAGCCTTCAGCTTACATCTGAAGCACAAACTTAAACCGGAATAAACTTCCCCAATAATTTTATTGGTAGATGCCAGACCATATTCGCATATCTTACAATTTATTATTCAGTCATATTAAGAAGCGCTGTACAATCATCATGACAATCAATTTCAGAACGTTTTCTTCTCGAACTCATTGGTGTTGGAGCTCCGTTTGCCCAAACCTCCCCTGCCGAGCCCTTAGGTTATTATTCATTCAGTGTTTTCTCTATAAAGTTACCTCTCCTGGATTTTATTTGATTTGATTGACTTTTAAATTTTATTTTATTGGGGGCTCTCACAGCTTTTATCACAATCCATACATAAATCCAGTGTGTCAAACACATCTGTACAGATGTTGTCATCATCTTTTTCAAAACATTTTCTTTCTACTTGAGCCCCTGGCATCAGCCCCTCATTTTCCCGTCCCTCCTCACCCTCTCTCTCCCATGTCCCCTTGATAATGTATAAATTCTTCGTGTTCTTCTTTTTTCATGTCTTACACCAACCACTGTCTCATTTCACATACTTTACTGCTGTCTGTCCCCCTGGAGCCGGGCCAACGTTGATCATGGTGATCAGTTCCCCCTTCCCCCGCCCACCTGCCCCAATCTTACCCTCCTAGTATCGCTGCTCCCCTTATTGGTCCTGAGGGGTTTATCTGCTCTGGATTCCCTGTGTTGCAAGCCCTTCTCTGTGCCAGTAGACATGTTCTGGTCTAGCCAGATTTGTCAGATCAAATTGGGGTCACTATCCTGGATTTTATATACAGTATATCATACAAAACACAAACCCAAAAAAACCCCAAACAACAATAATGACAAAACAAAACAGATAAAAGCCGAAACTGAAAAGAAAGCAGAAAAAATTAAAAATGGAAACAACTTTAAAATTAATCAAAAGGGAGACCAAGCCATCAGTTGCTGCATTTTAACCGAACGACATCTACTTTACAATGATCTCTAACAACAAGGCTATGTCCATCCCTGGACTATAGACCAAGGGGAGTCACCAGAGGCTTAATCCACGTAGGGAACCTGCAAATGGATGGTGGGCTTCCACCATCGTGCATGTTGTTGCTGTTGTGAGGTGACATTGAGTGGGTCCACCCCATAACACAACAGAACCAAGCGCTGCCCGCTCCTGAGTCCGCCGCACAATTGTTCCTGTGTTTGAGCTCACTGTTGCAGTCCCTGCGTCAATGCATGTCCTTGAAAGCCTTCCTTTATCTCAGCTCTTCGACTTCAGCAAACAGGATGCCCTTCGCCAGGGACTGGTCTCTCCGGACAACATGTCCAAAGTTTATAAGACAAAGTCTCGCCATCCTCGTCTTTAAGGGGCACTGTGGCCCTACTTCTTCCAAGACAGATGGGCTTGTCCTTTGGGCAGTCTGTGATACTTTCAGCATTCTGCTCCACCACCACAATTCAATGCATCAACTCTTCTTTAGTCTTCCTTAGTCCATATCCAACTTTCATGCGTATATGAGGCACTTGAAGATGTCATGGCTTCAGTCAGGCACACCTTAATCCTCAGAGTAACATGCTTGCTTTCCAGTGCTCTACAGAGATCCTGTGCAGCAGATTTCCCTATTGCAACTCGTCTTTTCATCTCTTAACTGCTGCTTCCATGAGCATTGATTGTGGATCCAAGTAAGATGACATCTTTGACAACTTCAGTCTTTTCTCTGTTGACCATGATGTTGCCTATTGGTCCAGTTGTGAGGATTTGGGTCTTCTTTACACTGAGAGGTAATCCACACTGAAGGCTACAATCCTTCATCTTCATCAGCAATTGTTTCAAGTCCTCCTCACTTTCAGCAAGCAAGGTGGTGTCATCTGCACGTCACAGGTACTTAATAAGCCTCCTTCCAATCCTGATGCTGCATTCTTTCCCATCTAATTCGGCTTCTCTGACGATTTGCTCAGATGCAGATTAAATGAATATGGTGAAAGGCTACAACTCGGATGCACACCTTCCCTGAGCGTAAAGCAGGAAGCATCCCTTGTTCTGTTTGCACAGCTGTGTCTTGATCATGTATGGGTTCCACATGAGCAAAATATAGTGGCCTGGAATTCTTGTTTTTTCCCAGGCTACCCATAGTTTGTTACAGTCCGCAAAGCCTTGGCATAGTCCAAAAGACACAAGTAAACATTTTTTCCTGGAATTTTCTGCTTTCAGCCAAGATCCATCTGACATCAGCAATGATATCCCTGTCATCCATAGCCTTCTGCAAAGTGGCTGTTTGGAATTTAAGCTCTAATAACATTCCCTCTGGGGAGGGAGGGTGAAAAAATGAGGAACTGATGCCAGGGGCTTATGTGGAGAGCAAATGTTTTGAGAATGATGAGGGCAATGAACGTACAAATGTGCCTGACACAATTGATGTACGTATGGATTGTGATAAGAATTGTATACGCCCCTAATAAAAATATTTTTTTAAAGAAGTAAATGTCTAGAAAATAATGATGGCAACATTTGTACAAATGTGCTTGCTTCAATTGATGTATGGATTGTTATAAGAGCTGTAAGAGCCCCCAATAAAAGGATCTTTTAATTTAAAAATAAAAGAAAACAAATAACATTCCCTCCTTCAAATTTGGATTTTTTTTAATCATGTTATTGGGGCTCATAAAACTCTTATCACAATCCATACATCCATCCATTGTGTCAAGCACATTTGTACATTTGTTGCCATCATCATTCTCAAAACATTTGCTTTCTACTTGAGCCCATGGTATCAGCAACCCCTCTCTACCCTTTCTCCCTCACGAACCCTTGATAATTCATCTTTTTATTTTTTTCATATCTTACACTGTTCGATGTCTCCTTTCACTCACTTTCTGTTGTCTGTCCCCCAGGGAGGGGGTTACATGTAGAGCATTGTGATCGGTTTCCCCTTTCTCCCCCACCTTCCCCTTCCCCAACTGGTATCGCTACTCTCATTATTGGTCCTGAGGGGTCTATCTGTCCTGGATTCCCTGTGCTTCCAGCTCTGGATTTTATCGTTTACAATCCTTGGATCACACAGGTTGGTGTGCTTCTTCCATGAGGACTTTAGTTGATACTTCACTTTGCTGGCTGCTTGTTTGAAGACAAGCCTTTAAGACCCCAGAGCTGCCCACTGGGAGAGCTGTCTGCGCGCTGGGGCACTCTGGCTCCAGCAGTGTCTGCGCTGTGATGCCACTGCCTGGGACCAAGCTGGCGCGCGCACTGCCCAGGAGAGAAGTGCCCAACTCCGGGCTGGCCAACATGGGCTCCGTCCACCTTCGCTTTATGAAAAGCCCCCCTAAGAACCCTTGTAAAGCTGTGGCACTTGCCACCGTGCTGTTCTGGATTGTCGCCTTTCTCCTTACCATAGGCTCCTTCCTGCTGGCCGGCTGCAGCTGGAAAGGGGAGCGCACCCTGGGCGCCTCCGGTCCTTGTCCCTAGCATCCTGGAGTTCCTGCCAGGATTCTCCAGCTGTGCATCACCTCCTATGCACCCAAAGGCTACCGGGGCTACTCCTAGGACGACAGCCCAGACTGATGACTAGCATCCACCTGGTGCCAGAGGAGGCCAGTCAGAGGGGACTGGGCCCAGTTAGAGACACTAGGCGGGAACTGGAGTCTCAGGAATTTTCCAGATGGCTCCCAGCTGTGGTCAGAGTTTATGCGTCTGTCGCAAAGATGCTGACGGAACTGACAGGAGAGTTAGGCCTTGGACATGCTGTGTGTCCCTGGCCCAAGCTTCCGCCAGGTTCTCCATATGCCTCTGTCCTGGAAGAAGCATGACACTCATTGTGTGGGGAATCGGGAGCTGGCTCTGTACTGGAAGCGTTTCTGCACTGCCTTCTTCAGAGCCGAGCTCCGTGGAGTTTCTCTTTAAGCAGTCTGCTCTTGTGGCAAGTGGAAGGATACTGGCTGTCTTTAAAAAATAAAACAGAGTCATTTATTTTGAAATAGCCCTCTCGGTCTCTCAGCCCCTGCCCTTCTCTAGTTTTGTGTCTATGGGACACTAGTAATCTGGTGGGACACTAGACTGGTAAAAATCAAGTATCAATGTGATCTGTATTTTTTACTTGCTTATAGATAGTATACAGGGATTTTTTAACCTCGAAGCAGATTTTTCAAAGAGGGCTTCAAAAAGTCCATGGGAAAATTCCTTTCTCTTTTAAAAGTGTGATTTTCCCACCAGCTTTTAAAGCTACCTTGTAAACATTGTCTTTGCTCAGCCCTGCTCTGTGCCACCCAAAGGCCCGCCAGCACCTGACTGGGGCTTCTGCCCTTTGTAGAGCAGGGGCTCCTCGCACGATGGCCTCAAGGGCGAGTTTAGGCTGCTTCCTAGCGAAAATGCTCCGTAAGAGGTCATTGTGTCAGGTGGTAGAAACCTACCACTTAGCATCTTGTACGACACCACCCCGATGAACACCAGATGGGGTGTGATGTCAATTGAAGGATAAAGAGTGTCGGGGTGGAGTCTAAGCTGTCAATCTGGAGATAGCCAATGAGACTTCTGTATGGACATGGCCTTCTCCTGAGAATTCTGGGAAATCTGGGACTTCCTTCTTGGAGTAAGGAAACACTATCTCTCTCTGCTACTCCCTGGAAGACACTGCAGAAGACAAGCCACGAGGATGCAACCAGACCTTGGAAGCTAGAGAAGCCACATAGAGACCCCTGCCAGAGCTGAGATGTTTCCAACGATACTGGATCCAAAGGCTTTCTACTCACTGGCCTGTGATCTTCTGCATTCGATGTCATTGCATGTGTTTCGTGAGTCTGAAGAGGACTTTATAGATTGATATCGGACATATGGGCTAATATCAGACTTAGGGACTTGATCTGGACTGGGCTGGGCTGTTTTCTCAATGTCCAGTTGCTCTTATATATAAATCTCTTTCTTATACACATACGTGTGTCCATGGATTTGTTCCTCTAGTCTACCCAGACTAACACACCAGAAGACAACCTGGAGCTAGAGACGTGGACAGCTACGTCTGATGCTGTTTCTTTCCTAGCTTGCAACAAAAATGACATATTCAAAATAATTTTAACACCCAAAAAAAGAAAGAAAAGATTTGTAAAGGAGACCCTACCATCTCTGAAGACTCCCGTGATTGCGATTTTACGTCAGCGAGGTGTGGGACTGTCCTAATGCGGCTGATTGGACCCCATTGGAGAAAGGGCGAGGTTGAAGCACAAAGAATTCTACATCAGGTGAATGGTCGCCGGACTCAAACTATAATGGAAAGCAGAGTCAAAGGAGTAATCAAGCTGGCCTGACTCTAAAAGGCTTGTATTCAAACAAGCAACCATCGAAGCAAGGCACCAACCAAGTCCGCATGGAAGAAGCACACCAACCTGTGGGATCCAAAGATGACCATACAAAAGCCAAATAGGATGAAGGGAAAACTCTCAGAGCTTAAATTGTGACCACCCAATCTGTGGAGGACAGTAGGAGCCCAAAACCCACCTGCAGAGAATCAAGTCAGATGAAGCCTCTGGCAGATTCCCTCTGCCCACAGTCAGGGGACTCCAACAGCTTTGCTATCAGACAGAGATCATTGTAAACTTGAAAATGGTGCATGGGGCTACAGTGTAATGTGATACCTGGTCACATGATGTCCCTCTTGGCCCAACCTGAGTTTGCTCTAGCTTTAAATATTTCTTGGTTTTTCCACAACAGAAATTTCCTCTCTGGCTATTTTTTTTTAATATTCCTGGTGGTCTTCTGTTTCTTATTTTTAATTTTTATCTTTCAGTTGTGTTACTTTTCCTTTCTGCTTCATTCTGTGTTGGTGTTTTATCACTTCTGTGAGGTTCCCCAGTTCGTGAAGTACAGAAGGACGGGGTCTTTAATGATGCAACAGTTTATCCGGGAGGGGGCAGGCGGGTGGTGGTGAAAGGAACTGGGGAGCACATAATGAATGCAGCTAGGTGGAGAGAGCACTAGAACTGATCGTGATGATATATATCCGACTCTGTGAAAATGATCTACATGTGCCCTCCTCCCTGGGGGACGGACAACAGAAAAGTGGGTGAAGGGGGACATCGGACAGGGCAAGATATGACAAAATAATAATTTATAAATTATCAAGGGCTCATAAGGGAGGGGGGAGCGGGGAGGGATGGGAAAAATGAGGAGCTGAT
Organism: Tenrec ecaudatus; assembly: GCF_050624435.1. Taxonomy (NCBI): domain Eukaryota; kingdom Metazoa; phylum Chordata; class Mammalia; order Afrosoricida; family Tenrecidae; genus Tenrec; species Tenrec ecaudatus. The sequence goes on from NC_134538.1 coordinate 5,815,764, forward strand.
GCCGGGAGCTTAAGTGGAGAGCAAATGTTTTGAGAACGACGAGGGCAATCAATGTACAAGTGTGCTTTACACAATGGATGTATGTATGGATTGTGATAAAAGTTTTATGAACCCCTAATAAAACAATTAATTAAAAAATAAAGAAAATGAGCTAACAATGGAGGTATATGATATGTAATTTTAAATCAGTGAAACTATTTTTAAAAGAAAAGAGAAAAATAGCCTAAGTCTTGGACCTATGGTACAGGCTGCTTATTAACAACCTTCAGTATACAGATGGCACAACCTGACTTGCTGAAAGTGATGAGGACTTGAAGCATTTGCTGTTGAAGATCAAGGATCGCAGCAGCCCTTGGAGAAAGGAGCCTGAGGAGCCAGGCTGCGACCTGCCCAGGCTGCTCTGGTTGCCACAGTCGCCCGAGTGGCTGCTACCACCGCCACCGCTGGCGGGAGTATGAGGCTGAGGAAGAGCCGGAGGTGTTGCTGACCCCAGTCTCTGGCTTGCTCCTTGGTGGGCATTCAACTCGGCAAACAGACGGTGGCGCTACCAGTGAGCTTGCAGAGCAGTCGTGGAAGGAAGCCTGAAGTGGGACAGCAGGTGCAGCCTTGTCCTGATGGCAGTGACTCCCGTGATCTGGGAGGTTGGGATGGAAAAGTGCAGAGCAGACCACGCATGTGAACTTTATACGCAGTCAAGTGCTTCTTCACGCATTGCTGAAGGAGCAGTCGACCACCCCAAATTTCATCTACATGGTGCTAGTGGGGGGGCACGAGAGAGCAAGAGAGAGAGAGTCATGATGGAGAGAATCATCTCATGAGAGAACAGGGTCTCCGCGCATTCCTTGTACTGGAAGCAGGACTTCAACACGGTAGCACCTTGTTGAGGAAGAAAAAAATCGCAGTTCCTCTCATCCCAGCAGTCCGCGTCCTTAAAAAGCACCCCCAAATGGTTCCCGTGGCAGCACTGGAAACCGTAGTCAGTCAAGCTCAGAGGGTAGGTGTAAGACATCTGGGGAGACGGTACCTGTATATGAAAATACACAAGATGTAAGACCATCAGAACGAGGGACACTAACAGTGGATATCACGTGATTTGTGGTAGGTCCATCCATTTTCACTACACAGCCAAATGCAATGTCGGGCAGGATGCTTGGGCCTGGCAGAGAACATCCCTTCACACGTCCTAATGAGAAGGGAGAGGACGAAGCAGCAGAGGGAATTGGTTCTACTGTTTTTCAAGTTATTTTGAATTATGGTAAGACAAGCATAACTCATTGTCCTGATGGCATATCTATTCTTCCACTGAGAGAAGCATCTTAATTTTTTTATATCTTTTGAATATATTATTATTAAATATAGCAATCTCGGTGCCCTAATGCGTGAGCTATCAAATGATGGTGCTCATAAACAATTTGGCTTTTATCTGGCTAGCGCCCAGCATGGGAATGGGAATACCATACTGTGGTGCTTACAGAGGATGATGTAGTTGACTGGGATGGAGAGGATCCACCACAGATGGTGCTATATTATTTATAGCACCAAGTTGTATACATTTTTCAAGCACTAGGTAAACAGAGATGTGGCCAAATCAGCTTTGAAGGAGACAAGTCTTCAGCAGATTCTATTGGGAGTAGACCGCTATCCAACCTACAAAGAACAAGTCCCGTTGGCCACCAGAAGTGATTCACAACTACGTCCAAAGACCCCTTACTCCAAGGTCCTGGGAAAATGAAGAAGGAAAAACTCGGCATGTAGACTCAGAATGTGGAAAGAGTCAATCTATGACCAACCTTGCTGCACCTGCCGCTGACCTGCCCCAAGGTCAGACCCAAGCGCACAAGTGGATGAGCTGGATGAGCCCCCCACCCACTCCCCTTCAGCAACAAGGACCTCCATGGGCAGAATCCAATGCTGTGATGCAGATGCTCCTTGGAGCCATAGGATGCTACTCTCCACAGTGCGATTGTGCTCCCCTCCCTCTGCACGCAAGGCCACTTCCTCTCCATTGTGAAATGCACGTACAATGTTGAGGATGTGACAGGGCAGACTTTTTTATCATCTTATTGGGGACTTGTACAACTCATCACAATCCATACATCCACCCATCGTGTCAAGCACATTTGTACATTTGTTGCCATCCACATTCTCAAAACATTTGCTTCCTACTTGAGCCCTTGGTATCAACTTCTTATTTTTTCCCTCCCTCCCCACCTCCCTTCCCTCACGAACCCATGATAATTTATAAATCATTATTATTTTGTCATGTTTTACACTATGTCTCCCTTCATCCCTTCATCCACTTTTCTGTTGTCTGTCCCCCAGGGAGGGGGTTATATGTAGATCCTTGTGATCCATTCCCCCTTTCTACCACACCCTTCCTCCTCCCTCCTAGTATCACCACTCTCACCTCTGGTCCTGAAGGATCATCTGTCCTGGATTCCCTGTGTTTCCAGTTCCTATCTGTACCAGTGTACATCCTCTGGTCTAGCCAGATTTGTAAGGTAGAATTGGGATCATGAGAGTGGAAGGGAGGAAGCATTAAAGAACTAGAGGACAGTTGCATGTTTCATTGTTGCTACACTGCACCCTGACTGACCAGTCTCCTTCCCATCCTTCTGGGAGGGATGTCCAATTGCCTACAGATGGGCTTTGGGTCTCCACTCTGCACTCCTCATTCACAATGATAAGATTTTTTGTTCTTTGATGCCTGATAACTGATCCCATTGACACCTCATGATCACACAGGCTGGTGTGTTCTTCCATGTGGGCTTTGTTGCTTCTGAGCTAGATGGCCACTTGTTTACCTTCAAGCCTTTAAGACCCCACACACTGTATCTTTTGATAGCCAGGCACCATCAGCTTTCTTCACATTTGCTTATGCACACATTTGTCTTCAGCGATTGTGTCAGGGAAGGCGAGCATCATGGAATTCCAGTTTAATAGAACAAAGTGTTCTTGCATTGAGGGAGTAGTGAGTAGAGGCCCAATGTCCATCTGCTACTTTAATACTGAACCTATAAATATATGCATATAGATATATTTCCCCATCGTCCTATATAAATATATTTACATATGTACATGCCTATTTAGACCTCTATAAATTCCCTTTGCCTCTTAGCTCTTTCTTCTATTTCCTTTTACTTTCCTCTTGTCCCACTATCATGTCCAGCCTTCATTTGGGTTTCAGTAATTCCTCTCGTTACATTGTCCTTGATCAAGCCCTACCAGGCCTCCTACACCCTCTTCACCATTGATTTTTGGATCACCTGTCCCTGGGTTTGTTAACACCCACTTCCTTTCCCCCACCTCCCCTTCTCCCATGTCCCCCCAGAATCATCCGTCCAGTTGTTTTCTCCTCCAGATTGTTTATCCTACCTCTCTTACCTAGATAGACCTGCAGAGATAATAATATGCACACAAATAAAACTGCAAAGCAAAACACCAACAACAACAACAAACCAATGCCAAAAAAAATAGAAAATCCCGTAAATAGTTCAAGGTCTAGTGGTTGACCTTTACAGGTGTCTTCTGGTCGAGTCTGATGAGGTGTCACACCATGGTCCCAAAGTCTATTTTTGGTATTCCCTCGGGACTTCCTTGCTCCCAGCACAGAATGTTTAAGGGACCAAAGGCAGCTGAATGGTTTTTAACCAGTAGGGTACAACTCAAACAAACAATCTGTCTGGGAGTAAGAATGCCTCTTAGAAGCGAGGATGGAGACATTTTGTCTCGCGGACTTTGGACTTCAGGAGAGCTTGGTGTCTGGAGAAGGATGTCGTGCTGCATAAAGTCGAGGGGCAGCGAGAAAGAGAAAGACCCGTGACGAGTTAAAGTGACATAGTGGCTACAACAGTAAGCTCAAATGTAATATTGATTTTGAGTGCGGTGTTTCCTTCGGTGGTACATAAGGTCTCTCTGAGTCAGATCCAACTGGACAGCTACTTAGGCAGGGTGTCCCTAGGAATGAAACAGATGGGAAGCCTACTAACCCTTTATTTTATCTGTACAAGCAGAAGAATGCCGGATCAACGGAATGGTCATCTAACTCAAATCTCCCGATTGAGTCATGACCTCTCAATCAGTGGCCAGACTGTCCAGTTGATCGACCCATAGCCCCTTCAATGAAGGGAAGGCTGTGTCCTTTTGTGGAAGGACCCCCTACACTTCCAAAGATTCATCCTGTTAGTTTTTTCTCCCAGCCTTCCCCAAAGGGAAAAGGAAACAATCAGACGTTGCAGGGGTTACTGGACACTGGTTCATAACGGGTACTAATTCCAGGAAACCTAAAACATTTTGAAGGTCCACCAGTCAGAATATAGAGGACCCCTGAACACATCCTGTACTAATTTCCCCAGTTCCAGGATGCATCATGGGAAGACATGTTATAAACTAAGCAGGGTCATCTTCCCTTTGGCCCTTTATCTTCAGCCAGAGCTGCATCTTGCATCTAGTTACTCCATCTACTGTCACCTGTGAATCCTGGAAAGTATCAGGAGACTATGGAAGGTGGAGTCATTCGGTCAACCTTAGACCTTTGTATCCACCATCCTATGCCCCCTACTGTCTCTCTTTCATCATCCTACCAACTGTTCATCAGTTTCCACGTGTCAGGAGACTCCTGACTTTATTTGCCTATTTCTACACCTGTGTGAGCTACTTCTTCATCCATCTACCTCTCTTTCTGGGGTTCCCAACAGGATATGATGTGGTGGTGGTGAGGTGGTGTCAAGTGTGTCCAAGTCAAGTGATCCCATGGACAACAGAACAAAGCCGTGCCCTGTCCTGTGCCATTCTCTCATTGCTATTAAATCTGAGCCCATTGTTGTAGCCAGATGTCAATCCATCTCATGGAAGGACTTCGTCATTGTCACGGACCCTTTACTGGGCCATTCCAGGGACTGCTCCCTCCTGATAGAATTAGGGAGGCGAGGTAACACCGGCCTCACTTCTCAGGAGCCTTCTGGCTGTGCTTCTTCTGACACGGATTTGTTCATTCTTCGGCAGCCTGCGGTATACCCCATCTTCTCTCCCAGGACATTCATGTGCAGCTCCTGACTCCTCTGGAAAGAGTTGTTCTCCTCGCCCATGCAACAAGCCAGAAAGAGACTGAGCGAGGGAGGAGCTGGCCGCCTTCAGCCCAGGACGGCGCAGCCTACATTCGCACAGTGACTCAGCGAACGGTGTGGGGACAAGGGGCTTCCGTGGAACGGCATCTCTTTAAAAGGGTCGCTCATCCTGCAACCCAGCTAAGCATACCGTTTCCATTATGAAAAAGAGACCCTCTTAATTCCAGCACAGACTTATTGGGCATCAGATCCGTGCAGGTACTGCCAAGGCGCGGAGGGTACAGTGTAAGAAACGTGGCCTGCTCCTGCCAGCTCCGTGGGCGGAAAGGAGGCCTGCGGGGGCACCAGGCTGCACAGGGTTTTGTTCTGTTGTACGTACAGTCTCTAGGAGTTAACGCCAGCTTAACCACAACAGAAACTAATGCTGGGGGGTAGAGGGGTGGGTTTGGGTCTTATTTTTTAATGTCTTTTAGCCAGTCTGAGGTGGAAAAAGAGTAAAAACCTTCATCTCTCTACTTTGGACACCACCAATACACTGGTGAAAGAAACAAAGTGTACATTATTAAGAAATAGCCCCTGCCCCTGCCAGTAAGCTCGTCGATGCCAACTCACGGTGGGTCAGAGTGGACGTTTGCTCCACGGGGATCCTCAGTGGCTGGTGTCCCAGAGTTGGGTTGCCAGGACTTTCTTCCTAGGTACCTCTGGGTCGACTTGATCTTCCAACTTTCTGATGAGTCGTACAGTGCATGGATCCTTGGTGCCGGCTAAGGACGTCCATTTCCCACACAGACTGCCTATCTTCAGCCGCTGGGGGAAGCGGGCCAAGGCACTCAGCACCCTCCGGGCCTGCTCCTCCAGGCGCACAAGCTTGTGTCACACACGAGGTGGGCAAGTAGTCCCAGCTGGTTCACCTCAAGCAGCTTGTACAGCCAGGAGTCCTTCTAGGAACATCAGTGCACGAACTCTCACAAGAAACCCAGGAGAGTGGGCCCCTATCACAGACGAGATGGGGAGCCCAGAGAAGTAAGTCCCCTCCCAGCCAGGCTGACTTCTGAGCACCTGCCTTTGGCTGGCTTCCTGCCTCTGAGCAAGTGCCTGGAAACAGTGCAGCGTGGTCTCCAGCCAACAAACTCACCGCCATCTAATCCATGGACACCCACGGCATCCCTATAAGACCCACCAGAACTGGCCCTGCTGTAGTGACCCAGCTTAACATGAGTTACTCCATTTTGTTCGAAACTGCCTTAAAGCCCCTACCAGCAGCTAGCCCCCTTTCCCTCCTTCCCCTCCCTGCTCTCCTGACAGACCTTGACTGCTCCGCACTCTGCCTGCCCAATTAGCAGGAACTGTAAACTATCCTGTTAGTCCTTGAATTATTACTGCAGTGGTGCTGCTCCCCCTGCCCCACTCCCCTCTGCCCTGCCTGCTTGAAGATCCCACCCCTTCAGCCAGCCTGGAGTTTTCCAGTCTCTAGAAATAGCCATGCCCTCCCCGTCCTCCCACTCTCTGTGTGTTCCTGGCTGCTGAGATCATGGCCGTAAGTGAGCAAGCTGCCGTAAAATGTGTCTGACTCCTTTATTGTATTCTCTCTCCTATCTTCTATGACTTGATTATGATCTGTATTAATTAGAACTGTACAATTGCTCCTACGGACCCCCATGGATGATAGAGGCTGGTCTACTGTAGCAGCAGGGATCAGACAGGCCTCCACCCTCTTTCCTCCTTCGCCAATCTGGACACCGGCCATCCCTGCCAGGGCGCACTGTGTCTCTGCTGGGTTTGAGCATCCATTGCCATGGCCACAGAGAACTCACAAACATACTAGCCCTTGTGGGGGCTATGCGGAGGTAAACCAGCTATATTTCATAGTCACGGATGCTAAGGACACGTTTTTTCCCATCAGGAGAGTCTCTGCCCAGCCATGCCCATAGGCTCCCCTCTCTTCGCCCTTGCCTGTGCCACACTGCCCTTTAGCCTCTTGCCTGCTCAGGGAATTCTGCAAAGCGCTTCTAGTGTATCCAATAAATTCCCCAAAGGTGTGCCTCTCCTGCTATAAGCCCCACAGTGCTCAGCTCTGACCCTGTAACTTCCTTGAAGGGCTTGCTTCCTGGGCATGCAGCTTGACTTGCTCTGTGGACCTGGAAGCCCACTGAATCACCTCCTGCTCTGGTTCTTGGCTCTGCTGCCGCCACTCCTACACCACCTGTCTGTCCCAGGATTGAAGAGTTCTTAGGATACACTGCACGCCCAATTATTCACTCTTGACCTTAGCGAGATCTCCCCTCCTGCTTCTGAGATGGCTTGTTTTATGTCCAACAGGAAGGCAAAATTGACCGATCCCCACATTAGACATCTCCATTTTTACACCCACGATGAGCTGTGTGAACCGTCACGCACAACTGAGGCACACACTCCTGTCAGTATCTGCGTTCACCTTCTCGCTCGCAGGCCCATCAGGAAAGAGTTGTTTGGTGGAAGTTGCAAAGGCTATTGTTCGAAGGACTACCTCTAGTAATTTTCTACACAGTAGCTACTTACAGGAGCAAGAGAGGGGAAATTAATTTAGTGAGGAGATACGCATAGAGAATAAAAGACTACTGGTTAAAGGCAGGGCCCAGGCCCTCAGTAAACCTGAGAGAACCCTGTGTACTAGGCCCCCTCTGGCTTTGCCATGTCCCACCACACAACACATCGGCCACATAAGTTCTCTGAGCCTTCTCGTCCTTGTCTAGAAAGCCTATCTGGAGGTAGAGACTTTGCATACATTCAGTGAAACATGAGCATAGCTGGGAGCCAGCACGCACCGGCCCTTGTCCTGTGGGGTGGGTTGCCATTGAGGGTGGAATCGAACTGGACTCTGAGTCAGAAGCAGATCTCCAGGACTTTCTGCCAGGATGCCTCTGGGTGGATTTGAACCTGTAACCTTCTGACTAGTAGTCGATGGCTTAACAGTGAGTGCCACCCAGGGGACTTGGTCCCCTCCTGTTTTTACTGTGGTGTGCTGTGGTGTCGATTCTGACTCAGAACTTCAGCTTCCCCAGTTGTCAGCTTTGTGGGAGCACACGGCCAGGTCTTTTCTCCTGCTGAGCCCCTGGGCAGGGGGGGGGGGGGACCCAGCAGCCGAGGCTTTAGCCACCAGGTTCCCTTTTCTGTTCCCTCCTTTACCCCGTGAGCAAAGATGTCCTCAAAGGTTGCGTGCTTAGCTGCTGCCAGAAAGACTGGTGTAAAGACCTGACCGTCTGTTTTAGGCTGGGTTGACCAGAGAGACAAATCCAGTGACACTCATCTATCGCATGCATATACATGTAACAGAGCTTGATATCAAGAAGTAGTTATCTATCAGGAAAATAGCCCACCCCAGTCCAGATCCAGTCCATAAGTCCCAAACTAGTCCATAAGTCCCTTTTCAGACTCGCGCAGCCACGAGCAATGGTGCAGAGTGCGGGAAGATCACCGGCCAGTGGGTGCAAAGTCCAGGGTTCCAGCAGGTCTCCACATGGCGTCATCAACAGGAAAGTAAAGGCAGAAGGAGAGGAGGCTCCCAGGATCCTCCTTGTGGAAAGGCCACGCCCACCAGGAGGTACCATGAGGCTGTGACCTGGTTGACTAGCTGGATTCCACCCACCTCTCCTTCCGGTTACCCTGTTGGCACAAAAAAACTATCACACTGTCTGTTCTTCCAGAAGACTGAGCCGAGGGAATGAGGCGATGAGGCAGTTCTCTGCACTCCCACAGGGTCACTGGGCATAGTAAAGGCCCAACACCACACCCTGTGTAAACAAGCAAGTCCACTGGGGTGGAGCTGGTCAGGGATCATTCTGAGGGAGCAGGCTGGGGATATGGTTTCCTGGTGGCCTCTGACATGTGGGTTGGGTCAAGGCCTAAGGACTTTGAACTCTGATCGGCTTACCTGACCTCTGGACTGCACAGATCCCCCTGAAGGTACAAGCAGGTGTCATTTGCATTTTTTTTCTTATTATTTTGCCCCCCCCATCCCGTCATTTGCATTTTTGATACAGAACAGACACTCCCTTTCCTTCCTGAGAATTGTTCCCATAGGCCAGGCCTGTTTGCAATGTCTAGAACTTGACAATGAAAGTTGCCCTTGGCCACGGCCAGAAGAAGGAGCAGAATTCTCTGCAGGCCCTGGAGGTGCCTTGTTTCATGGCTGCCTAGGGAGGTTGGGGTGAACCTCTCTGGCTCCAAGCCCCAAAGCTCACTTCTGTGGCAGGATCTCCATGGGTGGAATCCTCCAAGGGAAACTCCCAACTCCACCCTTCCTCCTAAGAGGTGGTTACAAGGAGAGGCATCAAAGAGTGAGGCTGGAAGTGCCTGGGACAAGAGGAAGTGGCCTGCAGTCCTGTCCAAGCCTGCGAGGGGAGGAGGTGGGGGTAGCCAGAGGACAGAGACCAGAAGGCCAGGAGTGAATAGGGAGGTCAGCATTCACTCCTCTCCTGCTTGAGTTCCAGTGAGTTCAAGTTTTTCTCTCCTCTCACCCTCGGATGCCCTGCTGGTGTTCCTTTTCCGTGCTCCCTCAGGGCCTAAGCAGCCTCTCCAGACCTCCTTCACACGGAGCCCAGCACCATCAAGGTCCTGTTCATAGGGACCCTAGTGGACAGGGTAGAGTCCCCACCTCCTTGGGTTTTCGAGGCTGTGAAGTGGTTACAACTTTTTCCTATGGCAAGCCTGGTGGCTTCTCCCTGGCCACTCTCAGTTAGCAACAGAGTGCTTAACTCGCCGCGCCCCCAGGGTGCTCCTCCCCAGGCGATATCACCTCTTCATATTAAATATGTGAGTGGGGTCTTCCCTCTGTCTTTAGCCAGGTCCACACCGCTTCCAGCCTCGTCAGCTGCCCTGGTCACTGCTATGAGAAGCTGGCTTTGTTTCTGTCACCTTGATCCTCACCAGCCTGCACCACTCAGAGGAAAGAGCTGGTGACTGTGCCCATCTGGGGAACCTTGTAAGACAGCCGGTTAGATTCTGTCCTCCCCCTGGGGGTGTGGTGGTCCCTCATTGGGCTGTGATCGCGTGGTCAGCAGTTGGACAGTACCAGGGAACAGGTACAGTCTGGGAAGACCACAGGGGATCACGCTGAGTCAGCAGTGACCTGATGGCAGTGAGATTGGGTTTGTTTGTTTGTTTGTTTGTTTGTTTGTTTGCTTGTTTGTTTCCACTCTGTCATGTAGAATGGGCCCAACGCTTGTCCATTTAAGCCTCCAACTCACTGTTGCTCCACCCATTCCGTCCTTGCCTTGCTATTGAATCATGATTTTATCTTCCTGATCATGTCTGACTTCCTCTCCAAGTGCCCGTCTCAGGATGAATCCACAGGGAGCAGCAAGCAAAACTCCTCCCAGTCCTCAGCAGCCCTGCTTCCTTCCTTCCATCTCCCAAGAACTGCTCCTTGCAGATTCCATTCCAACCCATAACCCCCAGCCCTGTTGAGAGCGGAACCCTGAGGTCAATAGCTGTTTGCCAGCAATGGCCACAAGAGGGCGCCATTAACCTCCTTCCTGTGCCCTCTGTCCACCCTGGACTCAGTCCTCTCCCACTACCTGAGCCACCTGCTCATCTGGACGCCCACTCCCTACTTCAGCCTTGTACTCCGCCTGCAGACCCAACAGCGCTCCTTCTTCCATTCCAGCACCTCTTTGCTCCTGTGCCCCGGTCCTTGACCTGGGAACACAATTCATCCCGACAGAATCCCAAATGCCTAAAATATGAAATGGGGATGTCAACATTCGCGTCAGGGACAGTGGTGGCTTAGTGGTAGAAGTAGTAGCCATTCGGCAGCCTGGGGTCAACTCCTAACCGTCTGTGCCTTCTGGGCAGTCACCCTCAGTCTGGGGAGGCCGGCAGGTTGCTAAGCTGCTGCAGAGAGTCCCCCAGAACTTCCAGAATGAAACGGAGTAGAAAGAAAAGATATAATTTCCCAATACACGATGAGTCATGGGACTGGCACAAGACCGGGAGGTGCTTCCATCTTTCCTGTCTGGGGTCAGCACCAACTCACAGTGTCAATTACAAACAACAGTGGATTCTACAATCCTTCCAGGAGGTAACAAACAAGAAAGGCTCTTTCCCCTGACCTCAGGGACAGTAGCTCTCCCAGCCTGAGTTTCCAAGCAGTCTCTTCTGCCAACGTGGTCCAGATGCCCCTGCCAGCCCTGCAGGTTAGGGAAGCCTACTCTCGGGCTTTCCTGGAAGGACTGGATTTGGTTGAGAATCATTCCGTGATGCCAAGGTTCAAGGACTTCCCACAAGGTTCTCTAACAACACGCGGGGCATGCCTCTTGGGGGTTCACATAGAGCCCACACAGCGGATAGAGACTGACTGCAGAGAGCAGATTCCTTGAATGGGCTTTTTGCATGGGATAGCTGCCTGAGAGATTATGTTATGGGTTGGGACAACCAGTCTGATCTAAACCACTCTCATCCCTTCCCCAGCTAGGAGATGGGGGTTGGGGCTGCCTGGAGGGCATTGGAGGACCGAACCAAGAAAACCACTGCTAATTCTCCAGGGCATCATTGAAACCTGACCTAGGACCCCCACAGCAGTGAAGATGTCCCTGCTTCCAGGGCGCCTCTGGGGAAGCTGGCTGCACGGATTGTTCCTTCTGGGCGGCGGATGGCAGAGGCGAAGTAGGCAGAGTAGAACATTGCTGGGACGCCACATGCTGGCACTTTCCGCCAAAATCTGCTTACAGCATGCAGATGGCTGCATAGGAGCGTTCCACAGAGTCTGGTGGAAAGGGTTCTGGCATCATTTGGTTCTGAAAACACCAGCTTGCCACCCAGAGCTGCCTCTGCAAGCTGCCCCCTCAACATGTTTACCTCACCCACCTTTGATGCCTCTTCAGAACCAGAACAGGCATGTCTTTGTGCTTTGGAGGGGAGTGCAGGGCCACGCTGTCCGGTTCCCCCTGGGAGAATCGCTTGGGTGCAAGGGTTATGAGGAAAACTTTGAGTTTGTGTGTGCCAGGAACTGAGTCACAGCTCAGGGGGTGGCTTCTTGTGGGAAACAGAAGGATTTCTCCCAAGTTGTCTCCCCCTAAATATATGCCAAACTTAGCTGCTTGCGAATGACTTTATACTTGGAGGTCATCAGGAGTAGATCAGGGGGTCATTCTCCCTAAGAGCTACCAGCCATCTAGAGCAAGCAGACACCACTGTTTATCCAACGAGTAGGGCCCACTCCCTTCTGATAAGGACAGTAGTTGTCTGTTTCCTTGTAGGAGACCCTAGAGAGGTCAAACCTGCCCGAGGATGACCAAGGTTAGGGTGCCATCATGAATCTAGGGTCCGCCCATCTTGTCACATGTACACCCCTAGACCTTCCCATTCCTATGGGCACACCCCTACCTCATCCCCTTCCTGTCACGCTTATGCCTATCATACATCCCCTTCCTACGATGTGTATGCCTATTGTACTGCCCCTTCCTGTGACGTGTGGTTACCTGTAATCCTGCCTCCCTAAGGAGCTATAACCCTTGGTTAGCAATGAAGTTGAGGCTCCCTCCTGTTCTCGGACCCAGGGTCTCTCTCCTGCTCTCGCAGCCGGGCACCCCCCATGAGGACCACCAAGCGGGGCTGAGGTGAGCATGCTACTATGAATTGTGTCTGACTCCGTTATTCCAATCTCTCCTCTACCTCTCCTGCTCTCATAGAGATGACTTGACTATAATCTTTACTTGTTATCACTGTACAATTGCGCCTACCGGACCTGTGATGATTTGTTGGGGACCCTCCTCTCCCCACAGCTTCTGATAGATCGAATACTATCAAGGGGTCCCAAACTCTTTCCTGGTGATGGGCTTTGGTAAGTGCATGGGACACATTTTAGCCAGTAATATATGAGAAGTCTGCAAGGGACCTCAGGAAACATTTCCTTCATTCTTTAAAAGGTTCCTAAAGAAGTGGCCCCTTCTTGCCTCGGGACCTTTCTATATCCTACATGACTCCGGGGTCTGCCCCAGGCATCTTGCCACCATCTGGGGGTGCCGGGCTCATGGTGATTCTGACACAGGGGGAAGTGTTGAGCTGAGAAAGCCACGAAGAAGCAGACTTCGTGCCCTGGACCCTCTGGGTTTACCCTGCGCAAGGTCTTCTCGTGAAGGTAATGGCGGGGAGGTTGGCCACCCAGGCAAGCCCCCACCAAAGCATAGTATATACTTCATGGAATCTCTCTGGGCCTCATGCTTTACAAAGTATGAAAAGACGTGGCTTTCCTTATGCCATCATGCTGACGTCACACTTTCATGATCAAGAGATACGATGCCCACTCACAAGGGAAAGCATCGAAAGAAACCTTATTACTTTATTTCTAAGGCAGTTAACGGAATCGTAACAATGGGGCCCTGGGTCCTTGAATGATAGTTAATAGCTCTTTTGGTTTCACATAGCAGCCACCCCAACTTGAACTCAGTTCAGGCACAAATAGGAATGTGTTGGAACTATGGGGCTACTTCACCACACACAAAGCTTGAAGCACAGTTGAGTCTTGGGAAGGGGCTGGAAGTCAGGCTCCAAATACCCTCCAGACTCGCCTCTCTGCCTCGAGACTCTAGCCCTCTGAGCTACTTCAGCTCCACTTTTCCTCTGACTCCAGACCCACCCCTGGACTATTGAAATCACCTTGCTGCCAACAGCTTGCACATTTGACACCTGACAAGCAAATTGAGAGAAACAAAGGTGACCCTGCCTCTTTGAGTCCAAACTTCCTGGCAAAGAGAGGAAGGGCCCAGCTCCACTTGAGGAGCTGACTCTGAGCTGACCTGCTGTGGCCAGGGGAAGACAATATGGCTCCTAAATACCAGCTCCAACATGGATGGGGACAGGGGAGAAAGGGATTTTTCTGGAGCAGTATGTGCCCCCTGCAAGCATCCTTAGTTATGCCAGGAATGCCGGCTTCCCTGCACTGCATTCCTCTGTCCTTGTGCATTTGCATGCATATCTGTCAAGAGACCTTGGGATATTCCTAAAAAGATTAAGAAAGCTCAACTGAAGAAAACGGCAGGAATCCAGGATGGCCAATGAATGACAGATTTTGGCAACGTGCAATGCCAAATGGGATGCGCACCAATATTCTAGAAGCACACATGGCGCAATTTATGCTCCAAGTAATTTGAATTGACTTACTCCACACCCTCTGCATGGACGATCCGAAAATTGCTATAAGACCCAGCCATTCCACCCCTGGTGTGTACACCAAGCAATTGAAAGCAGGAACACAGACACTTGTCCAGCAGCATACATTCTAGAACCATGCACACTAGCCTAGGGTTAAAAGCAGCTTAAATGTCTACCCATAGAAGACTGGATGTTTAAAATAGGAAATATACATTGAATAGAACAAGCAAGTGTTTTGTTGCACGGACATCTGCCACAATTAAAAAGAGATCATCAAATAAAACTTGGCTTGTTTCGATTTCTGTCTCTTCAGACACATCCGCTCTTGGTTGCAGCCGGAAATTGAAACTTGTCAGGGAGCTTCTTCCACAAATCTCCATGGTCCCCTTTCATAGGTCGGGGCCAAGACGGAAAGCTCAGGATAACAACCGTACAGGCATCGATAGAAAGGAGGCCAGACTGTCCCCGGGTGCGGCGTCTTAGAAATGCTCCGCTAACCTTGCCTGTAAATAGTTAACACAAACCTTGAGAGACTGACTGATTCCCTCCTGATACACTGGCAGCTGAGGACCTTGTAGTGTCTCTGCCATCCCTGCCTTCAACAGAGCTCAGAAAATGACCCCTTTATTTTTTGTTTTTCCCAGCTGGACAGCTGAGTAACAGCTTGTTGGCGCTGGGTCAGGTAAGATCCTCATAGCTTGCTTGTTGGGTCCCGTCGATGCTACTTCAACTCAGAGCCAGCTCATGTGACAGACTAGCCCTGGCCCCTGGGGCTTTTTGAGCTATAAATGTTATGGGAGTCGATGGTCAAGGCTTTCTCCTCAGAGTCGCTGGGTGGATTTGAACCACCAACCTTGAGTTAGCCGCCTAGCCATTGTACCACCAGGGCTCCTTGAAGTGTTAGGCAGCTTAGCCTAGGGAATTGGGAAGTCCATTTATGCATGCCCAGGAGAGCCAGCAAAGGACAAAGCTGGATTTTCCCGCCGGTGGGCTCAGATGGGCGTTACACCTGGAGCAGCCCACCTGGGCCAGGTGATTGCAATTCAGCCAATGGGATCGACCTGGGGTCGTTCACCACGACTCCCCCGGGAACCCTTGAAAAGGCAGGGACCGGAAGGGAGAGGGTCTTGCTTGCTGGTCTGGTCGTCTTCGTGGGAGGAGAGAGATCCTTGTGTGACCTGGGGCAGTCTCTGCCAGGCCGCACGGTCAAAGGAATCCTATGCGTGCCGCGTAAAACCTGAAGCTTCTTGTAACTCTCATTAAATTCAATTGGATCACGAGCCCGGCTTTGGCGTGAAATCTTTCTCGTACGGCGCCAAGGACCGAGGCTGAAATCTAGCCCGAGAGAGAGAGACCTTACAGAAGCTCCTTCATTTAACTATGAAACCAAAGCAAACTCACTGCCATCGAGTCAGTGCTAATTCATAGAGATGCCCTGTGGGTTTCCGAGACAGTAACTGGTGACAGAAATCAAAAGTCCAGTCTTTCTCCCACTGAGCTGGTTTTGAACTGCCGACCATGCGCATTGCAGCCCAACAGGTACCCATTACTGTCCCAGGGCTCCTACTAATTTAACTACAGAATCGTTAATAAATTTTAGTTGTCAAGTAGCTTTCACTTATTCTGCTTATTAAAACTTGGTTATGGAAGGGGGAGTGTGAGATAGGCTGGACCCTTCTGAAAGTGTCACCACAGTCAAGTTATGCCCAGTCTGACGTCTCAAATGTATTCTAGACATCTTACTTCCTGTGGCAAAGGTGTCATGTTCGAAGGGTCCTCAGCGACGTGGCACATTGTTGCTGCTGTTAGAGGGTATCAAGTCGGCTCCAAGCCATAGTGACCCTAAAACACTCCTCGGCCCTGGACTGTCTTTACAATTGTTTCCATGCCTGAGCCCACTGTTGTAGCCACGGTGTCAGTCCATCCTTCTCACCGAGCGCCTTCCTCTCCTTCGCTGCCCCTCCACTGGACCAAGCATGATGTCCTTCTCCAACATTGGTCTCTCCTGGTAACATGCCCAAAGTACAGGAGAGCAAGTCTCGCCCTCCTGGCCCCTCTGGCCTTCCTGCTTCCAAGACAGATCGATTTGTCTTTTCAGCAGTATTTTCAATATTCTTCTCCAGCACCGCAATTCACACTCATCTATTTTTCTTCAGCTTTCCTGATTAAATGTCTAATTTTCACACGCAGATGAGGCCATTGAAAATATCATGGCTCTGGCCAGGGGCAACTTAGTTCTCAAAGTAACATCCTTGCTTTTCAACACTCTAAAGAGGTCTTGTGCAGTAAATTTAACTAACGCAGCATGACTTTTGATCTCCTAATGGCTGCTTACATGAGCATTGGTTATGGATCCAAGTAAGACAAAATCCTTGACAACATCAGTCTTTTCTCCGTGGATCATGATGTTGCCTATTGGTCCAGTTGTGAGACTCTCGGTCTTCTTTGCATTGTGTTGTCATCCACACTGAAGGCTGCAGTCCTTGCTCTTCATCAGTAGTGCTTCATTTCCTCCTCACTTTCAGCAAGCAAGAGTGTGTCATCTGCATAGCGCAAGTTAAATAAGCCTTCATTCCGATCCCGATGCCACATTCTTCTTCATATAAGCCAGCTTCTCTGATGATTTTCTCAACACTCAGATTTAATAAGTAGAATGAGAGGAGACACCCCTGTGACAGGTAAGATAAAGTAATCACCCATGATGAGATTTCACATCATGTAACCACTTCCATGTTGAGATCTGCCATGAGCAGTGAATCAATTGGCAGCATGTTTCCTCCAGGGTGTGACCTGCTTCAAATAGAAGTGGGCACTGTGGGAAAGCCTGCTTGATTGGTGACGGGTCTAGATATTGCATCCAGCTCGTCCTAGACTTAAACAATGGCCTGCAGCATTACCTGTGAGTCCTGGGAGTTGTCAGCAGCCTGCCCCCTGACCGGCCAACCTTGGAGGCATTCATCTCTGCAGCAAAGAGGGCTGATCTTGAGTTCATCTGCCCTGCAGCTTCTTGAGTTAGGAGAAGCCTCCAGCCTGACTTCTGACCGATGGACTTGGAACTAGTCCACCTGCGCATTTCCTTGATACAAGCTTCTCTATTTACATATATACATCCTAAACTTCACTGGGTTTTGCTTCTCTAGAGGACCCAGCCTTTTCCACTGTTTTCCCAGCCTGTTTCACTGAAACGGTCTTTTCAATAACAAATAAATTCGAAGCCACCAAACGTAGGCACCTTCGGGTCAATAGTTACACTATGAAAATATGCCCATGATAATGTGGTTCAAAAACAAGTAAGGAGGAAAAAATTTTAAATAGTGGAATTATGAAATACATCCTCTGTGATCAGCTCGTTCACCTTCATTAGTAAATAACTTGCATTCTTGGGACGCACTCAACATCTAGGGTAAGACCTGAGCTAATCTACTTCCCTAGCCGACTGGGCACTTCAGCTCTCTCTTCCAGAGAGAAGTACACAAGACTGCCAGGTTCAACCTCCTGTTGAGTGAGCCTGAAGCACGGAGGAGGAGGCTCAGCGCCTTTCAGGAGTGTTGCTTTTCAAGGATTCTAAACCAGAGTACAGTTGTTAGGAAATTGGAAGCCCCCACAATTCATAGAACAGTGTTATAGTTATGAGCATGGCCTTGCCCTTAGAAGAATTTCCAAAAAGTCAAATTATAAAAGCATATTGGCTTATTGTAAGGATTTGATTTGTGCCAACTCAAGGAACAAGACACCATCCAGACTGGACCATCCCTGTGATCAGTTGTCCATTGAACACTGTTCCACAGTGATCCATGGGATTTTCATTGGCTGGTTTTCAGAAGTAGGTCACCAGGCCTTTCTTCCTAGTCTGTCTTAGTCTGAAAACTCCTCTAAAGCCTGTTCAGCATCATAGCACCTGACAGATGGGCAGGGCATGCATGAGGGGCATTGGCCAGGCACTGGACTCTGGCCTCTCTCGGAAGGGGAGAGTTCTACCATCGAGTGACCACCAGGCCTCGGAGTAAGGACTGAAGAAGCTGCCAATCCATGTGTAGAACTGGCAACATGATCAACTCAAGCAAACACATGGCCATCTAGTAGATGCTGACTCCCAGCGGCCCTTTAGGACCGGAGAGGACTGCCTCTGGAGGGTCCGATATGAAATTCTTCATAGAAGCCTAAAGCCCCTGTCTTTCTCCCTTGGAGTGGCTGGTGGTTTTGAACTGTTAGCTTTTGAGTTAGTAGCTCAATGCATAACCACGTTGCTACCAGGGCTCCTTGACACAGACTAGGCACTCATTAACTGTTAGCTGGTCCTTCACAACTGTGATCATTCTTAGGACCTCTGTGTCATTTCTGTCCGGCTCCATTCGGTGGATGACAGTGTTCCTGAGAGCCAGAATATGACCTTGAGCACATCCCACCTGATTTAGACACCCTCTCAAGCATGGAGCTGCCCAAGCAATGTCATCACTGCGCCTTGATGAGCTGTGATGACGAACAGCCCACGTGAAGACACGAAGAAGGTAAAGTCACTAAGAAGACAAACCCAGGAAAGATCCCAGTGGATGTCAAGAGAGACTCAGGACCTAACAGCTGACTCACAGACGTGTCACTTGTCTGTCTCGACAACTGTGTGAGCCCTTTCTTTGATATAAACCTATATACAGTCTCCTCAAGAGCACATCCATTACTTAATTGCTCTAAAATGTGCTCACAGCTCCCCAGCTCCCCCACAACCATTTACGGACAACAACACTGAGCAGATACCTAAACGCTGGATTACCCTCTGTTTCTTCCTCTGTAAGCTAGGAATAATAATTGCATCCTGGGGTTATTATAAGGTGGGAAAAGATGGTGTATATTAAATATTTGCCAAAAACCAAACTCACTGCTATCGGGTTGATTCCGACTCCTAGCGACACTATAGGACAAGGATGGAACTGCCCCTGTGGGTTTGCAAGACCAACTCTCTACAGACGTAGGAAGCCCTGCCAGGGGCTGTTACATCAGTCCCAACCCTGTGTGTCATTGTAGA
This sequence comes from Tenrec ecaudatus, assembly GCF_050624435.1. NCBI lineage: Eukaryota > Metazoa > Chordata > Mammalia > Afrosoricida > Tenrecidae > Tenrec > Tenrec ecaudatus. The sequence goes on from NC_134538.1 coordinate 5,834,979, forward strand.
AGTGTGTCCCATACATAGGGGTACAGCGGCTGAAGTTTGCGATGTAGCTCATTGGACGTTTCCTCCAGGGAGCACCGGGGTAGATTCAAGCCGCCATCTTTGCAGTTAACAGCCAAGTGTGCTAACCGGTTCCACCACTCGGACTCATGCAGCGTTTCAAACCCACCCCTGAGCCCGCTGCCAGCTAGACGACTGTGACTCACAAAGATCTTACAGAACGGAGTAGAACAGCACCTTGGGGGTTTCTGAACCTGTGTATCTGTCATGGGAGCTGACGGCCTCATCTTTCTCCCGCAGAACGGCTGTGTTTGAACTGCCGGCCTTGCTGCTAGCTGCCAAGTGCTTAACTCACTGTGCCACCAAGGCTCCAATTAGGCATTTCGTGTAGAGGAAACGCACACTATATGGGGAAAGTAGCAAGCAGGAGGAGCAGAGCAATTAGTAAGCACAGCTGAGTTCGTTTTCTTCCCCAGCGACACCTTGATAGGCTAGATCAAAGAATTATCATCGGAGACCCTTGGTTCCTCAGGGGCATTTATTAAGTTTTATGCAAAATTGTAAGCTTATGGGTAATTCTCTGTGGGGTATTTCCAGAGCTACCCCGAGAGTCTGCCATGGAAAATGTGAGCGCTAAAGGAATAGATGCTCATCTTCAAAGCTATCGCTGAAAAGCAAGACCTGCATTTTTATCTTTCAAGTGACTAAATCTTCTTGAGCGCTAAGTTTCCCCAAAGACTTCCCTGAGACTTTACCGCCAAGTTTCCGCTGGGTGGGCTCTTGTAAGCGCCTCTGAATGGGGAGAGGCTTCCACAGCCCAAGATGCAGTTTGTAGCCCGACCTGGCCAGTAGAGAACTCAGAAAGCACGCACTCTCTCAGCTCCGGACATAAGACCACTTTGCGCCGAATGTTCCAGCATGAAGGCTGTGCCTCTGATTTCTGAAATAGTGCAACGCCTGCCACTCAGCTGATCAAGTTTGCATGTACGCGTGCGCGCGCGCGCGCGCACACACACACACACACACACACACAAAGAAAAAAGGACAATGTCCCAGTTGGTTGTGTTGATATATCTAACCCAACCCTGCAATGTCAGTTAGGTGCAATGTGGTTGGTTGGTTGGTTGGTTGGTTGGTTGGTTGGTTGGTTGGTTGGTTGGTTGGTTGGTTGGTTAGTTAATCGATCAGTTAGTTATGACCCACTGTATAAGAGAGAGGTACACTGCCTGGTCCCGTGTCGTCCTCCCCCTTGTTGGGGCCCGTTGACCCAGTCACTGTGTCGACCCATCTCACCGAGGGGTTTCCCTCTCGTGTTTGACGCTCTCCTTTGTGGAACTTCATGTCCCTTTCCAGGGACCGGTCTCTCCTGACAAAGTGCCTAACGTATGAGACAGACCTGTTTGTTCATCTGGTGACCCACAGTACTTTCGATCTTAGTCACCAACACCATGTTTCACATACATCGATCCTTTCCAGTCTTCCTTAGAGTGCCACTTCTCCTGCATAGGAGATCATTGGAAATGCCACCTTAGTCCTCAAAGTAACACCCTTGCTCTTTAGCACGTACAAGAAGTCTTGTGCAAGATTTACCCAGTGCAATATGCCATCTTATCTCTTGACTGCTGCTTCGATGAGCAGTGGGATCCAGGCAAGGCGAGATCCTTGACCGCTTCCACCTTTTCTCCATTTATCCTGATGGCGTCTTTGGTTCCGTTGTAAGACTTTTTGTTTCCTTTACATTGAATTTCAGTCCGTACTCAAGGAGCAGTCCTTGGTCTTCATGGGCAAATACTTCCAGCCCTCCTACTTCAAGTGCTTCTCGCTTTCAGCAAGCAAGGTTGTGTCGCTGGCATGTAGCAGGTTGTTTGTTTTGGGTCTTCTCATGCCTGATACCTGATCCCATCTACACCTAGCGGTCACACAGGTTGGTGTGCTTCTTCCATATGGGCTTCGTTGCTCCCCTGCCAGATGGCCCCTTGTCTAACTTCAAGCCTTTAAGACCCCAAACGCTATATCTTGTAATAGCGAGGCACCATCAGCTTTGTTCACCACATTTACTTAAGCACCCGTTTTGTCTTCAGCAATCATGTGGGAAAGGTGAGCGTCACAGAATGCCAGGTTATTAGAACAAAGTGTTTTTGTGTTGAGGGAAGACTTGAGTAGCCAATGTCTGCCTGCTACCTTAGTACTTAACCTCTAAATATATGTACATAGACCTATATCCCTATCATTATGCATCAGTATATTTACATACGTACATGCCTATGTTTACATCTCTATAAATGTCTTTTGCCTCCTAGTTCTTTCCTCTATTTCTTTTTATTTTCCTCCTGTGCCTCTATCATGTTCCACCTTCATTCGGCAATCTGTACTGCCTCTAGGCTACACAGCACTTGATCAAACCCCATCAGTTGATGGCCCTCCTCACCATCAGTTTTAGATCTCTTGTTGTTCTCTTATCCCTGGGTTTGTTGGCTGCCCCCTCTCTTTCCCCCACCTCCTCTTCTCCCCTGTTCCCCCGGAACCATATTGGTACTGTTGTTTTCTCCTTGGGATTGTGTATCCTGCCTATCTTATATCCATTGACATGATAAGAACAGAACAAACCAAAAATTAGCCCATGAGTAGTTCCAGGTGTGTCTGCTGACCCTTATGAATGTTTTCTGATTGGGTCTGATGCAGTGTCCAGCCCTGACTCCCCGAGTCTGAAGTCTATTTTCAGAAATCCTTGGAGACTTTGTTCTCCTTGCTGCTCTGTTGCACTCCCTTCATGTTACGCCCTGGTGGTGGTGGTGGGGGCAGGGGGGATTCAGACCAGGCACAGCCCCTGCGCTGTGTCTCCAGTGCTGCCTCACTATAGTGCTGGGGTCAGTCAGGGGACAGTCGTGTCTCCTGGTGAGGCCAACTCCACAGTCCTTTCTGTGCACTGGCTGCTCTGAGCTGGAACATTGTCCTCGAAGTTTGGTGGGCCAGATGCTGTTCTCGCTCTCTCTCCTCTCTCTCGTTCCCTCTTGGTTCTCCCCCCACCCCCTGTGGTTTGGGCAGACCTACCACTCTCCCCAGGCTGTACCTTCAGTGCTGTCCTTTGTGGTGCATTCTTCTGGGGAGGGGGTCAATGTAGCTGGGATTAGGCCCCACAGACCCCTCCTGTTAGTTTTCACTGCTTCATGCCAGTATGTTGCCCGCAAGGCTTGGTGCACCAGGTTGAGGTCTGGTCCCTCTCTCTCTTTCCTGTGGAGACATGAACAGAACACTCCCCATGGTGGATTAGTGCCCTGTTCCCCCAATGCCTTTGTTTCCCCCCCCTTTTTTTAGCATTTCTGTTTGAGAAGCACTCTGTGACTCACGACAAACTGAAACCACTGCCATGCAGTCAATTCTGACCCCCAAGTGGCTCCACAGGACGGGACAGGACAGAACTGCGTACGTGGGTTTCTGAGGCTACAGATCTTGCCTCCTCCCTCGGAACAGCAGTTGGGTTCAAACCCTTGACCTTAAGGCAAGCAGTCCAGAGCCATTTATTACACCCGCTGTGCTAGTCCACTTCCTGCCCAAGACTGTAAAATCCCCGATAACAGGGTTTACCTTGTTTGAATCTGCTTCCTAAGTACCTGGAACAGCATTGAACAGGAGTATGACCCTAGATAAATGGTGGTTAGCTTGTTGCTGGTGCAAACGCACCTTGTACCATCTATTATGACAAAGATTCATTTCGTGTCTTCGTCTTAGAAGAATCAAGAACCTAATAAATTTTAGAGCAAAAAAAATTTAGAGCATGTGCAAGATTCTTCATACATTGTCAGAAGCATAGCAATTCTGCAGCCATCCTGTTCTGTTTGCTTTGTAATTCAATGAAAGCCATGTTATATGTATCTCCTGAAAGCAGGGGCATGAAATCACACTTCTTATCAAGTCCTCAGGGTAGGGATCCACCACTTCTATAAAGTATGTCACTTAACTCGAGCTGTGAAAATTGTTGAAATGTCCAGCACTGTCTATTTGCCAGAATGATAATGAATACATAATTATCTTTGTAGTTAGAGCCCAAGTCGTCTAGTCGAGGAAAGACCCATGCAGTGACCAAAAGCAGTCCCCTAAGAACTCACATCTCCACTCGCCTCTCTCTGAGTCCTGCAACGAAGCCAAGAGCGTGCTTGGGACCTCCCTTTGCTGGCACCCTCTCTCCTCTTCCCTCATATTCTGTGGGCCCCTCAGCGACCCCCAACCCGTGGAATAACTCAGCAGATTTATGTCCTCTCCAACCTGAACCCCGTAAATAGTTACTCATTTAGTAGACCCATGGTGGTGGAGTGGTTCGGTAGCCAGAACAGGGACCAGGTGTGTCTACTAAGCAGGCTCCAAATTCAGGCTCAGAGCCAGGAAGGGGCGATGCACCTGGGTGGGCCCCAATCTAGGCCAGGTGGGCTTAATTCAGCCAATGGGGTCAACCACGACTCCCAGCGGAAGGCCCCAAAAAGCTGAAACTTCAAGACCACCTCCCTCTTTGCCAGCTGCTCCTTGGCCTTGCTGAGGTTTCTCTGGCCTCAGATCTTCACATGTGGGTGTGAAGTGTCCTGAGGGTGTGGTCTGTTCTTAACTGTAAACCCTGAAACTTCTTCCATCCTTTATAAAATGCCTTTGGATCACACACCAGGCTTTGGTGTGAATTCTTTCTCAAGAGAAGCCAAGGACAGAGGTCTTTCTCACCTGAGGAATCTAACAGAGTCAATTGCAACTCACAGTCACTCGCATATGTGATAGTCAGGAGTAGAACTATGCTCTGCTCCAAGAGATTTTTCAAAGGCTGTACTTCCAAGTCCACCTTTTGGTGACTCAAGCCTCCTGCCTTTCAGGTGGCAGCTCAGCAAATTAACCTTTGCACCTGGCAGGCACTAGTTAAAGGCATCTCAAATCCAAACCCACTGCCATTGAATCGGTTTCAGACGCAGAGCCACCGCGACCGTCGGGTTTCCAAGGGATTCTGAGACTGTGAATCTTTACAAGATCAAACAGGCTCATCTTTCTCCACAGAGCGGTTGATGGGTTTGAACCACTAATCTGAGGTCAGCAGCCCAACGTCTTGCCCACAGCACCAGCCAGACTCCTTATTAGAAGGTATAATCCTCAATAATAAAGATAATAAGAGGCCAGACATAGAGGAGAGATTGCAACACCAGCCCATTAAAAGGAAGTGTAACTATGGGGTGGGTGGGGCAGGAGATGCAAATGCATTACAAAAGATGCACTACAAGGCATTAGCAGATGCCAGCCTCTCTTGCAGCACTGTGGAGAGGCTCTGGATTAAGAAACACTACGGAAGTCAAATCGGCGCTGGTCTAAGGGAATTAATAGAAGCAGACCTAAGAAGATCTGAGGGTGTGGTGTGTGGGAAACAGAAATATTTCTCCCAAGTTATCTCCCCAAATATATGTTAGACTTAGGACACTGCTTGCTGCAAATGGTAAATGATTGTCAAGTTACCTCCCTGAAGGCAGTCAGTTGCCAGACTTCTGTCTGGTCCCACCACAAGTAGGGCCCACTCCCTGCTGTTAAGGACAAAAGGCTACTTCTCCCTAAAGGCTTGCAGTCATTGGTTTGGTTCCTGTAGGTGGGGTTTACACCCTACTGATACTGGTCTCTATAGTGAGCCAGAGAACAGGTCAAACTGGCTGAGTGACATCCAAAGTTAGGCTGCCATCCTGAATCTAGGATCCGCCCTTCTTGACACATGTGTGTCCCCAATCCCTCCCCTTCCTATTGTGTGTATATCCCTAGATTGTCCCCCTCTCATTGCTGTATAACCTATAGTGCAACCCCTTCCTGTGACTTATGTCTTTACCTGTAACTAGTGGGCTTGCATGCCCCCAAAAGATATATAAGCCTTGGTTAGCAATAAAGATTCCCCTTGGCCTCAGCTCTTCCCTTCCTCTCCCCCACCCTCCTCGCTCCCCTGTTCCCGTTCCCCTTGTCCTCCTTCCCCTCCCCCTCAGCTCTTCCCTTCCTCTCCCCCACCCTCCTCGCTCCCCTGTTCCCGTTCCCCTTGTCCTCCTTCCCCTCCCCCTCTCTCCACATGGACCACCAAGCAGGGCTGAGGTGAGCATGCTACCATGAAATGTGTCTGACTCCATTATTTCCATCTCTCTTCTCTCTCTCATGCTCTCCATAGCTTTATTATAATCTGTATGGATATTAACCCTATAATTGTGCCTATTGAACCCACGATTAGTTGTGGAGGGCTGGCCTTTCCCCCACAGTGGTGGTGTTAGGTAGCTTAGCCTAGGGAATTGGGAAGTCCATTACACATGCCCAGGAGAGCCAGCAAAAGACAAAAGCTGGATTTTCCCGCCGGTGGGCTTGGATGGGCGTTACACCTGGAGCAGCCCACCTGGGCCGGGTGATTGCAATTCAGCCAATGGGATCGACCTGGGGTCGTTCACCACACCTCCCTCGGGAACCCTTAAAAGGCAGGGACCTGAAGGGAGAGGGTCTCTTGGTCTTTTGGCTTGTCTTGCTTGGGTGGTCTGGTCGTCTTTGTGGGAGGAGAGAGATCCTTGCATGACCTGGGGCAGTCTCTGCCAGGCCGCATGGTCAGAGGAATCCTATGGGTGCCGCGTAAAACCTGATGCTTCTTTGAACTTTCATTAAATTCACTTGGATCACTAGCCCAGCTTCGGCATGAAATCTTTCTCGCGCGGAGCCGAGGCTGAGATTTAGGCCAGAGAGAGAAAGCTAACAGTGGGTTATGCAGTGGGTTGAGCCTCACTGTTGGCTCAAATATTTCAAGAGCCAGAGATAAGGCTGCCTACTTCCAAAAAGATTCAGAGTCTCGGGAAGCCAAGTGAAATTCCTACTGTGGCCTATAGAGCTGCTATGAATCCGAACCAACTCGAAGGCAATGGGTTTGATTTTTGGTTTGGGTACATAAGAAACAAGTACACCCAACACCACGCTTATTCTACCTCCCCACCTCACACACATCTGTGGAATCTCAAACACAAGAAAGCAATACATATTCCCCCAGGGAAAAAAAACCCAGCTAATTTCTCCTGAAGAGATTGTCCACCCCAGGAGAAAGAATCCTTTCTTCTGGCATTTTAGGGATCTGGGTTAAGGACCAGCATCTTAGTGTCCCGAACATAGAGTCTACTATTTAAGAAGTCCCACCTATGCAATGTAGAAGGGTACAACCCTTAGAATGAGCAGTTTAGCAATATGTTACAAATTACACATGCATTCATTTTCTGGCCAGCAAGTCCACTTCCATGAATCTATCATAAAGATATACTAGGATCTAAATGCTTCCTCCCCCCACACCCCCCACTATCATGATCCCAATCCTACCTTGCAAGTCTGGCTGGACCAGAGGATGTACACTGGTACAGATAGGAACTGGAAACCCAGGGAATCCAGGGCAGATGATCCCTTCAGGACCAGTGGTGTCAGTGGCGATACTGGGAGGGCATAGGGAAGGTGAGTTGGAAAGGGGAACTGATTTAAAGGATCTACATGTGACCTCCTCCCTGGGGGACAGACAATAGAAAAGTGGGCAAAGGGAGATGTCGGACAGGGAAAGATATGACAAAATAATAATTTATAAATTATCAAGAGTTAATGAGAGGGCAGAGGGAGGGGAAAAATGAAGACCTGATGCCAGGGGCTTGGGTGGAGAGCAAATGTTTTGAGACTGATGAGGGCAATGAATGTACAAATGTGCTTTACACAATTGATATATGTATGGATTGTGATAAGAGCTGTATGAGTCCCTAATAAAATGATTTTTTTAAAAGATCTACTGGGAACAGAGATGAAATGAACATATGCCCAGGGATACTCATTGCAACTCTGAGCGGTTAGAGACGGAGGTGCGGAACAGAGACAGAATTTAGTCAGGACTGTGAAGTTGAGAAAGGCTTTATCGAGGCAGGGAAAGAACTCCCGGGAGGGAAGGGAGAGCAGAGAAAGGGACATGGGGGCATCTTGAGCCTCCGGGTGGTTTCGAGACCCAACGAGTTAGGTCAGGGAAGTCGTGCTGGCAGTGAGGCAGTGGGATTTATGTAGCGCTTGAACCAAGGACGTATGTGCTGATAGGGGAAGGAAGGCCTTCTGGTGCTGCAGCTGCAGGGTCTGAGTCTGGATGTGGCCTGTGAGTAAATCATCCCGGAACACTGGGGGAAGGGGCTGTACAGACCCGGCCCGGAGAGAGAAGCTCCTTGGAATGCTGGAGGCAGGGGCTGCACAGTCCAGGTCTGGCCTTGAGAGGCGGGGAGAAGGGGCTGCACGGTCCAGCAGGCTCTCTCGGGAGAGCTGGGGATGCAGCTGCATGGTCTGAACCTGGCCCAAACAAACTCTATCCTTACAGCCGAAACCTGGACACAACCCAACCATCATCGATAGGAACATATTGAATAAACAAGGGTAAGTCAGTACAATGGAGAGTTCTGGAACTATAAAAAGAAAGAGGAAGAGGTCTCTAAATACTGTTATGAGTTAATTTCCATGATACATCACTGAGAGAAACAAACAAAAAAAAACCCAGTACAGGACCACATGTAGAACATGCTTATATTCGGTAGTTCTGTGTGAGAACTGACCTTTCTGGAAAAACAAAAACTAAAACCTAGTTGTCTTCACGTGGACCTTGCATAGGCTCACCCCCATGTGCAACAGAAAAGAGTGGTGCTCTGTAGGGTTTTCAGAGGATAAGTGTTCACAATTGATCACAAAGAGCCTCTGAGTGACCTTGAACCTCCAACATTGCAATGTCTCTGAGGAAGTGGCAGAGAGAGGTGTCTTCCGCCTCCAAAGAGGAAGTACCAGATTTCCCAGAATTCTCAGGAGAAGGCCATGTCCACACAGAAGTCTCATTGACTCTCTCCAGATTGACAGCCTAGACTCCGCCCCTACACTCTTTATCCTTAAATAGACACCAGATTCGGTGACTGCCACAGGTGGTACCCACAACCCACCTCCATCTGTCTACCCACTGTGGATTACAACTCTTAACAAACCTGTAGACTCGAGTAGAACTGCCCCTTTGGGCTTCTAAAACTATCACTCTTTACCGGAACAGTTAGCCTCACCTTTCCCATAGAGCAACTGGCAGGTTTGAACCCCAAACTTTGCAATTAGCAGTCAACACTTTACTCACCAGGGCTCCTTTTCTTGGGGGGATTTTCCTATAAATAACTATATCCTGTTGGTTGGCTGTGTTGCTTGAGTTTCTTAAATCCTTGTTGATTTTCTATCATAGTTAGTTCTGTCTATTGCTGGGAAAGGATGTTGAAAATTCCTAGCTTTAAGGTGGATTAGTCTATTTTTACCCCACAGCTCTATCAATTTTTACTTCATGTGTTTAGAGGCTCTGTTATTTGGTGCATGCACATCTTTCTGGTGGAGCGGTCCTTCCATCAATAACTGGAAGTTTCTTTCCTCATTTCTTTTATGAGGTCTGCATATTTTCTACGTATCTTTTAAGGTAGCTTTGATTACCAATACTTTTCCAAAAAGCCTTCAAGGTCATTGAGGTTCTTGGGGGAAATATATAAAATTACTAATCATTTTATTGGGGACTCTTACAAATCTTATTACAATCTATCATTCAATTGTATTAAGCACACTTGTACATATATTGACATCAATGTTTCCCAAACATTTTCTTTCTACTAGAACCCTTGGTATCAGCTCCTCTTTTTCCCTCTCCCACATCCACCTTCCCACCCTTGTGATTCCTTGGTCAATTATATATTATTGCTGTTATTTTGTGTCTTACACTGTCCTTTGTCTCTCTTCACCCACATTTCTGTTATTTGTCCCCCTGTGGGGTGAGCTATATAGCCAGCTTTGTGATGGGTTCCCACTTTCTGCCCCCCCTCCCCAGCCCCCTACCCTCATGATATCACTACTGTTCCTGAGGGTTTTATCTGTCCTGAATTTCATATGTCGAGAGTTCTTATCTGTACCAATGTGTGTACTCCAGTCTAGCCGGATTTGTAAGGTAGAGCTGGGTCATGGTAATGGGGGGAAGGAAACATTCAGGAACTAGAGGAATGATGTGTGTTTTGTCCGTGCTATCCTACACCTTGGTTGAATTGTTCCTTCCTTGTAACCCTTCTGTGGGTGAATGTCCAATTGTCTACAGATGGGCTTTGGGTCTCCACTCCAACCCCCTCTCATTCACATCGATATAATGGTATGTTTGGGATCTTTTGATACCTGATACCTGATCCTGTTGACACCTCATGATCACATAGTCTAGTGTGCTTCTTCCATGTGGGCTTTGTTGTGTCCCTGCTAGATGGCTGATTATTTAACATGGCTGATTATTTAACTTCAAGACTTTAAGACTCCAGACACTATGTCTTTTGATTGCTGGGCACCATCAGCTTTCTTTTTTCTTTTGGGGGTTTGAATTCAGGAGGTATTCTTTATTACTGGTCACTGGTTGATTGTTTTAGTAACAAATAGAGGAAGAGGAATAATTATGAGACTGGCCACTACAAATGTAATTTTTAATGCATCAACAATCACTGTATGGCAAGGATATAAAATTATATTGATTGGGCTATAGATTATTATTTCTTTTTCTTTTTCCTGAATATTGGGAAAAACACTGCAAAATATCATTATATCCCTGGTTTAGTTGTCAGGTCACCTTTTATCCCTATATATAATAGGTAAAATCAATGCATACATTATATCTTTAAGCATTTTTCCGTTTATAATAGCAGTGCATGATCACTGTAGAGATAAAAGTACAGAAACATGTCAAAGAAAATATTAAAATCTCTCTCAATTTAATAGTCTATATTCACAGTTTTAAAATTCTCACATGAATTCTCCTAGCAATTTTTTAAATTTTTAATTTATTGGGGGCTCTTACAGCTCTTATAACAATTCATACATTCATCCATTGTGTCAAGCATATCTGTACATATGTTGTCATAATCTTTTTCAAAATATTTTCTTTCTACTTGAGCCCTTGGTATCAGCTCCTTATTTTTTCCCTCCCTCCTCCATGTCCCCTTGATAATTTATAAATTCTTCTTCTACTTTTTTTTTCTCATGTCTTGCACCAACAACTGTTTCTTTTCACCCACTTTTCTGCTGTTTATAACCCTGGAGGGAGGGGGGACATATGTCAATTATTGTGATAGATTCCCCCTTACCCTTTCCTACCTTCCCTTACCCTCCTAGCATCGCTACTCCCCTTATTGGCCCTGAGGGGTTTATTTGTTCTGAATTCCCTGTGTTGTGAGCTCTAATATGTACCAGTATGCATGTTCTGGTCTAGCCAGATTTGTAAGGTAGAATTAGGATCTTGATAGTGGAGGTGGGGGATTGGAGGGAGGAAGCATTTAAGAACTAGAGGAAGGTGTGTGTTTTGTCAGTGCTATACTGAACTGACTGGCTCTTCTCTTCCTTGTGGCCCTTCTGACATGGGGTGTCCAATTGGCTACTGATGGACTTTGGGCCTCCACTCTGTCTTCCCCCTCATTCCCATTAATAAGGATTTGTTTTGTTTTGTATCTTTGATGCCTGATACCTGATGCTTCTTCCATGTGGGCTTTGCTGCTTCTCAGCTAGATGGCCGCTTGTTTATCTTCACTCCTTTGAGACCCCAGACGCTATATCTTTTGATAGCCAGGCACCATCAGCTTTCTTCACCACATTTGCTTATGCACCCATTTTGTCTTCAGTGATCATGTCAGGGAAGGTGAGCATCAAAGAGTGCCAGGCTATTAGAACAGTGTTCTTGCATTGAGTGAGTACTTGCGTGGAGGCCCAATGTCCATTTGCTCCATCAACTTTCTTAACCACATTTGCTTATGCGCCCATTTTTTTTTCTTCAGCAATAATGTGTGGCAAAGGTGCGCATCACAGAATGCCAGGACAAAGAGTTCTTCCTTTGAGGGAGGACTTGAGTAGAGGCCCAAAGTCCATCTGCTATCTTAATACTTAACATATAAATATATGTCCATTGGCCTCTATCCCTTTCATTATAAATTAACATATTTACATTTATACCTTGCTGTAGCTATACCTCTATCGATAGCTTTTGCTTCCTAGTTCTTTCCTCCATTACCTTTCACCTTCCTCCTGTCCCACTAGCATTTTCACCATCCACTCAGCTCTTCGTATTTCCTCTTGAACACATTGCACTTGATCAAACCCCACCAGGCCTCTTCACCATCATTTTTAGATCACTTGTTCTTCCCTCATCCCTGAGTTTGTTGGCTCCCCCCCCCTCCCCGCTCCCCTCCCCATCCTGTCCTCTCCCACGTCCCCCTGGGACCAACGGTTCCCGTTGTTTTCTCCTCAGAATTGTTTGTCCTGCCTATCTTATATAGATAGACACAGGGCAGAAACAAACAAACAAACCCTCTAGATAGTTCCAGGTCTGTCTGCTGACCCTTATGAGTGTTGTCCAATCAGGTCTCATGAGGTGCCAAGCCCTGTGCCCAAAGTCGGAAGACTATTTTCAGGATTCCTCGGGGACTTGGTTCCTTTGCTCCCCTTGCTGCCCTGTTGTACCCCCTTTGCATTTCACCCCGCTATGCATGGGGCAGACCAGGCACACTTTCCGCACAGTGTCTCCAGTGCTGTCCCCCAGAGCGCTATGGGTCGAAAATATATTGTTATCCTGTTATCTATTTTGTGTGTATGCACCATGGTGTTTTTATACTTACACAATATAAGCAACTATCCGCAAGCAGTATATTCTTTATAGTTGCTTTGTGTGGTTTTACAATTTACGTAAACGAGATCGCACTCCATGTATCATTTGCAGATCGCTTTTCTCACTCTCTACACCAGGTTTTCCAGATGCATCCGTGTTGACACCTAAAGGCAGCTCATTGTTTTAGCTGCTATGCAGTAATCATTTGTGTGAATAAACAATAACGGTTTCCCCACTCACGTACCTGGTTTTTCTGTTGTAAATTTTTACATCTTGGGGCGCCTTGGCAGGTTCCTTAGGAATGCGAACTAAGAGTGACTTAATGCTAACATCTTATCATTTGTTTTCCCTTTTGCCCATTTTAAATTTGTCCTACTTTTTAATATCTTCCACTTTCTTTGCTATTGATGTTTTTCGGTTTTACTTTGTTATTGTTGTTCTTTTGGGGGGGATTTTTGGGGTATGTTTCTTTGTATATGAAATCCAGGCTAGGTAAATCTATAGAGAGAGTAATTGGATTAATAGTCTCAGGAGGGGATAGTTTAAGGAGTGCGGGGTGTGGCATGGGAGGTATGGTGCAATGTAGGAAGTTAATAACTATGCGTAAAAGAAAGAATCAAATGTTCTGAAATTGATTGCGGTGGTGATTGTGCAACTCTTCTCAATATGATTGAACTATTGAAATGTATGATATGTGAACTATATGCCAATAAGACAGTTCTGTCTTTTAAAGGGTGAGTCAGTGAATACTCTCCCTTTCTTCCTTGTCCATTCATCTGTCCATGCCACTTCTTTCCTCCCCTGTCAACCCACTTAAACACTGTAGGCTTTGTTTTTCTTTTAAATGTATATAGTTTTATTGAGTTTGGGGTGGCGTGTTATACTACAAATTGAGTTCCCATTTAGCAATTTAAAAATAAATTCTACCATGATATTTGATTACAATTTCTACATTGTGTCAATGTTATCACCATTTCCATTATCATTCTTCTGCTTCCATTCATCTACCTTCCCTGTAAAGGAGCCCAGTGCTAACCTCAAGATCGGCAGTTTGAAACTACCAGGCACTCTACAGGAGAAAGATGAGGCTTTCTGTCCCCGTGAAAATCTACCGTCTTGGAAACCCACGGGCCAGTGTTACCCTGGCCTGTATATAGTGTTGGACTTGACTCAGGGGCTGTGGGTACTTCCCTTTGCATCTTTGCTTTCAGCTAAATGTTGGTAGTTTTTTTCTCAGATAGATGATTGCTTTTTAAAAAGGAGAACCGCGGTGATGGATGATGTTGTTTATGCTATGAACTAGTATGTTGTTTTACTGAGAGGTGACTCTGAGAATGATTTCGGCTCCAAGTTTAAAGGAGCTCTCGGGCTGATAGTTCTGGGGTTCCTCTATTCCCAGCTGGTCCTTGGCTTCTTTAAGAATGAATCGTTTTGTTCTTTGATTTCTCCTCATTCTCTCTGGAACCATTGACTCAGGTCAATATTGTGGGTAGTGGTAGCCTGGCACCATCTAGTTCTACTGCTTCCGGAGGGATGAGCCTAGGGGGGCAGAGGTCGACAATTTGCCCATATACCACTTTCCTCTTTGAGTTCTTGGCTTCTTATGTTCTCTTTTTTTGGTTCAAGTGAAGAGACTTAGTATCTTAGCAGGCTGCTTGCAAGATTTTAAAACTCTTCTAGACACTACTTCTCCAACTAGGGACATAAACTTTATGGAATATGTTGTGCCTATTGATCACGTTGTCTTAGGAATCTACATCCCTAAACTTCAAGTCCAATAACCCAATCATGTGAGGTGTTTGGCTGTACCTAGGAAGTACCTGCATCTGTGCCCCCTATCTATCATCTATCTATCTATCCATCCATCTATCTATCTATCATCTATCTATCTATCCATCTATCTATCTATCCATCCATCCATCTATCTATCTATCATCTATCTATCATCTATCTATCTATACATCCATCCATCCATCTATCTATCATCTATCATCTATCTATACATATACATATACGTGAATATATGAGGGGGCTTCAGAATGGTTATGGAAGGAGCTCTGGTGATGTAGTGGATACATGTGGGGCTGCTAACTGCAAAATTATTATGGAAAACCAGCTCAAAGACAATGGAATGTTTCCATGGATTTTTGAAGTCCCCTCGCACGTGTAGCCCACACAAATATGTAGCCATATGTCTACAAATACTAAATATATCACCCCTAAGTAACCACTCACATGTGTTTTTAGCTGTTACAGCTGCTGCTGCAGCAAAATTGTACCTGCTCTAGCATTTTAAAACTCCATCTTCTTTCTAAGGGCTCTTCTTTTCTTGAATCCAGTCTTTCACCTTTCCCATGCAAGGAGCCCTGGTGGCGTAGTAGTGAAGCTTGGGGCTGAGCATGCCCAACCACCAACCACTCTTCAGGAGAAAGACGGGGCTTTCTACTGCCTTGAAGATGTTCTGTCTTGGAAATCCACCGGGGCGGTTCTACGCTGTTCTATAGAGTCTATACGAGTTGGAATTGGCTTGATGGCAGTGAGTTTGGTTTGATTTGGGAATTCTTTTAAGTTCACTGTGTAGATTTGTTTACATCTTGGGATGTGATCTCTTGCCCTTGAGAGATTTCTAAGCAGCCAGCAAGCCCACTGCCAGTGCTGCCTCTTACACTCTCTCCGCCTCAGTCATAGCACTTCATCTAAATCTCTCAGCCACTCTTTGTCTTATTTTACAGCACCCTGCATATTCTCTGATCCTTGTGCATAGTTTGAACTGCTTTAAAAGAGAAGGAATCTGAGGGTGGCGTAGTGTTTGCACAGAGGGCGGCTAACCACAAGGTCAACAGTTCAAAACCACCATCTGCTCTACTAGAGAAAAATGAAGCTTTCTACTCCCATAACGAGCTACAGTCTTGGAAACCCACGGGCTCAATTCTATTTTGTCCTATAGGATTGCTATGAGTAAGAATCGGCTCGATGGCAGTGAGTTTGGTTTTGTTGTTTGGTGTTACATTTCCCTCTGGATCTCCCCTACCCCTGACATTGTGCCCTGGAGAGGCTTAGTGATTGATAAACACTTTCAAATCAACATATATAGTGTCTTTGGTCTTAAAGGCGTGAAGATAAACAAGCAGTCATCTAGCTGAGAAGCAACAAATCCCCATGGCAGAATCTGTCATCATGAGATGTCCACGGGATCAGGTCTTGGGCATCAAAGACCCAGAACAAAAAGTCATATCAATATGAATGAGGAGGAGTGCAGAGTAGCGACCCAAAGCCCATCTGTGGACAATTGGACATTTACTAACAAAAGGGTCACAAGGAAGAGATGAGCCAGTCAGGGTGCAGTATAGCACCGAGGAAATGTACAACTTTCCTCTAGTTCTTTAATGCTTCCTCCCTCCACTTTCGTGAATCCAATTCTACCTTTAAAATCTGGCTAGACCAGAGGATGTACACTGGTATAGATGAGAGCTAGCAACACAGGGAATCCAGGAGAGATTAAACCCCTCAAGACCACTAATGGGAGTAGCAATACCAGGAGGGTAGGGGAAAGTGGGGGAGAAAGGGGAAACTGATCACAATAGACATAAAACCCCCTCCCAGGGAGAGGACCAACAGAAAAGTGGGTGAAGGGAGACAGTGATCAGTGTACGACATGAAAAAAATAATTTATAAATTATCAAGGGTTCAAGGAGAAAGAGAATGTTTTGAAAATGATGATGGTCACATATTATAAATGTGCTTGACACAATGGGTGTATGGGTTGTGATAAGAGCTGTAACAGCCCCCAATAAAATGATTTTTATAAAAAGAATAATCACAGAGAATCAAGCACTTATAAGAAGCAGTCCAGGAATGTCCCTGAAAGCCAAAGCAAACAAACAAGAGAGTGATGTCAAGAATACAGACCATGTTTTACATCCTACTTTGGTGAGCTGAAACTAATGTCTTAAAAGTTTATAATGTTATAAGAACTGTTCTTGGATTGGGACTAGAATTATGTGGGAGCCCAGAATCCATCTGCTTGTCTCCTGGTTATGAATGATATTGGTTTACTCTGGTGATCGTATCATGACAAAAACAAAAACCAGAACCAACAAGAACAACAACAAAAAGAAACAAGCAAACAAAAATCGTTGTTAACCATCCCCCTAGGGCAGTGGTTCTTACAGTTCCTCATGTGGTGGCAATCCCCCACCCCCCCTGCCAAGCATAAAATTGTTTTCGTTGCTACTTCATCACTGTCATTTTGCTACTGTTATGAATTGTAATTTAATTGTAATCTGATATGCAGGATGTATTTTCATTGTTACAAATTGAACATAATTAAACATAATTAAAGCACAGTGGTTCATCACAAAACAATATGTAATTATATATTGTGAAATATTTATGTGTTTTCCAATGGCCTTAGGCGACCCCTGTGAAAGGGTCATTTGACCCCCCATAGGGGTCACGACTCACAGGTTGAGAACCACTACCCTAGGGAATAAGGCGATTGCAATGTTAACATCAATAATTTATCTAAAGGCATAGAATTAAGGTACTGCTGATATAAATTTATGTAACCATAGTCCAACTGTGAGCTGCAATAGTTGAGTCGTTGCTTTGTAAAGATTTTTGTCTTAATTGAATGAGCTCTGTTTGCATTCACCATGGGGGTTGGTGCTAGGGGAAATTTTCTTGCATTGTTCCTCACAAGGGTAGATTTTTGCCTCTCACATTAAATTCTGCCACCATATTAATGCGAGTAGAACATTGAGGTACTAAATACATAGTAGTTCTGGGTTACCTTTCATTGAACACTCACTAAGCTAGAGGAACCACCCCAGGTCCATGCTAGATACTTGCCTTCATAAAGAGATCACTGAGGATAAGGGTGTTCCAGCAAAGCGAGGTGAAGAAAGCAGATGGTGCCTGGCTATCTATCAAAAAAAAAATGTCTGGGATCTTAAATGCTTGTACGCCAACAAGCAGCCATCTAAGTGAGGTGTCAACTAAGTCCACGTGGAAGAAGCACATCAGCCTGTGTGAGCCAAAGATGAGGATAACAAAATCCAAATATGATGAAGGGAAAAGTCCCAGAGCTTATATGGTGAACACTCCACTTGTAGAAGACTGTGGAGGATGGTGGGAAACCACAATCCATCTGCAGAATATCTAGTCAGATTATTCAGCCTCTGGCAGATCTCCTCTGGCCACAGGTGAGGGACGGGAGCATCTTCACTATCAGACAGAGATCATTGCAAACTTGATGAGGGTGGATCAAACCACGGCATACTACGAAACGTGGTCAGTTGACCTCTCTCTTGACCCAAACTGAATTTACGCTAAGCTCAAATATTTCCCGCTTGTTCCAGAACAGAAGTTCTTTCTCTGGCTTTTTAACTATTGGTGGTGCTCTGTTCTTTCATACGCTCTGTGTTATTAGCATTGTTTTCTCCTTTCTGTTTCATTTTGGTTTGGGTTTTTATTGTTTATGTTAGTTTTCCCAGTTCACGAAGCACAGAAGGAGCGGATGCTTAGAGGCAATAACTGAGGCAATGGTTTCCGTAGGGGGAGGAAGCATTAGGATGGATTGTGATGATGTAGATACCCCTCTTTTTAAAGGCAATTAAACTATTGAAGTGTATGATATGTGAATATTTTATTAGGAAAACTACTAAAAGAGAAAACGAAACCACACTTGACCTACGGTTACCATGGGTGAAGGAGGAAGAATTTTTGCTTAGGGGACATTGAGCTTATTTTAATGTGGTGGAACAATTTGCAGAGGGATGTCGATAATGGTTGTACAACACCAAGAGTCTAATCAATGGCACTGAATCATACCTGATAGAAATTGTTGAACTGGTGAATATTTTGTGTATATTTTTACCAAAATTGAAGAATAATTACATGAGTAACAATGAGTACAGGGAAGAAGAAACTGTTCTAAAGTTGATTGTGGTGAAGATTGTACAACTCATCTGTATATGATAGAACTATTGAATAGTATGATGGGCGGGTGAAGTGTCCATAAATGGAAGAAGCACACCAGCCTGTGTGATCACGAGGTGTTGAAGGGATCAGGTATAAGGCATCATCAGAACAACAACAAAAAAATCTTACCACAGTGAATGAGTGGGGGAATGCAGAGTGGAGACCCAAAGCCCATTTGTCGGCCACTGGACATCCCCTTACAGATGAGTCTAGGAAAGGAGACGAGCCAGTCAAGGTACAAGGTAGCAACGATGAAAAATACAACTTTCTTCTAGTTCCTAAATGCTTCCTCCCCGCCCCCGCCCCCCAACTATTATGATCCGAATTCTACCTTTCAAGTCTGGCTAGACCAGAGGATGTACACTGGTATAGATAGGAACCGGAAACACAGGGAATCCAGGGCAGATGATCCCTTCAGGTCCAGTGGTTTGAGTGGCGATACTGGGAGGGTAGAAGGAGAGTGGGTTGGAAAGAGGGAACCGATTACAAGGATCTACATGTGACCTCCTCCCTGGGGGATGGACAACAGAAAAGTGGGTGAAGGGAGACGTTGGACAGGGAAAGATATGACAAAATAATAATTTATAAATTATCAAGGGTTCATGAGGGAGGGGGAAGCGGGGAGGGAGGGGAAAAAATGAGGACCTGCTACCAGGGGCTTAAGTGGAGAGGAAATGTTTTAAGAATGATGAGGGCAATGAATGTACAGATGTGCTTTACACAACTGATGTATTTATGGATTGTGATAAAAGTTGTATGAGCCCCTAATAAAATGTTTTTTTTTTTTAAACAGTTTTTTTTTTTTAAGTTCATGAGCAGCAATTTAAGGTGTTTCTCCCTGGTTTCTCCTGGTCTAGAGGAGAGAAAAGTGAAAATATATGGAAACCATCAGTCCAGTAGATAGACGAATGGACCATAGGAACACTGATCTCTGTGACCTTGAGCTCAGAAGGACTACCAAGTGCTCTGAAAGAGATGGTGTGACAAGGTCCTGGAAACAGTAGGAGGAAAAATGTGAAACCAATTTCAAAATCATTGAAGAAGAAGAAGAAGGAGGAGGAGGAGGAAGAGGAGGAGGAGGCCAGGTTTGTTGGTAAGAATGAGACGGGTGGAATCCCTGAGATGATGGCCCACAGTCACCCATCAGGACTGGAACTGAACTCAGCAAGGTGGATCAATGTTCACCCAAACATTCCACAGGTGAAGAGTCCCACGAGAGATGTGCACACCCACCTTAGACCAATCAGCCACTGAGACCACAGGGCAGCATTGGCCTAAGGACGAGGTTCCGAAGAAGGCATGAAAACAGGTAACCCAGAGAAGAAACAAGGTGAGTGATGTTACATTGCAGAGCTTTATGCAAACCTTCACCCAAAGCACAATAACACATTTAAAGAAGATTAATAATAACATCGTTCTGAATGCTATTCCTTCCCACAGTGCCTCTCTCGGGCCGAGTGGCGTTGCCACATATGGGGTGTAGCTAAGATAGTGGCCTTTACAGAAGCGGACTGCCGTGTCTTTCTCTGGTGGCGTAGCGGGTAGGTGCCAGCCAACTGATCTTCTCGTTAAAAACACACTGTACCTCCAGGACGCCTTGGATGCCCCTTTGAAAACCCACTGTCTTCCCTTAGATTCATAGTGACCCTGGAGAACTGCCCGATTGGTTGGTGGGTCTGACTGGGTAGCCTTGTGGTTAGCAGTCAAGCACTCCCCAACTCTGAAACCAACTACTGCATTCAGAGCTCGCCACTTCTCTGTTGACTTCTGCGTCACTAACCTCAGTACAACATGAACATCCAGTTCTTGAATTGCAGTTAATATGTCTTAGGTTTCCTAGACCCTAGGCTCCAGATAATAGAGTAAGGATGCTGCACAGATTTTAATATAACCTGTTCTAGAGTCCTATTTAAAAAACAAAACAAAAAACACTGCTGTCAAGTAGATTCAGACTCACAGTGATGCCTATGTAAGGTTTTCAGGATTGTAGAATCCTAAGTAGGTTTTCATTATTAAATTATTATATATTATGTAATAAGAGTGTAATTATAAAATAGAATAAAATTATAGTATGTTTACTATTATATTAGTTATCATGACAACATTCTCCATTTCACTGATAGAGAAGCTGGGGCTTAGGCAAAATACCCTGCCCATGCTCACAGCTGGCAGCAGAGCCGGTGCATTAACCTAGGCAGCTCTTGCTCCCTCCAAACACCATTTATTTTCCTTCCTTGCTTCTTTTCTGCTTTATAAAAGATCACTTTCTAAAGCTGTTGCTGCATCTCTGCTGCTTCTTACCCTCTGAGGTAGTCAGTTTATTATACCAACCTGGCCAGTAAACACATGTGGGGTTAATTGAAGGGCAGAGAGTTAAATGGCCTGGCTTGCAGTAAGCCTTGCAAGTTGAAGCAGGGAACTGGCTAAGGCAGCTGCAACCTGATCCGACCATCAGAAAGCAAGAGTCCCAAGAGCTGGCAAGGCTCACTTCCTGTAAGATATCCCCAAGGAGAAGCCACAGGGACCTACCCCGATGCAGCCCTGGGTGCTGGAGCAGCCGTGTGGAGAGCCCTGCCAGCGCTGAGATTCTTACACATTCACTGACTCAGCTTTCCTCCTGCAGTCAGCATCATAGTGTGTATTTTGTGAGATGGAGGAGGACTCTGTGGATTGGTGTCAGACATATGGGTTAAAGGGTTAATGTTGGACTTGTGGGCTTGGGCAGCACTGGGTTGGGATGTTTTCTTGATGCGCACTTACCCTTTATGTAAAACTCTCTCTTATCCATGAGTTTCTGTGGATTTGTTTCTCTGAAGTGCCCAGACTAACACACCCCTCTGGAGCTAAGTTATCTATCTCCTGGATCAAGAAACTTCAGCGCAGGAATCTCAGGGACCAACGGATATACTCCCCTCTTGGTTCTACAAGTGAGATTCCTCATTTCCCTTCTGAAATGGCTCATTTTAGAGGAAGATGTGCAGCAAAACTGACCCAGACTTGCTCTCGGATTCCAGACCTCTCATGCGCATGAGTCTACCCCTCATTTCCATGAACCTTACTGATATTATTAACAAGCTGTGTCATCTCCTTGTGGACCACAAACACCTCACACTGGCCGAGCCCTAAACAGACCACACACAGAGACGCTCTATTCAGTCAGCCACTGCAACACAAAAGAGTACCAAACCCATTGCCGTAATCCTTATGGCAGCAGACGGCCACGTTTCTCTCACAGAGATCGGCTGGTGATTCAAACTACCTATCACTTGGTTTGCAGCTGAGCACTTTAACCACTGCATCAACAGGGCTCCTTAGGGACAAACCCAAACCCATTGCTCTTAGGTCCATTCCGACTCATAGGGCCCCCGCAGGCGAGAGTAGACGAGCCCCATGGGGTTGGCATGGCTAAGCTCCTCACAGAATTGGATTCTCACCTTTATGCTTCCTCTTCCCACATCCTGGTCTTTGTCGAAATAGAAACGAGGGATCTTCAAAAAGTTTGTGGAAACCATCTAGAATCTCTTAATTCTGTTGGCCAACAAGCTTTGAACATCCCTTTGTTGTGTTTCATTTTCAAGTCTGTCTTGGCTCCTAAACTGTATTTCAAATAAACAGTAGATTTCTACAGTTCAGAAATCAAACTATGTATCAGAGTACATGGTGCAACTGTATTTAAAATAAACATTAGATTTCTACAGTTCAGAAATCAAACTCTATTACAGAGTATATGGTGCAGTCTACTGCTGCCTCTGCCCCTCCTTATGAACAGAGAGCAATTGGGTCCATTTTATGAATATTCTTGAAGAATTTCTTCATTCACACACATGCATTTAAACAGGTGCTTATTTCTTTTTCCCACATTGGTGCCATAAAAAGTGTACACTGAACACATTCTTTTTTTGTTGTTGTTGAACACATACCTTTGCATCTCCCAAAGTAGGCTGCTAACCAACCACAGGTTGGCAGTTCAAATCCACCAACCTCTCTCTGGGAGAAAGATAAAGCTATCAGCTCCCAGGAGGGTGTACAGTTTCAGAAACCATACATTGAGTTCCTTTGAGTTGTAATCGAGCTGGTGGTAGTAAGAATGTGCTTCATCAGTCTTTGTTTCGGGTGTGGGGTGGGGAGTAGGGCATCTCCAGCTATGTGTCCAAATGGAGGGCTTAGCTCTGTGATACCCTCTTCTCCTCCTTCCAGATGCTAATTCCCACCCCCTGGGACCTGCTCCTCTGCTGCGGGCCTCTGGAGTGCACCAACACAGGCTCACTGCCCCCAAACCAAGAGCATTGTCTTTCCCTTCCTCGCGCCTCCAGCATGCACTGCGCAGTACCAAGGAATAGGAATGCTTTCCAGATCAAATACAGGCCTCAATTGCGGTGTGTCTGGTGTGTGTGTATGGGGGCGGGGGGAGGTGGTTAATTGTGTCTGGTGGGCAGGCAGGGTATATTTTAAAAAGTTTGGCTGTCATGGAGACTGCTGAGAGACTGTGGCCTCCTTGGCTAGAATGAGCAGCAACCGCTAGTTCTTCTTGCAAATCCCTCCCATCTTCTGCAAGTTGCCCAGGTCCAGCCCTGCCCTGTGCCCAGGGCCTGAGCAGTGACTCGTTCCATGATCTTGGTTTCTCCTGCTCTCCTGCAGTGGTAACCAAGGACACCAGGCTCTTCCTTGAGAACCGGAGCAGGCAAATGCATTTCTGGCTCCACAACTCAGCCTGGACAGGCTTCACTTGAGCAGGGACATTCCACCCCTGGAAAAACTTAGGGAAAACTGAAGGCCCAGTTGGATTTATCCACCACTGAGAACAGAAACTACTGTCTGCATGATTGGGGAGACTGCCTCTGAAGTGTCACTCACTTACCGTTTATACTCGAATATAAGCCGACCCGAGTATAAGCCGAGGCACCTAATTATTACCTGGGAAACCAGAAAAACTGACTGACTCGAGTATAAGCCTAGAGTGGAAAATGCAGAAGCTATTGGTGAGTTTCAATAATCAAAACAAATGAAAATAAAATTACTAAAAATTGAGACATCAGTGGGGTAATGTATTTAAATATTTATTTATTTTAAATAAAAAAACATAAACAAAAGGACAAGTCATTTAACATTAGTAAACCAGCACAGTAAGTGGAAAATAGGTTCAACAAAAACAATAAGGTATCAACAATGATACCGTAAGAGTACTATTCCCTGAGCTCAATCAGCAACCAAGCTAAAATGTAAAAAGTTAAAATCCTTCAAAACTGGATTCCTCCTCATCATCTGTATCCCAATACAGAGCTTCAGCTGGTGTGAGGACATCATAGACGCTGTCCTCACTGAGATCGCCGTCATCACCATCACTGCTGTCATTTTCATACAAAGCGTAGTCTTCATGGCCATCCATAGCATTACTAATACTACATTTCTGGAAGGCACGTCGCACCATGTCTTCTGGAATGTCTTCCCATGCATCTCGAACCCACTTTGCTATTAACTCTGTCAGGCTTCATGAGATTGACTCCTTTTGTTAGTCGGGCTTGACCAGATGACATCCATTCATGCCACTAACCTGTGTATAACCCAAACCCCAGTTTTTCAGCATTAATTCATTGAGAGCCTCCTATGAGCTGGGCACTGTTCTAGGTCTGGGATAAAGTGGTGAACAAGACAAATTCCCTGCTCTGGTGAAACTGACATTCTGAGCGAGGAGGTGGCTAGTTCAAACCAAACCTGAAAAGGATCCCATTAGAAGGGCCTGGATTGAGTGGGAGAAAAATGTGCAATGGAACTCAAAATCATAAAAGAAAGTGGGCTTGCTGGTTGGACCAAGATTGGCAGGACTCCCAAGACTATGGCCCTTACCCTTAGGTCTTGAATTAAACCCACCACTGCTTGAAAATGATGAATCATCTGAGACCTTTGCCCTAGGACAAAGTTCAGAGGGTTAGGACAGGAGGAGGGATGGAGACAGAAGCACAGGGAGAAGAAGGGCTCATTGTGGGGACTATAAATGATTCTCTATGTGTGCATTATTGAATGTAAAACTATGATCTGCTCTGTAAACCATCACCTTACCCACAATAAAAAGTTTAAAATAAATAAATGAACATCAGGTTGATTCCATTTTGCTTCTTTAATGAAATAAATTAGGCTTTTTGGAGCTTATTAAAAAGAAACAACAAACAAAAATGTTTCTTAAAGCTGTCCAGCCAGATACCACCAGGAACACCTACAGTTGAAGAGCTTTATTGTTGTTTCTATAAGGAAATGCATCCACAGCACAAGGACCATCTCAGTAAAAAGGTGCTAGAAAGAATCAATACATCTGCTCCTCATTCATAGACATTTCACATTTGTGACAGTGTATAATGTGGGGGTCTAGCCTCCACAACCAAATGGGTCCCAAGGAATGGTTGTACAATTGAAGGGTAAATTACAGAAACCTCAGACAAGCAGATAAGGGCTCACCTCTTCCTTGGAGTCTGGAACCACAGAGATGGGGCAAATGTATCCGACAGGTTTAAATAATCACTAGGCATGCAAGCCATGCCATACAGGTACGTAACAGGAAGGGCATGTACTAGGGCAGCAGTTCTCAACCTGTGGGTCACCACCCCTCTGGGAGTTGAAGGAACATTTCACAGGGGTTGCCTAAGGTCATCAGAAAACACGTATTTCCAATGGTCTTAGGAACTGAGACACCACTCCTCTATCCATCTCCAGGCAGGTCTGCCCACATGCAGATACGCTCATATATGAGTACCTGGTGTGATCATATCACCATGCCAACCCCATAACATACACCCTGTACAAATACAGGTGTATGTGACAGGGTTGGCACCATATGTACTTATGCTGACCAGTCACACATGTGTAGAGAGCAGCTACTGTGTAGAGAGCAGCTACTGTGTTGAAAACAGCTGCTGTGTTGAAAGCAGCAGTATTGGAGATCAAACGACACTTCATGAATTATAATTACTGGGAAATGTAAAATTATGTACTGTGAAATCATCAAATACTACAAACAAAAAATATCTGTACAATGGGAACTGAATCTGGATGCTGATTAGTCTTCTTATATTCTGCTGTGGTTGATGTGAATATTGCTCCCTTGTGATAGTGACAGGTATGTAAAAAAAAACAACCCACAGAGAATGGTAAATCATAGGAATCTTTAATGAATTGTATTGACTGAATTATGCCATGTATCATCTTTTGTATTATGAAAGCTGTTATTATCTATTATTTTCATTAGCAAACCATCCCATGACAGTGGTCTGTGTAGACAAGAACATTAAGAAAATAGAGTGAGGAATTTTTTACAGTATGGGTTTACCTCAATAATTGCAGCAGAAATTGAGAAACCTCTATGTGCTATTTGTTGTGAAGTTCTATCAGCCGCATCTATGAAGCCAAACGAACTAAAACGCCATTTTGATAGCAAGCGTCCGAGATTTGCCGGCAAGGATACCAACTATTTTAGAAGCAAAGCTGATGGACTCAAGAAAGCCAGACTTGACACTGGTGGCAAGTAACACAAACAAAACGTAGCAGCCATTGAAGCTTCAGATTTGGTGGCACTCAGAATCGCCAGAGCTATGAAACCTCACACCATTGCTCAGGATTTACTGTTGCCAGCGGCTAAAGACATTGTTTCGAGTTATGATTCAGCTTGTTGGTTATCAAGTCTAAATATAGAAGGAGACTTGTGGAAGATGATCTTCAATGTGCTCTTGCAAAGACACCCCGAGAATTTCTGATCTTTTGAGAAAGAAGCTATCTCAACCTTCGCACTGATGCTGTCTTTTTATGCATACTGTCGCAGGATGTAGCAATATAGTTTACTGTTGTTATATTAAGACTGTTACCCATGCATAAGACAAAATTTCATTTATTTGTAATTAGAAATAAATATTTCACAACATAGAACTACACATTGTTTTAGTGATTAATCACTATGCTTTAATTATGTTCAATATGTAACAATGAAAATACAGCCTACATATCAGATATTTACATTACAATTCATAACAGTAGCAAAATTACAGTGATGAAGTAGCAACAAAAATAATTTTATGGTTGGGGGGGTCACTACCAGATGAGGAACTGTATGAAAGGGTCACGGCATTAGGAAGGTTGAGAACCACTGCACTAGAGGCATACATGTAATAGGAAGGGGAGGTATTGGAGGCATACGCATGACAGGAAGTCACATCCACAATAGAGTGGGAAGGTTCTAGAGTTAAAACCCTTGGTGGCGGTCCCTGAGCTGGCTTGACCTTAGTTAAGTGTCCCTGAGCTCATCTCTAGTGGGACAATCTCTGACCCTTATCAGAAGGGAGTGGGCCATACTTAAGTGGGGCAGACAGTAGGGTCTGAGGATTCTCCCTGGCAGACAACCTTCAGGCAGACAACCTTCAAGGGCATAGCAAGCTTCTAAGAAGCATCTCAATATTGACATTTTTACGGGGCGACTCTGAGGGAATAACTTTTAGTTAGGAGAATGTGGCTGGGCCTCATCTCCCAGACTCCTTAGAGATGAGCGTAGGGAATGTGTCCAAATACACTCTCTTCCCAGTTGTGTTTCCCACCGTATAAAACATCTATGGTCTGACTAGTTTGGGTATTAATGACTGACTTATGTCTGACAATAATGCAGTACAGAGCAAGAGTAGTGCTGGCTGTGCTGGCTAAGGTTATATGTCAATTTGGCTGGGACATGCTTCCGAATGATTTGGCAGTACCATAATGATATAATTTAGCAACTATGTAATGATGTAGTCTCCTTCCATTTTGTGATTTTATTAGGTAGCCAGAATAGGGACCAATACCTGCACAAGGCCACACAAAGGGACTGGAAAGAAATCAGGCACCCATTAGACACCTATGGAAGGATCTTCTAAACTGAGCATGCTCAGACACAAGCCCTCTGCGCCCAGGTGGGAGGTCCACCTGGGTGCACAGACTAGGCCTAGCCACATGACTTCACCCGGTTGTGCTTATACTCAGCCAATGAGGTTGGGCAGGACCTTCAACCACGCCTCCCCAGCCAGAGGAGATGAAAGCCTGCCATTGGGAGGCCAGGCCTCTTTTACTCTTCTTCTTTTTTTGTGGGGAGGGGTCTGCTCTTGCATGTCTCAGGGCAGGGGCACTCCTTCTCAGGCCTCTCTCACAGGGCGCTCTTTTGGGATTTGCAGCTCTTGGTCCCTGAGATTTCCTGTGAACATCTGAGACTTCCCTTTTCCTCAGAAAAGTCACTTGGAACTTACAAAAGTGCTATGTGAATTCTGTAAGCGTTGGGAAACAGGAACAAAGGTAAACTGTTAGGTCTCTCTCTCCGGGACTAGATTCCAACCTCGGTCCTTGGCTCCACGTGAGAGAGATTTCACGCCGAAGCCGGGCTCGTGATCCAAGTGAATTTAATGAGAGTTAAAAGAAGCTTCAGGTTTTACGCGGCACCCATAGAATTCCTCTGACCATGCGGCCTGGCAGAGACTGCCCCAGGTCACGCAAGGATCTCTCTCCTCACACGAAGACGACCAGACCACCAAGCAAGACCCTCTCCCTCTTGGGTCCTGCCTTCTTAAGGGTTCCCGGGGGAGGCGTGGTGAACGACCCCAGGTCGATCCCATTGGCTGAATTGCAGTCACCTGGCCCAGGTGGGCTGCTCCAGGTGTAATGCCCATCTGAGCCCACTGGGGGGAAAATCCAGCTTTGTCCTTTGCTGGCTCTCCTGGGCATGCGTAAATGGACTTCCCAATTCCCTAGGCTAAGCTGCCTAACAAAACCACTTCAGAGTCTAACAATCTGATGGCTCATCCTCCTTTGGCACATAACACTGATTTTCACATATGGCCTGGTCTTAGGAACCTAATCAAGCTGAGCAAAGAAGTAGGTCTACTGCGATTTGGCTTTGAATGGATGATTTGGGTAAGAGTCCTAAGAAATGAAGGTTTGCTCTGCTTACATGCTGTCAGAAAGCAGGAGATGAATTTCATGTTTGGCTATCTTAAATTTTATTGCGGAGGTGGGCAGACTACCAAGAAGCTAAAATTACAATTTGTAAAGAAGCAATAAAGCAACTTCAAAACCCCCACAGCCACTGAGTCAATTCAGACCCACAGTGACCTATAAATCAGAGCAGAACTGCCCTTTGGGTTTCCAAGCCTGTAACTATTTACAGGATCAACCAGCCTGGTCTTTCTCCCGCGGAGCAGCTGGTGGGTTTGAAGTGCCAAGAGGATGTTTCAGCCCAATGCTTAACCAAAAGCACCAATGGGGCTCCTTCAAGGAGTGGTCACTCAAGCCCACCAAGGTCAGATGCAAGGTAGGTGTTGTTTATGTGTGTCTGTATTCAGGCAGAATGGCTAGGTACTCACGTTTGCTTTGACCACTGTGACCCAAGAGTGGCTTTGCCGATGGTCTGTGAAAGGGTTCACATTCCACAGGAGACCACGGAGGCCTCGCTGTGAGTGGGAAGCTTTCTCCCTACATATGCATGTAGCAAGGGAAGGTGACTAGGGGGACGGGCATCCCCTGGGCGAGGAGTTTGGGTACTTTTAGAGGACATTCAAGAGAATGTCTTAGGTTTACCATAACAAGACCCCACGCACTGGGTGACTCCCACGAACAAGGATTTATACTCTCACAGCTTTAAAGGCTTGATGTCCAAACTCAAGCTTCCAGCGGGGTCCACGATCACCCTGTCTGCTCCAGGGGAAGGTACTTTCAACTGTCCAGGCATCTCTCAGCATGCCTTGGCTTGTAGCTACACCTTTACTTGTAAGGCATCTTCCATTGGGGCCTCTGCTTCCATGTTTGTTCTTCCCTTTTGTAAGACATCATTCAGAAGGGATTAGGGTACATCTGACTCCAGGATGACCTCATTCACTTAACCCATAACATCTTGAAAGAAAGAACCTATGTCAAAATAAAGTCACATCCACAAGTACAAGTGTGAGGAATTCTACATATTAGGGGGCAGGGTGCAAACTGAATTCATAAGTGAAGCCTCTATGTGATAAGGTGGCATTTGAGCAGAAATCTTTTGAGTGAAAGAGATTGAACCAGATGGATATCGGAGTCCAGAACTTTCCAGGTAAACAACCAGCAAAGCAAAAGCCCTGCTCAGAGTGGACTTGGCAGGTTTGAGGATCATGAGAGAGGTTGAAATTGTCAAGACTTTTGTTTTGCTTGTGTTCATAATCAATGCTCCTGGACGCAGCAATCAATGGCACCTAAGGACAAAGAGGTGAAGGGACAGGGAGGTGACCTGCAAGGGGCTCTCTGGCCCAGGATCAGGTCAGGTTGTTGGCTTACTGTATGAGTTGGCGTGGGAAACAGAAGGATTTCTCCCAAGTTGTCTTCCCAAAATATATGCCAAACTTAGCTACTTGCTACACGTGGCAAATGACTACACTTGGAGGTCTACAGAAGTAGGTCAGGGGTTATTCTCTCAGCCATCTGGAGCAAGCAGACACCACTGTTTATCCCACAACAGGTAGCCCACTGCCTTCTGATAAGGCTAGTAGTAGATTGTTTCCCTGAAGGAGATCCCAGGAAGGCCAAGCTCACTCAAGGTTGATCAAGGTTTGGCCGCCATCATGAATCTAGGGTCCGCCCTTCTTGTCACATGTATACCTCTAGCTCCACGCATTCCTATCATGTACACCCCTAGCTCATCCCCTTCCTGTTAAATCTATGCCCATTGTATATCCCCCTATTACTTGTATTGTCTATTGTATAGCCCCCTCCTGTGATGTGTGTGGTTACCTGTAATCACATCCCCTAAAGAGATATAAGCCTTGGTTAACAATAAAGGGGGTCTCTGCCCCACCTCACCTCGGCCCACGCTGTGCTCGGACCTGGCTGGTAAGGTCATGGCCATCCAGGAGGTGAGCATGCTACCATGAAGTGTGTCTGACTCCATTATTTCAATCTCTCCTCTAGCTCTCATGCTCTCTATGACTTTATTACCATCTTTACGTATCTTAGCCGTTCAACTGCACTTCCTGATTAGTTGGGGAGGGGGGCTGGCCTTTCCCCCACAAATTGGAAACCAACGTCTGCCCTGGCAGATATAGAAAGCCCATGACATCATGGGTCCAGCTGAATTCACAGGCCTCACCAAAGAGAAGCAGTCCAGCCGCTCCCAGGCAGGAGGAGTAGGTGAAATCTTTGACCAGTATGGCCCACAAATGATGTTACAGATACACAATGGAAAATGAAAGAAGGTTCCCCATCTCTGGCTTAACTCTTGTCTTCCCTCTGAACTGAGAGCCCTTGCAGGCCTTTGAGCCAAGGATATACCAGTTACACCAGTTGCCTTGGAGTTGACTCTGACTCCTGCGGATTCCAGGCAGGTGCTTTGGGGAAGTAGGTCTTCTTCTGAGGTGCCTCTGGGTGGCTTGGTTAGCAGTCAGGGGCGTTTCCCATTTCCACCACTCAGAAACCCCCATGCGTTGGCTCCACTTTATCCAGGGGGAGTCTGGAGACTGCTGCAAGGACCCAGTGGACTGGCCCAACCTGACAAGGCAGTAAAGGTGATAGGTAGTGTTCAGACTTGAGGATTTCCTTAGGGCTTAGGCCCTGGGATCGGAGAAAATGAGGCAAGGTTTGCTTTCTTTTCCATTTGAACCAAAGGAACAATTGAGCTGGACTTCACTGAGATGGAAGGAACCCTGCAGGCTAGCCACAAAGTCTGTACTTTGAACCTCTCTACTGGTGTGCCAGGAGAAAGATGTGGGCCATCTGCTCCCGTGCGGATTAAAATCTTGGAAATGATCAGGCAGTTCTGCTGACCTATAGTGAGAATGGACTCAGAGGGCACAGGGTTTGTTGGTTCGTTTTCTCTGAGCTACAGAAGCCTGCAGAAGCATCAGGGGTGTGTGTCGATGCAGTAGGGGCTTGTTCAGACTGATATGCACTCTGGACATCTGAGCAAATACATTGAGCAAGCAGTTGTAGCCATGGGCCTGGAGTTCATGGAAAAGTCAGGAGCTGGGGGTACAGAGATTTGGGAGTTGCCCGTGTCTGTGTGGGCAGAAGGCTGTAGACCTGGATGAGATCACCTAGGGCAGTAGTTCTCACCCTTCCTAATGCCATGACCCTTTCATACAGTTCCTCCTGTAGTGGTGATCCCCAACCATAACATTATTTTCATTGTTACTTCATCACTGTCATTTGGCTACTGGTATGAATCGGGAGACCCCTGTGAAAGGGTCCTTCGACTCCCAAAGGATTCACGCATGACCCACAGGTTGAGAACTGCTGACCTAGGGAGTGAGTATAGGTAAGAAAGAAATCTTTCTACCTATAGACATCCAGTTCTGGAACATTCCATAACATGGAAGCCTTGGAAATAAGGAGGCATGAGCAAAACAGTCTGGAAAAGAACCATCCAAAAGACGTAGGACAACGAAGAATTCAGTTATGTATTAACACATACCATTGAACTCTGAACAACATCCCAGAATTTATAAAACTTTATGTTCTGGGCCACCAGGAATACACGACAGATGGCAAAGTGAGAAGGGGGAAAAAACAAAAAGTTTAGCCTGGACTAATGGTTGAAACTAGGCATCTGTTCTCCTCTTCTCCTTTGTTAGCCGAAACCTAGATTTGTTTGGGGGTGCACACATATAAAATGCAGCATCTCCCAGGTGCCTTTGTAGGTAGGTATGGCCATGCCACAAACTTCTGCCCTGTGTGTGGTAGATGACGTGTTATGTGGGACTTCCACAGGCGGCTTCCACAGCTGGGAGGCACTTTTGGTCCTTTTACCCTTAATCCTTCCTGCTGCCCAAAATAGAGATGGTGTGGTTGGAGCTCCAGCAACCACCTTGGACCATGAGGCAACCCTGGAAATGGAAACCAGGCATGAAGGATGGCAGAGTGAAAATATGAGAGCCCAATTTTCAGACAACTATGGAGTTAAGTGCCAGTCCTGGACAAAATATGTCACTCCAGACACCTTTTACCCTCGCGCATTACAGACCTTTATCTAGATCACAGTTATTTTGGATATTTTATTCTAAGGTACTTGGGTGGTAATAATCGGTGTGCTACCAGCTGCTAACACGACGGTGGTTCCACGGGAGAAAGACCTGGTGAATGGCTTCCATGAAGATTATACCCATTGTCATCGGGTCAAATATGAGCCATAGTGACCCCAGAGGACATAGTAGAAGGGCCCTATAGGAGCCCTGGTGGCACTGTGGCTTGAGCGAAAGAAGAGGCTGTTTGTTCTCATAAAGACTCAAAGCCTTACGTAGGATCACCGAGTTAGAATTCACTCATGGCCATGCGTTGGGTTTTAGTGTTTAATCTTCATGGAAATAGGCTGTCCTATGTTTCTCCCTCAGAGCAGAGCTGTGTTCGAGCTGTTGACCAGGGCTCCTTCCTTACAGATTTCAGCTAAGACAATCCCATGGAAGTTCTACTCTGTAAGACCGGGGATACCACGTGACATAATTGCTCGCCAGCAAAAGACTTAGTTTAGTTTATTATGCTCACTGATACTTCCAAACAATGTCCCAGACATCTCGTGTGAGGTGCCCAGGGTTCAGAGAGATCAGCCTTGATCCTGCCCAGACCAGCTGTGCAGTGAGTAGAGTAACAGGTAAGCCAGCCGTCAGAACATAGGTGTTAAGGGCCGTGGTGGTAGCTTCTCCAATGTCTACAGGGAGGAGCGAGACAAATGCCAAGCAAGTCCCATCTCTTTCCCCTTCCAGTCATAGCTACATGTAATAACGCAAGACAGCACATGTCTTTAGTCTGATGTTGTTCCATTGCCTATCTTTGGTTTTAATATATGCCAGTGCCTAATTTAAGCTTTGGAGTTGAGGAGAGGAAACGTGATCATGGGGACAGATTTTAGGTGGTTTTCATTTATAATTTCCCAGAGAACTTATGTGGAATGATAAGCAGTGGTTATGAACTCGCTAAGTACCCATTTTGCATGAGGAGCGTCCTCCAACCAGCAG
Source organism: Tenrec ecaudatus (assembly GCF_050624435.1). Lineage (NCBI taxonomy): Eukaryota > Metazoa > Chordata > Mammalia > Afrosoricida > Tenrecidae > Tenrec > Tenrec ecaudatus. The sequence goes on from NC_134538.1 coordinate 5,868,600, forward strand.
CTGTATAAATACTCGGGCCACAGAAAATTGGCAAGACGTTAGAACTACAAATGGGATCGGTGCTATGTCTTCAGTGGGACAATTACTCTCATTCCATCCTTCCCCCCCCCTTGGAGGACTCCTTAACAGCACAGTAGGGCAGCTTCTTGCCTCTGGCCAGAACGGCTCTTAATAGTAGAACGTTCTTGTCGTAAACATCTCCAGATGTGCGTCAAACCGACACCGAATGCTTACTAGGTGCCAGTACCCATATAGGTGCTGTTGTCTTATTTAATCTTGATAATAATCCTAGTATAGATTCAGAACCTTCCTCCAAAGAGAACCTGCGCCAGCTGCCTTCTTCCACAGCTTTTGACTGGGCTGGGCGGGATCTGAACTCACCTCTGGGCTGGGCATCGAGATCCGAACTCACATGTGGGCTGCCACTCTCCACTACACTTCACCATTCCCCCCACAATCCCTCTCCGGAGAGGTTCTTCCTTGCCACAAGGCAGCCTCTTCATCGCTGGGGTCTCCTGTCCAGTCTAAGTTCCTTGGTAACCCTGGGCTCCATTTGCCAGTTTCCACTCCTAAAATCCCACTCAGCTTCCAAAACCCTTCCTGGAGTCCCTCTTCCTCTTCCACAAACCTTTTTGCCCCCTCCCAGCACCTTGACCTCTGCTTCCCTGGAATTCTCGCCGCCCCAGGCTCAGCTCTTAGAGTTCATATCATGTTCCATATTTTATTAGGGTTGTCTTCGTAATCTGAGGACCCAAGTAAGTCCTTAAGTAAGTGACCTATAGGAATTCTTTTTCTCCTGTGAGGGGAATACCCACTGCTCATTGAATCTTTTAAATGGTCCTTGGCGGAGTTGCTACCAGCCACTTACTGGTGGAGGAAGGAACCGGGTGCACAGTACACTGAAGTGGTGGGCTGAGAAGCAACCTCGGAAGGCAAGGATGAAGATTTAGCAGACCCTTCCTCCATCACTGGCGTCCAGAAAACATTTGCGGGATCATTAATGGATGAATGAATGAATGAACGAACGAATATTTGAGACGGCTGGCTTCAAGGTGAGCCTGAGAGATCCTGAAAAAATAGATGCCAAACCTAGATTGGCGTTGGTAGTTGCAGAATATCCCCAACACTGAAATAAACCAAGAGCATAAGCTAGGGTGTAAGTAGAACAACCAGGAGCGTGGCCTCGCAGACAGTAATGAAATCAAATAATCCTGCCTCCTGCGGGTTGAAATACAAACTCCGTGCTCGCTGCTTGGCTCCCTTCTTCCAAAGCATTGGAACATTGTAGCGTTTTGTTCCTAAATTTTGGCCCGCGGGTGGGCAGGCTCTTGTCCCTTTAAGAATCAGGCCGAAGTCCTTTCCCCTTCCCGGCCCCACCCCCTCCCGGTCCCGGCGCGGCCTAGGTGCCCGCCCCTCTCTCCTCCTCCGGGCTGAACTACGGGTTCGGTCGCCCGTCCGTCACAGAGGTGCCGCCTCTGATTGGCTGCTGAGCTTTAGCCAGGGAGGCGGGGAGGGGCGGCTAGAGAAACTAGTTTGTTGGCGGCGCCGAGGCTAGACCGCCGCGCGACCGCGTTCGGGGCTGGGCTGAGCCGGGGGAGCGGGTGGCGGCGACGCGGCGGCGAGGACTCCGGAGCCTCCCGGGCGACGTGGGCTTCGGACTGCGTCCCGGAGCGAGGAGCGCGGCGGCTGGCAAGGTCCCGAGCGGTGAGTGGCTGGGCTGGGCGCCCGCGGGCACTGTCCTGCGGCCCGGCCCGCCTCAGCGCGCGGGCGCCGGCTCCGCCGAGGGCTGGGTCCCGCGAGCCTGGCAGCCGCGCCCCCTGCGAGGCCGAGGCGCGCCTTGGAAGCCCCCGGCCGAGGACGCCTCCGCGCGGCCAGGAAGAGCGCGGCACAGCCCGGCCCCCTGAGCCGCCGGCAGTTTGGGCGCTCGGGTCGGGGACAATGGGGGCTGCCGGGAGCCACCGCTCCGGCGGCTCGCGCGCGCTCGTCCGCGCCTGGGGACCGGCGTGGGGATTTGCTGCGAGCCCCGGGAAAGGCAATGAATTGGTTTGCCAATGGACGTTGCGCGCGGGCGCTACCGCTCTGTCCCCTGGGAGTGGTTGATTCATGGAGTCCATCCACGGACTCGCTTTTTAAAAAATAAAATCGTTATCGATCCCGGAGAAAGAGCGCTGTGTGTCCAGGAGGATGTGAGCGGGCGGCTTTTGCGGCCCGTCCGAAGCGAGTCCAGAACGCACGGAGCGCCGAGGGCCTTTGTGCAAAGCGTGCGTTGAAGGATTCAATCAGGGAAAAGCGGTCCCCGCGGACTCGGGGATGGGGTGCGCTGTGGAGGATGGGGATGGGGGCGCTGAACTACCTCCTCTTTGGCCTGGGTACCTTGTCTCTGTTTAGAGAGCTGTCGGTCTGCAGAGAAAGGGCCCCACTCCTGACATCACGGTCACCTACCAACCTGGGGGGCCGCCTGCCAGGCAGGTCCCCAGCTTCCCTCTTTGAGCCCCGCTCTGCTGCTGCTTAGCCCTACGCTGGCTTCCAGGACCTCATGGCACCTCGCACCTGCTCCACACCGGCCTGACTCCCTTTCGATGCTTTTTGTCCAAGAGATCTTGTTCCCTGTCTCCACCGCTACCGGGGGTTCTGCTTGCGGTTGCTTCAAAGCCCCTAAAGTTCATTTCCATCGTCTTGGAACAAAGGACAATTCATATTTCTAGAGAGAACTCACCAAGGTTGGTGGGGTGGGAGTGGGGGGACCCAGGCCCTGTAGGCTTAATCATGGACCTGCTGGGCCCCTTTCCTTTTACCCTGGAGCAGTCTGGCTGAGTTTCCGCCTGCCCTGGTAAGTCAGGACAGAGTGGCAGCTCCCTGCACGGTGGTTGGGGGGTGGGGGTGGGGGCCATCAGCGCTTGTATGTGGAGCCAGGAAGCCACATCTTACCACAGACCACACCTGGTGCCTGTGACATTGAGGTCACATCCTCTGTCCCTGGGCCGCAATCTCTCCATTGACAAAGGTCATGAATTGGAGATGTTAAGTGTTGGGAAGGACTTGGAGTTGGGGACTGAGGATGAGGACACCCCATCAACCCTGCCCAGAGCCAGATTAGGTAACCCTCTAAGCCAGGTCCTTGGACCTGCCCAGTGCCTGAGGATGCCTCTAGGCTGGGCAACTATTTAGGTCTTGAGTCATTCTGTTTGTCAGGAGGTGACTCCAGGGAGGTTGTTAAAGGAAGGTAGAGGGAAATGGAAGAAACCTTTGTCCTGGGTCCCAGACAGCGGCCATATTTATGCTTGTGGTACCTAGAGGGGAGCTGTGGGCGAGTTGTACTTGCCACATCTCTCGGCAACTTCTGCAGCCCGATGCACCCTAATAGCATCTGCAACCCGAGGACACCAGTGTGGGCAGAGAAGTGCTGGACGAAATGAAAAATTACTGAACACCCTGACTGTACAGTCTGCCTTGAGAGCAAGCGTGGTTCTCCCATCCATTACTAGGAGTATGAAGAAGAGCTGTACTTAGTGGGTGGCTTGGTCATTTACTTAAGTGTTAAATTATTCATTGCTCGAACCGAGTAGAAGCGGCGCCTGCTGGATGAAGGCTGTGTCGCCACGAGGCAGGCAGTATGCCCTAGGAAGGGGAATGGCAGGAACACCATGTAAAGGCTCCCGGGGAAGGTGCGTCACAGCCCTGCCCAATTCCTCACCCTCTGTATTTTCTCCCACCACCACCCACCTGTCTCAGGGAGGCAGCAAACGCGGGCATCCCAAGTCGATAGGTTCAGGTCAGGGAGAAGTAGGTGGGAGGTGACGGAAAGGTCCGCAGCTTTGGGTGGCCTAGGGTTATAGAGTCCAGAGACCGGGGCTCAGTGTGTCCACAGGATGCTGGGTGCTTCTCTGTTGCACGGGCCCTGGAACAGCCTGCCCACCGTGGCCCTAGCCTAGTTCCTCTGCAGCCCATAGTGAGGGTGTAGCTTGGCTGGAGTGGGAGGGCAGGGCTGACATGAGAAGACAGAGTGGCCAGACGTAAATGAATTGGCTAATTGAGATGCTGGTTTTCATCTAATGTGATAAATTTCTTAATTGAATTGCCTGCGTCAGCCAGGCTGTTGAAGTGCTTTCCCAGCCAGGGAAGCATTCAGATGGAAGCAGCCAGGAGCCGGCACATTCCTGCCTCCACAGGCTTTGCCACTTTCCCCTCCTTCATCTGTGGCTGCCCCGGTGGTGGTGGAGGTGATGAAAATCAGACCCATCCTACAGCGGATTCTGAACCTTGGCCTGAGCCGAGCACCTCACATCCTGAGCAGAACAGTTCTGCAACTCATTAACTTTGGGCCGTTACCTTGCCAGAGATACCTCACTCAAAGGTCCTCAGGCTGCTAGAAACTCGATGTAGTGTAAAGATCAAGTCCGATACCACGTGGAAGCCTCTGGAACAGTGTCCCGTATGGGCACCAGTGCATGCCAGAGCCCTGGCTCCCTTCTTCCTGTCTTCTATGTGCACAGTGGTGGTGAGAGACACTTGTGGCTCTGGGACAGCTTGTAGCCTGTCCTGTGTCCCCAGCCACTTCTACCCATCCCCAGCCTGCCTTCGTACCCCCAGACTAGGTTTTTTCTCTCACGCCTAACCCTTTCCTTCCAGCTAAACTCTACCCACGCATTCTTCTGTGAGCCCTACCCGCCCCACCACCCCAGGGTCTCCATGCACCACAGGTTCAGCTGCAGAGGTCAAACAAGGTTGCACGGGCCAGGCCTTGCTCAACCGGCCTGTAGCCTTGGACCTGAAACCTGCTGGCAGAAGGGCGCACAGTGGGACTCGGGGCCTGGTGTTTTAGTTCTGTTCCTTGTGCCCGGCTGCATGGCTTTATTATCTCTAGGTCACTCATCTGTAGAATGGGTGCGTGCTTTCTTATATACTGCTCAAAATGTTATGCTGTGAACTCTCCGAGGTTCTTGCACTGATGGTCGCTGTTTTAGAAATCTTGGCTTAACTAACAAACAGGAGGGATTTGAAAGGTGAGTCATTGCAATGTAGAGGGTCCAAGCCAGCAGTCAGTAGTCTAGGTGCTAGTACCAACTCTACTCATGATGTGCTGTGGGACTTTGGGCAAGTCACTTTCCCTCTCTGAGCCCGTCTACCTGGGAAAGAAAAAGGGATCCAGTAGGCAGATTTATTTCCTTTCCTTTCTTGGTGGGTGGAGGCTGAGCTAGGTTCCCCTCCTTTCGCAAACCTCCCTCAGTGTCCCACATGTGCCGATCGCTTCCATATTTAGGGACCCCTGCCATCCTGGCCTGCAAAAAATGGAGGTGTGTGTGGATGAGGGAACTGGTGAAGCCTGAGGGCTGAGCCAGAGCCAGACCCAGCAGCATCTGGGGAGCAGACAACTGCTTGAAAGCAGGTGGCATCTGGCGACTCCCTTCTCAAGGCGGCCCATGCAGTGGCATGAAGGAATCAGTAGATGGGGTAGCACATAGCCTCCTGAGTGTGCCTTGGGCACGTTGCCCAGGGCCACCACCCAGCAGAGAGAATGAACCAAAAGCTCTGAGGAGCAGAGGAATCGGCAGGGAGCCCTTGGTGGAGGCTCCTTGCCTCTTGTGTAGCCTGGCTTTGCCAAGGCTGAGCTTGCAAGACCAGTTGGGTGACCCCGCCCTGAGGGGGCGGGCAGGGCCGCATGGGAACAGAGGACCTCGTTCCCCCCGAGGGCTACTGCCCAAGTAAAGAAAGCCTGTCACTCCCCACCCACCTCTGTCGAGATGACACCTTCAGCTGCTGTTGCTGTCATCAGTAGTGGGAGGCAGGGGCTGGGAAGTAAAACACCTTGCTCTTGCTCTTTCGTGCCTGCTCCCTTTGGGCCCGGGAGAGGAGGCTGACCACAGATCAATCTAAGCGGAGCAGAATTAATTTCCTAATTATGATAAAGAATACTTGCTGGTCCAAACCTCAGGCAGCCTCTTGCCAGGTCAGCAGTTGGCCCAGCTGATGTGTGGGCAGCTGAGGAACTCCCTTTCTAGAAAGCTGTGGTGCTTCCCAGCTGGGCTCTGAGAACTTGGGTGGCCTTGGAGAGCTGAGGGAGGAAGTTTGGATTCACCCAGAGGACCGCTGAAGAGGCCTGGTAGTCTCCTTCCACAAAATCAACCAGTGAAAACCCCAGAGCACTGCTCTACTCTGACACATAGGGTCACCAGGGGCAACTGGGTACTGGTCTGTCTCACGCCCTGGGCTAGAAACCAGGCAGAGTCGTCTGGGGTGCGAGACAGCCCGCAGTCAGGTTCAGGACAGTGTTGGGGTAGAGAAAGTCTGCCTCCCTCGCCAGAGGTGACCAGTGACTAATTGGTGTCCAATCCTCAAGGGCAGGCCCTGGATCCTCGCCATCCCAGGGCTCCTGCTCAGCTGGGGGAGACAGATGAGAGACAGCAGAATTGGGAAGAGGGCTTGGGAGGAAGTGGCTGGATGTACTGGGGGTGGGGAACCTGAGGTGAGAACCATCACCCCAGTCAGGGAAGCCTTGCTCCTGGATAGTGATGTCAGAGCAGAGACCAGGAGGAGGCAGCCAGAGGGCGATGTGCCCCAGGCAGGAGCACAGCATGGGAAAGACAGGGTGCCCTGAATGGGCTGGGGATGTGATGTCCCAGAGATAGACCATGGACTTTACATGCTAGCAACTTCTGATTCTAGGAGGACAAAGATTTCCCCGATAGGAGTTGTTGTGTGCATTGTTGAAGTAACCTCAGCGTATTCCCTTTGGACACGACAATATAGCAAAAATGGGCCACAGCATAAAAGCCATTGTGTCCCTCCTGCCGTCTTTGCTCTCTGTCAACAGCTTGGTGGTGTTCACCCTCCTAGCCAGTTGCCCTCACTTCTGCCCTGATACCTGGCCACCCATACCCACCAGAGTAGAACTGAACTTCACAGGGATTTCAGGGATGGATTTTTTTTTTTTTGGAGAGCTGCTTGCCAGGCCTTTCTTACATGGTGCTTTGGGGCAGACTCCAACCTTTCTCTTAGCCGAGTGCAGTAACCATGTTCAGCACCCAGGGACTCCAGTCCTCCTCCTTACATACAGTTTGCTTTTCACGCAGTTTGAGTCATACGGGGTACTCCCCAGCCTCCACCGCTTGGTGGAGCATGGCAACTCTCCCATTCCACAGCAGGATAATATTCCATAGTTCAGCCAAACCTCCATATTTCACTTTTCTGTCTCCCTAGTGAGAGCCATTGGGGTGTGTCTTTCCCCCTTGCAGGTAAGGCACACCCTCAAGCATGCGTCTTTCTGTGCAGGTGTGATCATTTCACATTTGTATGGCTCACAACATGCCTTTTGCCCAGTCTTAAGCCTTCTCTTCCCATGACAGAGCCTGGAGAGAATTTCTAGATATCCCCCACCCCACCCACCACATTTTCGTTTTAGTTGTCCCTGGTGACACAAACAGGTAGCACTTGGCTACTAACTAAAATGTAGGTGGCTCAGATCTACTTGGCGGTGCCTTAGAAGAAAGGCTTGGTGGTTTGTTTCCAGAAAAATCAGCCACTAACAACCCTGTGGGCGCAGTTCTACTCTGCCATTCACTCTCTGGGTCGCCGTGAGTGGAGGTCACCTGGTGGCAGCTGGTTTGGTTTGGGGTTCTAGCTGAGGTGATGGATGAAAGATAGTCTCCTTATTCCTTTAAAGGGAAGAAGCAGTTTCCAGTTTATTTGGGCTTCCTCTGTTGGAGTCTCACCCACCTGTGTTTTTCCAGAAGAACAATTCCAGGCTTAGCCAGTCTGCTTCTGCCTTTCACTGGTCTCCAACTCCAGCCGAGTGCCTGTGTTTCAGCATCCTGCTGCCAGGCTGCTGCGTTGTGCGGGGCGTGAGAAAGCATGCAGGGAAGTTTGTTTTATGCTGGAAAGCTCCGCAAACAACTGGGGGCATTGTTTTCGTGGGCCTGCTGTCCGGAGCCCAGGACATTTGAGTGTGCCGGTTCTGCACAGCTAGTGCGGCCAGGGAAGGGGGGAGGGGGTTAGGGTGATTCTGCCTCTTTGAAGTAGAGGGGCTTTTTTTGTTTGGGGTGGGGGCATCTGTCTGGCATCCCCTGTTACATAAAAGATGCAGGCCTCTGAGAGGACTGGACGCCCCTCTCTGAGTACTGGCTGAGTCCTCTTTCCTTCCAGAAGAAGTGTAGAGAATTCTCCAGTGATTCATCCAAGCCAAACTCACTGCCACTGAGTCATTCTGACACATAGCAACCCTATAAAACAGGCTCAGAAAGAGGCATCAGCCATCCAGGGATTGAGCCCTGTGTACCTGTAGGGAGAGATCAAAGGTTGGGGTTCTGAGAACTTTGTGAATTTCCATGTAAATTACTTTGGGGTCCTTCGGATTTCAGGAAGCTTCTAGACAAACAAATATACTTAGTGGGCCCTTGAACTTGATTTGGAGACAGGAAGGGAAAGTTGTGGAGAGGGGCCATGCACCTGGAATAGTGATACCCTGTTTCCCTGAAAATAACACAGTGTCCTTTTTTTTATTATTAAAAAATTACATGAGGCTTTATTCTGAAAAGAATTTTTTTCTTTTTTTAACATTTTATTAGGGGCTCATACAACTCTTATCACAATCCATACATATACATACATCAATTGTATAAAGCACATCCGTACGTTCTTTGCCCTAATCATTTTCAAAGCATTTGCTCTCCACTTAAGCCCTTTGCATGAGGTCCTCTTTTTTCCCCTCCCTCCCTGCTCCCCCCTCCCCCCTCCCTCATGAGCCCTTGATAATTTATAGATTATTATTTTTGTCTTTTCTTGCCCTATCCGGCATCTCCCTTCACCCCCTTTTCTGTTGTCCATCCCCCAGGGAGGAGGTCACATGTAGATCCTTGTAATCGGTTCCCCATTTCCAACCCACTCACCCTCTACTCTCCCAGTATCGCCCCTCACACCTCTGGTCCTGAAGGTATCATCCACCCTGGATTCCCTGTGCCTCCAGGTCCCATATGCACCAGTGTACAACCTCTGCTCTATCCAGACTTGCAAGGTAGAATTCGGATCATGGTAGTTGGGGGAAAGGAAGCATTTAGGATCTGGGGGAAACCTGTATTCTTCATCGGTGCTACATCGCACCCTGACTGACTCATCTCCTCCCCTAGACCCCTTAAGACAGTATCTTATATTAATTTTGCTCCCCAAAATGTGCTAGGTCTTATTTTTTTCAGGGGATATCTTATTTTTCCATGAAGAATATAGTACACATTTGTTGTTGAACAACAAAAAAGGACATTTATTACCTGTATATGGTACAGTAGCAGTTGTCATTACAAGCCAGGATAACCAGACAAACTGTGAATCCTGCAGTATCAAGAATTTCTTGTTACTACCATTATTTCCATTTACAACAATCTATGGTACATTTACTCATAATTTATGGTATATTTACTCACACTTCCTGTCTGGCTGCGCTGTGGCCAACAGTGAGCTGTGCAGGGCACCCACCACTATGGTCCAGGGTCCAGTTACGGTAGCTTCAGTGGGCCTTCTTATCGGGGAGGTCTTATTTTGCGGGGATATCTTACTTTCGGGGAAACACGGTAGGTAGTACAGTAGGCGGCAGAGATGTGGGGAAATGAGAAGGGCAGCTGGAGCTCGGGCTCTGGATACCTGGGCCCATGGTCCCAGGCGGCCCTGGTCCCTGTGGCCCAAGCTGGTGGCCTGGTTTTTCCAGGCTCCCTTGAAGTCCCTCCCCCAGGTGAGCTCTGCTCTCTGCCACCCCAGGGGAAGCAGTTCCAGGGTTGGCTGTGATCCCCTGCTTCCTGAGGATGACTCAGACCTAAGCCCCAGGGAAGGGTCCTATCAGCTTACAGGCCTGGCCTGCTTAAACCCCCCTGGGAGAGAGAGCTGGTAGAGGGAGCATGGGTAGATAAAGATGAGGGTGGGGAAGGGGGCAGGGGGTCCCTCCAAGGGTCCTAGTGGGGGCCCTGCTTTTGCACTTAGTTTCTGAGCCTGAAGCAGCAGGGAGGAGTGGGACGGGAGCCGGTGCAGGCGGCAGGGTTTTGTGTTAGTCTGGAGGGAACCTCCTGACTCATGGTTGAGATTAGTCATGGAGGCCGAGGGAGCGGGGAAGGGGGGGAGGCAGGGCCATGCTGCGGGCAGCCATGCTCCCGGACAGTACTCAGCCAGCCGGAGCGGAATCACCAGGTTTCCTCGCATGCACCAGGGTCAGCCAGCGTATCTGTGTCGACGGAAGCTGTGGTGGCTGTTTTTGCCACTCCAGCCAGGACTTTCCCTGGAAGGGCACTGTTTCCTCCAGACAGCCAGAGGCCCTTGCTGAGAGAGCACTTCATGACGAGCTGGCTGTGCAACTCTGCCATCAACCGGGGCAGCAGTGAGCCCTGGCTGGTCCCCGGCCTTGAGTCCAAGTGGGAGCATCGCTTACCACATCTACTCCCCCTCTGCTAGGCAGCGCTCTGTGGCCGGCTCTTTCATCCTCCACCCCCACCCCCGTTTTCCAGATAAGAGGGGGCGGCTCAGAGGACTTAAGTCTCTTGGTCTAGTGACCAGGTAGAGATGGCTGTACTGGGATCGAGATCAGAGAGTTTTCCCACCTTACCCCTCCTGTTGTGGTGCTCAGGCCTGCACCCCCAGGGTGTGTCCTGTGATTGGTGGGGCGCCCTCCAGGACAGAGCTGAAGGCGCGCTTTCCCATCTAGCGTTTCAGATGTTTGAGTCTGAACCACCTTGGTCAGACGGCAAGTAATTCCGCAGATACGCGGACTGCTCACCCACCTTTAAAGGGTCTCGGACTCAGTTCGATCCTTAATTCAGTGACTGTTGCGGTTGGTCTATGGTCCCTTCCGCAGTGTGTGCTGCTTAGAAGCTGATGTAGATCTGGTGGGCGATGACAGACCACAGTAGGAAAAAGCTTACCTACCGCCCTCCAGTGGGTCCCATGTTGGATAGCTCACCACAAGATCAGCAGTTCACGCCCAGTAGCCCCTTGGAGGGGAGGAGACGAGACTTTGTGCTTTCGGGAAGGTTGACAGCCTCAGAAACCCATGGGGTTTTCGGTATCTAATGGCCAGAGTGCCCGTATGTGACCCAAACCTTCAGCCCTTGGTCAGTAGCTAAGCCATCACTATTTGCCCCACCCAGGGACTCTGGCACACAATGGTGCTACATGGACACACATGTGGGACCCAGGGAGGGTAAAGTTGAGCGATCAGAGGGGTTTGAGAAGGAGGAGGTGCCAAGGAGAAACGGGGAAGTGCCAGCCAAAGCCCAGAGTGAGCCCCGGGGAGTAGAGGGGAGGGCAGGGCAGGAGTTGGTGGTGAAGGTCGAATAAGAATTGGGTTTCATGGTTGCGAGGCTGTGATCTAAGTAAGCAGTCTTCAGCACGATGGATGGCGGTGGAGAAAGGTTGGGTCCAGGGACGTGAACTAACCTGGCTGCAGTGGTAAGGCCCTCATCGTCTCTCTCTGCTGGTAGAAGCAGGAAGGAAGGCACTGACGCAAGGCTGTTCAATGGCACGAGATGCTAAAAGTGCATATCTAAATCAGTGCCTATTATGGACACCATGCATTTGACTATAAATAGGCACGCATGTGTAATTTCAAGAGACGAAAAAATGATCGGCTGCAAAGCCCAAGTGCAACAGCCTGTGTACCTCCCTGTACTTTGCTTTGGGAGCTCCCCCCCTCCCCACTGCAGACCACCACAGGCACTCTGTCATTTCGAGGAGGAGGTGGGAGGAAGGCATCTGATAATGACAGGAGAGGAGCCGGGCAGAGCCAGGTTATTAGAAGGAAGGCAGGCTCCTGGTGACTGGGGAGGCGCAGCTGTGGATTAGAGGGTGCTGGTGGCACTGTGGCTTAGGCATTGGGCTGCTAATCACAAGGTCAGTGGCTCACCTGCCACGCCTCGGGAGAAAGGTGAAGCTGGGCTTACTAGAGAGAGTCCTGTATGTCGGGACAATGGCTCCCGCAGCTGTCGAAGCAGACAGGCTCCGAGTCTGCGGGCCGCATGTTAGACTGGAGAAGACCCTGTAACGGGCCCCTCTGGATTGGAATGAACTCAACGGCAGTGGGTTAGGTTGTGGTTGGTGGCAGCAGTCCCTGCTGACTGCCACTCGGGCAAGCTGGGGAAGAGGACAGGGACCCCAGCATGCAGGTGACTCCATCCAGGCTCACTGACCCCACACTTCCTATAGAAGTCTCTTTTTCTCAAAGCTCATAAAAGGCATACTTAAAGTGGAAGAAAAAGAAATTCTGCCAGCTCACTTTACTCAAAGTACGATCTGGGGAGTGGTCCTGAAGGCCTGTTCATGGTTCAGGACGATTTTCATGATGGTAATGTAGCTGCACAGAGTTGTTCTCACCCCTGACTGACGGCGACCCCATCAATGAAGCAGGACACAGCTTAATACTGCGCCACGATGGGGTACAGATCAGGCCATTGGGATCTGTAGGGTTTGCCTGGGCTGGTTTTTGGAAGTCGGTTGCCAGCCTTCTCTTCCTCCTGGAAGCTTTGCTGAGACCCGGTTAGCATCATCGCTGTTGGGAGCATCCACTGTTAAGTACACTGGCAGGGATTGGAACGGACCGCCAGGGATTCGACTCCTGCATCACCGCGGCCTCATTCATGATACTACCAAGACATTATTATTCCTTTTGGTTGTTTTTTTGTTCCTGTTCTCCTGGGCACATCGCTGGGTGGAGTGAGGTTTTCCAGAATGACCAGTGCACGAAGCCGCAGAGCGATGCTGTTTTCGAGTGCTAAGGGATCCATTCAGAGGGTGCAGCTTGCCAGCAGATCCTCCGCCAAGGACGCAGGAGGCTCCAGCCGCAGCTAACTGTGGACCCTCCCACTTGTCAGCTGTCCCCTCTGTAGATTCCCAGCCTAGGAAACCTTGTGTCGCAGCTCCAATCTGCCCTGCAGGGTCACTGTGAGTCAGAATCACTCCTTGGAGCACAACCACCAATAGGTATTTTTAATCCCTCAGTTTCGGTATCAAATACGGTGTGTATGAATAAACCATACCAACAGGAAGTGTAGGATCCTTGAGTGGTTTTAGGATTGTTTAAGAATTCTGAGGTCAAACCATTGGAACCCCTAAAAATGTGCAGCCATGCGGCAGGCCTCACGCCAGCTGTCTGCGTGTGTCTCTCCCACACCATCCTGCAGCACTACTGTGAAGTTGAAGTACTGATTTGTGGACAGTACACAGGTCTCACTGGTGTCTGGGACGGAATCCTGTCATAAACCCAGACCTGTTCTGTGCCCACCATCCCTCCCGCCATAAGCAGTCGTCACGTGGCTTGGCATGGCAGCCCCTCCCTGTGTGCCAGGAAGGCCACTGTGAGGTGTCGGGGAGGCAGCAGGGTGCTTGGGAAGCCAAGAGTTCTCTCACTTGCTATCACTGCTGCTCAGACACATGAGGTGAAGGCGGGGGAGTTGGGGGGTGAGCATCTTATCTCCATGGACAGCCCATAGATGCCAGTGGAATGGGAACTTAAGATGCCACATGGCTCTGCATATGGGCTCCAGCCCTCCCTTCTCTGAGCCTTGATCCGCCCATCTCACAAGAGGCTTCGTAAATGCTAGTTGAGATAGTACTTGGAAAGCTCCTGGCACAGTGCCTGCACTACTAGTGCTATTTTTAAGGCTTCTGTGCAGCCCTGGTGGCGTGGTGGGTACTCGGGAGACAAACAGGCTTGCTACTCCCGTAGCGAGTTACAGTCTTGGAAACTACAGGGACAGCTCTCCCCTGTTCCAGGCTGGCCGTCGGTCACAATTGACTCGATGGCAGCGAGTGTGGTTTGGGTTTGGTGCATCTGGCAGAGCCCTGCTGTGGTGGTGGGCCACACTGTGGGGACTAACAGCGAGGTTGGCAGTTGGAAGCCCCGAGGTCCCCGCAGGAGGCAGAAGAGGCTTGCTGTATCTAACAGGAGTCGCAGTCTCCGAAGCCCACAGAGCAGTCCTGCTGGGGCTCTGAGTTGGAACCAACTCCATGCCATTGGAAGTGTGAGTGCATCTGGCACAAGCTCAGCAGAGTCAAATTCTTAATAGAGGGACATACAGCGAGAAGCCAAGTCTCTCCAACCGCCCTTCCTGGGGTTGCTCTTGTCAGCCAGTTTCTTGTCCGTCTTCCAGAGATAGTTTCTGCATCTGTCCACAGGTGTACACTGTGTGTGAGTAGGTTGTCCGGTTTGTAATATACATGAGTTAGCATCCTGTACACAGCTCTTATTGCAGAACAGGAAAGCCAGTTGTTTTGTGTTTAAGCAGCTGGGTAGCCCTCCACTCTGTGCATGAATCAAGGTTTATTTCTGGTGCTTAACTGCTAACTGAAAGGTTGGACCTTCAAGCCCGCTCGCCTGGTGATCGAAGCAGAAAACCCAGCGGTTGACCCCCCTACGGAGCACAGGTGTACTCTGACACATACAAGGCTATCAGGAGTTGGAATGGACTCAGGCAACAGGTGGTCGCGCCTGTGAGCTTTGAGGCTGCGTCCTTCCTTCCTGGCACAGGTGTACATGTAGCCGAGGGCAGATTGGCCAGGAGTGCAGGCGCTGGGACAGGTGCATGCATGCCAGCGCGCTCTACAGGGCTTGTACACCCTTCCCTCCGTAGCTCCCCATTTTCTCTCGATGGAGAGAGAGAGAGAGAGAGAGAGAGAGAGAGCTGGGCCCAGGGCTTTAGGAATTAAGAAATACTCTAATTCTGGTTCAGTGCTAACCCTCACAGCTCAGGAAAGAACCCAGCTTCCGGGGACTTCCGGCCAAATAAAAAGAGCCAGTGCTCTGCCCGGAGCGTGACACCCGCCACGCAGCTCATACACAAGCCAGGGTGCCATTAGTGACTCCTTCTGTGGGCCTTGGGGACCCTTCCAGGACCCAGGCAAGAGTAGAGACAGCCCCTGCATGTCCCCAGCACCCCGCCACTGTGCCAGAAGCTAAGCAGGTGCAGCTGAAGAGGGAGGAGTCCGGGTGATGGTGTCTGCTGTGAGGGGCTGCCCTGTGTGCCCTGTCTCCCACTTGTCTCCCTCTTCCTAAGGAAAAGGAAACAAGTTAGTCCAACAGATGGCCGGCCCCCAGGCGGAGTTCCCGGTCTCTTCTGTGCTTTGAGCCCTGGTGTCCATTTCCTGCCTTGCTCCGGCGGGAGCAGCAGCCAGCCTTGCAGATGCCTCCCGGCTCTCGTGGCCAGAGCAGGCCCAGGTGGTGCCAGCAAGCCCGCGCGGCAGAGCTGAGAGGAGGGCAGGGGCTAGAGGCAGCATGAACAAGTCCTGGAGCACATGGAGCACCCAGCCATCTCTCCTGGACGCTGAAGTCCGCCTCTTTGTGGCAGACGCCGTGTAAGCATGAGTGGGCGGAACAAACGGGTGCTGGAGGGCTGCGAGGTGGAGGAAAGGTCTGCTTGCAGAAAACCTTGTGCAGCTGTCCTGCTCTGACACACTTTGTGATCACCGGCAGTCAGTGTCACCGCCAGCAAACTGTTTCAGCAGGTGACATTTGTGGAAACCAGAACTTTAGAACAGTGTGACATCAAAAAATGTAATTCTCTAAGGAATTTGCTCAAGATAACGGTCATTCAGGAAAAGCAAAGCTGCTCACTGGGTGGCTGGCTGTTAAATCTGTGAATGAACAAGAACATAACAATTGGGGTTAACCTTTATGTCTCCAAACTTCCGGAGGGAACAGAAGTCCCCTCTCCTTGCTCACTTGGTCCCCGCGGTCTTTGCAGAGTAAGCCTCTCATCAGTCTTTGTTCAGTCGTGAGTGAAAGGGAGGAAGCTAGAAACTGGAGAGTTGGACACTGTAAAAATTAGGATTACACACATAATATTAATTGGTAAAAGCCTTAGTCAAAATCAGCATTCTGTTTGATATTTCTCAACCACGTTTATATGGTATTCTTTCATGCACAGGAATTTTTAAAGAATGTGTGTGTGCATGCGTGTGTGTAATTCTCCCCAAATAAATTTCACTGCCATGTGGTTTCTGTGTATCCATTTACAGACGCGTGTGTTGTTGACACGTGCCGTTGACTTGATTCCCGCGTATAGCTGCGCCGTGCGGGCTGCAGGCTGGATCCGTAGCGAGCACAGAGTGCCTGGTCTCCCCGCTGCCGCGTGAGTGTGAATCCACCGTCATATTACTTAGCAGCGGCTAAACTGTGGAGCCAGCCGCTAAGGCTCCTCACTAGCTATGCAAGGGGGCTTTGTAAAAAGTTTGTGGGAAATTAAGATTTTCTAAAAAGTGGGATTTTTTCCCTCGAACCTTTTGAAGTCCCCTCATGTTTAGCGGTACTCCCCCCCCCCCAAAGTAAGACTCTTTGCATTCTCACCAGGAACCAGTTTTTGTCCCCTTTGGAGCACTGAGGCGCCCTGGTGGCGTAGGGGTGATATGTGAGACTGCTAACCCAAAGGCAAGTAGTTTGAAGCCACTCTCTACTCTTCAGGAGAAAGATGGAGATTTCTAGCCCGCTGATGAGTTGGAGGCCCGGAAACTCGGGCATTTCTGCTGTGTCCTATAGGCTCCCTTTGAGCTGAGTTGTTTGAAACTGCTGGCATTGTTGGACAGGCAGTTAATTACTAGCTCACGGTCGGTAGTTCAAACTTGAGCCACTCCAGGGGAGCAAGCTGAAGCTGTCTGCCCCGTAAAGATTTACAACACCTCCAGAACCCGATAATCAGGCCCCTCTGAATTGGGATCCACTGGGGTTCCCACTGAGAGAGCAGGATGCTGGGCAGAAAGGGTGCTGACCATGCAGGGCAGCTTCGTCTGTGGGCTGGCTGCACCCCGCCTCCCTAGGGGGAGGGCTCTGCTGGCTGGCATAATGCCTCAAAACGATATAAAAACGAGCAACGAACCCCTTGGTGGTTGGGAACTGACAGGATACATCCATGGGTTGACTGTTGGCTTTGAGTTTTTGGTCAAGGCCTGGGAGATTGTCGGATCCTAAACGGCCCCTTCCCCTATGGTGGCCTGTGACTGAGAGGCTGGGGTCTCCGCTCTGCCCAGGGCGGTACTGGATTTGCACTGTTCTTGATGCACCCTAGGGAGCCGGTCCGTGACCCACAGTGGGGGGCCGTGGGACATGGGGGCGTTTAGTCTCTCAGCAAGCTGGTTGATGGAGGCCACTGGAAGGAGCCAAGGGGAAGGGGCCGGAGGCCAGAAGCTAGTGTTGGATGTGAGGTTGACACCCCATAGACTTTTCTTCTAGCCCTGTTGAAGAGCTCAACAGAGTGAGACTGGTCTGGATTAGATGACTGCCTTTCCCCAGCCTCTTAGCCTTGGACTCTCATGGCAGTGAGAGAGAAAGAGAGAGAGTCTGTTTGGGAGGGGTATGTGGTTCCTGAGCTATGCCCCCAACCCCAGGGGACCTGGGCACATTGCCCAACATCTCGCCGCCCAGTGTCCTCACCTGTAAAACGCAGATAATGATCGTAGCCCGGCCCACTAGGAATAGAGAGCTCATGACGAAAACCACTGAGCACAGTGCTGGCATACGGTGGTTATTTATTATTAATGCTGCCGGTCCTTTGTCGTGGGTTTCACAGTGAACTGGGCAGATAGGATGTTCCTGCGAAGAAGCTTGGTTTTCCTCTGCAGTTGTCGATTATACATTTTAATGTCTGCGATGTAGAGCTAACCATGGTGTCCTGGTCTATTTGCACACACCTTTTTGAACTTTCACCCATTGCTTGTGGACTTCTGTCTTCTTATCTGCAGATGATGGGAGTAGTGGGCTCTGATAGGATTGCACTGTTCTGCCCCCCCCACCCCCCACCCCCTGCATGTGCAGTCAGGTGACTGCTCTGGCCAATGAGGCGTGATCAGAAGTGTTGTGCACCCTCCCAGCCAAGCATCGACTGTCAGCGCGCCACGCTCCAGAGCGTGCCTTCTTCCCCTGGCAGCATTCAAGACGGTGGCTGCTTGTCATCGGGTCACTGGGAGGGACAGTGCTGAGGATTCCCGGACTTCCCCGGACCTATGGTGCAGGTGTTCTGAGCAAGAAATCTGTGCCTGCCCTTTTAAGCCACCGAGATTCAGGGCCTGGTTCCCACAGCACAGCCCATCCTGTCCTGGTAAACACCACCCAGGGCTTGCCCAACTCAGCTGCAAGGACTAAACCCCCCAATCAGGGAGGCAAACACTGGTTTCCGAGCAGGCTCGCGGGCTTCTGTGTTCATTCCCAAGCAGGCTCCCTAGCTGATTTCTTGCGGCGAGTGTTGCTTCATCTTCCAGCAGGCTTTCACAGCCCCTGCCCTTTTACCTCCCGACCTTTGCCTTCTTTGGAAGGCGGAGCCTGCTGCCCTGAGTAAGGCCACCGCCGAGCCCATCCTTCTAGCAGCGACACTTGTGCTTCTGTGAGTGGAGCTGGCCACCCGTCTCAGTAGTACCTGTCAACTTGTCACCATGGCTTTGGCTCCCAGGACAGCCTGTGAGGACTTGGCTCTCCACCCCAGAAGCTAAAGCGTCACCCCTTGCTCCACGTGTGCAGAACACTTGGGGCATTAAGTCGAAAGGCTGGAGCCCCGTGGAGAAGGCACTGGCTCCTCTGGGGCTCCTTGGACCCCGCTTTCCCTTCTGGCTCTTGGCAGCAGGCAGACAGTGGGTTCATCCACATGGGGTTTGCCCTGCGATTGGATGGCCATGCTGAGCATTTGGGTGGTGGGGGAGCTCCCTTGAGAGGGCATGCTGGCTCTGTTGCTCCTGCTCCTGCCAACAGGCACGTAGCCGACGCTGTGTCGGGAAGGGTTGGCATGCTGGCCTCCACAGGCCCTGGCCCACCCGCCCACTCTTCCGGGCAGCAGTGCCCTTCAGGCGCACTTGGGTTCTCCCTGAAGCGGAGACCTGTTTGTGACCAAGCAGTGCTTGTGGGAATGCCCTAACCTCTTCTCTGAGCCCCGCTCCATTCTAGAACCTACCCTGTGGCCAGCTCATTCCCCAGGGGCATGGGTGGGGGTCTGAGGGCAGGGCGGTGAGAGGTGCCCCCAAGCAGCCTGACCACATGAGACCAGAAGACATGTATGTTCCTGTCATTTTGTGGCAGGTTCGAAATTGTTTCACCAAACAGAAGTGCATACGCACAGTCGGGATGGAGAGGCAGTGCAAACGACGTTGACCTGCTGCACTTAAATGAAGAGTATGTTTTGTTTTTAACATGCATGCATGTTGCTGTTGTTTGTTTTTATAGCGAAAGGGCCATTGGAAAGTAGACGGGGAAGGGCATCGCACGTGTCCCCTCACCGAGTGTCCAGAGTGATCCGCAGCTCTGATTCGGTAACAGTGACCATTCTTATTTTGCTGCCCGCTTCCTGGGGATGGATGCCGGGTGTGTTTTCCCGTGTGGGCTTCCTGACACTGGGCTCAGGGTCACCACTCAGCTCGACTCCGCCCCCTTGGGAAATTCCTGCTCAGGTAACAGGTGCAGCACTCACGGGCACACCGCTGTGAGATTTATCTCATTCATTCAATCCTTTAGTGGACCCAAGTCCAGTAGCCTTGATAAAACTCTTTAGGGTTCTTCCTGATTATAAAAACGATTCATTCTCACAACAGTGTAACAGAAGTCAGTCCAGAAGACCAGGAAAACCTCCTTTACTCCCAGTGGAGGCCGGGGATGGCTTCCTGTATGTGGGACCAAGGTGAGAAGTACAGCAGTGAAACCTCACTTATCATCTCACTGAATTGTCACGGGCCCCTCCAATTTTTTAAAATTACTTTATTTGTAACATAGTAGGGACAACATCGGATATTTTTCTCAAGTGGCAAATGAGGCAAAAGATAACATTTCTCTATGATTCCTAATGAGAACCTCGAAATCATCTGTCTTTTGGAGGATTCAATTTCTTACGACGTCTGTGATACTGTCCATGAGGATACCAACGGTGCTTTGTGGTAAAGAACATTTTGCTAAGTTGTTCTATCATCGGTCCTTGTTGAAGGGGCTGATCTTTCACTTCTAATCTACTTTTCAGCACATGATCATGTGTTTCTTCACTGTTATGTATAGGATCTGGCCGAGGAATAGGTTTCGTATGTTCATATGGAATGTCCACAGAAGGGTGGTAGCGTACTATTGTCCTGCCATCTGATGTCAAAGCAAGCTCGACCTTGCAATTATATCAGACGGTATGGCAAAAGATATTATGCAGAGAAACTGAAACATCTGCTTCCAGGCACATCTACTTTCATCCCTTGACGGGTCCTCACGGTGAAACCGCCATGTTGTCTCCCCGGGAAAGTTCTTTTAATAAGCCCAGTGCTCATGGCAGGCCGTTCTTATTAGCTGCCCTAAACTATTACTCAGTTATAAAGTGACTTTGGGAAATATTTTTGGTTTAGGGTTTAAAGATTATCTTAGGGAACAGTTTCAGAAACTCACTCATCCTTCATGGCTCCAGAAAGTCCAGAGTTCGTGAGACTTTGAAATTCTGCCCTGCATTTTCTCCCTTTTGACTAGAATTATTCTACAGAATTGTTGATCATAATGGTCAGTAATTCTAGCCAGGTACCATCCAGTTCTTCTGATCTCATGACAAAGGGATTCATGGAGCCAGTGGCCACATACCCTCCTGCTCCTGACTCCACGTCCCTGCTGCTCCGCGTGAGTAGAGAACAGCGCTTCCGTGAAGGGTGCTCGCAACCATCGAAGACTAGGCTCTGCCTCACAAGGTAGAACACAAACATGAAACACGTTAGTGAGCCAGTTGGCTGGGGTGTCCCATGAAATGACGACCCTTTAAACCTCCAAACCAAGGCACCAAATAGCATGAGGTGTAGGCTTGTAAATAAGCCACCTCAGCAGCTGTGTGTGTGTGTGTGTGTGTGTGTGTGTGTGTGTGTACACCTCCATTGTATTTCCATCACAAGACTCTTACCAATTCAACTCTTTACAGGCGCACAACTTCCTGACAGCAGTTGGAATAATCAGATGGGTAACCCTCCCCGTAATCAATTCAATTTTTCCATCCGCTCCTGCGCCCAGTAACCACTAATACACCCTGTTTTCTAAACATTTACCTTTCCTTTACGTTTGTGAGACAGTGTCGTGTTTACCACTGTGTGTCTGTGTGTTCGTTCAGCATGTCTGTCAGCGCCACCCATGCATAGCATAAGGGCTGCAGGCTTTTTGGTGTGTCCCTTGGAGTGGAATTGCTGGGTCACGTGCTAGAGAAATTGTCACAAATCCGTGCTGTTTTCCTGAGTGGCTGTACATTTTACATCCCCACCGGCAATGACTGAGAGTTCCACTTTCCCCATTTCCCTGCTAGCATTTGTGTGTGTGTGTGTGTGTGTGTGTGTGTGTGTGTGTGTGTGTGTGTATAACTATATCCTGAGGAGCCCTGCTGGCACAGCGGGGGAAATGTTGGGCTGCCAGCCACTGAAGAGGAAGAGGGGCGGGCTGACTGTGTCTGTAAAGATTTATTCTGAGTTCCCTTGACAGCCGTGGGTTTTAGTTTGGGGTAGCTATCTTACAGCCGCTGCCATCAATTCTGACCCGTATGATCCTGTGGGACACAGGAGGATTGCTCCGTAGGGTTTCCTTCACTAGCAACCTTGAGTTTGAACTTCTGACCTCAACCGCTGTGCCTCTGGAACTCCGGAAAGGGTATTTCACTGTGGCTCTGGCTGGCGTCTCTCTGATGGCTAAGGACAATAAACATCTTTTCTTGTGTTTGGTGGTCCTTTGAACATCCCCTTTGTAGAAACGTCTTTCCAAGGCTTTGCTCATTTTGTGCTTGTGCCGTCTGTCTTTTTTTGCTGATAACATAGCTTGTTCTTTTCTCGCCGCCTTATTCCTGCGAGGGAAGTCTGGGCCATGCTCTGTGGGAGGAGGAGACGGTGGAGACCGGGGCCTGGGCTTGGCTTGGCTGTCAGTACTAGCTCCCACAAGGCAGCTCCAGCTTCTGCACAGGTTGTTGGCCTCACGTGGCGCCAGCCCAGGGTGGGCTGAAATTCGGCCTGCACTTTCCCCTGTAAGCCGCCTGTAGAAGGGCCAGCTTTTCCAGTTTTCCCAGGACACGGTCCTGCTGATCTAGAGATTGGGTAACTGCAGAATTGGCCTTGGGCCTGATACATTCAGACCTGGGGACTGGGGAACAGTCAGATCTGCAATGCAGCCTGTGTGTACTGTGTACGCCGCCCCCCCCCCATTCTCTAATGAAAGAGGAAGTCGAGACTCTCAATTAGAGGGTCATTCTGGTGCTGCAAACAACCCCACACTCAGGTGCTATCCAGAAAGGTGGAGGTCTACATTTACTAGAGGCACCTCAGAAGAAAGGCCTGGTGATCTGTTGGAACCAGCCATTGAGAACTTGTGGAGCACAGGTCTGCTCAGACACCCCGGGGGTCACCGCACCTGGAGTCAGCTCGACAGCAGTTACTTTGGTTTGGGCTCTTGACGATGGGTGAAGGTGGTACAGCAGCAGGTGGAAGTGGGTCTCCTAGAGATTCAAACTGAGGTTTAATAGTGAGCCAGGCAGCCATGGTGGTCTCACTTAAGAGCCCTGGCTGTCAACTGTGCAGCCAGCCTCTCCTTGAGAGAAACATGGCGCTTCTCCTCTGTAAACAGTTACAGTCTGGGAAGCTCACAGCGTCCTCCAGGGCCACTGGGAGTCGGCATCCACTCCATGGCTGTGGCTTTGGGTTTTGGAGAGCAGACACTGAAATGGCCACCTGCTACACTTTTGTCTAAGTGGCAAGTTCTTCTCTGAAGGTCCTGTCCCTTGGCTACTGAGTTCTCTGCTGCAGACACTTAGCTTTCCCAGGATCCTGAGAGACAAGTGCGGGTCCATTGCTACTGTCCTCTGCCCCGCCTGTATGCAGGTAAGGATTGCCTGCCTGGCTGCAGCTTGCGAGGTAAGCAGAGTGGAGGTGTTGCCTGAGGTGGGTCGATACCTCTTAGCAGGATGATGAATTGCTAGTCTAAAGCATTCCATTGCGAGCAGTTAAAAATTACTTGCCTTAAACCCATCAATACCTAGGATGGCACATAGGTAATCAACACATGGTTCTGTGCTGTGTGCAGCACCAATGTCTGATACTCTGACTCCGAGACAGGGAGCCGGGCAGGCCTGATGCCATGCACACTGCCGCCAGTGCTCTCGGGCACCTGCATCTGACACCCCTTTCATGTCCCCCAGTCCCGACCACAGTGCCTATCACAGACATAACCTGAGTGGCAGAGAAAACTAACTTCAGCCTCACAGTCCTGGTTCTCTAGTGCTGCTGGGGGAGCAGTACCACAAGGAGGTGGCTGTGACGAGCAGACAGACACAAAACCTGTTGCCACCGAGGCCTCTCCAGCCCCTGCCACCTCGTGTGCTACCCGGTGGCGCAGCTGCTGCTGCTCCAAGGGTTTCCTTCACTGGACTACGGGCACGGATCTGCAGACCATTCTTCTGCAGCACCGCCGGGAGGGTTTGAAGCTCCAATATCAAAGTTAGCAGCTGAGAGCAAATTGTTTTTCACCTCCTCATAGCTGGGAAGGATGGGAGTCTGGATGCAGGGTGTGGCTCTAAGGGTAAGACTTCCTTTTCTAGTTCAGCTTTAAGTCAGCTGCCAGCAATCCTGGATATGCCTCTTGTCTTCCCCACCTGGGTATAGCTCAGAAGTGATTAGATTTAGAACCCAGCCTACTTGGCGATGGCCCAATGAACAAACAAAAACCACCTCCAAACAAGGTTACATATACGGATAGGGGTTCAGATTCCAACGTGTATTTTGCCACTTAGTAATACTTACCCAGTGTTTGTGGTGTCCTGGATGGGAGGAGGGGCACATACAGCTACGACTCAGTATTGGGCATGCCCAGACAAGCAGACTTTGATCACTGATTCTGGGAACTGATGCCCCATTGAGACTGTGTGGTGGCAAGTGACAGGAAACCTGAGCAGGACAGGGAAGCCTAGGAGCAGGCAGCTTTGGACATAGCGGGCATGGAGCCGCAGGTGAGGGGCTCTCCTGCTGCCTTGCTGTGCAGGCCCACTGCTCCGGCAGGTGGCAGCAGTTTGGCTGTCATCTGCACTCTCAGGCCTCTGAGGAAAGCCAGCCTTCATCATTCTCACTGGGACCCTTCATGGGACTTGGCCAACAGAGCTCCGTGAGCCTGGGTGTAGGGCGCTGTTCCTGGAGAACAGATCAGGTGTGACTGCAGGAAAGGGGTGCATGTGGTGTGTTGGGGAGAGGTAGAGTAACTCAGCGAGCTTTCGCTGTGGGCACCCTTGTTCGCTTGCCACTCTTCCCCCACCATCCCACTCGCCCTCATCGACCCAGTAGTGGGACGCAGCTGGGTTAGTGTCTCAGTAGCCACATCACAAGTAAAGCAAGGTGCTGGTGGCTTTTGGGTCATACTGAGCCCACAGTATATGGCAGCCGTTACCCAAGAAGTTGAGCCCACTTCGGAGCAGGCAGAGACTAACTGAAACTCACTGCCCTAGAGTCCAGGCTGGCTGGCGCACAGAGGGTCTCTGAGACTCTGTCTACTAGAGCAGAAAGCCCAGTCTTTCTCCCGCAGAGCTGCCGGGGGTTCCGTGCCATCAACCATGCCATATTGCCCGGCCCCAGGGCTCCGCACAGGCCCGCAGAGGGACGGCAGGAGCGTGCAGTGTTGAGTGCCGAGGAGGAGCTGAGCACGGTGGGATTAAAGTTGGTTTTGTGGCATTTAGGTATTCACAATATCGTGAACTACCACTTTTTTCTTGTTTCAAACCTCATCGCTGCACAAAGAAGACCCAGCCCCGGCCCGCAATTTCTCCTCATTCCCTCCTCCCCTCCGCAAACCCCAGTCTGCTTTCTGTCTTTGTGGACTGATGGAGTCCCCTTTTTTCATATCAATGGGATCGTGAGATCTTTGTTATTTTGTGCCTGGTGGGAGCAGCAGGACTTCATTCCTTTTTGAAACTTTTTAACTTCCTGGACATTTTGTTTCATGTGATTGATGGTCACCCCACAAGGTAACACCACTCCTCCCGCTTCCCCTGAATTTCTTTTGTCCGTTCCTCATTCTGTCCCAGACCTTCCGAACTTTGTCCCGGGGCCACTGCTTTCTCTTTTATTTCAAATGCTTCATGAATCTAAGGTTTGCACACCTCACTAATTCACCGTAGAAACCTGCCTGTCGTCTGACTGAGAACTGAGCACCTGGGAGGGAATTCGGTCTCTTATCCGAGCATTAAGCTGCGTCTCTTTTATGGTTTTGAATCTTGTTCTGTACTTTGGTCCACTCTGTCCAAGACCTTCTGATGTGATCCCTGTGGCCGTGGTACCTGGATACCATCTAGTTCTGGTCTCAGGGCTGTGGAAACAATGGTCCACTGGACTTGTTGTTTCCAGGCGTCTTCGTTCCTCTGGATGAGGAGAGAACAGTTGTTACTTCTTAGATAGCTGCTCTGGATCTTAGAAGACTCTAGGCTGTTGTGGGGAGGAGATGAGCCAGTCAGGGTGCTGGGTAGCAACTAGGAAACTTATAACTTTCCTCTACTTCTTAGATACTTCCTCCCCCCACTATCATGAT
Source organism: Tenrec ecaudatus (assembly GCF_050624435.1). Taxonomy (NCBI): domain Eukaryota; kingdom Metazoa; phylum Chordata; class Mammalia; order Afrosoricida; family Tenrecidae; genus Tenrec; species Tenrec ecaudatus. The sequence continues at coordinate 5,894,086 of NC_134538.1, forward strand.
CCCAATTCTACCTTACAAATCTGGCTAGACCAGAGGATGTACATAGGCACAGATAGCAACCGGAAACACAGGGAATTCAGGACAGATGACTCCTGCAGGACCAGTGGTGAGAGTGGCGATGCCTGGAGGGTGGAGAGAATGTGGGGTAGAAAGGGGAACTGATTACAAGAATCTACGTATAGCCTCCTCCCTGGGGATGGACATCAGAGAAGAGGGCAGGGGGAGCCATTGGACAGCATAACATATGACAAAATAATAATAATTTATGAATGATGAAGGGTTCATGAGGTAGGGGGAGTGGGGAGGGAGGGGGAAAACAAGCAGCTGATATTAAGGGCTCAAGTGGAAGGCAAATGTTTTGAGAATGATGATGGCAACAAATGTACATATGTGCTTGACACAATGGATCTATGTGTGAATAGTGATAAGAATTGTATGAGCCCCCAATAAAATGATTTTAAAAAAAGAGGAAGACTCTAGGCTGAACTCCAAAGTAGGATATAGAACATTGTCTTTCTGAATTGTTACGCTAATTGGCCTGGTGGCGGTCCCCCTCATGAGACCAGGCTTGAGCTCCCAGACCCAGGGACTCCCTCTGCAGGGTGTTTGCTTATGTCCGAGAAGTTTTCATGCCTTTGCCCCTGAATGCTTCACTTGGCTCATGGGCGTATTCGCAGCAAGACAACCTCTATTAGACCGATCCGTGTTTGCATATGTAGGTTAATACAGACGCGGAACATCTATGTATTTGCTCCGCTCTCACTCGCACTGCCCTCGGCCTGCCTGTCTGCCCACGCACAGACCGGAGATGGCCTGAGGTTGTGTGCCCGGCAGGCAGTCTTCGCCTGTGGCCTTGTGCTCTGTCTCTCTGACTCTTCAGCTGCTGCCACCATTTTGTTGTTGTTTTTGAAGTGAGGTTATGCCACTCCAGTCTTTAAGATTCAAACAAACCTTTATTGTGTATCAGGTGCAGGTTTCCAGCGCAGATTGTCAGGTTCGAGCGAACAGCTCATCATCGGGAAGAGACCTCATCCTCCCGCTGTCTTGCCCTGCCTCCATTCTTTTTCCTTCCTCTATGAATTGCCTTCCTTCGCCCGCTAGCCAGGGTCTGCCCTCCCTTCCTCCCCGCCTTGGGGAGCCATTAAGCAAGGTTTCCTGAGCGGGAAGACCTTCTCTGGGCTCCTGGCAAGAAAGGTCTCCCCCAACAGTTGTCGAATGTCCTCCGGGTTCCCCCAGAGGATGAGATTCAGAGAGTCATTGTGATTGTGGCCATTGCATTGTGTTCCCTTGTGGACGGGAACCTGGCTTGTTTATCCGTTCTTCCGCTGATGGGGATTGGGTGGTCTCCATCTGGCTGCTGTGAACAGGCTGTGGTTAGCTTCCTTCCTGCCGGCTGTGGTACGAGCAGACCCATTGATGGGCTTTGGGACGGCTTCTTCTTTGTGATTACTGTGCCGAGTGGCCACTGGTGTGCTGTGTTTGGTCGGGCACCTGCCTTCCTCTCGGTGTGTCTCTAGGGGGGAGATGGCCGGGTCAGTTCTGTGTATGACTGATGCTTTTACGAGGACCTCCTGGCCTCTGTGTAGAGGGCAAGAGCTCAAGTGGGTCACTAGTGAGGGACTGTGTGCATTTGTGCAGATGAGGGATGGATAGTAGTAGAAGGGATCAGATTTAGGATTCATTCAGGAGGTGGGGGCACCCGGACTTGTCCCCCCGACCCCATGGATTGGGCCAGGGCTCAGAACTCTCTTTTGGACATATTTGAGCTGTGGTAACTTAGATAGCCTCAGTGGCACAAACAGTCAAGCACTCAGCTACTGACTAAAAAATTAAAAGTTCAGGTGCACCCAGGGGCACCTTGGAAGAAAGTGCTGGCGGTCACAGCTTTGGAAGTGTTTGGACCATAGCTCTGGGCTGCCTTAGATGTCCAGGTACTTAAACTAGAAGTGAGGCATGTGGGGGTCAGGTGCCAGGAGGGTAGAGCCCAGGCCTCCCAGCCTTACAGCCCGGCTACTTCCTGGACTAGGAGCTGGTGGTTCAGTGCAACCCAGGAGCCCAATAACGTGAGTGGAGAATTGCAACTCTGCCTGTTCCCAGCCTGTGGCCTGGGTCACAGCGTGTCATTAAAGACTCTGGCCTGAGAATCCTCGGGCACAGATCCCTCTTACTTGTGATGTGGCTGAAACAAGGAGCCCTTAGCTCAGGGTCTGGAGTGAGTCATGAGTGTCATAGGGCCAGCCTCCCACCTACACAGGAGGCAAAAAATGGGTGTCGGGTGCAGCTGCTGGGAGGGCGGGGGACCTGTTCCAAGTGGCTGTCGAGCCTCTGGCTCTTTGGCTGCGTGGACTAGCACACTCGATCCTGATTTAACTATCTCCTAGTTGCTCTCTGTGGTCCAAGGAAAGGCTGCTGTCCCTTGTTCCCAGGGCCAGCGTGGCCACCCTGTGTGTTTGTGGCCCATTCTGTGCTTGTGCAGCTCTGTGCCTCGCTTTGCCCCTTGCCTTACCAGTTGCCTGAGTGCTGCTGGACTTTTTAGGGTTTTTCAGTCTCTGAGGTTTTGGAAGTTTATCACCAGGCCTTTCTTCCGAGACACATGTTTTCAGTTAGCAGTCAAGTGCTTCACTATTTGCACTGCCCGGGAACACCTGTCCCACCTTTGCTGTCATTCGGTGCCATCAAATCGGTTCCGCTCCGTAGTGACCCCAGGTGCAGCAGAACAGAACCCTGCCCAGTCCACCATCCTCACAGTTGTTCTTCTGTTTGAGCCCATGTCGCAGCCACTGTGTCGTCCAGCTTGTCAAAGACCTTCCCCCTTTATGCTGCCCCTCTACCCTCCTGGAAGCACTGGCTTCTCCCGACGACATGTCCAAAGTATGTGAGGCAGAGTCCCACCGGCCTTGCCTCCTAGGGACATTCTGGCTGTATGTCTTCCAAGACACAGCTGTGTGTTCTTGTGGCAGTCATGGTGCGTTCAGTATTCTTCGCCAGCACCATAATTCACACGCACCGATTCTCCTCAGTCTTATTTCATGTCCCACCTTCAAATGCACGAGGCCAGGCTTACCTTAGTCACACCTGGAACCCCTCCAAGGGACGTCTCTCCCTCCGCACCTTGGCAGAGAGCCTGCTGGTAAACTCCTACAGTGCAGACCCAGCTCAGCCCTTACCATGTGGCTTCTAGGGCCAGCTGCCCTGCAAGCTTGGACTCAGGACATTTGGAGGGGAGGAGGCATGTCACTCAAGGGAAAGACCCGGTCCAGAATCCTCGCCCCCAACCCCCAGCAGGTCTGGAATGTATGCTCTCACGTGGTTGGCAGTGGGGGTACCAGCCCTGTGGGGACCCACTGAACCCCTGCCTGGAGCAGGAAGTGGTGAAGGTGCTGGCCACAGGACTTGGGGGCCTCGGTGATGGCTGGACTCTAACCCAGCTTCCCTGCCTGTCAAAAGACTCCGAGGAGGTTGGGGCATTCGCGTGGGGAGTTATTGCTCAGGGATTGAAGCCCGCAGGTGAGGGGGCACATGAGGGAGGGGCTCAGGCACCTGGAGAGGAGCTGCTGGGTGCCAAGGCAAGGATTGCGGCCCGCCTCGGTGTTCAGTGCATTACCTGGCTCCTGGGGCGAGGGCCTGGGCCTAGGCCTAGAATCCCGGCAACCCATTGCACCTCAGGGTCCATGGGGCAAGACCGCAGAGTAAGCAACCCAGCGATTAGGGGTGGGAGCAGCCGGAAGGAAAGTTTAGCAATTACAGGAGGATTTGCAGAGAGGTGTGACAGCTGGATCGGTAATTCAGATTGGGCATAGGGGTCTGGACCAAGGTGTCAGCGGGCCTGCCATGGATGCCATGGGCACACCTTGCCTGACTCCCTGTCCCAGGCCCGGCTAGCAGGAGGTGCTTGGTCAGTAATTACATTTCCCAGGACGTCTGAGCAGGACAGAGTTCATTTTCCAGAAGAGAAAACTGAGGTACAGACAAGCAGGAGTGGTGACCTCTGTGGGATCCTGAGCTCTCACCTGTTGCCTTCCCCACTGATGCCAGTACCTGCTGAGGGGCCGGGGCCCCATGGTCAGCCTCCTTCAGAACCAGGGCCCACTGCCCAGGGTACACTGGGGCAACAGTGTCCTTCTGGCCGACTAATAGGTCCACAGCCCTCCACTGCCTAGGTCGCAAGGCCACGCAACATATATCGGCTTCTTTGGTTCCTCTCCAGTGGAGGGAGGGGTGTGCCGAGGGCCGGGCAGGCAGATGCTCATTTAAAATTTCACTGAAGCATGAAATCACTTCCTTCCCCTACTGGATTATTTAAGCGGAAAATTGCAGGGGGGAAGGTTGGGGGGGAGGGAGAGGTGCTAAGTGGTTGAAAAATTGGAAAATGATAATGTTTTAGCCTGGTCACTAGCTAGACAAGCTTTAAGAAGGGTGATTCTGCTGGCCTGTGGGCAGAGCCGGGTTTCCACTGCAGGCAGGCAGCAAACCTTTTACCAAAGGTTCTGGGAAGCCCCCACCTTGCAGCCAGGATGCTCCTGTGTCTCCGGGTTGAGCTTGGTGCAGTGCTGAGCACCCTTGGGCCAGCAGAGCAGACAGGGAGGTGCGGGCTGCTCGGCTTGAGGCCAGTCTAGATTGTCTGGCCTCCCACATTTCTGGCCGTGGTTCCCGGGCCTTTGTCTTGCCTTCCTGTTAGGACTTGAGAGTAGGCCAAGGTGACTGGGGGCCAAGCCACTGGCCAGCAGGTCAGCTGGGCTGTGCAGGGCCTCTCCAGACCCCAGGGTTCAGAGGACTTGAGCACTTGGCCATGGTGGCCCATCTTGAGGCAGGGCCCATTGGAAGCAGAGGGGCATGTAAGCCCCTTCTGGGCATCCTAGCTTCTCGGGCCACAGAAGGCAGATCTCCAGGGACCAGTGGAGTGTCAGGACTGGGCAGCAGAGCTGGCCACTGATTGTGGAACTGCCTGCAGCACTCTGTCCGGGTCATGCTGAGCCCAGGTGTCCCGGCCACAGCATGGGTGAGCAGCAAGCACACACTTGGCACGGCCCTGTACAGGTACGCTGGCCATTTGCAGCCCACGGGAGCCCAGCGCAGCGGGGCCTGTCGACAGACCGGAGGTTTGGTTCCACACTGATCGGAACAAGGCCTGAAGGGCAGGGAGCAGCACAGATCCCAGTGCCGTCCTCAGAGGAGGTCGAGGGAGCAGACCTGGGGTTGGAGAACCGCCAGTGTAGTTGGGTGGGGTGAGGGGTGGGGGTGAGAGCGGGCAGGCCGCCTGGGGCCGGGCTCAAGCGTGAGCAGCCCTGAGAATGGCCACGCTCACCTCGGGCTTTGCTTCCTTCCCTCTGCAGATTGGCTTACGATGTCGGTCAGTGTCCACGAGACCCGCAAGTCGCGGGGCAGCACGGGCTCCATGAACATCACGCTCTTCCACAAGGCCTCGCACCCCGACTGTGTGCTGGCCCACCTCAACACGCTGCGCAAGCACCGCATGTTCACCGATGTCACGCTCTGGGCCGGCGACCGCGCCTTCCCCTGCCACCGAGCGGTGCTGGCCGCCTCCAGCCGCTACTTCGAGGCCATGTTCAGCCACGGCCTGCGGGAGAGCCGGGACGACACGGTCAACTTCCAGGACAACCTGCACCCCGAGGTGCTGGAGCTGCTGCTGGACTTTGCCTACTCCTCACGCATCGCCATCAACGAGGAGAACGCCGAGTCGCTGCTGGAGGCCGGCGACATGCTGCAGTTCCACGACGTGCGGGACGCCGCCGCCGAGTTCCTGGAGAAGAATCTGCTGCCCTCCAACTGCCTGGGCATGATGCTGCTGTCCGACGCCCACCAGTGCCGCCGGCTCTACGAGTTCTCCTGGCGCATGTGTCTGGTGCACTTCGCCACCGTGCGCCAGAGCGAGGACTTCAACAGCCTGTCCAAGGACACCCTGCTGGACCTCACGTCCAGCGACGAGCTGGAGGTGGAGGACGAGCAGGTGGTCTTTGAGGCCGTCCTGCAGTGGGTGAGGCACGACCCGGAGCGGCGGAAGACGCACTTGCCCGAGCTGCTGCGCAGCGTGCGGCTGGCCCTGCTGCCGTCCGACTGCCTCAGGGAGGCCCTTCTGGGCGAGGACCTCATCCTGGCCGACGAGCGCACCAGGCTCCTCCTGGACGAGGCCCTGGGCTGCAAGGCCAAGATCCTGCAGAACGATGGCGTGGTCACCAGCCCCTGCGCCCGGCCGCGCAAGGCGGGCCACACGCTCCTCATCCTCGGGGGCCAGACCTTCATGTGCGACAAGATCTACCAGGTGGACCACAAGGCCAAGGAGATCATCCCCAAGGCAGACCTGCCCAGCCCTCGCAAGGAGTTCAGTGCCTCCGCCATCGGCTGCAAGGTCTATGTCACGGGCGGCCGGGGCTCGGAGAACGGGGTCTCCAAGGACGTGTGGGTGTACGACACGGTCCACGAGGAGTGGTCCAAGGCGGCGCCCATGCTCATCGCCCGCTTCGGCCACGGCTCGGCCGAGCTGGAAAACTGCCTGTACGTGGTCGGCGGGCACACGTCGCTGGCCGGCGTCTTCCCGGCCTCCCCGTCCGTGTCCCTGAAGCAGGCGGAGAGGTATGACCCCGCGGCCAACAAGTGGACGATGGTGGCGCCGCTGCGGGACGGCGTCAGCAACGCCGCGGTGGTGAGCGCCAAGCTGAAGCTCTTCGTGTTCGGGGGCACCAGCATCCACCGGGACATGGTCTCCAAAGTGCAGTGCTACGACCCCGCCGAGAACCGGTGGAGCATCAAGGCCGAGTGCCCACAGCCCTGGCGCTACACGGCCGCGGCCGTCCTGGGCAGCCAGATCTTCATCATGGGGGGTGACACAGAGTTCACGGCCGCCTCGGCTTACCGCTTCGACTGCGAGACCACCCAGTGGACGCGCATCGGGGACATGACCGCCAAGCGCATGTCCTGCCACGCCCTAGCCTCGGGCAACAAGCTTTACGTGGTGGGGGGCTACTTTGGGACGCAGCGGTGCAAGACCTTAGACTGCTATGACCCCACCTCAGACACGTGGGACTGCATCACCACCGTGCCCTACTCGCTCATCCCCACGGCCTTCGTCAGCACCTGGAAGCACCTGCCCGCCTGAGGGCACCTGCAGAGCCACCCAGGTAAGGCCTCCCGGGGCTGCACAGGGCAGGGCGCCTGCTTCCCCGCCCCCGTAAGCGGGGCACGGTGGCAGTGGCTAGTGTGTGAGACCAGGTCCTGGCGCTGCCTGCTTAGCTGGCAGGGACCTTGGGCACCCTACTGTCGAATGGGGAAAGCCCTCAGACCAGCCAGGCCTGGTCCCGTGAGTCGGCACCGACTCATGGCCACCCTGCACGTGTCAGAGAGGAGCTCAGCTCCCCTGACTCTCGACAGCTGAATGTTTCAGCCTTTGGATGACCAGGTCTTTCCTTGGGGGCGCTTCTAGACAGCTCGAATTGCCAGGCTTTCTGTCAGCAGTCCAACACTTCCCCTTTGCGCCAAGCAGTGGTCCCAAAACCGGCTGGACATCAGAATCCCCTGCTGGTCCCAAGGCCCAGGCGATCCCCAGACCAGTTAAGGCAAGAGGGTGGGGACTAGACGCTGTCTGGCTGAAGCTCCCCTGCACACCTGTCCGGATGGGGTGTGGGCTGGGCAGTGACTGACTCTGACGGTGCCACACTGACAGCATGTGGCCACCCTCGGAGGAGGTGCTGCTTGCACCCCTTCCCAGGGTGGGACAAGTGGGCACTCGCAGCCCAGGCCGGACTGCAGAGCCACGACGGATCCATCTGCCTGTGTCCCTGCAGCCACACATTTGGCTTGTGTTTGCCACCCTGACCCTGGGCTAGGTGTAACCATGCACAGGACAAGGAGCCCTACAGGGCAGGTAGGGTGGGTGCCCAGCGACTCCGCAACCCCTCTGCAGTGAGGAGGGGCCCTTGTTTCCCAGGAACTGAAAGTGACCCTCCAAGAGGCAGGGGGACGGGTCTATGATTCCAGAACGAGGCTGGCCCTGCTGAGGACAAACCAGAGGGCAGAGAGCGTGTCTCTCTCTCTCTCTCTCTCTCTCTCTCTCTCTCTCTTTCTCTCTCTCGCTCTCTCTCTCTCACACACACACACACACGCACCCCACTATCACCACCATGGGGCAGACAAGCATTATTGTCTGGTGGAGGGGAGGGACAGGAGGCAGTGGGGACCCAGCACCGAGATTTCAGTGTGTCCTGTCCGGAATCCCAGGGGGACTGACGGCTGAGACCAAGCTCTTGCTCACTAGAGGCTCAGGGCAGGGAAAGGTGCCTTTACAAGTCCAGACGCATGTGGGACCTTGCCGATGGCTAGAGGTGGCTGCGAGGACTCAGCAGCCTTCTAGAGCCTGGCAGATGAAAGGGCGGCAGAGGGTAAGGGCTCACCTGTTTACTGTTTTAAAGGGCGGCAGTGGGAGGATGGTGTTCTGAAGCTGCTTGGTTCTAGCTTAAGGCCTCCTAGTTGCCGTGTTACCAGAATGGACCTCAGGAGCAAGGATGCCTCCTAGATGCCGGTGGGCCAATCCCTGGGGAAGGACACCAAGCTGGGTAAGGGCCAGTGAGGAGGGGAAGAAGGAAAGCTCTCCGTGACACGGGCTGACAGTGGCTGCAAAACTCACGTGCAGAGGAGAGCCTACAGCCCGGCCCGGCACCACTCTGTGAAAGGTGCTGTGGGTCAGAGCCCCGTGCCAACTTAGATGGAAGTGCTCGCCTCTCTAAGTGGCACAGAGCTACCAAGACAAGGCCTTGTAGTCGTTCCCAGGGCAAGTAAGACCAGAGCCACAGAAGCAGTCACACTGTCCTTGCTAACATTTGGGGAGACTGTCGCATCTTGGATTGCTCTCTGCCCAGCTGTCCGCTTCCTCTTGGAGCCACTGTGAGACCGTCCTCGGGCAGCTTGGTGGGCACGGCATCTCCTGGCCTCCCCGGGCAGAGAAGGGGGTGCCTCTGCCCTAGGTGTCGGGCTGCCTGAGGCACGGCGCTTGCAGAGGGAGTGCGGAAGCAGCCACCGAGATTCTAGGTGGCCAGGTCTGAGTGCCACCAACTCCTTTGGGAGAATGAATTCCCATGTCCCTGACCAGGCCCCTTCCTAACCCCTGTATTTCTGTATTCCAGACCAGTTTTTTTGGTATTGTTTTTAAAAAACAAAAAAAACTGTATCTGACCTAAAATTTCTACATATTTGACCCATTTAAAGTATTTTTAGTAAACAACTCTTAATTATTCACAAGACTGCAGCAATCGCCAACTTCAGTTTTGAGGGAAACCCCAGGATGCCCTGTCTGTGAGAAGAATCCAGGAGTAACTCTTCTTGCGTGTGGGCTCAGCAACGGCTCGCAGCCCTAACATCCGCTGCACATGCAACAGAAGACAAACCGAGATTGGAGTTCGTCAGAACAAAAGATGTTTTCCATGATCCTAAAGTGTGAAAACAAAGTGGAGAAAGTATTTGCAGCTCATTGATCTGTTACGACTTTAATACCCAGAATATATAAAGGACACTTGCAGGTCATCCACACAGACACCCTGATGTAAACCGAGCCAAGGGCATGAGTAGACGTTGGTGCTCAGGAGGAGACAAATGGGCAACCAGTGCACACGTAAAACGGTGCTTTCTGTCGCCCAGGAAGCACGGTTCAAATCCACAGCCAGGTGCCAGGTCACACCAGCAGGTGACTGCTGTCCAGAAAACAAAGGAACAGGGTTGGCGGACAGCTAGGACCCCTCTCCTGTCATTGGTCGGGATATGAGGGCTTTCAAAACTGCTGGTGCTTCCCAGGGAAGCTCGGCATTCAACTGCCAGGGTGCTGTTGCCCTGGAGCTGGGAGCAACCCTGGGGGGACAGACGGCGATGGCCAGACCAGGGCGGATTAAGCTGCCAGCTTCTTATGGTCCAGGGCTTGTCTGTCTGCACCACGCAGGGACTCCGCCATGCCAGAGGCTGTACCTCCTTTCACTCCTGGGACAGACCCGGGACAGACCATTCCAGGGACAAGGGAGGAGGTTTCCAGGAAGGAAGGGGGCCGTCTCTGGGGGAGGATGACAAGGTGCTGGAGCCAGGTCGTGCTGATGGCTGCACACATTGATGTAAGGAATGTCACTGGTCAATGGCACAAAGAAAATGGTCCCAATAGCAGATTTTGTGTAAAGCATGCATTCACCACGTTTTCGAAAGGGAGGGAAGGAAGATGAAACCCCAGCCTTTAGCTCTCCGTGGATGCTGAGGGATGCAGTGATTGGCCCCTCACTTGGTGTCCCGAGAATCCTCCCCGCCCCAGCGTCCAGCGCCGTGTCTCTGCCCAGTCACACCCCCAGCATGACACCGCGCTGCTGCTGTGGGTCGGACTTTTTAAAGGGATTGCTCCAGCACACCTGCACTAGGTGACAACACACGGTGCCCCGGCCTTCGCCTGTGACAACACTGAAGGTCAGAGAGAGCCGTCGCCTGCACTCACAAAGAGCCCACCTGGGGCGCGAGCTTCCGGAGACCAGGGCTGCCTGCCCCGGTAGCACCGCTGCTGGCCTCTGTCCATACCACGCCATCTGTCCTTCCTAACAATGTGGGGATCATGCCTCTGACTGTCTCCCCCTCAGTCACTACCTCCACACTCTGGCCCCACTGTACTTGCTCCCTGGACTTCTGGTCCCTCTCAAGCGAACTCATGCCTGTCCTTCAGGTTAATATTACTTCTTCAGGGAATTCTCCCTAGACCTTCCCTCCACACCCTCCACCAGTACACAGCTCCTGCTTCTGTCTGCCCACTCTGACGTCCACAGCACACTGGCATGGTGAAGCCCCACAAATAAGCCATCATGCAAAAATAGCGTAGGCGGACTGCAATGATGGGGGGCGACCCCATCCCATCCCGAAGTAGAAAATGACTGCATCACGACACAGCTGCCGAATTACAGCACTGAAATTGCCGAGCCTCTGAGACTCGTGGCCTGGCCACAGTGTCATGACCGCCACCGTCACAGCGTCACCCTCAGCTGGCACCTCAGCGCTCACTCCTGCCAGACAGGCATCGTTTATGCACAGAACAGTAGATTGTGTAACGCTCTCTGGAGACGGAAGTAGTCGGCGAGTGGGCATAGGGGCATTCTTTCAGTTCGCGTTGCTTCTCTGGGTGTTTTACTGTGTGCATTGGTGCAAGCTGCAGTTCCCCACCCCCTGGAGAGGGGGGCAGCGCCTGTGCTGCCAGATGGTGGGCTTTCAGGGCACGTGGGGTGAGTGGACGGAAGACGAGGTGCCCATGGCGTTGGTGAGAAGAGCACAGCCCAGGGAGACGGCGGACTGATACCTGGACCCCGTTCATGGTGGAGGCCAGCATGGGATTCTCCCACTGGCTCTGGCCTGCGGCCACCTTACATTTCATTCTATCCCCTACTAGGACAGAACAGTGTGAGCACTCATGTCTTTGCTTGCTCCCCAGGCTCAGCGAGTTTCTCCCCAGCCCACACAGCAGCCCTGACTGCGGAGTGGCCTTGACCTTGTCTGCAGAACAGGAAGTTCAGCTTGGCCCTGCTTCGAGCTCCAAGCGTCCTGGAGTCACCTACCAGCTCGGGGCAATGCTGTGGACCTGCAAAGAGGTGCCATCTCCACCCCCGGGAGCCCGCCACGACCTCTTTGGGTGTGTTGGCTTGCTGGGAGGTGGGCTGACTCGGAGACTCCCTTAGGGAGAAGAAAAGCCACCCTCTGTAAACCTGTGGAGACCTCTTTGTCAGCACATCCTGCCTTGGGGTCTGCTGGCCACGCCCAGTGCAGGACGCCCTGGTGGACCGCGCTCCAAGCTCTTGGTTGCAGGACTGCCCTGGTGGGTGGCCATATCACCCACGCCGGGTGCCCCAGACCATCAGAGCTTGCCTGCCCTCAGAAAGCACAAGTAGATGGTGCCACAGTATGTCCACGAGCCAGGGGACAGCCACAGACCTACAGCCTTGGCCTCCAGCAGGCACTGGTCTGGCCATTTGCTCCAAGATTTAAACAGTGAGGTTGTCCCCAAGGGGATTGCCAGCCCTTTGTTCATTGTTTCACCTCCGGGCTTACTGGGTCCCTTCCCTTGAGCAGATCACCAGCATCTGGGTTCCTGAGTAGCCACATGGGTCCTGGAGGGGCCAGCCTGACACCCACTCTTAGGGTCCTGCATCCTTTAGGAGGAAAGGGGTTGACGAGCTCTGGTGCCCAAACCCGCGCCCCTCTGGTCTGCTGCCCTGTGTGAGTGCCCGAAGCTGGGTGAGGATCTGGCCACCCACGGCACTGCCCCATGTAAAGAATTTCTGGGAGGAGGGCGGCACCTTACCACCCCTTTACTTCCAGAATTCCCTCCCACCCCACCCCCATGATTGCCCCTCCTTTGGCCAGGTGCCCGGTCTGTTGACTTCCAGGGAGTCGGACTAGGGCGCAGGGGTGCTACCTGGGTAGTGCTGGGCCTTGGCCCACAAGGCAAGTGGCTTGGTGGGGAAGAGCCGGGGGCAACCTGCCCTCCGGGAGCGCCCATGCACTGACTGGCCATGTCTAGTCCAGCTTCCTGGTCCTCCGCTTGAACTCTGCCTCCCGGGAGTCACTTGTCTCCTGTCCTGGGAGGCTGTCAGGAAACCCCGCTGAAACTCCCCGGCTCCCATCAGCACACCGGCACACAGCACAGAGCATCATGTGGCTGTGCTCCCTGACCTTTGTGTTGTTCAACCAGTTCTGATCTGATTTTAAGAGCCAAACCCACTGCGGTGGAGTCAATTCCAACTCATGGCGACCCTACAGGCGAGACTGGCAGGTGACAGGGCGCTGCGGAGCCGCTGCTGGCGGCACACAGCTGCCCTTCCAGGAGTCACCCAGCACCTAACCCTGTGCGCCACAAGGACCCCTGATGGAATAAAAGAAGGTTAAGAAAATCACTTTTCTCCTTTCCAGTACCTGGACTAGTTGGGGAAGTGGGCTTGTTTCTCCCCCACCAGCCTACCCACTCACCCCATCTCACCGACCAGCCAACTGAAGACAAAGCTCCCTCCTCAACTCCATTGGTGCTACGAACAGCTGCAGGACCACTTGAAGTGACGGCACGTTTGCAGAGCCCTGTATGCCTCCCTTTCCCAACAGTTCTGTTGAGAAACCTTTGCGCTGTTAGAACATGTCGTCCACTCATGCCAGGCGCGTGCCCGGCTGAGCGCGCCCGTGGGCCCTCGTGTGAAAGCACACGGCGCCAGAAGGCAGCCATTGGCTGTCCGCACACTGGGCTTCAGGGACAGCCGTTCCAGCGGGCTTTCCTTTTTTCAAGCTCTTGAACTTTCCCCTGACTAAGGGGTTTAATCTTTTATACCAGAGGACACCGGCCGTGATGATGTACTGTGTACACCGTGTATAAGCCGAGTTTTTCAGCACATTTGTAATGCAGTTTTTATGGTAAAATTAGGTGCCTCGGCTGATATTTGGGGTGGCTTATACTCAAGTATATACGCTGCTTTCCTCAGCACACACTGCCCACCCATTCGCTCATGTGCCAGGGAGAGTGGGCAGCTGTGCATGGAGTGAGTGGTCTCCCACTAGTACAGCCCCCTTCAGCAACCAGGAGCCCGAGGAGATCATTCGAGCAATACTGGGGGGGCAGGGGGGGTGTCTCACTACAAGGCCACACGTCATCACTAAAAAGTACCCCGTGAGCCAGGCCGACGCAGTGGGGCAGTCTTGTGCATGTGGGACCTTGGATTTGGATCAGTCTCGTCACTTCTCTGGACCTCAGTTCCCTCGTTGCTAATACGGCCTTCCTGTTGGCAGGGCTAGCCGAAGGCACTGGGCCGGTTTCACCGGACTCAAGCGCCGGTGGCCAGTAGTGGAGCTGGGCTCTGAAGCCAGGGGCTGGAGGTACACAGCGGCATCGTGGGTTGGTGTTGCACTGCCTTCTGCAGGGTTGGCACAGAGACCCGCAGCCACTCAGGGAAGGGACGCTTTCAGTCCTATGGGACTCTCGTGGGACAATGCTACTCTGTTCTACAGCAGCGCTCGCTTCTCAACCTGTGGGTCAGGACCCTTTGAGAGTCGCAGGACCCTTTCACAGGGCTTGCCCGATTCGTAACAGTAGCAAAGGTATAAGTGTGAAGTAGCAACGAAAATAATTTATGGTTGGGGGGGTCACCACAACATGAGGAACTGTATGGAAGGGCCGCAGCATTAGGAAGGTTGAGAACCACTGCTCTACAAGGTCCCTATGGGTCAGAATCCACTTGGTGGTAGTGTATCGGATTAAATTGTGTCTCCCAAAAAGGGAGTGTAAGATCCTAGGTCCCCATACCAGTGGGGCAATCTATTTTGGGAATGGGACTTTTGTTATGCTAATGAGACCACCTTCCTGTGTATTTTAAACCAATCCTGGGAAAGCAAGCTCAGAGGCCAAGCAGAACCCACGTCTTTTCCCCAGAGCCCGCACTCACCTCCTGAATGTTGAGGAAATAAAGTCGTTAAAGTCACTCACATGTGGTGTGTCTGTTATTCAACATCCGGGAGCCTTCCCCGGGGGTGACGTGGTCGGGTTTCCCCGGGGATGATCCTGTGCTCCAACAGCCCCTCTGCCTGCACCAACTGGAGAGGGTGAGCCCCCCCGGACCAGGCAGCCATCCCTTGCTCAACAGCCAAGGGTGGCAATCATAACAAGAAAAGGGGGAGCCTTTTGGAAGCAATTGTCTTTGACAGTGCAGCTTGCAAAGGGTCCCCACTGGGTGAGCTTCCCAGTTAAGAGACTTCCAGGCTCCTATGGCAGCCCAGGTCCAGGTCCAGCCCCAGTGGCTTCTCCCCACTGCTCGACTCCTTCAGGGACTTTTCTTGGAGGCCTGTGGACTCCTGATTCTTTACTGTTTCTGGTGGGGAGGAGGGGCAGGTAGGGCAGTTCCTGTGCCAGGGGGACCCAGCCCACCTGTTTGCAGCCCACAGCACCACCTCAGTTCAAGACCTGCCCAAGCATCTCTGGGTGAGCTGCCCTCCCTGCCAGTGCCCTGGTGGAGGCCTCCAGCTTTGGGTGATGGCTCTGCCCTCAGACCACAGGTACCAATTCAGGGGTCAGAGTCCCTCAAAACCAAACTCACTGCCATGGAGTAAGTGCTGACTCCGAATGAGCCCCTGTGGGTTTTTGACGTCGAACCTCCACCATGTGGGTTGCAGCCCAATGCCATTGAACGGTGGGTGGGTGGGTGGGTGCGTTCAGGGCACTCAGCTGCTAACGGAAAGGTTGGTTGGTCGAGTGCTCCCAGAGGGGCCTTGGTAGAGAGACCTGACAATATTCTTCCCTAAACTCAGAAATTGGAAGCCTACGGAGCACAGAGCTGCACTGACCCCTACGGAGTCTGCAGGTTTATGCCCTTGAATGGGGGTAAGTCAACACACCAGAAACCCACCTTTCCTTTTCTAACCTCTAATTAATACTTGCCATTTTCTTCTGTGAAGGCACGCAGTAAGACACTGGTGGCAGCAGTCTGTGGCTTGTTTTTCCCTTCCCTCACGAACCCTTGATAATTTATAAATTATTATTTTGTCATGTCTTCCAGGGGTCCTCAGACTTTTAACAAGGGGCCAGTTCACTGTCCCTCAGACCCATTGGAGGGCCGGACTATAGTTTTAAAAAAGTGATGAACAGATTCTTATGCGCACTGCACATATCTTACTTTGAAGTAAAAAACAAAACGTAAAAACACCTGGTTGGCCAGATGAATGTCCTCGGCGGGCCGCTTGTGGTCTGCAGGCCCTAGTTTGAGAACGCCTGTCTTACCCTGACCAACGGCTCCCTTCACCCACTTTTCTGATGTTTGTTTTCTTTTGTTGCACTGTTTTGCTGTCTTGTTTTGTGCATATTATTATCTCTGCAGGTCTGTCTAGATAAGATAGGCGGGATAAACAATCTGGAGGGGAAAACAATGGGACCAACGGTTCCGGGGGTACATGGGAGAGGGACAGGAGGGGGAAAGGAAGTGGTGTTAACAAATCCAGAGACAAGGGAACAAGTGAGCCAAAATCAGTGGCGAGGAGGGTGTAAGAGATCTGGAAGGGCTTGATCAAGGGCAATGTAACCGAGAAGAATTACTGAAACCCAAATAAAGGCTGAGCATGATAGTGGGACAAGAGGAAAGTAAAAGGAAATAGAGGAAAGAAGTAGCAGACAAAAGGCATTTATAGAGGTCTAAATACAGGCATGTGCATATGCAAATATATTTATATATGAGGATAGGGAAATAGATCTATGTCCATATATTTATAGGTTAAGTATTAAGGTAGCAGATGGACATTGGACCTCCACTCAAGTAGTCCCTCAATGTATGAACACGTTCTATTAAACTGGCATTCCACGATCACCTTCCTGACATGACCGCCAAAGACAAAGCGGGTGCATAAGCAAATGTGGTCAAGAAAGCTGATGGTTCCCAGCTATCAAAAGATAGAGCATCTGGGGTCTTCAAGGCTTGAAGATAAACAAGTGGCCATCTAACTGAGAAGCAACAAGGCCCACATGGAACAAGCACACCAGCCTGTGCGATCACGAGGTGTCGATGGGATCAGGTATGCAGTATAGTAATGATGAAACATGCAACTTTCCTCTAGTTCTTTAATGCTTCCTCCCTCTCCTCCCCCCCCCCACTATAATCCCAATTCCACCTTACAAATCCGGCTAGACCAGAGGATGTACACTGGTACAGATAGGAACTGGAAACTGAATCCAGGACAGAAAACCCCTGAGGACCAATAATGAGAGTGGAAATACCAGGAGGGGAAGGGGAAGTTGGAGTAGAACAGGGGAACCAATCACAAGGATCTATGGATTTTTTTGTTGATACTTTCCGCTTGCTAGTCCTGCAGCACATTTTAAATATGAAACTGTTACTGATACTTGGACCATTTCTATGATGGGCAGAGAGAGCTCAGTAAGTAACGATCATGTGGCTAGTCTTGACAGTCAAGAGCTATGATCTTTCATCCACTGTTCAATCCACTTTAATATCTGGTTTATATTATTCTCTAGATCCTCCGGTTTGTTGGTAGTTAGCTGATGTACTATTTCTTCCTTGTAGGAGGCCATGGCTTCTTCATAGAGAACTTGAAAAATCTCACACTGAATAGTCTCCTGCAGCTGCTTCTCATGATAACCCCTTGTTTCAGGTCTTTTGTACAATACAGTGTTATCTGTTCTCAGCACAAAAACTATATGAAACCAGCGTTCAGGGAAGAAATCACAGCCATGGTCATCAAGAATAACTGCACCTTCCTTCATTTGGTTTCCTAGCTCATCCACTACTCTCTCTTCGTCTAGAACAGCCTACTCCTCATCACAGCCATCGTGCAGCCGCCCCCCTTTAGCTAAACCCCACATGAATACCTTTCAGTCCTGATCTTGATGCAAGGTCTTCACCTAGTGTGGTTTTTCCAACCCCTGGTGGACCGGTGAGCAGGGGATGTTTGGCTGCACCATGGCCTTCCTCTATGGATTTTTAAAATGGCTTTATAAATACAGATGTTTTCAGGTGATCTTACATATTGTAGGCATCTCGAAATACTTATACTAATTTATGTCTCCAAAAAGCAGCTATTAGGCCACTAGACCTTGTAATCTATCTACCCCAAACCCCACTGTAACGGATTTGCTCCCACCTCTGAGTGAGCCGGATTTCTGAGATTAGAAGCTACGGAGTTGTCAGCCTGTCCTTTCTCCAGAGGGGGCTGGTGGTGTCGCGCCTCTGCCGGGCGGTCAGCAGCTGGCGCTTACTCGGCAGCACCACAAGCCCTTTCGGATCTGGAGCTCACAGCAGAGGTTACCGGCAACATCATCAGTCTGTGACACATTGAAAGCGGTCTGATGTTTGACATATTGCCTGTGCACACCCATGTTCCCTATGCACTTTAAAACCTGATTTCACCCGGTGACCAAAGGGGCCAGAGCACAGAGGGGCCGGGCTGTCCTGAGTCAGCATGGGGCAGGGCCACGGGTCTGCCCTAGCCCAGCAACTCCCTTCTTCCCAGGGATCCCGACTGGAACGGGAGGTGCGCACAGCCAGTCAGAAGCAAGCTGCCCTCTTTCCTCCTGCTCCGGCTTTCCTCAACTTTGGGGTGCCTGGTGCCCGACTTCAGGGCATGCCAGTCGATTGTAGTTCATATAGCCACATCAGGCTCTCGAGAGCTCCCTCGGGCAGGGGCTCCAGTGGGCAGGAGGTGCCAGCAGAGAGCTGCTCCTGCACCCACTTCAGATGTCACCCTCCTTCAAAGGAGGTGGGAGGCCCATTTCAGGCCCTGGGACTGGGGTGTGCTTGCTGAACCTGTTGGGGGCCCTTACTATTCTGTGTGCATTTGCAAGGCCTGGATCCCATTTCCCAGATCTGGTAACTGAGGTCCAAAAACACATACCGTTTCCCTAAGAGTAAGGCATCCCTTGAAAATAAGACCTACTTACAGTTTTGCCTCTTGCTGAAATATAAGGCATCCCCCCCGAAATAAGACCTCCCCGAAAATAAGCCCCCCCCGAAGCTGCCATACTCTGGACCGTAGTGGCTGGTGCCTTCGCACACCTCACTGTTAGCTGCAGTGCAGCTGGAGCAGACAGGAAGGGCGAGGTCTCTTAATAAAACATTAAATGTGTACCATATTCTTCTAAATGGAAAAATAAGACATCCCCTAAAAATAAGACCTAGCACATCTTGGGAGCAAAAATTAATATATGACACTGTCTTATTTTCAGGGAAACGGTAGTTGGGCCTGCCATAGCCACAGTGCCTCCAGTGGCCAAGGGAGGGCCAGCAGGTGGAATGTCCGCGCTTACCCTGTGGCTTCTCCCCTTTCTCCCTCAGCACTGGTCCCCTTGGGGCAATGGAAAGTCTAAACAGGAAGAGGCAGTGGAGGAGAACTATTTCACATCAAACTCTCTGTACTCTTCTAGATACACGGTCACTGATGGCAAGGCGGGCTCAAGCTTTGGGGCAACCCCAAGCATGCGTTTCCCATTCATTCTGTGCATATGTGACCACGCGGCTCCCACCCCCGCCTACGGAGTTGTGGGGTGTGTGTGCCCAGGCAGCTTGCTCATTTTGGATTTGGAGGGTCCTGAGACACATGAAGGCCCATGAACAGTGGATACCTGGCAAGCTGCTGGCAGCCCTCAGCACCTGTGAGCCGTTGATACTATTGTCATTGCATGCGTTTTGTTTTCTGATTGAGCATCAAGACCTCGCATGGCACCAGGTTCTCACTTGGCCTTAACCTTTAGAGAAGCAATCTCATCACTGGCTCAGCCCCTCCTACATGGAGTCTTTTGCGTTACTATCTCTAATGTCATATTTGAATACATGGAGTTCCTCAGTGGGGTAAGTGGTGTCTGCGCTTGGCTACACACAGAAAGCCTGCAGGTTGGAGTTCACCCAGGAGCGCCTTGGAAGAAAGGCCTGGCGATCTGGAAAAGCAGTCATTGGAAACTCTGTGGAGCACCTGGCACCCATAGAGGTCACCGGGAGCTGTAAGGGACTTGCAACAAATTGGAAAACCGGTTGTTAAAATGTAGCTAAATTAAATATTTCGTTTCATCTCCATAGTGACTTTGTGCAAGACCTTTTGTGTGTGTCAATACTTTGGGCTCAACGGTGAAGGTCAAAGTGCAGCACATGTGTAGTTTAACCTGGGAAGCCGTGAGCTCAGAGGACAAAGGGCAGGCGATTCCCTAGAGGTGGCACGGCCTCGGGAACCAAGGAGATCCAGACCCATGTCAGGCTGCAGCTGCCGAGCAATGTAGGCCAGCCATTCTATCCAAGATCAAGTTTCCTCGTGCTTTAACAAGGAAAATAATAGACTCTCCTGGAAGGATTGGCGAGGGACTTCAGCAAGAAAATGTGCCTTCCTTTCTTGAGGGAATTGAGCCCAAAGGGATTGACAGAAACCTGTACATTGGTGTGTCTGCTGTCGCACTTTTCACCATAATCAGAAGACAGGAAAGCAACCCAAAAGTGCATCCACAGACAAGTGGATGAACAAAAGTTGGTATAATCAACAAGGTAGCGCGAAAATGCACACTGCAGCAAGGAGGAACTCGGTCAGAAAGGGACAAGTCTTGCATAACCCCGTGTATCTGCAAGAGACTAACATGCGGAGACCCAGGAGTGGGGAGGAAGGGGCAAGGGGAGCCAGTGTTGGGGCACCGAGTTTCTGTGAACGACACGCGCTAATCTGGAAGAGGATGGGCGCTGTACAAGGCGATGAACATATAGGGTGCGTCTGTCGATCTGAGTGTACGTCTCACAGGTACTGAATTGGCAGGTGGTTTGCTGTATGCTTTTAGCGGCTCTCGAAACACTTCTGACGCACAGTAAGCCCCTGTGCGACACAGCCAAACCGCCTGGCTGAGCACCATCCTCACAACTGCTTGGCGTGAGCCCGTTGCTGAGGCCAAGGGCCTTCCTCTTTCTGGCCCTCCACTTCACCAAGCAGGATGTCCTTCTCCAGGGACTGGTCTCTCCTGACATGTCCAGAGCAAGTGAGCCGAAGAGTCTCCCTCCTTCCTTAGAAGGAGCATTCTGGCTATTCTTCCCCCACAGCTTTTGTGTCTTCTTCGGGCAGTTCTTTGTCAATGCCTGATTTAAATCTATCACTTCTTTGTTTTCTTCCTTATTCACCGACTAGCTTTCACACACGTATGAAAAACCGAAAACAGCATAAAAAAGAATCTGATGCCATTGAGTTGATCCCTCCCTAAGGTTCAGCCCAGTGTGAGTCACAGAGCCCAAAGAGTGACAAGCGGGTTTGAACCGCTAACCTTGTGCTTAGCAGCTCAACACCTGCCCCCAGCACCACCCATGCTTAGGAGACAATAGCCCATACCATGGGGACGCCTGAGATTTTGTGCAGCAGATTTGCCCGAGGCAGTGCACCTTTTGATTCTTGACTACTGTGTCCATGAGCGCTGAAAGCAGATCTCAGTAAAATGAAATCCTGGATATGTTTTCTCCATTTGTCATCATTTGGCTGTTGTTCAGCTGTGAAGCGTGTTGTTTCCTTTCCATCAAGTTGAAGTTCATACTAAAAGCTTTAATCTTTGTTACGCATACACGAGTATTTCTACTAAAACTGCTAGACAGACCCACTGTCCCACAAACCTTGGCTCCCAGCTCTCAGAGAATCAGGAGCACTCACTGGATGATTTTAAAGACTGAAAAGATTCCTAATAAATTTGTTCAGCTGCTTTTGAACTAACCTACCAAGCAGACATTTTTCTATAAGTTTACCAATAAGGTTACAGGCTCAGATAAGCGGTACTGCCCCTCAGGCTTTTTATGTTGTAGGGTTTTACCATCTTGCAATATTCTGTCTTGCTTTAGAGGAAGTTAATGGGAGGGTCTGAGGCACTCCTGAATGCCAAATTTGAAAGACCTTTACCCTCCAATTTCTAATTCCATGTGGGGGCGCTGTTGTTTCCCCACAACAGCATTCCAAAAGACCCCTTGATTTTTCCGGTGGTCAGACTTCTCAAGTACTCTTTCCTGATAGGTATAATTTTTAACTCTAGAAATGCAAGGAAGCAAAAGTTGGCTTAAGCGATCTTCCTTCTTTATAAACCATGGTCTATCAGATTTAATCACTGCCCTAATGTCTTCCCCATAATCTCGATCAGTAACTCCAGCAACAATCTGAAGACTGAGAATTTAGCTTGGACTTTCCTAATAAACATCCTATAATTCTTTTAGGTAGCGGACCTCAATTACCGCTCATAATAATTTCTGATTTAATTTCCATTTCTGGCTTTCCTTCACACCTCTGAATAACTCCAGTATCAATTTGAATTCTTTGAGTAGTTAGGTTAAATCTTCCTGATAAAAACTGTATTGCTCTTTCAAGCAGAGGCTCCTGAAGTTCAGTTTTAACAAGCTATGGGGGCACTATTTAACCTTTTCTTTGCTGGTTAACTTTGCGTCAATATAGGCTGGGCTCTTGCCAGTTTGGCCAGGTGTGGGCTGCTGTGAGCTTGGGGGATACCTGTGATTGCCATTCAAGGATTCTTTTGCTGGGCTAGGCAGAAGCTTTGCCTTCTGTGTGCTGTTGGGCGGGGCTTGGATCTAGCTCCTTTCTCTATTTCCCTGTGTGGAAGAGTTTGCGAATGGAAATCCCTTACTGCTGAATCTTGAGCGACATCTACTCACCCAATGAGTTCCTTTCCTCCGGCAGGTGCAAAGTCCAGATACTTTTAAACCCCACCTGGGTGGTCCTGGCCTATGCTCTGACACAGCTCCATCTTTGCAGCCAGGCTGATTGGTCTGCACTCTGAAAATGACCTATCCTTCCACAACTAAAGCACTTGCCTTTATTCCTGGTGTAATTTGCTATAGTGGCAGCTAGTAAGTTTGTCCTGTATTCATCTGTCCCGACATTCCTGCATATTCTGAGATAATCTAACAGCCTGGCCTGTTCTCTGTAGGAATGCAAGGCATTTTTACATTGCCCATTAGAGAGATCATACGATAGCTTGTGAACTAGATCTTTCACTGCCTGCACATTTCTTACACATTTTCTTACAGAATTTTCTCATCGGGACACAAAGTCTACATAGGATTCATCATGCCGCTGCCTTATAGCGGTATAGCTGGGCCATCTCTTTCCTGATGGTATTATTTTGTTCCCAGGCCCTTAGGCAAACCTAGTGTATCTGTGCTATTGCCTGTTCAGTAAATTGTATTTGTGACTCAATTGTGATATAAGTCTCATCCCCTAGCAACTGATGAATTCCTAGATCTATCCCATTCTCAGTGTTTTTATGAGCTTGTCCATGTGCTGTTTCATCCCACCATCTCTGATATTGTAAAAATTCTGAAGGATAAAGACATACTTTTCCAAAGATGTCCAGTCAGCAGGAATCCAGCTCCCAGACTTTGCCAGAGATCTTATCATGCTAATTACAAAATGATAGTCTGGGCCATAGTCAGTGACCACCTGCTTGAGATCTTTTAGCAATTCAAGGGGAGGGCACTGTGAATTCTTTGTGGGTGTTTCCTGGGTTGTATGTTAATAACTCGGACAGAATAAGACATTCTAATCTCTTAGTCTCCTGCAATCCCTCTTTCTACCCTTGAAAGTAAAGGTGCTTTTCTACACTTTCCCTCTTTGCTTCTATTCTCTGTGCTGGTCTTCTGGACGTGTGTATCTTGAAACTCCACTTCCCAAACATCTTTTGTGTTAACTCTCTGAGTTTGCATTTCTTTGGAGCAAATCTCTTCATTTCTACCTCTGGCACTGGCTTGCTTGATTGTTTTATAAACTCTAGTTTTTTCACACTAAATTCCACCAGGGGAGCAGATGATTTTAATATCATTTCCCCTTCTGGTTCAGGCTTAGTTTTCTCAGCTCTGTGTAAAATCTTATCACCCTGATCCCCATATTACCTGCCTCTCACCAGATGTAAGTTTGGGTAGTTTAGAGGCTTCTCACTGCTCTGCTGGTCTTGTTTCTGTGCTTTCTCTGTCTTTGAAAGCAAGGGAGCTTGGAGGCATTGTTTAATAGCCTCATTTTGGAGCTTGGAATTTGCTTCCTCTAGGGTTTTATCACCTTTAGACATTCTGAGGCTGCAGTCCCCCAGGGCATAGATGTTTGGCCATGAGGTTCAGAGGCTTTAGATAACAAATCAGTCTCGGCTTCTTTGGTTCTTTCTAAAGTTTCATTACCCAATTCATACTCATTCAAAGAGGCTTTAGCTTGCTTTTCTAGATTTGTATGGCTTCAAGACTTCTCACTAGACTGATAATCCTCTTTCTCTTCTGCAAAGGTTCTAAAACCATCTTGATGTGAGCCCACAGAGACCATGTCTCAACAGGCTATTCTCCCCATCTCTGTGTGCTTTCTTTAAGTTTACAGTGACTTCCTCCCAGGTCTTTAGATTGAAAGTCCCTTCCTCTGGGAACAATGGATTATACCTTTTTACTAAGGTTAGAAACCCTTGCATCTTTTTCTTTGTTACTTTTACACCCTGTCTTTTCTTTTTTCCCACAGTCTTTTCAGTAAGTGGATCAGTAATACCATAAGTTTTAGGTTTACTTTTACGTTGCCCCATCCATTGTCCTCTTTAATATACTCATTCACTATTTCCACTACTTATCTGCTAATCCCCCAACCGAATCCTCACTTTGCACAATTTTCCAATCTACTCTATGTTCTGGTGGGGCTGTACAACTGTTACACAGGGTATAACTCAAAAGAGTTCTTTCCGACTGCCACGCAATGGGTGCCATTTGTGGGGTAGCCAGCCCTTCACAACTAATACAGGTTCAGTAACTGCAATTGTACGCTTATGATATGCAAAGATTGTAGCAAAGTCATAGAGAATAATAGGAGAGACAGGAGAGAGAGTAAAATGAAGGAGTCGAACACATTACATAGTAGCATGCTCACCTTTTGCATGGCCATGATCTTACCAACCCACACTGTGCGTATATTTTTATTTTCATTTTGTCGATTGTCTTTTTCTTTCTTGATTGCCTTTTGAGGCACATTTTTAGTGTTTAAGTGGGCTGAGAGGGCAGGAGAGTTTCTCTTTATCTCTGGCCAAGGCCCATATATACTTAGGGGGCGTAATTACAGGTAGCCACACATGTCACAGGAAGGGGTTGTACAATAGGCATAAGCGTAACAGGAAGGAGATGAGCTAGGGGTGTGTACATGTAATAAGGGGAGGGACTATGGGTACACGTGACAAAATGGGCAGAATCCAGATTCAATATGGTAGCCTAACCTTGATCACCCTTGAGTGGGCTTGACCTCCCTGGGGTCTCCTACAAGGTAACAATCTACTAACCTTATCAGAAGGGAGTGGGCCCTATTTAGGGTGGGACAGTCTAGACAGTCTGATTGCTCTAGATGGCTGATAACTCTTATGGAGTGTAACCTCTGGCCTGCTTTTGTTGACCTCCAAGTGTGTAGTCCTTTGCCATGTGTAGCAAGCATATATTTGGGGGGAGACAACTTGGGAGAAATCTTTCTGTATCCCACAGCACATCTTCCTTCCCTGGCCTGGGCTTGGCACTTTAGGAAGCCCCCGTTGTAAGGTTTATTGGGGCGCGAAGCAGAACTAAAGATCCAGTTGGCAAAGTTTTAGAAGCAGGCTTTATTGAGAAGCTTGCAGGCGGGTTCAGCAACTCAGGGTATTGAGCTATTGAAGTCGTGCCCCACAGGTGCCGAGGCGAAATTTTTATATGTCGGAGAGAAGGCAGAGGGGTGGGGGGTTCCTATTGTTAGCAGGTGCAGCTGGCGGGCTGCCTGGGATAGCTGGCGTTCTGAGCACATTCCGTGCTGACCACGGTCATCCTGCCCTTTCTTTGTGGTTATTCCGAGAGGGGTGTTCACCGAGGGAGTGGAAGGGCAGCAAGGGGTGAGTTTGAGAGCTAAGATGGAGGTGTTGGATTCAAAATGGAGTCCCTTGTGCCAAGACCAGGCACCCATCAGAACGGTTGCTTCAGTCACAGGGTTCACATGGTCCCAATCTAGCCTGCAACGGGCATAGTGTCAGCACGTTTGCTCTGGCTCTCGAGATGTCTTCCCTGCGGAAATGGCACCACGTTAAAAAAGTGGGGTTTCCAGTTTTCTCCGTTCTGCCTGGGCCAGCACTGGGAGTGTGTTGCTCTGCCTGGCGCTCAGCATGCCGGGCTGCTGTTCAGGGAACCTTCCTCTGGAGGCCTGGGAGAACGCTGGGTGTGAGTTGGGTCTGTGCAGGGCTGGCGTAAGCACTAGTCAGGGTGGCAACTGAGGAGTTGGGCAGGAATGGGAGGAATGGGCTGGCCGGCCCTAACAAGCCCCCTGTTCAAGAAGGGGGCTCAGGACTGAGTGTTGCTCTCCGGAAGAGGTAGGGTAAGCCACGGTAGAGGGGCTTAAAAGTCTGTTCCAGGGACAGAAACAGGAGATCCTGCAGCTCAGTGGCTCAGTTGTCTTATTTAAAATGCCCTTGTAAGGAATCCATCAACGGTATTTTTAAAGTTCTATGTGGCCATTAAATAGATATTTAATGACTGGGAAAGATGCTCATGACAATTATCAGTTGGGGAGGGGGCGTTGAGCGGAGTTATCCTATTTTGTGAAACTGTGTTCTTAAAGTTTAAAACTTTCCTTTGGCCTCGATTTGCATTTCCCTGCTGCTGCTGCAGCAGGCGGGTGATGGCAGCGTCTCAGCCCTTTGTCCTCCTCTTCGGGGGACTATCTACTCAGACACTTTGCCCATTTCTAGTTGGGCCACTTGTCTTTTTGCTATTAACTTGTGAAAGTACTTTCTTTATATGTTCTAGGTACAAGATCCTTATCGGAGATATGATTCGATTTTGTTTTCATTTTGTCGGTTGTCTTTCTTTCTTGTCTTTTGAGGTACAACATTTTCAGTGTTTAAGTAGTCCAGTTTATCTTTTAATTTTTCTCCATTCGACCCTTCCTTAATTCCAAACCACAAACATTTGCTCCTGTATTTTTCTCGTAAGAGCTTTATTGGTGGGAAAAGGAGGGGGCGGGGAAAGAGGAGTTTATATCAGGGCTCAGTAGAAAGTAAATCTTTAGCAAATATTGATGGCGACGTGTACAAATAGGCTAGAAACAATTGACGTACGAATTTTTGAAACATTTTATTAGGGACTCATATAACTCTTATCACCATCCATACATGTTGATGTAGGAGTTGTTATAAGAGCTGTAAGACCACTAAATGATCTCTTAATAATAACTTTTAAAAACTTCAGAGCGGGGGGGGGGGGGGGAGGAGCTTTATTGTTTTATCTCCTGGAGTTGGTTCTGTGGCTCGCTCTGTGTGTGACGTGTTCTTGCGTGCCGCACTCCCGTGGTCCCGGCACCGTGTGCTGAGAGAGTATTCTTCTCGCACTGAATCGTTGCGGCCCTTTAGTCAAGATTGACTATTGCCAGTAGCATCCCAGGGGTTGGCGGCCCCCCTTCCCCTGGGCTCCTTTATAACCCAAACACACAAACTCACTGCCACCCAGCCCATGGCCCTCCAGGTGGCCCTCCAGGACAGGGGAGACTTGCCCCCGTGGGTTTCTGAGACTGTGACTCTATTTTAAGTAGACTGTGACTCTTGTGGGAGTAGCAATGCCCTTCTTTCTCCTGAGGGGCAGCGGAGGGCTCCAAACTGCAGACCTTGCTGGCCAGGGTGTCACCACGACACCACCAGGGCCCAGTGCAGACCCTTTAGCAATGTTGATGGTCAGTTTTACTCCCCGAGTCCTATGGGGTAAACATAGTTGTAAATTGCATAAATGTAATCTTGCTTAGACCCTATGAACACTAACAACAAAATCATGTTATAAACTCTTTCAATATCAAATGACAAGATTATTAGTAACTGAGAAGCCTTTTGTGAATGTTGCTCTCCTTACATGATTCTCAAAACAGTTAATGATACAGGTTCACAAACACTAATTACCACAATATTGTCACCTAAACACCAGATAATCTGACAGGACCAGCAACTGTAAGCATATGGGTATGACCGAGCTATCCAATGGAATGGTGTGTGAATTATGTGCCAGCCATAAGCTTGGGCGTGGGACTCAGTTCCATTCTGACCGGCTGGCTGCAGACCCGGGTTCTTTTTCACCCCCTCGGCAGGGTTGGCGGCACAGTGGTTGCTAACTGCATTGTCAACACTTGGGAACAAACCACCAGCTTCTCCTCGCTCGGGAGGAAGACGGGCTCTCTGCTCCCATCAGAGTTACAGCCTCAGGCACTCACAGCTCTTCCCTGTCCTACAGGGTTGCGATTAGATGGCAGTGAGGTTTTTTGTTTTGTTTTTTACCCCTTTGGAGGTCCCTAGAAGTAGTTGATACCAGTCTGGGAGAAAGGGTGGATGGGAGGCCGTGGGTGTGGAAGGGGCGGAGGACCCTGGAGGCAATGGTGTAGAAACCTTTGGGGGGAAATTGGCACCAGAATCTTGGGCTTCATGCCAATACTTGGGCCCACTGGGATTGGCCCAGCCCAATCAGTGAATTGGGCACCTGGCGACTCTGCTTCTGCTCTGGTTGCTTCTGGAGGTCCCTCGATTGTTCCCGAAAACCCAGGCTCATTAACACGCCCCTCCACCCCCCCCCACCTCACTCACTCACTCACTCACTCACTCCCTCATTCACTCCCCAGCTCTGCTTCTGCCTCGGGCAAAGCTTCCATCTCCTTCTCCCTTGTGTTCACCCTGCTGCTTGGCAGCCACCAGTGGGGCTCAGGGCTCCAAGGAGGGAGATGTCATCCTTCAGGCTGGAGCCTAGGGCTTTCATCAGCCACAGAGCTGGCTCCAGGGACAGGCAAGCGCTGGCTCAGGGACTGAGAGAGGTCTGGGGAACACATTGGCTGCTTGGAGACTTTAAATCGTGTACAGATCCTAAACGGGTCTCAGATTCTCCACCCTCAGCTCTAACCAGAGCTACCTCCAAACTCCCTGCCATCGAGTCCATTCTGGCCCATAAGGACCCCATAGGGCCCGGCAGACTGCCACAGTGGGTCTCTGAGACTATGGGAATAGATAGCCTCATCTGTCTCCCAAGGAGCTGTCAAAGGATTTGAACTGCTGACCTTGAGGTTAACAGCCCAACTCATTATCTGCTATGGCACCAGAGCTCCCAGGGAACACGAAAAGTCTAGATGCCTGGGTCCCACCCCCAAGAGCCAAATGTAATCTGTCTCAGGCGTGGCCATGTTCCTTGGTATAATCCGCACCTTCTACACAGGAAACCCGAGTTCCACCCATGCACCGCATGCGCAGGGGCCACCTGTCAGTGGAGGCTTGCATGTTGCACCACTGGTAATCAGCTTTCAGACCGAAACAGACTAGGAAGGCAGGCCTGGAGCAGCTAGATCACTAACTCCAGAAGCACGTGTGCTGGAAGGCAGGTTTGCTGGCGCTGGCCTCCTTACTCTGAATCTTCAAGGCCTCCCGGAGCTTGGCTGGGGGCGCTCAGCTGTAATGTGGCAGGAGAGGGGGGCCCTCCTCTCCGATCCAGAGCTGCCGCACCCATAGCTCTTGGTCCTCAGCCTCCCAGACAGAGCGGGAGCCTGGCTGCCAGCTCCCCAGACGGCTGGTGTGTACGGGAAGGACTGTCAGACGGTCACAGTCTCCCTGGGCACAGCGACCACAGCCAGGTTAGCAGACTGGTGGGGTTGCCCAGGAGGCCAACTGGCTACTGCGACTCAGAAGGCGGGTGAGGGCAGTGGCGGTGGGTGAGGATGGGAGCTCAGGGCGTCTTCTTAGGAGCCCTCTCCTCCACCCCAATTCCCCCATGGGAGCTGTGAGTCCTCCTTAGTCCCCCAACCCCACTCACCTGGTCGGGCCCAGACACAATTTCCCAAGAAGCAAAGTCCCACAAAGGCAGGCGTTCATCTTCAGCTGTGTGCACGAGGCAGTTACCACCTGGAAGAGGGGCCCTGCGGGCTCTGGGCGAGACAGAGGCTGAAACTGTTGGACATGGTGACGGGCAGCGGGGGTGGGTGCGATAAAAGCCAGTGCACAGGCACCTCACTGGCGCAGGAGGGGAAGGCAGAGTGGCCCTTGACTCACTTCCCCCAAGTCTGGGGCACACACTTATTTCCAAGGCCGTTTCTCCAGTGCAATTCCTCTCAGACCCCCAGAGGAAGGAGGGGTGGGCGTAGGGCAGGGCTGGAGAGAGTCGCTCCACCGACCTGGGCTTTAGCTTCTGACTGTGCCGGAGGCAGTGCGCTTGAAGAAGGTGGTGGATGCCAAAGAACCTTCTAGAAATTCCAGAACGGTAACTGGTGGAGGTGGAAGGAAGCTCCTGCTTGGGCTTCCCCAGAGGGAGATGATGGGGTCCTTCTTCCTCAGCAGAAGGGATCCCCAGCATTGTTTCTAGGGTTCTGCAGCTCAGCAGGGCTGTCCAAATGTGGGCTGGTTGAAACTCCCCAATCTAGGGAGCACATTTGTTGAGTCTTAGAAGGTACAGACAACACAGACACAGACACACCATGCGGATGCGGGAGGCCATTAGCACGAGGTTTCTCCACTGGGAAGCTGGATAAACAGGGCAGGGAACAATGGGGATGGGCCACAAAAGCATGATGTGATCAATGCATCATGGTTACAGGTGGGACTAGAAGTAGAAACAGAGGGGTCGCTTCTGGTCTCTGCTCCAGCTCCCTGGATCGGCCACCTGCTCGCTCCCCCACCAGCTGACAATGAGCGCATCTCCATCGCTGGTCAGCCAGAAGGCGTGCAGCGCGGCCTGGTGGGCGACATCATCAAACGCTGAGCAGAAGGGGTTCTGCCTGGTGGTCATGAGGTTCGTTAAGGCCTCAGACGAACACCTGAAGCAGCACTACACAGACCTGAAAGACCGCCCCTTCTTCCCAGGGCTGGTGAAGTACTTGAACTCGGGACCAATTGTGGCCAAGGTCTGGGAGGGGCTGAATGTGGTTTAGATGGGTGGGTGATCCTGGGGAAGACCAACCCAGCGGATACTAAGCCAGGCACCCTCCGAGGGGACTTCTGTGTTCAAGCTGGCAGGAACATCATTCATGGCCGTGATCTGGTCAAAAGCGCCGAGAAAGCGCTGAGAAAATTAGCCTCTGGCTTAAGCCGGGGGAATTGGTGGATTACAAGTCTTGGCTGTGGCCGGACCTACGAGTCAAGAGGTGGACAGAGCAGTCCCGTCCCCGCGAACCCGCTGGCACTGTGCCTGTCCTGTGTACAGCTCTTGTTCTGGGGTTGGAAGCAGTAGTAAGTCCTGTCCCCTTCCAAAGCACACAGACCAATAAGATAAAGCCTTTGGAGATGGGTGGGGGGGAGAGTCGAACTGAAGACCAAGGTTGGACATATACATTGTTACATACAAGCTGGGTCCAGGGCCTTTCAATCAAGGCTGATAGGGCATGGCTCATGAATAGGAGGTCCCCTGTAGGGTGACCTCCACTGAAGACACACCAGGCAAGCCTTTCGAAGACACAGTGCCCCTCCGTGGCTGGCCGGAGGAGTGAGGCAGTCATCTACTTTCCAAGGCTTTCTGTCTGAGGTCAAGACTCTGCTTCATCCTCGGTTAATGCTCAGGAGGAATTCAAGAGAGGCTTCATTTAGCCGGGGACCCGGCACATGCATTCTGGGCCGTCACTCCATTCAAAGCCTTTTACAAACTGGGCTGCTCAGAATGGGAGCTTGAGCCATAGCTATGTGGAGTCGGGATGGGCTGGATGGCCGTGGGCTTGGTGTCTCTGGCTGCTTTAAGGTGCCCAGATGGCATACGGGGCTGCGTTGGGCTCCTAACCACAGTGCCAGGAGTTTGCAACCACCTGTGCTCGGAGGGAGACAGCTGAGTCCTCTCTCGCGGTTGGCTCGGGAAACCCACGGGGAAAGTGCTAGTCCCTCCTGCAGGGTCTCCAGGAGGCGGAGCTGACATGGTGGCAGTGAGTTTTGTCTTGTCTGGGGTCAGTCCCAGAAGAGTGTGGTTGAAAGTCGATTTAAGTAGTGTGCGGAAAGATCCCCCTAGCACGATGGACCGAGCAGGGGCATTTACTGTAAGCAGTCCGTCAGACCCATGTTATCTGATCGCAGTTATCTGATTTCCGCTGGGGCCTGGGGTTGTAGGACAGCCACTCTAAGGCCAGGTTGAAACCCTGGAGTCAATCCTGCGGCTCTTCAATCAGCAGCTGTGTGCGCATCCCCAGCGTGGTCCTTTCCCTGTGTGTAGTCCTGCGAGCTTTGATTGCAACAAATCCCCATGTCCTGTGTTTTCTGTCATAGGTTATGAGTCTGGTGGCTCCCGTGTGTGCATGCTGGCAGTTTCCCTCGTTGGGGATGACTGACTTTGTCTTGTTTAGTTTCATAAAAAGGGACTCGATGGAACATGTTGAATGCTGGTGGCCTAGTTGAGCTGAGCCACTAACTTCAAGGGCAGGAGTGCTAATCCACCAGGTACTCTGTGGGAGAAAAAGGAGGCTTTTTGCTTCCATAAAGCTCTAGAGCCACAGGGCCAGTTCCAGTCTGCTTCAGTGAGTCAGCAGCAACCCGATGGCGGCGAGTTTGGTTTGTTACAGAACACGTTTAAATCTGGGGTCCTCTCCCACCAGCACTCTGGCACCTGAGCTCACCAGGGTTTCACTTCCAGGGAGATCACGCAGCCTGCATTTGTGTCCTCCTCTGAAAGTTCTTTCCTCACCTGGCTTTGAGCTTCCTGAAGTTCCCGACTATGTCGGGCTGCCATCTGCAAAGTCAGCAGTTTGAAACCACCAGCCCCTCTGCTCTGCGGAGCCGGGCGGCTTTCTAATCCTGCTGAGTTAGTTTGGGAAACTCCTACCCTGCTTTATACGCTTGCTGGTCAGCATCGACTCAATGGCAGTGAATTGTCCTCCCCACCCCCCAAATGTTCTTCCCACATTCCAGTTCAGTTTTGAGGGATTCTGACCTGCAGCCTCTCTCTGAGCAGACCCATCGAAGCCAGCGTTCAAAGGCTGCCACAGGCCACGGACTTCCCCTGGGAATGGGCAGCGCTCCAACTGGCCACGTTCCCATGGTGGCTCTGTGCGTGGCTGAGGCTCCTCTCAACGGCCCGCAGAGCTCAACGTGGAATCCTCAGCCCTTGGTGCCTCTTTGGAAGGAACGGAACCTTCTGGTTCTCCAGGCGTCCAAGACAGCAGCCCCCCTGCCTTTGGCACCGAGCCAACTGTGGCCGAGGTCATGGGAACTGCCCCCTTACCCTGCTGGGGGTGGGATGGTGTCACCCTGGAGCCAGGCCAGGCAGGCTATTCAGGGGAGCAGGGCCTTCAGTGACTGCGGGGGGCGGTGAGTGGGTGAAAGGAGACCAGTGTTCTCTGGCTTGGGGCGGGGGCAGGCAGCTATTACCAGGGCTACTGAAAGCTCAGAGAAGAAATCTGGGCACTTGCAAGTTGGCAGGGCACCCTGAAGGCCTCCTTCTCCTGAGTGGCTGATGGGAGAGGGCAGCAAGCGGGGAGTGGACCTCAGCTCTGCCCACCTGCTTTGGATGACTGACACTAGGTGCTCAACTCCCGAATGCCCAGTTGGACTTCAGGGTCGTTTTACAAGACTTGGAGAAGTAGGACGCACGCCAGCAACTTGGGGAGAGGGAGCTGCGGTTCCCTTAGCCGGCAGGACCAGTGATGGGTGGTGTGGAAGTTACTGGGCTGCGATCTGCAAGTTCAACGCTGCCCAGGCAGCTCTGAGGGGCAAGATGAGGCTTTCTGCTCCCTTGAAGAGTCAGTCTCGGAAACTCCCAGGGCAGTGCTGCCCTGTCATACGGGGTCACTATGAGTTGGCAGTAAGATTTTTGAGAAGAGTGGGTCCCAATGGAGCCCATGCCCAGCCCAGCCCTGGGGAGCTGCCTGCCAACAGGGTTTCCTCCTGGAAATGGTTCTGGCAGCTGCTCTTGTTTGAAGGTGGGCTGTGGGGTGAACGTTGGCAAAGGAAAACAAACCTTCTTGCTGTGGTAGAAGCTCTCAGCCAAGCAAGCTGCAGCACAGACTTCTCGGGGCACCGTTCTGGTTCCGTAAAACCTCGTTGATTTTCATGTGAGCGGTCAGCCAACCAATCATCCTCCAAGTGTGGGGCCGGGACTCCACGGCTCCAAGGAGGCAGCGAGAGTGCCCCCGAGCAGAGCATGGGCCAGGGGTGGTTAGCCCCTCACCCAGCACACTCTGGGCACTCTCCCCAGCAAGCTCACAGGGACAAGAGTGAATGGCAACTACAGTTAGGATTCAGAGGAAATTTATTTTTTTGGTAAGGGCTGAGGGGGACTTTACAAGAGTTTGAAGCTGACAACTAAAAGGAGATAAATAAAATACAGATCCAGCGTGTTGCCAAAATTCCAGGAAACACACTGGAATAAAAACCAAAACAAAACCCACCATCTTTAGTTTAAAACTGCTTCACTTTGTACATAATTACAAATTAATATACAGCATGTGGGTTTTGACCCATCTTTTCCTTTAATAGAATTTAGCACGGAAATGCTCACATAGCATCTGAACACCAAACAATGAAAGCAGAGGTAGGAGGTGTGTTATAGTTACCCTCCTGCAGGTCCTAGCGCCGTAGGACAGGTGCACCCTGCACGGGCGACTGAAAACATAGGAGACCACAAGGCTGAACTGTATCCACAGGCAAATTCACGTAACGGGCCCTGGCCGGTGCTTACATATTGCCCGTCCCGGAAGGGAGGTTTGACACCACGGGAAGGCTAAGTTGGTTGGGCGAAGACGGGAAGTGGAGGGGCCAGTCTCCTGCACCAGCCAGGGAGAGGCAGCTGCGTGCCTTGCCGTCAGCTACAAGTCCGGTGGCCAGGACTGCACAGCACAGGCTGGGCTGCACAACAGGCTGCAACGTACTTGGCAGGAAAGCTGTTAGCCAGTGGGGTCTGCCCATCTGTACATCGTGGCCTGACAGGGAAATAATTCACGGGCTGTCTGTCAACTTTTTGACAAGTTAAACGAGAGAAGTTTGTGGAAAGATGCCTCTGTTTTCTCACCCCCATTCCCTCCTTGCATGGCAGCATGAAAATACTTTTCATTTGAGAAACCTGGCCGGCGGGCAGTAGATTCCAAAACTCTGGGTAACTAGGAATGTTGTGCTACACTGAGAGAGAGAAAGAACCAAACCACAGCAAACCCTTTGCCTTGCCGTCTCTGAGGGTAAGTCAGAGCAAGGCTGGGCTCGGGCTGGGGGCCTCACGAGACGTGGCCATGCTGGAAGGCAGTGGGGCATCACCACCGATCTAACTTCCCGATTCACGGGACCATCACCTCAGGGGCACCTTCTATGCGGCCATGGACCCCGCTGCCCAGGAAGGCCTGGCCCTTGTGGCTGGGAGAGGCCACAGTTCAGAGTCAGAGGGTGTGCACATGCATATCTTAAATACTGGGATGAGAGAGCGGCAGGGGGGGGGTTGGGGGTGGCTGACAGGCAAGTGACTAAAATACAAAGCACTCTGATTGACAGCAGCTTCTGGGTTCAGTTCTCACCGATCAGGTGCAGGTTCTTGCCTTCATTAAGGAAGGCTTCGTCCCTTACATCCCTGTTCCCGCTAATAACCACCCCTCCAAGAAAGGTGCCAACCACCCCGAAGGGCCTTAGACACTTGTGCTTGCTATGAAAATGGAGACTTTGGGAAATAACAAACAGGGAGAAAACGCGCCAAGGGACGACATTTAGTGGAATCACCCTGAGACATGGGGGGTGGGGTTTGTACCTTACAAAGTAAAACAAAAAGCTCACTAGCGATTTCTTGCCTACAAAGAGCTCTCACAGGGAAGGAATGTTGGTAAAGGCCGTCCTATGATCTATGGCGATTGACTTGCTCACCCTCTGCGTTTCAGAGGAAGAAAAGATCCTTATTTGATTGTCTCCTATGAAGCCAGCGGTGAGAGCAACTAAAGTGCGTGGGCCGCCCACCCTGTCCTGCCTGCTGCCCTCAGGTAGGTCCGAGAGGGTCTGAGAGCAGAGGCCTAGCCCCTTCTGGGAGGGTCTATCCAGAGAATGTTGACAACTTCCCTCCAGAACAGAAGCACAATCCAAGCTGGGAGACACCAGGCTTCCCAGCAGAGAAGGCACCTGCACCTGGATCTGAGTTCCCTCCAAGAAAGCACCCCTTCTCACAGGAGGGGGGTGGGGGGAGGGAGAGAGACACCCAGACGTCAGGTCATAAGCAGTGAAAGCAGCAACAATCCGTGCATGAGGGGGCTTCAGGAAGCCCGTGGAAAACGGGATGAGAAGATCCCGATCCCGGAACTTTGTGAAGCGCCCTGGCACAGACCCAGACCTAGACCCAGGGAGGTGGGGGTGCTGGGAGCAGTCAGCCCCACAGTCTCCAGGCTTCGGTGTAGCGGGGGGATTCTCAGCCCTGCCTACATCGGAATCTGACCAAACTGGGTGGCTGTTCCCGGAGGGATGGGGGCACACATGATATCCACTTGTTAAAAAAAAAAAAAAAACCAAAAAACCCTCTAAGCTACACGTGGGTCAATTGGGACACCAGACTCCACCTCACAGGTTGGGCTGGCTGGCCCACATCTCCGCAGGGAGAAGGAAGGCGGTCCAGCCAGGCGGTCCTGCCCTTCCTACAGCTCTCCTGACAAGGGGACGAGCATCCCCAGCCTGGCTCTTTAGGGGGGAATGGGGGAAAGAGAGCCCAGAGCTGGGCTCAGGGACAGAGCAGGGGAACCCTGGCCGGGCTAGCTGCAACCTGGGCTTTCAGAAAGAGATGGAAGGGAGCAACTTCACCTTGTGGGGTTTAGGGTCTTGGGTGGGGTGGGGAGCGAATGCATCTGGTTCCCAGAGAGAATCTGCTGGCTTTGAAAGTGCTGGGATACGCGTCAGCAGATGTCTCCGGCCAGGCAGGAGGCAGCCCCTGCCGACAGAACAACGAGGTGGGGGAGCAGGGAAGGACATGGAGCCCTCCTTGGCACTGGGGCCAGGAAGGCGCGTGGAAAGACGCGGAGGAGAAAGAGGTGCTTGCTGCGACGGCACGTCTGCACTGAGCAGACGGTCTAAACCGTTGGGTTAGGATGCTCATTCTGAGAACAATATACATGCGAAATAAATAAAACAAACCTAAGCTAACATTTTAAAAGGAGACCTCTCTCGAATAAACTGCAAGATAAATATCTCCGTCTGCAAGGCCAGCTTGCAATTCACCCACAAGCACCAGGTTATAGATCTTGCTGATTTGTTGTTCAGGATTCTGGTTCAAGGCCCCATGTGCCTGCGGGGCAGGACCCAGGACCCAGAGCCAACAGCAGCGGAAGCACACAGCCTCCCA
Organism: Tenrec ecaudatus; assembly: GCF_050624435.1. Lineage (NCBI taxonomy): Eukaryota > Metazoa > Chordata > Mammalia > Afrosoricida > Tenrecidae > Tenrec > Tenrec ecaudatus. The sequence continues at coordinate 5,930,847 of NC_134538.1, forward strand.
GGGTCTCCCCGGGTCTGCAGAGCTGAAGCCGGGAGGCAAGAGGGGCTCCCGGGGTCCCTGTCCTTCACCAGGGACGCCACTGGCCAACTGGCCTGCACAGTCAGCTGGCGAGGGGTCCCCAGCCAACAAACCCCAGAACTCAGTGGGAAGAGGGAGCAGAGAGGCAGCAGAGCAACAGGAGACAAGACAGACGGCAGCATTCCCGACATCTTCAGCAGGGCAGGGTACAACGAAGAACCGTGGGCCTTCAGCGTGTTTTCTTTTTGAAGAAACCAATTTTTGTTGCAGCCTCAAGTATAATGGGACCTTTTCTGGCCAGTTCCTCTCTTGGTCTGTACTTGTGGACACCTGGACACCTACAGACAGACCCACCTCGCGGCCAGGCATCCTGGACGGGACTGCAGACACCTCAGAGCGCAGTGCCTGCCCGGTCCTGCCAGGCGCAGGGGAACCAGAGGGGGTGTGTGACAATGGGATGTGTGCTGGGGCTCAGAAGAATGCCAAAGGCCCTGGCCACTTCTGAAGGGTGACAACCAAAAAGTGTCATGCCAAAGGGCTAGTGGCAAGACAGTCTCTCTACCTCCCATGCGCCCAGACTAGGTGGGAAGTCTTTAAGCCAGAATGATTTCTGGATCCAACAATGAATTTAAATACTTTCTCTTCCTTCTGTTTCTTCTTTTTTTTAAAAATGCCTGCAGACTCTAAGGTCAAGGTGGTGCCGATCATGTGTTTCTCACACTGAGTCTTGTCTTACTGGCTCTCACACGCTTGTTCTCTCTGCCATCCTGCGCCCAACGCATGCTGGAGAGGGGGGGGAACTGCTGAGAACTCACCACGACCATCCACATACTCGCTGGCCAGGACCAGGCGTCCCCCCGGGGGCTGAGCAGAGCTGGCCAGACTGCCTGACTGAGGTGCCCCTCATGGATAAGCAAATGGGTCACCGTGCATGAACAAAGAGAGTCCCCACTCTGCTGCTGGGATGGAGCGGTGTCCCCTAGGCTTGGACTTCAGTAAGCGGTATTCTTGGGAGACTTTAGGGTCAGATTCCTGAAGACCAGCATGGGCACGCTGGGAGCTTCCCTGATCGCAGTGTGACAACCTATGCAGGGACAGCTCCAACCTGCAAGGCCAAAGCACAGCCCGGGCCGGTGTGCCAGCAGGGCCTGCAGACCACTCGCTCCTTCCCGGCAGGAGCGGGGCAGCTCAGGAGGCTCTGCTGCTGGAGGTTGGGGTGCGGACACAGAGGCAGCGGAGGGAGAGCAGGGGTGGTGGTGCGTGGATCAGGAGGCAGTGGCCTCAGCAGAGATCAGTGGGTCAGCAGAAGATCTCTTCTCCCTCGGCTGGAACTTCGGAGGCAGGGCCATCTGAAAAAGGCAAACCAAGAATGAAAACCAAGTCCAAAACACACAGTCGTGGGAGGCGGCCTTTCCCTCAGCTGCCCCTGTCAAGTCTGCAGAGCAGGGGTAGGGCGGGCGGTCAAGCTGCTCTCTTCTTCCCAGCACGCTGCTCTGGGGGGTGCCGAGCCTCCTCCCACTCAGAGTGACCCCGAGATGGCTCGCCTGCTGGGTGTCAGCCCTTACTGAGGAAATGGGGTGACAGTCCCTGCTGCCGGATTCCCACTTACAGGAGCACGAGCACGCATGTTCTTCAGTGTCCTTGTTCTGGGTCGTGGTGTCGACTCTGACTCAGAGTGATCCAGGGACAAAGTGGGAGGGGCCCAAGGGCTTCCGAGGCTGAGATCGCCAAGCCTTGCCCCTCCCACGGCTGCTGATGTGGGTAACTGCCGACCTTTCCGTCAGCAGCAGATGCCTTAAAGACCACGCCACTCTGTTTCCAAACACTTAGGAAATAGCAATTTCTCTCTAACCTCCTGCATGGAAGGGAGAGAGTCATCCCAGCCAGAAGGACTGGGAGTTCAAGCCTGGTGGGTTGCCTCCTGGACCCAGTGACCCTGACCCTCTCTCCACGTTTCCACTGCCTCGTTTCTCTGAGAAGAGATCGCTGGCCCATCAGCCACTGTGATGACTAAATCGGGTCTCGGGCAGTGCTCCCCAAGGCTGGCTGCAGAGGCAATGGCTGCGCTAGGCCTAGAAAGCAGGGCTTGGCTGCCACAGCTGGATTACAAGTGCCTCAAAAAAAAAGGAAAGCTTGTGTGCACAGGGAGCGGGCCCTTGAGGATGGGTCAAGTAGCATGCCGGCATGAAATCTAACAGAGCAAGTGGGTCTGGGGAGAAAGATGACAATTCGGCTGCCACCCCTCCCCGGGGCCCCACTTGAGAGGGCCGCCGGAGTCCTCACCAGGCTGCGAGCGGCTGCCTTTGCTCTTCTTCTTCTTCTCTTTCTTCTCCTTTGGCTTCGACAGTCCAAACAGGCGGGTGGAGGTGGGGGTGGGGGCTGGACTGGGTCCCTCCGGCCCCTTGCTTGCCTGGCTGGCGGAACTCAGTATGTGAAAAGGTCCCTTGTCTTTGTGTGTCCGAGAGATGCTGTTCCTTTTGGGGGACACCGTGGATTCCGAGTCCAATGGCCCTGACTTGGGCAGTGGAGGAGTGGAGGTCACCGGGGGTTCCTCAGCGCTGGCACAGAACGACGGAATCTTCATCACCTTCTGGTGCTGAAGGGGGACCTGCACAGGTTGGAGAGAGGATTTAGCTGGACGCTGGCCGCCTCCTATGCACCCATGCAAGAAAGGCTGGCCAACTCACAACTGTCTGCTGGGGGCCTACCCACATCCTGGGACCATAGAGAACTCCGTGTGATCCGGCTAGAAACGGCTCCATCGTGTTTAATGCTCTCCCGCAGCAGGAGCGAGCAAAGTGTGAAAAACATGGCCTGTGGCTGCCACTACCACTGTTTATCATAATATGCACGTGAATCAGTATCATGAAGAATTACTAGCTTGTTTATGGACTGAGTGTCCCCCCACCCGAAGTGTGTGTCACGAATCCTACCCTCAATGCCCGTGGTTATTTACGACCCCATGAGGCAATGGGGGCGGGGGCGCTCTTTGTAATGATGTGGCCACATTACTGTAGGGAGTGTCTTACACCCAAGGCTTCTGAGGTTTAACAAGATCCATCCTGCAAGTGAAGAGTTGCAAAGAGGAAGAGATGCCAAGTTCTTCACGGGTGAACAGCGCCCAGGAGCAGAAGCACAGAGAGACAAGGGGAGGGGAAGGAAGGCTTCCTCTAGAGCAGTGGTTCTCAACCTTCCTAATGCTGCGACCCTTTGATTATAGTTCATGTTGTGGTGATCACCCCAAACCAAACATTATTTTCGTTGCTACTTCATAACTAACTTTGCTACTGTTATGGAGACCCCTGTGAAAGGGTCGTAACCCACAGGTTGAGAACCGCTGCTCTAGAGCGAGCACCCCGAATTCCAACTTCCATCCTCCTAGGCAGTGAGAAAACAAGTTCTGGTTGTCAGTCACCCTCTTGTGGCGTTCCCGCCACAGCAGCTCTCGGAAGCAGAGGCACAGTGCCTTTGGTGAGCCGGCCCAGAATGTGCAGCAACAGACAGTAAGAGCCTGCTTGCCGAGGTTAGAGGGTGAGTGGAAGGGCAGCTCACGCCCAGGTCCTAGGCAAAGGGCAAACTGGGGAAAGGGGACCTGTCTAGCCTGGGCTCAGTCACTGGATCCTTCCTGTGCCAAAGCCCAGCGAATTTGGGGGGTGGAGGGTGGGGTGTGTGTACGTGTCTGTGTATGCAGTTGATCAGCCTTTGAAACCTGGTCTACAGGGACCTCAGTGTGCCCCCTTGTGGATGGTAGGTTTAATTTTCTATCAAATGACAATGAGATAGGCTTTTCGAAGGAGAGGTAGGTCTTTGTGAATTCAGTGTTTCTCAAAGCGGGGACAAACAGGGGGCCCGCAAAAGCAGATGTCCATCCTTTATCCTGGACTAGGGGCTATAGTTTTAAAGATTTTAACTGCTGCAGGGTGGTGGTGGTGGTGGCGGTGAGTCATGATTTTCTTGAAAAGAGGCTGTAGGGCATGTAAGTTTGGGAATAACCAGAGAACGTCACCAAACACACTCTGTTCACCATCACTGAAGTCCTCCCAGGGGATGGCCAGTCAGTACTTCAGCTGCAGCCTGCCCTCCTTCCCCTCCCCCTCACTGACCCTCATGGCCCCCAGGAGCTCCTGCACCACTCTGGGCTGGGCTAGGGCTCTCTCTGTCCTTGGGGTGCTGCTCCATCAGCCTACAGGCTCCTCCACACCACAGAGCAGGGCTGCCTGCTCTCCCACACAGGCTGCGCAGGCAACTCTAGCCAGCGCTTAGGGGGCGGGCAGAGGGAGATGTCAGTCCCCACTAACTTCCTTGGTCCCCAACCCCAGGGCTTTCCATTGTCCCCATCAGCCAATCAGACTTGCCCAAAGGAAAGTTTCAACACCCCTGCCACAGAGCTGCCCTGCTTTCAGGGTCTTAAGAAGGCTCCTGGCGGAGCCATTCCAGTGGCCAGCCCACAGCAGGTAAGGAGTGGCCCTTGGCTCGGAATGGCGGGTGGGGGTGGGTTGGGAAGGAAACGGCAAGGGGGACAACACCAGGCCTCCATTACCTGCTGGCTCAGGCGCTCGGCATCTCTCCTCAGCTGCTCCTGCTCTCGCTCCAGCTGCTTCTGGGCAGCACGCAGCCGCTCCAGGTCGTGCTGGTACGTGCCCTTCTTCTGCTGGAGCTCCTCACGCTCCCGCTCCAAGTCCTGCTGCCCACGCTGCACCTTCTCCTCCCGCTGCGCCAGCCTGGCCTCCCGGTCCTGCAGCTCCCTCTCCCGCGCCTCCCACTCCCGCTCCCGCCGCCGCTTCTCCTCCAAGTGCTGGGCCTGCTGCTTCTGCAGGTTGGCCAAGTCCTGCCGCTGCTTCTCCAGGCTGCGCTGCTTCTCCTGCTCGGCGAGGGAGCTGGGGCGGGAGGAGCTCCTCGTGAGCGCTCGCTCATTCAACATCAGCTTCTGGTCCTCGATGTAGCTGTCCTGCTGTAACACCACCCCCTGTGGAGAGCAGCAGAGGAGACTGGAAACTCCCGCCCAGGAGGCCACCCCTCCTCCTGGCTTCCTACAGGGCAGGTCTCACTCACCACTTGACGCTGGTCATTCTAAACCAGGGGTCCTCTAGCTTTTTAAACAGGGGGCCAGTTCACTGTCCCTCAGACCCGTTGGGAGGGCCGGACTATAGTTTTAAAAAAATAAACTATGAACAAATTCCTTTGCACACTACACTGTACTTATCTTATTTTGAAGTAAAAAACCAAAAGAGGGACAAACACCCAGCGGGCCGGATAAATGTTCCCGCGGGCTGTAGTTTGAGGACCCCTGGTCTAAATGTACCCGGTAACGTCAGCAGTCCGCCCGCTAATGGGAATGTCAAAGCTACAAGGATGTGGCCACGGGAGGACAAGAAGTCATCGGCATTGCCTGGGCTGGGGTCAGTGAGAGAACACCTATCTATGCATGTGTGTGTGAGGCTGGGAGGTAGGATGTCGACAGTCACAATCAACTCAAAGGCCAACAACAGATCTCTAGGAAAAGAAGTCAATGGAGTCGGAGACTATTCCCGGGAGGGATCATATATACTCAAGTATAAGCTGACCTGATTATCAGCCGAGGCACTTAATCTTACCACAAAAACTGCATTAAAAATGTGCTAAAAACACTCAGCTTATACACGAGTGAATATCTGTGGTACTCAGCAGTGGCTGTTGTGGGAGGGCCACTGTGAGGTGCAGAATGTAAATTCGCCTTTCCTTTTCCTGGATGGTCGAGAGCTTACGATCAGGACCATCAGATCCAGAGAGGTGACCTGGGCGCTAGATGCTGACAAGCCTCAGGAGGCACGATGAGATTTTTCAGGCCATGTGATGCAGTTGCTAAGTCTCAGCCTTAGCGGGAACTTCCTGGTAGGGAAGCTCTTTGGATGCAATCTGGCCTTTCCCCTTGAGAGACTGGAAGGTCTGCTGCGAGTCCCACGTTGGGCCTGCCTCCTGCATCTCTTTATTTGTATCCCTTTTTTGTTATATTAACGCTGCTGTTGCAGGTATGTTTCCGTTTCTGGTGACTCTTGTGAGTCATTTCAGAAAACGGACAAGCTGTTGCGGGAGTTAGTTTGAAGTAGAGTCTGTGGATTCCTGAGCTTGCAGTTGGAATCATGGGCGTGGGGCGGAGGAAGGTCCCACACTTGTCCCAGTTGGTCTGAAGGGACGCAGTCACGGGACTGCTGAGACTATGGTCAACCATCTGTTGACCAGGCCCCAGGTGGTTCGGAATGAGAGCGGCCACATGGGCACCTGGAGTAAGAACTGGACAGGGAAAGGAAGCTGGGTTGGTTTTCCACAGGATGCAGTTCACATGTGGAGCGGGAGTTATTGTGCACCACACAATTAGCCATTGGGAGCAGGTGGTTTTAGGTCGCGTAACCTGATTGGCACCACTGGCAGCAGTCACCGTGACTTCACATCCACCCTAAGCACAAATTCAAGTGCATACCTTCTGTGCTATGGAGCTTGGCTATCAGATAGTACCTGTTGTCAACTACTTTTTTCATCAATTCCACTCTCACAGTGTAGATAGCGGGAGAGCCCTAGTGGTACAGTGGTTATGTGTTGGGCTGAGATCTGCATGGTCAGCAGTTCAAAACCCCTAGCATCTCCTCAGATAAAAAGACTAGGGTTTCTACTACCATAAACAGTTGCTGTCTCGGAAACTGGAAGGGGTGGTTTTGGTTTAATGCAGATGGTACCCTAAGTACTTCATTTTCTAACTTCTGTCATCATGAGACTCGGTATCTGTTAGCATGAGGGCCCCTTAACATTAAGCAAAGATTTAGGTCAACAATATCCCTATAAGGTGTCCTCTAAATAGGTGAGTGGAAAAAGGAGAGAAGAGCCATATACCTGCAATGTGCTAAGAAGCTGGTGGAGGTTAACGATGCTCTGGATGACCTGCAAAACACCAACACGGAGACTGTGTCACACCATTTCACAAGCGGTTATTTGCAAGACCATTTCTTTAAGGTATTCCCAGGGGTGCTTGGATTTTAATGGAATATTTTCACATTGTAAGCGGTCATGAAAATCAGCAGGCATAGGTAGCGAAGTAGTGCACACACTGAAACGTACTATCAGAGATGCCGTCTCCGTCATCTAAAATGCCTGGCACAGAGATGGCACACAGAGCAATGTAACGGTACCGGCACCAGCACCAGCAAGCATGTAAGTGGTATTTCCAATCAGTGGGAAAGGACAAAGTAGTCAATAAATTGACCAGTGGAAACTTGGTTCAATATGGGAGGAAAAAAAACGGAGAACCAGGTATACCAAAAATAACCTTTAGGGCCAGGTACGGCAGCCCACCAGATCCGACCAGTAAAAAACACTCCTAATGGTCAACAAACAGACCTTAAACTATTTACAGGCTTTTCTTTTTTTTTTTGTCATTGTTTTTTTGTTTTGTTGCTTTGTTTTGCCCTGTCTTGTTTTTGTGCACATTATTATCTCTGCAGGTCTATCTAGATAAGATAGGTTGAACAAACAATCTGGAGGAGAAAACATCAGGACCACCAGTTCCGGGGGCGGGGGGGGATATGGGGGAAGGTGAGGCAGGGGGAAAGAAAGTGGGTGTTAGCAAACCCAGGGACAAGGGAACAACAAGTGATCCAAAACCTATGGCAAGGAGGGTGTTGGAGGCCTGGTAGAGCTTGATCAAGGGCAATGTAACCAAAAGGAATTACAGAAACCCCAAATAAAGGCTGAGCATGATAGTGAGACAAGAGGGAAAGTAAAAGAAAATAGAGGAAAGAACTAGCAAGCAAAGGGTACTTATCAAGGTCTAAATACAGGCATGTACATATGTAAATATATTTATATATAAGGATGGGGAAATAAATCTATGTGCATATATTTATAGGTTTAGTATTAAGGTAGCAGATGGACATTGGGCCTTCAATCAAGTACTCCTTCAATGCAAGAACACTTTGTTCTATTAAATTGGCATTCCATGATGCTCACCTTCCTGACATGATCCTGAAGACAAAGTGGGTATATAAGTAAATGTGGTGAAGAGAGCTGATGGTGCCCAGCTATCAGAATCTATAGCGTCTGAAGATAAGCAAGTGGCCATCTAGCTCAGAAGCAACAAAGCCCACATGGAAGAATCACACCAGCCTGTGTGATCAAGAGGTTTCAAAGGGATCACGTATCAGGCATCAAAGAACCAAAAATCATATCATTGTGAATGAAGGGGAGTGCAGAGTGGGGACCCAAAGCCCATCTGTAAGCAACTGGACATTCCCTTACAGAAGAGTCTCAGGAGGAGATGAGCCAGGCAGGGTGCAGTGTAGCAATGATGAAACATACAACTTTCCTCTAGTTCTTTAATGCTCCCCACCCTCCACTATCATGATCCCAATTCTAACTTACAAATCCAGCTAGACCAGAGGATGTACACTGGTGCAGATAGGAACTGGAAACACAGGGAATCCAGGACATATAGACCCCTCAGGACAAATAATGAGAGTAGTGATACCAGTAGGGTTATGGGGAAGGTAGGGTAGGAAGGGGGACCAGATCACAGAAAAGTGGGTGAAGGGAGATGTTGGGCAGTGTAAGATATGACAAAATAATACTAATTTTCAAGGGTTCATTAGCAAGGGGGAACAGCGAGGGGGGAATGAGGAGCTGATACCAAGGCCTCAAGCAGAAAGCAAATGTTTTGAGAATGATGACAACAAATGTACAAATGTGCTTGACACAATGGATGTACGTATGGATTGTGATAAGAGTTGTACGAGCTCCCAATAAAATGATTTGAAAAAAAACCCAAAGTGAAATAAAGACAATTTTAGATGGGGGAAAAAAATTACCCACTACTTTAAAAAAAAAAATCGAGAACCTGGTTCACATACAAAAGAAACAACTGTAAAAATGGTTTAAAATGTTAAGTGTAAAAACGAACCGTAGGAGTACGCTAGAAGAAAACGAAGAGAATGCTTTTGGATCTTAAAATGGAACAGGTTCTTCACAGATGGCAGCAATGCAGGAGAGTCACAGGTCCCCTCCCCTATAGGTTACTATATACGCATGTACATATCCAATTAGAAGGCGAAGGCCAGAGGTGAACATGAAGGCAAATGGAAAGTATCTGTAGTTCAAAAAGCTCTTGTAAATCAGTAAGGGGGAAACACAAAACAAAAACATGGCTTAGTGGAAATCTAGGTGAGGAACAATTTAGAAAAGGCGAGTCACAAAAAGCCAATGATATAGCTTATCAAAAGATGATCCATCTTTACTTGAAATCAAACAAATGGAAATTAAAAATATCATTTGAAGTTCTGGAAACCAAAGAGCCTCGGTATAAAGCAGGACTGTTCCATGCTGGAGAATGGAAGGTGGATGGGCACCCTCCTACCTGACAGGCAGTGATAAGCACCTCCTGCACAACCTCCTTTCTACAGAGTGATCTGGCGCGCGGAGGACAGGATCAAAGAGCAGTGCAAAACCACACTCATGCAGAGTGTTCTTGGCTGCATCATGCAGAAAGTAAAAAGTAGAGAAAGATTAAATCAAGTTATACACAACATCATCTAGAGCTTTTAAACTGCTTGTTCTGTCAAACAGCTTGTCTGTCAGTGTGTTCCCAGAGAAAAACACAAACAAACACAAAAACAAGCTATCATGCTCTAGCAGTACTGCTTCATATTGTGTAAACTATTTACATACCGTACACACACACACACACACACACACACACACTCAAGACAACCATGCTGCACCATGCAGACATAAAGGCAGTGCATGTAAACATCAAATATACCTGCAGAACGGCAGTTTATCTGAGACATGAGAGGTGTGTTTACCTTCTAAAACTTTCTAGACTTTCAGACATTTTCACATTTCCTACCATGGACATTTATCTCTTATAAAACAAACAAAAAGTAATAATAAAAGATAAAGCTTAAGTTACTAGGCTGAGATCCTTTAGGTATACTTTTTACTACTCAGTAAGCTTACTCTTAAACCGAGAGAGAGAGAGCGAGCTGCCCAAGACCTGCTGACTCTAGCCGACCATCTGCAGCGCAGCTGGCACTAACATGCCAGAAAAGCACATTGGTCTCGAATGGCTTCTTACCTCACCTCTCTCATGAAACACGTGTACAGAGGGAGAGGTGGACAAAAGTAAAATTTACCAACAGCCAATTTTCAAGCAGCAGACTCAGAGAGCAAATGGTCTGCCTGAGCTCAGGTGGATTTCGCTTGTGGATAAAAATGCCTACGGGGATTCTGCCAGGATGTCACCATCTTTAGACCTCTATGACAATGGATACATAAGAGCTTTCCACGTGCCCCTAAGTTTAAGAATTTAAAACAAAGCTCCTCGGGACTGAAGCAGTACATTAAGAGCAAGCGAAAACTCAAAGGTCGCCCTTGCAAAGCACACTGGTTAGCCTGTAGCGTGGCCATCAGCCAGGCTGCAGACACAAAAGCCACCTACTTCAAGAATCACACGCCTTGAAGAGTGTTGGTGCAAACAGTGACCACTGAGCAGAGGGAAGGGCACTTGTGAAAAGCCACTCAGACCACCTGCTGGGAAACCCCCGAAGGGGCAGCTCTGCTCTGCGCACGTGGGGTGGCAACGAGGGGGCAGTGGCTTGAGGGCAGCGGGGTTGTTTTTGGAATGGCATGGCAACCTTGATGATTAAGTAAGAGGAAAGTTGAAGGGAAGGGCACAGGTGGACAAAGTCTATCTCTTGCAAGATCAGTGGAACGCAATAGAGCAGCAGCAGAAGCTGACTGCTAATCACAACACCGGGGCTTCTGGCAGCTGATTCGGGGGTTTGGTGAAAACAGTTCTCAAAGCAGCCCAAGAAATCCCAATGTAGACTGGCCCTCAATTCCACTGCCCCTGGACGAGTTGTGTAGTTCTGGGCATGTGGTCTGTGTTCATTCTATACAGCATGCCTGCTCCTGAAAGAACCCCCTAAGGAGCCTCCACAGGCTCGTGCACAGCTAACAATGCGGGCTGACGAAAAGCCCTGGGTAATAAATACCCTAGATGGCCAAATACCAAGAAGGAGCCACGGGGCTGAACCAGAAGGGACAGCGTACAGACTACAGCCCAAAGTTATCTTGTTTGAAACTGCAAAGCAAACATGGGTACCCCTCATTCGACAGTGCTAAGAAATGCCTCTTACTTTCACCAGCACACAAAGTCCTTACCTCACTGTTGCCTTTAAGCAGGAAGCCCAGGTTAGCATTAGCCCCCTATGAAACAAAGAAACGTGCATTTAAAATAGAGACACAACAAAAAACACCCCAGTGAACGTGCTTCAGAGCTGGGCTGTGGCTTTCCATTTTCCTCTGCCACAGCCCAGAATGCAGAACTGTGAAGATTCGAAGCCCCCGGTGACTGGTCAGGAAGAAATCAGGCTGGCTGGGAGCGTTTAAACAGGGTCTCTTACTGAAACTCGTGTTAGGGCTGGGGATGTAAACCGCGTGTTCCGCTCCCTGGGAAGGCCGAGCAGCCAACGAAATGGGAGTCTGTACAAGGGAATCCTTCAAAACAAACTGTATTGTTTGCTCTTAAACTGTGCTTTTCTCTGCCAATCAAGAAGGAACTGAAAACAGCAGGCTGGGCACCAACACAAGCTCCCGGGTGTGCAGTCCCCAGGGAAGTGCGGGGCAGTCACAGAGTAGCTGGGAGGGCAGTACCTTCTTCAGTCCACTGTCTGACTCTGTCCTTCTGAGGTCCTGGCTGTCGTCTCCCTCTTCCTTCTCACCTCCTAAGTGAACACACACACACACGCTTTGTTTTCCAGGTGGACAAACAGACTGAAATAAGAATGCAAAACACCCAAAGAGGTGCCCATTTCTATGCTCTATCCTAATGCCCAAAAGGGTATGCCACCTGGTAGCAGGTATGTGATGGATAATAATCCTCCCACCCCTGCAGGTGGGAAGGAAAACTGTAGCTACAGCTTAACTGCGATCTCACAATGCGCTCTCTGGTTACTCAAATGGAGCGTGAGGCGGTTCTGGGGTGTTTCAGCAGCCACACTGTACAGCGTACAATGTGAGCGTGAGTCTCGGATTGCTGGAAGAGGCACAGGAGCTTGGAATCATCATTTACCTTTCGCAGAATTCATCTGATGGCTGTCAAACCCTCCAAAGGTCTCTGCTCTCCGGGGCAAGGACACGGGGCCGACAGTGCCGTCTTGCTCGGCAGGGCTGCCGACGGCTGGCCCCAGGGCGCCTCCGAGGCTTCCGCTCACCAAGCCCTGCAGGATCTCCACTGGAAAAAGGAAGCGGGCAAACTGACACCTCTTTCAAGGAGAGGGAGGAAAACAAATCTGGCAACCCGGGCTCTTCCAGGCAACCTGACCAGCGAAGGGCTCAGAGTGGCTGTGGGGGGTCCCTTTGCTCAGCAGGGAGGGGAGCTCAGGGCATAAGTCAGAGCTGCTCCTACTGAAAACTCAGCCTGGACCACTGACCACTGAATCAATTCTGACCTCGTAAGACAGAATTCAAAACAGTTCCTTAGGGTTTCTGAGACTAAGTATAAGCGCAGACAGCCTCCTTTCTCCTACAGGGCAGCTGGTGGGCTTGAACCACAGGTCACGTGGTTAGCAGCTTGCTGTTTTAATACAGTGCTCCACCAGTGTGCCTTTCACACACACACGAGGCCTGGGACCCTGCCAGGGCTCTTGGGTGAGCAGTAAACTGCTAACTCAAGTGTGTTGTTTTAAAGTCAAGGTTACCCTGTGGGACAGAGATGAGACTGTCTGCCTCTGTGGACTGGTGGCCTGGGAACACTGAAATAGGAGGGGCTTCAGGAAGGCAAATCCTTCAAAACGTGACGGAAAGAGTGGAATTTCCCCCATGCACTCTCTGAAGTCCGCTCGCAACACAGGGCAGGCACAGTGGTTTCCTGGAGAGAGCCTGGCTTCCGGAGCAGCCAAAAGGCATTCCTGCCTGTGGAGTGCCCGTGCACCAAAGGAGGACAGCTGGGAGGGCTCCCGCACCCTCCAATGGCGCGGGGTCTGAGGAGCGGGTGTAGCCTCAGCGGCTGGGCCCTTGCATGTGGCTAAGGGTGACTTCCTCTGGGGTAGGTAGGGCCCCACAACAAGTACTGGGAGTGACAAAAACCCCACAGGGCAGAACAAAAGGACTGAAGGAAAACAGAAGGCCCAGGTGGTGTAAGGGAGAGAAAGCGAGGCAGGAAATATTCAGGAGCACTTTCCAGAAATCTAATCCCCAAGGCCATGTGGGCACATACAGAGGTCAAATCCCACAGGAGAAATGGCCTCTGGGTCCCCGCGCTAACATGAAGGACGTGGCCAAGGAAGAGGACAAGAGAAATGCTCCACCGGTCAACCCAAACTGTGGGAGCCCGCTGGCTTCAGGGAGAAGCACTCGAGGGTTCAGCTATCCTTTACGACTCTGAAAAGACAGGCTGAGAACCTAAGTTGTAACCAGTGTCTACAAATAGTCTATCAAACCTTGAACTCACCCGCACACCAATGACTACCACAAGCGTCACAAGACCTGTCCCTGGTGAAGCAGCACAGGGGATATGCCGGAGCCTTGTGAGCGGGTGGCCAAGTCTATTTCTTGACTTAGTTACTGGTGTCGCTCCCTCGATAACAACATGCAATGTGACACACTGGTTTTGTATGGCTTTCTGGCAATTTCTTATTTACAACAAACAAGTGAACCTGGTAGATACCATTAGCGAGTAAGGCACTTTGAGAAGACTGCCCGCAGTCATGCTGAATGAGAATTACCCTCATTGATGGCACTCTTCATTAGGGGCCCTCCTTTGAGGGCCTCCTCGGTGCTGGAGCGGAAGAGGACCCGTGGGCTGTGGGCTGGGGAGCAGTCCTCGGGCAGCGGTGTGCTGCACTCTGTCATGTCCCGGAAAATCAGCTCCTTCTCTTCCAGCAAGTGTAGGATCTGTTGGTCCTTCTGTTGAAGTTGTTCTGCAGGACAGATGGAGAAAAGGGTTCTTGTGATTTTTTGAGCTTATCATTAGGAGGCGAACAGGTGATCAGGAGCCCTGGTGGCTTAATGGGCTAGGGCTGAGCTGGTAGCCTGAGGCCTTAAAGATGAGGCGGTCTGCTCGAATCAAGATTTAGTCTTGGAACCCACAGGGGCAGTCCTACCCTGATCCCACAGGGTCACCATGAGCTGAAATCCACTCTGCATGGTAGGGTTGAGCTTGGGTTTTGAATACACGATCGCCACCTTGTGGCAATTTACAGACAGGACCATTCCCTTCTGTTAACTTCTGGGCTACTATCTCATGTCTTTTCTAGGCAGACACCCGCAGTAATGAGAGAACCACACATCTTTTGTTTCCATCTCCTTCGACCAAACCAGTTTCTATGGAGTCATTTCTAACTCACAGAGACCCCCACGTGCTGGAGAAGCGCCGTCTCCCCTGGGCCACTGACCCTTCAGTGCTGTGCCCCCAGGCCTTTCTCGCTAGGAGCCTCTGGGTGGACACTCATGACGAACTGGTTAACAGCCGAGTGATTAACCTACATGTGTGTCACCATGTTCTCCTTCACCCTGTCCCTACAGTTCTTTCTGGGTCCTCTGTGCCTCCCCCAGCCCTCTGTCGTGGCTCTGGCCGCCACCCAGTGAGGCCTCTCATTTGCCCTTTCTCAGCACCGATGGGTTTCCTCCTTCACTCAGGGGCCCTTGCGGGCTCTCTTGTCTTCAGCAGCACATTACACGCCTGCCACCTGCACTGCTGGACCTGGGGGGCCCTGTAGGGTTCCAGTGTGGGTTTTTCTTATTTCCCAGAGTTTCCTCCGGGGAAACGCCACCTCTCCCCCATGCTGACCACTTGCAAAGCCTCATCGCAAACCCTGCTTTGCTGGCTGTTTGGGGAGCCGTCTGTCTCCACAGAATGCCTGACTGGCCGGTCATAGCATGTCAGAAACCAATCTTCCCTCCCCCTTCTTGCCCGGCCATCTCTCCTCCTCAGCCTGGGATCTCTTCCTGGGTCAACCACACCCCCTCACACAGGCTACCCTGCACCTGGGAGAGGCTGTGTTCCTCCCTCTGCCCTATACCCTGCCCACACCACACCACACATGCCCAGTCTCTCCGGACCCACTTCTCTGGGAACCTACTCCCAAGGCTTTCCATCAGTTCTCTCCATTTCCCGAAGCTGGCCCGACCCTTTCACGCCATTCTCCCCATTCCCATCAGCACACGTTAAGGAGTTTTCTTTTTAAAAGGAATTCCATCATTTTCCTGAGTGAAATCTTTGAGAAGTTTTCTTGCCTTCACATCATGTAGCACCCAATGTCTCGGACCTTTCCTCCCAGGTCTCTGCTCTCGCTCGGGCATCGGCCTCGCAGGGAGACTCACCACCCAGACGGAGTCCATGAGCCGCACACGCTCTAGCTGCGCGATGCCGTAAAACTACTCGGGGCAGACATAGATGTACGTCTTTCTTTCTCCCTGGAATGCGAGCTTCCCGAGGGCCATTCATGCTACGGCCATCGAGTCCACTGAGACCCCTAGCGACCCCATGGAACTGCCTCCATGGGAGTCAATTTGAGGGCAGTATAAAGCCGGAGCTTTTTCTCAGGGAGGTGGATTGGATTTGAACTGCTGACATTATGGTTCACACGCAGTCAGGATGTAGCCGGCTACAACAACTTGCCCCAGGGGAAGGGCTCTGTTTTAGGAATCCTTGCATCCCCAGAACTGAGCAGTATGTCTGCCCAGGTGCTCAGTGATGCTACCAGAAGGAACTTTGTACCTCAATCAATACAAAGTAATGGCCCTGGACTCACTCTGCCCATTGTGCCCCCTTCCTGGCAGAAACAGAACTAGAAACAATGAAAACACATCACTGTACATCTTGGAGGACTAACTAACCTCCCTCGATGCTAAGTTCATGTGACTTTGGGCCTCATGTTTTCCCAAAGCGGAGAGTTTACTCCCACCAGAGCACCCAACGCTAGCCATCAGAGGGGGGCGAGCACCCGGGCAGCTGCTGAAAGGACAGGGTAAGAATTCCGGCACACGTGGCCTCTGTGCTCCTCAGACTGGTAACGGGGTGGGGGGGGGTCACGTCTCTCTTCTGCAGGGATGTCGACGAGACATAACCAATCAATACCAAGTACGCCTCTCCCTTGTGAGGTTGGGAATGCATGGACGTCAGCGGGGGCCGTGGGTAGAGCCGAGGACTGGCAGGAGGGTTGAAACAGATTAACCGGAGCCTACTTTCCCCCCAAAGACCTTTCTCTACGTGTCGTTTGCATCCTCAAGAAGAATGTAAACTTGCTAATTCTTCTGTGGCACAAACTAAGACCACGTGGCAAGGGCGTATCGCCTCATCTATCAGACACACCCTTATGGTCACGGTCCTGGAGCCCAGGGTGCCCTGACTTGGTTTCACTTCTGTTCAAAGCACTCCATGTCCGCCCCATTTCCAGCACCTGCTAGGGCAGCTCTGACACCCAGGAGCCGCCTGCAGCAGACAGACACCCCACAGGGTGGCGTCACGCAACGCGGCCCCTGGTTTCACCTTTTAATTCCCGGGCTTTCATGTCCAACAGCTTCTTCTCTTCCTCATTCTCACTCGGGATCCCTTCGTCTTCATCCCGGTTCCTAAAACACCCGGAAAAGACAAAGCAAGGAGCTCCTGAGATATACCGATGCCTGCCCATTGCCCAGACCGCGATGGCGCATAGCAGCTGCTCCGCTTACAGCGTGTTTATTGTGTCCTGGATGCCATGGATCCAGCTGTTGCGCTCCTCCTTGGAGCTGGCATGGACTTCCACCATCTCGGGGTCTTTCATGCCCATGCTGATCAGGAACAAGCCCTTCTCCTCGTGCGCCACTTCCCTGACGATCAGCTTCTTCAAAGAGATCACCGTGGATTTCTGGTCCTGGAAAAGGGGGAGGGGTTGAGTACCAGAAACTTAACGTAATAGTCTACCTCGTCAGGGCAACTGCGCCCGTCCGTAAGACAAAGATCCTACTGTAGTTTTACAAGCATCTGCTTGAACCAACAATGGCAGCTTGCGTTGGGGGGTGTGGGGGAGCCTATGATTTAACGACAGTTTGATTACACTGGAAGATTTCCAAATGATCAGCTATGCACGACTGTAAAGGCTCTGGTCAGGTTTGCAGGTGAGCAGGATTTATGGAGCCTGACGCGGGAGGAGGACTCCGGGGCAGGTTTGTCTCTAGAAGGAAGTGTCCCATGTCGGAGGCACTGAAAGGGCGACACTGCAGGAAGCAGAACAGGGTCATCTGGGGGCGGGGTGGGGTAGGAGCAGAAACCTGTGAGGGTCTGTGACAAACTATTCAGGGGTCTTTGTCTTAAGTCAGTTAATTTAGATGCTGTGGGGTGGGGGTGGAGGGTTAGCAGGGAGTGGGATGGTCTAGTGGTCACACCCAGTACTTGCCTGTTGCTAACAGCATTAGTTGCAAACAGCAGTGAATGACAACCGTGCTTACCAATGAGGCAAAGACGTATTTCTGGTCTTTTTCTTGCAGGAACACCAAGATGTCAGTGAGCAGAACTGCTTGAACCTCTGGAACGTGAAACAGGATGGCGAAAGAGAATAGTTAAGTACAGTCAGAAAGGTCTACAATTAGACAATTACCCAGCAGTGTACTCCCACCAGGGAAAATCCTGGGATTACCGCCCCCTTCCACAAAAACAACTCTAAACGCCTGCAGGATCCAAACCTGGTCATGATGTTTTTAAAGGCATTTGAAAATGGGACTTCTCCCTGAAGCTTTGTTTGGGAAACGCTGAAGTAATCCGTTTGGAAAGGTATATCCCGTAGGGCAATACTCTTAACAATAAAATCTGCAAGCTGGACCCCAACATATGTGATGTCACAAATCCTCCACGAAGCACTCGGGCCAGCCATTTCTCCATGTCAGACTCCGTCCACGGGGTGGGCATGGGACAAGCTAGGAGGAAAGCTGCCCAAAGGGGAGCCGCCAATGGATCTGCGGCCATGAAAAGGCCGACTTCTCCCGCTCTCTGCCCAGGAGAGCAAGGGCAGCTCACAGCAAGGGCCTCTGCTTTCAGAGGGACAAATGACGCGACGGCTCTTTCCCCAGCTCCCTCACCCGACGGTCAGCTCCATGTCCCTGCACCAAAGGAGACGGTATGTCTCAGCTAATTCTTCCGTGACATAAGGTCAAACAACGAGACAAGGGTCCAAGGATACCCATGCTGAGACAGAGGCCTCCACACCATGCCACCTAGCCAGACAGGAAAGAGCCTCCAACTCGTCTCAAATCCAGTCACGTCTCTTGTCAGATCTACGAATCAAAAAGAATTCCACAACCCACCACAGCCAATTTTCCAGGAGCCTGGGAATGGCATTTTCCACCTTCCCTTGAGGACAAAGCCTGACACCCCTGGAGGTCAGCTTCCTACTTTAAGGTGATGTGTGACCCCTCTGTATCCTGGCCTGGCGAGGGGCACCTACCCCTCCCTGGGTGAGCCTGTTCCTCGGTGGTCTGGCTCCTCCTGGCCTCTTCTCCAGCCTTTGCCCTTTCCATGAAATTCACGGCAAAGCTAACAAGGGAACAGAAGTGTGGGTGTCCGATCCCTGGGGAGGGCTAGCTTTCGGCCAAGACCACAGGAATTTTCCTCATACTACCACTAGCTTTGCTTTGTTTTGAACGTTTACTTTTAAATGATTCAGTTGGCTGCCAAGAAAATAATAATTTTTGTTTTTTTGCGACACAGATCCTTCAGTTTCTATGCTCTGTATCAGTGGATCCCAGAAAAACAATCCCACCCCTTTAGAGGGTACCAGTACAGAACAGGCTGTTCTTGGCAGGCGTTCACTGGGGGGTGAGAATGACTAAACACCACTCCTACTTCCACTGGAGGCATTTCAGGCAGAAGACCTATCATCCTGCCATCGGCACGGCCACAACTTTACTCCAACAGCTGCACTCGATTAGCTTTTATCTGGGGGATGAATGTACCATGCAGAGGGAAGAGCACAGTGCTGGCTCCAGGGAGAGGCAGCGCGAGGAAACCCAAGCTCTTAAAGAGAGAGCAGGTATTTAGGGACAGCCAACCTACCTCCAAGACAGACCCAAGTGGCAGTGTGGGCAGAGCCCTGGACTAGGGTTCTTAGGACGTCCTGGAGCAGAGCTGAGAGGAAGGGGCCTCAGGGACTACTCAGTGTGAGACCAAGCTGCGGGGCGGCAGGAAGGGATTCCCCTGCGTTCTGAAATGAACCTGCCCTTCCCTCCATGGCCTCCCCTACAGTTCCGAAGCCAATGGGTGGCGCTGACAGGTAAGCGGTCTGAGTGTACCGGAAGCACCTAGGAGAAGCCCTTCTTCCTGCACTCGCAGAAGTTGCCTGCCATTGGACTACACAGATTCTACTTAATTCCTCCCTCTCTAAAACCCTTCACTGTGACCCACTCTCCGTTCAGTGCCATCAGGTCTAAACCCACCCAAAGGCAACTCAGAACCTCGTGGAGCAGGGGGTCTCTTCTGCAACTGAGAGAGCGGTCGCCAGGAGTCAGAATGAATGGACCCTCCCCCCCCCCCCCCGCCCGCAGCTGTGAGGGCATCCCTCTGCAGTGTGCACTCCAGGGCCGCGTGGCCTGCACAGGGCTCCAGGCTTCGTCCTCCTCACTCCCTCTGCTCTCGGAGACTGCGGCCGTCTGTCTGCTCCTCCCTGCATCTGCACAGCCCAGGCCCTTTCGAGCCCAAGCTTCGGGCCCAGCAGCCTCCTCTTCATCCTTGAAGACATCTCTAGAGAATTCCCAGGCAGCTGCCCATTCCTGACCCCTCCTTTCTCCTGGTACTCGTTGTCCACGTCATACCGCATCATGTGCCCTAGGATCAATTCCGAACCAGGGCAACCTTACAAGTCGCTTTATTCTGACACCAGTGTTATTTTCACTCATAAAGCCAGTTGCTGCGGTGCTGACGCAGACTCAAGGCAACCGCATGCATGCTGGAGAGGAACTGGGATCCACAGGGCTTCAGAGACAGATCTCTGCAGAAGCAGTGCCAGGTCTTTGTGCTGAGGCACCTAAGGGTGAACTCAAAGTCCCAACCTTTTCGCTAGGGACTCTCTTTCACCTCAGTCTGTGAACTGTGAAATGGATTGCATTTCCCTATTTGAAACTGTGCCCAAATGTGTTCTCCACCTCTGCCAGGGGAAAGGGCAGGCTTTAAGAGTTTGTATTTTCATATTAATGCTATCCTGTGTTTGTTTTTCACATGCATTTCCCTGTTCTCACAGGCACCGTGTTCTCGTGCTTTGCGTGTCTCTGGAAGCTCCCTGAGTGCAGCCCGGCCGTGAATCGTGCAATAGTGCTGCTCCCGTGTGGTTGCTGGCTGTGGGTCTGCAGGAAGAACCTGGGGTGGGGCAGGGGCTCCTACTTCACACCCGTGGACCTCGCGTGCCTTCCTCGGGGAAACATCGAGCCGCGCCAGGCACGAGCCTTACCTTTCAGCCTTCCTGCTGAATTCTTCAGAAACACGCTCCCATCCCGCACAAGCTTCTTCCGTTTCAAGTCCTCCTTGGCAAACATCTGACCGCTCTTCATCCTCATGATCGACTTGCTGTCCGTCTTCGTGTAGATTTCATGGAGACGCACTTTCTTTTCATAACTTGCCACTCTGCTGTCGACGGCCCCAATCACGCCCTTCACCAGGCTCAAGGACCGGGCTACATCCTCCTGCTCCGTCTCATTGTCTAGAGGGAAAGAAGACGTCTGAGCTGCAAGGGCAGAGGGCTATCCTCCCTTCCCTCTCCCCTCCTCATTTGCCCCAGGTCGTGTCAGTGTAGCAGAGCTCAGTGCCTCTCGCTCCCTCTGCCATAGGTTCAATTCTAAAGACACTTGTGAGTTAGTTTCCTTTTTTGGACTGTTATTTTTTTTTAAATCATTTTGTTAGGGGCTCATACAACTCATATCACAATCCATACATACATCAGTGGTGTAAAGCACATTTATACATTCATTGCCCTCATCATTCTCAAAACATTTGCTCTCCACCTAAGCTGTCGGCATCAGGTCCTCATTTTCCCTCTCTCTCCCTGCTCCCCCTTCACTCATGAACCCTTGAAAATTTATAAATTATTATTCTGTCATATCTTGCCCTGTCCGATGTCTCCCTTTAGCCACTTTTCTGTGTCCGTCCCTTAGGGAGGAGGTCACATGTAGATCCCTATAATCGGTTCCCCCTTTCCACCCCACCTTCCTAGTATCGCCACTCACACCACTGTGATCTAAAGTGATCATCCGCCCTGGGTTCCCTGTGTTTCCAGTTCCTATCTGCACCAGTGTACATCCTCTGGTCTAGCCAGATTTGTAAGGTAGAACTGGGATCATGATAGTGGGGGAGGAGGAAGCATTTAGGAACTAGAGGAAAGTTATATGTTTCATTGTTGCCACATCGCACCCTGACTGGGGAGTTTTTCAATGATCAGAAAACCTGCAATTCCATGCTGTGGTCTAAGACAGAAGGAACCGGGCAATTTTGGGAATGGAGAGAACTACAGAAAGGAACAACACGCTTTTTAATGGCTACTGCCAAGTATAGCTGTTCACGTTATTGAACTCGTCCATGGTCCCTTCTCCTCCTGCTATCAACATACGCTATGCCTGGTGTTGGGACACTTTCAATTTTCACTGAGAACAGTGACTGGAAGATGAAATTCAAGGTTCTTTGGGGACCTGCTAGAGCATGGACGTGCCCCTCCCCAGGGGGTCTCGTGAACTACTGGACACACAGGGAACAGTCCAATGGCCTGGGAGACTGAGCCAACAGGGAGACTCACCTTTGGTGTACTGTAATATTCTTTGGAATAAAACGGGGTACTTAGTGATGCGCTGGGTTACAAGCAATATGCACTCTGGAATTCCAAGCCTCCTGACTACTGAGCTGCTCATCTTCTTCTAAAAGGGGCAGAAAGAGAGTCAGGAGCTACACCAGGATGAAGGCTCCAGCCACAACCAGAAGGACACCTGGAGGGATGGTCACATTCCACACAGTACCTTGACGAAGGCCTGGAAGCGCTTGTCCTTGGTGTACAGGTCTTTGAAGTAGTTTACAGACTGGTTGTGCTGCCCACAGAACTTGCCGTAGGTCTTCACTAAGCGCTCTGCATTCTCACCGGAAAACTGCCGAGGAAGGAGAGCCAAAGTCACGCTCAGACTCAGAGGGTCTGAGTTTATTTCCATTTTGTGAAAGGCATCCGGTCCATCGGAAAACGCCTAACAGCCCTGACATGGCAGTAAACCCAGGTGGCCATCAACCAATGAATGAATGGCTACGTTAAATGTGATACGCCGATTTAAGGGTATTGTTTTGAAGTAAAAGAATGAACTATGAATAAACACTGTAACATAGAGGAACTCAGAAAACGAGCTTAAGTGAAAGAAGTCAGTAACTCTAGGCCACGTATTATATAACTTCATTGATGTGGACTGGACTGTCCGGACCAGGCCAATTCATAGACACAAAAAGCAAGTTAGAAAGGAAAAAAAAAAGCAAGTTAGTGGGCAATGAGGAGAAATTAGAGGGATACCCAGTTTCTTTTGGGGCTTGATGAAAGTGTTTAGGTATGTATTTTAATTCAATCACTTAAAAGCTGCAGCTCACTCGTCACCCAGGCTCTGTTAACTACCGAGCCCAGCCCAGCAGTCCCAACAAGATAGCTGCATGGACCTCACAACATGTCCAAGGGTGTGCAAGCTTAACGGTTTCTCGGAAGACGTGTTTACTTTGGGGAAGAAAATCAATGCATTTGTGCTTGTGGTCCACGATACAAAAGCATCACTTTCTACGGTGGTGAAGCTCTCTGGAGTTTTACCAACAATTGACTACACAAAAAACTCTGACAGGCCCAGCGCAGCCTTTCATCTCCCCGTTTATCAATGGAGAAAGCAGGACGACTTTAAGACATCTGCCCACATCATCCGTCAAGTGCTCTGCAGGCCTGACCCTGGCCCAGTACATGGAACTAAGACAAAGGGGTAAGATCTGAATCCCACCACTGAACATCTTCTAAAGGGATTTGCACAGAACCAAGAAGCTGCAGGTGGAAATCCAAGTCCAGGGAAGGCGAGGGAGATACCTGTGGAGGTGGGAGGGCTGTGGAGAGGCAGAGAGGAGAAAAACCAAAATGTGTGAGGGGGTGGTTGGGGGAGGGAAGACCCCCCACTAACAGGCTTGACCACACTCACTGCTGAGCCTGACTGTCCTGGCAAATGCTCGTGTGAAAGCAGTGGCCACACTGCCATTGCATGCATCTGCTAACACCCTGATTTTACTCCAGAAAGGGCAGGCTCCATGAGACAGAGGTTAATGCCAGGTTTACCTGTAGTTCTTACCTTGCCTTCAGAATGCGCATAGCAAAAATCTGAATACAATCATGAGTGAGAGGAATGAGACTAAGTTCTAATTCTCAAGTACAGAGATTTGCTGGAGAAAAAGATCTACCCGATTAGGCTATCCTGACTTAACTTTTATTACAGAAAGCATCGGGAAGTTATTGAAACTTTCAGACAAAAACACTTTAGGGGACAGGATGGAAACCATACTTCTTATGAACTAGCAGCCATACTACGTGAGGGAGCCTCACAACGTTTACAGAAAAACTCTAGTAACTTTGAATTCCGCTGTTCAGTGGGCTTCCGGAAGCCCCTCGGCACAGACAGCTCTTGCTTGTCTTCCTGGGAACATGTTGGCTTGAGACCGTGTTTCCCACAGTCGGCAGTGCCGCCCTCCTGGCAGGCCCGGGAATGCAGACACCTGCACTTTATTCTGGACGATGGGCCCGAGAACAAATGTTGCTCATTGTCAGCAGGGCGCTGAGTAATTGTTCTGAAAATAGGGAGCTGGGCCACACAAGTTGTTTTAGACAAATGAGATCTTTTGAGGAGTTTCACACATTTTCTGATTTCTCAGATTATCATACTTTAAACTACGTTGTTCCTGATCAAGGTATAGACTCTGAGGAGGTAAAGCTATCTTGTGTTGGCGGGCCACCATGTGTTAGGTACTCTAAGCATATGCTCTTTGGAACATTCTAAAATAGTACAGCGAAGCCAACTTACTGGTCTCATTTTATAGGACAGGAAACCTGAGTCTCTGCGAGACTCAGTCAACTGGAGGAGACTCCACTGCACCTGAGAAGGGCCGAGACCCTCGCCACTGCTCACCTGGTTGACAAGCACGTCGCCCATTTTCCTGATGAGAAAGTTTTTCTCGCTTTTATCCACCAGGGACTCCTTCTTCCGCTCCAGGATCCTCTGGAAGAACTGGCTGTGGATGCTGATCAGCTCGTCCAGGCAGGGGAACAGCTTCTCCACCATCTGCTGCTCGAAGAGCAGGTCAGTCATCATGCCCCGGCTGTACACGTCACTCATGATCTTGAGTGTGCGGACGTGGTGGAACTCCGTCTGCATCAGCTCTGTGGGGGGAGGACAAAGCTCAGGTTCAGGAGCCTTCTCCTGGAGCAGCCCCTGCGGCAGTCTTACTACGGCCTTGTACGGTCCCGTGTCAGCTCAGGGCCTGGTCCCCAGCCATGTCCTCGCCTCTAGCTTTCCCTTGACTCAGCATTGTGTTCAGACGACAGGCATGTTGGGGGAGCCCTGGTGACACAGTGGAGGAGGCACTGGGCTAACAAACTGAAGGCGGGTAGCTGTGAGCCCACTGCAGACAGGGAGGCAGCCTGCTCCCTACAGACTTACAGCCTGGGAGCCCCTATCTGCGGAGCAGCTCTCCGCTGTCCCTCATGAACACAGTAAGTCCGGCCACTCCCTGAGAACGGGTTTGCTTGCAGGTGGAGCGGACTCTATGAATCACCACGGACGCCTTCCATGGACTCAGACCTCTCACATTTTATGGCAGCCCTAGAACACGAATGTGTTTGGTTGAGCTCCGAGTGCCGCGGAGGCACTGAGCTGCACTTTCACAAGCAATCTCTTTCTAGGACGGCTGCATAAACCAGCATGAAAACAATAGTCGGCAAAATGAAAGGATGAAAGGCAGAAAAGGACACAAGCCAACATCTCTATCCCAGTGTTTTAAAAGACAATCTTTAAGACACTACTTGAAATGCCAAGTTTCCACAGCCCAACAAACCACCTGGCAGAACGCTGGAGGTAGCACATCAAATGCCCGCAGTGCTGGGCGAACGGCGGAGTCTCACCGTAAATCACTTCCTGCCGTTTGATCACATCCTTCTTTTGTTGTTTCAGGAACTTGGCGTCCACGATGCGACTCCAGGACTCTGCTTCCAGCTGTTTGGAGTCAACCTCAAAGTCTCCCATGAGCTGTCCCTCGTTCATGTCTGTGCCTACTCCTCAAAATGCCAAAGAGCAAGATCAGAACCGTGGGCCCGGGACCCCAAAAGCCCGGGCTGCATTTTCCTCAGGGGATGAGGAGCATGTATTTCCCAAGACACAGATTCTCCACACTGACACCGGGGCATGCACGGAGCCCGATATCCTGATAGTCGAAAAGAAACTACCTCCTGTTCGGGAATCCAGTCTCTACTCAAGACTCGGGCTAAGAGGGAAGAGCATCCCATCAATCAACACCGGTTACGATGTGATTCCCATGGGAAGCAGGGAACTGGAAGAGCCCTGGTCCGTTCAGCGTTTAGCTAGGCAGACTTGCATGTGCTAGAACATGTGCACGCCGACCTACGGGAAGAAGAGCATCCCACTGGAGAGCACCCCCACACCACATTCAGCACACTGCGACCTCACAAACGGGTCGCTAGAAACCATTTAGTGCTTTACAGACCACCCAGGCAGGCATGAAGGCAGGCCTCAGGATGCCCTGGACACCTGCAGGGTAGGTGGTGGCACATACAGAGTCTAGAGATGCACCTGCAGGACACTGGCCTGGCCTTCCTCTTACCCTCATCAGTCAGTGACTCTGTTGACTCGTTGACCTTGCTGATTTTATTTAGTGAGTCTGTTGAATGCGACAGGAATTTCCAAGTGTTTGACATGCTCTCATCGTTGCCAACTCTAGAGAAAAGAGAATCAGATACTGTTAAACACCTTCTGGGGGCCTGGTTTGCTTGCTTGGGCGAGGACCCAACAAACTGGCATCATAGCTGCAATGACTGAAGACACAAGACACACAATGTCATCTACCCAGGTTGGAAATATTAAACAGCACTTCAACCCCAATCTTTAAGAGCCTCAGCATTTTTTTTTAACAGTGGGTACCAAGAACACCTCTTCCACCTTCCCCTCAAACTATGTACACAGTATATAAGAAATCTCTTTGTTTGAAATTCATTGCCTAACCACTAGACACTTTCTTCTCCTGTTCCCCAAGTAACCATACACTGAGCACTTATAATAAACTGTATGCCCTGAATTTTCTCAGCCCTGACTCACCAGGTTGCTTACTAAGGACTCAATAAATGTTTGTTGCATTACACAAAAACAAGCAACAGTAATGCAAACCTTGATAACATTATAAATTTTGAATAAGAGAGTCTTTGCAAGAAATGAAAATACAAAGACAAAACAAAATATAAATACGTGAAACATTTTTTTAAAGTCAGCATCAGGACAGGGCTAGGAAATGAAAAAGGAGAATTTTGTTCCCTTTAAGTTAAAGAATTTTCATCCAACCCAGGTTCAGAGACATAAGAATTGGTTTTGAAGCTTATATTTGAAGTGGCTAATGCATTTGATGGTAAGCAGAGATTTGTCCCCAACAAACAGCCAGCAGCCTTGTCCTCATCACCTACTGCCAGCCCAGGCCGGAATCATCAGTGCACGGCACCAGCACAATGCAGGACCCACTGCTGCCCCGCGATTCCGACCCTTGGTGGCCCCATAGAACAGAGCCTATAGAACTTCCCGAGAGATTGTAAATCTTTATGGAAGCGGACTGTTGCTTCCTTCTCTCATGGGGGTGGCTGCTGGGCTACCCTGGTTGCCTTCTCAGTTGGCAGCCAAGTGCTTCAACCACCGTGCCACCTGAGCTCCTTAATGATGTCACAGAGGAGTAGGTAACATACACAGTACAAATGAGTGGTGGGAAACTGACAATGGTAATTGCCACCTTGTTCCCCTTCATGGCAGTGATTTCGAGGCAAGAATGGACAACTGGTTAAAAAAGGCTCCTCTGAATGATAGTAAGTCAGATGCTTCCAACTAAAGCTTCATAGCTAAATCCTTCTATTACTCCCACTTTTTATTTTGATTGAAAAATAATCTTTGTAGACCTTGGGTTCTTGAAAAGTGGACTATCAAAAATGGCAGCCATTGACAGTGCCACCAGGGTGCACCACCATTCCGAATGGCCATCGCTTCACTTCACAAAGGAGGATCTTGTTGCCAATGACCTGATGATTACAACCGAGCTACCCATACAGTCCCACTTACCCAGCGATATTCTGTATGGAGACACTTTTGGAAAGCGTGACGCTCTGCTGGGACCGCCTGTTGGCAAATATGGGGGCAGTGGAGGCTTCGTCAGCCAGGAGGACTGCTGAGCGAGGGCGTTCCTTGGGCTGGGAAGCTGCAGAAGGAGAGAGGGCGCCAGCTGAAGCTTCCCCCACCAATGCCTACGAGCGGCCCAGGGCTTCAGAAGGCATGCCCCCCAGGATCTAAACTCCCGGTGTCAACAGTCATGGGGGACAATGTTGCGATACCGATTTGAAATGATAAATGCATCCACCCTCTGATCCAAGAGTTCCACTTTCAAGGGATGCTCATGCCCCAAGATACACTTATTATATGATGTGCAAGAGGAGACCCACTCACAGTTATTCCATTGAAAGTTTGAAAAAAGCGCAAGATCTGAACTGACACGAGCGAGTATTAAAAGTCAGCAAGTTATGGCGTGCAGCTGATGAGAAACCAGACGGGTAGGAAGAGCTCCATGTACTTACACGGAAAGGTCTACGGTTACAGTCCACCCCCCTGGTCCCCCACAGACAACCTCCAAACTTAGGGCCATCGAGTGGGTCCGACTCATGGCTACCCGAGACAGAGCTCCTGAGGCGACGGCCCTCTCGAGGGGAGTGGGTGGTGTCACTGTTCTTCCTGCAGCAGTGGGGGGTTCGAGCCTCTGGGGGAGCAGTCCACACTCACCCAACTGTGCCCCGGGGCTCCTCCCAAGGGTGCAGAAGTGCATCATAGGCCTTCCTTCTTTCACGGGGCGGCGGTGGTGGTAAATTACACCATTAGTGTTTATTTCAGTTGTATCTAAGGAGTCCTGGTGGCAGTGAGGGCAAGTGTGGGCTGCTCACTGCCAGCTTGGTGGCTCGAACCCTATGCAGGGATTCCAGGAGTCGGAATCAATTTGCTAGTTTGGAATTTGGTAGTAGTTGCCTAAAAAACTCTGGAAGGATATTTAAGAAACTAAGAGTGAGGCTGGAGCAACACTAGGCAATGGAGACAAAGAACCACACGAAAGTGCTGTCGATTTTAGAAATTACAAGGCAAATGTTTTGTTACAAGTACCTTTCCAACAATTAAAAAAATCAAATTACAAATAAACCAATATTCAAAGAATTGAGATGAAGGAAGCCCGTGTTCTTTGGGATCACCGACAGCAGAAACATCTGATGGCGTTGTTAGACAGCAGATCACCGACAGGAGTGGGTGGCAGCCTGGCAAAGATCTTTGCCATCTATATGCACAGGACTTAACATGTCTAAGGAGTCACTGGGTGCTACAACTGGTTAAAAGCTTGGCCGCTAATCAAAAGGTTGGTGGTTTAAATCTACCTGGGGGTGTCTCAGAAGGCGTGGTGATTTAGTCCTGAAAAATAAGCCCCTGAAGTCCACATGGACTGGTCATGAGTCAGAATCAATTCAACGGCAATCGGCTTGGTTTTCTAGTATGGATAGAAGGAATTCACGCCCTTCTGTGGGAGTGGAGCGGGAGAGCTATTTGCAGAGCAATCTGCAAGTAATTCCTCAGCTGTCACTCTACAGCCAAGAGTAGTGGTTCTCAAACAGAGAGGGAGGCGGCATCCCCAGAATTTGAGTCTATAGGTCTGCACCTAAAAAGTTGTACTTCTGTCTGGTCCATGGACCAGACGTTGAAAAACATGGTTTTGGGGAAACTCTTCTATAGGTTCTCAAGAAGTCAACTATAAAGACATCCAGTCCTGTCTTACACATTTAGACTGATACTTGGAAGTTAATTAGATGTCTGTTCTGGGAGAAGCTGATAATTAACACGTGGCACAGGCACATGAAGGAAGCACCACACCGCAGCCTGAAGCACGAGCTTACACTGTCACGTCATAATACCCACAAACCTCAACATGACACTGAGTGAAGACAGTAGGAAACAGAATAGAGTGCATCAGCACGGTTATATCATGATTTAATTAAAATTCAACAAACAACGCGACCAAGGGTGCTGCCATCAAGTCAGTTACACCTCTACATGGCAGAGGAGAATTTCTCCTTCGGCTTCTGACATGAAATCTGTCAGGCCAGTCTCAACCTTTCACCCAAGGATCTGATCCGCTGACCATGTGGCCAGCAGCCCAGAGCGTCCCCAACAGCAACAGCTGGGCTCCTTCCAGAGATACACCTAAGTCAATTAGAGGAACAGATGTTCAGTACACAAAGTGGATGCCAAGGAGGGGCAAGGGCTAAGGCAGGAGATGGAGACTAGCATATTAAGAACCATTAAACCTGGCAAAGACAGTTTAAAACACGGAGGAGTGGCATTTACTCAGTCCTCTGTGTCCCTTTCACGTCTACTGAGAGTAAAAAGAGAACAGTTTCTATATCTCTGTAGTCTGAAAAGAAATTTAACCGAGAAGATCTCACTCGATCACTCAACTGTGAGACACGGAAAACAAAGCGTGATCACGCTCGACCCACTGATGAGGAAATGAAGTGGCCGGGGAAATGCTTGGCACTAAGAGCGTTACTGGCTTTAAACTAAGAAGGCACCATTCTGGGAATCTTCGATATAAGCCTGATAGTAGCTGTCGGCCAATGAATGTGTGCTGCAGAAGAGCAGTCCCCAAGCCTTGTCAGATGCACGACACAACAGAGTCCGTTCTGATGAAACTACCATGACTGTCTAAGAGTTTTCCAGTCAGAACCAGAAGGGCTAAGAGTGAAACGCGAGAGGAAGGACTAGCTACTTACACTTGTTTCTCATGATGACTGTGGGCAGCGAGGACGTGTCGTGTGCCTGCAGGTTCCCTTTGGGCTGCTGAAGGAAAAAGACAAAACGGAACGTGAAGCCCGCATCTCACCCTGTGGTCGGCCTTCAGGAAGATTAGAATAGGGAGTGTTAGGACAGCCTCCTGCCCTGGTCCGTCCACTTCCCTCTGCTGCTGTGTTCCTATGCATCCCCAGCAGCCTATGGCCAGCCAGACCCCCCAGCTCACAGGGCAGGCTCAGCGTGGGGACGGTGCAGGCATGGTTTCTCCTGCTGAAAGGGCGCTTCCCAGCGTCAGGGGCTCGCAGTCTTCTCTGTCAAGTCTGAGGGTCCCTCTGAGGCGAAGCCTTCATCAATCCTTCTCTTCTCTCCACCCGCGGCGCCCCCTGAGGATCCTGAGTCTACTTGCTTAGGCTGCGATCTCACTTGGGTCAATGTCAGCTATGCGCCTGCCCTGCTGGAGTGCCGCACCTGAAAACAGCGGCTGTGCCCTTTCATCCTTCCTCTGGTGACTCGGCTTTCTAGGGTGCGAATCCTTAGGTGAAACACTGATTTACTCTTTGTTCTATCATGTAACAGGACTCACAGGCTGAGGCAATGAACGAGGGGAAAGTACTCTAATGGAAGGCCTTGTGTGCTCGCGACAGGAGGGGCTGCAGCTGGATGACTGTGCTTCTACAGAACTCCGCGTGTTCACCATGTGGCGAACCAACGCACCAGAGACCACACACGTAGAGGCCTACGGGGCTAGGAGAGCGACACCAGCCACAAAGGCACGTTGGCCCAAGAAAGGGGCAATCTGGAACCTGCGGGTCCCATGTAAAGGAGGCAGCAGCCACTTGGCCCTCGCCACCCACCCCGATGGCATTTAAGCTCTCACAGGGCAGACACCACTCTCGGGGCTTAGGGAAGCTTAACGAATCTGATGCCCGCCTTTGGGGTGCTTGCCAAGGGTGACGTTTACATTCTAGTGGGGAAATGACCCAAACGAGTAAACGTAATAAACACACATTTTAAAATATTGACTCTCAGGTTTTAAGTCCTATGGAAAAAAGGGAGGGGCAGTATAAGGGAATGCTCAGTAGCCGCAGGGCTGTGAGATCTTCCAATCTCTTAGGAGAAATTAAAATCCAAATTGATATGTAGTGTGATTTTTAAGTGAGTGTATTAATTGAAATTACATACTAAATGAGCCAAAGTATCTGTCCTTGGGTGAAAAATGTCTCAGGGTACTTACATATGCCATCTCTACCCTAGATCAGTATCAGCAGCATCTGGAAACTTCTAGAAATACAAATCCAGGACCCCACCTCAGACCTGTGGGATCCGGCGTCCTACAAGCTGTCTTTGAACAAGCGTTCCAGGCATGGCAGATGCTCTAGCCTGAGGCCTCCACACTTGTCAGTGTGCTTGGTTATTGACGGAGAAGCTCACAATGTGCTGAGCACCTGGACAGTACTCGTGTGACAGGAACACAAAGAACTTACATGCAACCTAAATAAACACTGGAAACCACAAGGTTACTTAACGCAGACTCGTTTTAAGGGCCATGTAGAAGAACCACCTGATAAGCAGTGCCTAAGACACATGCTCAGAGCAAGTCACATCACACATCCTTTTACTCCAGTGAGATAGTTTACTGTGCCAGTCTGGCCGATAAACACAAGTGGAATTAATTGAAGGGCGGAGAGATAAGTGGCTCGGCGAGCCTCGCCTTTCTTGTCCCTCACTCTTTAATCATCAGATCAGTGTGCGGCTGCCTGGCTTGTTCTGTGCCTCAATTTAAAGGGTACACCTGTGGGACGCCTAGCCTGTGGACTGTGTTGCTGTAAGTTGAGGTCCCTTTAAGACCACATGAATGAAATTTACATCTCTGGAGCTGAGGACTGACAGTTGGTGACCTGGCTGACGGTTGGTGACCTGCCTTGCTGTTTGCTACCTGTGCTGAGATAGCCTAGCTCTCTCTACAGAGGACTACCTGACGGCCCTCAAGACTTGAAGGACTGCCAGTGTCTCACAACTCTCTCACGGGAGTTGCACTAAGCCATTTGTACTGCTTCATAATTTAACTGTTCATTTCTTGTATTATATGTCAATCTGTTTACAACTTAATTGTTTATTTCTTGTATTATATATCTATCTGTTTATAATTTAACTGTTCATTTCTTGTGTTATATATCTATCTTTATAAACATATATAAAAAATTATCAGCCACCTGGTTTTATCTCTCTAGAGAACCCTGTCTAACACATCCAGTATCATGTGGCCACAGTTATGAACACAGACTTGTGGGGAAAACCGCTACCAGACAGACAGGGTCTAACCCTAACACTACCTTCTGCCCATCCAACACCCATGGCCCTGACTTCCACCTGCTTCCCTCATGGTCTTGAATTAAGATGCCGTCTGTGAACAGTACAGAAGGTATGCACACACAAAGAAGAAGAAAGCCCTTTACCAGTGGCACAGAAATACTCAAATCACACGCACAAAATGTGTGTTCTACTGTTCAGGAAGTGTTTTCTTTTCTGGAAGCTTTAAATTCTTGAGTGTGTCAGGAAGCCAATTTCTCACTTTTAGTTTTTAGTTATTTTGACTTCAAAATATCTCAAGCAAAAGAGCTACCATACAGCTCAGCTCTCCCAAGTCCTGAGGTGGTTCAGCCTCGTTTTAGCTCAGAATGTCTTACCTTCATTTTGACTTTGGCACACGAGGCCAGACTTTCTCTACAGCCTTTGTGGACAAAAGCCCCGCAACCTGAAAAGGAAGCAGAGTCCACGGTCAGCTCCAGGAAGCAAACAGGTGGTGGCACCCATGTGTCAGAACGTGATTCTCCTGACGGGCCTCTGCTGGGAAGTGGGCCCACCATGCCACTTTGAAGCAGAGCCGGAGCAGATGTGCTTCCTGATGAACAAAACCTAAAAGTCGGGAACGTCCAAGGCAGGAAGTAGAAAGGTTACCCAAACTAAGTGTCTGTCATCATCAGCAAGTCTAAGTCACAAATACATACATACACACACAGGCTTCCTAACCGGGGCTGTAACAGCTGCAGGACTGTGCCCAAGGCTGAGTGTCAATCTGAAAGTCCACCCACCGCTGTCCTTCTATAGAGCTAGTTTACAGCCCTCCCAGGCCGAGGGTCACAGAGGAAGGCCAGCAGAACCACCCCAAAAGGAGGAAGAGCCCCGAAAGACAGAGCAGACCACAGTTTGCAGAGGGTGTGGCTTTCGCTCCTTTAATTCTCACTCTCTTCAGTTACGTAAAACCCCGGTCCTCTGGGCCTCTCACAGGACATGGTCAGCTCTTGCTGCCGTTGGGAAGTCACAGAACCTAACAGTGCCAGGAGGCCAGAGGTGAAGTCCAGACAAATCACAAGTTGTCTATGGGGAAACTCGGCGCAGAGAGGCTTCTCGTGGGAAAGTCTTAGGAAATTAGCAGCAGATACCACGCACGAGGCAATTCTTCACACCCTGATTTAGGAAATGCCACAGGTGCTGTCAATGCCAAATCACTCATTCTAAGACGCTCTTTCCGGCTGCACACCTGCATTTGGAAGGAGGCTAACAGGACCCCCCTCCCTAAAGTTGCTCATCCAGGACCCGATTGGTTCAGAGGTACCTTCCACACTGGCCAACCACATTGCATTATGGTTACCCCAAGGTTTTCTCTTCCACCAAGTGCTCCTTAAGCCAGAGCCCATGTGTTACACCTGCCGATTCTTTACTAAGTCTCTGAAGCAGTGCTTGGTTTATAAAACCTACTCAAAGGTCCAACTGAAGACGCAATGTCTATTTTCTCCAAAAGTCAAGTGCCCTGATGCAACGGTGGTAACAGTGTGTGAAATATCAGCCTGATAATAGCAAAAGGAGACAACAAGAATACACATCAAGCAACAGCTGAGAAGAGTTTGATTCTGCTTAGGTCCCACCGATGCCCTTGTGTTAATGTGACTCACTCTGTTGATAAGGGACGCTAGTTTCCTCACTTGTACAATGAATCAGGGTCCCAATTCCACTCACCTGAAATTCTTTCTGGTTGTGATTCTCTAAGACTACTTTTGCTAGATCTCTTAAAAAAACTTCTCTCTCTCTCTCTCCCTCTCCCTCTCTCTCTCCAGGTGGACTATTCCATTGGGTTCATGCTGCAAAAAGGATTTTTTGCTCTGACCTTGAAGTATGAGGACATACTCAGAAACCCAGAGCAGCAGCCCAACCCTGCCCTCCAGGGTTGTCATGAGCCAGATGGACTCAATGATGGTGAGTTTGGTTTTGGTTTCCTTTCTAAATGAAAGAGTCCTGGTGGCAATGTTGAGTAAGTGCTGGGCTGCAAACCACAAGGTTGGTAGTTCAAATCCGGCGCTGGGCGACAGATGAGGCTGTCTGCTCCTATAGAGGATTGCTATGAGTTGGAACTGACAAGATGACAGGGGGTTGGGATCTATCTGTATAGCCTTGTTCAGTGCCACCTCCTTAAAATTCCCCGCACAATCACTTTTCTGATGCTGAGGAGCCAAAGGAGACTTTCAGGTTCACTTATAACTAGCAGCACAGGGAGAGACTTCACTGGAAAAGATCCCCCCAGAAAATCACAAGAAAATCTGGAAGGTTTAATGTGTTAGTCCGCATAGACTAGAGAAACAAAGTCATGGACACTCACATGTGTATAGAAAAGAGCTTTATATACAAGACGAATTAGAAATATTGATAAAACATCCCAGCCCAGTCCAAGCCCGTAAGTCCAATATTAGCCCATATGTCCGATACCAATCTATAAAGTCCTCTTCAGACTCATGAAACACATGCAATGACGCCGAGTACAAGAAGATCACAGACCAAAGGTTGGGAAGTCTTGTGGATCCAGTGGCACTGTAAGCATCTAAGCGCTGGCAGGGGTCTCCACATGACTTCTCCAGCTCCAGAGGTCTGGCTCGATCAGCCTCCCTCCATGTGTCTTCTCCACAGAGATGTTTCGCAGGGAGTGAGCATGTGTCCCACCTCCAGTGATTTTTATCTCTTCAGCGCCTCCAAATGAGGTCACCAAGCTACTACTGATTGACAGGCTACACTCCACCCCTTCACTCTGAATCCTCAAACCAACACCAGATTGTGTAACTACCACACTTTACTGTCAGAGAGAGCCTTGTCTTCTTCTCCAGGAAGAGACTGTGTTGCCACTCAGTCTACCATCTACGATCATGACCACCACACTTCCATTAGGTCAGTGGTTCTCAACCTTCCTAAAGCCGCGACCCTTTAATACAGTTCCTCATGTTGTGGTGACCCCCCAACCATAAAATTATTTTCATTGCTACTTCATAGTTGTAATTTTTCTACTATTATGAATTGGGTGACATGTGTGAAAGGGCCGTTCAACCCCCAAAGGGGTCGCAACTCACAGGTTGAGAACCGGTGCACTAAGTCCTGAGGCTGTTCGGCAACCGCCAGTGAGAATGGGTTGTATTTCACGTAGTACTTTTAAACAAGGTTTTACTGGAACAATCTACGTATATACAATTTTATAGTTCAATCATATCAAGGAGAGTTGTACAATCATTACCACAATCAATTTGAGAACATTTTCTTCTTCCCTGTATTCCCTGTAATTAGTGTAATTACTATTTTCATTCCAAACAAAATCTTTACGTTTGTCTGAGATCAGTGGGTGGCTGAGGAGAAGCTCTCTCTGTAATGAACTTGTCTTAGTTTCATGAGAGTATCGTTGAACTAAGAAGTCTGATCCAGACGGCACCCTCCGAGGGGAGGCACATGCTGGGCCAGTGTAATTCAAGGCAGAGAAGTTGGCCCACAAGGTTCCGTAGGCTTTTTTTTTAATTCCAAAGGGGTAATGTGGACAGTACAAAAGGTAATCACAGAAGCTTTTATATGTATATATAAATGTGTTAGTTATATAATCTGTTGTCTATTTGAGACTTTAGAGTGAAGGAGTGGAGTTTAGCCTGTCAATCAGGTCACAGCTTGATGACCTCATTTGGAGGCACTGAAAAGATAAAGAGCTCGCTGGAGGTGGGACACATACTCATTCCCTGCAAGACATTCCTGTAGAGAAGATACATGGAGCTATGCTAGAACCCTGGCGCGGAAGAAGCCAGGTGGAGACCCTTACCAGCACTAAGATGTTTCCACTGCCATTGGATCTACAAGACGTTCCACCCACTGGCCTGTGATCTTGCATTCAGCATCATTGCACGTGTTGCGTGAGTCTGAAGAGGAATTTATAGGTTGGTAATGGACATAAGGGCTAATAATGGACTTATGGACTTGATCGGGACTGGGCTGGGATGCTTTCTCAATATTCAATTGCTCTTGTATATCAAGCCCTTTCTTATACACATGACTATCTATGAATTTGTTCTCCAGTCTACTTGGCCTAAAACATTTGTAAGAAATATGCCTTACTGAGAAGCAAGCCAAGGAGGTTGTGTCAAGAAACTTTTTCTATCATGACAATGCATCTGCTCATTCTTCAAGGGTAGCAAGGGCTGCCTATGAGAATTTCATAGAGAAACCTTAACCTATGTACTGTATAAGCCCCATTATTGCCTCTTTGTATTCCTTTTGTGTGACCTAGCCTCAAAGTTCATTTCAATACAACAGTATTTGTGTTCCTTCAGGATGCCAAGACTGCTGTTTTGACATGATATAAATCAAAGATGCAGAATCCCCTGTGAACACTGCCTTAGACGGAGAAGACATTGAGCTACAATCGCTTCATATTCTGGTCTTTTTGTCAGATAAAGCCTTCTGTGTTTTGTAGTAATATGAAACACTGTTTACAATAGAGAAATTGGAAAGAACCAAATGAATTTAGCAGTGCAACGGTTTTGGTATATTCATGAAAAGAATGCCAATCAAGAGTAAAGGTCTAAGATCCATGCATTTCAATATGTTGGATCCTTGAAATATAAACATTGAGGCATATAAAACAAATTATAGAGTGAGATGTACTACACAGTCCCATTTATAAAATCTCATTGTTAGTATTTTGTTGGTATTGTTTTGAGTGGTGAGGTGTTTGCTACATGATCCATGCACTATTTTGTACTTACACTTTTCAAAATTAAAAGTAAGTGAAACAAACTCGAATAGCCTTCAAAAATCTCTAACTTTTATCCTTAAAAAAAGATCAAGTCACCACATTTGTGATTAAGTAAACATAATTTAGCAAATGAGAACTTGTCACTAATTCTGATCTATAAAAGTGACTGGCTGGGGACAGAATTTGGTTCCTAAGTTGTGCTTTCCTACACCTTTCTTCTAAAGCATGTCTAATACACCATGGAAAATTAAGCACTAATAATTTTCAAGGGAGTAGTGCCGTCATTTTAAAACATACTTCAGCAATATTCAGGCTCTCGGTTCACCATGGGAGATATAAAGGACAACTCAGATCTATGGATTATGGCGAGGAGGGTGTAAAATGCCTGCTGGGGTCTGATCAAATGCAATGTATCCGAGAGGAATTACTGAGAGCCGAATGGAGGGTGAGCATGATAGTGGGATAGGAGGAAGATGAAAAGAAACAGAGGAAAGAAGTAGGAGGCAAAAGCTATTTATAGAGGGATAGCTATAGGTATATATATATGTAAGTATATTAATTTATAATGAAAGGGATAGAGGCCAATGGACATATATTTATATGTTAAGTATTAAGATAGCAGACGGACTTTGGGCCTCTACTCAAGGTCTCCCTTAACACAAGAACATTTTGTTCTAATAACCTGGCACTCTTTGATACTCACTCCCTGACATGATCATGGAAGACAAAATGGGTGCATAAGGAAATGTGGTGAAGAAAGTGGATGGCGATGGACTATCAAAGATGTAGTGTTTAGGGTCTTAAAGGCTTGAAGTTAAACAAGCAGCCATCTAGCAAGGAAGCAAATGAGTCCATATGGAAGAAGTACAACAGCATGTGTCATCATGAGGTGTTAAAGGGATTAGGTATCAGTTATCAAAAAATCCAAAACAAACCAATTATATCCATCTGTAGATGACTGGATATCTCCCCACAGAAGGGTTATAAAGAAGGGATTATTCAACCAGGGTGCAGTATAGCACCTATGAAACACATATCATTCCCTGGTTCCTGAATGTTTCCTCTCCCCCATTACCACGACTCCGTTTTACCTTACAAATCCAGCTAGACTATAGTACACACATTGGTACAGGTAAGAGCTCTCGACACAAGGAATTCAGGACAGATAACCCCCTCAGGAACAGTAGTGACATCATGAAGGTAGGGGGAAGGTGGGGGCCGTAGGAGGGAAGGGGGAACGCATCACAAGGTTGGATATATAGCCCACCCCCCAAGGGGCTTGAATAACAGAAATGTGGGTGAAAGGAGACAACGGGCAGTGTAAGACAGGAAACAACAATAATATATAATTAATCAAGGATTTATGACGGTGGGATGGTGGGGGTGGGGGGAGGGGGAAAAGGAGGAGCTGATACCAAGGGCTGGAGTAGGAAGAAAATGTTTTGGAAATGTTGATGGCAACATATGTACAAGTGTGCTTGATACTATTTAATGATGGATTATTATAAGATTTGTAAGAGCTCCCCAATAGAATGATTAAAAAAAAAAAGACTGCTTGCAACATTGTGTCTAGTACAGCACTTTCCACATAAATTCACTATTCCAGGCATCTGAGACACATCCCTAAGCCCACAGCTCGGTTGACATGTTTATATGCTCTAAGCTATGGTCACAGCTCTTAGTGATAGATAGTTGGTGTGAATGCCTGCTCACACACTCAAGTGCCTACTTGAAAAACACTCAGCTTGCTGCCAGGAGGACTGGGCTCAACTCACAGCGAGGCTTCTGGTGCTTCGATTGGGTGACTAAGACCCTTCAGCCACACCGACATCGGAGTCACGAGGTTAAAAACCTACTTTTTTTGTTTTAGCAAACAGACACTGACTAAGAATACGAAAGATGAAAACCTAAGCCACTCTCGAGCTCTCCGCCATAACCATACTGTGCCTTTTCTTTCTTGCAACTTTCGTTATGTTGCCGGTGTTGAGAATATACTCAACAAAACACACCCGGACTTCTCAGTGTCTACAATTCAGTGTCATGGGCTGTATTCTTTGTGCTGTGTGTTC
The DNA here is from genome assembly GCF_050624435.1 of Tenrec ecaudatus. Taxonomy (NCBI): domain Eukaryota; kingdom Metazoa; phylum Chordata; class Mammalia; order Afrosoricida; family Tenrecidae; genus Tenrec; species Tenrec ecaudatus. Next base: position 5,970,102 of record NC_134538.1, read on the forward strand.
CTGCTCCAGCTCCTCTCCTGAGTCACTGCTCCCTGCAGACATGAACTCATCGGCCCCTAAGGGTCCTATCTAATCTCTTGAGTTGCTGTTGTTGGCATGACTCGATCCAGGTAGCTCTTACATGAATATAATGCTCAAGACATACCTTAAAAAAAACACCAACAGTTACACTAAACTACAGATTGGTTTTAAGGAGGCTTCAGAGAATATTTTGGGTTTAAGGTTTAAAGATTATTTCAAGGCACTAGTTTTAGGGGGGTTATCTACCCTCCATGGCTCCAAAGGAAGTTTAGCGTCCATGAGAATTTGCAGTTCTGTTCTGCATTTTCCCCGTTTTGATCAGGCTTCTTCCATTAAATCTTTGATCGAAACGTTTAGGAATGACAGTCAGGAACCACCCGGTTCTTCTGGTCTCGTGGCAGGAGAGTTGTTCGTAGAGACAAGCCGCACATTCTGTATCTTCCTTCTCCCGACTCCTTTTTCTTCTGTTGTTCTCAGTGAATGGAGCTCCACTGTTTGGTCTTGGATAGCTGCTTGCAAGATTTGAAGACCCCAGGGACTATACCACAAACTAAGAGGTACAACAGGAACACGAAACATATTACCAGGTCACTTCACTGAGCTGCCCCATGAAACCATGCCCCAAAGTCTCAAAGTCAAGGAAACAAATTCTTCAGCAGCTACGTATTTTGGGGGGGTCACTCTTGTAAATAGAGCCATCACATCATTTGGCAACTTAATTCTTTACAGGTGCATACAACTTAGTGCTAGCAATTACAATAATTGGCCATGCAATCTTACTCCCTAAATCAAGGCGATGTTCTATTATCATTTAAAACACACCCACCCCACATCTGCCCCTGGTAATCACTAATAAACCTCTATACCTCTGCCTTTTCTTGTTTGGTTTACACAAGTGAGGTCATACTACATCTGTCCTGGTACACAACATTTGCCCTTTTGTGACTGACCTATTTCACTCAGCTCCATTAAGCAGAATTGCTTTTTCCTCCTGGCTCCTCTGTCTTCCCATATCTGTGTGTACTGTGTTTTGTTTATCCATTCATCTCTTGGTGGGCATTTAGCATGTGCCTTTTAGCTCTTCTGCACAGTGCTGCACGAAGCACTGTTATAAAAGTTTCTTTTCTCAGTTTCGACTTGCACATCTTTGGGGTATATAACTAGCGAGTGGAAATGCTGCATCATATGGTACCTCTTTTCAAAAACTGTGTGTCTTCTACATTTTACATTCCCACAAGTGATGGCTGAGGGTGCCCGCCCCATGCCCCTCACATATAGTTGTTACTTTCAGTTTTGTTTTGTTAGTCGTCCTTAGTTTGAATCTTAGCCAACCTAAGGGGAGTGTAACAGCATCTATCACTATGGGGTTTGGATTTGAATCTCTCTAAGGCTACTGACACCGAACACCTTTTCATGCTGTTTGAATCTCTGAAATGTCTCATCATCCTTTGCCCATTTTATGATCTGGCCATTCTCCTTTTTGTTGTTAAGGTGCTGATGTTATTTGTATATTTTTATCTATATTAGATTCTTGTTGGAGATAAGACTCTGAAGAGCAGTTCCTTAGGCAGTAGCTTGCCTTTCAGTTTGTTGGTGAAGTCTTTTGATTAACAAAAGTTTTAAATTTTTATGAGGTCCCATTTAGTTCTTTTGCCTCTTGCCATTTGTGTGGTCCCTTTTCCCCCTTTCCTTTTTAAAAATTACTTGGAATTTAGCACCTAGATCATTCCATATTTCAATCATGTCATGTAGAATTGTGTGCATATTATTCTATTAGATAACCCCTTGTTGAAAGCTGGAGGCTTGACAGGGTTGCCCTGCTTATTCTTCTAAGCATTTCATCGCATTAGTTTGCAGCAAGATCAAGTTTTAGGGAGATCAAACAAGAATGAACTGGTTTGGTTTTTTTTGCTCCTCCGCCCTCCTCAACTTTAAAAAAAAAAAGATTTCCTAATAGTGCTGGTGGCATAGTGGTTATGCACTACCCTGTGATCCATAGAGCCGTTAGTTCAAAACCACCGGTCCAGAGGGAGACACGGGGGGGCGTGGGGTGTGTGTGTGTGTGTGTGTGTTCTATTGCTCTAAACAGTCTCAGAAACCCACAGAAGCAGCTCGATCCTTTCCTATAGGTGAGTCGACATTGGCCTGATGGCAGTGAGTTTTTAACAGCGGTGAGCATTATGTTCTCATTTTTCAAAATTCTTCCAAAAAGGTCCCAAGAGTGGTTTATGGGAACAGAGCTGACCTCTAATTAGATTCTTCCAGTCTTCAACTTACTTTTTCTCTATAAGGAGCCTTCATCAAACAAATCAATGTGAAGTAACAGCCACTGGATAGGGAGCTACCATCTCTATACTGCTGAATTAAAAAATTTTTAAACCTGACTCAACCTAGCACAAATTTGGTGAACTATGCATTCTTTTTCTTATCCAGGAAAAAAATTAAATAGTCTATTAGAGAAACTACCCAAGGAAATCAGCTTTATGGAAGACAGATAAGACTATGAAAGGTCTGCCCGTTAGAGGGTCGCCCTGTTGAGGTGAGCTCTGTGCAGTCAGAACTCATGGCTTCTGTCTGCTGCTCATTAAGAGGGCAGATGCTGAGGAGCTGGGATGATTCTAGTGGGGACGTAGCTGAGCAGCACAATCTACCTGGCCCCTGACTTTTAAGGGTTCAGGTTGCAGAGTCCCCTTTCAGGATAGGAACAAGAAACTTCCTTCCAAGGCCTTGAAATGGTTCAGTTATGGTCAATGAGTGAAACAAGAATAGACCGAACGTGAATGACAAAAATTATAGGATGAAGCTGTGAAATTAGATACTCAGATCCGGCTTAGTGAATCCTCTCAGGAGCCTGAGAGTGAAGGCTAGATTACTGCCGGGACTGTGGACAGTGACATCCATTCAAGACGGTGCAGTTGGCTGCCATTTTTTGAGTGGGACACAGCTGCTTCTGACTCTGCCAGTCCAGAGACTTGGCTGCCATGCAACACGCAGGTCACCCGCATTTGCTAAAGGAGATGAAGTTTGTATTAGGGCATCCACCTGGACTTTCCCCTGGCCCATTTGTGCTCTGGTTCATCCACATACATCTCACAAACTTGGGTTTGTTACAGTTTTACTGTGTCACTCATGACTGACCTGGGAGAAGTACTGGCTCACCTGTCACTTCTACCATAAAAACAAACCCCAGAGACACACCAATGTGAACAATTTAGAAATACATGCTCTAAAAGTCCTTCCACAGCTTATTTAAAATCTTTAGGGAATGTGAGCCGTTGCCTGGCCTGGCCTGATAAAGCTCAGATGCAAAAGGCACATAAGAGGCTCTTGGTAACTGATGTGAAAACCACAAGACTGATGCACAGGAGAGCAGGAAAGCCACAAAAAGCACCAAGTCACCTCGGCCGCAGCGCCCAGAACAAGTTTTCATAAGCACATTGGCTTACATAAAGATAGAGCTCACTGCCTGGGCTCTTCGTTCACCCTTTTCCCGCCTAAATAACAAACATCCTTTAAAAAATATATTAGACATGCATTTTATCGTGATAAAAGATAGGCGAGCTCTGGATACGCAGTGGGTTAAGTGCTGGGCAGATAAAAACGCGGGTAGTTTGACCACACCGAGGGCTCCTTGGGAGAGTGGAGAGGCAGCCTGCTTCTCTGAAGAGTAACAGCCTCTGAAACCCTATGGAGCTCTCCTCTGACCCGTGAGAAGTTACTGACAGACAACAAGGAATTTGGTTTGGGGTTATACAAACAATGAATTATAAATATCAATGGATTATATGCATCACAAAATAGCTTAAGATCTTAGGCTTCCTACCTAGAAATTAAAAAAAAAAAGAAAACTGAAAAAAAAAAAAAAACCCAACCAAAAACAACCTACCACAAAAGTACTCAGAAGCTGCCAGCATAGCAGAAAATAAATCAACAATAATTTCAATATCACATTACAACCGTTCAAGGCAAACAAAACAGAAACCTCTGGCAAGATACAAAATAAAAGAACATAGCTGATTCCTTATTCTGCAAGAACCCAGCCACCAAAGAACACTATTTGTGGCAGAGAGAACATGAGAGTATTCCAGCAGGGTTTGCCTAAGGCAAGGAATAAGCACCCTGCTCCCGAGAAGTGACGCAAGGACAGGGAGCTGGTTGGAGTCCTACACCTAGAGGGCAGTTTTGACGAGACAAAACCTCCCAGGGCTTCTCTTCCTTGAAACTCCTTTGAAGTGGTTCTGTCTCCACTGTTCGTTTCTCCAGGACACACTGCACGGTGGCTGAAGTGATACTCTGCTCCTGGCTACACCTTACCTCTGTCTGCACAACCTTCTCCACATAAGGCCACATCAGGGATTCAGCTTCTAACCCACGATTATGACTGCAGATTCAGAGGAGTGAAGAAATGGTGATTTAAAAATTCCCATTCAGTTGAATCTCTTAGTATTGCATACAGAAGGATACGTTACAGTAACTACAGATTTTTGGAAATAAGAGGAAAAAAACCAAAAACACATTAGCACAATACATCAGCTCCGTGAATGAATGGTTTATAGATCTGTATAAACCCAGAGTGAAAATCTGGCAGCAGGGAGGCTGTTTGGGGGCGGAGCTGCAGGCAATACAGGCTAAATGAAAAAGAGACGTTACTTTCTTCTAAGAGCAGTTTTCCTAGGTGAATGACTAAGAATGCTACATTTCTTAAGACTCCAGGGAAGATCCTGACAGAGGGAAGGGATAGGGGGAAGGCAGCAAGATTCTGGTTCCCCAATTACTCATATTTTCCACTTCCTGCCAACAAAACAGACACAGTGCACATCACACACACAAGCATTCATTGTAGGCCCTGTTCTTCAGGAAGCCAAAGAGAACCAGCCAGTCTTTTTGCATTTTGTTTTTAATTTTTCCTTTCCAAAGACAACTGTGCACTGTTCCCTTGACTTTGAGCGTTTCTCTCCTTCTCTAAGAGGCAGACTGCCCAGGTCTCACCAGATCCACCTGAGCTGGGGGCAGGGCTACAGTTCAAGCACTGGGCTCCGACTCTGTAGGACGGAGGTGGTGTGCCAAATAACAATGCATTATTTGAACCTCAGGTGCTTCTTAGGGTGACATCAGGCAGGTCCTATCAAACTGTTCCTAAAAACCAACCAACCAACCAACAAACAAAACCCTGTTCCTCTTGGAATCGAATTCCTTTCAGGTTAAACCTCGAAAGCCTAGCTCTTTTTCTGTGTTCTGTATATTTTATTTAGATCACACTACCACCATAAATGAAAGAAACACTGGCAAAGGGGCATCCCAATGTTCCCCAAACCCACAACAGAAAAAGCTCCCTGAGGACACCCTTCATGGAAACAATTAGCTTCCAGGAGAAACCTACTTTCTGGGTGACTAATTTAAAAATCTACAGGTGGAAACAAACAAAATGCCACTTATAAATTCTGTGAGCATAAAATATGTAGCTACAGGAATAGTTCACTGATTTTCTCCTTTACAAATAATCCTTAAATAAAATAATATTATTTTCTGTACTATCAGGTCAGTAAAAGATTTGCTATAGAATTATTTTTTGGTACAATTTCAACAGTTTTAAAAATAGAAACAGGTGGGGGCTTGCATTTTACCGTTAACTTTGTACTGCAGTCTAAAACACTAACCAAGCCCCTATTTGCCTATTCTTCCCCAATCCCCTGTCCCTTCTTCCTCTGCTGGATCACCGTCTTCCGCTTCCCCCTGCCAGCACCCAGCTAGCCGTGAGCTCCCTGCCTTATTCTCCCTCCGTTGCCTTCTACGATTGGACAAACTCCAAAGTCCCCTATGGTATGAAGGTCTTTATCGTGTTCCACCTGCTACCCTCTTAGAATCATGGTCTCCAATAATATTTTGTCTTTTTTCGATTGGTTGATCTCATTCAACAACTGTATTCCCAGGTCCACCCATGTTTTGAGGTGCTTCCTGGTCATGTCACTTTCTTTAGTTATGCATAATATTCCAACATGTGAACACTGCTTTTGAAGTTAAGCAATTGGAACAACGATGCTGTTGGGATGTATAAACACACACACACACACACACACACACGTACCCAGTGGGGGCCCGCGACAAAGTGAGCACAGAGAACAGTGCTGGGTGACAAGTGTGTGGACAGCTCCCTGGACCCAGCTGTAAGGAGCTGACTGTGCCCAGTGGCTTACAAACGAAATGTTCAACCAGTGAGCAGGAAGCCCGGCAGGCGCGGCAGACGGTCTCATCTGGTGAGGCTACTGCGATCTCGGCCGAATGGGACAGACACTGCATTCAGCTGGCTGCACTGTTATACTCACTTGGTAGCCACTGTGGGTCACGCAGCTTACATTTAACAAGGAAGTAAGACATGGCAGCATTTTTTCATTTTACATTGATCCCAAGGCATACGACTCACAGCCTCAATGGAAAGTGAGATTTGTAAAGACTGTTAGTGGCTGTTGATACCGTGTACTGTGTGTGTGTGTGTGTGTGTGTGTGTACACACTCTAAAAAGTCTGGAGTCTATTTCTTTTATGATCTATTTAAAATATGTATTTTAATGTCTCCATAAAAAATCATTTAACAAGAATATGTGTGATGAATCCAGTCATTAAGAAGTCCTGACTGCACCTTTTAATGACACCTCTTTTCAAGAGAGCAAATGAGTGGGAATTATAAAAATAACTTTGAAAAGTTGCCAAAAGAAACTTAAAATTTCAGTAAGTTCTCTATTTTCAGTGACAACTAAGTGACAGGAGCTAGGACAGTGTCAGGACGTCACCGTCTGGGAAGTGCTGCTGGGAATCCGAGTAGGTCGCTGCCTTGTCTGGGGGGCTGAGCACGACAGCCCCCCAGCCTGCTAGGGTGGCAGGGTCTCCACACTGGCCACTGTGGTCTCAGGAGTCTCCCTCAGCTAGAGCAGTGCGCTGGCTGTGCCAACAGCACAGCCTACGTGGACCAGGTCCAGGCTCTGAGACATCCCGTCCGAAAGCAGGGGTTGGAGTATTGTCTGTTTTCGTATGGGCTGATAGCTAAGAATGGTTTTTACTCCAATTTAAAAGTGTTATTTTGTGACATGAGAAGAACACCTGAAATTCCACTTCAGTGTCCACACACGGCTTTCTTGGAATACAGTACGGCCCTATGTTAGCTCTGGCTGCTTTGGCACGACCACACCGGTGCAGTTATGACAGGCCCCATGGCACACCAAGCCCAGCATATTTCCTATCTGTCCTTCACAAAGTCACCGGCCTGCTTCAGTGTTATCTTATCTTATCAAAACCAGGAACCGTGCTCAGATAACAAGGTTTAAGGTAGCTTGAAGCAGGCCAGCAAAAAGTCAACCCAGAGTATCTCTGTACATAAAGGTTCTCCCTGTCCCTTGCCAGTCACCATGAGGAGGGGATAGTAAATCATCAAAGCATAAGCCAAAGGACCGTAACAACAATTTTAGGACGGACGGACACACACACACACACACACACACACACACACACACACACACACACACACACACTATCTGACCAAGGTTTGCTGGGTAACTATGGGGTGGAGGCTACGATACAGTTTTGATGATGACATGGAGACTTCTGGGACAGGTAGTGGCTTAAAGACTAAAGAACATAATATTCTTTGAAATTGGAGCTGTCAGGGGAAAAATATATATGTTATGTGTTTCCTTTAAGTTGGACCAAAGAATTAACTTAAAGAAAAATATGAAAAGTGCTACTTCTCCCCAGAAAGGAGGAGCAGCTAAGGGGTGGGAGAGACGACAGGAGAAGGGCTTGGCTGACCTAGGAGCGCGAGTCTCTTACTTGCACAAGTGTGGGCATCCTTGTTGGTGAAAGGCTTTAGACAGTGGCTGCAGCTGATGGGACCCACAACGGGAATGGGACTGAAGCTGTGTCCATTGATGGTCTTCTTGTCCTTCTCCTTCTCTTTGGAATCTTTCTCCTTCTCCTTGACTTTCTCTTTCTCCTTCTCCTTTTCCTGCCAATGGAAGAATCAACAGTTAACTCATCACCAGAAGGCCTTTCCCTTCACATGGACTCGCCATATGGCAGCGGAGTTTTAGACAAAAGTGAATAACACGATTCTGGATGACCTCTCTGACCCCAAAGGTTTTTATTTAGTTGTGAGCATGCAATATACAGCAGAGGGAAACCTATGGCGGCTGGCTGGGTTATTTGCATAGACAGACAGGCGATCTAAGGACACACCCTATAAATAAGCTTCTGGTGTGGGAGAGAGGAGGCTGGGGGCCAGGGGGGCTCTTCAGTGGGAGATGGCCCTGCCGACACAGCAAGCCAGAGCTGGCCTGTCGCAGGGAGAGGAGAAAGGAGGGGAACCATTCTGGGATTAGCTTGCAGGAATGGACGTACAACTGAGCGGCACCAAAACTACTCCATGGCTCCCTCACCCCCTAAATCACGTGCCCCTAAATGAGGGGACACCTAAGAGGTCTGCTTCCTTCCTCTCACCAGATAATTGGATATCATGCCTTACATGGTTATAGTTCTTACTAGTTAGAAAGTCAAGGTTTATGGATATCAACTTTGGTCCAGCGTTCAAACTGTGGGGAGGATGTAGAAGAGAGGAGGGAGCAGGCTGAGCAACTGTCCTGAGGTGAAGAATGTGGATGACGGTGGCAGAGCTGGGGTCAAGTCCACATGTTCCCATTACTTAACAGTGACTGACCTTGGGTCAATTAGTTACATTCTCTTCAGTTTGCTCCATGGGGTTGACAATAGACGCATTCACCTCACATGGTTTAATGGGGGAGAATTAATTGGGTCGATACATTTAAAATACTTCGCACCTGACACATAGTATATTCATACTACTACTTAGTGATAGCTACTATAATAATTGTTAACAACTCATTGAAAGTAGGTTCCATTTACTGAATTATTCCCCTAACCTACCCCAGAAGCACAGAGTTGGCAAGGGACTTGCGAAGGGAAGGCGGAATGGTGGCAGACGGGGAAAGGCCACGAGGACAGGGGTGTGGAACAGGGAGGTCAGGACAGGCCTGGGAGGAAGGGCAGGCACAATCAGAGTGAGCAGGTTCCCTAAGAGCCACTTCATCTCCTTCAGGAAAGTGAGGTCCCAGAGAAAGGCAACCTGCATGGCCTTCTGTACCCTCCTCTCGTCTGAAACACGTGGGCGCGGCCGGCACGGGAAAAGTGCAGCCTGGAACGCACGCTCACTTGGACAGACGAGATTTACACAGACCTGCGCTCCAGTCTCCCTTGAGAAGCACCCTTCTCTTCTGTGCTCCTTCCTCACAGGTCAGAGTGGGAACAGGAAACGGACATTCACCTAATGCTTACTATGCGCCCAGCCACTGAGCCTGGTGGCTTCCCCTGACTGAGCAGATTGGAGTTGGGCGAGGTGTGGAGCGCAGGGGACACTGGCGGAGGAGCGGTCAGACTGGGTAGAAAGGGGAGGAGCAGCACTGGGAGGGCTATATGCCCTCACGGCCACAAAGGCACGCTCCAAAGGCCCATACCCTCACGGCCACAAAGGCCCGTGGGCAAACCGAACGCAGCCGCACTTGCACATGGCGCCACACCTCAGTCTCAGAGCCATTATTAAGACGAGAAACGGAAGGAATTTGGTTCTCCGTCCTTTTGTGTTCCTTTTTCTTAACCCTTTAAGACAAGGAAATACTGGGGCACAAGACTGCTCCATCCTGGACCGTGGGAACAGCAACACATTCCTATAGGGAAAAGGCCTTGTGGACAAGAATGCGGCTCTATGTCATGATCCCTGCTACTCTGATGGGTATCTGCATGCAGTTGTTCTTTAAAAGGCTATTATTATTTACATTTTGCTTTTTCATGTTGATCTACACCAGAAATGCAGGATGAGCAGTCTTAAGGAGACAGTGGCTGGACCGATGGCATTGCGGTGTGTGTGTGGGGGGGGGGCAGAAGAGAGGGGAGCCAACAATGACAGGGAGAAGTAAGAGCTCTAAAATGGACAGTGAGTAGAGGACAGCTTTTCTGGGCGTGTATGATCAGTGGACTTGTATCTGAGAGGTGTATGACAGGCAAGCTTAATAATGGGGCAGGCAGATTCATATAGACATATGAATATCTGTATATTTGTCTATGTATGTACATATGTGTAAATTTAACAAGGAAGCAGACAGACTTTGGGCCTCTACTTAAAACCTACCCCCGACAAGAATGGTTTGCTCTAATAATGTGGCACTGTTGATACCCACCTCCCTGAGCAATCAGTGAAGACAAAACAGGTGCATAAGCAATTGTGGTGAAGAAAGCTGATGGTACCCTGCTATCAAAAGCTGTAGCATCTGGGGTCTTAAATGCTTGGAGTGAAACAAATGACCACCTAGCAGGGAAGCTACAAAACCTACATGAAGTCAGCACACCACACTGTGGGATCATGAGGCATCGACGGAACCGGTATCAGAAGTTCAAAAAACACGCATCCAAACTGGCATGAAGGGGACTGGATGTAGTGGAGACCCAAACTCCACCATCAAAACAATTGGGCAGTCCCTCTTGGAAGGGCCTCGTGGAACGGGGGATAAATCCAGGGTGCAGTGTGGCACTGATGAGCCACCTAACTCTCCCCTAGTTCCTTAAGATTTCCTCCCCTTACTATTATGGTCCATACGTGATACACCTCATTGGTCATGTTAGGCTTATGTGTGTTCATTTAAGATCACTCAGCACATGGTAGTCAAGACAGATGACCCCTCAGAGACACTGACAGGAGTGGGTTCCCTGAGGGTATGGGAAGCAAGCGGGGGCAGAGAAGGGGGGTTGGAGTTTGAAAACATTGATGATTGTATAGCCCAGTGGTTCTCAACCTTCCTGATGCTCCGACCCATTCATACAGTTCCTCATGTGGTGGTGACCCCCCCAACCATAACATTATTTTCGCTGCTACTTCATCACTGCAATTTTGCTACTGTTACGAATCAGGCGACACTTGTGAAAGGGTCGTTCGACCCCCAAAGGGGTCTCGACCCACAGGCTGAGAACTGCTGGCATAGCCCCACCTGACAGGATTGAACAAGAGCACTGTATGGGAAGGGACATATTGGAATGAGTAAGATAGGTCAATAAAAATATTATTTTAAAAAACAAAATAGATCAACCACCACCACCCCCACCAAACTTGAGGAAATACGGAGTATGTTGGGTATACCCTAGCTTTCGGAGGCCAGGACTCATGGTCTGACCCCCTTTCTCCAGAAGCGCTTCTTAGAAGCACTGTGAGGCAGAACACTCAGCTTGCCAGCCATAATCAAGCGGATTAACGTGTTTTTTTTTAAATGGGTAAGTTTGGAGAAGTAAAATTCGCATAGCGTGGGAGTTCCATCTACTGCCGCATACTACTGTCGTCATCTACGAAGATTCCTGGAAACAGGCGCACAGAGTTGGCGGCCACACAAGTACCAAATGCCTTGTGTTCTGAGTGTGTGCCCTTTACTAACAGACATTAGTTCATCTGATTCCCAAACTCTGAAGTGGGCGGGGCGTGCAATATGCTTCCCATTTCACAACGGAGAGGCCTCCGATAACACACAACGACAAATATTTAGTTACTACGTACTGAGCACTGTGCGAGCAATGCGATTTCTGACAACACCCCTGGGAGAGAACTACTATTGTTTGCATTTACCTATGAGAAGACGGAGGCTTCGAGATGCTAAACCATGGATCTGAGGCCATACACCACTAAATGACCAATCAGCGATTGAGATCCAAGGGGCCCCATGAGACAGCTCAGCTCACTCACGACACCAACCCTGTGGTCCATGGTCTTGCAGAAAGCCACAAGGCAAATGATCGGCACCGTCACAACGAGAACCCAGGGCTCCTGCCTGTCTCCTAAAAAGCCTTTCCCACCATACTGAACTGGCCACTCTTTGTTAAATCCAGGGTCTGTGTTAGATTGTTTGCTAAAAGGCTGCACACATAATGAAACTCTTGGCGCTGAATTGCCGAAGTTTGTAATTACAAGAAATAACATACAAGGAAGAGAGAAACACAAATGACTTCACACCACAGGAAATTGTTCTGAGTGAAAACCGGTAGCCCGGAAAGTAGCTACACCTCTAGTACAAATGAAGAGCAGATCTGGGTTTCCTTGAATGATTTTCTTCTAGCTCAGATGTTCCAGAGCTCCCTTCATCCACAGTGCTAACTGAGCAGCCGCACGCACGCCGACCGCTGGCTCCGGAAGGCTGAGCTACTCTCCAGTAGTTAACGGCAACCTGCTGTGGCGAGCACCTTCCCTCTCACGTCCAGCGCGGCTTTGCAAACCTGAGCAAATGACACGCTCTCCATCCTTTGCAATAATACAAACTAGTTTTCTCCAGAAAAACAAAAGAGTAAACTGCCCTCTTTCTATTTGTATTAGAAATTAGTGCTTTAAAGAAGTTCGCTCTTACCTCCTCCTGCTTTGTTCCTATGAATCTCACTGTTATCAGGGGCACGTCATGAAACCGACCCCATTTTACCGACATGATTCCACCCCCATGCCAGGAAATGTGCTCTCACCGAAGGAGGGGCTCATGCCCGCCAGTCGGCTGGCGGGGCAGAGCTAGCAGCTTTGCGCCAGCACTAGAGAAAGCCTAAGAGGAAGCTAGAGACTGGTTGAGAAAGAGAATGAGGGAGGGCCGAGGCCGCTTGTTTCCTTGAGACAATCTTAACTATTTCAACGCTGCTGGTACCGACCGCGGTGTTACAAAGAACACAGGATACCAAACCAGACGAGTTCCGCCAAGTGCTGCATTTGTGGACAGTGGCCACGCTGCAATATGGGACCGAGACCAAGTTTTAACACTCTATTTAAAAATGAGCACCTGGTTTTATAAAAAGCAGTGAGTTTCCTGAGAAAGCTTTCTAGTCAAGTGGTAGCTGGCCGCTCTGACACCAGACCTGTCCATTTCAGCAAGAGCCAGGACGGTTCCACTACGTGCTGGGGACGCGTCCTACCGGGAAAGGCAGGGGCAATAACCACACGAGGACCCTCCGGAGGAAAAGCATTTCTCACTGTCCCAAACCTGACTGGGAACCCTAGCAGTGCAATGCGTTAGGCCCTGGGCTACTCCCCAGGTGCTCTTGTTAGGGAAAGGTGAGGCTGTCTGCTACTCTGTCCTCTAGAGCAGCTAAGAGCTGGAGGGGATTGGCCCGGGGGCTGTGTGGTTGCCGTTCTGGGGAGGAAGCCCTACAAGGCCCTTTTACTGTGTCCTACATGGCCACTGTGACTCTGGAATGACGGAGAGTCTACCGCAACAAGAACAGAACCATTCCTTACGACATGTCTTTACAACGAAACACAAACCGTGAACAACCCTGAAAAGGTGGTAGGAGTAAGAAACTGCTTTTAGTGAGGACGACAAAAAATTTCATGGGAAAATTGTGATCTTTTCACTCAATTTCCCCACGAAAGTTTTGAAGCTCTTTTGTGTTTAACATTGACCAAAGTCTTTGTAAACACTCCTAACTCTTACAGTCACCTCTGAAAGTCTGATGGGGAGAGGACCATTTCATGTGGACTGCAAGAAACTAGGAGGTGGTGCTGAATGAATGGCTTGTGAAGAAGTCACGCAGTAGATTAGCAACTATGTAGGAACTCATCCCTTGCAATCAAAATGATCTACGTCAGAGAGAAGGAGCAATGGGACCGGTCCGGTCAGCACAGGAGGAAGTGGAGAGGTGCTGCTACAGCGTCACAAAGCAACATGCGCACGACTTGGTAGAACTTCTCTAAAGACATTTCTAACTATCTTGGAGTTGCCTACAGAAAAAGCAGGCCAAGATGTGAAAAGTAAGCCCAGGTGGCAAGATGACCTAAAGAACTGCCCCACTCTCTTTTTGAACCCAATGAAGACGTGCAGTCGTGTCACCTAGCAGGAAGCTGCTATCTCTCAGAGACACTAAACGACCAAAGCAGAAACTGTCAGTCTTCCTGTTATACTTCCTGTTGAGACTCTTTTCCTCTTTTCAAACACAAAACAAAACCAAAAACAGTATGTTTACATATCATTTCCATACAAAATCACTGTTGACATCCATGTGAGCACTTCCAAGTTTTTAACCCTACGGAGAGCATCATGAACCTACTCCATAATTTGAAAAGAATATTGTCACAGCCAAGAGAAACTTAACATTCACTTAGAAAACACAGCACCCCTGTTCTGTCCCATCAAAGAGGCAAAGCACATACAGACAGGGTGTCTGAAAGACAGTCAGACAAAGCGCATTGTTTCACTGGAGTCACCGTAGTCAAACAACAATGAAAGGTGTCTGTTACTTCTGAGCATACTTGGCATTCAACCAAAAAGCCAAGCTCAGGGTTACGGAGTCGCGTTGACTCGTGGCGACCTGTAGGGCAGTGCAGAACCACTCCTCTGGGTTCCCAGGACTGTGCACCTCTTCAGGAGCAGTCTCTCTTTCTTCCATGGAGTGGCCCATGGGTTCCAAGTGCTGCCCTTGCAGCTAGCAGCTTTATGCCAAACACATCCGGCCATGTGGCCATCAGGGTGCGCTAACCTCCTGATAACACGAGATGGGCTGTAATCTAGCGTGAACATTTTCGATTGGCAGCTTTCCTGAGACTGCCTGAAAGGGGAACCAGCCTCAATTGCAAAACAGTGCTGTCATCCTGAAAAAGATGATGAGGCGCAAGGGGTCAATCGATACCTCAGCCGTTTTTGCCAGTGAAGACAGACTAACGCAGACTGCCTTCTCCTCCCGTGCCCGCCCTCCACCCATTCCCACCCTGGCAAACACCAGTCCGAGATCACTAACGACGTTTTCAAAAAGGAAAACTGTGCCGTTCAGCAGCAGTTGGATTTTGTTTACAAGTAAGCACGGCAAGAAGGGTGCCACCTGCCAGAAAGCTCTGGCAGCACGGCGCTTAAAGAACTCAGTTCCTAAAGACAAAGTCAGCAGTTCAAACCCACGGAACCCTGGCAGTGCAGTGGTGACACGTAAGGCTGTGATTGGAAAGGTCAGTTGTTCGAAACCACCATCCTCTGCAGGAGAAGGACAGGCTTTCTACTCCTGTCAGAGTTACAGTCTCGGACACTCAGAGCCAGTGCTGCTCTGCCCTATTGGGTCGTTGGGAGTCGGCACTGATTCGATGGCAGTGAGTTTGGAGGTTGAGGGATCAAACCCATCAGGTGCTCTGTGAGCAAAAGCCATGTCAGTTGCTTCCACGAAAATACAGCCTTAGAAACCCTCCTGGGCAGTTCCACCCTGTCCCACAGAGTCAGTGAGTCTGAGGAGACACAATGCCACACTATGTTTGCCACAAGATGGGGCACAGATGTTCGGCGGTGTGACCGAAGCATCCGCCTATACATCTCCGTGCTGTCGCCATGACGAGGCTGGCAAGATGATTCTTTAAAGTCAGGCCCAGTTTCCAGCCAGGCTTACATTGCTTACTCATGCATCTGCCTCATTGCTCCGCCCCAAGCTCAACATCACTGGAGGTGAGGGACAGGAGGGGACCTGTACTTATTTTATTCACCAGTTGAAAAAATATTTGATGGAAAATCTGTGCGGTGAAAGACACAAAAAACATTTTATGACAAAAAAATTACTTCGATATCATCTAAACTGAATCGTGAAATGTTTCAAGGGAAAGACCGAGGTTTAGTTCTTTTGGAACTAACCCTCTTGGCACCTGGTAGAGGGCCAGTACTGTAGACGTAGCTCACTAATACTTAGCTCATTCACACTGACCCTAGTGGTGAGACAGAGTTAAGGCTCTATTTTTAAGTCCTGCCAACATGCAGAATAACAGCAAGTATCTTGCCCTCATTAATATTAGATTTTCAACTATATGATAAAGTTCTGTGATTCATCTGTAACGGACTTCTGTGTTTTCCTGACTGTTCACTGGCTTTCAAGTTGGTGGGTTCCAGGAGACATGGACACAGAGCACAATTCGGGCAGCAGGTCTTCTATAAAGATTCCCATGTGACGTGTGTGTATGTTTCAGTTCTCACAGCCACCATGTTGATACCTAATCAGACTGACCACAGAGGACAGTGCAGAACTGCTTCCTAGCATTTCAGAGCAGATGGCCTCATCTTTTTCCGAGCGTGCCTACATGTAGGCAGTATACCCACTGCTGTCCACACATACATACTTATCCCTCGTCGGAACTCCTTAATGGATTGCTAATTTTTATTATGACTTGCTTCAATTTGTGGGCCAGGGGGAATGGATGACATGGAGGGAAAGTGGGGCCAACAGTGTCCTCTACTGAATTTGAAACTGAAGCAGTTTCAGTTTCGCACTGGGAAGCAGTGCTAAGAAAAGGAAATCCTTCCTTCCTTTCTTTAAACATTAATAAGCCAAAATAGTAGTAGTTATTTCAATGTGGCTATTAAGGCGATTTGTATTTACATAAACTTTTTTTTTTTTTTTTTAAGAAATGGAAGTCTTTATTTAGAAGGAATTCCGTGGAGGAGACTACAGCAGTACAACACAGACGGTCTCTGTGGCGTCCTGTCTGAATCAGCACGCAGAGAACAGCTGCCTTTGGGTGTGGAATTCATGCTTCTTAGAGTGCACAGCGAATACACAAAGACGCAAAAGTATCGGCTTCGTTATGTGAAGTTCCTCGTGGAAGCACTAGAAGATGATACTGCCCAACAAGTTCTTAGCAAGGAATAGCCAAGAATTCACATGAAAATGCTCTCAAAAGGTTCCGTACATTTCCTGTGCGATAACCTTCCATCTTCTGTAAGCACAAATGTACATATTTTCAGTCCCCTGATGCAGGAACAACTTAGTTGCAATGTCAACTTTACCCTGACTTACGAGTGGGATTACGGGGTCTAGGCTTAACCCTCAGTTCCACCTTAGGAGTCCACACTCAGATGAGGGACCTCAGTCCCATAAAAGGGAAGTAATTCTGTATTTTAAAAATTTAATTAACGAATCATTCTATTACAGTTCTTATACCAATCCACACATCAATTGTATCAAACCCATCTGTACATATGTGGCCATCAGCATTTTCAAGTCGCTTTCTTTCTGCTTGAGAAAAAGGAGGTACTTGTTAACTCACAGAGTCGCTGCAAGAATTAAATGAAGGTCACACGGGGAAAACTCCTAACACATAATAAAACTCAATCATGGAAGAGGTACGCAATTTCAGCAAGTGCCCTGGAAATGATTCCCGCTTAGATGCCATATTTAATTCATTATATGCAGCCTAAGACAGGGGTCCAGTGAAGATAGAAGAGGGTGTGTGTGTGTGTGTGTGTGTGTGTGTGTGTGTGTGTAACACGCAGTGCTCAGAATGACACTCACTTTGCTCTTCTTACTGCTGGACATTTTATTCTTGATGTAGCTGAAGGTACGGCTGACTTTTGTTCCACCTTTTCCTTCAAAATCTTTCTTGGAAGGGCTTTGTGGCAGGAATTGGTAGTTTTCTTCAGTTATACTAAGTAAAAAAAAATAAAGGAAGACTTTAAGGATTATAGACGTCAAATAGAATTATAAAAGTCAAATAAAAAAAGCCCTGACCTGATTGTTTTTGGGGACAACTGTGACTGTTCTAGATTAATGACTTTCTTGACAAATCATTATGTCATTACATATTCACACGGTAAAAACCAGAACAAGAGTGTGGAATAGAAGCTGCCAGATGATCTTATATACAGTGCCCTCTGCTACCAAAAAAAAAAAAAAAAAAAGGTCACATTTTCTTATGTCAACTATTTTCAGTGACCTGGGTTTGGTTCTAGATGTAAAATAAACAGACTGTTAATTATTCACTAAGTAGCTTTCCCAAAATGTCTTCATTTACACAACTCTCAGTTCATCACTGTTTGCATCACCCAGGTGGTTAGAAAGGAGAGCCGGTATTCCGTGGGCGACAAAGAGTGCAACTGGAGGTTGTAAGCCAAGGGGCTAACCGCCCTGCAGCAGCTACACGTCTTCCCCTATTCTTCTGGTTACTGGACGGTCAAGACCTCAGGCTGGCCAACACCCTCACGCACGCTCTCAGGAGGGCATGTCTGCAGTGAGGTGGATGGACTTGATGGCATCTCTCAACAGTAACAGTGGGCAGCTGCAAAACTTGAGGCAGGGCACACGAAGACCCGTTTTAGGAGTGTAAAAGAGGTCCAAGTGTAGCCTTCTACTTGTTCATGAACTCTATCTCCATAAAACTGAAGTCCATCCAAACTGGACATGTTTTGACTTGGGAAATTCACAATAGTCGATTTAGTCAGAGGATGCTGGGTGAAGGCACCTGAATAAATAATCCATTATATGGGCTAGAAACCCATTTATACTATTTTTGTAACTTTCTATTGAAATCGGAATCATCACCTGGCTCTTTTAAACCGCTGAAGCCACTCTGCTTGTAGGCAGGGGTGTCATTAAACAAAGGGGTGGTGTAAGAAAACGGGACAACAGTATGACAAGCAATGCTCTCCAGAGGAAACAGAATGTGGAGGGGCAGAGAGACGCGCTTGTTCCGGCATCCGGGGTCACTGAGCCACACGAGTACCTTTCCCGAAGGAGCAACCTAAGGAATAAATTGTAGGGCAACCATCGGAAGAGCAACTTTTGCTGTTGCTAAACTAGTTCATCTCAAGCATGAAAAGAGAATTAGAAACTAAGCAAGTCGGGATGGGAATGTTCTGTCTGCCGTCAAGTACAGGACCCATGCGTGGACTGAGGCAGAGATGTGCAACATATCGAGGTCTCTGGAAGAAAATGGCACTAAGTCTGCAGTGCCCATGGCAGCAGCAAGAAGGACCAGCTGGTGGATGGGTACTGAGAATGAGCATTCTGCATAAACAAGTCTAAAGGACAACACTAACCCAAAGGGAGAATATGCAGCCCTGAATTGTAAAGTCTCCTGGCCTCACTGTCTGGGGCCATGAATGCTGGATGAACCTTTGAAATAATTGCCCTGAGCTGATCTTCAAACCTAAACGAAACATACTCTGTGCGATGTCTACTTAAAGGCAAACAACAGGTCAGCTTGAACTAGAACAACAGTTTGCCTTGGGTATTCTTAGTTCTTTAGTCTATGAGATAGAAGTGATGGATCAGAAAGGGACAAGGGGGTGAGAGTTTATGTTGGGGGTGGGGGTTGCGGTGAAAATCAACAAAGGAGGGTGAAGAGGATGGAAGCATGTCGCTGAGGGCTCAGGTAGCAGCAGGAGGTTTAGTACAGGTTTAGCGGTGCCTATTCTCCACAACAATAAAAACTTTAAAACATCTAAACAGTAACCAAAGACAAAAAGATATAGACGTTGATACAAAACTATTTATTAATCATTGTTCCAAATTTATTACTTGAGGAAAAATAAATTAGCTTAATTGACAGTTAATTTAAGTTAAATGCACTAGGATACTCGGGATTTATTTCATGTGGGTATAGAAATGACAAAATGAATGCATACTACCTTTCAGTCAGATTAGCACTGGCGTTGTGGAAGAGCCGAGTATCTAGAAAACAAAACAGGACGAGGTGAAGTTTGAACACGACGGAGAAAATGTTTAAAATATTTACGCTGACACAACAGAAGCAGATTGACACAACAATCGGTGTGTGGTGCCACCTCCTTCTACGTGGGAGGAGAAGGATCAAACCAGAAACCATGAAGTTAGAAATGGAGACGCGAGCAGTCAACAGTGAGTTTCCCATGACAACAAAAATGAGCAATTTCAATCTGGGGGTTCAGTTAAGTGAACTAATCTTAAATAAATATCTTTCCCCCTAACGGGTGCCTAACCCTCCCACAAAGCATGCTTGAATCCCATTCCTATCAGCAGTCTATTTCCTGAGATGGCATCGCAGACAGGACCTACTCTAGGAAGCTAATTATCGCACTCTACGTGCTCTATCAATCCCACTTCGATATACTCAATGCCAGAAACCCCGCTCAGGTGTCTCGGGCATTCCCCCGACAAGTCCAGAGAGGGGTCACTGAAGAAGAGAGAGCCCTGGCCCTGTCTGAAGCTCTTGGTCCCGTCACTAGTCTGCGGTGAGACCAATGGATCTCATTTTCTCATCTGCGTGACCAGAGAGGTGGAGATGTTCTCTAAGATCCTTTCCAAGATGGTCCTGGATAAGAGGTGTGAACAGTTAGATGCATTCTTCCCCCTTCGCAGAGATCAGAGCTTATCCCCAAATGGATCATTAACATTTTAAGTCAAATAGGAGGGATGAAATGTAGAACAGAAAAAGGAACACTGCCATTATTTTGACCTACAGGCCAAAACATTTTTAGCTACGTCAGAATTTAAAAGGATAAAAGGCATCCATTGCAGAGATAAATAGTGTTCAATTTTCAGGAGACCAGGGAAAGAAATATTTCGCATTTATGATTCCAGGTACAGAGACTGAGTAGCTCCCGTTACCTCAATGTGGAGCATATGTACCCTCATTTCAAGGATCTCTGAAGGTTACTGTGACCAAAGCTTCAGAAGAGATTAAAAGATGTTCTCTTACTAGATAACCAGCAGTGGCAATTGTTAACCTCTAAAACTCTCTTAGATTCAGAAAGCAATGCAAAATTGCAGTTTGTACTAAGTTAATACAAGTAGTGGAGGAGTGGAGTAGTACATAGAAATTTATATAATAAGTCCTAAGTCTTTAAAAAGTTGCCTTTGTACATACACCCCTTAGAGTCTTTCTTCCATCGCACTTAATGCATATGGTATCAATAGTCAACTGAATGAGAAAGACCGGGAGAGGAAGATCTAGCTCTTGTTCCTCGGTTCTGCTGGATCAGGTACGAATCCACTGGCATTTTAATCGCAGGAAGCTTTCGTTTTGTTTAAGCAAAACCCCAAAGAGGCTGGTTCTGGCCAGTGGCTTTAAGCTCTTCCTAACACAGAGCCTTTAACGAAACACACTTTATTCTCTCAGGCTCCGTGTATATAGTCATATTCTTACATAATAAATGGCCAGCCATAAACGGCCACCCTAGTAATCTGAAAACTCAAATCCAATTCATAAAATAGATTTTTAAAAAACCCAATATAGAGCTTAAGAATAAACCAGTGAAGTTCTGTTGAAATAACCAAACATGGAAAGTACGGGGCTAGGGAACTGGGACAATCTAGGACTCTTAACTTTTTCTACTGCTAAAAAAAAAAAAAATCCATTACAGGGACTCCCTTAGATGTGATTCTGAAAATAGTGACTAATTCATTCCTGTCCCTGCGATTCGTAAAGTAACACACAGAGCACCTAAGAGCATAAACTGCGATGGTTCTTTCTATGATACGACTGGACAAGAGCAACGCCCTTTGCCATTTGAATTAGTCTGCGAAGTCCATTGTTATTGCCAATGAGCAGACCAGGGTTGGAACCTCTGGATGTCTGCAGTCAGTATCTCCCCAGTATGTGCAGTGATGGAGCAGAGCTGCTCCAGAAGCTGCTTCTGTCACCGAGGGTGAAGCACTGGGCTGCTAGCCCCAAGGCTGACCGCTTGACGCCCCTCAGGAGAAATCCAAGGGAGTCTGCCTTGGAAAACCGGACAGCCTTGGGACCCCACTGCGGCACCAGTCCACTCCGTCCTCCTATGGGTCTGAATGCACCAGTGGGCTGGGGGGTTGGTTTTAACCTTCTAGAAGCAAATGGCCGGGTCTTTCTCCCAGGGAGCTGCTGGACAGATCCAAATCAACAACCTCTCGGCTAGCAGCAGAGTGCTTTATTTTTGCGCCACCAGGACTCTTTAAAGTTATGCACCAGGAAGAACCACTATGAAATATTGCTGAAACTTGGGGTGAAGCAAGTGGCAGGGCCGTAGGAAGCCCTGGAGACTCTGAGCATCAGATGACGGCATTAACTGCTGTTAATAGAGGTTTTCCCGGCAGATTGCTAGGCCGATTTCCACGATGTCTCCGGGTGAGTTTGAACTGCCAATAGCTGTGCCACCCAAGGAATCCTTAATTGTCAGACACCCATAATATTAAGCATATGATGTAGAAAAGGTTTATTAGGTGACTTGAGATCAGAAATAGTTTCATCTATTAAAAATAGCAATACTAACATATTCTAGAAATGCTGAGCAATGGCAGAGAATGATCTTTTGTTTTGGGGGGGGGCAGAGAATGATCTTTATGAGTGAGGGATTCATCTCCATTCCAAGTTTATTTTAATGGATCCCTGTAATGCTTTAAAACCAGTCGTATCAAGTGATCAATGTTTTTTTTGAAGATTGAAAAAGAGGAAAAATTGAAGTTCAATAGGATAAGCTATTGGGCCTAATATCAAAAGAAAGGCATTCTTTGAGACCTGGGAGGAAAAAGGTGTAACATCAGTTTTTTAATACTACAGACAGACATCTACCAATCAACCCCCAAGATAGAGACTTGAAACAAGGAGAAATAGGAACTCTGGGCTCTGCATTTTAAAGGTTCCAGGGGAGGGGCAGAACAGGGGTCACATATCTGTCAAGTGCCTTTGAAGAGATCTGTATTCTGGGAAGGCACCTCACACCCTGGGTCAGTAGGCCAGTGTACAGAAGACACAAACAGATTTATCCAAAGCAGTGTATGAAGAAAAGTGATACAGAAAAGGAAGCATGCAGGGGGGCAATTTCTTAGCACCAAGCCTGTAGCATTTTCAGAGCGGGCCAAACGCTGGAAAACACCCAACAGACACTAAAGCTGCTTACTTACTATGCAACTCCTCCTCCTCCTCACTGGAATAAGAGGAGCCAAGAGAAAAGAGAGTTTTAGACTTTAGGAGGAGCGGAGAGATGCTGATGGAGAAGGAGATCCGCCTGGCCTGCTGCGTCTGCTGTGGAGCTGGGAAGTGGGTTAACAGAAGACGTTAAGAGCAGGGAGAGGCTCCACCAGGGCAAAGATAAAGGTATTACAAACCCATGTCCCAGCAGAACAATGTAGCATGGGCCTAGCTGGTAATAGGAAAGGGTATCTCAGTGAATAGTGAAATTTATTCACATGTTCATTTCATTTCTCATCATGCAGAATTCTAATGCAACACTTTTTAAAAAATCCATTGAATAAAAGCATCTTTTTTTAGATCAATGGTTCTCAACCTTTCTAATGCTGTGACCCTTTAATACAGTTCCACATGTTGTGGTGACCTCCCAACCATAAAATTTATTTATTTATTTATTTTTCCATAAAATTTATTTTAGTTGCCACTTCATAACTGTTAATTTTGCTACTGTTATGAATCAGGCGACCCCTGTGAAAGGGTCCTTCGACCCCCAAAGGGGTTGCAACCCACAGGTTGAAAACCGCTGGTTTAGATTATACAAAGAAGCACATCATTTGAATTCTAACAATTTGCATGTGGCGTTTTCTTCCTCGAAATATGCTGACAGTGTCTCCAGTCGTTGTGCTCCCTCCAGATTCCGTATTTGGTGTTTTCCCTTTTTGTTCACCCCCACCCTCTTAAAGTACCACCTTTATACGATCATCTTGCTAACTTCCAGTCACACCTCCGCTCCTCTGAGGGCAAGACTCCTGCATCTCACTCACTGCTCACCTGCGGGTGGATGCACTACAGGCAGCTGGCACTCCACACGAACATCACCTAACTGGGCATCCTCCAGTAGTTCTTCATTTGGTGTGTGGCCCTTTATCGTGTAACCGACTATTCCAAACAGGAAGTGGAATTCAGTGTGGCACACTGTCACTCTTGGTGTTCCCTTCTAGAGCTGTGTGAACATGTTCTCCACTGCCTGTATCCCTGGTTCAGAACACCACTTACCACCCGGTCGTCCACAGATCTACTAGCTTTGGACCCGTCACCTTCTCTCTGGGTGGTTTGCTGCAGGGTCACCACATACCTGAGATCACTGAATGGGCCTCCTTTACCTTCAGCAAAAAGTCAGAAGATCTCAGTCTTGCTGTCCACGCATTGATTCAACAGCCAGATTCCTAGTTTCTGTTCTAGTCTCAAGCGTCACTAGCAAGCCTTCTCTGATCTCTGAAGTCTGAAGCTTCTACGCCTAGTTCTTTCAGTGGCAACATTTATTAAAATCTACTAAGATCCATTTGTTCTCTTCTCTGTATCTCTCACCAGACAGGAAGTGTGATGACAAAAGAACCCGTTTATATGCATTCTTCCCACTGTTGGGCCTGTGACCAGGGAAGGGAAAAATGTCCAACATTACTTGAACAAACGAACAGTAAGTGAATTTGCCTTTATCAAGCATCCTGGACACGCAAGTATTTGGAACCTCTAAATAAAACAAAAGAAAGGTCCTGGACCTACCCCATGGAAAACACCCCACACGAATGGTGAGTGACCTCAGGCTGCTGTCTGCAGTCACTGCAGGTCATAGACATCAGATGTGAAAGGTCGGCACAACGCAAGTATACGGTCTCGCCAGTCAGTAGCAGTCTTGTGTAAAAAAACATTTTAATGTGTGTTCCAAAGTATTTCCAAATATGAAACAACTTTAGGACATTAAAATTGGATCTCATACTATCAAAAATTGGAGAGCATCCCTTCCTGTGTCACAATAAAAGTTTTGACTCATCTGGAAAAATTCACTTGTATGAATATCTGGAGCATATCTACAAAGCAAATAGATACTCCAACATATAAAGGAGTAGGAACTCAACTCAATTTTGTAATGCACACAAACTAAAATAAATGTACTCAATGAATATGCATTTACTTCAGCATGCAGTCAAATTAAAATGCATTTCTTACATTTAAATAAAAAACTCAGTGAAAATGCCATCGACCCACTAAAATTATGCAAAAAAATATGTATTCTAATAAGTACATATCCCAGGATGCACACTGAGAGTCGGAATAAATGCATAAGTAGATAGAAAATATTCCTCACTAGCATTAAACCCTAACTTCTTAGATATCCAACACTCGTCTATGTGCACGTGCGTGGATGGTGAATCTTTCATAGAATATCTTACTTACATAAACCTTGTAAGATCCACTTAGTAGCTCTCAGAGGCTGATGCTTGTGAACAACCAATGCTCTAAGTACAAGACAGGTATAGGCAGCACAGCACACTCTCACCCACGAATAGGAATAACCCCGAGGGCAGAACCGTTTGTCCACACCCTTTCTTTGAGTAAGTGACACAAAAGGAAGGGCTGGAGCCCCCATGGGTACAATTCCACCTTGAACAGTATTGCCACTGGTGTGAACTGGGCCCTGGTGGTGCAATGGTTAAGAGCTGGTCTGCTAACCAAACATCAGTGGTTTATTTTTTTCACATCTTTATTGGCACTTCTTCCACATACTATACTGTTTTTTTAGCTCAATCGGATCAGGAAGATTTGTGAAATCATTGCCACAATCAATTTTAAGACATGTTCTTCCCTGTACTCGATTTTAAAATCACAATTAAAATGTACATGATGAAATGTTCTCCTATTTAACACCTTCTACGTGTATAGTTCAGTTCCAGCAAAGTATACTCTGCTGTACAACCAGGTCAGTGGTTTAAACCGACCGGCCACACTCTGTCTGCTTCGGTAAAGACTTATTGTCGCAGATATCCAAAGGGGCAATCCTACTCTGTCCGACAGAATTCTGTCAGAACTGACACACGGGAGTAGGTTTTGGTCACTGAGGCTTTAAAGTTCTCAAGCAGTTTTTTAATTGCAAGCATCTCTGGATGTATGTAACAAAAATGATAAGGTATAGAAAATCTTGGAAATGGACCTTCTGTAATAAGAATACCTCTGTATATGCAGAAGTTCAGCTTGTCTCCAGAAACTATCTAAATTTCCAGGCAGGTTGGGAGACAAAGGCATCCTTTAATCAGTCCCCTGATGCACATTTCCTTGAGAGGCTCGCAGAGGCCATTCTCCCACACATTATCCCACAGGATACAGGCAGTTTCAGTGCTGACTTTGAGTCTCTCAGACAATGAGCAATTATGCACTGGTCATCTTCCAACGTAAAGCACGAGCTGGCACGGCTTTCCGACTCTTTGTGGTCCCCAAGTAAACCGCCCCTTGTTTACCCTCCCACCCCAGAAAATGTGGGGGGGTTGGAGAGAGAGACGAGTTACTCCTTTACCCAGAATGTCCCCCTACACCCATGGGCTGGACAGATCCCAGTTTAGAAATAATGCTTGAGGGTTTCTGTTTTTCTAATTTAAAAAATGACCCAACAGGACACTGCAGACCGCACGTTTTCAGAAGTGATCAAAGGTGGACAACAAGCCTGGGGGAGGGGAAGCTGCCACTTTCTTCCGAAGGAAGAAGACCTAGCATGGGCACAGAGCTTGAAAGTAGCGAGAGAGGGGTAGTTTTAGAAAGCACTGTTGCTAAACAAGAGTGTTCACAAAACACACTTCATTTACAAGGTAATGAAGAACAACGTTCTAATTTCCTTACCACTGCTTAAAGCCCAGTCCGAGAAAAATAAGCTCCGGTCCTGTTCTGGACACTAACAACCAGAACACTCCAGAATGAAGATGGATGCGTGCTACAACTTATGCAAGTATTCTACTTCATTTGCACCTCATCACCATTCGGAATTAACCGAGGCCGAGATGGGATGCAATGGGCTGTGCAGCCACAGAGCGTGTTTTCATTGTGATACATTCAACAAAGGAGAAGAATAATAAATATGTTATTATTAGTTTGTTTGTCTTATAACAGAAGGGTCACATCCGTAAAAACCCTCTGGATTCCTTACACATCAGATCTAAACACTGGTCTGAATGCTTACAAAGAGGAAGCAACGTAAAATAGAAACTGGCTCAAATTCATCTGCCACACTCAAGGTAGTTTCAAACAAACAAACAAACAAAACTACCTGAGGCACAGAGCTCAGTAACTGATCATGCTTCCAGAAAGGAAAAGAAATATAGCCTGGGAAAATGAACCTAACTGTATACAGGGGAGATGCTGAGGCAGTGTCACTGGGGTTCATTAGCTTTCCGATACTATGTGGGACTAGTTAACTAATGTGTGACACACCTGCTCAATCCTACACGAAACAAATGTGTATTACCAGTCAGAAGGAGGGCACCACATGTTGACGAAAGAATTAAACTCTTGCATGAAATTCTGCTCCTGACAGCTGTCGGCTACTGACTTCAGTTCTCCCAGCGAGCTGGGCAGCATTCCCCAGCTATTGGAAGAAAAGCTGTCAATGACAGGGATCCTAGAATTCTGTTATCTGGGCGACAGCTACATTTTTCAGTGTTTAGACAGACACTGAAAACAGTCACAATTTGTCCTGCTTTCTAGAGGAAAAATCAGGGCGCGTTTTACCCACGAGGAGAGAATATGTCTCACATCATTCCAGAGAAGGATCTCTGCTGAGATAGGGGGAGCAGATTCACCGTGCCTCAGTGGAAGCAGGCACCCAGAGAAGAGGGCTTTCCTGATTTGCAGTGGCTACTGGGCTCTTTATTCCAGGCACATCCAAACTATTATAAACTGCTGCTTCTGCGGTTCTTGGGTGCTGTGAGTCGGTTCTGACTCATCGCAGACCCTGTGTGCAACAGGTCACGACACTGCCCTGTCCTGCGTCATCTGTACCCTTGTCATATGTAAGCCCACTGTTGTCAACCCATCTTGTCCGCTCTAAGCTATTCCGTTGGAAGTTTTCTTCTATACCTGCAAAACCTCTTAAGATATGCCAAATCAAATGAAACTGAACCAAAACATACACAAGGAAGGAACAGTGATTTCTGATACAGTTGCATGATGTTAAACCTGTGTCTTGGAGGAAAAGACGCAAGATATGCATTTAAAGTGTTATCCATATGAAAAATGGGACCCAAGTCATACATCATGTTCTAATTGCCCTGTGGAAATTAATGTCATGAAACAGGAGCTGAAACAGAACATCCTACTAATGCAGTGCAGCTACTTCTGTCTCCAACGCTTTTAAATTTACTGAAATTTATTTTCTTTTACTTAAATCAGGGGAACATAAAATACAAGAAAATATCTTTTTTCTAGTTGCTTCAGCCTCCTTAATGTTTTGGTCTTTCCACAAAGAACATAGGGTACCACTCAATCTTTAATCAGACTGTTTTTTTAAATCAAGATATACTATGTAAAAAAGCAAAACAAAACCATGTTTTTTTTTTAAAGGCATGGGCTTTCTCAAAGTACAGTTGTTTTTTGTGGCTACAATCCTATTGAGATTTTGAGCATCCTTTCAGATGCTCCATCATTTAGACGTCATGCTCTCTCACTTGTTTAACCAACGAAAAAAACGTAGTGCAAGGCTTTCTTCATCCTCCACGAACCTGAACATTTTTTAAGAGCTCGGCGCAAAACAGGTTGTAAAATGTCCTCAAAGTGGGTTTGTCCAGTGTCTCCTCATGTTTAGATCCAGGTTGTACAAATTTTCTGTCAGGAACATCACAGAAGTATTATGTTGTTCTTTCTCATCTGATTAAGAACCAGATGGCGTTGACTTGATCCGTTGCATATAACGTAAACATTGGCCACTTGGTGGCTTATTAGGTCTCGCTACTGTTTAGCTCATGAAAAACAAAGCCCAACTGAAGAGTGGACTATAGAGACACGGCCACAAAACACAACGGGAATCTGGACGCAGAAGAAGGTAAGCTACTTGCAGAAACTGGCATGTGGTCTGTGTGGTGTTAACTGCGTTGCCAATTTCCCGTGGAGGATTCCCTGCACTCTGGTGATGATGGAAGAGCGTATTTTCCCATTAGTGTTCCCATTTAGCGTTTTGCACCCTAAAGATTTAGAGGTAAGGAACACCATATCTGTGGCTGACTCTCATGCATATCTAAAGGGCAGTGATGAGGAAAAGGAGACTTATGCCAATTATGTTCATATTTGGGGATGATATAGAAAAATATTCAGTATCTCACTGTATTATTTCCCCAACTTTTCTTAAGGTGATAGATACATTACTTCAAAGTCATAAGTGAAACGCAAGTGTGTGTGAGGCTCGGACCCGAGAGTACAATGAATCAAGGATATTTTAGGGAAGCAGGAGGAGTGCTGACCCACTCTTTTAGATGAAGAGGGAGGAGGGTTGGGAAAGATATTGTCATAGGGCCTTAAAGTAAGAAAAAAATGGCAGGAAAAAAAGTTGTTCTCATGTATATAGTTAATAATAATAATAGTAATAATAACAACAAAGCAGCAGCAGCAGCATACTCACTGTCCAGTCCAGGGTGGTTGATAGTCATTAATGAGATGGATTTGGTCAATGGAGAGGAAATGGCTGATGTGCAGTAATTAAGTCCCTGTTGTTTGGATCTGTGACTTGTCTGTGAAGTAAAAAATAAAAGCATATGTTCTGAGTATATGTCTTCTTATTCCAGGATAAGTATGAAAGTTTAAACTCAGACACAATAGTGAGACACATGGCGGGTTGATAGCACAGGCTTTCAAGTTAGAGAGCTTTGGATTCAAGTCTCGGACCTTGCCTGGAATAGGTGTTCAACTTCAGAGATCTTATTTGGGGTCCCTGAGTTTCCTCAACTGAAATGCAAGTAAAATCTGTTCCAGAAAGCCAAGCAGTCTTACGGGACAACTTCAGAGGGTGACGGAAATTTGCCTAATAATTTAATTGCCTCGATACATTCACAGCAGCTTCCAGGGCAACGGATCCCACAACGGCAGCAGTTCCTACTAGAGGAACCCCAACTGACAGTCATCCAGTAATTGCTGGTATGCTTTTGGCCATGAAAGGCTCTCACCCTCCCCTTGGGGGCGGAGGAAGCCCAGCCGAAAAGGTAACCAATTGTCAGAAATCCGTTCCCTTTATAAACCAGTCAAGGCCAACTCACTACCAGTAAGGCAGATTAGAAGTGGTCCACAGGGTTTCTAATAGAGACTGAATTCTTCCCAGAAGCAGATTATCACATCTTCCTCCCAAGGATTGAACCGCCCACCTTCAGGCCAGCAGCTGAGGACTCAGCCACGGCACCACTCAGACTCACACACGCAAAGGGAAGCAATGAAAACCTGCTACGCGTAGGAACTTGGCTCCATCGCACCAAAGACTTCTGATTACTTAAGAGCATGTAACCGTGGCAACCAAGGCAAAACAAGTTATATACATTTCCAATATAACTGAGGTCTGGAAAATGACCTCACTGAGAAGCCAAGGTCATTCCAACTTCTAACAGGAAACTGGCTTGAGGGAACTTGTCTAGATTAGTCATATCAGCAGCACAAATACCAGCTCGGAGGTTAAAAACCAGATGTAAGACTATGGGTGGGCAGAGAGGTCTGGCAAGTCTCATCCCAGGAAGGTGCTAAAATGTTGTTTCTATCAAAAGATTAAACCAAGAAAGTCATTTCAGAAGGATACTTCTGGTAATGATCACTGCTTACTGAAAATGAACCTTCTGCCAAAGATCAGCTTTGAAAAAGCATTCATAGCCAGTATAAGAAAATCAACATTTCTCATTTCATCATTAATAGGAGTTGTAAGTTTAATAGTGTTAATTTGGCTTACACTTAACTCGGCTTAAAGTCCTTGCATTCAAGGGTTTGAGCTGAATCCAAATGAACACTTTGGCCCTGAGTCTAGGTATGGTTCTGCCTACAAGTCTGCAATCTTGGTACTTACTTACCTGGTTTTCAGAACACTCAATAATACACTGAAATGCAGTCCAGTTTTCAGACTTCCCAGTGGTGATCTTACTTTTATCATCAAGGGGGCCCTCGGTTACCAGCAATGATTCCTACTTGTTTCCTTTCCTTTTTTGTTGCCACTAAACCAAACCAAACGTGTTGCCATCATTCCGTTCTGACTCATACTGAAGACCCTAAACAGGTTGTCTGTCTGTAGGAAAGCAGACAGCTTCATCTTCCTGGCTCAGAGCAGACAATGGGTTTGAACCTCTGACCTGGCAGATAGCAGTCCAATGCCTAGCCCACAGAGCCACTGGAGTTCCCTTTTCTGTTAACATTAGGCTGTGTAAATCAAAAGTAACTGCTCTATGTTCTTGTTATTTTTCTCCCTCCTAAAGTATCAGACTAAGGAGAAATGGAAAAAGACAAAAAACTTAAAAGGTGGTAAAATTCTTTTAGGCCTTTAATTTTATTTTCATTGGGTCTAAATTCTCTTAGGCCCCCAGACAAATGATACATTCATTACTAATATAATCCTCCAGTGACAAATTTTTATGTGGTAATGGAATTACTATGTAGATGTAATTTAAAAAAATCTATTTAACACCCCAATCACCTATTCAAAACTCAGACAGGCTGCTTCACATTTGTTTTTTTGATTAGAAAGGCTTGCCCACTGAGTCAGTGCTGCCTCACAGAGAGACCCCGGGTAGGGTTTCGGAGACTGTCAATCTCTACCAAAGGAGATCGCCGGTAGCGTGCGGCTTTGAGCTGCTCACGTTTTGGTTTCACAGGCTACCTCCTGATCCACAGCCCCACCGGGCCTCCTGAGGATCCTACAGAAACGTATAGTTGGCCCATGAGCTTGAATGTTGGTCACTTATACAGGTGTTTTACTTAAAATGCCCTCTGACACTAATCATTTCTGCGCGAGCAGTGTGTCTCTGTAGTAAACTCCGTATTGCAGTAAAAAAGGAACTCTTGCCCTTCTTGTGTACCATACTGTCACCATGTTTACTGGAATACTGCGGCTTCGGATCGACACCCTGGGGCCCACATGAAGGACCACTCGTAATGCGAAAAGGGCTTCTGAGAAGCAGAGAAAGAGTCCTGACATGAAACAAAACGCTGAACTGCTCGCTCTGAACCTCAGGCTGAGATCTGCAGCTGCAGACGGTAAGAACTATCAAAATAATAATAAAGGAAAGGATGAAAGAAAAGGAAATTCATGAAGCTAATGCAGTTGGGACAGCAGGCACAAAAGTCTTGTTTGTTTTTTAAATCTTTTAATCTTGTACTGAAATTACTGCTTTTATGTGGGTTCAATATAGAGTACTTGTAACATAAGCTATGTGTGTTAATGGACTGCTTAGGTCATTGATAAGGCTTCTGGTCAACAGTAGACTGCTAGTAGTTTTGGGGGAGTCCTAAGTCCTAAGTGGATTGGACAGTAAGGGGGGGGGTCAGTTCTGTGTTGTCCAAGGGTCCACTATAATTTACATTCTCAATCCAAAAACGACCTGTGCTGTGACAGGGAGGAGCCTGAGGAGACTGGGACTAAGAAAAAGCCACTCACGTGGCTAACACGGAAGCCTTTCCTGACCATTCAGGAGGTGAGAAAAAGAAGGCAGGGAGTGTAACCAGCCTGGCAAAGATTCTGACAGCGTAAGGAGAAGAGGAGCAGACAGCATAAAAATGGTTTTTGGTTTTTTTTTTAGGAAGAAGGAATCATGGGACCTGTAGAACATCAAGAAGTTTAATAATCTCCTAATCGATAGTATTTTTAATAGTTTGCTTTGATAAAATATTTAATTCGATGTATAATTAGTTATCACTGAATGTTAAAAACTTGCTTTTGTGCTAGACTGGGCTACCTATCACCAAGTAAAAACCTCACTATCATGGAGTCCATTCTGACTCACAGCAAAGCCCCGTTGGGGTTCCCAGGTGGCAGCGTTCACAGGAATGGATGGCCTCCTCCACACTATCTGGTGGGCTTGCCCTGCAGCCCTGTGCTCACCATTGCAGTGCGGCCTTATTCTACAAATGGGTCAACGACCACAGCTCCTCGCTCTTCACTAACTCCAATGTTGCCTTTTCACATGAGGTCCTGTTTCAGGAAGTTCATTTGGTACTTTTTCTAACCATTAGCACACACTTGGTTTCAGCCTTACCGGGTGGTTCCCCATCCTATGTTCTCTCTGGCCGGACTCCAGGTCTTCTTCTGAGAGGGACACTAGCGAGTCACCGCGCTCGTCACCACTGAAGGGCTTGGTGTTTGCAGAGTTGGCTTCCAGGGAGGAGGACGGCTTGTTTCTGACCCCAGCTCCGCCTGTCAGGCCTTCCAGGCTGAAACTGAACACAGGGCACCACACTTAACTCGTGCCACGCCTCGAAGGAGAGGAGGACACAAACCGCTCTAGCTGCATCTTCCCAGATTGTGTATGTCTATCACCCCAAGGGCATGACACCAATGAATACTACCTGCCTATCTCCCCCCAAAGCTCTTGGAATCCTGAGAGGATACTGCACTTAAATATAATCTTACCTCAATCAACTTACTCAACTATTATTTTTTCCTCTCAGTTTTTTTAAGTGAGATCATGCGGACAGATAAAATTGATCTTATCAGTCCACATCCACACACGTGCACGTACATATCTATATGTAAGCTTTATATACACATACATGTATATAAACTTGTTCTCTCGGCCACCATCCAGCTGTATGTATCAAAGGGTGAAACGACAGACAATAGCAGCATAAGTAACTTGTGGAAGATAAACCAGGAGACTCGCCTTTGCCCCCACTCAGTTGACCTTCATAACTTTGCTTTCAACCACAGCCTCGTGACCTTTCTAACTCGACGGGACTGCTGCCACCCTAGCAAGCCCAGCGTTATTCACAGGTTCATCATAGGAGCACACCTGGCCAGACAAGCACTTAAAAGGTTTTCCGAAAATTGTTAGTTGCAGAGAGGCACACCTTGAGAGGGGGAGAAAAAGCCAAGAAGCTACTAGGTCTAAGAGTTTTGTATTTTTCTAACTGTTGGCAAAGGAAAAAGAACGCAAACGTGAGAGTTTAATATGCTGAGTGGGATCACTGGAATATACATTTTATGGTCTGAAGCGACAAACGCATTTTCTCCAACTGGGCAGCTCTAACTTCTTAAACTGGTTCCAAGTCTTTACAGAAAAAGACAGTGATCGAGTGCCCTCCGTGTGGTTTTGAACTCCTATCTATAGCACCTGCAATAGAAATCCCTTTAAAATCAGGCAGATTTCCAAACACCAGGAAGCTGCTAAGATACTTTCAGTTACAAGCAGTGGGAGCTGGCTTTTAAAGTATACTCAAACTCTCCAGTAACTGCTCTGGAAAAACTGTGCAGTTAATTGCTACCAATAAGTTCATTTATGCCAGTCCAGAAGAGTCTATTTGCATTTTTGTTTTCATAAATTACTTGTTAGGAACATAGGCCATAGGCCATATGCCTCTATTGCCTTTCACTGGTAAATGAAACAAATTGT
The DNA here is from genome assembly GCF_050624435.1 of Tenrec ecaudatus. NCBI lineage: Eukaryota > Metazoa > Chordata > Mammalia > Afrosoricida > Tenrecidae > Tenrec > Tenrec ecaudatus. Next base: position 6,004,184 of record NC_134538.1, read on the forward strand.
TTTTTTCTTATTATCAATACACCAGGAATCATGACTAGCTACATGTCTTTGTTAAAATTCATTCTCAATACGGGGAAGCAGACGAGGGGCTGAGTGAAGAAGACATTTATTTATTGTGAATAATTTTTGAAAGACAAGAGAAAACCAGATCCGTGTTTACCACACAATTGAATTAAATCTGGCTGCTTTGTTGCAAAAAGACTATGAAACAATGCGTCTCTGTGAATTTGGAATAGAAAGAGATGGGTGGATTTTGAGTATAGCGTATTAATCATCTTGCTTTTCTTATTGTTTCCTTCCAGAGCCCTAGGACCTGGGAGTTAGGGCAATCTCAGACAAATAGAGAAGTCGCCTACCACCGCGCCAAGACAAATCTGTGCAGAAAGCCCTGACTCCACAGCCGCTCGAGACAAAGAGACTGCATCGGGCGGGGTACACCATCGGATGGCGGCTCAGGGCACCCCTTTAGCTGGGTTAGTGATGCCCATAGCAGACACCGTGCTCACAGACAAAGCAGGCTGCCCGGATGCATTCCAGTCACAGAGAAGGCAGCTTCCAAGCCCCGGAGCCCAGGTGCCAAGTTCCGAGGGTCCCTTTTGGTGGCGGGACATATGAGGAGAGCGTCGTACCTTCTGTAAGAAAAGTCAGCACTCAGGGTAGCAGGGGACTGCACGCCAGAGGGACACCAGCTCATACTGGGGATGACGTCAAAGGCAGACACAGACAGAGAGGGAGAAAAGAGGACACAAGGAGAGGGTTATTGGGTTTACAAATAAAGGGCACGGCAAGAGACAGAAAGATTTCTTTACCGAACATTTTTCGAATGGAATATTGCCTCAGGATTTAGAAAGCAGCTAGCACAAGCACCCTGGATTATGGGTATGTGTGCACTTGACAGGCCCTTCTCGAGAGGTCTGACTGCAAAGAGCGCTCAGCCCTGCTGCCCCGTGAGGCGTTTCTGCAGAGCAGCTGTGACCTCCACTCTTGGGGACCATCTCTCTACACCCTATCCATCCTGTGCCACTTTGTCCCAGGGTCACCAATCGCTTGACCAGAAGGGACAGTTGCACTGACAAGCTGCACTGAGACTGGCTCTCTCGTGTACCTGCTCCCTTCTCCACCCCCACCCCCCCTGCCTTTCCCTGTGTTTTCATGAAGGATCTATGTAAACTGGGCAATTTAGAAACCCACCATGACTGAGACATCAATCAACATTCACGCCCATCTGCAAACCCAGCTCATGAGGTTCTAAGTTAGTATATAAAAGTGGATTCATGTCCTTGAAAGGATTCCACCCCCCACCCCCCCAAAGTAATTTTATGGCACTGAATTACAAATATACCTTTTAAAATGTTAGGTTTGTGGTCATTTCCCCAGGAGTTAGTTACTGGGTGGCACAAATGGGTAAGGCCAGGTCAAACGGCTAGTTGTTTGAACCCACTCGGAGGTTGCCAGGGAACAGGCCTCTCCGACTGCTCCCCAATGGTGCAGGTCTGCACTGCAAACCAGTGTTCTCAGAACCGGCGTCAACTTGACGCAGACTGACGGCAGCCAGTGAGAGGCATGGTCAATTCCCGGCCACCTTTACAAACAAGAAAACCCATCTACTTCATGGGCGATCGCTGAAGGAGCAAAGGCACAAACAGTGGGGTTGTCCATGCTAATATTAGCAGCTCAGCAAAGAATTAGTTCACAGTAACAGGTGTTACGATAGAAAACACATAATTTCTTATTAATAAAACTCGTGTTTATCTTGAAATACTAAAGGACACGATTTTTGCTTTCAAAGGGGGATAAAAACAGAGCTCCTGGTCAAGGGTGTAACCATTTAGTTCCCTCTTGAATCTCTCAGTTGGGAAAAAAATGTCCATCTTGGAACTTGATTTTGTTGATTAGTGGGAGGGTTTTTTTTGGCAGAAGGAGGACAAGGAACATGGTGAAAGAACATAAGACAACATGGCTCTTCTGAATGTCATTTATCATCGACAAAAATTTAAGTTGGACAAAATGTTTTAAATCAGACTGAGTAATACGAAGCTCAGCGCTGCAAAAGCAGACAGCAGAATACATAGCTGGGGTTTGTCTCTAGGCTGGTAAGCAGGATGAGCTTGATTTATAACTACCTTGAGAACAGAGGCACATCTTGTTTGGTCTATTTTACAAATTGAAACAGGACTCAAAAGTTCATTCTTGAAAATTATACTTCATTCTCGAATCTCCAAATAGTTAACAAGGAGGCATAATGTATACCTACATAAAAACTTCATGTTAAAAACTGAACATGGAGAAGCAGTATGTGAGCATACATGGCCAAACTCCCATTTCCAGAAATACTTCCCCCCTACGTATGTCAGGATCCCGTCTACTTCCAGATGTGGCAATGACCCGGAAGGCTGGGGTGAATTTTGGATGAGGCAAGTGAGGTGAAACTGGGAAGCAGGAAGAGATCTAACAGCTGCTGTAAGGTTTTTGCATATGGCCCACACAGCGGCTGCCCTTCCCTGTAGTGAAAACTCCTTTCACGGTTACTGAGAACAGCCTACTTTGCTCCCTAATTCCTAAATCAGTCATGGTGACTTTCACTGACCTTTGACTTCTCTTGAGATTTAGAAAATCCTAGTTTAAAAACAATGATGACAACAAGACATCCCCCCCGCCCCCCATCCTCCACATTTGTAAACACTTGCTGGGCTGTTTCAAATTTCTTAGCTCAAGCTTGAGGTAATTTTAAATTACACATCACGTCCTTCTACAAACATGTTAGTTGGAACCATAAACTGGACTTGCTTAGGACACTTCGATCTGGGAGGGGACCCCAAAAAGCTCATGGGAAAATGCCATTAGCTATTAACGCATTAACCTGGACTCCATCCAGCAACTGTTCATCGTCCACTACCTATCAAACGCACATGTTTAATATATTCACACTGCAGTTTTAATGGCGAGCCAGACAAGCAGGTCTCCCGAATGGGAAAGGCATTTACTAATTTACCCGGAGTCACGATTATCTGCGATTTTGTGAGCACATTAGAGTTTGAGCTCAATTGTGTGCCCATGATCACTTGAAAAAGAGTGGGAAAGATTGGCGTAAAATCAGGATTTGTTTTTTTAACTTAAAAAGTCGATCTAACCAAAAATAATGAATGACTTGGAAAGTTGAGGGTCCTCAGAGATGGGCTTACTCCTCTTACTTGCTCTAAGGAATGGCTGCATCACCAATGGAATGGGGAATGCCAGGTGACTGAGGAATCAAGTCCTGGACAATATTCCTAATGAATGTGCTGGAAATACCATAAGTCCTGTGTGCACACATACGTGCATCACATGTTTATGGTGCCCCTCCTCCCCAACAGCGTAGGAATGAGGTACTCACTAGGGTTCCCCAGGTAGATGTAACAGAGACAGCGCTTTTCAATTCTCCTAGTGAAATTTGGGGCAAAAAATCTACTGTAAACTTAACTAAACACCAATAAGCCACAGGATAGGACACTATTTTAGATTTTGGACACACACGTAAAAAGTCCAGAACTTCAGATTTAAGAAGCATTTAATATAAAATGGACAATAACAATATGTTCTTAAAATTCATTTGCCTGGTGTACACACTACGTTAGTCAAAGGTATAGTATGTAACAATGGATTAAGTTAGTATCTGCTCAGAGGCAATGTGGTTAGTCAGTCAAGTTAGTGAACGCTGTACCTTCTCCTATGTGTGGGAGGTCTCCTGACAACATCCCCAAGAACTCGAATTGAACTGAAAATGAATGATGGAAGAGGTCAGTGTTGATGGTGAGACAAAATGAGACACAACTGTACCAAATACAGACACCACACCGAGGAGAGCACCCCTACAGAGAAGCAGCACGGGGAGCAAGGGAGTGGAAGAATGTACAACGAGAGAAACAGACTCCAAAAGGCACAGCAGTTTCTGTGGAGAGCTACTATGCTCCCTCTTTGCTCTAGGAAGTTAAGAAGACAATGAGTAGGTTTACTAAATTCTACAAGTAAACAACCAACCAACCACAAAACAAATACAAACATTTAGGAGCATGTAAGACTGGGAAGGGAAGAAATGTCATTAAAACCTTAATTTCTTAAGTCTTTGATATTCAGGTTAGTCTACATGTCAATAATATTATAAGAATTAGTCAAAATAATTAAAGCTATCATTACAACCTCTTCTTCTAAACTAATCCAAAAATTATATCTAGATTCTCTTTTTGGCTGATTGTGCTAGCTAATTCTTGACTTTAAGTCAAAATATGATATTCCATGACACTATACGGATTGAAATATAAATGACATTGGTGATATCCTTCTAATCTCAGTTCAGTCTTAAGATAACCTTGGGAAGATCATTCAATCTGAGTTTCTCGATTTCCTCACCTGAGCAAGATGATCCATAAAGTCAAATCTAGTCTGAAATCAAAGGCAAATGAGAGCCACAATGGGAGAACAATGGATTGCACAGAAAGCCAGTTCCTTAGCCCTGTTCTTGTTAAAGACTGGCATAGCCTGTGCAGGAACAAATCTTGTTTCATGAACAACCACACCTATTATGTGCCACCTAATTATTGCAAATATTTTACAGATGGGAAATTTGAACATCTGAGGGGCCAAGTAACTTGCCCAGGATCATCTATGTAGTAAGTTAAAAATCTGAGGTTTTCCTGATTCCAACCCTCATGGTCTTTCTTCTGTGCCTTGGTGTCTCCTAAACTCTTTTGCCAACTGACATATCAAAAGCAGGCAGAGAGACGGAGACTGGACAAAGACTGCCTTCTAACTTACCTCCGCTGGTTCATTTCTGCATCGCTGGCTGCATTCTTCCCGGGACCCCAGCTGTGTCTCCGGAAAGGGGACAGAGACCGCATAGAGCCCCTCAGAACAGAGCAGTGTGCAGGCACCTCGGTGATGCTGTCCATCTCTTCCTCGTCCACTTCTCCTGGGCCAGCAGGCTCGCTCTCGCTCTCTTGCCGCACAGCTCTGGCCCCGTGGCCGTAGAAGCCATCCAGGCTTGGTGGATCCTTGGACTTGTTCAAATTTGAAGTCGCAGGGAGGGACACATCGCTGCCATGCGAAGAATGTCGATCCAGGGAAGCTGTGTCATCAGTGGAAGAACTAAATCCAGTGATATCACAGACCGACTGCTCCTCCTCAGGCTGGATCAGAGAGAGAGAGATAGCACGTGTGATTGAAAATGACAGGGTCAGGCAGACAGCGTCAGGTCTTTTAGGCCTGGCAAATGGATTCATAATGGACACATTTTTTTTTAAGGCATGAATGGTCAGAGTTGCATTCAAAGAGAAACCGTTTTCCTCTTCCAGCCCTCTCACATCATTTCCCCTACACTAGAAGTACTGCTCTTCTGCTCTCCTGGAAGGAAAAACTGGAACCAAAACACGCACTCAGGTCACTTCTTTACGTCAACACCAGCAGCTAAAACAAAAGGAACCCTTCCGTCTCAAGTGTGTGTTAAATAAGATCTCTGAATTCATGCCGTCTGAACGGTCTGACACGTCCACTGAAAACAAAGTGTGCAGCCTGGCTACCCTCATCTTGTTCCGATAAGTGCTGTTAGATGCCTTATGGAAAAGGCATTCTATCTTCTGATCCCTTATCTAATGCCTCTCACAAATACCCAAACATCTGGCCCGTCCTTACACCTAGATTCAAGAACATGCGTCTTTTGCCTCATTTCACTAGGAATTCATTGACTGCTATATCAAGCTAAATCATTCATAAAATAACCAATTCTGGCAACGAGTCTTTGATAGAGTGATGATGCTCTTTCCTGAGCCAACCTCCAGCCTCCCGGGAATTCAGCAATTTTGGGTCCAGCAGCCTTTCTACATGTGTTCAAAGACATCAGAACCTATCACCTGATGGGTCGAAGTGAAAGGTGCTCCCTGGCATCTCACAGAAGCCAAGGTTAAGTCGAAGGGTCTAATAAGAGATGCAAAACTCAGCACACATAGGCACCCTCTCAGGTGCAGATGGGAGTGCTGCCTGGATGGCTCCCTGAATAGACAGTGGAGTGACGAAAGCAGGGCAGTCTGTAGCTTTCTTCTCACGGTGGCTTCCTCTTAGTCTGTCGACTTCGTTTTCATTAAGGGTCACACAGCCCAATGTTCTTGAAGCCCCCAGCCCAAAATGCGAGCAAACACGGCCCTTCAGTTCTGGATTAAACCACCAGCCTCTTTCCCAGGGAGTCTCTTTAAACCACTAATATTCAAACTCACTGCCATCAGGTTGATTCTGACTCACGGTGACAACATAGGGCTGAGAAGCACTACCGCCGTGGGCTTCTGAGACTAATCTCACAGGAACAGAAAGCCTCATCCTGTCCTGCGGAGCAGCTGGGAGCAGGAGGCTTTCTGCCACTGTGAACCGCAAACTCACACACGTTTCTTTACACCTTCTACATGTGATCTTACCAGTAAGGATGAGACTGTAAGGAGATACAATGAGATCATTCAACAAGTCAGGAGATGATGATGCAGCCATCTAATAGCTTCTCCTGAACACATACACTGTGAGAGGTTCCTCTCAAGATTTGAATCCAGGCTGATTTTTAAGTCAAATCATCCCATTCTGTTATCTCAGTTTTCTGGACAAACCACTGGAGGAAAAAAAATCTGATAACCAGCATTATAAAAGTCTTCTATATTCTTTTTACTAAGTCACCCTATAAGCTCAAGCTATACTTTGAGAGGTCTAATAATGTGGTTAGGGCATATGATCTACTTTCTAGTTTGTTATGCAATGTCCAGTATCTTACATGTTTGCAAGTGGCTTTCCAAGAAATGACAATTGGGTTTCTATTCACCTGGAGCAACAAAGAGAGGAGGCAAGTCCAGAATCGGTGAAGGAAATGGAATATGTGGCTAGCTGTCATTACACCAAAAAAATAGGAGAGTGTCAGGCTACTCTTACTGAGTTTTTAATCAAGGATTCAATAACACAATCCTGATCAAAAGGGAGAAAATGCAGAACAGAATGTGAAGTTCTCAAGAAATACAGACTTGCTGGAACCATACAGAATGCATGGAAAGAAAAAAGTTTCTGACAAAAGTCAGAAATTAAGATTGCGTGCAAATATTAAGTAGCTAAGGCAAATGGCTTTCTTTAAAACTGAATATAAAGGAGGCTTAAAATGACTTATTTCCAAGATATTCTAAGTATTCTTTAAAGAACGTCCAAAGCCCGGCATGTCTTTACAATGCCCGTACAAAAGAGTAAGTAGTCCCTGACCTAACTAGAAATGAAGAGATCCAGAATACATGGTGTTTCTCTCGTAGTCTGCAGGTCACTTTTTCCTCTTATGTTCCTACGCAATATGAAAGATTTAAACAGATGACCTTTAGATCTAAAGAGGTTAGAAGTTAATATAAGGCGTGTTGACAAGTATTACTCATCTAATTAAACCATGGAAGATAGAAAAAAAGAGAAGACAACAGTGCCTCATTCCCGAATCAATTATCCAGAAACTTTTAGAGACATCTGCCAAAATAGATACAGGAGAACTAGTACTTTCCCCATTTCCGACCACTATGGCCCCCCACAAAACCTGCACCAGGTTCACTTACATATTAGCATGAAAAAATAGTATGGCTTCTAACACATGACAGAATGATGCATGTCTAATATCTGAAGCCCCTAAAGAGCTTTTAAGTTACAAATAAGTCTTTTAAAAGAGAAATTTTCTACCTGAAAATGTCTACTGGTTAAATAATTTTCAAGGACTTGGGATATCAGACGTAATAATTTGGAATCATGGATAGCAACTTAACTAAGACATTGGGTTCACATGGAGTCAAAACTAGGTGATAGGGCCACCTATAAAAACACAACTTCCTGTCTACACGCCAGTGTGTCTTAACTTTTCGCAGTAAGCAAGCTTCAGCTTTTAGACTGGTGTATATGAAGGTCAGAGAGCACTCAAACGACACGGTGACTGCAACAAGGCTTTGGAGATGGGGCAGAACAGGGCAACGCTCCGCTCAGCCCTGCTTGGTGTCGGCAAGGTCAGGGCTGACTTTATGGCAGTGAATAACAATGGGGCCGAACAGAAGTGGCAGAAATGGAGGTGTGGTACAGTGGAGAGCTACGTAAGTCTGAGAAGGAAGAACTCTGGACAGGAAGAATGAGCCTACGTCTTTACGATGTACACATGAATCATACCTCCCTTGTGTCCTTCATGACCGACTTCCTCCTGTAGATCAGGATGGGAGGAAAAACAACAGACAGACAGACCTGACCTCTATGAATGACTCTAGGACGAGTGTTTCTTGAATCCATCTATACCGTTTCTAATGTTCTGAACTTTGCCTTAGGGCTTGGGCTCCGGCACTCTTAAATACACGTACAACTGGTTACACACATGCACTCTAGCTACGACTTCCATTTAAACAAGACCGTGAAGCCTGTGTGAACTGAAACCCCGTGGACACCTAGGACCCAGTCTCACAAACTCTCCACTTTTGACAGGGTGCGGTCACCACTGTTCCAACGTGCCATCTTTACCTAAAACTCATATGTGTGACAGTTTTCCTTCTCTGACAGGTTTTTGCCTCACACAGGTTCCGCCTTCTATGGGTTTTACTGGAATAGAAGCCTTGATGGTGTAGCGCAGTGGTTCTCAACCTTTGGGGGTTGAATGACCCTTTCACAGAGGCTGTCTGATTCACAACCGTAGCAAAACTACAGTTATAAAGTAGCAACTAAAATAATCTTATGGTTGGGGTCACCACCCCCTGAGAACTGCATGAAAGGATGACGGCATGAGGGAAGTTGAGAACCCCTGGCGCAGTGGATGACGACACAGTGGCAGTGGGATAACCGCAAGGTCAGTCATAGTCTGAACCCCCAGCTGCTACATGGGAGAAGGATGAGGTTTTTTGTTCCCATAAACATTTACAGCCTTGGAAACCCAAAAGAACAGTTCGACTCCACCCTACAGGGTTGCTATGAGTCAGAAATGACTTGATGGCAGTGAATTTGATTTTGAATCATATGTGAAAATATCCTGGTTGTACTGTGGGTTAGGTATAGGGTTGCCAATGGCAAGGTCAATGGTTCTAACTCAGCAGCCACTCAGCAATGGACAGTTAAGGCTAGGTGACCTTGTTAAAAATGTGCAGTCTTCTCATTCTGAAATGGATCACATTAGAGGGTCTTGGACGGAATGGGAGGGAAATAATGAAACAGAGCTCAGAGACAAGAGGTTCACTGGTCAGATAGAGAGACAGGTGGGACCCCCAAGAGAGTGGCCCTTTTCCTTCCAGTCTGAACTGAACTCTCATTCAGATTAGACTCATCAGTCACGTAAGGCCCAAAGGGCAGCATCTACCCAAAGGCAAGCTTCAGAGGGTTATGAAAGAAGGAGGGATGGAAACAGAACACAGGGGAGAAGTGGGGTATGTAATGATCCATTATGGAAAATAAGGGATGGGGGGAATCAGAATGTGCATGAATTGAATGTGAAACTCTGTCCTGCTCTGTAAACTGCCCCCTAGTTTACAATAAATAGGGTCATGATAGGTAATGAACTATAACTGAGTCAATGGTTTAGTAATCAAGGGTAAGGCGCCCTGGCAGCACAATGATTATATGTGTGTCTGTGAACCAAAGAGTTAACAGTTCAATGAGTCACCAGGGTGCAGTAAAACATCGATGAAACACACTATATTCCTCTGGTTCCTTGAGGCTTCCTCACCCCCCACTACCATGACCCCAGTGCTGTTTCTCAATTCAGACTAGATCGGAACATGTACACAGGTATACCAAAGGGTAGGGGGAAGAGGGAGAACCAATCGCAATGATAGACACATAACCATACACCCCTCTACAGGGGAAAGAACAGAAAACATGGGGGAAAGGAGACAGCAGTCGGTGCGAGAGATGAAAACAATAACAATGTACAATCTATCAGGGGGTCGTGAGGGTGTGGGGGTGGTGGTGGGAGGTAGGGGGAAAGAGCTGATACCAAGGGCTCGATAGAAAGTAAATGTCTAGAAGAGAATGAGGGCAACATATGTACAAGCGTGCCTGATTCAATTGATGTACGGATTGTGTAGAGTTGTATGAGCCCCCCATAAAATGATTTTAATAAAAAAAGAAACATTTCACAATATATCATTAAAAAGAGTTAACAGTACAAACCCACCAGCTGCTCTGTGGGAGAAAGATGTGGCCGCTTGTTCCCATAAAGATTTACAGCCTACAGCCGTTCTCTGTCCTACAGGCTCAAGAGGAGGCCAAATGAACTCAACACCAGTGTGTTTCTTTGTTTGTAATCACCTGTGAGGATCTATGAGGAATGATCTGGTTGTATTATTTCCTTTAAGCCCCACAACTATTCAGTTTAGTAGGTGTTCTTATGCTTTATTCACGGGTGAGAAAATTGAGTCTCCAGGAGATTGGGTAACAAGCTCTGTAAGTCACTGTGAGCTGGCATTTGACTGGATAGCAATGGGATTGTTTTTGTGCACTGCTATCTTTATTTTGAAATGCAGCAAAAATCTTTGATTTTTTTGGTCTGGTTAGGGGATTGGGCAGGTGCACAGTTAACAAAGAAAATTTTTAAAAAGCTTCCTGTAGACTATGGGCAGAAGTTATGTTCACTGCATGGTACATGCTGCTTCCCTATGTGCTTCAGAATTTTATTAATACAGTATTGGGATGAAAAACCTAATTGGCTTTCTAAACTAGAGCTGCATTATAGCTACTTGCTATACCAAAAAAAAAATCGCCTGCCACCGAATCAACCCTGACTCCGAGTAACCTGATCAGGCAGAGAAGAACTGCCCGTGTGGGTTCCTGAGACTGTAATTCTTTATCGGAGTGGAAAGCCTTGCTCCCATGAGGCCTGGCTGGTGGTTTCAAACTGCTGACCCAGCAGTTAGTAATGCAAGGCAGAACCCACTCCGCCACCAGGGCTCCTGCATGCTGCACACCATCTATACATGTTCCCCGTGGCCGTTGTTGTTAAGTGCCATCCAGTCAGTTCCGACTCCAAGCGCTTATGCACAACAGAAACACAGTCTGACCCTGCGCTATCCTCAAAAGTATGCCTGAGTCTGAACACCCTGCTGCAGCCACAGTGCCAACTCATCTCCTGGAGGGCCGGCCTTCCTTTTGGCTGCCCCGCTACTTTATCAAACATGATGTCGCTCCTGGTCTTTCCTGACAACATGCCCATAGTATGACAGAATAAGCCTGGCTATTCTTGCCTCTATGGAGCACTCTGGCTTTACTTTTTCCGATGCAGACCAGTTTGTCCTTTTAGCAGTCTACGGTACTTTCAATATTCTTCTCTAACACCATAATTTAAATGCACCGATTCTTTGTTTTCCTTGTTCAATGTCCAACTTTCACATGCATGCTAGGCAATGTAAAAATGCCACGGTTTGGGTTAGGCCCACCTTAGTCCTCGGAGGCCACGCAATTGCTTGTCAACACTCTAAGGAGGTCTTGTGCAGCAGACGGACCTGATGCAACTCGTCTTTTAGCTCTTGGCTGCTGGTTCCAGGAGTACTGACTGCGGATCCAAGCAAGACCTTGAAAATCTCAACCGTCTCCCGGTTTATCCTGAGGTTACATACTGCTTCGGTTGTGAGGATTTTGGTCTTCTTGACACAGAGTGGTAATCCATACTGTAGGCTGCAATCCCTGATCGCCATCAGTAAGTGCTTCCATTTCTCCTGGCTTTCAGCAAGCAGGGTTGTGTCTGTTGTCTTTGTAACACGTTCTTCTCCATATAAACCAGCTTCTCTGATTATTTGCTCAGCATACACATTGAATAACTGAATTAAGTATGGCGAGAGGATATAATTTTGTCACACACCTTTCCTGATTTTAAACCATCCATGATTCTCATTTCATTTGCATAACCGCCTCTTGATTCATGTACAATTTTCACATGAGCCCACTGGGGTGTTGTGGAATTCCCATTCTTCTCAACGTTACCCATAGTTTGTTATGAGCCACACAGTCAACGCCTTTGCACAGTCAATAAAACACAAGTAAATATCTTTGTTATTCTCTACTTTTAGCCAAGATCAATTTATAGCCAATGATATCCCTTGTTCTACATTTTCTTCTGTATCCTGCCTGAAACTTTAGCATCTCCCTGTCAATATACCTTGTTGGATGATCTCCATCAAAATTTTACTTGTGTGGGATATCAATATTGATGATATTGTTCTGCTTTTTGAACATTCCGTTGGGTCGCCTTTCTTTGGAATGGGTACCAATATGGATCTCTTCCAGTCAGTTGGCCAAGAAGCTGTCTTCCAAATTACTGGCATGGACCAGCAAATGCTTTCAGTGCTTCATCAGCTTGTTGAAACATCTCAATTGGTTATTCCATCAATTCCTGGAGCCTTGTTTTTGCCTTCTGTTCTATAGTGAGGTATATAGCATGTCAGAGGGGCATCAAAAGTTCATGGAAAAAAATCCAGTATCTCATTTTTCCATGAAATTTCTGATGGTCCTTTGTATACACTATACATAACAGCACACTGTTATATTACAATGTTCCTGGAATAATGCTTGCTATTACCCAAAACCACAATTTTCATTTTATTTATTCACAATATATTATTAATATGATATACATTAAATATATTTACGTTCCAAAGGTATGACAATCAATACATTTACATACACTATCTCAGAATTGTATTACCTGATAGTAAGCATGTTCTGCTTCACAGTTACGAAATTTTAATAAGTTTAATACCCAATGCAAAGGCAAGTATGGTTTCTCTATTTTGGATCCTGTATATATATTTATGGTGAGCAGAAAAGGTCATTTTTTGAGCAATGATGAATGCATGAAGCACACTGTCACATGGGAAGAGTTGGAGGAAATTAAACTAAGCAAAGTAATCCAAGCACTCTGGCAGGGGTCAGACCCAATCCAAGGATGCATATGGCAGTCAACTATAAAGGATGTGGACAGCGGGGGAAGAGGGCACTAACCCACCCATGGGGTGGGTACTGTGTATGTTTCCACAGGAAAGGGAGAGAGGGACCAGACCTCAACCTGGTATGGCAAGCCTTGAAGGCAACAAACTAACATGCATGAGGCAGCAAGCTAACAGAGGTCTGCAGGGCCAGCCCCAATCCCAGCTACATAGACCACCTCTCCCCCGCCCAAGATTGCACTACAGAGAACAGCACTGAAGTTACAGTCCAGGGAGAGGGATGGGTCTGCTCAGACCACATGGGAGCACACTAAGAGGGAGGGAGGAAGAGAGAACATATTGCATCCTGGTCCACCAAGCCCTGAGTATAACATTCCTGCTCACAGTATCCAAGACACAGAGAGGACCACAGGGCCAGCACCACCAGGAGACATAGACAAGACATAGCCTCACTGACCCAAAGCGCTGCAGGGGACAGTACTGAAGACGGTATGGGAATTGTTCCCGTTCTGACACCCCCACTGGGGTGAATCACAAAGGTAGCACCTCAGCAAAGGGAGCAAAGCAACAAAGTTCCTGAGGAATCCTGAAAGTAGACTTCAGGCTCAGAGGGCAGGGCTTGGCACCTCATCAGACTCAATCGGAAAACACACATAAGGGTCAAAAGACAGACTTGGAACTATTTATAGCCTCCCCTTATCTTTTTCTTTCTTCTTCCTTTTTTTCATGTCTACTATATTAGATAAACAAACCTGAGGAGAAAACAATGGGACAAAGGGTTCCAGGGAAAGCCGGGAGGGAAGAAGGGAGCTGGGAGCCAACAAACCCAGGGAGAAGAGAACAAGAGATCTAAAATCAATGGCAAGGAGGGTGTAGAATGCCTGGTGGGGTTTGATCACATGCAATGTAGCCAAGAGGAATTACTGAGAGACAAATGAAGGTCAACCATGATTGGGACAGGAGGAAAATAAAGGGAAATAGAGGAAAGAACTAGGAGGCAAAAGACATTTATAGAGATGTAAACATAGGCTACATTAAGTAACTACATTAGTACATAATGATAGGGATACAGGGCTATGTATATGTTACGTATAAAAGTAGCAGACGGACACTGAGCCTCTACTCAAGTTCTCCCTCACTGCAAGAACACTTTGTTCTAATTAACCTGGCATTTTGTGATGCCCACCCTCCTGGCACAATCGCTGAAGGCAAAATGGGCGCATGAGCAAATGTGATGAAGAAAGCTGATGGTGCCCACCTATAAAAAGATACAGGGTCTGGGGTCTTAAAGGCTTGAAGTTACATACGTCCATCTAGCAGAGAAGCAACAAAGCTCACATGGAAGAAGCACACCAGTCTGTCTGATTATGAGTTATCGATGGGAATAGGGATCAAGGATCCAGAAGACCCAAAACAAACAATCATAACGCTGCAAAGAAGAGTGAAGATTCAAAGCCCATCTGCAGACAATTGGATATTCCCTCACAGAAGGGTCACAAGGAAGGGATGAGCCAGCTAGAGTGCAGTATAGCACCAAAAGAATACACAATATTCCTCTAGTTCTTTCATACTCTCATCCCACCCGCCCCAAGTATCATGACCCCAGTTCTACCTTTCAAATCCAGCTAGACCAGAGCATGTATACCGGTACAGATCAGAGCTCTTGACACACGAAATTTAGGACAGATAAACCCTTCAGTATCAGTAATGGGAGTAGTGATATCACGAGGGTAGGGGGACGGTGGGGGGAGAAGTGGGAGAAACACAGCACATGAAAGAACAAACGTTCCCTTAAAGGACATTTGATTTGGCTTCCCCTGGCCCCCCAGGGATTCCTTTTTAATATTTAAAGAATATAATTCTATGGACTTTGTCATTGAGGAGTGTATATGCAACATACTCATTCACTGCCATGGAGTCAATACTGACTCAAAGTCAACCTACGGGATGGGGAGAGCTGCTCCTGTGGGTTTATGAGCCTGTCACTATGGAGGAGAAAGCCTATTAGTGGCAAACTCCAGCAGTGGTGGTTTAGAACTGCTGGCCTTGCAGCTCGCAGCCCAATGAGTGACCACTCCCCCAGCAGGGCTCCTACAGCACACACCCATCCAGCAGTTTCTACACCTGCCTCTTGGTGACCTTGACTACATTATTCGGGGTTTACAACCATCCCTCCCCCCTTTCAGAGTTGTTCCTCCTTCATTAACATACATTAACTGTCTCTTCAATTTTCTAGCCAATCTTTAGGGTTGCTGCTGGCAATTTTATCCCACATGGAGAGTTCTGAAAACAGCATACTGCTCAAGGAAAACCTTGCATTCCCCTCTGGCTGAGCTAACCGATTGTTTGGTTTTGACTTAAAGTGTGAAAGGCTTGAGAGTTTGCTTTGATTTTTTAAATCAATTGTAGATAGTTTTATAACAAGGGGTGTGTGTGGGGGGGGGTGTTGAATTTGACACACACGAGTGGAAAGCTCTGATTTTTCTCTCTCTGGAAAAAAGAGACAGCAACTATTAATAGCTTCTATGAGCTGCGATTAATTACTCTTTTGGATTATACACAGGGTGGTCTGCATCGTATGTATTTTATGATCCCACTTTCTCTAACACCTTGTGGCAAAAAACAACCCAGATTTCCTTTCACTCTGAAAATGAAACGTTGTGTTGTTGAGCTCAGGAAAAGACAGAACTGAGGAAATGGCAAATATCCTTAAAAATAAACAAGAAGCTCATAAAATCCACCAAGGATCCCATTTGCCAGGTGATACCCACAGACAAGAAAAGGTTAAAGTGGAAAATTCATGACCAATACGGAAGACTGTTAAAGGGACCCCTGGAAGGCCAGTCCTGAAATAGACAGCAGGAAGTGATCTAAGCGACCACTCACGGGCCACAGAAAAGGATGTCACACCGTCTTGCCTACAGCTTATGTTTTAGAGATGGGAGAGAGGAGGGCTAGACCCTAGACCCAGAGGTTCTCAACCTTTAGGGGGTTGAACGACCCTTTCACAGGGATTGCCTAATTCATAACAGTAGCAACATTACAGTTATGAAGTAGCAATGAAGATAATTTTAAGGTTGAGGGTTCAGCACCACATGAGGAACTAACTGTATGAAAGGGTCGTGGCATTAGGAAGGTTGACAACCACTGCCCTAGGGAGAAACTCTGGGACATTTCTGTAGATGACCCCGAAGGAAAATCTTTCTGGTATTTGTTGGTGGCTGGCCACTACCAGGTTCTACTTGAACCACTACCAATGGTTAGAAGTTTGATTAATTGAGAGCAAAATCCCCCAAAAAATCCCAGTCCTGCCAACCTAGATACATCTACAGCACAGTACTTTTGGGAAAGATTGTGGGGCTCACTAGTCCTGTAAACAGTTAAAACAGTCTCAGATACCCACGTGGACAGTAACACTTCTAACGCACCCCTGCAGGGTCGTGAGAGGCTGGCATAGACTTGATAGGGAGTTTGGTTTGGTTTTTCTTTACCCAGTAGAGCCTCCATGTTTTCAGGGAAGTTCAAGGATGCTTCAAAACTTTTTGGAAAGGTTACATTATCTTTTAACTCCATCTTCGCAGCAACGTGCTGAAGCCCGTCTGTTAAATGAGGACATTACCACCCGCTGCACAGAGATGGAGGAGGAGGCCATGAGAAGCCCTGCATAAAAGCATTCAGCTCAGTGCCTAGAATCCGGAGCATTGGGGGGTGTCGGTAGGTTACATGGTTGGCTGCAGACCACAAGATCAGCAGTTCAATGCTACCAGCCACTCCATGAAGCTTTCTACTCCTGTAAAAAGTTTGTCTTTTTATTTTTCCTTCTTAAGTAGCAGTTTTGGAAATCTGCTGGGGTCATTTGATTCTGTCCTTTAGGGTCATTATGAGTTGGAAATGACTTGATAGCAGTGAGAGTAGAGTGTCTAGAACTTGGAAATCACTTCAGAAACACAGTGCTACCTTGGGTGTTGTACTCATTCGCTCCAAATTCATGTTTGAGAACCCAAAACTTTGAGAGCTAAGCATATTTTTCCTGGAAGAAATCATGGAAAACCAAATAATTGGTTCAGAGGCCCCCAAATTACACTTATAAATTCATTTTTCTAGGACTTCCACACAAAGTTAACAGCCTTAGGTCGTAGAAATACCCCTAAAACATCTAAACACAATATATATGCAATATATCAAATACCAAAACAATACAAAAATAAAATGGATATTTCATGCAAATTAAGCACACAGGAAAAGCACAGTGCTGAATGTGCTGCCACAAGCACTCCTGCTGTCTCAATGAGAGCGGCGCTGTGCCGGGAGGGCTACCCTGTCTAACCACTCTCAGCTTGCACAGGTTTTCCCAGTTGGAATTTTACGTTTGACTGTTGAGCAAAGTTACAAGCATCAAGCAGATTTTTTCAAACTTTGAAAAGTTAGAGCTGGGATCCTTCGACAACTGAGGTTGTCACTGCATTAGTGAATCTCTCTTCTACTCCTGCATCTATAAGCCCTCTGGTGGGTCAATGCTAGAGGTTGCATTTCGTGCAAAGCCTCCTCTGGGCGGAAACAACGGTGGTAGAAAGGAAGTAGTCAGAGTTTGAAATACCCTTCTGGTCTCTTCCCAAGTCATTTGGGCATGTTTGAACATCGGTGAAAAGGTGAAAGGTGTAGCCATCATTTCTGGTTTGCCCAGGTTCTCTGGTGTGACATGCAGATTAAAGTGTATATAGGGAACATGTTATAATTTTTAAAAATTGTATCCATCTAGGAAGTCACCCTGAAAGAACTACTGAATCTGGCACAAGTCATTTACCTGAACAATCTCTGAAATGCTTTTGTCTAACTGAGTAAAAAGACGGAGTACAGAAAATTCTGCTTCTCTTTAGCCAGTCGTTCTATTCAGCGGCTGGAAATACCTATCACGGGGCAGAAAAGGGTATACCCAGGACAAGCTGTCACATACCCAAGAAGCGGTCAGCAGGCATTTCTCTAATGGAGACTCTTCACTTAGGAATAAAACATCAATCAACCACAAATAAATAGGTAACCGATCCCCATGCATGACACAGTTCCCGCCAGTAGAGGGGGAACATGAAGAACGGATCTTATATGTTTCTCTCAAACACAAGTGGTCTCTTTCTAGAGGGACCCCTTGCAGAACGGTATTCCCCTGGGGAATTACAAGATCTCTTTAGAAAGTCACATTGTAAAGTACCCAAATTCTGACATGAAACAAAACAAAACTGTATTGGTTTCCCTCTTTGTTCAGAGAAGTGTAGATCTTCCTAATATGTGGATTTTTACTAGAGTAAATGCATTGAGCCAGCTCCCTCTAAGTAACAATGAGAGAAGTCCTGACATTTCCACCAAACTTTTTAAATGAACATCTACAAGATAATAAAACAAAGTCAAAAACTCGTGTCCTGACATGGAGTCCGACTCATATGCCCCCCGAGGGCAGAGAAGAACTGGCCCGCGGTGTTCCCAAGGCTGCAGTCCTCGTTGACGCTGACTGCCACATCTTTCTGTGGAGTGGCTAGTGGGTGTGAACTACTGACTCTGGGTAGGAGCCAAGTGTTTTAACCACTGGGCTTCCAAGGGTTCCTTGGGAGATATGGACAAGGAAAAGGACAAACTGGGAAAAGGCTAAGGAAGGCTAAAGGAAGTCCTGGACAAAAATGAAGGGAAGGCTGGGGGATGGAAACAGAGAAGTGTCTCCACAGGGAATGAAGGAACAGACTACAACCCAGTACTCCAAGATGTGAATGCAACATGCCGGCGTGGAGTAGGGAATCAGTGGAGAGGTCTAGGGGGCTGGCCCCAATCCTAACTACTAAGGGGACACCTGCCCTTCTCCCCCAGAAGAATTTATTTCAAAAGATGGCAATGAATCTGCAGCTCCGGGATAGGAACATATCTGATCGGAGCACATGGGTGCTGATGAAGGGGGAGGAGGAGAGTGGAGCACATCCTGGCCCACCAGGCCTTGAAGACAATGATCCCAATTAGAGCAGTCAGTCCATAGAGAGGACCACATGGCCGGCCCCACTATGAGACATGACACCCCTCACTGACCCATAGCTCTACAGAGAACAACACTGGAGACACAGTGTGGGAATTGCAGCCGATCTGATCCCTCCACACCAAGGCAAAACACTAAGGGTGTGCAACAGAACAGCAAGGGAACAGAGCAGCGAGGTCCCCTGGGAATGCTGAAGGTGGACTTTGGGGCCAGGGCATGGTGCCCCAACAGACTGGACTGGAAAACACTCCTAAAGGCCAACAAGCAATCCTTGAACAGGGAAAAAAAAAAGGGGGACAGAAAAGAAAACAGAAATGGGTGAAGGGAAATGCTGGACAGTGTAAGACATGACAAAATACTAATAATTTATAAATTAGCAAGGGTTCATGAGGGAGGGAGGGGAAAAAGTGGGGAGCTGATAGCAAGAAAATGTTTTGGGGTGATGATGGCAACAAATGTACAAATGTGCTTGACACAATGGATGGATGGATGGATTGTGATAAGAGTTGTATGAGCCCCCAATAAAATGATTAAAAGAAAAAATGAAGGTACTGACAATACATGCTCAGAGGCTTAAGTTCATTCCAGACCAAAATTCCACAGCTTTAATTTCTAAGCAGCTACATCACACCGTCTTGGATAATCTAATCTTTACATTCTAATCTAACTGCATATACTACGTCTCCAAAGTCCTCACAAAATCACGAGAAAGGTTTTGATATTTTTTACAACTGAGCCAGCGTTTCTGTTCCTTTGCTTGTACACTGTTAGTATTGAGAAGACTGCTTGTGGCATATAGTTGAGTACTATTTGCTCTCTCTGCGGTGGGAAACTCTTTGCAAAACAAAGTTCATTGCAACTAGCTAAAACACAAGCAGAAGAAAACAAATACCTCCCTTCCCACCCCACACCTCCCTCCTGCCTCCTACCACCTCAAATGGTACACAGACATTAGGTGATTCATGCGGATGGGCTATTTACTAGGGCAAGAGGGTCAAAAGTTCCCTAGCAAGAGATCCAGAAAGTTCCAATGAAGCACACTAGAGGAGGAGAGGTGATATCACTGATCTCAGCAGGGAGCTTCAGGCCTAAACACATTAATCAGAAATGACTCTCTGCTGTTTTATCCACATGACATCATGTAGTCTGAGCTGTGGTTCCTTCTGGCCCTCTTCATACTTCAAAAGAAAGAAATTTCCACTTCTTCACGCTTCAATGTGACTAACTATTCAGGCTGAACCCAACTAGCCAGTCATGCGTCTACAGAAAACGAAAGCTTTCTCTTGAGCCCTTGGTCGTCTGGGGTTTCCTTCCTGAGGGAACATTTTACGGCCTTGTAAGATCATTCAAGAGCCTGACTGAGACCTGTACAGCTAACTGGATCACGACCTGCTAGCAAGAGTCCCTGATTGCCACCAACGTACCTTTGAGAAGCTGATGCTATCCATCTCGTCGCTGGGGGACTGGAAGAGGTCAGAATCACTCACAGATTCTCGTTTCAGGCCGCCTGGTGATGAGGTACACTGTCTGCCCAGCCCAACATCTAGGAAGTTCTCGCATTCTGAAAAACACAACAGGAGCAACCAACATTTCACATAGTGTAACATTTTTATTTTTCACCCCAGGAACTGATGTTTTAAAGTTTTCTTTCTTCTTTTTTTAAACTGGTAAGAATACATAAAGTACACCTGGTCAAATTTGCCGCTTCCAGCTCTGACAGCCCTTGTCTGGGTTGCTGACAGTTACTTCACTGGCCATAAAAGACAGTGGGTATGAAGCAAGAGAAAGATGACTCAGAACCACGATTTCATGCATAGGTAGGTACCCAGTGGTAATGGTTTCCTCCAAGTAGTTTTCTTTTGTCACCCAAATTAGAGTTTATTACTAGGAAATGACATGGTTGGGTATGTTGTCAATCCCTATTTGGAGACTAAGTTTCTTCTGGAAACTTGTTATTTTATCAAAATACTAGGATAAACGGCAAAGAGGAATATATCTAATAAACATTTAAGTTTTATTAAAATTAGGGATTCGGTTGCTTAATAACAGTATAACTAGTTTAGACAGAAGCATACCAGCCTGTCCGATCCAAGGACTGTAAGTACCATATACACTTTAGTATAAGCTGACTCAAGTATCAGCGGAGGCACCTAAATTTACCACACAAACTGCATAAAAATGTGCTGCAAAACTTGGCTGATACATGAGCATGCACTAAAATCCAAGACTGGAGGAAGGTCTGGTATTACAGCTTAAATTCTGAGAACCAGACTTTTGCAGAAAGCAATGGGTAACAGTGGAAGCCCCAGATCCATTGGCAGGGTCCCCGTGTGGATGAAGCCTCTGATAGATCCCCTCTGACCACAGTGCAGGGATGTGCACAGCCTTGCTGTCTCACACAGAGAACAAGGTCTGGATCAGTGCAGACAGATGTAGTATACAGTTGCTGAGTTTAATGGATTCCATGACAGTGAGATTAAAAATTTCTTTTGTCTGAATTAGGTTAAAATGTAATACCTTATCATTTGTTCTCTCTTTTGACAAATGTTACATTTGTTCTAGTTTATAGTATTCCCTGGCTTCCTTTTGATTGAGGTTTTCACTGTTTCACTTTGCTCTTGTTGTTAGGTTAGGGTTTGGGGCCATGTTTTCCTTTAAATGAAGTCCAGGTAGGTAAGTCTACAGAGATTGTAAATGGAATAACAGTTTCTTACAGTTATGGCAGGTGAGGTGGAGAGAAACTGAGGAACTAATAATAATGAGGACAAGAATGAAAAAATGTTCTAAAATTGATTGCAGTGATGAATGCACAACTCTTTTTAATATGTTTACACCATTGAATCATATGATATGTGAACTATATGCCATAAAATGGTTAGAATTTAATATTTATATGCATATATATAAGCAATTCAACTCCTTTATTGTGACTCGGTTTCAGAAGATGAATATGTTAAAGTATGAAAATGTATCACCTGGAATCTGTGCTTTACTCAACAAGTAGGACAGGGACCCTGCTCCATAGGAGGGAGGAGACCTTCCCGGAAATATTATAATGGTTTATATTTTTATTATTATTTTTATATTAGTTTATTAAGGAATCCTTCAGACATAGAATCTTAAACTTAAGAAGATATTCAGCCTATCATCTCCTTTTAACTTTGTAGACAGAAGGGACATGTGATTTAGTAGAGACTAGGTTAAGCAGATAGTACAGCAATTCCTGGGTAGGTTCAACCTCCTTTGAAGGTAAAACTGATTTTATTTACAATTGGAACAAATTCCAAAGGAGCTGATCATGCAAGGCACTTGGGAGAGAAGCTGAAGGCTAAGACACCCCCCCCCCACACACACACACTAATCTTTTGATCCCATTTTAATGGATAGTGTGTTCAAAGCCAAAATGGCCATGTGCTAGCCACACCACACCCACACACTTCCTTTGTTTCTAGATAACACATGTTAATTAGGACGTTGATAAACAGATCTCAGAGATGCAAGTGGTACATTTAACTGACGGAGGAACTGGACGAGTGTGTGCAGGGAGTCATCAATGAGAAGCAGTGAGGAGAAATGTTAAGCACTGTTGCAGAAGGCAGCACCAAGTCCAGTGAGTGGAAGGCACAGCACGTCACTGTGGACAGCCCTGCTAAGTGCTGACTGTCACATGATGAGACACCCTGCACAGAGGCTGCATGCCTGTGTCTCAGTCTGGGGAAAGTTGTCTACAGGGAGGGAAATTGGAGATTTAACGACGATGCCACTTTTGACTCTTGACTTTTTTTTTTGGGGGGGGGGAATTGGATAGTAGCTGTGGTTCTGTGTGCTTTATGTGTTTGAAGAGATAGTGAGAAGAAGTTGTTCTTACCTGATAATTGACAGCTAATAAGTAAATAATAAGAGGAAGGGTCAAGGAGGTGCTGAATGAATCAATTGTTAATAAAATGGCCTTTGCTATTAAGTTTGGCACCTGGCTAGGTACTAAGGAAATCCACATGCAAAACGAGGTTGTATGCTATTTGTATTAGAGGGGGGCACCTTATGGGATAAATAGGCATATTAAGAAAAATTTTAAACACAATACATAAAAGAAGTCACAGGACATCAGGCAGGGCCCATGGGTTAATCTGAAGCAGTAACTATGCACACTTTCAGCTGACAAAACCAAAAAACCAAAACCAAACAGCCCCAAGTCTATTTCAGACTTGATCCTAACGATTTGAGTGTGCTATTTCTGTGAGGATGGCTCTCCCTTTAAAAGATTTCTGAACATCATCAGTATCCTGGATGGATTTTTAGCTTTTCTTAGCATCTGTACTAACAGGTGGAGTTGATGAGTGTGACTCTTGTACTCCGTCTCCTTTCTCCACTTGCAAAAACCAAACACATCATTCACTGGTAGTGGGGAGAAGAGGGGGCTGGCCAAGAAAAGAAAGGGCTGTCACAGCAACCACGCTGAGCGCCGAGCGGTCCATCTGGCAGTCAAGCAGACCACGTCCAAATTCCAGACTGAAAACAAACCAGCTCAGAGAGAGGTCTAATGGAAAATCCGTAAAGAAGATCCAGATTCGGCCCTGGGAGGGAGAGCTCACCCAGAAAATAAATGTGAACCAGCAATGACCAGGGACCACAAAACAAGTCTGGGATGAGAAGAGTTGGCTGTGTGAGATGTTGATGACTACTGGTGGGCAGGAGGAGGGAAGAGAGTTCGAAGAACTAAGCAACCAGGAAACAATACTCTCCCCACCCAAAGCCATACCACGCCTTACAGCACATGTTAGGGTTTTCAAAGTTAAAGAAAGCTCTTCTCTCCTGCTTCCAGTCCCCTTCCTAATAAATAAAACCATAATACTCTTTAAGGTCTAGGAGCCTGGGTGGTGTGGTGGGTTAGGCATTGGGCCACTACCCTCGAGGTTAGCAGTTTGAACCCACCAGAAAGATGAGGCTTTCTGCCAAGATTTATAGTCTCATTAATCCAAAGGGACAGCCCCACCCTGTCCTACAGGGCCACTGTGAGTCAGAATTCACTCAGTGAGTTTTTTTTTTTTTTTTATCAAGCTATAAACAAGAGGAAAGCACATTGATTTTAGAGTTACTGGCTTAAAATTAGACCTGAGAACTTAGTATCAAAAAAGGTATTTCAACCTAAGCTACAAGAAAGTAATTTAGGCCCTGTAACTCCAGTTTAAGCAGTTCTGGTGGTGCAGTGGGTTAAGCATTGGTTGTTAACCAAAAGCTGAGCAATTCAAGCCCACCAGCTGCTGTATGGAGAAAGCTGAGGGCATCTAACCTGTTCCTGTAAAGATCTGCAGCTTTAGCAATCTTAAGCAGGGTTACTATGAGTCAGAATCAACTCAAGACCTGTGTATGTGCGCTTTGTGGTGACACTTTAAATGGTAAATTGACAGTGTTACCCTAAAGGAGTCCTGGTGGCACAGTGGTTAAGCGCTTGTGGAGGTGGTTCAAATCCACCAAGCTCTTCCTCAAGAGAAGGATTAGCAGCCTTGGAAACCCTCTGGAGGCAGTTCTACTCTGTCTTACAGGGATGCTATGAATTAATTTGATGGCAGCAGATGTGGGGCTTGGTTCGATTTAATGTCACCTGAACTGATTCTACAATAGGCTCATTATAAATATACCGAATGAAGTGAAGGCTTCATTAACCCATAATGTGTACATCACGAAGTATCTCATGATAACAATACCCTGATGATGGGCTAGCAGAGCCAGTTCCAGAGAATGCTCAAGCTCCAAACTGACGGTCATGGAATCAAAGCTGACTCATAGCGACCCACCGTGGGTTTCCCACTGTAACTGTTGGCAGGATGAGAAAGCCCAGTCTTTCTCCTGCAGAGCTACTGGTGGTTTCAAACGTCCGACCATACATATCACAGCCCATTGAGTATCCACTACCCCACTTGGGCTCACCCTTCACAGAGAACAGTGCGTACTTCGTAAAATCCCATGGAATCGTTTCGTGTTAAGACGGCACAGATGCATACACATTGTAGTCAGGGAAGGGTAGGAAAACACACTGCAGTGGGCTCTGTTAGGCCACATTAATCATAATTCTATCTTCTACTTTCTCAGTACTGAAGAACAGACAATGTGATTTCCAAAGACAGTATCTTATTTGGTCCAAATGTTAATACTCTTCTCAAGAACGTATTTGTGAAGAGAAGAAATCTGCACTACTGACCATACTTCATTCAAAATTAATTGTACTAACATTAAAATCTGATGATTTTGTTAACGCCTTAAAAAGAATCACTCTTTTAAGAAACTAAAAGATCGACAGAAGGAAAAAAAGAAAAAAAATTAAAAGATCATTTTATTGGGGGCTCTTACAACTCATAACAATCCATATATCAATTATATCATGCATATTTGTACATATGCTGCCATGATCCTTTTCTAGACTTTTTCTAGACTTTCTGTTGAGCCTGAGTTAAAATTTACTGTGCCAACCTGGCCGATAAACACATGTGGGGTTAATTGAAGGGTGCAGAGATAAATGATTCAGAGAGCCTCGCAGTTCGAGTTCTCGGGTCTCTTGCTTTCTGATGGTTGGACCAGGGTGAAGCTGCCTTAGCCAGTTTCCTGCTTCCGCTGGCAAGGCTTACTTCTTGCAAGACATCCACGAGGAGAAGTCGCATGGACCTACCCCAATGCAGCCTGGGGTGCTGGAGGAGCCATGTGGAGACTCCTGTCAGAGATGCTTACACGTTCACTGACTCAGCTTTCCTCCTGCAGTCGGTGTCACAGTATGTGTTTTGTGAGATGAAGGAGGACTTTGTGGATTGGCGTTGGACATATGGGTTAATGTTGGACTTGTGGGCTTGGGCACAAGATGTTTTCTTGATGTGTACTTAACCTTGATAAAAAACACTCTCTTATACATGAGTTTCTGTGCATTTGTTTCTCTAAAGTACCCAAACTAACACAGAGCCCTTGGTAAGAACCACTTCTAAAAGGCCAAATTATTGTGCTTGCAGGTCAAGGTACTGAGAAGGTTCTACAAAGTTCAAGACTAGGCTGCGGGAAAATGCTGAGAGCTCAGAATTAATTTCTTTAAATAAGTGAATTAAACTGCAATGTAATGGAGCTATTTCCTGATGGTATTCAAACTATGAGGCAACTTCACTTAACCTTTAGTGCAGAAAGTTTCACTGACCAAGTGGTAAAGAGTCATTGCACTTTTAGAAAAATTCCCTAACAGTTTAAGGAACCAAAACACAGAAAGCATATTTTTAAGTAGAAAATTCTGAGGGGTGAAATAGGAGAAGTATCAGTTAAATCGGCAAACAGGGTCCAATTTATAAAATCTGTAGAACCCAACTAGAGTGATAGTCACTTTTCCATGTGAAGTAGAGAAAAAGACTTTTCATTGTTTCCAACAATTCCTCTGCAGTAAAATCAAAGAATTCAGCATCAATAGGAAATATCTAGAGACTGAGAATTTGAATCAAAATCCCAACTGTCTCGGTGGAGTCCATTCTGATTCACAGGCACCCTAAGGGCTGGGTAAAACTGCCTCTGCGGGTTTCCAAGGCTGTAATCTTTAAGGAAACAGACAGTCACCTCTTTCTCCCACTGAAGCACTGGTGGATTTGAACCACCGACCTGTGGACTATCAGGCAAGCACTCTGGCAGCAGGGTTCCTTTTGTCTTCAAATGGCTTAGTTATTTCTCAACTTATTAATATTGTATGGTACAGAGTTGCAAGTTGGACACTGAGTAACAAAGACCCAGGAAGAACGGATGCATTGGAATTACCGTGCTGGCAAAGAATCGTCAAGTACGACAGACTGCCAAAAGAACCAACCCGTCTGTCTTGGAAGACGTACAGCCAGAATGCTCCTTAAAGGCAAGGATGGCGAAACTTTGTCTCAAGTATTTTGGACATGCTGTCATGAAAGCGGTCTCTGGAGAAGGACATCATGCTTGGAGGGGCAGCAGACAATGTCTAAGGCCCCTGACAAGTAGGGCTGATAGTGGCTGCAGCACTGGGCTTACGCATAAGAGCATTTGTGGGGATGTGCCGGACAGGCAATGTTTTGCTCTGTTATTCTCAGTGTCGCTGCGAGTCATAAGGGGCCTGATGGCAGCTAACAACATGGGAACGGACTGCTGCATCTTCTCCTTTGGAACAGCTGGCGAGTTTGAAGCTCCAAGCTTCTAGTTAACAGGCAAACACTACACCACCAGGGCTCCTTGAGGATTTGAACAGCTGTGTTTAAATTTAATAGGACTGCCAGGTACCTGTAGGGACACTGTTTCCAGAAAGACCAGTAAGTGAAAGGAACTGTTTGTACAGTGAACCCGTCAATAGCGGGAAGGCCCACTGGTGGCACAGTGGCCAAGTGCAGGGCTGCTCAGGGTAAGGTCAAGGCCGTGAAGGTTTAGTCTCAACACCCTAGGGAACAGCTCTACTTTGGCCAATGTCTCTCTGAGTTGGAATTCATTCCACGGCAGTGGGTTTAGTTTGGCTTACAACAGAGAAGGGGCTGGGTAAAGAAGACTTCTCGTGACTCCAATAAGCAAATTACCAGTGTGCTTGCAGAGCCGCTGCAGTAACAGACATAAAGGCAAAGCCCTATGATTACCACACATACGGCACCCTTGCAACACTGTCCTCTCCTTGCCTCTCCCCCGGAAGAGAAGAGCTAGCAATGCGTTCCCAAGGGGAGACAATGGAACACACAGACGCTAGGGAAGGTCCCTACAGTCACCATGGTTTAGTGGCTGAACAGGAGTCCAAAGCTTGGACTAATAAGTAACCACACGTCACGTGCTACACGTGTCCTGGTAACATGCAAAGCCATGCCAGCACCATTTGTTCCTAGCACCTCGTGGCTGCTTGCTTACAGGAAGACTCAATCCTGACAGTGCTTTGGCCTTCGGCCTTAGTCTCACAGGTTAAGCTAAAGCTCCTTTCAAGATTCCAATGCCAGGTCTCGTCCCAAATGAATCAAATCACAATTCACAGGGGCTCAATATCTTTTTAAAGCTCCCAGACAATCCCAACGTGCAGTCAAGATTGAGAACTATCATTTTAGTTCTTCTTAATGGTGTTAGCAGATTCAAAGATCCGTAGGGTGTATATGCTCAGTACACATGTCTTCAGAGATCACTTAATAAATCATATGTAAAAAAAATCTGTAAAATAAATTTCACTCCCCCGTCCCCTCACCAAAGCAATTCAGGTAATCACAGTGCTCACCTCACCTTCAATTCTGAGACAAAATGCTCACAAACCCAACATTATAAGCCCCCTTTTCCTTTTATTAAGTGCATCATATGCTAAGAAAGGCAAGCTCTCCAAACCAAATCACTTGCTTGAGAGTGCGAGTGCAACTGGCAGACGAGCCCCACTGGTACAGTGATTAAGCACTGGGCTGACAACAGAAAGGTTGGGGTTTTGAGGCACCAGTCAGCTGTCAGCTTTCCTAGAGGCTGCAGCTGTGTGTGGCAATCCTATGGGGCAGTCTGTGCTGGCCCACGGGATCACAGGGAGTCAGAAGGGGCTTTTTAACAAATTCGCTTCTCCTCCTTTTTTTCCACGACTCAAGGAAATGGATACACTTGATGGAGCTCTTCAAGCACAGTGACAGCTAGAGAATCTCTCTGCTTACCTGGGCTCTGCTTAGAAGCCAAAAGAGATGCTGCTTCAGGGCACGGGTCTATTGCACACCAGCTTTCTTGATTGATCTGCAGGAAGAGAACCACAGATTAAGCTTCAGGCAGTGAAGCAACATAGGATGCATGTCAGACACAGCTGCTGCAAGTACACACAGAGCAACAACAACAACAACAACAACAAAAGGCTTGTTACTAGGATTCCAATGACTTGATGTTCATCTCCAACAACCCCAATAATCGATGTTCAAACAAATCTCTCATCAGAGGGGGGCTGCAGACAAGCTCTCTCAGGGACACCCTTGTCTCAGTATTCGCAGGGTAGCTTCCAAACAGCTGCAAAAAGTCCAGTTAAAACAGTGGCTTCAGGTAAATTAGAAGTTGATTATTACTTCTTTTTTTTTGGGGGGGGGGGCGCACTCCAAGGGAGTAATCTTGATAGGCTTTCTTGCAGGAAATAGGTCGATGACATAGGGCTTGTTAATAAGAGTTATATGAGCCCCTTATAAAATGTTTTTAAAAATAAACAAACAAAAAAGATGTTTTAAGAAGACTGCTTTGGTGAGGAAAAGGCAGGGACATTGCACGGAGGATTTTTCCCTATCACAGACAAACCCTACAACATACCAGAGCTCCTTGAGGATTTGAACAGTTGTGTTGAAATTAAACATATTGCCAGGTACCTGTAGGGAAACTGCTTCCAGAAAGACCAACAAGTGAGAAGAACTCACCGTTTGTAAACGTGCAGAGAATGCAGCAGCCAAGCATTCTTTGAGGGTAGCCAAGCTGTCCTAAGAGAATTCCACTGAGAAAACCTCACGTCGCCCTCCTCAGTCCTGAGCTGGCACATTCAGGTTTCTTTTTGTTTCCCACACCCAAAGAACACCCCGAATGGAAAAGGAACAGGACTTGTGCCCCTTGAGGATACTAAAATTGCCGTTTTGACGCGGTATAGCTTGAAGAGCACAGAATTTTTCCAGAGAGGATTAGAGAGATGGAACTGCTGCATTCAGAGGTGTATTGGCTTAGAGAACAGGTTGACAAACATTAGTGTCACATTTTTGTTTAATAGCGATCTATTGTGATTTTGTGGCACTACTTAAAGCCCTCAGCTGCTAACTGAGAAGTTGCAGGTTTCAGTCGGCCACCTGCTTCATGGTAGACAGAAAAGGCAGTGTGCTTTCTTAGACTTAGAGCCTTCTTAAAGAAACCCTGAAAGGGAAGCTCTACTCTAGCCTATAGGTATTGCTATGACTCACATGAAAGCTTTTTGTTTGGGTTTCCAAGTATCTCTACTATACCAACGCTTAATTTTTCTTAAATAATTAATTGTAAGGTGAGTAAAATTATGTTATGAACAAAATGTTTTCACAGTACAAAGTATACAAAAGCAACAAGAAAATTATATACAAAGGTATGAGGCAGGTACAATAAAACAGTAATCAGTGGATGACCAAACATTAAAATTCTCATTCGCTGTCAAGGTTTCACATAAAAAAATCAATATGAAATTATTATTAAAATTACTATATTTATGCCAAAACTTGAATATGTACCCTATCATCTAAATGCTCTAATTGCATCGCGAAATGTGTATGATCTGTCAGCATAAGCGCAGAGGGTTGCTGAGTTGCTGCACTGCTAACTGGCACACTTCCACCCAAGCGTGTGATTCCACAATGCAGAATACCCCACTTATTTAAAATGAATGGGAAGTGCTCATCTCCAAATATCCCTTACAGCCCCCAAATCGCCCTAACACTCTATACTACACTTCCATTAACCTAAAAAAGATTGCAACTTTTAAAACTACCACTGGAGATTTCAAGTCTCTTTTCCTGGTAATTAACATACCACCGATATGGAAAACTTGAAAAACATTACCAACCAAAGAGACCTAGGTGACACATACAAAACAGTACACTCAGTAAGAGCAGACCACACATTCTTTACAAGTACACACAGAAAATGAACCAAGACAAACCCTATTCTGGACCATAGAGCAACTCTCAAGTTTAAGTATGCTGTCTAACCACAAAAGTATTACATTAGAATTCAAAATATAAAAGTTATCTGGAACTGTCCCCATTAAAAACATTCAAAATAACCTAAAAATCAAAGAAATCGTAAGCAAACAGAGAAAACAATTTGATCCAAATAAAAACACCACATATAGAAGTTTAAGAACACAGCTACTTTGTTGCTTAGGTTAAAATGTATAGTACCAAATACCTAGGTAAGAAAGGTCTTAAATCAACCATCTAAGTTACCATCTTAAGAACCCCCCCCCCCCCCAAAAAAAAAGCGTTTTCCTAACACGAAACCTAAGCCTACTGCCATCACGTTGATTTTGACTTGTGGCAAGCTTACAAGATGGAGTAGAACTGCCTCTCTGTGCTTTCAAGATGGTAAATCTTTACGGAAGCAGGCCAAAGCATCTTTCTACTGTGGAACAAGTGATGGATTTGAACTGTCAACCTTTAAGTTACCAGCTGAACACTTAAACCATGTGCCAACAGGGGTTCTAGTAACCAAAGCAAGTAGAAAGAAAAAAATAAAGGGCAGAAATAGAGGAATTAAAAAATAAATGAAAAAATAGAAAAATGGTCAAATTAATTAAACCAAAGCTAGTTTCCTGAAAGGATCAACAATATCAATATACTTCTATTAAACATGCTCAAGGAGCTCTAGTGGTATAGTGGTAAGCATTAGGCTGCTAACTTCAAGGTCAGCAGTTCAAACCATCAGCTGCTCCTTAGGAGAAAGATAAGGTTTTCTACTCCCATGAAGAGTTATAGTCTTAGAAACTCACAGGGACAGTTCTACCCTGTTCTATAGGGTTGCTATGAGTTAGAATTGATTAAGTGGCGGTGATCTTGTTTTTTGAGACATGCTAAAGAACAAAAGAAGAGTTACAAATAGCCAATATCAAGAATCCAAAAGGTAGAGATGTCGTTGCCCAGTACCCCAAAGACTTGGGTCCATATCTCTTCAGGAGGGAGGGAATGTTAGGTGGTCTAGCGCAGGGCTGGGGCACCCAGTACGCATGCTCAGAGGTCCGAGCTACTGGCCCATGAAGGAGTGGTACACTGTGTATGCTCAGAGGCCCAGGTTTCTGGCCAGGAAGGGGAGGTATACCTGGGTGGACGCTGCACCTGGATTGGCCCACCTAGGCCAGGTAAATTCAATTCAGCCAATGGGGTTGACCAGGGTCATCCACCACGCCTCCCCGTGGAATAATTGAAAAGGCAGGTGCTTCACTTTCTGAGCAGATGGCATGAGGAGGGCTGCAGGTGCTTGTGGAAACCTGAAACTTCTTCTCTCATAAACTCATTTGGATCACACACACACCAAAAAAAAAAAAAAATCAAAAGGGAGAGCATAGTTATCCTATAAATACTGAGGTAATAATAAATTAATATTTTATAGCAACAAATTCAGCAAATTAGAGTAAATTATATATACTAGAAAGATCTAATTCCACGAGACAGTCAACCCAAGTAGATTTCCTTGTTTAAGACTATCTTAGAAGGAAAACTCCAGGTTAAGACAGTGTTGATGGTTAACGCTACCAAATCTTGACGGAAAAAATAAAATCAATTCTACAGAGTCTTACGTAAAACTAAATCAGGAGAGAACAGTACACAGCTCATTTTATGTCTAGAAAAGGCAGGATAGGAAACAAATTCCATGGCAGTGGGGGAAAGAACAGGATGTGCCCGTCCACAAGATTTCTGATCCCTTTGGTGAGAAGAGACTTACATTATTCTGCACAGAAATATCAACATGTGTTTCAAATGTCAGAAGGAGGAGTTCTTTCTACTCTGCATTGATGGAGTTGCCCAATGTGAGTCACAATTAATTCCAGTGTAATTAACAACAACAACCAAATACTAAACTGTAAAAGGCAGAACAGTAAATTACAATAGTGTGACAAGCAAGAATTACAGGGACTTAAACAAGAACAAAAACACCAATTCACTTTGTTCATTTCAGCTATTTGCCAATAGAGAGTGGAGATAGCTGGGAGAGGCGGCAGAGTCCGGGGAAGAAGGCAGCAGGGACCAGAGGCCATCAACCTATGAACTCCTGGTGTGTGACAGATAGGAAATGTGGTCAATACTTTGAAGGTGATCCACATTTTCCAAAATTTCTCATTTCAACTGCATCTCATTTGAACTTAAAACTAAAATTATCTCCTAACATTAAAAAGCAACAGGGACAATAGCCACTGGAGTTGGACAATAGCCACTATGGGACAATAGCCAACAGGGACAATAGCCACTATGTTTTGAAGTTGGAAGGGAAAAAAACTGCTTTCCTTTTATCCCTGAATAGGAAGAAGCTGTATGAATACAGCAATGAATTTAAATGGTTAACTGCAATGAAAAAAATCTTAGGAGATCCTTAAACAATAAAGAACCTGAACATGAACTATTCTGAAACGCATAGAACTGTCCTCCCTTCAATGACCAACAGCTTTTCCAGCCAGCACTTTTAGGAAGCTGTCATACAATTCTCTACCTTAGAACACATCCTCATCGAGTTTTGATGACTACAGGAGTAAGGACTACACTCAACATTCTTTGCCTGACCACCATCCGCAACCTATTAAAATAAATGGTGTAATTCACTTTATATTGCAAAAAGAGATGGAAAGAATGGTCCATTCGTCTTATATATGTATTGAGAAATTAGATGATCATGAAATCAAATCTCTTTAAATGTACTCATTTCTGAGTTACGGTGATGAGAACATACTGTGTTGGAACACAGTCCCCCAGCTGTCTTGTGTGTTTCTGCACATTATGAACAAAGACACTATTAACTGCATTTTGTCGTAGCCTACTGTTTCCAAGAATTTTTGTATACCAAACTATCAGATACTGTTTTCTTTCCAAATAAAGCAAAGAACAGCTTTGTTTCCTGTCCACTACACTGCAGTCTCACACAAATAACATGCAAGGGCCTTCTATGTTTACTTGCCAATGGTGTCCAATCCCTGTGAGGTATTTTCAAAAGCATCCTATATTTTTCTCATTTATACCTCCATATAAATAGAAATCTGGTACAGTGGGGTTATGAAAAATACCTCACAGGGGGCTGGGAAGGGTGTGGCTGGCAAAAAACCCACATAAGGTAAGAGTTATTTGTGTAATAAAGAGAATACTTTGGGGGCAAAGGCTAGGGCAGGTTTACTATCCATTCTAAAAGCTCAAGTTTCAACCCCGAGGATGATATCCCCCCTCAGTGCAGCCAATCCACAGAGAAGACCATATGGCCAGCCCCACTATGAGACATGACATCCCTCCCTGACCCATAGCCCTACAGGGGACAACACTGGAGACACAGTGTGGAAATTGCACCCGATCTGACTCCACCACACGGAGGCAAAACACTAAGGGCGTGCAACAGAACAGCAAGGAGAACAGAGCAAGGAAGTCCCAAGGGAGTACTATAAATAGACTTTGGGACAAGGGCATGGCACCCCATCAGACTCGGCCGAAAAACACTCCTAAAGGCCAACAAATAGTCCCTGAACTACTTACAGACTATTTCTGCAGGTCTACCTAGATAAGATAGGCTGGATAAACAACGTGGAGGAGAAAACAAAGGGCCCATTGTTCCGGTGGGTTAACAAATCTAGGGATAAGGGAACAACAAGTGATCCAAAATCGGTGGTGAGGAGGGTGTAGAAGGCCTGGTAGGGCTTGATCAAAGGTAATGTAACCAAGAGGAATTACTGAAACCCAAATGAAGGATAAGCATGATAGTAGGACAAGAGGAAAATAAAAGGAAATAGAGGAAAGAACAAGGAGGCAAAGGGCATTTATAGAGGCCTAAGTAAAGGCATGTACATATATAAATATATTTATATGTGACGATGGGGGAATAGATCTATGTACATATATCTAGAAGTTTAGTATTAAGGTAGCAGATAGACAATGGGCCTCCACCCAAGTACTCATTCAATGCAAGAATATTTTGTTCTATTAAACTGGCATTCCATGATGCTCACCTACCCGACACAATCGCTGAAGACAAATGTGTGCATAATCGAATGTGGTTAAGAAAGCTGATGGTGCCTGGCTATCAGAAGACATAGTGTCTGGGGTCTTAAAGGCTTGAAGATAAACAAGTGGCCATCTAGCTCAGAAACAACAAAGCCTACATGCAAGAAGCACACCACCCAGTGTGATCACAATGTGTTGAAGGGATCAGGTATCAGGCATCAAAGAACAAAAAATCAAATCATGTGAATGAGAGGGGGAGTGCAGATTGGAGACCCAGATCCATCTGCAGGCAACTGGACATCCCCTTACAGAAGGGAGGAAATGAGCCAGTCAGGGTGCAGTGTAGCAACGATGAAACATACAACCTTCCTCTAGTTCCTAAATGCTTTCTCCCTCCCACCCAGAGTATCATGATTCCAATTCTACCTTACAAATCTGGCTAGACCAGAGGATGTACACTGGTACATATAGGAACTGGAAACACAGGGAATCCAGGACAGATGATCCCTTCAGGACCAATGCTGAGAGTGGGGACACCGGGAGGGTTGGGTATAAAAGGAGAACCAATCACAATGATCGACATATAACCCCTTCCCTGGGTTAACAGAAAAGTGGGTGAAGGGAGAGTCAGTGTAAGACATGAAAAAATAATTACAATTTATAAATTATCAAGGGTTCATGATGGAGAGGGGTGGGGATAAGGAGCTGATACCAAGGGCGTAAGTAGAAAGAAAATGTTTTGAAAATGATGATGGCAACAAATATACAAATGGATGTATGTATGGATTGTGTTAAGAGCTGTAAGAGCCCCCAATAAAATGATTAAAAACAAAATAAAAACAAAAAAGGTTTTAACTCCAGCTATAAATCATTTTTTAATGATTTATAATGTTACATTTAACTTGTTAACAATGTAGGATGTATTCCGTTTAGTTCAACCAACAAATACTGTCAGGCACAATACTACTGTTACAGAGGAAGCAATAATTCAGACTGAAGCATTAAACCCAAATATCCCCTGAAATCTCCTTAAAACCAAACAACAGTTTTACTCAACTAATAAAGAATATCTGCCTTAAAAAAAATTATTAATCAGTTGATTATGGGGCTTGCGCTTATAAATCTTTTAACAATCCATCATTCAGTTGTATTAAGCACAGATATGCATATGTTGCCATCAACATTTCCCCTAAGCTTGACACATTATGCACCTGAACCTCTCCTGATGTCCTCCTGGAGCTTAGGCTCAAGAGGAACTAAAGGTATGGTGATACTCATGCTGCCTGCTATAGTCAGGACCACAGGAACACAGAAGTCCTGTGACTTCTGCCAACATACATGAACTTTTCAGGCTAAGTTGTTGGCTTGCAAGTAGATAGAAATCTTGGATCACAGTTCTTCATCACAAATGCCCATGGTCATGGATTCTGACTTATAACAACCATATTATTAAATCAGAAAAACCAAGCTCACTTCCAAGGAGATAAATCCAATTCATAGCAACCCTCAAGAGCAGAGTAGAACTGCCCCTGTGGGTTTCTGAGAGTGTCTGTGTTAGTCTGGGTAGACTAGAGAAACAAATCCATGGACACACATATGTATCTAAGGGAGAGGTTTATACACAAGAGGAATTGAATATTGAAAAAACATCCCAACCCAGTCCAGTACAAGGCCATAAGTCTGATATTAGCCCATATGTCTGATACCAATCTATAAAGTCCTCTTCAGACTCATGAAATACATGCAATGAAGTCAAATGCAGGATGATCACAGGCCAGTGGGTAGAAAATCTTTGGATTTAGTGTGGCGTCATAAGCATTTCAGGGCTCTCTCTGTGGCTTCTCCAGCTTCCAAGGTCTGATTGCGTCCATGTGGCTTATTTTCTGCAATGTGGTCCAGGAAGTAGCAGAGAGACAGAGAGACAGAGAGAGAGAGAGAGAGAGAGAGAGAGAGAGAGATGTCTTCTGCCTCCAAGGAGGAAGTACCAGATTTCCCAGAATTCTCAGGAGGTCATGCCCACACAGAAGTCTCATTGGCTATCTCCACCCCTACACTCATAAATCCTTAAATCGATATCAGATTAGGCGTCTAACACAGTCACTCCTTACAGAAGTAGAAAGCCTCATTTTTCTCCCAACGAGCATATGATGGCTTCTAACTACTAACTCTGCATATAGCAGCCCAACAAACAAATGCACAATGAGCAAAACCCTCCCCTGCCCGCCCTTCCCTGTCCCCACCCCGCCCCCGGTCCTATTCCAACTTAATGTACGCTGCGCACGTTGCATCCATTGTCCATTCATCTTTCCTTGTACTGTTCCAAGCATGACGTCTTATTTTCCCAGGGATTGACTTCTACTAATAACATGTGCAAAGGATGTGGGATGAAGCCTCATCATGCCTACTGTAAAGGAGTGTTCCGGCTGGAACACTAAGACAGATTTGATAGTTTTGGCAGTTCAGAGCACTTTCAATATTCTTCACCAGCACCCTAATTCAAAGGTTTCTTCAATTTTCCTTATTCAATGTCCAACTTTCACATGCATATGGGGCTAAGTGCAAATATCATGGCTTGGGGCAGGTAAACCTTAGTCCTCAAAGTAGCATCCTAGCTCTTCTATGCTTTAATGAAGTCTAAGGCAGCAGATTTGTCCTTTGCAATCTATCTTTTGATTTGGACAAATGTCTAGAAAACATCAAGATTAAGTTTACAAAAAATATGGACCTGTATAGATAATTAGCCCAACAATACTATGATGGGAAGAATTGTTGGTTTTTAACCTTTATTTCCAGGAAGGAACCCTGGAAGCGCAGCGGTTACATGCTGGGTTGGAACACACGGCTGCTCCACAGGAAAATGACGCCTCAGTCTGGAAATCCTACAGGGGCAGTTCTCCTCCGTCTACCGGGTCCCAAGGTGTCAGAGTGGATTAGACAGCAATGAATTTCAGACACCAAAAGCGAGCCCACAATGGTTCCCTGAGAAGGCACACTGCTTCTAAGTACATTCACTGTGAGCCACTCACACAAGCCGGGCAATGAAGCCCAGTTTGAGTCAGCTCTCTCTTTGGAGGAGGCCCCATTCACAAATATCTGGAATGAAATCTATGTTGAAGAAACAGTAAGATGTACAGTTAAAAAAAAAAAAGACTTCCTGACCAGAAGTCTCTCGTAAGATTCCTACTTCAGACCAGCAGCAGAAGACAGCGTCCGGTAGAAAGAGGAGTCAGATGTGCACCGGCGAGCAGATGTCACACTTTAAAAGCGTTAGGAACCCTTTTGAAATGCCATGGATTATACTCGCCTGGACCTCCCATGTTGACAGACAGACCACTATAGAGATAACATGAATTCTAAGATACAAAGGAATTAACCAGAAACTGTGGCCCATACATGGGGACCACTGGGTTAATATAATGAACAAATAACTGATAACCACAAAAGAGGGGCGGAAGTGCCAAGTACCACAATTTTTGGGCTCAGCAACCCGGAAAAAGTGTACATGAAATAGGCCTTGAAAGGGGAAATGTGGCTCAAGAGATACAGATGGGAATTTTAGCCATGCAAGGAAAAAATTATGAAAGCAGTTAATGAGAGAGACTTCAGAGTTGAAGTTTTTAAGGTTTCTCCCAAAGAAAAAAATTCATTGCCATGAGTTGATTCACAGTGACCTTACACGACAGAGTAGAAACTGCCTCTGTGAGTGTTTGAGACTGTAAATCTTTACAGAAGAAGACAGCCTCCTCTTTTTCTTGCACGGCAGCTGGTAGTTTTGAACTGCCAATGTCGTGGTTGGCAGCCCAACGTATAATCCACTATGCCACCAGGGCTCCTTCAGATCCTTTTAAAAAGCAAGTGCTCCTGACCACAAAAACATGCACATGTTACACCCATGAGCTCTTTCGTTATCTGATTTAGAGAAATGAGATGGCTTTGTACCCCCGGAAAGACCAACAGTGCCCAGAGGCATACACTGAGGAAAAAATCATCGTGGGCAACATGGTTCTAATGAGCCAGAGCTTTCGCCTCCATAAAGGGGAGAGCCCCATCACATAAACAAGGGCGTGAAAAAGTCAGTGTTATACAGGAAAATACTCAAGAAGTGTGCAGATTACACGAGGTGTGGGGAGGAAGGAAGCATAAGGCATTGGGGACACAAAGACCAGTTTGGTGGCACCTAAACTGGCCAAGTGCCCTGTGGCGTTCACAAGAAGGGCAGCGATCTAGGATGAAAGGAAGGCTTTTATTGGCTGGCTTCTTACAGAAAAGTTAACAGCACAAAAGTGAGTGTGCAGCAGTTAAGAGATAGGCAAGCGTGTTTAGAGAACAGAAGTCAGGCAGCCCACAGAGCCAGAGGCAGAGCTGGTAATCTAGGCCAGACGCTACCAATCATGGTCAATGCTATTAACCAGAGGACCAACTGCACATGCAATGAGTGTGGAAAGAATGTCACAGCATGCATCAGCACTTCCACCCACATCCTGTATACAGCGACAGTCACACCAACCCTGCCTATCATATTCATGGGTGAAGAATGTTGTGTAAGTTGGATTGCCAGGCACCCTCATTTCTTCTGTCCTACTTCAGATCACTGATGTAGTAGACGGGTTTGTCTTAGTCTCACACAACTAAGGCAATACTTTTTTAAGGCCACACCGTGTGGCTCCGTTGGAAAGATTTTCAGTGATTTCTACAGGACAGATGGCATGCCGTGCTCTGAGCACAGATGTGCTAACACATCTCGGATGTACACTGTAGGGAATCAGAAGTTCCCAGTTATTTGTGATGAGAAGAATGCTTCTCATGTTAAGAATTCTTTCCAAAAAGTGATTTCTGAGACAGGTTTTTACACGTTTCTTGTACTATCAACACTTCTTCAGCTCTGAAGCTAGGCTTGGCAAAGAACTCTGATTGCAAACATCATTAGGAGATGGAATAGGAAGAAACACT
Source organism: Tenrec ecaudatus (assembly GCF_050624435.1). Lineage (NCBI taxonomy): Eukaryota > Metazoa > Chordata > Mammalia > Afrosoricida > Tenrecidae > Tenrec > Tenrec ecaudatus. The sequence goes on from NC_134538.1 coordinate 6,043,732, forward strand.
ACTGCCGACCCTGCTGGTAATAGGAATTTTAAGAGAAAAATAAAGATGACTATAAGTCCTATTCAGATTTTTGCTCATATGGAGTCTCCAAGCTATTAGCAAAGTACTGGATTGGCAGCAGGCTGTAGGGTGTGAGTTCAAGATGATTCACGAGAGGAGGAAAACAATTTGCTACTAAGCATCTACCTATACCTTTATGGAGCCCTGGTGGTAGAGTGGTTGTCAGTTGGGCTGGTTCCAATTCATCAGCCACTTTGTGGGAGGAAGAAAGGGTGTTCTACTCTCATAAGAAATTAGTCTCAACCCCGCCCTACAGGGTTTCTGTGAGTTGGAATCGACACGATGGCTATGAGTCTGAATTGATTCACTGGCATTGGCTCTGGTTTGGGTAAGATCTACACCTTTTGTGAGGATAAGTTGTCAAATCACACTTTATGCCCAGTTGACATTCATGACCCCGTTATTTAGAAAACATAGTCACTGGGCTTTCTTTGGCCATGATGGCTCCCTGACATCTACATCATGGGTACCCCACAGATGCTCAATATTCAAAGCACTAGTGGTTATTGTGCATACAGAATACAGGATCCTGAAAATTACCTTAGAAGAAATGCCAGACTCATTCAGATCCCTTTAAATTCCTGTCAAGGAGGCCGAGGACTTTGTTATGATCTAAATCAACTTTTCCCATAATGTGATGTGTTCCTATCAGTCTCGAAACAAAGCTACACAATTTTTTCAGAAGAGTAAGAACTGCCTTTTGCTCCTGGCAATGTCTGCTCCTGTTTATATCCTAATAATACAGCTCATGGTTACACCCAGTCTTGCCAGTAATTGCTCATATTTACTTCCTCTGCAACTGTCTCGGGAGATCCAGCTAGTTACAAGGCTGAACAAAAGGAAGCAAAAGCCCACGATGTGGAGATGGAAGCCAGCACTTGAGTCAGAGTCTTTCCAGAGGCTCAGGCTGCAAGGGGAACAGTTTCTTTGTGGCAGCCTTCCATTCGCAGCCCCTTCTATCTTTCATGTGCTGCCACATGGATGTCTCCTGGAGCTAGCCCAGTTCTAAAGGGCAGGTACTCCTCTGGAAATTATCAACACATGTAGAGTCAAACGACCCCTTCTGCATTTCAGCTACTGGGGTAAATGAGGCCTGCTTGAACGCCAGGGGTCAGTGGGAAGTACACGTTGCTCTGTAAGCATCTTCATTCAATGTGCAAAAGAAACTGCTTCAAGTCATTTAATTATTCAGCTCATACCCTGAATAACTGCCTCCAAAATGCTTGAGAAACGTCACCATTGATATGAAGAGGTATGTTGCTATTAGCAAACAGCTCATCTTCCCTAAGTATCCAAAGTTATAAAATTATTAAAACACAAATGGTCCCTGAGCTAAATGAAATCAGCTTAAAACAGGAGTTAATTCAAGATTCCAACTACCTCCTTCCTTCTTTCGGGTGTGCTAGTTTTGCAGTTAGTTTCTGAAACGTGCGGTCATATGGTGCTATAGATGGTCTTGGGAAAGCACATCGTGAACCAAAGTTTGGTACCGGCAAGTTAGATGATCAGTCACCAGATTGTGAGGTCAATGCTAACTTTCAGAAGGATGCTGAGAAAAAGGGGTATATTGATACCAGTCTCTGCTAATAATTAAAATTTTCCCATGTTCCATTTTTACCCATATGGGTCATGGTTACCAAACTTTTTCTTTAACTTTTTTTTTAATTGGGGGCTTTTACAGCTCTTTTTTAAAAAATCTTTTTTTTTGGATGGATCATACAACTCTTTTTTTTTATTTTAACAATTTATTGGGGCTCATACAATTCTTTTCACAGTTCATACATATACATACATCAATTGTATAAAGCACGTCTGTACAGTCTTTGCCCTAATCATTTTTTTCTCTTTTCTTCTTTTACATTTTATTAGGGACTCAAACAACTCTTACCACAATCCATACATATACATACATCAATTGTATAAAGCACATCCATACATTCCCTGCCCCAATCATTCTCAAGGCATTTGCTCTCCACTTAAGCCCCTTGCATCAGGTCCTCTTTTTTTTTTCCCCTCCCTCCCCATTCCCCCCTCCCTCATAGACCCTTGGTAATTTATACATCGTTATTTTGTCATATCTTGCCCTATCCGGAGTCTCCCTTCCCCCCTTCTCTGCTGTCCCTCTCCCAGGGAAGAGGTCACATGTGGATCCTTGTAATCAGTTCCCCCTTTCCAACCCACTCACCCTCCACTCTCCCAGCATCGTCCCTCACACCCTTGGTCCTGAAGGTATCATCCACCCTGGATTCCCTGTACCTCCAACCCTCATATGCACCAGTGTACAGCCTCTGTCCTATCCAGCCCTGCAAGGTAGAATTCGGATCATGGTAGTTGGGGGGAGGAAGCATCCAGGATCTGGGGGAAAGCTGTGTTCTTCATCGATACTACCTCACACCCTAATTAACCCATCTCCTCTCCTAAACCCCTCTATGAGGGGATCTCCATTGGTCGACACTTGGGCCTTGGGTCTCCACTCTGCACTTCCCCTTCATTTAATATGATATATATATACATATATACACATACATATATACATATACACATACATACACACACTTATATCTTTTTTTTTTTTTTTGCATGATGCCTTATACCTGGTCCCTTGGGCACCTCGTGATCGCACTGGCCGGTGTGCTTCTTCCATGTGGGCTTATTTGCTTCTGAGCTAGATGGCCGCTTGTTCACCTTCAAGCCTTTAAGACCCCAGACACTATCTCTTTTAATAGCCGGGCACCATCAGCTTTCTTCACCACATTTGCTTATGCACCCACAGCGATCCTATCATGGAGGTTACCAAACTTTTATGAGAGCTAAAGGCCATGTACACAGCAGGAGAGAATAACCAAGGGAAGGTCATATCTAGAGGAAGAGTGGGGTGCACTTATGTCTAGTAATTGGAAAAGTCTCAGAAGGAGATGAGATTTGGGGATTACTGGTGTCAATGATGGGCAGCAAAGAGCTGAGCCAAGAGGAAGGCAGGCGCTTGCAGCCTTAAATGAATCTATTAAAAAAATAATTGTATTGGGGGGCTCTTGCAAATCTTGTAACAATCTACCATTAAGTTGTATCAAGCACATTTGTACATATGTTGTCATCAACATTTCCAAAACGTTTTCTTTCTACTTGAGCCCTTTGTATCAGCTCTTCTCCAGCGCCCCCTCCCCATCCTCTCACCCTTGTGAATCTTAATCAATTAGATATTATTGTTCTTTTTGTGTCTTCCACTGTCTGTTGCCTCCCTTCACCCACATTTCTGTTATCCGACCCCGTGATGGGGTGGGGGCTTAGGTGAGTCTTAAATGGCCCGATGCAGAAGAGAAACCATGACTGACTATGCAGAACTAACAAAGGGAGCAAGGGAGCAGGTTAGAATGCAGAATTAGGCCAAAGAAAGGATGGATCCCTAACACAGGATGGCAATTCTAAAGGTACTGAGCAGTGAGTTATATTAGGATGCCAACATGTGGGGTTAGCGTTATAAATAAAGAATATGAAAATATTGTAATTATTGCCATTTCAATTCTTATTCCAAACGTATCAGTACATTAAATGCAGTTTAAATAACAAGATACTTATAAATCCATACTGACAAATCTTAACACATGCATTCACTCAATTCACAAACACTTAATGAGCACTTGCCAGGAATCACACTATTCGGAGGGCTTAGGTATATTTGTAAATGGAGGAAAATTACAAGCTCCTCAGTATAAAAAAGCCAGTTTCCACAAGTGAAAAAGGAACACAGAGCATGCACATAATTAATTGAGAGTTTATATGGCAATCACACACCTGATACAACCAATTGCTTGTTTGTTTTTAAAATACGGGTAAAGGGGTGCTGCAAAATAGAAGATGGTTTTGTGACGATTACTGGAGACAACTACCGAATGATGGCAAAAGCCTTATGAGATAAAGCCCCTGTCCAAAGTGCTATCAACAGAATTACTGCAAAGCAGAAAGAACTGTTGAAGACAACTCCAAACACGTGTCAGCCTAAGTTTGTTGCAGCACTATTTACAATAGCGAAAAATGAACCCAAGAGCTCCTAAAGGGAAGGCGGGTAAACACAGTGTGATGCACACATACAACGAACAGGGCTGGCAGTGCGGGTGCAGAGTGGCTATACACACACAGGGCTGCAGTGGGAGAAAAGTGGGGCCTTCTACTGCAGAGAGAGTTGGTCTCCTCCCAGGGGGCGGACAACAGAGAAGTGGGTGAAGGGGAGACGTTGGTCAGGACAAAATAATAATTTATAAATTATCAAGGATTCATGAGGGAGGGAAAAAATGAGGCGCCCTTACAACGGACTCAGGTAGAAAGAAAATGTTTTGAAAATGATGATGGCAACAAATGTAAAAATGTGATTGACACAATGTATGTATGGATTGTGGTAAGAACTGTAGGAGCCCCCAATAAAATGATTTTTTTTAAAAACAACAACAACAACAACAAAAAAGAGTAACCGTCTCAGAATGTGACGTGGGCAATTCTACCCTGCCTGTAGGTTAGCTATGGGTCAGAATGGACTCAATGATAGAGAGATTGAATTTTTAACTAAAAATGGGATACCAGATAAAGAATAATAAGAGTTCTCAAAATATAGTGCGGAAAAATCTATAGGGCATTATGCTGGGTGAAATCAAGCAAGCACAAAAGAACAAAACACTGCAATGACCTCACTATTACAAAAAGACAAGAATAGGTTTACATATTGAAACTAATGGTCACTGGTGGTCACTAGGGATAGGGATTTGGGGTGGACCATTTACTATTTCTAGTGATGGGATACATAATAACAAATGTGTCTGAAATGCACAGCTGGACCAAGGTAAACAATGTCACTAATCAGCACCCAAGAACAAAGAACAAAGAACAATTTTGGTAACTGCTATGCACATAAGACTGGGCAACAACTAAAGAAATAGGCGTGTGGATACATGGGTCTATGTATATGCATGCATAAAAGTGTCTATGTACACATGAGGGCATATCATACACATGTATCTATATGCAGCTATGCATATAATATATAGGCATCCATGTATTTGTATACAGGCTTTTTTTAATTCATGGAAAAATTCTGTTATCTTTTTATCCCAGTTTTTCACGAATTTTTAAAAGCTCCCTAGTATACAATAAGGCACACAGGGGTACACATACATGGATACTTCTTAGACTTAGGTTTCAAGCACCTCATGTGATTGGTTTATGGGGGTCTGAAGGCTGCAGACTAAAGTCTTGGGGGATAATGCAGGCAACTGACAGACTGACAGAACACAGTATGAAAAGTTGACGTTCTACATTCTACCTTAGTGAGTGGTGCTGGAGTCTTAAAATGCTTTCGCGTAGTCAACTAAGGCATAGCAACTGGTGTCTACAGATTCAGAACGAAAGATAAAGACAGACCAGTGAGTCAGAGAAGAAACTCGTCCACAGGATGATTAGTCTCCAAGAACCACAAACTCATCTACAGTAAGATTGAAGGGCCCGGCTACCACCTCCAAACCTTGACAGAAGGGAAGCAAAATGTGGAGTGCAAGTCAAACTCCCCCAAAGCCAAGACTTAATGAACCAGTTGAATCTGGAGGATTCCCTGATATGATCACCCTCTCTTTTAATTCCGAGACAAAATAATGTCACGAGGTCATCTTTCAGCTAAGTAACAGACTGTCACATAAGAGAAGGGATACAGTCTGTGAATATTACGCTTCTTTCCAAAGCCATATTCCATACGAGACACCAAGATGAACATCAAAAGCAAAGAGAGGAGGGCACGGTGGTAAGGAAAGCAGAGTGCGGAATCAAGACAGCGAGACTGAACCTTGCCAGAAAGCTGACAGACCGTGAAAAATGTAACCAGGACAGGCTACGTATACAAGACACGGCTAAACGGAAACCTAGTTTGCGGTGTCAACTTTCACTGAAAACACACCGAGACACTGTAAGTAAAATCAAACAAACAAAATTAACAAAAACCTCCCAACACGTTACCTTATCGCCACTCCTGAAACAACAAAAACAGTGAATTAGTTTTATTCATTTCCACTGTTCTAGGAAGAATGAAATATACATAGGTGAGCAAAAAATCCCAAACAAAAACTTCCGATTTCCTCAAATGGGAAGTCTGTGATGGAAAATGTATATACATATATAAATAAAAGCAGACATACATATTCCGTAATAAAAGGAATTGTTGAACTCAAAGAAAAGGCCTAAGAGAGAAAGAACATAGATTTGGGGAACATGAGACTTTACTGAATATCTGAGTCTGTTTTTCCATTTGTGAAATGGGGTAATACTAGGAATGTAAAAACTAAATGTACAAACAGTATCTCATATCCTTCCACTTTTTCTGACTTCAGACCACAAAACCATCTGGCAAGCTTGGGCCACAGTATTGGCAACTGAGCGGTAAGCATTTTTGTCATATAGTAATAATTAGTGCTTAAAATATACATTGAAAAGTGACACATCCCGAGACACTAATACCAAAGACAGAAAAAAAAATTCTAAAATTGACTGTGGTAATGCCTGTACCACTCTTCTTGATATGACTGAACTATTGAATTGTATGACATGTGGATTAGGTCCCAATAAAACATTACGTTACACACCAACAGCTGTGAGGGCTTGCTTGCGCTGTGCCTCACCCCTTTGATGAGACCTTGCGAAGAGTTTTTAAATCTCAGCACCACACAAAGATCTCCCCCAACCACACACTCTAAAATGAGTCCCCCCATTCTTCCCTTACAGAACCCTGTATGTTTAGACAAACCTCTTGTGACAGTTTGTACCTGCTTATTACTCGTTACCCGGTCTCTGAGCAACAAGAAGACACTGGCTGGACTTATCTACCAGCCATGCACTGAATAGGTTCTTGTTTGAAATCTTTAACCCTCAATATGCCGTCTCACTCTTCTCCAAAATAAAGAAATTTCAATGCCAAGCATCCCATCATCTTCCAACCTAGATATAAACCTACTTTGCAGACTCCTAGTCCCTACAGTTTGCTTATTTGTCTAAAATGATTACTTACATTCTGAGAAGTGAAGTTTTAGTTCTCAAAAAATCTTTTATTATATGTGGACAATCTAGTACAAACACAAGTTCGTCTCAAAGCAAAACATGTTCTTTATGAGCTATGGTTGTGAGCACAATCACTGCTTTGTCTCTCAGGTTCCTCACAGTCCTCACCGTGGGTTGAACCCTCAAAGCTTCAATATGAACATAAAGTCAACATCAGACAAGGTAAGTCTTACCAAATAACGTAAATGAACGTGCTTTTGTTAAAACTATACAATAGCATCTAGAAGGCCAGTAGGCCTGTGCTAACTTTGTCTCACTCTTCAACAAAGATTTTCATGGGAAATTAAGCTATACAATACTATACATCTCTGCATTAATTTCACTGCACAAAAATTCACAGGTACTCAGTGATACCCAGTCTGAGGTTTTTTTCCTATTTCCAATTTTTCCTTTCTTTCCCCTACAAATGCTGTTAAGCTGATTTTGACTCAGAGAGGGGCACAAAAGAACAACACGGAACTAACCCATAGGGTTTCCAGGCTGCAAATCTTTGAGCAGGCTGCCACATCTTTCTTCCTTACAGTAGTTGGTGGGTTCGAAACACTGACCTTTCAGTTACCAGCCAAGTATTTAATTCATGGCACCACTAAAACCCAAACCCAACCTAGGGCCATGGAGTTGATTATGACACACAGGGACCCTATATAAGGTTTCCATGTCTGTCAATCTTTATGGAACTAGGAAGTCTCATCTTTCTCCCAGAAACAGACTGGTAGGTTTGAACCACAGACCAAGGTTACAAGCTAGCAAACACTTACCCCACAACCACCAGGGCTCTTAACTAATATGGAAGGCCTCATGATTTTGCATGTCATCCCTGTGCAGCAAATAAGGGTCCTGAAAACTAGGCCCTCTTTCTTATATTAAATATGGACAACAGTTTTGAAAAACATCAGTTTTGGGAAAATCACATTGCAGAGAAAGTTAGTTTGTAATATCTCGGAATAAGTTCAGAAAGCCAAGTTTTCTGCTACTGTCAGTCTGGACTTGATAAATCAAACCACTACCTGGCAGAAAGTTTACACAGAGAGACATCACTCAACCACAACTCCTAACTCTCTGAGTCCTTCATCTAACATGGTATTTCACTGGTTTCTATGTCTAGCATGCCTTAGCTTCATTCTACCAATGGGCGGCGGTGGGGTGTGTGTGTATTAAGTTAATCAGTGGAATATAAATTAATAAAACAGTTTCAAAATCACCTGGGCCAGAGCAACACATTGCCATTTGTTTAGACACCCCTCACCCCACTGCCCGCCCATCCCCTAGCTCCATAACCCTTGCACAAGTTAAGGTTCCGATGTTCTTTTTGGCATCTGGGAAACACTTAGTTGGCTTCCAATTTCCTCTGTATTTGCCAGAAAATTGTTATACTTCCAAAAAGTGTTCCCTGAGTTGTCCAACATTCCCAGACTCTCATTTACCGCCTGGAGGCGTCCTTACTAATTTTAGATTCACGGATCCCTTCCGTGAACAATTAGCCACCCAGAGTCCCCGCCCCCATCCTGCTTGGACACCCAGCCACACAAACACTGAGTAAACAAAGGCAGCCAGCAACAGAGTCAGAATCTCTGTCACGCCTACAGGGCAGTTTTGACACTTTAATAAACAGGCCATTGGAGACCCTTCCAAAAAAAAGAAATGTTGTTTGCCTTTCTCCAGAAGAAATGAGTCCGAGAAACAGCAGGAGAACAACCGATAGAAAAGACTCAGACAAAAGGCAGACTCAGAGCTGGGACAGAAAGGGAGACACAGTGGAGACAGAGACTGAGCCAGAGAGAGGCTGGGGACAGGGAGCTGACAGGGACAGAGGGGCAGGCAGACACTGCAGTAAAGATTAACTATGAAGGTGGGTTTCTCCCTCTGTGATTTCAGCAGCCTGAGATGTCTGATCATAAGAATCCACATTACAGAAAAGAAGTCATATGAAAGCCGTTTGAGCGGTTCACTGCCGATTCCCAAACGCCAATTGTTCCTGCCCCTCCTTTAAAATCTCCCCCATCATATGCACCTTTTAGACATACTCCTCAGCTTTTCTCCCAACATGGGGTAGGTACCCAGGGACCCAGCAACTGGACCCAAGGAGCTGAAACCCTCAGCGTGCTCTCAAATGTTGATGAGGTATGGCCCCTTACCTTCAGCAGCACCACGTCCACAGTCCTGTCCACCTTCGAGATGTCACACAGGCTGTAGCGCCTCTTGTGCCGTTCATACATTTTGTCCAAATGCAGAAGGGGGGGGGGAGAAACAAAATGCAGACGGTGTGCCCACTGTTAATGTGAGGGGACAAGGATGCTCCACGCAAGGCCAGAGTCCCAAATTCCCAACCAAGGCTGAGATCTGTCTTCTAGGCTCCTCTCTATGTAGTGTCCTCCACGGGTCAAATAACAAAAAGGAAATCCAGCAGAATCCAATTCCTGGAACTGAGAACTTTCTGGCAACTCCGGAGCTCTGTGACGATGAACTTACAATTCATAATATAAACAATAAATGGCCTGCGATGCTCTACTCTGTGCAAATCTTGACTGGAAGAGAAGCACACCGTTTCCATCACTGGCAATAACTCCAGCAGAAAAATTAAAAATTAACTGGCAAAGCATGATGGCCGACGCAGGTGGGGGGAACCCAAAGGAGGCGATAGAAATCCAGTATGCACGATGCCAGAGAAAGACAAGCGGGGAAATGAGGAGGCACGCCTATGGCTAAAGCGCTGGTATGAAATAATTCTCTCAAAATCCTGGCCTGCTTTAAAAAAATGAGTGAGAGAAAGAACTGAACATAAGAAAAAGCAAACTGTCCTTTAAAAGGGTTTTAAAAAGGGCAAGAAAAGATTAAAAAAAAAAAGCCGGCAGTTTCTTTACAAAGTAACTCGTTTTTGCTCACCAGGCAGTAGAGCGTGGTTTTGATTTAAGTTGAAGATATCTACTGGGAGCAGAGTAGAAGGGAAATTTACCCCTCCTTCTGACCTATCCCCTCCCTTCCCTTCTTCCTGCCCCTGTGAGCCCTTCCCCACCCCATCCTTCTTCCCTCTCCTCTTCAGGACGTCACTACTTGTCCTTTCAGCTCTGTACCAGCAGCTTTGGAGATCTGAAAACCTAATTGCGGTGGTGGGAACATGATTCATCCACAGGCGAAGAGGAGAAAAACAAGGCTTCCTTTTCCAAGCCGCTTCCTCCTCCTCCTCCTCCCGCCGGCCCCTGTGAAAAAGGCTCTGTCAGGCAGTGCAAGATGCAACTTGAGTGCTTTGATGTCAGGGTAGCAGTGGTAATAAAGCAAGGGGGATGTCATCCTGAACACGGCAAACAAGTACCATACGCTTCTCTCTCTCCACGAACACAGAAAATCGAAACTACCAATGCAATGCGTACACAGTCCTGCTCAGCCAAATGCAAGCCGATGATTTAATGTGAGAAAAATGTTAGCCAAATAGTCCAGGACTGTGGCTCAAGGATCCCAGTGGCTTTAATAGCCTGACTAGGTGGAAAAATTGAGGGGTTTTTTGTTTGTTTTTGAGGAGGGGGGGAATGGTCTTTTAAGAAAGCCACAGAGAAAAGGGGAGTGGGGGTTGGTGTGTGTGTGTGTGTGTGTGTGTGTGTGTGTGTGTGTGTGTGTCCAAGATCACTTGGCTGGACCTTGTAGCTCAGTCCCCAAGTTCATTCTCATTGGTTCTCGGTTCCCTCATTTGCCTGCTTTCTTAAGATCCCAGTCCCCCGAGACCCGCCCTCTGACCTGCGCAGGGGCAGGCAGGCCTATTCCAGAATTCAGGCTTTCGTTTCAGACAGTCTCTCATTTGGATCATAAATGATTTGGGTGGGAGAAGGAACTCGGGGATCTAAAACAAGGTTTCTTCTCTCTCAAGGCTCCTTCCTCAAGTGGCCTGACCCGGTGAGTGTAAACGAGGGGTGCATAGCACAACAAAAAAGAGATCTCATACCCGATTTGCTGTTATTATTACTAACAAGGTTGGTGGAAAAAACGTTTTTGTTTTTTTTTCGGGAGTTATAATAAGTTACAGAAGGCCTGATGAATCACCGTTTCCGCAGAGAGTCATTCTGGATGCTGAATAGCTCAACTGAGGAAAACGCCAAACTTGCCTAAAAGTCGAGCGTTTCCCCTCTAACTGTAACCATCTACATCTATGACTGTAACCCACCCAGTCTTTCCTCACCCCTCACTGTTTTCCTTCCAGGAAATAAGGTGGACCCCTGCTTCCGTCCCCCACATGCCCCGGAGTGAACCCCGTAATGTTAGCAACACGTTCACTTAAACAGATGTGGCCTTTCAATAGCAATGACGATAGAGAACCGTAGAAACTACATGACTAGAGAGAAATAAAAAATTTGTAAAGACAGTTTTTGCCCAGCCCTATCAAAAGCGTGGGAACTTCTCCCGGGACATAGACATGTGGAACTCTAGGGTCCAGGGCTCAAACTGAAGGGGTCCATAGGTGGCAGAGAGAGAGCATGATGGTGGATGACCTTGTCATAATCCACTTTCCCAGCTACAGTTTAAACTCCTTCCCCTCTGAACAACAAGCTGCCTCCTCTCATTCTGCAGCATGGCTTATCCCTCACTGCCTCTCCCTTCTGTTTTAATTGGAATCAAATGCTTCCTGCTTCCCGAGGTTCCCAGGCGTCTCTCTGGGGACTAGAGATGCTTTAATCACCATAGGGCCAACTCTATGGAACCATCAGCTTAAACATCTCTGTAACAGACATGTTGCTGCACTGTGCATGGCAGCAGAGGCAAGTAAAATAAGAAACAACAAGGTCTGGGTCCTCAAAATTAAGAGAGAAATCTGTTTCAAAACCATACAATTTCTGAAGCCTCCCAGATGACTTTTTGGGATATTCAGGCTCAGCTTTTTATTGTGCACTCCAGGCTGGAACCCCAGATTTCCAATCCCGTCTGCATACAAAAACATAGGAAAAGAAGGACTCACCCTCTTCCTAACATCCTCCTCTCCTTTTTAAGAACAAGTGTTCTGGGTGGGAGGGAAAGAGTGTTTTTGCTTTCTCCTCAGGATCTGTTCAGTTCTACTCCCTACCAGCAGACAGAGTTTGTAACTCTGTGTTGTCGCTGATGTTACAACTCCAAGTTTTTATCTGAAACATCTGGAACCACTGTTACTCTGCTAGGATTCTGAAACACAGCAACCAATCATTTCACATGCAAACTAGATCTGTGAGCTGCGGGTATAAAGGAGGTTTGGCATATAATATTCCTTTCGTTTAACTCTGGGAACTTGTAGTACAATCTTGACAACTTACAACCATTACAACAGTCGTTGCTTACAGTATCAGCTGTATCCCCCTCCCTCTCCTGTGGCCCCCATCCCACTCTTTATCCACAACAAGGAGTCCCAAACTCCCGACAGAGAAGCAGCTAGTGTTTTTTGTGCATCTCACACGAGAAGTCCAACATACATTCTTCAAGATGCCAGAAAATACAGTATATACACATTTTGCAAGTTTCCACTTAACCACAGCACTCTGATCACGGACTAAATTATCTCTTGATATGCTCAATTGCAAGATCTAACACCTCATACCAACTGTTTGAGCACGCTTCTGGGCTGGCTCTCTTGGGCCCAACTCGCTTCTGTTCCAGATGGGACAGCATGCCTTCTATCCTTAGGACTCCACCTAGTGGGTATGGGGGTGTGGTTCCACGCTCAGAATTTCAATGGTCTGTAAGTAGGTGGTTCAATAAAGAAGTATTGCTTCAGAACCACAGAAATTTTCATTTAACAAAAATATCAAAATGTGCAGCTCTTGTTTCTTGACATATTCTACTTCTAGGTCTACATGCTTTTGAAGGGAGTGTTTGTTTCTCTAGCCCTTCCCTGAAGAATGCTGTGGTCTTCCTTTTATGCACACCAAAAAGGCAGTTTTGCATCCTGGAGGGATTCCAACTGTTTTCCTTTCAAATGCCTATCGATTATGAGGAACAAAAAGATGAAAGAAGGGACAAGATTCCCATGGAAAATGTCATGGTTAGCCTTTGCCACTCTGTAAGAACAGGAATACTCCTGTGAAAGGGAAAAAAGAAATCCTGCTGTAACTTTTCTGACTTTGTCCTTATCAATGTCATTTTTCATTTTCTCCAAAACTTCTTTCTAATAAGCTTCCATGACTGCCCAGTGTTCCCTGAGAAAAATCTATCAAGACTACCTTGTTGGCAATCTTTAAAGAAATTGGCGTAACTTTCTGAGGTGATCCCTCAGAATTGAATTCTTCTTCTAATTATTATTATTATTGAATCATCATTGTTAGTTACATGTCTTACTCTGACCACTGTCTCCCTTCACCCACTTTTCTGTTGTCTGTCCCCCTGGGAGGGGGAGTTATATGTTGATCATTGTGATTGGATCCCCCTTTCTTTTTGCACCTTCCCCTTCCCCTCCTGGTATCGCTACTCTCATGATTGGTACCGAGAATTTAAAAGGCCAAGCATATCCTCTCTGAATCCTTTCTTTTCCCATATATGAGAGGGCTTATCATTAAATAATTTAAAACAGCTTTTTAAAGTATTACTGACATACAGTAAATTATTTAAATTGTACCACGAATGAGTCTTAAAAATACAGCAGTCTTTTTAAACCCAAGAATACTCCCAGCAAAAATGGCAGTTAACAGGCACAAAAACAATTTTAAAAAATCCAAGCTATCTCACAAGAAAAAAATTGTAATATACTGTTATGATTTCAACCTATAACTTATTATAATGACACTATCCTGTTTAATTAAATTATGAGAAAAACCTTTACTGAACGCCTATGCTTGTCACTGGTGAGATAGCAGTAATCGAGATAGACATTAATAATGTGTAAGGATTGTTGGAATGGAGGAATTACAAGCTACTATGGGAATTCTGTGCATAATTTTTAATAGACTCTGAGTGGTAATAAAGGCTTTGTGGGGAAATGCTGACTAATCAGAGACCTGATGCATGAGCAGTAATTAACAGGGTAAAAAGTGTATGTGTGTGGATGGTGGTGTAAGGAAATGGGTGGGGTGGGAGAGGGGGTTAGGTAGACACTAATTTTGTGGACAGGTTCTGGCAGAAGACTGCATTCAAAACACAGAGGCATGAAGCATCGCAGGGTCAAGGCCTGAGGAAGAGAGAGGAGGCCAGATGCGGATGGGCGTGTTGGTTAGATTCAGTCTCTAGTACTCACTGCAATAGGGAAAGGCTACCAGCAAGGCAAAGGCATGATCAGATCTCGATTTCAAAAATAATCACTTTTTTCCTGGTATATATCTTTAAGAGACCAAAGGTAGCAAGACTAGAGGTAGAGAGATTAGCCAGAAAGCTAATCCTAAGAGATGAAAGTAGAGATCTTAAAAGGAAATTTGGGATCCACTATGGAATATTATTTAGCCATAAAAGAAATAAAATTCTGATACATGCTACAGCATGAAAGATTATCGAAAACATTATTTTGAGTGAAATAAATCTACCTTAAAGGGAAAATAGGGGACATCTCACTTTTATAAAGGATCTAGATAAAGCAAAGGCACGGAGACAACAGTTTCTTAGTGGCAATCAGGGAATGAGGAAGGGGCAGTTACCAGTTACCGAGTACTTACTGAATGGACAGAGGTTCTGGTTTTAAAACAAACAAACAAACAAACTCGCTGCCATCAAGTCAATTCTGACCCCAGCGACTCTAGAGCAACATTGCCCTGGTGGGTTCTGAGGTCATCGTACATCTGCACAGGGATAGAGCCCAGGCTTCGAGTGTTTGTTGAGACTGATGTAAAGGTTTGGGGAAAGGGACAGTGGCGATGGCTGCATACCATAGCAAACATGATTAATCGTGGATTTTGTACACACTTAAAACTGCTAAAATTGCTTCTTTTTTTCCCCCGCCACAATCAAGTTTTCTAACATGTCAAGAAATGAAAAAGTCCAAAGCTATTTTAACATTAACGGAACTACTGAGCATCGGTGATGGGAGAATGAGGAAAGGGTGTCAGGCTAAACTGCTGGGTTTTCGCCCCGGCAGCAGGCAGACCCGTGGGGTGCAATGGAAGTAGGTGGTGAGGACAGACGAGATGATGAGCTCCGCGTCAGAGTTGGCGGTATCTGAGAGTCAAGAGGAGCGGTGGGAAGCTGCTGAGTGCATGTGTTTGGAGTGGAGGAGAGTGAGTGGAACTGAGCTGACAGGGTGGGGACCAACACTGGGGTGGCATGAAGCAAACACCACAGAACTAAACAGAAAGCATTCAAAGAAAGTAGGACAAACAGCGTCAAATGCTGCTACTAAAAGAGTCACACACGTAAAGCAGACGGGAAGAATGAAAACCACTCTCACGAAATAAGCGCTATATAATTTGGATACTTTCCATTAGATCCAAGAGATCCTGTCACAGAAGTACACACACCGTTTGCTGGGAATAACCACAACGGTTTCATACTCGAGGGGGGAAGCAGGAGGGACAAAGTAGTTTGATAAGGAAATGGAAAAAGGGGCAGAGCCAACCAGTAAGGAACTCCCTTTCCATACGCTCAGCTATGGAAATAAGAACGAACCTGCATTTTTAAAACGGAGGCAAGGAGGTCAGGGGACACACTGCTGACATTTACTGCACAAGCAAGCCTCCCAGTGGGATGCTGTCATCTCTCGCCTGTCATGGTCAGTGAGTAGCAAATAGGTCAGTATTAGCTACATTTACTTATCCATTTAATAATTATTTAAGTGTCTGCTGTAGACATGTTGCTCTTGAAGGTGTCCAAAGAGGCAGTGCGTAGGAGTTTAACACAGGAGAGAGAAAAAATATGGGACAGTTGAGGCAGGCACTGACTATGACCAATATGAATCAAGGTTCAGCTGTTGAGTGTCAGGTGTTACCGAGGAAGAGCAAGCTGCCCAATGAATGACTAAGAGTAACAGCCAAGACCAGAAAAGACCACGATAGAGTTAGGTGAAAATTCAACACCTTATCCTTTGATCTCCCTTTTGGCCCATTTGAAATTTATTCTAGTTTTCTAATATTTTCTGTTTTCTCTTTGACTGAGGGTTTTTGTTTTTTGGTAATGAAATCCAGGATAGGTAAATCTTTAGAGACAGTAGCAAGATTAATGATTTCTTAGTGTATGACAGGGGACGTTGGGGGGAATGGGGAGCTAATAGCAATGAATGTAACAAAGAAGAAAATGTGCTAAAATTGATTGTGGTGATGCCTGTACAAGTCTTAATATGACTGAACTATTGAATTGCATGATATGTGAATTATATGCCAATGAAATGGTTAAGTGGGGGGGGGGGACCCCAAACCATGAGATCATGCTCAAAAGTTTAGACTCTATCCAAAGACAAGTGGAGCCAATGAAAAAGTGTGAGTGAAACAGTGCTATGATTTGGGATGCAATCCAGGAAGACTACAAATGCTCGGAGCCCTAGTGGCAGAGTTGGCTGGACTGCACAGTTAGCATTTCAAACCAATCAGCTACTCTGAGGGAGACAGATAAGGCTCTCTGCTCCCGTGAAGAGTGACCGCCTTGGAAACCCACAGGGACACTGCTGCTCGGTCTCACGGGGTCACTCTAAGTCAGAACCCGCCAACTGGATAGCAGTGGGGCTGGTTTAGTCACATCCAGTCTAATGCTCCTCACTCCCTTAGAGGAACTTCATACTGCCCTTTCATTTCTATCCACCTTCGTTTTCTAACCTTCTTCAAAAAAGGATATGGTTGGTATCCTACAGTCGCACAATTAGAACACGTTTCTTCCTACCTCACTGACCCACCCTTGAAAGAATCAAAGTTTGTGCGATTTCCTACTTAGTCTCTACCGAGTCAAAGCCTGCCCTTGAGTCTCACTCCACCAAGTTGTCACTGCCTTCTCTAACCCTCCTTAGAACATCCTTTGAACTACAATGGCAGCAGACTCTGATGTTCTGTCCTGTACTGTTTGTTGCTACTGCACGTTGGTCTGTCTCCAAATAAATGGTGAACTCCTTAAAGGCAACAGTCAATTCTTAAAATTTTATGAGAGTACCAAACATGGTACTAGACACTCAAAAGCCAGAGGACTGATTATGTCCTAGTTCACCACCAGTCACACGCCTACAGCCCTGCCATCAATGGCTGATCAATTTTAGTTATTATGAAATAAGGAGAAATTTTCTGTCGGTGGTAAACACACAAAAGGTGAGTAATTTGAAAGAGCTTCTGAGTTAAAAGGATAAAGGTCCTGGTCATACTTGAAACTTTGTTAAAAATAGCCATGACCTTAAGAAAATTTTGAATCCCATAAGAAATCAATGCATTTACACTTTAGGAAATTGCTAGACTTATTCTTCTTATTTTTACTTCACAGCAAAGAAAACAGTGCTAGCACAGTCACTCAGTCAGAGAAGCCAAAAAAGTGACTCAGCTTCCCATGGAAGCCTTCCCTCATCCCTCCAGGCAAAGACACATCACTGTACAGTCATTTCAAAAACTGTCCAAGTACAACTAGCTTTTTTTTTTTTTTTAATCAACGGTCCAAAGGACAAAGCAGTGGAAAAAGAGAAAACTTTTCCATGAAACTTAACTTTCAACACTCCTGCTAGGTCAACTTTGGCATTCCCTCAGCCCAAAAGAAATTAACCTGGTTCTACTCTCTTAGTGAATAGTACTTGAAGCTCTTTAGGATGATAATTCTATTTAATTGTGACAGATCCCAAAGGGCTTCAAAAATTTGTGGAAAAAAATGGAATGAAAAGGAATGATTACAAAGGGCACAAGAGGGAGGGGGGAGCGGGGAGGGAGGGGAAAAAAAAGAGGACCTGATGCAAAGTGGAGAGCAAATGCTTTGAGAATGATTGGGGCGGGGAATGTATGGATGAGCTTTATACAATTGATGTATGTATATGTATGGATTGTGATAAGAGTTGTATGAGCCCCTAATAAAATGTAAAAAAAGAAAAAGGAAGGAAAAAAAAGAAAGAAAGAAAAGAAAATGATTGGGGCAAAGAATGTACAGATGTGCTTTATACAATTGATGTATGTATATGTATGGACTGTGATAAGAGTTGTATGAGCCCCTAATAAAACGTTTAAAAAAAAAAAGAAAAAAGAGAAGAAAGAGAAGGAATGAAAAAATTCCATGAACTTTTTGAAGCCCCTGGGTATTTGTTTATGCAGCTAAACACAAGGTCAGCAGTTTAAAACCACTAGCTGTTCCCTGAGGCTTTCGACTCCAGTAAAGATTTACAGGCTTGGATATGCACAGAGGCAATTCTACTGTCCCATAGGGTCACTGTGAGTCGGATCCTCTCACTGGCCATGAATTTGGTTTTTGGAGTTTGGTATTTTATTTATTTTTAAAATCAATCATTTTATTGGGGGAGGGCGGCTCTTACAAGTCTTATAGCAATCCATTCAATAGTATTAAGCACACTTGTACATAGGTTGCCATCAACATTTCCATAACAATTTCTTTCCACTTGGGCTCTTTTTTCCCCTCCCACCTGGAGTTTGGTATTTTAATGTCCTGGTACAGATAAGCCTATCTGAGCTGAAAATGTTAAGAATGTGTTTAGAAGGTTCGTTAGCGCAAGTATGGATTTAAGATGGAAAGATGACAACTGAAATAATGCAAAAAGAGATGCCCCATAAAGAGCGTCTCCAAGGCACCTGGGTGACTGGCTGGCCGCATGCTCCCAGAGTTAGTGCTGTGGCTGGGAGGGTGAACTGTGGAGCCAGACTGCCCTGGGGTAGTTACTTAACCTTTAAGTGCCCCCTGCCTCACCTGTAAAGAACGGCGAAAAATAATAAAGGCAAATAGTAAAAGAAAAGCTTCATGAGAGAGAAATGAATTAATGTGTGTATTTTGTACAGTGACGGGGCCCAAGTATGAGTTGCTATTATATTTATTTGTATCATCATGTTTTTGCTGCACGTAAAGAAAGGCGAAGGGAGAGTAGCCGTGTCAGCCTGGAAAGGGTGTCTATGTGGCAAAACCAACTAGGCTAATATCTCACACACACTTTAACTCCGTTCAGAACTGGAGAAAAAACAACAACAAAAAAACCCAGAAAGCCTTTTGTGCCCTTCAGGCAACCATGTTGTCCTCTGAAAATATTTTGCATTATGGGACAAGAACGCAAAGTTCAATGTTCTGGGTCTCCTTGGATAAGGCGGAGAGGGTACCTAGCTATCCCAGAAGCCAGACTTAAAGGTGTTACTAAAGAACCCATTATCCAGCTGTTCCCTGGGGGAAGTCCTGGCAATCTGCTTCTGAAGAATCAGCTAAGGAAAATCCAACGGAGCACTTGCCATCGTCATGATGGCACACAGGACTGGGCAGCACGTGGAGCCTTTGTACTGGGGGGTCCCTGGGCGATGGGGCCCATTCAGGGGCAGCTGACAACAAAGTTCACTGAAAAGGCCAACGCTGGAGACTGAGCACATAGATGGGAAAAATAGCTTGGAAGGGGTAAAAAAAAGTTTCATCGGAGGAATAAAAAGACAAGTATAAATAGATTTTTCCTGGCTGATGCCCAAGTGCCTAATATGGCTTGTTCCTGAACAATCCCGATCCAGAAGCCTGGTTGAAATACTGGTAGAAATTGGGGTAACAGGCATCTGGCATTGGGCGGGCACTGCAGAGAAGCCTCTAGAGTTACTGCCTCCCTGACCTTTTCGCACACCTCTGCTCTAAAGACTCTTCTATTACAGTCTCATGAGTCACATGATTGTGCTCAGGTGAGAGTTTGCACCTGGCTCCTCCATGACCTTGTTTTTGCCTTGCTGTTCCACCTTCTCCATTTATGTACAGTGTGTCAAGCTTTTAAAAACCAAACTCACTGCCATCAAGTCAATGCCAACTCACAGTGACCCTATAGGACAGGGTAGAACTGCCCCTGGGTTTTCCGGGACTCTTTATAGAAGTAGAATCCACATCTTTGACCCGCAGAGCCACTGGTAGATTCAGACTACCCTGTTTCCCCAAAAGTAAGACATCCCCCCCAAAATAAGACACACTTACAGTTTTGCCTCTTGCATGAAATATAAGGCATCCCTGAAAATAAGACCTCCCTGAAAATAAGCCCCCCCGAAGCTACCATAACTCTGGACCGTAGCGGCGGGTGTCACGGCCGCAGCGCAGCTGGAGCAGACAGGAAGTGCGAGGTCTCTTTTAATAGAACAATAAACGTGTACTGTATTCTTCACGGAAAAATAAGATGTCCCCTGAAAATAAGACCTAGTGCATCTTTGGGAGCAAAAATTAATGTAAGACACTGTCTTATTTTCGGGGAAACAGGCTACTGACCGTTTGGTTAGCAGCCAGTACATAATCACTATACTACAGAGCCATTCAAGCTTTGACTCACTGCCATCAAGTCAATGCTGACGCATAGCAAGCCTACTGTGGGTTTCTGAGACTGTAACTGTTTACACGAGTAAACAGCCCAATCTTTCTCCTGGGGAGCTGCTGGCGGTTTTGAACTGTCAACCGGGCAGATTACAGCCCAATGTGTAACCACTCCACCACCAGGGCTCCTTCAAACTTTTATGACCCTTCAAAAAACAGTGTTGTACTTACTATGATTTTATTAGAATTGTGTCATATTCACACCCAATTAAAGCACCAACCCATGATCATAGTTATCAGGGCAGGGTTTCCTCGAGTAAGACACACCCTATTCATTTGGATAATGTACAGATTCTTGACCTTTGTATACAATCCAGTTCGCTTTCTGGCAACACCCCCGCCAGAGCAGAACAAAAGACAATCCAGAGTCAGAATCTCCTTTCTCAATCAGTGTATACAACCCAGGAACCTTTGATGCCAGCTCAACCCAGGAACCTTTGATGCCAGGTGAAGAGGGGCAGCTACTCTGCCGATGACAAATAGATGGCATTGGAAGCTAAATCTTTCTACCAGCAAGTATTAGTGAATAAAACACTCCTATGCTTCCCCAGAGAGTTTGCTAATACATAAGCTGTAGTTTGGGTGAACTCTGTAGGATCATCCATTGTGGAGGTATGTCAAAACACAAGCTGATTTTTGGATAACTATTTTATTTCCTCAGGATTATGAACAGACTGGCGCCCTAGTGCCTTTCAAAAATTCAAGTGTTTTATTTCTGAAACTAATGTGGATGGTTTTTAGTGCAAGTCTTGTCAAAAGAAAACAAATGCTTTCTGCAAAACTTTAAAATAAAAATATTAAATAAAAGCCCCAAATGGTCAATCACCAGAGACAAGGTTCCTGGTAGCATAACATTTTGGTAATTTCCGCAAAGGTAAATGTGTGCATTTCATGAGTCCGGTCACTACGCAGGGTTGACAGACTGCACACTAAGTCGAGGATAGAAACTCATGATTACTCGCTCTCTCCTGCCTCCCGCATGCGTATGTTATAATGATAAGCATTAGTAGTCTTCAAAAGGAGACAGTATTATTTAATATGACATAATGTTCCTATTTTTATTGCACACAAGTCTTTTTTCTGGATCTGAACTCTAATGACTCTAGGCCACCAACTTTCACACTGATAACCTGTTCTGTTTTAGCACACAATCATCCACATTCTCAGTGGACAGAGAAGGGCCACTCATCTTGGCTCAGCCTAAACACTCATATTAGACTAGTAGGCTACTTCCCCACCCAATATGTAGTTGCAACTCTTGCCACACCAATCAATTTTTTACCTCAAGTAACGTTAACAGGATTTTAAAAGAAAAAAAAAACTACTTAAGGTTATCAATGCTCCGGCGAACAGAGGTTAGTAAAAGAGAAACAGACGGATATATAAAGTTTGCTGGAGCAGGGCCTACAGAAAACATCAGTTCAACAGCCTCGCCGTTCTCCATGTGCCTTTTTCTTTCAAGACCCAGGAGACATCAATTACACATGCCTGTCAGTGTGAGGCAAGAAGACAGGTCACAGCGCATACAAGCACAGCGAAGGCAGAGTCACTGGCAGGAGGCTGGAGGACTCCCAGGGCATATGCCACAGGTTATGATCCCACTGGACCTGTGCTTCAGGGTGAGTCAGGAAGACAAGGGCAATCCTTTTTCAGAGAACGAAGAAGGCAGTACAAGACAGACCACCTTTGAAATGGGTCTTAAAGCATACCCAGGAAGACCCCAAGGATACATTTCAGGCAGCAAATACCAGTGAGCATGTACAATGACTGATTTTAACAGATAGAAGTCTCGTGTGATTAGCCGCTGGGACCATGCGAGTAGTCTCAGAGGTCAGATGATGGCATTGCCCTCTAAATCCTGAAGTAAACAATCTAACCAGCAGTTCAAGGGGAGAAATTAGCTTTCATGAATGTGTGTGTGCACATGTGCATGTGTGTATGCACGCATGTGCACACACTTTTATCTGAAGATAAAAATGAATAGAAATGAATCACTGATGAGAACTTTCTGGCTGAAGAAACTACCCATATATACTCGAATAAACGCCGACCTGAGTATAAGCCGAGGTACCTAATTAATACCTGGGAAACCAGAAAAACCGATTGACTCGAGTATAAGTCTAGGGTGGGAAATGCAGGATGTGAATTAACACAGAGACCGGAGGGGAGAGACTGAGCACAGCCACAGACACATCCTTACCAGTTCAGCTGCCAGCGAAAGTGGATCACTACGGGTGCTTCTGCGAATTGGAGCTGTCCACGTCATAGGACGGTTCTGATTGGTTAGATGTGAGTAAACAAACATTCAAAGCCCTGCAGTGTCAGCGGGGCTTTGAATGAACAGTGGAGGAATGGCAATCACCCGCGAGATGTTTTTGTGCTGAAAAACTCGACTTACACATGAGTATATATGGTATAATGACTAGGGGAGGAGACAAGCCAGTCAAGGTGGATGTAGCAAAGATGAAAAACACAACTTCCCTCTAGTTCCTAAATGCTCCTCCTCCCTCCACCCCCCCCCCCACTATCATGATCCGAATTCTACCTTGAAAGTCTGGCTAGACCAGAGGATGTGCACTGGTACAGATAGGAACTGGAAACACAGGGAATCCAGGTTGGATGATACCTTCAGGACCAGCGGTGTGAGTGGGGATACTAGGAGGATAGAGGGAGAGTGGGTTGGAAAGGGGGAACCGATTACAAGGATCTACATGTGACCTCCTCCCTGGGGGACGGACAACAGAAAAGTGGGCGAAGGGAGACATCGGATAGGGCAAGATATGACAAAATAATAATTTATAAATTATGAAGGGTTCATGAGGGAGCGGGGAGCGAGGGGAAAAATGAGGACCTGCTGCCAGGGGCTTAAGCGGAGAGCAAATGTTTTGAGAATGATGAGGGCAATGAATGTGCAGATGTGCCCCTAATAAAATGATTAAAACAAAACGAGCTGTCAGGGCCCACAAAATGATTTTTTTTAATGAAAAAACAACAACAACAACAATATGAAACTTGATGTCATGGATACAAATGAAGTGATGTCCAGATGATTTATCTATATCTATATAATATTTTGAATAAAACTGATGAACAAAGTGTAACTGTAACAAAAATATATGAAACAGGGGTGGTTTCCTGGAGAGCAAACAATACTTTAGGAAAAGACTACTTCAATGATCTCTCTGCTAACGAATTTAGTCAATAGGTGGGTCTGAGGAGATCAGACAAGGGAGTTCCAAAGAGTGTGGAAAAAGGAAAATTTCATTATCTTTTAATTCCATTTTCCCCGACAAATGTTTCAAAGCCCCCTCATATGGCTGAGGATTTTGTGAGAAGAGCACACGACCAATGGATAACCTGACACAAGTGGCTTTTTAATGCAAGTTCCTCTGCCTTTAGTAGTAGGATCGCTGTCCACTGACACACATCCTTGACACGACTGTCATGAACTCACTGCTCCTGAGTTGATTCCAACTCACAGTGACCTGATGGAAGAGCGCAGAGCTGCTCCTTTGGAGTTCTGAGACTGCACATTGTTATGGGGGCAGAAAGCCTCATCATTCTCCTGTGGAACATCTGGTGGGTTTAAATCGTCGACTCTGAGGTTATGTGCCCATAGCTTAAAACCACTGACCCACCAGTGGCTCCTCATAACTGCCACAGAGATCTTCAAAATAAGCAACCAAGTTCACGGAATATTATAGAAACACATTTGATATTTTAAAAATTAATAGAAATATGCAGCCAAGACTTTCAAGTAGAAACTCTAGCAATTGCGGTCTTCCTCCCAGCTATCTGAAGATTTGGTCAAGTGCCAAAAATATTCCCTCCCTTATGAAAGGATCCATTGAGTAGAAATATTCTAATTTATAACTCAGTGATCACTACTGGAGCAGATGACATGATGGCAAACTACAGCTATAATATTAAGTATGAAAGTTAAAAAGTACAGAACACTTGGCCTACAAGTTTCTCTCTTTGGCAATGTTAAATGTCAACTCAGTCACTGTTTGTGGTATCAGAACATATGTGTGTATTTTTCACCTTTTTTTTTTGGGGGGGGGGTATGGTTAAATCCTTTTTAAAGGCTACCCTTCTCAAAACAAAAAAACAGCAGCATGCATTTTTCAAATGTTTTAATTATTACTTGTTTATTATGGGATCAGGTAACAGGCAGCAGAGGACTCCAAAGCCCATCTGTAGACAATTGGACATTCCCTCACAGAAGGTTCACAAAGAAGGAACAAGTCAGCCAGGGTGCAGCATAGCACCAACGGAACACACAACATTCCTCTAGTTCTTGAATACTTCCCTTACCCCCCTGCATCATGACCCTAGTTCTACCTTACAAATCTGTCTAGACCAAAGAATGCACACTGGTACAGATAAGAGCTCTACACACATAGAACCCAGGACAGATACACCACCACCCCAAGAACAGTAACGGGAGTAGCAATATCACAAAGGGGGAAGGGAGGGGGGAGAGGAGGGAGAAATGAGAAACCATCTACAAGGATCAGCATATAACCCATTACCCAGGGGGACAAACAACAGAAATGTTAGTAAAGGGAAACAGTAGATAGTGTAAGCTATAGAAACAATAATAATGTATAATTTATCAGATGTTCATGAGGGTGAGGGTAGGGGAGGGAGGGGAAAAAGAGGAGCTAAATAAATATCAAGGGCTCAAGTAGAAAGAAAATGTTTTGAAAAAAAATGATGGCAACATATGTACAAATGAGTTTGATATAATTGATATATGGATTGATATAAGAGCTGCAAAAGTCCCCAATAAAACAATTTATTAATTAAAAAATAAAAACAAATGAACCTTTGCCTTTATTAAGTATATTTTATAATTGTCTTTATTTAGAGAAGTTTTTAAAAATAGGAAATCTTGCAAGGTATCCTGACAAAAATAATTAAGGGGGAAATGCACCTGTAAGCAAAATACATATTTAATGTAAGCACAACATCATTCTCTATGAAGGGGCTTCTAAAAGTTCATGGAACAATGGAATGAAAGAGAGGATGTTGAAATTTCCCGAAGTCTTTGACTCTGTCTCATAAAGAAAGAGAATTGCAATCCACAGGCTACAAATTAGAAACAGATGACAATTCATTTTAAATTCTACTCTAATTGATGAGAAAGAAATCCTTAAATGGTCCTTTTGTTTTGTCAAAATGGATGCCAATGTTTAAAATGCTATTCATCTACAGATGACCCTACACTTAGCAACAGCTGTTGACGTTCCTCTTAAAATTGTATACATCTAAGAGACTTGCATTTTTTAAAAATGGACAACTTCTACTTTTTATTTATTTAGATCCACGTTCTCACCCCTAACCCCCAAATCAGTGGGCTACATGATTAAAATGCTTTGCAGGGGAAGAAGAGTCAGCTCAGCTTCTTCTTCTTTTTGGACTTCATCTTCCGCTATTTCTGTCTTCCTCCTCTATGCAGGAGGTGGTAAACTACAAGGACTTACAGGAACAACTGCGGGAAGAGTTCGACAGCTTGGGTCTTTTCACAGCTGCTGTATTTCATGCCTGCAAAGCTTGTCCTCTTACAGATGGTGCCTGTAAAGGGCTTCAGTTCATCTTTCACGCCTGCTTCCCACATTAGTCCTCTGCCTCCTTTCCACGGCCGCTCCTTCCTGCCTCCCACTCCCTCTAGCTGGCTGTGATGAGGAAGGGGCCAGGCAAATCGTTCATCAGTCACATCTCAGGGCCCCTTCACATGCCGGTGTGAGTTTGAAACACAACTGTTGTTAACATATTCAAGCTACTGAATTGTAGGACCCATGAATTATACGTAAAAAGACTGATTTAAGAAATCGTATTCTTAAAAGAACATGAATTACAACTTTTTATTTAACCACCTCCACCACCCCCACCAACCCTCCAAACAGAGTCCTGGAAAGAAAGTGACAAAGAACAAGACAATTCTCATCGGGAATAAAAAGGTGGGTTTTTTTTGTTTTTGTTTAAAAGACATTGTTAGGCGGTAAAGCGAAACTGCACCCGGCCTTCTGGGGACAGCTAAAACCACAGGAGTTTCCAGTATGAGATCAAACCAATCAATAGGAGTCGGGAGAGATACACTGTAGCACCATACCACGAGCAGCATTTCCCAAGAACCTCCAGTGGCTTCATAGAAGACTGGGGACGTGGAGGGTCACATGCTCCTGACAAAAGGTTTCTCACAACGTGTCAGACAAGTTTTTTTTGACTGGCAAAAGAAACCTCAGAGCACTGCTCACATTACATACCAATCTGGAAACTGTTTCTCCCAATGTTGCAGATAGTCCTTTTTTAATGGGCTCAGCTGCTGTCTTAATTGCATTATAGTTCAATGCCCAGAAAGACAGTATCTAGATCCTTCCCTGACTTAGGAGGAAAGCAAAGCTTCAGACAAGGAGAGAAAGGCTTCGCTGGGCCTGATGTGAAGCAGACACAGCCCCTTTCAGCACTGATGAGGGTGGAAGGCCAGAGCTCTATTTTCCTCCTTCAGATCATCCCATTAGCAAAACACAGTGAGTGCTAGGAAGGAACGGAGCCTAGTGTGTTGTGTTAAATGGGGGGCGGGGGGACAGGAACCGTTCCACAGCAAAACAAACATGACACATGTATCACTTTCTGGAACCGGAACGAAAAGATCAACTCCCTATTTTACAGCAAGAAACGGTCAACGGGGAAAATCCCTTGAGTGAAACATTTCCAGAGTTCTATGAAACAGTGCCTATGGTCTATCAAACCAAACTCACTGCCATCCAGTGAAGTCTGACTCAGGGCAACCATGCAGGACAGGGCAGAACTGCCGCTGTGGGTTTCCAAGATTGTAACACTTTATGGAAGTGGAAAGCCTCAACATTCTCCCACAGAGCAGCAGGTGGTTTTGAGCTGCTGGACCTTGCCGTCAGCAGCCCAATATGTAACAAGGACACCACCCGTGAGTGCTCCTCTGGCTATGGTATACCGCCCTTATGGTAAATGTAGGACAGTGACACAGACAGGCTCCAACAGTAGATGACCTCTCCCATAAATTCCCATGAATCAGATGTCAACTGTGGGTTTGTGTTTCTCTCTTTTCCCAAAGAGGTACAAAAGGGGATGTGTCTAACTCATTTTACCTATCAAGGCAGCCCACCCAGTTTCTATTACAATGTTCAGCAAACAAAACTGCAGATGTTTGCAGCTGAAAGGTTCCATTTTAACTTTTTTTTTTTTTGCTGTGAACTGGGTGATCGTTTACACAGCAAATCCGTTTTCCATTCAATAATTTATACACATTTTGCTTAGTGTCATTTTTTGCAATCCATATAATGTGATATCATTTAACCCACTTCCTCCTTGGGGTTTCCCTGTCCTTTATTCTTCCCGCCTCCCCCCACCCCCAACCCTTCCGCCTTCTAAATTTTATTGTTGGGCAAATGCTGCCTTTTTGATCTCAGGGGGTTCGTTATTCTGTGGAGTGTGTACCTCCCTAGTGTTATTGTTGTAGACCTGCTGTTTGGCTGAAAACTGAGTCACTGAGCTGATTTCAGTCTCAGGCCTGCGGGGTGACTAACGACTATAGACTGTGGTTCTACCAGTCTCTTCAACCACTGAGCTTGAGCTTTTGTATGGTTTGAGGTTTGTTCTACCTTTATCTTCCACTGTATTTTCTAAGGACATCCCTATCAGAGCAGGTTTGTTCCACCTTTTTCTTCCACTGTATTTTCTAAGGACATCCCTATCAGAGCAGTTGATACATGGAGCTGGGCACCTTTCAGTTCCTCTGATCTCAGGGTCATGGAGGCTGAGGCCTAAGTGGTCTATTCATCCACTGGACTAATTACTTCCAGGCACCTTCAATTTTCTTTGTTCTGGACGGGGAGAGATCAGTAGTTGTACCCTAGATTTTTGTTCATAAGCTTTTAAGACCCCAATCACTACTCATCAAAAGAGAATGTTCCCAAGATGGGCTTTTATGAATTTAGGAAATGCATAACAGTAATGCTTCCAGAAGGAAGAGAATACATTCCTTAGCACAATTCACTGCTGGGATCTTGGTGTTAAGTATGTAAGGAACGCAGACATGGATGAGTGTGCAGTCTCCATGCTTCTCCTGGGGACAGGCCAGTCTATAGCTGCTCATCACTCCTGGCCAACAGGGAAGGAATACGAGAAAAATCTCCTGAGCCCCACATACTGGAGACTGCCCTCTGCACAGTTGCTAGTGCTTCTCCTCCTGCTTGGACCTCCAACTGCTGTCAAGCAACTTCTTCAGTCATCTCTACCACTAGCTGAGTCTGGCAGGAAAAGAGCTGTTTCCAACCAACCCTGCCCCCAGGCTACTTCTGTCTACAAAGAGCTTTGTGCTTAGCGGATGATTTACAGGGGAAGGAGGTGGGTGTGAGGGGCTGATGATGAATGGAACAGGTTTTGTAGAAGCAAAAGTAAACAATGCCAAAGAAATAAATTAATGGTTGCAGAAATAAATGATAAAAAAAAGCTGGACATAGAAATGTTTTCCACCAAGTAGTTACTTTCATAATAAACAGAAATGTAAAGGGTACTGGAAAGGGGATCCTAAAATTCTGTTTTCCACAGGGCTGCCCGAATATGGCACCAGGGAAGGAAAGAGCTCGCTGAAGGCTCCTCCCTCCTCTCTCTGTCATGATGTTCTTCCACTGTGGCCCTGCCAGAGCACATCACAACACACCAAATGGCCCCTGACGGCCTTCTCTGGGGAGGTAAGAGTTCTTACAAAATTACAGACAAAGTAACGCAGAACAAGCAAACACACACAGAAAAAAATGGCGAAGCCAGGCTGGCTTTGAAGGAAGCTAGCAACAAAGGAATGGGCATCTTGAATCTACCCAGAGAGACCTGACACTAATCTGCACAGGGTCCAGCTACAAGTCTCCCAGGATCCATACGTGTCACATGGCAATTTACTAAAAGGAACTGCTGTCCAGTCACCAGCAGATGATCGGTAGCACTTAGCAACTACAACAGATTCCGGGTACATACTCAGCTGTACTCTTCCTGTTTAGTTTTTCTCAACATCTGGAGAAAGAGCAAAGGATTTAATAAAGGGAAGGGAGTCACTGCTTAGTCCACACGGTTCCAGTTCAGTCATTAGCACAGAGATGGGATCAAGGGGAACACAAGAGAGGATTGCAGTGTGCCCACAGCTTACTGTGTGATAAGACGAAGGGTCTATAAAACAGGCGTCCAAACTGTGGCCCGTGAGCCACATGCCCACGAAGGACATTTATCTGGTCCGCCAGGTGTTTTTGCCCTGTTTGTTTTTTTACTTCAAAATAAGATATGTACAGTGTGCATAGGAATTTGTTCATAGTTGGTTTTTTTTTTTTTTCTTAAACTACAGTCCGGCCCTCCAACGGGTCTGAGGGGCAGTGAACTGACCCCGTTTAAAAAGTTTGAGGACCCCTGGTCTATAAAATAGTAGTGGGCAAGAAAAGAGACGCAAGAAGAGAGTTGCAAGACTTGGGAGTCCTAAACCTGATTCTTATCAACTGGTTGGGTGAACAACGCCAGTCCCGTGGACCTCTCTACCCTCTCTTGCCTGGCAAACGAAAGGTTTCGAATGCATGACCGCTCAACTTTCTTTCCATATTCAGATTCGCTAACAATTAGCCCCATGCATTTACAAATTTTTTGCTGGTACATCATCTAGAATATAAACAGAGGAGACATCTTTACATAGTTCTAGCGTGAATTTTATAAATTTATATTCTCTATCTTTGTAAATGAGGCAAAGGTGGAGGGTGGGGTGAAATGTTTCCAGCTAGCAATGGTTAAGCACCCAAATACTAACGGGAAGGTCGGTGGCTTATCCCCACCAGGAGGTTCCTCAGGGAAAAGCTTGGCATCTACTCCCACAAAGGCAGGGTTCTTGGACGCCCAGGGAAGCACAGTCAGGGAGCTGCATTAGTTAAAATCAAATCAGCTTAAAAAAAATCTTCAGAGACACTAAACAATAGAATGATTATTTTTCACTAATTATTAACCTCTGTTTTTCTAACTGCCCCAAGTAACAAAAATACCCAGATCCCTGACTTCAAGTCCCAAGGTACTTCACACAGATTGAAGTACAAGTCAAATGTATCTATTTAAAGTAGCATCTTCTACCTTCAGGACCAGGGGTATGAGGGGCGATGCTGGGAGAGTGGAGGGTGAGTGGGTTGGAAAGGGGGAACTGATTACAAGGATCCACATGTGACCTCCTCCCTGGGAGACGGACTGCAGAGAAGGGAGGCGAAGGGAGACTCCGGATAGAGAAAGATATGACAAAATAACAATCTATAAATTATCAAGGGCTTATGAGGGAGGGGGGAGCGGGAAGGGAGGGGGGAAAAAGAGGACCTGATGCAAAGGGCTTAAGTGGAGAGCAAATGCCTTGAAAATGATTAGGGCAAAGAATGTACAGATGTGCTTTATACAACTGATACATGTATATGTATGGATTGTGATAAGAGTTGTATGAGCCCCTAATAAAATGTAAAAATAAATAAATAAAGTAGCATCTTCCACAATACCTACTTTGTGAGGCATATACTTGTTCTAACTACTCCTATTATAATTAGCTCAACAGTTTCTGAAATCATTTTCCGCTATCTTCAATCAGAAACCAAGAAGGAAAAATTGTTTTAGTGTTATAGGCTAGTTCAGCCCCAAACTCCAACCTCAGAATGACGACACTCTCAAAAACTCCCGAGTATTTATCAGTCCTGGTGACTCAGACAGTACAGAATGTCAACTTCAGATAAGAAAGATCAACACAATAAATATTTTGGCTTACTTAACTCTAGGTATAAGTTTAAACAGAACATTTTACCTGTGTTCACCGGACCTTTTCGGTCCTGATTTTATAGACAGTACTTCCACAATCAACCAATTTGAAGTAGATCCTTAAGAAAATGTTACAATACTCTTTTGTGTCCACAAGCAGTGATGGGATCTCAGAATGAAAACAAACAACCCTAAAACACTTCACAATAGGTCCAATAGACTGAAGTGGCCAAGAATTCCATTCTACGTGTGTCTGTACTGAACTGTCATAGAAACAGCACCCGAGAAGAGAAATGACACATTGCAGCGTGCAGCACGAGACCTCTTTAACATGTTGATCGCCACATGGCCCATATGTGAGTGCTGGATAAGTTATCCTGAGGACCCATCACCCATACACGGGTGCCAGTCTTCATCTAATTAGCAAGGCTTTACAAACAACTCACAAGTTGTCAACAGTAACAAAGGCATTTAATAGTAACAGTACACAAAAATGTATACAAATACTTCTGATGTAAAATACCATGTAATCTACATGTAAGAACTGCATAGCATCACAGTACTTGGTTGTGTTATGATGACCTTTGACACAGCTCAAGCAGAGTTGCAGCAGTTTAGAGCAGGGAGGACATAAGTTGTTTTTGTTTCTTTTCCCTTCTTTTTATTTCTTCTAGCTTTTGGTAGACTGAGAGAATGCTGCCCCATTTTCAGGGGGGAAAAAAGAAACACTCGGTGCGTGCCGCCCCCTCCCCCCCGGAGGGCACTTAAAAATGTTTGTACTACAGTCCATACTCCAGGTTAACGTAGCTCTATGCTTTTCAGTTCCCCTTGATTAAAACACTGATCTAAGCGTTCGTCATCTGGTCGTTTTTTCTTCAGAGGGTTTTCTAACGATCAAACTGTATATAACACTTTGGTGCACACTAGTAATGCTGTAGTATTAGTATGGTATTAACAGTGCTGCAGCTAAAAGCTCCCTAAACGTTGTGCTTTCGATGTTCTGGTTTGTGGCTAGTTACCAACAGCATGTGCATCTGCAACAGAGATGCTCATGTCAGAGCATGCGCATAGGGGACCATCCGGTCACTTCAGTGGACAGCAGCGGTTCTTAACCTGTGGGTTCAATGGGTGTCGGACGCGTCATAAAGGTAGCAAAGTTGCAATTATGAAGTAGCAATGAAAATAATTTTATGCTGGGGGGGGGGTGGTC
Organism: Tenrec ecaudatus; assembly: GCF_050624435.1. NCBI lineage: Eukaryota > Metazoa > Chordata > Mammalia > Afrosoricida > Tenrecidae > Tenrec > Tenrec ecaudatus. The sequence continues at coordinate 6,076,262 of NC_134538.1, forward strand.
ACCACACATGAGGAACCGTATTAAAGGGTCACGGCATTAGGAAGGTTGAGAACCACTGGTCTAGAGTATATTTCTCTTTATTATCATCAAAAATGGCCATTGGCTTCAATTTTGTGGTCCGGCTGAGATGAGTGGAGGTTTTAGAAACCAGTAGCAAAGACGGGGCATGTTTTGTCATGAGTATCCTTTCATCTGGAACAACCTTTTATTGTACAACAAGACTTCAGGATTTCACCTTTCTTCGATGGCGAGTCAGTATATCCTTTGGTAGAGATGTTTTATTGTACTGCAGGGCTGGCTCTAACAGCCACCTCTTCAACTTCAGAAATTGTAAGTCAACTTGTAGCTTACATGAAAATTAACTACATACAGAGTATGGCCTTCGCTGAGCAATCTGTTTGGAAGCTTGTAACAGATTTTGAGTTGGTCCAATTTGTCTCCTCCTTTCCATTTACAGACTATTTTTTTTGTTTTTCGTTTTTATAAAAAATAATTTTATTGGGGGCTTGTACAACTCTTATCACAATCCATCCATTGTGTCAAGCTCATTTGTACATTTGTTGCCATCATCATTCTCAAAACATTTGCTTTCTACTTAAGTCTTTGGTATCAGCTCATTTTTCCCCTCCCTCCGTGCCTCCCCTTCCCTTATGAGCCCTTGATAATTTATAAATTATTATACACTGTCCGACGTCTCCTTCCCAGAATATATTTTCATGGGCTAAGGGTAGCCCTCCGTAGAACGTAATTTGAACAATTTTCTCCCACACGTATGTGCTTTATCCAGAATATATTGTCTAACTATGACTCTACCTTTCCAGAGAGCCCTGCTTCATCAGTTATGATAGGTTTCTCCTCAGGGCAAACATTGCTTGGTACTTTTGTACCAAGGTGTTAAGTCAGGGGTCCTCAAACTACGGCCAGCTGGCATAGTCAGCCCTCCAAAGGGTCTGAGGGACAGTGAACTGGCCCACTGCTTAAAAAGTTTGAGTACCCTGCTGAGTGATAGTAAGTTTCCTGAGTCTGTTATCTTTCTAAATCGTCACATTATTTGCAAAATGCCAATTGCAGGGTAATAATCTGAACCGATTATGAGACATAACACAGTATGTGCCAATCCAAAATTATATAGGGGATATGTCAATCAATATTTTATAAGCATTATTAGTTTTAGAAATCCCATCCAAATAAGAAGCCCTGGGGGATATACTTTCCTCTTCATAATTAGTAGGGTTACACCTACTTTTCCTACTATAGCCAGCATCTTCATTTGGCTGAATTTTCTGTTGTGCACATTGATGTATTTCTATTATCATAAGTGATTAAATACCAAAATAGTTTTTTCAGGACATATATTGCTTGGTAATTATTTGAGTAGTCCACCCACTCTTGTTAGATGGAAATGACTTCTGTTTTCCAGAAAACTCTTTCTACTGAGTATTATCCAGCACAAACTGATCATCATTGCATACTTCTTTCCCCTCTGAAATTATAAAATTTTGTCAATACTGTCTTCAGATTCAAAATAATCTTGCTTTTTATCTTGTAAACTTGAACAAATTTTATTCTCCATTCCTCTTCACTGATGCTCAATTAGACTGTATTTGTACCTCACCCAACTGACATAGAAACCACATGGGGAGGGGGATGGCGTGGGGGTGGGGAGAAATCCCTCTGCATTAGGCTACATTTTACATAGTTTAACATCTGCAGTGGTGGTGATCATCTTCCAAATAAGAAACAAGCAGAGAGTAATCAAAGAATCCAGAGGCTTTGTTGGCAGAAATATGTTTTAAACAGTTTCACCTGTGTTGGGGGAAAAACAGATCCGTGTCAGCTGATTATACAAGAGTGTGATGATCCACAGTGAGCTGTGGATTTGGGCCCCATGGAATTATGAACCCAAGGCCACAGGCAGGAACTCCCAGGCAATCAGGAAGTACAGGTATTTGTGTGTACGTGTTCCCCTTAGACTGGGCAATCAACATGTTAAATAAATGTTGAAGAGCAAAGATGTCGCTTTGAGGAGTAAGATGCATCTGACTCGAGCCAGGGCATTATTTTCAATAGCCTCGTGCATGTGAAAGTCAGACACCGAATAAGGAAGAGTCGATGCATTGGCATTATGGTGTTGGCAAAGAAGATAGAAAGTATGGAATGCTAGGAAGCAGAGACTCTGAGAAAGAAGACAGGTACATTCTCAGAAAGCCACAGGGGGTTACGCGGAGGCAGCACTGACTCGGTGGCAGTGGGTTTCAGGATGAGTGCTAGAAGAGCAAACAAACTAATCTGTTTCGGAAGAAGTACAGTCAGAAGGCTGCTTAAAAGCAAGATGGTGGAACTTTGTCTCACAGCTTGGCTATGTTAGGAGAAGGGCAGCATGCTCAGTAAAGTAGAGCACACAAAAGAGGAAGACACTCAAGAAGGTGGACTGCCACAATGGCTGCCACAGGGCCTCAAGCCTAACAACTGTGAGGATGGCGCAGGGCCAGGAAGTGTCTCGTTCTGCTGCGCACAGGGCTGCTGTGAATAACACCTAATGACAACAACAGAACGCAAACACAATGTCCATATTTCTGCATGAATTTTTCTTTTTTGTTTTTCATTTTAAAAAATCATTTTATTAGGGACTCATACATCTCTTATCACAACCCATACATACATCAATTGTATAAAGTACATCGGTACATTCATTGCCCTCATCATTCTCAAAACATTTGCGATTGGGAGGAAAAATGTAGAACTGACACTGGTTGAATGAAAACACTTAAGCCAGCGGTTCTCAACCTTCCTAATGCCACGACTCTTTCATATAGTTCCTCATGTTATGGTGACCCCAACCATACAATTATTTTCGTTGCTACTTCATCACTGTAATTTTGTGACTTATGAATTGGGCGACCCACAGGTTGAGAACCACTGGCTTAAGCAGAGGCGTCACACTCTTAAGAAGCCCCTGTGGTGCTGTCAGGTAAGTTCTGGCCTGCTAACTACAAGGTCAGTAGTTCAAATGTACCACCTGCTCTAAGGGAATAATGAGCCTATTTAATTTCATAAAGATTTACAGCCTTGGAATCCCTATAAAAGCTTGATGACTATGAGTCAGGATTGACTCAGTGGTGGATGGTGTTCTTTGAGGTCCTAGGGTGTGGCGCAAACTGGTCAGCGGTTTGAGCCCACACAGCAGGGCCGTGGAAGGAGGGTCTGGCCATTCAATTCTATGAAATCGCAGATGAATGTCCCTTTGGAGCAGTAGCACTGTGACCCCTGAGCTACTATGAGATGGACATTGACTTGCTGCTGTGAGGTTCAGGGGTATCACTGAGGTGGCGATGCACTGAGCAGTGTTTTCTGTTGTACAGAATAAGGTCGCTATGAGACGGCACCTAACAACGACCTCAACATGGTTCACACAGTAAATGAAGAACACTCTCATTCCTCATATTGACTCAGTAGTGTTACTTCTCTCAGTTTCCCAGTGGGGTTAGGAAAAAAAAAAGGGACTTTTGGCGTGTCTCACCCCTTGCAGCTACATACTCTCGTGCTTTGTGTATTTAACCATATTTTGTATACTCTCAGAGTTGAGACAGTACCAAACTTTTCTGAGTGCTCTAGGTAGTTGATACAGTATCTTGACCAGGCAAAGATATTCAAATGTTTACTAAATTACTAAATAAATTAAATGAACAAAAATCAAAGCTTTCTGCTAAATAGTAAAACTGAGCAACCAAAGACACCAAAAACATCAACAAGATCTGAGCATCCCCGAAAACTGTTCAGGATAAAGAGGACAATTCCATACACAATCTGCATTGTTACTTTCATGGTGGCCATCCAGCAGAGAAAAGGCACCCTCCTCAAATCCTCATTCAACTCCTACCAGAATTTAATTATCACTCAAGTATTTTGAAGGTACCCAAGTTTAGCCGTGCGAAAGACCAAGACTTCCCTGGTGAAATTATAGTTCTCAACTCTATAGACACCGTTTTTAAGAGGCAATATAATACAACTCTTAAGGCATGGTTACGCCAGTAAGTCGAACATGAAACTGAAGATCAGAAACATACTTAGTTTTTCTAAGAGGTCATCTATATCCAAGTAAGTGCCCATGCTACCAGACAGAACACCCATTCCTTCGCTCTCAAAAAATGCAAGCAACTTTCAAATGAAACTTGGAAAGCCATCTGCAGCAAACTGTGTACAAACAATAGTCCACTCTTTAAAACTTCCCTCTCTCCAGAGGGGGCTGAAGCTGAGTGTGACAGGGAGGTTTATTGCGCCAACATGGCCAATGAACACATGTGGGATTAATTGAAGGGCGAAGAGAGAAATAACTCAGCAAACCTCGCCTTTCTTGTCTCTTGCTCTTTGATGATCGGACCAGTGCATAACTGCCTTAGCTTGGTCTCTGCCTCAATTTGCAAGCTACACTACCTGTGGGACATTTAACCCATGGATAAGGTGACCAGATGTCCCACTTCTGCAGACAGTCCCGATTTTTGGAAAGAATGCACGACAAGCTAGGGTATATGGTTTTCAGCTGTCATGTGGCTATTTCGCCGGGATATGGGTTTTATCAATGGTATCCTGCTTTACCCATGTTAAAATCTGGCTACCTTACCCACGGACTGTTTTGCTAATAGTTTGAGGTTCCTTCAAGACCTGCTTCACCACCCTAGTGGAGTATACATCTCTTGAGCTGGGGACTGTCGCACCCTGTCATCTGGCTGACTACTGGTGACATGCCTTGCTGTTTGCTGCCTGTGGCTGGATAGCCTGAATTGCTCTACAGAGGACTACCTGGTGGCCCTGAAGACTTGAAGGACTGCCAGTGTATTAGATGTCTCACATAAGTGAGTTGCACTGAGTCATCCGTACTGCTTTCTAGATTAACTGTTTATTTTTTAAATATTTCACATAAAATATAAAATCATTAGTGTCCTGGTTTTGTTTCTCTAAAGAACCCTGTCTAACATAATTGGTACCTATACCTCATTGAAAGACTTCTATTCTAAGTAACCTGTGCTCACCTTTATGTTAACACTTACTAGACTGGGCCTTATTCATCAGTTTGCTAATTGTCATTTTCCCACTACAATATGTATGACCTTGACTGCTGACGCTGCTCTAGCTGTATCCGGCGTATGCTAATGGACTCTTGCACACAACCAAAATGAATGTATCCTGAATCAAGTACTAAAAAAAATAATGCAATTCCCCCTCTTACCAGAAACATAAATGACATATTTTAAATAAGTCCATACAATTGACATATCTTTCTAGAGTATTTTATCCGCCACCAATATAAAAACGATCATTTCTATGGTCTCAGAATGATCCCATCATTGGCAGCTCAAACAGTCTGTGCGGATGGTACACGAATGGGCAGTGTTTGGATATGCTGTGCACTGGTCACTAGGACTCACCAGCATCCAACAACATAGTTTAGAATGAGTTAGAGCGACACCCACCACTTATAAAATGTCCATTCCACGCCGGTCACCAAAAAACGGACCCACAGTCTAGTTAGTAAAATAATCCTTGAAGTAGACATCATTATTCTGAATTTACACCTGAGGACAAAGTCGAAAAGAGGCTAAATAAACGTGTGGAGGTTTCTCAGCTAATAGGTAGCAGCACGCACATTAAAAGCTTGGTTTGTTGGGCTCCATAATCTTTCCATTAAGCTTAGCTATTACACTCATTCTCAAGATAAAGGTAAGAAGACTTTAATATAATGACAAAAGAACAAACAAAAGTTAAAGTAATAAAGAGTGGTAGGAGAAACAGGCAGGAAGATGGGTAAGAATCCGATTCAGTTCTTTTGTACCAGCGGGACGAAAGGAGGTGGGGAGAGGTATAGCCACACACACACACACACACACACACACACACACACAGATAATACGCGCTTCACAATGCCCAAGTGGCACAGATCCAGTAGTTCCCTGAGCTAGGTGACAATTTATCTTAAGGCCTCAGAGTTAAACACTTAAAAAAAGTCATCAGTTAAGACTTTATTATAAATGAAAGTGATTTTTAAAAAAAACTCATGGTTGTCTTCTTGGTCCAACACGTGTTTATTTTATTCCAAACATTTTAGAATTATACACTGGAAGGATGGGGGAGAGGGGAACCAAAGCTGATTACCAAGGGCTCAAATAGAATGAAAATGTTTTGAAAATGATGGTGGCAACGTACATACACATGTGCTTGACACCGTGGGTGTATGTATGAATATGTGGTAAGAGCTGTAAGAGGCCCCTATAAAAAGATAAAAAACAAAAAAAGTAAAAGCTCAAAGAAGTGTTAGAAATGATCTATTACTCAAAAAACGGCAGCCCAGAGAAATTATATGAAGATCACTTAAAAAATGTATGAAGGGACTTTGAAACATTTACGGAACTGTATCTTTTCATTTCATTTTTCCACAGATTTTTTGAAGCCTCCTCATATAGCCAGATCATAAATTACATCCTTTACATTATCTTTGAATTTATAGTACGGCTGGTTTTATACTACGGCTCTCGTTTTGCCACTGTGACTTTACTATCTTATAAGACTCAGTGAAGCATCTATTTCCTACAACAATCGACTCTGGAAGAACATCTGCACCATATAGATTTCCGGGGAACGCTACATTTCAAAGTAGAGTTCACATTTGGTTGTATAGCTGTTAAAAGGGAGGGAGCACTGCGCTGGTTTAAAATGCTTTCTACATTGGGGAGAGTGTAGTAAAGAGTGGGCCAGGCTAGTCATTTAATATTTAACGAGCTGTGATTTAGATATACTGGCTTGCCAAATTAACGACTCTCTATGGCTAATAAGCTTATGTAGTGAGCATTTTGAAAAGAAATCATAATAGAGCTATCTAAAAGAACAAGGTACCTCAGAGAGAAATGCACCTTCCTAATACAATCAGATAACAAATTAAAGATCAGGGCAAGGAAATAGAACACTTTCCTGGCACCCATAGAACTTAATCAAGGTTAATGATCCCACAAGGCTTACTCTTCTAGATGGAAGCATTTAATGTCATCTCCTGGATTCCACTCAATACCTATTGCTTCAGAAGATGCATTAGGAAATAAACAGCAAGTCTGGAAAACCTTACACACAAACTTTTTGACAAAGACCATCTTGGTGATATTATTTTATGCCAAAGATGACAATAAAAATATAGGCCTTTAAGTCATAGCCTGCCAGAAGAAAGGAAATAACAAAGATCAGAACCAGGCCATTAGGTGAAAGTAGCATTATGTGAAAATGGAGGGTGACCACAGCATATTACAAAATAGAATAGGACTACACATCACTATATAACTGCCAAGGCACTCATGATGACCGGCCAAGTTGTACATCCATGTACAAAAGCCTGTAAAATAAACAGAGATCTAGGAATGGCTTCCCAGCAATATGAAAAATTCACACAATAAAAAATTATAAAGCAGCACTCAAAATTTTTAAATAAACAGAAAATGGTCCATGTTTATGTAAGACTTAACATTAAGATATCAAAACTACCTAACGATTCCATACAATCTCGATACAAATTCCAGCAGCTTTCTCTACAGGAATGGAACCGCAACCCTCAACTTTACACGGCACTGAAAGAGGCCCTGAGCAGCTAAAGCATTCGACACCCCTGAGGATGGCTCACACTGACAAACAAAACACTTGGAAAATAACAAATGGTGGCAAAGATGTGGGGAAACCGGAAGCCTTAGCCATTGTTGATGGGCATGCACCATGATAAAGCCAGGTGGAAACAGTGTGGTGGTTTCTCAATAAAGTGAACTGCTACTTTCCTCGTACATGGTCTTCAAGATTGTAAATCTTTAAGGGGAAAGTCCAATCTTTCTCTCGAGAACTGGCAGGTGTTTCTGAACTAACATCACTGAGATCAGTAGTCCAATGCTTAACCCACAGAGTCAGCAGGGCTTCATTCCATTCCTAGGTTGTATAGCCAAAGACTTGAAAGCAGGGACTCAACCAGCTGCTGTGTATTCATGCTCATGGTAGCACTGTTCACAACAGCCGAAATACCTACCAACAGATGAATGGGTGAACAGACTGTGGTGCAGGTACACAATAAACCCATACGCAGCCAGTAAGAAGTCCTGATTCATGCTATAGTACGGATAGAGCATAAAGCTATGATGTGCTGGGTGAAGAAAGTCAATCATAAAGGGACAAATATTATATGACCTCACTCAGGGGAGTGACTATTAATAAAGTATCAAGTTTTTCTTTACATTGATGGGAAAACTACACTGATTAAGGGTAGGGTGGCATATTCAATTCAAGTAATTCTCAAGAAATGGTACACCCATACAGAGTTTAACTGACAAAAGTTGTCTGAGATGCATATGTATAGCAACAAAAAGAGTAGCTCAGGTATAAACAAGCACATGGGATTTGGCGCCTTCTTTAAGAGGTTTAAAGGAACCCTGGTGGTGTAGTGGTTATGCGTTGGGCTGCAATCCGCACGATCAGTAGTTTGAAACCATAAGCAGCACCTCAGGACAATGATTGGGCTTTCTACTCCCATCAACAGTTACAGTCTTGGAAACCCACCGAGGGTGGCTATGAGCCCAGCACTGACTTGATGGCAGTGCGTTTGGCTTTGGTTTTCACAGGGCATCCCAGCCATTGACCTAAAGCGTGTCGACTGCATTGGCCTCACTGCGCAGTGCCTGTGATCCTAAAAGAAAGTGAGTGAGTGGTCATCCGAGACCTAACAATTGGTCTCCATTTCCCTGAACCAATAAAGGAAGCAGCAACAGGAATAAACAAATCAGGGGCAGTGACTTTACATTGACTCAGGAAGAGTACCGCACATACTCGAGTATGAGCCAACCCAAATATCAGCCGAGGCACCTAATTTTACCACAAAAAATACATAAAAAATGTGCTGGAAACACTCGGCTTATACATGAGTATATACGGTAAATGGCAAAGAGGAATGGGGAATGGCTGGACAATCCAAAGAATAACATGGAACTGTGTTGTCGAAACTGTTGAATTGCTATATATTGGTTGATATTTCTCAATATGAAAAAAGATGCAAATTATTTTTAGTATATTTTTCAATGTCACTAAAGAAAAGACCATCAGATTGAGTTAAGTCAACTTATGTAAGGAATTTCTCCAGTTATACAACTAAAGCATTGGAATAGGATACAAATGGTTTTAAATTGTTATCCTGCCTAAGTGCCAGTCAGCGAGAATCTGTTTAAAATGCAAATAACCATCCTGGACCAAGACATCTGGAATTAGAGAAGCACTGGAGACAGAACTGGAACCATAGCTGCTCTGGTCCAGTCCATGAGACCAGCAACATGACAGGTCGCTAGCTGTGTTGGACCAACTGCTTCTATAAAGCAAAAGGGCCCTAGTTCAGAGACAGTCGAGTCCCTCAGATTCTGAAGATCTGAGAAATAAATAAATTAGAGGCCATGCCCCCCATTTATCTATTCCTAAAGTTTTATAACACAGGTTCAAGAAGTAATACCCGAGTCTCGATTGTTTCAGAAACCACTCTATGTCCCTGGTTACCTAAATTGAGTAAAAAATAATACTGGGATGCTAACAGTAAAACTTGTAGTAGTAGTAGTAGGAGGAGGAGGAGGAGGAGGAAGAGTAGTAGTAGTAGTAGCAGCAGCAGCAGCAACAACAACAACAGCAGCAGCAGCAGTTTCTAAGGCTTTATAGATCTTTCTGGGAGTCTGCTCTTCAGTTCAAACAGTGGCTATCAGATCACTTTGCTAGAGTAAACCGGAACCAAATTATACTTTTCTTTTTAAATCCTTGGCAATGTGGCTTTCAGCAGAGATCCCTGTACTTTGACGGTTATGTATGTTTATCAGGTTATAAAACTGAAAGAGTCCTGTGATAATTTTGAGTGGGTTCTTATTTACATCTACTGTATCACTGCCATAAATTCACCACTGTTCTAGGTTTTCAAGTCAGGAGCAATGCATTGGAAATACAAATTCTTTCTGTTTTTGAACTGGAACAAGATGATTTAATAAAGCTATACTAAAGTGAAGCAATGAAAGGCTTTCTCCCAAGGTCAACATAGACTGAGCATGTGTAAGAAAGATCAGATTACGTGGGGACACTGAGGTCAACTGGTATAACATGAACCACAACATTATTCTTCTTTGGAGAATAGCAATTGAGGTTTTTAAAGCTATGAGCAGCTATCTATGGTACAACCCTTGATCTCTCCCCAACTGGAGCAAAGAACAACAAAGACAATAAAACACAGAAACAATTAGTCCAAAGGACTAATGGACCAATTGAGCCCCAACTTCCTGAAACCAGACAAGCTATTTAGTTCCAATAACAACTGCTGGCCACTCTGAAAGAGATCATAATTGAGGATCCTAGGTAGAGTGGAAGAAAACTGTGGGAAGAAACTCAAAAGCATAAAAATAGACCCGGTTTGGTGGAGCCTGACACCATGACTTAATTCACCCCCAGGGCTCAATTTTGAGCTCAACAGGCCTACCTGGTGAACACTCACATCACGTTTGTGAGAACAACCAATGGCATAAGTTCTAAAGGCAGTATCTGCTCAGTCATTAAGCTGAGAAGCCAGGAAGGGATGGAGAAGGAGGAGGAAATATGGTGCATACAGGGAGGAAGTAAAAAGAGTGCTGTTACATTACGGAGATTGCAGTCTATGCCACAAAAGAACATGTGTGCAAGTTGTTTAACAGAAGAAAAAAAGAGGACCTCATGCAAAGGGCTTAAGTGGAGAGCAAATGCTTTGAAAATGATTAGGGAAAAGAATGTACGGATGTGCTTTATACAATTGATGTATGTATATGTATGGATTGTGATAAGAGTTGTATGAGTTCCTAATAAAATTAAACTCAATGAACCATTCTCAGGGCACAAACAGAGTCAAGAGCTTATGGCTAGAGAGGACTAGCCCTAGAGAGGCTCTAGCAAGGTGTCCTACCTCCCAATTTCTCATTTCAAAAGGAGAGGCGTCATCTCAAAACAAACAAGAAAACTCAAAAAGTGTGTAGTTACATAATCTGCGGTCAACTTGCGAAGGGGTGGAGCCTAGCCTGTCAATCAGGTCTCTGTTGTGGGCATGGCCTTCGCCAGAGGATTCTAGGAACTCCAACTTCCTCCCTGGAGGCAGGACACACACTCTCTCTGATTCATTTTCCTGCTAACAAGCCACATGAAACTATGCTGACTAGAGCTGGAGGAGCCACCTGGAAACCCATGCCAGTGCTGAGATGCTTCCACCACCACTGGACCCATAAGGCTTACCACACACTGTATCTTCCTGACAGACTGCTTTGGACATATGGGCTAAGATCGGTCCTATGGACTTGATCTGGATTGGGCTGGGATGTTTTCTTAATATACAATTATTCTTTTATAGAGCGCTTTCTTATACACATGAGTGCCTAAGAATGTTTCTGTAGCCAACCCAGACTAATACAGAAAGGGAAAAGAAACCTACTTCCTCTTCTCCTATTCATCCATTGGTACACACTGGTTCTCCACAGCAAGGGACAACAAACCATTTCCCGTTACACACTGCCTATTTTTTGCACAGTCCCTGAAAAGGAAATCTAAGAATGGTTTTTAATTTATTTAATGTCCGGGGGAGAAAAAGAGAGAAAGATAAGTGTGTCATGACAAAACAACACTGTGTGAACTTCAAATTTCAGTGTGGATTTAAAAAATATATGTCAGGCACATTCGTTTATAGACTGTCTGTGGCTACTTTAGCACTACATGCAAAGTTAACGAATTGCTACAGGGACTAAAACGATTATGCTACTTACCTTTCACAGAAAAGTATTCTGATCTCTCTCTCTTGCTCGCTCACACACAGCGCTTGCATGCACACACACAATGAAAAGTTTATTAAACAAAAAGATCAAAAAGTGAAGCTACCGTTTCTCAACATAGCCTGTAATCTAGGTCTATACATGTTGGAAAATGTTTCCATCTCTCTAACCTTGCTCCAAAGAATTCTGCACTCTTCCATTTACACCAAGGTTTGGTACCCTCGAGGAACTCAAATCATCTTCCTTTTAAATGCTTTTTTGCATCCTGGGAACGGACAGAAGTCGGAAGGGGCAAGAGCTAGACGGCAGAGTGGATGGGATAAAGTTGATCGATGGGCTTCTCATCAGGGGACAGCCACTGCTACCCTCAACAAGTCACAACAGTAAAGATCCCCCCACGGTGCAGCTCTCCTGGCCGTTCCCTCCCCAATTCCATTTGCCATCTGTTAAAACCTTTCTGTAAGACGCCCCTGTGACTGTCATGTGTCCTGTGAGAAAATCCATCAAGTTCCTCTCCGTCCAAAGACAACAGCAGCTGTACCTTCTGAGCAGAGGGTGTGCATTAAACAGAACTGGCCCTGCAGATCCTCTTTGGAAGCCACTGTACTCTTGGGACCTTTTTTTTTTTTTTTAAGACACTATGGATTGTGGTAAGAGGTGTATAAGCCCCCAATAAAATGATTTTTAAAAGACAATGAGACAATGACACTAAGACAAGTCTATTACTACCGAGGCCTTGCTTATAGCACTCCACTGACTGCAGAGACATGAAACATGTTTATACATGTTTATCTGGAATAAGTCTGTGCATGTATGAACTGGAGTTTTAGTGTCAATACATTTTCACTTGTGTGTGTGTGTGTGCGCGCCTACGGAGGGAGGGAGGGATACGTGAGGGAGAGAGATGCTGAGTATATAAGAATTTGAAAAATTAGCATATCTATGCTTTAGGGTACCCGGGTGGTGCAGAGGGGTAAGTGTTCAGGTACTAGCCCAATGGTTGGCAGGTAAACCCACCCAGCAGTTCCTCAGAGAAAGACCTGGTGCTCTGTTTCCAGCCTGACTGTGGGGCATTTCTGCTGTCACGTGGGGCTAATATGCATCAGACTCACTCCACAGCAACTAACATGATCGTCATCACCCCTGCTTTATTCTTCTCAGCACCCACACCATCATTTTTCTTTTAACTCACAACAAACTGAGCAAGTTGGGCAGAGCAATGGGGAAGAATGCTATCTGGTCAGGTTTCACCTCATTCTAGCAATACTTTATTATAAAAGCCCACATTATTTCCATCTGCGAACTTTCAACAATTGAAAATCTCATTCATATTTGTCTCCAAATATATATAACCACATGTAGGCAAGCAGAAAGCAGAAGGCGCAGACACATTTTTCTCAGGATCTGACCCCACACTCAGAGAGACAGGAATGTGCCTGGTTGTGCTTTGGCCAAGGTTGGGAATCAAACTCCAAACTCTCATTTCAGCAGGGTCTATCCTTGCAGCTGTCAAAAGGAGCATGCCCACCAACACAAGAAAGACTTCATCTTTCAACACTAACAACCTAGAGAGAAACTTACTCAGGGGACAGGGCTTGGCACTTCATCAGTCCCAAATAGAAAACACTTATACGGGTGGACAGGTAGACCTCAGCAATCTTTTTTTTTCTTTCGTTCTACATCTATCTATAGAAGACAGCAGGACAAACAATCCCAAGGAGAAAACAACAGGACTGGTGGTCCCAGGGGCCATGGAAAAGGAGGGGGTGAGGAAGGGAGTGGGGAGCCAACAAACTCAGGGATAAGGGAAAAACGAGATCTAAAATTGATGGTGAGGAGGGTGTGTAACGTCTGGTGGGGTTTGATTAAGTGCAATGTATCCAAGAGGAATTACTGAGAGCCAAGGGAGCATGATAGTGTGACAGGAGGAAGAAGAAAGGAAACAGAGGAATGAACTAGGAGGCATAAGCTATTTATACATGTATAGTTATAGATATGTATACATGTAAATATATTAATTTATAATGAAAGGGATAGAGCCCAATGTTCATATATTTATATATTAAGTATTAAGGGAGCAGACAGACTTTGGGCCTCTACTCAAGGCCTCCCTAAACACAAGAACACATTGTTCTAATAACTTGGCACTCCTTGATACTCTCCTTTCCAACATGACCACTGAAGACAAAATGGGTGCATAAGCAAATGTGGTGATGGGAGCAAATGGTGCCTGGCTATGAAAAGATATCACGTCTGTGGCCTCAAAGGCTTGAAGTTAAACAAGCAGCCATCTAGCAGGGAAGCAAATAAGCCCACACATGGAAGAAACACACCAGCCTGTGTGATCATGAGGCGTCGACAGGATCAGGTATCAAAAGATCCAAAACAATCATATTGATGTAAAAGAGGGGGTTTAGAGTAGAGACCTAAAGCCCATCCACAGAACATTGAACATCATCCCACAAAAGGGTTACTAGAAAGGGATGATTCAACCAGGGTGCAGTATAGCACCAATGAAACATACATCACTTCTCTAGTTCCTGGATGCTCCCCCCGCCCGCCCACCCCCAATCCCCCACTACCATGACCCAGTTCCATCTTTCAAATCTGGCTAGACTGGAGGTACACATATTAGTACAGATAAGAACTCTCAACACATGGAATTCAGGACAGATAAAAACCCCAGGAACAATAATGGGGTAGTGATATCATGAGGGTAGGGAGACAGGAGAGGTGGGGGAAAGGGGAGGAAGAGGGTCCCCATCATAAGGTTGGATATATACTCCCCCCAGGGGGACAAATAACAGAAATGTGGGTGAAGGGAGACCACAGACAGCCTACGACACAAAATAACAATAACAATGCATAATTGATCAAGGATTCACAAAGGTGGGAGGGTGGGGTAATAAAGAGGACCTGATACCAAGGGCTCAAGAAGAAAGAAATTGTTTTGGAAATACCGATGGAAACATATGTACAAGTGTGCCTCATGCAACTGAATGAAAGGACTGTTGTAAGATTTATAAGAGTACCCCCAAAAAAACGATTAACCAAATTTTAAAAAAGAATAGAAGAGGAGAAGGGTCTGCGTGAGAAGTTTTCCCGTTTGTTTGTTTGTTTGTAATGAATGCTTTGCTTCCTCCTCTATGGTAGATATGAGATAGTAGGGATAGTTAACCCGAATGAGAAGCAAGGGGTCTAGGGCCAAGAATCAGGCTGGACTCAAAGAACCCAATCACTACAATGCTAAAAGGGAGAACCAAGTAACAGGAGCACCGAATTCAAGGACATGAATTTTCATTTTATCCCCTTTTTGAGGATCTTCTGGAAACAAAGACACAGGCCCCACAGGAGGTACATTATTTTTATTTCCCCGGGGACAAAAACAACATTTCTGTGAATAACAGTCTGGTTTCTTGGCTATACAAGTAGCCACCCGGGCCTTAGTCATGAAAATGATTTCTAATAAGGGGCCATGCTCTATAACAGGCAGCACCTTCCCACATTACTACAATAAATGAATGCCTATATATATATATATATATATGAGCTCATACATACACTGGAAACTCTGGCTTTCTGAGGGGCCGTGTTATTCACTCCACTAATTTTATTAGTCTTCTAAAAGTTTTTCTTTGTGCATCACAGACTGTAAGGTACTGCTTCAACAAGTTCAAAAGATTTCTTTGTAGCAAAAGTTTAAAGTTTTAAACAACAAGAAAAATAATTATCTCAGGATCCTGAAATGATTTACCAACCACATATCATTCAACCATTATACCCAAAGCTATGAAAGCATGTGCCCACACAAAACTTGTGTACAAATATTGACAGCAGTGTTATTCACAATAGTCAATGAATGCAAACAAACCAGATAGCTCACAAGATACAGAACAGGTAGCTATTCCTTGCAAAAGGAATGAAGTGCTGACACACGCTGCAACCTGGATGAACCTGGAGCACAGGCGCTCACAGCTGGCGGATCCTGGGGAAGAAACACCCAGAACGGGCAGGCCGGCAGAGAGGGAGAGAGAGAATAAGAGCGGTCTCCAGGAGGAAGAGCAATCCCTAGCGAACCTGGCGTCTCTTTGTGGGGGGGGTTTCTATCACTGGATAGGAGTGATGGCTAAAAATTACCAGACTATTTCCATGGTCAAAATGGTAACTTTTCAACGACAGTACCATTATGGACCCTATTATGTCTTTGGGGCAATGTCTAATAGCATTATATGAGATCAGAGGGCTTCAAAAAGTTCATGCAAAAATTCGATCATCTTCTCATGCTATTTTTCCACAAACATTTTAAAGTGCCCTTCATGCGCCCACGGTCCCAAATGTTATAACAGAGTTCAGAAATCCGGTTTGGGGGAAAGGGTGTGGGAAGAGAACAGCTTCCCACGCACACCACCGGATCCATTGTCTCTTGTATACACAGTGCTAGGTGAATAATGAGACAGTGTATGTAATATATAACTTAGAATACATGTGTCTTGATAGCCCTCACTGAATGCCTGTAATGGCTTCAGTACGTAGTACAAAATACTTTCTATATAAGAAGCCTGTCTATACCAGTCAGTGTATTGTGATTGTCACATTAGCTGCTGAAAATATACTTGGACTCCGAGTAAGTGCACCCTGGTTCACAAATGTGGCAAAATCAGTGCTCACCACAGCAGCAGCTAGAGGCAAAGGAAGGGCAGTGATTTGGAAATGAAACCAAAGATTATTCAACAATACCAAGGAATCAGAGATTGCAACTGCTAGCAATTTAACCATGTTGTGCTCACTCAACGGTACTCAACAACAAAGAACAACTCCTTCAGTGACATTGTGGTGAGAGGGACCTGTAAGATCAGATAGGGGGAAACTGCTAACGATACAGACCGAGGACCAAAACTGAGAGGGACTCCTCCTCAGCAATAGCTGCTCGCTGCTAAGGTAGAGGTTTATTCAAGATGCTGAAGGGCAGAGCAGGCACAGTCTAAGATAATGGTGTTTGCACACCTTCCCAACCATATACCATCCTATTTCCTAGAGCATAGAATGACATTAATCCATGGACAACGGTATTGAGCTATAAATGAAAATCTCATTTGGGGCCTCCTTCTATGGTGCCATTCACTTTGTGACACTTTAGGCAGGAGAACACATTGCAATGTCTTGCGTTCAACTGAAATGACTTTTTCATTACGACCCCCGAGGGATTCCTGTAGAACTCGCAAACTGTGCTCAGTTGCTGCCATCATCTTTGAGAGCTGAGCTATAATCACAAATCCACACTTAGAACGAGACCGAAGGGGGAAAATTAATACTAAAAAGAAAAATCTCCCAAAGTCAAGGCCATAAAGCAACAGGCTAAGCTACTTACCGCCTGGGTCCTCGGGCTTTGTTTCTTTGCAGGTGTAGCTATGTGCCCGCGGGCCACCTCTTCCAAAATTGAACTCTCTTTGGAATTACTCAAAAA
Source organism: Tenrec ecaudatus (assembly GCF_050624435.1). Classification (NCBI taxonomy): domain Eukaryota; kingdom Metazoa; phylum Chordata; class Mammalia; order Afrosoricida; family Tenrecidae; genus Tenrec; species Tenrec ecaudatus. The sequence goes on from NC_134538.1 coordinate 6,093,551, forward strand.
ATCCACTTCGTCTTCGGCTTTCGTGTCCGGCATTTCTGAAGAAAAGTAAGGGGTTACAGAATGCATTTGAAGATCTGATTCCTGTGCCTAAGTATTTACTCAGTATTCTCTGCTATCATGTGTTTTGGTTTTTGCTTTTGCTCTTTTAAAAGTTATCTTTTGCTTCCCACAGCTGATGTCATTTCTGATCCTGTGCTGAGCTGTTCCTTTACTGCATGGTTGTATGGTTTCTCCGAAACGCGGCCAATGATCACAGCTTTGTATGGTTGGAGAGCTAAGGGAGGGAGGCTCCAGTTCCACGTCTATTGATTGACCTTCTATTTGAAAACTACTAGCTTTTCGTGACCAATCTGAGAATGTGGTGCTGACTTAACAGATGGAAAAGTAAACTCATCATCTTCAAGGAGACAAAGTAGGTGGTCTATTTTGATCATCATAAAAAATGCCAGACTCTATCAGAATAGGATACAACGAGAGAAGCCTTCAATATCAGTTTTAAAAAAAAAAAAGGCTGGCAGGCAGGGACATTAAGGAAATGAAAGTAAAGCAACTAGAGTAGTTCATATATATTTTCTCTCTCTCTCTCTCTCTCTTTCTCTCTCTCTCTCTCTCTCTCTCTCACACACACACACACACACACACACACACACACACACACACACAGAGCGCCAAACATATGTCAACAACAAAAAGAGGAAAATCTACCCCCACCCCCAGAACGAATGAAAGCCTTTGTAACAAGTCTGGTTTTCTTTCAGTCTGATCTCCCCACTGATGAGACCAAGTGAACTAGTACGTTACGGTTTTGTTTCAAGTCTTATTTGTTACTAAAGACATAATACCAAAGCAGCAATTTTTTTCTTAAGAAAAAGGTTGTTAAACATGCTTTCTCAGGAATTACGACATTATCCTCTTGCTGACCACGCCTAAGGGACCAAATAGCAGCGGTTTCTGTTAATATGAGCCACCATATGGTCAAGCAAATACAGGAAGGAAGTGATAAAATAATGTCTGGGGCACATTTCTGCTCTGACACTTCCTTACAGAGGACTGATGATTGAGCAGTCAAAATGCACCTTGATAATCCAAGTACAATTTTCATCTCAATTTCATGTGAAAAAAAATCTGGTGATTGTTCTTCAGTGAAAATTCCTCCCTATATCAAAGAGCAGAGAGGTTTCTTTCATCAAAGAATCAACTGCATTAACTCAGAGTTAATCTGGAAGCACACAGGAACAATTACAAAGGACCATGTGCCGATGATGTAGGACTGTGAGGCATTTGGTTCGGCTGGTACATAATGTTGTCAAGAGTCAGGGAAACACATCTGGAAGTAGCAAAAATAACAATTTATGATTTGGGGGATGGGGAGTGGAGGAGGAAAGATTTAGAAAAGTACTATAAAAGAGTTAGTAAAGTACTATAAATGAACATATATAAATCGTCTTCTTGTTTAGCTTGTATGATTTTACTAGTGACTTGAAATTGGGTAAAGAAGTTTCTTTGCTCTAAGACCCAAAGTCTGTCTTGTATCTCATAAAATGTGATTAAAGTTGTTTTGGGTTGTTTTAAAGGAAGAAAAATCTGACTAAGCAATTCCTTAGAAGCATCCCTTGATCAAAACATTGCTGAATGAGCCAGAGCGATTTCTACATTTTCTGGTTGCTGGAGATTTACATATATTTATTTGTGAATGTGATTTTTGGCACCACCTTGCTTTCCTATACCCACCAACGGAACAATATGTACCTTGGCAAGTCGAAGCCAGTCACGAAAACAGACAGTGATTGTGGAGACTTGTGGGTAATCTCTGCCAGGACGGGTCTGGCCCAGCCGGGCACCACCAGCATCCCAAAGCACAGGCCTCAGTACTCTGGAGGGCGCAAGGCTCACGTTCTCCGCTTGCTGCCTGGGGGTTTCGGGATTTCCCTATTTCGATTTCTATCTGGCTTTGTCTTGAGCAGTATATAAAAACAGGAAGTCAACAGCGTGCAGATGTCAGGAAGAAATGTGGCAGCCTCCACTTCGGCAGTTAAACTCTGTCTGTCTTTCCATACGTAGCACAGCACGGTTACGTCCACGAGTGGACTTCGCACTTCCCGGAAAAGACCCCTGGCTCTGAGCTCACGGGTATTACTTTTCCAGGGCAATGTGACTAGGGACTTTCCCTACCCCTGATTTTTTTCTGAAGAAAGCCCCTACTCCTTCATCACAAACTACTTCTATCTGTAGTTTGAGACTACGAGCACCAAAGCCCAGTAAAACAAGCAAGCAAATCGCCCCCTCCATATATGTATGTATATATATGTACACACACACACACACACACACACACACACACACACACACACACACACACACACTCGCCCCAAACCCTGCCACAATGTCAGGCATCATTCTTTTCCTTCCAAGAGTCTTCAAATTTTTACATTCAATTCGTGTCATATTTGCTCGCCTTAATGAATTATTAAAAACCACGCCGGAAACCCTCCCTTGGTGTTTAGTTTGTATCTCAGGCACAACCCCGCACAGAGCCTGCCTTTTCTTGGGTTAAATTCTGACTAGCCAGAAAGAGAAATAATTCCAGTTCACGTGGCCAAAGCCATCACGCCCAAATGAGAACTAACCAGGCATCAGCTTACAGCCACACCCATTCTGCTGAGATGTCAACCTGCCAGGGTCCCCAAAATAGACTTGTTGTTGAGCCCGAGTTGTTGAAAAATCTAGAGACCTTCTCATTTAAGTTCTGAGACAGCAGCTAACAAATTTCTATTGTTAATTATCCAAATCATCCTTCATAACTAAAAAACCCGGTGTCACCCAAAATACCATCTCAATTGTGGGGTGGGGTGGGAGCGGATAGAATTAAAAAGGGTTAAAAACCCTTTGCTGGAAGAAAAAAAAAAGATCACTAGGTTTAAAGGTAGCCATCTCCCTAAAACATTTAGAGAAGAACTTCATGACTCCCTTTCTTGATCGTTTCTCTCCACACCTCAGCCAAACTCTTCACAAATACTCCATTTAGAAAGATCTTGAAAAATTAAAAAGCAAAACCAACAACAAAACTGAAACACAGGTACTCCTTACCTACAAGAGCCTGAAGGCAAACACACAGCTAGGTCCGTGCCTGCACTTAGTAACAGGTGGTGGTGTTAAACCGTTTGCATCAAACTGACCTTTCAAGACTTTAGGAATCAGTTCTAAGTCCACCTTCAGTTGCTGCTGCAGCCTCAACCCCCAATAAGAAGTTTTATTCCGCCAGTCTATTTCCAATAAGCAGTAGTGGTTTCTCTTTGCTCTCTCTGGACATGGTTACCCACAGATAGAACAGGCTGCTCGGTGCAGCTGCTTCACCCAGATAAGCAGACACAAGGTCTGCCCTGTGACAGCAGCTCAGCTGACTGGGCCTGGGCGGAAATCCTGCATCCTACTCCCTGTACCATGCATGGACCTGAGTTCCCAGACGGCTGCCCCAGCGCAACAGGCTGTGCAACTGCACGCCTGCTCCTTAGGCAGAAAAGAAGGGCAGGTACTCCCTCTCCCACCCCTCACCCGCGCAGGACCTAGGACTCCCATTCTGGATAATACTGGGTCACCAACTTACAAAGACGGCTCTGGCTCTCATGAACCCGCCCTCCAACCCTCCTAAGGGTGCTCAGGATGCACACCGGGGAGAGAGAGAGGGCGTTTCAGCCTGGTAACTAAAACTACAACCTGCCGAAACTTCCCAACCACACCTGTCAGTGTTGTTCTATGACCTTACAAAAAATGAGAATAAAAATGTCTACTAAATCCCTTTATCACCTAAGAGCACCTGTGATCTAAGCACTGTTTTCCAGGTTGTCGGCAATCAAGTCGGGAGTCTACAACACAGAAGCACCATCTGACCAGCCCTCAGAGAGGACGTGCCTCTTCGGATGATAATGACTAATAACTTGGCAATCAACCAAATGAATGTAATTCCTCTAAAGATGCTACTTCTTCTTTTTTAAAGGCCCACCCCACCCCCACCCCCTTCTTTCTTTTCTAGTGTATCACAGAACCACATGCAAATTTTTGCTTCTCAACATGTCAATTCTATGCTTGGTTTTGCTTACCTGTTGCCAGTTCAGGTCCTCGGTCAGGCAGAAGACTTTTCTCTGGCTCCTCTTTTTCAGCAGAAGCCCCTTCTGGCAGGCAGGCACTCACTTTCTCAGCACAAACATCCTTGAGTTGCTCAGTCACAAGGCCTGACTCAGGAGGACTGACTACGCTGTCAGTGATCAGGGCTTCCGAGGTCTTGATGCGCTCGATGACGGCATCCACTATTCGACTTGCAGCCTCCTCTAGCACGTCTGCGCACTTGGGCAGATCCTCCGCGTTGGAGGACACGGTGCTGGGCAGATCAGGGACACTGCTTTCCCTGAATGGCCTGACATCTGTCACGCCCGGCAGGGCCCTGTTTCCAGCAGCTGAGAGTCCTGTCGCTTTAGGGAGCGCATCGGCATTCGACAGCAGGAGGCCATGACTGGCTTCACCACCCATCTGTGCCTCCTGCGGCTTGTCTGTGGTGCAGCTGGGGTGAGCTCTCTGCAGCATTCTTTGCTCCCTGTCAAGTGGTAGCTCCTCTGGGGTTGCAGTTACCTGCAGGTCACTCACCCCTTTGTCTGGGAAAGCTCCTGGCAGGCTCGGGACCATCCTCTCCTCCTGGGTCAACAAGATGCCTTGAGTGTTGTGGGATATCTCCTTTCTTCTGACCCCACCAGCACCAACCACGGCAACATCCAATGTTGCATCGCCACTCACCTCACAAGCAGCAGTTCCTCCCTGGGAATGCGTGTTCCCCACGCCAGCATCCTCATCAAAAGGCTGATTGTGGTGAGGAGCCCCAGAGGCATCTGGCACTCGACCTGCCGACAGAGGCGGGCTGCTCTGCTCTGCGTTCGCGGCTTCCTGTCTGGAATCCGCAATCAGACTTGCTCCTGGTGGCACCAATCTCTGTCCAGTTTCAACTTTAGTTGGCAGTGCGCCTTGTGGGGCCACTTCCTTGTTGTGTTTAGTTTCTGCCTTAAGAGAGGCAGAGGGTGTGCCCAGAGAAGGACTGTGTTCAAGTGCAGGGCCCTCAGCAAAGGCGGCTGAACCAGCTTCTTCACAGAACCCCAAGGCTTCCTGCCCAGGAGGTGGTGGTCCCTGCTCTTCCTGTAATGTTCCTAGAGAGAGAACATCTTCTTTGACCAAGGGGCAAATCACGGCTTTGTCTGTGTCGGCTTGTCCCTGCGCTGCAGAACTTTCGGGGACCACCAGATCTTTCTCTTCTCCAGGCAAAACCGAACCAACTGCCGAAGTGGTCTCACTCACACTCAACCGGAAAGACTCAGTATCCAGTGCCTTGATTCTCAGCACTTCTGGGGTGGCTGAGGAGCAGGGACCTTCATGCGGTTCCTCAGGTCCCCCGGGACTGGCATTCCCCATGCTGGGCTGGAGCTCTGTATCAGGAAAGAATGCAGTCTGGGCAGCTGAATTGTCTTCTAGTGGACGCTTATTGGGATCACTTGACTCTCCGCCTGGGTCATCTTTACAATCTGAAGACTGATGTAGTTTGGGAGTTGCTGTTCCTTTTCCTTTCTGGGAGGGGACAGCAGTAAGTGCGTCATCTTTGGTTACTGATTCACTGCCTGACTTGCTTGCCAGAGAGAAAGGGCTGTCTGGTGTCACTGCCTGGCCCGACACTGGCTCTTTCTCAGCTTTGGGGACAGGAGGCTGTGGAGGTGAAGCCACTTCACGCATGTTTGTTAAAGGAGTTTCCAGATTCAGACCTTCTCCTTGACCTGCTTCATCTGTAACTTCACAAAGACAGAGACCCACGTGTGCCTGGGCAGAGTCATCTTGTACAGACTCAGAGATGACTGCGTTGGCCCGTGGGTCTTCAGAGAGGGCTGGAGGGGGTGGACCTTGTGTGATGGGCTGCCCTGTTACGATGTCTTCAGGCTGGGAAAGGATGTCATAAGGTTTGGTCAACTCTCCATTAGAAATCACTGGGTTCCGATGACCTGCCGGGTCAGCACAGCTTTGATCACCTCCAGTTGCAGAACAGATGGGTGAGCTGCTGATCTGACACTGAACTTGAGGTGAATTTGTTTCTGGCTTCTGGCTTGGCATTACATCTTTTTCAGGTTCTGGAAAAGTTAAATCAGAGGATGACATTCTTATAAGGGGAAGGTTAGGATCTGACCCATCTAATATCTTGCCTTCTGTAGCAGCTGGAATTACCGGAGAGGTCTGATCAGCATTCTCTTCGTAACTTCTTGAAGTTTCTGTTTCTGCAGTTTTTTCTATGGAGGTTTCTCTATGGCTATGTAAAGACTCAGCAGTTTCGTCACCATCTAGGGAACTGGAGGCAGAGACACAGTTTGGAACACGAGCTTTATCCACAGGCTCACTTGTGGCTTTGACGTCAGAAGCTGCAGCTGTACTGATGCTAAAGTCCTCAGTTCGTTCCTTTGTATTTTCCCCTGCCTCAAGCACAGTCTCACGCAAGGCGGGATCTAGGTTCATGAGCCCATGTTCGGGTTTCCTGGCAGACTCTGGGAAAGTAGCAACTGGTGTTGAATGGACGACCAGCTCACCTCCACTGCTCAGAGACTCCTGGTGTGCACTGATTCCAGGAGCGTTGGTTCCAGTTTCTTCATTTCTGTCTTCCGATGAGGGACAGCCTTCCATGTCCTTTTTCCCAGAGTCAGGAATGCTCTGAAGGCAGCTGTCTGGATCAGATACAGTTCCAGAGTCCACAATGGGTGCTAGCTCCACCTCTTCCCCTTCTCTCTCCACGCCTTTATTTTTCTCCTTACAGGAACAATCTGTGTTCTCTTCCTTAACTACGCTTGACAAACCATCAGAATTTTCGATCCACCCTTTGGCAGGGCTCCTTTGGCAGGGCGGATTGTGACCTGTCTCTTTGTTAGGGGGAGGGCACTGTTGGCTGTCCACAGTCTCTGATGCACAGGGAGAAGAAAGGCCACCTATGTTTGAGGCACTGGGGAGACTTGACGGGTCCTGTGCTGGGACCCTTAAGGGCGAAAGGCTGTCCATCTGCTTGAGGTTTGTTTTCTGGAAGAAATAAAATACATTAAAAAAATCTGTCCATGGGAAAAGTTATCACTGACTCCTATGAGGGCAGATCCTGTTGGGCAGAACTCCTGGCTGTTCTAGCCTCAGAGAAGGAAGAAGCTGTCTATTCTTACATGACTGGACATCTCAACGGACTTGATGGCAGGGAGTTGTTTTTTAAAGGTCACAGAAAAAGCAGGTCTAAAACAAATACAAGAAGCCAGTCTTGTCTCTTTCCTATCTTATACCGGCATATCACAAGCAGCGTGAAAAATGGCAAAGAACACAGAAGATTACTGCTTCCTATATTGGGAATGTATTTTGGAGAGCAGATTGAAAATTCAATCTCAACTATCTTATTTTTTAAATAACTTATCTTATTTTTGTTGCTGAGAATATACACCGCAGAATACATGCCTTTTCAACAGTTTTGACACGTCCATGTTAGTGACAATAATCACAGCCTTCAAGGTATACTTCCATCCCCACTTTCGCTTTCCAAGTGATTCTCCCCTGACTGTCCCCGAGGCTCAAACCCAGCCTTGGAGCTACAGCTGCACCCTTCTTTAAAAAACAAACCCCAAGTCCCCAAGCACATAGGTGAGGATCTTCGAGCGAGTAGCTGAGACCAATAATTTTAAAGGGTGCTTTAGAGTAGCGGTTCTCAACCTGTGGGACCCAGTCGAACGACCCTTTCACAGAGGTCGCCCGATTCATAACAGTAGCAAATGACAGTGATGAAGTAGCAACAAAAATAATTTTAAGGTTGGGGCTCACCACAACATGAGGAACAAACTTGCATGTGAGCAGACAGGCAGCCTTAATTTTCTCCTCTGCAGGGACTAGTGGTGAACCAGACCTTGAAGTTAGCAATCCCAGTGCTGTCTGACAGTCCCACAAAGGCTTCACTCATATATTGAAAACCAAAGCCAAACTCATTGTCATCAAGTCGATACCGACTCAGCGACCCTAACCACACAGGGGAAACTGCCCCTGCGCGTTTCCAAGACGGCATGGTTATTTTTAAACAGTTTTATTGGTACTTTATCCACATATTATACAATTCAGTAGTTATACCACACCAAGAGGAGTTGAACAATCTTTACCACAATCAATTTTAGAACATGTCCCCCCGCCCCCCCGCCCCCCCGTACTCATTGTTACTCAAGTAATTCTTTTTTCCAAAAATATACATGGGACTGTAACTGTTTCTGGGAGTTTTAAGAAAATCCCATCTTTCCCCTTAACCTAGTAAGTGTGGTAAGCGCCCTTCAATCTTAAGGTGCAGCCAACTGTACTCTAAATATTTACTGAGGAGTTATACCTTATGATTTAATCATAAAATATGCTCCACCCAATCCAGCTGAGCCATTTTAGATATGGGCTGATAATTCCAAGAACAGTGGCAAAGCCAATTGTCTTTCTTTCTTTCCTTTCTTGTTATGAAAACAGTTCCTTGGCTGTCTAATACTGAATATTAAATATATGAAAACATGTAATAGTAATAATGCCTAAATCTGATTATTCTCAAGAGGAACTGTGGCCTGAGGATGTTATCAGTCTTTTAAAAGTAAATTATTTGCAACACTAAAATAATTTTAAAAATATAAACATGGGAGTAATAGTTAAAATAACCAAAATGGTGGTAAAAATACTATGCAGTTGTATAAATGTTAACTCTCAAAGCCACAGAGATGCCTGGTAAAAATATTTATAACGCAATGATGGAAAAAATTAGATCTATATTTAATCTATGATTATAATTATGGAAAAATCTTTTGTGCATGTAGATAAGCTAAGAAGAAATAGAGGAAATACAACAGATTATTAGGGCACCTTGTCTTTTATATAAAAATTTTAGCATTTAAAAATAATACTATTTGTTCAACACATAAACTATTAAAACAGTTTGGTCTTCACTATCTTTTTTTTTTTTTTTGCAGACATCCCAAGCAAATCTACCTTCATTCATCCATTCATTCATTTACTTGTTCAGTAAATATACAGAGTTGTTACACTACTCCTTCACTAAACTGGCTATACCTGTCGATTTAATGGGTGCTTCAAGGAAGTTTACACAGTTAAGTGTGAAAGATGTTGAATCCCGTCTTCTATAAAATGTTATGAGAAAAATCAATTTTTCATCAGAAACTTCAGCAATATCCACCCTTTCTGAAGGAAAAAAAAAAACCCCAAAAAAACCAAAGCCATGGAGTCGATGCTGACTCGGTGACACTATAGAACAGGGTAGAACTGTTCCTGTGGGTTTCCAAGACTGTCACTGTTCTACGGGAGTAGAAAGCCCCATCGTTCTCTTGAGGAGCAGTCAGTGGGTTTAAACTGCTGACCTTGTGGATCACAGCCAACCAGTAGCCACCATACCACCTGGAGCCTCATCCCCTTTGAGTATCCAAAAGTAGCGCCCTTCTGTTTCTAATGAAAATGTGAAAGGAGTCATTAAAGCCAATGAAGACCATTACAGAACAGGACCTCGGAAACAAGAGATGCTGCTTGAAGAATTTGAGAAGCTCCTCACATATGCATACTTCCTCCGTTTTAATTTCCGGTGCCTGCCTTGCATAGCCATCCCTACAGTCCAGTGATTACCATCTGCCGAGCAAGAAACACTCAAAAGAACATTCTGATTTCCAGGTAGGACATTCAGAGGAAAACAAAGTAACACCTGTTCTGGAACAAACACGATGCTGAAAGGCAGACAACAAGCTTAACCCGGCCACATAACCCTGCGCAGAAGTCTCTGGGCCTGCTGGATCTTAAAAATGCTGCTCCCAAAGAAGCCTCTGACACTGAGCTGACCTTAGGTGACCTTTTATGAAATGACTGTCAAGCTGTTCCAAATCAAATCAGCTCCACACTAAACTGGGAAGAAAATTTATCTGGACTTAACCTCGCAGATGTTAATGGCCAACAGAAATGTACCCAGATGACATTTATATTATCCATAATATAAGCTCCCAGGGAGTCTGAAATGTTTTCATGTTTGGCAATAACTTTATCTTCCAAGCTTCAGTGGGCTATAAAACTTACATTTTTTAAGTGATATTTTTACTGTTTATCAATTTAAATATAGCAACACTGTCATTGCTCGGTCAGAGTCGTTTGAGAAAGCTTGCTTCTGAGTCAGCGGGTTCTCTCTCATCTGCCAGCAGCCGTCTCAACAGGGGATGGGCACGTTTAGTTTTATACAATTAGGCCAAACACACGCAGATTTCTTTGTATGCCGGCAATACTTAGCTCCCAGGGTTACCTATTTTTGTATTTATTGTGTGTGGCTTTTGTGTGTGCGCACACACGCACCTTTCATTGTTTGAAAATCCGGCCAAAACCAATGAAAAATTCTCATCTTCCTATTGCTACACTCTAATGCTAACTCTGTATCTGCAAGTGGGAATGCTGTTACTGCTGCTTTCACAGCCTCGGAGGAGTGGGGTGGGGGGGTGGGGGTGGCATGTTTATGTTTTAGTTTTAGCAAGGAACAAACCCCACGGACTCCTGGGAAAAGACACATTGTTCTTACCATTAGCTGCTGCTGGATGTTCCTAAGTTTGAAAATGTGCCCAGTGCAAGTGTCTCCAGTAAATGGGGGTTCATGCTGTGACTGAGAATCAGAGGTTAATGTATAGATGTCCAACTCTCGATGATGTCTCACAGAACAGTCTTCATAGGGTATTTCATGGGACAAACTGCTCCAGGATTCCGGCTCTCCAGCATTCTCCCTGCAAAGAAACAAGCTCTGGTGAATGTATGCATTCTGCTTCCCAGGTCGGGGCTCAGCGCTCTGTGCCTCATATAAGAGCTCTAACCGATTCCGAGTGAAAAGGATGCTCAGAGCAGCCGGTACCTGGCTTTTCCAGCAGCCCGTTTCATTAGGCATATAACATTCACCTCACGAGAGGTCACACACAGGGGGCAAACAGCAAATCCAGGACTCCTCCCTAGAGAGCTTCTTTCGACCAAGACACAGAGCAGTCTGCGATCGTGAAATAGTTAATCGTATGCTAACAGCAAACAACGGGGAAGTCCAAAGAGAATGGTTTTAGCCTGGTTTTCAATAGAAATGGGCCACATAAATCCCAGCCTCCACACCGAGACCAGAGGACTAGATAGAGGGTACTGGGCTACTGCTAGCGACTGTGCTGAAAGGCATCAAAACAGGTCCCGATTAGAGTGGGAGAAAATTCAAAATCATGAAGACCAGCCTGAGTCATCTGACGGAGACTGGTGGAACCCCAAGACTATGGCTCTTAAACCCCCTACGGGCCTGGAGCTGGACTCCACTTTCAGCTACATGACAGACCCACAGGGTGAGGGGTACTACCAGGAAGGTGCACTCCTGAGAACAATCAACCCTTGAGGTCAAAGGGAAGCATCTGGAAATGGGGAACACAGGGAAGAAGTGGAAAGGGTATTATCAGGACCAGCAATCAATGCTCTAAAATAAACCACGTATTGACTGCTGAATGGAAAACCAAGTCACTCTGTGAATACTCTAACAAATGGTCAGACAATGTAAAAAAAAATGAAATAAAATAAAAGTTATACCACATTATTATTAACTCTAGTCAATTGCACCGAAAAGGGAACTCCCCATGAAAGCACGCAGTAACTTTTGTTGGGGGAAGATGCACTTTCAAAGTTTCCCACATCAATGCTGCAGAAAGACTAATACAACCGTTTTACTACTCGGTGGCTGTCAATGTAATCATCAAATTCTATTTTGAATAAAGAAAGCCCTTGATAACAAGAATTTCAAACTTTAAAATACTGTAAATTAAAAAATCAAATAAGAATGCTAGGTTCACATTACTAAAAGTATACATTATATATACATGTAGATGACGTGGGTATAGGTATGTAACAAGGCACTCTTGAGATCGGACTCAAAATATGTCACCTCCGTTTATGTGGTTCTCTAATGCTAATGAAATGTCCATTATCAATTTGGACAGAGTCAGTGGATTTCTTCGTCAAGACCACAGCTATTGCAATTCTACCCTTACGACTAGCAGGTATATTTACGCTCATGATGCCAGGAGCAATACACAATCCAAACTCTACTGTGCTTTTCATACGAGCTGAGAAAATCTTGGCACACTGCACCCTCTCACACTACATAGGTGTTTGGCTGTTCAGTAGCCTCTTTTGGGTTCATCACAATTTGATCGATGTCTGCCACCCCATTCCTCCACACAAATGCCCTTTCATGTCAGTTTGGAATACAGCGAAGCGCACAGTTGGAGAAATATGGGTCCAAATACTAGCCCTCCATGTCCTAGCTGTGGTGTTCCAAAGCACCCCACTTTTCCTTTTCTGAGCCGTATTTTCACAGTCTGCAAAGAGGGACATTACAATTCAAGCAGTGTATTGTAGCATAGTAACAGACAAAGCTTTCCACCAACATTGTCCTCCTGATCTCCAACGTCCCTTTCTTATGCCCCTCCTCTATAAAGTTAACATCCATGGAAAAATCCCTTATCGTATTTATTATATGCCATCTAAGCAATCAACAGATTATAAGGCATCTCAGAGATTCTGAAAGAAGCTGAAGGTTATGTTTCAAATCATTATCACAGTTTGAAAAATGAAGAAACCAATGTATAACAGACACCACCCACAGATACATGTGAAAAACAGCACTTCAATTCTCTCTCCAGATTTTTGCCTAGTAAGCCATGCATACCTATGTGTTATTAACAACTCACTTGGGAAAACTGAAGTTTTGAAGCTAAAATATGCTAACAGTGAGAAACCTGTGACACATGCAAGAAACACATACTGCCTCAGGTTTGCCCCAAACAAAACAACTAGTAATATCCATACAGGAGGGCCCTTCCACCCCCCAAAACAGATAAACTAGAACAAGCTTAGCACAGGCTACACTAAAAGTTTTATGTACTTACCAACCGGCTGTACTCCACGTGAGATAATCATTTTAAAGTTCCACTGAATAACTCACTTAAGAACTCAATCAACTACACCCCATTAGGGGAAGAAACTTTTCTATAAATTCAATTCTTCAAGCTTCGGTTGACGTATGTCACCAACTGCTTAACTAATCGTCTGACAGGTATTACTCATATCTCAGCTTACTCAGGTTACCACGTAGAGCTGTGGCCCAACAAAAATGAGACCCCTGAACACAAGTTGCTTTGGATACCACCTTTCTGTGCAAAGTCAGTGGAACAGCCTTAGTGGGCACTGTTTGCTATGGCAGGAGCTTTGCCTTCGACTAAAGAGTGACAGTTCATTTCCAGCAAAATACAGTCTTCTATCAACCTTACTCTATAAATCCTCAAAACGGTTTCCTTTTCAGTATCTCAACTGTGGGAAATCCCCTTGCCAACATAACCTCTTTATTTTCCCTCTCTCGTGCACCCTTCCCAGGAGGCTGTGCTTGTCCTGTCACAGTGACCTCCAGGCACTAGCCCCCCAGTCACAGCAAAGAGGAGTCCATTACTGCAACCATTCTCAGCCTATCAATTGATACTGACAGGATTCCAAATCCATCTTCCCCAAAGGTCTGGGAAGGTCCACCACTGTTCTTTATCAGGGTTCTGATGAAGACACCCAAACTCCTTTCTTTCCCTGTGGGGCTTTCGTGATCACAGAAGGAGACAATGACAACCAAGAGACATAATGAACAAACCAAACCAAACCATCTAGTATGTGTTTTAGAAGCCAGCAAGTATTATGGAGAAAAAATAAAGAGAGATAGATAGTTTGCAACTTTAAATGTGATGGTTTAGAGAAAAGGCCACTGAACTGCAAGCCTCCAGCATGCCTGGGTCTAGAGTGACCCTGTGCATTCCTACAGGCCTTGCAAGAACCGTTGTGAAACAGTTTGAGGCCTCGCTCTGCACCCTCTCCGGGGCGAGGTTATAGACATTTCAGACCAAAAAAAAAAAAAGGCCACTGAAACAAGTATGTTTGCTACTCTGCTAAGCACTATATAAAATCCTTTCTGGATCACCAAAACAGTTTATCAAAATTCTAAGGGTAAGAATGTCTGCTGCAACTTATGTTAGCATTGAAAACCTGGAAAAATTAACCAGTCAGTAACTAGGGGGCTGCTCGGTACATTACGGGGGGTGGGGGGGATCTATATGATTTTATATAGTTTTAAAAATAAAGCTGAAACCCACAATTATGAGTAAAATAATCCAAGTAGAGAGATATAAGTGTGGGTCGGTCCAGTTAAATAGTAAACTGCACAGACTAGTCTCAGGGGGGTTTCCTTTTCCTCAAGAGTTTCTAGCTTAATTGCTTTTAATATTTTTTAAAATTTCATAGGCCAACTATGAACTGCTCAGAAATATTGCTCAGTAATACTCTTCCTACTCTCCTGTCTCTTAAAGCTTCCTCACCATGACAATGTAAACCTTCTATACTTTTCTCAAAGGGGCCCTGCCGGTGTTAACTGTAATGTCAGCAGTTCGAATCTACCAGCTGCTCTAAAAGAGAAAGATGAGGCAGTCTGTTTCCCTAAAGAGAAACCCAAAGGGGCAATTGTACTCTGAAGTATTGGGTCACTGTGAGTTGAGATGGACGCTATAGTAATAGGTTTGGTTCTTGGTTTTTGTAATGTTCTCAAACATCTTACATGACATGACCCTTGTCTACATCATTCTCGGGTGACTTTTGGGCCCAGTTTAGTGAGCTCAAGGCCACTTAATGTGATCTAAAGTACCCCAGGCACTAACTTCCAGGATGCCTCCTCTAACCGGTCTTGCTCTTGTTTGCTCCCGTTTCCCTTGGGTGTCTGCGGCAATCAGTAACTGTCCTCTGGTGGCCTATGGTGTTCCATCAGCTTTTGGACTAGCCCTAGCTCTTTCCCCAGCCACCCTACCAGATGCTTTCTTAAAACATCATCACACGACAGCACAGGTAGTATACGGTATTAAAGGCAGGGGACAGAAGCAGTAGTGGCAGTTAACAACCTTTTTTCAACCCTGTAAACCAGCAGTTCTCTTCAAAGGGGACATTTGACAATGTCTGGAAACATTTTTAGATGTCACGATTAGGGACGTGGTACCAGCTTCTATGGGAACAACCTATAATGCACAGGACGTCCTCCACTACAATGGGCCACTGGCTTCGAACTTATCTACCGTGCTGAGGCTGAACAGCTGCTGAAAACCCACTGACTGAATTACTGTCTGCTTGCTCTCTTTCTGTGCTACAGGGAGTCACCACTTCTACCTCCTTTCCACCCACAACTTAAACCACTTGAATCTTGCCATCTGGCGTCTGTTCACTCTCATGGCTATAAAAACATAACTTTTAAGAAATCATTTTATTGGGGGCTCGTACAACTCTTATCACAATCCATAATAACATCCATTGTGTCAAGCACATTTATTGCCCTCATCATTGTCAAAACATTTGCTTTCTACTTGAGCACTTGGGATCAGCTTCTCATTCTCGCCCCCGCCCCATGAACCCTTGATAATTTATAAATTATTATTTTGTCATGTCTTACACTGTCCGACGTCTCCCTTCACTCACTTTTCTGTTGTCCGTCCCCCAGAGAGGAGGTTACAAAAATATAACTTTATTGTAGGCCACATGGGACATGTGAATCTGAAAATCCAATGCCCATCCTTAAATTTCATGAAATTTAAAAATATTAACCTGGCCCTTCTTTTAAACTTTACTTTCATTTGCCATCCAGACAAAACCATTCTATAAACCCCTGGGGGTAGGGTAGGGGCTCACTCTACTTCTCGAAGTTAGTTTACTTCTGAAGTTTGTTTTCCTCTTTTACATCGAAGCACCCAGCCCTAGTACTCCTCCCGAATTCATCTCTGGCTTAAAAATCTCTGAGTTTTGCACCTCCGCACTTCCAGTACTTGAAGACTGTCTGTACGAAAGTGGAAGTAGGCACTCTCAAATCTCCAGAAACTCACTTGCATGCCGCCTTCCCCACTCCCTAAGGCAGCAGCTCTTTTAACCCTATCTATTTCCATTGTTATCCCTACTAACATCACCTTCCGTACTTAAGACAATGCTAAGTTGATGCTGGCAATACTTCTATTCCACCCGTATTCAATTCGACAGGCCTTGCTCAGCGCGGACCTTCATTAAATGACCCGGACTCCTGTAGCTGCTCTGGTTACCAAACAGCCTGCCCAAGAACTCCCACTAGCCTCCACATCCACCCTTTACTAGTAAAGCAATGGTAATGCTATTCTCTTGCTCTTTAAGTTTGCTGTGCAAAAGCTATTTTTGTTGCTTTGGGGGGGAGGGGGCTGGAGGAAGAAGAACTTACTATACGCATCAGGCTTTGACTGTTATTAGCCAGGCATCCTCTTTTAATCTTACATATTCTAGGAAGCACCTATCTCTGCCATATGGACATATAAAGCACAGAACCACAAAGCTGCATAGCCCACTAATAAGCAGAGCCAGAACTAATTTCTTTCCACTACACTGCAGTGCCTCCATGTCATGCGACTCCTCGGCCTGGCCACTAAGGTTTTCCATATTACAGCAAGGATGTTATTTCCCAGCCACCTTGAATCTACCAATGCCATGTGTTGCATATCTATTTCCTGAGTGTATTTCATCCGTCGTAGATGCCAGCCTATCCCCCAAACACCCATCTTTCATATCCTGATTCCTAATCTCTTTCTCCATCCTTCGCTCTGCAGATAAAGGATTGTTTTTCTCCCTTCTGAACACATAAGGTCCTTATTTATTACTGTCGTGTGCACGCGTGTTTAAGCTTCTTGGGGATATTTAATAGCAATTCATATACTTACTTATCCTGCTCACAAACACTTTTGCTGTGGGGTCATGTTTCACATGCCTCTGTCTATCGGAGTTGCAATGTACCGAGGGTCTAAGGCCTCAAGTCAGCAAATAATACTCCCCAACAAATGTGTGACAAATTTCCCTTGATCATCATTCCTTTGGCTGAGTAACAAAGAACAATGTGACATAACATTGGGGTTGTCCTGTATAAAAGCCCTGCCTCTTCCAACCATAGAGAGAACAGACATGCACAGATGAGGAGAACTGAGGCCCATGGAGGGAACGTAGATTTAGATCTCCCTTATCGCACTCAAGCTAGAACAGCGGTTCTCAACTTGTGGGGCACGACCTCTTTGGGGGGGGGGGTTGAATGACCCTTTCACAGGGGTCGCCTGATTCATTAACAGTAGCAAAATTACAGTTATGAAATAGCAATGAAATTAATTTTATGGTTGGGGGGAGGTCACCACATGAGGAACTGATGAAATGGTCACAACATTAGCAAGGTTGAGAACCACTGATCTAGAATCTATGCCTGTCTGTGCAGTGGTAAGTAGGCACCAGTACATTATTTTACATTTTATCTCCAATGTTTTCTGTTCCTTCTACTGACCAACTGTTACAGTTGCACATGAATCACTCCATACAATCAAAATGCTTACCACAGGTGTGGGCAATACACGCATTTCTTTGTTAAACAAATTCAGAGAAAGGGTTAGAGAAAGATAGATTTAAAAAATCCATTTTTAATTTAATTATATAAGCATATATACTTCTGCAAGACTTAGAAAAATACACTGCAGCTCCTCAACTTCCTCCTCACCTCATTCACCCACCACAGGCAACCACTTACAACTTTTTTAGTGTTTTGGTATTTTTTCCTCACCACATTGCATACTTATTTCTCTCTTTCACCCACTCACTCACTTAATTTCAGGCATTTTCAACATAGAAAATGAGTATTTAACTCAGTTATCTGCTCCTTTCCCTCTTTGTGCTCCCTCCCACCCCCATCAACCTGTCCCTTTCTCTTCATAATGTTACTTTGGGATAGATCAATGTTCACTGTCTAAATAATTAAATATATGAAAATGTTGTTCACAGAGGGCACAACTAATATGCTATGGTTATTTCCCCTATTTTCAATCGTTTGTTATTTTTCTCATGAGTTAAGTGAGAAAATACTTCTAATTATTCTCAACTGTAATCTTGTTTCCACAGTCTGGTCTCATAATGCAGTATTCAAAGTTCATTCCAACTAACCTTTATTGACGAACTATGGAATGTTGGGCACTGTGCTAGGTGCCAGGGCTACAAGGATACATATGAGGGGACTTCAAAAAAATCTGGAAAAATGAAACTGAAAAATAAAGGGGGAAAGTCACACAGACCTTTGAAGCCTCCCGCAAGGATAATTCCAAACACATCTTGGGTCAGATATGGATTCCTGGTGGACAGCCACAGTTTGGATTACCAGCATTATTGCCACTTCAACAGACACAAAAGACAGTGATATCCCCTTAGCAACCAAGGTGGAATTTTATGCTGTAAAGATACCACCTTTCATCAAAAGTGATATTCTATTAAAGGACCTGTAGCACTGTCAGCCACGTGCTGGGCTGCTATCCGCAAGGTTGGAGGTTCAACCCCACCAGCAGTTCCTCAGGAGAAAGATGGAGGTATGGGCTACCACAAAGATTTGCAGCCTTGGGAACCCTGCAGAGGCGCTATGAGCTGGAAGTTGGAATTGGCTTGATGGCAATGGATGGTAAGGGGGTGGGGGTGGGGGGACTGCTGTGAATTAAATCATAACACGGTATTACGACGCCAATCGCTACAGGTGTCCAATGTTACAGTTGGGGACAACGCACGTTAGGTGAGGTGTAGGAGAGCCTAAATATGCGTGCTGTCAATTCTCTGGTGCTGAAAAAACTGCTAGCAGTAACAGAAATCCTTCACACACACAGTTCCAACATCATGCGCTTTTATAGGATCTTCTGTTTAAGCTAATATCTGCTTGTGCCCCCAAAGAACAAAACAGATAGACAGCAGACATGCAAAGAGAAAATGAGAGAATTCAAATAAAGCTGCTAGAGACTTCTGGAGACTGTAGCTGGGCACAGTTTGAAAATCTCTTCAAACGTTAAAGTACGTGAACATTTTCTAGTAAACAGACACGCAGACACAGACTTGCTTTGGCAACGGAGAAGGCAGAGTCTGGCTTTCTCCCCTCGGGGGCTGAGTGAGGCGGTCTCTGGAAGTCTCAGCGCAGCACATGAGAAGATGTCATCTTCTTGATCACCTCTGAAGGATTCCGTGAAAAGGGGGGATGCTCTTGATGTGAGGATGGAGCAGGGAGTGCTCTGTTGTACACAGGGACACGACAAGGTGGGGCGACTTGACGGCACCTAACAACACAGACTTGAAAAGCTAGTATTTTCCTCAAAATCACATGTATGGAAACATTCGACAATTCCTAAAATGTAGTATTTCTTCAGGTACAACTATCATTACGGTGCTGCTGAAAAATACCGACAGTACCATGGACTGCCCTAAGAACAAACAAGTCCGCCTTGGGAGAAGTACTGCCCGGCTGCTCTTCAGTGGCAAGAAGGCGAGACAAGCCACATGGCTGGGAGAGACCAGTCCTTGGAGAAGGACACACATCATGCTTGGTCAAGAAGAGAAGCAGCGAAAGCGTGGAAGGTCACAGCACTGGATCAACACAGCATGGCCACATTGCGCTCGGAGCACAGGAGCGGGTGCTGTTTCATCCTGAGTCGACGCCTAACAAGAACCACAACACCACCACACGAGGGGACTTAAGAATGTTTATTTAAACAGCCCTTTCCCCTTTCATTTCATTTCTTGGATCAACTTTCCACAGCCCCTTTGTGTTCCGACTTGGAAGCTATTTTCCTTGTCCCGTCGCCTTTGGACTTGCAGGTCAAGTACTCAGCCCTCTCCTGACTAGAACCCTCCCTCCGTCTAGTCAGTCTTTACGCTGTCCCTCCGCCTTGTGTGTGCAGCCATGGAGAAGAGCCAGCCTGGCTATCTAAAATGCACCATGGACAATGGACACAAATATTTCATTGTAATTAAACCATGTCTGGCACTAAACAAGGACAATGACTTCGAAACAGGAACACAAGGAACTTTGTAAAGTTTATGCAAAAAATGAAATGAAAAGATAAAGAATTTTTTAAACAGAATTTCTGAAGCCCCCTTGTATAGTGGCGATGCTGTTGTCTGTCTCTTAGTCAACAAACACCCCAACAGTATGAGGGTTTCCCCTGAAGTAAGCGGCGCCAACAGAGCAGCGGCATGCTCTCTCGTCTGTGCGCTGCACACACTGGTTGCAGCACCTGCAGTGCCCTCTACTCACTTTCCTGAAAATCACAGCGAGCTCCACGACAATACGAAGGGGGGCTGGATAACGCTCACGGAAAAAGGAAATGAAAAGATAATGGGATTCTCCCACTAACTCTTGGAAGCTGGTTCCACATCCCCACTATCCTGCCACATGGAAGCCCTGTGGAGCACCACAGTGGTTGGCTGCAGAACTCGGCGACTATACAAGAGATAAATGTTCAAACCCGCCAGATTTTCAGCAGGATAAAGATGTGGCGGTCAACTTCCAAAAAGACTGACAGCCTTGACAATACTCCTCTGTCGTATGGGTCTAGGGTTGCTATGAGGTGCACTCACTCAGGGCAGGGAGTTACCTCTGTAATAAATCTCCTGGCACATTGAAGGTACTCAAATATCCACTGGGATTTCCACGCTGGGGCTATGGAGTATGATTTACAAAAGGCATTTATCAGTGGCACGGGATCCCAAATTATGCTCTGTGAAAGACAGGTAGCCCCAAGAAGTAATTCTTGCACCAGCTAGTGAGGTGGGGAGTATGGCTTCAATGGCAAAGGTGGTAAAGGGGGACAAAGAGCTGTGATAACTGAGCCCAGTGTAAAGGGATATTAAGGGGGCAATTAGTCAAAACTGACTGGTGTTAAAAAACCATATTATACTTTTATTAGATTGCCAATTTGAATACTTTCACTACATGCAAGAGAGTATCGCTGGTTCTTAGGAGGGATATTCAGAAATGTTGAAGGAGCATTGTCATGTCATAGTATCCAAACCTTCATCAGAAAAATATATCTGTACATACATGCACACAATTTATATAGCAAATGTGACAAAACGTTAATACATACTGAATTCAAAGGAAGAGTAGGCAATAGTTCATTAAACAATTCCTGCACCTTTTCTGTAACTTTAAACTTTTATAAAATAAAAATCTAAAGTGTAAAAACATTGATTGAGACAAGACGAAGGTGACTTCTTGCCTGAGTGATATTTCAGCACCCCTTACTTCCAGGGAAATCTAATATTATTTGGGTACTGACAGAGAGATAAAGGTTCTTTCAGATATACTAATACTATTTAACTCTCACGTCAGCTCTTCAAAGTAATGTTCTTCATGCTGAAAAGATGAGGAAAGTGAGACTCAGAAACAATAACCCATCTTCCCAAACTTAACTGCACATACCAATTTGAATCAAATTTTATTATTTACAAGCCAAAACTTGGGCAAGACACATAACTTCTTTGAACATTTCTCTTGCTCTCCACAAAGAAGACAATATCAGTCCCTTCATAAAGTTACTATAAAAATTAAAGGGAAAAAGCAAACAGATTACTGAAAATGGCAGACATTCTGTAATTGTCCATAGACCTCCCACAACTAATGGAGTAAAGGATTTGCATCCAGGTTGAACTCCTCCTCTTCGTATAATGCGACATTGCCTGAGGTGGAAAGGACTAGTTTTTAAAGACCCAGAATCTGGAGATGCGGAGAGCATTTTAGGAGAAAGTCTACAGCAAGAAGTACCTAAGGTTGTTGGAAAGGGGCATGAAGCAGAGAAGGAAAGTAGAGACCGTTCAGGGGAAATTCTCTTTAAAAACAAAACAAAACAAAGGAATATCTGTTAGGTAGAATATTTTCAAGCTTCCAACATTCTAACAAAAAGTTGCAAAGTACACAAACTGCGTGATTATCCAAGATAATGAAGAGAACTTGACGTTCTCAGGCATGAAACAGCTGACAAGAGGTAAGATCAACTGCCTTGCTGTTGGGCTGCTAACCACAAGCTCGAAGAGGGAGAAGAGGCTTTCTGTACTAAGGACTTACAGTCCTAGAGACCCACAGGGGACAGCTCTACCTGTCCTACTGGGTTGCTAAAAATAGGGAGCAACTCAATGACAAGGACATTCTACCCAAATACTGTGACCAACTTTGGAATTATTCCTTAAAGCATTTTCAAAAATGCCATACCCCAATTGTACGTCCCCTTTTCCACAGCATTTATCCTTCCTAACATTCATCTTTTCCTCAGGGGAAAGAAAAACTCTACTCTCCATATCACTCAGCCACGTTATTTATATTAAACTTCAGATTTCCCTGGAGGTTAATACAAAGTGTGTGCTACAATGGAAAAACAACGGGCTATGACATCTGAGAGAATCTCATCTATACTGTGATCTTGTAGAAGGAACTGGCAGGCCTCTCTTCTGAGGTGTGCCTCAACACAGACTCCAATCTCCAACCTTTCCGTTCACAGACGGACCCTTAACGGTGGCATCACATGGGACGCCTACAGATTTTTAAGTGGTGAATATACATATCTACATCTAGTACATGCTTATTAATATTCATTTCTATTTCTTTCCACAGGCAAATGGCTACACACCATAATGGCTTCTTTTTATTGGTGCTACTCCTGCTGTTGTTGCTGTTGTCGGGTGCCAGCAAGTAGGTTCCAACACACTGGGACCCTGGGTACAACAGAAAAAAACAGAACACTGCTCAGTGCTACACTGGCTCACACTGGTTTTATGTTTGAGCCAATTGTTGCAGCCCCTATGCAACCGCAGGGCCTTCCTCTGTCCCACTGCGCCGGTACTTCACCAAGCACGATGGCTTTCTCCAGGAGGCTGGTCTCTGCCGACAACATGTCCAAAGTACCTGAGATAAAGTCTCATTCTCCTTGCCTTTAAGTCGCATTCTGGCTGTACTTCTTGCAAGATGGATTTATTTGTTTTGGAGTTTTTTGAGGGGCAATCCATGGTAGTTTCAGTGTTCTTTGCCACACCCAAATTCAGTACCCAAAGCATTGATTCTTCTTCAGTCTTCCTTATTCAATGTCCAACATACACACGATCAGGTGATTGAAAATACCATGGCTGGGGTCGGGTGTGCGTTAGTCCTCAAGGTAACGATCTTTACTTTTCAACACCTTAAAGTGGTCTTGTGCAGCCGATTTACCCAATACATCATTTCGCCTGACTGCTGCTTTTTAATATTACTCGTTAAATTTTAAATAACTGACCAGATTAAGAACGGTGTGTTTTATAGTCTGTCATCTTTACACATACTCCCATTCTTAGCCTCTGAAGATGAAGACTGTTTCTTAAATTTGAAAAAACAAACAACCAACCCAAGGAAACTGAGGTGAAAATCAGCAGTTTTCCGAGCAGCTGGTAAATAATGGAGTAAGAATTTAAGCTTTCTAAACCACTACACAGGACTAACTACATCTGCTGCCCATGATGCACCAGGAAATACATCAATGAAGGAAATCAAAATATTTTCACACGCATACGCGGGTAAATCAAAGTGCAAGTTCTACACTACCGCGCATTATGGACATAGCAAGGAGTGGGTAGGTAGGGTATGGACCCCAAGGTCGTGTTAATCTTTTACTTTCCCCTTGTGATGCTCCTTTAATCAATGGTTCCACGGCTTCTCGAATACCAGCTTCCTGCATTAGTCCAAGCTTGTCACCTCTCCCTGCTGTACTGCACTGATTTCAAGACCTTAACAAAGCAACTTTCTACTCTTACCATTGTATTTGTTACAGATGCTGTATAATATGCCAACATTCTAATATGTAATAAAAAGTAAAATCCAGATATACTGCTATGAAACCTTTGGTGAACAAAATAGCAAAAAGTGAAGCTACTGTTGCTAGGTCTACACACTCTGCCCTGAAGATCTCAGCATATGCCAAGGTCAAAATGGCATTTCTGACGTCCTCCAGTGACTTGAACCATGATTTTAAATGCTCTCGAGTCTTGGCACAATTAGGGCTGTAGGGTCGCTGAAGTAGGATTTTCCAAGGAAATTCTCACGGACAGCCCCTGCTGCTCTGGCAGAATGAGCAGGTGCACTGACCCGATGAGGAAAAATTCTGTGACAAGTTTTGCTGGGAACTTTTCTCCCTAATGCAGGTTCTATCAGGATTATCTCTTTGAATGTTAGTCAGACAATGCACAAGTCTATAAGGGGAACAGTAACACTGGAGAATTATGAAAACACCTTAAAATAATCCAGCAAAAGTGCGACACTTGGGAGCAAGAGTGCGACATTTACACAAGGACAAAGTTACACAGGGTTTCCAGAGCAAAGACTAGACAAGAGACAGGGAGAAAGCAGAATAAGAGGGAGACTGCAATCAACGAGCTGAGACAAAATGTGTGTAAATTTTTGCATGTGAAACTGATCATCTGCTCTGTAAATCTTCACCTAATTCACAAAAAGAAGGGAGGAGAAAAAAATACGAGCTCTCGGGAATCCCAAAATGCAGTTGCCGTGACCTTCTGAAGTGCTATCTCTGCTTAGTCTCACTGGCCCAGCATTTCCATCTGAAATCACTGTTTGATTAGTCAGTCCTTGCTCTCTGGATGTTGTTGGCAAATTTAGGATTTGTTCTCAGTTACAATTTATTCTACAAAAACATTTTCATTGGCTTTAACCTTGCTTAAAGGATGGATAAAACTATCAGTTCTTGGAGCTGGCTGGTCTTCAGGCAATGCTTCTGGCGTACACTAAGCCTAAAGCTTGCTGAGCCTAAATTTAAGATTAAAAAAATGTCAAACCATATGAGATCCCACATCGATGGTCATTCTACTGTCTTCAACCAGTTTCTGGATTCAGCCCGAGTTTCGGCATTCTCCAAGGCTAACAGTCTTCCCCATTTGACTCATCTATGTGTCTTTTAGACCTTCCTAAAAATGTTGGACTCATCTAAAAGCTGCGATTTATTTGAGGCAGCACTGCCGTTAGTGCATTGATAAGCTCGCGAGTAGGAGCTCTGTGGCATTGTGGTTTACTCCCTGGGCTGCTCACCGCAAGGTCTACAGTTTGAAGCCACCAGCTGCTCCTCGGGTAAAAGACCAGGCTTTCTACTCCCTTAAAGAGTTAAGTAAGTCTTGGCAACCCATAGGAGCAATCCTACCCTGTCCTCTAAGGACACTCTGAGTTGGTACAGACTGGACAGCGGCTGCTTTCTTTCTGTTTTTCTTTTAAGCTCCCAGGATGATTCTAATGTGTAATTAGGGACCCCTGGTGAGTCTATCAACATCATCCACCACATAAGTAAAACAAAGGAAAAGAAACACCTGAGACGCAGAAAGGCTATTTGACAAAATCCAACCCTGATTCTTGATAAAAATGAGGAGCTGATCCCAAGGGCTCGAGTAGAAGGCAAAAGTTTTGAGAATGATGATGCAACACATGTACAAATGTGCTTGACATACAATGGATGGATGGTTGGTTGGTTGGATGGATGGATGGATGGATGGATGGATGGATGGATGGATGGATGGATGGATGGATGGATTGTGATGAGTTGTACGAGCCCCCAATAAAATGATCTTTTTTTAAAAAAGAAAGAATGCATATTCTTCAACATAATTAAGTGCATATCCACAAAATCAAAGCTTGTACAGGGAGGCTGAATGCATTTGTGAATGGAAACAGACACAGATGCATTCTCTATAAACAGTTCCTACACAATCATTTTTATTGGTAGTCCTAGAACAATCAGGCAAGAAAGAAACATAAAAAGCATCAATATTGGCAAAACTATTTATCTATTTGCAGATTATAAGATCTTATACACACTATCATGACCCCAGTGCTGCCTCTCACTTCGGACTAGATCAGAGCATGTACACGGGTACAGATAAGAGATGAGAACTCACAATCAGGAATGGGAATACCGATACCAGACGTGCAGGGGAAGGTAAGGCTCTGACTGCAATGACATATAATCACGCACATCCACTTCCGAGTGAACGGACAGAAACCATGCGGGAAGGGAGACTGCTCAGTGTAAGGTATGAAAATAATAGCAATTTATTATTTATAAAGGGGCCACGGTGGGGAGGGGGAGGAGTTGATACCAAGGGCTCAATAGAAAGTAAATGTCTAGAAATGAATGATGACA
Organism: Tenrec ecaudatus; assembly: GCF_050624435.1. Classification (NCBI taxonomy): domain Eukaryota; kingdom Metazoa; phylum Chordata; class Mammalia; order Afrosoricida; family Tenrecidae; genus Tenrec; species Tenrec ecaudatus. Next base: position 6,119,704 of record NC_134538.1, read on the forward strand.
ACATATGTACAAATATGATTGCTACAACTGTGTATGGATTATTATAAGAGCTGTAAGCGATCCCGATAAAATTATTTTAATAATAATAATAAAAAGACTCTATACATAGAAAATCTTAAACAAGAAAACTACTGAAACAGGAAAGTGGCAAGGTACAAAAGCACAAAAATTAGTCAAATTCCTCTACATCAACAAAGACAACTCAGCAAAGGAGACTGGGAAAACAAAACCTTTCACAGTAAGACAGAAAAGATGAAGTTTCCAAAAACAAATTTAACCAGAAAACAAAACCAACTCACAGTGATGGCCTAGGACAGAGCACACCTGCTCCACTGGATTTCCGAGGATAAAAATATTAAAGGAAGAAAGCTGCCTCATTTTCCCCTGTGAAATAGGTTTAAACTGCTGATATGGGGTTTAAACTGCTGACCTTTTTGTTTAGAAGCCCAGCACTTAATCCACTGAACCAAAAGGGCACCTTTCAGGATATAAAAAGACATACAAAAGAAAACTTCGAAACATTACTGTAAGAAACTGAAAGAAAGCTACGTACATGGAAGACTGTAACATTGTGGTCATGGCTAGGAAGAGGCAACATGGTGGAAATGTCAATGCTGCATACACAAAGCAATCTGCAGGTACAATGCAGTCCTAATCCAGATCACGTCATCATTCTTTAGAGATGGAAAAATTAACCACTAACTTTATGGGGAATGGAAAGACACCCTGGATAAGTAAAACACTGCGAAAGAAGAACAAAGTAGGAGGCCACACACTTCCCTATTTCAAAAGTCACAGAAGTCAAGCCACCCTAGTACTGGGACAACAACAGATCCAAAGACCACGGGGACAAACCTGAGAAGCCAGAAGGAAATCCCTTCACCTCTTGGTGTAGGTTAAACACTGGGCTGTTAACTAAATGGCCAGCAAACTCAACTCCACCAGTTGCTCTGAGGGAGAAAGACGAGGTAGTCCACTCTGTAGAGGTTTGGGGAACCCTACGGAGCAAGTCGATTCCAGCTGTGCACGAGGAATCAACCCTACAGCAGAGGATTTGTTTTGCTTCATGAACAGCTGAACTGCATTTAAAAGGGGGGGGGGGATTTTTAACGAACGGTTCTGGCAAGCATCTAATTACAGAAAAATGAAACGAGATCCACATCTCTCACCAAATGCACAGAGGCAAACAATCAAATTAAAAAATAGCCAGAGGACACTAATAAACATTTCACCAAAGACAACATTCAAGCAGCCAACAAACAACATAAAAAAATACTCATAAGCCACTAGAATTGCAAATATAAGAACCATGAGATATAGCCTCACCCAGCAGTAATAGCAAATTTGAAAACAGGAAACAACAAATGCTGGCAAGGGTTTGGAGATAGGAACCTCTCTGCTGGTGGATCTGTACATAGTACAACCACTATACAAAGTAGTATGGATCTTAAAATATTGTAAATAAAATACAATATGACCCACCACTAACAAAACTAGAGAAACAATGGCCATGCAAGGAACTTATACGCACATGCACACCAATATTTGTAGCAGCATTATTCAGAGTAGCAAGTGCCCTTAAGCGGATGGATGACTGGATAAGCAAACTCTGGTACATACGCACAGTATTATACTATGCGAAGTCATCGTATCACGAAGAATCAGTGAAATACTTCATAACATGAAGAGTGAAATTGGTCAATTGCATTATGACTAATTCATAATTGAATGAAAATAGTCAATTACGCTAAGTCACACAAAAGGACAAGTATAGTTTGACACCATTACTGTAACAAATTAAGAAAAGGTTCACATACATACATAAACACTGCTTGCAGGTTACAGGAACAGGAAGAGAGGCGAGGGCAAATCACAAGTTAGAGCAGTGTTTCCCAAAGTGGGCAACACTGCAAAAGTAGATACCTACACATTATCCTGGATTATGCTGCAGTACAAAAGTTTTTCATAGCCAGGAGGGCGCTGACATTTTTTTTGTTTGCTTGTTCTGAAAAGGTCACAGTCCTATAGACATATAGTAACCTGGGTAAGGAGAAGGTGGAGGAGAGGTCAACAACAAGAAATGATCAAGACAAAAAAAGGGACTGAGAGGAACACAAAGGTTAACAACAGCTTACCTTCCCGACAGGATCACGGAAGACAAACCGGATGCATAAGCAAATGTGAAGAAAGATAATGGTGCTCAGCCATCAAAAGATCTAGCATCTGGGGTGTTAAAGGCTTGAAGATAAACAAGTGGCCACCAAGGTGAAAAGCAACAAAGCCCACATGGAAGAAGCATACCAGTCTGTGTGATCACCAGGTGTCAAAAGGGATCATGTATCAGGCATCAAAGAAAAATAAAATCTTATCATTGTGAATGAGGGGGAGTATGGAGTGGAGATCCAAAGTCCATCTGTAGGCAACTGGACATCTCCTTACAGAATGGTCACGGGGAGGAGACGAGCCAGTCAGGGCGTGGTATAGCACCGATGAAACACGTAACTTTCCTCTAGTTCTTTAATGCTTCCCCCTACCCCCCCCCCACCCCCAACTATCATGATCCCTATTCTACCTTACAAATCCGGCTAGACCAAAGGATAAACTGGTACAGAATAAGAGCTGGAAACACAGAGAATCCAGGAGAGATAAACCCCTCGGGACCAATAAGGAGAGTAGCGATACCAGGAGGGTAAGGGAAATGTTGGGGGAGGAAGGGGGAACCAACCACAATGATCTATATATAACCCCCTCCCAGGGCAATGGACAATAGAAAAGTGGGTGAAGGGAGACATCGGTCAGTGTAAGACATGACAAAATAATAATTTATAAATTATCAAGGATTCAGGAGGGAGGGTATGGAAGGAAAGGGAAAAATGAGGAGCTGATATCAAGGGCTCAAGTAGAAAGAAAGTGTTTTGGAAACAATAGTATGGAAGAGACCAGACCAAAACCAGGGATGTACATGGTAGACAATGGTGGAGGAGGTGGGGAAAGGAAAACAAAAGGATGACTACAAGGAAGAAAAGGGTAGTGGGGTCATGGGGCATTAATCCACCCAAGGGGAGGGTATTGTTTATATCTCTACAGGGAAAGTGGGACCAGACTTCAACCCAGTGTCGCAAGGTGTGAATGCAATATCCCGGCGTGGAGTAGGGAACCAGTGGAGAGGTCTGGGAGGCTGGCCCCAGCACCATAAATTAAGTGGATTCCTGCCCCTCCCCCGAAAAGAATTTGTTCCAAAGGACGACATTGACTCTGCAGCTCCGGGAGATGAACATTTCTGATCAGAGCACACGGGAGCAGATGAAGGGGTAGAATGAGAGTGGAGCACAGCCTGGCCCACCAGGCCGTGAGGATGATGTTCCTGAGTAGAGCAGCCAGTCCACAGAGAGAACAACATGGCTGGCCCCACTATGAGAAATGATACCAATCAGTGACTAAGGGCGATACAGGGGACAGCACTGGAGACACAGTGTGGGAATTGCACCTGACCTGATCCCACCACACCGAGGCAAATCACTGGGGAAGTGCAGCGGAACAGCAAGGGAATGGAGTGGCAAGGTCCCCAGGGAATGCTGAAAGTGGACTTTAGGGCCAGGGCGTGGTGCCCCAACAGACTGGACTGGAAAACGCTCCTAAGGGCCAGCAAACGATCCCTGAACTAACTACAAGCTTTTCTCTTGTGGTTTGTTTTTGTTGTTTTGTTGTCTGGTTGTATACTGTTGCTTTGTTTTCCTCTGTCTTGTTTTCGTGCATGTTAGTGTCTCCACAGGTCTGTCTGAATAGGACAGGCTGGATGAACTATCTGGAGGAAAAACAACGGGACCGACAGTTCCAGGGGGACTTGGGGTGGGGGGGTAGGGGGGTAAGGAAGTGGTGTTAACAAACACAGGGACAAGGGAAAAACATGGGACCCCAAATGGTAGAGAGGGGGGAGGGGCAGGCCTGGTGGGAAATGATCAAGGGTAAGGTTGCTTAGAGAAGAGGTATACTCTAGACCAGGTGGCAGCGAAGCATGGTAGTATGGCAGGAGGAAAGTCAAGGGAGATGGATGAAAGAGCTAGGAGTCAAAGGGCATTTATGGAGGTCTAGACAAAGACATGTACATGCAAATATATAGGAGGATAGGGAAATAGATCTATGTGTCTATATTTATAGGTTAAGTATTAAGGTGGCGGAAGGACCTTGGGGCTCTACTCAAACACTCCCTCAATGCATGAATACTTTCTTTTATTAAATTGGAACTGTATGATGCTCACTCTCCCGACACAACGGCTGGAGCCAAAGTGGGTGAACAAGTAAATGTGGTGAAGAAAGCTGATGGTGCCCGGCTATCAAAAGAGATAGTGACTGGGGTCTTAAAGGCTTGAAGATAAACAAGCGGCCATCTAGCTCAGAAGCAACAAAGTCCACATGGAAGTGATCGAGTGGTCCCAGGGGGATCAGTTACCAGGCATCAAAGAACAAAAAATCTTATCATTGACTGCACACCTCCATGATAGGATCGCTGAAGACAAATGGGTGCATAAGCAAATGTGGTGAAGAAAGCTGATGGTGCCCGGCTATCAAAAGAGAGTGTCTGGGGTCTTAAAGGCTTGAAGGTGAACAAGCGGCCATCTAGCTCAGAAGCAAAAAAGCCCACATGGAAGAAGCACACCGGCCAGTGCGATCACTAGGTGCCAAGGGACCAGGTATAAGGCATCATGCAAAAAAAATCAACAACGATATAAGTGTGTGTATATATGTGTATATGTATATGCATATATATACCATATTAAATGAAGGGGGAAGTACAGAGTGGAGACCCAAGGCCCAAGTGTCGGCCAATGGAGAGCCCCTCATAGAGGCGATTAGGAGAGGAGATGGGTTAATTAGGGTGCGAGGTAGTACCGATGGGGAACACAGCTTTCCCCCAGATCCTGGATGCTTCCTCCCCCCAACTACCGTGATCCGAATTCTACCTTGCAGGGCTGGATAGGACAGAGGCTGTTCACTGGTGCATATGAGGGCTGGAGGTACAGGGAATCCAGGGTGGATGATACCTTCAGGACCAAGGGTGGGAGGGACGATGCTGGGAGAGTGGAGGGTGAGTGTGTTGGAAGGGGGGAACTGATTGCAAGGATCCACATGTGACCTCTTCCCTGGGAGAGGGACAGCAGAGAAGGGGGGAAGGGAGACTCCGGATAGGGCAAGATATGACAAAATAACGAGGTATAAATTACCAAGGACACATGAGGGAGGGGGGAAAGGGGAGGGAGGGGGAAAAAAAAAGAGGACCTGATGCAAGGGGCTTAAGTGGAGAGCAAATGCTTTGAGAATGATTGGGGCAGGGAATGTATGGATGTGCTTTATACAATTGATGTATGTATATGTATGGATGGTGATAAGAGTTGTATGGGTCCCTAATAAAATGTAAAAAAAGAAGAGGAGAAAAAGATGATTAGGGCAGGGACTGTACAGATGTGCTTTATACAATTGATGTATGTATATGTATGAACTGTGATAAGAATTGTATGAGCCCCTAATAAATTGTTAAAATTAAAAAAAAAAAAAAAGAAAGAAAGAAAAAAAAAATTTTTTTTAAAAAGAAAACAATGATGGGAACAAATGTACAACTGTGCTTGACACAATGGATGGATATATGGATTGTGATAACAGTTGTTGAGCCCCAAATAAAATGATTTAAAAAAAGATATAGACTAATTGAACATATTAGTATATAGATTATATGCGATTATTTTTATTAATAAAAAGTTTTTTAAAAAGTTAAATCAACAAAAATAATTACTCTTCCTTCTACAATTTTGCAATAATGGTACCCACTACTGTCAAGTTGAGGCCAACTCATGGTGGTGATCCTATAGGATTGAGCAGAACTGCTCCCTAGGGTCTCAGGCTATAAATCCTTATGGATACAGGCTGCCTCAACCTTTCTCCTGTGCACCCAACTGCTAGTGGGCTCCAACCACCAACCTTTTGGTGAGCAGGGCAATTCTGAACCCAGCTTCAACACAGGTAAAGTTAGCTTATTCCCAGGCTAACAACACATAATTCAAATAGATCTCCACCTAAAAAAGAACCCTAGGTTAACCAACCTCTCTACTTGCTTAGCAGAGCAAGCTTTTCAACACTTTTATGAAACAGTAAGGAGCCCCGGTGACATCATGAATTATGACTGGGCTTTAAGAACAACCATTAACTTTAAGAGCAGTGAAGCACTGCCTCAAAGACCCACAGGCGCAGTTCCACTCTGCCCTATGGGGCCAGTAGGGGTTGGAATCGACTGGATGGCAGTGGCGTGGGTTTGGTTTTATGGAAGGTGCTCTGGTAATGCTGCTGGATAAGTATTGGATTTCTAACAACAAAGTTGACCATTCAAACCACCCAGCCATTTGGTGAGTAAAAGAAGAGGCTATCTGCTCCCACAGATTCACAGCCTAAGGTCACTGTGAATTGGAATAAACCTGATGGTAGTGGGTTTTAGTGGATCTTCGACAGAATTAGGTACAAGGGCTTAAACTGATTTCTACTTAGCTATTACTTGAACTTATTTTTATGCATGACACCTAGGTTGATCTGTCCTAGAACATATCTCTGTTTATTCTATTATAGTCATTAGATAATGATTGTTTTCTCGGTGCTTACTGTTACTTAATGAGAAACAACGGGGGGGGGGTGGTGGCAATGAGGGATGCAGGGAGGGAGGGGATTAAGAATGAAGGAGGAAAAAGGAGAGAAATACAGATACGTGAACATTTATTTAAAACCATGAACCTAACCCCTATTGACTAAAAGTAATTGTGGTTGCGGGGAGAGACAGAAACGTTTACAAATTAAACTGGAACAGGAAGAACAATTTGACCGGAACAAGTAATTTCTAACTGATGGCAGGAAAACAGATCAGGAAGAAAAATCAAGTGCCCAATCACTGGGAGAGATTTAATAAGTCATTAAAAGGGGAAGATTTCCTTAGCTTTTTCATGGTGCAAAAATATAAACCCAAAAATAAAGAGCACATCTATATACCTTCTATGATTACCTTAAAAAACGTAAACAATCTACTAAGCCGGAATAGCTGTACATGCATTTCTTTAAGTCTTATTACTAAAAGAATTTGAGATTAAAGAGAGGGGTTATGTGTTGGGCTGCTAACCACAAGGTCAGCAGTTTAAAACCACCAGCTGCTCCTTAGGAGAAAGAGAAGGTTTCCTACTCTCATGAAGAGGTACAGTCTTGGAAACCCACAGAGACAGTTCTACCCTGTCCTATCGTGTTGCTATGGGTCAGCATTGACTCAATGGCAGTGGGATGATTAAGAAGCAATAAATAGGAATCCGCAGGTCCAGCATAACAGCAATACTCAAGATCCACAACAATCTGTCAACTGTGAAGATTCTTGGAGTCTATCTAACTTTAGAGACTGGTAATTTTTATCACAACAAAACTGTCATTCTCTACACCAGTTTCTCTGGTTCATGAAAAAGAAAATAAATTTCTGCTATTTCTTCTGGTCAGGCTCCCCAGCTATCTCCAGGCAGAGGCCCCTCAGCTCTATGCATGCCCCGTTATGCTACTGGTACTCAAGAAACCCCATTTGTAACAGGCCCAACACATTTCCAGTGAACATGAACTTTCATTTAGCACACTGCTTTGACTTAGCCAATTTTACAATTCAACTGTTGAAATGAACTAACTTTATTTAGAAGCATGCTGACAAAATAACATAGGTTGTAAAGAAACAGTATGTTCCAGAACTAGATGTGACTTTTCTTGTAGTTCCTGTAATTCACTGCTTTGGCAAAAATACATAACCTTCATTTTTACCCCTTTAAGGATGCAAGGAAGTAATCACAGTATAAAATAAAAATAACACCAATAAGGGTGTTTTATTATATTTAGTTTTACATGTTACAAGGTCAGTATACTGCATCTAGGTGTAAGAGCATAAGTTTAAGTGAATCAGTGAAAGTTTCACAAAACCAAGAGAAAAATTATACATTTCAAAAATTCATTCCAAGTAATCTACTTATTCCAAAGCAGTTATTATTAATTTAAATGAATTAGCGATCTATACATGAAAGTAAAGCAAGTGTTTCTTCAGAGTAGTTTGGAGAGCCCTGCTAACATCGAAGGTCAGACACGGAGCTGCTCAGCAGTTCACAACCACCAGCAGCACCACAGAGAGCCCACAGCGGCCATTCTACTCTCGCCTTCCTGTAGCGTCTCTGTGAGTTGGAAATGACTTGATGGCACTGAGTTCATTAGTTCCTTCAAGGAACGTTCTAAGGAGTCCTAATGGCATTGTGCATTAGGCCTTGGGCTGCTAAGCTAACCACAAGGTCAGTAGTTTGAACTCCGCAGGCACTCTAAGGGGGAAAGATGAGGCTTTTTTTTCTCTCTTAAAAGATTTACAGCCCGAGAAACATAAGAGCAGTACTATTTTGTCCTACAAGGCTGCTATCAATCTGGATTGCCTGAAAGGCAGTAAGCGAAGAGAGTATTCCGCAGAATACCAACATCTAAGAAACAAAGCCATTTTCATATCGACACATAGTCTCTAAGAGTATGCATATATACACACCTCAGACGCTATTTGCAGGAACCATGTTTATGGATTTTGACATCCTCTTATGAGATTTAAAATATGAAATAGGAAGGAGCTGGGTTACACATTGTTTCTCAGTATAAGTATTATGCTCTATGTGAGTATTTGTTCTCAAGTGCTCATGAAAGGTATTTTTCTATCAGGTATTTTCTGTCCAAAAGCCTAGTGAAAAGATAACAGTGCAAATAGCTTTTTAATGTATTAAAATATATTCTTTCTGGGACTTGGTCTCCTCTATAAGCTTATTGTTGTCATAATTTATTTCAAGATATCTCAAAATTTCCTGTTTCCAGAAAAAGAAGAGTGTGGATTATACATGCATTCATTCACACATTCAACTGCTAATCATGTTCTAGTACAAGCTAGGTACTTTTCCTAAATACTGGAGCTCCATCAGTAGATGTACAGCAGCCATGGTGACTGCTGTCACGGAGTTTATAGGCTAGAGGGATATAATTACGGGTAGAGATAGTGCTTTAAAGAAAATAAACAGGGTACTTATGAGAGCGAACATCTCAGGAGTGGAAACAATCGTTACTTCAGATGAGGGGCTAAGAGGATCTGAGGGATAACATGACAACTGACCTGAGTCAGATGAAAGAGCAGAATGCCGAGTTCTTGGGACAGACTACATCAGGGCCCACGGTTACAAAGCCCACCTGCGTCGGCAGGGCTGTGCAGACAGCAGTGTAGAAATGGAGAGAATGTTCTCAAATGAAGTCTGAGACTGGAGCAGGGTTCCGATCACAGAGAACTTTGTGGCTCATGGCAGGAATCATGAAAACTCACATTCGTTCACATTCATTCTCTCTCTGCCAACCCCCGGCAAAGAAGAAAAAGAACCTGACAGTATTATCCAGAATGGTGCCAGACAATCTACTTGAATTATCACAACTTTTATTTATTTGTTTGTTTGTTAAAATTTTTGAATTCTCACATCTTTAAGGCAAGTGCATTTTGTACATGAGGAAAGTGGGGCTCAAGGAAGAATCTCCCCATAAATACACAGTGAATCAAAAGGTCAAATTTTGCATCCAGGCTTAACTCTTTGACAATGATGCTCTCACTGCTATCTACAATGATTCTTAACTACATCACAGTTTCAAACAACAACACACAAAGCATATAAACTGCAAACCTGATCCAATCTTCAGCAGAAGTTCATCAGATCTATTAGGCTTTGGGTTATAACTCACAGATTACATAACATCCACAGTAAATTTCTGGACTGTAGAAAAATACAATTGAGAGGCCATGGCTTTAAGATTATAATCACATCATGTAAACTGAATATGCAGTGTTGCCAATAATGCAAGCCTTCCGGATTTCTGTGGTGTAAGGAAACTCGGTAAACTCGGAGTGAATTTCGGCTAATTTCCCAGCAGCTCTGTGACAAACAACAACCAGCCTTCTTACCTTTCCTAGCATGCTTCAACTCACGAAAAATTCAGGTTTGACACTAGCAGGCATGGAAACACCTGCCACATTAACTGCAGAGGAGGATTCTTGTCTGGTACTAACAGCCCGCACCATTCAGGGGACTTCAAGGATGCTTGTTATTGAGATAGAGCAGAGAGCCAGAGAAAACGTCAGCCAGTAAACAGTGATTTAATCACTGGATCAACTTGGAAGGGATACTCACAAATGGTTGCCCAAGCACCAGGAATGTCGTAAGCCCATTCTATTTCTGCCTGCCTTGCCTCCATACCACAGCTCTAAGAGTACAGAAACACAGCCTGGTCCGCACCCCCCGAAAGCGGTGTTTTCTGTTGAGTCTACTTCTGACCGGGGAACTCTGGTCCTAGTTCCTTGTTTGAGGGCTATTGCGATATTGTCCTCCAAACCACAGTAGCCCACGCGTGCCGAGCCTCAAGGAGCTCTACAAAGTCAGCCACAACTCCGCTGCAAGGGAGTGAGAGTCTGCATGTCGGAAAAGGTGAGTGGCTGCAATCAAATAGTTGGGGAGACAAGGAGGTGGGATTAGTTGATTTATCTGAAACTGGACAGTGGGCTAAGAATAGCAGGCAGTGTTAGGGGATGTACTGCTTTGCTAGTTCTGGGCAGATCTAAGTTCATGTTTACACAAATTCACTAGAAATCTTAACTCTTACAGTTTTAGTTTTTCATCTTCCTTCCCTTTTCTTCTCTTGTTCTCATTATTTTTATTTTTTTTGGACAGTGCTACTGTTCTGCCCTAACCACCACAGGAAAAGCTACGGAAAGACGGTGAGTAACCACTGTGAGCCAGCACGTTGTTTCATGGAGGGTAACACAAGAATGTTTCCGTGTAAACAAAGGCAAGCATCCTACATACAATTTAAAGTGAAAATTCTGTGTTTCATATGTAGACATTTTAAAGGCCAGTTAAAACATAAATGTATATTTACTGTGATGAGATAAAATGCTACAATAACCAGTCTTTGTGAAATTGTTCATGCTATGTGCAAAAACAATGTTTGTAAATCGTGAAATAGAGAAATTGATTGATGTTCAATATGAACATTAAAAGGGAATACAGGTATTGTGTGTGATACATAGTTAGCCTACTCTTGTTCAATCACCCTCTGTGACTAGTATTTCAAAAATTAGTACCATAGGCTAATCAATGACACTTTAAACAAAAGGTTCTTATGGTACAGGAAGAAGATCAGTAATATTCTCTACTATAAGTTAGTAGCAAGGATATCTCTCTACAGTAAGCCAGAGGCAGATACAAAACATAAATTCAGGAATGGATATTGGACTCGCACTTAATCACAGATTGAAAATCTAGGAATAATTAGTTCTTATGACATGGCTCTGCTCCATACTCGGAAGGAAACACAGAAGTTATGGGTGCTATAGCAAAGTGTGACGAAGAAATGAGATGGTGCCCAGCTATCAGATAACATAGCGTCTGGGATTGTAAAGGCTTGCTTTTAAACAAGCAGGCATCCAAGTGAGACATCAGCTAAATCCACACAAAAGAAGCACACTTGTATCTGTAACTCATGGACTGTAAATTATGGAATCCAAATTCAAAGGAGGGAATAGTATCAGAGCTTCAATTGTGAGGTTCTGGTGTGCACAAGGCATTGGATGCCAGGGGAAGGCCCAAATTCATTTTCAGGAGCTACACAGGGACCAGAAGTAAGACTCTGGTGACTTTCCTCTAAGTAGAAGTGAGGGGTTATCAGATAGGTAGTAGGGAGAGACAAAAGTAAGAGGATCAAATACCAAATCTGACTTGAATAGTCAAAACTTTTGTTACTTGATCTCACCTCTGATACACTTGGGACTTGAACTGGTTTTTAAATTTTCTCTGTGTGTGTGCGCACGCACTTGCGTGTTTTCACACTGGGGCTTAATCTCTGCTGCATTTCATCATTGTGGGTAACCTTGAATATCTGTTATGTGCCTATGTTCTTCAGTGTGTGACACACAGGATACATGAACCTACAGCGACAACTAGAAAAAGGGTTCCTGGGATATACGGTGGGGGGAGGGGGGGAGGGGAGAGCGAGCTGGAATCAGGAGTTCAAGATGGAAGGAAATGGCATGAAACTGATTGTGGTAGCAATTGTAAAATACCGCTTGATGTGATTTAACTGTGGAATGGTATGATGTATGGATTAGTTCCTAATAAAATGGTTTGGAACAGAAAAAAGAGAATACAATAGCTAGATAGCTATAGCCCACTACCATCGAGTTGAATCTCATTCCTAGCAGCCCTATCGGACAGAGAAGAATAGTGGTTTCAAGACCATAAGTCTTTATGGAAGCAGACTGCTTCATCTTTCTCTCGCAGGCATGTTCTAAAGACCAGCCTTGTCTCAGCAGTAGCTGCTAACAGCACTGTCCTAGCAGTGTTCCTAAAAAACTGGAGGAGGAAATGTTCTTTTTGAGCAAACAAATGTTTACAAACATTTAGGTGAGATGATTATACAGAATCCTAATTTTTATTGTTTTGCTAAATACCATCCATAAAGTTAAATATGTATTTCTACAATTATGCATATTTCATTCATTTCACCATGTATGTATTTTCAAAGGAAAATATCTTTTTTTAAATTATATTTTTATGCTTTTTGATGCATATTAAAAATGTCAATTCCAGACATCCCCATACATAAGGGTGACAAGGAAGAGACGAGCTAGTCAGGGTGCAGTATAGCACTGATGAAACACACACAACTTTCCTCTAGTTCTTTAAGCTCTGTTCTCCCTCCACCCCATCATTACCTCAATTCTACCTTAGAAATCCAGCTAGACCAGAGAATGGACACTGGTACAAATCAGAGCTGGAAATACAGGGAATCCAGGAGAGTTAAACTCCTCAGGACCAACAATGAGAGCAGTGATACCAGGAGGGGAAGGGGAAACTGATCACAATGATCTACATACAACCTTCATCCAGGGAGGCAGGCAACAGAAAAGTGGGTGAAGGGAGACATCAGTCAGTGTAAGACATGAAAAAATAATAATATACAAATTATCACAGGTTCCTGAGGGAAGGAGAGAGAAAGGGAAGGAGGAAGGGAGGGAGAGAAGGGAAAAAATGAAGAGCTTACACCAAGGGCTCAAGTAGAAAGAAAATGTTTTGAAAATGATGATGGCAACATACGTACAAATGTATGTGAAGCAACGGATGTATGTACAGATTGTGATAAGAGCTGTACAAGCCCCCAATAAAAATGATAAAAAGAAAAGTCAATTCTGATAGCTCCACATTTCATTATAAGAGAAAAATGCCCAAATAATCTATGATGACTATTATGAATTATCTGCAAAGCAAATATAATGGGGAAAAGAATTAAGAAAAACTTGAAGTACCCAAAATAAGTTGAGGTTTTGTTCATCAAATGTCAAAAGAACAGACTTTAATAAGAGCACATCTAAAGAACACAGCTCTTTATAATTCTAAGGGCAAATATACACTAAACATTTAAACAAAATATTGTCAAAATGGCTGTTATATACTGGCAACAAATTTTAGAAGTTTCGTTAAGATTTGCCAAATCAAGAATTCTAAGTATAAGATTTTTGTTAGAAAATATGCTACTGAAAAACTGTCTTGAACAGCACTGAAGATACAGCTCGGGGAGAGGGGTGGGTCTGCTCAGAACACACAGGAGCAAACTAAGAGGAAAGGGGAGGGGAGGGGAGGGAAGGGGAGGGGAAGGGAGGAGACAGAGAGAGAGGAGAGAGGAGGGAGGGAGGGAGGGAAGGAAGGAGGGAGGGAGGGAAGGAGATAGATAGATAGATAGATAGATAGATAGATAGATAGATAGATAGATAGATAGATAGATAGATAGATATAGATATTGGGCCACAGCCTGGCCCACCAAGTTCCAAGGATGATATTCCTGCTCAGAGCAGCCAATGCACAGAGAAGATATAGGGCCAACACTACCACAAGACACGGTGTCCCCTCATTAACCCAGAGCACTATGGGGGACAACATTGGAGACATAATGGAGGAATTGTGCCTGGATTGACACAACACACACACACACACACACACACACACACACACACACACACACACTGGGGCCAAACACAAAGGGAGTACAACAGAACAGCAAGGGGAGGAAAGCAATGAAGTCCCCAAAGAATCCCAAAAACAGACGTTGGGATAGGGCTTGGCACCCCATCACACTGAATCAGAAAACATTCATAAAGGTCAACAGACAGACTTGGAACTATTTATACGCTTGGTTTTTTTTTTTCATGTCTACCGATATAAGATATGCAAGATAAACAATCCTAGGATTAGACAATGGTACTGATGGTTCCTGGGGGACACAGTAGAGAGGTGGGGGAAAGGAAGGTGGGAGCGAACAAACCCAAGCACAAGGGAACAACAACTGATGTAAAATTGATGGCGAGGAGGCCATAGGATACCTGCTAGGGCTTGATAAAGGGCAATGTAACCAACAGGAATTTCTGAAAGCCAAATGAGGTCAAACATGATAGTGCGACAAGAAGAAAGTAAAAGGAAATAGAGGAAAGAACTAGGGGGCAAAGGACATTTATAGAGGCATAAATACAGGCACGTACATAAGTACATGTATTTATATAGAAGGATAGGGACATAGATCTATGTACATATATTACATGTTAAGTAGTAAGGTGGTAGACAGACATTGGGCCTCTACTCCAGTACTCCTTCAACAAAAGAACATTTTGTTGTATTAACCTGGCATTCTGTTATGGTCACCTTCCCTACACAATCGCTGAAGACAAACTGGGTGCATAAGCAAATGTGGTGAAGAAAGCTGATGGTGCCCGGCTATCAAAAGATATAGCATCTGGGGTCTGAGAGCCTTTAAGATAAACCAGCAGCCATCTAACAAGGAAGCAACAAAGCCTACATGCAAGAAGCATACCAGCCTGTGTGGTCATGAGGTATCCATAGAATCAGGTCTCAGGCACCAGAAGATCCAAAACAAACAATTACATTGATGTGAACAAGGGCTGTGGGTCTCAATTCCGCCTCACCCACCCCTACCCCCCGCCATCTGTAGACAATTGGATATCCCCTCACGGAAGGGATCAGCCAGTCCGGGTGCCGTGTAGCACCAATGAAACATTCTAGTTCAGCAGTACTCAACCTGTGGGTCACGATCCCTTTGGGGGTCGAAGGACCCTTTCACAGGGGTCACCCAATTCATAACAGTGGCAAAATGACAGTTATGAAGTAGCAACGAAAATAATTTAATGGTCAGGGGGTCACCACAACATGAGGTATTAAAGGGTCGAGGCATTAGGAAGGTTGAGAAGCACTGCTCTAGTACTTTAATGGCCCCACTATCAGAACCTTACAAATTCAGCTAGACCAGAGTATGTACACAGCTACAGATAAAAGCTCTCGACACACGGAATCCAGGACAGATAAACCCCTCAGGACCAATAATGGAAGGCATGATGCCATGAGCGTAGGACGAAGGGGAAAGGGAGGGAGTAACGGGGGAACCTTTCCCAATAATCAATGTATAACCATCCCGCAACAATAGAAACATGGGTGAAGGGAGACAGTGGGTGGTTTAAGATATGAAAATAATAATTTATAATTTATCGAGGGTTTATGAGGGTGAGAAATGGAGGGGGAAAAAGGGGGGAGCTGATACCAAGGGCTCAAACATAATGAAAATTTTTGAAAAAGATGATGGGAACAGATGTACAAATGTGTTTGACACAATGGCTGTATGGATTGTTTTAAGAGCTGTAAGAGCCCCCAATAATCATTTAAATGATTTTTTTAAAAAAGAAACACTGTTCTGAATTATACTTCCTTAGAACCCAGCTAGTTAGTAACACAAGTGGAGCTTAGTAAGTCAAGAGCATTCCAGCACCAGAAAATATGGATAAAGTATTATTCTTGGGCTATAAGGTCAAACACTTTGAAAGCAGGACTGTTACAACTTTATCAAATATAGATCAATTTTATTTTATATAATTTCCTATTTATGTTTGAATTACAGAACTTTATCCTATGATGGCGATACTTGGCTTCAGTCAAATATTGGTTTTAGTCAAAATGTTTGTTCAACACAAATATTTTTCCCCTTCTTGCTTTAGAATCACTCTGGTTTCAGCAAATAGTAAACAGGCAAAATTTTCTGCTCCTCCCAATGGTGTGCCTTTAAGGAAACTTCAAAATGGAGCCAACAAACACCTGTGCAATGATTGCTAAAGCTTTGTAGCTCTTTAGAGGGTGGAAGGTGCCAACTCGTCCCTTACTTCTTCCCACAGGCCTACTGAGTTCTCCATTCCAGGCTCATACTTTCTTCCACCTAAAGTGAAGTTGGCACCAAGTGTTTTCGAAATCACCAGCTGTTGCCATAGAAAATCTGTGACCACAGATCAAACTTGAACCTGGCAACTCTGTGAGGAACAACTCTGAGTCCTACATGTTACATGGCAACCCAAAGCAAACACGGAGCGAAAAGAAGTCCTCAGAAAGAAACGCAGGACATGTGGAATGGCTTTGTTCTTCCAATCCACTCTCCACCTTCACTGGCCTTCTCCAGAAGTCTGGGGCAGGGCAAGTCTTCCTTCTAGGAGCTTTGGAGTCAGGTCCAATACAAGCACAGCAACCAATTTGTGGACTGTGGGTAACATGCACCTTCCTAAGGCTGAGGGGATATTGAAACTCCACGTAAAATGCCTTGCTTATCAATGCAAATACTACTATCAGAAAATACATTTACAATTTCTCAGCATGTCCCTAGTAAGGACAACCCAAGAGTATAAGCTGGATGAGTTAAAAATTATGAGATGTCAAGTTCCTTAAAGTGTTTCATTGAAAGTTTACCCAAAAAGCAAACAAACATAAAAGATAGAAAACCCAATTAAAATTTTACCAAGAAAGATTTTAAAAATGAATGAGCAGGTAATTTATGAGTCACAGTAATCAAATTAGCGTGGTTAAAAGCCTGACACTGTTATAAGATTCTGTCAAGGAAGTTTAAAGACAACCCCAAGAGCAATGGCATCTGACTGATGACATGCCTCGGGCGAGCTGTTGAGCCTCCCAGGGTCTATTTTCTTATCTGCAGAATATTAATGGTTTCATCATCACCTGGCATGGTCCTTGAGAGAACTTAAATGAAAACGCTTGGAAAGTACCGCTATAACACTGGGGACATAAAACAAGTATTCAATCAATATTAGTATCCCGTTCCCTAATTCCCACTCAGTCCTCTGACTCATCTTTAGCATAACACAAAGATCCAGAGGGAAGGGAGGTCGGGTAGATAGGTGGGTGGGTGGGTGGATGGATGGATGGATGGATGGATAGATAGATGGATGGGACCAACTGACAGCAGTTAGGCCAAAGAAATGTAAAGGTGTCTCCAAGTCCTGCTCCCCAGCTACTATTTTTAAGGCAAAGGTGAGCAGTTAATTCATCCATGTCCCTTCTAAGCAAATGCAAAGGCTCCACACATATTTTCACAGAAAGGGCTGCTGGGGATCCACTTGTCAAAAGTGTCTGATGAGGACCCTAACAAGGTGATCAGTCTGTTCACAGAACAGCTTGCTCGGTAGCACTTGATTTCATTTGGGAAATATGTGCACTTGAGTAGTTAGGTCTACCATATGACCATGAACCCAGGTGTCAAGTGCAAGAGCCTGGAGTGAAGGGCTCCAGCCCTTATAGGTACAAACCTTTTGCAAGGGATCATTTTGCCTCCTACAAGGATAAAGCATGACAGGGTGCTCTGCACAGTTACATGTGTCATCTAGTCTGGAGTCTTGTGACCTTGGAAAAGCCACTTCCATCCACTTGGCCTGTTCCCCCAACTATAAAATAGAAGGAATAACACCCAGTCTACCCACGCACTGAGGAGCCTGGGGGTGTAGTAGTTACACACTGGGATGCTGACTACAAGGTCAGCAGTTCGAAAGACCAGCTGTTCCAAGAAGGAATGATGGGGTATCCAATCCAGTCTAAGAGTTCCAGTCTCAGACTCACACAGGGACAATTCTACCCTGTCCTAGGGGGTTGTTATGAGTCAGTATCAAGTCAATGGCTGTGAGTTTTGAAAATTCACTCACTGGAGGTTATTGAGCAAATTAAAATGTGAACAGGCTGAGTGTAATAAATAATTATTTATAAACCTTGCCTTTAAAACTATAAAGCTATACTGAGAAGCTTGTTTTCATCAGGAAATTCTGAGATTAGGATTAGACAGAAAACATAATTTTCATTGTTGAATACCATTTTAACTTGTACCCTAGACATTGTCCTAAGCATCTTCTTGTCATTTTGTCAAACTTTTGAAGAGGAAAAAAGGGCATGTTTAGAAATTCCTAAGATCTATGTATAATATTAGCTCTACCACTTTGTATGTATCTATACAGTGTTAAGCTAGTTACTTTAGTTTTCTAAGCAGCCAAAGCTTGTCCATAAAACAGGGATAATGTCTATTCCAAAAAGGTTGCATTGAAGTATGTGTAGCAGACCTACTAAATTCTAGTATGCTGTAGACCAGGGGTCCTCCAACTTTAACGAGGGGGCCAGTTCACTGGTCCTCAGACCTGTTGGGAGGGCCGGACTATAGTTGTTTTTTTTTTAAAATAAACCATGAACAAATTCCTATACACACTGCACGTATCTCATTATGAAGTAAAGGGGGGGGAGGGGTAAAAACACCCAGCGGGCCGGATAAATGTCCTCGGCAGGTTGCATGTGGCCCGCGGGCCATAGTTTGAGGACCCCTGTATGTAGACATTCAATAAATTTAGATTTGCTGAATGGATATTGAAATGGGAGAACTTTAAAAAGTACAAATATTTCCAAACTAGTTCTGAAGATATCTAACGTATTCTAGTACTTCTGTGCTAACAGTCAGAGCTGAAATTAAAAACAAAACAAAAAAAAAAACCTCCTGCTAAAACTAACAGCATTGTGAATAATTCCTTAATAATCTAAAATTGTCTAATAAATCAACCCATAGACATCACCATCTCAGCAAACTTCAGACAGCCACACTACCTGTTGAAAAGTGGTAGCTATTACACTAGATATTGGGCCTTCTCATGAAGAGCCATCTAAAAAACATCTTGGCAGAATTTCCTTAAAACAGTGTTTGCAAACTTGACAGGGGGCTAGAAGGCCAGGGAAACTAAGAAAATAATGTTAACAGGTAACATTTGTGGCAGGGAGAGGCGCTGTGCCTCCGACATGCCATCTTTCCCAAAGCAACCCACTGATTCTTCCCGTGTTACAGGAAGGCACTGAGGCTTGGAGAAGTTCAGCAATTCGCCAAAAGACAAACCACTTCAAAGAAGCAGAGCCTCTATTCAAACTTTGCCTGTCCAAGTACAGTTCTCCAGACGACTCTACAGGCTTTAATGCAGAGAACTGCAATACACATGACAAAAAAAATGTGATCAACCAACTAACATTTTACTGATTTTCTACCATTTAATTATAAGAAATTTTCACATTCCCATAGTACTGTAGGATTTAACAAAGGATTCGACTTAACAAATCATCTCATCTAGTTCCAACAACCTTATGGTAGACAGAGTAAGAACTATCTGTAATTCAGATGAGAAACACGAGACTTGGGTTAGAGTTGATTTGTTCCAAGTCACATATGCTACTAAACAGTAAAGTCTAGATTTCAACTAAGCTCTTCATCCCTTAGCAGCTCCTCCGTAGTACACAGCCTCTCTTCAAGGTAAATATTTAGAGTCCCTCTGGAGTCTTTGGACAGTGTAGCAAATAGTTAACGAACTTGGCTACAAACCAACAGGTTGGAGATTTGAGTGCACTCAGAAATCCCTCAGAGGGAAGGCCAGGCAGTTCATGGGTTTCTCAAAGTGCCGTCACTGAAAAGCCCTATGCCAGGCACACAGCTCCACTCGGACAGACACACGGGTTCACCATGAGGGGAGTCAGTCTAAGGCCACTGCTTTTTGTTCTGATTTTGTTTCTTACTCCACGGAATAACGATAATCTGTGTAAAAAATGAACACCGATTTCTCAGATTACATGCCAAGCACTTGGTTATCCATCAGGAAGTGAGATCTACCATGCTTCTTTTTTCTTTTTGAATCAGATGAAGGAACTGAGGCTTAGAGATGAAAGTTCCTCAATGTATCCAAAGTAACAAAGCAAAAAAAAAAAGAACCAAAGCGAAAATTTAGGTTTGACTCCAAATTTGTATATTTAGTCACTAGCTCAAACTGTTAGCCTAAAAGCTGTCGCTCCCTAAATGTGTGAGCTAGGGGCCCAGCCTCCTTGTTTGCAATGTTCCAGTAAGATATCGTAGAGCATCTGAAATCCCCCTGGAGCTGACATTGCCTTACTGGACGACTCCAGAGAACTCTCATCTAATGCCATCGCTTCTTTTTTAAGGTGGATTTTCAGATCACACATACATTCATAATATAAGATAAAGCAAAATAGCAACACGTCATAAAAATCACTCCTTTCCATACTACCGACCTAAATGAAAGTTAATAATAGGCTACAGGGAAAATATCAAGACTCATCATAGTACTAATTGGTAGGATTTAATATCAATTTCAAGATTCCTTTAAAGACGAAAGTCTTAGAAAACCCTCCATTTCCAAGTATGGTAATATCATATTTTTACACAGAAGTAAAACTCACTTTATCAAAATGGGTTATTAATATAATCCCTGGACACACAAAAATAAAATGAGTCTCTAGTTAAAGCAACTATAAAACAACACACATATAGAGGTAAAAGAAACAAAGAATCAAAATAATTCAATTTGGGAGGACATACACTAAACCCTCAAAGCAACCCCTAAGTCACTGCCATCTAGTTAATTCAAACTCACTGTGACCCTGGACTGGGTTTATAATAATGTAAACACTTATGGGAACAAACAGCCTCATCTTTCTCCCACAGAGCAGGTGGTGGACTAGAACTGCAAAACCTGAGACTAGCAATCCAACATCTAACCGCCAGCACCACCAGGGCCATACCAAAACCTAAAGCTCACTGCCATGGTTGGGACTCTGACTCATAACAACCCTAGAAGGCAGGATAAAACTGTCCCTTTGGGTTTACCAGGCTATAAATCTTCACATTTCTCCCCCAGAGGAACTGGTGAATTTGGACTACTGACTCTGCAGTAGCTGCAGCTCAACTCATAAGCCACTATACTGCCAGAGCGCGTCTGAAGGCAGAGAAAGAGTTAAATAAACTTGACTTTTCAGCTAAGACTAGATTGTAGTTATTTTTAAAATGTACTTAAACTGTCTCTTACTAGCACCTTTAAAAGAAAGAGTGTAACAGAGATTAGGCCTAAAGAAACTTGGTGGTGGTGTGGGATAGGGGTTGGGCTGCCATCCCCAGGTTAGCAGTTCTAACACACCAGCTACTCCAGGGAGAGTATGTGCCACCAAGTCCCTGCCGACCTACAACGACCCTATGCACAACAGAAGGACACACTGCCTGGTCCTGCGCCCTCCTTGCGACTGATGAGCACATGCTCCAGCCCCCTTGGCGCTCCCTCTCCTGGAGTAGGTGGCTAGGGGACACTTAATTTAAAATAGAGGGCAAGGAAGAGACATTTGTTCTAAGGTTTGAGTAAACTATTAAGATAGTATATTTTGTACCAACTCATTAACTTTCTCCATTCCCTTTGAGAATCTCACAAAATGAACTCTTAACCTAGAAAGACATACACATGACCTTTTGCCTACAATTTCAAGAGACTTGAATCCCTAGTTATGAATCCTAGGAAAGGAATGTGCTCCATGTGCTCAGGATGGAGATGGTGCTTTGAGGAGATTTGGCTTCTTTCTATTCCTGGCCTACTGTGCTTGCTATCTTTTTATGCTAATCCAGTCGCCTCCCCTCTATAGATCTGCTTCCTCATCTGCTGAAGAAGATCTTTACAAACCCTTTGTGGTCAAAGGAGGAGCCCTGGTAGCATAGTGGTTATGTGTTGGGCTTAGTAGCACAAAATAAGCAGTTCAAAACCACCAGCTGCTCTGAGGGGAAAGAGGAGGCTTTCTACTCTCACAAAGAGTGACAGTCTCAGACACCCAAGGGGAAGGTCTATCCTGTCCTCTAGGTTTGCTATTAAGCTGAAACTGGCTAGAAGGCAGTGAGGTTGGTTGGTTGTTGACTGTTTTTATGATCAAAAGTCTACTACAATATACTAATAATATCAGAGGGAGACTGATAGTACAAACATGACCCTGTTTTGTAAAGAGCCAATTATGACTCAAGACACGTCTAGATTTCAGAACTGTAACAGCCCACAAGAATTCAAGTTAGGGGTAAGGTATTTAGCAGATTCTCCTATTGGGAGAATTCTCAAGTTGGCTCTCCCTTACCTATCTCCCCATCCCCCCCCCCATTTTTTTAAGAGAAGTTTACCACATGTAAAGAGGAGGATTTTAAAATGAGCCAAAAAGGTTCTTCAAGAACGTTTTAGCTTCCTTAAAGCTATGTTGCAATAACAGTCTTGTGACATGTCCTTCAAGCATATAATGAAGCTGTTGTAATCACTTTATTTCCTCATTTGGATGGCAATCCTTAGCTAACCCCACTTCTCAACAAAACTCTGAATTACATGATCAAATTAGAGGAACTGTATTTGAACTTCATAATAGTTATACTTTATTAATTGTTCAATTTCTGGAACAAAGCCTGTCTTCCTGAGGCCATGAGGTAAGCAGCAGCACAAATCCAATTATTGGCCAGATGGGAAATAGGAAACACTGGAACATATCGCTCTCTGGAATACTGTCACTGGGGAGCTCAGGTATCCAAGTTCATTTGAGATGAAGGATGCCCCTCCTACCCCCACTGTATCTCCAGCACCAGCAGAGAGCTTTCTGCCAGGAACCCTCTGTCTGGCTTAACTGGTCTATTCACAAGCCTGAAAGGTGAAGCAAGAGAAAATGGTGTGCATAACCCACCAGCAGCACTCTATTCTGAGGCTCTATCTTGGTCAACACCCCTCTGCACCCACATCCACAAACAATTAAAAAATACAGCTATATTAGAACTAGCACAGGCAAAAATCTGAGAACCTGGAAATAACAATTTAATGTACAAAACTAAACTCCAGCTGCCACGAGTTAATTCAGATTTAACAACCCTGTACTGGGTTTCCAAGGCTATGATCCTTCACAGGAGCTGACCATCTCATCTTTCTCCTTGGAGTGACTGGTCTTGCCGTTAGTAGCCAATATCTAAATTATGGTGCCACCAAGGCTCCTTATTCAATGTACAGGAGTCCCTCAAATGCTAAAGAGCATATATTCAGAATATTTGTTTGGGACATGTGATAGGAAAGTTGGTGACAATAAGTCACAGATCTAATCAAGAAACATATGAAACAAAAGAAACTACACCTGAAACTTCTGTAAGTGTTCCCATGAAAAACACTGGCTGCTCCAACCCATCTATTTCTCTATTTATGTAAGAAAAATAATTCCCCTAGCGATTCTTTAGGGAGTCAGAATGTACAAACAACAGGGCTCACAGATACACACAGGGTATACCTACTGTTCACAGGACAACAGCTCTATTTTTACTGCTACTCTTAGGAAAGACCACTCTTCTTGATTCAATTAAAACCAAAATGCAATGATTTAACATGTTTTCCATATACAATTATTATGTTAAAAACATGTCAAATACATATAGTGCGTACACACACACGAAAAGTTCCCTCTTACAAGACAATGGGATACAGTGGACACGCTGGGAATGTATGCAGTCAGTGAAGACAACTTACTCAGAGTCTACAGCACAATAGAAACAGCATGAAGCAATCAGTACGGGTAGGCAGGAGAGAGAAAGGGAGTGACAAAACTTACGTTGCTCTCTGTCTGGCACTGAAGCAGTTAGCAGGCGTGAGCTTGCAAACCTCCAGGAGAAGGCCAGGTAGAGAGCTGAGGTTTTAATTTGAGGCAAAGCCACAAGGAGCAGCCAAGTGGGTGGTCCAAATCTGAATCAGGAGGTGGAGCTTGGCGGGGAATGGGGGTAGGGGGTGGAGGAAGGATTGCGAGGAGGGAACTAGGCAGAGCACACTTACTGGATAAGAAGCTGGTGCAGCTTGTGGTAACCCCGCTCCAAGGCCAGGCTCACAGGTGTCGCCCCTTCCTGGTTGTGTATGCTGAGAGCTCCCCGGCCACCTGGCTTCTGTAGCAGGAACCATGTCAACCTCAGCAGTCCCAGCCGCACAGCAAAATGCATCAGAGTCTCCCGTGGGACACCATCTGTAGCCGGGGAGGAAATGAAAAGGATTAAGAATGTAAAAACAAAGGGAAAGCAAACAAACAAATTAGGTAACCATCCTCACTTCTAGATGCAGCTACCTAGGTTATCCACAACATACTTTATGAGCAATCAGGTAGACTTCCTCTTAAGTCAAATCAAAACCAAGCAAGAAAAACGTATGGGAAGTAATTCCCCAGTTGGAGACAATCCCACACAAGAGAATCAAGTTATCACCACGTTTTGATGAAATAACATTTGTTCAACCAATGGATATAGGCAGGTTTACAAGGGTGACCCCATATGCACATATCCTTGCCTCCTTCTTAAAGAAGAAGAAGAAAAAGAAGCAAGCTCCATAACGTGGGGACCAAGGGAAATTAGCTGTTGGGGCTTAAATGGGCGTATCATAAAGGATATAATTACTTTTTAAAAGAATACTGAGACAGGAGTTGACAAGTTAAACACTAAAAACAGGTTCTGCTGGTTAAGCACACACAGGACTCTACTCTTGCCTCCTCCACCTAGGACAAATCAAATTGTGGGCATCATCAGCTTACTGAGTGGAAGAAAGGCATCCCAGGCCTAAGAAAGACCAGATAACATACTTTATTTGGTCTCCCTCTGTATTCTGAGAGTTAGTCAATTTAGCTCAGCATACTACTGCAGTGACACTGTAGTGTTAATGGATCACCTGCCCCAATTTCAATTTCTTTTTGCTATGGGATTCTGGAGGGCCTTGTATCATTTTAGTCAAATTTCCAGCTTTGTCTGCACTGTAATGGTGCTTTCAGATGTAATTAATGCTTGAAACAGTGGATTTGATCAGCGGGATGATTTCTGGATAATATGGACAGAATCATTTGGAAGATTTAAAAGCAGGAGTGAGGTTTGCCCTGCAGAGAGAATGCCCCTGGCCCGTGGAGGGCAGCTTCAGCCTGTGCCTGGGAGCTCCAGCCTGTTCCGAGACCCTCCCTCCCTGCGTGCCAGAAGATGACAGCCCTGGCCGGTGACCATGGGACGAGCCTGTTCACGGTCTTATTTTCCTTTCCTACCCTGTAATTTCAGATTTGCTTAGTCGGCTCCCACAATCATGTAATAAGCCTTAATGCAAGCATCTTTTACTAGTTCTGCTTTATGGCCGGACCCTGACAACTAATGTTCTCCTCACTGCTTCTTCCTCTGGTTTCATACAGTCTGACTTCTTAGGTTCATTAAAGTCAAAGTGAAACGATTTCCATTTTTCTTTGTTCTTGGAGAAAATCATCACCAGAAACTTTTCCATCTGAATACTCAGCATTTCATTTTCTTTTATCCTGTCATATTATCTCATGGGCCCTTGGTTTGCTTGTTTCTGTTTACTCATTCTCAAGTGGAATGATCTTAACACAGGTCCAGCTTTTACCCACTGAGAAGATGAACTGAAGACCCATCATGCGTTGGAAGCACCTTGCACACAAATCCAGTCCTCTCGGCAGCTGTGAGGCGTCATGCCTACTGGGCCTTTAATGATGATGTGTAGACTCCTGGGTTGCATCTTTTTCAAATGATCAGATTCTCTGATGAATCAAAAATTTCTAAGTTCTGTGAAGTCTAGTCCCCAAAGCACATGTACTTTCCACATGTACTACATCCACCAACACGCTCTGCTCACAGCGCTCTTTGAATTCACTACTATGACACCTTACGACC
This sequence comes from Tenrec ecaudatus, assembly GCF_050624435.1. Taxonomy (NCBI): domain Eukaryota; kingdom Metazoa; phylum Chordata; class Mammalia; order Afrosoricida; family Tenrecidae; genus Tenrec; species Tenrec ecaudatus. The sequence continues at coordinate 6,145,708 of NC_134538.1, forward strand.
ACCCTTCTTGCTCCTCCTCTGTAAGGAAACCTGAAGTGATTCCAGGGAGGGAGAAAACATTCTTAACAAGCTGGTGTTAACAAAACGGGCTTTTGCAAAGAGAAAACCTGCACCACAGAACAAAATCAAGTTTGACAGCCAGTGAAGGCCTTGAAGTTATTAGGCACTGCTTGTCTTGAATACTCTATTGCCTCTGTGTCCATTAGCAGTCTTTTTATAGTTTGTTTTCTTCTTTCTTTTTTCAGCAGCGATGATAGCAGAAGAAATATGCTAAGTGCTAGCACTAAACATTTCCATGGAAAGCCATCAAACACTCTGGAAGAAGTACAGGAACTAAAACAGCAAATAGAGTATGAGTGAGGATGTATGTCCAAACATCAGCCATAAGGAGGTAATTAATACATATTCTCCAATCAATCTATACACGTCTAAAAGCAATGTTCCCATCTCTCTAAGACTTCCCTAAAGAAATCTGTGCTCTTTGATTTACGCCACATCAAAACAGTAGCTTGGGCATCCTCGGCAGACTCCACTGGTGCTCCTTCCTTTCAATGTTCTTGGAGTTTAGGAACCAACAGAAGTCTGAAAGGAAAGGTCAGGGCTGTGGGTAAAAGGGTGCCCAAGGAAACCTACAGAAGGAGCAGGCACACTGTTAGGATAGGAAAACTGTGGAGCAAATTTCCTGGCTGCTTTCGCACCAATGCAGTTTTCAATTTTCATCAAATATCTTAATATGTACTTGCAACTATCCTGTGGCACCTTGAGAAAACTGATCAAGACTGGTCCCCTTTATATGGAGAATTCACACCCCCAAAGATAACTAGGACTTTCCATCTAATTATTTAATCCCATGACCAAATAAACTCCAGTTGTTTCCCCTTGCTTTTTTCAGAGCAAAAACTTTCAGTGGGCCTGCTCTCTGGGTGACCTCATGCTGATGGCTACGGGCATTCCTCTCGCAGGGGCAAACTAAGAACACCTCAAACCAAGGCAAACCCACAACCACTGACGTAATTCTCCTGCAGAGTGGCTGGTGAGTTTGAACCAACGACCTTAAAATTAGCAGTCCAGTGCCTTACCCAAGCACCACCATGGCTCCTCTAAGGAGGAGAGTATCTTAATTCTGCATTTCCACTAAGCATAGAGGCAGTGACGAGCTGGATCAAGCAATTAAGTGAGGTTTGAATGATGTGGAGAAAGAAGGCAGGGCTGCCTGCTCAACCAGCTACTCCCTGCTCCATGCTCTCCTGGTGAATCCTTACTACATTTAGGATGTAAGTGTAGCAAAAACCACACAGTAGACACCTCTTTATGTAACCAGCGATTAAAGAACACGTGTAAAGGTAAAACAAACAACGGGAGGATTAATTTCAGAAAAATTTTAAAAAGGAGAAAACAAAAAACACCTCATTCTACCTTGAAGACCCTTTCCTTTTAGTGCGGTCCTGCTCCCTCCAGAATGCAGCCCAGGAAACCCCACACACAGGGCACGTCCACTCCATCCAGGGCGCTGCCGGGGGTCAGCACATGAATAACAACTGTGGTACACTTCACCCAAGGTCCCAGGGAATATGCACTAAAGGCTCCACATAAGATTAATCCACTTAATTTCACAATTCCGGATGCCAGGTATTACTCTCCCATTTTTACAGAGGAGGAGGGTGGAGTTCAGAAAAGCAAACACTTGGCTAAGGTCAGGAGATGAGTGTCAACTGGATTCCAGGCCTCCATCTAGCTCCTATTTCCAATGGCCTGTGGTATTTATAGCACTCGGAATCGGTAGGTGATGCTGGGGGAGTGTTTTTATCTGAAATAAAATTCTCACCTAAAACAAAGGAGATGGAACAATAGCCCATTATTCTTCCCATGAGCACAAGTATCGCTTCCGTACTTTAAATGGTGAGAACATTTCATCTGTGCATGCTGACGGAGAAGAGTAGCAAATAATCAAAAGCATGGACTTGGTTTTCTTTGGCTCCCCCAGCCCCTGGCATGAGGGGGCGAGAACCATGAGTCTTACAAGAAAATGCAAGAGACATGGAGTGGAAGACCTATTTGACATCCCAGGATTTCCAGTCTTACAACTCTAGGTGCTTATTCTACACATAAACAAAAACACACGCATACAAGGTCCTTTCAAAAGTTCATAGAAAGCGTTTTTCAGATGAGTCACTCAGGGCGCAGGGTAGCACCATGAAACATACAACTTTCCTCTAGTTCTTAAATGCTTCCTCCCAGCCCCCGCCACCTCCACTATTATGATCCCCATTCTACCTTTCAAATCTGGCTAGACTAGAGGATGTACACTGGTACAGACAGGAACAGGAAACACAGGGAATCCAGGACAGATGATTGATTCCCTTCAGGAAGAGTGGGTAGAGTGGTGATACTGGGAGCGTGGAGTGGAAAGGGGAAACCAATTACACGGATCGACATATAACCTCCTCCCTGGAAGAAGGACAACAGAAAAGGGGGTGAAGGGAGACGTTGGATAGTGTAAGATATGACAAAATAATAATAATTTATAAATTATCAAGGGTTCATGAGGGAGGGGCAGCGGGGAGGGAGGGGAAAAAGAATGAAACATGAGGAGCTGATTCCAAGAGCCCAAGTGGAAAGCAAATGTTTTGAGAATGCTGAGGGCAACAAATGTACAAATGTGCTTTACACAATGGATGGATGGATGGATTGTGATAAAATTTGTATGAGCCCCCGATAAAATGATATATTTTTTAAAAGGTTTTTTTCATGAAGCCCCTTGTGTATTTAGCTGTGTGCACGTCATCTTTGGAGAGGCCTTCCTTTACCAAGCTTTAGCCAAAACAAAAACCAGTTAAGCTAAATCCCATAGTTGTTCAGTGAAAACAGAAATGAGTTAGAGATCTGAACAACTTCAAATTTCTTTGGAGGGTTAAAATGGCTATTTTCCAAAACATTCTATGATAATTTTGAATTCTTATGCAATGAATAAGATACTCTAAGGAAGCACACATCTGTTTGGTCCATTTTAATGCTTGAAGGTGAACTCATGACAATAAATTCCTCAAAGCCATTCAGAAATCAAGATGTCATGTGCAATGGCTTTTTACTAAACAAAAATTACTAGATCTTTTACGGAGTGGGAGGTGGGGTAAACATAGGCTGCCTAACCTTCTCAGAGGCAAATAGCCAATCTCTGAAGACGATTCAAATCATTTACAGAGTTAGTAAGAATGGTGTCTGGCTTATCCAATCAGTAAAGCTTCACAAAGGAAAAGATAGAGATCTTGACCAATGAGGATGAGGGGAAAAAATATAAATTAAGAAGACATCGAAAGCTAGATGCTGACTAAAAACATACACTTAAAGTAGCAAATGCTAAGTTTTCTAAGGAACTGTGACGACAATACGTGCAGGCAAATATTCAACTGAGGCTCCCACTTCCTCCCAGCATCTGCAAGGAAGTATCCTAGGAATGTCTAGTTCCATAAATACCTCCTAAATACGAATTCCAGGCTGCTGCTGAGGGTTGCCACACACTTACCCCCACTGGCGATGGGTTGGCGATGCAATCAAGGCCCGGGCGAACGTCCCTGGCCAAGATATGGTGGGCACTTGATCGGACCAAGGGTTTTTAACGTCATGCTCATGCCGGGGGTTAAGGGAAATTATGCACACCCTCAAAGCATATGTGAATTTTGACAGGCACGTACCTACAAACACTTTTTCCCTGAAGAGAAATCTGAGCTATTTTCAGGTTCTCAAAGGAATCACTGACCTAAAAAAAGCTAAGAAGCACTGCATCGAGGCAATTAGAGGGTAGGAGGATTAACCACAAGCTTGGCAGGACTCCTTTATAAATGTATTAAGCAGAAACACCTGTAAACACCCTTGCTTTCAACACTGAGTAGTCCTGTTATGTAATAAAATCCCCTTGTCACTTGGCCAGGCCAATAGCTTCCTCGGAATCTTCTTTGGAAAAGAGCTCATCTGAATGTTCTGATGTGCAGCGCAGATATGAGCACTCTTCCTTTACACTGGTCCCTCAACAGAAAACACGATCAACTTTTAACTGAAGACACTCTGCCCTTGTCACATGCTGTGTTCACAGCCCACGACCCACAGTTCATTGAGTAACTCTGACTGGGGCGCATATAGCTAGCACTGAAATCAGAGTCCTCATGGTAGATTTTTACAAAAGAGGCAGTCCTGGTGTGCATTTCAACCAATTTTGTCATCATTTAAATTATTTCTACTACCGTATATACTCGTGTATAAGGCGAGTTTTTCAGCACAAAAAATATGTGCTGAAAAACTGGGGTTCGGCTTATACACAGATCAGTGGTACCCCAGCGAGGTGTAACATCTCGCTGCTCCACCCCCGCCCCCCCACACACACAAACACACCAGGTAGCAGACAAGCGCCCGTCATCTCGCAGGTGATTGCCGTTTCTCCGCTGTTCATTCAAAGCCCCGCTGACACTGCAGGGTTTTGAATGTTTGTTCACTACATCTAACCAATCAGAGCCGTCCTATGACATGTATCTTTGAATAAGCCTTTTAAAGACTGTGTGCGAAGGATGTGGCATGAATGGATGTCATCTGGTCAAGCCCGACTAACTAAAGGAGGAAGTCTCATGAAGCCTGACAGAGTTAATAGCAAAGTGGGTTCGAGATGCATGGGAAGACATTCCAGAAGACATGGTGCGACGTGCCTTCCAGAAATGTAGTACTAGTAAAGCTATGGATGGCTGTGAAGACTGCACTTTGCATGAAAATGACAGCAGTGATGGTGATGATGGCGATCTCAGTGAGGACAGTGTCTATGATGACCTCACACCAGCTGAAGCTCTGCATTGGGATACGGATGATGATGAGGAATCCAGTTTTGAAGAATGTTAACTCTTTACATTTTAGCTTGGTTGCTGATTGAGCTCAGGGAATAGTACTCTTAAGGTATCATTGTTGATACCTTATTGTTTTTGTGGAACCTATTTTCCACTTACTATGCTGGTTTACTATTGTTAAATGACTTGTCCTTTTATTTATGTTTTTATTTAAAATAAATATTTAAATACATTACCCCAATTGTCTCAATTGTTAGTAATTTTATTTTCATTTATTTTGATTATTGAAACTCACCAATAGCTTCTGCATTTTCCACCCTAGGCTTGTACTTGAGTCAGTCAGTTTCTCTGGTTTCCCAGGTAATAATTAGGTGCCTCGGCTTATACTTGGGTTGGCTTACATTAGAGTGTATGCAGTATTTAAAGTTTATATGCAACAGGAAATTCACTTTGGGGGGTAGGGTATCCCAGCCACTCTATGAGAGAAAGACCTGGCACTCTGCTCCCATGTGCTACAGCTTCTAGAGCTCTCTGGGGGCCGTTCGACTGTCTCGTTGGGTCTCCAGGAGTCGTCACTTACTTTCCGGGAATTATGCATCGGGCTGCGACCTGCATGGTCCTCAGTTTGAAACCACCAGCAACTCCTCCGGAGAAAGGCTGGACTTTCTACTCCAGTAAACAGTCTCAGTCTTGGACACCCATAGGGGGGGTCTGTATGTGTCAGCGTTGACTTAATGACAGTGAGTTTGGTTTGCTTAAAACTACCATCAGTATCGGGATACAACACAATTTCAACACACTAACGATGTCCCTCATGGTACTCTTTGATAGCTAGACCTTTTCCCAATTCCTAATCCTGAGCAACTACTCCCAGTCTGATCTCTGATCTCATAGTTTTGCCTTCTCTGCAATGTTATATAAATGGAATCACACAGTGAGTGGCCTGTTGTAGTCGTATCCATGTGTTCAAATGGGTTCTGCCTGTGACACAACTGCTTAAGTACATTTTACAACAGAAACGTTAGGAGTACATGGAAAGCATGCAAAAATATTAAAGTGTTCCTTCCCATTAAAGAGGGAGAAGTTAAGGCTAGGAAAGAGAAAGATTCACCCAAAATTTCCACATCTGTTTTTCTAACAGTTCATTCTAATCACAGATAAATGTAGAAATAACCCAACTCCCATCCCTTCTTGAATAAGACAAAACTGAATGGTGGTGTGTGTGTGTTGGGGGGAGGGGGAATCATCATAGCCCTACAAATAACTAATACAGTTCCTCCTGACGATGATGTATAAAATCCAATTAGAGTAAACATTCTAGACACTAAAGAAAACGCAAAAGGTCTTCAGATCCACCCATGTTGTTGCTAAGTGTTTCTAAGTCATGGCAGCTTCAAGTGCGCAGGATAGCGCCATCTTCAAGGCTACGGCCATTTGAAGCAGAATACCAGGGTCCTGTGCGCTGCCTCTACGTGGGTTCAAACTGCCGGGCGTTTGGCTAGTAAATCAGTACTTAACTGGTCGTGCCACGCAGGGGGCTCTTCAGAAGACTCTGAACAGAGAGGCATGCCTACTCAGGTCCGCTGAGAAAAATCCATCCAGATTACCCCATTGGAATCTCCAAAACCCTCTGCGCTGACCCCTTTGCCTTGGATTTAGCTGATGGAGCAGATCCACTCAGAAGCTGCTGTTTGACCAGACTCAGTTCTATACATGGTATTAGTAAATCCAAGACTCATCTCTGGTTGGGATCTGTGCCATAAAACTGTGCTCAATAGCATCAATTTTTGTTTGAAAAGAGTGGTGGAAAGAGCTGCTCCTCCCGTAACACTCTTGGGACTCATCAAGTCTGCTGAACAGTTAGCAGATCAACCTGTAACCCACTGTGCTACCACAACACTTCAAACTAAACTAGCCAGGCCATGTGAGATCGCGACTTGGGTGTCCAGAACATCAATCCTCTCTCTACGATCTTCTTCCACCAGTTTCTGGAGTTCAGTGACAATCTCTCCATCCACTGACTTAGCAGGCTTCCCTCTCTTGGCTCATCACTGGTGTCTTCCCCAGCTTCCTTACGACTTTTGATCCACCCAGAATCTGTGGTTTTATCTGGGGCAACCTTTTCAGAAGTTTGTTGCAAAACTTCAGTCACTTGGGACAAAGTTGACTTGAATTTTATTACAAATTTGATGTTAATCTTGATCTCAAAATAATTTTTGACATGGCATAAAAGGTTATCTTTTTTTTAATGGGGGCTCTCAAAGCTCTTATCACAATCCATACATACATCCATTTTGTCAAGCACATTTGTACGTACGTTGCCATCAACATTTTAAGAGACTAAGGTAAGTGTGCAGCTGTGCAGCTATTTGCTGATCAGAGACATGTTTTAACATGCTTTCTCTGCAATAAATGTGTTCAGTCATACATGCAACATAACCGCATGTAGACAAATGCTTGCTTATTACCTTTTTACAGAGAGCTATTTGTGTGTATCAGTGCTTTTTAAAAAGTGAGCTTTTTAAAGATTTCACTTCAGTGGAACCTACAGAAGGTCCTCGGAGCACCTTCATTGCTATGTTGTCGTCACTGGTGTTAGGTGCCGTCTAGTTCCAGACTCAGGCTCCCTATGTAAAGCCAGTGGGGAGTGGGAGGGAGAGAGTCACTTCTCTGCTTAATGAAGCCCGGAGTTTCCCAGAGCACACCCTGCTTCCATACTCCCCTCCCCTCAATCTTTCTTTTTCTCCAACTCAAAAGCACTTCAAAATTAAATTACGAAAATCCTGTCTTTGGTAATAAAACATGATCAAGTAACAAAAAATGGTAGTATGCTCGCCACTCCTCGGGTTTCTTTGCTGGAGAACAAGCCTGGGGTAGTCGTGAGCCCCACGCTCCTTCAAGAGAGACTTTTAAACAACACGGGGGTTTCCTCGGGTGCTTGCACTAGAAGAACAGCTCAGCAAACAATGCGTGATGCCACCGTGCTAGTAACTGTGAGCTTTATGCAGCTATGGTGGAAGAAGTCCTGATGACAATGACCACGTACGAAATTCGTATGAAACATTCACATTAAAAAGCAAAACCCCAAACCCCAAGGCTTGTTTGTGGGACGTATAAATGCTTACCATGCAAAGTCTGATCTGCCCCCAGCACATTCCACTCTGCCGGCAGCTTCAGGTGTCTGAACGCCAGCGCTACCTTCTCATCGAGGGAATTCACGTCCCCAGAGGGAGGGCCGGACCGATCAAGAAAGCGGGTGAAGTTCAGGGCCTGCTGGTTTCCAGCGCAAGTCGCGAGGAACTGGGCTGCGTCGTAGGCCTCATCTTGGATAAAATGGAAGTCTTCTTGCGCCACCACAAACACAGGCCGCCCCTCTTTGGCAGCACAGAGCAGCACCTTCACTGTCTCACAGCAGTCGTGGCCTAAGGAAAACAGCAGCAAGGACAATAGTCAGTCCTCTCCAATGCTTGGCTGACTCCTAAAAACATCCCTCCCTCCTTGCTCCCAGCGCTCACACATGATTCCTAAATACTCCCAGCGCCATTTTCAGCTATTTGCTAGGTGCATGTATGACATAGTGCCTTAATAAAGTGTAAGCAGCATCTTATCCCATCCCATAGCAGAGTGTTTGGCAATTAACAGGCCCTGAACATCAACTACTACTGCTCAGTCTGAGGAAACTGAGGACTAAAAACACAAGAATCCAATAAAAAGTTGCCTACAGCACGAAATCAAATACCTGCTAAACAGAACCAATGTGAAAATGCAACAAACAAATAAAAAACCAAGCTCAGTGCCATCAAGTGGATGCTGACTCACAGCGACCCTGCAGGGCCAGGGAGAAATGCCCCCGTGGGTTCCAGAGATTGTAACTGTTATGGGAGCAGAAGCACTCCTACAGGTTGTATGGGGGAATGCCACAGATCCCCAGAACGTTCTTGAAGATGACCGCAATGCAAGCGATCAAATGGGGATGTGATGAAGTGCTTCAGAAGGTCCACACGTCCCCCCACTGTCATGATCCCAATTCTACCTTGAAAGTCTGGCTAGACCAGAGGATGGACACTGGTACAGAGAGGAACTGGAAACACAGGAAATCCAGAGCAGATGATCCTTTTAGGACCAGTGGTGTGAGTGGCGATACTGGGAAGGTAATGGGAGAATGGGTTGGAAAGAGGGAACCAATGACAAGGATCTACATGTGACCTCCTCCCTGGGGGACAGACAACAGAAAAGGGGTGAAGGGAGACGTGGGGCAGGGCAAGAGATGACAAAATAATAATTCATAAATTATCAAGGGCTCATGAGGGAGGGGGAGCGGGCAGGGAGGAGAAAAATGAGGACCTCATGCCAACGGCTTAGGTGGAGAGCAAATGTTTTGAGAATGATGAGTGTAATGAATGTACAAATGTGCTTGACACAATTGATGTATGTATGGATTGTGATAAGCGTTGTATGAGCCCCTAACAAAACGATTAAAAAAAAAAAGAAGGTCCACATGTTATACACGATCCGATTATCTCAGTGAAGTTCTGAGAGCCAGAACTGGATGGAACAGCCCGGTTTTTCTTGGGCTGCCTCCCAAGTGACCACCCCCGTTTTGACAGGTGAGGTCTTCCCACTTCCTCTCACTCTCAATTAGGGGAAAAGCATGTGCATTTTCCTTCTCTAAAGGCTTCTAGCTTTCACAGGTTTAAACTGGATCGGCACTCCAAGGCCCAGATGCTAATTTTTTGTTCTCGGCTGCATGTTTTTTCCTGTCTCAACCACTAATGTAGCAAGGACTTCAATCAAATCACCTGACTACAGAACGCTGACACAGTACTGTGTGTGCCCACAGTCCCATTCCACAGAGCAGCAGCGACCAAAGGAGCCATGCCTTTGGACAGTAAGATCAGCCACCTCGAGGACTTGGATCAGCTGACTCTAGCCACACTGTTTTCCTATAGGTAAGGATACCTTGGAGAAAGCAGACTTAGTTCTGGGTATTTCGATTCACAGAATATGTGGAAGACGTTTGTTCAGATGCATACTGTGTCCCCTCAACTTGCCAGAGCTATCTCTGGTCATCAACAACTTGTTCCATAAAACATCTTCCTGATGAGAAAAGGGGAAAGGATACCACACTCACGTTTTGTTGAGTTGTCTCACTTCATGCTTTGGGGGACTAGCCACTAGCACCCATCTGCCCTCCAGCCCAGCCTGCTCTTCCACAGAGCGGGAGGCTGAGAGGACCCCTGGGGAGCACAGGCTGCAAGAGGTCTCAAGCTCTGGCCGCACAGAGTCAGCTTTCTGCTATCTTTAGAAGAAACCTTATCTCCACCCACGCCCGCAATGCGATCAGTCCGAATAATACATAAGTTGACTTTCTACCTAGTATTTTCTGTAAGTCGTTCATCCCTCTATGGCAGACGACATCTCCCCCTTCTAAGTAGCAGGAAGCAGTTGCCTACTTACTAAAATACCAAGGCATCTGAAGTGTCATTTTCTTTACACAAATCAGTTTATAAGGTATCTATTAGCCTCAATCTACAGATGAGACCCAAGACTACAAAAAATAAAATAACTTCTCAAAGGATGGGTAGCTTATCAACACAATCCATTACTCAAAGGCAAGTCTGAGGGTGACTCACATGGCCTATAACATCATGGTGCAAGAGTTTTATACCACATTGCCTATAAGATAAGCAAAGGAGAAAGGGTAACAGCTAAATTCCTGCCTATGTTCCACCACCTGGAACACGGGCCAGTGTGTCTAGTAAGCAATAGCAGTAGGTTCGTGAGCCATCAAGACCTGTCCTCATACAAACACATAACCATAATGGAAGAGCGTAAGTACTTCCATTACATTCCCAAACTGACTCTATGACGCTTGTAGGAAGCTGGAGCAAACTTGGTCTCATGTATGTATTTATTACATGTTGTGGCTGTGTGTATGTATAGCAATTATGTCTGCGGGTATGTGAGTGAAGTCATAATTGAAATTAAGAAGAATAAAAAACCCTCTTTCTCTGAAGAGCTGCTAGCCTGGTTTGTTGGTAAGACAACAGCGGTAGCAGAACTAAGTCAAGTGATTCGGACAGAGGTTTTGAGTTCATCCCTGGCAAAAAAAGTACTGTATATACTCGAGGATAAGCAGACCGAGGCACCAAATTTTACCACGAAAATGGCATTAAAATATGCTGGAGAACTAGGCTTATACTCAAGTATGTAAGGTAAGTTTCTTTTAAAAGGTGCTACAGCATCTGGCTCAGTCTGTTCAACTACTAACAGCTAAACAACCACCAAACCCGGACACTGATTACAAAGTGAAGCGGCACAAAGTAGAAGACTCAAAAAACTCACTGTTATTGACTGGATTAAAACTCACATAGGGAGGACAGAGTAGAACTACCTCTTTGGGTTTCAAGGACGTCAAATCTCTGTGGAGCAGCTGGTGGGCTGGGACCACAGACCGACATTGTGGTGAGCAGCTCTATGCCCAGCACGGTGTGCCACCAGGGTTTAGAAGGGTCCGTCTAAGTTCTTTGTCATCAAGAACATACTCATTACTTTCCAAATAAACTAGACAGGAAGATAGCAATGTTTCTCAGTCATAGAAACACTGTTACTGCTCCCATTTAGGAATATCACAATAAATTTAAAGCATTGTCCACCTATTCAGAATTGAGCTAGTTCATCAACTCCTGACGATCCTTTGATGAGGACATGACTATCAACCAAAACTAAAGCCACAGCTCACCATAATATGCGAACAATTTAGCATCTAACCCAAATTTTACCTTCAACCCTTAAACTTACCATTCCTTACCAAATATACTGCACTAAAATAATAATGCACATTGTCCTTCCCCAAGCCTGTATAAAGCTTTACAATGCAGTTAACTATTTCCCCTGCCCCCCAAGCCCTCAAACGAGAAACCTGAAAACGTGAACAGAAACGGAGTTACAATGCCACCAAAAGTAGGCATCATTTACTGGTCCATAAAATCACTTTTTGTGACAAATGGTGCCCGGCTATCAAAAGATACAGCGTCTGGGGTTTTAAAGGCTTGAAGGTAAAAAAGTGGCCATCTAGCTCAGAAGCAACAAAGTCCACATGGAAGAAGCACACCAGGCTGTGTGGTCACGAGGTGTCAAAGAGATGAGATATCAGGCATCAAAGAACAAAAAATCTTATCACTGCGAATGAGGGGCAGTGTGGAGTGGGGACCCAAATCCCATTTGTAGGCAACTGGACATCCCCTTACAGAAGGTTCATGGGGAGGACATGAGCCAGTCAGGGTGCAGTATAACAACGATAACACATACAACTTTCCTCTAATTCTTAAAAATCCTTCCTCCCACCACAATCACGATCCCAATTCTACCCAACAAGTCTGACTGGACCAGAGGATGTACACGGTTACAGATAGCAACTAGAAACACAGGGAACCCAGGGCTGATGATCCCTTCAGGACCAGTGATAAGAGTGGTGATATGAGGAGTGTGGAGGGAAGGTGGGGTAAAAAGGGGGAACCAATTACAAGGATCTACATATAACCCCTTCCATGGGGGTGGGGGCAGACAACTGAAAAGTGGATAAAGGGAGGCAAACAGTGTAAGGCATGAGAAAATAATAATCATTTATAAATTATCAAGGATTCGTGAGGGGGGGTAGGGAGGGAGGGGAAAAATGAACTGATACCAAAGGCTCAAGTAGAAAGCAAATGTTTTGAGAATGATGATGGCAAAAAAATATACAAATGTGCTTGACACAGGGGAAGTATGTATGGATTGTGATGAGCCCCCAATAAAAGGATTTTTTAAATCATCTTCTGTTTATACCCAAAGTTTAAACAATATTCTAACTCTCTCATTATATTCTAACTCTCTCGTTTTATCACTGGCTCTTCAGTGCAGGCACACATACACTCACACATGGACACAAGGGCAAAAGGCCACGGTGAAGCAATACCTCTTTACTGGAAACTAAACGATGCAGAAGTAAAGTACCCACACAGAAATCTATCTGGGGTTGCTAAAGTGTTTACTCAGGCAGAAAGGGGATGGTGACTAATAAGGAGAGAATGGAAAATATTGCAATATAGGGAGTACATGTGTACATGCACATGTATGTGGATACACGTACCTGTGCTCATTAGCTCAAGTCTGCATACCTCTTTCAGCCACGCTAGAAGACAATGTATTCACAGGCAGAAGAGGGTCTGGGTGAGTTTTATTGGCTACTCTGACTATATTTGTATATGAGGGTAAGTCAAAAAGGATTGCGACTTTCCAGTACATACATGTGTACATAGATTTACTCCAAACAACACAATCATGTCTGTGACATGTGAACGGCTATAGACAAGTTCTCTCAGGAATGTACTTGTCTCAGCCTCCTTAGGTGCCTTCAAAGACAAAGTCCCAAGGAACACAAGACAAGCAAGGGGGCTCCTTATGAAAGAAGTTTTAAGAACACGCCGTAAATGGGGTCAATGACACGGGAAAGCTGCGCTCCTGGCATTTGTCCATGAGAACAATGCACCTGCTCATTCGTGGAGGGAAGCCAGGGCTGTCGAGAACTTCACTGGGGACCTTTACCACACTCAGCCTACAGGCCCGACCAGGCCCCTTCAGCCCTCTTTTGCTTCCCCAAGCTCAATGGACACTTAAAAAGGACATGACTTGAGTCCCTTGGAGGCCAGAACACCCATTTTGCATGCTGAAAGCCAAAGACCGTAGAATTCTCCGGGGAAAGGTTGGAGAGATGGAATCACTACCTGCAAACAAGCGTACGGCCTAGATGGAGAGTGTGCTGAGTAAACACATGCTGACACTGTGTTCTTTTGGTCTACTCTGTAGTGGGGTCAAACAGAATTGTATAGGAGTCAGCAGATCAGAAAAGGGCGGAAGCCACACAATCGTCAACCCAATGTTCTCCGTTCAGACACAAACAAGCTCACCATCGGAAGGAAAAATAAAGTATGCTCTAAATCTATAGACTGTTTGTTACGGTTTTATGCTTTTCATCTTCCAAAGAAGAAAAGCTGAGAGTACAAACTGGAGGAAAACGAGAATTGCTGGGGCCAGTCTTCATTAAACTTAAAGGCTACCTCGAAACCCTTCCTCTTGGTCAAGAACAAAGTACTTCTTTCTCTCACCCTGACCGGAAATCAATCACACAAAAGCACCACGGCTGCTCTCTTACTTTAATATTTTCTATTCGGCTGAAGTGGCTCCCAAGATTATTATTCTTCTAATCCTTCCAGGATGGCAGGTAAGCATTTAGTGTGGCCGGGCAAACCCAGCCCCCAAATAAAGCTAACGTCTCTGTACACGCAGATATAAACCCTCTTCCCACCGTGAACAGGGGACTCTTTGCAGGGATGTGTCAGGATTACAACTGCTTTTGCAAACAAAGACGACCAGGTACCAACACTGTCTGCACCTACATCTGTGGGGTTTTCCTGTCCCCACAATTCCCTAGTAACAAGAAAGAAAAATAAAAATCAAAAGCCGTCTTCAAGAAGGAAATTCTGAAAAATGTATTGAGGTTCTTTTGCAAGAAGAAAGCTTACTGATGAAATGAGACTTGAACTTTAAGTCCACTTTTTTTTTAACATTTTATTAGGGGCTCATACAACTCTTATCACAATCCATACATACACATACATCAATTGTATAAAGCCCATCTGCACATTCCCTGCCCTAATCATTTTCAAAGTATTTGCTCTCCACTTAAGCCCTTTGCATCAGGTCCTTTTATCCCCCTCCCTCCCTGCTCCCCCCTCCCTCATGAAGCCCATGATAATTTATAGATTGCTATTTTGTCATATCTTGCCCTATCCGGAGTCTCCCTTCACCCCCTTTTCTGTTGTCCATCCCCCAGGGATGAGGTCACATGTGGATCCTTGTAATCAGTTCCCCCTTTCCAACCCACTCACCCTCTACCCTCCCAGTATTGCCCCTCACACCCCTGGTCCTGAAGGTATCATCCACCCTGGATTCCCTGTGTCTCCAGCTCCTATCTGCACCAGTGTACAACCTCTGTTCTATCTAGACTTGCAAGGTAGAATTGGATCATGGTAGTTGGGGGGAGGAAGCATTTAGGATCTGAGGGAAAGCTGTATTCTTCATCGGTGCTACATTGCACCCTGTTAAGTCCTCCGCTTAATTGCCTTCTGAGTTTATCCCTCAAGGTAATTTACAACAAAAATTTAAAAAATTAAGTATGGGGTGGGATCTGTGTCTCCAAATAAGAGAATTATATGAGCTCCTATCATTTTGCCAGTTGGATAGTCAGCGAGCTTAAGGAGCTTTGTCGAGGTTGCTTACCTTGAGAAGGTGACTCCGCCTTGAAGGGGGTCTCCCTCAGCCAAGGAGAGAAGAGAAGCACCTGACATAACAGCAGAGTGGCAGTTTCTATTAGCCACTTACATGCGCCTGTCCTTCTAGCCCAGAGAAAAGAACTTTCTGATACTTTAAGAAGAGCTCCCACAGCCTGGCTCCAGGACAAGCTTCTCAACTACTGAGGAGAGGAAGGAAGGAGTGGAAGAACAAAGAGGAACACAGCCGGGAACCTAGGTGGGGAACATAGCTTTAACTGCTAATGGTCCTCTGGAAAGCATTCGATATACACCTTCCTCAAGCTCACAGGTTCACGAGGCTGGGGCGCTCGCTGTCTAAAGCACCCGCACCATGGAGACGGAACAGCGCTATGGAGAAGCATCACTGTGGCAGCTTGGCCCACGGATCACTGCACTTCCTGCGGAGCTGAACGTGGAACACGTCTATCCCGGCCTTCTCTTTGCAGGAAGAAACCATCGGGACTTTGTTTCAGGAGCGATCCAAAAAAGGAACCTCCAAGTGGTTGCCGACCAAGGCCAGTTCCACAGAGATGTCAGCTTCAGAAAGCCTGTATCTGTTGTGGGTGGGAAAGCAAATAGCTCCTCCTATTTCAGTTTCACATAAGAACACTTGAGACCACAGTATCGTTGGCTTCACTTTGAGTGCTACAGCAGGATCAACTATTATTTTCAGTTCTCAGATCCACATTCTAATTAACATGAGACAGGATTCTTTACTGAAGTCTGTACCCAATGTCAGTTTTCGGTGAACTCACAGAAGACAGGAACTGTGTAGGTAACATACTTCAGCAGAGGGGAGAAACAGCAGGCACGGGACTCTCACGGGTGCAATTTTGGGAGAAGGACCCAATCTAGGCTAAAAAACTGGTTTGGTGTTTCTGAATCTTTTTGCCCTTCTAATATGGCTCCCTTTAGGAAGCCTTTTCAGATCATTTTTCTCTATCTATTCACCAGACCCACACTTTTAATACTATAAATCACTGTCACTTGAGTCTACTCCAATACACAGAGATTCTATAATGCAGAATAAAACTGTCCCACAGCAAATAACTCAAAGTGAGAGCAACAGTGGTTGTTCATCTGAGAGCATAACAATGACACTAACTGGCACGTGTAGAAACTGCAGAATCCATGTACATTTTGTCACACACACGCTACAAAAACAAAACAAAATGTAAAAGTACTTTCTGCAGCCTTCCTCAGGGGTGGCATTGCACCCATTGAGAACGCATGTTCCAGTATTAATGTTTGCGGCTGTTTCTTCTCATTTTGAGTTTTGCATTTTAGTGACGATAGGTCTACTTGAGGAGCACAGCGAAGGTAGTAGCCCATTGGACTGGAAACCACCAGGTCAGCAGTTTGAAACTACGAGCTACTCCTTGGGAGAGAGATGAGGTTTTCTACTCTTGTAGGGTTACCATCTTGGGGGATTGTACTCTGTCCTTTGGGGGTCTCTGTGAATCACAACTGACTAGATGGCAGTGAGTCTGATTTGTTTATCAGAGGTCTACTTACTAAATTCCAGGCTGTATGTACTAAATTTTAATAATCCCAAAAGATCTTCTGATCTTATTAAGTTT
Organism: Tenrec ecaudatus; assembly: GCF_050624435.1. NCBI lineage: Eukaryota > Metazoa > Chordata > Mammalia > Afrosoricida > Tenrecidae > Tenrec > Tenrec ecaudatus. Next base: position 6,162,466 of record NC_134538.1, read on the forward strand.
AGTTTTCTTTCTTTCCTTTTTAATAGATGAGGAGGCTTTTAAAAAGATGTGGAGAAATGGAATTGAAGGGTAGTGAGATTTTCCCACAAGTCTTTTGAAGCCCCTTTACACATGACAAACACACTTTATACAGTATCTCCCTTTTGATGAGTACAAATAAAAAGAAAACCACAAAAGAACAAAGTCCGGGAAGGTGGAGGGTAAAAGGGGTACAAAGGGGGAACCGAATACAAGGATGTACATATAACCTCCTCTCTGGAGTTCGGTCAACAGAAAAGTGGATGAAGGGAGACGTCGGACAGCATAAGATATGACAATAATGACTTGAAAACTATCAAGAGTTCATGAGGGAATGGGAAACGGGGAGGGAGGGGCAAAATGAGGAGCTGATGCCAGGGCTCAAGTGGAAAGCAGATGTTTTGAGATTGATGATGGCAACAAATGTGCAAATGTGCTTGACATAATGGCTGTATGCATGGATTATGATAAGCATCATACGAGCCCCCAATAAAATTATTTTTAAAAAAACAAAGTCAAATTTTGCGTCAATGTTTGCAGTTTTCCTGCCACACAAGAACCCTCGTTGTGAATTCTAAAAGCAAACAATAGACATTCTGAAAAGATTTTCTTTTTACAAGCCTGCACCAAAGCCTTTCATAGAAGCAGAATGCCGTCTCCACTAACATTCTGCCCTACTTTTCCTTTTGAAATCATCATTGCTTGGTCTAAATTCACATTTTCATTAATAGTCCTCTGAAGTAATCCTAAACTCAAAGTCCCCAAAATTATCTTGCAAGGATATTCAAATTGCTTTACATTGCTTCCCCATTCAATATGGGTCTTTTAATTTGTTTTGTTTCATATCTAAAGATAAAATATTGGTTAGTTAAAATTAAAGTAATATATTTTTACCAAAAAATGAAATTTTATTTTAACTTACCATAAAGGCAGCACATTTTGTTATTAAAAGTATTTCCATCTCAGTACATTTTATAACAAAATATATTATTGCAATATATCATCGATACTTTGAATATAATATCTTAATTTTAAAACATGCTTGTCTTTCTCTGGTATTAACACAAAACCAAAAACTCTCTGATACTGAATGACTCCAACACTTATCAATCCAACAGGACAGGCTGGAAATGCCCTGTGGGTTCCCAGGCTATCACTCGTCACGGGAAGAGAAAACCTCATCTTCCTTTGTGGAGGAGCTGATAGAGGTGAAAGCCTGGCCTTGTAGTCAGCGGTTCAACCCACCAGGGCTCCTTAATATAAAGACACCACCAGGCTCCTTAATATAAAGACAGCTGGGTTTCTTAAAGAGAAGATATTCTTTTCAAAGTCTTCAGAATAACTCATTTTTAAAAGAGTAAAATGTTCGCTGTCAATTATTCAAACAATTTTGGACTCTAATTCTCTACCTATTCCGTTCCCTAAGATGTCCCCCCTGGTAACACATTTCTTTTCTTTAAAAAAGGACGTTGGATCGTTTGTCTACAGCCTTTCAATAAGGCAAAATAAGATTATTAAGCCTTTACAGCTGATGAATTATTTTTAAAAGCACACTTTCTCATTAGAAACTAAGCAACAGAGTAAGAAAATACAAAAGGGAAAAAACAAGGTTTTAATCGCAATAGCTGAGGTCAAAGTGGTTTTGGGTTTTTTGTTTTATTTTTAAGTAGACTAATTTAGAAATGTCACATTTATGGCCTCTCCAAAACTAACAAGTTTCTAACATCTAGAAGTAGGTGTCTTTTGAAAGTCAATCATCTGGCTTTAGTAAAAACGACTATGTTACAAAACTTGACAGGGGAGCAGAGCAAGCAGGGAATTCAAAGGAAGCTCAGAGCCAGCAACAGCAAGAAACAGGACATTGACAGCAAGCACACAGCTCCTTCCTTTCCTCTCCCGAGCCAGCCGAACAGAGGAGGAACTGCAGAACGCAGGAGCACAAACTGTGCAGCGACCTCTCTGGACAATAGCTGCTGCACAAAGACTGCGTGCATTCACGCAGTACTGGGGAGGCATGAACCACCGCACAGACTTTTCACAGGGAACCTCACCCGATCTGACACTGCCCTCAGAGAGCAGACAGGAAATCTGAGGCTCAATCTAGCTGGGTCACCCATGCACATCACCAATGGTGGCTCCGGAAGTAAAACACAAACTTGTGCCTTCGACCAGTCAATTCAAGAAGCCAGAGCTACCATTTCAATTTCTTTACTTTCTTTTTAGAGTGTGTCTGCCTGTCTCTCTTCCTCTCTCAATATTTTTCTTAAAAAGTGAGTTCTGTAGGCTAGGATAAATTTTGATACACTGGGGATATTTTTCTATCTTTTACAGTGAACAAGCCAACAAACATCTTTCCTCTCCAAAGTTGACAGTTTAGTAGGAGGCAGGTCCAAGTGTCTCTGCCTGTCTGTCTGTCTGTCTGTCTGTCTGTCTGTCTGTCTCTCTCTCTCTCTCTCTCTCTCACACACACACACACACACACACACACACACACACACACACACACACACACGGGGGTACCTCACTACCATCAAGTCAATTCTGATCCATGGTGCCCCTACAGGGCATGGTTAAACTGCCCCCAGTGGGTTTCCAAGACTAACTCTACAGGAGTAGAAAGCCTCATCTTTCTCCTGAGGAGCAGCTGGTGATTTCAAACTGTTGACCTTGTGGTTCAGCAGCCCAATGCATAACTCACTAAACCTACAGTGTGTTAACGTAGCCCTGGTGGTGTGGGGGTAGGGACTGAGCTGTTAACCACAAGGCCGGAGGTAAAAACCCACCGGCCTCTTTGTAGGAGAAAGATGAAGCTGTCTATTCCTGTAGATATTTACAATCTGAAGGAGTGCCGTCCTACTCTGTCTATGGGGTCCTTATGAGTCAGTATTGACTCCCTAAGAGGGAGAAGGGTTAACAGTGTGCTTGCTGATGACAGGGCAGTGGTAACTGAGCAGGGCAGTGGTAGGAGTCCTGAGAAGCTGCAGCTGTACACTTCTGAAGGTGAAGCACAAAGGCCTCCCTACAGGAGGGCTCTGAGCAGACCTGAAGGAACAAGTACAATAGAAAAGCAGATTTAAGGCAGTTTAATTCTAGGCTTGAAAATTAACACCATGTGCAGATTAGGATATCAATCAATGGCACTGAATTATACATGTAGAAGTTGCTTAACTGGAGAATTTTGTAATATATATATATATATATATATATATATATATATATATATATATAAATCATTTTATTGGGAGCTCATACAACTCTTATCACAATCCATACATCCATCCATTGTGTCAAGCGCATTTGTACATTTGTTGCCATCATTATTCTCAAAACATTTGCTTTCTACTTGAGCCCTTAATATCAGCCTCCTCACTTTTCCCCCTCCCTCCTCACGCCCCCCTCCCTCATGAACCCTTGATAATTTATAAATTATTATTATTTTGTCATATCTTACACTGTCTGACATCTCCCTTCACCCACTTTTCTGTTTATTTTTGCCACAATTGAAAAATATAATTATAAAAATAATGAGTACAAGGAAGAAAATGTTCTAGATTTGACTGTGGTAATGATTGTCCAACAATTCTTGATATGATTCAACTATTGAATTGCATGGTATGGGGATGAAGTGCCAATAAAATAATTTTTTAATCAATATTATGATAAAGTAAGTAAAAATCAATTTAACATCCTTCCAAGTGACCCCATGTTTCTCTTTGCACATGTATTACTGAGGTAATCGACGTGATAGCAGCAAGAAAAGGCAGGGAAAGGGGGAGGCTAGTCGGTCAGGGACCTCCTTTGCTTCAACAGGTAACAGAGCTCCTACAGCACCAGCTAGGGGTCTCGCTGGTGACCTGGCCCAGCCTGCTTCAGGCTGACTTGTGAAAGTGCCGCCTGACATCCAGGATGCCTACACAGGAGGGTCTTTCATGAATGCTGACCCTTTGTCACCAGTGATGTGCATCGGCACTTGATTGAATGTGGGTGGTGTGCAGTGTAGCCAATGTAAAGGATAGGTGTTGAGCCCTGTAAGCATGACAGAGAACATGGCAAGAGGGTAAGAGAGCATGACTTAAGGGGAGCAAAGCAGATGTGTAACACATGAAGGAGAAGGCAGGTACTAGTCTGCCAGGTCCCAAGAAATGTGGCAGAGATGGATTTTGAGAACTAGGATCCAGTTAGAAGAAACCAGCACAATACAACTGCCATTCTAGGAGGTTGGCGTGAGCAGACTCTAAGTCCCAATGGAGACTCATCAGTGGGTACAGGCAGGAAAGAGGGGCAACAAGAGAGAGAGAGAGAGAGAGAGAGAGGTATCAGAGCCAAAGGCACAGGAAGAAATGGGAAGGAGAGGTCGTCTGTGAAAGGTTCTGTTGCAAACATTGAATTCCAGGCTATCATGAAAGTAGAGGGGATTTGTAAATTCAAGAACAGCAAATGCTCCTCATGTTAGGGGAAGTATCTTGCTGGTAAGTGTCTAAGCACCTTCCTGTCCACCCAAGAGAGGACAGCTATGACCCAGGGCCACATGCTCTTTAGATCTGTATTTTCTCCTTATATGTACTTACTTATATGTTGGGTATATGTAAGTATTTACATCCATATATGCACACACACACCTTTAAATCCTAAAGCCTTCCTAAATTTAGTTAGGAATATACTTATAAAAATGACTATTCTTCTATTAAGAGCCCAACGGGACTGGCTGCACCTGGTTGGACTGTTTCTAGTGCTCACTAGCACACAATACCTACTGAGCAATGGTGACAGAGGATGGCACCTGCTACCCAGAGTCAACCTCAAGTCCCAGACAGGCCTTTCTAACAAGATATACATCACAAGAAACAAGAGGACTGGGGCTTTACGTCACAAAGAAAGGTACCTACACTCTTTAGCAAAGCACTCAGGACCTATCCTGAATCCTTTTTAAATTTCTTACCCTTAAATCCTTTGGGAATAATATTCTTAGGAATTTCCCAGTAGGAAAATAAATACAGTTCCCAAATGTCTGAATCCCGTTCCCAGATGCTGTGTGCTTTTCAGGATTTGGTAGGTGCCAGGACAGTGAGCTAACTTACATAAAATAACACAGTAGTGAAAAACTAGCTGATACAATACCACCAAGACACGGCCTTGAAATACAACTGAACTCACTGCCACTGAGTTGATGCCGACTCAGTGACCCCATAAGGGAGGATAGAACTGCCCCATGGTCTTCTGAGACTGTCACTCTTTACAGGAATAGAAATTTTCGTCTTTCTCTAAGCGCTTCATAAAATGACAATTTTAAAAATATTATATCAACAAGGAAGAGTCAGTTTTATTGGAAAGCTTCAATAAGAATTAAGACCATTTTATTCTGTAAAGGAAACTAACTAAACTGTCAATTTTTGGTTACCTCCCTAAAATGGGAACCTTTTGTGTTTTGAAAAAATTGGTTAACTGTTAACTTGGATGAATAATCCATTAAGAAAAGAAAGCTCAAAAAAAAAAAAAAGAAAGAAAAGAAAGCCCATCCCCACACCCCAATCAATACCTTCAGATGTTGCTACAGACCAAGAGATAGTGATTATTTTATCTGAAGTTTCTGATGGACATGGTGAAGGTTTCCTAAGTAAACATATTCCTTTAATTCTGCTCAGTTTTAAAAAGCAAACACAACTTATAATTTGAATAAGTTCCCCTTTTATGAAAGATTTTGCAAGTCTTTCCTTCGCAGATACTGAGAAAACTGTTACTAATTGAGTCTTACCATATTAACCGGCCATCACTAAACTCATATTCAAATTTAAAGTCACAGCGCAGTAACCATATGAGAATCTTTATCTTCCATGTATGGTTTGATTATCTCCAAAATTTCTACCTTTTAATATTGTTGCTAATTGTTTTTACCTTTCTACTTAAAACATTATTTTATCTCCCATATTTCACGTGCAGTTCTGACTTTTGTTGAACAGCACTACATAAACAAAATCTAGTATCTGTGTACAGTATTTAAAATAATATGCCATCCTGTGTATTTACTCTACCTACCACAGTATACTGATGAACACAGGAAAAAGGTGTGCATAAACTATGCACAATTTTCTGAAATAGTGAGTTGTTTATTTTCTGCAAGGGAAGTAACGATACCACCCAAATACTTACCAGGAGCAATGGTTTCTAACGTATCAGAACTGAGCTTCCGAGTGCTGGTGCAATGATGAAGGGTAGAACCCGAAAATACTAAATAAAAAACTACATCATCTTCAACTTTGTCCTCTTCCGTGAGCAATACTGTAACAACACAATCACCCTGAAAGGAAAGGAAAAAAATGTTTATGTATATATATTTTTTGCAGTTTGCATTAGTGAGATTCCTTTTAGTTTAACTTTATGTAACATCAAATATAGGGGAAAACCATAAATATCTTTTAGCCTGTGTCCACATTTTAGTAGACTATACAAACGCTTCCTGAGTACTTCTGATAGGCTAAGTAGCACTCTAGGCATTAAAATAGAGACGAAGCAAAAACTGGACCACTGACCTCTTTAAGCTTATACTCTGGTGGCACTGTTAGATCAAAAAGTACTAAAATATAAAGTTAACATCCAATAGTTAATGATTAAAATAAGCAGATAAGTAGAAAATTCCAAAAACAAGGCAAGAAATGTAAGAGGTATGTTTAAAAGTCGTACCCTTACACTCAGAACCTTCTTTAATCCATGCATTCCTGCTGCAACAAAGATTTTCTAAATTCCAAATACAGCCACCCCCCACTACTTCCCTATTTTTAAAAAACCTAAAATGCACTGCCATGGAGTCGATCTGACTGACAGACCCCACAGGGTAGAGTCTAACTGCTCTCCAGAGTTTCTGGAATTATAAATCTCTACGGGAGTAGACAGCCTGCTGAACTTGCAGTTAGCAGCCCAGCATGTAAACAAACCAAGGAGACTCTCCAGCAGGCCTGATTAGAAATAGTATGGTGAAAAGTGAATAAGCTTGGGATCCACGTAAATCTGTGTTTAAACCCCACCAACAGAGGCGTTCCTTCTATCCAGTTTCCTCGACTCTGTAAGAGGAGATGATGCCTTACTTCTGTGCAGTGAACATATAAAAACTCCGACTCCAGTCAGCTCGGCCCATGGCAATGTCCTAGTCGATCCAGATGTAAGGCAGCTTTTCTTTATTTGAAATCATTTTATTGGGGGCTCACACAGCTTTTATCACAGTACATACAAACATACATACACTTTTTCAAGCACATTTGTTGCCATCATTTTCAAAACATTTTCTTTCTACTTGAGCCCTTGGTATCGCCTCATGAACCCTTGATAATTTATAAATTATTATTTTTCATGTCTTACACTGACCGATGTCTCCCTTTACCCACTTTTCTGTTGTCTGTCCCCCAGGTAGATCATTGTGACTGGTGCCCCCTCCCTCCCCCCACCTTCACCTTCTCCTGGTATTGCTACTCTCATTACTGGTCCAGAGGGGTTTATCTGTACTGGATTCCCAATGTTTCCAGCTGTTAAATCTGTACTGGTGTACACGCTCTGTTCTAGCCGGATTTATAAGGTAAAATTGGGACCATGATAGTAGAGGAGGGGGGTTCTTAAAGAACTGGAGGAGAGTTGTATGTTTCATCAGTGTTATACTGCACCCTGACTGGCTCATCTTTCCCTTCTGACCCTTCTGTAAGGGATGTCCAATTGTCTACTGATGGATGGGCTTTGGGTCTCCACTCTGTACTCCCCCTCATTCACACTGATAGGATTTTTTGTGCTGGGTCTTTGATGCCTGATACCTGATCTCACTGACACCTCAGACACACAGGATGGTGTGCTTCTTCCATGTGGACTTTGTTGCTTCTCAGCAAGATGGCCGCTTGTTTGTCTTCAAGCCTTTAAGACCCTAGATGCTATATCTCTTGATAGCCGTGCACCTCAGCTTTCTTCACCACGTTTGTTATGCACACATTTTTTGTCTTCAGCGATCATGTTGGGAAGATGAGCATCATGGAATGCCAGGTTATTAGAACAAAGCGTTCTTGTGTTGAGGGGGTACTTGAATAGCGGCCCAATGTCTGTCTGCTACCTCGATACTTAACATATATGTATATAGAATCTATTTCTCTATCATTATATATAAATATATTTACATATATGCATACCTGCATTTAGACCTCTATCAAAGCCCGTTGCCTCCTAGTTATTTCCTCTATTTCACAAGGCAGCTTTTCTAAGAACATGCGGACAACCTGACATCGCTCCTCTTCCTTACATACACACACCATCTCCCCCATCCATTGAAGCCAGACAAAAATATTACATCAAAAAATTTGCCCATGATTCCTTAACTATTTAGAAGTTGACACCTCTCTTCTTTGGCTGCAAATATCCTTGTCAGTTTATGTATATTGGGTTTTTTACATATATCATATCATTCCACAGTTCAATCATGTCTACCAGAGTTGTACATTTGCTACCACAGTTTCCAAACATTTCTTTTCGACATCGATTCCCCTTCCCCCACCTTCCCCCAAATTCCTTATTCTACTTTCTAGTTCTATAGGTTCATACTGTTCTGTTTTTAAACAAATGGCTAAATCAAGTATATTCTATGAAATAGTTTGAATTAACATTCTCCCAATCACTGTGTAATGTATTATAATCATAAACAGAATAGCAAAACATTAATGGCACTATAAAAAGTCCAACTTAAAGCCAAGTCAGAGGAAAGAATTCTCATTACTGAGGGCAGTTTTCTTTTGTTTCAGCAATAGTAAAACCCATAAGCGAATTATGCCACCTTGTGGCCATAACTGATTAAGCAGAAGATAGCATTTTACTGAATATTGAAAACCAAAGATCATGAAGTCAAACTAACCATTAAGTCTATGATCTGAAATACTCCAGATAGATTTTTAAAACATAAAGTTAAAATTATTCCCCAAATACCTGAGCGTATTTACATATTCTACATATGGAGAAGTGGTTATGCTTTGGGCTTCTAGCCACAAGGTCGGCAGTTAGAAACCACCAGTCTTTGTGTTGAAGAAAGACTAGGCTTTTTACTCCTGTAAAGAGTTATTGTGTCTGAAACTATAAACTGACAGGGGAGTTTCGCCCTGTCCTACCTATGCCAATGGAGTCGTCATGAATCGTTATCCACTTGATGACATGAGTTTAAGTTTTGAGAGCTTGAGATATTTCATCGAAGGGGGGAATGTGTAGAGGTTTCCTAAACTTCATTTAAAAAATTCCTTTTTCTTTCAATTAATTTATCTGACACATTCTTAAGCCCCCAAGACGGATCATGTAAGTAATATTTCCTATGACTGCAATGATCAGAACTGAGAAGTTACTCCACTGTACATACATGTTAGTTTGTTTATGCATCAATCTGTTGATGGACACTTGGGTTGTTTCTACCCTTTATCTATTGTGGCTAATACTACACTGAACATTGTTATAGAAATGTCTACAGTTCTGCCTAAGTCTCTTGGGTACATAACATATGCGGAGCAATGCAGTAATTTTATGTTTGACTTTTTGAGAAACCACCAAAATGTTTCCACTGCTGTTGCATCATTTTCCATGCCCATGAATGCACCAGCGTTCTCCACATCCTCAACAACTCTTGTTACTTTCTGTCTGTCTGACAGTAACCACTGAAGTGGGTGTGAAGTGGTATCTCACTGTGGTTTTCATTTCCATTTCTCTAATGACGAATCAAATCTACCAAGAATTCAAATGGCTCGAGGCACTAAACAAAGCCGCAGCAAAAGATCTCTTTCAAATGTTGAAGAGCACTCTGAGCACTAAGATGTGTCCGACACAATTCAGTTTTTCAATCACTTCAGACACGCATAGTACGTGTGAAGGGTGGACAAAGAATAAAGAGGATCTTAAAGAACTGGTCATTTGAATTATGGTGTGGGCAAAGAATATTGACTGTACCACGGACTTCTAGAAGAACAACCAAGGCTGTCTTGGAAGAAGTACAGTCAGCATCTTCCCTAGAAGAGAAAATCACAAGACTTGGTCTCAGGGAGGGAAGGACATCATGTTTGGTGAATTAGCTGGACAGCAAAAAAGAGAACCGTCCTCAATGAGGTGGACTGACTGACACTGGATGCAACAAAGGGTCCGTGCTGTTGTTAGGGGGCAATGAGTGTTAGGAACGACTGAGAGTAAGGATGAGGTGAGTATTTTGTCTGTTGTACACAGGTTGCTATGTCGGTTGGAATCGACAGGATGACCCCTAACAATGACAACTAATGACATCTCATGTTCTTTATTGGCCATTTGTATGTATCCTCTCTATAGAACTATTCTTTATCCGTTTCTAAGTCTTTTTGAGTTGCACAGTTCCTTATGTATCCTGGATATCAAACCTTTATCAGAAACGTAATTCCCAAATATTTTCTATTTCATTAACTTCATGAATGAAAAGACCTTTAAGGCGTAGTTTTTAATGAACATCCATTTACCTATTTTGCCTTTTGCTGCTCATGCTTTGAATGGCATATATCAGAATACATTGTCAAAATCAAGGGACTGCAGATTTACACTTACGTTAGTTCTTGTATTTATCACTGACTCATTTGGGGCTATTTTCATATATAGTTTAAGGTATGAAGTCCAACTTCACTCTCGTTATCTGGAGATCCAATTTCCCCACCTCGGTCGGTAGGAGAAAAAGCACTATCTCCCCCACTGAATAGATTTGGCCCTCTTTTAGAAAATCAACTCTCTCTGTATGAAAGAGTCTATTTCTGAACTTCAATTCTGTTCCATTTTTCTGTTTGGTTATCCTTACAGCAGTATGACATTGTTTTGGTTACTCTAACTTGATATATTATGCTTTTAAATTAGGAAGCAAGAGTTCTACTACTTTATTTTTTCCTACGATTGTTTTAGTTTTGGGGGCCCCACGCCATCCCTCATGAAATTTCTTTTCTGCAAAATGAAAATGCTGTTGGGATTTTGATAAGGATTCTGTTGATGCTTTGATGGTATAGCGGATAAGACACTAAGTTACAAATGATCAACAGCTTAAAGCCACCAGCTGTTCTGTGGGATACAGATGAGGCTGTCTATTCCTATAAAAATTTAACCTCTTAGAAACCCAAATAAGCAGTGCTCCTCTCTCCTATAGGGTCGGTGTAAGTTGAAATTGATATAATGACAGTGCGTTTGGCTTAGTTTAGGTGGTATGAGGAAGAGTTCTGAGGAAGAGGAGTCAAGATAACATCCAGGAGGAATCACCTTCCCAGTGATCCAGTTGTTAGACCGGAAAGTTAGGAGGCATGGGAAGCAAGCCCGAAGAGAAAACAACTGGACCAACAGTTATGGAGGGACGTTGGGGGAGAAGGTGGTGAGGGGAGGGAGCGGTGAGCAAGCAACAGCATAGACAGGGCAACTAGGGAATTAAAATAAACAACAAGGGGGACACGGAGATCCTGGGGTGTTGAAGCAACAACAATCTAGCTGAGAGGCAAAAGAAGAGTGAGCATGATGGTGGGACAGGAGGAAGGTAAAAGGAAACAGGAGAAGCATTATCCATAGGAAACAAATCTATGAATAGAGGTATAAACATAGGTGTGTACATATTAAATATATTAATTCATAAAAACCGCCTATGTGCATTATTTATTCAGCAATACATAGAGGTAGTGGACAGACTTGGGCCTCTGCTCAAGCCCTCCCTCAATGCAAGAACACTTTGTTCTAACAACGTAGCATTCTGTGATGCTCACCTTCCTGACACAATCCTGAAGATAAAATTGGTGCACAGGCATATGTGGTGAGTAAAGCTAAAAGTACCGCTATCAAAAGTTATAGTGTCTGGGGTCTTAAAGGCTTGAAGTTAAACAAGTAGCAGAGAAGCAACAAGCCCACATGGAAGAAGCATACCAGCCTGTGCAATCATAAGGTGTCAACAGGATTGGGTAACAGCAATCAGAAGACCCAAAACAAACAAACATTGTTGAGGAGTGGGTTCAGAGCAGAGACCCAAAACCCATCTGTAAAACAGCCCCTCACAAGATGGTCACAAAGGACACATTGTAGCACTGATGAAACACACAACATTCCTCTGGTTCCTTGAGGCTTCCTCATCCCCCCACTATCCTGACCCCAGTCCTGCCTTTCACTTCAGGTTCAACCAGAGCATATCCACTGGTACAGATAAGAGCTCAGGGCACACAGAATTCAGGTCAGACAAACCCCTCAGGTACAGAAATGGGATAGTGGTACCAAGAGGGTAGGGGGACGGGGGGAGGGGGGTAAGAAGGGGGAACCCTTGGCAATGAATGACACATAACCACCCCTCCCACCCCAGGGGGACGGACACAACAGAAACCCTAGGGGAAGGAAGACAGGGTTGGTATTAATCTATGAAAATAATAACTTATACTTTATCATGGGGTCATGAGGGTGGGAGGGGGAGGGGGAACGAGGGCTCAAAGAGGATGTAAATGTTTATAAAATAATGACAACATAGGTACAAATGTGCTTGATACAACTGATGTATGGATTGTTATAAGAGCTGTAAGAGCCGCCAATAAAATTATCTTTTAAAATAAATAAATTAATGGCTTTGAGCCAAGCCCCACCCTAAAAAAAAGTTTTAACTCTTCCAATCTATGAATACAGGGTATCATTTCATTTATTCAGGTCTTTTTAAATTTCTTCCAGCTATGGTCAATATTTTTCAGTGTACAAGTCTTTTGCATCCCTGGTTAAGTTTATTCCTAAGTATGTCATGCTTGTAGAAAAATGAAATAATTTTGGTTTTTTTTCCCCCAGATTCTTTCTTTTCACTGTTAAATAGAAACACTATTGGCATTTGTGTGTTAGCTTAACTTGTACCTTGTGACTTTGTGAATTATGTATTAGCAATAAGAGCCTTCTTGTGGAAACCTTAGGATTTTTTTTTAAAGTACCGTGTCCTTCTGTGAATAGAGATAGTTTTATTTCTTCATTTGTAATTTAGATACCTTTTTCCCCTGGCCTGAAAGTTGTCACTAGAACTTCCATTACAATATTCAGTAAACCAAAAACAAAACCCAATGCTATAAAGTCCATCCATATTCATAGTGACCCCCATATAGGGTTTCTGAGGCTGTAAATCTTTCCAAAACAGGTAATTTCCTCTCTGTCCCACAGAGCGTCTAAGTGGGGCTGAACCACCAACCTTGCTGTTGCAGCAGTCCAAAGCTTACCTAAGGCATCTGCGGCTCCTTATATTATGTAATAAAGTCACTGCCATTGAGTCCGCTCAAACTCATAGAGACACTAAAGGCACAGAAGTGCCCTTTTGGTTTTCAAAGGCTACAAATGTGTACAGGAGCAGAAAGCCTCATCTTTCTCCCACAGAGTGGCTAATGGGTTCAAACTGCTGACCTTGTGGTTAGCAGCCCAACATGTAACATACTGTACCACCAGGGCTCCTCACATATTCAAGAGCAGTGATAAAAGCATCTTTATCTTGTTCCTTACCTTGGGCATTTTCCAATAAAGGTCCTTTTTTGTTTTAATTTTTTGTTGGTTTGTTTGTTTTTAAATCATTTTATTGGGGGCTCGTACTATTCATCACATCCATACATATATCCACACTGCCAAGCACATTTATGCATTAGTTGCCAACTCATAACATTTGCTTTCTACTTGAGCCCTTGGTACCGCCCCCCCTCCTCCCTCAGGAACCCTTGATAATTGATAAATTATTATTATTTTGTCGTGTTTTACACTATCCAATGTATCCTTTCACCCATTTTTCAGTTGTCTGTCACCCAGGGAGGGGGTTATATGTAGAACCTTGGAATCGGTTCCCCCTTTCTACCCCACCTTCCCTCCACCCTTTCAGTATCAACACTCTCAACACTGAAAATATAGGGATCATCTGTCCTGGATTCCCTGTGTTTCCAGTTCCTATCTGTACCAGTGTACATCCTCTGGTCTAGCCAGATTTGTAAGGTGTAAATAGGACCATGATAGTGGGGAGGGGGGAGGAGGGAAAAGGAAGCAGTTAAGAACTAGAAGAAAGTTGAAAGATGTTTCATCAGTGCTACACTGCACCCTGACTGGTTCATGTCTCCTCCCCGTGACTCTTCTGTAAGGGGATGTCCAGTTGCCTACAGATGGGCTTTGGGTCCCCACTTCGCACTCTCCCTCATTCACAGTATGATTTTTTGTTCTTTGATGTCTGATACTTAATGGTGAAATTTTCCTCTTCTATCCCTACTTTGGTGATACTTTTATCAGTGAAAGATACTAGATTTTTTATATGCCTCTTTCACAATCAAGATGTGCCCCCGCCCCTTCAATCATGCCATCATTCTGTTAATGAAGTAACATTCCTATAATTTTTCTTACGTTGAACTACCCTTGAACCCTTGGGGTAAATCCCGTTTGCTCAGTCTATAATTATTTGAAAATGCCATCAGATGTGGTTTGCTAGCATTTCATGAGAATTTTTACACCATCTTTACAAAGGGCATTGGTCTGTAGTTTTGTTCACTATGTTATTTTTATCTGACTTTGGCATCAGGGTAAAGCCGGCATCAGAGTGAATTATGAAGTGCTTCCCTTCTCTTCAATTTTTGGAAGAGATTGAACAAGATTGGTAATCACTCTTTAAATGTCTGTTTGGTAGACTTTACTTTTTAAGTCATCTGCACCTGGCCTTTCCTTTACAGTAAAGATTGTTGAAAAGGTTTTTATTGGGTCAATTTAGATAGTTTGCATGTTTCCAATAATGTTTTCTGGGAAATATTTTTTCACAGATTAAATACTTTTTAACACTAGAACGAGTATTGGTGGTGCAGTGGTTAAGCAGGTGGCTGCTGACCTAAAGGACCAGTAGCAGTCTGCTTCTGTAAAGATTTATAGCTTTGGAGATGCTGTGGGCAGTTCAACGCTGTCCTACAGTGTTTGTCATGAGTAACAATCAATTAGACAGCAGAGGTTAGTATTTTGAGTTAGGCAGGAAAATATTATATCTCTTTTTGCAACATGAATCATAACCAGTTATAATATCTACAGCATAAATTAGAAGAGTCTATATCTTAAGTCACTGAAACATCAGCATACCTGGGGAAAAGTTTCAGATGACTATTCAAAAGATCAGTCTCTGGAACACAGTTAGCAAACTCTACTCACAACTCGTGAGCTGAGAAATGTTTATATACTTTTAGATGCTTGGATAAAAAAAATTAAAAGGATATTTCATAATTCATGAAAGTTACATAAACTGCAAATTTCAATGAAGTTTTTACAGGAACAAAACCAATAAATTCAATTGTACACCACCAATGGCTTTCACACAAGATAGATGGCAGTGTTGAACAGTTGATATTAAGACTATATAGCCTATAACCCTAAATGTATCTATAACCCTAAAATAGCTGCACTCTTTTTAGTAGTCCGTTTGGCACTTAATCTACATACTATATAATTCAGTGGTTTAAATATATTAAAGAGTTTGGCGATCGTTACCACAATCAATTTCACAAAACTTTCTTCATTCTTATGCCCATTATTAGCTTCACATTTTCCCCAAACCTCCCTGCAATAAACTTCAGGAACTATTCATCTACAAAGCAGTACCCCCCCACCACCACCCCCCAAAAAAGTAGGCATTGCACTGGGCAGAGCAGAGCTTTTGTGGTATGAAGTTTTCCAGCAGTCGAGCATCAAGCCCCTTGCTCTGAATTAGGGCACCCATTAACATCACCTGGGAAGGTTCTCTCTGGTCACAGTGAAATTTTTTTTGTAAAAGCAGCTTCGACAACACTATGGGAAAAACTCAAGTGTACAAGTGGTTTTCTAGTTTCACAAAAGGTGAGATGGCGATGCAGGACAAACCTTGTTCTGGACATTCATCAACTTCCTAAAGGGACGAAAATATCACCTTGTAGTGCATTTGAAGTTCATTCTACCAGGTGAGACTGTTCATCAATCTTTCTATTTAGAGGTTCTGAAAAGATATGGTAACTGTGTGACAAAAAAGGCCTGATTTGTGGCACCTGCTCACACAGCCATCTCAATGCACCAGTTTTTGACAAAAAGCAGCATGCCTCTCTTGCCCAACGCACTTTTATTCACCTGACCTCGTTCCATATGATTTCTTTTTGTTTCCACGAATGAAGAGGGACTTTAATTTTTCATAATTAATGTATAAAAGTGGTATTTAGTTATTAATTTGGTTTGCATTTCACCAGTTACTAATGAGACTAATAGTTTTCATATTAGCCATTGGTATTTCTTTTCCTGTGACTTCCTGAGATACACACTTCTCTGTTTTTGTCTGATCAGTTGTTTTCTCCTCTCAAGTACTCCAGGAAGTATGGCTGAGAAAGTGTAACATTTACTGAATACCTACCCTGATGATAAAGAGCCCTCCTAGTACTGTGGGTAAAGCATTTCTACTAACAGCAAAGTTGGCAGTTCAAATGCTCCAGCGCCCCAAGAGACAAAGATGAGGCTGTGTCTCCTATAAAGATTTACAGTCTTGGAAACCCTACGGAATAATTCTTCTCTGTCCTATAAAAGGTCACTATGAGTTGGAATCAACTGATAGCAGTGATTTTGGTTTTTGGTCCTAGTGATAGCAGAGTTTTCAACGGTAATAATGGTTTCAGTTCTCCCCATCTTTGGCAGCTTCCTGGCAAATAAACTTGAAGAGATCCATATCCATGCCGATTCCAAGGAAAATTGTCAATTTCTTGGCATATACTGGTTAGTACTTAAAGCATCACATCAATGTTTTGAAACATTCAATAGGCATTGTGTTTTTTGGGGGGGGTTTATTTGCAAATGCCATCAAATTCAGCTTAGATTTCTTTTCTGTACATACTAATCATATGCTACCTCTTGAAATGGTTGAATGTCAAACAATTGTTAAAGAGAGGACATTGAAGCATTTAATGATGAAGATCAATGTTGAAGATCAGTATGGATAACACTGAAGCATAAACAAAAATTTTCACAACTGGGCTATACGCAACATCACAATAAATGGAGAAAAGATTGAAGATTTAATTTTACTTGGATTCATAATCAAAGCTCATGGAAGCAGCAGTCAAGAAATCAAATGGCATAATGCATTGAGTACATAAGGTATCTCTAAAGTGTGAAAGAGTAAAGGTGCCACACTGATCCAAGCCATGCTATTTCCAACTGCTTTCTATGCACATAAAAACTGGACAATGAATAAGGAAACCAGAGAAGAATGTATGTGTTTGAATTATAGTGTTAGTAAAGATTATTTCAAGTACCAAGGACTGCCAGAAGGACAAGCAAACCTCTTGGATTAAGTACAGCCTTAGAATCAAAAGTGATAATAGGACTTCATTTCATGTACTTTGGACATGTTATTAGGAAAAGGTGTGAACGATGGGGAGTACGGCGTGGAGACCCAAAGCCCATCTGTAGGCAATTAGACATCCCCTTACGAAAGGGTGGCAGGAAGGAGATGAGCCAGTTAGGGTGCACTGTAGCAACGATGAAACATACAACTTTCCTCTAGTTCCTAAGTGTTTCCTTCCCAGCCACTATCATGATCCCAATTCCACCTTACAAATCTGGCTAGATCAGAGGATGTACACTGGTACAGATAGGAACTGGAAACATAGGGAATCCCGGGTGGATGATCCCTTCAGGATCAGTTGTGAGAATGGTGGTACCAGGAGGGTAGAGGGAGGGTGAGTTGGAAAGGAGGAACTGGTTACAAGGATCTACATGTGACTTCCTCCCTGGGGGACGGACAAAAGAAAAGTGGGTGATGGGAGACGTCGGACAGTACAAGATATGACAAAATAATAATTTATAAATTATCTAAGGTTGAGGGAGGGGGGAGCAGGAAGTGAGGGGGAAAATGAAGACCTGATGCCAGGGGATTAAGTGGAGAGCAATGTTTTGAGAATGATGAGGGCAATGAATGCACACATGTGCTTTATACAATTGATATATATATGGATTGTTATAAGAGTTGCATGAGCTCCTAGTAAAATGATTTTTTTTAAAAAAGGAAAAGGCATCATGATTGATAAAATAGAGGTTCAGTGAAAAAGAGAAAGACCTAAAGGCTTGAAGATAAACAAGCAGCCATCTAGGTAGACGTGGGTGAAGAGAGACAGCAGTTGGTGTAAGATATGAAAAAAATTATAAATTATCAAGGGTTCATGGAGGAGGGAGATGAGCTGATACCAAGGCTCAAGTAGAAAGAAAATGTTTTGAAAATGATGATGGCAACAAGTACATGTACAAATGTGCTTGATACTATGGATGGATGGATGGATGATTAGAACTGTTAGAGCCCCTATAAAATGATTTCTTACAAACCTTATAATCAGTTAGCTCTCAATAAAGAGGACTGCTCTTAAGAGAAAGACCTTCACCCATAGAAATTGACACCGTAGCTGCAATAAAGGGTGCAAACAGAACAATTTTACAGGTGGCCAAAGAACACGCAGCAGTATGTCATTCTAGATGCATCATTTCCAGCCCAAAGGCACCTAACAACAGCGGACACCGGCAACAGTCTTTATTAAAAGCATGGCTGTGTTTCATGAAAGGGACAGGGCAACACCAGCCACCGTGCTCCAGGATGGCTGTGGTTTAATAAAATTTTATTTTTTAAAAAAAAAACAGCCTGTGGGGCAAATTTGACTAAAGCCATAATGTATAAGCCCTGGTGAAGCAAGATGGGGTTTAAATATAAAGAGTTACAGTCTCAGAAACCCACAGGGGCAGTTCTACCCTGTCCTACAGGGTCGCTATGAGTCAAGTCAGTGTCAGCGACTTTGTTTGTTCGTTGGCAGTGGAATGAAAGTGCCCTGGTGGCCTATCAGGTAAGCAATTCACTGGAAACTACAAGGTCAGTGGCACAAAACCACTGACCACTCCTGTAAAGATTTATGTCTTGGAAACCCTATATGGGGATGCTGTGATTCAGAATCAACTTGATGGTAGTGGGTTTGGGTGTTGGGTTGGTAGAATAGTGGGTTAAACATTGGGCTGCTAATCAAAAGGTTGGTGGTTTGAACCCACCCAACAGTTTGCTTGTAGGAAGGTTTGCCACCCTCAGAAATGCTTCTCTGTCCTCCTGGGTCACTATGAGTCAGGATCATTCCATGGTGCTGAATTGTTTACAGGAACTTTTAAAAGTACTATATATCTTGCTAATTCAATGAAGGCTGTAATACTTTTCCCAGAAATAAAGGAAGATATACACATAAAACAATTTTTATGCATCGACTCGATGGCAGTAAGTTTGGTTTCTGTTTGTGTGTTTTTGGTTTTCCACACAAGAGAATAACAGGAATAAGACTAAGAATTCCTGGTCTGGCTGAAGAACCTCATGACAGTTTAGTTGTAGTGAGTGACATCACAAGGACTATGAACAAAACCATCTCAACAGGGTTTTGACACGAGAAGAGATAAAAGGAAGAACTAAACTCAGCCAGAGAAAGACATGAAAGGCTGCCCAGGTAGGAATCTCAAAGGATCTGTAGGGTGGACCAGACACACAAAGGGTAAAGTCACTCTTCACACTAAACCAAGGAGAGCCATGGGAGAACCAACAACATCATCTGCCGCTCACACTTTCTATGTGTGATTGCTGATGTTAAAATAAGGTAAGGATAAACAAACGTCTCCTTTAACACTACCCATCCTTATTTTTGAAATGCCCCTTGTCAGCGAGGTCTTTCTCCAAGTGAAATATAAACTTCAATTGCACCGAATTAGGCCAACTTGGAGCCTTACTAGATGACAAATTCATAACGCAGTTGGTCAATGCTTAAACACATAAGACAACTGGATGAAACTCTGAAACAACAACTCACTGCCATCAGGTCGGTGCTGACTCGCACTGACCCAACGGGACAGGGGAGAACTGGCCCTCTGGGTTTCCTACTAAACTGGAACTTCTTATGGGTGAGAAATTTTTACATTTTAAATCTGAATGCTAGGTCTAGGTCAAATGTCTTTCTCAAGAGTCCTTTAGTCACTTAAAATATACCTAGGGCTCAAAAAGACATAAAAGCATAACAGCACCCATCTGGTCACTTAATTTGGGAGCTTCACCCAGGAGCTCTGCTCCATAGGATAGTGGGTGACACCCTGGGCGACTAGCTACAAGGTCAGCATTTCGAAACCACCAGCCTCTCCACGGGAGAACAAGAAGGCTTTCTACTTCCGTGAAAAGACACCATTCTGGACACCCAGAGGAGGTAGTTCTACTCTGTCCTCTAAGGTCATTTTACATATCAGAATTGACTTGATGGAAGTGAGTTTTGGGGGGAATTTTACCTACAACCTCTCCTCTGTCAAAAAGTGTTCTGCTATTCTCAACACACTTTCATTAAGTTTGCCTCAAAAGATATCTCCAAGTAACGTGAAAGAAAGCCTAACGAGAAGAACACGCAATTCATTCCATATGGACACAGACCGACTTCACTGCTTAAAGTTACTAGATTACTAAGCAATTGTATTTGAAGTTTAAAACTATTTCTTGTTTCAATCCAGATAATCTTTTATCATATAAAAGCACAGGTCAATGAAATTTTATAACCTGGCTTCTTCACACTTTGTGTTTTCTTTCCTCTTTTAAAAATCATTTTTATTGGTGGCTCATACAACTCTTATCAAAATCTATACATCCATCCATTTTGTATCAAACACTTTTGTACATTTGTTTCCCTCATCATTCTCAAAACATTTGCTTTCTACTTGAGCCCTTGGTATCAGCTCCTTATTTTCCCCTCCCTCCCCCTCCCCCATGAACCTTGATAACTTATAAATTATTATTATTTTGTAATATCTTACACCGTCTGACATCGCCCTTCACCTACTTCTCCAATTCTGCCTTACAAATCTGACTGTACACTGGTACAGATAGGAACTGGAAACACAGGGAATCCAGGACAGATGATCCCTTCAGGACCAGTGATCAGAGTGGTGATACTGGGAGGGTGAAGGGAAGGTGAGGGAGAAAGGGGGAACCGATGACAAGGATCTACATAGAACCTCCTCTCTGGGGGAAGGACGACGGAGTAGTGGGTGAAGGGCTTCTTCATTTTTTAGCCGTGCAAGTAGCTGTATATTCCAAGCAAAGTATCCCACTAACCAACATTAACACAAAATTATTATTTGAAATACTGATACTAGCTATTATCCATATGCAT
Organism: Tenrec ecaudatus; assembly: GCF_050624435.1. Classification (NCBI taxonomy): domain Eukaryota; kingdom Metazoa; phylum Chordata; class Mammalia; order Afrosoricida; family Tenrecidae; genus Tenrec; species Tenrec ecaudatus. The sequence goes on from NC_134538.1 coordinate 6,183,669, forward strand.
ACTGTCTTAAAGCTTGACAGGAGCCCTGGTGGTTTAGTGGTTACATGTTGGGCTGTTAAGCACAAAGTCAGTCGTCTGAAACCACCAACTACTCTGAGGGAGAAGGATGAAGGCCTTCTACTCCCATAAAGAGTTACGTTCTTGGAAACTCACACAGGAAGCTCTACCTGTTCTAGAGGGTTACCAGGAGACGGAATCGACTCGGTGGTAGTAAGTTTGGTTTCGACAACGTTGTAATTTTGCAACAACAAGATATATGTAAATTCGTATGTTCCAGGCAGCATCTATTTGATCCATTAAGGTAAGACCAGTAGGTGGCACTCGGTAAACGTGCAGAATCCTCTATGGGGCGGTTTTAGCAACTTTTCTCCCTGATGGAGAAAAACCGAGATTTCAGCTGAATAAAGAATCCATTCACAAATGGGAAGTGACCTTTAAAAAGAGTTTTGTTATAAATTCTTTTTTGTGCAATGTAAAGCTCCCGGCACCAGTCTATTACTGTTCACACAGAGCTGAATTGGTCTGAGGGGGTAGGCTGTTCTTGTAGCTACAAAAAAAAAAAAAAAGGTGGGGGTGGGGGTGGAGGTGGCAGCCTCTCTCTCTGAACAAAAACTAGGTCAGTGCTTAAAGAGACAGTCTCCTCTGTGACAACAGTATCAGATATTGGGTTGAAATGCAATTCAGAGAACATAAGGAATTTTAATTCTTGATGGATATTTAAGGGAAGAATTGGAGGCAATTAGATAAATCTACCTCTGCAGTTCCCCGCTGCTCCATCCTTCCCGCCTCTCCCCCAGGGAGCAGATGATGGAAACTCATACTTTGTGCTGCTGGTGGAGGAGGTGACAAGCATAACTAACAGTTATCAAACTTGATTTCGATTCTCATCTATCTCACACTGTTAGTTATTTGCCTAGCTTCCTTGGCTTTTTAATCTCGCTCAGTTCTCTTGCTTTCCCTCTGCAGTCATCCATAAAAACTGGGTCTCCAGAGTACTAGGAAGCCAAGGCATGTCTGAAACACACACAAACAAAAACAAAAAAACAAATCCGTTGTCATTGAGGCAATTCAGACTCACAGCAGCCCTAAAGGGCAGCGTAGAGTTGACCCTGTGGGTTTCTGAGAAGGTTAACTTTACAGAGAACTCCTCCTTCTCTGGCAGGGCAGCTGGTGGTTTCAAACTATTGACTTTGTAGTTAGCAGCTCTAAGTGTAACCATTATGCCCAGGGCTTCTCTCCAAAATGCAATCTGGTTAAATTAATCTCCTACAACTCTTGGCTAGCCAACAGTACTGCTCCCTCAATTTCTGATTGGTACCTACAATTTTGGGCAAATAAGGCCCTGAACCTCCCAACCCCTTTTGACCTCTCTGGCTGCAAAGCATGAGACATCAACAGTGCCAAGTCACTGACAGCTTCATGAACACACCCAGCTTTATTCCATGTGTCTGACCATCCATGTTGCTCTTTTCTACCCATCTCCTTCTCTCATCTACCTGATGTTTAGATGAATAGAGTAAAGCATAAAACAAGACAATGCCACTCCTTCCAAAGTAGAGACCTGGGCCTTCCTCAGGAAATAGGTAGGCCCCCACATCTGATCAAATCACATAGCACACCTTACCCACTGCTTATAACTCAAGGCCTCTAAATCCTTGAGCCCACCTGGCTGAGACTACCCAGTTAAATCACACCAGATCAAATATAATTTATTAGCTCGTAATAGAATCATCTTTAAGTCCACGAACAAGAGATATTCAAGTCGGCAAGTGTAACACTGGCAACTATGCCAAGGTTAAGAAGGGAAACTCCGAGTGAAGAATGGGAGGCAATGCTAAGGGGAGCAGTAGTCTTCAGGAGAGACTGCGTGACTCAAAGTACAGCTTCACTTGTTACTAGCACTGGAACCTCCAACAATTACTTAATATAGCTGATTCTTTCAGGAACGAACTCATAGCCTTTCTGGAAATTGCTAGATTGTAAAATCCACCAGAAGAGAAAAGTCATCCATTATATTAACATATCTTATGTGCATGAAACAATCATGGCTCTTTCAGAAAAGGTTTCTTATAGACCGCACAGTCTTATATGTTTTGCACAGATGCGGGTAATCATTTAATTCACTTAGCACACCGATAAGTGAAAGTATTTTAACAAGTTATGCCAAATAAGTGGCATACAGTTAGACAAACAAAACAAAAAACATTGCCCTGCGGCAGCTCCAACGCCTGAAGACAGTGCGTGTGCCATATCAGAACTGTGCTCCACAGGGTTGTCAGCCTGCCACCAGGCCTTTCTTCTGAGACACTGCTGAATCCACTCAAACCACGAACCAGTCACTGAGCATCCACGCCGGTTAACTATTTGTGCCGCCTATAAACTTCTTAGAAAATATAGCACATAAAAAATAAATGCTTATCCCACCCGCCCATTTGTTAATAACTCAAAATACCCACCACCCGCTCACACACATATTTTAGCCCGCTCACACACATATTTTAGCCTTTCCCCGATGGCACTGAAAGGTAAGCAGTGCAGGACTGCTAACAACAAGATCTGTGGTTCAAAACCACTAGCCACTCGACAGAAGAAAGAGGAGGATTCAGTCTCATAAACCCTACATAGGTTTATTATGAGTTGAAATAAAATTGATGGCAGTGGGTTTGGGTTTTATTTGGACTTTCTTTTTTGATCTAGTCTAGTAAAGTATACCATTGTTTTATGTGTTAAAGACCCAAGTGTGATAATAAATTTTACTATTTTTGGTTTAATTAGAGATGAAGAATTTTTAAAAACATGTTAAAAATTTTCAGTTTAATGAAAGCACAGGAAAAGTAACCATAAGGGGATGAAGACAAAGTGAAATAATTGATCAATTTTTACAGTTTAAAGGGGAAAATACAGAACTTTTTTTAAATTACCTGTCTTTTAATGGTAACAAAAACCCTGAGGTGCATTAAATAATCTATAGTAAAGTTACAAATGACGTAAAGAAAAATATTGTATCACAGAAATAGTTAACATTTGAGAACACAGAGATGACAACGAAAGAAAAAAAAACCCATGACCCATAGAAGAATAAATTAATTTTTTAAAAAGAAAAATTTTTTTTAAAAAGAAAAACCTGTAAATAGATCAAGGTCTGATTTTTGAACTCTAGGTGTGTCCTCCAGCCCAGTCAGATGGGGTGCCATGCTCTGGCCCCAGAGTCTGTCCTTTGTCCTCCCTCCGGAGCACCCTGCTCTGCTCCCACGGTTGCTCTACCGCACTCCTTTAGTGGTTTGTCTCGGTGTCACCAGGTCAATCCGGGCCAGTCTCGACACTGCGTCTCCAGTGTTGTCCCCCATAAGGCCCTGGGTCACCAAGGGATGGCGTGTCTCGAAGTGGCATCAGCCACATGGGTCCACTCTATGCACTGGCTGTTCGGAATGGGGGATATCATCCTCCAGGCCTAATGGGCCAGGATGTGCTCCACTCTCTCTTCCTCCCCATTCCTTTGCTCCCATGTGCTCTGATCAGACATGTCCCTCTCCCCTAGCTGCAGCTTCAGTGCTGTCCTCTAAAGTAAATTCTTCAGGGGGGAGGGGAAGGAGGGGGGAAAATGAAGAGGTGATATTAATAGCTCAAGTAGAAAGCAAATGTTTTGAGAATGATGATGGCAACAAATGTGCAAATGTACATGACAGGATGGATGGATGGATGGATGGTGATAAGAATTGTACGAGCCCCCAATAAAACGATTTTTTTAAATTACCATTTTTCTTATCTGGCAAGACTATAGGTAGGACAATTTCCCATGGGTGAATAATCCTTTTTTTTAAGTGCTCCTTATACAATGTCAAAAAATTTTTAATGAATTTACTTTATGAAAATCTGCCTTAACTACTGATGAGGATGGGTGGGCATATAAACTAAGCACCTACTATAGTGCAGGCAACGGAATTTAACTGTTGGAATATTCATTGATATATGTAAGGCATTTTATTAAGTGTCAATGAATTTGCTTGATTAGATTCTGCGTAACACATTTCCCTGCCTTCTTAACATGGATGAAGAAAGACAGGAATGTTGACTTAGCACTTACTCGACCACCAGGGTGTTCGTAGGTGGAAATAGCAGTTTTGAAAGTGCATGGAATGTCCTTAGTAAAAAAGAGTCTTGGTGACGTAGTAGTTACAGGTGTGCTGACAGAAATCACAGCATTTCAAAACCAAAAGCTGCTTGGTAGGACAAAGACAAGGCTTTCAACTACTGTAAAAAGTTACTGTCTGGAAAACTCCAGGGACCACTATGGGTCGGCATCGACTCAATGGCAGTGAGCTTGAACTTTTTTTAGAACTCAGTAAATACGCAATAAATGCTAGATACTGTCATGTTTCAAACCATATTTAATCTTCAATACAACCCTGTGCGGTGGGTTGTACCCTGCTTAGCTTTACAGATGGAGAATCTAAGGTTCACACAGGCAAGAAATGACAGAGCAGAGAGTAAAACTCTTACTTGATACGTAAGCACTCGTACTCTTCTCCGCATGAACATTTCTCCTGGTGTGGCCCCAGGACCCATCACATCGGAGAGTCTAACTGGAAATGAGAAGCCTCAGCACTTCCCTCAGAAACTTGGGGGTGGGCCCAGCAATGTGCTTAGCCTCCAAGCGATTCCACAGCACACTGGTCTGAGCGCCGCCGGCCCACTACAATACACGGCACTGTGCCAGTGACAACAGGGGCCTAGTCTTTCCCTCAGTGGGCGGCTCTTTCTCTCTAGCAAGCTGCACTTTTTAACGAGTTCATTTTACCTTTAACAATCACATCAGGATCCCTACTTATCAATCCTAGTCTACAGAAAGGAGTCATTCACCCACCACGCAGGGTAAGAAAAAAAAAACAATTAATATAGCAATGTATTGATATCAACAGTACAAAAGACCCCTTGGAGTCCCGACTCTTATCATCCACTAGATGTGAGTCATTGCCTCTAGTCAGCTTCCCCCGACCCCCCACTCCCCTTTTCTTGTGAATTAGGTGAAGGTTTACAAGCAGATCACTAGTTTTACATTCAACAATTCATACATATTTTGCTTCAACTCATCCTTTGCAATATCTTCGATGCATCATTACTCAATTTCCTCCTGTGTTTCTTGCTTCCAATCCTCCTTTCCTAACCTTCCGAACATTTTCCTTGGGTAAACGCTGCCCCTTTGATCTTGAATGGTGAAGTAGTCTAATACAGGGGTGAAATCCATTCCAAATCTGAAGGGTGACTGAAAGCCAGTCTTCAGAGTCCTACCAGTCTCTCTCTATCCAACCAGTGCACCTACTTTATTGTATGATTTTGAGTTTTGTTTCCTCTGGTCCCCAAGTCCTTCTAATGTGATCCTTTAAAAAATTATTATTAATTGGGAGTTAATACATATATTATCATCATCCCATAATTCAATAATATCAAGCAGTACTGTACAATTGCTACCACAGTTTCCAAGCATTCTTTTGCTTCCTGGACTCCTTTACATTGTCTCCCTCTCCTCCTCCCCCGTCCCCCCCAAACCCTTATTCTACTTGCTATCCCTATAGGTTCATCAATCCTGGGTTTTTCATATACCAAAAAAAAAAAGAAAAGAAAAACATAATACAACTTCAAGAGGGTGTCCCTTAAAGGCATAACACCTCTGAGATAAACACTAATAATGAACAAACAAAAATACAGATATTGTTGAAAACCTTATCAGGTCCAGCCAGCGTGCATCAAACAGGGGTCAACTGACAAAGTTTTAAGTACTCAAGTCAGGTTTATCCCTTTGATCTTCTATACTCACCTCTCCAATGCACTCTGTTGAGTAACCTAATGCGAGCCTTTTAAAAGCAGCTGGTAGCAGGAGCCAGGTTACCTTCTAGTTCGTCTGGTTTCAGGATTGTGGAGACTAATGTTTACGTAATCCATTGGTCCACTGGACTAAACAATTAATCCCATAGAGCTTTTGATTTTCAGCACTCCTCCTTCTTCTGAAGAGGAAGAGACCAGTAGTTGCCCCTTAGATGGCTGCTCACAAGCTTTTAAGATTCCAGTCGCTACTAAACAAAGCAGGATGGAGAATATTGTCTTTGTGAACTACGGTGTGCCGATTGGCTTTGGTGGCCCCAAGACTATGGTCCTGATCTCTCAGGCACAGTGATTCATTCCCTCGTGGTGTTTACATGTCTAAAAAGGCTTGGTGCCATGGTTGTGCATGCCATTATTTAAAATGTTTGCCTTTATTTCAGAATCGAGGGGAAAAAACCCACTTTAAAACCTGGGACGTAGTAAGAAATCAGCAACACACAATCATGGCAATCAAGGTGGCACGGACGAAACACAAATTTCATGGAGATCTACAGGATGGGGACTTAAAGAAGACACTGACTGTGAGAAAACTCAAAGGGACATCTTAACCAAACAAGATAGGGCGAGGCAGACAACGTGCACAAGATTTAATAAGATTTATCTGAAATAGAATTTAGAAATATAAGAGGTGACAGAGCAAGAATTCAAATTCAAAAGTGTGGGTCAAGATTACGCCCAACCTTTAAGTTGTTCAAAAGATGACAAGAATGGTAGGAAAGAGTCCACAATCAGATTGGTGAGTTCCATGAACCAAAAAAGGAATATACCACCAACTAAGCAGTAAGATAAAACTCACATTTCCTTCTGTGGACATAACAGAGACAGCTGAGAATTCCACTCCAGCTGCCAGAGGCTCTGTATATCACAAGGGGTCGGCAGTTAGTCCAAACACAGAGTTAGGAAATGGGCTTCAAAGATACACCAGGGTCAACAGCTTGTTCTTGGGTAAGGTTTTTGTTTTTGTTTTGTTTTTTAAGAGTAAACAAGCAAAACATTTTTGTACAATTGAAGTTCTTGGTCCTCAGGGAAAAAGACCCTGAGTTATCAACACCAAATGAAAGGGTACAAAGGGAAACTCAATCAGAATCTCTGTAGAAGAGAGCAAGAAATAAAATAAGTACTATATGTAAGTATACTTCATCAAACCATTCATCAGGAAATAAATAAAACCGATGATCTGCTCTGTAAATCCTTCACTTAGTTCACAGTGAGCAGTTGCTGGTGGTGGGTTTGTTTTTTGGTTTGCTGTGGCATCCTTCTTTCGATTCCTTCTTTCCAAAGCAGGGGTCCTCAAACTACAGCCTGTGGGCCACATGCGGCCCGCCGAGGACATTTACCCAGCCTACCAGGTGTTTTTCCCCTTTTGGTTTTTCACTTCAAAATGCTATGTGCAGTGTGCATAGGAATTTGTTCAAAGTTTTGTTTGTTTTTAACTATAGTCCGGCCCTCCAAGGGGTCTGAGGGACAGTGAACTGGCCTGGCCCCTTGTTTAAAAAGGGGCTCCTGGTCTAAAGTCCCTCATAAAGTTTGAGGAGCTATAATACAGTCTGTGCAGAGGAGCTGGGCCATGGAGAAAGGGAAGATTCTCTGGAGACTGATGGTCCGAGGACTTCACAAAGACAAGCAACAGGTAGTGGATCCTAGAGATGAGTGGATTTCGGTGGTTTTTGTTTTGTTTTTCTCTTTTCCCTCTAGGAAATCAAAGTCTGTTCTCTTGGACTTTTGGGAGCAAAATGTCTTCTGAAGGGGTAAGTTCAGGGCTGTAGGATGGAGGGGGTAAGGTTTCCCAGTGAAATTCTCACAGGAAAATTCTTGCTCCCCCCAAAGAATGAACAGGTACGTTTGTTGATGGGTTGGGGGGGTAGGAGGGGGGACGAAGAGGGAGTGAATTTCTGGATCCAACACCCCTGGCACTTTTCTCACCAGAGCAATTTTCAATTTTTGCAAAATCTCTGCATAATAAGCCATCACAATCATGCTGTGTTTTAAAAGAAAATCTATCAAGATTACCCTGTTGGAATCCCAAAAAACCTTCTGAGCTAATTTCTCTGCCTTGAATTTAACTAGGAAATCCTCTCAGAAGCCACTGTTCTCTGCATCACACGGGTAAATCAAAAAGCCTCATCCGCAGGTAGGACTGACCCACTAGTTTCTATCTTGCTTAAAAGACTGGTGGAAGACAGAAAGATGTTTGCTTAGAATTGAAAATACTCCCTGGATGCTTCCTCCCCCCAACTACCATGATCCGAATTCTACCTTGCAGGGCTAGATAGGGTAGAGGTTGTACACTAGTGCATATGGGGGCTGGAGGCACAGGGAATCCAGGGTGGATGATACCTTCAGGACCAAGGGTGTGAGGGGCGATGCTGGGAGAGTGGAGGGTGAGTGGGTTGGAAAGGGGGAACTGATTACAAGGATCCACATGTGACCTCCTCCCTGGGAGATGGATGGCAGAGAAGGGGGGGAAGGGAGACTCCGGATAGGGCAAGATATGACAAAATAACAATGTATAAATTACCAAGGGTACATGAGGGAGGGGAGAGCGGGGAGGGAGGGGGGAAAAAAAAGAGGACCTGATGCAAAGGGCTTAAGTGGAGAGCAAATGCTTTGAGAATGATTGGGGCAGGGAATGTGCGGATGTGCTTTATACAATTGTATGTATATGTATGTATATGTATGGATTGTGATAAAAGTTGTATGAGCCCCTAATAAAATGTTAAAAAAAAAAAGAATTGAAAATACTCTACTACGAGAAGCCACTTTAGTAGCTATTACGTCAATGGGCATTCGATGGTTATCTTCCACCAGTGGCTGGTCTGCAGCCAGTTTCTTCATTCATCCGCCTGGTAGTTTTCTGCCTCCTGGCTCATCTTTGAGGTCACCCAGACCTTCCTTAACATATTTGATCCAGCTGAAAACTGCTGTTTATGTAGGGTGCTTTGGGAAGAGGTTCACTTCAATTTTATTAAAAATCTGACTGGCCTCTCTCCATCATTCTCTTCCACGGCACAGTTAGTACGTTTTGTTTTTGAACTGGCTCGCTGTTGTGGAGCCAGTGCTGACTCATAATGACCCTGTGTGGGTTTCCGAGTCTCTAACTGCTTACAAGAGTAGAAAGTCCACTCTTTCTCTCAGGGAGCTGCTGGTGGTTTCGAACTGCCGACCACGAGGATCACAAGCCAACGTTTAATACACTACACCACCAGGGCTCCCTGGTTTTGAAGGCATTCTAAAGAGACGTAAGTCAGATGTGTTACTGAGACAACTTGTCTTCAAATATCCACTGTTCACAGAGATATGTTCAAGCTCATTTGGTTTGGAATAAACCCATGCATGCATCAACTGGAACCCTAGTAACAATACTCTGACTTGTCCTTACGTAGGCGTGTATAATTTCATTTTTCTGTTTGTGAGACTCTATACCAACAATCAGTGACACGGATGGCATTCTTAACTTCCTTTTCTGTTGACATGGTTTGGTTTTCCTCGTGGGTCATCCCTTGCTGTTACATCACTATGACTCTTTAGTGATGCCACTATTAGCATGGCCAAAAGATCTGCGGCTGCTCTCTGAACCCCGTATGTTAGCCCACAGAACTCTCTGTAATGAAGGAAATCGTTCTGCTAGCCACAGTCTCTAAGCGACCTGGTAGACAGTGGCTATGCACTGGGCTGTGACCTGCATGAGTGGCATTCAAAGCCACCAGCAGCTCAGAAGAAAACTGGGCTTTCTACCCTGTAAACGTTTAGTCTTGGAAGCCCACCGGGTCACTATGAGTCGGAAGTGACATGTGGCAGTGAGTTTGAGATCCATAGGCTCTGTACTTCCCACCAAATAACCTTTTCCTGATGGGTGAGAGAAGGTGGGGAAAAGATACTGATAGGATTCAGCTGTGAGTACTAAGTGACAGGATTCATTGTTACTGCCATCCTGCAGGGTAGAAAATGAGCCCTGAGAAGGAGGGGAGGGGTGTTCTACTAGGAGCAAAGGCCCAAGATGCTGTGCACAGAACCTCCGTGATCCAGGAGACAACTTGAACACCAGAGGAGTGGCACGGGAATAGCAACAGTCATAGAACCAGGAGCCGTGGATTTCCCAGCCCACAGTGACAGGTAAAACGGAGCGCTATTGGACAAGACAGTGGCATGCGCCTCAGTAATTGGAGGGGATGGAGCCTGCTGATCCGCAAAGCTAGAGTTGAGGGATTTATGGTTGAGGCTCATGATGGAGCAACATGGCCTTTGGGCACTTGCTGGCAGCCCTACAGAGATTTGTAAGGTTGCTCTGGCAGGACAAAGGCCAAGTCAAGAGGCTGAGGGCCAGAGAAAGGGCTGTCTGTGGGGACAGCAGAGAATAAACTGTTCTGAGGGAACTACTGTATCCAAGCACATTTCACGTGAATTGTAACATGTTAACTTCCCTAACAAACCCCGCATAATCATGAGAGTTGCCTGTGAGTTCTGTGCGAGCTTTGCGATGAATTCTCGAACTCGGCTGAAAGTCAGACACTAATTATGTAAAACTGAAGAAGAATCAATGCGCTTGAATTATTGTACCGGTGAAGAACACGGAAAGTATCAAGGACAGCCAAAAGGACAAACAAGTCTGTCTTGGAAGAAGTACAACCAGAATGCTCCTTGCAGGTAAGGCTACGTCTTACATACTTTGGGCATGTTGTCTGTCGGGAGAGAGCAGTCCCTGGAGCAGGACAGCATGCTTGCTGAAGTCCAGGAAGTCCCTCTACGAGATGACTGACACAGTGACTACAACACTGGGCTCGCTCATGGAGCAATGAGGACGACGGCGCAGGGCACGGCAGGGTTTCTTTCATTCTGCTGTCCACTGCGGTCGCCATGGGTCAGAACCCATCTGTGGCACCTGACCGCAGTAGCAGCAGCAGCTGAAAATAGAGCATGCTGTGGGAGACAAAGCAATCATCTGTCTGCGCCGTCCAATACGGTGCCAACCAGCCACAGGTGGCTACCCAGAACTTGAAAGAGCACCCATGAGGAACTGACAGCTTGTGTCACTCTATGTCATTTTAATTGAGCACAATAGCCATGTGTGGCCGGTTGCTAATGAAGTAAGGGTTTAAATTTCAGAGCACTTGTCTTGTGGTAAGTGGGATTTCCAATGGAAGCCCTAACTCCATTTGGAGTCTTGACATAAGTTCCATTCTGACCATGAAACCAACAAGGTGGCCCTGACAACTCACACGCAAGCCCAGAGACTGGCAGTTTGCCCTGAGGAAGAATACAGTTGAAAGCAGATTACAAATCTTGGTCAAGCCCAGGAAAGGCCGTTTGTCTTAGAGAGCATGACCTTAATGATGTACAAAACATGGTTGCACTTTAGATAGTTTATGTTAAAAGTCAGTGTCCCAAGGACTACGAACAAGAGCCAAATGGTGGAGAGCCAATACCTGATCACCACATAAAAAGTCTCAGAGCAATCTTGTAAACTTTTTTAATCTGCAACTGTGTACATATCCAAATAATGGTCCATTCCTGGATTCTGTGGTTTCATCTGCAACAGTGATGGACGAACCTGCCAGCAATCATGCTTCTGGGACAATCTTTGTTTTCTCTCATGTACAATTAGTGCCATGGCCCTGAGTCAGAGGCTCCACGCATCTGCGTACATGTCGACGGCTTCCCTCATCTGTGATGACTGTCTGGTTTTTGTCTTTGTCATGTTTAAGGATTCAAGAAAACATCTCCATAAAACATGAGAACTTCAAGAAGTATGTGGGGAAAGGAATCCATTATCTTGTCACTCCATTTTCCATGAACTTTCGGAAGCCCCTCCCCCTCAGGATGAGCAGAACTCCACATAGTCTCACCTGCAGGTATTAACCAATGTGACCTGTCCATCCCACGGAAGCACAGCCCTCACCAATTCAATGCCACCATGCCCATGCCTTGCTCCAGTAACTGTATATCCTCGTCACTCTGTCCTTCCATCTTCCCACACCCTATATTTACTCAGAATAGTAGAAACCCTCCCCCCCACCATCTTTGCTGACACTTTTCCAATAATTTCTGCCAACATACATCTGACCCAATACTGCTTATATAACTCCTCCAGCACCTGACTGCTTGTGCTTAGCTTCTAGTGCTGCATCTGAGCCCCTGCCTCCTAGCGAACTTCACACATACCTGTTGGTGAAATAAAGGTATAAAAACATTTCATTTTGGCCTATCAAGACTTCTCTTTCCTAGTACCAAATGGAAATTTTAGCCCCTCATTGTTATTTGATGCTTGGGAAATACCCCACTGTTATAAAAGTATCTTTTAAAGAAGGCCCTGATAAGGCTCCAGCCTGTGCACACCGTGTCTACTCTGAAAATGCCCAGGAAATTAAGAAAACACTATTTGCAAATATAAAACTCATTAACTTCTAAAGCAGGTTTTTGAAAGGAATTAAAAAGTCACCCGGAAGGAAACTGAAGTTTCTGCTCTGTAAAAACTATCAAAGCTAGACTGAGGGACACTTGACTTCCTTATTTCTGCTGGCCCAAGTGATGAAGTATTGTTACTTAAATATAGTTCGCAGATCTGGCTCGCTAGCAATGACCACCAGCCTACTAAATATTGAAGCAGACCCATCACACACGGAATGTTAAGAGTTAGGGCAGGTAGTTCACTTAAAAGATCAGAAGACCGATAAGACTCTCTTTAGAGAAGCATAATGTAACCTAACAGCCAAGGGAAGAAGCAGAGCCAAACTTCTCTCAGCTTCGCTATGGAAACACATTTCCCAGGAAGAATGATAACACTATGCCTTTAAGACAGGTCCTCTTCCTTAAAACTGAGCAACCAAGAATGCCAACTTGGGGTAGCCTAACCTCTGTGGTTGTCAGCACTCCCCTAAAACTCCTGATTGTCTAGGCCTTGATTCCCGGTACCCTTCATTTTATGATCTGATATGATTATATTTCATTTTGTGATGTTATGTAATCAGCCTCCATGGTATGTGTGGTGAATCTCACGCTAATGAAGTTGGATTGATGTAGTATGTATCTTGCATTGCAGCCTCACACGAGGGTGAGACCCAAGCTTCAGTCATACCTTTAAGCCTTACCACTTTCTCTTTTTTTGGGGTGGGGTGGGGGGGATTCACACTTTATTTACTTATCATTTTATTAGGGGCTTATACAACTCTTATCACAATCCATACATACATCAATTGTGTAAAGCACATTTGCACATTCTTTGCCCTCATCATTCTCAAAACATCTGCTCTCCACTTTTTCTTTTAAGAGCCACTGAAGAAAACCTAAGCAGAAAAGGAGCAGGACCTGACTGCTACCAAGAAAGAAGAGCACCTCCACGTGAGGTTGTGGAATGCATCCTTTAGAGCAGTGGTTCTCAACCTTCCCAGTGCCACGGCCCTTTAATACAGTTCCTCATGCTGTGGTGGCCCCACAAACATACAAGTATTTTTGTTGCTACTTTACAATTTTAATTTTGTGACTTATGAATTGGGCAAAACCTGTGAAAGGGTCGCTCAACCCCCGAAGGGATAGCGACCCACAGGTTGAGAACTGCTGCTTTAGAAGCAGATTCCCTGCTCTTCAGACCCTCCTAGACCTAGAGCAAGATTGACGCCAAGGCACAGAGCTCTCCAAGGAACACCAGGCCCACAGGTGGTGACAGGAGCAAAGGGTCTTCCCCTAGAGCCAGCACACCCTAAGTTCAGGCTTGTCGCTCTTCCTAAACGTGAAGGAAAAAAATGGGTTTGTACCATCCACTTGTAGTTATTTCTGTTACAGCACTCCTAGGATAACAAAAGCTTTCAAAGGTGTGGCTATGCAAATTAAACTTATAAAGACTGTGGTTACATAATCAGGTGCCCACTTGAGAATATTGAGGGTGAAGGGGTAGAGTTTAGCTTATCAATCAGGTCGATGCTTGATGACCTCATTTGGAGGTGCTATGGAGATAAATAGCTCGCTGGAGGCAGGACAGACACACTCTCTGCTTTGTATTCCTGATGACAAGACACATGGAACTATACTAGAGCCCTGGAGCTAGAGGAGCCACATGGAGACCCACTCCAATGCCCAGATGCTTATACCACCACTGGATTCACAAGACTTTCCATCCTTGGCCTGTGATCATCCTGCATTCAGCATCATTGCATGTGTTTCCTGAGTCTGAAGAGGACTTTATAGAATGGTATCAGACATATGGGCTAATATCGGACTTATGGACTTGACCTAGGCTAGGATGGGATGTTTTCTCAATATACAATTGCTCTTTATCTAAAGTTTTCTTACATACATGTGTATGTAAGAATTTGTTTCTCTAGTCTATGAACCAAACTAACACAGACACACATCTTTTAATTGATAGTTTTAAATCTGATTGTTCTCCCTTCCCAACATAGTATATCTTCTTGCACATTCATTTTCCACATCATTTAAACGCTAAAGTAAGTTCTGATTAGCAATATACAGAGAACAGTAACTTGATTAATAAAAGTCTTCAATGAAACTGGAAATCAAACAAGAATCACCATGATAGCTTTTCCTCAAGGACTGAATGTTAAGTCAAATGGACTATGGTAATAATTATTTTTAGAAGAATCAATATTAGACTAGAAAGCCCTGGTGACATAGTCCTTACTCTCATTGAGTTGCTAACTCCAAGGTCATCAGTTCGAAACCACCAGCTGCTCCGAGAAAGATGGGAGTTTTTTAGTCCAGTAAAGAGTTACAATCTTAGAAACTCACATAGGAAGTTCTACCCTGTCCTGTAGAGTCGGCATCCACTCAATTGGTGACAATGTGTTTGGTTTTTGGTTTGAGACCCAAGGAACTGGAGATTTAAGATGTCCCAAATGTCCGACTCTTCCAAGATTCTCTTCTGCTCCATGTGCCCCCAACTCCTCCCTTGAGTATATTTCTTCACATCTCTGGGTTCTGTGATTCACTAAATCTTTGCAGTTAGAAACTCACAAAACTGTGAGCAAATGCCCCAAGTGGTAGTGGTGCTAGTTAGTCCCAAATCCTATGTCTGGCAGAGGAGAGCCAGATGCAAGGTCCAAGGCCAGAAACAAAAAATGTTCCAAAGTTATAGGAGGTCATCTTGCTTCTATCAAAGCTGGGTGAGGAAACAGGAGGTATGGCTCTCCAGGTGAGGAGAGGTGATGGATGTAAAAACTGGGGAAGGTAGAAGGGAAAAATGAGAAGCTGATACCAAGGGCTCAAGTAGAAAGAAAATGTTTTGAAAGTGATGATGGCAACGAATGTACAAATGTGCTTGACACATTGGATGGATGGATGGATTGTGATAAGAATTGTACAAGCCTCCAATAAAATGATTTAAAAAATAAAGGTTTTTAACAAGGAAAATTAAAAATCTGTGCAGTGCTACCAGGATATATACCCCATCCAAGGAAGGCCCAGCTTCAGTCTCAGAAACCCACAGGGCACTTCTGCCCTGTCCTCTAGGGATGCTACAAGTCAGCATCACTCCATGGAAGTGAGTTGGGTTTGGAAGGGAAACACAGGATGGTGCCTAAAATCATACCCTCTACTTGGAGTCAACGATGCCCCCAAGAAAACAAGGTGTGGCTCAGTTCCTTTCGTTGTTTTAAAAAATAACTTTATTGGGGGCTCGTACAATTCTTATCACAATCCATACATCCTTCCATTGTGTCAAGCACATTTGTCGCCATTCTCAAAACATTTGCTTTCTACTTGAGCCCTTGATATCAGCTCATTTTCCCCCTCCCTCCCCGTTCCCTCCTCCCTCATGAACCCTTGATAATTTATAAATTACTATTATTTTGTCATATCTTACACTCTCTGATGTCTCCCTTCACCCACATTCCTGTTTTCCATCCCCCAGGGAGGAGGTTATATGTAGATCCTTGTAATCGGTTCCCCCTTTCTACCCTACCCTTCCCCACCCTCCAGGTATCACCACTCTCACCACTAGTTCCGAAGGGATCATCTGTCCTGGATTCCCTGTGTTTCCAGTTCCCATCTGTACCAATGTATATCCTTTGGTCTAGCCAGATTTGTTGAGTAGAATTTGGATCATGATAGTGGGGTGAGGAAGCATTTAAGAACTAGAGGAAAGTGTATGTTTCATCACTGCTACCCTGCACCCTGACTGGCTCGTCTCCTCCCCACAACCCTTCTATAAGGGGGTGTCCAGTTGCCTACAGATGGGCTTTGGGTCTCCACTCTACACTCACCCTCATCTACAATGATATGGTTTTTTGTTCTTTGATGCCTGATACCTGACCCCTTTGACACCTCGTGGTCACACAAGCTGATGTGCTTCTTCAATGTAGGCTTTGTTGCTTCTGAGCTAAATGGCCACTTGTTTATCCTCAAGCCTCCAAGACCCCAGATGCTATATCTTTTGATAGCAGGGCACCATCAGCTTTCTTCATCATATTTGCTTATGCACCCATTTGTCTTCAGAAATCATATCGGGACCCATCCTAATTCTGTCCATTAATATAGTAAAGAATACCCTCCGAAATTGGGCTATAGCCATAGACTTGTAGAGTACAGAATTATAATACAGCACATAGGGAATTAGGACTAAAAAGGCCACATTAATTGTCTATAATTCATGGATATGTTTTGGAGTCATTCACATAAATAAATCCTATCTCTACCACATATGTACAACCTGAAACAAGGACCCTCTTGGTATCCTCATTTCCTTGACTGTAGCCTGGAGATATTGCCAGCACTCCATTGGGAGATAATGTTTAAATGCTGACCACAGTAGCTTGCCAAAAGTGGGGTCTCAACCAACAACTGTACCTTTACATGCTTTTCCCTTTTCTTTTCTTTTTTTTTTGAGAAAACAGAGACCAATGTGGAATCCTTCGGTTGGGTAGCAATTAGCACACTCAGCTGGTAACTGAAAGGCTGAAGGTTCAATCCCACCCAAACTATCTTTGAAGACAGGCCTTCTACGTAACATGAACTATCTACATAAGAGAAATCAGTCCTTGGGAACCCTATGGAGTACAGTTCTACTCTCACATATGGGGCTTTCCTAAATTGAAATTGACTCAAAATCAACAGTGTCAGAAACAGCCTCTATTCTAACACAACTAGTTAATAGTAGTAGAGGTTAGTTTGTTTTGCATATTTAAATAATCTCTAGAAGAGATACTTTCTTTTGAGGGTCTTCTATTGTTGGGATGTTTTGCCTCCTCCCTGAAGTAGTTACATACAAAACCAATCGGTATAGAGGGAAAAAGAGAAAGGAAGGGCACAGCAGACCAGAACTGGGGCTCTGGACACTTGTTTCCTAATTGGAAGGACTCTTCCTTGAAACTCTAATCAATAGGAACTGTATCTCAATCATATCATACCACAGGCAAGGACTGTTATCTCAAATAGTACCTTAGAGCACGCCTTGGAATGAGAGGTCCATCTGAGTAACTCTCTGACTTTAACATATATTTAGTACATTGGTTTTCCTAGAGATGCATTCAATAAACGAAACATTGTAGACCCACATGCACACAAAGGAAATTCATAATTGAATCTGAGAAATGCACCCCACCTTGTTCCTTCTTTTATGTGTCCTCATGGTCATTTCAGACAACCATCAGCCTCCAATAAAAACTGCATGGGCCTGTATTAGCTACACACATTCACTGTCGAGTGAGAGTTGCATGTACCCTTGACCAGAGTGCCCAAGTCTGGGGGAGCACTTGGAAACCCAAGTAAAGAGCATTATAGGACATATACTTTGCAGGGGAAAAGCATTACTATTCCAGGATGCTGACCTAACCAATACTGGACTCATGGCTAATAAGCCACCCATCCTCTTGAGAGAGGAAGCTATATGTATAAAGCACATGACCAATTATTTTATTAGAAGGGCTATGACTAACTTTTCTACTTAAAAAAATCACCTTATATATTTTACTGTTGACTCCTTTTACCATAATAGGGAATTTAAGTCAAAGACACCCTAACCCATTCCTGTTTGTTCCACCTAAAAAGGAACGCAAAGCATTTTTAATCTCCAAATACTCCTCTTATCTTCTCGTCCTCCGTGTTTTTCTCTTACTCAGGCTTGCTCGGGGAGCCTTGCACATCAATTTCTCTGTGCAAGTATTTTGAATCTTATGTACAATGAAATAAAACACCTGCCTCTGGCACTCAGGCTACAGTCATTGCTGGCAGATTCTGCTTCCTGAACAGCTGACCACAGTCAGCTGGGAAACTTAAGGTAACTCTCTCAAGCTCCTGTAGTTTGGTTTCCTCGTTCAGAAGACTGGGCTCAACAAGCCCTAAGACACAATTCACAACTCTTTCTCCAGTTCTGGCTTCTTGCATGAAGTCCATTTCCACTGACTTGGAACATTTGATTGGTTGGGTTCATCATTTTAACAACCACCACCACCACCTAATGGTGGTGTTTAATAAAAACAACCAAGTGGTAATGCAGGACTTCTACTAATTCTTAACATTCGATCTTAGGTCTATCTCTTTTGCAGAGACTTATGCCTGAAGTGGCCAGATCTCTTCTAGAATATGTTTGAGAATGGAGACAAGAGGCGTCTAGAGACCTTTCCTTCCTCCTCCTTCAGAGATATAAAAATATTGCTTCCTTTTCAGCTGTTAGTCTGAAGGGGCTCTATTTTTGGTTGCTAGTGTCCAGTTGCTAAGTCCAGTAGGGCGGAGTAGTGGTGATGGTACAGCCAATGTGCTTGTTTGATAAATATCAACCTTCCTTTCACTGTGGCAGGATCTCTCATGTCCGGTGGTCAGCAGTGTATAACCTCCGGCCTCTCAACCTGAGTTACAGTCTCAGAAAGCCACAGGGACAGTTCTACCTTGTTCCTATAGGGTGAGTCTGAGGCAGAAGTGACTCAATGGCATTGAGTTTGGTTCTTGAGTTTTGTGGGGTAATTGAACTCTAAGAACAAATATAACACTGTAGTAAATACAAAATGTATCTCAAAATAAGATTATCAAACACCCTCCTCAGTTTCACACCATTAAGATGCTGTGGGGAACGTTACACACGAATGATAAAGATATTATTACTGCATGCATTTGCTTCAATTACAAAGGTGACATCACTACTTATTCAGGACCCATTTAGGATAAATTAATAATGAAGGTTACATTATCTGGTGTCAACTTGAGACTATTAAGAGTGAAGGAGTGGAGTTCAGCCTGTCAATAAGGTCGCAGCTTGATAATATCATTTGGAGGCACTACCAAGATAAATAGTTCACTGGAGACCTGATCGACTCTCTCTGCTTCGTCTTCCTGCTGATAAGCCACATGGAGCTATGTATCTGACAGAGCCAGACCCCAGGAGCTTCAGGAGCCACATGGGGATCCATGCCAGCACTGAGATGCTTCCACCATCTCTGGGTCCACGAGACTTTTCACCCACTGACATGTGATCTTCCTGCATTCAGCATCATAGCATGGCTGTGTGAGTATGAAGGAGGAATTTATGGGGTGGGTATCAGACATCTGGGCTAATATTGGACTGATAGACTTGATCTGGACTGGGCTGGGATGTTTTCCCAATATGCATTGGCTCTTTTATATAAAGCTCTTTCTAATACACACATGGATATTAACAAATCAGTTAATATTTACATATTATAAAAATTACATGCATCTATAAAAACAGAGGCAATGTTCTGCTGAAACCTTGGGCTTTTTTTTTTTACTTACAATTAGCTCTCCACTGATAACAATATTGAAGGTAACATGGAGCACAATTTTGCCCCATCTTGAGACAAAAACAGTATATTGAAAGTGCTTTCAAACAAGAGACAGCATTAGAACGGAGGATTGTAGAGTCAGTCATGAGATCTTCTTTAAAATACCCAGTTACTCTGGAAAAAACTAAGCCACACAAACCCAGCACCACCTTAACCATGGGATTAAAGCTAACATCCCCAACAGTCAATCAGACACGAACATTCCTTTATGCCCTAATGTGATACACAAAAAAGAATACCATCTATGTAATATGCCGTTTAAGAAAAAAGAAGCATGCTTAACACCATATAAATCCAAACTGCTACAAAACAATTGGTCGGCGTTGTTTGAAAATGTCTATATCCAGAAAGAGGAAGTATTGAATGATTCCTGATTTTAAAAACTAAAGGAAAATAGCAAGTAAATATAATGTGTGGCCCTGAATTCAATGCTCACTTAAACAGGAGGATAAAATGATATTACTCACACAGTGCACACACAGGAAACTAACCCTTGGATGGTTTGCAAAAACCCACATTGGTCATGTGTTATTTGGGGGGAAATAAAGTAACATGTAAGTATGTAGCACATCATGTTATAATTCCATTTTTGTTCATTTCACTGTGGCTATGAAAGTGAATATCCACTATATGCTGAGCTATGTGCAGAGCGAGGGTTATGATAGCTGAAGCTTCCACTGATTTGGTTTTTTTAATGTACTATGCAGAATGATGAAGTAAGAGAGATTAAATGTTAACTGACAAATGTGACAGAGAGGGAAAGTGCTTATATTTCTTGATGTTTGAAATTATTTCAAATAAAACATTTAAAATTTTAAGCACATAGGAAATGGAAGATTAATCTGGGATTGGTAATATGAAAAAGATTGTATTTGTGCAATTAAGTTTCCATCATACCAAGTACTAAACGATATTTGTGGTTTATGGAATCGTGTGGGCCTAATTCTAAGAAACACTGGGTCATAGAAGAAGCGCAGTCACGATTTCTGAGTAAAGGCACCCCCATCATTTACTAGAAATACCACTTTGAGCTTCTGTTCCAAGTGTGTTGAGGGTAACAATATAACTTTCACCACCCTCACCAAGGTTACTTGAGATCAAAGGATTTAATGTATGCAAACAGGCAACTATGAGGTACTGTACAGGAGCTCTTGTTTGAAGGAGCTTCTCATCCTGCGATGATTGGTGATACAAATGAGCCTTAGACTTATAGGCAAAGGCTTCACAGAAAACCGGAAAGCAAAGGACTATGGTTAAATCATATCCTAGACAGTTTTTTTCAGGTTTACCAGGGGACTGCTAGTTGCAAGTTCTTCAATTACGTGCTTTTTCCCCCCTCCCACAAAACATTTCAGCCATGAAAGACTATAAAAACAAAACAGGATGTTTTTTAATTACAATTGGAGAATATTAATTTACCTCTAAAATTTAAATGGTGACAAGAAAGGAAGTGATTTTTTTCCTCAAGTAGACAGTAAGAAATGTTTACACTACCTAAGAATCCCATCTGCCCAGTGCCAGCAGATTCGCATAAAGATAACACCAAGTCAGTTTTCAGGGTACACGGGGCGTGGGTACTGAACTGAAGATCCAGGTGGGATTGAGGCAGGCCCGCTGTCTATGGAATCTACTAGGCCCAGCTCTTTCTCCTCCGCGTTCCCCACCCACGCTTCCTGCCCCTGCTCTCCCTCACTCTCCCTCACTGCGCTGGGCACTTTCTGTTCCTCAAACCACGACGCTCATCTCACTCTGCTGCTTTTGCACTTGCTGTTCTCTTGAGCTACAGCACTGCGTCAAGATTTGCACATGGCTGGCTCAGGGGCATTTAAGTCTCGCTGCCCCTCCGAGAGGCCTTCCCTGCCCGCCCAACCTAAAGCAGCCCTCCCTAGTCAGGCACTACCCTTTTCTCTTTTTTATATTCATTTTTCTTACGGCTTTTCTTCCTGATACGATTTGCCTGAGTTTTCTGCAACCTCCTCAGTATAATTCAAGCACATTGAAAACAGTGACGTGATCGGTTTTGTTCATGGTCAGATCTCCAGCACCCAGCAGCGGGCCCAGCACTCAAAGGGAACTGGAAGTAAAGGAGGAATTATCCCAGATCCAGCGCAAAATTCATGTCCAATCCTGCTGTTTGACTGAAAATTAGAGGACGCTGAAATGGTATGTTACACTTTCTATACTCCACAGCGGTCTCTGCCACCACCCACGATTGTAAGTCAGCTCACTCCTTTGTCTTCTCAAAGAGCTCACCGCTACTTAATCACATCCATCGATTTCTTTCAGAAGCCTGAAAGTAAAATTAAAATGAGAAGACGGCAATTTTCTTGTTCCTTCGTTTCAAGCCCACATCTGCAGCTTCCCCAGAACACAGGGAACATCCTTTAACACGTTTAAAGAGCAGAGTAGGCGCCTCCCTCGATGCGACAATGAGATGAGCGGTCACTCATGCTTACGTCTCAGTCAACTAAGACTCTTCTTTTCGCTCTGGAGGCATAGGAGGTCACACATTAGGCTGCTAACCACAGACAGGGTCGGCAGTATAAATCATCCACCAGCCACCCCGAGGGTCACAGAGGAAGCTGTGGAGATGAGGCTCTCTGCTGCAGAAACCATTAGGCCTCGGAAACCCAAGGGAGCAGGCCAACTCTGTCCTGGAGGGCTGCCATCAGTTGGAACCGACTTTGTGGCAGGGGGTCTTGGTGTGGCATATCTAAGTAACACTTGTTCCTTTTAAATAATTTCTTGCATCTGCTTCCCCACTTCCACTCCGAATAACCATTGAGAATGATCTTAATACCCGTTAACTGGTCAAAGTTCTTTGCTTTTTCCTTTCACCTTTACACCACTGCCCAATGGAAGTGAAGCTACAATTGATAGAGCCGGCTCTGAGAAATACAGACCTCGTGATGACACTTGATTACCTGGACTGAAGATTCTTCACATCAAAGAACATGCTTGTCTCCTCAGAATACTGGGTAAGTATTATATAAGTGTTATATATATAAGTGGGCTGTACAGAAATTGGATACTCAAAATGGAAGGATACCAGCATGCAAACTGTCAAGAGGTAGGAGAATATATTCACAGGATGATGGTAGACGTTCACACAACTGTAATGGTTAAGTATAGAATATTTGTGTTTTGTTCCCTTATAGAATATTATGTTTACATGACGCGGACAAATTTGAGTTATATGCATTTTAATTTTATCCTGTTAGGTACAGATAGAACTTTATTGTTGTTTTGTTTTAAAATTATATATGGCTAAAGAGTTGTCTGAAAGTGTTAAGTTGACAAAGGATGGTCTGTTACATCATCTTGTATCAACTTGAGGATCTTATGAGTGAAGGGGTGGAATCTGGCCAATGATGCCTGTGTGTGGGTGTGGCTTTCTCCTCTCTCTGGATTCTGCCATCAGAAGAGGTGGGCTACACTCTGCTTCATCTTCCTGTTGAGGACACACACTCCGAGCTGTAGAAGCATTACGCCAGCACAGATGCTACCACCACCACTGGATCAACAAGGCTTTCACCCCCTGGCCTGTGATCGTCCTGCATGCAGCATCATTGCAATGTGGCACGAGTCTAAAGACTAGTATCAGACATAGGAGCTAATATTGGACTTAAGGACTTGATCTAGACTGGACTGGGATGTTTCCCCAATATACAATTGCTCTTTCATATAAAGCTCTCTCTTACACACACGAGTGTCTCTGGATTTCTTTCTCTAGTCAACCCAGCCTGACACAAAGACGAATCCAAAATAAGTATTTTAAGCAAGACAGAACTGACTCGATGGCAATGAACCTTTCCAAAGTTCCATGTTCCCATCCTACATGTTACAACATGAACATCGAAAATACCTCTCGTGGCATGGATCGACCTACAGATCATCATACAGAGTGAAGCCAGTCACTCACCAAAGGACAACTAGTATATGAGGCCACTGTTACAGGTGGGGGAGGGGGGTCAAAATAAAGATGTTCTCTTTGGTGTGCAAAGGTGACCAACTTTGGAAAGTGCCAAGGAGGAAGGGCAAGGGGAAGAAGACAGAACAACAGTCTAGGCCAGGGGGCCTCAAACTGCGGCCTGCTGAGACATTTATCCGGCCCGCCAGGTGTTTTTGCCCGTTTTGGCTTTTTTACTTCAAAATAAGATATGTGCGGTGGGGTCAGTACACTCGGAGCATGAGAGCGGGACGCAAACCTGGTAGCACTATAGTCTTCCTTCAGCTTCTCCGGGGGCGAGGTTTTCCAGAATCACTTTGAACCTGCTGTCTATGTGTGTGCCAAGTGCGGCTACAAGCTATTCTTCAGCCGCTCCAAGTATGAGCACTGTCGCCCACGATGATAGCGTGGCCAAGCCAAGCAGCCCGAGCGCAATCAGCCTGATGCCTTTAAGGTGTCCTGCCGTAAACGCCCACAGGCTTGGCCACGAGTTCCTCAATAATGGCCCCAAGCGGGGGCAGTCCAACATCTGACTATTCAGCAGCTCCCTGAAGTTCATCCCTAAAGGCAATAAATCTGCCTCCCAGGGGAAGTAAGCAGGCAGCCACAGACACTGGTCACCCCCCTTTAGAACTACAGCCTATTGACCTTCAAGAAGGCTGGAGTGGGGGGGGGGCAGTGTTCCCTGACAACCCTACCCCCTGTGCCAGGATGGGGCCAAGGGCTAGTTCATCTTGGCCTCCGAGGCTTGAGGCCGGGACTCTGGTCTTAGGGTGTCTGTGTCTTGAAAGACTTACCCTTGGATTCCCTCCTCAGTCTGGCCGCCCCTCCCTGCCTGTCTGGTCTCACCCCTATGAGCCCCGATTTCCAAAGGGGCTCCAGCCCTCACCAGGGCCCGTGCTGACCCCCTAAGTTGTGTGAGCAGAAGCAACCACTACAAGGCCATGTCCCAGTTGGCAGCTCCAGCCTGGTCACAGCATGAATCACTCTGGTCAAATCGTTCCTGGCTCACCAGGGCACTGGTGGTCTGTGACCTGCTGGGGCATGCAAGCCCATGGCAAAACCCGAGTTCCAGGAACAGGTAAAGGGTTGACAATTAGTAGTTTAAACTGGTAAGTACAAAGTTGATGATCTGCAATGCAAACCCTACCCTAATTTACAGTTTTTTAAATTGTAATAAAAAATCACTAAAACAACCTCATTTAGACCTTCTAATTACTTACCTAAATTTAAGCCAGAGTAAAATATTCATTGAATGTCTAACCTAATCTTATTTTACAGATATAAGTTGTACATCCATAAAAGCTAGAGAAAGGTTAAAGCTAGAGAAAGGTTATGTGATAGACATTATTTAAAACAATGTGTTTTGTTTGTTTGTTTTTTAAAAACTGTGAGTAGCTGCTGAAACTAAGTAAAAACCAGACACCTATTAGCATTTGGTTCTTTGTTTTGGAGATTTGGGGGTCATAGTTTCATGGACCACTCAGTTAATTGGCCTAATGATGTGTTTAGTACTTCTGTTCAACCTCCAAGTTCTTTATTTAGTGCCTGGATAGTAAGAGCTTACAAATGCCCACTCAGTGCACAACAGTTGGTTTCTACTTGCTTGAAGCAACAGAGAACAAAGAAGAGCCCAAAAAAACGTATAGAATGAGTTAAGAATATATAGTGAGTTAAGAACCCTCAGAAGGTGTAGCCAATGTCTGCCTCTAAAACCAACTGTTAACTTTGCCTTATGGGCAGAAGAGCTGGCTGGTGCCTAGTTTACTGAACATTTTGAGCCAATATTCAGAGACAGATCCTAAAGTGAGAAAGGCAGAAAAAGTTCTCAGGTCTTCATGTGTTCCACACTTATTAAATTAATCCTATAATTTTGAAATAATCTGTAAACCTGAAGCCAAATATATCTATCCCGTGAAGTCATCTTAAAACCAAATGGTTAAGGATTTTTTTAAATCATTTTATTAGGGGCTCATACAACTCATCACAATCCATCCATACATCAATTGTGCAAAGCACATTTGTACATTCATTGCCCTCATCGTTCTCAAAACATTTGCTCTCCACTTAAGCCCCTGGCATCAGCTCATTTTCCCCCTCCCTCCCGGCAATTTATAAATTATTTTGTCATGTTTAAGGGTTTTTTAAGAACTCTGCTATGAGCACTCTGTTCTCTTTAAAAACTACATGAGAGCAAACTGACAACAGCAACCTGGAGGATGAGATCAGAAGCCTCAGGAAGCTCTGAGTTCATGTTAACGATATCTGCAACTCCACAGAAACAAAGGGCTGAGAATGGTTACACCGCTCAAAGAACACAATCACTGTGCCTAGTCCTGGATGAAGCTGGGGAGGTGGTGTGTGCGTCTGTGGGTACATTCTCAAAGGCAACTGTAACAAAATAAACATTCTTAAGAAACCTCTCCTCAGGAGCTGTCATTCTTTATTTGCAAGCAGTTTTCCCTCTTCTGGGGATTGCTACTTGTCTCTCTCGCAAAAAAAAAAAAAAAAAAAAAAGACAAATCAAAAATCCCAAACTCACTACAATCAAATTGATTCCAATTCCCAGGGAAGGGACCCTATAAGACAGAGGAGGGCTGACCCTTTGGGTTCATTGAGGATTTAAATCTTTAAGAGCAGAAAGCCTCATCCTTCTCCTGCATAGTGGCTGGTGGGTTTGAACTGCTAACCTTGAGGTTAGTAGACCAATGCTGTAACCCAGAAGCTACTAAAAATATTCATTCCTAGTAAATCCAAAATATAAACTAAAAGAACTTCATTAACTGATGCTCTCCTTCTTCGTCCTTCTCTAAATGCAGGTGACTGCTCTGCAATGGTTTGTTCAGTGTAACTACTACCTTCCAGCACAATAAAACAAAAACAAAAAAACTCCAAACTCATTGCCAGTAAATTGATTACGACTCCATAGAGACCTTACAGGGCAGGATAGAATTTGTCCCTGTGAGTTTCCAAGACTAACTCTTTATAGGACTAGAAAGTCTCATCTTTCTATACGAAAACAATATAAATCCCTATGACTTCACTTAGTTCACCGAGAATCAAGTACATTTTCAGCTTCCTTTTTTTAAAAAGGGATATCACATTTAACCCCATTAAAAGTATTTTTGCTAACAGATGTAACTTGAAATCTAAAGTTAAAATTATTCTTCAGTAGAACTTACCCAATTAGATTAAACAAATAATCTTATACAAAGGACTTACTTTACCAGGAATATTCCTGAGAGCTGATTTCTAGAGAGCCTTGTTTCTCTGACAAAAAAAAAAAAACCTTCTTAAAGCTTAACGCAGTTTATAGTGTTTCTATTACTACACTCCGAAAACAAAGGTGCAAGCCACAATTTTAGCATTGCTAGCTGTGTCATCTTATCTTACCTTCAGAGCTCATTTTGAAATGAAGGGTGGAAGCAGATAGTATCGGAGTTCTTTATTAGCTCTAAAGTTCTCGGATTCCAAAATGGCAAACTCAGAACATTTCTATCTGTCGTTGCTGCCTCTAACCTCCACTTACAAATTAATTCTCCTACCGAATTTTCCCAAACGGCAACTGCACGGGTTTCCTGTCACTGCTGTCACAAATCACCACAAGCTCAGTGTCTCAGAACAACAAAATATTACATACCTTGCGATCTGGGCCTACAGAAATCCACAACGGGCCTCTGTGAGTTAAAATACAGGTGGTAGCAGTGCTGAGATTCCTTCTAGAGGCTCGAGGATATAATGTAGTCCCTTCTAGAGGCTGCATTCCTTGGCACATGGCCCTCCCTCCATCTTCACAACATCTTCAAATCGCTCTTTGACTCAGCCCCTGACACACTCTCATGGGCCCACCCACAAAACTCAGGATAACCTCCCATCGCAAGATCCTTAGGTTAACAATACCCACAAAGTCCCACTAGCCACGAAAGCAGGTTCTGGGGATCAGGGTAGGAGGGCATTTTTCAGCATACTGTGACTACACTTACAGGAGCTCCCCTAATCAAAATGTTTCAATAACCAAAGCCAGATAAAGATATAAGAAAACTACAAGCCAATGTCACTCTTGAATACAGACTAAAAAATCTTTAACGAAATACTAGCACCTTTTCATAATAAAAACAATCAACAAATCAGAAATCAAAGGGCCTTCCTCAACTTGATTAAGAGCAGCTATGAAACACATAAAGCTAACCTCATATGAATCAAAGACTAAATGCTCTCCCTTGAAGATCAGAAGGCAAGACAAGGACATCGAACGTCTACTCTTGCACTTCCATTTGGTTGTCCTGAAGATTCTAAACAGGGGAATTAGGGGAGAAGGTATCCAGATTAGAAAGGAAGAAAACTGTCTTTGTTCACAGGTGGTATGACAGCTAGAAAATCTTACGCAATCCACTACAAATGAGTAATGATAACAAAGTTACTTGATTCAAGGTGGCATCAAAAAGAAGAAAATACTTAAAAATAAATTTAACAAAAGTAGTACAGGATTTGCCTGCTACAAATAACAAAAACATTTTGAAAGAAAACGAATGGAATAGAACTGGGTGGCCAGGAACTAATCTTCACATTTATGGTCAAGTGCATTTCAACGAGGGTTCCAATACAGTTAGATGGAAGGAAAGTAAAGCCTTTTCAACAAAAAGACAACTGGGGATGGCCTTCCTTACATCACACAAAAATTAACTGGATTATAGACAAAATACATCCAAGAGCTATAACCATAAACTTACTAGAAGAAAACCTAAGAGTCCATTTTCACGACCTTTAGGTAGCAATGTCAAGACACCACACAGAAGTGTGGCAAAAGAAGTATTGGATGAACTGGACTTCACCAAAACTCAAAACACTGTGCTTCCATGGACGAGCCCTGGAGGCATGCTGCGTTACGGGTTGCGCTACTGTAGGAGAATGAGGCGTCCCTTCCCATGCAGGTGGTACAGCTTCGGAAACCCACAGGGGCGGTTCCAAAGATACATAAACAGACAATAAGCACATGCAAAGATACGTAACATCATTAGCTATTGGAAAATTGCAAATCAAAGCCACAATGAGATTGTACCTTATACTCACCACGCTGACTCTGAGCAATAGAGTCTTTATATGCAGCAGAAGAGAAACCTTGCTTAGTTCTGTGCCATCTTCAGGGCTGTTGCGGTTGGCACATGTGTTCTCTGCTTCAGGTGATGTGGTTAATCCCACTCATTAGTTTCCTTCATTCTCACTGGCCTTCTACCAACAAGGCCCTTTTCTTGCTAATGGTCTGAACAATGGGCCCCAAAGTAAGCAAGTCGAAGTCTCATCAGGAGCATTCTGGTTGTGCAACTTTTAACTGATTTCCTCAGCCTCTGGCAACCCATGGTATATTCAATATTATTTGTTGCCAACACAATTTGAACGCATAAATTCTTCTTCAATCCTTTTTCACACTGTCCAATATATACTAAGGTAACTGAAAGGGTCAAGGTTTGACTTAGGTGCAGCATTATCATCAAAGTGATCTATCACTGCTCTTAAAAACTGTGAAGAGGTCTTTGCAGTTTTGTCCATGTACTATGCCGACTGGTTTCTTGACCACTGCTACATCCACTGCTGCTATTGCTGATGGCAGGGGTTGAACTGGCCCCTGATGAGTACTAGCCAGCCCGGGACCAACAGGATTAGACCATAGTGAGCCAAAGGCTTTCACTGGATGATTTTTTTTTGTTGTTGCAAATAGAGTGCCAGACCTTTCTTCCACTGCAATCTATTCAGCATCTGGGCAACATGTAAGCTTCTAAAGATAGATGTGGGTACACTGGCTGGGAACTAAACCTGTGTCTCTTACATGGAAGGTGGAAATTCTACCACTATACTACCACTGGTCTCATTATGCCCACTAATGAACAGAAAAAAACCTGAGTAATCTAGGAAAAAGTAATAAAACATCACCAAATGTTAGAAATCGGCATCAGAAAAGTCCTCTATGGAGAGTGATCATAGGGATATTCTATATTGGAAAACTATTAAACAATTATTAACATAGCATGATAGTCAAGTACCAGCAGATAAAAAAATTATACAAGTACACACACACTTTTAGTTCCTCTACAGTAATCATAAAATAAAATCCTTTCCTAACTGCATTCACAACCACCTTTCTTTCTAGTTAGCTCCCATCATTCCTTGGTACAAATTCACCCTGCCCACCCTCCCACAACTTGTACAACACCAGGCTCACTGCCATCCACTCCCCACCACCACCTTGTGTCTTGAATAAATCCTGGAAACTTTTCACCTAACTAAATGCTCCTCATTCTTCAAGACCTGGATCAAGTCTAATCCAACACATTAAATGAATTTTTCTCACCCTCTTCAGCCCACACCATCCCAAGATCCATCGGCTTCCCACAGTTCCTACTGCATACTTCAGAGCCGGCTCCTCATCCATCAGGAATGCACATTTCCCACCACTCCAATTTAGCTCATTCATTTCCACAACATTTTAAAAAATCAGTTTATTGGGAGCTGTTACAGCTCCTATCACAATCCATACAAACATCCATGTGTCAAGCACGCTCTTATATATGTTACCATCATCATTTTCAAACCATTTTCTTTCTACTTGAGCCCTTGGTAGCAGCACATTTTTACCCCCCTCACAACCTCATGAACCCTTTATAATTTATATATATATATCTTACACTGACTGTAAATATGTCTACTGACTGTAAATATAGATATATCTTACACTGTCTGCTGTTTCCCTTCACTCACTTTTCTGTTGTCCGTCCCCCTGGGAGGGGATTATACATCGATCATCAGTTCTCCTTTTCTCCCCCTACCGTCCCCTTACTCTCCTAGTATCACTGCTCTCATTATTGGTCGTGAGGAGTTTATCTGTCCTGGATTCCTTGTGTTGCAAGCTTTTATCTGTACCAGTGTACGTGCTCTGGTCTAGCCGTAATTGTATTCATGATAGTGGGAGGGGGGGGATTAAAAAGGAAAGAGGCTGGAGCAGTATGTTTCATCGGAGCTATACTGCACCCTCACTGGCTCATCTCTTCATTGTGACCCTTCTGTAAAGGGATGCCCAAGGGTCTACAGATGGGCTTTGGGTCTCCACTCTGCCTTACCCCTCATTCTCATCAGTATGATTTTTTGTTCTGGGTCTTTTGTACCTGGTTCTTTCGACACCTCATGATCCCATAGGCTGGTGTGCTTCTTCCATGTGGGTTTCGTTGCTTCTCAGCTACATGGCCCCTTGTTTATCTTCAATCTTTTAAGACCCCAGATGCTACATCTTTTGATAGCCAGGCACCATCAGCTTTCTTTTGCTTATGCACCCACTTTGTCTTCAGCAGTCAAGTCAGGGAAGTTGAGCATCACAGAATGCCAGGGTATTAGAACAAAGTGCTCTTGCATTGAGGGTGTACTTGAGTAGAGGCCCAATGTCCATCTGCTGCCTTAATACTTAACATATAAATACATGTACATAGATCTATTTCCCCATCATCATATATGAATATATTTATATATGTACATGCCTCTATTTAGGCCTCTATAAATGTCTTTGCCTCCTAGTTCTTTCCTCTATTTCCTTTTACTTTCCTCTTGTCCCATCGTCATGTTCTGCCTTCATTCGGTCCACAACAATTTTGGAAAGCTACACAGCTAGCTTGCCTTTCCCAGCCTCGTGTGTTGATCGACCCATCCTGTCTTTAATTCCCTCGTGCGAAGTAAACAAAGTCAGTGGCACACCTTGTCAGTCATGGATTGCCACCTCGTTGCAAAGCAGTGTAACACAATATGGCAGGTTCCCTCACTACCTGAAAATAATGTTCCTATGAAAACTTATATAAGCATAAAGTATAAAGAGAGGAAACAATTACCATTAATTCACTTGGGAAAATTTTTGAACATTCCAAGACCCCAAAACATAACCCACCAAATCACCCCAACTAACACATAAAATCTAAACGAACACTCGCATACACTGTTCACAGATACAGTTCAAAAGGATGGCAGCTCGATGCTGAGTGTGGTTCCTGTGTAAGAGCTAAGCTGCAAAACACACACTAAGAGCTCATTTCTCTTTGTACTTTTTTTTGTTTTGTTTTTTGGCAAAAGTAAAAATCCTCTTCAATTTATTTCAGTTACCAAAAAGGTATAATGAAGGTCTTTCCCTAGGGACAGTGTCAGGTAAGCATCAGACTGCCAACTACAAACTCCCCTGCCACTCTGAGAAAGGAAGGGGAGACTACTTTTCCGTAAAGATTCATGGCCTTGAAAACTGTGCTAGTCTGGAGAGACTAAAGAAACAAATTCATAGACATTTATATGTGTATAGGAAAGAGCTTTAGATAGAGAGTAATTTATACATTAAGGAAACATCCCAGCCCAGTCCAGATCAAGTCCATAAGTCTAATATTAGCCCACATGTCCAATATTAGTCAAAAAAATTCCTCTTTAGACTCATGAAACAGACAATGACGCCGGATGCAGGTCGATCACAGGCCACTGAGTGAGACGTCTTGTGGATCCAGTGGTGGTAGAAGCATCTTAGCACTGGCGTGGGTCTCCATGTGGCTCCTCCAGCTCCAAAGCTCTGGCTGCCATCAGCATAGCTCCATGTGGCTTGTCAACCAGCATGTCTCATAGAGAGCAAGTGTGTGTCCCGCCTCCACTGAGTTATTTATCTCCTTAGGGCCTCCAAATGAGATCAAGCTGCGACCTGATTGATAGGCTAAACTCCACCCCTTCACTCTTAGCCTCAAGTTGACAACAGATATGTAACTACCACAGAAACCCTATCATAGGGTCTCTATGCTGTATCACAGTGGAGCCCAGGTGGTGTGATGTGTTGGGGCAGCTCCTCGGAAAAAGGATTGGACTGCCTACTCCCGTGGCAGTCTCAGAAACTCACAGGCAGTCACAATGAGGCAACATTGACTCAATAGCCATGAGTTTGTTTTCTTTGTTTGTTTTTGAGTCCGAATTGACTAAATGGTGGTGGGTTTTTTGCTTTTGATAACGATGATAAAAGCAACGAGGCATAAAGAGAAATTTCAAAAACCTGGGGAATACTTGTAGTGGGAAAATCCCCAGACCACTTTTACAGCAATACACAAGTAAAAAACTGAGGCACCAAAGAAGGTATCTTACTTGTTTCATATGTGCATCTTATCTACACTGCTTCAGTGTTGCAGGTATCACATGCCTGTGCCTAATTTAACACAGGAGGCGCACTGGTCACAAGCTGGGCTGCTGCCACAGGTTTGACCCCACCAGTCACTGTGCTTCTTGAAATCCTTGAGAGCTGAGAAGAACTGCCCTTGTGGGTTTCCAAGACTGTAACTCTGCACAGGAGAACAAAGCCTAGTCTTATTCCCAGGAGCAGCTGGTAGTTTCAAGCTGCATACCCAGCAGGTGGCAGCCTGGCACATTGACCACCATGCCACCCAGGTGCCACAACTGTGCTGTAAAGCCACAGTAAGCCAGAATTGGTGAGGTTTTGAGAGATTACACTTCACTTCTGAAATCTACTATAGCAATACATTTGTGTAAAGACGGCTAAACGCATCCAAATTAACATCTCCACATTAGGGTCTGCGGATTTATTATAACACATAAACAGCAAAGATAATTAGAAAACCAAAAGAAATTTCATGATTTACTCACATATAATGGAGCATGTTGTGGACTAAGTTTCATGACCCAGGATACTGAAACAGAAATAGGAGAAGTAAATGAGCAAAATATCAAAGGTTGTATGAAAAAAAATTTTTAAACCCCACCTGAAGCCCTAGGCACTAAGTCCAGCTATTCTGATTACAATCAGGAGTCAGGTTACAACACACCCGTGCTGTTTGCTTGTTTTGTGTGACAGGTTTGGGAAGACAGGAAGAGGAAAGATGGCAGAGTTCACTGTCCCTCAGACGTCGTCTCTTCAAGCTGGAAGAGACTTCTATTAAAAACAATGACAGAAAGCTTCACTGCTACTAACGGAGTTTCACTAGCCAACAGCATATTTACTCGTGTGTATAAGCCGAGTTTTTCAGCACATATTTTCCAGCACATTTTTAATGCAGTTTTTGTGGTAAAATGAGGTGTCTTGGCTGATATTCCGGGTGGGTTTATACTCAAGTATAAAAGGTTGTTGCCAAAACACCAAAGTATAAGATCAATTAAACTTCTACCTAACTCTCCAAACTCAGAGACAGCTGCTCACCCTGGGACCCCAGCACTCCCTCCCCTCAGAGCTCTGGGGTGAGGGGGAAGGGTGAGCACAGGGCACAGGACCACTCCCACACTGCTGCACTCTTCCTCTCTCTCATCCCCTCTCCCAGAGAGGAAGGCTACAGCAAGGAAAGGTTGTCCCCATACTACAAGTTAGTAGCTGACATCTCTTCTTGGTTGCTTTCTGAAATGAATTCTCAAAATCATCCAAGGAGGAACTTCAGGGAAGGTGTGCTGTTCCGTCTTTCCAGCTCAAGTAGTTGAAATGAAACAAACAAGTATGTAATGTTGGTCCCAGAGATAAACAGCAGGGGCTCTCCTGGTCAAGCCGTCAAGGAGTCTCTGCACATGAATGGATGTCAGTACATTGTGACATTCTACTTCACCAAAGTCTGTGCTTCCATGAAACGTGGCCCCAAATGTATCTTTAATACAGCTCCTCATGTTGTGTTGACCCCCCCCACACACACCATAAAATTATTTTCATTGCTACTTCATAACTGTAATTTTGCTAGTTATGAATGAGGGGACCCCTGTGAAAGGTCGTTCGACACGCCCCCATGCCCCCCAAAGGGGTCACAACCCAGAGGTTGAGAACCACTACTTTACAGGAATAGAGAGCCACATCGTTCTCCCGAGGGGCTGGCTGGTGGTTTAGAACTGCTAACCCTATGGTTAGCAACCCAATAAATAAACTACTTCACCACCAGGGGGCTCCTCTCTATGTGTGAGAGGTAAGTCAATTAAATAATATATGCAAAAAAGATAAAAGTTCTCATACTTTATGATCTAACACATCAACAACAATAACAAAAATCCTCATCATAATGAATGAAAATCCAAACAGAATACATTTCAAGGCTATCAATGACAATGTTGACAAAACCAGGGCAATGCCTTAGCGAACACACACAAGTCTCTCAATACTAAAATCCTCACAGAGCTGCCAGTTTGCTCTGTGTATGTCTGCGACCAAGTCTCATGGGGGGAAAAGGGAGCAGAGGGTTAACACACACTTTAAAGGAAACAAACGCACTGCCATCGAGTTGATGCTGAGTCATAGTGACTACCCTGTGGGTTTCCAACTGTTTATAAGAGTAGAAAGTCCAGTCTTTCTCCTGAGGAGTGGTTTCAAACTGCTGGCCATGGAGACTGCAGCACAACACGTAACTACTACATCACCAAGGCTCCTTTGGGGTGGGGTGGGGTGGGGTGGGGAGTACAACTACTTCCTGGCTTCTAAATCCAATCACCGCCAACCAGGTGCAGGTCATAGGCGTCATGTTCTTTGAGTACACACAGCTAAGACAGCCAGGGACTCCTCCACACTGAATGAGTTTCCTTTATTATCGCTGCCCCCCACCTTCCATTTACTCTGGGTTCACTACCCCCATACTACACCTGACCTCCTGGCTCAGGACACTCCTTCCCTCTTTTTCAGTGCATGATTTGTGCCAGTAGGTGTTAAGCTCCCCAGGAGAAAAATCACACCAAAAGTCACTGGAGCAAATACACAATATCCAAATCCCTTAGAAAAGTGAAGTTGTTTCCAAGTCCATTAGATTTAAATAGAAGGAACAGAGGAAAAGAAGGGGGAAAAAAGAGAGCTGAGTAGTGGTTCAACTCATTAAATTTCCACTTATTTAAAATGAAGGCCCCTGTGCCCCCCAGGTCTTTTAATAAGCTCCCCGGGTCCTGTTCAGAGCTGCCTGGGATACAGGACTCAAAGAAACTGCACATTAAGAACCAATGTGCCTGATGAGCAGCCTTCTCAAGTCTTCCTCTCCACCCAGCAGAGGAAATCTCAATGGAAACGGATACAGTACGGATGACTTTAGCTATACAGAAGCTCTTTACAGCAGTGCTTCTCAACCTTTAATACAGCTCCTCGTGTTGTGGTGACACCCCACAGCATAAAATTATTTTCGTTGCTACTTCATAACTAATTTTGCTAGTTATGAATGAGGCAACCTCTGTGAATACAAGCTAGTGACTTGCTATATTATATTCAAAAAGCTCCGGCCATTGAGGTAAGAACATGTGGCAGTCTGCTTCTGTCAGGATTTAGGGCCTGTGGGCATTTCTATTCTGTCCTATAGGGTCACTATAGGTGGGAATAGGTTTGATGGGAATGTGTGGCTTGTATTTTATATTATCCCTTTACACAGGCCTATGTTCCCTCATTCCACAACTTGGGGGTGATGTCTTTCAAAGATTAAATTATTAAATTATGAAGTCAGAAGTTTGCTTCTACATAGCACAAAACAATAAATAACAGACACAGCAATACTACAAAGGTTGCCTAACACTTGAAAGGCTACAAGAATCCAAGGGCTTAAATGATATGGTTTATATATCATTGCCAATCCATTGCTCATAGCAAAAAGGTGAAGTACTGAGGATTCATGCCATGTGGGTGGGGGTGTGAAATGGTCAGCAGACGCACAGTAAGTTTTTTATTCTTCTCCCAGTTTCCATGTGTTTATTTTACAGTGCTATAAGGGGAAACAAATAAGTCTGTTGCTGTATAAAGACACAGATTCACTTTGTATCAACAAAAGATACTGAAATGCAATGCAACTCTTGATTATTTAAATTGGAATTCTTCCCCCAACTCCCAGCTATGAAGGGGATGTCAAATAAAGTAAAGCCACCAGCTACAATCTCTCCTGCTTCTTAATATCAATGATCAGTTTAGTCTTCATAGGATGCAGAGTGGAAACCATCATCAGAATGTGCTAGCATTGGCCAGGCAGATCAGTTACAATAGGTTAACGGTCACACAATAGTTGGATAAGTTAACAGTAACAGAAGTCTTGGAATTCTTAAAATTCACACTGCCTTCAAAGGGCCAAACAGAAACTCAGTCACTAAGCAGGACCACACACTGAAACTCAGGCCTGTAGTGATATGGCTGTTTGATTGGTTTGGGAGGACAGAAAGCATTTCCACCAACCACTGTAATTGAGCAAATCAATGTAAAACCATAGCAACGACCAAAAAGAGATGACACACCACTAAATGAAAAGTGGTGTCTATTTCGAGGGTGAGCTAATATTTTCTCCAAAGGCCAAAGAATAAGTCTGTGGGAGCCATGTTATGGTATGCATGACCATGCCCATGGTTCACTGAAACTATGCATAAAAAGGGGCAGTGGATGGGATTTAGTCAGCCATAGTATACCAATGCTTTTGGTTTGTTTCCGTTGTAAGCTTTTATATGATTGTGTTTTTGTTTTGTTTTGTAAGCTTTTTTGTTTATGAAATCCAGGATAGGTAGATCTATAGAGATAGGAACTGCATAGGGGGATGGAGGGGAGGAGGTTATGTGGAGAGTTAACAAACAAGCCTGAGGTCGGTGGGGAATTGAGAGATAATTCAGGTACAGCACTTAAGAGTGCACTGCCAAGCTCAGAGTAGACGCTGATGCTACTGCCACTTCATAAGGTGTCTGGGGCTAAATGGGAGTCTGTCTACTACGTAAAGCATTCTGAAAACCATGAATGGCTAAAGGAAAGGTTCCTTTTCATTGAGTTGTTTATGGTTTTCTGCTCCTTTCTTAAAACACCTTGGAAAAGAATTTGGAGAAATAAACATTAAAAATTTTAACCTCACTTATTTCTGCAGATTACAGAAAGGACCCTGTGTGTCTCCAAGCAAAACTTCAAGGAGTAAAATTGCGCTCCTCCGGGTTTTCAATATCCAGTTTTTCAAAAGTTAAATACCAGGCCTTTCTTCCAAGAAACTCACATCACCAACTTTGCAGTAAGAAGTTGAGCTTATGAAAAAAAAATTTTTTTTTAAAGAAGAAGTTGAGCTTATGACCTGTGTGCATTATTCAGAGATTCCTTGGTTTGTAAGAGTTCGTGTTGAATTACAGCTATTGAAACAATAGGAAGCCCAGGTGATATAGTAGTTACACAGTGGGCAGTGGGTCTGCACGGTTCGGAATGCCCGGCCAGTCCTCCAGAGAAAGACAGGGCTTTCTATTCCTGTAAAGAGTTAGACTGGGACACTCACAGGCGCAGTCTGAATATTAAGGAGAGTCGTGCAATCAGCACCATCATCAACTTTGGAACATTTTCTTCCTTCTTGTACTCACTGATGTTGATTTCCCACTGCCCATCCTCCTCTTTCTGCCCCCAGGACCTTGTTATTTCAGTTACTGTCATCATAAACCCTGGCTTCCCTATGCAGAAAAACATGTGAAACAAGGGCAAAGAACAGAAATGTGAGGGTAGGGGGAAGGATAGGACCCAGCAGCAACCATCATATAAAACAGTGAAAGACCTCAATCTAAGCAGCCAACAATATTAAAATTTTAGGAGACATTCAAAGTGGATCCAATGGGAGCTCAATGTCAAAGAGCTATGTTCCAGTCTAAATGCAGATGAAGAACCTCTTGACAATGTTCTCTGTCGGGCGTGGGAGCTGTTCACATTCCTTGCCTGTGGGGATTGGGGATTCACTGGGGGCTCAATCCACAAGTAGGGACCCTGGAAATGGATTTGGGGTTTCCATAGCATAAGCCAGGTGTTCAGAGTTTAGGTATTGGTGCCATTTCCTCTTCTGGATTTGGGTCTTATTGTTTACAATCCTATTTTTTAACCACACCCACACGTTACATAAGAGAAAGCCTTAACAGGTGTTCACTATTAATAAAATTATCCTGGAGAAGGGAAGAGAGAGAACAAAAATTGTTCCAACATCATCTCAGGTGCCTCTTTTGCAAACTATGGAGTCTTGGGGTTATCGTGGGCTACATGTTGGGTCACTGACCCCAAGTTCTGCGGTTGGAACTCACTAGTCAAAGAAAGATGAAACTGTCTGCTCCATAGAGATTTACAGCCTTGGAAACCCACAAGAGCAGTTCTATTCTGTCCTAGAGGGTCGCTATGAGTCAGAATCAACGTGATGGCAATGGGTTGGGTTGGGTTTGGCTCATACGGCAAACTCTCTTGAACATGTTAGCTCGGTGATCTAAAGACCAAGTGCCTGGTTCTGACAGACCTATCACTTTAATTGGCATGTGTTTCTTGTTGCTATTGTTTTGTCATTCACAACAGCAAGGCTTCCAAATCAACAACAACAACAACAAATCAAGCCCACTCCTCATACCCACTCAAGCCCAAATAAATAGGTGGTAACTGTCCCAAACTCAGGCAAGTGTCTATCAATGATTTCTACCTGCAGGGCACTTCAGTGGCAGAATAATCACAGAAAGACTCGATAATAAAGCGTTTTTTCATTCTATAAGCTAGTTACTGAACTTTCGAGACTAACAATGCATGACCCTGTCCACTTAGGAAGGGAAAAAAATAATTGTGAACAGGTCGTTACATTACAGTACAGTAAGTGCAAGAAGATGATTACCAGGGCCAGCAAGGAGCACTGAATGCTCTCAGTCGATGGGAGGCCCGACAAGGCTTACTAGGGGTAACTTTCGAGCCAAATCTCGCTGGTGGACAAATGGGGAAAAGAGTAGAGCTGAAGGACCAGCATGTGCAAAGGCACAGCACAGCACCCTGAGCTGCTAAGGACCACGACTGAATAAAAAGTGCAAGCAGGGAACAGGCTGGGAAATAGTTGAGTTGGAAGCATCTGGGGAGGGGGGGCCTGGAACACAGCGGTGCACAGTGTGCTATAGTGGGGGTTGTATTATAGTA
The DNA here is from genome assembly GCF_050624435.1 of Tenrec ecaudatus. Classification (NCBI taxonomy): domain Eukaryota; kingdom Metazoa; phylum Chordata; class Mammalia; order Afrosoricida; family Tenrecidae; genus Tenrec; species Tenrec ecaudatus. The sequence goes on from NC_134538.1 coordinate 6,223,120, forward strand.
GTCCTGTGTCCGTCGTGTGGACACTGTACCCAGGAGTGAATGTGTTCAACCTGAACTTCCTGTTGATTCCCTCACTTCCTCCCCTTTTCTTTTTTCTTTCTTTTTTTTTACTTAAACATTTTTAAGATGGCTTACAAGAAAACTGTTCCTAGTCAGTTCATATTAGTTCCCAATCTTCCACATGTTCATAACCACTTTAGAACCTTCACGGTATTAACCCTTCCGCAAGATGATAGTGGGGGTGGGAGTGGTCACAACAGTTAGTTATATCCTCAAGATACAAATCCTCGCCAAAAATAAATGTTCTTTAGTTATTTTTTTTTTTAAGTGCAAGCAGGGAGTGATGGGAAATGAGTCAGGAAAGGTATTGATGTAACTCTAAAGTTCAGCACTGTTCATCTTTACAAGTCACAGGGAGGAAGAAATACACAACCACTACACTAAGGGGTTATAGCCATACGGTAGCATCAACAAACCCCTGCCAACCCCCACCCTTGCCTTATCTGAGCTGGAAATTTGGAGATCAACTTCAATCGTGCTCATTCACCATTGCAGGTTCTAAAATTAGCCTGGAAGCTATGCCAGAGAAGAGGACAAAGAGCTGCTTTAGCACCACACTTAGCTTTCTCCTGACAGGTGGTACCTCTGGGAAGAGGAACATGTTCTCTCAATTCTCTCTTGGTTTTTAACACCGTTTTGTGGTTTCCTGCTACAATGGTTTCTGCTTTGTTTAAACTATAAAATGTTATGGTGGGGGAGGGCACACGGGACAAATAGGGACTCCAGTGGCCATTCCACAGGTGAGAGCTTCGCCACCAGCTGTTTCCTGTTATCCAAAGGAAACGGAACTCTAATCTGCCAGGATATCCAGACACAGGAGAGCAAGACCATAAATTCAACGACATGCTGATGCTCTTGTCCCCATGGTAGTAGGAATCAATTTTAAATTTAGAAAAAATTATACACAGCTGGGCTTTATGTAAATTCACTTCAGTGAGGGTTAAAATAGATATCCGGTAAAGAGACTGCCAAATTCAGGTCTTAATACTTCCTTCATCCTCCCCAACCCCTGACATCTAAAGAGCAAGCAATCCACCAGGGCTGAGCCAAGGATAAACTCCTTGGAAAGACAATTAGACAAGCAGGCTTTTAGGCAGGTGCAGCATCACAGAGCTACATGACCTTATCTGGACCAGCTCCGGGGCTCAGAGTGGCTATTCTGTGAGGCATTGTTTTATAATAACACCGGACACCCCCCACCCACCTTCTAGGACACTCTTGTCAAAGGTTCTTCTATGAATGGTAAGAGGAAGAATTATCAGAAGCAGATACTAAAAATGTCAGCATTAGTTTTCAATTCTCAACATGTTTCCTGTGTCTTGAGGATAAATACTGCCTTCTACATTATGACAACTAAGTCTAAGTCTTAAATTAAAACCATAGAAACAATAATGTTGAAGAGCACGAGAGAGGTGAGGTTTTTTCCCCCTGACCATCTCAGTACCAGTGGGCAAAGTTGTGAACAATATAGAGTTCAAGGTACTGCACATATTGTGTAACTGAATGAAAAGATTACAAATTCTTGGTTTTTTTCTGCAGACCAAAATTGGGTCTGTTTAGTAACATTTTATTAAGATTTTTAAATAAACACTTTAAATTTTAAATGTTTTATTCATAAAACATCTTGAACTACATTATTCCTCACTAAGGCACTTTGTTCTTTATAATACACATTGGGCAGGGGTGGGGAGCTCGAAAAGACATGTTGACTGAAAACACATTTTGGTGAAATGAGGCGTTCACAGGGCATCTAAATCATCGTCCCTAACTCCAACATCTAGATGCCCAATGTCTGCGCTACCTGTGGTAACCTGAATAGTGTTCTTAACGTAGGGTTTAGCTACAGGAAGATAAAAACTGAAGTTCTTTCCCATTCTTTTACTAGGAAAAAGTACTGCTCAGTAATAACGGCCAAGCAATATGCAAGGTGGTGGTGCTAAAGGAAACTGGATCTGTACTCCGTACACAAGCTAGGCAATGGAAGGAGGAAGGAGAAGAACTTAGGCATTTTGAAGACGCTAATTTACAAGAGTTTTGCTTAATCCTACTTGAATATTAATAAAGATCACTTTTAATTCAGACACACTGCTTCTCAAAACAAAGACAACAGTGATCTAGCAATCTAACATAGAGAACTGATCAGATTAGAGCTCCTCCACTGAATTTCCAGTCAACTAGACGCTCCGGTGGGTTTGTGCTTACAAACTAGGCTGCTAACTACAAGGTGAGCTGTTCACAAATCACTAGCTGCTCCTTGGGAGGAAACTGAGACCTTCTATTGCCATAAAGATGTCGAGTGTCGGAAACCTACGGGGGCAGTTCTAGCCTGTCCAATAGGGCTGTCAGGCGTCCACGTGGGCTCCGTGGCACTTGAGTCTGCATTGTTTGGTATTGCTGTAAGGGGCCCAAGGATGCCAAGGTAAAGCACTGGCGGGTCACTACTCAAACTCCAGCAGGTCAATACTCCATTCCCCGATTTCAAACCACTTGAATCAAACTACAGCACGACGCCTCCACAACTCATATCCTCCAGATAGATTTTTAGCTGAATGTATGGCACTTTCACTCTTTAAATCTGTTTTATTTCAACAGTATCCTTATAGCTCCTATCTATATGATGCAAGTGAAACTTCAAACATATATGCATGATGGACACTAAAACAGAGCTAGAGAAACAGGTACCTACCACACAGCGCCCATTTCCTTAAAAATTATTATGCTCTAAAAATATAAAAAAAATAAAATAAAATAAAAATTATTATGCTCTAAACCGGTTTCAAAATAGAAACAGGTGTGACACAAAATCAATTACAACAGAATGTCTCGCGTGCTAATAAGTTGGTCACAAGGGGCTACTTTTCTGTAAATAGCCTTTGCGATCCAAAAGAAAACTTGGTGGTGAGGGGACACAGATGGCCGATTTCTGAGTAGACAGTTCGAAGTGCAGAACTGTTGCTTTGCGCCTTCTGTGAGCTGGTGTGCAGTGTGAGCTGGTGTGCAGTGTGAGCTGGTGTCTGCAGGTGTGTGTTCAACAGGCCAGCGCCATCAAGAGAGCAATCTAGTCAGGAGAGAAGCGAGAAAAAGCATGGAAACAAACGGGACCGAGAGGGAAATCATCCAATTCAACAAATATTTGCAGGCTCACTCTGGACAAAGACTGTGGCGAGGACAACAAACTTTGCAGAGCACCAATCAACTTTCCGAAAAGCCCTGGGGACTGGGCCTTCGTGTGCTCCACATCAACAACAAGGCCCAGGGGTTGACTGCCTGCTGCCGCTAGGACTTGGTTCGATGCTGGACTAGCTGTGGTTGCACAGGCTCAGAATTCAGACTGCGATGAAAGGGAAAACCAGGAGGCTGCTCCAAAAAGCACGGACATGGCCTGGGAAAGAATCAATACTTTAACCGCCCCACTCCAATGGGAGAGTGGCAGTAACAAGGGAACACAAGTCCAACCCCTTGTTCCTGGAGGGCAGTGAATAACCACGTGCTTCAGGGAGCAGCCGCTGAGATGCCCTCAGTACAGCACTGGGTAGAGAACTGACCCAGAGAAGGTCGACTGAAATCTTGGTCCTTCACAGCCAAGGAAGCAACAGTGATGTGAGATGGAAAAAAAATCTTCACTCCTTCTTTTCATAGGAAACTCACTAGTCTGCGTTTCAAGGTAAAAACCGCAGCCACACCAGGACTCTCTGAAGGCAATTTCAGATGAAATTGAAATCTGAGATCAGGAACAGTTGGCTCTGTAACTGGCTCTCCATCAGCACGAAGTGCTCACACCCACAGGTCAAGTCTGTCCCATAGCCACCCTATAGCGTTTCTGGTGCTATAGATCTTTACGGGTGCAGTTATTCTCATGTTTCTCCCGAGGAGCAGCTGGAGGGCCTTAGCCTCAGAGCCACCAGGGCTCAATCAGCAGGAAGTTGCTACTATAAAACTACAAGCTAACATAGTCTCAACAACTACACCACAAGAGAAACGCTTGTGTTTGCATGGCTAAAAAATGTATGTTCCTGATTGCCCTCTTCTTTCCTTCTGTTCCCCTCCCAAGATGCTGATACAACTAAACAAAGATCACATTTTAAAATAACTTACAGATGCATACAAGGTCTTCACAAAATCTTCAAGGAAATGGAATTAAGAGATAATGGAGATTTTTGGAGCTCCTTTATATATAAGAACAGACCTACTTCAGTTATCTACCCTAGGCTTCCCCACATCTCCCCACCCTGCCACGGCTCCGTCCCCCACTGGACATATCCAGTCTCTGCGCCTGAGGGACACAGCCCTCTCCAGCTCGCATATCTGTTTACAAATAGAACACGGGAAATATTCAAAGAACAGAGTACAAGGATTAACAACTGGCTCCTATTATACCAACTGAGCTCATCCTTTGGTTGCAAGCTTCTTCCTGGAGGCTGAAATCTATTTATAAAACAATGGAAGGGTTTTTTTTTTAAGCCCTCCAACTTCCCTTTTCCAAACATACACTAAGGGACACCAGGTGGTAGATAAATGCACCCACTGTCCACTTCACTATATGTACTTGCTTTACTGACAATTAAAGTCACAGCTTCCTGTTTCACACCTCACTCGTTCATCCATCAACAAATAAATATCTAGTCTCCACTCCCTGGCCATCTACAGCTCACCACTCCCAAGAATACGTGCGTGCCCTCACATTACCTTTTTCTGTACACTCAGTTCTAGGGAACTCTCACCTCCTCACAAGACATCTTACGATGGAAGTTATCTAACTGTAGAAGGGTACACAGCTAGTCAACAATGGGAGATGAAATCTCAACCCAAATTTGCCTCCAAGATTAAACATACTCTTCACACTGCTACACTGCTGCTTCTGCTAGTCATTCTGTCACAGGCACACCTCAAAACGACCATGGATTTTGTGAAAGGGGTGTGGGTGACACCGCATAATACCACATTCAGAACCACGAGGAACCAGGGACCACACATCATGAGACAAAAGAAAAGCTCCTTGGTCATTTAAATGGAAAACAGTAACAATTAATTAATTAAAAGACAAGTCTGAGGATGGGCAGAGACATGCCATATATACTCGAGTATAAGCCGACCCAAATATCAGCAGAAAGGCACCTAATTTTCCCACAAAAACTGCGTTAAAAATGTGCTGAAAAACTCGGCTTATACACAAGTATATACGGTATTTGTTTTTAAATTTCTCTAAGTAACTCATCTGCTTCATATCCCTAAAACTGAACTGATTTATACATGTGCTTTCTATCGATGTTTTTTTTCCCAAAGCAATAGAGAATGAGCTACAGAAAATTCAGCTGCTTAATTACTCAATAAAACAACTCAAAAGGCCAAAATGTTCCTACCCACATCCAAATGGAAATGTTTACAAGTCTGAAAATCATCGGGGAATGGACTTCCTTACCCACACACACTCTGTCTGTCTGTCTATCTATCTATCTATCTATCTATCTATCTATCCATCCATCTACACACACACATTATAAGCAACGGAAACTTCCAAGACTCTTTTCCCCATAAACTCTAGAAAAAGCTGGTTAAGAGAAAGTGACACATCGGCACCAATCAATACCAACCATAAGTGACCACGTAGTCTTTCACACTGGAAATGTTTCTGACAAGTTCTAGGTTAAATGTCAAACTGTTACATGCTAATCAGGACACATTACTGCTTCTTCAAACATACTGAAAGTGAAATGCTTTTCTCAGACAGGTACTGCCAGTCTTGAAATGTACTACTAAATTAAACAGAAAGTCCCATACAAAGCAACATGGAATAACACAATATATCACTGCCTGTAGATCAGACCCTGTTTGATACCCTTGACTAAGGCAAAAACCAAATTTAGTATGCCGCCCCGCCCTGTCTGAGAAAATCAGGCACACTCTAGAGACAAGGAATCTAGAAACTTCGTTTGGGAATCTCCAAGGAGACGTTTCCTCTCAGTTGACCTAACAATTTCAGGCCTCCAACTTGAACAAGTAGAAGTGAAAAGCACTAGGTAAACTGCACCTGTCAATCTCATGGCATGTTCTGCCTTCGGAGGGCGGCTCTCTTCAAAACAGCTACAAGTAAAAACACAGGTATCAAACACTGCCAACCAAATCAACCTATTCTGTTCACTTCTGGAAGTTGGAAATCTTGAGCTACAAGGGGGTTCCCTCCAAAACCAGATATGATGTGAGAGGGATAGTGCATTTGGAGTTAGTCCCACCAGGTCAGACTGTTGATCAAACTTTCTATTTAGAGGCTCTGAAAAGATAGCGTAACAGCGTGCAACAAAAAAGGCCTGATTTGTGGCAGATGGGGGAACTGGTTTTGCCACCACGACAATGCACCCGTTCACACGGGCATCTCAGTAAACGAGTTTTGGGGGAAAAAAAAAAACCCAGCATGCCTCTCTTGTCCCACACACCTTCCTCACCTGACCTTGCTCCATGTGACTTTTTTGTTTCCACAAATGGAGAGGAGCATGAAATGACAGCAATTTGAGATGAAGAAGAGGTGAAGAAAAAATGAGGGAGGTGCTGTCAGACATTCAAACAGATGAGTCTGAAAAATGTTTCCACATATGGAATCGCAGATTTGACAACTGCATTGTGTGTAAAGGGAGAGTACTTTGAAGGTGATAGGGTTGTTTTGTAAATAATAATAATAAATATATAGCTTTTGGGAGGGGGAAATCCAGGGGTTTGGGGGGAGCAGTACCCCCTAGTATGTTTCTGGCATCTCTGATGAACTTCTCCTTTCACCTATGATAAGCCCATAACTTATTATTATATGAATTCATGGGACACCATGGGACACTTTGCATCATGATGCCAGTTGCTTCCATCAAGATGAATTGTCTATGTCTTAGCTAGAGTTTAATAAAGGGATGTCTATAGAATAAGAAGTTCTGGTGGCACAGTGGTTCAGCATTGGCCTGCTAACCACATGGTCAGCAGTTTGAAATCACTAACCTCTCATTTGAACTAATACATTCCTGGAAAGTAACTGAAGACAACAAAGCATAACCTTAAAAGTTTAAAGAATATTCTTTAATTAATCTGTACTGCCCCAATCTGCGGCGTTCTCTTCTTCAAGAGGTGCAGTCTCAGAACACACAGGGGCGGTACTAGCCAGCCCGTCCTTACAGGGGTCACTGTGAGTCAGAATCAACTCAGGAGCAGTGACTTTCACAGTATACAGCACATTTCCTTTCTTTCATTTTTAAATTGCTTTTCAGTTAAAGGTACTCCACAGGGTAGTTCAGTAGCTAGAACTCAAGTGCAGTCTTTGAATTGTAATAGCAGTCAATTCTTTTTTTTTTAATCATTTTATTGGGGGCTCTTGCAGCTCTTAAAACATTCCATACATCACTCGTTTCAAACATATTTGTACATATGTTGCCATCATTTTCTAAACATTTACTTTCTATTTGAGTCCATGGTACCAGCTCCTCTTAGCATTCAATTTTAAAGCATTTGGTTGGTGAAGAGCTAGTTCACAGTAGGAATCCTAACTCCATTTTGAGTCTCGATATAAACTCAGACTACACATACATTCCTTCTGATCATTAACTAGCCAGCTTGCCTCAGGTTTGCACGGAGAATCCAGGAACTTGCCTGGACAGGTCCTTAATTATTTAATATCAATAGCCTCATGTCATTTACAAGCTGGAGTACTGGAGGCCATGACTCAGGGCCACATGCTCATGAGTCATACCTTGGCAACCAGGTGCACAGGTGCTCAAAGCCACAAAACCAATCATGTGAGCTGTTTAAATCAGCAATTAGGTCCCAATCACAGTTCTTTCTGTAGTCCTGCCTTTGACTGGTAGACCGATCAGCCTTTAATCGTGATTTTGTTTTCTTTTATCTCGAATAAGTCCATACTTATTATTATATGAATTCGTGGGACACCATGGGACACTTTGCATCATGAAGTCCCTCAGGCTGAATTGTCTTCAGCTTAGTCAAGGTTTAATAAAGGGGTCTCTATTAAATGAGGAGCTCTGGTGGCACAGTAGTTAAGTAATGGCCTGCTAACCACATGGTCATCAGTTCAAAACCATTACCACATATATTTGATTATATGTCGACCTAAATATCAGCCCAAGCACCTATTTTTACCAAAAAAACTGCATTAAAAATGTGCTTAAAAACTCAGTTTACACATGAGTACATGCGGTAATCTCTCAGCAAGAGAAAAATGATGCTATCTATTCCTATAAAGAGTTAAGAGTCTCTGTACAATTCTTGTTAATATGATTAAACTATTAAATTGTATCATATGTGAATTGTATACCAATAAAACTGTTCTAAAAAGAGAGAGTGTTATAGACTCGGAACCTGTAAGGTTCCTGATGAGTTGGAATCAACAGATGTCTGAGAGATAAAATTAGGAGCCCTGGTGATGTGCTCAGTTACTCATTAGGTTGCTAACTGCAAGGTCAGCAGTTCGAACCCAGCAACAGCTCTAAGAGAAAGATTAGATATTATTTTCCCATAAAAATTTACCATTCTAGGGTAACTATTGGCTGGAATCAACTTAAATAGCACTGAGTGTATAGAGTATTTTTGAATTCAGGGTCATTTCTCCACAAGCACAGAATGCCTGCTTACTGGGGGACGTCTCAGATCTTCAAAAGCCAGCCCAAATCAAGTCTGTCAGAGCGGACAGCAAAGTCAGAACATACCCAAATTAGTAAAATGTGAACATTCTAAGTGATAATTGAAATGGGGGAAACTGCAGGCCAAAATCCTAAAATGGAAGCCATAGAAGAGGCATTGTGAGCCCTTTTAGGGGCCCGATTGGGGAGACTGGATTATTGCCAAGACAATAGACAGCAGCACCCTTTAAAGTGGTATGGTCAGCATCCATCCATTTGAACAGGTGGTATGATTTCAACTTTGCCAGTAAAGAGAGTTGGTTGCTATGCCACAACACTCACATAGCCCTTGTTTTCTAAGCAGGAGCTGAAGTTTCTAGCAAGGTGTCAGCACGTTAATTTTCCCAATCCAACACTGTTCCTAGTAAACATACACTTTACATGAATTTGGGTCCATTCTTCTTTTGCTTCATCAGCCATGACTGAACTGGGCAAATCTATGGTTTCTAAAGAAAAAAAGGCAGTCCAAGAGGGTAAAAGGACTATCATCATCCCAATTCTACCTTACAAATCTGGCTAGACCAGAGGATGTACACTGGTACAGATAGGAACTAGAAACACAGGGGATCAAGGGCAGATGATCCCTTCAGAAGGGTGTGAGTGGTGATACCAGGAGGGTGGAGGGAGGGTGGGGTCCAAAGGTGGAACTGATTACAGGGATCTACATATAACCTCCTCCCTAGGGGATGGGCAACAGAAAAGTGGGTAAAGGGAGACCTCGGACAATGTAAGATATGACAAAATAATAATTTGTAAATTATCAAGGGTTCATGAGGGAAAGGGGGAGGGGATGGGAAGGGGTAAAAATGAGGAGCTGATGCCAAGGGTTTAAGTGGAGAGCAAATGTTTTTGAGAAGATGAGGGCAACGAATGCACAAATGTGCTTCACATAATTGATATATGTATGGATTGTGGTAAGAGTTCTATGAGCCCCTAATAAAATGATTTAAATAAATAAAAATAAAAATGGGCAAAGAAGCTGAACAGATCATTCCTCAAAGAGGCCAAAACACACACAAAAAAGATGCTCAGCATCATTAGCCATCAGAGATGTAAGCCAAAAATTAATGAAATACCTTTAAACTCCCAAGAGGATGGTTAATATTAAAACAATGTTGGTGAGGAACTTGGAACCCCAGTCTATTGCTGGTGAGGGATATGAAATGGTACTACCTGGGGGGTGTAGGGGGATATTATTTCTTCATAATGGACACCTCATAGATATAAGGGTCTGAGATTCATGAGAAAATGTTTGATGAGAAGCACAAATCCAGGGGTCATTACTACAGAAATGACAAGAGTATGCCATGATAAGTGTATACCAGAGAGATGATACGAGGAGATGAGCGAGGTCACCTCACTAAGTGCCTGTATCCAGCTCTCTGAGGGTAGAGGCACTCTGCGAAACCTCAGGTAAGAGAAGAAGCAGTTCCCATTAGATGGAGATAACTGAGCAGTCCCAAACATACACACTCACAACAACTCCCAAAATCACCCCAAGCATTACATAAAACCTAAAATGCCACTACCATGCAGTGTTTAAGACATAGTTCGAAGCTCGGTAGACAGAGTAACAAAGGAGAGAGCATGACGTCCACGCTCACTGCTTGTAGCATGTGCTGCCCGCACACACTTCTTTAGTGGCTCACTGAAAAAGTCTGGATGCTAGTTTCGCTTTTTTGCCTTCTTTTGTAAAAGGAAAAACCCTCTTCGGATTTCTTCCTGTTAACTCAAACAGGTACTAATATAGGTTCTTTCCTAAGTGCAAAATGGCATGAAGCAAACTTTTGAAAAGCTGAAATACTCATAGGTGGACTATGCTATAGTAGCATCTAAGGAAAACCTCTAGGTAAGATTGCTAAAGAACTCAGAGGTCAGAGAAAGGAGGGAGGTTGGTATGACAAAAGTGAAAAAGGATGCAATTCTAGCAACATAGTAAGATTGATGCCTACACTTTAATAATTAGTGCTGTGGGTTAGACGTTGGCTGCTAATCGCAAGGCTGGTAGTTCAAACCCATCAGCCCCTTCTCAGGAGAAAAATGAGATTATCTGCTCCTATTAAGATCTATTGCCTCAGAAAGCCTATATACAAAATGAGTTGTAACTGACTCAATGGCAGTGGGGTTGTCAAGGGAAAAATACTGAGTTGCCAAGGGAAAAAATAACTTTTAAGTAATCCATATGAATAAAAAGAAGTCCTGCTAGTGTAGTGACCTCAGGATCACCCATTCAAAACCACCACAGCTCCACAGGAGAAAGATGAGGCTTGGTGTGCTCTTAAATAGTTAGAGTCGCGAAAACCCTTAGGGGCAGTTCTATCCTGTGCTACAGTGGTCACTATGAGTGAGAACTGGCTTGAGGGCAGTGAGTTTGGTTGGTTTGGGTATGAATAAAGTATACAATGAATAAAAGGGGCAAAAACGCCTCAGTATTGATAACCAGCAACTATACGAAATGATTTCCTTTAAGTTTCAAGACAGCAGAAGTCTGATTAATACACATCAATTTTTAAGGTGCTCAAAAGTTCATCTGTCTCATGACACAAAAGAAAGAAACATGTGGCCCCTGGCCCTACCCCATCTCCATTGTCCATCTCGGACCAGGCAGTTGTGTGTGCTCCACAGGCTTTCCATGGGCTAATCTTTAGAAGCAGATTACTACCCAGGTATGTAAAAATTAGGTGTTTTTAATCATGCAAAATATTTTAAAAATATAAAAATTTCTAAGTTGTTTTAATATATAACAGTAGCAGAATGTTATGGTTACTTGATATAGAAACTGAGTAAGAGAAAGAGTATGCTCACCTGTTTACAGTGTAAAGCAATCAGATACAGACTTGGAACGCTCCACAAAGGCTGACTCTATGGCTCACTGCAATTATTCCTTGAGGTAGGATTATGGGTAAGTTTTGTTTTTCTCCTTTACACCCTAAAATTGCTACGAGTCCATTTGGATTCATTTGCATCATGCGTATCACAGCAGAACCATGCTGCTGCACAGGGATTTTAATGGGTGATATTTTGGAAGTCAATCACCAAGACTGTCTTTCAAGATGCCTTTGGGTGGACTGAAACCACTAACCTTCCAGTTAGCCATCCAACACATAACTGCAATAAATAAGTCCCATGTACTCCAGAATTTCTATAATTACCATATACTGCTAGAAACAGATATGCTTGAATTGCAGTGTTGGTTAAGAATGTTAAATTTATCATAAAGTGCCAGAGTGAACAAATCTGTCTTGGGGAAGCTATAGCCAAAATGCATCTTAAAATCAAGGATAAAGAACCTTCATCTGGCTTACTTTGGCCTGTCTTCAGAAAGGACCAGTTGCTAGCAAGAGATATCAAGGCGGGTGAAGTAGAGGATCAGCAACAATGAGGGATGGATTGACAGAGTGGCTGCAACAGTGAGTTCAAACAGACTGTAAAGATGGTGCAGGCACAGGCAATGTTTTGTTCTGTTACAGGTAAGGCCACCATGAGTCACAGCCAACTCAGTGGCAACAAGCAACAACAACAATGTAGGGAATTAGGAAAAGAGAATGGAAATGAAGCCTCGGGGATTACAGAACTTGCCAATGGAACGCCATCCAACATATGCATATGGTGGTCCTTCTGTGGTCATAACGACATGGTCCAAAATTCCATCCACGTAAAACATGCCTAAGCCAATTCACTGCAGTGTTAATTAGACTGTGGGACATACCAGGACTAAACTGAGCTTTCTAAGGAGCCCTAGTAGCACAATGGTTGAAGCACTTGCCTGATAACGGAAGTTTGAGCCCACCAGCCACTCCGTGGATGAAAATACTTGGCAATCAGCTCCCATGAGGATTTCGACCTAGGAAATCCTCTAGGGCAGCTCTACTCTGCCCTATAGGGTCACTATGAGTCAGAATCAACTCAACAGCACACCACCCTAACACGTAAGGAATACCAGGTCTTCTATAAGTATACTAGAGCAGAGCACTGGCTGAACATATCCTTTAAGGTTTAGATCTAAGAACAAGCTTCCTGGCCTCAGACAGTAAGTCCAACTGATTATTCCGTGTTTGGTGTGCTTAGTTCTTAACCAATGGATGAAGACACTGGCTAAAGTTAATACTACAGGGAAGACTGATCACCCTGTTTTTAGTAGTCATGGATACGGTGCCCAGGTATGGTACAAATACATTTTCCATACTGGTCATTAACAACTCTCTACCGCGGTGTTCTGAAGGACCAGTGAGCTTATGAAACTTACTATGCACAGGCCAACACGGTAGCTGAGGTACAGATTGTGAGGAAGCGGTCCTTCAATACAGCCCATGAAGCTACTGACCACATAGTTACTCCATGCTAGCATCAAAAGCAAGCCACTGTCCTCCTCCTCTTGAAACCTAACAGTCCAGATACCATTCAAAGCTGGCACCCACCTATCTAAACACCCCTCATGTGGTCAGGCGGGCAATCTCCAATGTGCTCTGTGTAATGAGGCACATAGGACTCAGGGTACAGAATCAGCTCAGGGAGGGCTTTTGGGATCCCTCACCTATAGCACCAGGGGGAGAGTTCTCATGTCCACTGAGGTAGTTTGCAAAAGTCAGGCGGGGTGTCAGGTCGTCAAGAAACTGTCAAGTGCCTCACCTCCTGTGCCAGGTGGGAGCACACACAACAGTTTCTCGGCCTACTACAGTCAGGGGGGTCGGCTGAAGCAAGAGCCTTTGAGCACTTTGCTTGCCTATAGTACAAAGTGGGGTCACAAAGAGCGGAATCAGCATGCCACACCAACAGCATTTGGTCAGGTCATGGAAAAGGGTGAGGACAGTTTCACACTGGATCTTGTCTAGTATGTCGTAAAATATGTTTTCCATATGCTGCTGCGCTGAGGACATCCTGTAAATTACAGGGGATGGGATGAACACAGCACCTACGGGGTACAATCCTCTGCCTCTTCATCTTAGTGCTACTTGGAATTTTGAGGCCACCTGGAGTTGTGCCCACTAACCTTTTACAAACTTCAAGTTATTTGTTCTTTTGTTCACAACTGCTTGAGGCACATGCCTCATCCTTTGAGACTTCCATGGGATAAATAGCCAAATTTCCTTTGGCTAAGAAAGGTCAAGGGGACCTTTGATATACTAAGTACAGCAATCACAACTCAAAGTCATCCTCCAGCAAGGGCTGGAGTTCTCCCTGTGAAGGCAGACAGAGGAGATAAAAGGGCTGTGCTCTTAAAATAAAGGGAGATGACTTTGTCACCATGGAGAAGCTGGAGTCAGAGTACAGTGACACACAGCTCACTCCATGAGGAGCTGAAGGTTCAACAGGGCGCCCTGGGCGCCACAGAGACAGCCACCGCGCCAGGTGGGCCACAGAGCCAAATCTGCATAAAGATGGGTAGCGTCAACCCACTTCTTCCCAAAAGAAAGGCAGGGAAAGTGTTCTCCTCTTAAACACAAACAATAAACTCTCACTGGCACCCCCTCCACACTTAGGACATTTTATTACAATTTGCCACATACAATTTCAAAGTCTCTAAAAAGCAGGCGCTGGTCACTGACAGACCTACAATACACTTCTAGAGATGTCCATAAACAAGATAAAGTTGCTTTGCACAATGGCTGAAGACAAAAATGGGTGCATAAGCAAATATGGTGATGAAAGCTGATGGTGCCACTATTAAAAGATACAGTGCCAGGGGTCTTAAAGGCTTGAAGTCAAACAGGAGGCCATCTAGCAAGGAAGCAACAAAGCCCACGTGGAAGAAGCACACCAGTCTACGTGGTCATGAGGTATCCATGGAAAAAGGTATCAGAAGTTCAATACCAAGCAACCAAATCGATGTGGATGTAGTGGAGACCCAAAACTCACCTGCAAGTTAAAGGGCAGTCCCTCTCTGAAAGGCCACGTGGAAGTGATGATAAATTCAGAGTGGCAGTATAGCATTGAAGAAGCCCCTAACTATCCTCTAGTTCTTTAATACTTCCTCCCCTGACTATTATGGTTTTTACTTGTTTTACCTCATTAATCATGTTAGACTTGAGTATGTTCGTTTGTATAATTAAGATGGTTCAATACATGAAAGCCAAGACAGATAACCCTTCAGAAGCAATAATGGTTCCCTGAGGGAACGGGAGGTGGGGTAGTAAGGGGGGGAGGACAGCTGATAGCACTGTATAACCCCACTGGAGGGAAGCAAACAATGTAACAGTACGTAAATGGATCTACGGATGGTGTGAGGCGCAGAAAAAAGGGGGGGGGGGTCTTTGAGGGGAGGGGAGGAAGAAGATAAAGGGGAGCTGTTATCAAGGAGGTCAAAAAAGAAAATGCTTTGAAATTGAGTGTGGTAGCACTTGTACAACACTGCTTGGTGTGACTGGACTATGGAATGTTACGGTATCTGTAAGAGCACCCAATAAAATGATTTTAAGTTGCTTTTAAGGACCGAATAAAAATGGGGAAGGGGATTCCAAAAAATGGTACAGATAGAGATTTTTCTATGAGGCCTAGGGAAATTCATTTCATCTCTCCAAGCCTCAGGTTCCTTCCACATCAGCTGAAGTGGAATCAGACCTTTCATACTCTGGTGGGGGGAATTCAATAAAACAAAGTCAAGCAGACTGTTGTAGACAGGGAGCACCTGGCACAGGACAGATAACAAACTGTAGTTATTATTGTTACAGTAACGAGCAATTTGTGGAATACCTCCCCAGATCACTAACCTCCTCACAGGCTTTACAACAGGATCTCACAGCCAAGGACTTTACATGAACTGAGTGCTCTCAATGTGAGAAGAAAGTGGCCAGGCTGAATTTTGAGAAAAGGCAAAGAGGGCAGTGAATGTCCGACAGACACTGAGGCAGCAGTACAGTCCTGTTAGTTGGGGAGGAGTGGTCACGATAAGTTTTCACATCTAACACCTTATTAATAGTCATGCCTAATCCAATTAGGCATGCAGAATTGACTGCCAAACCCAAAACTTTCTGCACATATATCCAAGTGACTAAACAATTTAACACCTCTGATTTTGCTCACAATACAAAAGACGACCTTACAAGAGTTCAGAATATAAAAACAAAAGGGTTATGATTCTTTACTCCAAAAATTATCTAAAGCTTAGAAAAAGGCCATGGACTACCAAAACATGTTTGTTTTTTCCAACTAATGTAGAAGGAAGACACAAGTTGCCATATAGTTCTACAGAAGGAAGATAAGCACTCTGCTGCTAACCACAAGGTGGGTGGTTCTAGTCCATCCAGCAATCCCATGGGAGAAACTCCTACCAGTCAGTTCTATACTGCCATGTGGGGCCACCCTGAGCCCATACTGGTTTGCAGAGAACTGACAACAAGCATGTGGCTCAAGGTAGTGTGGACAAAGAAAGGACATAAACGGATTCTCATCTACTTCCTTGCCCTCTTCTTCGGACCAGAGAATATGGAAAACAAAGCAGCAAAGACATGGAGACACTGCCTGAGAGTCTAACTTAAGGAGTTTTCCCCAGGAAAGAAAGACACTCCTTGTCCGACACCAGACAGTGTAAGATATGACACAAAATAATAATAATTTATACATTATCAAGGTTCATGAGGGGGGTGCGGGAAGGGAGGGGGAAAATGAGGAGCTGATACCAAGGGCTCAAGTAGAAAGCAAATGTTTTGAGAATGATGATGGCAACAAATGTACAAATGTGCTTGACACAATGGATGTATGTATGGATTGTGATGAGTTTATGAGCTCCAAATAAATTGACTGAATTAAAAAAAGATATATGGGGGGGGGGAAGAAAAATATAAAAAATAAAATAAAATTTAAAAAGAAAGACTCCTTGAATCCTAAAAGAATAAAGGAGATACTATTAACAAAGAATCTAAATTGAGATAAAAAAGGGTAGGTCACAATCTGTAATCTATTGGATTTTATCTCAGTGTCAGACTCACATTAAAAGGGTTATTTTGTGAGCTTTAAAAAAAAATCCAGCATATGACCTTGGGGGTGGGGGTGGGGGTGGGGGTAATGGGCTAGATTAGATTTGTTCCTCTTTTCCTTTTTGGTAACTTTTTCATAGCAGAGAGTTAAGAAAACTGAGATAGATAAAAGGCTCAGTGAGCCTTGCCTTGCCTTTCTAGTTCTTGGGTCTCTTGCTATGTGATGGTCAGACCAGGGGTGCAGCTGCCTTAGCCAGCTTCCTGCTTCAGCTGGCAAGGCTGACATCCTGCAAGACATCCCCAAGCAAAAGCCACATGGACCTACCCCGATGCAGCCCTAGGTGCTGGAGTAGCCATATGGAGATCCCTACCAGTGCTGAGATGCTTACAACACATTCACTGATTCGGCTTTCCTCCAGCAGGGTGTGTTTTGTGAGGAGGAGGAGGACTTTGTGATTGGTGTCAGACATATGGGTTAATAGGTTAATGGTGGACTTGTGGGCTTGGGCAGCACTGGCTTAGGATGTTCTTGATATGCACTTAACCTTTATATAAAACGCTCTTATGCATGAGTTTCTGTGAATTTATTTTGCTAAAGTAGCCAGACTAACAAAAAACCAAAGCTGTCTGTTTGGATTTCAACCAAATTACCTGCAAAAATCTCATATTTCTCCGTCGTGAACACACTGAAGATAGACAACAGTGGCTTCAGACATTAGCAGAGTGTGACTGAAGACCCCCTCCCCAGCAATTGCTCCTGTCTGCGCTAGGATTTCCATTCCATAGCATGCTGGTTTCCTAGGAATCGGGAGCAGTGAGAGGGAGAGGACACGCTCAGCATTCTCAACCCCACCATGTTGTCCACCTCAGCCTGTCCTCACAGAGAGAAATGAACGTTCTTGGATATCTATGCAGAGTATTCATGCTATGAAGCGCTATGAGCACCACAAGTAGAATAAGGGGTGGGGGAGAAGGAGATGACGTCAAGGAGCCCAGGAAGGAAAAGAATGTTTGGAAACTGATTGTGGTAGCAATTGTACAACACTGCTTGACGTGACTGAACTATGGAATGATATGTATATTAACTTCCAATAATAAATTGGGGGGAAAATATTGTAACACTTTAAAAAAAAACCTGGCAACACTGACTTCTCCACTGATATCCCCAGGTCTTGAACACTCTTGGGATAAAGGGTCAAATAAAACTATTAATATATAGATACGACAAAATAACAATGTATAAATTACCAAGGGCACATGAGGGAGGGGGGATCGGGGAGGGAGGGGAAAAAAGAGGACCTGATGCAAAGGGCGTAAGTGGAGAGCAAATGCTTTGAGAATGATTGGGGCAGGGAATGTGTAGATGTGCTTTATACAATTGATGTATGTATATGTATGGATTGTGATAAGAGTTTTATGAGGCCCTAAGAAAATGTAAAAAAAGAAAAGAGGAAATAAAAGAAAATGATTAGGGCAAAGAATGTACAGATGTGCTTTATACAATTGATGTATGTATATGTATGGACTGTGATAAGGGTTGTATGAGCCCCTAATAAAATGTTAAAAAAAAGAAATAAAAACCATTAATATAGTAGAGCAAAGGCTGAAGAACCAAAATCCCTGTACGGCTGAAAGGACATTCCAAGGAAGGATGTGAGACACCAAACAGAACAAGGTGTAACTTAGTACGGATGCAGCACATGAACCTGGAGCTAGAAGAGACAGACCACAAAGAAACCTCTCTGAGGGTAACTCACTTGTGTTGAAAGGGAGTGGGGGAGGGGCACTAGCTGGAAAGATCTCCTGTCAAGAAAACAAATCAGGGTTCTCAGATGGAAGGAGGAAGTCATCTGCCTCTTGAGCAGGTTAAAAAAGAGGCCACACTAGAAATGTGATCTCAGCTTCAGGTAGCTTAAAGGAGCTACTCAAGATAGACTACACGTTGAACCATTAGGTCAGGATGACTGCTAAGGATTTCAGAAAATGCTCTAAACTCGATGAGCACACTAGACTCACTGACCTGTAGACTTCGAATGGGTGAATTCAAAGAATAGTATGTTTACTGTAACTTCTCAATAAAGCTGCTTAAAATAGTACTCATGCTAAGGGCCGAGTCAGACCCATATCCTTTCTATTTTATTTAAGAACTTCTATTTGAAAATAATCATTGTTTTAAAAAGCAAGGGATACTATCATTTTTGACCGCACAGCTTCTTTTATTGGTTGATCTCATTTCCCATTCCTTCCTCAAATACAGTTCTGAAAGCAGGAGGAAAAAAACATTAAGGCTTGTCATGTCGCTCAACAAATCTCAATGACATCACGGAAACTATAGCTCCAGTCTTCCCACACCTTATTTGCTTTGGCATTTACTTTGTTCAGAAACCAAAAAGGGCACCTCCTTTACCTGGCTTGCACTTCCCAGAGTACTACCAATTTCCACAGCCTACAATAACAATGTCCACCACATCTACGTTTTGGTTGTCCCAAGTGCACTCGATTCTCCAACTCTGCTCCTCTCACTTTATTACATAACTGTAGCTGCCTGTCAAAAGAGGGGAAGAAACCCTGCAACAACACCATTAACAAACGGTATGAAATAGATGCATCCGTAGTTCGGATGCTAAGGAAGGGTACAAGGGAGTGAGGGTATATATTTCTACATACAGAATGGCAGGTGCTGTATGTAATAATAATATAGACCGCAGAGCATGCCAATCTCTCAAACATCACCAAATAACTTGTACGATTAAGTTCCTAGGCTTAAAGACAATGGACTCAGGGACAACTGTATCCACTGGCAAAACACAGTCCATAAACGTGTCTCAAGAGTAGCATCTTAAAAATCTGTGAGTGACTATGTAAGACACAATTATTCGTCTCTTCCCATCCAGAGCAAAAGAACATGAAGAAAATAAAAAACTCAAAGGAATAATTCATCTAAAAGATTAACAAATCACATTAAGAACTAGATGGTTGTCCAGCTACCACTAGCAATCACTCTGACTCAGATCAAAACAGAAGATCTCATACAGAGCAGGAGAAAAGCATAGGGAAGGACAAAAAAAAGATCAAATACACCCCACCCCCCAATTTAATGTTCTGACAGAGATTGGAGGGACCCCCAAGACTGTGGCCCTCAAGCACCTTCTGACCTGGAACTAAAGCCATGTTCAGAGACCACATAAAATAAACAAGAGCATCTAATGGGAATGTGCATCTCAAAGAATCCTATTTCTTTTACCTCAACAGTGTCTCCTTATCCATTCCAATGGCACAAGTCTTCGCCCTCACTCCTAAACCTTTTAGCTTCCCTACAACTATCCCAGGCTTCCAGTAAAATCAACCCTCCACATTATTTATTACCAGGGTTAACTTCCCACAATTTGTACATGACCTGTGTGTCAATTCTCTGATCAAATCCCCTCATGGGATCCCTGCTTTTTTATACAGTAAAGCCAAACTCCCTAGTCTTCAACTACCCTACCTGTATACAGGCTTTTTACAACTCTAGCAATGCTAGCTGTTCATCACCCGTGGCTCACTGAGAGCAAAATGAATACAAACAAACTTCAGGTTCCATGGCCTTACACTGAGATGAATATTAATGATTTCTTTGTTCTCCTCATTCCTGCCACAATTCAATTAATTTTCTTGAACTGATTTAATTACAGACAGACTTGTTTCACCGTTGGTTAACTGTATCTTTCTCCAGGGGTCGGCCTATAAGTAAGTCCTATAACAACGATGAATCACAGTGCCATGGGAATGAACGTTCATCAGAGGGCAGGGCTGTGTGAGCTATGTTCACAGTATGACAAGCAGACTGGAAAAGACAATGAAATAAAGATCTTACTTTAAGGAAAAGAATACTATAACTAGATGTTCTAGTTAAATTACATCTGCCTCCATGATTACAACAAAGGCTGTGATGGACTTCTGCCCGTCTCCAAAGGGACTGGACAGCAATCCACCTTCTCTGGGTGTCTTTCAGGGACTGCACCTGGGAGGTGATGAGTCACCAGGAAAAACAATCTGGCCTTTGGTCGGGGTTCCTGGGAGCAGGTAACACCTGACGCTAATGAGTAGGAAGGACTGACTGGACCAAGGAGGACCATTTGGAGTTCCAGTGTTGACTGCCCTCAGGAAGCATGATGTAATCTATCAAGGGCATGTGGGAGGCCAAGAAGAACCCTGACCCCTAAAGCAAAGATGAGCTTCCTGATTGGCAAGAACATCTGCTCTTGGAAAAGCAGCACACTCCCTTGGGACACGGGATCCCCACTGGCACCTGCCAGACCTCATCCTATGCAACTCTTCATTCCTATCCTTTTTTTGCTGTAACAGATTCGTAATCCTCTGTGAGTCAGACGAGAGAATTAACAAACCCACAGGGCAGTGAGAGTCAGCTGGGGCTGTAAGGTCTGGTACATACATACCCTGGGGAGCACCATTGGGCAGTTTCTATTTAATCGGAGTCCATGGGCAGCTTAGAGCGATTCTCCAGCAAGTTAAAACTAATATATCCATATTTGAGTCTCTGAGCCAGTGCAACTGTCTAATCCTGCACTGCTGCATAGAATGAGAAGAAATTAAAAAGAAAGAAAGAAATGACATTAAGCACACTGATTTTCGTCAGTGAAAGCAAGGAAGGTGTGGCTGTGATTCGCATGTAACACCACAATGTGTTTAGTGAAAGATTAACAGGTGTGACATGTATTTTGGAGTTATTACAGTAAAGTTATTTAAAAGATGGGTGTCAGACTGTGCAAGGAGGGTCGCAATTACAGTGCTTGCCACAGGCACAATTTCCCACAGATAACAGCTCAGGCTGCTCTTTGCCTATTTAGTGGTCTGAGGGAAAGCACTGAAGCCGCTCCAGGTAGCTCTGGTAGGGGAGAGGCTGTCACATGGCCAGTTGGTGAGGTAGAAGGAGAAGTGGGAAGGTGAGAACAGAATCAATCCATCACCAAACACTGGGGATCAAGGAAGCCGGTTTACTTCGTGCACCTTCAAAGCCTGTCAGTCTCCCTGTGAAATCTAAAATGCAATGAGGTGCTAAATTGTTTATCATTGTCTTGGCTGTTGTAGGGGCTTACACTGTGCTGAGTATCCATTAGTTATCCAGACCCGCAAGAAATGGAGATAACCCTAAGGAACTGCTCTGATCAGACATTTTTCCAACTCTGGTAAGAGATCAGAGGACAGGGCTTTTTTGATTGGTGAAGCACATGAAGAGAGAGAACAGCTAACATACTATATACATGTACTTTAAGAGGTCAGACTGTAACTGGAAAAGCAATATCCATAACTCAATACAATGCACTCTACTTCCATTTCCTCAGCTATAAAGCCATTTTCTGAACAGCTATGAAAACTGTACCACATGAAGAGTTAACAGTGGCAGCAGGAACTGAATACCCAAGAGCCAAGGAGGCTGCCAGGAAAGCCTCCAGACAGTGGTTCTCACCTTCCTAAGGCCGTGACCCTTTAAGACAGTTCCTCATGATGTGGTGACCCCCAACCATAAAATTATTTTCGTTGCTTCTTAATTGTCATTTTGTTACTGTTATGAATCGGGAGACCCCTGTGAAAGGGTCGTTCAACCCCCAAAGGGGTCGGGACCCCACAGGCTGAGAACTGCTGCTCCAGAGGCTAAGAGGTCAGAGCCAGAAAGCAGAGAGCCACAAAGAGAACACTCACTCGCTGGATGTTTTGTTAAGAATCCCACGAAACATTAACTAAATTGTAATCCCCTCTCATCCACAAAGCTGCTGTGGCCATGTTTTCCTCAAAAGATTAAAACTGATTCTATATATTCTCGTAGGCATCTCAGAAAGTTCCTGTTTTGCTTGGTTGTATGGTATTTCACTAACAGTTTTTTCCCCTATATTTTCCTCAACATGCAGAAAGTAGCACAAAATGCAGTCAGTGCAATGTAAGAGGACTTACACTAAACCAGCTTACTTTGCTCCTCAACCAGTTCACAGTCACTGACTCTAGAATGAAAAAGCCATGTAAGCAATTCTCTTTGTATTTCCTTTACAACACTTTTTTCCACACCTCCTAAGCCACCTTTTTAACATTCTTCATCCCAATTCACTGGTCCAACTATGTTATAATTGGTGGACGCTGCCAAACACGGTTTTTTCTGTTTGTTTTCCTAATGAGGGTGAAGTGGCCTTGAGGTGTTCTGCTGAGTGCCAGTGCTCAGTGCAAACATAACCATTGTCAGGAACAAATGCAAGTTATGCAGTTGGCTAGAAGGAGAAGCCCGAAGTCACTAACAGAATAGTTTAGCCATTAACAGAGTAAGTTAGTATAAAGACCTCTAATTTATAACTGTACAGAGTCCAACCATCCCATCTCCCTTTGAACTTATTACAACCTCGCCCCCAGCCTTACGCTGACCTGAGAGGAACGGAAAATCCTGCCGGCAAATGCCAATTGGGGGATGAAGACAGGGAGAAGCCTGGACTCCTGAACAAACATAACAATCCGTTTTTTGTTTCCAAAAGGACACTATGGCAACAACATACACAGCAGTTTAGAGTAAGCTATTCTATCTGATAAAATGAAGGCAGGCAGGTGGGGGGAGGGGGGAGGCTGGCAACCAGCCAAGGAGGTTTTGACAGACATAAAAAATCTCATATTCAGAAAGAGAAAAAAGGAGGTTCCAGGACAAGTATCTTTCACTTATATTTCTGTAAATGCTACATCAATGCTTAACAACTTTTTTTTTAAAAAGCCAGGATAATAAAAATTTAGAAACGCAAAGTTCTCAATGTTACCATAAGTGACTCCATGAGAACAGAATATGGCAGAGGTACATCAAATTATCAGCCCCTTCTTCTGACCTGTGACCATTATCACCAGAACAAGGAGCATCAAAAATTTCATGAGGAAATAGAATGAACAAATCATGATGTTTTCCATTAATTTTTTTGGAGGCCGATGACCTCGTATTTCATGGCATCACTGACACCAAAAATTAGGACTGTTGGTACGCCAAAGAAAGATCCTTGATGAATTCATGACAGCATCGACTACGAGGCTTGCCCGAGACTGACAATTACTACTGACTGCCTACTAAACCTACTGGTGAAATTGATCCAATTCAAGGAATTTTTCCATCTGGCAAGCTCACTTCTCTGCTTCATTTTTCTGTTAACAAATACTGAAGTTAAAAATCAAGGCCCAGAGAAGTTACTTCACACAAAAACAAATCAGGCCTTAATTTGGGCAAGACAGAATTCTTATCTTGAGACTTCTTTTTAAAGTCCTGCAGCAAACCATCAAAGAAAGCACAAGATGAAATTTTTAAAGGAAACATAGTTAACTAAGGTTTCTCTCTGAGTTTCAGCTCTGGCATGCACTAGCTGCGATGGTTAAGCTTGTGTGTTCAGTGGTAGTAAACCCCACCCCCACCCCACACCATGATCAGGTCCGACTGAGGGTGTGTGCTTTAAGCCTGTCTATGTGGAAGCCATGTTGACATTTGCTGGCTTTATGCTGGGCTGGATCCTGAATTGGACTCTCCATCTGACCTCTGCTTCTTTGGACTTGAGCCTGAAGCCTGCTGGGTAGCCTACTGATCTTGCAAGTCATCACTAGTCTGTCACCTTACCTGCTGATCTAGGATTCATTGGCTTCTGCGGTCACAGGTCTGCCATCTAACCTGCCAATCTTGGGGGATCATGGCCTGCAGCTACATGAGTCAGAAGAAGCCTCTGGCCTGACCCCAGACCTACAGACTTGGAACTTGCTCATCTCTACAACTGTACAACAAGCCCCTCTATACATTTTACTGGTTTTGGTTCTCTCTGGAGAATACAGCCTAAGATACTGGCCAAGTGATTTTAGGCAGCGTATTAGCCACAGGCTGAAAAAGTTATTTTAGGCAGAGTATTAGCCACAGGCTGTAAGGGAGGAGATAAGAAGATGAAAGAATAAAACGGTAATACTATTTTAATACTTACTGTTTAGGACTTTGTGGGGTATGAGGTCTGGTTCACAACAGATGTCCATCAACTATTTCCCCTGTTCCTGTCACATGAAAAACTACAATAACAAGTTTCAATCTATCAGTGATTCAAAGAAGTGTCCTAAGAAACCAAGCTGTCCAGAATCCACAGATGATTCACGCACATTTCAAAGTATTATTTAGCTAAATTAAAGTGGCAGAGATGAGGAAAATTTATTTCTTTATATGTTTTTGTAATTTCCAAAGAGTCTTCCATAACCATGTTTTACTTTTAAGAGTTAGAAATAACAGTTTGGAAAAAGAGAACGAAATGTATTAAGGATTTCATCATTCTCATGAAAGGACTATTCTTAACAAATCTTCAAGTTGGCTCTTCTAGTCAAGGCTTATCCCAGCCTGTTGGTTAAAATAAAGTTTCATGGCCATCCTCAGAAGGAAAAAATAATAACATCTTCGTCACTTACAACAAGCTTTCTAAAACTCTCTTCACTGTTTACAGTCTCCAGATTTTTTGCTTCATAGGCAGCACCAAGTGAAGGGTGACTATGTACAATAGCTCCTTACAAGAAAAGACAATACCAAGACAAACATCCTTTTCCTTCCTCCTTTCTCCAACTTAGTCAGAAAATGAAGGTTTCTTCAATTAGAAATCCTAAGTCCAAAGGTAGTGACAGGAGTATTACTTAAAAAGAAAAGAACATTAAAGTGGAGCTAGAATAACAGTATCTGTATGTGAAAACATGAACTTCGGTTCTTACACCATAGACAAAAATGAATCCAAAGATGTCTCTCAGACATAAACAGAAGATCCAACCAAACACACTGCCACCAAGTCAGTTTCGACTAACAAAGGTGTTAAACATAAAACTTTTAGAACGAAACACAGGAGGAAATTTTGTGACCTCAACTATACTAAATGTATGATCTATAAAATAAACCAATAGGCTAGACCACATCAAAATTTAAAATGTGTGCTTTTCAATACATACCATTTCAAGGACAAGCCACAGGCTAGGAGAAAATATATATAAATCATATCAGATATAAGATTTATATCACATATAGTAAATCTTAAACTCAGTAAAACAAAATCTAAAAGCAGGTAAAAGAACAAACTAAAATAGGCACCAATAAATAAATAAATGGAAAATAAACACAGAAATATATTTAACATCATTAGTCATTAGGAAATTCACATCCAAACCACAATGAGATACTTGTACACACCCATCAGAATGGCTACAATGGAAAAGACTAATAATACTAAGTGTTGGCAAATAAAAGTGGAAAAACTAGAACCCTCATATACTGCTGATGGAAACATAAAATGGACTACAATTAAGTACGTGCACACACACACACACACACACCACGAAGCAATCCTCAAATGTATCTTTGGCTTCTGAATGACGATCATTACTTTCCTTGGAGCTGGGAAAAGACAACACTAAACTTCCTCAAAACATACATATAACTTGTAAAAAAATAAAACCAGGAGAGTAGCTGGCTAGCTCTGAGAAAGATGTTTTCCTAGGAAGACCGCGTGTGTGAGCTTTCATGCACAGGCACTGGCCTCACTGTGCCTGCCGGGAGCCTCCACTCTTTGGTGCCCGACGGATCACAAAGTAAGGAAAAACGGGTTCATTATGTAAAGAATCACCTCTGCCATACCAGACAGAAATTCTACCGGGGAATATGGAACGCTACTTTCTCTGTACAACTAACGACTTAGCTGTGTAAGACTTTGCATCACCTCTTCAGAATCAAAGTCAGATTTCTCTCCCTAAACAGGAATCAGAAGTTGACCACCTTAGTTTTTTACAATAAAAACAGCAATGTGGACAACCTGAACGGACTCCAGTAAAAGAAAACTTTTAAGGAAAATGTTTGATGTATGAAACAAATCTATTCCCAAGGAAACATGAAGCGGAGGTTGAATAAGCAAGTCAATAACGTGGTAAGCTTGTTAGTTGAGAACCTGTTAGCCTGTCAGAGGGGAAAGAGAGGAAATGACCTAGGTGTTCACTTTGATGCATGGGAAGGGCAGAGACATCTGGACTGGTTCTTCTCGATGCAGAAACTGGTTCGGCCAAGGCCGTTGCTAAATATATAAGGGATGGGCACCGAGCACCATAAAGATGGGTAGCTCTGTCAAGGTGTTCTTTTTCCTTCACAGGGAATTTCCAAGCTCTTGCTTCATTCCTGAAGCATCCTGGCTCTAAGGAAACCACAGCAGAGAGAGCTGAGCGCATACAAACACGTACGTGTTAGGAAGCTCTGCTAATAATGTGCAGGCAGGGTCAGCATTGGGCTCAGGCAAGAAAACAAAGGCCAAAGTGCCTATGGACTGACTAGGTGTTCTTCCCACTTTAAGAGGGGTATTAAACTCGCTGTGATGTATGTCATTTTAGCTGATCGTTCCCACCTTTAC
Organism: Tenrec ecaudatus; assembly: GCF_050624435.1. Classification (NCBI taxonomy): domain Eukaryota; kingdom Metazoa; phylum Chordata; class Mammalia; order Afrosoricida; family Tenrecidae; genus Tenrec; species Tenrec ecaudatus. The sequence goes on from NC_134538.1 coordinate 6,250,177, forward strand.
ATCAGGAAAAGGGAGAAAAGGAAAACTACCTGTAGCTGTCAAAATTTAAGTGGCAAAACAAGTAATCTCCTTACTCAAGCAAGGGCTCCTAAGCATTTTGGATAAAATGTAGCAAGATGTATGGAGAAAGCTGGTAGTGTTCAGAGTGTCTTTTTTGAGACGGAGAAACGTGCTAATATTCCAACTTAAAACCTAACCATTTTAATCTGTAGTAAGGAAGAACAATTGGGATCAAGTGGAAAACTGTAGGGAAAAAAAGAACAAATTGATCTCAGGGGCTCAAGTGGGAAGAAAATACTTTGAAACTGATGATAGCAGCATATGTGCAAACATGCTTGACACACTGCATGAAATGTATAGTTGTGATAAGAGATGTAAGCGTCCCTAATAAAAGTATTAAAAAAAATAAAGAAAGAAAATGTGTATAAGATGTTGGCTAGAACACTGATCTCATGATTCAATTACGGAATTGTATGACATATGGATGCAGTGCCAATAAAACTGTTTTAAACAAAACAAATTGACCAATAACTGAAAACTGTTTGAAAAAAAATAGCTGCATATAATATAATTAAGCTATCCATTAAGATAGAATTCATGTAGCAGAACACAGTATAGGAAAAATATCAGAAAATTAAATCAGCTATGCAATCTGATCTTCCCAACTATGTATTCCTTGCAACATATTAACAGAGACAAAGACAAGGTAATGGAATTATAAATAATTTTTCCTGATGTTACATAGTCCAGAATTTACTTACCATGAGTTTCCCATACCATCTTTTAAAAATACAGCTACAGATGTTATCAACTGTAATAGTTAGAAATGTGCATACCTGCCCAGCGCCTCTGACAATGGTTTTCTGTTCCTTTAAAGTAATATGAACCTAAATAATAGAGATTAGTGCATGACAATGTCAGGGTTGTGGATCAGTTTTCTAATTCTACAATAGCTTAATAAAGTCCAATTTTGGAAAGTGAATGAAGATCTAGTGGAATCGTGAGACATCCCTCGTATTTTTTTGCCCCTTTTAGATAACTAAAGTCTGTCCTGATATCCACATTTAAGCAATAAACTCTAAGTAAGAGGCTCTCCCTACATCTAGAACTTTCCCAGAGCAGTAAAAGCATCAACTGGTGATTACGCTATCATCAGACAGCTGCGAAGGAAGGAAGCCCTGGCTAGGGATTCACAAATTCCTCCACATTTCAAGAGCCACTCCTGCACAAAAAATGTTTAACCACCTTCAAATTCAGTCAATGTTTGGAAAAGGCAAAAAAAAACCCAAAAAAAATTAGCTGAGGCATAGACAGAGCTCCAGAGGTTATGAAAATACGGTTTAAAAAATATATCATCCAAAATAAGTATGTGTTAGCTTATATTGTTTTTCCAGATTGAAGGAAAAATACATTTTTATAGCAGATAAAAAGTGGGCAGGAATTTACAGCCAAAATAAACTATGAAGCTAGACAGAGTTAGGAATGAGGTTAGAATGAGTCGAAACAGCTAAAAGAGAAGCTGCTTTCTATTGTTCTTAGGCTAAAGTACACAGTAATGAAAGCAGAACAAATCTGGTATGTAACACTCAATACTCAAAACATGGGATCACAGAAATAGAATTGGAACTAGTTCTATCTCTCTTGTAAACCATTTAACTCAAACTGCCTCCCCAAAGAGTTCAGAACTAGTCATCTGTATCTGAACTGAGGGCTACTGGTTCTAGAACCTCATATGGATACCAACATTCACAGATGCCCAGGATCTTTATATAAAATGATGTAGTATTCGCATAGACTATGTACAAATATACATATTCCCATGTACTTTTATCTCGAGGTATTTGTGATAGCTAATACAATGTAACCCACCAACCCACTGATACCACATCAATTTTGACTCTTAGCAACCCCATACAGGGTTTCCAAGACTATGTGAATCTCTATGGGAGCAGGCAGCCTCATCTTTCTGCCACAAAACAACTGGTAGACTTGAACCTTTGACCTAATACAATGAAAACATTATGTAAATAGCACTTCCTACTGCTTGTCTTTGAGGTGCTGCTTTAACCACTTGATCTCTTCCCCTCCAACCAAAAATATTCTCTATCTGCAGTTGGCCGGCCTTGGGTTGGCCGACCCAGAATCTTCAAATGTAGAACTCATGGATATGAGGGCCGACTGCAATTAGTTTTGTTAATTGAAGAATATTTTATTGCTTCAAGTGCTCAATTATTTCAACTAATATTTCTAACAGATGATCAAAGGGTCAAAATGGTCTTAGACTTGGGGAGAGGGAATCTTAGAAACAATACTGTAGTCCATCAGACAATCCAGAGAAGAACGTCTTTTTTTCTCCTGCTGCAGCTCTAAGAAGCAGTCGGTAATGCTGTGTGTCAGGTCACATTCTAGAAAGGCTATGAAGATACACGTCACTGCTTGGGAAAGTCACCCAAGTGTTTCTGCCACAATCTGCCTTTCTACTCCACTCCCCATTTCCTCCTCTCCTTCCTGCCCACGGCATGTAATGCAGGTATGTCACTTCTGAACCAGTTTCAAAATAGTTTATGGCCAGAATTCCAAAAGTGGGAACTGAAACCAGTCATCTCACTTAATAATGAAATAGACTCCTTAGGCTCAAGGTCCATTTTGGGGGGGATCTCAAGTATTTGCTTTCTTTTTCTTCATCTTTAAGCTGGACTTGCATATGAGCAATGGACAGTCCACTCCACAGTCAGCCCTGGTCTGCTTTAACCACTGATAATGAGTTTTGCCATTCTCTCTTCCCACAGATGTAGTCAATTTGATCTCTGTATACTTCATCTGGAGAAGCCTATATGTCTAGTAGTCTTTTGTACTGATGGAAAAGAACAGTTGCTATGAACAAGTTGTTGGTCTTCCATACTTTGGACATATTGTCAGGAGAGACCAGTCCCTGGACAAGGTCATCATTCTTGATAAAATGGAAGGCAGCAAAAAGAAGAAAGCCCTCAACAAGATGGACTGGCACAGTAGATGCAACAATGGATTCAGACAGGAACAATTGCAAGGAGGTGCAGGACTGGGCAGTGTTTCACCCTGATGTGCATGGGGTCACTATGGGCCAGATTCAGCTGGATGGCACCTAACAACAACTTAGGCTCGCCTACATGGGATTTTACTCTTAGCCAGCGCAGAGGCCTTCAGAGTAGATGTCCCAGTCCAACATAGAGGGTCCACTCTTTGCTCTTTCTTGTCCTGGAAGTGCAGTGCACTGGGCTACTCATTGCAAGGGAAGTAGTTTAAAATCACTGGCCACTCCAAACTAAGACACAGCATGAGGTTTTCTACTCCTGTAAAGATGTAGCCCCTCAGGGGCAGTTCTACTCTGTCCTATAGGGTCATTAGGAGTCAGAATTAATTCAATGGCCGTGAGTATGGTTCTGGTTTCAGTTACCTTATTCACAAAACAGCTTTCCGTAATAGCTTTCGTTTGAAACCCCATGATTTGTTTCAGTGCTAGAGATTAAAGCAAACTGTTTAACTAAATGGTATATACTGATAGAATATTAATATCTCACACCATATCTTCCATGTATCACGTCAGACCTGAACAATGACGCAAACTTTCGATGAAATGGGTGATGGTGCCAATGGACAACCAAACCCAACACATAAGCACATATAACTCTACTTCCCAGCCATGTTGCAAATGTATACAGCTAATCTGCTGGGGAGTGCGAGGGGGATAGAAATCTAGTAATCAAAGTTCTTATCGTCTAACTTAACTTCATATTGCCACAATCAAGATTTAAAACACTAAGTGATTTAAAACATTATGAATGATTTAAACCACAGACTTAAAAATGTTCTAAACCATTTCAGAAGTCAGAATTTTCATATACATCCTAAAGGAACTGCATAAGACCAACTTCACAAAGTCTGACTAGCAGAGGCCTCAAATGGAAGGGCACCTACTTCATCATGAGCCCATCTCTTCCTCGCAGCTTTCATATAAGTTCTGAATTCAAAGCTAGTGTGCTTTTCCTATTGGTTCACAAGAGTAAGGCACTTGGTGCTTGCTGTGGAAGACATTCTTCTATGTACTTTACATTATCTTCTGATTTCATCTTAATAATATCTCTTTAAGAAAGGTATTAATACTACTACCTTGTTCTATAGGTGCAAAATCATGATTGGGGAGGCTCAACAAATTATGCCTCGGTCACTGGGCGGTATGAAAGTAAAAAACCCAGTCCGCTGTCTGGTCCTACCAAGAAGGTGTTTTTGGTTTTCTTGATACACATTGTTTCTACATTTGTAACAAGTCATGCTTCTGAACAACTGGTTATAATGTTACTATCCTAGGCCTCTGCACCATCAAGGTGCATGTATGGAGAGTCAAATACTTAAGCTTAGTCCATTCTTCCCATATATAACACAATACCTAAATTTTTTCAAAAATGCTAAGCAACCACTCACTGATTATTACTGTCCAGGCCTCTCAGTGCCACCAGAGAATCCACCCGATCATGGGATCGGTACTTACCAATGTGATGACGAAAAAAAAGTCATGCTGACAAGTCTGATTGTGGCACAAGTAAGCAGCCACAGTTTTGAAACCGGTTCTGCAGACAGGCATGGAACTGAAACTGGGCTCTCTTCTCACTTGTTAGCTCTGAATGTTTTGTTGTTAGGTGCCATTGAATTATTTTCGATTCATCATGGCCCCATGTGACAAAACAGAATCGTTCCGTGGGGTTTTCTAGGGCTGTAATCTTTATGAGGACAGGTCACCTGATCTTTCCACCATGGAGCCACTGGGTAGGTTTGAAAGGTCAGCCTTTCAGTTAGCGGCCAAGTGCTTCACCACTGAGCGACCATGGGCAAGTTACTTAACTCGTCAAAGTTTGTCTCCCATCTGAACACAGGAAAGACAAGAGCACTACTTTCACACCACCAAAACCAAACCCACTGTCATCCAGCGACAGCAACCGCATCCACAGAGTAAAAACGGCCCAGGGACGTTCTAGGTTTTAAATCTTTAAGGAATCAGACAATTTCAGCTGTCTGCTTAGGAGTGGCTGGTGAGTTGGACCCACCAATCTCTGGTTAGCAGCCCAAGGCACCCCCCCCAGGGCTCCTTACCATTCACAGATGTATATTATGATGAATATTAGCCTAATGTATATAAAACAATAAGCATGATACCTGGTATACAAAGGCCAAAATTACTGCTATAAAAATCATAGAAACCTCTATTAAATAAAAAATATACCCCCCCCCTTCCAGGTCTACATACCTCTGAAGGCAGTATTTCCATCTCTCTAATAACACTTTCCTAATGAACTCTGTGCACTTTGATTTACACTGTCACAAAGGCAGATTCTCTTGAAGCCACTGTTTTGCTCTTTCAATCAAATTGATAAATCCAAGGCCTCTAGTTATGATTCATTCTGTAAAACTGTCTTCATTAGCGTTAATCTGTGCTAAAGACTGATGGAAAGGTCTAGTCAGCTCCAAGAGCTGATCTTCACACACTCCTTCGGCACCCACTGCATCAAAAGCTTGCTGTGGTCAAGATACCATACATGCTCGTGTATAAGTCGAGTTTTTCAGCACATTTTCCATCCAGTTTTTGTGGTAAAATTAGGTATCTAGGCTGATATTCGGGTTGGCTTATACTCAAATATATACGGTAGTCCTTTAAAAAAAAAGTGTTGAATCGTGTGAGAGCTCCACTTCAGTAGCTATCACATCATTGCTAATTCTAGTTTCTTAATCCAGGTTGGTGGTCTTCACTCTCTAAATTCATCTTTGAACTCTTCCCGATCTTCCTTAAAATGCCTGCTGTCTAAAAACTGTTGTTTTATGGAGCAGCTTCCTCGTGAACATGTTGCAAAGCTTCAGTGATCTGGGAAGTCAGCATCAACTAAAGGGCACTGGGTTTGGCTTTTAATTCAATAAAACCCATTAGTTTAAACAAAGACCAACTTTGCGATGAAGGAAGGCTAGATAACCAGGAATTGTTTGATATGTTAAAATAGGATAAAAGGCAGAAGATACTACCAAGATCCACAGCATCACAGTAAGCACAATAGCAGGAATGACTAAGAATTTCAACATAGCACAATTGAACAGCTGAAAATTAGAAAGGCTGTTGACACAAATCTACCAATAGCTGAGACTAACATCTAAATCATTCATGTGCTCCTGATGAAAAAAACTGTCACACACAATCTCTCTTGCTATCATTAAAGAAAACCTGTTTCCCATATTTCTTTTCTCTTTGTGTTCTATATACTTCTGTATTTTGAATAGTTTACAACTCTAATATTGATTTACTCTTGAAATCACTGTTACAACTGTTAAAGAATCTATGGAAATTTTGCCACTTTAATGTAAGCAATAGCTTGAAGCTAGATGCCAATAAAACACTGCCAAGGAGACGTTTTATTTGACTTTCTCTAATGATTAAAACATGTAATTACCGGACTCCAGTAAACAGTGGTCTTATTAAGAATAAAGTTTATCCCACTTTACTTCTAGAATATAAATTTGAAATTAAGAGGATCTAAATTAGTAAGACTTTATAGAACATGGCCAGGCTTTGTAACTAAATACAAAGTGTAGCTTTAAAGATATGCAAATCCCATTTTACAAAGATGGCACAAGAGACCAAGAGGTCCAGCCTCCCCAAACAAGCCATCAAAGGCCTTAAAAGTCAAGAAGACCAAACTGAAAGGCATCCACAGCCACACAAAAAAAGATCCGCATGTCATCCACCTTCAAGCAGGCCCCAAACCCTGAGGCTAAGAAGCAAAGCCCAAATACCCTCAGAAGCATATTCCCAAGAACAACAAGCTTGACCACTAAGTCATCATCTAGTTCCCCCTGACCACTGAGTCAGCCATGAAGAAGATTGAGCATAACAACACACTTGTGCTCATTGTGGTCATCAAGGCCAATGAGCACCAGATCAGACAGGCTGTGAAGAAAGCTCTATGACATTAACATAGGTCAACACCTTGATCAGGCCTGAGGGCAGGAAGAAGGCATATGTTCAACTGGCTCCTAGCTATAACACTTTAGATGTTACCAACAAAATCAGAATCATCTGAACTGAGTCCAGTTAACTAATGTTAAATATAAACCTTTACAATACATTTTTTAAAAGATATGCAAATAAATGAAGTCTATCTTACCAGATTCTAGAATAAACTCCTAGGAGAGTTGATTCTACCTTCCATGCTGGAAATTCTGCTTCCATCATCACATATCACATTCACATAATTAACTAGACAAGCAAAATGAGACAATAGAGATCCAAGTCAAACTATTCCCACTCCAGAGTAAATATCAAAAACAAAATAAAGCATACTGCCATTGAGTCTATTCCAATACCTAGCAACCCTATGAGACAGAGCAAACCCACTTCTTAGGGATTCTGAGAATGCAGATCTTACAGAAATAGGAGTAGACTCATCTTTCTTTGCAGGGACAGCTGGTGGGCTCGACCTGAAGACCCTTCAGTTAGCAGCCCAAAGAAAAATACAATACTCCAGAGTCAAATGCAGGAAAAAGCAAAGGAATACTCACTGAACGTAAGAACAAACCTGCATCTGAGAATTAAAGAAATAAAAATTTTACTTAATGGCAGAAATCACAGAACTTATCACAGATTGCTGTTTCACACAAGACCTACTGAAGTCAAATCTCCTGGGGATATTCTGACCCAGAGCCAGGGTTGAAAAGCAAGGACTCCCTGCTAGCTCCATGTAAATGTGTGTTCCCCTCTCCCGCGGAGCACATATGGTGTGCTGGGTTAGGTAACTGGCTGTTCAAGCTATGGTGTTGTGGCACTTACCACACTGCCAACCTTGTGCATACATTAGTTCCTATATTAAGGTCTAAAGTTCTTATGCGCTAGAAAGAAGAATACTATTTTCCCAGGTACCTAGAACCAAATGGGAGAAAAGCTTTCTACTCCGGTAAAGAGTTGAATTCCCAGAAACCCACAGGGACAGTTCTACTCAGTCCTATCAGGTCACCATGAGCCAGAAATGACTTGGTGGTGAATTTGTTTTGTTTTGACTTAGCACCAATTGAGTCTCTTGGAAGCAAAAGGCACTGTAGTAAAGTATTATAAAGCAAAAGAAAGTAATACAATAAAAACAAACTTTCAAGAAGCATCTTCTGTGCAGTATGGAGCTGGTTGGACTTCTATATCTTTCCTCACCTGAAAATTATCTCCCAGGTAGATTCGAGTATATAGATATGTGGGGAAACTAGTAGTTGCACATCAGAAAGAGCTCAAGAAAAGTCACAGATGAAGGGCCTAAGAGGTATCACAATACATAAAACCATTGCCATTATGCCAATTCTAACTCATAGGAAATCTGTAAGACAGAGCAGAACTGGCTTGTAGTGTTTCTAAGACAGTAAATCTTTATCCAAGCAGACTGTCGCATCTTTCTCTCATAGAGCAGCTGGTGGGTTCTACCTGCTCACCTTTCAGCTGACAGCCAGGAGCTCTATCAACACAGCAGCAAGGGTCCTTCATGGTTGTACATACATAATTAGATAGAAAAAAATGGTATTGTTAGGCCATTACAAATACAATCTGTCTTCTGGGGTCATGAAAGCCATATAAAATCTTTAGAGTCAATGTACACTGAATTCAAATTCTAGTTCGACTACTTATATGAAATTACTCTGTTTCTTTATCCTAAGTGGACTGGAACATCATAATAAGGTGAGGGAAAACACGCGCATACTTAGAAAGCATTTGACTCATTGTCGGGCACATTCTAGGTATTCCACAGATTAACTCCTCCCTCCCCAGGTGCAAACTGAAAGGGCAGAGGATAAAAATTAAGGTTCCGTTTCAGAAAGGCTTGGATGACTATTCTACCACCACTGTGACTAACTTCTCAAGTCCTCCACCACACAGCTGGGGGGGGGGGGGGGAGTGGAAGGGTGCTGGCCCACAGTGCGACCCTTCCTCCACAACCAGCTCTACTGTGCAAGATCACATGAAAGCTACAGTGACTGGAATACGCAGGGCATTTACTTTACATCCTTTTCAAAAGGTCCTTTCATGGCAAAAGTGCAAACCCACAAGTCATCATTTAAGGCAAGACGCCCTGCAGAGACAGTATCAAATGAGATCCGGGTTTTGCATATAACTAAGGAATTGCACCTCTAACCATCAGTTGTAAATAGGGGACAGTCTACTGATTGTGGCCTCTGGGGAAGTAAAAGGTCCATCTGTGCTCTGAATATAGTAGAGAAGGCAAAAGAACCGTGTCCAGGAAAACAGGCACAAGGCACGTGGCTAGGAACACTTGAAATTATACAGCAAGCTGATTTTTTCAGAAATCCCTGAGCAACCTGGCTGTGGCTTCTGGTTCCTTTGTAACTTCTAAGTGCCCAACTACACGAACAGCAGCTAAAATCCAGGCATTTCCTTGGCATAACACTCACTGAAATATTATTTTACATATACCTACAGCCCATCAGGGAAACAGGAAGATTTAATGAACCATGGCTGAAAGGAACACGCATTACCACTGTTTTATATACATTATTTCTCTCGATCCTTACCTCAACCTGTATTATCTCCATGATGACCAAAGCTCCAAGCCCTGAGAAGGTCAAAACATGGCCTAAAATCTATGCCTATAAATGTTATGAAACCAGAACTGGAACCTATATCTTTCTGGCAGTGAGCCTGTTTTTTTTTTTCTAATACATCCTACTGCTCATAGCTAACCATCAATTTGGACATTAAATTGATATTCAAAGACATGTTTTTGGATATTACCTTTTCCCTCCTTTAAAAAGATAAGCTTAAACCCCTTGAAAATATTACCAAACTAAACGATCTTGATAAGGCTTTCTTTTTTCATTTTATTATTTTGACATTATAAACTAAACAAGAGGAACAGCAGTCATTCAAAGAATAGATATCTGCAATCCTCTCCCAATTCAAAACATCAAGAAATGTAGAAATTAACCTGAAGCCAAGGGAGCCTATGCAAGTCCTGTATATGCCTCATCAAAGACACAGTATTTATTGGAAATCCTACAATGCTCCTGGCACTTATTTTATCCTCATGATATTCCTGAAAACTGGCATATTCTTAGGCGTACAAAAACTAAGTAACTAGTAAAATCACAAGAAGCAACAGCAGAGGTAAAATTTGAATGCAGGCATCTCTAACATTCAAGTCCACAATGTTCTACTTTAATTAGCACATAACTTTTCAAACTAATTGTACGGAACAAGCTACACAATGTAGCTAATTCATTCTAATGAAGTTCTTGTCACAGATTCCAATGCCAAAACACTGAGAAATTGTGTTTTTTTGTACAGCCACCATACTATTTTGAATTTGGTCAACTTATATCTTTAAAAAAACAAAAATAAAACAATGATCTTTACCAGGGCTAAATAAGATTTGGTTAAGTAATGGGAAATCAAAACATGAAAGTAAATGAGCTCCTCTACCAGAAATAATGAATCAGAAATAACTTGTAAGGCTCCTCTGACATTAAGCTATCATGATACCCGACAGTGGTACCAAAACTACCTGAGGCAGGAGCATCCAAATACTCGTCAACTCTGGGTTCCCGATCATATGCCATTAACACTTCAAACTTCTGGGATAGGGTTTCATTTCAGCACACTTTAACACATGGAAGAGTATCACATGAGCTCTACTGGAATTTAGATAATACCTTCCTCGTATTCAAGGAAAAAGAAAAGTAATTTTTCTAAAACAACTGGACAAAAACTACATGACAAGAAGAGAAGATACATAGAATCACATCTAAAGGCAGGAAAAATCAGAAAAGTCTAAGCTTTCCACCCTTCCATGGCAGGTGGTTATCAAGACTCTGACCGCTTTTTTTTTAAAAACATTATATTAGGGGCTCATACAACTCTTATCACAATCCATGCAGACATCAATTATGTAAAGCATATTTGTACATTCATTGCCCTCGTCATTCTCAAAACAACTGCTCTCCACTTAAGCCCCTGGCATCAGGTCCTCATTATTCCCCCCTTCCCTCCCCTCTCCCCCCTCCCTCATGAACCCTTGATAATTTATAATTATTTTGTCATATCTTGCCCTGTCCGATGTCTCCTTTCACCCACTTCCGTTTTCCATCCCCCAGGGAGGAGGTCACATGTAGATCCTTGTAATCGGTTTCCCCTTTCCAACCCACCCTCCCTCCACCCTCCTAGTATAGCCACTCACACCACAGGTCCTGAAGGACCATCCGCCCCGGACTCCCTGCGCTCCCAGCTACTATCTGCACCAGTGTCCATCCTCTGGTCTAGCCAGACTTGCAAAGTAGAATTAGGATGATAGTGGGGGGTGGGGGCGGGGGGAGAGGAAGTATTTCGGACTAGAGGAAAGTCACGTTGCTGCATCGCACCCTGACTGGTTCATCTCTCCCAGACCCTTCTGTAAGGGGGTGTCCAGTGGCCTACAAATGGGCTTTGGTTCTCCACTCTGCACTCCCCACCCTATTCACTATGGTTAAGATTTTTTGTTCTGATGATCCTTTCGACACCTCGTGATCACGCAGGCTGGTGTGCTTCTTCCACGTGGGCTTTGTTGCTTCTGAGCTAGATGGCCGCTTGTTTATCTTCAAGCCTTTAAATTTAAGACCCCAGCGGTATAGCCGGGCACCATCAGCTTTCTTCACCACATTTGCTTATTCACCCGCTTTGTCTTCAGTGGTTGTGTCACAAAGGTGAGCATCATAGAATGCCAATTTAATATAAGAAAGTGTTCTTGCATTGAGGGAGTACTTGAGTGAAGGCCCAATGTCCTTCTGCTATGCACATAGATTTTTCCATTCTAATATATATTTACATAAGTACATGTCTTTATCTAGACCTCTATAAATGCCCTTTGCCTCCCAGCTCTTTCCTCTATTTCCTTTGACTTTCTTCCTGTCCCATGATCATGCTCAGACCCCACCAGGGTTTCAGTAATTCCTCTTGGTTACATTACCCTTGATCATGCCCAACCAGGCCTCGCACACCCTCCTCACCACCGATTTGTGTCACTTATTGTTCCCTTGTCCCTGGGTTTGTTAACGCCACTACCTTTTCCCCCACCTCCTCCTCTCCCATGTCCCCTAGGACCGTCGGTCCCGTTGTTTTCTCCTCCAGATTGTTCATCCAGCCTATCTTATTTAGACAGACCTGCAGAGATAATAATACGCACAAAAACAAGACAGAGCAAAACCAAGCAACAATATACAACAAAACAACAACAAACCAATGACAAAAAACAAAATCACAACAAGAAAATAAACTTGTAGTTAGTTCAAGGATTGCCTGTTGGCCTTTAGGAGTGTTTTCCAGTTCAGTCTGTTGAGACACCACACCCTGGCCCCAAAGTCCACCTTCAGCATTCCCTGGGGACCTCACCACTCTATTCCCCTGCTGTTCTGTTGCACCCCTTTAGTGTTTTGCCTCGGTGTGGTGGTTTAGCTTGGGTGCAATTCAGTGTGGGCTCAATTCTTATAGCAATTGTTAAACAACTCCACTTACTTTGGCCAACCACCTTCTAGTAAGTTCCAAACACTGACTAAATACTCTGCATGGTACAAGTAAGGCAGGTTCCTATGCTGTGAGGCCAGAAGAACTGAGGTGCCCAGCTACCATCATCAAACACTTGTGATCAATTATTCCAGAGAAAATTCAGAGGGTGGGGAATAAAGAACAAAATATCAAATATCATGGACTGTAGTCTTTTCGGAGACATGAAAGGTAAATAAACCCCTGAAAACTATTGCACCAAGATAATCTCTAAACTTTATACCAAAAATTTTCCATGAAGTCATCTTAAAACCAAACAAACTTAACTAGTTAAAAAAAAGTCTTTTATTTTTATCATTTGAGGAACACTATATGGAATCAAACTGACAACAGCAAATCAAAAGGGCTGTTAAGGAGCCTTAGGGGAAGGTTAGTTGGAGATTGGGAGAAACAACCAAAAAGTAATGAGGGCATGGTTGCACCACTCAGAAAATGTTATCAATGTCACTAGACATATACATGCAAAGACTAGACTGTGAAACTAGTATATATTTTATTACATAGTCTCAAAACAATTTTTAAAATCAGGCAGAATATGACCTTTTTTTTTTAGTTATTTCCATGGTTTATTATATACATGTTTATCTTTGTGGGTTGTTTTTTAGCTTAATTTTTTTGGTTTATTAAGTACTTAAAAATAACACTTATACCAAGCAATGGTGCAGATGAAATGACTGTCAACTTGCAACTCGCAACTTTGCAGCCAAGAAACCCCTAGGGAGCAGTTCCACTTGGTAATACATTTCTTTCTTTTATTTTTTTTAAACAATTTATTGGGGCTCATACAACTCTTATCACAATCCATACATATACATACATCAATTGTATAAAGCACATCCATACATTCCCTGCCCCAATCATTCTCAAAGCATTTGCTCTCCACTTAAGCCCCTTAAATCAGGTCCTCTTTTTTTTTTCCCCTCTCTCCCCTTTCCCCACTCCCTCATGTGCCCTTGGTAATTTATACATCGTTATTTTGTCATATCTTGCCCTATCCGGAGTCTCCCTTCCCCACTTCTCTGCCGTCCATCTCCCTGGGAGGAGGTCACCTGTGGATCCTTGTAATCAGTTCCCCCTTTCCAACCCACTCACCCTCCACTCTCCCAGCATCGCCCCTCACACCCTTGGTCCTGAAGGTATCATCCACCCTGGATTCCCTGTACCTCCAACCCTCATATGTACCAGTGTACAGCCTCTGTCCTATCCAGCCCTGCAAGGTAGAATTCGGATCATGGTAGTTGAGGGGAGGAAGCATACAGGATCTGGGGGAAAGCTGTGTTCTTCATCGGTACTACCTCGCACCCTAATTAACCCATCTCCTCTCCTAAACCCCTCTATGAGGGGATCTCCATTGGCCGACACTTGGGCCTTGGGTCTCCACTCTGCACTTCCCCCTTCATTTAATATGGTGTGTGTGTATATATATATACACACACACACACACACACACATCTTTTTTTTTGCATGATGGCTTATACCTGGAATATGACCATTCTTTTATAAAGTTGTTCTTCATAAGTTTAAAAGATAGCTAAAACATTTACACCTAACTCTTAACTCTGAGCTTATAACTATATCCAGTTACTCAACTAATTTTTGTTCAGCATGGTTTTTAATAATCCTCAGAACTACAAGGGAGTACTCTCCATTACACTTAATACATCTGTCATATTACACTTAATACATATACACTGTCCATTACACTTAATACATCTGTCTGCAATTCCATTCTTGGAAGCATTTTTCAAATTCATCTTTTGGAATGGTTGACAGCACCTCCCCCATTTTTTCTTTACCTATACTATGTCTTTTTTTTTTTTCAACTGAAACAACTTTTAAATAGGTCAAAAAGGAGATCAAATAAGATCTTACATTTGAACCTAGCTGTGTCTGCATAACCGACTTTACAATGCTCTGTCTGGTAACAGGCTGTTCCTATCTCTTGACTATGGTCAGAGGGAATTCATGTGCAGCTTAATCTGGATGTGGACTCTGCAAATGGACTTTCAACTTACATTGTATCCATAGCTTTCTGCAAACCAGGTGTTCACAGCCTGGTGTGCTTCCTTCCACATGGGCTTAGTTGGTGCCTCACTTAGATGGCTGCTTGTCTGAAGGCCCCAGTTGCTATTCTTTCTGACAGTGGGGCACCATATGGTTTCTTCACCATACTTTGCTACAGCACCCTGTATCTTCAGTGAACTCTTCATGAGACTAAGCATCAAACAGGGACATGACATAAGAACGAATTATCCTTAGATTAGGGCTAGAATTAAGTGAGCCCCAAATCCATTCATATATTTATGGCTATAATATATGTCTCTGGTTCAGGCTATATTATATGTCTAAATTATGGCTACATCATTGTCATGTTATGTTAAGAGAACTTTATCAGTCATCTCTCTGGGACGAAAGGCAATTCTACTGATGGTGTCATGCATTTAGACAATGGTATAGAATTCAAAATAAATGTAAATAAAAGAAAAGGTTTAGGTGTATAGGCTGGCTAAGAACCATAATACATGACTTGTTGGCTTGTACAGATTAAACTCAAGGGACTGGACATTACTTACCCAAACAATGGGAGTTGGTGATAGGGCAAAACTTTGAATAACACTCATTGACAATGGCAGAACCATGCTTACTAGAGTAATACATGTCATAATAGAGCAATTAGGTTTTCTGACATTCCAAACATCTAACAGACAACCCATTCCAGGGTAAAAGAGTCAATATACCACTTAAGTGACACATCTGAGAGAAACAGGAGTTTAGAACCCAATAGAACCAAGGTAGAGAGCTGGTTTTCATAAGCTGAGTTGGTCCAACAGACTGCAAGAAGTCAGTGAGAAAAATACTCATCCCTCGGTTACTTTCCTTGGACCTATGAGAGCTGCTAACGAACTTACAAAGGAAGAAGAGTCTTTTCCTCCTCTGGTTATATTATCAAAGTCAGATGAGAGTGACTGTTAGGCTGGTTTGGGAGAAAAGAACATCAACACACAAAGACACGTATCTTCATCAAAACATGTGTTACTCACTTGTACCTTCTCCAACCAAAGCCTGCTTTGATTGCAGAACTTATCAAATGGTCCTAGCCATTCATTCCACTTCCTGTACTCTAATTAAAGGCCCCTTTTCTTATCTTTCTTTAAACTACTGTTAGAGGCAAGGAGGGCTTCTAGATAAAACAGATAAAGAGAAGGAGAATTACTCATCTGGGAGGGTAAATGAGTAAAAACTCCCTACAGCTGCTCCCCAAATTACAATGCATTCAGATTAAGCCTCCAGCTATTTGGGGTTCAGCCCTGCCTACTCAACTGCTAACAGTAAGGTCAGTATTTTGAACCTACTAGTCACTCCACTGGAAAGATGTGACAATCTACTTCAGTATACAGACTCACCACCATGGTAACTAAGTGGTAGTTCTATACTGCCCTTCAGGGTAGCTATAAAACAAAGTTGATTTGTTGGCAGTGGATTTCTTTTGCTTTTGATGTGGCATGGGCTGCTTAGGTATTTTAGCACTCAACAAAAATAATTCTTTATCTTCTTGGAAATTGTCTCCATTCTGTAAAACTAGAGAAACTACACAAGCGAAATAAAAATCGCTGTATTTTTATTCTAGGCAAATTTCTCTGGCATGGGGGGGTGGGGAGAGGCGAGGGGGTGGGGAGAGGCGAGGGGGAGGGGACTCATCTTACCAATCCCATTTAAAACAAGAATTGTGTTTCAACTTCTATCCTGTGTTTGTCTTTTCTATCTTCATTTATAGTCAAAGGATTGCACCTCAATGTGAAGATTACACATTGGATTCAAGGACGATTTGAAAGACAATACTATTGTATGCCCTACATTCATACTTTCCAACAGGAAGAGTAAGTGGCCAATTACACAAAAGAATGAAGGCTGACCTGAATAAAATACTTATCAATAGCAGCCCAAGTCATGGAGTAGATTTTCCTAGAAGCCCCATTCTGTAGTCTATCATGGAAATGAAGTGACAAAAGTCTGCATTGTGAAGCTACTCTGCTCAGTAAAACACTGTTCCAAGGAACACCCTAAATGACATTAGAATCGAAAAGGCGTTTCTTCTCCCTTCCACCATCTTCATTAGTTGCAATCCCAAAGAAAAAACGAGGTGCACAATGTCCTTCCTCATTGCCCTACTAACCCTTAAGCATTGGCCCTTATCAACGGAAAATATATGTGCCATACAAAAATAAACCCACTGGAAAACACTCCTAAAGGCCAACAAATAGTCCATGAACTAACTATAAGCTTTTCTTTCTTGCTGTTTTGTCTTGTTTCTTGTCATTAGTTTGTTGGTTTTTTTCTTGTATATTGTTGCTTGGTTTTGCTCTGTCTTGTTTTTGTGCATGGGCATTTATAGAGGTCTAAATAAAGGCATGTACATATGCAAATATATTTATATATGATGTATGTGCATATATTTGTAGGTTTAGTATTAAGGTAGCAGATGGAAATTGGGCCTCCACTCAAGTACTCCCTTAATGCAAGAACACTTTCTTTTTTTTTTTTTTTTTTTTTTTTTAAATTTTAACAATTTATTGGGGCTCATACAATTCTTTTCACAGTTCATATATATACATACATCAATTGTATAAAGCACATCTGTACAGTCTTTGCCCTAATCATTTTTTTCTCTTTTCTTCTTTTACATTTTATTGGGGACTCATACAACTCTTACCACAATCCATACATATACATACATCAATTGTATAAAGCACATCCATACATTCCCTGCCCCAATCATTCTCAAGGCATTTGCTCTCCACTTAAGCCCCTTGCATCAGGTCCTCTTTTTTTTCCCCTCCTCCCTCCCCATTCCCCCCTCCCTCATATGCCCTTGGTAATTTATACATCGTTGTTTTGTCATATCTTGCCCTATCCGGAGTCTCCCTTCCCCCCTTCTCTGCTGTCCCTCTCCCAGGGAAGAGGTCACATGTGGATCCTTGTAATCAGTTCCCCCTTTCCAACCCACTCACCCTCCACTCTCCCAGCATCGTCCCTCACACCCTTGGTCCTGAAGGTATCATCCACCCTGGATTCCCTGTACCTCCAACCCTCATATGCACCAGTGTACAGCCTCTGTCCTATCCAGCCCTGCAAGGTAGAATTCGGATCATGGTAGTTGGGGGGAGGAAGCATCCAGGATCCGGGGGAAAGCTGTGTTCTTCATCGATACTACCTCACACCCTAATTAACCCATCTCCTCTCCTAAACCCCTCTATGAGGGGATCTCCATTGGTCGACACTTGGGCCTTGGGTCTCCACTCTGCACTTCCCCCTTCATTTAATATGATATATATATACATATATATACATACATATATACATATACACATATATATACATACATACACACACTTATATCTTTTTTTTTTTGCATGATGCCTTATACCTGGTCCCTTGGGCACCTCGTGATCGCACTGGCCGGTGTGCTTCTTCCATGTGGGCTTATTTGCTTCTGAGCTAGATGGCCGCTTGTTCACCTTCAAGCCTTTAAGACCCCAGACACTATCTCTTTTGATAGCCGGGCACCATCAGCTTTCTTCACCACATTTGCTTATCCACCCATTTGTCTTCAGCGATCCTATCATGGAGGTGTGCAGTCAATGATATGATTTTTTGTTCTTTGATGCCTGGTAACTGATCCCTTTGGGACCACTCGCTCACTCAGGCTGGTGTGTTCTTCCATGCGGACTTTGTTGCTTCTGAGCTAGATGGCCGCTTGTTTATCTTCAAGCCTTTAAGACCCCAGTCACTATCTCTTTTGATAGCCGGGCACCATCAGCTTTCTTCACCACATTTACTTGTTCACACACTTTGGCTCCAGCCGTTGTGTCGGGAGAGTGAGCATCATAGAGCAAGAACACTTTCTTATATTAAATTGGCATTCTATGATGCTCACCTTTCTGACACACCACTGAAGAAGAAGTGGCTGAATAAGCAAATGTGGTAAAGAGAGCTGATGATGCCCAGTTATACCATCTGGGGTCTTAAAGGCTTGAAGATAAACAAGCGGCCATCTAGCTCAGAAGCAACAAAGCCCACATTGGAAGAAGCACACCAGCCTGTGCGATCACAAAGTGTTGAAGGGATCAGGCATCATCAGAACAAAAAATCCTATCATAGTGAATGAGGCGGGGAGTGCAGAGTGGAAAACCAAAGCCCATTTGTAGGCCACTGGACACCCCCTCACAGAAGGGTCTCAGAGAGGGGACGATTCAGTCAGGGTGCGAGATAGCAATGATGAAACATACAACTTTCCTCTAGTTTCTAAGTGTTTGCTCCTTCCCCAGCCCCCCACTACCATGATCTGAATTCTGCCTTGCAAGTCTGGCTAGACCAGAGGATGTACACTGGTACAGAAAGGAACCAGAAACACAGGGACTCCAGGGTAGATGATACCTTTAGGACCAGTGGTGTTAGTGGCGATACTGGAAACATGGAGGGTGGGTTGGAAAGGGGGAACCGATTACAAGGATATACCTCCTGGGGGACCTCCTCCCTGAGGTACGGACAACAGAAGAGTGGGCGAGGGGAGACGTTGGAGAGAGCAAGATATAACAAAATAATAATTTATAAATTATCAAGGGCTCATAAGGGAGGGGAGAACGGGGAGGGAGGGGGAAAAATGAGGAGTTGATGCCAGGAACTTAGGTGGAGTACAAATGTTTCGCGAATGATGAGGGCAATGAATGTACAAATATGCTTTACACAAATGATGTATGGATTGTGATAAGAGTTATATGAACCTCTAATGAAATGTTTAAAAAAGAAAATTACAACTAAACAATATTGAGTATGAAAAGGAAAAAAAGAGCTGATACCAAGGACTCAAATAGAAATCAAATATTTAGAAAAGAATGATGGCAACATATGTACAAATATGCTTGACACAATTGATGTATAGAGAGTTATAAAAGCTGTAACTGCCTCCAATAAAATGATCTTTAAAAAAATAAATTAAATACACCCACTTCCATCAGGCTATATAGAGCATTTCCAAAACTGTAAGCTTTTATGGGCGCACACAGACTCCACTCTGCAGCAGAGCACCTGGTGGGTTTGAACTGCCAGCCTTGTATCTAGTAGTTCAATGCTTTGCCTGACATACATATGCTTATTACTACTCATACAACAACGCAATAGCAAAAAAGCATATATGTGGTGGTGCAGTAGCTAAAAGTGCTAAGCAATAGATGGGGGGTTCAAACCCACCAGTTGTTCCTTTAAAGATATATGGCCTTGGAGACCATTAAGAGGCAGATTTACACTGCTTTAGAGGGTTATTATACATTGCCATCAACTTGTTGGCAGTGGATTTGAATTATATTTTGATCCTTGTTAACAACTTCAAAGCTTTCCACTTTTTTGAAAAGAAAGAAAAACTGGTTAACAAATTACTTCTCTCCGCTCTTCCCTCATCTCACAAAAAAATGACTGTATTTGGAAAGCTCTTCTCCTCTTCTCCACCCTAAATTAATCAGAATGCCAACCAAGTTTTCATTTTAAATATTAAGCCATTAGATTTCTATCTACTTTCCAACCAATTAATTTTATACAAAATAAGATCCAGTTGAACACTGATTTTCAAATGCATTCTAGACTAAGATGCTAAAGTGTATGTACATGGATGATGGATGCTACCTATATGAAAGCTAGGTCCCAAATAAGCATCAAAGTCATAAGCTTGATCTACAGAACTCTGTGGGGAAGAAAAATGATCAAACATGAAGGCAAGTCAAGGACTGTCAAAAGTGCATTTTCAGAACTGGCTCTGAGGGTGTCAAAATTCGGCCTTCCTCACACTGTATAATGCTTTTTGTTTTTAATGCACACAAAGAAATTTTCGAAGTACTCCTCCTGAAATCCTATGACATTATAAGGCAAAGGTTATATCTTAAACCTTGTTTTCATTGTATAAAATATGAATATACAGATACTATACATACATGTATATACATTTTATTCTTTCTACCACCCCCAGAATATTTCTTCTCACCCTTAATCAGGGGAGAAATATACCATTCAGAAAATATACCTCAATTGTTCTAATTAAACCCTTGAGGGTGGGTTCATGAGGGAGGGAGGAAGGGGAAGGGAGGGGGAAAAATGAGGAGCTGATGCCAGGGGCTTAGGTGGAGAGCAAATGTTTTGAGAATGATGAGGGCAATGAATATACAAATGTGCTTTACACAATTGCTGTATGTATGGATTGTGAATAAGAGTTGTATGAGCCCCTAATAAAACCATAAAGCAAACAAACAAACCCTTGAGCGTGAGAAGTCTTTGAGCATAGTCCATTTGTTATTTAGATCCGCAGAACCTAAGCAGTATTCCGTATGTAACAGGTACTCAGCTGAGCTGACTGCGCTGCCTTAAACTCACAGACAGGGTTTCTGCTGTTTCCTTTCTGTGGTAAAGGTGGCCTTCGCCACCTGTGTGTGCTCTTCATTACTTAGGATAACTAAGAAGAGATGATCTATGCTTTACCTTCTCCAGACTCTGCAATCACACTCTCAACTATTTTAACCTATAGTGTCCACTTCTGTTCAGAGGAGTGTAATTTTTCAATATGGTTATGACAGCAATAATCCAGGCAAGACTACAGTGTTACTTCTCCTAATGAGTGAGTTTATTAAACTAGTCAGCTGCTTAACAGTAAGACATTAAATGACAGTCAAAAACATGCAAAACTTAGGCTGATTGGGAAGCCCTTGGTTCCCTTTACAGTGGTTCTCACTTTCGTAACGCCGGGACCCTGTCATACAGTTCCTCATGTGGTGGTGATCCCCCAACCATAAAATGATTTTTGTTGCTACTTCGTAACTGTCATTTTGCTACTCTTATGAGTCGGGCGACCCCTGTAAAAGAGTCATTTGACACCCCCCCAAAGGAGTTGTGACCCACAGGTTGAGAAGGACTGCCTTAAGACTTACATTCTTAGGGAAAGAAGAATGGACCAATGGTCCCAAAAGTACTGAACACAAGTGAAATGAGACCAGTCCAAACTGAGGTGGACTATAACTGTAACACATACTGACTTTGAAAACTAAGCATCAAAAAATAATGCATAGTGTCTCAATTTTTATATAAATTGTATGTTTAATGGAGGGAAGAGAAAGTTATTAAAATTATTATCACCTTTTGTGTTTTGTTATTATTTTTTTAACGAACCTACCCCCACAAAACCCTTTAGATTATTTAGGTGGCTAACAGTGCGTCTCTGCTGGCTAATGCTGGGCTGCAGTCATACAGACTTGTGTTCAGCTCCAAGTTCCGGTAAGGCAGTTAGCTTTGCTACTTAACCTGCTACTTCAACTCAACATACGGGCTTCATGTCCCCCATCTGTGTAACTATGAGAACGTCCCTCTCTTCTTGTGTCATGACTGAAAAATAATGCACTCCTAGAACACTGTAGCAAGACACAGTAAAAAAACCTCAGTAAATGCCAGTCATTTTAAATCAGCACACACAAAAAAAAGATTGCAGATTCTGCCAGTGACACTACTGATCTCAAAGAAGTATCAAATCACCTCAAAGGTCTGTCGATGGGCTTGGCTTGGCAGGATATTGCAGCAGTCCTATGCAGACAAACACCCATTGAGTTTACTAATTAACTGGACTCTACAACTTTTGACCAATACTTCAATCCAGTGGGTTTCTTTTTACATGAACTAGCTTTTTCTAATTTAAAGGTCAGCTGCTTGCACGCTACTTCATATCCACCAAAAAGAACCAATAATTATCAGAGGGACTGCTTGGTCAACCACAGCAATTTTACACTAAGGACAAAGCAAAAGTCACAAAGCCCGAAAACCTCCTGGAAATGAGGTTCCTACACTGACCGGGTCTAAAAGACTAGAGTATCCTGTGACATATTAAAACACGTTTGACCCCTGCCTAAGATTCCTGGCCTCTAGCTAAGACAAAGGCTAATCTTTTTTAATATCAATCTAGATCTTCCTGTCAAACAGAACAAAGGAAAAAAAGCTATCTTTGGCTCCTAAATTGGCAATTTAATAAAACCTACTTATAAGTCAGATGTTCAGAAGGAAAGGAAGAAGATACTTAAACCAACCCGTGTCATGGTACACATCCAAAAGGTTATAAACCACAGCATACAACCCTTTGTGGACACGTATTCTTATTCGCAGCAGCATGGATATTAAGGGAGCACGCACATGGAAACTTTCTATTCCCACCCACCCCATTTATTTGTAGGGTATAACACAAAGAAAAAGACACGATGTGTAACAGTATGCCAGTACACACCGCCTCCCCGTTCCCCTGAACCCGCCACCCTGCGTAAGTGGTTCTTTTTTTTTTTTCTTCAAAAACGTACTATGTTTTAATGGAGGGGAGAAAAATAGGTTAACAATGATGACAGAGAAACTATGGCTTTGCTATAGGGTGGAACAGACTGGCTTTCAGACAAAGCAATGTTTAGTACATTGACCATGAGACTGTCTCTAACACTTAAACATACATTACAATTCCCATAAAAAGAATATATGTAAGTAGATACTTCCTGATAGGTATCCTGAAAGTTCAAGGCAAATCACCCAACCGCTCCGGTTTCTTTGTCCCATTAAAAGTTAGTAACTGGCAATTTAAAAATATTAAGCACTTGGGATACATTGACTAACTACTGAAATTTCAAAAATTACTGTAGCTACATGTCATGTCAATGGGCACTACTGGAGAGAGGTATATGGTATGACTTTATATGAATGGGACAGATATCCAATGTGGGTTAACAGCAGAGAGAGGGGAAAAAAAGATACCAATGTGCCAAAGCACCAAAAAAGATTTGTACCAAAAGTTATTCACCCTGTTCACAAAGTACCCTGTCGCCCTCTCCCTAATCAGCCAGGCAAGATTACATCTTATGCTTGTTTGCTAACTCCTCTCCCACACACCCAGCACAAAGCTAACCATAAATTACACACTGGCTAGCTCTGACAGGACTAATTCTCAGGCGCCCACTTCTGTGCAGTGCACGGACGATTCTTCATGAATGCTCTCAAATGTGGTTTTAAAATGCCCTTCCCTCTTCTTCACAGACTCCAAGAAGATGCTGATGCTGTGCCCTGTCTTTCCGACTCATCATTTGTCTTCTTACAACTCTGCCTCCATCTGGGACTTCTCAGCTCAAGAAAAGGGCCATCCGTTTTGGACTACAGGGCTCTGAGCCCTCTTTTCAAAGACCTCCTATACTTTTATGTTAAGACATTTCTCTCTGACATTCCTGAGAAATTTCATTAGAAAACGAAAGAAAAATGATCACTTTTTCGAGTACCGGATCTACCATCTCAAACCTGAAACCAGAACAGCTGCTACAGCTGCCACCTGAGAACATCCTTGCACTCCAAAGTTACACTTCAAGCAGAATCACCTCTAGGAAGCACACAATCACCCTTCTTCCAGTCAAACCCATCCCATGTACAATGGGAAGCACAGACCAGGAAAAAGCCTCAAGAAAGTGGAAATGGTCTCTTGGGTTTAGACATTTTCTTCTCAACTTGCCATACATTGTTATTAGGCAGATACTGAAAAGGAACAGGACAAACCAATCACTGATCTTAGGAAGGCCTCCCCATAGAGAGAAAGAACTCTGATTTAGAACTACCCAAACAGAAAGCGTATTCAGTCGTTTGTCCAATTTTGGAGCTCCTTAGCTCTTCCCAAAATAAAAAAGTGGAATGAGTATACATTACTCATGTCATTTGTGTTAACAGTATATTTCCAATCTTCATTCTATACATCATCATCTACATCTCACTGAAAATATTTTTCGGGGGGGATTATCTTTGGAACTAAAAAGTACATATGTCGACTACTCAGAGCAAAAACACAATAATCACATTCTCTTTCATATTTTATTGTGTAATTTATAGTCTTACTTTGCTTTCCCCTTATTTTAAGAGTTGGGCTGTTAACCCCAAGGCAGGTGGTTCGAATCTATCAGCCGTTCAACAAGAGCAAGATGAGACTATCTACTCCCAAAAAGATTTATACTCTAGTAAACCCCGAAGGGCAGTTCTATTCTTTCTATCCAGTAGCTAAGAGTTAAAATCAACTCCATGGCAGTGAGTTTGCTTTGGTTTGTTTGTTTGGGGGTTCATAAAATTAACAATTCAACTCTACCACAAAATGCAGTTTTAGAAATGAATACAGAAGGGTTTTTTTAAAACTTTTTTTAAAACATTTTATTAGGGGCTCATACAACTCTTATCACAATCCATACATACATCAATTGTGTAAAGCACATCTGTACATTCATTACCCTCATCATTTTCAAAGCATTTGCTCTCCACTTAAGCCCTTGGCATCAGATCCTCATTTTTCCCCTCCCTCCCCGCTCCCCCCTGCCTCATGAGCCCTTGATAATTTATAAATTATTATTTTGTCATATTTTTCCCTGTCCGACATCTCCCTTCACCCACTTTTCTGTTGTCAGTCCCCCAGGGAGGAAGTCACATGTAGATCCCTGTAATCTGTTCCCTTTTTCCAACCCTCTACCCTCCCAGGATCGCCACTCACACCACACCCCTCCTTGGTCCTGAAGGTATCATGTGTCCTGGATTCCCTGTGCCTCCAGTTCCTATCTGCACCAGTGTACATTCTCTGGTCTAGCCAGACTTGCAAGGTAGAATTCGGATCATGGTAGAGGGGGTGGGGAGCGGGGGGGGAAGCAGTTAGGAACTAGAGGAAAGCTGTATTCTTCATCGGTGCTGCATCGCACCCTCCCCTAGACCCCTCTGCAAGGGGATCTCCAGTGGCCGACAAATGGGCTTTGGGTCTCCACTCTGCACTTCCCCCTTCATTCACTATGGTAAGATTTTTTTTTCTGATGATGCCTTATACCTGATCCCTTCGACACCTCGTGATCGCACAGGCTGGTGTGCTTCTTCCATGTGAGCTTTGTTGCTTCTGAGTTAGATGGTCGCTTGCTTATCTTTTGGACATTGTATCTTTTGGTCGCCGGGCACCATCAGCTTCCTTTGCCACATTTGCTTATGCACCCGTTTGTCCTCAGCGATCATATCATGGAGGTGTGCACCCAATTATATGATTTTTTTGTTCTTTAAAGCCTGATAACTGATCCCTTCGGCACCTCGTGATCACACAGGCTGGTGTGTTCTTCCATGTGGGCTGTGTTGCTTCTGAGCTAGGAGCTGCTTGTTTATCTTTTGGACGCTATATCTTTTGGTAGCCGGGCACCATCAGCTTTCTTCACCACATTTGCTTGTTCACTCGCTTTGTCTTCAGCGGTTGTGTGAGGAGGGTGAACATCATAGAATGCCAATTTAATAGAATAAAGTATTCTTGCATTGAGGGAGTATTTGAGTGGAGGCCCAATGTCCTTCCGCCACCTTAATACTAAACCTATAAATATAGGCACATAGATCTATTTCCTCATCTTCATATATATATGTTTGCATATGTACATGTCTTTGTCTAGCCCTGAATAGAGAAGTTTTATAACAGGTTTTTTGGTTTGTTTTTTCTTTTTGTTTTGTTCTAAATAGCTTAAATTTGCCCCTCTCAGACCCTACAAGAGGATTGAAAAAGATTGTGGAAGAAATTCATTATCTTTTAATTCCATTTTACCAAAAACTTTAGAAGCCTCCTACTTCCATAATACAAATCTGAAGGAGAAGTAACATTATACCCTGGCTGTATGAGTAGGGGAAAAGAAGACTGCTTTTGAGGCACATTATAGACGTCAGAGGGGATATAAGAATAAAGCCAGGACTCAAGAAACTTAAAGAATCACACTTTCTCCCCTGCTAGTCAGGCCAAGAGAGGTACGCGGATTCATACCTTTACTCTCATTTCCACTGAGACTGTTAAAAAAAAAAACAACGAAAGAACTAAGGAGGGTATTTAATGATAAGGCAGGAGTAAAATATATAAATGAAGCTTTTCATACTAATTTCACAGTAAATTTATCAAGAGAGCATGAAAGTAGTAACACAAGCAAAAGGATGAGTTGCTTGTATATGTGGAACCATGTTAATGTAAATGCTTGTGAGGTTTTTTCAGTCAGCAAACCCACAAAGCAGAAACAAAGGTGTTATGGAGATGAAACAACTGAGAACACACACAGCTAGCCTCAGCATAGGGGTAGATACTGGCAACTCCATCATGTCCGTGGGCAGGAGGCACCTGGGAAGCAAATCACTGCTCCTTTTTGGATGCTCTCAACCCAATAACCTAAGAGCCTGGGATAGGACCAAAACCAAACCAAACTCACTGCCATCAAGTCCATGCTGACTCACAGGACCCACCGTGGGTTTTCAAGACTGTGACTATTAATGGGAATAGAAAGCTCATTCTTTCTCCCACAGTTGATGGGAATAGAAAGCTAGGTCTTTCTCCCACAGAGCTGCTGGTGGTTGAGAACTGCTGACTATGAAGATGGCAGCCCAACACATAACCACTATACCACCAATGGATTAGTGAGACATGCTATTCTCTTCACATTCATTTACATTTCCTTTCCTCCCAATAAGGAAATCTGTTCTGATCAAAGTAACACTTTTACATAATCTAAAGTGTCTCTAAATCTCTGAATGAAATCAAAAGGAGCAATTAAATTAAAGCCATCCGGTAAATCAGGCTTTATTTACATAAGCATATACTACCAATCTGTAAGAAAGCAGGGTTCTGTGACCCTCGAAGACTTTGTATCTCTTGCTACAAAGACTGTAGGTTTAACCTGAGTTCATCTGAAAACATGAGCAGAAGTTCAGCTCTCATGGCCACTTCTCAGACGCTCTATCTGTCCTTCTAATGACTGCCTGTGGGGTATACAGTGCTGATTCGTAAGCTACAATTCTCTGTGAGGCAATGAGCATTGTGATGAGGGGCTCAGATTTGGAGGTCAGACTAGAACTATGTCTGAAATTTGAAGCCCCTCTTGTCTCTCTAATTCAACTGGCCTAACCTCTCTGTGCCCTAGCTAGCTAGCTTCCTGATATGTGAAACTGGAATGATGCATGTGCTGCAGACTAAAGCTTAGAGAAAATAACATAGGCATTGTGTTTAGCGGAGTCAGGCACATAGTGTCTTTTAAGGCTAACTATCAGAATTCTAAAAATTAGAAACAAACTGTTTCTCTTTCCATCTATATTGCTTCATTTCAGAAACCTTCAATAAATCAGAAACTAAATATTCCTCAGGAGTTTATTTCAATCCACCGTAATTTATAATCTGTGGTCTATAATCTATAATCTTGAGAAATCCTTTTTAAAGGTTCCCATAAAAGTTTTTGCTTTGTGTGGGTTATAGGTAAAGATGATTTCTGTATCCAAAATTAAAACCAGAAAATTTAAAAATAATACTGTTACACTACCCTAACGCTGGCCTTTAGTTAATAATAATGAATCAATATTTGTCCATCAATATAAAAAATGTAACACAAATTCAAGATATTAATAACAGAAAGAAGTGTGCATCAGGTAGAAGTTATGGTAACTCTACTTTTCTACATGATCTTGCTGTAATCCTAAAACTGCTGTTAAGAAATCTCTTATTGGGAAACACACACATACAAATTGTTGGCTTTATTAAATTCTAAACTTATTTTAAAAAATAAAAAAACATACCTATAAAAAAAATCACTTGTTTTATGAAAAACAACTTTGTCCAATACATCATTTTTGCCCTTCTTAGTTCTATCCCAAGACAAGCATAAAAAGTGTTCAAACAAAACCCAATGTGGTAGAACACAGTCCTAACTGGACAGCTAATGAGGAGTCACTAAGGGAAATGATGGCCATGGTGCTTACAGTTATGGACCATAAAAGGAAAGGGAGAAGGCACTATCAAGAGAAGTCAGATTGATAAATCACACAGAGAAAGTAAAATTCCATGAAATGAGAACACACAACCCGTTACAGGTCAAATTTTAAAATTCTTAACATCCTCCCCTAAAAGGAAAAGAAAGAAATAATTTCTTGGTTTGAATTCAATGAAGCTATCTCAGAAACATCAGCCTTCCATCCTAACACAGTGTTCTTTACAGAAGCACGGGTACACAACAAGCAGTTGTTTTCTGGATGAATAAAGCCAATGCCAACTATGGGGCCTAGGGGTCAGAGTAGAAATGCCCTGGATGGTTTCCCGGGCTGCAAGTCTTTAAAAGAAGTAGCCTGCTTCATCTTCTTCCTGTGGAGTGGCTGGCAGGTTTGAACTGTCAACCTTTTGGTTTCAAGTGGCAGCTGAATGCTTTAACCATTGGGCAAACAAAGCTCCTTCGTATGAACATTTATAGGCAAAAAAGATAAAAAAGGATGACCAAGTCTAGGCAAGAACAAATCCACATAAAAAGAAGTCATAAGTTAAGACAAACTCAAATGCTATCTTGTCTAGAAACCTCCTTCAGCCCTAGGCCAGAACGAATGACGTCCTTCAGTACCCTGTCATTCAGCGGGCAGCCTATCCTAGAAAACGCCCTGCATGCTAGATCGACTTTCGTCCCACCATCTACTCACCATGTTTCATTTGTTTGATATTCAAAATGTCCACTGCCTCTACATAATCCCCTCCATTCAGGGTTCCACATCTCCACTCTATTATAATGATCTCCTCTCACCTGAATCAGAGGCAGTGTCATCCATCCCATTTCCAGGTACTGGTCCCACTGCTCCCAGAGTGAGCTGTCCAAAACAGAAACACACTCCCCTCCCTACTGCTTCAGAACAGATTAACCTCCACCTACCTCATCTTAACTTTTCAACCCAACTCTGTGACCACACACCACCCACATGAAATACTTTAGACCCACCTCACTGCTCACCATGCCCAAACACATCCGTCTCTAACCAGTCTCTACACTGACATGCACTGTGTCCCGCAGAACTGCCATTCTCTTCAGTCCCTCTTCAACCAGTGGCTGGCAAAATTACACAGCCTTTAAGATCCAGAAACAAAGGTCACATCCCTCTCTCATCTGTGACCCTTAGAACTCTGCAATATCACCAATGCACCACACCTTTCCACCACCCTTACTATGCACAAAGGTCATCTTTTCATTTAGTACCTGGTGCATGTTCATTCTGTTCAAACTTTTGCTGTCTTGATGAGCTAATACTAACGTGTTCTTAGGTGATGGCAAATTGCTTTCAACTCATAGCACCCTTATATGTAACAGAACAAAACACTACCAGGTGCTGCACTGGGTTGGGGTTTCTGTCAAATTGGCTAGGCCAGGTTTCTCAGTGGTTTGGCAGTTAAAACCTAGTAAACCCCCACGATGTGATCTAACACATTTTAATCACCTCCATAATGAGATCGTCTATGAGCAGTCAATTAGTTGTGTGATGCAACACTTTATTCTGATCATGTCTTGATCCAATCAATTGAAAGGCCATTTCCTCAGGCCTTCTACTTAGGAACTAGAGGAAAGTTGTATTTTTCATCACTGCTACATTGCACGCTGTCTGGCTCATCTCCTCCCAAGAGGTCTTTTTGCAGCCCAATGCAACACACAGCTTCGCTTTCTGCCTATATTTCCATAGTGTTGACTGTGGATCCAAGTAAAATAAAATCCTTGACAACATCCATCTTTTCTCCATTGCTCATGTTGTTCACTGGTCCAATTGTGAAGATTTGGTTTAATGTTAAGGTGTAATCAATACAAAGGCTCACGTCTTTGATTTACATCAGTAAGTGCTTCACGTTCTCGTCATGGTTGATAAGCAAGATTGTGTCATCTGCATATCACAGGCTGTTGGTGACCATTTGTCCAGTTGTTATTTTCTAAGCAAAATGCTTACCCTCCAGATGATTTTGCTCTTTTGTGGTTTCGGACTGTGAATTACTCTCTTTGGGTTCTTTCAGGGTGTATGTAGCCCATAAAGTGGAGCTTCGAGCATTTGCTGCCTCAGCTTCCAGGATAAATTGGTCCCCAGAAACCATCAAGTTTGCTCCATTCGACATATTTTTACCCTCAAAATGTGTACTCTACAGTGTTGATTATGAAATATAATTGTATTTACAAAAAAGAACAAAGAGACAAAGCTTTAAAACCACTTATTAGAGCACTAATTAATTCATGTCTCCTACAATAAGAACACATAACTATTAAAGTGACTTATTTCTTAAAAAGACTATAGACTGGGAGCATTGTTAACTGCTGTGGAGCACCTCAACTTTGGCCTGACTGTACCCTAAACCATGATCTATATTTGAGAAATAGTTCCTCCAAATGACAGCCATGTTGTTGCTGTTGTTATGATAGGCTGGTTGTGCCATCGATTCGGTTCCAACCCATAGCGACGTATGTACAACAGAGCAATGCACTGCCAGGTCCTGTGGCAGCATCACAGCTGTTGCTGTGTCTGAGTCCAATGGTGCAGCCACTGTGTCCATCTACCCTGGGGAGAGCTTCCTCTTTTTCACTCCCTCTCTACCCAGCATGAAGTCCTTCTCCAAAAACTGGCCTCTTCACACAACATGTCTAAAGAAAAAATCTCCCCGTCTTTTTTTCTAAGGAATACTTTGGTTGTACTTCTTCCATGACAGTTTTGGTTCTTTTGACAGTCCATATTCTGTGCCAACACCATAATTCAAGTACATCGATTCTTTTCTTCCGTCTTCCTTATTCTCTGCTCAACTTTCACATGTTGTATATATGGGAATTGACAATATCATGACTTGGACCAGATACCATGAGTTACTCCTCAAGGTAACCTCCTTGCTTGTCAACACTTTAAAGAAGTCTTGTGCAGATTTACCCAGTGCAGTCACTCTTTTGATCTCTTGACTGGTGCTTCCATGAGCATTGTTTGTGGATCCAACCAAGATGAAATCCTCAACGACTTCAATCTTTTCTCTATTTATCATGATGTTGCCTATTAGTCTAATTGTGAGAAATTTGGACTTCTTTATATTGAATTGCAATTCATACTGAAGACTGCAATCCTTGATCTTCATCAGCAAGTGCTTCAAGTTTTTCTCACTTTCAGCAAGCAATATTGTGTTATCTGCATATAAGTTATTAATAAGTCTTCCTCCAATCCTGATGTATAGTTCATGTTCAATATTGTCCAGCTTCTCTGATTATTTGCTCAGTATATCGACTCAGTAAGTATGGCGACAGGATCCTAATGCACACCTTTTCTGATTTTATACCATACAACATTCCCTTTTTTTCTGTTCTCACAACTGCGTCTTAATCCATATCATGAGCACAATTATGTATTCTGGAATTCCCATTCTTCACAAGGCTATCCAAAGTTTGTTACGATCCACAGTCAATAAAACACAAGTATATCTCTTTCTTTTAATAACTATGCTTTTTAGAGACCCAAAGCCCATTTGTAGGCCACTGGACACCCTCTTACAGAAGGGTCTCGGGGGTGGAGGGAGGGTGGGGCAGGAACGGGGAACCGATTACAGGGATCTACACATAACCTCCTCCCTGGGGGACGGACAACAGAAAAGTGGGTGAAAGGAGACTTCAGACAGTGCAAGATATGACAAAATAATAATTTATAAATTATCCAGGGTTAATGAGGGAGGGGGGAATGGGGAGGGAGGGGTAAAATGAGGAGCTGATGCCAGGGGCTTAGGTGGAGAGCAAATGTTTTGAGAATGATGAGGGCAATGAATGTACAAATGTGCTTTACACAATTGATGTATGTATAGATTGTGATACGAGTTTTATGAGCACCTAATAAAATTATTATATATGTATATAAGTGTGTGTGTGTGTGTGTGTGTGTGTGCTTTTTGCCAAGCCTTGATTTGCAACACTGAAAATTCTGTGGACAAAATATTGAATGATGCAAGAAACATCAAAAGAAGATGGAAAGAATATAGTCACTGTGCCCAAAAAAAAAAAATCACTGGTTGATATTCAATCATTTCAGGAGGTAGCATATGAGCAAGAGCCAATGGTACTTAAGTAGGAAGTTCAAGAGGAACTGAAAGCATTAGCCAAAAACAAGACTCCGGGAATTTATGGAATACCAATTGAATTTCAACAAGTTGATAAAACAGTGGAAGTTCTTACTCATCTACGCAGGAAAATTTGAAGACAACTCTTTGGCCAAGTGACTGGAAGAGATCTATATACGTACCCATTCAAAAAAAAAAAAGGTGACCCAGCAAAATGCTCAAATTATAGAACAGTATCATTAATATCACACGCAAGTAGAATTTCACTCAAGATCATCCAACAACAGTTGTAAAATGGCAGGGAGCTGCCAGCTCAAGCTGGATTCAGAAGTGGATGTGCAACAGGGATCTCATTACTGACATCAGATGATGGCTATAACCACAGATGAAAGAGAAATACTGGATAACTATGATGCGCTCCACAACATGCTATAAAGTAGGTAATGTTTTTCCTATTTTACCAAGAAAGCAGCTATTGGCCCAGAAAAGGCTAAGTATCTACTCTGAGCTCAAAAATCTAGTTAAGAGCGAGCAAGACTTGAACCCACACCCATGAATACATACAGCACTGTGAGGAGAAAGAGAACCCCTCAGTCCTAGGGAGGATGCAGTATTGATGGAAGATTTTGTTTGTTGTTGTTGTTATCTAGTCATTCTCCTTTGCAGCTGAAGACTATTTTAGCAATAGTATCATTCATGGGAGACAGTCCCTTCTTCAAGAGAAATAGAAACGATCCTTCATTGTCTTAAGGGTTCATTTATTTACGAAATCAAGAACTGCTTACAATCCATAACAGAAAGAAGACTAGCTTTGGAGACCAAAGTTTTAGAAACTACCCTTACTAGCTATAGAGCCTCGACAAGTATTCTAGCTTCTCTACACCTCAAGTTTCCTTCCACGAAACATCCTGGGATAGTGAATACATAAGAAGCATATTAAGTGCAATAAATCTTCAATTTCCTTCATCCCATTTGGTTGCTACCAGAATCTTTTCTCCAATGTCTGTATCCATACTGGATTAGAATTGAAATAATTTACCAGGCCCACACTAAAATCAAGATGAGAACCATGGATTATGAAATAATCTCTTCTTCGTATGTTCAGTGACATTAAAGAATTCAATATCGTGCATTCGAGATTTTTCTCTTCTTTGTTATACTTGTACTATCCTATTAGGAATAAGACAAAGCTTTTGGGCGGGGGGAAGGGGAGGGGAGGGAATCCTACAGACTTCCCATCCTGCTCTAGTCTGACAAATTTCCCATTTTTTTGTAGGAGAGAGCAGATTAAGAGTAATATATACAGTCTGATCATATCATTTCAGCCCATTATTAAAAGTCCTTGGCAAAAATCCAAGCTGATAAAAAAATAAAAGTTGCCAATTACTTATACTGCCAGATTCATTAGTGAGAAATGTGAGTAGTAGTGCTATTAATAACTTCTTCAAACTACAGATCTCCTGTAAATTTAGAAGAGGTATGTGAAAATAAGGCATGCACATTCAGAAACAAAATCAGAGTTCCAAACCCTACCAATTACTAGCTCTGAAGGCCTAGCTGGCTACCAATTCTCTACAAATCTCACTATCTTCATCTGCAGTAGAGTCACTGCCAGCTCTACTTCATAGGACCATGCCGAAGGCTAGTTAAGACAATCCATATCTGTGTGCTGGCTTTGGTAGCACACTATGCAAAGATGACACTTACACATTAATGAAGCAGTCAGTATCTTTTTAAAAGACAATGTATATACAATGGTACAAAGTTTTTAATGGCAATTGGTATGATGTGTCTTGATTATGAAGGACTATGAGTTTACCTTTCTCTTGGGATTCTGTAAGCTAGGAGAGGTGAAAAATGCCTTCTGTTTTCATTGTCTGGTAGGAAACCCTAGAAGGTGCAATTGGCTAAGCCTTTAATTACTTGCCAGAAAGTTGGTGGTTCAAACTTACCCAGAGAAGCCTCAGCAGACAAGCCCTAGCAATCTGCTTCCAAAAGACCACAGCCTCAAAAACCCTCTGCAGTAGTTTTACCCTACACAAATGGGAGTTCCCAGGAGTTGGAAATCACTCCAAGACAGCTGAACAAAAGGCAAAAATGAACCTTCCGCTGAAAAGTATCTTCTCTGTGGTTACCATCAGGAGAGCACAGAGTCAATCCCGGTAACTAGCCATTTTACTGCAACTTTCCGATCCATCGAGTCAACAGCCCCCTAACCCCTGGGGGAATTATATGGAGAACAAGACAGTCACAATGAGTGGATACGCAAAAAGAGTTCATTTTAACAGCAGAAACAAACTTACAAGATGTCTTAATATTTCCTTCAAGCAAAAATTTTAAGAAACCCACATAAGTAAAATAGGGAAAAGTGGAGCTACTTTATCTGGGCTTACTGGTCTTTTCCTCCATGTCCTTCCCAACCAAATGGCCCACTGATGTAATTCAGGGTTTCAGAGCATTCCTTCTGGGAAAGGAAAACAAAAGCAAAAACTGTGCAATCTACTAATGATTACTGGCAGCAATCAAAGCAGTTAAGGAACTTGTCCAAGGACATTCGCTACAAACTAGGTCTAAAACCCAAATCCAGTGACTTCTAATCCGGTCCTCCCCCTGGTCTGGCCATGAGTCCCAAAACAACTGCGGTGAAGCATTTCACTCCGAGCACTGACTGGCCAGTCTTGTATGTCTGTGCCCAGGCCCGTAAGTCCCTGTTCTCCATGCTGGAGTTAATTTGGACAAGCAAGGCGCAGCCAAAGGAAGATGGCATCACTGGCTCCTGGTATTTGAAAAGTTTCTTTAAATGCCTTGTAATACTGAGAACTGATCTTAGATTAACTTTCAGTGCTTGAGTTTGGAGGAAAAAATGGTGACTATGTTACCTGAGTTTCTTCTCTTGCTTTTAGATTTACAGAGTTCTTTTCTGTATAGTTGGTTGGTGGTAATTCCTCTCTGAAATTTAAAGCTTCTTTTTTTTAATGTTAAACGTTTGCTTTCTGAAGATGATGGAGATACGGTAAATAGGCCCTTAATGCCGCCAGTAGGAGTGTCAATGATACAACCTTTCGGTAGACCACACCATCTACCAAGAGCTTTTGAAAGGAACACTCTTTGCCCTAGCAATTACATCTGTGGAGAAAGAGGTAAGCAAGGAAACAAAGCTGCATGTACAGTAATGTTTATAACAGAAGGGAGAGGTGGGGGAAAGAGAAGAAAAGGGACACAAAGCTGGGAAGAAGGGAGGAAAGGAAGGTACCCCCATCGCCGCCTTCCATCATACTGTGTGACCCTGAGCAAGGTCTCTAGCCTTTGTGAGCCTTACTTTCCTCATCTGTAAAACATGGATAACAGAGTCAAGCGTTACCGAGACAAGGGATTTGTAGAGCAGTAAATAAAGAATGGCAATAGTTGTTGATCAAGAAACAAACTCATGAATGCTTCAAGAGCAGTGACATTTTTAATCCCCACATCCCTGGCACTTAGTAGTGTGCCTTCAATAAATGTTTATTGAATAAAATACACTAAATAAACTCCCTGGACAGTAAATTCCTTTTCTGCTGACAGCTTTACCAAATACCTATCTTGCAATGCCACTGTGAAAATTAATACAAAGACACCTGGAAGAAGGGAAACCAAAACAGCCAAACTCACTGCCATGGAGCAGACATACTACAACTGCCCCTCCGAGGTTCCCGGGTGGATCTTAAGGCAGCAGAAAACCTCACCTTTCTCCCACACAGCAGCTGGGGGTTTCGAACAGCCCTTGCAGTTAGCTGCTCAACATGGGTTTTCCTGTAAATCATAGTATCATCTGTGAATGTGTAACTATAGATTTCAAAGCATCAAGGCTAAAGGGAGTAGATAAGGAAGTTTTCCTCTGAATTCATATTTTAGACCTGAGGTATCGCACAACGGAACCACCATTTTTGTTTGGACACAGGAAAGAAAACTGTCGGTTTACAAGCACATATCCTAGTGGTAATATTTGGACAACCTCAAGTCCTTTCAGCAAAGCATCCAGGCAGTACTTCACCACAGGGAGGATGGAGGGGAGGGAGAGTGTATTATTTCAGAGACTCCAAGAGCTTAGAGCAAATACGTATAAATGGGGGCCGTTAAAGCAGCGCATCCATTGTTCTTAGGACTTCAAATCAAAGCTTGTAAGACGATGATCTGAATTAGGAAGCAAGAGGAAAACAACATTATTTTTACATAAACTGCCAAATGAATTACTAAGGAAGCACAAAATTTAATAGGGAATTCAATTACCTAGGAATTATTTTGTTCACAAAAAATAAATAAATAAATAAATGGGAGTGCATTTTTTAAGATGAAAATATATATATATATTCTTATGGGAACAAAGAATCACTAAATTCTACAGAGGAGGTTAAAAAAATAAACCACTAACATCAAACCTACAAGAACTCTCTAAATCATACCATTCTTTAAGGAGAGCCATCATCTGAAGGAATAGGGGGGGTGGGGGGTGGGTAGAAATGCCAAGTACAAGAACTCAGAAACAGCACAGTTCAGTAATTTGTGCAGCTTTACCTAACTGTCCACATCTAATGTGACGAAGTCCTTAGATTTCATCCAAAAGTGCTCAATAGGAGGTTTACGGTCCTCTTTCTGTCATGACGCTGTTGAAAGGGGGAAAGCCTGCTCGATACTCATGGCTTTGAGTTAAAGTCTGTTCTGTAGCTGAGAAACCTATTACATCCGTGTTTTACAGAGACATTTCATGGTTTATTGTATAATACGCATTGAAGTAAAAATGCCATGCATGTCACGTTGATGCCTTTGAGTAATGGTGTTGGCAAAAATCGTAAAATAAAACTACTGGGCTGCCAGAAGAAGGAAGAAGTCTGGCGTGGAAGAAGTACAGCCACGTACGTCAGGCCTGTCATCAGGAGAGATGATACCTAGAAAGGGACATACCGTTTGGTAAAGTCAGAGGGCAATGAAAATGGGAAAGCCACTCAACAAGATGGACTGCCCCGGGGTCTGGTACGCTGGTGAAGATGGTGCAGGACCATGCAATATTGTGCTCTATTACAGATAAGGTTGCTATGAACTGACCGGCACCTAACAACAACTAAGAAAATCGTTTGTTAAAGACTTTTAAGACAACGAGGAACAACGTATCAAAAAAAAAAAAGCAGTTTCCATATTAAAATAAAACTGCACAAGTTCACATGTAAAATGGTTGAGCGTCAGTCACACTGACCAAACACAAAAGCCAGGTAAGAAGAGTTTTATAAATTTCACTTCCCATCTTGGCCATACTGGTCCACCTTTCACTTAGTGTGGTGCCCTCCCTTCCCGAAAGCCATCAGGCAAGCAGCTCACCAAAATCACACGGAAGCTCTAGACTGCCCTCAGATCCATTCTGACCCACAAACTACCTGGCATCAAGTCGATTCCAAGGCACAGTGACCTTATAGACAGGGCAGAACTGCCCTGTGGTTTTCCGAGATAAATATTTACGGAAGCAAAAAAGCCTCATGTTTCTCCAATAGAGTAGCTGGTGGGTTTGAACTGCCCAAGCATATACAACACCACCAACTTCACCTAATAAGCAACCGTGTGGATCAGAGGCTTTCTGAATGGCTGAAGACAACCTCGTTCTCCCAAGGAGCGGCTGGTGAATTTGAATAACTGGCCACACAGTGAACAGCCCAATGCTTATTCCACATCACCAGGCTATCTGTTTATTATCAACAGGATACATTTTATTAATAGTTTAACAATTCATCTCATATAGCCATACACAGAGACAGAGAGTTTTGTCACAAATTCAACTCCTCAATCCACATACCCAAATACTTCCTGAGCAATGAAGATACTACTAGGGCACCTGCATAATGTGAGGAGCTGGAACTACAGAGCTGAACAAGACACAAACATCTACTCACAAGTCATGCACAATCTATGAAGAAATAGAGATACGTGATACAACCTTATCTCCATCTATTCCGAGAGCAAGCTGACAAACGGATCCTAATGATTAACTGGAAGGGAGAAAAGGTAAAGTAGGCAAACCAATGTAGAAAATGAGAGAGGTGACAGAAATCAGTACAGCCTGTGATACTTAACCGAAATAGGAAAAAACATATGTTCACCCCTCGCTGTTGGGATATTACCTCTGGGAAAAGGCTGTTTAGCTTATGATGTTGCGATACCAAATGGGCATAGCTTCCAAAAGAAGATCTATAACCCGTCTCATATATACATGGCCTATCATAGCAAAAATATCTTTTTATTAAACATATATATAAACAACTGCCACCTTCAAATATCCTTTAAGGTCAAAGAATAGCTTTAAACATTGAACTAAATATCTCAATAATTTATAGTCATATGTAGGTATTATTTAAAGTTGAACTGTCCAATATTCCTCCCCCCAAAATTAACAAACCAAACTCACTGCCAAGGAGTTGATGCTGATTCCTAGCAACCTTATAGGACGCTGCGAGTTTCTGAGACCGTAACTACTTATGGGGTAGAAAACGCCATCTTTCTATTGAGGAATGACTGCTGGTTTAAAACTACGGAGCTTGTCGTTAGTCGCCCAACGTATAACCACTCCACCACCAGGGTTCCCTACATTCTTCCCAGGTGACCTTGAATCATAATGGAAAAGCACAGGGTGACAAGCTTAAACTTGGGGTGCAGAGTTCTCTCTTCTACCATCACATCCTAAGGTTTTTCTGGCAAGGTCATCTGGACAAAGATTCATGACCAGTGCTCTCTCAGTAGCAAGCCCTAAGCAATGCCGAAAAGGAATTTGCATGTCCTGTGGTAGGAAATCACCCAGACACAATATTTATCGAGTGGTTCTATTTAGTGCTCTGGATTAGGAGAAGAAAGATAGTTTGTGTACAGCAGTGTGGCTGACAACAATAGTTAAGAAAATAAACTATTCCAACCAAAGGAGGAAGAAAGACATCATGGTAATACTGAAGAATCCTCGCAGTCTCAAAACATCCTCTGCCTCATTTCATATCCAAGAGCCTCTGTTTTATCTCCTCCTCCTGCCACCCAGCCAGGGACCTGGGTGACCGCAGGTCAGCAGTTCAAATTCACCAGCCTCTCCATAAGAGAAAGACAAGGCTATCTGCTCCTGTAAAGATTTACAGCCTCCAAACGCCAAAATGGCAGTTCTATTCTATCCTATAGGTGCAGGCGTCCTCAAACTGCGGCCCGCCGAGGACATTTAGCTGGCCCGCCGGGTGGGTTTTGCCGTTTTGCTTTTTACTTCAAAATAAGATATGTGCAGTGTGCACAGGAATTTGTTCAGTTTTTTTAAAAGAACTATATAGTCCAGCCCTCCAACGGGTCTGAGGGACAGTGAACTGGCCCCCTGTTTAAAAAGTTTGAGGACCCCTGCGGGTCATCATGAGTCAGAAGAGACTTGATGGCAGTGGGCTGGGGCCATGCCACCATCTAAGGATTCAATGAAAGGTAAGTCATTAACAACTATTACCCCAAATAAGTAAAGAAAGACGATCAGGAGGGACAAACAATAACTTGTTCAAGGTCACTGAGCTAGTTGGTGGCATAAACGCAGCTCAACTGGAGACTAGAGTGCCAAACCCTTTTCCAACTACACAATCTTGCCAAACTCAAGTCATTTTATTGGAGATAAGAAGGAATCAGGTGACAAGTAATAGGACACTGGCAAACGTGAACAGTTGAAAGCTTATCTCCTCAGCCAGGAGTGAAAAAGAAAAGAATTTTTCTTAGAAATTAGCATGTTTAACTGCTCTGCTCATTATCGTGGGTCTCTGCTCTAATCACCTTCTGTCACTAAAAACCCTCTCGGAGGAATGACTTAGAGACAACGAACATGTGAAGGACTAGAGCAGAGAAAGCCTCATTAGAGGTCATTAAAATGACCTAAGTCGTCAGGTCTCACCTTCCTAATGCTGCGAGACCCTTACATGCAGTTCCTCATGTGGTGGTGACCCCACAACCATAACATTATTTTCACTGCTACTTCCTAAACTGTTATTTTGCTACTGTTACGAATCAGGCGACCCCTGTCAAAGAGTTGTTCGACCCCTAAGGGTCGTGACCCACAGGTTGGGAACCACTGATCATTCCTCAAGCTTATCCGCAGCTCCTGTGTCTTTCAGTCCATAAACTTCTATTGCCTTGCTGTGAAGCACAGACATACACCATGAAAAATAAGGAAAACATGCCTGCTGAGAGCTAAACTGGACAGCCAACTAAGGGACTGAGGAAAGATGTTTACTGCTTGTACCAGTTCTCTCTCCACTGACCACATACTTACTCCTTCTCCCAACACTTCTGCATTGCTAAAAGGAACCTTAAAAACTGGTTTTTCAACTTCCAATGTAGGTTAAACATGAACTAATTAACTGCTTGTAAAACACTTTGAAGATGTGAAAGAGTGTGTGCATGTTAATTATTTCTGGTAGTCCACAAAGCTCCTGGATTTGAAGGAAAAAACAACTGTACTGGTTTTTGCTACTTTCAAGACACAAGCATGGAAGCCCAGCACGGTTTTAGACTTCTAGGAAAACTTTCAAAGTAGACCACAGTGATTTTCTATTTACAACAAGAACCAGCTGGGATTTTAAACTGGCTACTTTGGATATAATTATGTCAGAGTGAAAAATGCACACACACAGTTTTATGTATGGCATACGATGAAAATACAAATCCTGGATGAAAACTGTACTTTCCAGATCTCCAACAAAGTCGACTTGTCATTTCTTTTTAAAAATGCTCGCAATGATTTCCCATCGTGCTTAAAAGCCCATTTGATCTTGCCTCTCCCTACACACTGCACACAATCTACTCTCTTCCAGTCACACTGGCCTTGTGCTGAGGACCTGCTTGAAAGCTAGGTCTACATCTTGCTAGATCCCTTCAATTCCTTCAGATCTCTGCTGAAATCTCATCTCCTTAGAAAGGCCTTGTCTGTGGGGGTGGGGAGAATAAAAACCTTTAAAAGAAAAAGGCCTTGTCAATCACCAATATCCCACCGCAATCTAAAATATTCCAGTAACGTACTCTGACTTCTTTCTCCTATTTCATTCTTCTTAGAAATATCACCACTGAACACTGTCTAATTGCTTGTCTGCTCACTGGATTTCTGCTTCCCCTACTGGGCTATATGAACTCCTGGGTGGCCAGGGCTACAATTTTTCCTGTCACTGAGTCCCCATTACCTAGAACAGTGTCTGACACACAAAGCACTCAAATATGTCATATACCAATCTTGCAGGCAAAAAAATTAATTTTATAGACAAATAATTTCTCTCAAGCCACACATAGTGAATAGCCAAATACAGCTAAAGAACAAAAACCAGGACTACAACAGAGGGCGGTACTCACTACATCCTATGTCTTACAACTTGATATGAAATCAAAGTAAATGTATTCCAACAACAAACTGTGGAGCTTGCATCTAGATTTGT
This sequence comes from Tenrec ecaudatus, assembly GCF_050624435.1. Taxonomy (NCBI): domain Eukaryota; kingdom Metazoa; phylum Chordata; class Mammalia; order Afrosoricida; family Tenrecidae; genus Tenrec; species Tenrec ecaudatus. The sequence goes on from NC_134538.1 coordinate 6,292,172, forward strand.
CTCCACACTTCTGATGGCAGTGTTCTCATCTTTTGAACCCTACCCACTCTTCTATTTCCACAACATCAAATGGGCAGGTATGGGGATCTCAAGGGATTCAAATAACGTTTCTTTTCAGTGTTCTGTGAATTTGGGGAATCAAAAGAAGCCTGAAGGGGCAAGATCAGGGCTGTAAGGTGAATGGGGTAAGGTTTCCCAGTGAAATTTTCATAGGCCGCTCTTGCTACTAAGAAAGAGTAGGTGCATTGTGGGAAACAGCTCTTCCTGACCTTTTTCCCACCAACGCATTTTTCAATCTTCTGTAAAGTTCTTCCTAATAAACCCTCTGTGACCATGCTGTCCCAGGAGCGTGGTGGTATAGTGGATATTCGCTCGGCTGTGATCCACGAGGTCAGCAGTTGGAAACCACCAGTTCCTCCTCAGGGGAGATTGGGCTTTCTCCTCCAGCAGAGTTAGTCTCTGGAAACTCACAGCGGCAGTTCACTAAGTCGACATTGATTCGATCGCAATGAGTTTGGTTTTGAGATTGTGCTGTGCTTTCATAAAATCTATCAAGATTACTCCTTGGAATCCCATTAAAAAAATTGCTATAACCTTCTAAAGGACTCTTGGTGTAGTAGTTACACATTGAGCTGCCACATAAATGGTTGGCAGTTCGAAACCATCAGCAGCTCTGAGAGAGAACAACTGGACTTTCTACTCCGGTCAACAGTTACAGTCTCAGAAACCAACAGAAGGGCCACTATGAGTCAGCATTAGCCCCACAGCAGTAACAATCTTCAGAGCTGACCTCTCCCCCTTGAATCTAACTGGCCCAATGGATCCCCAAGAAGCCACTAGTTTGACTGGACCCATTTTGTGAAGGCACCTCAATGAAACTAAGACAAGTGCATTACTTGCACAACTTGTCCACAGCCAGTCACTGATCACAGAGACATGTTTCACCACGTTCTGTTTGAAATAAACTTGTGCATGCATCAGCTGGAACACCAATAATATTATTTTTGACTCACCCCCATACATGCTAACAAAATCACACTACACACACAACAAACACACGCACACGCACACCACTGCAGACTCAGAGCGACCCTATAGGACAGGGAGAACTGTCCCTCTCCACCCAATGAAAACACCAGATCCCAAGTGGTCTTTCTACAGTATAGCCTGGGAGAGCTAGAATTCAAGAGGACTGCCTTTCCCCCCAGGTCTAGCAATTTTTCCACCTCTTACTATTTTTCTAGCCAGAAACAAGGCTTCAGAAATTGATGAACTGCCAACTGAAATGTTCCGACAGCTGTTGAAGCCACTGAAAGCACTCACTCATCTCTGCCGGGGCATTGGGAAGACAGCTACTTGGCCAGAGAGTTCCATTTGTATACCCAATCCACAGAAAAGGGGACCCAACAGAGTGCTCAAATTATAGGGCAGTATCGTTGGTAGCACAGCTAAGTAAACTTTTGCTGAAGATCATACCACAACGGTTGCAGCAGTATATTGGCAGGGAGCTGCTAGAGGTTCAGGACAAATTCAGAAGAGGACACAGAACACGAGGTAGCATTGCTGTCAGCTGGGTCTTGGCTGAAAGCAGAGCATACCAGAAAAATGTCTACTTGTGTTTTATTGACTATGCCAAGGTATTTGGCTGTGTGTATCATAACAAACTATGGATAATCTTAAGAAAAATAGGAATAGTAGAATACTGAATTGTGGGCATGCAAGACTTGCAAATGGACCAAGAGGTAATTGTGCAAACAGAACAAGGGAAGACTTCAGAGTGCTCCTTAGAGACACGGCTGGTGAGACTTCATCTTACATCCTTTGAACATGTTGTCGAGAGAGACCAGTCCCTGGAGAAGGACACCATGCTAGTCTAGGTAAAGTGGAGGGGCATCAAAAAGAGCAAGGCCCTCAAGGAGATGAACTGACACAGTGGCTGCAACAATGGCTCAGCCTAGGAACAAGTGTGAGAATGGCACAGGACCAGGCAATGCTTCATTCTATTTTGCATATGGTCACCGTGAGTCTAAATGGCCCCTAACAACACCACTGCTTTTCCACTACACCTTTAAGTATGTGGTTTTCCTTTTCTGACAGGTGTTCACCTTACACAGCTGCTGGTTTTCAGGGGGGGTTACTGTATTTCTTCTACTCATTGTCATGACATACCATTTCTGAATAATCTCTTCAACTGGAAGATACCTACTTTTTTGTATCCCCACTGCATAAAGGCTGAGCTATATTCAGCAGAGTGCTGGCAAATGCTTCCAATATTTATACTCCTAAAGCGTAAAGAAGGCATACTCTGTAAAGACTCTGCCACATGCAACCATGAAGGAGCATCTGAAACCAGACTCATACTACCCGCCTGCTACTAGAAAAATGGGGAAAAGACATGAGGAAAGATTTGCTCATAGACACTGGTAAACAGGCAGGACAGAACTGCAATCCCTACAAGAAGGGAAGCAAATGAGGTAAATCTACGTGCACACACTTTGGGCTGGGGCGGTGGGGGGGGGGGGGACACGCCATGGGAGCATACATTCTGTACCTTGGTGTGTGTTGTCAGGGGGGTGGGGGATCCCAGAGTATGGTAGTCTTGTCAAGTTGTCCAGACAGACTTAGGAGTTTAGGAAGACGGAGTGTCTGAAAACTATGGACTACCAGAATGGACAGAGTTGCAAGGGGTGGAAAAAACACCTCACTGTCAAGTCAATTCCAACTCACAGGACAGTGTAGAAAGGCCCCTGAGGGTTTCCCAGGCCGTAAATCTTTATGGGAGCAGAGTCTCACGTCTGTCCCTCAGACTGGCTGGTGGCACAAACTGCTGACCTCGTGTTTAGTAGCCCAACAGAGACAGACATACACTGCCATTAGGGCTCCTTTGCGTGAAAAAGGTGCTCCAGCAATGGGCAGAGAGACCCCACTTAACTCTGATATTGAAAAGTCATACATGCATATTATGAAAATCTATGAAGTAGAACCAAAGAATGGTCTATAAGCTAAATGACACATACCCACGCTCATACAGAACTGGGAGACATTGGTGTTTTGACCATCACTGCAGGGATCCTCTTTGGACAGCTGATTCTTGGATGGACATTACAGAGGCTTCATTCTTTAGTAGTAGGGTGAAGCATGCTGCTATAGTTTATTGTGCCAGCCTGGCCGATAAACACAAGTAGGATTAACTGAAGGGCAGAGGGATAAATGGCTCGGTGAGCCTCACCTTGGTTGTTCTGTGCCTCAGTTTAAAGGGGTACACTACCTGTGGGATGCCTAGCCTGTGGACTGTGTCGCTGTAAGTTGAGGTCCCTTCAAGCCCACACGATTGGAATGTTCATCTCTGGAGCTGGGGACTGACAACTGATGACAGTTGGGGACCTGCCTTGCTGTTTGCTGCCTGGGTATATATAGCCCAGCTCTCTCTACAGAAGGGGACTGGCACCTGGCAGCTCTCAAAACTTGAAGGACTGCTAGTGTCTCACTGCTTTAAAATTTAGCTGTTAATTTCTTGTATTATCTATCTGTATATTATTTAACGGTTTATTTCTTGAATTATATATCTATCTTTATAAATATATTTATATATAATTACTAGCAATCTGGTTTGTCTCTCTAGAGAATCCTGTCCAATACACATGCCCTAGAGCAGTGGTTCTCAACCTTCCTTATGGTGCCCCCCTTTAAGACAGTTCCTCATGTTGTGGTGACCCCCAACCATAAAACGATTTTCACTGCTACTTCAAAACTGAAATTTTACTACTGTTATGAATCGGACAAAACCTGTGCAAGGGTCGTTCAACCCCCAAAGGGATTGTGACGCAGAGGTTGAGAACCGCTGCCCTAGAATAAAAGCTATTCTAGCCCAATCCTCTCAACGTTATAAAATAAACTTCAGGAGGACCAAATAAGTACCGGAACAGTCTGGCAAACTAAGTCTGATGCTCCTCGAAAGCAGTGATTCTCCATCAAGGGCAATGTTGCACTCCAGTGCGGCATGTGGCAATGTCTAGAGACATTTTCAATTGTGCATATTTCCAGTGGTGCTAATGGCATCTAGTGGATAGAGGCTGGGATGAGGCTAACATGGCTCAGTGCACAGGATAGTCCTGTGTAACACAAAAGTATATGGTCCACAATGTCAACAGCGCTGAAGTTAGAAATCGTATTTGAAGGAATACAATAAAATCCAGCAATGAGCAACTTAAATTCACCATTTCCAGAATCCAATAAGAAATCACTAAACATGCAAAGAAGGAAGAATACGTAACCAATTAAAAAGAAAAGTCTGTCAATAAAATGGGTTCAAATGAAATATATAATGCACTAAACAAAGACTTTAACAACTATTGTGAATATTACGAATAGGATCAATAATTTAAAAAATAAATATAACAGGGGAAATAGAAAAATAAAGATTTTGTAAAAAAAATTAATCCAGTGATACATAAAAAGGCTAATAAATCATGACCAATTGAAGTGTATCACAAGGAAGTAAAGTTACTTCAACATTTAAAAGCAATCAATATAATTCATTCTAGTAGATTAAAGAAACACCAGATACTTAAATCTCAATAGCCACATTAAACATCTGTGACAACATGAAACATCTATTCATGATAAAAACCTCTTAGCACACTAAAAACAGAAAACGTCCTCAAATGGATAAAGAACAACTACAAATAATAAATAAATGAGAAAGACGAAAAGAGATCCCCTTCACAGGAACAAGGAACCTCTCAAAATTCCCAGTCAGCGTCATACTGCTGCAGATAAGTAGACCAAAAAAGAACCACACCCAGTGCCAAGGAGTCCAGCCCGACTCCCAGCAAACAACCCCACACACTGAAGAGAGGTGTTCCTTAAGGCCTCTGAGACTATAAATCTGTGCAGGACACCTCACCTTTCTCCAGTAAAGCGGCCAGTGGATTTGAACTGTCAATCCTGAACTTGGATGTGCTCCCAAGGCAGAAACATAAAGACAGTAAAAGAAAAGCTAAACGGCTTGATATGTATGGTAGACTGAGATCTACAGCTGTTGCTGCGAGCCAATTCAAGATAAACCCATCAGAAGGAAGCTGTAGCTTGACCTATTCCAGCAGGTGCAAACAAAAGACAAAGCCACCAAACTCCCTGCCCTGGAGTTGAGTCAATTCAGACTTACAGCAACCCTCTTGGTCAGAGTAGAAGTGACCACTTTGGGTTTCTGAGGCTATACATCTTCACGGAACTAGAAAGCCTCTTTTTGACTGCAGAGGGACTGGTGGTTCGAACTGTTGGCCCTGCAGTTAGCAACAACCCAACTGTAACCCAGGACGGTCCATAGGCACAATCCAAACACCTTTCAATCTCGGCTGAAAGCATACCTTTTAGACAAGTGTTAATTGCCTATGTTATCTGTAAAGTTTCTGGTCAACAGTAGGCAATTAGTAGTAAACTTATGAGGTGTCAAAAATCACAGATTTTTTTTTTACTGCTGGGGGTTTGGGGGAGAGCCCCTAACCCCCCTCATTGTTTAAAGGTCAACAGTAACACCTTAATATACTTGATTTATTTTTACAATGTACTTTCTCACTTAGGTGAAGGGGATGGCAACTCAAGTGGTGTGTTTGTTATGTCTGTTTGTTTTTCCCCACTTGAAGGTCTTGAGTAAAAATGACTAATTATAAATTGGATCACTGATGGCCTAAAGTTTAACATTTAACAAACTCAGTTCCTAAGCATTTAGTAATTGCTGGGCATGTGGGTGGTGGAGGCTACTGCTAGAGCCAAATACAGAATTAGGATTAAATGTGAAAAATTAAATCTATTAATTTCCAGTAGAGGAGTCTACAGATTGGCACAAAAGGTTCACATCTTTCCCTTTTCATTCACATCTTTTCCTTCTCCCCAGCCCAATACACTCACACTCTGTTTGTCCCAGGCTCTGAGCAACGCTGAGCAGAGATTAAATGAAAATGTATAGCCTGGTCCCACACATATATGCAGACTGGATCAGACTGTTGGTCCACCCTCCCAGCAAGGACTGACCATATATATGGGTTGCCCTAACTCTTGGAAAGCCCCAGAGGCAGTTCTAGCCTGCCCTAGAGGGTCTCCATGAGGACGCATCACCTCCATAGCAGGGAGCTTGGTTTTTTAAAGGAGCCCTAGTGGTGTAAGAGGGACTGCTAACAAGGTCAGCAGCTCGAACCCCCCAGCTACCCAAAGGGAGAAAGACCAGGCTTTCTGCTCCAGTAGATTTAGTCTTGAAAACCCTACTGTGAGTCGGGACAGACTCAATGGCATGGGTTACGTGTGGTTTGTTGTGGTACATTCATCATGTTTGGTAAAAGAGGGCTCTGAGGAAAAGGGAAGCAGTCCTCAATGACATGGACTGACACAATAATCATCATGATGGATACCAACTTATCAATGATCAAAAACATGAAACAGGATTCAGCAAGGTATTATCCTATTCAACAAACTTCCTTCACCACCACCTTCCTGCTCCCTACAAACATCGGAAGGACAGCATGATGGGCCATCAACCCTTTAATATAGACACCTCTCGCCATCAGTAATAACCCAACCTACTAAGTCCATTTACATGTTAACTTTACAAGAAGACAGAATCACAACTCCAAGTTTTAACATCTAGCTTTGTCAGGGATGATTGTACCCGCAATCAATGAGTTAGCTAAAATATATTTTTGCTATCATCCTTCTGTATTAATTTTTACCCTGGTTTTGTAAGAAAAACAACAGAAAGATGGGATTCAATATATAAAAATGCCCTTTACAGATAAGCATTTCTAAAATGAGCTGGTGTAAATGATTTTAATCACTGCTGCCTTCCATTTGGTGGCACTTTAAGTGTTATCTTGAAGGGGAAGTGAGTGATTTACTCAAGTCTCCAAACTGTAGTAACACTGTGTTACCAGTCGGTACAGGTAGACATTACATTTGACCCACAGAGATTATTTTTCAAAACTGAGGTCAGATAAAGAAAGGCTAGATTGATTAAATGGCCATGTGTACCACTGCATTACTGAAAACAAGCCTAAACACTTAAAACCCAGAGTTCTGCCCTATCACTTAACTTCACAAATCTCTCAAAGGAAGACCAGGAGTGATCGAGGTGATCAAAGCACTGTTAATTCTGCTCAATTTTGGTTCAACTGACCTTTCTTTTTTTTAATTACATTGGGATTAAGAATTGCAATCCTCACAAGGTCAGAAACAACCAACTACATCAACATCTTTAAAAGCATCACACTCTGTGTTGTTTTCTTTTCATCTAGGTTTTTCTCTCTGCTGTATTTTGTCATTGTGGGTAGCCTTCTTGAATCTTTGTGTGTTTTTTGGTTGATGAGACGCAGGATAGATGAGCCTAGAGATATAACTAGAATCAGGGTTCCTGGGGGAGTATGTTGGCTGATATCAAGAAACTCAAGAAGGAAGAAAATGTTTTGAAACTGATTTGGGTAGCAATTGTACAATATGGAATGGTATGATGATGTCTGGATTAGCTCCTAATAAAATAGTTTGGGAAATTGTTTTAAGTAATAAACATTGATGTAAAAAATAATCAGACTTTCAGAAATACCCTTTTAAGTGGTGTAAAAAACGTAATCACGAGTGTTAACATTAGTGTAATTAGTTAACATTACATCTACAGATTAAGTTTTTTAAAAATGTTATAACTTACAGAAACCTTTAATAAACAAAAATATCAAAAACTGAAGTGCTAGTTTTTGACATATCCTCCATTAGGTTTATACTCTTCCCCAAAGAATTTGCATTCCCTAAGCAGGATGTGAAACTGAACTCCTTTTAAGTGTTCTTTGAGTTTGGGGAACCAAAAGAAGTCTGGAGGGGCAAGATTAGGGCTGAAGGGTGGAAAGGACAAGGTTCCCCAATGGAATTCCCAGGGGACAGTCCTTGCTACACTTGAACGTTGTGGTGATGGAAAAAAATTTTTCAATGTGATTTTCCTAGCCTTTTTCTCACCAATGCAATTTTCAAAAGTGAGCTTCCTTTTAAATTGTCCTACCTCCCTAGTCCACAACAGAGAAATGCCATCTGTCCAGCAGCCTCAATAAATCAAACTCAATGCCACGGAGTCAATGCTGACTCATAGCGACACCCTGTGGGTTTCTGAGACTATAACTGCTTACGGGAGTAGAAAACCCAGTCCTTTTCCCATGGAGGTACATGTGGTCAACCATGCAGATCACAGCCCACTCGCACTACTACACCACGAGGACTCCTGTAGCCTCATTTATTTCACTAAAAACAAAGAAAACACTTCTAAATCAGAATTACCTTTAGAAATCCACAGTATTTAAATACCACTCTATTTCCAAGCCCTGTTGAAATAGTTGTGCATTAGACTACCAGCCACAAGGTCAGCTGTTCAAAACCACCAGCCACTCTATGTGAGAAAGACCAGGCTTTCAGCACCCATAGTTAGTCTCAGAAACCCACAGAGGTAGTTCAGCCTGTCTGGTGAGGTCACTGTGAGTCAGTCGACTCAACGGCAGTGAGTTTCTGAATTTCTTAAATTTCCAATTGGGATTGTTGGTAATGCAGTGTATTAAGCACTGGTCTGCAAGTTGCAAAGTTAGTAGTTCAAGGCCACAAGCTACTTCAAGGGAGAAAAATGAGACTTTCTCCTCCTGAAAAGATTTACAGCATCAGAAACCCTAGGGAGCAGTTCTACTCTGCCTTATAGTTGGTATGAGCCAGAATGAGTCCCTGGGCTTTTAGTTGAAAGAGGAGACCTGGTTTGACAGCGGATTATGCACCGGGCTGTTAAGGACAAGGTCTGTAGATCAAACCACTAGCATTCTGCAAGAGAAAAATTAGGCTGTTCCAATAATGATATATAGTCTCAGAAACTCAAAGGAGCAGGTCTACTCTGTGCAATAGGATAGCTATGGGGCAGCAGTGGTTTACTTCCAAGAATTAATCAACAGGGAAAAAAAAGGTTAGAAACTATCTCCCCTTTTAAAAATCATTTTATTGGGGGCTCATACAACTCTTTTCAAAATAAATGCATACATTGTGTCAAGCACATTTATACATTTGTTGCAATCATTTTCTAAATTTTTTTTCTACTTGAGTCCTTGGTATCAGCTTTTTTTCCCCCTTCCTCCCCCACTGGTCCTCCCTCACGAACCCTTGATAATTTATAAATAATTATTTTTTTAAGTCTTAAACACTGACCGATGTCTCCCTTTACCCACTTTTCTGTTGTCCATGCCTCTGGAAGGGGGTTATTTGTGGATCATTGTGATCAGTTTCCCCTTTCTCCCCTAACCTTCCCCTGACCCTCCTGGTACTACTATTCTCATTAATGGTCTTCAGGATTTATCTGTCCTGGATTCCCTGTGTTCCCAGCTCATATCTGTACCCCCTGTACATGCTCTGGTCTAGTTAGATTTGTAGATAGAATTGGGATCATGATAGAATTGGGATCATGATAGTGGGGGGAGGGGGAGGGGAGGCATTAAAGAACTAGAGGAAAGTTGTACATTTCATCGGTGCTACACTGTACCCTGACTGGCTCCTCTCTTCCTTGCAACCCTTCTGTAAGGAGGCTCCAATTGTCTACTGATGAGCTTTGGGTCTCCACTCTACAATCCCCTTCATTCACAATGATATGATTTTTTGTTCTGGGTCTTTGATGCCTGATACCAGATCCTATCGACACCTCATGATCACACAGGCTAGTATGCTTCTTCCATGTGGACTTTGTTGCTTCTCAGCTAGATGGCCACGTGTTTATCTTCAAGCCTTTAAGACCCCAGATGCTATATCTTTTGATAGCTGGGTACCATCAACTTCACATTTGCTTATGCACCCATTTTGAGTTCGGCAATCACGTCGGGAAGGTGAGCATCACAGAATGCCAGGTTATTCAAACAAGGTGTTTTTGCATTGAGGGAGTACTTTAGTAGAGACCCAATGTCCATGTGCTACCTGATACTTAACATGTAAATATACATGCATAGATTATTCCATTTTCATATATATATATATTTACATATGTACATGCCTGTATTTAGACTTCTATAAATGCCCTTTGCCTCCTAGCTGTTTCCTCTACTTCCTTTTACTTTCCTCTTGTCCTACTATCATGTTCAGCCTTCACTCAGGTTTCAGTAATTCCTCTTGGTTATATTGCCCTGATCAAGCCCTACAAGGCATCCTACACTTTCCTTGCCATCAATTTTAAATCACTTGTTGTTCCCTTGTTAATCCACACTTCCTTCCCTGCCTCCTCTCTCCCATGTCCCCCAACCATAAGTTCATTGTTTTTATTTTGTTTGTTTGTTTGTTTTTTAGTTCATTGTTTTCTCCTCTGGATTGTTTATCCTGCCTATCTTATTTAGATAGACATGCAGAGGCAATAATAAGCACAAAAACAAGGCCAAGCAAAACAAAACAACCAATGAAAACAAAAAAACAAAAAGAAAACCTATAAATAGTTCAAGGTCTGTTTGGTGACCTTTAGGCATGTTTTCCAGTTGAGTATGATGGGGTGCCATGCCCTGGCCCCACAGTCTATTTTTGGTATTCCCCAAGGACTTCATTGCTTTGCTCCCCATGATCCTCTGTTGCATGCCTTTAGTGTTTCACCCTAGTGTGGTGGGGTCAGATCAGGCACAATACAGTGTTGTCCTTCGTAGCGCTATGGGTGAGGGACGACTTGTCTTGTGATCCTCTCTGTGCACTGAGTGCTCTGAGCAGAAATATCGTCCTCAGGGCTTGGTGGGCCAGGATGTGTTCTTCCACTCTGTCTCTTTCCCTCTTCGTAGAACCCCTTTTAAGATAAACTAAAGAACTCACCGACAATCCAGAGGTAGCACATGAGTAAGAACCAAAAGTCCTGAAGGCAGAACTAACTCTAAACTGCGCGGAAGGCATTAGCCAAAACCAAGCTCCAGGAATTGATGGAATGCATACCAATTGAAATGTTTCAACAAGCTGCTGAGCACTCACCCTTCTTTGCCAAGAAACATGGAGGACAGCAGCCTGGCTACCTGAGTGGAAGAGATCCATATTTGTACTCCTGCTAAAGAAAGGTGACACAACAGAACACACAAAGAACAATGTCGATGATATCACATTCAAAGTAAAATTTTGCTGAAGATCATCCAACAAAGGATGCAGCAGTACATTGACAGAAGTTCAAGCCAGATTCAGAAAACTTGGAACAAGGGAAATCAATGCTGATGTCAGATGGATCTCGGCTCAAAGTAGAGGATACAATATAGATGTTTACTTGTGTTTTGTTGATGATGCAGAAGCATTCAACTGGGTGGACCACAACAAATTATGGACAGCCTTGAGAAGAATAGGAATTCCAGAACACTTCACTGTTCTTATCCAGAATCTATACCTGGATCAAGAGGCAGCTGCACGTACAAAACAAGGGAAAATTGCATGGTTGGGGTTGTATCATCTGACCATACTTTTTCCATCTGCATGCTGAGTAAATCATTAGAGCAGCTGGACTATATGAAGAACTCGACATCAGGGTTGAAAGAAGGTTTGTTTACCAACCTATGGCAAGCAGACGACACAACCGTGCTTTCTAAAAGTGAGGAGGACTTGAAGCACTTGCACATGAAGATCAAGGATTGTAGCCTTTCATATGGACAACTTAATGTAAATAAAACCAAAATCCTCACAACTGGACCAACAGGTAATATCATGATAAATGGAGAAAAAAATTGAAAGTTGTCAAGAATTTGATTTCACCTTGCTTGGATTCATAATCAATACTCCTGGAGGCATAAGTCAAGAGATCAAACAACACATTACACTGGGCAAGTCTGCTGGACAAGACCTCTTTAAAGTGTTGAAAAACAAAGATGTTACTTTGGGGACTCAGTGCCTGCCCCAAGCCATACCATTTTCAATGCCTCCTATGCATGTGAAAGTTGGAGACTGAATAAGATCAAAGAAGAATCACTGCGTTTGAATTACGGAGCTAGTGAAGAATACTAAAAGTACCATGCACTGCCAAAAAGAACACACAATTGTCTTGGAAGAAATACAGCCAGTATGCTCCTTAGAAGCAAGGGTGCTAAGACTTTGTCTCACATTCTTTGGACATATTCTCAGAGGAGACCAGTGCCTGGAAAGGACATCATGCTTGGTAAAGAGCCATCAAAGAAAGGAAGACATTCACCAAGAACTGACACAGTGGCTGCCACAATGGTCTCAAGCATGAGGGTAAAGAGCATGGTACAGGACACCAGGCCGTGTCTCCTCCTTTTGTGCACAGCGGAGTCACAGCGTTGAAATCAACCCAATGTCTCCTAGCAAGGAATTTCATTACAGACATGCAAGTGAACTGTCATTTTGGACAAGTCCCCAGGGAAAGCGGCTCACATGCACTTACGGAGCACGTTCCAGGAGGCCACTGTTTAGTACAAAGCACCTCACCGAATCCAAACACACATACTCAACTCAGGCAATGTTAAACTGACTCCTTTTGGCAAAAAAAAGGAAAATCTTTTCAAATTAGAGCCATAACAGCCCTCAAAGAGTGAACAGACTGGGAGCAGGGGACAGGTGGGCATACACAGACAAATAAATGAAGTATGAGAAATCAAACAAAAGAGCATGTATAACACACTATCAAAGAGCACAGAAAAAGGAAGCAATCGGTGCACTTGTCACCCTGTGCCCCATACTGCAGGTTTGTTTACATGATGTTCCCCCAGGGCAATCCCTTCCAACAGGTCAATCCAAGAACACCCTTCAACCCCATCCCCACCCCACCCCCAGCCAAACACAGGACACCATGACGGAAAACTAACAAAGCGGGAACTGACTCCTAAAAGTAATCTTGTCCTTTAAAATTGCACTGCTAATGCCATAAGGGAATCTTTCTTCAGTTATTTACACACAAAAGGAAGACTGGTTTCAAAGCAAAATCAGACCAACCAAACCAGAAAAACGCAAGAACACTTCTGAACATTACCCAATTAGCCTGAGGAGTCGAAGCCAACGGATACACAGTTTCTCGAATTTTCCTTTTAACTTAGATAATAGTTCAACTGAAGTTACCACACACTGGTCATTTTCTTACACCCAAATAAGAGAGGCCTAGAAGTCACAGCAGCCCCACCTGGGGCATTAAAGCAGAATTCTTTCCCCAGGGCTGGCCTAATGAACAGAGTTCAGGGGAATCCGTGGGTCCAAAACTTGACGACAAAGCTTGCATTTAATGCAGTCTGAACCTCCCCACGAGACAGTAACACTGACTTATCACAGCTGATCGGTCCTCCTTTAGAAACTTGCAAAAATGACCTTTCAAGAACGGCAGCGTTTATTCTGATCTGGGCCATCCAACCGTTTAGAAAAACTAAACAAGCTGCTTCTTCGGAAAATAATTGACGGGGGGGCAGGGGGGCGGGGGTACTAGAGGGGGAAAAAAGAGGGCACAGTATTTCACTATAGTTATGAATGCCTAAGGCAATAAACTCAAAATAACTTCACTAAAGAGCATAAAATCTAATCCAATCTAGGTAATTTTCATTGTGAATTGCCGCATCCCTAGAAACTCAAAAGTGCTGGAATTATTTTGGTCTAAGAATGATTTCAAAATGCAAACTTATTCTTTTAGCTAATTAAATGGGGACGGGGGACGGGAGGGGGTGGGGAGGTGTGTGTGTGTGTGTGTGTGTGTGTGTGTTGGATTGTCGGATTCGTTTCAATTCCTTACAAGCTGGAAGCCTTTGCAAATAAACGAGAACGTGACCGTGGAGCCACATTTCGTAATTAAAAATATATATATTTTTTGTTTGGGCTCAAAAATATGGCTGCACTGAAGCTGAGTGGGGAGCGGAGCCCGCCGCAGAGCCCGAGCGATGGACGGGACCCCACGCGCCCCTCCGGCGCCGTGCAGGGTGAACCCGGGCCTCACTCGGGTGCTCCACGGGGGCCCTAGCCTGGAGAAGGCGCAGCGTGTTTACGATCGCCGCCGCCCCAGGGAGCCGCTCCCCTCGCGCTCGGGGCACTGGCTCGCCGCGCCGGGGAGGACCCCCGAGGTGGCCGGGACCAGAGCGTCCCACCAAGTGGCCAGCCCCAGAAGAGGGGGCGCGGAGCCGCCCGGCGCCGACGGAGGATGCCGGAGCCCGGGGGGGGGGCCAGGGGGGAGGGGGCGGCGCCCGAGGGGCGTGAGCAACTGCGCGGGGCAACCGCGCTCCCCACTCCCGGAGCGGAGCGGCCGCCGCGGCCCTGAGGAGACAATGCGCGAGGAGAGGGGCAGCGGCCGGCGCTGAGGGGCCGCGGGTGAGGAGGCGGGGTCCGAGGGCCCCAGCGCGCCGCTCCCCCGCGCCGCCCATTCATCGCGCCCGGCCCCCGCCCGAGCCGCGGCCTCCGCGGGGAGGAGCTCTCGCGCCTCGCCCCGACCCCTCCTCACAATCACCGAAGTTCCCCCAACTCAGCCAACTAAGTTGAGTTCTCACCGTGTGGCGCCCGGGGTTCCCCCGAGGGCCGAGCCGGAGCAGCTCCGCACCTTCGCCGCGGAGAGAGACAATAGGCGGTGCTCCCCGGCGGCGGCGGCTGAAGCGGCGGCGGCCGAGGGTCCGAGCGGCTCGGCGGAGACCAGGCGATTCCCCGCGGCTGCTCCGGCTGCCTGCGCTGGCCTTGCACACCGTGCCAACCCGCATGCGCATGCGCTACAGAGCCGCTGGGAGGGGGCGTGGGCGGGACCTATGAAAGACCCGCCCACAGGACCTCCCATGATTGAGCGCCGAGCCAAGGGCCCCAACAGCGATTACATCGGAGCGCTGCTCATCAAACTCCGAGAAACCAATAGGAAGACACGTGGGCGGGACGCTCAGGTTACTAAGGAGAGCTGAGGTAGACCGCCGCTGGGGCTAGGCGGCCAAGTGATCAAAGTGGAAGAAGTTGGCAGAGGATGCCTGGGAAATGCCCACCCACCCGTCCCTGTGAAATGAAATCTCTCCGCCCTATCTCCGGAAACCGCCCTTCTTCTGTGTGTTTGGTGCTTACCTGAGCTGTAGCACTCACCGCTCGGACTGAAATAATTTCCCCTTCCACCCCAACCCTCGAATCGAAATCAGGAAGACTGGTTTTATCTGCAAGAGTCATTGCGAGGAAGTCAACGAGTGGCAGCTGGGTGGAAGGAGGGCGTTTGGAAGGTATCGGGGTCGTGACATTGAACTTTTGGTCACTCCATCACGACTTCGAGTTTAAAAGAACCGCAGAGACCATTTGGTGCTTTTGAGAAACAAACCGTAGTCGGGGTGCCAGTAGTGGCTCAGAAGACGAGTTGATACATGAAAGAAACAACCTTATTTTGGTGTATTTTACGAAAGAAAAATCTACCTGGCATTTCAAATCATTATTTCACTGATGATATTTCTTAGGTAGGAGCCCTGGTGCCGCAAGGGTTAAGGGATCAACTGCTAACCAAAAAGTTTCACCCTCTCTTGGGGGGAAAACACCTGGTGATTTGCTTCCATAAAGATTGCAGAATAGTAATAGTAGTACTAGGAACAGTAGAAATTCTATTCTGCCCTATAAATCAGAATCCACTAGGAAGGCACATTGGTTAAAGAGTCCACAACCAGAGTCATTTGCAGTTCTACTTATGGCGACACCATAGGACAGAGCTGTTTATTGTTAGGACCCACCCAATCAATTCTGACCCACAGCCACACCGCTTGCTTCCTGCCCCATCCTCACAGTGTTCCCATGCCTGAGCCTATTGCAGCCACTGAGGGGTGCATCAGTCCATCTCCTAGAGGGCCTTCCTCTCTTCCGCTGCCCCTTCACTTTACCAAGCATGATACCCTTCTCCAGGGACTGGCCCCTCCTGACAGCATGTCCGAAGTATGAGATGAAGTCTTGCCATGCTTGCCTCTGAGGGGCACTCTGGTGTTACTTCCGAGACAAATCGGCTTGTCCTTTTAGCGAATACTTGTAATCTTTATAGAAGGGGACTGTCCCATCTTTCTCCTGCAGAACAACTGGAGGGCTTGAACCGCCAACTGGAGGGCTTGAACCGCCTAACAACCCACAGAGCCACCAGGGTTCCTTTGGGTCCAGTAGAAACCAGTAAAAAGTAATTCTACTTAAGGAAAACGATCACCGTCAAGAATCTACAAAACTCCTGGAAAATGATTAGAGGGAGGAGGGCGACTGGCTGGGAGGGCGCAGGAGGAAACCTTCACTTCGAGGGCTAGAACCGCTCTGTAGATTTATCTGAATGGCGATAACACAGCCGGTATCCAATTGTAAAAATTCTAGTCGACTTGTACTTTCTAGTGGATTTGCATGAGTTATAATATCTAAAACTCTAAAGGGGATAAGCCCCAATACACAGATTACTGGACAAATAGTACTAAAAAGACGAATGTGTCTTGAGGACTACAGACCCTGGACTGGCCACGTGTATGAAAGAAAGTGGACTGGAAGACATACTGTGCATTCTGTTGCTTTGGAGCTAGTACCTTGATGGCCCTTTGAGGGGATTTTTACCTACAGCCCTTGCTTGGTGAAGCATACTTCACCACAACCCCAATTCCATGACTTCTACATGTGCTCCAGACCTAAGTGTATGAATGCATTCTACTTGAACTGTGGGGACATGAGCACTCACAGGTCTCTTTACAACAGAACCAAGCATGGCCTGGTCCTTTGGCATCCTTACAGGCTTTGCGATGGATGCGCTCATTGTTTTGGCCTTTGAAGAAATTCATCTCACTGAAAACCTTCCGTTTTTCGGCTGACACTCTACCAAGCATGATGTCTTTAGGGAGTGGTTCCTCCCAAGGCATGGCCAAAATGTTGTTGTTGTTGTTGTTGTTAGGTATATGGAGTCGAATCTGCCTCCTAGCAATCCTCTGTCCAACAGAAAGAAGCACTCTCCAGTCCCGGGCCATCCTCACAGTTACATGTTTGAGCTCATTGTTGCAACAACTGTGTCAATTCATCTTGTCCAAGGTCATCTCTTCTTCACTGCCCATCCATGTGACCAAGCATAGTGTCCTTTTTCAGAGATTGGTCTCTCCTGACAATGTGTCCAACGTACATGAGAAAATTCTCACCATTCTTGCTTCTAAGGAGCATTCTGGCTGTACTTCCTTCAAGACAGATTTGTTTGTTCTTCTGGCAGTCCAAGGAATGTTTACTAAATCTTCGTGGAAAGGCATCCTCTTCAGTCTTCCTCATGGATTGTCCCATGCGGATGAGGCAATTGAAAAGACCATGACTTGGATCAGATACATCATATTCTTCAAGCAGTTGTGCTTTTTAACACTTTACAGAAATTCCTCCCCCCCACCCCCTGCATAGATTTGTCCGAAACAATGAGTCATTTGATTTCCTGACTGCTGCTTCCATGGATATTGATTGTGGATCCAATTAAAATTAAATCCTTCGTAACTTCAATCTTTTCTCCATTTCTCCGTGTTGTTTCTTATTTAATCCAGTTGTGAGGACTTCTTGATTTCTTTATAGTGAAGTGTAATCCATATTCTGAAGGCTGTAGTCTTTGATTTTCATCAGTGTTTCAAATCCTCTTCAATTTTAACAAACTAAGTTGTGTCATCTGCATCTCACTGGTTATTAATAAAGGTTCCTCCAATCCTGATGTCACATTCTTCTTCATAAAATCAGCTTCTCTGGTTAGCAATAAAGTCTACCCTCTGTCTAAACTACTCAGGTGGGAGACTTTGTCTTTCTTGAATGACGTCTAAAAGGATATGCTTATCAGGTCATCAAGAGAAAAGACCCTCTTTGAGGATGGAACCATCACTGTGGGAAATTGAAAGAAATGGAGAAAAAAAAGTATCTTGATGACAATGGTTGAACTGCTGAATCTACCCATGACTGAAGATAGAAAAATTAATAAATTGTTCAATTGTGTAAGCCAATGAGGCCGGACTAGTAGATGTTTCTGTTGTCTACATCCACAAAAGTCCTAAGGAATACACCATGCAGGAGTTGATGGTCCCTGGTCACGTAGGTCTGTCAACTCATCCATTAAACAATCCTGGGAGTTGACTGTGTGCCAGGCTCTAGACGTTGTCTTGGGTTTATAGATGAAGAACTCGTTTTCATCTGAAGTACCTAATAGTCAAGTGACGGAAATAGACTAGGAAACTAGCAAGAAATCAAAATGGGTTCACTTTCTTGCAGAAGGCAAGCACACTGAGCATTATGGAGCATAGAAAAAGAACCGCTTTGTCGTGGAAGAAAGGGAAAGGTCGGAAAAGACATGGCAGTCAGCCAGGTAAGGAGAGTGGGGTAGTAGAGCAGGCTAGGGAGTGTATGCACAGGTAGTTAAGTACATTCCAGAAAACCCAGACCACACCCACTGAGTAAATTGCAGCTCATAGGGATCCTATAGACAGAGTAGTACTGCTCCCTCGGCTTTCTGAGACCATAAACCGGGGGCAGAAAGCCTTACTTTTCTTCTGTAGAGTGACTAATGCCTTTGAACCATTGGCTTTTTTCCTATGCAGTGTTTAGCTAACTCACTATACCCCTCAAATTAACTGCCATTGAGTCTACTCCAATCAGATAGGACAGTGTAGAACTGACCCCTTTGGGTTTCTGAGACTTTAGATTTTTATAGGCATATAAAGCCTCATCTTTCTCTTAAGGAGCCACTGGTGGGTTTGAGCTACTGACCTTGTGGTTAGCAGCCCAGTGTGGAACCCACTACACCACCAGGCCTCCTTTGCCAAAGAAGGGAGAGCAAATTCAAAGACCTCGAGGCATCAGAAGTTCCATCTGCGGACTTGGACAGAGGTAGGGCTAGAAAGTGACACTGGGGGAGGGTCGCAGCTGCCAGGTCATGAAAGAGATGAAGAGGTGGCATGCTGCCTGCTGAGAGGGTGACCTTTATTCTGAGAGGGCAAGGGGACCCTCAAAAGGGTTTAAGCAATGGAACAGCAATGAGAATAAATCTTTCATTTTACAAAGATCACCCTAGCACCGTGCGCTTAACCATAGGCTTCTCAAGGACTGTGATGGTTTGGAGGCAGACCACCAGACTGTTCTTCCAAGGCACATTTAAGTGGATTCAAACCACCAATCTTTGGGTTAGCAGTGGGGCCTTTAACCATACACCACGGGCTAGAGTGTGCTTAGATTGGATTTACTTCAGTGGCACAGGCGGGGCTGAGGGGTGGCAGAGGCAAGGCCATGATACCAGGGAGGGAGAACACACTCTCTAGGAAAAATCCGACTCCAGCAGGAAGTTTCACAGCCCGGAGTTAGATTTTCACTTCTTCCACAGCAAAGGAAACCTTTCTCTCTCAATAGCAAGCCCATGCCGTACAAGAGAACGATGGCATGAGCCACAAATGTCATTTAAATTCTTCTAGGAGCTACATTGAAAAAATGAAAGGAAACTGGTGGTATTAAGTTTAATGTTATTTTATATCCCCCCCCCCTCAATAGTAATTCCTACATGTAATCATTGGGGTTTTTTTTTAAAGCATTACAGTTTGAATTCTTTTTATCATCATAATCTAATGTATAGTCTAGACTTAAAACAGTTCAGACTCACCATATTTCAAGGTCTTGAAACCACATGGCTGCTAAATTTGGTAGACAGCTCAGGTCTAGTTGATCGATTCTGGTCTAGAACCTCCATCTGGAGGCTTGGCCCATCCCAAGCTTCAAGACGTGTCCAGGGCCATAATCCCTGGGCTCCGCCTCTGCCAGTTGCAGGCTTATTTATTCCTCACGACAACCTTTAAAAACTCTCACCGTCATCCAGTGGATTCTGACTCATAGTGACCCTAAACGACAGAGTAGAGCTGCCCCTGTAAGAGGCCAAGACGAAATCTTGACAGCAATAGAAAGCTTCATCGTTCTCCTATGGAGTAGCTGGTGGTTTTGAACTGCTGACCTTGCAGCCCCAAACCTAACCCACTAAGCTTCCTGGGCTCCTCCACAACAACCCTAGGGTGACATTATTCTCCCCTTTTTCAAATATTGCAAGCTAAGGGAGGTTAAAGAGTTTGCTTTACATCACACAGGTACTGATTAGCAATGATGATCTTCCAGGACTTGGAGACTAGGGTAAAATCTCCAGAGACAATTTAGAATTGCTCTCTGACAAGGTCTTCTCTCATTTGGACTTGCCCTCCTCCTCTTCTCTCATAACCTCCCTTGCCCTTCTCTGCTTAAAACAGTGAGTGATCAGCCAATCAGCAAAGTAGGTACTCTGTAAAAGAGTGTTTCAGCCTCCAATCTCTTGTTCAGAATGTAATATATTTCAGCAACCATGCAGGCCCAGACGAACAGGTGTCTAAGGACTAGATCAGGGTTATCGGGTGGATTACAATTAGAGTCACCATAAATGGCATTTTTCCTTCTGATCAGTACAAAATCAACCAATATTTTTAAGGACTTGAATGCACATTCACTGCGCACAGTCTTTCGGAAAGGTGGTGCCAGTTTTCACCCCTGCTCTCAGGTGTCAGAGCACCTCACGCCGTAATCTGTCTTTCCCGTTTTCATCAGAGCCGGCCTGTAGAAGCCCTGAAAGCTATTTTGGACGGTGGATGCTGGAAACCATTTCAGTAAAGGCAGCCCTCCCCAGTCAATTGCAATGCGGTACAAATACAGAAAACAACAAGTGCACAGTCTCTCGTGTGTTTCCTGACGCCACAGAAAAAGCTCTGTGGACTTGGACTCCCTCCTCCACTCTCCCACTGACAGATTAAGGGCAATCTAGGGTTGGTATGACCCCTAGAAACTATTAGCCAGAGGAAAGCTTTAAATCTGAACTGAAATTATTCGCTGAAGTCCATTGGAAACCAAATAATAATTTAACCTACTTAGAAACGAATGTCTGCTTTAAGCATTTTAATTATCGCACAGAATTACCTAGATGTGATCAGGTGGTAAGTTGGGCAGCAAGGTCCTTGGTTTGAAACCGCCAGTGCTCCCCTGAAGAAAGACAGACGCTCCTCTGCAGAAAGACAGAGCTCCCGACTCCGTAGTTACAGTCTCAGAAACTCACAGGGGCAGTTCTACCACCCAGTGTCATAGAGTCACTGATGGCAGTGAGTTTGGGGTTTCGATCAAATTGACAATAGCAACTTGAAAGGATAAATAAGAAGTGGAGGTGGGGCACAGCTAGTTTGCATTAACAATGGTGAAGAAACTTGGTAAAGAATGCTCAAGGAAGCTGGCCAAATTTGAAGGACGTAACCAATGCCACTAAGCTGTACGTGTAGAAATTATTAAAAAGAGGTGTATGTCCAGTTGTGTATATTTTCACAAGCAAGTATATAGCATGGGAGGGTGGGCGCAGTTCAGGAGTAGATCCAGTTATGCAGAGAAGGTAATGTTTGAAAACTGTAGGGCTCATTTGTCCGGCCACAATTGTATTTGAGGATTTCCAACAAAAAGTACATATTGCTAGGTATCAACCTCATCCAAAGACTTTGCAGCCACCCTGCCTTCTATTTCCAGGAGCCTCCGACCCTGAATGAATATAATCCAGACGTACCACGCACTGATAGAACAATTGGGTTGGTTTCTGCAACCCTTACTCTTTTGCATAATGACCCTTCCAGCAATAGGTTTGTCTGAAGGCTGTTCTTGGGGCCACATTGACCTTCTAAAGTCATTATAATCCCAGCATTGGAGGGTCAGGGGTAGCTGGGCCGCTGGCAGGGAACCACAAAGCCTCCGAATGAAATGACCACCTTGACCTCAAACAAAGTTAAGTTCATATTTCTCAGGCCCAAACCAAAGGGCATATAATTTGGGAGACATAAATAAGCCTGAGCCCCCCACCCCCCCCCTCCAATAACTGCAAAAGAAAACAGGGGTCACTCTGGGTTTTCTCTTTAAATGGAGGCCTCCGTTGGAGAAGAGGGGGACTGTTATTCTGCTTGCAGAGATTTATGGACTGTCCTGCATCGTGCACGTCTCAGCCTACTGCTTTTCTTGCTATGCCCGGCCTTTCCCAGTTTATTCAGCTGCTCTCATCATTATGCCCAATTATTTATAATAGTGGGCTGGCTTCTGACGCTGGAGTTCGAGAAACATGATGGTCGTTGAGCCCGAATCACCGTTTAATGGAAAGAGGTTCCAACAACTCGTGGGAGGTCAGAAAACGCAGGTTTCTTCGTGGAATTTTTTTTTAATTCATTTTCCTCTTTGAACGGTTCGTGTAACAAAACAACACGGAGTATGCACTCTTAAAGGCGAAAAGTCCTTATTTGCATACAGCTTTTGTCAGTATGGAGGCCTGAGTGCGCAGGGGTTAAAGCGCTTGGAAGCTAACCAAAGGGTTGGCAGATCAAACCCACCAGCCTCTCCGTGGGAGAAAAATGGGGCAATCTGTTTCAGAAAATATTTACAGCCTGGGAAGCCCTTCAGAGCAGTTCTTTAGCGTTTCTCTGAGTCAGAATTGGCTGGATGGTAACGGGTTTAGTTTGGGGTTTGGGTACCAATAATTTTAGTGTCAGCACAATTTACGCCAGCTTTTATTAAAGTGCTTTTATGGAAACATTATGCCCTAGAACTAATCCTCAGAAAAGGCACGGTTGGTTTAAGTAAATACAAGAAATGCTTTGTATTCTATACTTCTTTTAAGGGTTCCTTGTGCCTGGTAACATTACATAGGCAAGCGCCAAAAGATCCTGAAATAAAGAAAGCTAAATGGATTTGTTTAATCAAATATTTCCCAACTGTATGTGACCATGAAACCTATTTCTGATGAAAACGCAAATAATATCCCAAAAGGACACATTTCGCAGAAACACCGCATGATTCCATTCAACTGCAGAAAGAACAAGCGAGATGGACTTGATTCGGAAGCAGTGTGAACCATTGATTCACACAGTCATTCATTTCAAAGGGACTTGATTCCTCAGAAAAGAAATGAAACTATGCTTCTGAAATCACACCTCCACTTTGATCACTCCCAGGAGATCTCCACCTATCTTTCTGCCCACCTCAAGCACCTCTTCACTTGGATAATTATTCTGGGAAGCCACAACTGCTCTCCCCAAAGTGAGATCACCTTCCCTCCCTCGCCTGCTCCATTTCCTGCTTCCCATTCCATCGCTTCCATCCTGTCGTTTCCCACAGTCTGTCTTTTCATTCCACCAGTTTCCTCTGCAAAGCACGGCCGCTGTCCCTTTTATCTCTCTACAGCTCATGCAAGAAACAAGTGTTGGAAACAGCTTTCACCTGATGGCTAGTCGAAAGGCTACTGACTGACCTGAACCCACCCAGCAGTGCCTTGGGAGATGGGGCTGGTGATCTACTTTTATTACGATCACATCACAGCTGTCAAGGCGTAAGAACATGTCTTCGGTTAAAAAAGAAAGAAAGAAAGAAATTTATTAAAGGTTCAAATGAGGGACAAGTCTGATCTCACAAAGTAGAATCAAGTACTCCAAAATGGCGGCATTACAGCGGCCTACATATGAGGTAAAACTGAGAACTGAAAACATCACGTTCTGATTGGAAGTGGCAAGATCCCCCCTTTATCCCTATTGTCCCTCAAACCCACCCCTTTGCCTCCCATCTCCCATGATCCCCCACCCCCAATAGCAGCTCTGGGTTTATAATGATTAATCAGAAATAACAAGTGTGGGTTATTTAGATTGGTTAGTTTAAATATGTGACTGAGAGGGCTTTGAGAGGGTGGTCCTAAGTTAATTATCTTAAAACATTTCCTGAGGGCTGCTGAGGAAATTTCTGATTAAGTGCCATGTGTCAAGAACGTCCCTTAGGAACATTCTCCCGTTATTTTCAGTTTAATCATCGAGAAAGACACGTGTCCTTGGTTATGTACTTCAATCTGTCTGATGGAGTCAGGTTGAGACCTCGGACAATCATTCTGAACCACATCAAGCACCTCAGATGTTGGAGGGTTTTCACACACACACACAAAAAAAAACTCTATAAAGCATTTTTACTCAGAAACACATGGGGTGACCGTGAATTGGAATGAATTCAATAGCAACTCACAATAGCAGTAGGTTGTGTCAACTTATGACTGAACAATTGAAATCATTTCCTTACTGGCTCCCCTGCCTCCACTAACTTCCCAATAGTCCCTATTTCTCTTTGCTACAGAATGATTTTCCGAAAGCACGCCCCTGTCACTGCTCTACTCAGAAGACGCTCGTGGCTTCCTGCTGCTTATAGGGCAAGACCAGACATCAAATCCAAATGCCACTGACTTCCAGTGTCAATCCAAACAAGAAATGTGGTAAATTTATTTTCTTTTTTAAAAATCATTTTATTGGGGGCTCATGCAACTCTCAACACCATCCATACATGCATCAATTATGCAAAGCACATTTGTACATTTGTTGTCCTCATGATTCTCAAAACATTTGCTCTCCACCTAAGCCTTTGGCATCAGCTCCTCATTTTTCCCCTCCCTCTCTGCTATCCACTCATGAACCCTTGATAATTTAAAAATTATTATTTTGTCATATCTTATACTATCCAACGTCTCCTTTCACCTGATTTTCTGTTGTCTGTCCCCCAGGGAGGAGGTGATATGTGGATCCCTGTAATCGGTCCCCCTTTCCACCCCACCTTCCCTCCACCCTCCCGGTATCGCCACTGTCACCACTAGTCCTGAAGGGATTATCTGCCCTGGATTCCCTGTGTTTCCAGTTTCTATCTGTACCAGTATACATCCTCTGGTCTAGCCAGATTTGTAAAGTAGAATTGGGATCATGATAGTGGGGGCAGAAGGTGGGTGAGAAACATTTACGAATTAGAGGAAAGTTGTATGTTTCATCTTTGCTACACTGCACCCTGACTGGCTTGTCTCTTCCCCGCAACCCTTCTGTAAGGGGATATCCAGTTGCCTACAGATGGGCTTTGGGTCCCCACTCTGAACTCCCCCTCATTCCCAATGATATGATTTTTTTGTTCTGGTGATGCCTGATACCTGATCTCTTCGACACCTCGTGATCACATAGGCTGGTGTGCTTCTTCCATGTGGGCTTTGTTGCTTCGCAGCTAGGTAGCCGCTTCAAGCTTTTAAGACCCCAGACACTATATCTTTTGATAGCCTGGCACCATCAACTTTCTTCATCACATTTGCTTATGCACTCATTTGTCTTCAGCAATCATATCGGAGAGGTGTGTTTCTTTCATGTGAGTTTTGTTGCTTCTGAGCTAGATGGCCACTTGTTTACCTGGTAAATTTATTTTCTACCGATGCCCAAATCCCTGCTTGAAAGCCTCTAATTTTCTGTAGATAAGCAAGACTTCTACTATACTGAGAGTATTTGACCTTTCTGAGTTTCCAGTTTCTCCCTACCCACCTTCTCCAGGAGGCATTTCACTATCTAACTTTTCTGAGTAAGATAACTTATTTTTGTTATGAATTGAATGTCTCTCAAAAAAGATATGTTAAAGTCCTAACCCCTATACCTGTGATTGTCAACTAGTTTGGAATCTAGGCATTTGGAGATGTTATCAGTTCCGTTCCCATGAGACCATACACGACAGACCATTTGTCTATCAGTTTGGTGTACTGTGATGGTTTGCATGTTGCTGGAAGGTATGCCACTGGTATTTCAAAGACCAGCAGGGTCTCTCATGGTTAGCTTCCAGACTGAGACCGAAGCTTCTAGACTAGGAAGAAGGAACAGGTTACGCACAGAAATATTTTATGAACAGCAGCGGAACATTGTCTGATACAGTACCAGAAGATGAGGCCCACCTGCTGCAAAACCTGAGAAGCTCAGAGTACATCTGAGAAAGGTTTGCCTCCTCAGAGTAGAGTTGACCTCAATCACATGGACAGAACAAGACTTTTGTGACCTTCATTTGCTGAATGTGGAATAACGTGAAATGAAAAGAAACCAATGTAAATGTCCAATAATCCATTAATAACCAGAACGTGGAATGAACAAAGTGTGATTACGGGAAAGCTGGAAGTCATCAAAAATTAAAGGCAATGAATAAAATGGATAGTCTAGGTACTGGTAAGCTGAAATGGACTGGTATTGGCCATTTTGAATCAGACGATCATATGGTTTACTATGGTGGGAATGACAAGTCAGTCGAAGGGGGATGGTGTCATATTTATCATCAAAGGAACATTTTTTAAAAAAAGAACATTTCAAGATCTATCTTGAAGGACAATGCTGTTGGCGATTGGACAATATCCCTATCGCTCTGCTGGGAGAGTCTGTTGGATTGGGGTAACCTTAGCTAAATTTTATATGGCATCAGATGAGGTAGAGAGCCTGCCTAGAATCCATAAAACATACATCACCCCCTCTAAACGTCCCATAAGGAGGACCAGTTAATATGACTGTTGTTTAAATTTATAGATCAAACACTAGACCTGATGATGAAGAACAAGTTGAAGAACCCTGTCAATTTCTTCAGTCTGAAATTTATCAAACATGAAATCAAGCTCGTGGTAGTTATGTAATATGTTGTCAATTTGAGACTAAGGAGTGAAGGGGTAGAGTTTAGCCTGTCAATCAGGTCATAGCTTGATGACCTCATTGGGAGGCGCTAAAGAGAGCCATAGCTCCTTGGAGGTGGGACATATGCTCAGTCCCTGCGAGACATTGCAGCTGACAAGACACATGGAGCTATGCTAGTGTCCTGAGCTGGAGGAGCCACGTAGAGACCCCTGCCAGCAGATGCTTATAATGCCACTGGATCCACAGGACTTCCCACCCTCTGGCCTGTGATCTTCCTGCATGCAGCATCATTGCATGTGTTTTGTGAGTCTGAAGATTGGTATCAGACAGATGGGCTAATATAGACTTATGGACTTGATCTGGACTGGGCTGAGATGTTTCCTTAATGTATAATTACTCTTTATATAAAGCTCTTTCTTACATCTAGTCAACCCAGACTAATACAAATATAATTGGAATGTGAATGTTGGAAACAAAGAAGAAAGATCAATAGTTGGAAAATTTGGCCTTGGTAATAGAAATGCCACTGGAGATCTCATGGTAGAATTTTACAAGGCCACTTATTTTTTGCAAATATCTTTTCCCCAACATAAATGATGATTAAATACTTGGACCTTAACAAACTGAAAACATTTAAGGAGAGAAAATTACACAAGAATTCTAGGAGATGGGAACTGTTGGGTGTCATTCTGGAGACTAGCTACTACAGTCTGACTTCTTTCCAACCCTTTCCTTCCAATTAACTCACATTCCTCCCATTTGAAAAATACATCAGCCTCCAAAGGCCCTCAAAACCTCAATATAGCATGAGATCAAAGTCCAAACTCTCATTCATCATCTGTCAACATGAGAGAGAGATTTAGATGTAGTTCCTTAAGAACAACTCCTCAAGAATGGTTTGTCTCAGTCTTTAAAACTGTGCAACTTAAAAACAAAACAAAAAAAACCTGTGCAACTTAATATACACACGCCACCTGTACACAGTACGTACAATGGTGGAACAGGCGTAGGACAGAGCAAATCTTCCAATACTATTGAACTGCAGTGACCGTCAATAGGCTAGAGCAAATCTTCCAACATTAGATGGATTGGAGTGACCTTCACACAATGTTGTATGACAGCAACTGAATATTCTTCTCTCTCCCCACATCTTGAAAAATTGACCCCAGCTGAGGTCAGGCCTCATCTGTCGAAGTAGTTTTTAAGGTGTACGTTTACAGGGGGTGATGTATGTTTTATGGACACTAGGCAGGCTCGCTACCCCATTTGCTGTCATACAAAATTATGCTAAGGTTACCCTCATCCAACAGACACTCCCACCAGAGTGATAAGGAAATCTCACTGTAAATTCAAGTCAAGATGTGGGGAAGGGAAGCATGTAAGTCCCAGACAAGGCAATTACATCTCGGTCAGAAGGGAAACAGGAAAGAGCAACCTCCCATGGGGGGTGGGGGGGAACCCCATTAACTTTATTTATGTGGAATCCAGGTGGGAGAACATGCCTGGTACTCTGTTCCTAAATCAACACTTTTGGACCTAGTTTCTATATAGCCCTTGATGACCTAGTCTGTGTGCTATTGACTACTGGGAATTTAGACTTGGTTCTTTCAAAGTGCACAGCAACCTTCGTAGGCCACATCAGAAGACTCAATGTGGAAACTCTTGATGTGAACTGAACCTTACCTTAAACCCACCAGTAGCCATTGGGCTTAAGACTGAAACTCCCTAGCGTAAGAAGAAGCAGATAACTGCTATCCCAAGGGCATAGAACTGACTGACTTTGGATTTTGGTTAGCATCTCTTGCCTTGAGGGTGTCCAATGAATGGTGGCCCAGAACTACCATATACTTACAATTTTTAATGCCCTCCTTGATTCATTATGATATATATTAATCTGGTAGGCATGACTCTGCTGTTGTGAATGAATTTTTTTAAATCATTTTATTGGGGGCTCATGCAACTCTTATCACAATCCATACATACATCAAATGTGTAAAACACATTTGTACATTCATTGCCCTCATCATTCTCAGTGAATGAATATTATTGGAAGATTTGCTCTATCATAAAGTCACTTAAGAGTTTAATCTGTGCAAGTCAACAATTCATATATTGTGATTCATAGCTGGCCTATATTTGAATAATCTCCTTTTCTGAACATTGTTTTAAATTCTATACCATGGGTTAAACTAATAACACTATCAAGGCATAGTGGTTAGGCATTAAGATGCTAGCTGTAAGGTCAGCAGTTCAAAACCACCAGGCAGCTCTGTAGGGGAAGGATGAGGCTTTCTACTTCTGTGAAGATGTGTAGACTCACAGGGGTAGTTCTACCCTGCCCGATAGAGTCACTATGAGTCAGTATTGACTTGAGGGTAGTGGAAGTGATGCTCCAGGATGATGATTGATCTGTTCTCTAACATAAAATGACAATGATGCCTCCAACATGAACCAGAGACACATATATAAACCATAGACACATGAATGGATTTGGGCTTGCACTTGATTCTAGCCCCACTCAAAGAACAATTAGTTCTTATGACATGATTCTGCTTGATGCCCAACCTCATAAAGAGGTCACTGAAGATACCGGTGTTACAGCAAAGTGTGGTGATCAAAGTAGATACTGCCCGGCGATCAAAACACATAGCGTTTAGGATCTTAAAGACTTGTTTCAAACAAGTAGTCATCTAAGCAAGGCATCAACTAAGTCCACATGGAAGAAGCACACCAGCTTCCAGCTTGTGTGGTCCAAGAACTGTAAATAATAAGATCCAAATCTAAAGGAGGGAATGGTATCAGAACTTAAATTGTGGACACCTGGTTTGCAGAAGGCTGTGGATGACGGTGGAAACCAAAATCCATTTTGGGGTCCACACATGGGTTAAGCCTCACGTGAATCCCCTCTGACCATAGTTGACGGATGTGAATCCCATCTGACCATAGTTGAAGGCTGTGAATAGCACTGTTATCATACACAGAGCATTTTGTTTGTTTTAAAAATCATTTTATTGGGGGCTCGTTCAACTATTATCACAATCCATACATCTATCGATCGTGTCAAGTACATTTGTACATTTGTTGCCATCATCATTCTCAAAACATTTGCTTTCTACTTGAGCGCTTGGTATCAGCTTCTCCTTTTTTCCCCCTCCTTTCCCCACAGAGAGCATTTTTAAAGCTGATTATGGCAGATGTAGTTAGGTCAAAATGAAATATTTTATCATTTGATCTCCTTTTTGACCTATTTTAAAACTGTTTCCATTTTTTTTTAAGTGAAGGGGAGATTCACCTTGGTGAATCCCCACTGACTATGACCAGGTATGTGAATGGCCTTGCTAACATGCAGAATGCATTGGAAAGTGAATTGTTGCAGATGTAATTAGCTTAAAATTTAGCACTCTATCATTTTATCTCTCTTATGAGATCCATTTAAATTTGTTCTAGTTCTTAATATTTTCTGCTTTCTTTTCATTTGAGGTTTTTGTCTGGTTTACTATGTTGTTCTTGGATTTTCTTAAATGTTTTTCAGTATATGAAATCTAGGGGAGGTAAATCTATAGCGACAGTAACTGGATTAATGTTTCCTTGGGGGTGTGGCAAGGGAGGTTGTGAGAAAATGGGGAGCTAATAACATTGAGGACAAGAATGAAGAAAATGTTCTAAAACTGCCTGGGGTGATGATTGTGCAGCTCTTTATGATGTGATTCAACTGTTGAATTGTATGATATGTGATTAATATGCCAATAAAACTTAAAACTTTAAATAAAATGATATTTTATCATATATATATATATTATACCATGACCAAAAAGAATAAGAAGAAATCAGGCAACACCCCCATCTTTGACTGGAAGTTGTCTTGTTTTGATCGCTCAGTTTATTAAGTATATTTTCTATCATCACCGTTATTGTAGACAATGACATCACTAACCTTTCTCCTACTCTATAAAGAGGATCCTTTTCCCTCCAATTTGCTATAAGATTTTCCTAACTTTCTTAGATGCCCTCAATAGAAACCTCTTCAAGAAAATGGGTGCATAAACAAATGTGAAGAAAACTAATGGTGCCCGGCTATTGAAAGATATAGCGTCTGGGGTCCTAAAGACTTGATAAACAAGAGACCATCTAGCTGGGAAACAACCACATAGAAGCAGCACACAAGCCTGTGTGATCATGAGCTGTCAATGGGATCAGGTATCAAGCATCAGAAGACCCAAAACAATCATATCAATGCAAATGAGAGGTTGGGTGGGAGTGGGGCAGGCGGAGTGGAGACCCAAAGTTCATATGTAGACAATTGGACATCCCTTCATAGAAAGGTCACACGGAAAGGATTAGCCAGCCAGGGAGCAGTATAGCACCGATGAAACATACTGCATTCCTGTAGTTCTTTAATGCTTTCCTCTCTACTATCATGACCCCAGTTCTACCTTACAAATCCAGCTAGACCAGTGCATGTACCCTGGTATAGATAAGAGCTCTGGACACAGGAATCCAGGACAGATAAACCCCTCAGGAACAATACCGATACCATGAGAGTAAGGGGAAGGTGGGGAAGAAAAGGGGAACTGATCACAATGATCAACTTTTAACACCCCCGCCCTGCCCAGCCAGTGTGACAGACAACAAAAGCATGGGTGAAGGGAGACAGTGGATGGTGTAAGATATGAAAATAATAATAATTCTTATTTATTAAGGATTCAGGAGGGAGGGAGGTTGGAGGAGGAAGGAAAAAATGAGGAGCTGAGACCAAGAGCTCAAGTAGAAAGAAAATGTCTTGAGAATGATGATGGCAACATATGAGCAAATGTGCTTGACACGATGGATGTCTGGCTTGTGATAAGAGCTGTAAAAGCCCCCAATAAAGTGACTAAAAAAGAGAGAGAAAGAAACCTCTTCAAAGTCAACTTTTCATACAACAATCTCCTCAACTTCCTTCAATCATTCAAGGGAAAAAAATCCATTATCTTTCTTTCAATTTGATTTTTCCATGAAACTTTAAAGCCGTGTGTGAAAAAAAAAGTGCCATTGTAAGATCATAGATAACTTTACCAAGCAAAGGTATCAAAATGTTTCTTGACCTCTCCTCTGTCTAGGTCTATACACGTCTGAAGGCAGTTTTCCCATCTTTCTAACCCTTCCCCCCCAAAATTCTGGGCTCTTGCGTTTGCACCATGTCACACCAGCCATCGTGACATTAAGGGACTCCATAGTATTCCTTTCAAATCTCCTTCGAGTTCTGGAAACAGCAAGAGGCCTGAAGAGGCAAGAACAGGGCTGTATACTGGCTGGAATAAGATTTCCCAACGAAGACTCTCGCTACCCTAGATGAATGAGCAGGTGCAAAGGTGTGATGGAAACAAATTCCCTGGTGCCACTTTCCTGGCCTTTTTGTCTTCCTGATGCAGTTTTCAACTTTTAAAAAACGTCTTCCATAATGAGCCTCCATGATTATCCTGTATTATTTGAGAAGATCTATAAAAAAAAAAAAAACCACCCCTTTGGGGATCTCCCAAACCAGTCACTATAACCATGTGAGTTGACCTTTTTTGCCTGGAATTCTGGAAGGAGATCCTTCTAGAAGCCATTGTCTCACCTGGGACTTTATGGTGACTTTTTTTTGGATAATGAGGCTGACAGGTTTATTACTGAGATACCTCATCTTCAGTCATTTACTGATGGCAAGACCAGATGATCACCAGAATCTCTAGGACCTGATCCAATCAACTCTAACCCCAAAGAAATGAGAGTTTCCGTGTCCCCACAATTTCATCAGATTCTCAGGAATGTCTTTCCTTGGCCTACTTTTAGTCACATGTCTGCCCACCCCTTGAATCAGTAACGGTAGCGCGGTTGCTGGGAGGTCATTCAGGAAGACTTAGCTATCTCATAATCTTTCTCAGAACCCATTCTTTGATATAGATCGTGGTTGCTTTCTTATTCTTACACAAATTTCTATGCACGCGCAGCTTTAAGTTCTACTCCCACTGATCATATTAGCATTCAAAATCAATAGCATAGTACACTTTCACTGAACACAATATAATATTTTAAAAAGAAATTCTATGTAAAAAAATGAAAGTCACTCAGGTGCACTAGGTGATGAAAAGTTCTGATTTGTCAGGCCTGGATCATGTGTCCAGCCATTGACCTGCGACAGTGTCTGTCACACCTGAAAGGCGCAAATTGAGGATGAATTGAGGAAGGAGAGTGAGCTTAAGGCAAACCTGCCGAGAAGCAGGTGGAATGGATGCTGCGCAAGCGAAACCGGCAGATGCCCTTCCCAAGCACTCCCCCCACGAATTCATTCCTGATCTGTGTCCCGCTCTTCGCCTGCCAACCTGCAAGTCGCCTCTGACACCTCCCTCTGCCCTGCCCCAAACACATAGACAGATGTCAATCCCTGTCTGACTCTATAGCTTCACCTGCCCAGAATATGCCCTCTGGTTTGGTTCTTTACTGCCCATTGACACGGTCGTCTCTACAGAAAATATCATCCGACTGGTTTGCTACTTAATTCCACAAATCTTGAAAGCCAGCTTAAGAACACCTTCTTCATGTACCTGCTGCTGGCTCATTGATAGGATTCAAAGACGTCACTACCTTATAGGAAGACAGTAATGGATCGCACTTTTACATGTGAGCTTTGCTCACAGTTAGATAAAGCCCCAAAGCAAGACTTTCGAAAACCTTAGAAACGTGTACAGACTAGAAGCTGACCCTTGGTCCTCCGTCTCCTCTCTCTCCTCTATCAACCCCTTAACTTCCTTCACAGAAAGCAAACATCTTGTACATCCCAGACATAGGCACTGGAAGATGGATTTCAAAAATGCACATCGCTGTCTCAATTTGTGAACCTTCACCGAGGTTAGTAAAAGATGTATTTAATGATGTTCTCTCTCCTCTTGCTCACTGCCATTCAGATGAGCCAGGCCGATTTTACATTAGCTAGAGGAGCGCCTCTGTTAATGCACTTAGATCCTGACCCGGGGATCCCAGTGGGTATGTGATTCCTGTCTGAGCCTTGGCTGGAGTTCCATGTGGACAAGGCCTGGCCCTGGCAACCATTAGGGACAAAGCTTGGGACACAAGACCCTCTTTGGCTGGGGTAATTTTAGCTGGTCTCTTGAAGTGGCTATCAGGTCTATTTGAATCTTCCTTGCATTTCTTTGTTTTCTGCCTGAAGATTTTTATCTCTGTTTTTGTTATAAGTTCCACACTGCCTCCTGATTTTCTGCTTTAAGTATTCAGGGACAGAAAGACAGCAGTTATACAAACCTCTCTCTCTCTCTCTCTCTCTCTCTCTCTCTCTCTCTCTCTCTCTCTCTCTCTCACACACACACACACACACACACACACACACACACACACACACACACACATACACACTCGGCGGAACTGATGTTAAAAGTTAAGCTCCCCCCCACAATTTATCTAACTTGGCAAAGCTGCCGCGTCAGAGAGGAGTCCTAAGAATAACGCTTGTGCCGGGCCTTCAGCCTGCCTGTGCTGACAGTGACACATTCCAGCCTGTCATTTGTCTCTGACTTGTTCTCCCAAATCCTCCCGTGGAGTTATGTCACTTATCACCTGCTCCGTGTGTGACACTTCATCTGCCAAGACAAATGTCATGTTCGAAAAGACTCCTGGTGAATGAAGGCAGCAAGAGATTACCATGCCTTTTCTTTGCATCTGCTGCATAACTCTCCTTTCTAGTTCCTGCCTGTGGCGGGGGCTAGGGGGATTTTCATCAGATTACAGCCGCAGATCCCGGGCTGAATGGGTGCTGACTGGTAGGATGCTCTGCCCTTGAAGCTCCAAAGCTCTGACAGCAAATGTGATCAGAAGAAGTGACAGTGATTAAACACAACTGTTCATCAGTGCTACCAAAAATCAAGTCAGTGGAGTCCTCAGGGTATTGCTGTAGACACTGCACAATCATAGACTATTTTTTTCAATTAAGCAAACTGAAAGTTTGGAACGTGAGAAGTAAGCAGCTTTTCTGGTTAGGGCCAGAAATAGAAAGCCAGCTCGGTGGTGCCTTCCTAGCCTTCGTGCACCGTCTGAACCGCTTCTGCTAATGAACTTCAGGGCCAGCTCACAGCCTGCGAGCTCACCCGTGCCTGAGAGGCCTCGGAGAACCCGTCTGTCCGCGTGAACAACATGTCCCCAGATTTGGCTAACGTCCCCAAACTCCAGCTCATGTTCGGAGCACCCTGGGTCTGGCCCTGAAGGTGAAAAGAGACTGAGTCATTGAGTCAATAGTCCTGTTCACATCCAATCGCCCGGCCCTAACGACAGCAACAAACAAACCCAAACTCCTATCGAGCTTGAGAGTCTGTGAGCATTTGGATTTTTGAAGATGTGATTTAGTTTCTCTGTGGCGTTGTAGAGCGTATTATTCATTCATAAACCAATCAAATCTGGGGACAAAGGTTTCTGTCCAAGTCTAAAGAGTCAATCTGATGATGTTACCTCCTGCTTAGACTCTTTCAAAGGCTCTATAAATTCCCTATTAAAATCCAAGTTCACGCCCCAGTCCCTTTGTGACCCGATTTCTGCCTGCTTCTCCAGACTCTGCTTCGGTCTCAATGCCCTCAAATCGCTCTGATCATGCCCGTCAGAACCAATGTCGATTTCACACTCGGTGGCCTGCGGCATTCTTCTTCCTGAAGAGACAGTCCCCTCCTCCTGCCCGGCCACTGTTGCTGGTCCTGTCAGGCTCCTCCTTGCCTCTGCTTCCAGTCTCAGGCTCCTCCTTGCTCCTGCTTCCAGCCTCAGGCTCCTCCTTGCTCCTGCTTCCAGCCTCAGGCTCCTCCTTGCTCCTGCTTCCAGCCTCAGGCTCCTCCTTGCTCCTGCTTCCAGCCTCAGGCTCCTCCTTGCTCCTGCTTCCAGCCTCAGGCTCCTCCTTGCTCCTGCTTCCAGCCTCAGGCTCCTCCTTGCTCCTGCTTCCAGCCTCAGGCTCCTCCTTGCTCCTGCTTCCAGCCTGGCCTCACTGCTCAACACGAAGTCCTCGAGGGGTTATTTCCGACGCTCTTCCTGGGACACGGCACCCTACTGTTGTCCCTTGACACCCCCACAGCAGTAGTCTTTTTTCTCCCCTTCACTTCTATAATTTTCTTTTCTTTTTTAAAAGAGCTATTTTAAATATGATTTATCATCATGCCTTTAATATCATCTGACTTTCTTAAATTTTACTTAATGTAAAAACCAGGACAGATGATCCCTTCAGGACCAGTGCTGAGAGTGGCGATACTGGGAGAGTGAAGGGAAGGTGGTGTAGAAAGGGGGAACCCATTGCAAGAATCTACATATAACCCCCTTCCTGGGGGA
This sequence comes from Tenrec ecaudatus, assembly GCF_050624435.1. Taxonomy (NCBI): domain Eukaryota; kingdom Metazoa; phylum Chordata; class Mammalia; order Afrosoricida; family Tenrecidae; genus Tenrec; species Tenrec ecaudatus. Next base: position 6,327,937 of record NC_134538.1, read on the forward strand.
CGGACCACAGCCAGGGCAAGATATGACAAAATAATAATTTATAAATTATCAATGGTTCATGAGGGAGGGGGGAGCTACGAGAGAGGGGGGAGGAAATAAAGAGCTGATGCCAGGGGCTTACGTGGAGAACAAATGTTTTGAGAATGATGAGGGTAATAAATGTACAAATGTGCTTGACACAATGGATGGATGGATGGATTGTGATAAGAGTTGTACGAGCCCCCAATAAAATGATTAAACAAACAAGCAAACACACACACACAAAAAACACTGACAGCAAACAAAAGTCACACGGGCACTTAACGCTGCAGGTGCTGGAGAAACCACAGGACCGGAACCAGCCCTTATCATTGGGCACTAATGACAGGGTACAGTAGAAGGTTCCAAAGTACATTAGCATAGAGTTTTAGCATTGCAGGTACGCTGATGGCTTATGAAAAACGGTTTGGGCTATTACAAGGATGCTGTTGTTAGGTGCCATTAAGCTGGTCCCGACCCATAGCGACCCTCTGCTCAACAGCAAAGAACACTGCCCAGCCCTGTCCCCCCCTCACAATCGCTCCTGTGCCCGAGTTCATTGCTGAGGGCCTGCCTCCCACAAAACAGATACATTTCTGTTGAACCACTGCGCAATACTTTCGTAGGCAGCCATTTGGTGTCCATCCCTGAGATAGTCCCACAAGTTACAGTTTGTGTCCCCATCCTCCCTACGTGAAGCCACTGGGCAGGGAGGATATTCAGAGACTTGTCTGACTCATGACTTTGGACCTAACTCTGAGTGCCAAGCCCCAGCCCTAGCCCTGGCCCCGGCCGGGCCCCACCCTCTTTAGCCTTTTCTCTGGGCTGATTCACACTGGGCTGGGGTTTCATTGTCAGCGGCTTAATTGTGCATGACTGAAACTTCAACTTTAAAGATGTCGAGAGGCCAAGGCCTAGGCCTTCTGCTAGCTGCCTGTTATTCATTGTGTCATTTTTCTTTGTTGAAACAGGGTGGAAGGAAAGAAGTGATGCTGGCAGGCAGGGAGGAAGGAAGGAAAAAAGGAAAAGAAAGAAATGTTCTGAACCGCACCCAAGCTGATTCTCTTCTGTGTTTCCCGGTTTTCTACAAGTTCTTGGATCTAGTTCAAGTAAGAGGAAGCCAGTAGAGTAGACAGTGCATCCAATGTGGAGCTAGCCTATCCAGGCAAGTTATCCATCCTCTTAGAACCTCATTGTCTTTATTATGAGACTGCAGGAAGAATATTTACCTTGTTGGTTCGTCCGGACGGTTAGGAGATGTGTATATACAGGGTCTGGCACATTATGACCATCTCATCAGTGGACGATGCTATTGTCATGGCTACTCAGGGTCGATGGGAAGTTTAATCTTGATTCCCCAGAAATTGTGGCTGATAGTTCTATGCTCCCCAGAGGGGGCTATGGGGCCTAGCTTGTGGGCTGTCTGTGGTTGGATTCCAGAGACTGACTCCGGCTGGGAAATCACCCAAAGCAATCAGGACAGGAAAGAGGCAGGCAATAAACAGAAGCCAACGGCAAACAGTAGAGACAGGGGATAAAGATGTCCGATTTCCTGGCCAGGCGCTCCTCTCACTTATTCATGGCACAACCTGGAGCAAGTGGCTTAAAGCCCTGCAACTTGTGTATGTGGGAAGAGTCCACACGTGTAAAGGGCCTGGAGAAACTAAGGTGCTTAGTGAAAAAATAAAATGTCATCGATGTTAAGAAGAGGCGAATGAAACGGATGGAGTTCAGGTGCCAGCACTGAGCATGTCAGCTCCTTGCACCACCCCCAGAACGCTGCGAACACTTCCTTCAGTTTGAGCGCTGTATGGCCGAGTGTTGGGAACGCTCCTGCCTGGAGTCCTTTCCAAGCTCCATCACTGCCTAACTCGTCCGTCTTCCCTTCCATGAAGTAGAGATAATAATAACTTATTCATCTGCACTCACTGCATACCTGTGCTATGAGAAATAAATGAGTTAATGTGGATAAGGCGATTAGGACAATGGCTGGCATCTAGTCAAGAACTACAGAAATAAACATTTGTGAAACAGATAATAGAGGGAGTGAGAGCTAGGACAAAAATGAAAGACAAAACCATGCATAGTAAAGGGGGGGTGGGGGACCAATTCCAGGGTGAGAGTCAACTGGGAAATTCCTGACAGACAAATTGAAGCCCAGGGATCTGTAGTTACGGTTGCCCGGATACCATGCCAAAGAGAGCCTGTTTTCCAGCACTAGTGATAGCTACTGCTGTTCCCATGCCAAGTGCATCCGGGGAAAGTCCCAAGGTTGGAGATGAGCTTTCCCAGGGTGTTCTGGGCCGCCACTATCGACACCCCCAGATCCCCACTGCTTACGCTATGGCTTCCTTCCTATGGCTCGCGGGGTCAAACTTTTCCTTTGGCTTGCCATCCTTTCGTCTGTTTCCTTCTAGAATTTTTCTGAATTACTGGATCCATCCTATCTCTCATCATTAAGGCACTTTCCCATAGATGATTTCCTTCTTCGGCCTGGGAGGGCCTCACCACTCTGCTCCTAAAACTTTATTTCCCAAGCAAGCCAGTTGTTGTACAGTCGACTGCAACTCATGGTGACGCCATGGGTGTCAAAGTAAACTATGCTCCGTGGGGATTTCAGTGGTTGGATTTGGAGGGAACTAAGTCCCCAGGCCTTTCTTCTGAGGGACGTTTGGATGAACTCAACACTCCAACCTTGCACTTAGCAGCTTACCATGTTGGCTCTTCACACCACCAGGAACTCTACTAATTCAAACTCAGCCTGGAAAACTAAGCACGTGTCTCCTTCTCTTTACTGAGAAAAGCTCCCTGACACCTAGTTTATATTTCGTTCCTTTATTCTGGGCCTTCACGTGGTTCCCTGTTTGGATGTTTGTCTCCCCCATTACACTATAAGCCCCTTCAGGGCAGGAGCCACATCGTATTAAGTTTTCTCGGGCAGGTCTACTCTGCCTGTAGAGTCATTTTGTGAAGAAAGCTGATGGGGCCGGATATTAAAAGATATAGTATACAGGGGTCTTAAAGGCTTGCAGGTAAACAAGCGGTCATCTAGCTCAGAAGCAACAAAGTCCACATGGAAGAACACACCAGCCTGTGCGATCATGAGGTGTCGAAGGGAATCAGGTATCAAGCATCAAAGAACAAAAAAATCTTACCATAGTGAATGGGGGGTGGGGAGTGCAGAATGGAGACCCAAAGCCCATTTGTAGGCCACTGGAAATCACTTTACAGAAGGGTCTTGGGGAGGAGATGAGCCAGACAGGGTGCAATGTAGCAATGATGAAAAATACAACTTTCTCTAGTTCCTAAATGCTTCCCCCCGCCAAACCCCCTACTATCATGATCCCAATTCTACCTTGCAAGTCTGGCTAAACCAGCGGATGTACACTGGTACAGATAGGAACTGGACACACAGGGAATACAGGGCAGATGATCCTTTCAGGACCAGTGGCGTGAGTGGTGATACTGGAAGCGGAGAGGGAGGGTGGGTTGGAAAGGGGGAGCCGATTACAGAATCTACATGTGACCTCCTCCCTGGGGGACGGACAACAGAAAAGTAGGTGAAGGGAGACGTCGGACAGGGTAAGATATGACAAAATAATAATTTATAAATTATCAAGGGTTCATGAGGGAGGGGGGAGCGGAGAGGGAGGGGAAAATGAGGAGCTGATGCCAAGGGCTTAAGTGGAGAGCAAATGTTTTGAGAATGATGAGGGCAATGAATGTACAAATGTGCTTGACACAATTGATGTATGTACGGATTGTGATAGGAGTTGTATGAGCCCCTAATAAAACGATAAACAAACAAAAAAAAAAAGTTTCTCAGAACTCAGCACAGCATCTCGACTTGCTGGGCATCCGTGGGTGTTGGCTACATGAGTGAGTGGTGTCTTTCTTGCTTTAGCACTAATGAGCTTGTTCTTTCACTTAGTTACAACCAAAGATTCCGCGCTTGGGGTTATTGGTCAAAGCTATTCTAAACCAAACCAGTAAAATCCTGAGAAGAAGATTGAAGTGGTATTGTAAGGAACCCAATTCACCACATGTCCTCCTTTCCTGACTGCTACTTAATCTAAAGAGATTGGTCGCTGGGTATATCACAGGGCATAAAGACTTAATTAACCTTATTGCTTTTGTTTCATCAGAGTGCCTTGTTGAGGTCTTATGTCAACATGATTTTGTATTAGTCTGATCATAGTTATGAACAAGGTTCAAAGATCTTTATTGAACTTCTGTGTATAACCTTACTTCAAATGTTACTGTTAAGAAATGCTGATTTTAAAATTACATTAAAAAATGACTTGATCTAAATGACTGGGTTGGGGCTCCTCACTACAGGCCTCTCTTGTAATAATATTGTTGCCGTTCAAAATCGTGTAGGACTCTCCACTCATTTTGACTTCAGAGACAGTCGATGCTATGTGAAGGAACCCCTGAAATCTAAAGAGTGGTTTGCTTTAGAACCCCAAGTCAACAACACACACTATTGCCCAGTGGAACAGCTACTTTATCTAACATCTGGATGTTTCCAGATTCCCAAAGGCTGACTATGCACACAATTAATTGGACATTCTCAAACATTTCTAAATTAAAAAATGAACAGCTATATAATTACTTTAATGTGCAACCTACACCCACATACAGGAGGTACATCCGTAAAAGAATTGCTACAAAATCAGAAACCTTTACAAAAACAAAAAATATCATATTGTGAATCTACTGTTTCTCAACAAACCCTCTCTATAGGACTGGATGGAGGATATGTTGAGAAGCAGTAGCTTTACATTGTGATGTTTATTGTTTTTAAAGGTTTCTACGATTTTGCAGCAATACTTTTATTCACCCTTGTGTGTGTGTGTGTGAGAGAGAGAGATTAAAATAGTTATGTCACCATCCATCCTCCATTCTGGTTTATACAGAAGCACTGACGGTGCAGTGTGTGACATACTGGGCTGTTAACCGCAAGGTCAGCAGTTCAAAGTCATTGCCTTCTCCGTGGGATAAAAATGAGATCTCCAGCTCCATAAAGATTGACAACCTTGAAAATCCAACGGGGAAGTTCTACTCTGCCTTGTAGGCTTGTTATGAGTTGAAATCAACTCCAGTTGGGTTTCTTCAGAGGTTTATACTGGTGGTGAAATTCAGCCGATTAGCACCAGTTCCACAGAACAGACACCTAATTTTGGTTCTTGCTGATGAGCTTGTGAATCGGCTACTAAAATGGCACTTATAATCAAGGTTCTCTCTGCTTGAAATGTGAAAATATCAAATTTATATTCCATACTCTTTAACATCCATCTGCACAATAAGAGATTCTAAGTGTAGTAACATGTCATTCTGTCCATAACCACCCCACCCAAAGCCCCCAAAACCCCAAACAAAAAAAGTCACTGTCACTAAGTCAATTCTGACTTACAGTGACCCTATAGGACAGGGTAGAACTGCCCCTGTGGGTTTCCAAGACTGTCACTCTCTACAAGGGGAGAAAGCCCCGTCTTTCTCATTCAGAGCATCTGGTGATTTCCAACTGCTGTCCTTGCAGCGAGCAACCCTATACAAAGCCTCTGTTCCACCAGCGCTCCTAGTTATAAAATATTAGACCAAACTATGCGTACGATATACATTTATTCATTTCACAAGCCTCGCTATACTTTTGGTGAAATGCTACATTTTTATTTCTTTGTGTTTGTTACTTCCGTAAACAAACGGATGACATACAGAGAAACAGTGCAAAGCAAACCAGAGGGTGACATGCCGTCATTAGTTTGAGCTGTTATGCCCCAAATTCCCACAAGATATTATAAGCGAATTATACAATTCCTGAAAATGTTAAAAGAGCCCCAAATATTTTCAGAACAACTGTGTGGGTTCAACAGAAGCAGAAAGGGGTTTTTCAAAGATGAACAGAGTATATTCACAGAAGGGAAGTCGCCTAACTGCATCTAACGTATCAAGCACAGTGACTATTATCTAATAGTCTACCTATTATCTATTAGGCCTACCTCTGAAGGACTGGGACCTGACGTCTATAGCGAACAGATGGTTAAGGATAAATCACACACTCGGTGATGTGAAGATTAAAGTGAAGCCTATTCCAATTGGGGGCACCGATCAAGAAGCTATATGGACATTTCTTAAATGGCAGTTTTATTGGTTTTTGTCAGGTAATATTTAATATTTTTCATTAACATTTAAAAACTTATCATTTAGTTTTGTGCATCTCTTTTATGGTTCTTATTGAAATATTAACGTTGTGAAACAATAATCTATCTTTTGGTAGCTCTTTTTAAAATGATTCAAATGGTCGTTAGGGCGGGGAACCAGCTGTTAAATTCATTGACTCCCACCATCGGTCAGTACCTGTCTGAAGGCAGTGTTTCTATCTTTCGCGCCCTTTTCTGGAGAATTCTGTGCTGTTAGATTTAAACCATGAAAAGACACACAGCAGGTGTGGCATCCTAGAGAATCAAATAGGCCCTAGAACATTACCTTCAGTATTCTTTGAGTTTGAGGAACAAAAAGAAGTCTGATGGGACATCATCAGGGAGGTGGGGTAACTAGGACAACCTTTACTCCCCTTGAAAAATAAGCTGGTGCATGGGGGTGACTGGAAAAAGTCTTCATGTTGCAGCTTTCTATGTTCTGCAAGCTTCTTCCTAATGAACGCCCACGCTGGCACTGTGTTCCCTAAGAAAAATTCATTAAGATTACTCCGATGGAATCTCAACACACAATCATTATGACCTTCTAAGCTCACCTCTCGGCCTTGAATTGATCTGCCCTAGCAGATTCCATGGGAAGCCGTGGCCTTCATTGGCCCTTGCTTTCTGGACCACATTGGTAAGTCAAAGATTCATCCCTTTTTACAATTCATTCCATTAAATGATCTTCCTTAGCTTCCCCCTTCCTCACAAGACTGATGGAGGATCAAGCTATTCAGCTAGCTGATCTTCGTGTAACTCTTTTGGGACCCATAAAGCTGACAATTTGTGGAGGCCTAGGTGTATGCCTAATGTGGAAACTGCCAAACTATGCACACTTCCAACTTCTGTAGGGATGGAATCAGTGCTGATTCTGTAGCCTTCTCCCATCAGTTTCTGCATTCGTTGAGGTTAAGTGTCTTCCCTCTCTTGGCTCAGTTTACATCTTTTGGAGCTTCCTTAAAGCACTGAATCCACCTAAAAACTGTTGTTTCATGCAGTGACATTCAGTTGCAACATTTCAGTGATTATGGAAGTTCTTTTCTTGAGTTTTGTGAAACATAAATCCTAACCTCAAAGTCACCCCCACCCTTCTTCCCCCTATGGAGCAAAAAGTATCTGTGTTAGTCTGGGTACTTTAGAGAAACAAATCCACAGAAACTCATATGTGTAAGAGAGAGTTTTCTATAAAGATCAAGTGCACATCAAGAAAACATCCCAACCCAGTGCTGCCCAAACCCACAAGTCCAACATTATTAACCCATTAACCCATATGTCCAACACCAATCCACAAAATCCTCCTCCATCTCATAAAACACACACAATGATGCCGACTGCAGGAGGAAAGCCAAATCAGTGAGTGTGTAAGCATCTCAGTGCTGGCAGGAGTCTACACTGCTGCTCCAGCACGAAGGGCTGCATCATTGTAGGTCCATGTGGCTTCTCCTCGGGGATGTCTTGCAGGAAGTGAGCCTTGCCAGCTGAAGCAGGGAACTGGCTAAGGCAGCTGCACCCTGGTCCGACCATCAGAAAGCAAGAGACCCAAGAACTCGAAAGGTGAGGCTCACTGAGCCATTTATCACATGTGTTTATCAGCCAGGTTGGCACAATAAACTTTAACTATATCAGTATCTTTTTTTCCCATTTGGTAGATACTCTGATGAGAGTTTATTACTGAGAGAGCATACCTGCAGCAATCTACTTATTGGAGAGTCTTGTTTAACACATTTGTTTTGAGTAAATATGCATGTGTTAGGCAGGGTTCTCTAGGAAAACAAAACCAGGACACTTATGATGATATAGCTATATCATCTATATCTACATATACAGCTACATCTGTATCATCTATCTCTACATCTGTAGAGAGGTTTATACAGCAAGAAGGAATATAAAAGCTAATTAGTCCACACAGTAGTGCAGATGGCTCAACTTATCTCACTTTCATGGAACGGTTAAAATACTAGAAGTCCTTTCAACTCATGTGGGTTGTAGGGTCAAGGTCAAGGAAGCAGACAGTAGAATCTTCCCTCAGACAAGACAGACAGAGTCTGCCTGCAGGCAGCAGACAGAAGGATGAGTCCGCACAGTCATAGGGGAGCTTTAGGTAGGGTAGCACACAGGTTGAGGCAGAGAACTAGCTAAAGCAGCAGCACGCTGGTCCAATCACCAAAGAGCAAGAGGGAGATGCGATGCTAGCTGTCTTTATTTATTTCAGTCATCCTCCAATCAAGTTGCAATTTGATTTAACTCTGCCCAGTTGGCACAATAAACCTATCACAGTGCATGTATGAACAAGAACCCTATTAGCGATACTTTTTGATTGGTCCTTGTGTGTGTGCACACGCACGTGTATGTGCTCACATGAGGAGTTTCAAAAGTTTTGGGGGAAATGGAATGGAAAGATAATGGATTATTTCCCATGAGCTTCCTAAAAATATTAAATAATAATGCTGGGTATGATGATAAGACAAAAGTTGTGAAGGGGCCACATATGTGAATAAAGACACTAGTGTTGTGACAAGACCAGAGGCTTTTATTATTGTCTAGTCGATTTTGATTCATAGTGAGCCCAAAGCCCCCACTTATTTTACTTATTAGCTGGAAGCCTGGGAGCATGTTACCTACTCTCACTGAGCCTGGTTTGTGCATCTGTACAAGGATTGAAGTAGTGATAAGGTTCCTGGGGCTCCCCACAAGATACTTAACTGCTTTGAAGTTAGAATTAAACAGACAAACACACAAGCAAAAAACAAAACAAAACAAAACAAAAATCTATTTCGATAACACAAAGATACTGGGGCTATTTTAAAGAAATTACACCAGCTCAACGGGGGAAATCAAAGACAATTTCTTAAATGTGATGAGCAAAGAGAGGCAGCTCAATCGTTAGCTTCTCAGCAATTGCTGTATCCTTCCAGAATGTCCACATTAGTCAAAAATCTGCTTTCTGGGATTAGGCATTCTAAACCCACTAGGCATTAGATAGGCTAATGATAGGCCAGGATATGAGCTCAGACACCCAGGAACTAGATTGCTCCTACGCTGCCATGAATTCTCAAAAATGAGTGGAATCTTCTGACTTAATCACTTTAGTGGGTCCTCTTTCTAAATCCAGTCAGTCGGTCCCCTACATGGAAGCAACCAATACTTTAGAGCTCACTATGTGGCAAGCAGGTGTTGGATGCTTTACAGCAGGGGTTCTCAAACTACAGCCCAAGGGCCACATGCGGCCCGCCAAGGACATTTATCCGGCCCGCCGGGTGTTTTTGCCCCATTTGTTTTTTTTTCCTTCAAAATAAGATATGTGCCGTGTGCATAGGAATTTGTTCATAGTTTTTTTTTTAACTATAGTCTGGCCCTCCAACAGGTCTGAGGGACAGTGAACTGGCCCCTTGTTTAAAAGGTTTGAGACCCCTGCTTTACAGGATATCTTGCAAACTTTCTGGAACTACAAATCATTATTCCCTGCTTTGACAGTAAAGCGTAAATCTCGCTGACATGAAGTAAATTGAACAGCAACAAATAACGAGTAACTGGGAGAGCCCAAGCTGGAAAAGTCGGTCTGAATTTCAGCCAACCTCCTGGTGGTGTCGTGGCTACTTGTTGGGTTGCTGACCACAGAGTTGGAACTACCAGCCTCTCCAGGTGAGACAGACAAGGCTTTCTATTCCCACAGGGGCAGTTCTCTCCCACCCTATAGGGTCACTATGAGTCAGAATTCACTCAATGGCAGTGCTTTTGGTTTTGCTTTCTTTACAACTATAGGATCAATTCTGACTCCCAGTGACCCTACAGGAAATGGGTTAGAATTGCTGATATTTCATTTGGCAGACCAATGCTTAACCCATGCCACCACCAGGGCTCTGTGTCTGAATCCAAAGGCTCTGAAAGAAATGTTGATGAGTTAGAAATACTTTTTATTGCTTGTCCAGATATTCATTCACTCATTGAGTGAGTATCCCTTGAGTTCCTAAAGTAAGCATTTACCAGACTCTGCAGCATAGTAGGTCATGCATTGGGCTGCTACCCATGAGGTTATCGGTTTGAAACTACCAGCTGCTCTGCAGGGGAAAAATGAGGCTTTCTATTTCCTTAAAGAGTTACAGTCTTAGAAACACACGGGCAATTCTACCCTTTCCTCTAGGCTCGCCGTGAGTCAGAATTGACACAATGGCAGTAAATTTGGTTTGTTGTCCCCTCTGCCCCACCACACACACAAAGACAGTTTAGTTTATATAGGGTGCAGCATAGTGGTTACATGTTAGAATGCTAACCATAAGGTAACAAGTTCAAAACCACCAGCTTCTCTGTGGGAGAAAACGGGCTTTCTTCTCTCATAAAAAGTTAGTCTGCTAGGAAAGTAAAAGGAAATAGAGGAAAGAACTAAGAACTAGCAGGCAACGGGCATTTATAGAGGTCTAAATACCAGCATGCACATATGAAATATATTTATATATGACAATAGATATGTACATATATTTATATGTTAAGTATCAGGTAGCACATGGACATTGGACCTCTACTCAAGTCCTCCCTCAACACAAGAACACTTTGATCTAATAACCTGGCATTTCATGATGCTCACCTTCTCAACATGATTGCTGAAGACAAAATGGGTGCATAAGCTAATGTGGTGAAGAAAGTTGATGGTACCCAGCTATCAAAAGATATAGCATCTGGGGTCTTAAAGGCTTGAAGGTAAACAAGCGGCCACCTAGCTGAGATGCAACCAAGCCCACATGGAAGAAGCACGCTAGCCTGTGTGATCATGAGGTGTCGACAGGATCAGGTATCAGGTATCAAAGAACAAAAAAGTCATATCATTGTGAATGAGGGGAATGCAGTGTGGAGACTCAAAGCCCATCTGTAGGCAATTGGACGTCCCCTCACAGAAGGGTGGTGGGGAGGAGACGAGCCCATCAGGGTGCAGTGTAGCATTGATGAAACATACAATGTTCCTTTAGTTCTTTAATGCTATCATGACCCCAATTCTACCTTGCAAATCCAGCTAGACCAGAGCATATACATGGGTACAGATAAGAGCTGGAAACACAGTGAATCCAGGACAGATAAGCCCCTCAGGACCAATATTGAGAGTAGTCATGCCAGGAGGGGAAGAGGAAGGTGGGGGTGGGGTGGAGGAAGGGGGAACTGATCACAATGATCTACATATAACCCCCTCCCAGGGGGATGGACAACAGAAAAGTGAGTGAAAGGAGACATCGGTCAGTGTAAAACATGAAAAAACAATCAGAATTTATAAATTATCAAGGGTTCGAGAGAGAGAAAGGGTGGGGAGGGAGGGGGGAAATGAGAAGCTGATACCAAGGGCTCAAGTAGAAAGAAAATTTTTGAAAATGATGATGGCACCAAATGTACAAATGCGCTTGATACAATGGATGGATGGATGGATTGTGATGAGTTGTATGAGCCCCCAATAAAATGATTTTTTAAAAATAAACAAAGAAACAAAAACAGTTAGTTTCAGGGGCACAATTCTACCCTGCCTACCAGGGTCACGATGAGTCAGGGTGGGTTTGAAGGCAGTGAGGTTTCAGTTTATGTAGGGATGTTCTGAGTTGAAATCTACTCGTAACATGAGTTTGGGTCTGCAGGCCACTTAGGGCTGCGCCGTAGGAATTGACTTGCTAACCACCAGGTTGTTCAAATCCACCAATCCTTCCTTAGATAGAAAGTTGAGGCTCCCAAAAAGACATACAGTTTGGGAAACCCTATCTAGGATCACTATGGGTCAGAATTGACTGCATAGCAGTTGGTTTGGGATTTTTATTTTTGGCAGTGGAATATGTTGTTATTGTTAGACACCATCAAGTTGGGATACACAAACCAACAAAACCAAACTCACGGCCATGAAGTTGATTCTAACTTACAGAGACCGCACAGGGTAAGAGCGAACTGCTCCTGTGGGTTGCCAAGGCTGCGGGTCTTTATGGCAGCAGTAAAGCTTCATCTTTCTCCCATAGAGCCACGTGTGGGTTTGAACTGCCAACCTTGTGATTAGAAGCCCAACACGAATCTGCTACAACACCAGGTCTTACAAAAACCTAAACTCACTGCCATTGAGTCAATACCAGTCTACAGGGCAGGGTAGAACTACCCCTGTGAGTTTCTGAGACTCTAACTCTTTACAGGAGTAGAAAGCTCAGTCTGTCTCTCTAGGATGGATGGTGATTTTGAACTGTAGACCTTGTGGTTAGCAATCCAGTACATAGGCACTATGCCACCAGGGGTACCTAGATCTCCTTAAATCAGTGAATCAATCATTTAATCAAACAAACCATCCCTGCCCTGGTGACTGAGTTCTCAGTGATGAAAATAAAATAAAACTCAATGCCATTGAATCAATTCTGACTCATTGAGACCCAGCAAGACAGAACCGAACTGACCTTGTGGGTTTCTGAGACTATCTTTTCACAGAAGTAGAAACCTGCATCTTTCTCCTGCGGATCAGCTGGTGGTTCAGTGACAGGAGATGGACAATGAAGCAAATAAATAAATAAAAATGAGCACCACACCATAAAGCGGTAAGTGAAAATGAAATAAGGGAGGGGGCAAGGAGTGCAGGGTGAGGGTAGTTACAATTTATTTATTTAGTTTTAGAAGCAAGAATGTAGAGACATTGTCTCATATACTTCTATTTCACTTTAATAACTTCTTCTTTGGGAGGGGGCTCTTACAGCTCCTATAACAACCCATACATCAATTATGGATCAAGCACATTTATGCATATGTTGCCATCATCATTTTCAAAACATTTTCTTTCTACTTTCTACTTGACCCCTTGTTATCAGCTCCTCTCTCTTCCCCCCACCCTCCCACCCTCAATAATGGATGAGTTATTCTAATTTTCATATTTTACACTATCCACTGTCTCCCTTCACCCATGTGTCTGTTGTTTGTCCCCCCAACCCCCCAAATGATTTGTCGATCATTTGGAATAAAAACTCTCATTATTGGTCCTGAGGGGTTTATCTGTCCTGGATTCTGTGTGTTGAGAGATCTTATCTGAATCTGGTCTAGCCAGATTTGTAAGGTAGAACTGGGGTGATGGTAGTGGGGGTAGGAAGCATTAAAGAACTGGGGGAATGTTGTGTGTTTTGTGGTACTGCACTGCACCCTGGCTGGCTCATCCCTTTCTTGTGACCCTTCTGTGATGTCCAATTCTGATCCCCCTCATTTGCACCTAAATGTTGTTTGTTTTGGGTCTTCTGATGCCTTATACCAGATCCCATCGACACATTGTGTTCACACGGTTCCTGTGCTTCTTCCATGTGGGCTGTTTGTTTCCCTGCTAGACGACTGCTTGTTTATCTTCAAGCCTTTAAGACCTCAGACGCTATATCTTCTAATAGCCAAGCACCATCAGCTTTGTTCACCACATTTGCTTATGCACCCACTTTGTCTTCAGCAATCCTGTCAGAAAGGTGAGCATCACAGAATGCCAGGTTATTAGAACAAAGTGTTCTTGTGTTGAGGGAGTACTTGAGTAGAGGCCCGATGTCCGTCTGCTACCTTAATACTTAACCTATAAATATATGCACATAGACGTATATCCCTGTCATTATATATTAATATATTTACATATATACATGCCCATGTTTATACCTCTAAGTTTCTTTTGCCTCCAAGTTCTTTCCTCTGTGAGGTAGTTTATTGTGCCAACCTGGCCAATAAACACACATGGGGTTAATTGAAGGGCGGAGAGATAAATGGCTCAGTGAGCCTCACCTTTCTAGCTCTCAGGTCTCTTCCTTTCTGATGGTTGGAATAGGGTTCAGCTGCCTTAGCCAGTTCCCTGCTTCAGCTTGCAAGGCTCACTTCCTGCAAGACATCCCTCAGGTGAAGCCATATGGACCTACCCTGATGCAGCCCTGGGTGCTGGAGCAACCGTGTGGAGACCCCAGCCAGCGCTGAGATGCTCACACATTCACTGACTTGGCTTTCCTCCTGCAGTCGGCATCATTGCGTCTGTTTTGTGAAATGGAGGAGGATTTTGTGGATTGGTGTTGGACATATGGGTTAATGTTGGACTGTGGGCTTGGGCAGCACTAGGTTGGGATGTTTTCTTGATGTGCACTTAACCTTTATATAAAACTCTCTCTTATACATGAGTTTCTGTGGATTTATTTCTCTAAAGTACCCAGACTAATACACTCTATTTCCTTTTACTTTCCTCTTGTCCCACTATTGTGTTCAACCTTCATTTGGCTCTCAGTAATTTCTCTCAGCTACATTGTACTTGATCAAACCCCACCAGGCATTCTATGCCCTTCTCGCCATCGATTTTAGATCTCTCGTTGTTCCTTCCTCCCTGGGTTTGTTGGCTCTCCCCTCCCTCCCCTCCCTCCCCTCTGACCTTCTCCTCTCCTCTGTCCTACAGGAGCTGTCAATCCATTGTTTTCTCCTCAGGATTGCTTATCCTGCCTGTCTTATATACATAGAGATGGGGGTTGGGGGTGGGGTTAGCCCATGAATAGATCCAGGTCTGTCTGCTGACCCTCATGAATGTTTTCTGATCAGGTCAGATGCAGTGCTAAGCCCTGTCACCTGAGTCTGAAGTCAGTCTTCAGAAGTCCTTGGGGACTTTCTTGCTTTGCTCTCCTTGCAGCTCTGTTGCGTTCCCTTCATGTTACGCTCTGGTGTGGTGACGTCAGACTGGGTACAATTCCTACACTATGTCTCCGGTGGGCGGTAGTCACAATTTAGAGTTGAATGGTAAGACAAGGCCTCTATATGAAGGGTAGAGTTGAACTAAGGTATGAAAAAGGTAAGTTCTATTAGAATGTCAATAACTCTGAGGCCTCAAAGGCTCCTGGGAGAATAACTTCTTTTTTCTTCTTCTCTGTGAAACCATTGCGTCAGAGCCTTCTCTCGTGATACGAAGGTAAAGCCGAGGTTGTCATTTACCAGCTCCGAATGGAGAAGTCAAGGCCGGGCTGGGTAAGAGTCAAACAATGACCTGAAGACAGAACCGTCTTCATATTGTATCTGTTTTCCTCTGTGGGGTTGTACTCTCTAGCTTCACAGAGAGGTTAATTGTCTGCCAAAAACCCAGGCCCACAACATGCCAGGTTCAAATCCAGAAGAAGCAAGTGTTCAGTCCAGGCGTAAATCTTATTGCACTTAATGAGGGCTATATGACCACGAGGGAAATGCAGAACTGTGATAGGCCACAGAAATTGTTGTCCAGCCAATGGCCTACGATTGAAGTTGACTCAATCCACCAGCAGCAGGCGAGGTGGAGCACACAGAAAATTTGGGTGTTGCTGCAGTGATATGAATGACGAAGCGGATCATGACCCCGGTTTGCAAACCATTTATTTTTGCTCCGTGGGATGCAATGTAGATCCGGTTCTATTTCATGTCCACATGGTTATGATGGGTATGGATGGGTTCTCCCTGAGAATCGGACTACCGACAGTTCGGCTTTGTTTAGTGAGGCTGTTGGTCTCTGGGTTGGCTCTCACCACACAGAAGTGTGTAAGGTACCTTGCCCAGCTCTCCATCTCTCTTCGTTCTCCTACCTCAAGTAAGGCTGGATGTGTGGTCTTGCCTTGGCAGCCCCTTGTGCGTCCTCTGTGGGCTGCACTGAGCCACAACCCAGTAAGTGTGACATTGTCACTGTCCGAAGTTCATGGCTCTTACAGTTTTGTTCACAAACAGGCACATGGCCCATTAAGCTTGACAGTGTTCTGGAACACAATCCTAGACTGTGAACACAGAAATACCTACATTCGTGGAGCCTCACAGTTTCCCTAGGAGGCGGCCATGATTATGCTTTGGTGTTGGATGATCCTAGGGCAGATGGAAATGACCGTAAGCAAAGAAGCCTGGCACACAGCCGGAGTTCAGGAAAATGTTTGTGTTTTGTTGGATTTTTGTTTTGTTTTGTTTTCCATGTCTCTGTTCCCGCTTCCCATTAGAAGGTCTTTACCAGGATTTCCCGCAGTCCAGGTTATGTAACTTGCAGATGAAACTTTCAAATGAAAAACCAGGAATGAGAAGGGATGGGCAAGAGAATCCTGGGGGTGGGGGTGGGGCTGAGGGCTGTGTAATTAAAAGGAAGAGTCAAGGGTTGGGGAATTAGGCTTGGTTTTGAATCCAGACCTTGTCACTTCATAAAACTGGAGGACCTTGGGAAATGTACTTAATATCTCAGAATTGTTTATTTCCTCATCTCTACAATGAGAAAAGCATTTGTTGCTATGTTTGGAGTTTGGAGAGACGAGTTGAAATAATGTTTGTAAGGTTGGAGTGTAGGCCTTCAATGAACGTCACTTGTCTTTGTTTGCCAGGGTAATTGATGGTCCAGGGAAAATTTGACCAGCCATCAATACTCTCAAATGAAATTAACCAGAGAATTGTCTATTCTTTTCTGATGATGGGAATGTGCAGCTCTTTGCTTTCTTCCCACTCTTTTCCCTCGCGTGACGTGCTCCCCTTACTTTGGAGGCTGTTCATAGGGGATAAGAATAGTCAACAAGCACATCGCCAACCAGTGTGCTTGTAGAGGCTGCTATGATATGGGTGGGAAACCAAACAAGTACAAGACACGGTCCTTGTCCTTAAGATGCGTCTGACCTAATTAGGTAGAATAAAATCTGCAAAACACTTCATTTAAAACACTTAGGAGCGAAATAGTCGTCTG
The DNA here is from genome assembly GCF_050624435.1 of Tenrec ecaudatus. NCBI lineage: Eukaryota > Metazoa > Chordata > Mammalia > Afrosoricida > Tenrecidae > Tenrec > Tenrec ecaudatus. Next base: position 6,344,824 of record NC_134538.1, read on the forward strand.
CTCACCAAATGCCTAGATAGGGGTTATGAAACATTGGCCTGCGTTGGGTGTGGAAAGGCAACAAGGGCATTGATTATCTGGGAGGAGAGGCCCCAGCAGATGCGAGGAAGAGTGGACGTGGAATGAAGTCCCCTGCATGTGGGATGGTGACCTCACAGACTTACCTGCTTCACATCAAGAAGGCTTTGTGTGGAAGCAATGAGAAGCCAAGAGCTCCTTGAGCAATAGGGCAAGGTTAAGGTCAATCAGAAGTCGCTGCTGTTACTTGTGCTGGAACAGGCAACACAAATCAAAACACCTGCCCCATCTGGTTGGATGAAGAGTTATAATTCTTGCATACTCTGAGGTGAGGGCCATCCCTATCATTGTAGTTTGTGCTAGTTAGTGTCTTTGTGCCAACATGGCACCTGTCAGAAGATATGGGTGGGGTTTACCCAGTCAATCAGGTCACAGCTTGATAACCTCATTTGGAGGTGCCACAGAGATAAATGGCTCCCTGGAGGCCGGCTCTTCTATCTCTTTGCCGTTACCTTCGTGTTGACATCACATAGAGACCTACATGAGCCCTGGACATGCATCCATGCCATTGGATTCATGGGATTTTGACCCAATGGCCAGTGATGTTCCTATGTAGTGCATCATTGCATGTGGCTTCATGAGTCTTACAAGGGATGTGTAGGACTTATGGACTTGTGTTGCACTGGGCTGGGATATTTCCTTGATATATAATGACTTCTTGGTTTAAAGCTCTTTCAGACACATATGTGAATGTCCCTGGATCTGTTTCTCTAGTCAACCTGGCCTTTCATTTAAATCGGCACTTTCTGATAATTCTGATGGCAAGGCCACATTGCTCTGTGGAGGGGGAAGCTGGAGAAGAGCTGGAACTCCGCATGGATACAGAACAAGCAAAAGTGTCATTTCTTTCTGCAGCTCAGATTACAGGCTCCGCCATTCCACTCCAAAGAGAGACGATGCTAAAGGGGTGAGAGCTCCTGCCTCTGGACACAGGTCGACAGTGCTAACGCCGCATCCCCACCCCCACCCCAGTCGCCCCCCTTCAGCCCTACAGTAGGTTCTGAAGATGAGTGTCTTGTTTTCGCTTCCCTGCCGCTGGGTGAGGTGGTCAGGGAGTGTCACTGTACCTTTGGGCATGGTGGTCAGGGAGTGTCACTGTACCTTACTAGCTGTGCGAAGCTAAACACAGAGACATTGATGATGATGGTACTTCACAAGTGTAGTTGCTGTGAGGTTATTAATTTTAGAGCCTAACCTAGTTCTTGAGACAGAGTAATCCTCAATAAGCACTACTGAGGTGCACCGCTGACACGGTGGGGAGACAAGCGAACCTTTAAAAGTGCGTTTGAAACTGTTTTTACTAGGAAGGTTCATGGAAGCAATCAGCAGAGCTGAAGTCTGTGTACCATTTTTTTTTGAGTATTCAAAGTACAGTTATTTCTTCAGGTATTACCTAGAAGCGAGCTGTATGTATATAGGCCTACAATGTACCAACTGATATAAACAAATGCCATCATATTTGTCAGTTTTCAGCATTTGGAATCAGAAACCACTGGAGACAGAAAGATTGAACATGGATTGTTGTTAACTGGCTCGGCAACCACATGCACAATAGGATTTCACCATTTGGATGCATACAATGGGGTATTCCCCCCAAATGGAAAATAGCTCTGCTGGGCAGAGCTTTCATAGTGTGCATCTTTCCAATTAGGCAAGCATCTAGTTCTGAGTTAGTGTGCACAGTGGCATCACCGGAGAAGGTTCTCTGTGGTCACAGTGATTTTTTTTTTTGGTTGCAAAAGCGGTTTTCTCAAACCTCATTTTATGTGATGGCCGATTTAAGAGAACAGCCTGTGGCTGGGAAATCTTGTTTCCTGTTCCGGAAAATTGCTGCAGAAATTGTTGTGATGTTGAACACAACTTACAAGGACAGCACTATGGGGGAAATCCAAGTGTATGAGTGGTTTTCTCGTTTCAAAAAAAGTGAAATGTCTTTTAAGGACAAACCTTGTTCTGGATGTCTGTCAACTTGCCAAACAGAGAAAAATATTGACTCGCAGTGCATTTGGAGTTCATTCCACCAGGTCAGACTGTTAATCAAGCTTTCTATTTAGAGGTTCTGAAAACATTACATAACCGTGTGCAACAAAAAAGGCCCGATTTGTGGCAGACAGGGACTGGTTTTGCCACCACAACAATGCACCTGCTCACACAGTCAACTTAGTGCTCCAGCTTTTGGCGAAACACAGCACACGTCTCTTGCCCCACACACCTGACTCACTTGACCTTGCTACGGCGTGACTTTTTGTTTCCGAGAATGAAGAGGGACAGGAAAGGAGAGTGAATTGGCCACATAGAAGAGGTGACGAATGAGGGAGGTGCTGTCGGCCATCCAAACAGCTGAGTTTGAAGAGAATGGAATCACAGATTTGACAAATGTATTAAATGTAATGGAGAGTACTTTGAAGGTGATAAGGTTGTTTTGTAAAAAAAATTCAGTACATAGATTTGAAAAATAATCTGGTTGTTTGGGGTGGGGTGGGGACGGTTTACTCCTTCATAAGGTTTTCCCTGGTTGATTTTTGAAAATCGATTGTTAAGCCTTTCTCCTTATTTGGAAATGCCACGGAAACCAGTTCAGCATCACAGCAACATGCAAGCCTCCACGGACAGATGAACTGTGGTTGGCTTGAAGTGCATTCACCCTAAGTGCACCCAAGTCTCCAGAACGGAAGTTGAACATCCTACTATTGGGCCATCTACCACTTAATAAATATATGCTCCAGAGAAAGTGATTTCCACCATTACAAACTGTGGACAGGTCCTCTCACTCAGAAGGTTGTGGTTGGGATTCAATGGGATACCAAATGGAATGTGCCTGGGACACAAAAGTATTCATCTTTTCTTCTTCTTTCTTTTCTTCAGCTATGAAGAATTAGAGCCTTGTCAGCAGCATCTTGAGTTCCTTTACTCTCCAGGATAGTTTGGGAGAAATTATAGATAAGGGAAAGCCTGCTTGAAGTTAATTGGTTGGGTAATCGTACCTTTTGATCCTGATTCATTCCCGCCCAAACATAATAACAACCTGAACCTCCTTCAGACAGATGATGACAGATCTACTGTCTATCTACCTTGATGGGAGTTTCCAAGTTGTTTGCCTCTGAGCCTTGCTACCTAGTTTGGCTGGCAGATTGAGCTTCTGACCTAGATCCAAGGGCTCTCGGGCCACACCTAATAAATAGCAGCATCTAGATCCTCAAGCTCCACTTGTCCAGGAGGCTGAGAAGGTGGGGTTCTGTAGCCGTGGCCTGGAAGGGAGGACACCTGGGTTCTGCCCCACTCAGTATTTATTCAGATGGGAGCGTCACTTCATCTCCGGGCCTCTGTTTCCTTGTTGAGTGGGTTTAAACTGATGTCTTCTAAATTTCTTCCAGTGCTAAGAAATCAGCTGCCATACAGCCAGGTCTGACTCGTGGCGGCTCCGTCATTTGCATCAGAGTAAAGCTGTGCTCTCCAAGGCAGTCTTTACCAAAGAGCATTTTTATTTAAAAAAAAAATTTTATACAACTCTTATCACAATCCATACATATACATACATCAATTGTATAAAGCACATCTGCACATTCCCTGCCCCAATCATTCTCAAAGCATTTGCTCTCCACTTAAGCCCTTTGCATCAGTTCCTCTTTTTTTTCCCCTCCCTCCCCGCTCCCCCCTCCCTCATGTGCCCTTGGTAATTTATAGATTGTTATTTTGTCATATCTTGCCCTAGCCGGAGTCTCCCTTCCCCCCTTCTCTGCCGTCCATCTCCCAGGGAGGAGGTCACATGTGGATCCTTGTAATCAGTTCCCCCTTTCCAACCCACTCACCCTCCACTCTCCCAGCATCGCCCCTCACACCCTTGGTCCTGAAGGTATCATCCACCCTGGATTCCCTGTGCCTCCAGCCCTCATATGTACCAGTGTACAACCTCTGCTCTATCCAGCCCTGCAAGGTAGAATTCGGATCATGGTAGTTGGGGGAGGAAGCATCCAGGATCTGGGGGAAAGCTGTGTTCTTCATCGGTACTACCTCGCACCCTGACTGACCCATCTCCTCTCCTAAACCCCTCTATGAGGGGATCTCCAGTGGCCAACGCTTGGGCCCTGGGTCTCCACTCTGCACTTCCCCCTTCATTCGCTGTGATATATATAGTGTATATATACACATATATGTATATATATATATAAAGAGCGTTTTTTTAAAGTATTTAATTGTGGTGAAGCATAAGGTTTTCTAGGGTTTTTTCCCCCCACTCCAGAAATTGATATTTAGGATTTTCTTCTGAAGTACCTCCAGTGGACTTGAACACCAACTTTTTGTTGGAAACAACCAGGACGACTTCCAAGTTCTAATATCGAATTCCATCGATGTGTAACTTTGTTCCTAGCTGAAGAATACGGTCTTTATGGACTAAGGCAATCTTAACATGACACAACCTTATTCCTGCATGAACTTTCCCTGGCTCCAGAAAAGGAGGGAGGTGGGGAATTCAGCCAGATTAATAATGATGAGCAATTATTTCACACTGGATCCAGAACGCAGAGACTAGTTCATAATAACTTGGAAGTGGTCCCCTCCACTCCCTCCAGCACCCCACCCCAGGGTCTGACACATCTCCTAGATGGGAGGAACTGCTTTTATTCTCCAGTAATGGAGGTTTTCTTGTATTCGGATCTGCTCTAAGTCCTCATCCTTCGAGAGAGGCTTCCCTCTAAGACGCCCTGTTGGGCAGCCCACAGACGGTGCTTCATTTGCTACTATGGACGTGTCCCAGTCATGGGGAGAGCAGGATACAAAGGTATCCTTAAAATTCTATGAGGAATAATTTTTCCCAGGTGAAGCACCTTGTTTAGTTGTTTGCAAAATGGACAATGGTCCTGCTCAGATAGAAGTTCCCATTAAGGGTTAATAATTGGTTCTTGGCATATGAGGGGGTTCCTCCCCAAAACTGGAATTTTTTAAAAGCCACGTATCTATCTATCTATCTATCTATCTATCTATCTATCTATCTATCTATCTATCTACAGAACAACCTTATCAGCTTGAAAGTACTCTCCATTACACTTAATACATGTGTCAGATCTGCAATTCCATTCTTGGAAATATTTTTCAAACTTATCTGTTTGGATGACTGACAGCATATCCCTTGTTTTTTCCCTCACCTCGTATACATTGTCAAATGGCTGTACTTTTAAAAAAATCATTTTTTAGAGGCTCATACCACTCTTATCACAATCCATCCATACATCCATTGTGTCAAGCACATCTGTACATTCATTGCCCTCATCGTTCTCATGACATTTGCTCTCCACTTAAGCCCCTGGCATCAAATTGCTGTACTTTCATGTTCCTCTTCATTCTTGGAAAATCAAAACAAAAAGATGTCACACGGAGTGAGGTCAGGTGAGTCAGGCATGTGAGGCAAGAAAGGCATGCTGGTTTTTGCCCAAAACTGGCACACAGAGAGGACTGCACGAGCAGGTGCGTTATCTTGGTGGCAAAACCAGTCTCCTGTCTGCCACAATTCAAGCCTTTTTTGTCCTACAGTGTTATGCAATCTTTTCAGAACCTCTAAATAGAGAGCTTGATTAACAGTCTGACCTGGTTGAATGAACTCCAAATGTACTGAGTCAATATTTTTTGTCTGTTCAAGAAGTTGACACATGTCCAGAACAAGGTTTGTCATCAATCTGCACTTCACTTTTTTTGAAATGAGAAAGCCACTTATATACCTGAGTTTTTCTGATAGTGCAGTCCTTGTAAACTGTGTTCAACATCACACTTTTTGCAGCATTCTGCCCAAGCAGGAAAAAAAATTTCCCAGCCTCACGCTGTTCTCTTAAATCAGCCATCACAAAAATGGAGGTTCGAGTGAAACTGCTTTTTGAAAACATTCGCTGTGACCAGAAAGAACCTTCCCAGGCGACACCACTGTGTGCACTAACTCAGAGTATGTTGCTTGATGCTCACCTACTGGGAAAAATGTGTACTACAAAAGTTCTGATGGGCAGAGTTTTTCCAATTTTGGGGGGTGGGGGAGTGACTGGATACTTTCTAGCCCAGGAAAGTATAATTGATCATCTTTGCATTGTTAAAGCACTTGATGGGTCTTCATGGACGAATCCCCTTCAAATTCATTGCAGCACTATATTGGCTTCGCCACAACACTCTCTTGAAACATAAACACGGTGATGAGTCAGCAGGCCTTGCCTAACTTCATAAGGGAGAAGGGAGAGAATCAAGATTAGCATCAGCCCAAGAACAAGGCCTATGTGGCAGAAGTCAACATACCGTCACCATCCAACCTTGTAAACAATTCCGACACCAGCCATCTCTTCCACAGAACCCTCTATGCCTCTGCAGGGTGGCATTTTCTATTTCCCTGCTGGGTCAATAGTCTGTTATAATGGCCACACAGAAGTCATAGGCCACACTCATAGTTATGGGGTTTCTTAGGGAACTGCCAGGTTACAATTTAGGATCAGCCATGACGGGGGACAGTTCTTTGGCAGGAAAGGTACTTGGCCGTGCCTATAGGCAGGCCTTTCTTTTAGGTCCTTTGGCTTTGCCCTAAGTCTTCAAAGTGGCCTCTGCCCAGTGTGAGAGAGTATTCAAAGCTCTTTAGCTCCTCCGCCAATAAGCGCCTAGAAGCACCCCAAAGAGAGCAAGTGTCCAGCTCTCTCGCTCTATGAGTCAGAATGCCTTGCTTGATGGGTCGTGAAGTCCAGCCATGTGGGCCATGCCACACATCTCCTATTTCTGCTGCTGCCACTCCTCAGCCCTTCACCATCTCACACCTTCTCTGCTAACAGAGCTTTCTGTGCCTCCTGGGTCTCGGAAGGTTCTAGCACAAGAACCCTGGGTCTCAAGTCACGGTTTGTTCCTGATTCTTTCTTTTTAATCGTTTTATTAGGGGCTCATACAACTCTTATCACAATCCGTACATACATCCATTGTGTAAAGCACATCTGTACATTCATTACCCTCATCCTTCTCAAAACATTTGCTCTCCATTTAAGCCCCTGGCATCAGGTCCTCATTTGTTCCCCTCCCTCCCTGCTCCCACTTCCCTCATGAATGCTTGATAATTTAGAAATTATTATTTTGTCATCTCTTTCCCTGTTCGACATCTCCCTTCACCCACTTTTCTGTTGTCCATCCCCCAGGGAGGAGGTCATATGTAGATCCTTATAATTGTTTCCCAATTTCCAACCCACCCTCTACGTTTCCAGTATCGCCACTCACACCACTGGTCCTGAAGGGATCATTCATCCTGGATTCCCTGTGTTTCTGGTTCCTGTCTGTACCAGTGTCCATCCTCGGGTCTAGCCAGACTTGCAAGGTAGAATTGGGATCATGATAGTGGGGGGCGGGGGCGGGGGTGGGGGAGGAAGCATTTAGAAACTAGAGGGAAGTTGTATTTTTCATTGTTGCTACATCGTACCCTGTCTGGCTCGGCTCCTCCCTGAGACCCACACCACTCCCCTTGTTAGGTGTGTTTATTTGTATGCTCCTATCACTGCAAGGGAGTCACATACCTTATTTGCATGGTTAGCATGCTGTCTCATCCCACTGGTGGGCTGCAAGCATATTGTTTGCATAGTCCAATCCAATCCTGCTTGGAGAAGGACATCTCTGGAGAAGGACATCGTGCTTGGTAAAGTAGAGGGCCAGCAAAAAGAGGAAGGCCGTCAATGAAATGGATTAAAACACTGACTGCGTCAATGGGCCCAAGCATAGGAACAATTGTGAAGAGGTTGCCGGACCGGGTTGCACTTCTTTCTGCTGCGTGTAGGGGCACTAAGGGCCGGAATCAATTCAATCCCAAGCTTCGTGTGGGATTTACATGATTGTGCATGGCTAAAAGGGGCATAGTAATTCATGGCACCACCCAACACGAAAACCAAATCTTCCAGATGGTGTCAACTCATAGTGACCCTAAAGGACAGCGTAGAACTGCCCCTGTGAGTTTCTGAGACTGTAAGTCTTTAAGGGAGTTGAAAGTCCTGTGTTTCTCCTTCAGAGAAGCTGGTGGTTTAGAACTGCTGACCGTGCAGTTAGCTTAGGCCACCAGGGCTCCTTCACTGCACCACAGGCAATTAAAAAACTCAATCTCTCTGCCATCAAGTCGATGATGGACAGATAGCACCCCTGTAAGACAGGGTAGAACTGTCCACGTGGGCTTCCCAGATGTGATTCTTTATGAGAGTGGAAAGCCTCATCTTCCCCCGGAGGAGCAGCTGCTGGTTTCAAATGGCTGGCTTTGCAGTTAGCAGCTGAATGCATAACCACTGCACACAGCTGCTCTTAAATCCATTTTACAGAGGAGGAAAGGGAAGTTGAGAGATATTACATTTTGCTAAAGGTCATATAATAAATAAGGAGTCAACCTGGAGCCTAAAACCAAGTCTTCTGACCATGAGCTCAGTGTTTTTAACCATTATAACAAAACCAGGAAGTCAGGACAAAGCCACATCCCACATAAGTAGGATGAATTCTGTGAATTCTTTTTGGTCACTCATCTTTTGATTCCTTGGCCCAATATGTTTGCCAACATAACTTTTATGACAATTTTGTCCTTTTCCAGACAATACAATGCCACACCCGGAACAAACTTTAGTGGGAAACTGCTGCTGCCCTTCAGACATGTAGATTCCAGAGGAATGGTTCAAGTGAGAGCAATGTTTCATGATTTCGCTTTGTTTTGCTTTCAGTGAGAGTCGGGAAAGGGGCAGTGTGTTAGCCTGGGTACTTTAGAGAAACAAATAGACAGAAACTCATGTATAAGAGAGAGTTTTATATAAAGGCTAAGTGCACATCAAGAAAACATCCCAACCCAGTGCTGCCCAAGCTCACAAGTCCAACATCCACCCATATGTCCCACATCAGTCCACAAAGTCCTCCTCCATCTCACAAAACACACACAATGATGCTGACTGCAGGAGAAAAGCCGAATCAGTGACTGTGTAAGTAACTCAGCGCTGGCAGGGGTCTCCACACAGCTGCTCCAGCACCCAGGGCTGCATCGGGGTAGGTCCATGTGGCCTCTCCTCGGGGATGTCTTGCCGGAAGTGAGCCTTGCCAGCTGAAGCAGGGAACTGGCTAAGGCAGCAGCACCCTGTTCTGACCATCAGAAAACAAGAGACCTGAGAAATAGAAAGGCGAGATTCACCGAGCCATTTATCCCTCCGCCCTTCAATTAACCCCACATGTGTTTATTGGCCAGGTTGGCACAGTAAACTAACTACCTCAGGCAGGGCCAGGAAGGGGTTCTCGTAATGCTAAGGGTTAAATGCTGGGCTGCCAACCCCAAGGTCAAACCCACCAGCCACTCTGCAGGAGAAAGATGAGGCTGGCTGCTTTCAGAAAGATGTATAGTCTTGGAATTCCTAAGGAACAGTTAGACTTCGTCCTCTGGGATCCCTCTGAGTAGGCATTGACTCGATGGTAGTGGATTTAGGGTCAGTTAAAGTCATGAACGAGGAACTCTGGTGGGCATAGTGATTACATGTTGCACTGCTACCGCAAGGCCAGTAGTTCAAAACTAGCTGCTCTGCAGGTGAGGCAAAAGAGGAGCTTTTCTTTCTTTTTTTTAAGAATTAGTCCTGAAAGAAACTCACAGCGGAAGTTCTCCTCTCTCTCATAGGGTCTTTGTGAATTGGAATTGACTTGATGGCAGTGAGTGTATTATTATTTTTTAAACCATTAATGCATTTTTTAAAAATTCACTATTTTAACTAAGCTTCATATACCAAGCTTTGTACGAGGAGCCGGGAACATAATGATAAGTAAGTGCCACTATCAAGGAACTTATAACTCCCTGGGGAGACGGACTTGTCATCAAGTCATTGTGAGAGAGTGTGCAGAGGACTCCGAGCTGGCGCCTGGGTGAAATTCTGGACGCACACAGACAGGGAAAGCTTAACAGAGGAGATGGTATTTTACACGATTCATAAAATCCTCCCATACAGATAAGGGGAAAATGATCATTCTAGAAAATCATCATCCTCAGGAGCAGATTACCAGGCCTTTCCTTGTTGTGCCATGGTGTGAGTTCAAACCGTCAACCTTTTGGTTAGTTCCCACATGCTTAGCCATTTTTGCTACCAGGGCTCCTTGTCTGCTGCCCAGGAAGCCCTGGTGGCAAAAGGTTGACAGTTTGAAGCCATGCAGCGAGGCTACGGGGAAAGGCCTGTCTATCTGCTCCTGTCAAGATGCCTCTATCACCGGGTCCGTATCAACCGCCTGGCTCCCAACAGCACACGGGGATTTTGTCTGCAAACCTGAGCCCATGGTTGAAGCTATTAGGGACTGATTTTCTTTCTTTTCTTTTTCCCTGGCTCTGCTTATCACCACGGCTACGCTTGCTGCAGTGATAGTGTGGGCATTATGATGGGGGGCCAGTTTACTTATGGTGCTGTGGCCCGTGGAACCTCTGGTCATTCATGGCCTTGATGTCTGTCCCTTAAGCCCCAGAAATGCACCGGAACCACACTTGATTTTGTGGTGGGTGATCCAGAGTAGCAGGTGCCGTCAGAGGGGAGTGGCTTGGAGTGTTTTTTCCCTTCTCTGTATTCTTGCTTTCTCTTAGATTAAGGCCCAGCACGTCTTCATAATTCTTGTTAGCTTTTTAATGCTATTATGAAGATGAAAAATATATATATATATACCGCATGTTTAGTGATTTTAAGCAAGAGGGTTGGTCCAAATTACCTAGTCTTCAATTACAGAAAACTCGAAGTTCCAAAATTCATCCCATTTTCACAGCAGCCCTATGATGTAGACATAATTAACCTGGTTTTTCCAATGAGGCAAATGTGATGTAAGGAGTTTAAGTAAATTGCAAAAGATGGCCCAGCTTATATGTGATGGGGCCGAGATGCCAAATGTCTCTGACTGTGATACCCACATTTCTCCCTCCATATTCCAAGGTTTACCACTCACTCGCAGAGTGACCTGGGGGAAGTCACTTAACCTCTCTGTGTTTAAGTTTCCTCACTTACAGATTAAAGTAATTAAAGAATCAACATCAAAGAATTGCACAGATGAAATGAGTTAATACATGTAAAGTTTGCACAGCAGTTTTACACAGAGAAAGAACGTGACAAAAGTTCCCAACTAATCATTTCATTGAGAGTGAGGGGGGGCGGTGTTGCAGAGTGGGGAAACAAAGGCCTTCTGTAGGCAACTGGACATAGCCCCTTACAGAAGGGTCGAAATGACCCAGGGAGGAAATGACCCAGTCAGGGTGCAGTGTAGCAATGATGAGACATACTTAAATGCTTCCTCCCCCCACTATCATGACCCCAATTCTACCTGACAAATCTGGCTAGATCAGAGAATGTACACTGGTATAGATAGGAACTGGAAACACAGGGAATCCAGGGCGGATGATCCCTTCAGGACCAGTGGTGAGAGTGGCAGTACTGGGAGGGTGGGGTAGAGAAGGGGGTACTGATTATAGGGATGTACATATAACCTCCTCCCTGTGGGACAGACAACAGAAAAGTGGGTGAAGGGAGACATCAGACAGTGTAAGACATGCCAAAATAGTAATTTATAAATTATCAAGGGTTCATGAGGGAGGGCGGGGGAAGGGGGAAATGAGGAGCTGATGCCAAGGGCTCAAATAGAAAGAAAATGTTTTGTGAAAGATGATGACCACAAATGTACAAACGTGGTTGACACAATGGATGGATGGATGGCTTGTGATAAGAATTGTACGAGTTCCCAATAAAATGATTATTAAAAAAAAAGTTCCCAACTGTCCTCACAATACTCCAGGAAAATCAAAGCCCAATGCCAGACCAGTTGCTGTGGACTCACGTCTGACTCATGGTGACCCAAGGTGTGTCTGCGCAGACCTGGGCTCCGTGGGGTTTTAGGTGGCTGGTTGTTTTGGAAGTACATTTCCAGTGCTTTCTTCCCTCAAGGGAAATAGGTTTGTCTAAAACTGGAAGCTCAGGACCCGTTTAGACCCCACCCTTCTTGGGCAACTTTTGGAGCCCAGGAACTGCTCCTACACATACCTGCTGGGTGACCGGGAGTCCTGAGAGGTCATCCTGGTCAACCCGGTTCTGGACAGGGTGATCTGGGATGCCCAGCGGGTGAAGGAGTTGGGGCTGTGCCTGCTGTATGTTGTGAACACGCACTGCCGCACAGACCACGTCATGGGGACAGGGCTGCTGCGGTCCTGGCTCCCAGGATGCCAGTCTCTCGTCTCTTGCCTCAGAGGCCCAGGCTGATCTGCTCATTGAAGATACAGACTCCATCTGTTTTGGGCACTTTGATTTGGAGACCCGGGCCAGCCCTGAGCACACACCAGGTTGTGTCACCTTCGTCCTGAATGACCACAGCATGGCCTTCATGGGAGATACCCTGCTCATCTGAGGGTGTGGGCAGACAGACTCCCTGTAAGGCTTTGCTAAGACCTGGTGCCATATGGTCCATGAAAAGATCCTCACGCATCCAGGCGACTGTCTGGTCTGTCCACTGCGGAGGATGACTAAGACCTTCCACAGATTGTGCATTAAGCCTTCAGAGGCGTTGGCCAAGGTCATGGGTGTCTCCCTCCTCTGGAGTCTTCTGTTCTAAAGGGAGGGCCTTACTTCCTTTCTGGTTCCTAGGATAAGAGAGGAGGCTGTCTGAATGAATGTTTTGTAGTTACAGTCTTTGTGGATCTCCTGCCTAGTTTCTCCTGTCCTTTCTGACATCCCGTTCCCGTCAGACTCCAGATCCACACCCTCACACAGGGAGTTACCATTCTGGAGCCCGTGAAGGCTCTGCTCTCAGGCCTTCTCCCTCAGATTCGAGGACTCCAAAACATTAGTCACCTCTTGGTTTTCGAGCTGCACCTCCCTCTTCAGAGATGGCCAGCCTCGTTCTGGAAGAAGCGAGGCAGAACCCTGAGCGGCCAGCATCATCATCATCAGGTGTGCACTTGGTCACACAACCCCACATATCCATTGTGTAAGTGCCCTGCGCAAGGCATTCCACATTGGGACTCTGGGGCAGGGATTAAAATGAAGATGACTCAGTCTCACAAGAAAGTCAAGAACCCCAAAGTCCACAAATAATATTTTTATTTCCCAACTGAGGTTTGTCATCAGTAGCATTTATGTGCGAGGGAATGAAATAGCTACCTGGACAGAATGCAAGGAAGAGGGGGTGGGTGGAAAGTATACGTGTATATGTGTGTTTTCTTTAAAGAGTTGACTGAGTTGGACCATTTGTGGGTGTAAAATGATATAGGATGGTGTTAGTATGTTTATTACTTTCGCATTTTTCTCAAGATGCAATTTTTATTCAAGCTTTATTATTCTATTTTATGCGTACATGTTTCTATTGTATAAACCTGTAAGCATTGACTTGCTAGCCAACAGGTTGGCGGTTCGAACTCACCAACGGCTTCTCTAGAGAAAGATGAGGCAGTCTGTTTTCAAATAGATTTCCATTCTCAGAAGCAATCTGGAATAATTCTACTCCATCCCATAGGGTTTCTATCCCTGAGTATTATCTCAGTGAGGTTTGTATAAAACATACGTATTGTTGCAGGTTAAATTGCTCTCCATTTCTTAATCTTAATGCCTTCGGTTACAGGTCTATGGTGGTGCTGTGGTTTAATGCTTGGCTGCTAACCAAAGGCCGGTGGTTCAAATCCACCAGCGACTCTGTAGGAGAAATATACTTTGAGAAAGAGAATTGCTCCCATAATGATTTACAACCTGGGACAGTGGTGGGCGCTTCTCCTCTGTCCTATGGGGATGCTATGATTCAGAATTGGACTTGACAGCGATTGGGTTCTGGGGAATGCCTTTGGTTCAGTGATCTGGAGGTGTTTTCCAGGTGCCTCTTTGTTGTGTTGCTTTGAGAAAGGGAAGGGATTGAAGAGCCAAAAATAGCAGGATGAGCAATAGGAAAAGGAGGAAGTAGAGTGTCAACCTTAATCCCCAAGCGAATGAGCAAGCATCCAGTATGTCCCTGAAGGAAGAGAGAACCACCTCCCAGAAATGCCTGAGAAAGCAAGGTGGAGGAGCAGGAAATGGACCGAGACTCAGAGTCGCAGGCTTGGACACTTAAGGGACCAGGAGCGTCCCATTCGGAAATGGAATCCAGCAGGCCATTGCTGGACACCAAAAGAACTTTGGAAGTAGAAAGAATAACTTGGGATTCTTTTGCTGCGAACCTTGTGATGCCAGGTCATGTAAAAATGTTGGAGTAGGAATGAGGAAGAGAGAAGCTCTTCCTATGTGAGCAGAGATGAGATGCAGCCTTGGGAAATTTCCAACCGTTGCCTCACAGAACACACAACACAGTCCATGGCGGGAGATTGGCAGCCATTTACCAGCTGGGAGCCCTTACAAGTTCAAACGAAGTGAGCTGCTGACCACCAGGGCCTGGGAATGGCCGCCGGCTTTTGAGCACAACTCAACAAGGCATTCTGTTAGCTCCACTTTGCAGGTGAGCGAAGAGATGGAGTGCGGCGTGACACTGGATCATTAGCACACGCCAAGGTCACGCGGCTGAGAAGTGGCAACGCTGAGATCCTAGCCTTCCCACTTACATCATGCTGGGCATTGCTTCACTTTCCGAGGTCTCACCTAGGGCCAAGTCCTTTATATACTTTCTCTGAGCGATAACAGGATCCAGTCATGAGCTCGTGTCAGCATGTGAGCAGTTCAGAGACCTGCCGCTTCCACGTGCCCCTAACACCCAGAGCTAAAATTGGACGGGGGCTCAGAGCTGCAATGCCTCTGCCCTCTCTTTCCTGAAGATTTTAGAGGCTGGGTGGGTGGGGAACCCTGAGTGGGGAGACTGGGAAATGTGTCCTTAACTAGCCTTTTGGCTTGTTCTTATATAATAGTCTCCTTACCTATGCAGCAATATAGACCCCACATGAGGAAACAGAGCCCACCGAACTTCCTTTTATTATGTGAGACATCGTATGAGGCAATTACATCGCATTGTTGTTTCAACACTTCATTAAATTGTTTGAAAATAGAAGCACTTTCAAGAAAATTACCAGCTGTTTAAGGGAGGACAACCACCATTCACCATGAAACTGCTACATGCCAGGTGTTTTCATCCATATTATTTCATCTACTTTGGGGAGGGAGGGTGGCGGGGCCTTCAGAAAGTTGCTGGGAAAACTGAATGAGAAGAAAATGGAATTTTTCCATGAACTTATTGGAGCCTCTCATATTATTATACTCAGACAAATACTTATTTTATTTTGAAGGAGGTGAAGGCTCACAAAACAGGTCACAGTTTCCCATGAAAGCATTCGTCCTCATCCTATTTCAATCGGTCCACTGCCATCCCTCAATCTACTGTCATGTATCCCCCTTCCTCCCTGTGATTTCTGTTTCCATTTTTCCTTCTTTCTCCACCCTTCTCAACTTTGTCCTTGGGTGAATGCTGCTCCTTGGATCTTAAATGGAAATGAAGGGTCAGGGCCATCGTCTTGGGGAACTCTCTCCAGGATCTATCTGACCGATAAACCAGGGCTCTTTTATGATTTTGAGTTCGATTCCACAACCCCTCCCCCACCCTCCCCCATCTATCCAGGACCTTCCAATGGGATTCTTTTCAGAATGGTTGGCGGTGGTAGTTGGAGACCACCTAGTTCTACGCTCAATTTATAGATGAGTTCTACGGCGGCATTAACAGAGCAATGAATTACTAGCTAAAAGGTTGATGGTTTGGATCCACCGAGAGACACCTCTGGGTAGATTCCTCTTCTGGATTCTCTGTTTTGGCAACAAGTCCCCTAATAGAGGGCGACAATGAAATGTCACAGTCGGAAAGACCCTACGGGGTGTGGTTCTACTTGGAGCACATGGGTCACCATGAGTCAGGATCTACAACTAACAATCACATAGATGAGGCAACTAAGGTTCAGAGACATTACAAAAATAGTGGGTGGCAGAGCCAGGATTTGAACACAAGGATGCTTAGGTCAGACTTTAAGAAGAAAATCTGGAGGCCCAAGGATATACCTTCAAGGAGCGAGCTTTAAGGAGTTTAGAACACGATCCCGAACAGAGTAGGCATGAAATCAATGATAACCATTGTTACTGGCATTATTATGATTGGAAGACAACTGGTAAAATCACTGTTTTAGGAGAATCTCTGATATATTAATTTCTAAAGCATATTCCTCCAGTCAACCTTACCAGACACGAAACAAAGATCATTTTCTGATGACAACACGCACACATTACATTCATGGAGTAATTTTGGGCTGTCACAGCCTTCCTGCTGGCTCTGATCTTACTGAAAAAGGGCTTTCAGCAGGCTAGTCACTAGTCCTTTCATGGCCATCATGGGGCGGGAAGATACAGGAAATGCATGAACTCAGAGTGCTGGTGGGGGCTTTCAAAAAGCAAAAGCAGGCATGCCTTGTGATTAGCAGAAAACAGTCCTGGGTCAGAGATAAGAAGCAGGAGGGCTGAGTCGGTTGGGGAAGGCTTGCCCAGAACGCTGGCCTCCTGAACTGCTGTCCCTGGGGGTGGGGGTGGAGGATCAGGGGCAACTTATTATGAAGAACACTGCAGCCCAGTGACGGCAAAGTAGGAAGAGGCCGGTAGTATTTAAGGATTATGGAATCTCACTTATTACCCACCTTAATCAATTTTCCATGTGAGATATTAGACGGCTATTTAAGTTTTTCCAGGTGATTTAAGGAAATAAGGTGCATTTTGCTCATAATACTCCAGTGATTTTACCTGTCTGTCCTGTGTTCAGACTGTGTTCTCTGCCTTCCTGCCTGAGCATCCCTGCTCACTCCTCAGGCCTCACCTCAACATCATTTCTTGAGCAAGTCTCTCTCTCTCTCTCCTCCACCCTAGGCTAAGTGCCCCTCCTCTCAGCTTCCTGGCACTCCGGCACTCTCTTCTACTCTGTACATTGAGCTCCTCTGTCGACAATATTTGGTGTGTGTCTGCATCTCTTTCGACTGGAGCACCTGTGTCCTGCCGGCATAGCAAAGCTCAAGGAATTGCACTAAATTGTTTTCTCTTTCAGTTGTGGGGAAAACATACAAAAACTTTCACCAATCGCACAATGAATTGCGATTTATAAAGGATAAAGTTCAGCATAAACCAATTGCGCAGTTAGTTATGCAGGTTGGAATCACATGCCTGAAAATCACAAAACAAAATAAAAAAAACCCTGTCTTCACTTGCTTTTCAAGTGCTGTAATTGAGGGGCAATATATAAATATGTATATATAGTAAATTTATAAATATATAAATGTATACAAATATATACATTTGTGTATAAATGTTTATATAAAATATGTATATATACATATATATCAGTAAAGGTGACTTAAAAAATCAGATAATACAAGGGCTCAAGTTGAATGAAAATGTTTTGAAAATGATGGCAAAAAAATGTACAAATGAAAAAAAATGTACAAATGTGCTTGACACAATGATTTACAGTCTCAAAAAGAAAAGAAGGAAAGAAAGAAACTCTGAGCCTCTTCCTGATAACAAATAACTAATTCCCTAGCAGAGTCTATTGCCATTTAAATCTATAAGAAATGCTATTTATCAAATAAATATCATATGAAATTTTAAAAAATCAGAGTATAAAAAGAGATGGCAAAAATGACCTTTGGTGACAAGGAAAAAAATCTGGGTGATGAACTATATTTTTCCCAGAAAGTTGTCAGTATCCCTACCGTGTGCCTGCCTAATGTTGCCTCCAGTTTTCTCAATGTCCCTTTAGGTCAACAGGGGGCCCTGGTGGCGAAAGGATTACATGTTGATGCTTGTTGCTAGCTGCAAGGCCTGCAGTTCGAAACTACCAGCCACAAAAGTTGAAGCTTTCTACTTCCCTAAAGAGTTACAGTCTCAGAAACCCACAGGCGCAGCTCTACCCTAACCGATAGGGTAGCTATGAGGCCAGAATGAATTCGATGGCAGTGAGTTTGGTTTGGGTTTGAGTTCAAAGTCAACAAGGGAGAGAGCTGCTGGCTCCCCCAGCAGCAGGCTGCTTTTAGCTTAGCTTCCTTTCATTCCAAAGCTCGGATCAAAACCGGATGCAGGCTATGGTATGGAGGATTTGAACTTCCTTGGCACACACGTGAAAAAAAAAATGACCCAATTGGTAGCAGAGATCCCATGTTTATGGAGAACAACATCTGCAGATTGTATCTCCAGCACAGCCCACTTACCGTCACCCTGGTATTTTAAAAATGAAGTGAGGCAACCACGGATGAGAGATAAAGTGGCAAGAACTTTCTGTCCAGAGCCTCTGGAGTTGTTTCCATTCCAAATGGGCTTAGGCAAGAGAAAAGGAAGGTTGGAGGGGAAGGAGGGGGGACAGAGATAGGAGCATTTGTCGGAGAGAGACAGCACATGGAGGGACCATAAACTCTTTGGAGCTAGGTAGATGTGGACTCTGACTCCGGCACGTGAAAATGACACATAGACAAAGTTATTCATTGCAGCATTGCTTGCTGTAACAGAAGACTGGCAAGAAGCCAATGTTAGATGATTTTAAAAAAAGAAAATATCTATTAGATGATAATATTTCATTACTGTGGAATATTGTCCAGTTGTAATAAAAGAATAAGGAAGCTCGCTAGATGTTGTTATGGAAAGAGCTACAAAACATTTGGCTAAGTAAAAGAGGCACAGAACAAGATGCTGTATTTTGTGTTTTAAAAGATAAGAAGGGACAATACGAGTATGTGACAAGTCAATGGTGGAACTCTCACCATCCGTGTGGGAGAGTTGGGTCCTTCCACTCCCGGCCAATGCACCTCAGATGCAGCGACCGCGTGTCTGTCGGAGAAGGCTTACCTGTTGCTTTGAGGTGGCACAAAGTTACAGCACAGCCGAATGAGAGACTAGGAAGAAAGGCCTGATGGTCTATCTCCAAAACATCAGCCAGCGACACACTATGGATCACAGCAGTGTCATCTGATTGAGCATGCATGCTCTATGACGTGGGGGCTAAGTCTGAAGGAAATGTCACCGGTGTGCAACCAGGAGCTGATGATGATGGTTGCCTGTCTGTGGAGCCAGGGAGACAGAAAGAAGCTCGGGGAACTGCAGACTCAGGGTTCAGCAGGGCCTGGAGAATGTTTATTGCAGACTTTTCTGTGGTTTGCTTTTTAAGTCACGTGACTGTATTTTGTAATGACAATAATAAACAAACCAAATGAAGCCAAATAAACAGGCACCGCGACTCTGCCATTTCATTACCAGCTGGGCATGGCGAGTTCCTTCGCAGTCCGCGTCTCTACATCAGGGAGGAAGGGGTGTTTTTGTCCCACTGAGCGGTGAAGTCACCAAACAATAGTACATGGAGAGCACAAAGCTCAGCACCTGCAGGGGCGGGGGGGGGGGGTGGTGGTGGTGGGGGGGAGGGAAATACCCAAACTCACTGCCATTAAGTTGATTTCAACTCACAGCCACCCTATAGAACTGCCCCTGTGGGTTTCTGAAACTTGAGCCCCTTACAGGACTAGAAAGCCTCACCTTTTCCCCACAGAGCCAGCTGGTGGTTTCAAATTGCTGACCTTGTGGTGAGCAGCCTAACCCCTAACCCACTCTGCCACCAGGACTCCTAAAAGATAAGCTCGCCGCAACTCGACTCATAGCGACCCTACAGGGCAGGGTAGAAGTGTCCCCGTGAGTTTCCAAGCCCGTAACTCTTTACGGGAGTGGAAAGTCTCATCTTTCCCCCATGGAGCAACTCGTGGTTTTGAACTACTCACCTTGGGGTGAGCAGCCCAAAGTGTACCCAAAAGGAAAATGCCAGGGTCTCGCCTAGGATCATGACCTATTGGTTCCGAATTTCTCAAGAAGCATTTTGAGAAGCAACTTCCTCCTGCTTGTCTTGTCATGACTCTGAAGGCCTCCACCAGCCCTTCCCCCCAGCCCCCACCTCACACCCCCTTTTTAAAATGTTCAGTGACCTGAAAAGTTTAGTAGCGTCCCGAACACTCCTTTTTCTGGGCAGGGCCGCTTCTTGAGACCTCAGCTGCACTTTTCCCGCTGGCTTGGTTTCTCCCAACTCAACCCCACCCGTGCTGTCAACTCCTGCCCAACCTTCTGGGGCGGGGCCCTCGGGGCTTGGGCCTGGCCGGGCTGGATCTCCGTCCCTCCCTCCCTCGTCTCTGGATGCCTTCACAGAACACTGCACACTGGAGACCCGTTCAGCTTCATTGTCTCGTCCGGCCTTTCTCTACTGCTCTCTCCTCAAAGCAGTTCTCTGTGCTTCTGAATCCTGGAGAGAGCAGCGAGAGAAAGGCCAGGCCCACCGGCCATAGGGAACGGAAATGTCCAGCCCTAGGGGGACTGAAGCATCAGGGCATTAAGGGACCATCAGCCCAAGGAGCCCTCTGTTCGTAATTCAGGGTTCACAGGGCATTAACTTTGATGCTGGTGTGTGGGCTCCCTCGGGCCTGTGCAGACAGCCCCAAGGCCAAGGGCAGCATGTGGCTATGATGAAGGACACTGGAGCACTGTGGGCTGGACTTTGCCTGCTCAGCAAACTCACTCAGGGCCTCCGTTTCCCTGCGACTGAAGCACGGCCTCTACTGGCCCCTCCTAGATGTGCTTTCTGGAATCTTCCTCAGTGTAAGCCATGCCCCAATTCCAGAAAACAAAACAGAACCGGCCCCACCGATTCCAACGCATGGCAGCCCTGTAGGACAGAGGTTCCTTAGGGTTTCCGAGGTCAGAGCCCTTTAGGGGAGCAGATCATCTTTGGCGAGGGGGTGGCGATAGTGCTGGCGGTGGCAGTGGTGATGGTATGTGTTGGGATTGAACTATCCACTTTTCAGTTGGAAGCTCAATATTTCCCCCACGATGACACCAGGGCTCCTCCCAGTTCTGGAGGGTGGGGGAAAAAGACTTTAGCCCTGCAGAACAGTCTCTTCACCTAGTCTCTTTTCTAGGTTATTTCAAAACCATGGAACATCGCCTCTCTTCTGTTTCTTCTCATGACATGTTGTTATTGTGGAATGCAGTATCTGAAATAGTGGTCAGATCGATACCGCTGATCTCATGGGGAGCAATATACAGTCTGTCTTTCTGTCCTGTTGGGAAAAACCCTTGAGCACCCTTTGGGCACATGAAGCCACTTTAGGTGTTAGGTATCACATCTTCCTCACACACGCCGATCCCCTTTTAGGGCAATTCTAAGGATATAACATGGCATGTACATTTTGCACATGTTCCTTCAGATTTCTGTTTTCTATATTACAAGCTACCGTCTACCGAGGGTCGTAAATATGCTGGGGAAGTCATATGTTACACCACGTGATTAGGTTTGCATCTGCTTTCCAGCTGTTGGCTTTGCTATTTTATTTTGCCTCTTGGAAACCTTAGAGCGGCGCTTCTCAAATATTAGAGTGCAAGTAAGTCACTCGGGGATCTTGTTAAAATGCACATTTTGGATCAGGAGCTTGGTGGCAGGCTGAGATTCCAGCGCTCTAAGGCATTGCTGGGCAATACTGGGTCTTCTGGCACGGACACCACACTTCGAGAAGTGAAGCTGTTGAGTAAAAAGAATAAAAAGGATTGTAAAAGAGAGTGGTGGGTAGATGTGCTTGCCGTGAGCTAGTCTGGCGGGGGCGGGGGCGGTGGGGGGAGACCTGGTATGAGGTCTAGTCTTATCTGGTCTAGTCTGCGCTTCACTCATTCACTCCGTCCCTGTCCGTTTAAACCTCCTTTGCTGTCGTTCAATTGGATGGAAACTAAGAGCAAAGCAGAAAGCACATTGCTTTAAAAGGGGCATGGAGTTAAAGCAGACTGTCACATAAACATGGTTGGTGGCAGATCAATATAACATAGTTACTGGTGGGACTAGGATAGTATAAGTTCTAGAACAGTTGCTTTTTTTTTTGAATCATTTTATTAGGGGCTCAAACAACTCTTATCACAATCATTCATACATCAGTCGTGTAAAGCACATCTATACATTCATTGCTCTCATCATTCTCAAAACATTTGCTCTCCAGTATAAGCCCCTGGCATCAGCTCCTCATTTTTCTTCCTCCCTCCTGGCTCCCCCTTCCCCCTCCCTCATGAACCCTTGATAATTTATACATTATTATTTTTGTCATATCTTGCCCTGTCTGACATCTCCCTTCACTCACTTTTCTGTTGTCCGTCCCCCAGGGAGAAGGTTATATATAGATCCTTGTAATCAGTTTCCCCTTTCCACCCCACCCTCCCTCCACCCACTCCGTATTGACACTCTCGACACTAGTGCTGAAGGGATCATCCTCCCTGGATTCCCTGTGTTTCCAGTTCCTATCTGTACCAGTGTACATCTCTGGTCTAGCCAGATTTGTAAGGTGTAATTGGGATCATGATAGTGGGGGTTGGGGGAGCATTTAGGAACTAGGGGAAAGTTGTATGTTTCATTGTTGCTACACTGCACCCTGACTGGCTCATCTCCTCCCCGCAACCCTTCCACAAAGGGAGCCTACAGATGGGCTTTGGGTCCCCACTCCGCACTGTCCCTCATTCACAATGATATGGCTTTATGTCTAAACAGTTTCTTTAAACAAGAAAATATGCTTCACACAAATTCCCGGCCTTTAAGGAATTAGCACTTCTTATGTGGGGTTTCATTTTATGGCCCGTGGAACCTGCGCATAGACCAATGGAAGTCATTCGAACAGAACAAGGGGCTACTGCGTCGTCTAAAATCAGGAAAGGCGTGCATTAAAGTTGTATTCTTCCACCACCCTTCTTCAATGTGCTTGCAGAGCAAATAATATGAGGAGACTATGAAGAAGGAGGCATCAGAATTGTAGGAAGGGATTAGCAACTTGGGATCTACAGATGATACCACCTTGCTTACTGAGAGTCAAGAGGGCTTGAAACACTGATGAAGATTAAGGACCGAAGGTGTCAGAATGATTTATGAATCAATGTAAAGAACACAAAAATCCTGACAGCGGGACAAAGGGACAGCGAGATGACCAATGGAGAAAAGCTTGACGTTGTAAAGGATTGCGTTTTACTTGGATCCAGAATCAACACTCATGGAAACAACAGTAAGAAATCAAGCAATGTATTGCATTAGGCAAGACTGTTGCAAAGGACTTCTTTAGAGTGTTAGAGAGCAAAGAGGTCATGTTGAGGACTAAGATGTCCCTGACCCAAGCCATGGCTTTTACAGTACCCTCATATGCATGTGAAAGCAAGATGATGAAGAAGGAAACTGAAGAAGAATTGATGCCTTCAAACTATTGTGCGGACAAAGAATACTGAAAGTACTTGGATCTACTAACAGAATAAACACGTCCTCTTTGGACGTAGTACAGCCAGAATGCTCCTTCAAAGTGAGGATGCTGAAACTTTTCACTTACTTTGGACATGTGATCCAGGTGGACCAATCCAAATAAAATATATCATCCTTGTAAAGTTGAGGGGTATAAGAAAAGAGGAAACCCTCAATGAGATGGATTTATGCAGTGGTTGCAACAACGGCTCAGACGTAAAAATAATTGAGGATGGTGCAGGACCAGGCAGTATTTTCTGGTTTTTTTGGAGGGTAGTTTGTTTCTATCTATCTATCTATCTATCTATCTATCTATCTATCTATCTATCTATCTATCTATCTATCTATCTATCTTTCTATCTATCTATCGATCCATCTATTTATTTATTTAATTTTTAAATTGGGGGATCTTACTATTATAACAATCCATGCACCTATTTTGTCAAGCACATTTGTACATATGCTGCCATCATCCTTTTCAGAACATTTGCTTTCTATTTCAGCTCTTGGTATATGCATCACATTGTTTTCCTCTCTCCCCGACCCTTCCACCCTCCCACCCTCATGAATCCATGATAAATAATAAGTTATTATTATTTTGATATCTTACACCATCCACTGTCTCCCTTTTTCCATATTTCTGTTGCTTGTCACCCTCTGTGCGGGGTAGAGAGAGGGTGTAATACGTCAATCATTGCAATCAGTTCCCCCTTTCTTCCCCAGTCTTTCTCCTATCCTCATGGTATTGCCACTCCTATTATTGTTCCTGAGGGGTTTAACTGTCCTGGATTCCATGTGTCCAGAGGTCTAATCTGTACCCATATACATGCTTTGGTCTAGCTGGTAGTTTGTAAGGTAGAACTGGGGTCAATATAGTGGTGGGGAGGCCGTATTCAAGAACGAGAGGAATGTTGGATGTTTTGTCGGTTCTATATTGCACCCTGGCTCGTCTTTCTCGTGCCCCTTCTGTGAGGGGATGTTCAGTTGTGTACAGATGGGCTTTGGGTCTCACTATGCCCCCCCCCACCCCTTTCCCCACATGTTTGCATTGATATGGTTGCTTGTTTTGGGTCTTCTGATGCCTGATACTTGATTCTATCGATGCCTCATGATAGCACAGGGTGGTGTGCTTCTTCCATGTGGGCTTTGCTGCTATCTGTCAGATAGATGGCTGCTTTTTTTACCTCCAAGCCTTTAAGACCCCACATGCTATATCTTGTAATAACCAGGCACCATCAGCTTTCTTGACTACATTTGCTTATACACCTATTTTGTCTTCAGTTATTGTGTGGGGAAGGTGAGCATCACAGAATGCCAGGTTATTAGAACAAAGTGTTCTTGCATGGAGGAAGTACTTGAGTAGAGGCCAAATATCTCTCTGCTGCCTTAATACTTAACATCTAAATATATGTACATAGATCTGTGTCCCAATGATTATACATAAATATATTTGCATATATGTCTGTATTTCTATCTCTACAAATTTCCTTTGCCTCCTACTTCTTTCCTCTATTTCCTTTTACTTTCCTCTTTCCCACTATCATGTTCAACCTTCATTCAGCTCCCAGTAACTCCTCTCTGATACTACCAGGCAGTATTTTGTTCTGTTCTACAGAGGGTCACTATAAGTCAGCACTGACTGAAGGCATCTGTGGTAGTTACATAATCTGGTGTCAATTTGAGGATTAAGAGTGTAAGGGGAGGTTATTGTTTATATCTCCACAGGGAAAGAGGGATCAGACTTCAACCCAGTGCTCTAAGATGTGAATGCAATGTACCGGCATGAAGCAGGGAACCAGTAGAGAGGTCTGAGGGGCCAGCCCCAATCCAAACTACATGGACAGTTGCCCCTCCCCTCCAGGAGAATTTACTTCAGAGGACAGCAATGAAACTACAGCTCAGGGAGAGAGACATATTTGATCAGAGCATACGGGAGCAAATGAAGTGTGAGGAAGAGAGAGTGGAGCACATCCTGGCCCACCAAGCCTTGAGGACAACATCCCTGCTCAGAGCAGCCAATGCACAGAGAGAACCATATGGCCATCCCCACTATGAGACACGACAACCCTCACTGACCCATAGCCCTATGGGGGACAACACTGGAGTCACAGTGCCCACCACACTGAGGCAAAACACTAAGGGCACACAACAGAAGAGCAAAGGGAGCAGAGCAAGGAAGTCCTGAGGGAATACCAAAAATGGACTTTGGGGCCAAGGAGTGGCACTCCATCAGACTGGATTAAAAAATGCTCCTACAGGTCAACAAACAGACCTTGATTCATTTACAGGCTTCTCTCTCTTTTTTTGGCATTGGTTTTTTTTGTTGTTGCTTTTGTCTTGTTTGTTCTGTCTTGTTTTCGTGCATATTATTATCTCTGCAGGGCTATCTAGATAAGATAGGCGGGATAAACAATCTAGAGGAGAAAACAACAGGAGCAGTGGTTCTGGGGTGACATGGGAGAGGGAGAGGTGGGGGAAAGGAAGTGGTGTCAACAAACCCAGGGACAAGAGAACAACAAGTGATCCAAAATTGATGGCAAGGAGGGTGTAAGAGAACTGGTAGGGCTTGATCAAGGGCAATGTGACCGAGAGGAATTACTGAAACCCAAAAGAAGGCTGAACATGATAGTGTGACAAGAGGAAACTAATGGAAATAGAGGAAAGAACTAGGAGGCAAAGAGGGCATTTATAGGGGTCTAAATATAGGCATGTACATATGTAAATATATTTTTATATGAAAATTGGGAAATAGATCTATGTGCATATATTTATAGGTTTAGTATTAAGGTAGCAGATGGACATTGGGCATCCACTCAATACTCCCTCAATGCAAGAAGACTATGTTCTATTAAACTGGCATTCCATGATGCTCACCTTCCTGACACAATTGCTGAAGACAAAGCAGGGGCATAAGCAAATGTAGTAGAAATAAAGCTGATGGTGCCTGGCTATCAAAGATATAGCATCTGGGGTCTTAAAGGCTTGAAGATCAGCAAGCAACAAAGCCCACATGGAAGAAGCACACCAGCCTGTGTGATCATGAGATGTCAATGGGATCAGGGATCAGGCATCAAAAACCAAAAATCATATAATTGTGAATGAGGGGGAGTGTAGAGTGTGGACACAAAGCCCATCTGGAGGAAAGTGGACATCCCCTTACAGAAGGGTTGCAGGGAGGAGATGAGCCAGTTAGGGTGCAATGTAGCACCGATGAAACATACAACTTTCCTCTAGTTCTTTAATGCTTCCTCCCTCCACTATCATGATCCCAATTCTACTTTACACACCCAGCTAGACCAGAGGATGTACACTGATACACATAGGAACTGGGAACATGGGGAATCCAGGACAGATGAACCCCTTAGGACCAGTGGTGAGAGTGGCAATACTGGAAGGGTGGAGGGAAGGTTGGGTAGAAAGGGGGAACCGATTACAAGAATCTACATATAACTCCCTCCCTGGGGGACAGACAACTGAAAAGTGGGTAAAGGGAGATGTCCGAGTGTCAGACATGACAAAATAATAATAATTGATAAATTATCAAGGGTTCATTAAGGAGGGGGGAGAAGGGAGGAAGGGGAAAAATGAGGAGCTGATACGAAGGACTCAAGTAGAAAGCAAATGTTTTGAGAATGATGATGGCAACAAATGTACAAATGTGGTTGACACAATGGATGGATGTATGGATTGTGGTAAGAGTTGTACGAACCCCCAATAAAATGATTTTAAAAAAATAAAAGAAAAGAGTGTAGAGGTGGAGTCTAGCCTTTCAATCAGAGATAGACAATGGGACCTCTGTGTGGGCAGGGCCTCTTGCGAATTCCTGGATTTTCCTCCTTGGAGGCAGGAGACACTTCTCTCTCTCTGCTCACTTCCTGGGAGACATCTCTGAGGAGAAGCCACATGGACCTACCCTGATGCAGCCCTGGAAACTGGAGGATCCACACGAAACCCCTGCCAACACTGAGATGCTTACAATGTCACTGGGCCCAGAAGACTTCCAACCTACTGGCCTGTAATCTTCCTGCATTCGGCGTCATTGCATGTGTTTTGTGAGTCAGAAAAGGACTTTATATATTCATACCGGATGTATGAGCTAATATTGGACTTGGTACTTGATCTAGACTGGGCTGGGATGTTTCCTCAATATTTAACTGCTCTTGCATATAAACCTCTTTCTTATTCACATATGAGTCTCTGGATTTATTTCCCTCGGCTAGACTAACACAGTATCTTACAACGCCTTCCTCATTAAACGAATCAGCGAGGCATCATTGTTAACTTCTTAGAGACGGAGATCTGTGGTGGCTATATTTTTATATTCCTATTTGAGCACATTGTAGAGACTCAGTAAATCTGTACTTGTTGGCTCATTAAACTTCTCTGTAGGTTTGTCATGAAAATGTCCGAAATGCAATTGCTCGGCCCTTCTACCCCTGCCCTCGTATTGCCTCTGTCCTCAAAGCCAAGCCTTCCCTGTTGACTTTCTGGTACCATTAGCTTCGTTTACTCTTCCTTTCAAAAAAAGAAAGTTGTTCTCCATGGAGAACACCTGTGCTGAGAATATTTGTTTCCTTCCCATAACATCTTGCCAAGACCCCTAAAACTCACCTGCCAGCCCACTTCATCCCCAAAATCCAACTGTGGAGGTTTTATTTCAAGGACTGGCTAAAGTTATTTGTAGAGCTGACTCATTAGGTAATCCCAATGAGTTCGCTAAGTGTGCTGCCTGAAGCAGTATCACCAGTATCACCTGGGGACATGTCAGAATTAGAACCACAGTTGGTGGGCCCCAGTCACGTTAGTTAGCAAGCCCTCAGGTAATCTTGATATACACCCCACATTTGAGATATGTTCTGGAGCAGTGGTTCTCAACCTTCCTCATGCCACAACCTTTTAATACAGTTCCTCAAGTTGTGGTGACGCCCCCAACCACAAAAGTATTTTTTTTGCTACTTCATAACTGTCATTTGCTACTGTTATGAATCAGGTGATCCCTGTGAAAGGGTGCTTCGACCCCCAAAGGGGTCGCGACCCACAGGTTGAGAACCACTGCTCTAGAGCTCTTGTTATTAATTGCCATCCAGTTGATTCGGATTCATGTGTGCAGAGTAGAGCTGTTATGGAAGTTATCCCTCCCCATCTCCATGAATTTGCTTTCTTTTTCTTTAACATTTATTTTATTTTGTTGTTATTGAGAATATGCACAGAAAAACATGCACTCATTCAACTGTTTCTACGTGTACAACTCAGTGGTACTCAATCCAATCTTTGGGTTGTGCACATTCTCATTTTTTCTGAACTGTTTCTCCTCTATTAGCACAAACTTTTTGCTCCTTAAGGTTCCAACTCTGTACAATAAGCATTTCCTTATGTGTGAAAGCAATGAAATAATAAAAAATTAAAATTAAAGCCAAAACTGATGATACTGAAGGAAAAGGTCCAAGTTGCACTGAAGGGATTAGCCCAGTACCAGACTCCAAGAATTAACAGACTACCAATAGCTATGTTTCAGCTAGCTGATGAAGCACTCACTCACCTCTTCCAAGAAATTTGTAAGACATCTATCTAGCTAGCTGTCTGGAAGAGATCCATATTTGTACTCGTTTCAAAGAAAAGTGACCCCAAACAATACAGAAATTATCAAACAATATTATTAATATAATATTCAAATAAAATGTTACCAAAGATTATTGAAGAATAGTCGCAACAGTTTATCCACAGGGAGCTGCCAGAAATTCAACCCAATTCAGAAAAAGTCACAGCCTAAGGCATATTGTTGCTGATGCCAGAGGGATCTGGGCTGACTGCAGAAAATACCAACAGATTGTTTACTTGTGTCTTATTGGCTTTTCAAAAGCATTAAACTGTGTGGCTCATAAAAGAATTATGGATACATTGAGAACAATGGGAATTCCAGAACCATTCCTTGTGCTTACGTGAAGCCTGTACATTGTTGGCCAAGAGGAAATAGTTAGAATAGAACAAGGAAATACTGCTTGGTTTTAACATCAGGAAAGGTATGTATAGGAATTGTAACCTTTCATCGTACTTATTCGATCTATATGCTGAGCACATAGTCTGAGAAGCTGGGGTATATGAAGAAGAACATGGCATCAGGATTTCAGGCAGTCTTATAAGCAACCTGTGGGACGCGTAGATGATTTCATTTTTCTTGCTGATAGTGAGGAGGACTTGAGGCAATTGCTGATGAAGATCAAGGATTATAGCCTTCATTATGGATTACATATCAATGCAAAGAGAACCAAATTCCTTACTATTGGACCAATTGATGGCATCATGATAAATGGAGAAATATTGAGGTTGTCAAGGATTTCAACTTTCTTGGATTCACAATCGATGCTCATGGAAGCAGAAGTCAAGATAGTAGAGGACGAATTGCATGGGATAAATCTGCTGTGCATGACCACTTTAAAGTGTCGCAAACTAGGATGCTATTTTGAGGACTAAGGTGTACCTGACCCAAGCAATGGCATTTTCAGTCACCTCCTGTGTATGTGACCATTGGACCTTGAACAAGGAAGAACCCAGAAGAATTGATGCATTTGAATTATGGTGTGACGAAGAATAATGACAATACCACGGACTGCCGGAAGAACAAACAGATCTCCGTCTTGGAAGAAATACAGCCAGAATGCTCCTTAGGAGCAAGGATGGCAAGACTTGGTCTTACAGACTTAGCACGTGTGGTCCAGAGAGACAGTGGCTAGAAGAGGACCTTATGCTTGGTAAAGCGCACAGGCCGCAAGAAGGCCATTGACCCGATGGCTGGAGACAGTGCCTGCAGTGACAATTGTGAGGGTGGCACGGGGCCAGGCAGCCTTTTGGTCCGTTGAACAAGGGGTGCTGTGCATTGGAACCCACTCAATCGCACCTAGCAACAACAACAACCTTATACGGGGACCTTTCTTCATTATTAATGGTGCTCTTTGTGGTTTAACAAATCTCCAAGGAAAGCACAATCGTAACTCGTTTTCAGTGCTGTCGACAATAAGCTGAAGACAATGAGACCAAGAGGAGAAGGCTGGGCTGACGTCGGCATAGATGAAAGTGGAGACACAAGGTCCAGGCACTTGTTTCAAGTCACGCTTATCATCTGCAGGGTAAGTTCTCACTGAGCATCCTTCGGACCCACGTCGTATGGTTTAAGGGTGAGAGCGACAGGTTTTTAAAAATGTGCCACATGCATATTTCTATGAGGCAAGATACAAGTTGTGAGAAGAGATGTCAACTTCAACGTTAATTATACGTTTTCTCCCATCTAAAATTCAGCTGGGAGAATTAGACTGGACGTGCCCCACGGAGGTGGCTAGCTTGTGTGAGGCACTCTGGCCTGGTAGACCAAGTGTGCCCGCAGGCAGAACATCTGGATTAAAACCTTGGCTCTGCTAGTTGCGTGCGATTTGATGCTGGGCACGTCATGAAACCAAGTTTTCCACTCTGTCAAAGGGTAATCATAACAGTAATAAACCCATTGGAGAGACTTTGGGATAGTGGGGTGCAAAGAAACCAATGACACATGGTATGTGCTTGAGTAAGGAGAGTGATTTATTTTTCCTGGTTTCCCCTTTTATGACCAACTTAGTTTCTGCTTTGAAGATTGTGTTAATACCACGCGTTTTACAGAAAATGAAGACCTGCTGAAACCAAGAGGGGCAGTGTTTTTTTTTGTTTTGTTTTGTTTTTAGGTAATCGAGAGTTTGATGCCATTGTGTGGGGCACATGAGGATTTCAGTTCATAGATGCCTAAGAATATTCTCAACATGGCGTGTTTAAACATGTCTGTGATCAGGAGGTGGCTGCAGACAATACGCTTGTCTTAGTCTCATGAGGTTGCCTTTAAAAAGGTCTCATCTCAACAGGAAAGCAAACAGTGCCTTCGCTGGGGCTCTGCTGGGCCAGCGAAACTCAAGGCAGAGAGGTTTGCTTTGACTGCAATAGCGACGGATTTTTGAGATTCTAAAAGAGTAACCATGACAGATTTTTCCCAAAGATGATCTGGAGAGCTTATTATGATGAAGTCTGAAGAACATTGAAAACGGAATTGCTGAGAAAAATTCCAGGAAAGGTGTGGTGAGGAATGTTCCCTTCAAGACAATACACTTGTTCATTCTCAGAGGGCAGAAGGACATTTAAAAAAAATTTTTATTAGGGTTTTTTTGGGGGGTTTATTGTGAAATATTTCTTTTTTAAAATTTTCTTTTTTTAATTAAATCATTTTATTGGTGACTCGTACAACTCTTATCACAATCCATCCATCAGTCATGGTGTCAGGCACATTTGTACAATGTTGCCTTCATTATTTTCCAAACATTTTCTTTCTTTTCTTTTTAAGGTGGCACAATTTCCTTTTTAATCCAATAATTAACTAAGTGCTATTTTACATTTTTTTTTGCGCTCCAGATTTTTTTAATAAAGCATTTTATTGGGGCTCATACAACTCTTATCACAATCCATACATACATCAATTGAGTAAAGCACTCGTCATTCTCAAAATTCGCCTTCCACTTGGGTTCCTGGAATCAGCTCATTTTCCTTTTCTTTCCCTCCCCCTCACTCCCTACTCCCCCCTCCCTCATGAACCCTTAATAGTTTATAAATTATTATTTTATCTTATCTTACACTGCTTGGAATCTCCCCTCACTCGCTTTCCCGCTGCCCATCCCCAAGAGAGGAGGCTACACGAAGATCCCCGAGATCGGTTCTCCCTTTCTACACCCCCTTCCCTCCCAGTGTCACCACTCTCACCACTGGTCCTGAGGGGTTCATCCGCCCTAGATTCCCTGTTTCCAGATCCCTACTGCACCGCTGTGCATCCTCTGGTCTAACCAGGTCCGCAAGGTAGAATTGGGATCATGATAGATGGGGGGAGGAAGCATTCAAGAACTAGAGGAAGGTTTTGAGTTTCATTGTTGCTACACCGAACCCTGAGTGACTCATCTCCTCCCCACTACCCCTCTGCAAGGGATGTCCAGCTGTCTACAGATGGGCATTGGGCCCCCATCACGCACTCCCCTCATTCATGGTGATATGATTCCTCCCCCGCTTTGTTGTTTGAAACCTGGTCCCCTCGGCCCTTCCTGATCACACATGTTGGTGTGCTGCTTCCATGTGGGCTTTGTTGCTTCTAGGCTAGATGGCCACTTGTTTACTTCGAAGCCCTTAAGTCCCCAGAAGCTATAGCTCTCAATAGCCGGGCACCATCAGCCTTCTTCACCACACTCGCTTATGCACACATTCGTCTTCAGCGTTTATGTGAGGAAGGTGATCACACAATGATGGTTTTTGTTCTTTGGTGTCTGCTACCTGGTCTGTTCAACACCTTGTATTCACTTAGATTGTGTGCTTCTTCTCTGTGGGCTCTTTTGCTTCTGAGCTAGATGGCCGCTTGTTTGCCTTCAAGCCTTTAAGACTCCAGACGCTATATCTTTTTGATAACTGGGCACCATCAACTTTCTTCACCACGTTTGCTTATGCACACATCTGTCTTCAGTGATCATGTCGGGAAGGTGGGTATCATGGAATGATCGTTTAGCTGAGCAAGGTGGTCTTGTATTGAGGGAGTGTGCGTGAGGAGGCCCAATGTCCACCTGGTACCCTACTACTGATCCTATAAATATATGCACATAGGTCTATTTCCCCTATAATCATAAATATATTTACATATGTACATGTTTGTATTGTATGCTTGTATGTATGCCCTTTGCTTCCTACTCCTTTCCTCTATTTCCTTGCGCTTTCCTCCTGTCCCACTACCATGTTCAGCCTTCATTCTGGTTTCAGTAATTCCTCTCAGTTACCTTGCCCTTGCCACTCGTTTTTCCTTTGTCCCTGTATTGGCCAACACCTCCTCCCTTCCCCTACCTCCCACACTCTCATGTCCCTCTGGGACCGTTGGTCCCGTTATTTTCTTCTCACATTGTTTGTCCAGCCTATCTTATCTAGGTAGACTTGCAGATATAGTAATATGTGCATACAAATGCATATGGCTTTGACAGCATCCAAGTGGCACATAAGAACATGGCTTCGACAGCAGTATCACCGACACACTGACAGACAAAAAAGTCACTGACATACAAAATTTAAAAGAGAAAAAAAAAAGAAAAATCAAAACAAAAAGACAGAAAAAAAATTCTGTTAGTAGTTCGAGGTCTGTTTGTTGGCCTTTAGGAGTGTTTTCCGGATGAGTCTGTTGGGGTGCCACATCCTGGCCCCAAAGTCCATCCTTTATACTCCCTCAGGATCTCCTTGTTCTGCTTCCCCCGCCGCTCCATTGCATGCCCCAAGTGTTTGCCTCAGTGTGGTGTGGTCAGCTCAGTTGCACATCCCCCACTGTGTCTTAAGTGCTGTCCCGTGTGGGGCCATGGGTCAGTGCAGGATGTCACATTTCACTGTGGGGCCGGCTGTATGGTCCTTTCTGTACAATGGGCCCCAAACATTTTCTTTCTACTTGAGCCCTTGGTATCAGCTCCTCTTTTTACCCCTCCCTCCCTTATGAACACTTGATAAATTAGAAATTATTATTATTATTTTTATATCTTACACTGACTGCTGTCTCCCTTCATCCACATTTCTGTTGTTCATCCTCCTGGGGAGACGGGGCTGTTATACATTGATCATTGCAGTTGGTTCCCCTTTTGCCTCCTTCTTCCCCCGTCCCCCTTCCCCTCATGGTATCGCTACTCCCAGTAGACTTTGGGGCCAGTGGCGTGTCACCAGGTCATGGCACCCCATCAGACTCGATCAGAAAACACTCCTAAAGATCAATAAACAGACTATTTACATGTATTTTTTTTTGGTCGTTGGTTTTTTTGTTGTTTTGTTTTTCTTTCATTGCTTTGTTTTGCTCTGTCTGTTTTCTTAATGTGCATATTATTATCTCTGCATGTCTATATAGATAAGATAGGCTGGATGAACAATCTAGAGGAGAAAACAACAGGACCGACAGTTCCAGGGGACATGGGAGAAGGGGAAGTGGGGGAAAGGAAGTGGTGTTAACAAACCCAAATAAAGGAACAACAGGTGATCCAAAATCGATGGTGAGGAGGGTGTGGGAAACCTGGAAGGACTTGATCAAGAGCAATGTAACCAAGAGGAATTACTGAAACCCAAATGGAGGCTGAGCATGATAGTGGGACAAGAGGAAAGTAAAAGAAGATAGAGGAAAGAGCTAGGAGGCAAAGGACATTTATAGAAGTCTACATACAGACATGTACACATGTAATTATATTTATATATGTCAATGGGGAATAGATCTATGTGCATATATTT
This sequence comes from Tenrec ecaudatus, assembly GCF_050624435.1. Classification (NCBI taxonomy): domain Eukaryota; kingdom Metazoa; phylum Chordata; class Mammalia; order Afrosoricida; family Tenrecidae; genus Tenrec; species Tenrec ecaudatus. The sequence goes on from NC_134538.1 coordinate 6,379,435, forward strand.
ATAGGGTTAGTATTAAGGTAGCAGATGGACATTGGGCCTCCAATTAAGTACTCTCTCAATGAAAGAACACTTTGTTCTATTAAACTGGCATTCCATGATGCTCACCTTGCTGACACAATTGCTGAAGACAAAACAGGTACATAAGCAAATGTGGTGAAGAAAGCTGATGGTGCCTGACTATCAAAAGATATAGCATTTGGGGTCTTAAAGGCTTGAAGGTAAACAAGCGGCCATCTAGCTCAAAATCAGCAAAGCCCACATGGAAGAAGCACACCAGCCTGTGTGATCACGAGGTGTCGATAGGATCAGGTATCAGGCATTAAAGAACAAAAATCATATTATTCTTTTTCAAACCAACAGCCTTATATTATTTATTGTTAAACTTGACGAGGAAGCAAAAAACCAAGGAATAAACCAGATTATTTGCCAATAGAAGTCCAATTGGTCAGAAAGGGACAAAAGTCTTAATGGAACACATGACTTGAGCCTGGGAAAATGAGGCTGTGCATGCCATCCCTCAGGGGGCTCCTTACAGACCCAGCTTGGTTCTTCTCCAATGTCTTCTCTTGGAGTTGTACCTTATTTTATTACCGGTTTTCATTCGAATCCATTGGGGAATGGGCCAATTCTGCTTCTGTTTCTTGGCCAGGAATCTCTTAATCCTGAAAGTTTTATGAGACGACATAGTGAAGTCGGAGCAACACCACACTCCAGATAGCAGAGAAACTGAGAGCCAAAAATCATATTATTGTGAATGAGGAGGGGTGTAGAGTGTGGACTCAAAGCCCATCTGTAGGCAAGTGGACATGCCCTTCCAGAAAGGTTTCAGGGAGGAGACGAGCCAGTCAGGGTGCAGTGTAGCAATGATGAAACATACAACATTCCTCTAGTTCTTAAATGCTTCCTCCACCCACCATGATCCCAATTCTACCTTACAAATCCTGCTAGAGGAGAGATGTCGACTGGTACTGATAAGATCTGGAAACAGAGGTAATCCAGGATAGGTTAAATCTTTCAGGACCAGTAATGAGAGTAGCGATACCAGGAGGGGAAGAAGGTGGAGTAGAAAAGGGAAACTGATCACAATGATCTACATATAACCCCCTCCCTGGGTGACAGTGAACAGAAAAGTGGGTGAAGGGAGACATTGGACAGTGTTTGACATGAAATAATAATAATAATGTATAAATTATCAAGGATTCCTGAGAGAGAGGGGGGGGGAGCGGGGAGGGAGGAGAAAATGAGGAGTTCATCCCAAGGGCTCGAGTAGAAAGCAAATATTTTGAGAATGAGGATGACAACTAATGTATAAATGTGCTTGACGCAATGTATGTATGTATGGATTCGGATAAGAGTTGTATGAGCCCCCAATAAAACAATTAAAAAATTTTTTTTGTTCAGGTGGTGGTAGACAGCATATGGGAGACAGCAACCACACACCAACTACCCAACCACACCCACACCTCCTTTCGTTCCATCCACTGGGTGTGGACTACTGCCTTGCACCATCAGGTCATTGATAAATAGCAACCATCACCAGCTTAACCTTCCCTCACCTACTCTCTATGAATGCAAACAGAGAACTGTGTACACCATGATTTTCTAACCGATTTGGTCTACTTCCCCTTCTCCAGAGAAAAAAAAGTTACCGAGCACCTCTTAGCGATGAAAAACGTTTGTAGTGTAGTCTATAATCCAGGCTAAAGTGTAGACATCTGCTTTTCAGTTCCCTTGGAGTGTTTTAGCACCGCAGGGTTAGTATAGCTCACTTTTGGAAATACTGGTGTAAACTTTCATCTTCTACAAGATAGCTTCAGAGAAAATTAGAAAGCCTTCCTTTCAAAATAAAAAGAAAATCATAAATCTTTAGTAAAAACTCAAACAATAGCAACAAAGGAAGTGATAAGAAAACCTACAAACAAAATTAACTTAGCACAAATAATTGTGTGGAATAACGAACCCTGTAACACCACGCAAAAAAACACACAGCAAAAGGACAGCAATAAATTGATACCTCCTGATAATTATACTGGAGGCAAATGAATTAAATATACAAATTAAGAGTCAGGAAGTAGCAAAAAGCATAAGAAAACAAGACCTATTGATATGCTCTCTAAAAGACACATTAGATACAAAGACAAAATTGGACAAAAGTCAAAGGTTAGAAAAAAGACATATGGATCTAAAGCAGGAGTGATAATAGTAATACCTGATAAAATTGACAGAAAGACAAAAGCGAGCTTAAAGAAGCAATTATATAACAATAACAGAGCCAATTACTAAGAGGACATAACCATAATAAATATCTATGTACCCAATGAAACAGTTTCAACATCCATCAATCAAATTTTAACAGAACTGAAAAGAGAAACAGATGAAATATACTACATCACATTGGTGGAGAGTTTTACATAGAAAAAGAAAGTCCATAAAGACTCAGAAACAAATGTGACAATCAGCCAACTTGACCTCATAGACATATACAGAGCACTCCACCCAACAACAGCACAATATACATGTTTCTCATTGTACAAGTTTATTCTCCACAATACATCATACATGAGATCACAGAGCAATCCTCAAAACAAAATTAGAATCACCAAAATAATACAAAGCATCTATTCAGATCACAAGGTTATACAAATAGAAAGGTTAAGGGGAATACATCAAATACGTAGACACTTTGCCTAAAAACTATTGAATACAGAAGAAAAATTTTAAATTAAAAAAATTCTTGAATCAAGTTAGAATGAAGCCACAATATATCAAAATCTGTTACAACAACAGATACATAAACCAATGGAACAGAATTAAGAACACAAGACTAAATCTACCTTGATGGACAGCTGATCGTTAACAAAGGCCTATAACTCATTAAATGAGGTTGAGACAATCTCTCTAACAAATAGTGTTGGCAAACTAAATATTTGCAGAATAATGAAAGTGGATCTATGTACAAAAATGAACTCAAAATGTAACAAAATCCTAAATGTAAGACCTAAAACTATAAAGAATATAGAAAATAGGGACAAATTTAAGGTGCCAACTATGTGGCATAAATATCCCATACAACATAACTAAAACCAAACAAACAGCAGAAGAGACATCAGATGAATTAAGCACGGTAAAAACATTTATGTACATCAGAAGAGTCAAAACGAGTAAAAACAATAATTTATAAATTATCAAGGGTTGGGGAAAAAATGAGGAGCTGATGCCAGGGGCTAGGGTGGAGAGCAAATGTTTTGAGAATGATGAGGGCAATGAATATACGAATGTGCTTTACACAATTGATGTATGTGTGGATTGTGATAGGAAGTGTATGAGCCCCTAATAAAATGATTGAAAAAGAACCCCCCGACTATCCACAGAATGGGGGAGGGGGGTTGGCAGTGACAAATGTGTTGGACAAGGGACTAATCTTTAAAATGTATAGGACTAAGTCAATTCCTCAACAAAAGAAAAGTAATCAAACGGTAAAGTTGCAGAAGACAAGAACAGATCCTTCCCCAAAGATGATATTCAGACATCTAACAAGCACATGCCAGCTCTCGTCTGTCAGTCTGTCATACTGTGCTGGCTTGTCGGCTGCTGTGCTGCTGAAGGTTATATCACTGGCTTTTCAAATGCCAGCAGGGTCACCCAAAGTGAACAGGTTTCAGTGGAGCTTCCAGACGAAGCACAGACAATGGCAGGATGGAGCCATGGAACACCTTATGTTTAGCTTCGAAACACTGTCCGATCCTGAAGGCTTAACTAACAGAAGCATAACATTGTCAGAAATAGTGTCAGAGGATGGGTCCCTCTGGTTGGAAAGCACTCCAACTGTGGCTGAGGAGGAGCTGATTTCTCAGAGTGGAGTTGACCACGGTGATGGGAGTTGGGAGTGGAGACTTTGGGGTCTTCATTTGCTGATAGGCAGGACTCAAGGTATGGAGAAACAGCCGCAAAAATCTGCTAATGATCAGAACTTAGAATAGGTGAAGGACGAATCTAGGAAAATTCGAAGTCGTAAAAATGAAATGGAAAGTATGAAGATCAATATCCTAGGCATTAGTGAACTGAAATCGACTGGTATTGGCAATTTTGAATCAGAAAATGATATAATTTACTATGCTGAAAATAACAGAAGAGGAATGACGTTAACATCCATTGTCAAAAAGGACATGGCAAAGTCAATCACGAAGTACAATGCGGTCCACAAAAGCTGGTGAGGAAGAAATTGAAGAATTTACCAATGACTTCAGTTTGAAATTTCTCGAACATGCAATCAAGGTTTATGGGTAATTATTAGTGGTTGAAAGGCAGAAGTTGGGAACTAAGAGGATCAATAGTTGAAAAATATGAACTTGGTGATAAAAATGAAGCTGGAGCTCTCATGTTAGGATTTTGCAAAACCAATGACTTATTCATAGCAAATACCATTTTTCAACAACACAAAAGGTGACTGTACACATGAACTTCTCCAGATGGAATATCCAGAAATAAAATGGACTAAATCTGTGGGAAGAGACAATGGAGAAGTTAGATATCAACAGCTAAAACCAGGCCATGGACTTACTGTGGAACAGACTGTCAATTGTTCATATTTAAGTTCAGAATAAAGCTGAAGAAAATTAAAACAAGTCCACAAGAATCAAAATATGACCTTCAGTCTTCCCACTGAATTTCAAGAACATCTCAAGAACAGATTTGACACATGGAGCATTAGGGACAGAAGAGCTGATGGCTGTGGGAGGTCATCAAGAACACCATTCATGAAGAAAGCAAAAGGTCATTAAAAAGACAGGAAAGAAAAAGATCAAAGTGGATGTCAGAACAGACTCGGAAACTTGCTCTTCATCCTAAAGTAGCTAACGCAAATGGAAGGAATGATGAACTCACAGAGTTGAAAAGAAAATGCCAAAGGGCTATTCAAGAAGAGAAAGTAAAGTATTATAATGAAGTGTAAAAAGACCTAGAATTCGAATACCATAAGGGAACCACATGCTCAACATATCTCAAACATTAAGAACTCTAGGAAAAATTCAAGTTGCAATAACTTCGAGTTTCAAAACTCAAAAAACTTGAGTTGCAGTCTTGAAAGGCTGTATGGACACAATGTTGACCGATGAAGGAAGTGTCGATAGATAATGGAAAGAATACATAGAGGCACTGTACCAAAAAGAATGAGTTCATAGTCCACCGTTTCAGCAGGCAGCATGTGAGTAAGAACCAATGATACTTTAGGAACCAGCCCAAGCTGCAGTGAAGACATTAGCCAAAAACAAGGCTCCAAGAACTGATCGAATAACAATTGAGATATTTCAACAAGCAGATGGAGCACTGGAAGAACTAACTCATCTATGCCAAGAAATTTGGAAGACAGCTACTTGGCTGCCTGGCAAGAGATCCATTATGCCATTCCAAAGTAAGATGACTCAAGAGAATTGCTTATTATAGAAAATATCATTAATATCACATGCAAGTAAATTTTTGCTGATGATTATCCAACAACAGTTGCAGCAGCACCTTTACAAGGAGCTGCCAGAGATTCAGAAGAGGATGTGGATCAAGGGATATCATTGCTGATGTCAGATGGGTCTTGGCTGAAAGTAGAGAATATCAGAAAGATGTTTGTTTGTGTTTCATTGACTATGCAAAGGCATTCAACTGTATGGGTCATAACAAACTCTGGGTAGTCCCGAAAAGAAAGGGAATTCCAGAACCCTTTATTGTGTGTATGGTGAATGTGTACATGGGTAAAGAGGCGTGTACAGAACAAGCACATACAGCATGGTTTAAAATCAGAGAACGTGTATGTCAGGGTTGTATCCTCACATCATGCTTATTCAATCTGTACACCTAGCACATAACCAGAGACGCTGAGGAAGAGTGTGGCATTAGGCTCTGAGGAAGACTAAGATATGCAGATGACCACCTAAGCTATGCAGATAATACAACCTTGCTTGCTGAAAGTGGGAAGGCCCTGAAGCAGTTGCCGACGAAGATCAAGTCTTGTGGCTTTCCGTATGCATTACCACTCAATGTAAAGAAGACCCAAACCCTCACAACTGGACCAACAGGTACCGTCATAAGAAATGGGGAAACGATTGAAGTTGTCAAGGATTTTGTATTTCTTGGATCACAATCAATGCTCGGGAAGCAGTCGTCAAGAGATTCATTGTATTAGGTAATTCTACTGCCAAAGACCTCTTTAAAGTGTTGAAAGTCAAGCATGCTACTTTGAGGACGATGGTGCACCTGGCCCAAGCCATGGCATTTCCAGTTGTCTCCTATGCCTGTGAAAGTTGCACAGTGCCTAAGGAACACTGAATAAAAAGGATTGAAAGACCGTGTTACTATGATGAAGTTTGTGTAATGTGACCAACCCATGGGCAGGTTGGCTTACATGAATTTTTTTTAATGGGGTGTCATATGGAAACCTATTTCACCAGAGTTTAAAAAAAAAACCAAGGGTAAAAAAAAAAAAGATGGTGTTACGGAAGAATATTGAAAACCTCATGAGGGTGACCTTCCGTGACCTCTGAGAGACACCCTAGTATGAACCAACAAAACCCAAACCAAACAAAAATGCAGAAAATGTTGGCAACCAGATCAGGTCCAGCATGCACCAGAGGGGGGAATCAACAGACAATGTTTTAACTATTCAAGTCAGATTTATGCCTTTGACCTTCTGAACTCATCTCTCCAATGCACTCTGCTTAGCAACCACTTTTCATTCCATCCCTCAATTGTGGTGTGAGGGAGTTCACCGGAGGCTCATTTCCTATGTGGGGCTTCTAAATGAATCTTGGGCTCCCACTGTCATCCATACCCTTCGGCAAACCAGATTCTCCCAATTTGATACCAAAGTGTTATATGTTTTTGCATGTTTTGGTCTATGAAACCCAGGAGTGGTGAACATATAGGGACAGCAAGTAGAATAAGGGTTTGGGGGTGGAGTGGGGGTGGTGGTAATAAAAGAGAGACAAAGTCAAGGGGTCCAGGAAGAAAAAGAATGTTTGGAACCTGATTGTAGTAGCAATTGTACAATTCTGCTTGACCTGATTGAACTATGGAATGATATATGTTTAAGTCTCAATTAATAATATCTTCCTAAAAAAAGAAAACATCATGGACTGCCAAAAGAACAAACACATCTGTCTTGGAGAAAGTACAGCCAGAGCGTGCCTTAGAGGCAAGGATGGCGAAACTTTGGCTCATGTACTTTGGACACACTATCAGGAGAGATTAGCTTCCTGGAGAAGGACATCATGCTTGGAAAAGTGTAGTGGCAGCAAAATATTGGAAAACCCTCTAGTGGAACAGGAGGAAAATAAAAGGGAATAGAGGGATGATCTCAGAGGGAAAAGACATTTATAGAGATATAAATATAGGCACGTACATATGCAAATATATTAATACATAACCATAGGTCTATGTACATATATTTATATGTTAAGTATTAAGGTAGCAGATGAACATCTCTACTCAAGTCCTTCCTCAATGCAGGAACACTTTATTCTAACAACCTGGCATTCTGTGAAGCTCAACTTCCAGACACGATCGCTGAAGACAAAATGGGTGCATAAGCAAATGTGGTGGAGAAAGCTGATGGTGCCCGGCTGTTACAAGATATAGCCTCTGGAGTCTTAATGGTTTGAAGTTTAACAAGTGGCCATCTAGCAGGGAATCAACAAAGCCCACATGGAAGAAGCACATCAGCCTATGTGATCATGAGGTGTCGATGACAATCATATTGATGCGAAGGATAGGGGTGGGGACTGGTGACCCAAACCCCATCTGTAGGCAATTGGACATCCCCTCACAGAAGGGTCACAAGGAAAGGATGAGCCAGCCAGGGTGCAGCATAGAACTGACTAAACACACAACTTTCCTCTAGCTCTTTTATGCTTCCTCCCCTCACCCCCCACCCACTATCATGACCCCAGTTCTACCTTCCAAATCCAGCTAGACCAGAGCATGTACCCTGGTACAGATTAAGAGCTCTCAACACACAGAATCCAGGAAAGACACACCCCTCAGGAACAGTAGTGGGAGTAGTGATATCATGAGGGCAGGGGGAAGGTGGGGGGAAAGGGGAAGAAAAGGGGAACCAATCACAATGATCAACGTATAACAACCCTCACCCCAACCATGGGTGAAGGGAGACAGAAGATGGTGTGAGATATGAAAACAATAATTTATAATTGATCAAGGGTTCATGAAGGTGGGAGGGTGGGGGAGGGAGGGACAAAAGAGGCGCTGATACCAAGGGCTGAAGTAGAAAGTAAATGTTTAGAAAATTATGGTGGCAACGTATGTACAAGTATGCTTGGTACAATTGATGCATGGATTGTTCTATGCGCTGTAAGGGTCCCCAATAAAATGGTCTTTAAATAAATAAAAATAAAGTAGAAAAAAGAAAAAAATCAGAAAGCCCTCTTTTGGATTGACAAGGCCAGGCAGATTGACACTGTGGCTGCAACAATGGGCTCAAACATAAGAACCTTTTCAGGTGGTGCTGACCCAGGCAGTGTTTCCTTTTGTTGCACAAAGGGCTGCTATTAGTCACAACCCCCTGGAATGCACACGAGGACAACAACAACAACAACAGGTGAATAACCGCTCACCTCTTTGAATAATCAACCATTTGAGATCAAAAGACAGCCTTTGCACAAGGACATTGTCCAGAAGGCAGGAAGGTCAGGAGAGCAGGGGGAATGTAAACGGGAAGCGCAGGGCAGAAGGGGAATAAGCAATGTTACACTGTGGGGATTGTAATCAATGATAAGCAGTATTATTTGTAGGAATTGTTGCATGGAAAACTGGTTTACTCTGTAACCTTTATCTGATTTACAATGAGAAGCTTAAAAGAAATTCAAACCACTTGTCACGGAGTTAATGTAGGCTCATGGCAACTCCATGAGTGTCTGAGGAGGACTGTGATTCACAGGGCTTTTAATAACTGACTTGTCAAAAGCAGATCACCAGGCCTTTCCTTCGAGGCACCTGTGGGTGAATTAGCTGAGAGCTAGTTGAACCATTCATAGACTCCATTCATGGCTTGGGTCACGCGCAGTACTGAGCTCTTCAAAATTAAACTATGTATTGGGACATACATCCATGCTACAGTTCTTTTAAAAATGTATAGAAATCACCTAACATGAAGTCAAGACAGTAGCTGATTCTCTGCAGTTTGGGAGGGGTGTGCAAAGGTCTCCAGAGTTACTTGAGTCATAGTGCTTAAGCCAGGGAGTGTGCACATTATTGTATTTAACTATTTTCCTACGTGCACACTGCATCTTATCTACTGTTTTGTACCTGTGTGTGCACTGCTTTAAGGGAAAAGACCCCAAATTCAAGCATAATTTATAGAGACTGCTTTATTATGTCTTACAGAGGACAAAGACAAGATAGAGAGAGATACTAATCCTCCAGATGGGGCAGACCATGGGCATGAGGCCATAATGCTGTCCAAAGGCTCCATAGACACATGGCTACTTAAAAGGGACATGGAAAACAAAGGACACTGCCACAACCTCGTGACTAGTGGCAGATTACGTCATCATAGTCATTGGTGGGTCTACCGAGGGGGCAAGGGACCATGACTAGGACACACACTGTGTGTGGCAAGTCCCTGAGGATGAGCCAGCCCCTGTCAGCCAGGCTGACCCGGGAGGCCGCGTCAAAGACACTGCCTGACATTGCCAGTCACTGGTGAGAAAGAAGTCAACGGAGGCTCAATCTATGAGGAGACTCAGATGCGATCTAGGGCCCCCGCTGTAGAATGTAGCCTTCTGCACATGTGGTGCTCAGAATTTAACTCTACTAACACAGCAGTGTAGACACACATCTATCCATATAGTTCAACATTGTTGAACTAAAAATGGAGAAGTTTTACTTTAAAATAAAAATGGTCCAGTGGATGGAGAACTTTGTGGAGTGGATGCTTGAGTCACGCTGAACCGAAGTGTAAAAGCTAAGGTGGAATCATTTTGACTCTAATGGAGAGGAGGAAACTCCCAATTACTTAGGTCTTAAATTCTCTCAGGAAGCTTTTCCCCCCTCTGACTTGCAGGGGCCTGTGCTTCAGGGACTGAGTCACAGGAAGATGTTGTTTGTTCTTCACCAGCGTCTGCCTTACTCTTATGTTCTCTGCCTTAATTCTCACATTATTGGGGCGGGACAGGGGGGGCGGAAGAGTCCATAATTATAGTAAGCTACTGACTTTAACTCTGGCTTCCTAGTGGGTATATCCTCTAAGAAGAAAATATGTGTTTTTGCCTAATGGCTGTGTGTGTGTGTGTGTGTGTGTGTGTAGCCCTGATGGCATCGTGGGTTATATGTTGGGCTGCAAGTTCAGCAGTTCAAAGCCACCAACTGCTCTGTGGGAGAAAGACGAGGCTTTCTACACTTGTAAAGATTGACAGTCTTAGAAACCCACAGGAGCAGTTCTACTCTGTAATATAGGGTCCTGGAGAATCTGAGTCAACTCAATGGCAGTGGATAAGGAGGTGTGGTGTGGTGTGGTGGTGGTGGTGGTGGTGGTGGTGGTGGTGGTGGTGGTGGTGGTGGTGGTGGTGGTGGTGGTGGTGTGTGTGTGTGTGTAAGAGAGAGAAAGACAGAGAGAGAGAGAGAGAGAGAGAGAGAGAGGTGTTTGCTGTTTATCATTGCTGGACATTGTCCTTTAAAAAGCCTTCAGCCAATGGTGTAGTCTTTCTCTTGGTTCCTCGCGTTGCCTCAGCGGTGCCTGTGGCTGCTGCGTGGCGGACACACCCAGAATGCGGTTGTGGCTTTAAACCCGGATCTAACAGGTGTCTTTTCACACAGCCAGTCATTCTGCAGGAGAAAGATCCGGTTGGCTTTCTGCGCCAATAGATTTACTGCCTTGGAAAGCCACACGGAATTCTCCTCTGTCCTATATGGTCACTATGAATCAGAATCGACTCCAGGCCCGTCAGTAACATGATCTGGAAACGGACCTACCTGTCCCTCTGGTAGGACTCTAAGTTGGAAGTGGGACAAACTCAAACCACAGCTTCAACCCCCAGAGACATCCACGAAACCCTCTGGAGGCATTTCTACTCTGCCACATGGGACGGCTATGAGTTGAAACTCGGCTTCGTGGCACCTGACCAAACAACGTGGCCCTTTCATGTTATTATTCTTAAAGTCCGGGCTTGTGAAACTTCCATTTCCTTCTGGTTGGGATGGGAGCTTGGAGGGCAGGGGGCAGATGCCTGAAGCCAAGCAGCTTATTAAAAGTAGAACAGAGCTAGAAGGGAGGAAGCCAACATCTGTTCTCTTTAGCTAGCTATCAAACCCCGCTTCGCTGCAGAGCACAGGCTGCAGTATGGCCAGAGATCAAAGGCCCTCTTATGCGCAGGGACATTTCTGAGCAGAGGGCTGAGCTGGAAACCTCCTGAATGGCCGTTTTGGCACTTGGAACACAGCTTGGGATAGAAGGGCAGGGTTTTTATAGAGGCAATTCACAGAACTGCTTATGCTGGTGGAGAACCCAGACTGGTATGACTCACTTGTCTCTTTATTGCTTTGGACCAAGAACCATTGTTTCCTTTTAAGTCCCTCTGTAGGAGTTGAGCTACAGCCTAGGGCAAGAGAACTTTTTCAGGAAGGACAGTGCAGCTTCAGTGAGTGGAAGAAGGAATACCCCATTTGCCGGGCTCTGGGTCAAATGTACTGGGCAAGCAGAATAAGCAAGTTATTTTGACGAGGCGACGGAATGGAATTTCTGCTGGACTCTGGCAGCTTCGGGAATGCTCTCTAACTTTCGCGAAGGTTTCCTTTTTGTCTGTCTCTAGCTTCTCATGCTCTATAAGCACAGGCCACATCGGATTGTGTGGTGAGCAGGGGAGAGCTGAGCAGCTTTGGAAAATCAAAACCAGTGTGTCTGGGCTTAACATGAGGACCTAGGGCTAACGGACAAGGTCACTGAGACTCCAGTTTGCTTGAGGCCCTGCAGGATCTCCTGGGGAAAATGAGTCAAGGGGGCTTCTGAACTGATTGTGAGACGCCGCGTGCTTGGTAGACTGCTGAGCTAACTCCTGATGGTGTTCATCGCCCGGTGGGTGTCTGCGGTGTCCTCCCCCTTTGTGTACAGAAGGGACCTAGCGACTAGCTTCTAATGAACACAATATCATGAAGGCAATGGACATCGTTTCCAGGATCAGGCTATAAAAGATTGTCACTTGTGTCTTGCCAGGACTCCTCTGAGCGGCATGCTCTGCTTCCTTCTCTTGCCCGCCTGGAGGCAGCCAGTCGTTGTGTACCAGATGTCCACATAGCAGGGAACGTGGGCAGCTTTAGGTCAACAGCCAGTGAGGAGCTGAGACCCTTAATTCAGCCTGAGAGGACCAGAAAATTCCAACAACCATTAAGCGAGCTTGGCTGGGTATCCTGCCCTAGGCAATCCTTGGGATGAGTGAAATCCTCATTGCTCGATTCCTGTCTGCGAGACACTGACCTGAGCTACAAACACTGAGGAAAATGGAAGATTGCCTCACGGTTCTCAACAATAGATAACTCATATAAAACCCCAACCAAGCCTGTTGCCCTTAAATTGATTTCAAGCCATGTGTTAAGGAGCCTGGGTGGTGTATTGGTTATGTGTTGGTCTACAATCCACATGGTCCCAAGTTCAAAACCATCACCAGCTGCTCGGGAGAGAGATTTTGTATTTCATCAAAGTTACCGTTTCAGAAACCCACAGGGGTCAACATGAGTCCACATTGCTGACCTTGAAGTTAGCAGCCCAACATAGAACTGCTATCCCCCCAGGGCTTCCCAGGACACACTGCCCCCAAACATCAGGGTTTTCAGACTCTTGATGCATTTGGGCATACTAATCGTACTTAGGCATCAGGCTGCTAACTGCAAGGTCAGCCTTCATAACCACCAGCCACTCCGAGGGAGAAAAACGGTATTTCTGTTTCCCTAAGCAATCTTGGGAATTCACAGGGACAGGTCTACCCTGTCCTGAAGACTCACCAGGAGTCGGAGTTGACTCGATGGCAGTGAGGTTTTGTTTGCGGTTGTTGTTTTTGTAAAGTAGCAGGTGGTCTTGAATTTGTGGAGACAATGTGTGTTAGTCTCTGATAAACATAAGGTAATGTTTATTAGGGCCTCTAATACGGTGCTTGAAGATGTCCCGAGCCAGGTGGGACATTATTGCTGAACAGGAGGGAACAGACTGCTTTGGGGTTTCTACTTGGAATTGAAATGACTGCTTGGGAGAAAATAGTTCCCTCTTAAAAAGGAAAAAAACAAACACATTTTTGTTGAAAACCTACCCGTTCAACAGTCTCAGTGACATCGATTGCATTCCCACATTGCATCAACATTCCTGTTATTTCTGCATTGGTTGTTCTATTTCTACTTGTCTTACTTTCTCTGTCCCATCACCTTGTTGAAAAAACCAAAATTTTTTGGTGGTAATAGATGCACTCCAAAACATGTTCCCTTGTAACTGTTTCCCAGTGTATACTTTAGTGCCGTTAACTGCACTCACGAAGCTGTGCCACCATGACCACGATCCACATCCACTTATTTGTCATTCCCTCCAACAGAAGCTTCACAGCCCTGAAGCAAGAACTCGAGTACTCCTTCTCATGACATCTGAATGAGATGAACCCATGCTGTATTTGTCCTGTAGTTTGTTTCTGTCTTCTGTCGGCCAGCCTAAGTCCCTCCATGATGTAATGTGTTGGAACTTCACTTCTATTTAGGCTTGGATAATGTTCCATTGTATAGATACGCATTTGGGCTGTTTCCAACTTTTGACTATTGTGAGTGTTATTTCTGTGTTTAGCTTTTTGAGACACTGCCAAACTGTTTTCCACACACTGGCGTCATTTTATCTTCCTCCAGCAACGCGGGCCGGTCCGACATCCTCACCAGCACTCGTTACTTTTTATTTTTCTGAGAATACTCTTCCCGGTGAAGTGGTCCTTTTTGTGGCCTGAGTCGCCTTTCCCAAGTGACTAATCACATTACGCATCTTCTCACGGGCCTCTTGGCCAGCTGTGTATTGTCTGTGGGAAAAATTTTTTCATTCGTTTTAAAAATTGGATTGTTTGTCTTTCTGTTGTGCTGTAAGGGTTCGTGCATAAAGTTTTTCATTCTGACGAAGGCTGATTTACCTATTGTTTCTTTTATTGATGGCGCTTTTGGTGTCATATCTACAAATCTATTGTCAAAATCTAGGTCCTGGAAACTTTGATCAAAAATTTTTTAATAGTTTTAGTTCTTATACTTAGGCCATTGATCCACTTTGAATTAATTTTTAGTGTAAGGTATGAGTCAAATTTCATTCCAGATGGATGGGTTGATTTCTGTACTCTCAATTCTATTCCATTGGCCTATGTGTCGGTCTGTCCTTACTCTAGCACCATACTGCTTTGATGGCTGTAGCGATAAAGTGTGCTTCAGAACCTAGACTCCTCTTGCTTTGTTGGTTGTCAAAGTTACTGTAGCTATTTGGGTAACCTTGAAATTCCAAATGAATTTGAGGCGTGACTGCTCCATTTCTGCAAAAACAGTTGTTGCACCTTTCCCAGGAATCGCATCCAACCCCGTGTTAGGCCAGCTGACTAGAGAAACACATGAGGTGATGCACACATGCACACATCTCTAAGAGAGAGCTTATATCAAGAAACCATCCCACTCCAGCTCAGCTCAAGTCCACAATCCGAGACTAGTTAGTAAGTCCCTCTTCAGACTCGTGCATCCACATGCAGGGATGCAGAATGCAGGAAGGTTGCTGGCTGGTGGGTGCAGAGGTGTGTGGATCCAAGGTTGGTGAAAACATGGCAGGATTCTGGCAGCCCTCAGAGTGGCCAGCAAGAAGGAAGATGAGGGGGAAAGGAAGCATGACCCCCCACCCCAGGGAGATAGAGTCGGTGGGTTACCTGATTGCGATGTCTCACTCCACTCCCAGCCAGGAGTGTTTAGTTGACATGCTAGTATTGACACCTTAAATATAGTAAGTCTTCCACTCCATAAACACAAGGTATCTTTCTGTTAATTTAGACCTTCTTTAATTTCTTTTAATGATGTTTTATAATGTTCAGTGAAAGCGTATATCCCTTCTAGGTTAAATTTATTTTTCCGGTGCTATTGTATAACCATCTCATCTTTGCTTTCAGGCACATGTTGATGTGTTGGCCTCAAATAGACGATTTAAAAATTATAAAAGTAGCCTAGTTCTCACTTCTTGATTATTTTATAAGTTAGTCTGTTTTATTTGAAACATGGTATCTGGGAATAGTTTTAGTTCAAGGTTTAAAGATGATCTCAGTGTGACTGTCTTGGGGGTTCTCCAGGTTTTTAGTGATTCACTAGGTCTGGCCTTTCTCAAAGATTTTCAGTTTTGCTCCACAATTTTGTCCAGTTCTTTCCAGGGCCATCTTTTGCTACCCTAATAAGAAGGATTAGCAGTGGTAGCCGGGCACTATCTAGTTCTTCTGGTTTCTGACTAGTTGAGAGTATGTTTTCTGTAGGCAATTACTTCTGTAGACTCCCCCACAGCCGTTGTTTTTTTCTTTCTCTTTTGTTCTAGATGAGTAGAGCCCTACAGTTGTATCTTAGATGACCACTCACAAGCTTCTAAGACCCCAGACTCTACTTAGCAAACTAGGGTGAAGAATATAAACTTTACAGACTACATTGCATCACTTGACAAGATGCCCCATGAAATTATGATCGTAAGCCTTCAAATCAAGCAAAAAATTTTTCAAAGGCTTTTGATATACTTAGGAGGTGTCTGTGACTGTGCCCCCTATGTTTTATTCTTTGTATGAATATATGTACAGAACTCACAAATGTGTATATATTGATATGCCTACAGATTCACCTATGTGTGCTCACCTGTATACACATAGTTGTACCTTCCTCTGTGTGCATGCACATCTATCTATGTAACCAATATATATTTTTTATTTTGGCTATGATTGCCAAACTGTATATGTTGTAGCACCAATAATGCCCCTTATTCATCTATATTTCTTAGGGTCAGCTTTTACTTTGGTTAACCAACATTCAGGGTTGCCTTCCACATCACCAGATTTAACAAGTGATGTGTCTATTGTTTAGAGAATGATTCCTCTTCCCTTCTTGTCCCATCCATAAGTCAGATAACGCTCCACCGTTACTTAGAATGTTTTCAGGCGCTAATCGCTGGACAGCCTATTCCTTCTTGCTAATCTCCAATTAGCCTAGAAGCTCCACTGAAACCCACTCCCCATAGGCGACCTCGCTGAAACACTGGTGGCCTAGCTTCCAGCATCACAGCAATGCACACGCCCCCACAATATGACAAAATGACAGACAAGGAGTGGGGACTTTTAGCTAGAGGAACACAATAAGTCACAACTGAGATAAATAAAAATAAATCTGTACTCATACACATTTTAGTACATCACAAAAAGAAAACATTTTAAAAACTAGAAATAATAGTATGTGTCAGATGTGATGCTCTGAGACCACGACTTCCCACAGGTAAAATTCATGTCCGGAGCTGAATCATGGGGACACATCAGAGGAAGTCCACAGGAAGAAGATTCTGTTAAAAATGGGCAAGGAAGGACTTTCTAAAAAAGTGTCCATGCCTTAGAAGTGAGAGTAAGGATATATAAATAGTCCCGATTCCAGGGTGGGAAAGAAACAGGACAGCAAAAGGCAGCACTTCAGCCTGGACTGGACTGTGTTCTTGAGGGAGGAGGGATGTTATAAGGAAGGTTCGTGGGATAATGACAATAAAGTAAGAATGAAGAATGAACTAACAAAGTATTGTAAATTTGGCTAAAGTTGATACCGCCATCGCTTGTTTGAGTCAATGTTTCTATGAAAATATACACCAGCCTGTGTGATCATGAGGTGTCAATGGGATCAGGTATCAGGCATCAAAGACCCAGAGCAAAAAATCATAATGTGAATGAGGGGGAGTGCAGAGTGGAGGTCCAAAGACATTCTGTAAGCAATTGGACATCGTGGGGAAAAGACGGGCTGGGCAGGGTGCAGAGTAGCAGGGATGAAACATACAACTTCCCTCTGGTTCTTTACTGCTCCCCCCACTCCACTATCATGACCCTAATTCAACCTTACAAATCTTGCTAGACCAGAGCATGTACATGGGTACAGATAAGAACTGGAAACACAGGGAATCCAGGACAGATAAACTCCTCAGGACCAATGTTGAGAGGAGTCATACCAGGAGGTGGGGAACCAATCACAATGACCTACCTATAACCCCCTTCCAGGGGGAAGGACAACAGACAAGGGGGTAAAGGGAGACATCAGACAGTGCAAGACATGAAAAAATAATAATAATTTATAAATTATCAAGGGTTCATGAGGGAGGAAAAGAGGGGGAGGGAGGGGGAAAATGAGGAGCTGATACCAAGGGCTCAAGTAGAAAGAAAACGCTTTTAAAACGATGATGGTAACATATGTACAAATGTGCTTGACACAATGGATGTATGGATTGTGATAAGAGTTGTACGAACCCTCAATAAAATTATATATAAAAAAAGAAAATATACATTTAAATATTTAGGGGTGAATAGTCTGGTATGCATAATGTATCTTCATATGGTTCCGAAGAAAAAAATTGTGTGTGTGTGCATACTTATATTCATGAAGAGAGAACAAATGATAAAGCAAATGAAATAAAAAACTTAATAATATACACATCTGCATAAAGGGCATACAGGCAAATTTTAAGGCTATCACTAAGTTTGCAAGTTTGAAACTACCAAATAAAATGTTCAAAACAAACAGAAAGCAATGCAGAGTATCACAACATTTCAGTCAGGAACACAGTTTTGATCAGCCAACATGGAGGCAAAAGACCATGCAATGATTGCTTCATACTGTTGAAGCTGGTTTTTTTTTTTAATATAAAACATTTTATTGGGGCTCATACAACAAAGCTGTTGCTAATGTAACTTTGAATTTTGTAATTTAACCTTAGCTGAGAGTAAAAATAACCCAACAACACTTTTTTAAAGAAAAACATAATTTTAGGTAATTATTGAAATGATTACTCAGAGTTTCTTGGCCAGTGGCCTGCTAAGGCGTGTACTTCAAGAAGAGGAACATGTAGCCCAGAAGGAAGTGTGTGATGTGAGGCATGAAACAAGGTTTAGTAAAACAATTGGTAAACACGTAAGCAAGCAGTTCCAAATAAACTTTGAGTAAAAACAAAATTTAATGTGACTTTATTTTGGCCATAAAGAGGTTCTAAACTGATAAAATGGAAGATGAGGGAGTCTAATCCAGAGTTAGAAGCATTCTAATATCCTAATGTTTTTATGTCAGCTCTGCATGTTAGAAGTTTATAAAGCGATTAAAAGTAAGCAAATGAACTCTGTAACTTCTTAAATGATGGGAATAAAGAAAATATGATCACCTCTTCCTCCAAAAGATAAGAAAAGGCATAAAAGAGGGAAAAATACAATAATGGAAATGCATTGAAATCACAGGAAATGTAGAGGTTTATACAGTGGAAAACCACAGAAGCGTCAAAGCACACCAACATCTGTGATCTAAGGATTGTAAATTACACAATCCCAATCCGATGGAGGGAATGGTATCAGAGCTTAAATTGTGAGGTTCTGGTGTGCAGAGGGCTATGGATGACGGTGGAAGCCCAAAATATACTTTCAGGAACTACACAGGGACTAAGCCTCCAGTGAGCTCCCTCTAACTATAATTGAGGGATGGGAGTAACTTGTTGATCAGACAGAGAGTATTGTAGAGCTAACTATAGTCGATTAAAATGATGAATCTGCTTAAATGGTTAAACACTCATCATTTGATTTCCCTTTTGATACACTTTGTGATTGATCTGGTTTTTAATGTTTTCTGTTTTCCCCCTCCCGCCAATATTGGGGTTTATTCTTGTTGTACTTTGTCATTGTTGGTAACTTTCTTGACTCTCATGAACTTTTCTATGTTTTTTTTGTATATGAAGGAGGAATGAATCTATAGAGACTAGAATGAGGGTCCCTGGGGGCTAGGGCAGGGAAGGTGGTGAGTCATCAGGAGCTGATATCGAGGAGTTCAAGAAGGAAGAAAATGTCTTGAAACCGATTGTGGGTGATTGCACAGCCCTGCTTGATACGATTGAATATTGAATGGTATGATTAGGTTTTAATTTTACCTTAATAAAATGATTTGAAAGGAAAAAAAAGTCAAAGCAAACCAGTGTGTGTGTATGTATATATATAATATATTCAGATCTGTATATTTCAACGCAAATACATCTCAGCGATAGCATAACGAGTGCAAAAAAGAAGATGCAAAAGGAAATGCATACAGTCGAATGACTTTATAAATGGAAAAGTTAGACAAGGTGTTATAATAGCAACTATTCATGTACATTTTGAATACAAGTATAGTAGCAAAATTAGGTAACATGAACTAACTCAATGATAGAGAGTGCCTCTTGGAAAAATGAGAGTGGAAAAGGATAGGAGAGATGAGAAAGCTTTTAAAAAAAATAATTTTATTGGGGGCTCATACAACTCTTATCACAATCCATACATCCATCCATTGTGTCAAGTACATTTGTACATATGTGGCCATCATCATTCTCAGAACATTTTCTTTCTACTTGAACCCTTGGTATCAGCTCATTTTCCCCCTCCCTCCCCACTTCCCCCCTCCTTCATGAACACTTGATAATTTACAAATTATTATTATTTTGTCATATTTTACACTGTCCGACGTCTCCCTTCACCCACTTTTCTGTTGTCCATCCTCCAGGGAGGAGGTTATATGTAGATTCTTGTAATCAGTTCCCCCTTTCCAACCCACCCTCCCAGTATCGCCACTCGCACCACTGGTCCTGAAGGGATCATCCACCCTGGATTCCCTGTGTTTCCAGTTCCTATCTGTACCAGTGTACATCCTCTGGTCTAGGATGTAAGGTAGGTAAGGTAGAATTGGGGGGTGAAGGTGGAAGAAAGCATTTAGGAACTAGAGGAAAGTTGTATGTTTCATCATTGCTACACTGCCCCATGACCCTTCCGTAAGGGGATGTCCAATTGCCTACAGATGGGCCTTGGGTCTCCACTGCACTCATCCTCATTTACAATGATATGATTTTTTGTTCTTTGTTGCCTGATACCTGATCCCTTCAAGACCTTGTGATCGCTCAGGCTGGTGTGCTTCTTCCATGTGGGCTTTGATGCTTCTGAGCTAGATGGTTGCGGTTGCTTGTTTATCTTTAAGCCTTTAAGACCCCAGACGCTATATCTTTTTATAGCCTGGCACCATGAGCTTTCTTCACCACATTTGCTTATGTACCCACTTTGCCTTCAGCGATCATATCAGGGAGGTGAACACACAATGATATGATTTTTTTGTTCTTTGATGCCTGATAACTGATCCTTTCGGCAACTTGTGATCACACAGGCTGGTGTGATTCTTCCATTTGGGCTTTGTTTTTTCTGAGCTAGATGGTTGCTTGTCTACCTTCAAGCTTTTAAGACCCCAGACGCTATATCTTTTGATAGTTGGGCACCATCAGCAAGAAAGCTTTTTCACAGCATCTTCAACATATCTATTGTTGTCTTTAGGTATCATTCAATTGGTTCCAACTCACAGTAACAACCGGACACAAAGTGCCTCATCCTGAGCCATCCTCACAATCAAGGCTGTGCTTGAACTTCTGCTGCAGTCACTGCGTTCATCCTTATTATTGTGGATCTTCCTCTCCAGGGTCTGGTCCCTCCGGATGACATGTCCGAAGTTCGTGAGATGAGGTTTTGGCATCCTCGGTTCTAAGAGCATTCTGAGGGTATGACAAGCTTTTGTGGTTGTTGTTCTTGGCAGTCCATATTGTATTGGATATTGTTCACCAAGGCCATCATTCAAAGGCATCAATTTTTCTTTGCTACTTATTATCTTCATTAATTGTTTAGCTCTTCCATACCTATGAAGTGATTGAAAACACCCTCAAAACATCATATGCACATTTGCTGAAAAGAGAGTGAAAGAGCTCTATGAAATGAATTAAGAGATCTGTTTTGCTTGGGAATGTGTTTCTAAAATTTGTCCATTTTTTCTAGACTTTCAAATTTGTTACTAGCCTTTTAATTTCAGTTGGTTCTAAGGTTGCATTGTAAACCCATGTGTCTATTAGAGAATGCAGGGTGCAAAGTTATTAAAAACTTTAGTCCATAATCCTGCACTTTAAAGAATGGGTCACAGGACTTGGGGGCTCAGGACTATACTCTTAGGCGACACTAACATCAGTTAGCATAAAACAGACCACAAAGAATGGTCTAAATCTTCCTTTGATTAGTAACTACTGAACTCTTAACATTTTGGAAATGGCCATCAAAGGTGCAGTTATTGCTCTCTTCCACTCTGGAGCAAAGAAAAGTTAAAACAAAATCAAAGATGAATAGAACAATTAGACCAAAACACGAATGGTCCATGTGAACCCCTTCTCCATAACCCTGAGAAAAGAAGGACCAAATGGTGCCCGTGACCCCTGTTGACCGCTATGGAAGGAATCACAGTAGGGGATCCTGGGTAGAGTCATACACAAAGGACCAGGGATCATGGTCTGAAGGAGACTGCTAGAACCCAGGGGACTATGATCCGTAGACACCCTTCAAACCTGGAACTTCAAACCATGGTGCAACAGTCAGCCAAACAATAGACAGGCCCGGATCCACGGAAGCAGAGAGGGACACACTCCTGAGAACAGTCAATTACACATGATAGGAAAGGCAGCATTTTCCCAGGGAAAGGGGAAGAAACAAGGTGCAGTACAGAAGGAAACAGGGAGGAAGTGAGAAGAACGTGGCCCCGGTGTAGGGATTTTTGCGATTCATGTCAGGAATCAAAATGTATACAATTTACTGAATAGAAAATCAACTTGCTCTGTAAATGTTTACCCAAATCCCAATAAGAAGTTAAAAAGAAAAAAGGTTCCAGAACTGTGGGGGAAATGAGAACCAGGAAGAGAGAGCATGTGGACAATTTCTCTAGACTCGGGATTCTGGGGGGAGGACTGCCTTCACATTTCTGAGCTGGAGATGAGTACCAGTCACCTTCTCCTGTCTACAAACCCCCTCCCCCACCACAATGTCCTCCCACAACAGTGCTACCTTCATGATACCGCTATAAGCACATGGCTGACTCCTATATGGCTGGAAGCCTTTAGCTATAGGAACAGACAAGTTTCTTATTAGGTTTCTACCCCAATGCACTCAGGGACCGCGAGGGTTGAGATACTGCCCACCTTGTTACGTGTGTGATTGACTGTGATTGGTAGGGTTTGTTAACCCCAAGACTGTATATGCCTGTTGGAGAATTCTCTCTCTCGCTCTTGTTCCTGACTCTGTGGAAGAGGTGAGCCCTTGCACACCTTGGTCTGTTGTCTCTTTAGTTTCCCTTTCAATAGCACAACCACTCCGTAGGACCCATTCGGTTGTGGGCAGGCCCCACACAGAACAATGATAACTAAAAGTTAATGTCTTATATCTGGATCGCAGCTATACGGGTATCTGTTAGATTAATTTTGGACTTTCCCGTGCATTTGAAATATTTTATAATTAGAAACTTAAATATTAAATCTATGCTTTTTATATTAATTCATCAAAATGTCCTAAGGTATAGAGAAAGTCAGCTGGCATGGGCGTTTGGGTGATGCTGGTCATTCCTTGTTGCCCTCCCTTGGGAGATTCATTCTCTGCCTGAAGAGTCTGGTCAACTGCATGGCACCAGCCAGACGCCCAAGCCAGCTGCATCACACACTTGACTGATGGGAGACTCTCAGGGAAACTGGCTGTGAGAGGAAAAAAGGTCAAGCCACGAGTCAGCATTCACTTGTTGGCAGTGAGTGAGGGCTACATTCAAGAGGGTGTTTCAGAGTCTCTTTTGACCTTTGTCAAAGGGTAGCATGTGATCAAGAATTGATCATAAGAAAGGGAACAACCCACTGAAGATATTGGCAAACACCAAGTCTCCAGGAAGTGACCGAGCACCCACTGGGATGCTTTCACAAGTGACTGCAATTCCGAAGCCCTCACTTGTGCTGCTCAGACATTTTGCAAGACAGCTGCTTGGCCAACTGACTAGAAGAAATTCATGTGTATGCCCATTCCAGAGACAGATGGTTCATCAAAATGAGTGCATTATTACGCAATACACTAATATCACTCACAAATAAAATCTTGCTGAAGGTAAATTAAAAACAGTTGCAGCAATACATTGGTCGGAAACTGCTGGAAATTCAAGTCAGATTCAAAGAAGACCTGGAATGAGGGGTATCAGCTGCATATTGACTCAAAGCAGAGAATACTAGGACGATGTTTATTATCGATGTGTATTATCGAATACGCAAAGACATCCAAACCAAGTATGGATACACCTGTGTAGAATAGGAATTTCAGAATGCTTAGTTGTGCTCGGGTGGCAAAGTACATGGCCCATACAGAAAAGGGGTTTCTGCCTGGGTCAGAACCAGGATAGGTGTGCATTAGGGTGCTATCCTTTTACTGTACTTATGCAATCTGTATGCTGATTGAATCATCCAACAAGCTGGATTATATGACGACGGGAAGAATATTCATTAATAGCTTGTCGTATACAGAGGAAGAAGACTCAAAGCACTTAGCGACGCATATCAAAGACTACAGCCCTCAGTTTGGATTGTACTTCCACATAAAGAAAACAAAAATACCCACAGTTGAACTAGGAAGTAACATCACAGTAAACGGAGAAACGAAAGAAGTTTTCAAGGATTTAATGTTACTTGTAACCCTAGTCCACACCCGTGGAAGCCACCCTCGAAAAGGGAATTGACATATTGTGTTGGACTCATCTGCACAAGGCTTCTTCAGTGTGCCCCCAAACCAGCGGATGCCCTCTGCAACAAGTGGGGGTGGAGAAATGGATATCTACCTGCAGAAAATGAAGCAAGACCCTTATCTGTACAGGAATAAACTCAAGGTGGATCACAGACCTTGAAGTAAAACCCCAAACTATTAGGGCCATCAACAAGGGAATTGGAACAAACCTAAGGACTTTGGGGCAGGGAATGCACAATAGGGAAGGACACAAACACAGAGGAAGAACGAGTTGACAAGTAGGGATATACTGAAGATAAAACACCTGTGTACATCGAAAGACTTTGCCAAGATAGTAAGGAGATCCCACAGACCGGAAAAACATCTTTAGCAATGATACACCATACAAAGGCCTTATTACTAAAATCTACATTATTCTACTAGCCTAAAATAAGAAAAAAGCCTAAATAACCCATTGAGGAATTGGGCAAAAGACCTGAACAGAAGTTTGCTTCACAAGAGCGGAAATCCAAATGGCAATAAACATATGAGAAAATGTTCCCAATCATTGGCCATAGGGGAAATGCAAATTAAAAACAACTATGAGATATCAATTAGCACCCTCAACGATAGCCCGACTCAAAAAAAAAAATCAGAAAGCAACAAGTGTTGGAGGAGATGCAGTGAGATAAGAACTCTCATCCACTGCTTGTGGTCCTGTGGGTATGTTCAGCCATTGTGGAAATTGATCTGGTGATACCTAAAACAAATGGAAATTGAGTTACCATACGACCCAGCAATCCCCCTACTGGACATATACCCAGAAGTGGCAAGAAACCACGGCCAGACATCTGTTCTCCAATGTTCATAGCAGCACAGTTCACAATAACAAATAACCTAAATTTTCATCAACCAATGAATAGCTTTAAAAATTCTGATACATACATACAACAAAGTACTACACATCCCTAAAGAGCAGTGATCGAGCATAGTGCTTCACGGGAAGAGTTGGAGGAAATCATGCTAAGCGGAGTAAGCCACGCACAACAGGACAAGTACAACATGAGTCCGCCGAGGTTAGCTTAAAAAGCACAAGGGGCATAGGGGAAAAGACACTCAATAAATAAATTCCTGGGGCGAGGTCTAGGCACTCTGGCAGGTGTCAGACCCAACCCAGGGATGCATATGGCAGCCAACTAAAAAGAAGGGGAAAAGCAAAAAAAAAAAAAAGAGGATATGAATAGTGGGAGAACCAGACACTGACTCCCACACAGCAAGGATAGTGTCCATGTCTCCACAGGAAAGAGGGAGAGGGACCAGTGCTTAACATGGGGTGCTAAGCCTTGAAGGCAACATACGGGGATGAAACAACCCCGAACTCAGCTATTTGGACCCCTCCCCAGAAGATTGTACTACAGAGGACAGCACTGAGGATACAACCCAGGAAGACAGGGGATGGGGGGGGGGGGTCAGCCCAGACCACACAGGAGCAAACTAAGAGGGAGAGAGTGAGTGAGAGAGAGAGAGAAAGAGAACTGCATCCTGGCCCACCAAGCTTTGAGGACAACATTCCTGTTCTGAGCAGCCAATGCACAGAGAGGTCCATAGGGCTGGCCCCACCATGAGACATGGCAACTCTTCACTAACCTACAGCACTATGCAGGACAATCCTGGAGACACAGTGCGGGAATTGTGTCCGGTCTGCCACCCCCCCCCCCTACACACACACACATGGGTGAAACACGAAGGGAACACAACTGAGCAGCAAGGGAAGCAAAGCGATGAAGTCCCTGAGGAATCCAGAAAATCGACTTCAGAATCAATGGGCAGGGCTTGGCACCTCCCCAGACTCAATTGAAAAACACTCATAAGGGTCAGCAGACAGATCTAGAACTATTTATAGGCTGTTTCCTTCGTTTTTACCTTATGTCTATCCATATGGGATAGGCAGGATAAGCAATCTCGAGGAGAAAACAACAGCACTCATGGCTCTTGACAGGGGAAAGGGGAGAGGACAGGGACAGGGGACAGGACAGGGGAGAGGAGAAGGTGGAGGAAAGGGCGTGGGGAGCCAACAAACCCAGGGACAAGGAACAACAAGAGATCTAAAATCGATGGTGAGGAGGGCAGAGAATGCCTGGTGGGGTTTGATCAAGAGCAATGTAGCTGAGAGAAATGACTGAGAGCCAAATGAAGGTCAAACATGAAAGTGGGACAGGAGAAAAGTAAAAAAAAAAAAAAAGAGGAAAGAACTAAGACCCAAAAGACATTTACAGTTGTATAAATATAGACATGTACATATGTATACAACAATAGGGATATAACTCTATGTACATATATTTATAGATTAAGTATTAAGGTAACAGATGGACACTGGGTCTCTACTCAAGTACTCCCTCAACACAAGAACACTTTTATTTAATAACCTGGAACTCTGTGATGCTCACCTTCCCCACACGATAGCTGAAGTAAAAATGGGCACATAAGCAAATGTGGTGAGGAAAGCTGATGGTGCCTGGCTATTAAAAGATATAACATCTGGGGTCTTATAGACTTGAAGTTAAACAAGTGGCCATCTAGCAGGGAAGCAACAAAGTCCACAAGGAAGAAGCTCACCTGCCTGTGTGATTATGTTAGTCTGGGTAGACTAGAGAAACAAATTCACAGATATTAATTGTGTATAAGAAAGAGCTTTATATATAGGAGCGATTGAATATTTGAGAAAACATCCCAGCCCAGTCCAGATAGAGTCCATAAGTCTGATATTAGCCCATATGTATGACACCAATCTATAAATTCCTCTTCAGACTCATGCAACACATGCAATGATGCTGATTGCAGGAAGATCACAGGCCAGTGGGTGGAAAGTCTTGTGGATCCAGTGGCAGTGGAAGCATCTGAGTACTGGCGTGGGTCTCCACATGGCTCCTCCAGCTCCAAGGCTCTAGTGTAGCTCCATGAGTCTTCTGAACCAGAATGCCTCCCAGGCAGTTGAGTGTGTGTCTCACCAACAGAGAGCTATTTATCTCCTTAGCACTTCCAAATGAGGTCATCAGCTGCAACCTGATTGACAGGCTAAACTCCACCCCTTCACTCTAAAGTCTCAAATTGACAACAGATTATGTAACTACCACAATGATTCTGAGGTGTCGATGGGATCAGTTATCAGGCATCAGAAGATCCAAAACAATCAATTATATTGATGCAAACAATTAGGTCAGAGCAGAGACCCAAAGCCCACCTGTAGACAATTGGACATCCCTCATAAAAAGGGACCACAAGGAAGGGATGAGTCAGCCAGGGTGCCGTATAGCACTAACGAAACATACAACATTCCCCTAGTTTTTTAATGCTCCACACCCCCCTGCCCCCAATATCACTACCTCAGTTCTACCTTGCAAATCGGTTTAGACCGAAGCATGTACACTGGTACAGAAAAGAGCTCTCAACACATGGGATCCAGGACAGACAAACTACACAGGAACAGTAATGGGAGTAGTGATGCCATGAGGGTAGGGGGAAGATGGGAGGAGAAAGAGAGAACTGATCGATGTATAAATCACCCCTCCCCAGAGACAAACAATAGAAATGGGGGTGCAGGGATACAGAGGATATGAAAATAATAATAATTTATAATTCATCAAGGGTTTATGAAGGTGGGGGAGGGAGGGAAAAAAGAAGAGCTGATATCAAGGGGGCAAGTAGAAAGTTAAATGTTTGAAAATGATGATGGCAACATTTGTACAATGTGTTTGATACAATTGATGTATGGATTGCTATAAGAAATGTAAGAGCCCCCAATAAAATGATTTATTTAAATGAATGAATAAATAAAGTGCCCCAAAGCAACAATGTCAACAGGAGGATTGACTAAGGGCCATCTGACCCGAGACCTTTTCAGCTGTCTCATGAAGCCTGTGCGAGCCGGCAGCAACCAGGAAAGGTGGAAGAATCGACGCCTTTGAAGCACGGGGATGGCTAGAAACATTGACTATATCATGGACTGACCAGAGAACAAACAAATACTCAACGACGTTCAGCCCGAAAGTGCTTTACAAGTGAGGACGGCAAGACTTGGTCTCACTTCCTTTGGGCGTGGCATCAAGGAGCACTCTTCTTTGGAGAAGGACATCATGTTTGGTAAAGTGAGGGCTAGCAAAAAGAAAGACAACGAGATGATTGATTCTGTGTCTGTAACCATGGGCTGAACGCGAAAATACTTATAACAATGGAGGAGGTCTGGAAGGTATTTTGTCGGTCGTTCTGTCCCTGAGTCAGAACTGACTTGACAGCACCTAGCAACAACAAGGGGCCCTGGTGTCACAGTGGTTACATGTCACGCAGTGATCTGCAAGCAGTTCAAAACCATTAAGAAGTGACCAGCTCTATGTCCACAGTCCGTACACAAAACACCGTGTCAAGAGTGTGGGATGGTTGACAATTTCTCAGCACAAGGAGATTATGGCTGGCATGCTCAGAGACCAAATCCTTTGAGGCCTCCTGATCCAAGAAATCTTAAGATTCCTTGATTGGTATCAACATTTTTACAGGGTTGGTTTATCTAATCACTTATTTTAAAAGTAGTTTTGTTTAAAAACAATTCACATATCATATACTTCAATACTTTGGTCATATCAAAAAGAGTTGTATAATCTCCACCATAATCAGTTCTAGAACTCTTCTTCCTCCTTGGACTCATTGTTACTAGCCCCCCACTTCCCCCCAACCTCCTCTTCCAATATCCCCAAAAGCCATTCATCCAATTACTCTCTTTATAGATTTACCTATCCAGGATTTCATATATTGGAAAACCTACAACAACAACAACAAACTCAGTGTGTCGGGCCAGGGTTAACTAGAGAAACAAATCCAGGGACATTCAAATGCGTGTAAGAGAGCTTTATATCAAAGAGTACTTAAAGGCAGTCTGCGCGCCTCCTTTCTCGCTCGTGTTTTCGTCCTGCTGCCCGCGCCACCTCCACCGCCGCCGCCATGAGAGAAATTGTGCACCTGCAGGCCGGGCAATGCAGAAATCAGATCGGCGCCAAGTTCTGGGAGGTGATCAGCGACGAGCACGGCATGGACCCCACTGGGACCTACCACGGCGACAGCGACCTGCAGTTGGAGCGGATCAATGTCTATTATAATGAGGCCACCGGTGGTAAGTACGTGCCACGGGCCGTGCTGGTGGACTTGGAGCCCGGCATCATGGACTCCGTGCGCTCGGGGCCTTTCGGACAGATCTTCCGTCCGGACAACTTCGTCTTCGGTCAGAGTGGTGCTGGCAACAACTGGGCCAAGGGGCACTACACAGAAGGCGCAGAGCTGGTCGACTCTGTGCTTGACGTGGTCAGGAAGGAGGCGGAGAGCTGTGACTGCCTGCAGGGCTTCCAGCTGACCCACTCACTGGGCGGCGGCACCGGCTCTGGCATGGGCACGCTGCTCATCATCAAGATCCGAGAGGAGTACCCCGACCGCATCATGAACACCTTCCGCGTGGTGCCCTCGCCCAAGGTCTCGGACACGGTGGTGGAGCCCTAAACGCCACGCTGTCCGTGCACCAGCTGGTGGAGAACACGGACGAGACCTACTGCATCGACAACGAGGCCCTCTACGACATCTGCTTCCGCACCCTCAAGCTGACCACACCCACCTATGGGGACCTCAACCACCTGGGGTCGGCCACCAGGAGCGGCGTCACCACCTGCCTGCGCTTCCCCGGGCAACTCAATGCTGATCTGCGCAAACTGGCTGTCAACATGGTGCCTTTCCCGCGCCTGCACTTCTTCATGCCTGGCTTTGCCCCCCTCACCAGCCGGGGCAGCCAGCAGTACCGCGCCCTGACTGTGCCCGAGCTCTCCCAGCAGATGTTTGACGCCAAGAACATGATGGTCGCCTGCGACCCTCGTCACGGCCGCTACCTTACGGTGGCTGCGGTCTTCTGGGGCCGCATGTCCATGAAGGAGGTGGATGAGCAGATGCTCAACGTGCAGAACAAGAACAGCAGCTACTTCATGGAGTGGATCCCCAACAACGTTAAGACGGCCGTGTGTGACATCCCGCCCCGCAGCCTGAAGATGTCGGCCACCTTCATCGGTAACAGCACAGCCATCCAGGAGCTGTTCAAGCGCATCTCCGAGCAGTTCACCGCCATGTTCCGGCGCAAGGCCTTCCTGCACTGGTACACGGGCGAGGGCATGGGCGAGATGGAGTTCACCGAGGCCAAGAGCAACATGAATGACCTGGTGTCCGAGTACCAGCAGTACCAGGACGCCACAGCCGAGGAGGAGGGCGACTTTGAGGAGGAGGCGGAGGAGGAAGTGGCGTAGGGAGGCTGGCAGGGAAGCAGAAGCATTAGCGGTGTGAACTCTTTATTCACTCACAGCCTGTCGGTGTACACGTCTCACTGTCCTGCACTTGCTGTCCTTCTGTCTCACATCACACTCTGTACAGACATCTCCATTAAAGTATTTTCATAGTGAAAAAAAAGAGTAATTATATACTCCAGTCCAGATCAAGTCCATAAGTCTGATATAAGCCCATATGTCCAACACTAGCCTATAAATTCCTCTTTAGATTCACCCAACACATGCAATGATGCTGAATACAGGAAGATCACAGGCTGGTGGGTGGAAAGTCTTGTGGATCCAGTGGCGATGGAAGCATGTCAGGACTGGTCTCCACATGGCTCTTCTAGATTTCTGAGAGTCTCAACAGCAGGAACGTGACGCAGAGAGACTGTGGCCCACCTCCAGGGAGGAGAAGAAGTTTCCCTAAATCTTCATGAGAAGGCCACGTCCACAAGAAGGCATCATCAGACCCTACCCCTACACTTATTAAGTTGGCACGAAATTATGTAAGTACCACACCTAGCAAACAAGCAAACAAAAACCAAAGCTAACAATAATAAAACAAACCAGAGAAAAACCCCAATCAAAAAGAAAGTAGGAGACATTAAAACAAGAACAGATTTAAAAAGGGTTAAAGGTAGATCTCGTGATAAGGTGTTAGATTTTAATTTAAGTGGTTCTGAAATGATACACTTTCCATTGCACTCTGCAAGACAGCAAGGTCACTTGTCTTCCTGGTCCAGGGCCATAGAGAATTCACTGGAGGTTCAGTCCATATGAATTTCCCCTTTAACTTTTCTTTTAATGCATTTCATTTTGCTAAAGTGCTTCTCTATGACACGAATTGTGCCAAGAAGCAGAAATATATTGCTGAACAAGAGAAAAATCTTGTACCCAGGAGCATACAGTGGAAAATGGAAGGTGTGCAAACCTGGTAGGAAGGAAAATGATAAATGTTAAGAAGGGGAAAACAGCAGGTGCTATAATCCAAGGAGCCCCAATAGGGTAGTGGGTTAGGTGTTGGGCAGCTAACCACAAGGTTGGGAGTTCAAAGCCACCAGTTGTGTTGTTGGAGAAATCTGAGTCTGTCTGCTTCGGTAGAGATGAACAGCCCTGGCATGCCTAAGGAGCAGTTCCACCCGGCTCTCTAGGGTGGATTCCATTGCAGTGGGAGTAGATGGGCTACCCAGATGGGAATAAAGGGTGCTTTGGGAGACTCAATCAGTCTTGTGTCACCAGGGAAGCTTTCCCAAAGTAAATAACATCTAATATGGCACCTTTGAGCCAATTCGAGTTCAGCTACTTAAGAAGAAGGGTGAGTGGAAGGGAGCACGTTTTGTTGTTGTTAAGTGCCATCCAGTTGCTTCGGCCCCATAGCAACCCTATGCACAAGAGAACGAATCCCTGCGTGGTCCTGCACTACCCTCACAATTGTTGCTGTTATCCTTGAGTGCATTGTCCATCCATTTCATTGAGAGCCTACCTCTTTCCCACTCCCCCTCTACATGGCCAAGCATGGTGTCCCTCTCCAGGACAGGTCTCCCTTTATGACATGCCCAAAGTATATAAGACGATGTCTTGCCATCCTTGCCTCGAAGGAGCTCTCTGGCCGTACTCCTTCCAAGACAGACGTGTTTGTCCTTTTGGCAGTCCATGGAACTTTCAATAGTCTTTATCAGCATCATAATCCAAACACACCGATTCTTCTTCGGCGATTCTTCTTCAATGTCCAACTTTCACATACATAGGAGGCAATGGAAAATACCATGACTTAAATCAGGTGCACTTTGGTCCTCAAAGGAACTCCCTTGCTTCTCAGTACTCTAAAGAGGTCTGTCTTGTGCATCAGATTTAACCCATGTAGACACCTTTTGATCTCTTGAGGGTCGCTTCCATGAGCATTGATTATAGATCCAAGAAAGACAAAATCCTTGATAACTTAACTCCCCCCACCCCAACCCTCATTTATCATTGATGTTACCTACTGGTCGAGTGGTGAGGATTTTGGTCTTTTTACTTTGAGTTATAACCCATACTGAAGGCTGCAATCTTTGATCTTCATTAGCAAGTTCTCCTCGCTTTGAACAAGCAAGGATAGAATAGGGTGTAAATAAGCTTTCCTGCGATCCTGATGCTGCGTTCTTCTGCATGTAATCCAGCTTTCGGTGAGCTTTGGTGCTAAGAAATTCTAGGTCAAGATGAAAACAACATGGGCAAAGACCCATAGAAGATAAAGACTCTGAGGGACATGGAACATTTGTCTCATGTGGATGTGCAGATCATGGGGGAGGGGGAGATGAGACGGGAAGGAATCAGGCACCAGAGCACAAAAGGCCTTGTAAATAATGGTAAGGATGTGTGTGTCAGTGTGCTATTGCCTCTTCCTTCCTTCCTTCCTTCCTTCCTTCCTTCCTTCCTTTCTCTTTCTTTCATTCTTTTTTTAAAAGCAGATAGAACAATAACAAATAATCAGTTGCTGCAGGTTTATCCTGACTTATGGAGACGGCATGTGTTCCAGAGTAGAGCTACTTCCTAGGGTGTTACATTGAATATTTTCAAAAGTACACAGCCAGGCCTTTCTTCAGAGGTCCCTCTGGCTGAGTAGTTGAGTGCTGAGCTGTTTGCATAGGCAGGAGCGCCTTTTAAGCACACAGTGTTTCATTTAATCACATGTACCTTTTAGAAAGAAAATAAAAAACCAAACCCACTGCCATTCAGTCAATGCTGACTCATAGCGACCCCTGAGGGATTCGGAGACAGTGAACACTTGTAGGAGGAGAGATCCCATACTTTCTCCCAAGGAACTACTGGAGGTTTTGAACTGCCAACCATGAGAATCTCAGCCCTATGCATAACCACTACACCACCATGGAGCCCTGTTATATATGTGTTAGTCTGCAGAGACTTGAGAAACAAATTCATAGACACGCTCATATGTGTATAAGAAAGAGCTTTATATACAAGAGCAATTGAATATTAAGAAAACATCCCAGCCCAGTCCTGATCAAGTCCATAAGTTCGATATTAGCCCATATGTCCAATACCAACCTGTAAATTCCCCTTCAGACTCACAAAACACATGCAATGACGCTGAATGCAGGAGGATCACAGGCCAGTGGGTGGGAAGTCTTGTGGATCCAGTGGCGTTGTAAGGATCTCAGCGCTAGCAGGGGCCTCCATGTGGCTTCTCCAGCTTCAGAGGTCTGGCTCCATCAGCCTCTCTCATGTGTCTTCTCCATAGCATTTCTCACAGGGAGTGAGCCGAGAGAGGGAGTGTCTCTCACCTCCAAGGAGGAATTACAGGAGCTCCCAGAATCCTCAGGAGAAGGCCATGCCCACACAGAGGCCACATTGGCTATAACCTGATTGACAGGCTAGACTCCATTCCTACACTCTTAATCCCCAAATTGACACCAGATTATATAACCACCACTATATGTGTGTGTGTGTATATATATATAAAGAGAATGAACTGGAATGGAGTGGTTATCATAAGGGTCTTTGCTGCACTTGAGTTGAAGTTACTAGACAGGAGGACTGGGTAGTCAACCTGGCCATGGCGTCTTTGCCCATTCAGACAAATCCAGTAATGGAAGGACAGCAAGGTAAAATGCAAGCTGTTGTCTCTTAGTTGGAGTCTAGACAGACTTTAGATTCCTGGGGGGCAAAGGAATTTTAAAATTCATCTTCTTTATGGTGGAGGTGATCAGGGAATGCTTTCGTATCTCATTTTGGGTGCAGTTACCCTAAAGCGTCGATAGATTTTTCAGACCCATCTTTTTAGCGAAGTTCAAAAGTCACTGTGAAGCCAATGCTGAGCTGTTTCAGGATGCACATTCCCATGTGGCTACTCTCCCTCCTTCATTGTGTGTACTCAATTACACAGGCTTTCCACTCCCTGACAGTTCTCTTCCGCCATCTAGTGGCGAAAGCACTTCATCGCATACCAGAGCAAGATGAGCAATAAAACTCTCACTGCTTTGGGCTTGATGGTGACTCATACCACCTGTGACCTGTGGGTTTCTGAGACTGTAGCTGTTTACCTGAGTAGAAAGCCAGGTCTTTCTCCCGTGGAGCTGCTGGTGGTTTTGAACTGCTGACCACTCGGATCTCAGTCCAATGCTTAACCACTATACCACCAGGCTCCATAAACAATATAAGGCAAACCCAAACATTTAGTGGGAGACTTGTTGAAGATACCCTGACACCTTCCAATTGCAGTTAATTTTTCCAAAAGATTTCTATTTTTTCTGGTTCATATAACATTAGTTGTCAAGTGGGCTCTGCCTCGTGGTAACCCCTGTATGTCAGAACAGAACTGTGCTTCACCGAGTTTGATGACTGATTTTGAGAAGTAAGATCTCCAGGCCTTTCTTCCAAGGTACCGCTGGGTGGATTCCAATCTCCAACCTCTTGGTTACTAGCCAGAAGGTTAACTGCTTGCGCCCCTCAGGGACTCCTGTGAGAGCATGTATTCTCTCTCTTATATGGAAGGTACCTTGCTAGAGTGCACTTCCTTGTGATCTCTCCAACTGAGGGCCTCCCAGTCCCCTGACTCACAGCGAGGTGGGAGTTTACCTATATGGAGTGAGCCGTGTGGAACTTGACCTCGTGCCATACCGTCTCCAGGCTGGGAGTTCCTGCAGCTGTTGGCCAGCTTTGCGGGCATTTCCGGAGCACACTGAGAGCTATTGTTTTCTTCATCAATAGTATGATCTCTGCTTCTCAGCTATGTATCCAAGTGACCTGCCCCCAGGCTAGTCCTCTTTGCTTTGTTGGACAGCCATGGACCTAACTGATTTCCCATTTCTGAAGACTAAGAAGAAAGGCTGTTCTCAGAGTCCGGGGCGTGGAGACTCAGCGCACGCCTCTGCATTTCAGTCTTCCCTGGTCAGTCCCTGAGCGGGCACTGAATCTTACTCTCCTTCAGGCTGATGTAAGACCGTGCGCTTTGTTGTTGTTTAAGATGTGTTCAATTTTCTCATTTAAAAAATTAGTATTAATCTGATGTTCATGCATATATCATTCCATGGTTCAATCACATCAAGCAGAATTGTACAATTGCTACCACAGTTTCTAAGCATTCTTTTTCTTCCTGGACTCTCTTGGGGGTGTAGAATCATCACTGTTTATTCACATCTCTGTCTTCTTCCCGAGTCTTGAACTCCTTGGAGGATAGACTGTGTTTTCGAATCTCTGATCTTCTGTAATGCATATGATAGGTATGTAGCTAATGTGGGTTTCTTTTAATTTTAATTAATTAAAAAGATCTTTAATAAGTTCACATTTTAACAAGTGACAAAAAATAGACACAAAAAATGAGCTCGGCTCACCACATCCTATCACTATTGGGAAGGCAATGGTTGTATTTCAGCTTTTGACTCTGTGGATACAATTCTGTCTCTCCATATAATGAAGGTATACCATTCCATGGGTCTCTGCCACGCCATCTGCCAGGTTGCTGCCCTGGAGTTCTCCAGTGTTGTTGCTGTGATGCTGGAATCTGTGCCTGCAGTATTTCAAATATCAGCAGGACCATCATGGCAGACAGATTTCAGCAAAGCTTCCAGGCGAAGATTGACTAGGAAAGGGGGTCTAAGCAAAGCTTCCAGGTGAAGATTGACTAGGAAAGGGGTCTAAGCAAAGCTTCCAGGCTAAGATTGACTAGGAAAGGGGGTCTAAGCAAAGCTTCCAGGCTAAGGTTGACTAGGAAAGGGGGTCTAATGACCTACTTGTGAAAATAAAATTTGGCCACTAAAAACTTTGTGATACCATCAGAACATTGTCTGATATTGTGCCACGCGATGAGCCCTTCACACTTAAGGCACTGAAAATACGACTCAGAAAGGGCTACCTCCTCAAAGGAGAGTTGGTCCAGCAATGGGATAGATAGAGCTAAGTTTCTGGGACTTCACCTGCTGTGATGGCATGCCTCAAAATGAGAAGGAATAGCCGTATGCAGTCATGAATAATTAGAATGTGAAGTGCATGAAGTATGAATCCAGGGGTATTGGAAGCTGTCAGCATGTAATGAATGGAATGCACAAAGACAGAGATGTATCCCAGGCATTGGTGAGTTGAACTGGCTGTTTTGAGTTGGACCACCATATGGGCTACTGTGTCTACATTACCTTTAGAGATGATAAATTTAAGAGGAATGGTGTGTCGCATTCTTTATCAAAAAGAAGATTTCAAGACCTATCCCTAAACACACCATAGTCAGTGAGAGGATAATGTGAACATATGTACCAGGAAGACTAGTTCAGACTCCTGCAAGCATCTCTGGGATAGAGTGGGAGTTTGGCTCCACACTGCTGCCATAAAGCAAATATTTCAATTAATGAACATCTTAAAATTTTCCCCAGATATAAAAAGCTCTGTTTATAATATACTCAAGTCTATTAAGTATGTAATAGCACTATGAAAAAGTTTGAAATACCGTGAGAATTACCAAGAGACACAGAGACAGGAAGTGAGCTCATGCTGCTGGAGAGAAATAGTGCTACAGGCTTGGTCGAAGCAGAACTGCCACAAGCCGTCAACCCTTTCTGTGAAGTTCAATTAATTGAGGCACAATGAAACACAAGATACCTGTACTAGTCCAAATTTACACACAAATCACTGATGCTACAGATACAGACATGGAAGACTTTTACCACATTCTTCAGTCTGAAATTGATAAAACATGTAAACAAGACACATTTATAACTAACAAAAATTGGAATGTGAAAGTTGGAACCAGAAGAGAGATTGGTAGTTGAAAAATATGGCTTTGGTGATAGAGACAATAACAGAGATCACATGTTAGAAGTTTGTAGGACCAATGACTACTAATTTTAGAAAAAAATCATTTGATTGGGGCTCTTATCACTTGTACATATGTTGCCATCATCATTCTCAAAACATTTGCCTTCTACTTGAGCCCTTAGTATCAGCTCCTCATTTCCCACCTCCCTCATGAACCCTTGATAATTTATATATCATTATTATTTTGTCATACCTTACACTGTCTGATGTCTCCTTTCACCCATTTTTCTATTGTCCGTTCCCCAGGGAGGGGGTTATACGTAGATCCTTGTGATCGGTTCCCCATTTCTTTTTTTTATTTTTTAATCATTTTATTGGGAGCTCCTACAACTCTTATCACAATCCATACATACATCAGTTGTGTGAAGCACATTTGTACATTCATTGCCCTCATCATTCTCAAAACATTTGCTCTTCACTTAAGCCCTTGGCATCAGCTCCTCATTTTTCTCCCTCCCTCCCTGCTCCCCCCTCCCTCATGAACTCTCGACAATTTATAAATTAATATTTGTCATATCTTACACTGACATCTGTCTTCACTCACTTTTCTGTTGTCCCATCCCCCAGGGATCCTTGCAATCAGTTCCCCCTTTCCACCCCACCTTCCCTTCACCCTCCCAGTATCGCCACTCTCATCACTGGTCCTGAAGGGTTCATCTGTCCTGGAAAATCCCTTTTTTTTAACAGCATGTCTGTGGCTGTACACACGGACCTCCTCAGATGAAATATACCAGATGGGATCAAATACACTACACCTGTCCATTTGAAAGAAATAATGGAGAAACTCAACCTCATCAGTCAGGGTGAGGGGAGGACTAGGCAACTTCAAGGTGAAGCTGAAGACCATTGAACCAGGTGTGTGAGAGCCAGAGCGTAGCCTGAAGCCTATCCCGCTGGACTTGAGAGACCGTCTCAAGAAGAGGTTTGATGCACTGAATGCTGATGACGGCGGACCAGGCCAGTCGTGGGATGATGTAAGAAAGCAACGGGTCATAAAAAAAGTCAGGAAGGAATGAAGAGACCAAAACGGACATCAGAACAGATTCTGAAACTTTCCATTGAAGACGCGGAAGAAATGGTGACGTAAGAAAGCTGAACAGCGAGTTTCAAAGGGCGGCTGGAAGAGATCAAGTATGATCATGGAACGTGCAGACCCGGAGGCAGCAAAGCCAAAGAAGAGAACATGTGTAGCACTCCTCACGCTGAGGGCATTGAAGAGCGAATGTAAGACCCAAGGTGCAATACTGAAGGGTTCTCCGGGCGAGAGAGTGACTGTCCAAGAAGACACTGAAGGAAGATGGCAGACATACAGAGGTCCTGAAGCCAACGAACGGGAAGACAGAAGAGGAATCGATGCATTTGAATTGTGGTGTAGTGACGATTATTGACAGCGCTGTGGGCTGCCTAAAGAAACAAATCTGTCTTGGAAGATGTACAGCCAGAATGCCCCTTAGAAGCAAGGAGGGCAAGACTTCATCCTACCTACATCCTTTGTGTATGGTACCAGGAGAGATCAGTCCCTGGAGCAGGACCAAATTCTTGGTAAAGCAGAGAGGCAGTGAGGAAGAGGAAGACTCTTGGCAAGGTGGACGGACACAGTGGCTGCAACCATGGGCCCCACGCAGCCATGATGGTGAGGGCAGCGCAGGACCAGGGTGCCTTTTGGGTGTGGCCAGGGCTGCTATGAGCTGGGACTCATGCCACTGCACCAAGTAGCAACTGCATTTATGTAGCTCGCTATCCTGTTATGACGGAAGGATGCTTACTTCGACTTTGGTACGTGCGAATTTAGTTCACCCGAATCACACTCACTCTCCTGCTCCCATTGGCCCCAATTCTTGGCCACTCACTGCCTCCGTGCCCTTTGATCGGTGGCTTTGCGCTTCTAGTCACTGCATCTCCATAACGTTGGTTCATCCGTAGGCTCACCCACGCGACTTCCTTTGGTTATGGCATGCTTGTAGACGGGATGGAGACCGAGGTGAAAAAGTGCCCGTGTGTTAGTGTCTGCCTCCTTGTGCTAGCGCCATGCTGGTTTCAGATGAATAACAGACGTGGAAGCAGGCGGTCTCTGTTCACTTACACACTTGCAGAGAGAGGCAGAGCCAGCCTGCGAGCCCAAGATAGAGCAGCTGAACTTCAACTCGTCTGCAGAGAGGTGTGGTTGTTGCTAGGCGCCGTGGACTCAGTTCCGACCCATGCTGCCCCTGTGCACAATGGAATGCAACACTGCCCATCCTGGGCCAGTGTCTCGATGTAGGCCCTCATTGATACAGTGCCAATCTATATCAACGAGGGCCTTCCCCTTTCTTGCTGCTCCCACCCGACCCTCTACTTTCCCAAGCATGATGTCCTTCTCCAGGAGCTGGTCTTTCCTGACAACATGTGCAAAGTTTGTAAGACGAGGTCGCAGCATGCCTGCCTCTAAGGAGCGCTTGGTCATTCTTCCTCCAAGACAGCTTTGTTTGGCCTTTCGGTCATCCTTGGTCCTTGTCATTTTCTTCCCCAGCACCGCAATTCTTCTACGGTCTCCCCGATTCAACGCCAACTTCCACAAGCCTGTGCGGCAATTGAGAATACCAGGGTTTGGGTTAGGTGCACCTTAATCCTCAAAAGAAGCTCCTTGCTCTTTAATACGCTAAAGCGGTTTGGGGCAGCAGATTGGCCCCAGGTGACGCTTGAGCTCTTGACTGCTGCTTCCGTGAGCATTGCTTATGGATCCAAGGAAGACAAGATCCTTGACAAGTCCACCCTTCCTTTGTTTATCATGATGCGATCTATGCGCAGCTGTGAGGATCTGGGTCTTTTTACATCGAGTTCTAATCCGTGCTGAGGATGGCAGAGAGGTGGGTTAAAGAAATGGTTTTTGCATCCAGTGATTGCGTTTTGCCGTAATTTGATAGGCAACGGTAGCTAATGAATACACATCATTATTTCCCTTCTCTCCCTCCTCCTTCTCTGCAGTGGCGGCATTTTGGTTCCTCTGCAGTTGTCAATGTTCACCATTCTCAGTCCATTACCTGTTGATGGTATCACACCTATCCCTATTTGATAAGCTGATTAACGCTCCTCTGTCTCCCTCCACTCACCGCTGACCTCCACCAGCCTACATTGAACGTTGCCTCTGTGAGGTTTGATCGCATTTACCGTGTCGGTTGGAGGGGGATTTGCATAACATCTGACCCTGGACAGATGAGATGACAGGTTAGTTGTCACCTGTACTCACAGGCTGGGGGAGGACGATGTCGCACGGCGAGCAGGGCTGAATGGGTGTAGCACTCATGGAAGGCCTGCTTTGTAGGAAGGAACGAGAGGGTGGGGTGCCCTGTGTTTCTGTGGCAGGAAATTGAAACTGTGTGCAGGATCAGCAGGACCCGCACTTGGGGTCCTCTGAGTCCTGGGTGCTAGCAGCACTAGGGAAAAACAACACCCAAACCTAGGATGCCACGGTGCTCGGGAGTTTGGCATTTAGCACTGCTTCTGCCACATGATGTCACTGTTGAAACAGACATTCTTGCCGCTGGACGCCATGCTCTCGGTCCCAGGACCAAGGAAGGCACCTTCATTATCTGACAGCAGCTGCAGGAGCCCCTTTCAGCCTCCTGGTGAGATCACCTTTATTTAGGTACTTAACCTTCATTATCTGACAGCAGCTGGGAGAGCCCCTTTCAGCCTCCTGGTGAGATCACCATTATTTAGGTACTTTAAAAAAAGGTTTTATTAGGGGCTCATGCAATTCTTAATCACAATCCATACATCCATCAATTGTGTGAAGCACATCTGTACAGTCATTGCCCTTAGGTACTTTTTTTGGGTCAGAGAAATGGAACTGCAAGGTTGGTCACTGCATAAAAGGGGTCCTCACCTTGCCCCCCGGCCACTCTCAGGACCTCTCCCTTGTTTAATTACTCAAGACATTTGAGTTGCCAACCCGGACAACTCGATGAAAGGCGACTTCTTTGCCTGTGGACTGCTGCTGTCATGGTCCAGTAAATAGTATTCTCCTCTCTGGAAATATTTATTGACTTGCAGGTCTGGCCACAAAGCAGCCATGTAGGAGAGGCAGCTGTGTCTGTGGATGGAAGGCTCACGCCTCTGCCCAGATGGTTGTGATGCTTGGGCTCCTACTCATGTCTGCCTGGATTGGAGTTAGGAAGCAGTCAAGGATAAAGGAATCTTGGAGCTATTACAATTAACACCAATTGTCCACTCCCATCAAAGGCCTTTAACTATAACATGTTGATGGTTCTTGTCACGGGAGGATCAATGTGAAGTGATACCTAGAATAAACAGGTCAGCTACCAAACTAGATGTATTGTTCTTGACCCCCGCCCCCTTCCCATTTCTCTATCGCTGGCATTGAAGTGCCTACGTGGTACAAACAAGGGGTTAATACCCTTGACTGCTAATGGGGTTTGAATCATCAAGAGCAGCCAACAATAACATCAATTGTCTGTGGGTTATTATGACAGTGAGTTTTCTAGGGTTCGAGTTCACACGCGTGCACGTTTATTCCAAACAAAACATGTTGAATCATGTCTCCGTGATCCGTGGGCGGCTGTAGGCAAGTCCTTTCCGTGTGACACTTGTCTTAGTCGCATAGCACTGGTGAGGGTGGGAGGAACGGGGATGCAGGGGCGTGGAAGGGAGACATGGAGGTTTTAATTTACAAAGTAAAAC
Organism: Tenrec ecaudatus; assembly: GCF_050624435.1. NCBI lineage: Eukaryota > Metazoa > Chordata > Mammalia > Afrosoricida > Tenrecidae > Tenrec > Tenrec ecaudatus. The sequence goes on from NC_134538.1 coordinate 6,421,082, forward strand.
TAGTTTGAGCAAGAGAAATTTTTTTTCTTTTTTACATTTTATTAGGGGCTCATACAACTCTTATTACAATCCATACATATACATACATCAATTGTGTAAAGCACATCCATACATTCTTTGCCCTAATCACTCTCAAAGGATTTGCTCTCCACTTAAGACCTCTGCATCAGGTCCTCTTTTTTTTCCCCCTCCCTCCCCGCTGCCCCCTCCCTCATGAACCCTTGATAATCCACAGATTGTTATTTTGTCATATCTTGCCCTATCCGGAGTCTCCCTTCCCCCCTTCTCTGCCGTCCATCTCCCTGGGAGGAGGTCACATGTGGATCCTTGTAATCAGTTCCCCCTTTCCAACCCACGCGCCCTCCACTCTCCCAGCATCGCCCCTCACACCCCTGGTCCTGAAGTTATCATCCACCCTGGGTTCCCTGTGCCTCCAGCTCCCATATGCACCAGTGTACAACCTCTGCCCTATCCAGTCCTGCAAGGTAGAATTCGGATCATGGTAGTTGGGGGGAGGAAGCATTCAGGATCTGGGGGAAAGCTGTGTTCTTCATTGGTACTACATCGCACCCTGACTGACCCATCTCCTCTCCTAAACCCCTCTATGAGGGAATCTCCAGTGGTCAACATTTGGGCCTTGGGTCTCCACACTGTACTTCCCCCTTCATTCACTATGGTATATATATATATATATTCTTTTTTTTGGCATGATGCTTTATACCTGGTCCCTTTGGCACCTCGTGATCGCACCGGCTGGTGTGCTTCTTCCATGTGGACTTTATTGCTTCTGAGCTAGATGGCCGCTTGTTCACCTTCAAGCCTTTAAGACCCCAGACACTATCTCTTTCGATAGCCAGGCACCATCAGCTTTCTTCGCCACATTTGCTTATGCACCCATTTGTCTTCGGCGATCGTATCATGGAGGTGTGTAGCCAATGATATGATTTTTTGTTCTTTGATGCCTGATAACTGATCCCTTCGGGACCACACAATCACACAGGCTGGTGTGTTCTTCCATGTGGGCTTTGTTGCTTCTGAGCTAGATGGCCGCTTGTTTATCTTCAAGCCTTTAAGACTCCAGACACTATCTCTTTTGATAGCCGGGCACCATCAGCTTTCTTCACCACATTTACTTGTTCACCCACTTTGGCTTCAGCAGTTGTGTCGGGAGAGTGAGCATCATAGAGTGCAAATTTAATAAAAGAAAGTAATCATGCATTGAGGGAGTGCTTGAGTAGAAGCCCAAGGTCCTTCTGCCACCTTAATATTGAGAAATTATTTTGATTAACTATATTGTATTTGATCTGGGTGTTCTTGGCCACCTGATTCAATGAATGGTTAAGCTGCGATTGAGTTGTCCAACTGAGAGTTTGGAGATGCCTCATATCATGTGGATATGGGGACTCACTTACCAGCTGTACTTTATGGGGGTCATGTTATGCCCTCAGTACTGTGTACACAGGAGGTATGTTGCCATCTCCTTAATGTATGTGTGCCATATTCTTTTATAGTTGACATATTATGTAGAAAGGCCTCTTATATTTCCAAAAGAGATTGAACTTTATGCAACATTTCCTCCCTTGAATTGCAGCAAGAAAAGAAAAGAAAACATACCCCAGACTTTCTGCCATTGAGTTGCTTCTGACTCAAAATGGCCCTATAGGACAGAGTAGAACTGCCCCTTTGGGTTTCTGAGACTGTAAATCTTTATGTAGATCTCATCTTTCTCCTATGGAGCAGCTGGTGGTCTTGAACTACTGACCTTGCAGCTCACAGGCCAACATGTAACCTGCTACGCCACCAAGGCTCCTTCAGTCTCATTAGGAAACCTTTCTAAAAGGCCCCATCAAAACAGTGTCTTCCAAGGGGATTGGCTGACGTAGTTGAATTCAAGACAGAGAGGTTATGGCAACTGTTTTAAAAAAATTTTTATTTAGACTCCAAAAGGATAATCTTGATAGGTTTCTTTAAGAACACAAGATCCTTATAGGGGTCTATTAGGCAGAACTTTTTAAAAAAATCATTTTTTGGGGGGGCTCATACAATTCTTATCACAATCCATACACACATACATACATCGTGTCAAGCGCATATGTACATTTGTTGCCATCGTCATTCTCAGAACATTTACTTTCCACTTGAGCCCTTAATATCTGCTGCTCATTTCCCCCCTCCCTCTCCACTCCCCCCTAATTCAAGAACCCTTCATAATTCAGAAATTATTATTTTGTCATATGTTACACTATCCAATGTATCCCCCTGCCCTCTTTTCTGCTGTCCCTCCCCCAGGGAGGAGGCTATACGTAGATTCTTGTAATCAGTTCCCTCTTTCTACCCCACATTCCCTCCACCCTCCAGGCATTGCCACTCTCACCACTGGTCCTGGAGGAGTCATCTGTCCTGGATTCCCTGTTTCCAGTTAGGTAGAACTTCTAAGCAACTGAAAACTGCATTTGTGAGAAAAAGACTGGGCAAGTCATACCGAGAATCTGGTTTCCATCACTACCTTTTTGGAGGGCAGTAAGGGCTCTCCTATAACATTATCATCGAGAAACTTTAGCTCCTTTATTTGATGGCCCTGATAGCTGCCTTTTCATACATCCTCCTCTTTGACCCCCAAACTCAAAGGGCGCCTCAAAGAAACACAATCTCAGTCACTCAAGGCTGCCAGAACTTCCAATTTGATGTAGTATAAATTGAGGAGCACAGAATTCCTTAGGGAAAAGTGGGATAGCGGAAAACACCACCTTCAGAGACGATTGACCTAGACAGAGGATCTATTGAGAAGCAGTAGTTTTCCATTTTGATATATTTTTTAATTAAGATGGTATGGTTTTATAGCAATCCTTTTGACTTAGCCTCCGATGTCTTTGGATTGCTCGCAGGTCAGGGTCAATTGGGAAGCTTCCACGTGGTTATTTACAGCCCAGACCCCTTCCATCTTGTGACTCTGTACTCCACAGAATATTCCAGAGTTCTTTTATTAAGCTGATGGGAGGGGAGAAATGGCATTTTGGAAGGCACACATGTTTCTTCATCACTGAGCCTGAATGAGACAAATTCATTTTTACTCACATCTCCTGGATGGGAACTAGCCTTGCTTGGAAACTGAGGTGAGGGAGAAAGGTCTTATTGGGCAGCCCGCTGTTGATAACAACTCTATCCTAAGAGAAAGGAGGATCTTGCATCTTTGATCATGCATCTTTCTCTCACTGATCATGCAGAAGGAACTCTGAATTCTGACAACATTCTATGTAACCCAAGAGTCAGAAGTGACTTGATGGCAGGGAATTTGGGTTGAGTCAAGTCCCTTTCCAACCTTAGCACAAACTTTTAACAAGAAAAAGTATTTAAAACCTGTAAGAAGGAGCATTTAAAAACTGTTAAATCATTTGCATTTAGCACACAGAGAAAATGGTGATTCGGATGGGGCACACTGAAACTTCCTGCTTGCCCTTGCGCACACTATCGGCCTATCAGCGTGTTATCACCTTGCAGAGTGCTCAGCTAGCATGTGGAAGCATATCTGTGCTAACATATTGTCATGAAGAGTAAAAATGTTCCATGAATTATAAACATTGCCATATATAATGTGTAATTCCAAATATTTTTGTCTAAAGAAATATCTTTTGTTTAAAAAAGGTAGTTCACATCTAATACACTGGTGGTGGGATTTTTAACTGGTCTAATTTAACGATTTGGAGAACAAATTGGGATGATATTTTAAAGTTGAAGATGTAGATATTCTATGGTGCAGCAATTCTATCAGTACCACCAATAAAGACTTATCTCCTAATCAGCAATCCCAGACAACTAAATGGCGCTTATAACAAGATATACAAATGACTTCCTATGGGGTCAACAAGATCATATTTGAGGAGCAGGAACCAAAAATTAGACAAAAGAGAAATAGATTTTTCAGAAATGTAGGTGTCAGTAGCTGAAAACGCACCGGGATGGCCAATTTCTAAGAGATGGAGATGTTCATGGTCGCTGCCACATGGCCATTCAGAATAGGGCGCCGTGAGAGCTACATTTGGAGCCCAGGAAGCTATCTGCTCAGGGAAGACTCAAGGAAAAATGACCTCTTACAATTCTTTTTTTTTAATTAATTTTTTTTCTCTCTTACAGTTCTTACAGATGGTTGAGCAGATGCACGAGATGTATAAACTTTACATCACATTTTTAAAACTAGGTCATTTTTCTTCTTAAAAAATAAAGTGGCTGATATCAGGGGCTCAAGTGGGAAGAGGATGCTTTGAAAATGATGATGCCAGCATATGTGCAAATGTGCTTGACACAGTGAATGAATGTATGGAATGTGATAAGAGCCCCAAATAAAAGTATTTAATTTAAAAAATGAAAATAAAATAAACCGGCATTATTGATTCAGGAAGCATAGGAACATTGTAGATGTAATTCCGGTTGCAGGCAAGTGACATTTATAGGCCCTGTTTTGCCATGTGCGCAGCCTCCTGAAGTGGATCATGGGTGATCACAATGGGTACTGTACTGATTCACGTAGTAGGGAAGAGAGCGTATTCTCTTTGATATGGACGCTTATCGGAGCACCTCAGCTATTCAGAATCTGTTGGATATATACAATCTACGTTTAAAAAGTCAGCTTCTGACAAACCAAGATATGCCACATAGACTTACTCATCGTGGTTCCTTCCCAGCATCACTGATTTCACTTTGGTTTGTGTTGTTATCTGGTCAGCTTGGTTCGCTGGTTCTTCCTTTAAGCAGCCCCAGCAGAAGGACAAGTGAGAAGTGTCTGTCTGCGTGTGTGTGTTTCCCTGGAGCAATTGTTCTATGCTGGGGGTCACTGTTCCCCACACTTCCAAGGGATAGTTGGTGACATCTGGAGACATGTCTGACGATCAGGACTGCATTTGGGAGGGTTGCTTCTGGCATCTAGAGTGTAGATACCAAGGATGGAGATTCAATAGCCTTCAGTTCCCAGGATGGTCCCTCTCTCAGGCCCCCGGATATCATAATCTGGCCCCAAATGTCACTGTTGACGGATCTTACACTAGAAGTGGGCTCCAGGACCTAGCACGATAGGTGTGGTTGTCTATAAAGTTGCACGTAGGAAGATGAATGGAAAAGTATAAAAACAGACACCTGAATTTTAAAACATCAGATTTATAAAAGCTGGTTAGAGTACCACTGCTTAGCATGGAGGTAAAGAACTCTATGCAGATCAGTAACCCCAGGCTCTCTGTACCAGGGCACTGACTGGCAATGGCTGCTCCAGTAATGTTAATTCATTCCATTTCCTAAGTGGGTGGGAGAATCTTTATTACCTTCAGCAAAGTAAGGCTGTGCATGGCAGAGACTGACAATAGTGGCAGATATCTCTGAGCAATGCGGTGAGCTAAGAGACTGCTATTCAGTGTGGGAGAGACAGAATTCATGTGGAAAATCACAGTTGTCCTAAAGACATGGGTCCAATGCTACCTCTGTTGCAGTAAGACCCTGGGAAGGTTTAAAATCTTCTTCTCCACAATATTTTTATTGTACACTAGGTGAGGTCTCAGAGAGCAGACTGGGTTGCTAATTGCAAGGTCAGCTGTGTGAATCCACAAGAGGGAGAAAGACGAGGCTTTCTGCTTGTGTACAGATGTACAGCTTTGGAAACCCAAAGAGCAGTTCTTGTCTGTCCCACAGAGATGCCATGAGTTGTGATTTGTTTGATTACAGGTCATCGGTTTTACGCTGAACAACTTCTCCAGTCTGCCACTGTCTGGCCTCGCTTCCATCCCATTTTGCCCGCTTCCTCTTGTTCAATACTGTCTTCCCCATCTTTCCAAGTCTCCATCTGTCTACTCTCTAACCCGTTGCCATCCCTTTATCCCCACTTTGAGGTAACCATCAAAGATCGGTTTCTTTTAGTGTGAAAAACCTTTTCTTGACTCTTTATAACAGTGGTCATCTACAATATTTGTCCTTTTGTGCTTGGCTACTTGCACCCAGCATCATGTCTCCCAGGTTCATCCATGGATGTGCATGTATTGATTGGTGCCAGGTCTCTTACTTCTTTAGGATGCATGCCTAGTCCCAAGATATAGGATCGTTCTAGTCTTTAATTTGCGAGGAAGCGCCATAAACCTTCCCGTGACACTGAGGGTTCCCCAGCATTTACAGCCTCCTGTGTTCTTGAACTTGGCCTGTAATACCTGGGTGAGGTGATCTCTCACTGCTGTTTTGATTTGCATTTCTCACATGCCAATGGTTGCTAGCATTTCTTCATATGTTTGTCTTCTTTGACTAACTGTTCATATTCTCTATAATTTTTTAATAATAGATGATTCCCTTTTGTTGCATTTTCTATCGATTTTAGGAATTTGTCTCTTGTTTAATATGTCATTGCCCTTTTATAGAGGTCTAGATAAAGACATGTATATATGCAAATATAGTTATATGTGAGGATGGGGAAATAGATCTATGTGCATATATTTATAGGTTTAGTATTAAGGAAGCAGATGGACATTGGGCCTCCACTCAAGTACACCCTCAATGCAAGAATACTTTCTTCTATTAAATTGGCATTCTATGATGCTCACCTTCCCGACACAACTGCTGAAGACAAAGCGGGTGAATAAGCAAATGTGGTGAAGAAAGCTGATGGTGTCCAGGTATCAAAAGATAATAGCGTTTGGGGTTTTAAAGGATTGAAGGTAAACAAGCGGTCATCTAGCTCAGAAGCAACAAAGTCCACATGGAAAAAGCACATCAGCCTGTGCGATCATGATGTGTTGAAGGGATCAGGGATCATCAGAACAAAAAAAATCTTACCATAGTGAATGAGAGGTGGAGTGCAGAGTGGAGACCCAAAGCCCATTTGTAGACCACTGGAGATCCCCTTATAGAGGGGTCTCAGGGAGGAGATGAGCCAGACAGGGTGTGATGTAGCACTGATGAAGAATACAGCTTTCCTCCAGTTCCTAAATGCTTCCTCCCCCCAACTATCATGATCCGAATTCTACCTTGCAAGTTTGGATAGAGCAGAGGATGTACACTGGTGCAGATAGGAGCTGGAGGCACAGGGAATCCAGGGTGGATGATACCTTCAGGACCAGTTGTGTGAGGGGCGATGCTGGGAGAGTAGAGGGTGAGTGGGTTGGAAAGAGGAAACCAAATACAAGGATCTACATGTGACCTCCTCCCTGGGGGACGGACAACAGAAAAGGGGGTGAAGGGAGATGCCGGACAGGGAAAGATATGACAAAATAATAATTTATAAATTATCAAGGGCCATGAGGGATGGGGGAGTGGGGAGGGAGGGGAAAAAGAGGACTTGATGCAAAGGGCTTGAGTGGAGAGCAAATGCTTTGAAAATGATGAGGGCAAAGAATGTACAGATGTGCTTTATACAATTGATGTATGTATGGATTGTGATAAGAGTTGTATGAGTCCCTAATAAAATGTTTTTTAAAAGAAGTCATTGCCCTAAAATTTGCCCCAGTCCGTGGGTTATTTTCTTCAATCTGTTGGGTGAGTCTTTTGATACAGATAATTGCCTTGTTTTTAGGAGGTCCCAATAATTTATTTTGCCTTCTGCTGTTTGCATGTTTTTGATATGTTTGATAGAGTGTTTATGGCATATAACAGGGCCCCTAAGTTTGTCCCTAGTTTTTCATTGATGATCTTTATAGATCTAAGTCTTGCATTTAGTCCTTTAACTCTTTTTTGGATATGGAGTGAGGTCTGGGTCCTGCTTCATTCTTGTGGAAATGGAAATTCAGTTTTCCTAGCACTCTTTGTTGAAGAGACTACATCTTTCCCACTGAATGTGTTTCAGTCCTTTATCAAAAATCATGTGTCTGTAGGTGGATGGATTGACTTCTGGCTCCTCAATTCCATTCCATTGGTCTACGTATCTATCATTGTACCAGTACCAGGATTTTAAAAAAATTTTTTATTGGGGTTTCTAAGAGGCATTTGAATTATGGTGCTGGCGAGTAATATTGGAAGTACTATGGACTACCAAAAGAACAAACAAATCCATGTTGGAAGAAGAACAGCCAAAATGCCTCTTTGAGACAAGGATCGTGAGACTTCATCTTATGGACTTTTGACATGTCAAGAGAGATGATGCCCACAGAAGGCCATCCAACTCAGTAAAGTAGAGGTTCAGCAAAAAGGAAGGTAGCCTTCCTCTGGATTGACAAGACAAGGTGGATTGACACAGTGGCTGCACCAATGGGGGTCCAACATAAGAACAATTGGGAGGATGACACAGACCTGGGCAGTGTTTTGTTCTGTTGTTTGTAGGATCACTATGAGTCAGCACTACCTTAATGGCTCCTATGATAAAAACAAGTTAGTGTTTAAAAATTTTTGGTTTTTTTTACTATTTATTTATTTATTTTAAAAAACATTTTATTAGGGGCTCATACAACTCTTATCACAATCCATACATATACATACATCAATTGTATAAAGCATATCTGCACATTCCCTGCCCCAATCATTCTCAAAGCATTTGCTCTCCACTTAAGCCCTTTGCATCAGGTCCTCTTTTTTTCCCCCTCCCTCCCCGGTCCCCTCTCCCCCTTCCCTCATGTGCCCTTGGTAATTTATACATTGTTATTTTGTCATATCTTGCCCTATCCGGAGTCTCCCTTCCCCCCCTTCTCTGCCGTCCATCCCCCAGGGAGGAGGTCACCTGTGGATCCTTGTAATCAGTTCCCCCTTTCCAACCCACGTGCCCTCCACTCTCCCAGCATCGCCCCTCACACCCTTGGTCCTGAAGGTATCATCCACCCTGGATTCCCTGTGCCTCCAGCCCCCATATGCACCAGTGTACAACCTCTGCCCTATCCAGTCCTGCAAGGTAGAATTCGGATCATGGTAGTTGTGGGGAGGAAGCATCCAGGATCTGGGGAAAAGCTGTGCTCTTCATCAGTACTACATCGCACCCTGACTGACCCATCTCCTCTCCTAAACCCCTCTATGAGGGGTTCTCCAGTGGCCGACACTTGGGCCTTGGAATTAATGGGGATTAACACATTTATCAAAATCATTCCATGGTTCAATCAGGTCCAGTAGAATTGTACATTTTTGTAGCAGTATTCTGTCATCTTCTTGGTAAACGTTTTGTTTTTTGGTTAAGCTTATTCTAAGTATTTAATCTTGTGGTGGCTATTATAAATGCTATTTTTTCTTGATTTTCTTTTCAGGCCTCTCTCAGTTAGAATACAGGAATCTGACAGGTTTTTGAATGTTGAGTTTTGCAGCCTGCCATGTTGCTGAATCTGTTGGTTAGTTCCAACAAATTCCTTTTTGTGTCTTTGGGGTTTTCTAAATACAGACTCATCTCATCTGGATAGAGAGAGTTTCTCTAAGAGGGCATTGGCTCCTAATTCCTCCGATTCCAGTTACTATTCTGGTTCACCTACATTGAAAAAATTGCGGTCGAATTTGGTTTCACTTCATTGGCCATGACTGAACTGGGAAGAAGTCGTTTGAAGCCCTTTGTTAAACAAGTGTTTGTCCTACAGGGTGAAGTATGGGAATTCCATGAACCATAGAAAGCAGGAGACTCTTGTGATTTCGGTTGTCAAATCAGAGATTGCTCAAATTAGGTCTTGTGCACAAAGCCTCATGGGACATTCCCTTTGCCTCTGTCGTTGCTCAGACTTCAGCTGCTACTGCATCTGTTCCCCACCGGGGAGTTGCCTCCTTGGTACCCTGGCTCACATTTATGCAGCAGGGGAAATTGCACCTGTCTCCAGGAGTTTGGGGAAAGACCGACCAGGAAATACTTTCTAAAGGCTAGAGTAGTTTAAATTTTCTTTATTTAAAAAAATGTCTCTAGTATTTTTTCCAAAGCAGCATGCCAGTTTCCCACATTTAACTAGGCAGCATCCTTAAGGAGCAATGCTTTCTAGAGAGTGGTGACCTGCAGGGCTTTGGGTTGGTGCACGTTCTGTGAGAGCCAAGCTTCCCTCTGGATCAATGGCTCTGTGGAGACCCAGAGGATGGGCTAGCGTCTGTGATAAGTATGAAGAAAACATGGGGGGTTGTTGGGGTTGGGGGTAGGTGGGCTTCAGGTCACTTTCTTCCTGAATATTTAACTTCAGCATGTAGAGAGAAATCGTGACTCAGTATTAAATCTGAGCAGCTAACAGTGTGTTTAGTCTGGGTAGACTAGAGAAACAATTCATAGACACTCATATGTGTATAAGAAAGAGTTTTATATACAAGAGCAATTGAATATTGAGGAAACATTCCAGCCCAGTCCAAATCAAGTCCCATAAGTCCGATATTAGCCCATATGTCTGATACCAATCTATAAAGTCCTCTTCAGACTCACGAAACACATGCAATGATGCAGGAAGATCACAGGGCTGTGAGTGGGAAGTCTTGTGGGTGCAGTGGCGTTATAAGCATTTCAGTGCTGGCAGGGCTTTCCACGTGGCTCCTCCAGCTCAGGGCCCTAGCATAGCTCCGTGCATCTTGTCAGCTGCGTACTGCCTCCAGTGAGTTATTTATCTCCTTAGCCCCTCCAAATGAGGTCATCAAGCTGCGACCTGATTGACAGGCTAAACTCCACCCCTTCACTCTTAATACTCAAATTGACAACAGATTGTGTAACTACCACACAGTGGCTCCGAGGAGAAACAGCTTTTCATCAGATTCTTAGTGCCTCAGAACTACCCAGTGAAGCCTCATTACCTGATTGATGATGGTTTCTCCAAGAGTTTGGGGAAAATTTGTTAGAAACTCTTAGTTTTCTTGCACTCTGGTTCCAGATGCAGGCAATTTCTACTTTGTTCTAGGAAACGGGCCTCTTTCAATGAAGTAAGTTTATTTCTGAAGATCTATTTTTACCTTCAGCCCTCTAAACAATGCTGTATTTTGTAATTCAAAGAATTCAGTCAGATGCTCTCTTGCCCTTAAATCTGGAAATAAGGCACATCGGGTTGCACTCACAAAACAGAATCATAAAACTCATGCTAGGTTGGCTTAAATCTTTGTAATACACCATAGATTGTTTCTCTGCAAATATTTGAGCAAAAAGCTTGGGGCCACTCCAGATTCTAGCCACGTGGGAAAAGCACAGGCTTTAGAGTTAGAAAGAACCAATTTTGGGAAATTCTCTGAAATTTTCTCAAAAGCTGCACTTTCTCTTTTGGTAAGTTATTGTTTGAAATGTGTACCAGAATATTATAACACTTAAAGGAGGAATTATGCCCAAAGCAAGTTGGACAATGTCTGTCCACCAGGTATTCAGGTGGTGTTCAGGTCTGATAGGAATTCAGTATAAGATTGCAACCAACAGCATCATCTTTACCATCAAGATTACCCGAGCATGATTTTATGTGGGTGAGTCTATTAGAATGCATTTGCATTTTGATAAAGAAACACCAACATTCATAAGACCACTTGCAATTTGCCGGACCCTGAACTAAACACAGTTCTACCTGAGCTCACTTTACAACCTTGTGGGGTAGGTACTCCTGTTGGCATTTTACAGACAAGGCAACGAAGGCACAGAGACAAGTCATGGGATGCCAAAGTCAAGGGGTCTATATGCAGAGCTTGTGCCCTAAATCACTGACTGTATCTGTCTGCTTCCAAAGCACAATTTCAATCCATTTCCTGACTCACACTATTAAGAAAGATGGAGGATGATAGTGCTTTATCAGAAATATGCAGGAGAAATTTTCTTCTCTAGCATCTGCACTGTTGCTAATGTAATATGATAAGTTTCTCTTAGGCATTAACTGGCTGACTTCTATTCATAGCAACCCCACAAAGCTCACAAAACTGCCCCACAGGGTTTGCTAGGCTGTAATTAAAAAACAAAACAAAAATCTTTTATTGTAAATTGGATTCGAGGTTTACAGATAATTGTTTTGCATTCAGGAATTTGTACATATTTTGCCTCATTTCATTGACTGCTTCCCCTCCGTTATCACTTATCACATTGAACGTGTATCACTTATAGAGGAAACTTCCTCTGTATCCCTGTTCCATTTCTTTTTTTCCTAGCCTTTCTCATCTTGGTCCTTTGGTAGATGCTGTCCTGTTGTTTTTAAGTCACTGATTATTCTATGGTGGTGTACCTCAGAAGTGTAATTATTCCCCTTAATGGACTTGTCTATCTTTTGGCAAAGATTCAAGTGATGGGGTGAGTTCATTTCCAGACCTGAAGGTGACTGAAGGTCGTCATCTCCGATTCCACAGTGTCTATCTGACCAGTAAACTTGGTCTCTTTTATGATTTGGGGGTTTGATCCACATTTTTCTCTCACTCGACCCAGGGCTTCCTAACGTGCTCCTTCTCAGAGCAGTTGGTAGTGGTGGCTGGGCACCATCTAGGTCTTCTGGTCCAGAGGATGTGATGACTCCTTTTTGCATGGCAAGTGCTTTTATAGAGCTTGATGCTTCTTTTTCAAAAGGGGATTACATATTATGGAATTAATTATAACTGAGAATTAGTCTCGGATTTGCCAATATAATCCAGAGAGCAAGGTATAATCAAAGCAATGGCTTCCAATGATAGATATAAGAATAGATTTTAAGCTTATACTTAATCATAGCCCAAATCTAAGAACAATTAGGTTTGGGCTATGATTGGGATGCTCAATACTTACCCCCACAAGAGATCATGAAGATATGGGTACTACAGCAGAGTGTGGTACAACAAAGCAGATGGTGCCTGGCTATCAGAAGGAATAGCACCTGAGGTCCTAAAGGCGTGTATTAAAAGAAATAACCATTTAAGCGAGGCATTCGTTACGTCCACATGAAAGAAACTCACCAGCCTATGTAATTCAAAGGTTATGTGTATTAAAATCCAAATCTAGAGGATGGAACGGCATTAGGGCTTAACTTCTAAACACCTGGTTTGCAGAAGGCTGTGGATGACAGTGAAAGTCTAAAATCCACTTTCAGAGCAGTAAGCCTTGTGATCCGACAGAGGGCCTTGTCGGGGGACCACTGTATTACAGTTAGGTTAAAATGTGACACTCTTTCATTTGATGTCCCTTTGATGCTGTGTATACTCCTTCCAGTTTTTAGTGTTTTCTGCTTTCTTTTAGACTGAGGTTTTTCTCTGTTCATTCTGTCACTGTTGGTTTGTTTACTCGTTTTTGTTTGGATTCTGTGTGTGTTTCTGTATATGAAGTCTAGGCATGTAAAGCTCTAGAGACAGCAATTGTGTTCATCGTTCCCTGGGGTCACTCACTCTGAGGAACCTGGCTGGTGCAGTGGTTACACCTGGGGCTATGAATCTGACTAAACTACTGAAATCTACATGGGGATGCTCCCCCCAAAGGGATTTTTTTCAAAGCTATGTATTTAAATTTATTTATGTTTTTACACAAAGCAAACTTATCACCTTCAAAGTATTCTCTATTACACTTAATATATTTGTCAAATCTGCAATTCCATTCTTGGAAACATTTTTAAAACTCATCTGTTTGGATGACTGACAGAACCTCCCTCATATTTTTTTAAGTTGTCAAATCGCTGTCCTTTCATGTTCTTCATTCACGGAAACAAAAAGAAGTTACATAGAGCGAGGTCACGTGAGTAAGATGCATGTGGCAAGAGAGGAATGCTGGTTTTTGCCAAAAACTGGTGCACTGAGATGGCTGTGTGAGCCAGTGCATTGTTGTGGCAGCCAAACCAGTCCCCTGTCTGCCACAAACCAGGCCTTTAGGTCACACTGTTATGCAATCTTTTCAGAGCTTCTAAATAGAAAGCTTGATTAACAGTCTGACCTGGTGAAATGAACTCCAAATGCACTGTGACTTGACCTTTTTGTCTCTTCAGGAAGTTGACAAATGTCCAGAAAGAGGTTTGTCATCAAACAACATTTTACTTTTTTTGAAATGAGAAAACGACTCGTGTGTACACTTGAGTGTTTCGTATAGCGTTGTCCTTGTAAGCTGTGTTCAACATCACAGCAATTTCTGTGGCTTCTCCCCCACCCCTCCAGCAGGAAACAACATTTCACAGCCTCATTCTGTTCTCTTAAATTGGCCATCACGAAAAATGTGATTCGAGTGAAACTGCTTTTATGAAAAAATTCGCTCTGACCAGAGAGAACCTTTCCAGGTGACACCACTGTGTGCACTAACTCAGAACGAGAGGCTGGATGCTTGCCTAGCGGGGAAAATGCATACTATGAAAGCTCCACTCAGTCCAGAGAAATTCCCTTTTTTTTTGGTACCCCTTCTTATAATATGTGAATTATATGTCAGTAAAATTGTTAACAAAACAAAACAAGGTGTTCTACTGTGCCAGTTAGATTCCAGAAGGCTTTGGTGCCCCCTCAGGGGTAATCTTGGTAGTTTTCTTGAACCACACAGAATGCTCACAGGGCTTGTTATGAAGACATATTAATTGAAACATTGAAAAAAAATATGGGTGAGGAAAATACCTGAAAAGTTGTACCAAGAATTTTCCCCCCATCACTGCAGTGGACCTCCTTATTCTTTGAGGGTAATGGAGGTGGTTCTAGGACAATGTTCTTGGGAAACTTCTCCATCCATCCATCCATCCATCCATCCATCCATCCATCCATCCATCCATCCCTTCAACCCGGATCTTCTCTCTTTATACAACCTTTAGTTCCTCCAACTCAAAAAACATTGCAACGGGACAAGATTTGAGTTCTCGAAGGATGTGAATCAGAGAATGTCGATTTCCCCCCTAAGGGTTAGAAAGATGCAACACTGCCTTTAGAAATGTAGGGACCTAGAGAGAGCATACGTGGAGAAACAACAGCTTCCCATTTTGTATCATAAAGAGGTCTCTGATTTCATAGCAATTCTTTTTGACCCGCCGTTGTACAATATCTGTAGGCGTTTAGTCATTCTGTTTCATCTTTATTTCTTTGTTGCTTTGTTTTAAAATTTGCTGTTAATGCAGGGGTGTGGTGATATCTCATTGTTTTCTAGATTTGCATCTCTCTAGTGACTGGCGATTATGAGCATTTCTTCATATGTCTGTTGGCACATCAGTTGACTCTTTGGTGAAGTGTCTGTTTATGTCTTCTGCCCATTTAAAACATTGGATTAATTTTCTTTTTCTTGTGGTATTAAAAAATTTAATACATTTTAAGAATAGCTCCTTGTCTGAAATTCTGTCTATCTATCTATCTATCTATCTATCTATCTATCTATCTATCTATCTATCTATCTATCTATCTATCCTGCTGTATGTGGGTGTTCTTTTTAATTTTTTAGTGAAAATTTTAATGTACCTAAGTGTCTCACTTTTAGGAGAGCCCAGTCATTTAGTTTGTCTTTTGCCGTTTGTGTGTTTTCAGTTTGGTTTGACAGTGTATTTATGCCATGTGGTAAGGCTCCTAAATTTGTCCTTTTTTTTAAAATGGATGATCTTTATAGTTCTAGGTATTGCATATAGATCTTTGATATACCTTGAATTAGTTTTTGTATATGGTATGAGATATAGATCCTGCTTCATTTTTCTGCAAACGGATGCCCAGTTTTGCTAGCACTTCTTTGCTAGCATTCTTTCCCCATTTAGTGAATTTTGGCTCTTTGTCAAAAGTCAGTAGTTTGTAGGTGGATGGATTTACTTCTGGGTTATTATTTCTAGTTGATTGGTCTATATGTCTATTACACTAGTAACAGGCTGTTTTGCCTATAGGGAAGGCTGTACAGAAGGATTTGAGATAAAGTTGATGGTTAGTTTTCCCATCTCTTTAAAGAATGATGTTGGAAGTGCTCTGGTGTTGAGATTCTTAGGATTATGAAACCTTAATAGAAACATGGCAATGAAGTAGCTAGGGGAAAAATTTGAGCCAGCAGTTAGATACACAGACTGTAAACACCAACATTAAATTCTAAATCTCTGACATTTTTTTCTCACTTCAAAAACAGCGGTGAACAATCTTAAAATAAAATGACTGTAAACAAGCTTGAGTCATGATTCAGACTTAATATAATTATCTCAAAACTTTTTATTAATGCAAAAATTCATGACATTTTCTTAACTTTAGTGCATCTGCTTTAAGGCATTGAATAAGTAATTTAAATTCAAATAGCTTAAATAAAAATTCATGTTAAAATATGATTCAAGTTTTACAATGTTAAAATGAATAGGTCTACAACCATGTTTCCTTTTCCATCTCACTGAGACTCTACACAGAGTTAAAGCCTAGCACCTTGATGAAATGGCAGCAAAGACACCTGCAATTAGTTAAGAAGTTACATGTATAGTTCAAAATGAAAAAAAAGTGTGTAATAACACAAACAATTTGGTGGCTTGAATTGTTGCTAATAAACAAAATGCTTCTGTTTACAATAAATATGACATCTTTGCAAAACTGTCCCATGATAGGTAGGTTTATTGTACCAACAGGGCCAATGAATGCATGTGGCATTAATTGAAGGGCGAAGAGAGATAAATGGCTTTGCAAACCTCGCCTTTCTTGTCTCTCGCTCTTTGATGATGGGACCAGTGTGCAGCTGCCTTAGTTTGTTCTCTGCCTCAATTTGCAAGCTACACTACCTGTGGGACACCTGACCTGTGGACTGCGTTGCTGTAGTTTGAGGGTCCTTCAAGACCTGCTTCGCCATCCTACTGGAGTATACATCGCTTGAGCTGGGGACTGTCAGCCTCTGTCATTTGGCTGACTGTTGGTGACCTGCCTTGCTGTTTGCTGCCTGAGCGGATAGTCTGAATTGCTCTATAGAGGAATACCCAGCGGCCCTCAAGACTTGAAGGACTGCCAGTGTATCAGCTGTGTCATGGAAATGAGTTGCACTGAGCCACTTGTACTGCTTTAGAGATTAATTAACTATTTATTTCTTATGTTATCTATCTATATTAATATAGATATATAACCATTAGAGAAACCATTTGTTTCTCTAGAGAATCCCGTCTAACACATGTCCTGTTCCTTCTTTGTTGTTATTGTTGTTGCTAGGTATCATTGAGTTGGTTCTGAGTTATAGCCACCTTATGTGCAACAGCATGAATACCTTCTAGAATGAAACACTGCCTGGTCCCGTGCCACCCTCACATCCTGTGCCTTGTGCTTATGTTTGAGCTCCCCATTGAAGCCACCATGTCAACTCATCCTGTCAAGGAGCTTCCTCATTTTTGCTGCCCCCCTATTTACTGTGAATGATGTCTTTCTCCAGTCACTGGGCTCTCATGTCCAAAGTACATGAGGCTAAGTTTTGCCATCCTGGCCTCAAAGAACATTCAGGCTGTACTGCTCCCAAGACATTTCTTTTTCTTTTGGCAGTCTACAGTATACTCAATATTCTTTACCTGCATCACCACTTTTCTTAAGAAAATCTCAAGTACATTTTGGATGGAAGTGGGATATATAGCCAAACTAAAGGTGAAAACTAAGACATCAATGTTGATAGAAAAAACTTTCTTATTTCTGTTGTCACATATTTGTGTCTTGTAGTAAAGGCCCTTTGCCTTCTCCTATGGCTTGTACTGAGGATGTCTGTCACTACCCAAGTACTTTTTCCCAACTGCTGGACCCTATGCTTAGGTTGGTATGTTCTGGAATAAACAATGCAACAAAACAAGCAGAAATAACGGTACAGAATAGGCTCCACACAAGGAAGGGAGTAGAAAAGGGGTGATGGAAATTTGTTCACAGTGGTGCTGAGGACTTGACTTGTATTTCTTCCCAGGTTGGTTCTGGTTCTTTAAATTTCACAGGTGCTATGGCAAAAACAACAACAACAAAACTATTTTAAGGTTAGGGAAAATATTAAACAAAACAAAACAAAATGAAAGTTGAACATCTTCCCAACACAGCAGGGTTTTGTAACAAGAGTCTAGGAATGCTGTCCCAAGTAGAACAACAGTTGTTGGATAGATCAAGCATCTTAAGGAAAGTCAGGAAACCTCAAAGGTAAGCCAAAGGAAGACAGACTATAAACCTCAATGAACAAAACAATTGTAGCCCAAGTCCAGAAACTGGCAGAAGCATCATTGATGTTGTAGCTACTAAAGTTAAGATCTTATATGGTTTGGCATCTTCTATTGTAAGTGAAAATCTTGGCTTCAGCAAATTGTCATCTCTATGTAGGCACGAGCATAGTGTGAAAATCTCATAGTTCAAAGAGCTGATCCTTCCATCAACCTTTTAAACAAGATTTAAATAATGAGAATATTTTGATTTGTAACTAGTGACAAGTCTTAGATTTATCAGTTTGACCCAGAAAGTAAGGTCCACTCAAAACAGTTGCTTCCCAGGTGATCTATTATGCCAGTTAAAATCAAGGCAGAAGAGGTCAGCTCAGAAGATTATGGTGACTGTCTTTAAGGGTTATAAGTGAGTGATCTTGATAGATTTTTGAAGGACATATGGCAAACTCTGGAGGCTTTATATACAGCTTTAAGAACATTTAAAAAATGTGTTGGTATAAAGAAGTCAGGGAAGTTGTGCTATGGACTTTTTATCCCTCTTCATGACAATGTACCTACTCATTTTTTGAGGTTAGCAAGAGTTACCCGAGGAGAATATCATTCATTGAGAAATTTAGCCCATCTACCCTACAGTGCTGTTCTTGTCCCTTCAGACTTATTTTTGTCCCCCAAACTCAACATATAAAAGGAATACAATTTTAATCCACTGAAGACACCAAATTGCCTTTCTTTCTTTCTTTTTAATGTAATGTCCTTATAAATCAAAGAATACAGAATTCTTTAGGAAAGGGTTCTAGAGATGGAAACACCACCTGCAGAAGTGTATAGAAAGGACTTCAGGTAAGATAGGAGGCTATTTAACTTAGCCAGTCCCACATCAACAGAGACACAAAGAAGTACCAAAGGAAGCAGACACAGATGGTAATCCTGAAACCAGGTCAACCATTACAAAGAATACTGAAAGGATTTCTTCATGGAGAATCAATAGCAGCAGACAGTAACCTGAGATTCACAAACATGGTAACACTGCCAGATTCCAACCGAGATATAGACATATTCAATGTAAAAAAGCCTACAAGACTGAAAAATAAGGAACCAGAAATATGAATCTGTAAAAAAAACACAATTAGAAATTCAAAAGATTGGGAATAAAATAATTAGAGAACTTCCAAATGAAGAAGAAGTCAGGCTGATTTCAAGCAAGAGCAGATGGTTTTAAACTTGGAAGAAAATAAATTATAAGCTAACTTCAAGAAAATTAGGAAATATTTAATCAAACTATATTAACAAGTAAATAATAAAGATTTATCAAACAATAAAAAACAGCATTGAAGGAAATAATTTTAAAATCCACAAACAAAATGAACTCAAAGCAGAAAATTATGTGGAAAAAAGAAGTCAGCAGTAATACAAAAATATAGAGCAAAATCACAATATGCAGTTTATAAGGGATATACCTTAGATCCAAAGATAAAAATAGAGTAAAAATCAAATGGTGGACAAATATATAAAGCAAATGACATTTAAAAAGAGCATGAGTGAGGAATTTCCGGGAAGATGGCGACGGAGTAACACATATCAGAGGGACTCTGCAGAAATCAGCCCAGGAGAGTTACTAAGAGGGAAATTCAACACTGCTGCATTGCAGGAGGAGCATCGTAAAGATAAGTAGAAACAGATTCTCAAGGTTTTGAGGGGCTGGAGGATTTTGGCTTACCACAGTGGAGGCTGGCTAGGGTTTGACCTTAGCCCCGTCACTGTCTCTGCCAAAAGCTGAGACCATTTGGCCAGGGCAGGGGCTTTATCTCAACACAGTCACAACATGAGCAGCCTCAGGACAGGGATTAAAACCTTGCAGCCCCAAGAGCAGGGATCGGGCTTAGCTATGTTGTTACTTTTGTTTTCATCTCTTCTCTTTATCCACTCACAGTCTCAGCAGGGTTAGTTTCTTTATTTTCCCCCCTCTTTGTCTCTTCCATGTTCTCTCACTGCCAACCTTGAGACCACTCTCCTTATCCAAGGCATTTACACTGCCCCCCCCCCCCCACCCAGCTAGGTGAGCTCCACCCTCTGCAGTTAGCCCCAGGCTGTGGAAAGTCCACCTGACCTCCACCAGGGGATATTCTGCCCAAATTCTTCCCAAGAATTCCTGCCTGTGTGGCTGGGGGAGCTCCTGTTTTACCTCTTTGGGCCCAAGGGACTGAGGGAACTTCTTTCCCCCTACTTTAGTGTCTCACAGGACCTAAGGCAGCTCTACCAACATTCACCAAACATTCCAAACTGCTTCAGGAACCTCTGCCCAACCTCTGCAATGATCTACCTGACCAAGGCAATTCCGCCCACTATTTACGGTGTTCTACCTCAATGCAAGCAACCCACCAGCCTTCTGGGGAACTCCAATGAGAGTGAAGCCACAGGAGGATAAAATGGTAGGTTAATTCCATAGTAATATTAGCTGTGGACAGTCCAAAGAAACATTCATACGAATTTCCCAGAGAGAGCCAGTGCTCTTCAACTCCCTGGAAAATGCCACCTTGCTCCTCTAAAACAGCACAATGTAAACAGCAATCAGCACAATGACCACAATGAAAAAAAGGAGAAACAAAAGGCAATGGCAGAAGATGTCCTGAACCTAACAACATGCATAGAACAAGCAGGCATTGAGCTGCCACAGAAAGATTCAGAATGCTGCTTGGAGTCACACAGGATATGAGGGAAACAATATAGAAAAAGGATGGAATGATAGAGGAGATAAAGTCCATACACCAAAGGGAAATACAAGAGCATAGGGAGGAGATAACAAAAACCAGTAGCAGACTCATGGAGCTCAAAAATCAACTGGAGGAAGCAGAGAACCACACCAGTGACATGTAAAACAGCCAAGCAGACTTTAACAAATGTGAACAAAAATCTAATAAGATCATCAGAGAAGCTGAAGAAAACCTAAGAGCTATGTCTGATGCTATGAATAGGAACAACATCAGAATAATTGGATTATTGGAGGAAGATACAACAAAGAAGTCATCTGCAACAATTGTGAGAGAATTTTTGGCAGAAAACTTCCACAGCTTAATGAAAACCAGGCAACCATTTAGGAGGCTGAAGGAACACCATCTAGACTGACTCCCAAGAAGAAGTCACCAAGGCACATAGTAGTTAAAGTAAACAACTTTGAGGAAAAGGAGAAAATCATGAGAGAAGCTAGGGAAAAACAAGCAATCACATATAAAGGTTCCCAAATAAGAATATGCTCAGACCTATCAGCAGACACTATGAAGAAGAGGAGCGAGTGGAATAATATATTCCAAAAATTGAAAGAAAAGAATGCAAACCCAAGAATACTCTATTCAGCCAAATTATCTATCAAGATAGATGGAGAAGAAAGAGTCTTACCAGACAAGGAAAAAGCATGGAAAAAATTAATGCTGCTAAAAGTTGGTTCTTTGAAAGGATAAACAGAATCGACAGACTGCTGACAAACCTAACCAAAGAAAGAAGGGAACAAATTTCAATATCAAGAATGAGGTATGAAAGAGGGGACATTACAACAGACCCTAATGAAATCAAAAGGATAGTTGCACAGTACAATGAAGGATTGTACTCCAATGAATTAAAGAACTTAGAAGACATGGACAAATTCTTGGTAAAACAATCCCTCCCTAGATTATCCCAAATGGATGTCAAGAATCTCAACAGATCCATAGCAATAGAAGAAATAGACAAGGTTATCAAGGGATTACCAACAAAAAATCTCCTGGCCCAGATGGCTTCACAGAATTCTACCAAGCATTTAGGGAAGAACTAACACCAATCCTACACAAACTCTCCCAGAACATAGAAAAAGATGGCAAACTCCAGAACTCCTTCTATGAAACTAGTATAACTCTGACACCACAACTGGATCCCACAGAATTGAGAACTACAGACAAATATCCCTAATGAACATTGATGCAAAAAGCCTTAACAAAATACTTGCCAATAGAATACAAAAGTATATAAAAGAAACAATTCACCATGACCAAGTGAGATTAATACCAGAGATGCAGGGATGGTTCAACATATGAAAGACCATTAGTACCATTCACCATATTGACATGAAAAACTATAAGAACCACATGATAATATTTATAAATGCAGAAAAAGCATTTGACAATATCCAATACCAATTCCTGTCTAAAACACTTGAGAAGATAGGAATGGAAGGAAAATTCCTCAAGACAATACAAGCTATGTATGAAAAACCAACAGCCAACATGGTAGTCAATGGAGAAAAAACTAACATAATCTCACTGAAAAGGGGACCAGAAAAGGATGTCCCCTTCCCCCACTCTTATTTAATATTGTACTGGAAGCTTTAGCAAACAGCATAAGGCAAAGAAAAGACATCAAAGTTATTCATCTGGGGAAGGAAGAGCTGAAACTATCGTTATTTGCAGGTGACATGATTTTATATATTGAAAACCCCAAAAGCTCTACAAGGGGAGTACTGGAAGCAATAGAAGAGTTTGGCAGAGTGGCAGGATACAAGAGCAACAAACAGAAGTCCATAGGACTGCTATACATATTTGACAAGACTACAGAAGATCAGATAAAAAAGGTGGTACCCTTCACAATAGCCAAGCAAAAGTGGAAATATCTAGGGATATACCTGACTAAAAGAACAAAAAATCTATATGAGGAAAACTACAGGACACTATTATAAGAAACCAAAAGTAGCATCAACAAATGGAAGATTATTTCATGCTTGTGGATTGGAAGACACAATATAGTAAAGATGTCAGTTCTGCCCAAAGCACTATATAAGTTTAATGCATTCCCGATATAATTACCCTCATCTTTCTTCAAAGAAATAGAAAAACTGATTACCAACTTCATATGGAGAGGGAAGAAGCTCAGAATTAGCAGAGAACTCCTCAAGAAGAAGGATATAGTGGGGGGAGCTTGTGTTACCTGATTTTAGTACATACTACACAGCCACAGTTGTCAAAACTGCATGGTATCGGTATAATGACAGATACTCAAACCAATGGAAAAGAACTGAAAATCCAGAAATAAAATCATCAGCATACAGACAACTGATTTTTGATAAGGAGGCCAAAAATATCCAATGGGAAACATATACATTTTTCAATGAGTGGTGCTGGAAAAAATGGATATCTACCTGTAGAAAATAAAGCAAGACCCTTATTTTCCTCCATGCACAAGAATAAACTCAAGTTGAATCATAGACTTGGAAGGAAGACCCCACACTATTACGGCCATCAATGAGGGAATTGGGACCACCTGAGAACTTTGGCGCAGGGAATACACAGGCTATCAGAAATAGGGAATGACACAAACACAGAGGAAGAACAAGTTGACACGTGGGATATACTGAAGATAAAACACCTGTGTACATCAAAAGAATTCACCAAGAGAGTAATAAGAGAGTCCACGGACTGGGAAAACATCTTTAGCAATGACACATCAGACAAAGGTCTTATTACTAAAATCTACAATACTCTGCACCTAGGAGGCTAAGGGTATTTATAGAGGTCTAAATACAGGCATGTACATATGTAAATATATTTATATATGATGGGGGAAATAGATCTATGTGCATATATTTATAGGTTTAGCATTAAGGTAGCACATGGACAGTGGGCCTCCACTCAAGTACTCCCTCAAGGCAGAATACTTGTTCTATTAAACTGGCATTCCATGATGCTCACTTTTCTGACACAATCGCTGAAGACAAAGCGAGGGCATAAGCAAATGTGTTGAAGAAAGCTGATGGTACCCAGCTGCTATTAAAAAAATATAGCATCCAGGGTCTTAAAGACTTGAAGATAAACAACCGGTCATCTAGCTCGGAAGCAACAAAGCCCACATGGAAGAAGCACACCAGCCTGTGTGATCATGAGGTGCTGAAGGGATCAGTTATCAAGTATCAAAGGAAAAAAAATCATATCGTAGTGAATGAGGGGGAGTGTGGAGTGGAGACACAAAGCCCATCTGTAGACAACTGGACATTCCCTTACAGAAGGGTCGCAGGGAGCAGACGAGCCAGTCAGGGTACAGGGTAGCAATGATGAAATGTACAACTTCTCTCTAGTTCCTAAATGCTTCTCCCCACTGCCCCCACTCCAACTATCATGATCCCAATTCTACCTTACAAATCTGGCTAGACCAGAGGATGTACACTGGTAGAGATAGGAACTGGAACCACAGGGAATCCAGGACAGATGTTCCCTTTAGGACCAGTGGTGAGAGTGGCAATATCTGGAGAGTGCAGGGAGGGTGGGGTGGAAAGGGAGAACTGATTACAGGGATCTGCATATAACCTTCTCCCTGGGGGATGGACAACAGAAAAGTGGGTGAAGGGAGATGTTGGAAAGTATAAGATATGACAAAATAATAATTTATATATTATGAAGGGTTCATGAGGGAGCGTGTAGTGGGGAGGGAGGGGGAAAATGAGGAGCTGATGCCAAGGGCCTAAGTGAAGAGCAAATGTTTTGGGAAACGATGAAGGCAATGAATGTACAAATGTGATTTACACAATTGATATATGTATGGGTTGTGATAAGGGTTGTATGAGGCCCCAATATGATTTTTTAAAAAAAGAGCATGAGTGTCAGTATTAGTTTCTGATAAAATAGATTTTAGTCAAAAACCAGCATGAGATGAAAATATTATATAATGATTGAAGGGTGGATTGAATGAGAGCGGCAAAGCTGTAATAAATATCTGTGGATTCAGCGAGAGTCTCAAAATACCTAAATACACTTTCACAGAATCGAAATAAGAAGTGCACAACTTCACAGTATTAATGGGGGACTTTAATGCACCACGTCTGATGAAGGACCGGCCAATTAGAAAGAAACTAAGTAAGGATTCAGAAGAACTAAAGAATACACTCAATCAAGTTGACTTTAAAGACTTCACCCAACAATTGAACAATATATATTATTTTCTAGTGTACATGGAACATTCTTCAGAATTTTATACATGCTCTATATTACACTACAATTCAAGCCTCAATAAACTGAAAAATACTGAGCTATTACAAAGCATCTTCTCAGATCACAGCCTTATAAAATTAGAAATCAACAATAAGAAGATCAAAGGGAAAAAAATCACATACAAATTACATAACACCGGCTTAAAAATTACTGAATAATTTAAGAAATAAAAGTGAATTAAGTTCCTTGAAACAAACAAGAATGAAATACATATGAAATTTGCAGAGAAACCCTCCCCTACCCCCTGCCCCCAGAGCCCAATCGCTGGCCCCCTGAGCCAGGCAGCTATTCTAAGTGCGGTGGGCCCTCTACACCGTGGCTGTCCACCCATGGCACTCTCTGTCACAAGTAGCTCCCTTCTTCCCACGTGGCAGCAGTTTCTGCCGCAGAGCTTCCGTCCTTCCCACTGCCTGCCTGCAGCCCCTGCAACTGCAGCAAGACCCCACTCGTAGTCCACCCATGGTAAGCCTACTCGTGAATGGCCCGATGCACACCACCCATTCGTTGCCTTACCCACAGTCGTTGGAACCATCCCTGCCACCCCCACGTGGTTTAGGAGCCTGTGCCTGGGCTTCAATTACTTTGTGACTGTGGCCTGTACCACTGTGGCTGGAGACCAATAGTCATCTGTATGGCAGTCCAATAGCCACAAACAGAAAGCTCCCATACTTACATGGTGCCCAGACGTGATTCTTAAACCCATAGCCAGATCTCTCACAGCGCCTGACCATGGCTCTTGAAACCGGGGTCAGACGCATCTGCCAATGCTGATAGATTGTCCAATGGGGGCATCCCTGGAGCAGCAGCACTTTTGCGGATCCATCCTGGCCTGTATTCAGATGCTATGAAGAGGAACAATATTAGAATAATTGGGGAACCAGAACAAGACACAATGAAGAAGCCAACAGCTCAAAACCTCCACCAACTAGACCAGAGTCAACAGAACAGTCCCTCCAATAGCAAAAGAAAAGAAATAATAAAATTCAGGGCATAGACAAATGAATGGGAATACAAGAGAACAAGGCAAAAAAAATCAACGCAGAAAAAGCTTATTCTTTTAAAGGAGTAACAGAATTGATAGAATGCTGGCAAATCTAACCAAGGAAAAGAATGAGCAAACATCAATTGTCAGAATGAGGGAGGAACAGGGGAAATCACAACAGACCCTAATGAGATAAAATGGAAATTTAAAAAATACTATAATGGTCTATATTCCAATGAATTCCACAACTTGGAAAACATGGACAAATACTTGGAAATGCAATTCCTCCCTAGACTATCCCTGATAGAGATTAAGAACCCACGACGCACACAGTAAAATAAGAAATATATATGGTTATCAAGAAACTACCAATGAAAAAACTCTCGGGCAAGACAGCTTCACGGGAGAATTCTACCAAGCATTCAAGGAATAACTGTCACCTATCCTACACAAACAATTCCAGAGCATTTCAAGTGATGGCAAACGTCCAAACTATGAAGCTAGTATAACATTGATACCTAAACGAGGCATGGATCCCATAAAAATAGAGAACTACAGACCAATATCCCTAATGAACATAGATGCAAAAATTCTTAACAAAATAATTGCCAATAGAATACAAAAGTATATAAAACAAATTATCCACCATGAACAAGAGGGATTCATTCCAGGGATGCAGGGATGGTTCAGCATCCGAAAGTCCATCAACATTTTATATCACATTAATAAGAAAACAGAAAAGAACCACATGATAATATCAATAGATGCAGAAAAATATTTGACAGCATCCAACACCCATTCCTAATGAAGACACACAAGAAAATAGAAATGGAAAAATTCCTCAAGTTAATACAGCTATCTATGAAAAACCAACAGCCAACAGTATAGTCAATGGAGAAAAAACAAAAATAATCCCACTGAAAAAAAAGGAGCAGATTAGGATGTCCCTTGTCCCACTTTTATTCAACATTGTCCTGGAGGTACTAGCTAACAACATAAGGCAATGGAAGGATATTAAATGTATTCATCTGGGGGAATAAGAGGTGAAATGATCATTATTGGCAGATGACATGATTCTACATATTGAAAACTCAAAAAGTCCTGCAGCAGAAGTGCTGGACCAGATAGAGGCACATGGTAGCATGGCACGATAAAATATCAACAAGCAGAAATCTATTGGATTACTTTATACATCAGAAAAGGCCACGGGAGAGGAGATCAAGAAGGTAGTGCCCTTCACAATAGTCAAACACAAACTGAAATACTTACCTAACCAAACAACCCCAAAAGATTTGCATGAGGTAAGCTACAGAACTCTACTACAAGAAACCAAAAGTGATATCTGTAAATGGAAGAATATCCTGTGCTCGTGGATCACAAGGTTCGATATGACAAAGATGTCAATCCTATCTAAGGCATTAAGTTTGCCACTATCCAGATACACATACCAATATTCTTCAAAGAATTGGAAAACGGACTATCAACTTCATATGGAGAGGGAAGGAGACCAGAATTATCAGAGTACAACTCAAGAAGGACAATGTCAGAGGGCATGTGTTACCTGACTTCTACACCTATTATATAGCTACAGTGGCCAAAACAGCATGGTACTGATACTCAAACCAATGGAAAAGAACAGAAAACCAGGAAATAAGACCATCAGCATACAGACAACTGATCTTTGATAAGTCACCCCCAAAACATCAAATGTGAAGTAGATGCTCTCTTTAACAAGTGGAACTGGAAAAAAAATGGATATGTACCTGCAGAAAAATGAAGCAAGGCCCTTACTTACCTCACCCCATGCTCAAGAACAAACTCAAGGTAAAACCCAAACTCTAAGTAAAACCCAAATTATTTGGGGCATCAATGAGGGAATTGGGACAAACCTAAGAACCTTGGCACAGGAAATACATAGGCTAACTGATATAGGGAAGGATGAACACACAGAAGCTGAAATAGACAAGTTGGGTATTCTGAGGATAAAACAAATGAGAGACTTCACCAAGCATGTAGTAAGAGAACCCACAGGCTGGGAGAAGATTTTTAGATCAATTAGCACAGTGGGTACAGAGAAATGCTACTTTATGCACAACTTATTGGTTGAGGTACAGGCATTTGGGTGGGAAACAGACCAAACCCAAGGATGTACACGGTATCCAACTTAAAGAAGAGGAAGGAAGGGGGGAAAGGATAAAAGGGGGAGGGAACCCCACAGCAATGGTGTTGGGGGAGTAGAGCACAAATCCACGCAGCGAAGGGTATTGTTCATGTCTTCACAGGAATGGGCGTGAGAGTACAGACCTCACCAAGCCTGGAGAGCAACCCATTAACAGAGAGGGCCATGGGGCAGGTACCAATCTGAGCTATGCTGACCACCTCCCCAGAAGAAAGTGCTACAGAGGACAACACTGAAGCCACAGGCTGGGGAGAGGGGACAGCCTGCCCCGCCTACATGTGAGCAAACTAAAAAGAAAAGACTGAGGGACTAGACCCCATTCAGGCTCACCAGTCCCTGAGGATGATGTCCCTGCTTGGAGCAGCGAAGACACAGATAGGACGATAGGGCTGAAAACAGCTTGAGATATGATGCTCCCTCATGGAAGCATAGCGATACAGAGGACAACTCTGGGGACACAGTGTGGGGAGGGAGTCTGGTCTGACACCCCCCCCCCACACACAGTGGGGGTATCCAAGAAGAGAACATAACAGATGAGCAATGGGAGCAAAGTCAGGAAGCCCCTGAGGAATCCCGAAAATAGACGCCAGACTTGGAGGGGCAGTGCCTGGAGTCTCGTCAGATCGGTGGGGAGTTAGTCATAGAGGTCAACGGACAGACCTGGATCTATGTATGTTTTTTCCCTCTTTTTGACTTTATTTCTTTTCAGCTGGTTTTGTTTTTCTAGTCCAGCCCTTGTTTCTGTTTTGTCTACCTATAAAAGATAGGCATGAGAAGCAAACCCTAGGAGAAAGCAAGGGGACCGACAGTCCTAGGGAGACTTGGGAAAAGAGGAGGCAGGGGACAGGGAGTGTTGAGCCAATACAGTCATGGATAGGGGAACAACTACGGCTCTTAAATCGAGGGTGAGGTGGGTGTGGAGTTCCTGGAGGGATTGCAGCAACTGTAATCTAGCTGAGAGGAACTACAGAGAGGTAAATGAGGGGTGAGAGGGATAGTGGGGCCGGAGGAAAGTCAAAGGAAATAGAGGAGAGAACTAGGAAGCAAAACTATTTTAGAGGTACAAACATAGAAATGTACATATGTAAATATATTAATACAGAAAAGCTGGAGTATTGGCCTATGTACATATATTTATAAGGGAATACATTGAAGTAGTGGATGGACTTTGGGCCTCTACTCAAGTTTTTCCTCAACCCAAGAACTCTGGGTTCTAACAATCTGGCAATGGGCAATGCCCACATTCCTGACACAAATGCTGAAGACAAAGTGGGTGCATAAGCAAATGTGGCAAAGAAAGCAGCTATTAAAAAGGTTTAGTGTCTGGGGCCTGAAATGCTTGAAACCAAACAAGCGGCCATCCGGCAGGGAATGAACAAATTCCAAATGGAAGAAGCACACCAGCCTGTGTGATCATGAGGTGTCAATGGGAACAGGTATCAGGAGTTCAAAAATTAACAACCTCATTAAGGTGATGGAGAAGGGGTCAAGGTAGAAACTCAGAGTCCATCCGGGGATAATTAGACATTCCAGCACAGAGGGGCCACACAGAAGAGAAGATACATTCAGAGGGCAGTATAGCACCAATGAAACACACAACACTCCTCTAGTTCGTTAATCCTTCCTACCCCCACTATTATGATCTCAGTCTACCTCGCAAATCCAGCTAGTCCAGCATTCATACATTGGTATAGATGAGAGCTTTCAATTTATGGAATTCAGGATAGACAAACCCCTTAGAAACAGTAAGGGGGGTAACCATAGAAGGTGAAAGGATAGAAGGGGCCATGATATACATTAATAATATATTAAGGATTTGAGGGTTGCAGGGTGGGGGAGAGAGGGAAAAAAGAGGAACTGATATCAGGGGGCTCAAGAAGAAAGATAATGTTTTGAAATTTTGGATGGGAATATTTATATCTATCTGCTTAATATAATGGATGTATGGACTGTTATATATAAGAGCCCCCAATAAAATGATTTGTTATTAAAAACATTAGTTTTTATGATGTTGGCCAATCCAGGGACAAGGGAACAACAAGTGATCCAAAATCAGTGGCAAGGAGGGTGTGTAAGGCCTGGTAGGGCTTGATCAAGGGCAATGTTAACCGAGAGGAATTACTGAAACCCAAATGAAGGCTGAGCATGAGAGTGGAACAAGAGGAAAGTAAAGGGAAATAGAGGAAAGAACTAGGAGGAAAAGGGCATTTATAGAGGTCTAAATACAAGCATGCACATATGTAAATATATTTATATATGATGATGGGAAAATAGATCTATGTGCATATATTTATAGGTTTATTATTAAGGTAGCAAATGGACATTGGGCCCCTACCTAAGTACTTCTTCAATGCAAAAACACTGTTTTATTAAATTGGCATTCCATGAGGATAACCTTCCCGACACGAACACTGAAGACAAATGTGTGCTTAAGCAAAAGTGGTAAAGAAAGCTGATGGTGCCTGGCTATCAAAAGTTATAGCATCTGGGTTCAAACGGCTTGAAGGTAAACAAGCGGCCATCTAGCTGAGAAGCACACCAGTCTGTGTGACCATGAGGTGTCGAAGGGATTAGGTATCAGGAAACAACAAAAAATCATATCATTGTGAATGAGGGGGAGTTCAGGTTGGGAACCCAAAGCCCATTTGTAGGCAACTAGACAGTCCCTTCCAGAAGGGTTGTGGGGAGGAGATGAGCCACTCAGGGTGCAGTGCAGCAACAATGAAACATATAATTTTCCTCTAGTTCTTAAATGATTCCTCCTCCCACCCCACTATCATGATCCCAATTCTACCTTACAAATCCAGCTAGACCAGAGAATGTACAATGGTACAGATAGGAACTGAAAACACAGGGAATCCAGGACAGATGATCCCTTCAGGATCAGTGGTGATACCGGAGGGTGGAGGGAAGGTGGGGTTGAAAAGGGGAACTGATTATAAAGTTCTACATATAACCCCCTCCCTGGGGGATGGACAGTAGAAAAGTGGGTGAAGGGAGACATCAGACAGTGTAAGATATGACAAAATAATAATAATTTATAAATTATCAAGGGTTCATGGGGGAAGGCAAACGAGAAGGAAGGGAAAAAAATGAGGAGCTGATACCAAGGGCTCAAGTAGAAAGCAAATGTTTTGAGAATGATGACAGCAACAAATGTACAAATGTGCTTGATATACAATGTATGTATGTATTGTGATAAGAGTAGTATGATCCCTCAATAAAATGATTAAAAAAGCAAAAACACTAAAAAAATTACGTAAATGAACATGTAATGTACATCATGCACATATTTTTAACAATAATTTTGTTAGAAATTATTATGTACAAGTATATCCTTAAGAATAAAATCTGAGTCATTACTTAAAAATTGGGAACTTAAAAAAAGGAAAATTGTGAGTCAGAACAAAAGCGGTATTTAGAAACAATTCACTATTTAGAAATAGTATTTAGGAATAAATACATGCATCATAAAAGAATAAATCATCAAAATGAAAAACTTAATCCAACATCTCCAACAAATGGATAAAGCACACACACACACACACACACAACACAAACAGAAGAAATAAAGATTAGAGCAGAAATAAGTACAACAGAGAACAGAGAAACAATAGAATCAACAAGTCTAGAAATTGACTCTTTAAATAAAAATTCAAAAACTCATAGCAAACATATAGGATAGAGTAGAACTTCCTCTGTGGATTTTTGAGACTGGATATATATATATATATATATTCATTATATATATTCATTAGGTAAATTTTATTGCATCAAAGCATCACAGACAAGTCTACAGGAATCTAGATGGTAGCTGGACACCTTACTCACCAGCCTGCTGAACTGTTCCTTTTTCAGAAACATAAATACCATCCAAATTTTTTCCAGCTATCCTTGTTTTTAACTGTCATGACTTGCGGAATTTAAGCATCTGAATTTGATAGAAGCTCAATACCATTTCCTTTGAGAATTAACTCATCTGGGTTTGAGAAATGGAACAAGGAACACCTGTCCGCATGAGAACCCTCTGGAAGTATTTGTCACTTAAGAAGTAATGAATTTCAACAGGAGACCCATCCTGAATAAGCACCTTGACAGGGAAGTGGGCACACACAGACCTCACCCTGTATGGGAAGCCCAGTGTAAAACCCTAGATCACGTTCTGTGCATGACCACAGAGAGTGCGGCCTGTGGTCAGTTCCTTTCTATTTTCCCACCGTTTGTCAACATGAAGCCTCTTATTTTTCTTTGTCAAGGAGACCGGGTTTTATATTGATATGATTCAAGTCCCTCTGTAGGGTTCCTCTGGGGTCCCTCCGAGTAACTGCGTGCCCCTTCAAGTAAGTGTCAACATTTTCCGGATTTTCTGGTTGCTGAGAATGGTCTTCTTCCTTGCAGCAGATTGGTGGTGGTGGGTGGGCAGGGGGAGAGACAATCTTTATAGTAGTAGAAGTAGAGAAATCAATAATAAATCTAGGAAAGGATAAGAAAGAGAAGATGGCAAACATTAGTTAAATTGGAAAGAGATTGAAAACATCCCCTTTGTGACTGGGACCATACAAGGATGCCCCTAATTACCATTCATAGTCAATATTTTATTAGCCAGAGCAGTAAGGCAACAAAGAGAAATAAAAGACATGCAAATTGACAAACAGGAAAGAAAATGTTCTCTATATGCAGATTATATAATCCTATATACAATTAGTCACAAAGACCCAGCAAGATGAGTTGGATCTAATTGAAAGATTCAGTAAAGTGATTGGGTACAATATTAATATATACATTTTATTGGGCCTTTTAGACTGACAATGAGAACTCTGCAAAGAAATTGAGGAAACCAATATCATTGTGATAGTTGTTGAAAAGGCTTACCAGAGGCAGAAAAGACCGCTGTAAGGAAAACTGCAAGCATTACTCTAAGAAACCCACACAGACCTATTTAGATAAGTGTAAGAAAACACCATACTCATGGATAGAAAGACTATGAAAATGTCGATACTTACCAAAGTGCTCTATAGCCATAATAGAATCCGGGTGCAGATTCCATCATCATTCTTTAAAGCTATGGAAGGACACTAATCCCCAGAGGAAAGAGACCCTACCTGAGGAAAGCAGTGTCAAGAAGAAGAATGAACAAGGAGACCTCACACCTCCTGGTCTGAATACCTACCATGCAGTGACAGTATCAAAATCACCTGGCCCTGGTACAGCAACAGACACGTAGACCAATGGAACAGAATTGAGAATCCAGAAATAAATCTAACCACCTACGGACAGCTGATCTTTGACAAAGAGCAAATACTCATTAACCGGGAAAGAGACAGTCTCTGTAACAATTGATATTCACTTGCAGGACAATAAAGCAGGATTCATATTTCACGTCATCTATACAAATGAACTCAAGTTGTATCAAAGATAAAACCTAAAATCTATAAACATCATCAGAGAGCAAAAACGGGGACCAACTTGGGGTCCCTAATCCATGGCCTGCATACACTATCAAGTGTAACTAAAGATACACAAACAGCAGATGGTAGACTATATGACTGTGACCTCCTAAAAGTTATACCGTTGGCCACATCAAATAATTTCATTAAAATAGCAAAAAAATGAACCCATGGAGTGGGAAAATTTTTGGCAATGATACATCAGACAAAGAATTGAACTTTAAAATTGATAGACAACTTCAGTACCTCACAACAACCCCTCCCAAATAATCCAATTAAAAAATGACCAGAGCACATGAGCAGATACTTCACCATTGAAGAAATTCAGGTGACCAACAAATACATGCAATGCACGAGCTCATTACCCATTCAAAAAAAAAAAAGAATTAAATTCACTGCCATCAAATAAACTTTGTCTTATAGAGAACCTACAGGGCAGAGTAGAACACCCCTTTTGGGTTTTCAAAGGTACACATCTTTATGAGAGCAGAAAGTCTCATCTTTCTCCTGAGAAGAGGCTGGTGGCTTTCAACTAATGACCCTGTTGTTAGCTGCTCAACACAAAACTGATTATGCCACTAGAGCTAATGAATATATCAGTAAAATGCCATCTCACCCTGGCAAAGTTAAAAATCACATACTAATAGAACACACAAAAAACAGACCCAAACAATGCTGACAAGGGTGTGGAAGGATTGAACCCTCAACCACTGCTAGTGACATTGTCACGTGGTACACCATCATGGAAAAGAGTACAGTGATGCTTAAAAAGTTGGAAATAGAAATAATGTATGCGTCAGCAAATCCCTACTAGGTGTATATCCTACAGAAAAGAGAGCTGTGATATGAATAGAAATATGTTCACCTATGTGAGTTATAGTCAATTAATATGACCCTCCTAGCTATAATTACTTACATGAGACATTATAATTCTGGACTTTAGACACCTGTGAATATAGTCCCAATTTGGAGGGCATTTTCTGCTATACCTTTGGTCAGGATTAGAGTGGGATTAACACCTGACCTGAAGAGAGTGTGTCACCCAGTCACACCTTTTGTTTCCCTGGAGGCATGTTTGACTCTCCCTGAGTAGAGGATGCATCTATCTATTCTTTGTTTTCCTTGGATGGGGATATATGCTGGTAGTGCCGTGCAGTTCCAACACATAATTCACCTGGGAAGCCATACTTTTATTTCCTAGGCTTTGGTAAGAGGAGCCAGACCTGCTATAACTTTGGAAATTTTGGCTTCTGGCTTTGGACTCTGCATTTGGCTCACTTCGGCTTGACCTTCAGATTTGAGACTGAACAGCACCCAGGACCACATGAGCCGTTTCTGTGTGATGTCCCAGCGATTCCCAGAACCCCGGGATGCGCGGGAACATACTCAAGGGAGGAGTGATGGAAAATGGACATCATCAGAGACATCTCTAATCTCCAGCTCCTAGAGACTAGTTTGGTATTAATTCTTCTGAAAGAAATGATAACCACACTATGTTAATCACAGCACTGTTCACAATAACAAAAAGAAGCAATCTAAAAGCCTATCAATGAAAGATGAATAAACAAACTATGGTACAAACATATGGTACATACACAACATTAAAGAAAGCCCATCTGGAGGCGACTGGACATCCCCTTATGGAAGGGTGGTGTGAGGAGACGAGCCAGTCAGGGTGCAGCGTAGCAACGATGTAATATACAACTTTCCTCTAGTTCCTAAATGCTATTCCCCCCCCACCCCTCAATTTCATGATCCAAATTCTACCTTACAAATCTGGCTAGATCAGAGGATGTGCACTGGTACAGATAGGAACTGGAAACACAGGGAATCCAGGACAGATGATCCCTTCAGGACCAATGGTGAGAGTGGTGATAGGGAGGGTGGGGCGGAAAGGGGGAACCAA
Organism: Tenrec ecaudatus; assembly: GCF_050624435.1. Taxonomy (NCBI): domain Eukaryota; kingdom Metazoa; phylum Chordata; class Mammalia; order Afrosoricida; family Tenrecidae; genus Tenrec; species Tenrec ecaudatus. The sequence continues at coordinate 6,456,491 of NC_134538.1, forward strand.
TTACAGGGATCTACATTATAACCTCCTCCCTGGGGGATGCGCAACAGAGAAGTGGGTGGAAGGAGATGTCGGACAGTGTAAGATATGACAAAATAATATCAAATTATCAAGGGTTCATGAGGGAGGGTATAATGGGGAGGGAGGGCAAAATATGAGGAGCTGATGCCAGGGGCTTAGGTGGAGAGCAAATGTTTTGAGAATGATGAGGGCAATGGATGTAAAAATGTGATTTACACAATTGATATATGTATGGATTGTGATGAGAGTTGTATAAGCCCCCAATAAAATAATTAAAAAAGAATAATGATTAATCTACAAAATACCTCATTGTATGACTGAACCTGGAGGGCATTATGCTACGTGACATAAGCCAATCACAAAATGACAAATATTGTATGAGAACACTGTTATAGGAAATCAATAAATGGTTTTCACACAAGATCAGCAGTTCAAAACCTGGCTGCTCATCAGGAGAAAAAAGAGGCTTTGTACTCCTATGAAAAGCTCCCGTCTCAGAAACCCAGAATTAACTCAATGACATTGAGTTTGTTTTTGTGTTTTTATGCTGCACATAAGCACATTAATAGAATATAGATAGGACAAAGTTAAGAAAACTTGTTAGACATAACCAAACCCCACGAAGGAAAGCGTTACTGAACCTGAGGGTTCAAGGCCCTAGTATTGGGGTATAACAAGGCAAATATGTATTTCTATTGTGGCACATATTCATCTCACGAAACGTAAAAAGAATATAGCAGAAGATGGTGTTTGCAATGATTACATATGTAATGTGAATCAATTAGTTTCCATTTATATATCTATTACCACTACCTAATTGCCTGTTTTTCATACTGTATTGGTTTATATGTTCCAATGATACCAGTATTTTAGATGTTGTTGGAAGCTCTGACACCAGTGTTTTAAATATCTGCAAGGTCACACGTATGTTGGGCAGGTTTCAGCAGAGCTTCCAGACTAAGATGGACTAGGAAGAAAGATATGGTGATTTATAAGGGGGTTGCCCCCCAAACTCTGGAATTGATCTGGGCTGAGCCGAGTTGTCATATTACACATTTTTCCGGCTAGGTGAGCATCCAGCAACTTGCTCTGAGTTAGTGCACTCAGTGACGTCACCTGGGAAGGTTCATTCTGGTCACAGTGAATTTTCTTGTAAAAAGTTTTGCTTGAACCTCATGTTTTGTGATGGCCGATTTAAGAGAACAGCATGCAGCTGTGAAATTTTGTTTGCTGCTCGGGAAAAATGCTGCAGAAACTGTTGTGATGTTGAACACAGCTTACAAGGACAGTACTATGGGGAAAGCTCAAGTGTATGAATGGTTCTCTTGTCTCAAAAAAGGTGAAATGTTGATTGATGACAAACCTTTTTATGGACACCTGTCAACTTCCTGAAAGGACAAAAATGTCCACTTGTAGTGCATTTGGAGTGTGTTCCATCCAGTCCGACTGTTAATCAAGCTTTCTATTTAGAGGGTCTGAAAACATTGCATAACTGTGTGCAACAAATAAAAGGCCTGATTAGCGGCAGACAGTGAACTGGTTTTGCCATCATGACAATGCACCTGCTCACACAGTCATCTTAGTGTGCCAGTTTGTGGCCAAAATCAGCATGCCTCTCTTGCCCCATGCACCTGACTCACCTGACCTTGCTCAAGCAAAACACCTTCTTTTTGTTTCCGTGAATGCAGAAGGACATGAAAGAAAAGTGAGTTGAAGATGTATAAGAGGTGAAGAAAAAAATGAGGGAGGTGCTGTTAGCCATCCAAACAGATGAGTTTGAAAAATGTTTCCAAGAATGGAATCGCAGATTTGATGAAATGTATGACGTGTAATGGAGAGTACTTTGAAGGTGGTAAGGATGTTTTGTAAAAAATTTAAATGCATATCTTTGAAAAAAGTTCTGTTTTGGGGGGGCACCCCCTTGTATTTCTGGAAATTAGCCATTTTCTGAAAACCCTATGTGTCAAATTACAACGATCATGAAAATGACACAGGACCAGGCAAGGTTTTGTTTTTGTTACACACAATGTAATCATGAATTGTGGGTAACTTTAGCAACTAACAACATGTATTTATTTATATTCAATCTATGTACAATTTATGTGCAAAGGATACCAATTAGAGATCTCATTATAGGTGCGTCTCTCCGTTGCCTTCTATTGTGCTCTATCTCGTGGTCTTCCTTCCCTTTACAGTAGGAGCTAGGTCCAAGTGACCAGAGTAAAAGATAAAAAATGACTTTCCCTTCATTTCTCAAGGTTTCAAAATAGTCGTTTGAAATTTATGTTGTAATTAAGAGCCTTAAAAGACAAACTCTTGGATTTGAATATTAAAAAAAAATCCAACTCCCTTTCTCAGAGGGATGAAAAATCCCCTCACAGGGGTGGCATGGAGGGACACAAAGCCTTGCCAAGAGAGAGGGTTTGGTGGGGCTGAGAGGGACCATGTCAACCCAAGTGGACACAACCCTGAGCTCCTGCCTAATCTGTCTGAGTACCATCTGTTGTTGGCAACAGGGAGCCTTGGGGGAGCTGTGTCAGGCTTGCTGACTTTCATTAGCATGTGCATCATCGGTGCCAAAGAATGAAGTCAGCTCTTCCTTTACTGCCAGCACACTAGAACCTCCCATGGCGATGAGCCTGGCACGTTCATCAGCAGACAGTGAGGTTGCACTCCTGTGCCCAGGGATTCTGAATGACCTTGTGTGGCCAGTGCCCTTCTGCATTGGTCAAGAACACTGAGATCCCAAGCTGCAGCCTGGGCTGTGGACATCCAGCGGGGAAAAGATCCAGTTGTAGTTATTCAGTGGAGCTGCTGTGGGACCCACCGCCTCTGTTCTTCTTTGCAGTCTCTGGCTCACGGTGACCGCAGGCACCATATGAGGATGGAACGATGCCCGCAGCTGGGACCACTGCGATCTACACTATAAGGTTTTCAATAACTGATTTTCTGAAATAGATCTCAAACTTTCTTCTGAGTTGGTCTTAGTCTGGATTTATCACGGAAACATGTTCAGCATCATAGTGCATGTAAGCCTCCCCTGATAGATGTGGGTGCACATGAGGTGCATTGGCCAGAAATTAAACTCATTTCTCCTGCATGGAAGGTGTAAGTTCTAATACTGAACCATTGATGCCTCTCCAACCTCTTAGACATCTTATTTTGGGATTATACTGCACAGTGTACCTAGAGAACCTGACTTTACATGTAATATTCTACCATCATGTACTTCTTTATGTAAATCACTCCCAGAGCAGAATTCTAATGGTCTCAGAGTGTTCCATCATCTGCTTGGACCATGACTCATTGAAATAAATTTCCTCTTGCTGGACATTTAGGCTTCCAGTGTTTTACTGTGGCAAATTCTATAACAATGAACTTTGTTTATGTTTCTTTGATTATGAAAAACAGGTTCTTAAGAAATGGTGAACAATCACAAGAGAGCTACTGTGGCCACTATTGCCTGAGTTTGTCCTGATAGTCTGGAATCACTAGCAGTTGTTGGGGTAGCAGAGGCCCCGCTGCATTACAGAGGGGCATAAGCTGAAGACACTGTGTGGACTCTCCACAGGTTGCTGGGGGCGGAAAGCAGACGAGGGAAAATTAGATAGCCATGGTACCATGCTTCCTGACTAAATATACATGTCTATATGTAACCCATGTCTTGGAGTTTATGATGTCCGGTGAACGTGACATAAGGTCCTAGTTGGAACTCAGTTTCAGTGGAGATGATCCAGCTTCTAGAAGCCTTAATGTCTCCCTTATGGACCAGGCAGGAAGTTCAGCCAGTGTTCTCCTCATGCATGAACAGAAAACCCATGAAATATTAATGTGTGGGGCTTCCTTATCAACCCTACTGCAAACACTTAGAGACCATCAGCCACTTCTAAATCAATCAGCACTGAATTATGTACGAGTTCCACAAAGTCATACTTCTCAATGCCCTTTGGGCTACAGTAGTGGATGGACCATGAACAGCCACCTCAGGAAGATTGCAATCTGAGTGGGTCACAATCTCCCTTTAAAAAATATTGTTATTGATAATGTGTTTAATCACTGCCAGAGAGTGGGAGTGTAATTGCTCATCAAATAATTCAAGGCTTGGAAGCAGAATGCTGGAAGAAGCCCCATGGATCTGTTTGACTCTCCACTCCCCTACTGTCTTGGTGGTAGAGCAGAGAGAATAATGGGATTTTAATGTGTCTCTGTTTACATAGAAGGAACACATGCCTACTTTAATAAACTCAGAGAATGAATAAAGACATATGTTTAAAGATGTCTGTATAAATATTGTATGGAACCATCATTATAAAGAGTCAAGAAACTGATTACAAGGATCTATATATAACCCCCTCCCTGGGGGATGGACAAGAGAACAGTGGGTAAAGGGAGACGTCAGACATTGTAAGATATGACAAAATAATAATTTATAAATTATCAAGGGTTCATGAGAGAGAAGGGAGCAGAGAGGGAGGGGAAAATGAGGAGCTGATACCAAGGGCTCAAGCAGAAAGCAAATGTTTTGAGAATGATGAGGGCAACAAATATACAAATGTGCTTGACACAATGGATGTATGCATGGATTGTGATAAGAGTTGTATGCGCCCCCAATAAAATGATTTTTTAAAAAAAGAGTGAAGAACAGGTTTTGAAGGAAACAGACTTTGATGATTACTAGAGATAGCATGGGAAGGGGAGGAAAGAAAGGAGCTAGGGGTTAACTTGAGTGATGGAAAAGACATCTAACAAGAGGAGATGGGCAAGAAATGCTGGAAACAGCAAGGCATTGGGAGGTTGGATGCGTTGTTGAATGCCAAAACTAATGATCTGCTCTCTAACTCTTCATCTAATTTACAATTTAAAAAATTTCTAAAAAATCTGGAAACATCTTGGCCCAAACAGCTTGTGCTCAACTACTAACTAAAAGGTTGGTGGAACAGTGATTAGCTCTGTAAAGATTGCAGCCAAGAAAGCCCCATGGAGAACTTCTCCTCTGAGCACAGGGGACTCCTGTGCATGGGAGTAGATTTGATGGCAACAGGCATTAACAGACTGACCTCCCATACAGATAGGAACACTATTAAGTATTTGGAGATCTGTCTATCTATCTATCTATCATATGCATATAACAGATAGGTAAGTAGGTAGGTCGATGGCAGCTAGCTGGCTAGATAGAGCTATCACTAAATTGGCTTCAATTGATGGCGGCCTTATGTACACCAAACTAAAATATTACCACATCCTATGTCGACTTCTACATAACAGCATATTCAAGTTCATTGTTGAGGTTATTGTGTCAATCTGTCCTATCAAGGGACTCCCTCAACCTTTCTGGTTGTCCACTTCACCCCACATGATGCCCTCCTGCAGAGACTGATCCCTCATGGTAATGTGTCCAAAGCAAGAATGTCCAACAGTATTGTCGATGTTACCAGGTAGATAGCGGCAGAATTGGGGCCAACATCCAGGTCCCCATAAGTCAAGTCTAGGGCTCCCCTACTTTCCTTTGTCAGTGCCCCACGGCCTGTTGTATTAGTTAGTTGAAGCTATATTTTGTTCACACTGAGGTATGGTGGAGCTCACACTTTCAGAATGTAGTTACATCTTAAAGGAAGCATTGTTGCTCCAAATGGCTGTTCAATAATTGGTGAAGCCATTCTGAAAAGGCCTTTCAGCGAGCTCCGCCTGAGGTTTTCTATATAGAGGCAAAAAACCCCACAATAATGTACCTTCACAGTCTTATATCTTTCACATTTCTCACACTTTTCCTTTCTAAGCCACAAGGCTCCGTAGGAGCCAAGAATCTTCCCTCAGGAAGGAATATTGATTTGTGCAATGAATGCATAACTTTAAATGTTTAGAAATATTAATTATGAAATTACTAATGCAGGAGATCCATACTTAGCTAAATTAATTCCTAAACTGCACTCTTGGCTGTGAGAATCTTTTTGATCCTGGTTCTAGTTCAATTCATATGTAAACTGACTTTAATCTAATTTTCTCGGTTAGGCTGGTAGTTAAGGTATCTCAGAAGGAAAGATTAAGTAGTCCAATGAGTAAACATATTTAAAGTCACTTTCAAAAGGTTTTAAACTTTAAAAATATCCTTTAAGGTAAACCTATGTAACCTATATGTACTAGGTCCCACATGGTCAAGGGTAGGCATTGTATTTTATTTAAAGAAACTGAAAGTAAGAGTAACTTCATTTTTAACTTGCTTGTTGATAAACTTTAAAGCAGACTCAATTAATAACTCACATTTTGTTCAATCTCTACCTCTTTCTTACTTTGAAACTGCCTCCCAATTAAATGTCCCCCTAAAGACTATTAGCCAGTTCTCTTCTCTTTCACTCCTTTCCCGGTTTTCTTATGGATTTCCTTTCTTGTCCCTCAGATATTTCAGATGTAAATCACTGGATTGCTGAGGTCTTCCCCTGTAGTGATTTTTCTGTTGTGCACACTAAAGGGAATAGGGGGGAAGAAATGATAAGGGTGCAACACCAACATTTGGGTTGGCATTGGGAGAGGGTGGACGGAAACTGGAAGAGGAAAGGGCTCTGAACATTCGAAATTGAATACTTGTTTGTCTCTATTACATCTTTTTAAAGGGAACTTCAATAATTGAGATTTTGATCATGTAGCAGACCTACTCTTCAATTGAGGATTCCATTAAATATTATTTGCTTTAGTCCACTTTATTTTCTGGCCAGATATTCTACTAGGTTCTGGGTATGTATTGACAAATAACATTTACAATCTAGTGGAGGGAGAAATGCCTGTAAAACAAACACACAACCACATTACCAGCTTCCAACCATCATCTAATGCATAAGCCCTTCTTTCTGTTCCCAGTTCCTATGTGTGGAACCTGCCCTTGCTAAATCAACTATGAATTTTTGTCTGCAAGATGTGAAGGGTACTTTGCAGTCTTTATTTTGATTGCTCAATTGCATTTGGTCCTGCTATCAGCTCCCATCTCTTTGAAATTCTTTTCTCTATAGTTTCTGAGACATCTCTCTGACCCAGTTATACTCCTTGTTTTCTGAGAGTTACCATATGCTTTTAAGTGCATTAGAGAGTGTGGAGAACAGCCATGGGTTAAGAGTGGTGGAGGATGCTAGAGAATAGTGGCTGTTAGGTTCCATTGAGTCCATATTGATCCACTGTGATCCCATGCACAACAGAATGACACACTGCCCAGTCCTCGCCATTGTTCCTTTGCTTGAACCATTGTTGCAGTCACTGTGCAAAGTAAGGCCCTCCCTCTTTTGCTGCCCTTCTGCATTACCTTCTCCAAGGACTGGATTATCCTGACAAGAGAGGATAATTTCCCTCAAGGACCTTAGACTCCATTTTGGTAAAGATAGACATGCACACTAAAAATTTCTTTTAAAAAAAGACTTCATGCTTCTTCCACTTAGTTTAGAATTATTAAAATACGATCTTAGCATATTTGATCTGCTCATTCTATTTCTCTTGGAAAACTGCCTTCTCAAAACTCACCACCTTCCCCCCTTTATTAGTCAAGGAGTTTAGTGCTAACCATTGTTTAACAAAGCATTTTTGAATCTCAGTAACTTAACCCAATGATTATTTAGTGCTCATGTCACAACGCAATGGACTATTCTGTAGGCAGCGTCCACTTCATCAACTGTCATCTAAGGCGCTGGATCTCCACTTGTGGGTCACAACCCCTTTTGGGGTCGAACGACCCTTTCACAGGGGTCGCCGGTTCATAACAGTAGCAAAATGACAGTTATAAAGTAGCAAGAAAAATAATGTTATGGTTGGGGGCTCACCACAAGATGAGGAACTGTATGAAAGGGTCACGGCCTTAGGAAGGTTGAGAACCACTGCTCTAAGGTATAAGCCATTCTTCTAGCTATTAACTCTTTGAAATTCTTTTCCCTGTAGTTTCTGAGACGTTGTCTGCCCCAGTTTCACTTTTTGTTTTCTGAGAATTTATTACCTTTTTCTTGTTGGATTCTCTTTCTTTGTCTAGTTTTTATTATAATAATTTACTCCTTCATTCTTATTTCCTGGTCCTTCCTCTGTGTAATATTAGCAAGATGACCCAGTAGCTAAGTGCTAAGCTTCTAACTGAGAGGTTGATAGTGAAAACTCACCAGTGGTTCTTCAATAGAAAATGTGGCAGTCTGCTTTCACTAAAATTACAGTCTTGGAAACCCTGTTGGGCAGGTCTGTTCTGTCCGGTAGTGTTATTACGAGTAGAATTGACTTGATAACAATGGGTTTTGTATTATGGTTTAACTCTGAGTCTATTTCTGCAGCTTACATGTGATTATGAAATCCAGAGTTTGATACCCTGCTTCCTCCTGGAGAGCCCCTTTGACAAAGTTAAGATGATTGAGTAAGAAATTTTGTTTGGCCCAAATCTCTGTATAATGAACACGTGACCTCAAATACGTCCCCTGTCTGTGTCTCTGTTTCATGATTTTCTAAATGGCCATAATGATAGTGACTCCTTCATATTGTTGCTGTAAGTATTGGATGACCTAATACATGTAAAGAGTGTGCTGGAAGAGTAGTGGGTTCAGCATTGGACTGTTAATGGCTGGATTGATTGTTCAAGTCTACCAGATGCTCCATAGGAGAAAGATAAGACAATCTGACCCTATAAAGATTTACAGTCTTGGAAAACTGTAAGGTGAAGTGTTACTCTGTGCTAAAGGGTCACTGTGAGTTGGAATTGATTCTATGAAAGTCTGGTGATTCATGTAAAGTGTTTAGAAAGTTGTCAGACATTTGGTAAGTAGGAGAAGAATATGTTACTATTATTATTTTGATTGTCAACAGAACATGCAATATTACCTTTGGTGTATACTTGTCAGGATAATTAGTGCAAACCATCTCTGAGTCTCAATAGCTTAGCATAATGAACCTCAATTATATTTCTTTCTTTCTTTTTTAATTTAATCATTTTATTGGGGGCTCATACAATTCTTATCACAATCTATACATACATCCATTGTGTCAAGAACATATATGCATTTGTTGTCCTCATCATTCTAAAAACATTTGCCTTCTACTTGAGCCCTTAATATCTGCTGCTCATTTCCCCCCTCCCTCCCCACTGCTCCCTAACTCATGAACCCTTTATAATTCATAACTTATTATTATTTTGTCATATATTACACTGTTCGATGTCTCCCCCTCACCTTCTTCTCTGCTACCCCTCCCCTAGGGAGGAGGATATATGTAGATTCTTGCAATCAGTTCGCCCTTTCTACCCCACATTCTCTCCATCCTCCAGGCATCACCACTCTCACCACTGGTCCTGCAGGAGTCATCTGTCCTGGATTCCCTGTGTTTTCAGTTGCTCTCTGTACCTATGTACATCCTCTGGTCTAGCCAGATTTGCAAGGTAGAATTGGTATCATGATAGTGGGGGGAGGAAACTTTTAAGAACTAGAGGAAAGTTATATGTTTCATTGTTGCTTCCCTGCACCCTGACTGGTTCATCTCCTCCCACAACCCTTCAGTAAGGGGTGTCCGGTTGGCTGCCAATGGGCTTTGAGTCTCCACTCTGCACTCACTCACATTTTCAATGATATGAGTTTTTGTTCCTTGATGCTTGATATCTGATCCCTTCGACACCTCGTGATCACACAGGCTGGTGTGTTTCTTCCATGTGGACTTTGTTGCTTCTGAGCTAGATGGCCATTTGTTTATCTTTGAGCCTTTAAGACCCCAAACCCTATATCGTTTGATAGCTGGGCACCATCAGCTTTCTTCACCACATTTGCTTATGCACACGTTTGTCTTCATTGATTGTATCATGGAGGTGGGTACCCATTGATATAATTTTTAGTTCTTTGATGTCTGATAACTGATCCCTTCTGCACCTTGTGGTCAGACAGGCTGGTGTGCTTCTTCCATGTGGGCTTTGATGCTTCTCAGCTAGATGGCCACTTGTTTATCTTCAAGTCTTTAAGAACCCTAGATGCTATGTCTTTTGATAGCCGGGCACCATCAGCTTTCTTCATATTTTTCTTCAGCAATCATGTCGGGAAGGTGTGCATCCTGGAATGCCAATTTAATAGAACAAAGTGTTCTTGCATTGAGTAAGTGCTTGAGTGGGGGCCCAATGTCCATCTGCTGCCTTAGTACTAAACCCATAAATATATGCACATAGTTCTGTCTCCCTACATTCATATAAATATATTTACATATGTACATTCCAGTCTTTAGACCTCTATAAATACCCTTTGTCACCTAGTCCTTTCCTATATTTCCTTTTACTTTCCTCTTGTCCCACTATCATGCTCAGCCTTCATTTGGATTTCAGTAATTCCCTTGCTGAATCCCTACCAGCCCTCTCACACCCTCCTTGCTACTGATTTTGGATCACTTATTCCTCTCTCTCTCTCTGTTTCTCTTGAAGATTCTTTAATTAGCAAGTTACTCCAGGGCACTAAACATAAGATTCACACACAATGAAATGTATCAAATTCTATTCAAATTCCCAAAGTACAAACACAGCTGTGCCCAGTATAGGTCAGCAAAAATGTATTTACAATGCTAAGGGTAGAATGCAGGGAAGAATGCTGTTATTTTATAAGCCTAATAACATATATGGCGGATGGAGTGATTTGAACCTTTATTTGATCTTTTGATCATTTTATTGGGGGCTCTTACAACTCTTATTGCAATCCATATATCAATGGCACCAGGCACATTCGTACATAAGTTGCCATCCTTCTTTTCTAGACAATTACTTTCTATGGAGCCCTTGGTATCAGCAGCTCTTTTTTTCCTCCTTCCCTCCCCCCAACTCTCGTGACCTCATGATAGATTATAAATTATTACTATTTTCATATCTCACACCAACCGGTCTCCCTTCCCCCATGGTTTCTGTTGTTCTCCCCCCTGGAGAGGTGTGTGTAGCTGTGTGTTGATCATTATACTTGGTTCCACCTTCATCCCCCGCCTTCTCGCTACCCTTCTGGTATTGCTGCTCCCATTCTTGCTCCTGGGTCGCATGTGTTGTGAGCTCTTATCTCTTACATGTGTGTACATGCTCCGGATTAATCCAAAGTGAGAGGCATCACTGGGGTCGTGATAGTTGGCGGGGTGGGGGGAGATGAGGAAACCTCAAGGAACCTCAGGAATATTGTGTGCTTCATCTGTGCTTTACTGCAGCCTGTTTGACACATCCCATCCCTGTGACCCCTTTGTGGGGATGTTTCATTGTTGGATGAACTCTGAGTCTCTGCTCCAAACCCCCTCATGCTCAGCCATATGTTTTTGTTTGTTTGTTAAGGGTGTTCTGATGCCTGTTACCTGGTCCCAATGATACTTCATGATCAAACAGGCTGGTGTGCTTCTACCATGTGGGCTTGTTACTTCTCTGCTGGATGGCTGCTTGTTTCACTTCAAGCTTTTAAGACCCCAGATGCTATATCTTTTAATAACCAGGCACCATCAGCTTTCTTTACATTTGCCTATGCCCCCATTTTGTCTTCAGCTATTGTGCTGGGAGGGTGAGCATCTCACATTGTGCATTTGTTAGAACAAAGTGTTCTTATATTGAGGGAGGGTTTGAGCAGAGGCCCCGAAATCAATCCACTACCTCAGTATATGCCTTATAAATATATGTACATAGGCCAATACTTCTACTTTATGCATTAATTTATTTGTATATGAGCACACTAATGCTTATACCGCTATCCATTGCTTTGCTTCTAGATCATCCCTTTTACCTTCCTTCTGCGCCACCATCACGCTTGCCCTACATCTGGCTCATAGTACTTCCTCTCAGCTAGATTGCTGTTGCACCAATACCCCCAGGATCCTCCTCATTGTTGATTTATTTCCCTAGTTGTTCCCCAGTCCCTGAAGTTGTTTGCTCACCGCACACTTACCCTGCCCCCTTCACTCCCCCCCAGTCCTTGTAGGACCATTGGTCTTGTTGCTTTCTCCTTGGGCTTTCTTCCCATGCTTGTCTTATGTAAACAGGCATACCAACAATGGCATAGACCAAACAAATAGAAAACAAATGATTCAAAAAATAGAAAGGGAGAAAAGAAGAAACGGGGGTGGGGAAGAGAGAAGAAACACATAATTCCAGGTCTGTCTGCTGACTTTTATGACTATCTCCCCACTGGTCCTGGGGGAATTCTGGGAGCTGTCCCTCCTAGCCTGATGTCTATTTTGGGGGCTTTTAAAGGGCTTTGTGGCTTTGCCTTGCCCCCGTTGCTTATCTGTTATGTCCCCTTCTTGGTTTGCCCCGCTGCAGGGGGTTCAGACTGCAATATGTCCCTGCTGTGTGTTATCAGTATTTTCTGCTGCTGCAGTATGTGCCAGTAAAAGGGACAACATGTCATGAGCGGTTCTTGTCCCTACAGTCCTCTCTGTGCCTTAGCAGTTCCATACAGGGGCGTTGTCCTCCATGCTTGGTGTGCCGATATGGGGTCTAGACCGACTGACCCTTTCCCATTTTCCTTCTTGGTTTGCTTCCGTGTGGGCATGGTATGCCGGCCCCTCACCCCAACCTGTAGGTTTAGTGTTGTTCTCTGTTGCACGCACTTCTAGGGAGAGGGTTGGTTTGGCTCTGGTTGGGGCAGTCTCTGTAGCCCAATCTTTTCATATATTCCTCTTCATGGTTACATTGCCCTCATGGTTTGCTGTGCGAAGGTGGGGTCTGTATGCACACTCCCAATTCTCAATACTCTCCTCCTGAGTGGGTTAGTACCCTGCTCCCCCCCCCCCATGCTATCATGTGACTCTCACCCCTGCCTTTTTCCCCCTCTCCCTTTTCCCCCTTTTGCCTACTTTGTGTTGCATTAACATGTACCTCCTTGGGTTTGGTTTGGCCTCCACCTGACTGCCTGTACCTCAGTCTGTATATTGTGGATAGTGATGCATAATATTCCATTGTGTGTATGTGCCAGAGTTTTCTAATTCATTCATCTGTTGTTAGAAAGTTAGGTTGTTTCCAACTCGTTGCGATTGTGAATTGTGCCACAATAAGCATTGGAGTGCATACGACTGGTTGTGGTCTCTTTCTTACCTCTTCTGGGTATATGCCCAGGAGAGGGATAGCTGGAGCAAAAGGTAGATCAATATGCATTTCTTTTAAATATCAGAAGATTGCTTTCCACAGAGACTGTATGTATCTACATGACCACCAGCAGTGGAGGAGAGTTCTTGTCTGGCTACATCCCCTCTAACTTTTGTTGCTCTCTGATTTTCTGATTTGGGCTAACCTCAAGGGTGTTACAAGTAATCTCATGGTTGTTTTAAGTTGCATGTCTCTGATATCTAATGATTGGGAGCATGTTCTCATGTGTTTATTGGCCATCCAGGTCTCCTCCCTAGTGAAGCTTCTTTTCAGGTCTTCTGCCCACTTCCTCAGGAGGTTAACTGTTTTCTTTTTGCAGTTCATGAAGGTATTGTAGATTTTAGTGATAAGGCCTTTGTCATTTTTATAATCTCATTGGGGTCTGTTGTGATTTCTCCTGATTCATCCTTCATCCTGCCTATTGATGTTTGCTCCTCCCTGTCCTTGTTTAGGTTTGCCAGTAGTCTGTTGATTCTGTTGATCCTGTCATAGAACCAACTTTTTGCTGCATTAAATTTTTGCATCGTTCTTTTGTCTTCCTACTGGTTTAACTCTGATTTAAAAATTTTTTTTTTTTTTTGCTATTGGAAGTGTTGCTCAGTTGGCTCTGTTCTAGTTGCTGGAGGTTTTGTGATAGCGTATCAGTCATAAGTCTCTCTTCCTGTTTCATATATGCATCTGTTGCTATCAAGCTACCTCTGATAACTGCTTTCATTGTATCCCATGAGCTTTGATATGTTGTGTTCTCTTTGTTTTTTTTGCCATTTTACTTAAAAAAATTTTTTTAAAAACAATTTATTAGGGGCTCATACAACTCTTATCACAGTCCATACATATACATACATCAATTGTATAAAGCACATCTGTACATTCTTTGCCCTAATCATTTTCTTTTTTTCTCCTCTTTTCTTTTTTTACATTTTATTAGGGACTCATACAACTCTTATCACAATCCATACATATACATACATCAATTGTATAAAGCACATCCATACATTCCCTGCCCCAATCATTCTCAAAGCATTTGCTCTCCACTTAAGGATATGTTGTGTTCTCATTGTCATTAGTTTCTGGAAACTTCCTAAACCCCTCTCTAATCTGGGCCAGTTTCCGTTTATATTGCAGAAGCTCGTTATGTGGTCTAGATATTAGACCAAATAGACCAGTTTGTGGTCTATTTTCAAAAATGAGCCATGAGCGCTTGAAAAGAATATGAATTTTTTTGTGTTTGAAGGCTCTATATATGTCTGTCGGGTCCAGTTGCCTAATTGTGGTGTTACCTCTGTGACCTCCTTGCTGAGCTTCTTACTCAGCGATCGATCTTTCTCTGATAGCAGTGTATTAAAGTTCCAAGTATGATCGTAGATTCCGTGATTTCTTTTTTCATCTTTTGAATAGTTTAATGAATTTTGCGGCTCTCTTGTTAGTTACTATGCTCACTGGTTCCTGGATTACTGATCCTTTGAACATTATACAGTGCCTCTCCTTGTCTCTTTTTATGGTTTGAACCTTGAGATCAATTTTGTAGGAAATTAGAATTGTGAGCCCTGCTTTTATTAAGTTGCTGTTTGCATGCTGTATTTTGTGACAGCCTATTATTCTTAGTATATTTTTGTCTGTGAGCTTAAGATGTATCTCTGGCAGGCAACAGATTGGTGGGTTATGTTTTCTGAGCCATCTGCTAACCTTTTTCTTTTAATGTATGAATCGAGACCTTAGACATTCAGGGATATTAAAAAGATTTGTGGATTCATTGCTGTCATCTCAAGCCCTTTGTTTTGGATGTTTTTCTATCTCCCTTTATATCAGTGTTCTGTGTTTGTATGTGTGGCTTCACCCTTGCCTTCTTTTACCTCGGAGGACATGTTGGCCCATTGGCTCCTGTGTGGAGTTGGGCTATATGGTAGTTTCCTGCTTGGTGGATGTTGGTTTTCTGACCAGAGTGAGTCAGTGAGGATCTTCCGCAGGGCTTGGTGTCTTATGGTGTATTCTTTGAGTTTTTTTCTTGTCCTGGAAGACCTTTAGCTCTCCTATTTTAATATGTAATTTGGCTGGGTAGAGAATTCTTGGGCAGGAGTTTTTTTCTTTCATCTTTTGAATATGGTCTTCCCATCTCCCCTCTTCTTCATGGGTTCTTCTGATAGGTCTGAGCATATTCTTACCTGAGCACCCTTATATGTGACTGTCTTCCTTTCTCTTGCTGCTCTTAAGGTTTTCTCTTTTTCCTTGAAGTTAGTCTGGGGTTAGTCTATTTGGTTTCCTCTCTGCTTCCTGTATGAGTGTCTGAGTCTCACTCATTAAGGTGGGAAAGTTTGCTTCCAAAAATTCCCTCGCTAATTTAGCTGTTGACTTCTTTGTTGTGTCTTGTTCCAGTAAACCTATTATTTGAATATTGTTCCTCTTATAGCATCTGTCATTGATCTCAGATTTTTCTCCTGCTTCTTTTATTATCGTGACTGTTTTTCTAATTTGCTGAATTCGCCTGATTGTCTTCAAGATTACGGATATTGTTCTCTGCCTCCTCTAGTCTGTTCATGAGTTCTGTGATCTTGTGTGTAGCTTCTGTTACCTCATCTGTTAGCTCCTTGATTTCCCTTTGGTGTGTATACTTCGCCCCCTCTCTTATGGAATTCCTCTCCTCTATCGTTGCATCTTTATTCTGAGTTGCTTCTCTCATCTCTTGTATTACTCCCAGCAGTCTTCTGAAAATTTCTTTTTGTGGCAGATCTACATCTGCTTCTTCTATGAACATCATTAGCTCTGCTGTTGTGTTTTGTCTTTCTAGTTTTTTGTTGTTGTTGTTGAGAGTGTTGCGACATGCTGCTGTTTACATGATGATTTTGTAGAAGTGGGAGCCATGATTCTGGGAGGCCAAAGGGCCCTGAGCTCTTTCTCTGTGTGACTGGTAGGGGTTTTTTTGAGGGCTGCCTGTGGCCTACTATGGTGGTGGGTCAGACTGCTGTGTAGGCAGGGTTCTATGGTGACTCAATGGCCAACAGCGATGAGGGGCCTCAGAGACTGGAGTGAGGCTGGCAACTGTGGGCATGCCCCTGGGCCCAGTTGGTCTGGGCTGTCAGGGCACAATTTTCAGATTTACTTATTTTTATTTTTTAAAGGCACCTAATAGAAGACAATGGTATGTGTATGGGGGTGTCTCGCTGCCATGGGAGAGAGTGCTGAGCAAAGGTGGGAACAACTCCACTGCCACTGGTGCAGATGTCAGGGGAAAGCCTCCACAGGGTAGAGGTGCCTGGCACTGGTGGGGGTAGCTATCGCTGCCGCATGTTGGCACGAGACAGGCCGCTCTTGTTGTGGGTGGTGGGGTGGGGAGGAACTCTGGGTGCAGCAGTAGGCGGAGAGGGGCCATTTGGTGGGTAATAGCCATGTTGGGGCTGAGATAGTATGGCTGGCATGGGCCAGGGAGCCCCAGGGCCCAGGTTGCTGATCCCCTGGGTTCTGAAGCTAGGCTAGAAATGGGGGAGGGATGACCTCTGGACCAAGATTGTACCCTCTGCTGCTCCTTGTGGGCCGGGAGGGACTGGGGAAGTGCTGAGGACCTTACACCACACCGCCGAGCCATGGGCCAGGCTTCAGGCTGCTTTGTTGAGCTTCACTGGTCTCCCCAAGCCGAGGGCTGGACCCCCGGGGCATGCACTGCTTCGCCGGGCTCGGCCGGGCCATTCTGGGAAATGGCGGGCTCTGGCAAACCTTTATTTTTTTAAAGCCCAGTTCCATTGGTATTCTGTGGGCAATCTTCCATGTAGTGATTCTGACATCCAAGCTCCTTCCATCCTTGCTCATCCTCAAGATCAACAACCTTATTTCTTCTTCTGTAACGAACTAGATAGCAAATATTTCAGAGTTTGTTGTCCATAGGTTTCTTGTTGCCAATACTTAATTTTGTCATTGTAATGCAAATGCAGTCATAGTCAATACATCGACGAATTCATGTAGCCCACTTTGTTGCAATAAACCTTTATTTGCAAAACACATCGTAGACTCACTTCCCTGTGTATTTCTTTGCTTATGGTCTCTTTCCTCCGGATAGACTTTAAACTTCTTGATGGCAGGGAATTTTGTCTAGTTGATTCCCTGCTGTATCTCCAGTAGCATCAGCAGTAACAGGTACATGAGCAGGACCCAAAACTTGTTGCATGGACAACCATATGCGCTTCCTGCTGCCCCAAATGCCAGCTGAAATGGTTGGCATTGTTCCAGCTTTCAGTAGTTGAAAAGATAGACTGCGTTGTGTTATGTAAATGGACAGCCACTGTAAAACAGGGCAACACGGCACCATTAAGACTTCAGAGCTGATGAGGATAACAAAGCCTGTAACTCAAGTTAGTAGTCTGGCTGCCTTCCTTTTCTATCGGTCATGCCCCAATTCATAAATATGCATGTGTTATGTATTCCAATGATCTCCCTTTAATAAAAACAACAGTAAAACCAAACCAGCTCTGGTAGAGTTGATTCTAACTCCTGGAGACTCCGTTCATTCCAAAATAGAACCATGCTCTGTTGGGGGTTTTGAAAGTAGGCCACCATGACTCTCTTCCTGACAACCCCTCTCTCAATAATAATGGGGGAATGACTTAAACAAAAAGAAAAACATGACTTAAACAAAAAGGAAATTTATGTACACATCCTGCTGGATGTTCAGAGTAGTCAAATTTCAGTAGCTGAATGAGAACCTGAGGATCAGCGTGTGTCTTAGTTTTCCTCACTCTGACATCTGGTCTGATTGTGTGCACACCCCTTGTGCCCACCTGGTTTCTCCCAGCACACCTTTAAGCCAGTCACTAGGGCAGGAATCAGTTCTGCACAGGTGTGTTAGCACCTTACCTCAATTACACAGCGTATTTATGGTGTGTGTGTGAGATTTTCTGCTGGTAGGCATGGGATTCTTGTGGGACCCAGCTCAGGAAGTTGCCACTTGTTCACGTGAAAACTGGAAAGTGTGAACACTTTTGTCAAGCACCCTCTGGTTAGCAGGAGAGAAGAACTGGCAGGTAAATGGTTTCCTCTTCCAACCCAAGGGTGACAAGGGGGGCATATTCCAAACAGCTCCTCAGAGCTTTCTACAGAGGCCAATGTCCAGTTGCCAAGAGCAGTGACTCTCTTGATAATGTTCCCCCAGCCTGACTTTCCTTCCTCCCTCATTTCACTTACTCCCCAGAGAGTTTCCGCTCTCGTTCCTTGCTGTTAATTCACAGAAACAACTACGTGTGTGTAAGCCCCTGCCTCAGACTATGCTTTCAGGCACAAACGTGAACTGTGAGCTTAACCATTTGAACCGTGAACTGTCCCTGGAAAGCAATCCCTCTGGATGGGTTTCTCCAACTTCATCATCTGTGGATCCGATGCCTATGAGCGCATCCCTGCTTGTGGTCAGCGAGGTGGTGGTACTTCTGGCATGCAGTAACATTACATGCACTGTGATTCTCTGATGGGTGAGCGAAAACTAAAATTCTCTGATGGATGAGGAGTGGGTAGAAAGCTGAGAAGTTTTCTTTGAAATAGTATTCTCTCCTCTTCTGTGAAAAATGCGTTTACATGGTCTTGAAAACAAGCTCAGAAGCCAGTTTGCCTAACTTCCTGTGTGACTTTGCAAAATTTACTTACCCTCTCTGTGCATTTGCGTCCTCATAACTAAACCGATACATCTATTAGAGCGTTGATGTAAAGACTGAACATGCTTGAATAGGTAAGAGGTGTAGAATACTGTCTGATCTGATATATGGATGTGCTCAGGATTGTTAGCTACTGTCCTTAATGACTTTGGCTCACACATGTTGGACATTCTATCAGGAGAAACCAGTCCCTGGAAAAGGATATGATGTTCTGTAAAATAGAAGGACCGTGACAAAGAAGACATTCAAGGATTGACACAGCAGCTACAATAAAGGCTCATACATAAAACTGAAGAGGATGACAGGATTGAGCAATGTTTTGTTCCATTGTCTTGACGAGTCAGAATCTACTAGAGGACACTTGGTAACAGCAACAATGTTAATATGGTTATGTAAACAACAGCAAAATAAAAAATTTCAAATCTGCTGTCCTCAAGTCAGTTCTAACTCTCAGTCCTATAGAACCGAGCAGAACTGTCTCTGAGGGTTTTCAGGGCTGTAGTCCTCACGGAAGCCGACTGCGACATCTTTCTACTGCACAGACAGAGGCTTGTGGATTTGAATCACTGACATTTCGATTAGCCGCTGAGAACTTCACCTCTCTGCTGTCAGGACTGGCTGTGCTGTGCGTGTGTTCATATGCCTGTTGTACGGTTTTATTCTTAGTTAATTGTGTTTCTAGCATCAGAAGGGAATAAAAGTCCATGGAATGACTGAACACATAATCCAGAGAATAACTACTATCTGGAAGGAAGAATTCCTGTGGAGGGTGCGGGGAGGCACTAGGGAGGGAATGACCTGGGATAGTTTATTGAAGGAGACGGAGCCCGGGTGATATAGTGGATAACATGTTGGGCTGTTAACTAGAGATCCACAGTTCAAACCTACCCCAATATTCTGTGGACGACAGAGGAGGCCTTCTGCTCCAGAAACCCACAGAAGCCTCTCTACTCTGCCCTGTCGGGTCCCTATTAGTCACGCTTGACTTGAGAGCAGTAAATTATTGAAGGGGATGAAATTACAGCAAGAAATAGAAGTCTAGATGGACTTTTTACAGGGTTAAGAATTGGAAACTGTATGAGAGGGGGGAAGGAATGATATGTTTCTATAAGGGAAACTAAACCCCCAAAATATAGAGGAAACATGATTTTGGCTGCAATGGAGGGTTTGCAAATGAACGTGAGCCGGGATAAAACAGGACAGGAAGATTCAAACCAAACCGAGGAGAAAGGAAGAATCTATGCAAATAGTCGTGTGCTTTTAGGAACCAGGCTTTGAAATTATACCCTAGTCTGGTGCTGGACCCCATCACTTATTGGTTGCGTGATCACTCTGAGCTGGTCTTTTATCTGCACATTCAAAGCAGAATAAATAACTCACAATAGTTTTGTTTAGACCAGTGAGCTATAGATTTGTAGAATGACTTTCAGATGGTAAGTATGTAATTAAGGCAGCTGTTAAGTTTGTTTTTATAGTAGCAGGTATTGTTGAAGGATGCTCAATAGAGGAGGGGAACATAATTACAGATTTGATGGAAGTATAACTAGACCATTAAAATTTCTAGATTGATAAAACCCATAAAACAAACCAGCAGTTCCACCAGACACTGCCAGTGTCTGAAATGTATTGATTCACTAGGTCCATTGGAAACAATACAACCTCAATGGCTTAGATTTTCTGTTCTCTGGTTTAGTTTCAGTATTCTGTTTTCAAGTAGACAATGGATTGTTAAATAAATAGAATTGCCTAGTTTATCTGTAGCACCATCTAAAACTTTCCTCTCTCAAGAACATCAGCCAACAACAAAAGTCTGTCTTAGTAAATTCATATGTTAAATTTAGCTATGATCGGTTTTGAAAAATGTCTCTGCCAGTGCAGGGAATGGAAGAGATTCTTATCCTTTGCATTTTTTTCCTCCTCCTCTTGGTCAAACAGTAGCTGAAAGCTCTTTATCCCCGTCACATAGTTATCAGCCAATGACCTCCCAACAGTGCGGTACCGATGCTTTTCCCACGTGCTGTTTCCCTAGGATGGGTTCAAGTTGTGCAGCTGCAGCTACAGATGAGCAGTGGACGTAAGTCATCTGCCTCTCACTGGCTTTTCTTTGCCTCTTTTTAAAGCACAAATTGTGAATTTCATTATTTCTGCTCTCGTCTTAAACTTTATGGTTTTGACAAAGCTGTTTAGGAAGTCACTGTATTTATGTTCCAAAATGGACAACAGAAAAAGAGGATGTTTCCTGATGTGCATTTATATTTATGAAGTGAACCAGCATCTTTAGCAATAGTATGCTATGAGAGGAAGACACAGAATGAGAGTTGTCATTCATTTTCATTGAAGGAAACAGAGCTAAACATGTCTTGATTTAGTGAGGTTTGTTCCTTGGCTCTGAGGACTAGGAAAAGTTAATTTAATTTCCATAGAGTAAAGTTGGTGAAAGATGTGTCTTGAGTTTAAATGAATTCATTTACATATCTGACTCAAAGCAAATTTCAAAAGTGAGTTTTAAAAATGATCTTGCCTTCAAATTTTCACTTAGAAATGAGAATTTGCCTTTCCTTGGCTATGGGAAAAAGAATAGTCCCATCCTTTGGGGCTACTATGTCTTAATGGTTATTATTATTTCTGAATTAAAAAAATCATTTTATTGGGAGCTCTTTTTTTTAAAACATTTTATTAGGGGCTCATACAACTCTTATCACAATCCATACATATACATACATCAATTGTATAAAGCACATCTGTACATTCTTTGCCCTAATCATTTTCAAAGCATTTGCTCTCCACTTAAGCCCTTTGCATCAGGTCCTCTTTTTTTTTCTTCTTCTTTTTCCCTCCCTCCCCGCTCCCCCCTCTTATTGGGAGCTCTTACAGATATCATAACATTCCATAATTCAATCACATCAAGTAGTATTGTACATTTGCTACCACAATCAGTTTCAAAACATTTTCTTTCTTCTTGAATTCCTTGATATCAGCTCCTTCCTTAAATTAAAAAAAAAAATTGAAAAAAATTTTTGGCTGCATCCCACACCATCCAATATATCCATTTACATACAATTCTGTTGTTTGCTTCCCACGCCCCTTGAGTGGGGTTATACAATCATCAGCACTATCAGCTGTTCTCCCTTTGCCCCCCACCCCACTTCCCGTTCCCTCTGGGAACCATTACTCCTGTTACTATTTCTGAAGGGTTATCTATCTTGGCTTTCATGTATCAAACGATCTTAATTATATAAATGCACCTACGCAAGTCTAACATGATTAATGAGGCAAAACAAACAAACAAACAAACAAAAACACCCCATCATCTTAAGGGGAGGAAATAATCTAATGGTTATGAAAACCTCTGGTCTTTGAATGAGAGAGCATAGATTCATCTCCTAACTTTATTACATATAATGTGATCCTTGGAAAAAAAATGCATAACTGCATGGAAATGATGCCTGCCTCAACAAAATGTTGTGAGGATTCAAAAAGGCAATCACATTAAATTCTGCTTCCCAGTTCGACGTGATTTGCTGCTATTGGCAGATGCCCTCCAGCTGGTTCTGCCTCATAGGACCCCAGGAGCACAACAGAAGAAAACACGCTGTCCTGTGCCATCTTCACAATGGTTCTTATGAATGAGACCATCCATGCAGCCACGGTGTCCATCCATTTCATCTAGGGACTCTCTTGTTTTCGCCACCCCTCCCCTTAACCAAGTTTGATGTCTCCCTCCAGGGACTGGTCTCTCCTGATAACATGTCTGAAGTATATGAGATGAAGTTTCACCATCCTTGTATCTAAGGAACATGCTGGCTGTATATCATCCAAGACCTATTTGTTCTTTGACAGTCTACGGTACCTTCACAAGGCCACAGTTTAACTGCATAGTTTTTTCTTCTGCATCCTTCTTTATTCAACGTCCAACTTTCAAATGCATACGAAGCAACTAGCAACAGCAGAGCTTGGGGTCAGTCATCCCTTAGTCCTTCAAGTAACACCCTTGCTTTTGCATACTTTAAATAGGTCTTGTCAGCAGATTTACCCAAATGTAACGTGTCCTTTCATCTCTGTACCGTTACTTTTCGACAGACACTGATTGTGCAACCATGGAAGACGAAATCCTTGAAAACGTCAGTCCTTCCTCTGTAAATCATGATGTTTCCTACTGGCCCACAGGTGGTGATTTCTATTTCCTTTGCATTAAGTGATGCTCCACGCTGAAGGCTACAATCCTTGATCTTCCTCAGCAAGTGCAAGTCCTCCTCACTTTCAACAAGGAAGGTTTCATCATCTGCATATCTCAAGTTGTTACAAAGTCGGCCTCCGATCTTAATATCTCATTCTTCATAAAATCCAGCTACTCTGATTATTTACTCAGCATGCAGATTGAGCAAGGATGGTGAGAGGATGCAACCCTGCCTTTCCTGATTTTACACCATGCAGTATTCCCTGGTTTTGTTTGCACACTGCCTCTTGATCCTTTCACAGGTTCAACATGAACACAATTACGGGTTTCAGAATTCCCTTTCTTCTCAATACTATCCATAGTTCATTATGATCCACATAACAGAATTCCTTGTCATAGTCAATGAAAACATAAGTAAAAAGATCTTTCTGGTAGTCTCTGCTTTCAACTAGGATCCGTCTGACATCAGCAATGATATCCTTTGTTCCATGGCCTCTTCTGAACCGAGCAGGAGCCTCTGGTTGCTCCCTGTCAATGTACTCCTACAGCCATAGTTGGATGACTTTCAGCAGAATTTTACTTGCTTGTGGTATAGATTATATTGTTCTATAATCTGTGCATTCTTTGGGGTCACCTTTCTTTAGAATGGATACATACCGTATATACTCGTGTATAAACTGAGTTTTTCAGCACATTTTTAATGCAGTTTTTGTGGTAAAATTACATGCCTCGGCTGATATTTGGGTCGGGTTATACTTGATTACAGACACTATGTGGACTTCTTCCAGTCATCTGGCCAAGTACTTGTCTTCCAAATTCCCTGGTTTAGACCAGCAAGTGCTTTCAGTGCTTCACCAGCTTGTTGAAACATTTCCGTTGGTGTCCCATCACTTTTAGAGTTTTGGTGAACGCTCTCAGTGCAGTTTGAACTTCTTCCTTCACTACTAGCTCATAGGCTAGCTCTTGAAATGGTGGGATGTCGAGCAGTTCTTTTTGGTTGGTGACTCTGTGTATTCTTCCCATCTTCTTTTGATACTTCCTGTGTCATGCAGTATTTTGCCCGTAGGATCTTTCAATAGTGCAACTTGAGACTTGAACTTCTTCTGAGTTCTTTCAGTTTAAGATCTGCTGAGTGTGCCCTTCCTTTGTGGTTTCTTTGCACATTTCATTATAATATTGTACTTTGTCTTCTTTTTAATCTTTTAAGTTTAATAAATCATGTTATTGGGGTCTCTTCCATATGTTATAACTATTCAGTTCGCTGCAAAGATAAAATGAGGCCAAGCCAGAGAGAAAGAAAAGGAGTTTATTCTGTGCTTCCTGGGCGAGATTCACGGACTCCAGCAGGCAGTCAGTGAAGTCTTGTTGCTGGGGAGGGAAGCAGGAGCAGAGAGGGAGAGTCCCAGGGCCCCCAGCAGTGGAGAGCAAGTTTTAAGCTGGTCAGGAGGGGAGGGTAAAACAATAAAGGGTGGGGGTAGAAACTGCAGGAGGGCAAACAAGAAGGAAGGGGGAAGGATTTGCAGCTGCTGGGGCTCTAAGCAGCCTCCATTCATAAACATCCCAAGGTAGGATGGTGCTTTGGTCTTTCTGCAGGATGCTGAGCAAATGGCTCATTGATCTGGGGCCCTTTGAAGTTAGCCGTCTTGGCCTGAGAGGGCCAGGCGGGCTTTTCCTAATGTCCTCCCACTGGTACCTGACCCAACAATAACAATCCATACATCCATTCTATCAAGCGGACATGTACAAATGTTGCCGCCAACCATTTCAAAGCATTATTTTTTCTTCATACTTCGTCTTCTTGAATTTAAACAAAAATAGTGTTACTGATCTATAATTAACATATCCCACAAGTCAGCAGTTCAATCATCACCACAATCAACTTCGGAACATTTTCTTCCTTCTTGTGCTTATTGTTGACTCCCCCTTTCTCCCCAACCTCCTTTTCCAGGCCCCCAGGTAATAATTAATCCACTTGCTGTCTTCACAGAGCCACGCACCTGACTTCCCTAGACAGAAAAACATACAAAACAAAGACAGAAAACAAGAAAGGTGCCAGCAGCCAGGATCTCAGAGAAAATAAAATAGAAAAATCTCAATAAAAAAGAACGCAGAACTTATTTTCAAAAGAGTCCAATCGAAGCTTCCCAGAGGGCCACGCGCCGGCCGTTTGTCGGCGCTGTCATGGCGGGGCTGCTGAAGAAGACCACTGGCCTGGTGGGATTGGCGGTATGGGAGACCCCCCAAGAGAGACTAAGAATATTATACACAAAGAGCCTTGATGTTCTTGAACACATCCCTAAAAATGCGGCCTATAGAAAGTATACAGAAGAGATTACAAATGAGAAGCTAAATATGGTTAAAATGGAATCTGATGTTAAAAGATTAGAAGCCCAACTTCAGGGTGGACAAATTGAGGAAATGATTTTACAGGCGGAAAACGAACTAAGTCTGGCAAGGAAAATGATCCAGTGGAAACCGTGGGAGCCTTTAGTGGAAGAGCCCCCTGCCAATCAGTGGAAATGGCCAATATAATCCTCCATGTGTTATTTTACTGTGCTGATGGGAAAATGGTATAATAAAATATTCTGTTATATGATTAAAAAATAAATAAAAAGAGTCCAATCAAAATGGTTCAAAAGAGAGCGGACAAGGTGTTACATTCCAGCCCCAGGACAACTGCGAAAAGCCAATTGACAATGTATCTGGATTTTTCGAAAACACGTTACTGGCACTTCATGCAACCCAATTCAATAGTTTCAAGAAAAATTGTACAATTATCACTACAATTAATTCTAGAACATTTTCTTTTTCCTTGCACTCATTGTTATTCATGTAGTTATTATTTTTTAAATTATGGCACAAATCTACACAACAAAACATTCTCCAATTAACAGCGTCTACACGTATAATTCAGTGCCATTGATTACACTCTTTGTGTGTACAACCATATGATTGCTATTCTTGTCCAAATTCTTCCCCCGCATTAACATAAACTCGGTGCCCCAAAGCAACAAGCCTTCCCCCTTCCTCCTTCACCCATGGTAACCATTGGTCAAGTTTTTATTTATTTTAGTTTTCTTGATATAGTAGTCACATACCATGCACATCTATATTTAAATAGCTTTTAAAAAGTTGTATATACATCATCACAATCAGTTCTAATGCTCCCTCCCACTTCCTGCATTCATTCTTTGTTCCCCAAGTCCTTTCACCTTTCCCACCCCCTTCCCACTGCTGAAGTTTTCTATTTAGCTGTTTGACTTCATCAGTTCTTCCATTTGACTTAGTTACTCTGTGATTTAAGAGCAAGCTCCAGAATCTCTTTAGACATCCACTTTTATTTTTTCCCCCTGGTCTATGTAATGATCTTTTGCTTTCTTCATGCATGATATTCTTGATGTCATCCCACAGTTGATGAGGTCTTCTATCACTAATGTTTAATGCATCAAATCTGTTCTTATTTGGGTGGGATATCTTCAAGGTCATATTTTGGCTCTCATGGACTTGTTTTCATTTTCTTCAACTTCAACCTGAACTTACTTGTTGGCAATTGATGGTCTGGTCCGCACTTGGTCTCCGACCTGGTTTTAGCCGCTGACATTGAACATTGAATCTTATCACAGATGTAGTCAAGTGGATTTCTGTGTATTCTATCTGGAAAAGTCCATGCTCTTATTTTTCGGTTGAAAAATGGTATTTTCTTTGAACAATTCATTGACCTTGGAAAAAGTATGTGGTCTCCAGCTTTGCTTCTATGACCAAGACTATATTATCTAATGACTGTCCCATCCTCTTTGTTTCCAACTTTGCATTCCAATCACCCATAATTATCAAGGTATCTTGGTTGAATGTTTAATTAATTTCATACTGAAGACTGAAGATATGATAGGCAGTGGCATGTCTTCTTCAGAAACTGGGATTATCTGGATAATTACAGAATTTATATTTTAAAATATATCAGAACATAGAAACATAAAAGGTTACTGCTAACAACTCATTGCCATCAGGTCATTTCTAACCTATAGTGGAGTCCCTTTGACGCTGGCAATCCTTATACGCGACCCAAGTCCACAATTTTAGTCTTTTCCACCTTCTCAGAGCAGACTCTTCTCTCTTTGCAATTCATTCATTGCAATTCATTCATTGCAATTCATTCATCTAAAACTTTTGAGGGAGCCCTGGTGCCATAATCGCCTACACATTGGGTTGCTAACCAGGAGGTCAGCAGTTTGAAACCACTAGTGGTCCACAGAGAAAGAGGAAACTTTCTACTCCTGTAAAAAGTTAGAGTTTCAGAAACCAACAGGGGCAGTTCTACTCTGTCCTATGGGGTCTATATAACAGACTTGACTCGATGGCAATGAGTTGATAGTAGACATCTTTCATAACTGCAAGGTCAGCACTTTAAGCTCACTAGTCAGTTTGTGAGAGGAAAACGAGGCTTTTCCTGCAGTCTCAGAAACCCACAGGATAGTTCTAGTCAGCCCTATTGGGCTGCTATGAGTCTGAATGGACTCAATGGCAGTGACTGGAGCAATAAATACGTGGAAACTGATGTTAAAATGCCATTTACAATAGAATCAATAAAATCAAGTGCTCAGGTATAATGCTAAAAAGTATGTGCAAGATTTTTACACAGAAACCCATAAAACATTTCTGAGATAAGTTAAAGGATATTTAAATTAAACATACAAAAGAGATCAGAAGGTACTATTAACAAACAGTTAATTCTCACCAACTCGATTACTGGTTTAAGGCAATCTTTTAAAAAAATGTCAGCAGTGATTGTCTTGTGTATGTGTATGAAAATTGGCAGACTGTTTTGCATCTTTGTGGAAAATCTAAGGACCTGAACTAGCCAACATAATCTTTATGAAGAACAAAGCGAGTGGGAAAACAATACTCTAATACTATATTTCAAGACTTAAAATAAATCAAAAGTAACCAAGGCAGTCTAGTGTTGATGCACACTGATATGTGTATCAACCAAAGATCTAGGAAGCATAATATAGAAATATACTAACAAAACATTGATACGGCTGCTTGATCAACAACCAAGTCATTATTATAAGCCAGTGCATAAAAAAGATTGTTTCCATAAATGGTTCAATAGTGTATGGTTATCTATGGGGGAAAAGCAAACAAACCAACAGAAAAATCATTTGAACCAACCTTACACCACACACAAACAGAATATAGATTAAGAAATGAGAGATATACGCCTATAGGGGTGAGCTATGCTCTCTATTGTAAAATAATAATGGTTCTAAAATTATACACACACACACACACGCACACACCATAGATATACGAATGGATTTTGGTCTCACACAATGGAAGTTTTTACCTAAGAAAAATTAGTTTTTAATCACATGGCATTACTCCACACTTCACCTCATGAAGAGATCATTGGAGATATGGGTGCTCCTGAACATGTGGTGAGGAGTGATTTTAGGTGGTGCCCACTGTCAGGAAGAATAGCATCGGGGTGTCAAAAGCCTGTCTTAAAACAAACAGTCATCTAATTGAGGTGTCAAATAAGTCCACATGGAAGAAGCCCACCGGCCTGTGTGATTCAAGGCTTGTACGTAATAAATTCAAATTAGGAGGAGGGAATGGTATCAGAGCTGAAATTCTGAGCATGCGTTTTGCAGAAGGTTATGGTGACCAAAGAAGCCCCCAATCCATTTGCAGGGTCTGGTGAATCCCCTCTGGCCATAGCCCAGGGATGTGACTAGCTTTGGTATCTGACAGAGAACATTGTAAAGAGGATTATGGCAAATGTAATTAGCTTAAGTCATGACCCCTTATCATTTGATTTCTTTTGTGACCCATTTTAAAGTTTTTTCCATTTTTAATAGTTTTGCTTTATTTTCAATGGAGGGTTTTCTTTGTTTTGTCTCGTCACTTTTCTGTTGTTGATGTTTGCCTCTTGTATGATGTTCAATTATGAAATCTAGGATAGGTAAATCCTGGGGCAGCAACTGGATCAATAATTTCCCAGGGGCCTGGCAGAGGAGGTTATGGGGAACTGGAGAGCTAACAACTATGAGAATAAGAAAGAAGAAAATATTCTGAAATTGATCGTGCTGATGAAGGCACAACTCTTCTTAATATGATTGAATGATTAAATTGTATGCTATGTGAGTGATGTACCAATAAACTTATGAAAAAAAGATAGGAAAAAGGTAAGCCAAAAAACCAAATGAAGAAAACAGAAAAATAATTAAAAAACTTGAAATGCCACTTCATAAAAGCATATCCAAATGGCCAATAAGCATATGGAATGTTACTCAATGTAATTTTCAGTAAAAAATGCAGATTAAACTACAGTGTAACCCCACTACACACTCCTAAAAGTCACCAAAAAAGAAATACTCACAATATCAAGTTATGATCAAGAAGTAGAGCATCTGATATTCTCATATATTACATTGACTCAACTTTCTTTCGGAAAATTGTTAGGTAGTATCTTCTAGAGAGGTAGTATCTCTAGAGTAAAACATGG
Source organism: Tenrec ecaudatus (assembly GCF_050624435.1). Lineage (NCBI taxonomy): Eukaryota > Metazoa > Chordata > Mammalia > Afrosoricida > Tenrecidae > Tenrec > Tenrec ecaudatus. The sequence goes on from NC_134538.1 coordinate 6,485,908, forward strand.
ATTTGTCCTGTGTCCCAACAAGTTTACTCCTAACTATATGCCCAAGAGAAAAGAAAGCTGATGTCTATTAAGTGCTCCTAGCAACTTTATTGATAAGAACTAAAAAAATGGAATATAAGAATGGAGAGTCTGTCTTGAGCAAACTATAACCAGCATGCTCTCTGGAAGTAAAAATAGTGAGGCTTAGTCTGCACCCAGTTCCTGGAGAAGGACATCATGCGTGATAAAATATAATCCATTAAACCAAACCCACTGCCACCAAGCTGATTCTGACTCAAAGTAACCCTACAAAGGGTTTCTGATGCTGTAAGTTTTTTCAAGAACAGATAGCCTCGTCTTTCTCCAACAGTGCAGCTGGAAGGCTTGAACTCTTGACCATAAGAAGACCCTCAACGAGATGGATTGACAGAGTGACTGCAACAATGATTTCAATGGTAGCAACAATTGTAAGAAAGGTACAGGACTTGGCAGCATTGTATTCTGTTGTACATGGGGCGCTATGAGTTGGAACCAACACTATTGCATTTAACGAACCCCCAAACTGGAAATGACTCAAATGTCCCCTCAAGAGGATGGATAACTAAAACCAAACTCCAGGCAACGGAGTACTATGTATATAGTAACAAAAAAGTATTACATGAAACAATAGAAAATAATAGCTTACATGGAACATGATAGACACATCTCAAGACATCATTTTGAGTTTAAAAAGCCACACATTACAGAGTGCATAACTTATGATTCCACTAATATTATCAGAAAATATTAATTGATGGCAAAACAGGTCATAACAGTGATTTGAAGCAATGATTGTTGCCTGGGAAGAGGTATATATGAATTTCTAGATGTCAGAACTATTTTATTCCTTCACTGCACAGTAGCTATATAAGGCATATATATTTATAAAACAAACCATCCCTCATCTGTCAGTTCTTTGTACTGTGTTACCTTGTGTTTTGGAAACTATGCCATCAGAATTCCCAATACCAGCAGGGTTACCCATGGTGGACAACCCACTGAAAGAAACCTATATTGGTGCCCTTTCCAAATAAAGATGCCCTAAAAGAATGCAAATAGTATCACACGGCATCATTGCTGTTATGTGCAAATAATATTTTGCTGAAGATAATTTAAAAACAGTTGTCGTAATCCAACTATTGTTACAGCAGTACATTGACAGGGAGCTGTCAGAGGTTCAGGCCAGGTTCAGAAGAGGATGTGGAGCAAAGGATATCCTTGCTCGTGTCAGATGGATTGTGGCTGAAAGCAGAGACTATTAGAAAGATGCTGACTTGTGTTTTATTGACTGTGTGGGCCCTAACAAACTATGGACAGTCTTGAGAGGAACGGGAAGTCCTGGGAGGAACGGGAAGTCCTGGGAGGAACGGGAAGTCCAGAACACTTAATTGTGCTCATGTGGAACCTAGACCTGACCAAAGAGACTGTTTTGCAAACAGAACAAGGAAAGACTTCATAGGTTAAAATCAGAAGACAGGGGTATCAGCATTGTTTTTTTTTTTTCTCACTGTCCTTATTCAATCTGTATGCTGAATAAATAATCAGAGAATCTGGATTATAAGAATGTAGTATCAGTATCGGGAGAAGGCTTATTAACAACTTGTTATAGGTTTGCTGATAGTAAGGAAGACTTGAAGCACTTACTGATGTAGATCAAGGAGGCAGTTTACAATATACAGTTTACAATATATAATTTACAATACAACTCTATGTAAAGAATATAAAATATCTTCACAACTGCATCATGATAAATGGAGGAACCATTGAAGTTATCAAAAATTTTATCTTGGTTTGATCTACAATCAATGTACATGGAAGGAGCAGTCAAGAGATCAAACGAAGTGTTGCATTATGTAAATCTGCTGCACAGGACTGCTTTAAAATGTTGAACAGCAAGGATGTTACTTTGAGGATAAAGGTACCCTGAGCAAAGTCATGGTATCCCCGTCCCACCCCCACCTCCCCAGTCATGGTATTTTTAATAGCCTCATATGCAAGTGAAAGTTGGACATTGAATAAGAAGAATCAATACATTTAAATTATGTTGCTTGTGAAGAATATGAGGGGGTACCCCCCCCCCAAAACATAGTTTGCATTTTTCCTGCTGGACAAGCATCGAGCAACTGGCTCTGAGTTAGTGCAAGTGGTATCCCCTGGAAAGGTTCTCTCTGGTCACAGTGAAATTTTTTTCATAAAAGCTGTTGCACTTGATCCTCATTTTTTTGAAGGCCAATTTATTTTTTATTTTTTCCACTGTGCAACCCGCTTCAGTGCCTGAAGCCCACGGGGTTGATGGCCAATTTAAGAGAACAGTGTGAAGCTGTGAAATTTTGTTTCCTACTCAGGAAAAATGCCACAGATACTGTTGTTGTGTTAAATACAGCTCCCAAGGACAGCACTATGGGTAAAACTCAGGAGTGCTAGTGGTTTTCTCATTTAAAAAAAGGTGAAATGTCGATGAAAACCTTGTTTTCTGGATGTCCATCAATTTCCTGAATGGATGAAAATGTCGACTAAATTCGCGCTCTCGTGCTCAAAGACTGCTGATAGACCATTGAGGAGATGGGGAAATTATCTGGACTATCTTGGAGCTCAGTTCAGTGAATTTTAATGGAAAATTTGGGAATGAGAAGGGTTGCTGCAAAATGTGTGCCCCCGGTTCTGACTGACCAGGAAAAAGAGCATCGGATGGAAACATTCCATGCTTCGAAAGAACAGCTCCAGAGTGACCCAGACCTTTTCCCCAAGGTCATTACTGGTGACGAAACGTGGCGCTAATCTTACAATCAAGCCAATGGAAGATGCCATCATCTCCTCATCCCCCTTCCTCCCCCAAATTCATCAAATGAAATCAAAGATCAAGATGATGCTCATTTGATTTTTTTTTTTTTGATGTGAAGGGGATAGTGCATCTGGAGCTCATTCTAGCATGTCAGACTGTTAATCAAGATTTCTATTTAGAGGTTCTGAAAAGATTGAATAACTGTGTGACAAAAAATGCCTGATTTGTGGCAGATGGGGGACTGGCTGTGCCACCACGACAAGGCACTGTCTCAGTGCACCAGTTTTTGGCAAAAAAACAGCATGTCTCTCTTGCCCTACTCACCTCACTCTGTGTGACTTCTTTTTTGCTTCTGAGAATGAAGAGGGATGTGAAAGGACAGTGATTTGACGACATAGAAGAGGCGAAGAAAAAAAACCAAGTGAGGAGCTGTCAGCCATCCAAACAGATGAGTTTGAAAAGTGTTTCCAAGAATGGAATCGCAGATTTGACAAATGTATTAAGTGTAATGGTGAGTACTTTGAGGATGATAAGGTTGTTTTGTAAAATAGTTTAAATACATAGCTTTAGAAAATTCCATTTTTTGGGGGAAACTGCCTTGTATTGGCAGTAGCAGGGACTGCCAAAAGACCCAACAAGCCTGTCTTGGAAGAAGTACAGCCAGAATGCTCTTGAGAAACGAGAATGCAGAGACTTCACCTCCTGTAATGTGGACATGGTATCTCCCTCTTATCCAGATCCTGGGAATGGACATCAGGCTTGGTAAAGTAGAGGGGCAGGGAAAAAGAGGAAGAGTCAACATGATTGATTGCCATCATGGCTGCAACAATGGACTCAAAACTTAGAACAATTGTGGGGACGGCACAGGACCAGGCAGTGTTCTTTCTGTTGCAGATACGGTCACCTAACATTATAAACACCAACTCTCTAGTTAGTGATTTAACCTTTATTCCCTCCCCCATGTCCGGTAATCATGAAATAAGGTTTCTCTTTTGTGAAAAACTTTTCTTGACATTTTATAGTAGACTTGTTGTGCAATATTTGTCCTTTTGTGATTGACTTTAACTCAGCATAACACCCTCCTGGTTCATCCATGTTATGAGGCATTTTGCAAATTCATTGTTATTCTGTAACATTGGGCAATGCTCCATTGTGTGTATGTGCCAGTTTGTTTATCCATTCTGCCTTAGATGGGCATTTAGGTTGTTTCTAGCTTTTAACTGTTGTGAAAGTGCTGCATTGAGTTTAGGCATGTATATATGTAAATATACGTATATATATACATATATATATTTGTTTTCCAAAGACACTCAGAAGTTGATGTATGGTTTTGGGTAAGAAGGAGTCATAAGCAGTCTTACATCTTAAGAAAAGGCTCCAGGAGGCTGATGAGCAGTTAGGTAGCTTCTTAACACCGAGAAAGTGAAGAAGAGGTACGGAGACTCGTTCATGAACTTGTAGCGACAGTGAAGAAGTGGAAGTGAAGATCTTGTGTTAGCCAGGATGTGTTAGATCGAGAAGAAGAAGAAATGTCTTTTTGGAAATGTCTATTCTTTAGCATTACTAGAAAGGTCATGCAATTTCAGCTCTTAGAGGGGGCCAGGCACCTGAGGAGCTTCACTCCAGTGTCATTGCATTGCTGGTCATTTTCTAGTCCCACAAATCCATCAAATCCTTCAAGTCCATTCCAACTCATAGCATCCCTAAGGAGGGTTTGGTTTCTGTGTCTGTCAGTCTTCAACAGCAGACAACCTCATGATTCTCCCTGTGTGGCTGGTGGGCTCCAGCTGTTGACCTTGCAGTTAGCGCACACACACACACACACACACACACACACACACACACACACACACATCTATGCAACGTAAATTTAATTTGCTGAACTCAAAGGGCAAGTATAATTCTGGGGAAGAATTGGGGGCTTTATTTAAGGCACTTACCTCCCCTTCCTCACAGCTTACCAAGAGCCAAGGGGGGCCTAGTGGAGTAACAAGGCCAGACAGATGTAGCCATAGCCACGCTAAAATATTTCCGGGATGGGCTTATCAAAGGATCTTCCATCCCAGGATTTTCCATCGTGTCCTGTTAGAAGCTGGTGAAAGGGGGCGTGCATGGATTAAGCTGCCTTGTCCCAGGAGGGATGGAAACAGGGAGACTTCTGCAGCAATCAGTAGGGGGTGATGCTGGAGAAATAAGTAGTTTAACATCCTTGGGTCTGCAAATCCTGACAGCCGGGGACCCCGACTGGCTCGGTAGGTTACTCCCAATACGCCACGTTGAATCGGAAGGAGATTTAAAAGCAAACAGCTGCTGGTGGCCAATACGGGCCAGGAAGAAAGCGGGTTAAGTAAGGTCTGATTCCCTTGAACAGAAAGGGCTCAGCGCCTGGGCTCCTGGGCTCGGTGGGCAGGGCTGGCTCGGTGGGCTGGGCTGGTTCGGTGGGCGTGGCGTGGCTGGCTCGGTGGGCGTGGCTGGCTCGATGGGCTGGGCTGGCTCGGTGGGCGGGGCGTGGCTGGCTCGGTGGGCGGGGCGGGGCGGGGCGGGGCGGGGCGGGGCGCGAGGCGGCGGCGGCGGCGGCGGCGGCGGCGTGGGCGCGGTGATGCAGGTGATGCACCGCGGGCTCCTGCGTTCGCGGCGAGCTGCGGGCGCGGCTGCGGGGACAGACTGAGCTGTGCGTTCCGCCGGAGGCGGCCGCCCGCGGATTTCCCGCCCAGGTAGGGAGCGGCGAGCGGCTAGGGGATTTTCTCTCGGGTGCCTGCCTGCCTACGGGACCGGCTGCGGCGGCGGGGACCCAGGCGCCCCGAGCACACCCCGCGGGGCGGAACCACCCACGCTGCAGCGAACGCGAGGTCCGCCGCGTTTTGTTCCGAGTAAACGGTGCCAAGGGCCAGAAAGCGGCTGGGAAGCAGGACTCAGGGACTGCCCGGGGCTGCGCGCACCCGCAAGGGCTGTTTGGAGCGCCCCTTTGAACACCTCGCACCGCGCACACTTTCACAACTTCGGCGGCTGGCATTTATAGCCGTCTCCCTAAAGCTTCTTAGCCATGGCGCTTCGTTTCCCGGCGATTCCTCTTCCATAGCTTTTGTTTTAGTGGCTGTGTTGTTTTTGAAGCGCAGATTCAAAGCCGTGCTTACAGCGTGGCGTTGGGGGCTTGTGAGTGAATTTCTGCGAGTGAAAGGCGCCGGCCTTGGCATTGGGCGCCGCTTCTCAGCCCCACGGAGAGGATTTGTTTGGGGCTGAGTTTTGGCGCAAGGAAAAGAACATGGTTCGTTCTGCAGGGGCCGGGGAGCAAATGCACCCGGCTTTGCTGTTTCTTTCGCAGACAGGTGTTAAGTATCTGCTGTCCGAGGTACAGTCGGATTGCTGAAACAGGATGCTTTATCTAGAAATTACAGATGAACAATTGCTCTGTTAAAGGGCACCGTAACTTAATGTTGGGTCTTGGCTTCTGGTAAAGGGCAGCCCAGGCGGGGTTGGGCGGGGCGGGGCGGAGCGGAGCACTGGGCGATGCCCGTTTGTTTGTTAAGCCTGGGCAGTGGGTGAATTTGGGCAGCTCTAGCCCCAGCAAGTGGCAGGTGTGAGTATAGGGGTGAGAGGGACTGTCTCCCCGGGTGTCTTCTATGTTTCTGCTTTCTGCCCCCTTCAGATGAGGTGTTTTTGCCTTGCTTGCTCCGATAGATGCACTAGATCCAGGAGAGGCTCATTGTGCATCCTTCTTGACTCAGCAAATACTCACTGAGCACCAAGGGCCTTTTCAATCTTTCTGGTTCCCAGAAACTGACACCTGGTGTGGAAGAAGCGCCTGGAAGAAGTTCCATCCAGTGGTGAGAGCAGAAAGGAGCAAGGAATTAATGCTGTCACTAGTTTCACAATGAAGCCATTGCAGATCAGTCAGTCATCAGGAACATCAGGAAGTAACTTGGCCTGTCAGTGACCAACTGTGCCTTCCTGCCCCTTCGTTATCACGGCCACTGGATGCAGAGGCTGGCAAGTTCCAGCAGGGCTGGGTTTGTATGGAGTGACTGGATCCTGGCAAACACAGCCTGATACCCACTGAGGAGCGAATCCGAGGCAGGCCAAGGTCTGCCTGCCTGCCTCCTGCCATCTCTTTCTTCTTCTTCTTTTACCCCCTACATTTAAGGACCATGGAGGTTCTGAAAGAGCAATTCACAAAGCAAGGACTTAGGGAAAATTCTAAGAGCATCTCAGGGCAGATGCACTTCAGCTTCGTTTGCCCCGGGATCTTGGTCTGTCGTTGCTGTCTCAGCCCAGTTCAAAAGGAGAGCTCTGATCCTGGTTATCTCTCAATGGGCAGACTAGATGGAAGTGGTTATTGGGATACAGAAATTCAATCGCATGCATGGATCATCCTGGACAAGGGCTGTGGCAGGCGAGGAAAACAGATCGGCTGAAGAGAACTGTGCTGTATGGGTTTGCCGGGAATGCGTGTAAATGCACCTTGCAAGCTAAACGTTCATTAGAGCATTTGAAATGCATCCCAGTGCACTGCAAGAGCGTGAGCTTTGATTCACAAACTGACGTGTGTGTGTGTGTGTGTGTGTGTATCGTAGGCAAGTCATTCAGCTTCTCTTTGAGCTTTAGCCTCCCGATCTGTAAAATGGAAATAACAATAGGGTTGGTATGATAATTGCATAGTAGGTGCTTAAAAATATTTGTTCAGTGGTAAATAAATTCATATATCACTTGCTTGGAATGAAATAAGTACTGAAGAAATGAGTTCATCGATTAATTCAGCAAATATATATTTAATACCTACTAAATATCTCTTCAATTGAGAGAAAGATGAAGCTGTCTGTTCCCATAAGGATTTACACTAAGCTGTATCTATAAGCCAGAATTGACTCAATGGTAGTGCTTTTAGCCCTTAAAAAACCCCAACTATGTGTCACGTACCATTTTGTGTGTGGATAACAGAATTAAATAACAACAACACAATAAAAACTCTACATACAAGGAGCTTGAATTAGCATTTGTGAGAGAGAAAGTGAACACATAAGCCTGCAGTATATATTGTATCAATTGATGATACTTGTAGTGAGTGGGGGATTAGCAAATGCTGGTACAGGCTGGAGTGGTGATTGGGATTTATTTTAGTTACACAGGTGGTCAGGGGAAACCTCCTTGGTAAGTGACCTTTGAGCAGATCCCTAGAGATGGAAGAAAAAAACAAATGAAACAGATGTTTGAGAAGAATGTTCCAGGTGGAGGAATAGCACTTGCAAAATCCTGAGGCAGGAGAAGACGTGTTTGCAAGAGAAAGAGAGAGAAGGCCCAGGGGCTCCAATAGAGCGAGGGAGGAGGACGCAGTGAGAGCTGAGGTTAGAAAGGCCAGAAGACAAGAGTACTCAGTCATCAGCCTTTAGGATTTATCTTTTTCTATTAAGGTTTATCCATGTACTGTGTTTCATCAGTTTGGGTAACAACGGACACAGCCATGTGCTGTGTTTTGTCCGTTTGAGTAATATCTGTGGTCCCATAAGATTATAACAGAGCTCAGAATCCTCTTTGGATAATGGGATGTAGCGAATGTCTCAGCTTCTTGAACACAACACATGTATCATGTATGCAAAGTCCTTGTACTGCCAAGAGTGTGATAGTACATTATATATGACCTATAATATTTATGTGTTACATACATCTTCATTAACACCAATGTTATTGGCTATGTCTGGTATACTGTCCTGTACGTTATCTGAGACATTTACAGTATAACAGTATCTGCTTCCACTCTAGGTAGCAGCATCTAATCTTGCATAATAGTGTATTGCTTATCTCTTAAATGTTAGAACATGTATTTCTTTTTTTAATTTTCTTTTGAAAATCATACCAATTTGCTTCTAAATGCAGCAAAACTCACCCTAGTCGCAGAGAAGTATCAATTTTGACATGAAATAAAAGGTTATTAAACAATGTGAAAGTGGAAAATCAGTGTCTGCAATAGCTTCTGACGTTGGCACGTTGCATTTGATAATCATAATGATCCTCAAAAGACTAAGAAAAATACTTGCCAAGGTATTAGAGGGTAGGTCCCACTGAAAGCTACAAGGTGAATGGAAATGTGAGAGAGACTCATATTATAGATGGAGAAATTGCTAGTGATGTGGACTGAGGGCCAAACACAGGAGTGAATCCTTCGCAGCATGCTGACAGTCATTGCTGAGGCATTGAGTTAGTTAAAGATTATTGTACCAACCTGGCTGATAAACACATGTGGGGTTAATTGAAGGGCGGAGGGATAAATGGCTTGGTGAGCCTCTCCTTTCTAGTTCTCAGGTCTCTTGCTTTGTGATGGTTGGACCAGGGTGTAGCTGCCTTAGCCAGTTCCCTGCTTCAGCTGGCAAGGCTCACTTCCTGTGAGACATCCCTGAGGAGAAGCTACCTGGACCTACCCAGATGCAGCCCTGGGTGCTGGAGCAGCCATGTGGAGACCCCTGCCAGCTCTGAGATGCTCACATGTTCATTGATTTGGCTTTCCTCCTGCAGTTGGTATCACTGTGTGTGTTTTGCGAGATGGAGGAGGCCTTTGTGGATTGGTGTCAGACAGATGGGCTAATGTTGATCTTGTGGGCTTGGACAGCACGGGGTTGGGATGTTTCCTTGATGTGCACTTACCCTTTATATAAAACCCTCTCTTACATATGAGTTTCTGTGGATTTGTTTCTCTAAACTACCCAGGCTAATACAGCCTGAAGCCTGTTCAGATGCTTAAAGAAAAAGCAGGATCAGACTATGATATGTTATCCACGCAATGTCCAAATCATGTAACATTTATTTCACAGAAACTATCATGGATGTTCAGTGATGCATGACTACAGGAGTAAGGTAAAATGTAGTGTGACTAAGATTTGGAATCATACAGGCACAGGTTTATTCCAAACAAGACAAGGTTAATGAGGTCGATTTGCATAGCCCTGTCCACAAAGACGATGTTCTACATGGTACTTTGATGAGTAGTGATTGGGATCTCAAAAGCTTGTGAGTGGCCATCGAGGGTGGAACTTGTGGTCGAATGACATTTCTTATTATGGCTGTAATTCCCACCAAATGACTGGGTGGACTATTCAAATAGGGCATGCATAACACTAAGGGATGGGTCAGTTTCCATCCCCACACCCCAGGAACAGAGGGAGACTCATGACTTTGGAGGAGCACATCTCAGTAATCCCTGAAATGGCAGATGGATCAGAGCCTTTGGCATAGAGACTCACTGAGACTGTGGGGGACCTTCTCTGCATCTGGCCCGAGACTATGGAACTGGGGACAGAGTAACCGATGGGCTGGCTTCCTGACCCATGGACATAAAGGCCAAGGGACCATGTGATTGAAAGCCTGAGAGAGTGACGTGGCTGCTGGTTGAGGAGGCCAATGTGTGTTGATCCTGCCTTGTGGTAATCTTTTGACTTCCCCAATAAAGTTCTTAAATTGTGAGTATTGGGTGACCATTGCAATGAATTATCGAACCCAGAATCGGCGTAGAGTGGTATAGGAGGAAGAGTCGGTGTCAGAAGACATAATGCAGGATGAACCATGGAGGCACGTATGACTCTTGCTTCACGTGGTGACAGGGAAACCAGAAGAGATCAGATATGTCCACCTCCTTGCCATTTACTGCACAATTAGTGATCTCTCCCTTAGAGATCAGAGGAAAGAAAATTGAAGATGTGTGGAAACAACTAGTCCAGTGTACTAATAGACTCTGGGGACCTTAGTCTCCATGACTTTGAGACCACAAGAACACGCTGTTGCCTGGATACTACTGTCAACTGCTTTGGAGGGAATTGCATTAGGAAGTCCTGGAGGTTGTTGGTGGTGTTAGGTGCCATTAGCTCCTACCCATAGTAACCCTGTGCAGAACAGAATGAAACACAGCACGGTCCTGCACCATCTCACAATTGGTCCCATGTCTGAGCCCACTGATGCAGGCACCATGTCACTCTGTCTCATAGAGAGCCTTCTTCTTTTCGGCTGCCTCTCCACTTTACCAAATATGCTGTCCCTCTCCAGGTGCTGGTCTCTCCTGACAATGCCCACAGCAGGTAAGGTGGAGTCTTGCCATCCTTGCCTCTAAGAGCACTCTGGCCTTCTTTCCGTACAGATCTGCTTGTCCTTGTAGCAGAGCACGGCACTTTCAATATTCTTCGCCAGCATTACGATCCGAATTCACTGATGCTTCTGCAGTCTTCCTGAGTCAATGTCTAACTGTCACATGCATATGATGCAATGCACAGTACCTTGACTTGGGGCAGGTGCACCTAAGTCCTCAAAGTAACATCCTAACTCTTCAATGTGCTAACAAGGTCTTTTGCATAATGAGGTCCTTTGCAGCAGATTTACCTAATGCAATACACCTTTCAATCTCTTTACTTCTGTTTGCATGATAATTGATTGTGGATCCCAAATCCTTGACAACTTCAACCTTTTCTCTATTTATCACGATGGTACCTATTGGTTCAGTTGTGAGGATTTGGATCTTCCTTGCATTGAGTTGTAATCTATACTGAAGGCTACAATCTTTGATCCTCAATCCCGCCTCCCTTCCAGCATGCAAGATTATGTCATCTGCACGTCATAGGTTGTTAATAATCCTGATGTCATGTACTTCATCATATAATCCAGCTTCTCTGATAACTTGTACAGCATATAGATTGGACCAGTATGGTGAGAGGATGCAACCTTGATGCACATCTTTCCTGATCTTAAACCAGTCAGTGTCCCCTTGTTCTGTTTGCACAGCTGCCACTGGATCCACATGCAAGTTTCTCATGAGCACACTGAAGTGATCATCCAGAACTCCCATTCTTCCTAAGGCTACTCACAGTTTATTATGGTCCACACAGTTGAAGACCTTTTCACAGTCAATGAAACACAAGTAAGTATCTTTCTGGATTCTCTGCTTTGAGCAAAGATCCATCTGACCTCAGCAATGGTATCCCTTGCTCCATGTCCTTTTCTGAACCTGGCCTGAACTCCTGGCAGGTCCCTGTTAATGTACTGCTGCATAGTCCTGCACAGAGGAGGAGAAATTGTGGAACAAATCTCAAAATCATAAACAGGGACCAGATTTACGGATAGTGACTAATGGAACCCTGGAAACTGTGGACCAAGTTATCCTTTAGGCCTGCAACGGAACCTACTGCTGAGGTGAACCTTCGGTCAATTAGTAGGTCCGGAGCACGAACAATAACCCTGGGAGGGACTCACTCTGCAGAAGAATCCACCGTTTGAGATCAAGAGGCTAGCATTGGCTCAAAGACAAAGTCCAGGAGGCAGGAGGGGTTAGCAAAGAATGCGGAATGAACATGGGAAACATGGAAGAAGCGGGCGAAGTGATCTGAGCTTTTGAGGACTGCAATCAATGATATGAAACAAAATGAGTATGAACTGTTGAATGGAAAATGGATTTTCTCAGTAAATCTTCAGCCAATTCACAATAAAAAGTATAAAAGACAGAGTTTTAAGATGTGTCTGAGCTCTGTGGACGGCTGCAGGCAAGTTCTCGTAGTGATGCACCTGTCTTGGTCCTATGAGGGTGCCTGGACACCAAAATCTGAACCACTACCATCAAGTGATGCCAACCCATAGCAACCCTGTAAGACAAGGGAGAACTGCCCCCATGGGTTTCCGAGACGGCAATTCTTTACAGGAGTAGAAAGCCCATTTTTCTTGAGATGAGCAACCAGTGGTTTTGAACTGCTGACCTTGTGGCTCACAGCCCAGCACATAACCACTATATCCCCAAATGTCCAGTCAAAACGGTGATTTCCCAAAGGATCTAATGGGCCAGTTTTGTTTAAGGTAGAGAGGTCAGCTCAGAAGGTTATGGCAATTGTTTTTTGGGTAATCTTGCAAGATTTTCTCAAAGGACACTGGGTGACTCTGGAGCTTATTATGAAGAAGTTTCAAGAAAATGGAAAACTACACTTATGTAAAACAGTCAGTAAAGATGTTCTGAGGAAGATTTGTCCGTTAGGACAAAGCCCTGCTCACTTTTGAGGTAACGAAGGCTCTCCTACTAGAACACCATCCCATCTATCCCATGCCCCATAGCTTGCTCCTTCAAACGTCTTTTTGTGCCCTAAATCCAAAGATCACTTAAAAGGAACGTAATTTGAGTCCCTCAAGAATGCCCAAACCATCATTTTCACGTGGCATAAATGGAAGCCTGCAGAATCGAGAGGGGCGGCGTTAAAAAGATGGAAACACTGCCTTTAGAAGTATATAGACTTAGCTGGAGGTTATGCGGTGAAAAACTAACTTAACATTTTAACATCTTTATTTTAAAAAGGTTTGTATGTTTTCATAGCAATACTTTTTTTGACTTTCATCTGATATATATGTACTGAGCTCTTCTTTAAGAAATTGTCTGAAATTCTGACTGTCCAGTAAGAGGTGGGTTGGCAGGCATTAATATGTATGGTCATTTAAAGCAACAACGCAAAGGGTCTGCGTTTCTGTAAGACAAAGGGAAACACAGGAATTCACAAGAGGGCCTAACACACAGGGTCGGTTTCATTATTGTTATCAAGTACTGTGTTTGTGCCTTTCAGCTTTGGCCTTACATTTCTTTGTTTCTATATTTTTCACACACACAAAGAAAGCGGCTTCTTTAGTGACTAGTCCAGCAGATAATTGTTCTTACGAGCTATTATGATGTTTGTGTCTGAGAATGGTTATGGTTTCTAAGGTTATGGAAAGGTGTTAGAGCCATCTGGAAATATACTGGCCTTGGTGTGTCCCAGAACTCATTTCCATAAGATCATAGGAGAAATTTATTTAAGACTCCTATTTTGTAGGCTTAGTATAAAGATCACAGTTTTCTGTTCTGCCCTTTTGAGAGTTTTTTTTTTCTTCCAGACAGGGACAGTTTTGGGATCTGGGAACTCTATCCCACAGCTGTCCTTGATGCCACAGGACAACTGCAGTGTGTTTCACGGAGAGAACTGTATGCCTAAGCCTGGCGAAGGTTTCTCTGAACGAATGGGTGGTGAGGCTAGGTGAAGGTTAAAGCTGGCTGGCTGCTCCCCAAGTCTGGGATTTTCCTCATCCTATGCCTACTTTTTAGTCTTGTTGGCTCAGAAACCTGATCTGTCTCTCTGCTGCAGCATTGTGACCTTGCTCACCAGCATGCCTGTCTATTGATTTGTGATGTCTGAGGCACAGCATGGCCCTACTACATCTTTTTCCTGCGGCCCGCTTTCCGTGAGACCTAAATGACAAATGACAATGCCCTGATGAGCATGTACGCAGACAGAAGCAGCTCAGATGTATACTCTCGAGTCTGAGCATACACATTAGGGCTGGTTTTTCCCAATGGAACTAACTACATAGCAAACCACCACAAAGCGCACCGACAGAGAACAATGACCATTTATTATTTCTCATGTGTCCATAGGTTGGGCTTGCAGTTCTGTTGAAATAGGTTGGGCTTGGGTGATTTTACCTGAGCTCGTTTAGGGGATTTTTTTTTAGCTGGTGGAGTAACTGAAGACTGGCGGTTCAGGAACACCTCCACCGGGATGCCTTACCTGTGTTCCAGGTACCACAGTCCAGCCTGGGCATGTTCTCACGGCAAGAGTCTGAGAGAGAATGGACACTTATGTGGCCACTGGAGGCCTAAGCTAATAACTGGCACACAATCTCTTCATTCCGTTTATTGTCCAAAGTAATTGTCGAGCCCATTCCAGAGTGAAAAGGTAGGAAATAAAGTCATCTTTTGATGGAGGCATGACATAACCATATTATCAAGAGCCTGGAACCAGATAGGGGGTTTGTGAGTATTTTTGTCATCAATGTACTCTAAGAGCCTTCATAGTTTATGTTCTCTGGCCAGAGGCTCCAGTTTCTTCTGGTCTCTGCTTCAATGAGAATTGCCTGCCGCTGCCCTGTGACTCTCTTCTTTTCCTCCATTTCCATGGCCAACAACCCATCGACATGTGCGTCTTCAGAGAGTCATTCAGTCTCCAAGTATTTTTCAGTGGTCACTATATGCCAGATATGTGATAGGCTGGGGCTACTTACTGCCCTTGAGTTGATTGAGGCCGGGGATACAGAAGTTAAGGAAACAAACAAACAAAAATCAACACAAAGCCCATCTTTATTAAGCACCTATTCTAGCTGAGGGAGACAAACAATGGATAAGTAAGCAAGTAACTGTACAGTATATCGGATAGTAATGAGTATATAAAAGAACACCAAGCAGCGAAGGAGAGGCAGGGCATACCTTTTTGCATGACGCACAACAACAGTAACAAAACTTTTATATAAGGTGGCGAAGGTGACATGACATATGTGGCAGAAGAGACAGATGGATGATCTGGGAACTGGCAGGTAGAGGGAACAATAACTGCAAAACGCAGAGACAGCAGAGTATTGGCAGGCTCTAGGATCAGCAAGGAAGTGAGTGTGGAGGAATTTTTACTGTGTGTGTGAGAGAGAGGCTACTCTTTAACACTGGCCTTCACTTTGAATAAGATGGGAAGCCCTTGCAGTATTTTACACACAAAGTAAGGCGATGCAGTTTGTGTTTTACAGTGATCCTCTGGGCATTAGAGCTCAGGGTAGACTCTGGCATAGCAAGGGAGGAAACCGGGAAAGTCAGTCAGGAGTCTACTCCAGGGATCCAGCTGAGAGCTGACGGTGGTTTCGATCAGAGTGGTTATTGGTCAAGATGGTGAGACGGGGTCAACCTTGGAAATGTTTGATGGTAGAGCAGACACGAGTGGAGATGAATTAGGTTTGGGGATGAGAACAAGAGAGGCGTCAAGGATGATTCCGGCAGTTTTGTCCTGAGGAACGGAAAGGTACAGCTCTTTTCTGAGATGAGCAAGTAGCAAGAAGAGTGTTCAGTTGGGCAGTCAATGGGAGCCGCTAAGGAGATAGATGTATGTAGGAATCCAGAGGTCATGGGAAGGGTTCAAGAAGGAAGCACAGGTTTGAGTATCTGGGTCCACCAGAGTCTATGGTATTACCAGTGCCCAGAATCTTGCCCAGCTTAATGCGTTTGCTGCTAGGTGCAATTGAGTCGGTTCCAATTCATAGCGACCCTTTGAGCAACAGAACATTGTGTTGAGGGCCTTCCTCTGTTCTGCTGCCCCTTTATTTCCCAAGCACGACGTCCTTCTCTAGGGACTGGCCTCTCCTAATGAAAACTTATACTCGTTGACTCAGATCTGATGCATGATGATCCATGTATGTCCGAGTAGAACTGTGCTCTGTATGGCTAATTTCTCTGCAGTAGACCAGCAGGCTTTTTTTTCTAGGTCCCTCTGTAAGGACTCAAACCTCCAACTTTCCAGTCAGCAGGCAAGTGCATTAGCTATTTGTATCGCCCAGGAACTGCCTAGCTGATGTTGTTGATCTTGGGTGTTACTGAGTAAGTTTTGTGTAATAAGCCTCCAAGTGAAAGGGTAGACTTTGCTTGGTGGTCATTTCTACAGGGACAGAGCAACAGGTCTTCCCCCATGGAACCATTGACTGGGAGTTCGAATCACTAACGTTTTGCTTAGAGCTGAATGCTTAATTGTTTGTGCCATGACGACGCCTTGATTAGCAAACATTATGTACCAAATTATATGTGTTAAAGAGCAAATGAACCATTCCCTTACTAGAGGTTGTTTATAAATACTTGGTGGACCTTAAAGTGTAATTTCCTGAAGTTATTCCCCTTCTTTCTGAGGTCTCATCGGAGCCTTATCGTGGCTCTCATGGATAAAAACAGGTTTCATTGTGAAGGGTCGAATCGCTTCTGTCGTAAAGGAAGCAATGTGTGGTGACAAGTCAGAAAGAGAAGGATTTGGAATCATAAAATAGCTCATCTTTTATTTTTTTTTTAAAGAAAAGATTCTCCAGGGAACGGTGGCTGGAATTCAGAGGTGTGATGTTCTTGGGCTATTATTGTACTGCTCTTAATTTAATATGAAACTGGAGCAAAGACGCATCCTGTAAAAGGAAGACATTTATTTAAATCAATTGGATGCCAAATGGAAATCTCACCAGGTTGCTTGAAAAACCTCACATCAGCAGTGTCTTGCATAATGTGTGTTACAAAAGGAGATCAATAGGCAATAGCCGTAGAGGAAAAGAGGATGGGAAAGACCCCCCACCCCCCGCCCCATAGCACGGCTGACTATGCGTGAATGTGAGTATTGGGTGTGTGGTAGGAACAAGAAGAAAGCAGGGAAGGCAAGTGAATATGGTTTCTTCTAGTTTGTGCCAGGAAGAGAGAGAAAGAGAGGAGAGAGGTGGTAGGTGGCCTTTCTACCAATGGTAGGAAAAAAAAAAAAAAAGAAGGAAGGAAGCGTGAGAAAGAGCTATCATGTTGGCCTCCATTTTTATGTGCTGGCACTAGGTCTGACCATGCGGGTGGGAATGTGTTCTTTGGAAGCAGACATCTAGGTTGAAACCCGTGCTTCTTGAAGTTTCTACAGCATAAGCTTGAGCAAGCTATTTTATTCCAGCCTTGATTACTTCAACTGCAAGATGATGCTGGTGGCTGTGAGGACGGTGGCAGTAATGATGCTGAGTCATGCTCTCAGACTTGGAAATGCATTCCAGGTAACTGTTGATTAAGGGATCGCAGCAGCTACTAGCTGGGAGATTTAAAGATTTGATTGCAAGGAAGAAGTGAGTCTGCTATTCAATGTTGGCTGTACGATTTAGAAGATTATGTGCAAGGGATGCATGGTGGTCTAAAGGAGACAAACCCATTGCGGTCAAGTCAGTCCAATTCAAATGGACACTAACAGAGAGAAATCAACCTTCCATTTTCTGTACTAAGCCATTTTCAGTAGCTCAGCTCTGTGATGTTCCACGGTTTGTTGGCCGTTCACATGGAAAATTTCTGAGTGACTTGTATTAGACAGAAGCATACATTTTCCTTTCAGAAATTTCTGTGTTGCTCCCACAAAGTCTGCTCCATTGTCTTCTGCTGGAAAAGTCTGCTCTTCTTCCCACATGGGGCATTAGATTAGGAACATAATATGTAGTTGTTGGTTACATAAATGAGTAAATGTTCTTGTGTTTGCTCTATTGGCCAAGCGTCTTTCTGGGTGGTTTCCATTGACCTGGCGAGAAATGAGGGTATGTAAGTGATACTGATGACTCAAGTCCCTGACACCTACTAGATGCTTAATAGCTAAATGGTTTTCCTTTCCATCCTGTTTCTTGGCTGCTGTTCCAGCCTCCTCTGGACCAAGAAACATATCCAGCTTTATCTTCGAGCTTCGTTACATCAGCAGCAAAGTCCAATGCTCCCTTGCTAATCTGATCGCTAATCCAACAATTCCATCCAACAACAGCACCTGCTGCCCACCAATGAAGATCTGTGGTACAGATTCTACACGTAAATTCCCACCTACATTGCATCACACAGAAACTTTGGTCCTCTGAAATCCTCCTGCTTTCTAGAGAATGTCCCTGCCCTTCTCACATCCCCTCCCCTTCAGACTGCAGAGTGTAATTCTGTTTGGGGTGGCAGGCAACAGAGTGGCATTAACTTTCTGTTCCCTCCCAAAATCAGTTAGAAAAATCCTCCCCTAGCTGGTGACCTTTTGACAGCTTAGATATGAAGCTGAGCTGAGCATATTAAGGAGGTAGGTCAGAGCACCATCCAGTTTTCTATTTTTCACATGAAAAGCCCGGGGCCAGAGAAGATACACCCCCGCCAGAATATACTGTGCGAAGTGGGCGCAGGCGCACAACCTTGTGTCTTTCTACCCCAATTCTGCATAGATTGAGATGAGATGTTGCCAATCTTCCAGACCTTTCTTGTGCCACAGATTACTGGGTCTGGAATTGGCTGTTCAAGCTGGGAGCTGGGCACTGCTTTTTGTGCCAAGTCAGGTGACTTGTGTGCTGGTGGGAGCTCTTGACACCTGAAACTCATCTAGACAGGGATATGTGTGAGGTTTTAATTCTGTTTTCAGGTTCTTCCCGTGGCAAAAACCTAGGATGAATATTCCAGCAGAGAATGCCAGGTACTAGGACATGTCCATGGATAAGCTCACCGTCCGCCATCACTCCTTAAATATTTCGTGGGCAAGTGCCTTTTGAAGTCCAGAATAAGTAAAAGGCAATGGAAGGACTTAGCTGAACTAGAATCTTGGCGTTTCAGAACAGATCTTAGAAAGAACAGAATCTAAGCTCCTTATTAGACAAAGGAGAGAACTGAGTGCACAGAAGGAAATACTACGTTGCATGTGGCCACCCGGTGAATCGAAGGTAGAATGAGGATCAGAATCTGGGGTGCAGCTGCAGTCAGAGAAATGTATATGACAGCAGGAGTTGAGATAGTGAGAGCTGGATACCTTTTATAAAGGCTTGGATTTCCCAAGCACATGAAAGCCAGGTCAGGTCCCTCAGTAGTAGCTTTCTGGGAAAGCTGGAATTCTCTGGGATTTTCCTGCTGCTCCCAGAGCTCATGCCAAGTGAGGACTGCTCCTTGTGCCTGCGACTCTTGCCCTCCTGCCGTCCATGGGATCTGACCCCTGCCTCCAGCCCGATCTGGGCGTAGCAGATGGCACTGAGGATGGAGCCAGCTGGCATGGAGGAAGTTCCCAGGAGAAGAAACAGGCATTGTGGAGTAAGTCCCATTGGGCAGAACACTGGATCTGAGTGATGGAGCTGGAGCGGTCAATGTCAAGACCTCCTAACTTTTGCCTGGTTCAAAGGACTCAATTCTAGGCTCCATACCTGTTTCCTGGCCCCGCCCCTCTGCTGATGAAATACATCACACATGGTTGTCTACAGGTCCATCAATCACAGCATTGTTATAAAAGTAAGAATAGTGCATCAATGTTAATATTATTGATAACGATATCTGACACTTAAATTAAACATGGAATAATTATTAAACACTTAAATATAAACCAAAATAATAAATTGTGCAATAAGGAAGGTGGCGTAGGACGAGGCAATATTTCATTCTGCTATGCATAATGTTTCTATTACTCAAAGCCAACTTAATGGCTTCTAAGAGCAACAATATTAATCATAATACATTTTAAGGAAAGAAAAGATAGGAAGGCAATGTAAAAGCAGTATATTACAAATTAAATCGATCCAATAAAGTGTGGACCCCAATGCAAACTACTGACTTTAGTCTCAACAGGAAACAGGAAGACTTGATCAAGGTATCCATAGTGGTTCATTAACTACAGCAAATGCACCATAGCAATGCGTGACGTTAATAGGAAGAAATATGCACCGGGGGAGAGTGTGTATGTAAACCATCCATCACCTAAAACAGCTTTAAAGAATCTATTAAAATTACATTAGTAGAAGATAAACTTAATGGAAAAACTGTGAAGAAGTAGATGAAAAAAGGTCAGAAGTAATTTGGCAACCTGGAGATGTTGAGCCAGCGTCTCCACTCTCACATCCCGTGATGAAATTGCTTGGGAAGAATGTTTTGTTTTACGGTCAGCCTCAGGCCTTGTCCTGACCGATGGCAATGACATTCTTCATCATCTTCCCACAGATAGAGTTGATGTGTGATTGCTCTGTCCAGCCAGATCTGCATGCCTCTGTTGTTGAAAAAGGTATTTGCCAGGTACAACTTGTTGGTCGTACACACTTCTACCATCTGATCTCTGGGGGTGACGATGTCACCCTGCCCTATTTCCCAACTACTAACCCTCCTTTGTTTCCAGATTTTGGGTTCCAATCATCAGTCATTGCCAATGAATCTTGGTTGCATGTTTGATTCCTTTCTGACTGCAGGCTTTGGTAAGAATCCTCCATTTTTCTTTTTCGGCATTTATTGTTGCTGCCTCAATTAGAATACTGGTTCCATTCACAGGCCCTCCTGGCAGGTGGCAGGTGTCACACTTTCACGGGCGGGTTTTTCTGCAGGATTGAGCCCTTTTATCTTTTGAGGATGAATGGGATGCTGGTCTTCAATTTATCATTCTTGGCCTAGTAGATCAAAGAATTATCCATTTGTACCCACTAATGCTTAGAATGTCAATATTGATGCACGCCATATGATTTTTGATGACTTCCATTTTTTCTAGATTTATATTTCGTGCAGCCCATGTTCTGAGTGTTAATGTATGTTTGAGTGTTAATGTATGTTTGAGTGTTAATGTATGTTTGCAGCTGTTTCTTGTCATTTTGAGATGGGCCAACCAATGAATGAAGGCATTGAAAGTCTTACCCCACCCAGGTCATGAAGGTTGACTTCACTCTGAGGGGCAACTACTGTCTAGTTGTATTTGCACTGCCTCCCAACCCGAGGGGCTTATCATCAGGCACTAGATCAGACACTACTCTGAGATTTTCCCTTGTCATCTTTCTGTTTTTTAAAGAAGTACATCGCGGCCCTTCTTTCTTGCCTATTGAGTCTGGAAGCACTATTGAAACCTGTCACACGGGTAACTCTGCTGGTATTAGTAATATTGGCGGCATATGCTTCCAAGATCACAGCAACACTGTGACCTTCCAATATCGTAAAAATACACATGAGCCGCCGCAATATGACAAAGTGTCAGCGAAGTGCTGGGAGCAATATGGAGAGCGCTTGTATAATTTGAGTTTGAGGGTTAGTCATGCAGATAACCTAAGGGGTTAACGTAGAATGATTTGTGAGAGGATTGGTGTGTGCGAGGGATTGCTCTATATTTGGATGGTGCCCTCACTTCCCGGAGAGTTAATCCTCTTTGTCCGAGTCATCCAGCTAGGGGATTATCCTGCTTTAAACCCCACGTGTCCCCACACTTACAATGTGAACAGTGTGTTCCCAAAGTCCAGGGCAGAAAGAGGTCAATTTCTCCTGAGCCAACATACCAGGCCCCTTTGTGTTTGCTTCATCCCAGTCTTCTGTACTATGGGGAGTCCCTGGGGGTGCAAATGCTTAACACTCAGCTGCTAACTGGATGGATGTTCAAGGCCACCCAGAGCCCCTTAAAAAAAAAAGCTAGGCAATCTACATCCCCAAACTCAGCCACTGAGAATCCTCTCGAGCACAGTTCTACTCTGATGCACATGGGATCACTTCGAGTCTGAATCAGCTTGGTGACAACTGGTACTGGTGTGTTAGGGTGGGAGAGACTGAGGCCCCGAGAAGGAAGATCATTTGATTCCATGGCAGATTTGTGACCAGAGCTCTTCATTTCCAGCTGGGAGTTTTGTCCTCTGCCCAGGGCTGGTCTCTAAAGAAGGATTCTGGGAGGGAGTTCAGCCGAATGAACAGATGAGTGGGCCAGAGGCAGTGCAGATGTCCCTTCTACATTGTGTTCTGGTGAAGTCTCCAGTGTGTCTGTGGGAAGGCCAGCCTGCTCCCTCTCTTTCATAGAGGGCCATTTGGAACACCTCCAAGCTGCCGAATCCCTTCCACTGTATCCTGGTTTTGTACAATTAATGATTGTACAAATTAATGAGAGAAGAGATGGCTGCCTGGTTTACCAGTCTTGTGCTGGTACCTTATGGCTCCCTGATTCTTACTCCCAAGAACTGCGTGGAAGAGGAGAGGAAAATTAGCATATTGTTATACCAAAAAGAAGAAGGTTTAGTTGCTGGGTAGGTAAAGCCCATTGATGTCCACCTGGCTTCTCTTGTTGAATTCAAGACCACAGTTTCGTTGGTGAGTGTTAGCGACTTTGAAGATCTGGTATTTTCTGTCTGCTCTTCCTTTCCTGAGGAGTTCAAGTTCGTTGACTGCTGACTGGGTTGGCATTGGGGGTAACGCTGTGCAAGGAGGGTATGATCTCTGACTTCATGGAGTGTGCAGTCTAGAAATTTACAATGGGGCTGGGGTTCGCATGCACACACACTTGGTTGTCCTCTGTGTTTCGTATCCACTTCAACAAGAGGTCCATCCTTGAATCACATCGATGCGCTGTTCTGCCAAAGAACAGGGCTTTGCCATCTCCCACGGCATCGTACGTCTTGCAAGTTGAGTTAAAAAAAAGTCCATTCTGGCTCCAGCTCTCTGCTATTGTCTTCTTATGAAATGAGGTGCGAGTGGGGGGACTTCCTTGGCATTCCTCCGGTGGCAGGCTGTGAATCAGCGCAGGCACCCCAGGCGGCTTTGTTGTGTTGTGTGGTGGTGTTTGAACACTGGGCAGCATAGTGCTTTGTTATTCACAAGCTATTTGTACAATCCCAGCCGCTG
Organism: Tenrec ecaudatus; assembly: GCF_050624435.1. Taxonomy (NCBI): domain Eukaryota; kingdom Metazoa; phylum Chordata; class Mammalia; order Afrosoricida; family Tenrecidae; genus Tenrec; species Tenrec ecaudatus. The sequence continues at coordinate 6,508,839 of NC_134538.1, forward strand.
GTGATTGTGCACTAATTTCTAGCAGAGAAAGCGCGGAGACGTTTGCTCAGAGGGAATACAAAGAGACGGAATGAGGGGTACTCTGCAATAGTGTGTAGAACACTGCACAACTCTCCTCACAATGGCAGGATTATTCCTCCGTTAGGATTCCCGGGGGGGGGGGGCATCCCCTCCTCAGGGTTCAGCAAAGGACCATGTATTCTGGGAGCGAAGCCTGTCTCATTCTCTTGGCATGAGCTGACAGGACTTGATCAGTGGCCTCCATCCTTGGGATCTGGTAAGGCTTGTGCCTATTGGGAGCTCTTAGATCCTCGAGACTTTGAACACAAGGTCAACACTGGAACACAGGCTGAGAGGAGGACCAGGTGGCAACTTCCTCCCCTTTTTCCTTGTTCCACGGTGGGAAGAGTGGAGGCTCTGGAGCTGGCTTGCTGGGCTGGAAGCCTGCCTCCTGCATGTGTTAAGCGCACAAAACAAAACCCCCAGCCCACGGCCCTCAGAGAGATTCCAACTCACAGGGCCCCAGAAGAGAGAGTAGAATTGCTTCTTCAGGTCTGAGACTGAATCTTTTTTTTTTTTTTGAGACGTAATCTTTACTGGAGCAGAAAGCTCCATCTTTCTCCCTTAGAGTATCCGATGGGTTTGACCCACTGACCTGGTGGTTAGCATCCCGCCACATACATCGCTACGCCACCAAGCCTCATGCCTTCACTTCCTACTGGCGCTTCAATGGTTCTCTGTAAGAGAAGTGGAATGTTAATATTGCTCTATCTCCTGTAGTTGTTAAGACGAATCAATTAACGAAGAGAACTCCTTGTTTAGCATGATTTGAGCATAGAACCAGTATCTTGTTATTGGTGGATGTTCGGTTGGCCCCTGACTCAGGGCGATACCATGCACAACAGAATGGAAAACTGCCTGGCTCAGTACCATCCTGCCAGTCTGCTGTGCATTGCAGTGCTGTGCTCGCTTGGGTTGTAACTGTCGGATGTTCAGAGGCAGACCATCAGGCTTCTTTTCCGAGTCAACCAAGCCTGGAAGCTCGGCGGAAACCGCTCATCACCCTAGTCACCCATGACCGACCGGGAGGGCTGCTCCTGAGTTGTCTTGACCGGGGATGCTAGAACATCGGTCTCCCACATAAAAAGCGAGGGTTTACCACTATAACCCCAAGGTCCCCTTGCAGCAAGTATAATGATCTGTCATACCAGGACGGTTCAAAAGGTTATGGAAAAATAGGACAAAAATAGTTGAATTTTTCTATAAATGTTTAGAAGCCTCCTTGTATTGCTGCATAACACATAGGCCCAGGTATGTCAGTGGCCCACACGTGAAACATGAGTTTCCAGGAAACCGGTGGTGCTTCTTCAGGCTGCGGGTCCAGGCTTGCTCTATGTGTCTTTCGACCTCCTTGGGCTAGCAGCTACCAGAGAGATGTGCACATAGCAAAGGGCGAGATGACAAGAGGGAAGCCAAACTGTGACACTGTATTTAAAACCTCCGCTCATGTCATCTCTGCCATTGTTGATAAGACAACTCATGGTTCATCCCAACACCAATGGGATAGGAAGCATGTTCCTTACGTAGTGCAAGCCACCGCCGTGTTACGTGGCTAAGACGTGGATTATACGCATGCCATGGAGGAGTGAGGAATTGAGACCAGTCCTCCAGACCACCACAGCAAGTGAACAGGATGCTCAATGAGGTTTTTCTATTTTCCCTGAATGAGCATTCAGCTTGCAATTCGGGAGAAGTGGCAGACAGTCGGTCTTTTAAAGTGAGCCACAAAAAGCTTGGAGCCCAGGATTTTCCCAAAGGTAGAACCGTCCTTGGTGCCCTCAAATCTTAAGTCCCCAAGTCAATATAAAGAGAGGGATGTGGAGTCTTGGCCTGGGGGTGAGGGACTTGATTGAGTTGGAAGACTTTTTGTTCCCTACAAGCCAAAGGAAGGGACACTGTGCGGCTCCATTGCGGAGACTGGGGCCACCTGCAAGGAAAGATGACAGGGGGTACCTATTAAAAAACCCGTCACACTCACTGCTAATGATTCGATTCTGACTCAGTGTGATTCTGTAGGGTAGGGTACAACTGCCCCTCTGATTTCTGAGACTGTCAACTCTTTATGGGAGTAGAAAGTGTCATCTTTCTCCTTCGGAGCCATTGGTGCTTTCGAAGTGTTGACCTGAGGTTGGCAGCTCAGTGTGTGGCCCCTTATACCACCTGGGCTCCGAGGGGCATGTTGTAGCCTGACTGAGTGCCTGCTGAGCAGTCAGCATCACTGTCTGTGATACTAACGAAGACTTCCCTTTAGGGCTCGATGTGTCCTTTGGAGTTTATAGCGCATGACCACATGGAGTTTGGTCCTACCTCTAGTCTGAACGTGTTGGCAGGCGTGAGGTGTCTTGGAGGAGCCCCCACCAGCAAGGAGAGATAGATGGAAGGACAATGTCTCTAGAAAGATAAACATACTTTCCCTAGTCTGTTGGCTGAGGCCTGCAGAAGGCAGACCTGCAGACCTCATCTGATCCCGAGGCTTGATGGACAGGAGCATGGAGTCTTTGTGACGAACAGAGGACTGTCCCAACTGTTATCTGGTTATCCCAAGAGGGGGCTTCCACGGTAGAGCAGTGTCTGGGGGAGGGGTGTGGGGAGCTGATGGGTCTGAGTGGACCACTCCTCTCTTTGAGAGAGTCCAGTGTGAAGAGGCCAAGGTGTACGTGATCATGCCTCATGAAAACGTGTGTGCACACACAAGTCACCAGCATCAGACAGTCAAGTTCAAACCCGAGGTGCCTGGAGGAAGAGTCAGACCTGAAGAAGTGGATGGTGAGGTGCACTCAGACCCAGGTACCCCCTTCTTCCTTCATGGCAGGCCATGAAGCTGGAGTTGAAATCGGTCATGGGTTGGGGTGAAGTGGAAGGGAGGGAGGAAGAACTGTAAACTGGCTATGAGATTGAAAGTGCTACATTGATTTGGAGTTGCTTCATTGATCAAGGGGACAAAATAAAGTCTATAATATCTTCCCAGAGGGTCCTTAGCAAACAGGGAGGGTGGGTGAGAGGATGCTGGTGAGGGGAAACTAAGCTGGATTATTTCAGACTCCTGTACAGGGAGAATGTTTGAGAAGTGGGCTCCTCTTCGAAGCTCCTTCCCTCCGCTGCCACTTGGAGGAGCATCTTCACATCTTTCCAGCACTGGCTGCGGGCTTTCCCAGGGAAGAGGTAGGGGCTGGGGCTGGGGGTACAGTCACTCAGACTGATCTTCTGAGGCTCCTGGCTGTTTCTCCTAATCCTCAGCTTTGGTCCAGGCCGGAAGCAGATGGAATGGAATCCTCTGTGGGATGCTTAGCAATTTGCTCCACTTAAAAAAAACAAAACATTATCGTGTCTTCAGTGAAGATTTACACAGCAGTGTAGACTCCATTCAACCAGTTCTACCCAAGCTGTTCAGTAACATTGATTCTTCTACCATGCAGAGAATAAAAAAAAACCCAAAATTCTCATTACATACACTGGTTATTCAACCTTCCGTGCCTCCTTATGCTTAAACCTTTGCTGTAAAGTAATGTTGACCATTTGAGCTCATAGAGTTGATTTTGTTAAGAGAAACATTTGTTCCACTTTTAAGAGTACGATAGGTTTCAGAACAAATTAGATGTTGGCATTTCTGGGAGAACATTCTTTTCCCAGTGGGAAGAGCTCTCTTTGAAAAAGATACCCGTCCTCCTAATCTGATAATCATTGGCTTTCAGGAAAAGATTAAGCCACTGGAGTGGATGAGGAAAAAAAACACAACATGTCTAAGCCACTCTGCCTCTGGAGCTTCAAGGCTATGGGGAGCAACTGGTTTGCCTTTATGCCCAGATCTGGGCCCTTTGATGGATCCTTGAATGCAGCAAGTGGCAAAGCCCACCTCTGACGCTGAGCCCCGAGGGTCCCTCTGCTGTAAAAGCACGCAACTTGTTTTGAGCCTTGAAATTACACATCTCCACTGGGAAATTGAATGATTGCTTAACTTGGCCCTCTACTACTTGATTTGACAGATATGTATTTTTTTTAATTAGAGAAGTGCTACTTGCTATTGAATAAACTATTGAAATTGTAAAAGCTTATACATTATAAAGCAAGGGATAGATGTTGTTAAGTTGCTGTCCAGACTGTTGCTTGCTGTTGGTTTTTCACCGGTCCAGCAGAGCATCCTTCTTCTCAGTGCATCCTGGCTAGAGTGAATGCGGATAGCCTGTCTTAAAAGTTTGTTTAAGGCGACTTCATTTTTATGCAGAGCCTACAGTGAGATCAGTTTCACCGACTGAAGGAAAACCCAAAGAGGAATTTTGCTTTTACGACAACAGGCAAAAAGCCAAAGTAGAATTCGGTGTTGGTTTTGCAGCAAGCCATTGAAGAGACAGCAGACAGCCGGGCAAGGAGAGAGCACAGGGGCCAAGCTCCTTCCTCAGGAATTACTCTCAGCACTTCAGCATCAAGCTGCCTTAGCTTTGAACTATGTCCGTGAACACTCCATGTTAGTGTTATTCTAGGCTTTTTGTGTTATTGGATATGATGTGATTTGCTTATTTTTTATTTACTGTGTGTGTGTGTGTGTGTGTCTGGGGAGGCTGAAAATTGAATGGTGATTACTTTCCCCATTCCAATTTATGGAAGGTTTCAAAGGAATTCTCTGCTTTTAGAAGTGGGGGGAAACGATATTATCATTAAATAAAATCATGCAGCCAATTAAAAACACATTTTATTGTTTTTTGGTGAAGGTTTATGCAGCGGCTTAGGTTCCCATATCACAATTTCCACACAAGTTGTTCAGCGACATTGATGAAATTGCTCACGATGTGCGAACGTTCTCATTATTCTTTTTAATAAATTACTTTATTGGGGCGCATACAACTCTTTTCACATTCCATACGTACATCAACTGAGTAAAGCACCATTGTACATTCGTTGCCCCGTTCTCGTTATTCTTGTTTGAATGTTCTATTTCTGTTCATCTGTTTTCCCTTCCCCTTCACAGTCTCATCGTGGTTTTACAGTAATTGTTTGGTCTCTTAAATGTCGGTTGGTTATTTGGTCTCATATAGAGAATTTGTTAAAAGAGCATGGTATTTACGAGTGATGCTCATTATTTTTTGACCCAGTTGGTTGTTCCGCCCCAGAGGGACCTCAGGGTGGGTTTGGTTCAAAGTTTGGCAAGTATCTCAGGGCAGCAGTCTTGGGGAGTCCGCTAGTCTCAACCGGTACAGCAGGTCTTTCTCTCTCTCTCTCTCTCTCTCTCTCTCTCTCTCTCTTTCTTTCAAAAGGAAGTTTAAACCTTACCACTTTCGTTGATGAGAAAAATGGCATCTTGTTTTACTTTTCACTTATTTGATTGAAAATGAGCTTAACCAATTGTTTTTGGACCAATATTTGGTGCAAGTGAGATTGAGCCTTTATATCTGCTTTGCTGAGCAGTTTCTATCGACGCTCTATGTCCCTTTTACATTGGTTGTTAGTATTTTTCATATTTATCAGTGATAATCATTATTATTGCAGGCATCTCCAAATTAGTTATCTGCCTTTAATGTTAGTGTGTAGTGTATGATCTTTTTGGCATGTGGAAATCTAGTTTTTGAATATTTAAATTGTCACTATTTCTTTAAAATTTCTTCCTTTCCACACTTAGATCGTTCATTACCATAAGAACAGAACTATTCATCTATAATATTGACTCTTTTCCAGCTGCCCCTCCCCTGTCAGGCCCCAGCCATGCCATGCTGGGCACAGGGCAGCTGATATCGTGTGGTGCCCCCACCATGTCCCTGACGAGCCCGGGAGCCACGGTGGTTGGTGCCCAACATCTGCAAGACCAAGGGACCCGGAGGCAGAGCATGCTGGGATCTGGGGGCTGAGCTGACATTGCCAAGCTAAGGCTTCCTGCCCTCTGGAGGAGGGGGTGCTGCTGCCGCAGGGTCCTGCCAGCCTGGCTCCCAGGGGGCCCACGGCCGGCGTGGGGCTCCGAGGAGACCCCGGGCACCACTCTGGGCCAGTTTCAGGCATGCGGGCAGGGACGTGTTGGTGCTGGCTGTGCCCTGGGCATGTAGCCATGGTCAGGCTGTGCTGTGTGGGGGCGGGTGGTGCCCGGGCCTCCTGAGCCTGCTCTTCTCCCCAGAACAACCCCCCCCCCAAAGTGGACTCTTTTATCATTTTAATTTTATGTGTCATCTCATTCTGTATAATATAATAATCTATTTGGACTTTATTATGATTCCGAGTGTGGGTGGAGATCTGTCTTTGTGTATATCTTGGTTCTTGTTAACTAGTTCCTTCAGTACCACTAAGTGAATAATCCTTTAATTCGACTTTTGAAAAGCCAATGGTATAGTTTGGTTCCATTAGATCCCTTTGTCATTTGTGCCCAAATTAAAATATTTCCTTATCTTTAGGCTATATTTCTATGCCTAGTAGTACAAGTTCCTATTCTTACTTATTTAAAAACGTTTATTGAATGTTTTACCCATTTCTTTTTCCAAATTAATTACTGAATCAGGTTCCTTTGTGCGTGGGGAAGCAGGGGGTAAAAAAGAGAATGTTTTGAAACTGGCTGTGGTAGCAGTTGTACAATACTGCTTGATGTGTGTGATAGTCCATGTTGACTAAGAAACAAATCCATATAGTACCTGGGGAGTGGGGTCAAAGAGAAACAAACCATAAAAATGGAGCGTGGATGCTTGTGTGGCCTCTACCTTATGGTGGTTTTCTTTGGCTAGCTGGAGGTGGGATAAGGTCCCACTGTTTGCTTGATTGCTTTCTGGAAAAAAACATAAGAAGTGAAGGTTTTGATTCCTAGAATTTGTCTTTGGTTATGCCTGTCTGAAATGGTGAAAGTGAATGTGATTAATGTAGATTTTGAGCTTAGGGGGCAACATGGCCCCTTGAACTTCTCCTCTGAGACTGTGCTGCTTGGTCAAAGTGACCGACAGAAGGGCCAGCCCTAGCTTGATGCAGCCAGAGGCTGAGGCCATATTGCATGTGAATGGGATAGTTTAGATAAGATTGAAAAAAAGATAAGATTGGATTTGCCGGTTTTAAGAATGTGTTTAGGGTCTGACTCTACCAGGTATATACTGATTTCTACTGTCTATTGTTATTGGTATGTGTGATAGAAAGGATGATTGAGAAGTATGACAATAGAGTTGGCAAACCCACCACCTTCAACCATTAAATTGGGTCTTTAAATGGGTATAGGAATTGAATTGCCTGCAAAGAAGACTCTGAAAGGATATGCCCCACCCATTGCCTTGAGTGCTCAGTATATTTGCATTTGACAGGACTAGCTCAGAGAGCTGTGAACAGGCTGAAGAAAGAAATGGGAGTTTTGAACTAGTGGTTTGTGCTTGAAGCTGGAAAAATTTGGAGCCATGAGGAAACTCTCCTCTTTAGAACTGAATGTGAAAGGAAGTTTGTGGGCCAGCCTGTGGCTTGCTAGGTGACCACCTGGATCTATTTGTCTACTGAAAGAGGGAGAAAGCAACAATAGAGAGATGTATTGAGTGTGGCCACTGACCCCTGTGGACATAGTTGACCCCTGTGGACATAGTTCACAGGGACTAGAGAAGATGAGAGTGGGTTGGCTGGTGTGAAACGCATAGATTGTGCAGAAACAGACTATGGCCTGGCCCAGCCCCCGGGGGTTAGTGTTATTGAGAATATGGGATGGGCCCCATGGTAGAAAGGTGAGGCAGCCAATTGGTACCCTGGTGAGGCTAAGTGAGGCAACCCATATTGAGCTGACCAGAACCTGGCCAGACGAAGAGGATATTTTTGAGCCTGTGAATTGGTACATATTGCTGCTGACTTTGTGGAAGGCCTGTCCTGATTTGTTTTTGCTTATGGATGCAGACGCACAAAGTTCCAACTGGGATGAAGAGTCTTCACATCAAAATGTTCAAATGCTTGTCTCTTCAAAGCACTGGGTTAATATAAATGGACAGTATTGAAACTGGATACCCCAAATGGGGAGGATAAAGCCATGCAGTGGCTGACTTACAGACTCTCGTGGGTGGGGGAATATTTTGATAGCTTTAAGGTGTAGGTCTTATATAACTGCAATGGTTAAATATAGAATATTTTTGTTTTGTTCACTTATACATTATGATGTTCAAATGAGGCTGGCACATTTTGAGTTTTATCCTGTTGGGCACAAATATGATTTTACTATTGTCTTTTAAAAAAATTATGTATGGTTAAAGAGTTGTGAATACGTGTCAAGTTGCCAAAAGGTAGTCTGTGGTAATTACAGAATTTCATGTCAACTTGAAGTGTAAGGGTGGATACTAGCCTGTTAATCAGGTCACAGGCTGATGGCGCCTCCTTTTGGGCATGACCTCCTCAGAAGGAGAGTCCTAGGAATCCCTCCCTATCTGCCTTCACCTTCCTGCTGAAGAGCCACTCTGAGACGTGCCAGGGTCCCAAGATGAACTGCATTATTGGATCCATGAGACTTAGCACCTACTGCCTGGTGATCTTCCTGCATTCTGCATCATTGCATGCAGCTATGTATGAGTCTGAAGAAGGATTTATGGAGTAGTATTGGACTTATGAACTGGATCTGGGCTGGGATATTTTCCTGATATGTAACTACTTCTTGATATAAAGCTCTCTATTTTATATTTATGAGTTCTGATTTATTTCTCTAGTCAACTTAGCCTAACACGATATAATTGAATTATGGCAGGATATGACATCTGTATTAGCTCTCAATAAAGTGGTTTTGTGAAAAAGAGAGAGAGAGGGTCGGGGGGAGTAGGTTACACCCTGCGGGCAAGCCCATCGTGGGAGCTTACTAGGTCTCGACTACCAAATCACTGAGAATCCTGACCCAGCCAAGTCGACACTAACCTTAACTATAACAAGTGTGATGTGTTTTAAAAAAAGGTCATACATGTCTATTCAATATTTAAGACCAACCACTAATCCAGTTAGGTGCCTAATTTTAATTTTATCTTGGTCTGTAGGTATGAAGTTAGCCAGAGTATGACTTATCATTTGTGTTGGTCTGGGTAGACTAGAGAAACAAACCCATGGACACACGTATGTGTATAAGAAAGAGATTTATATATAAGAGCAACTGGACATTGAGAAAACATCCTAGCCCAGTCCAGATCAAGTCCATAAGTCCGATATTAGCCCATATTTCCAATATCAATCTATAAAGTCCTCTTCAGACTCATGAAACATATGCAGTGACACCAAATGAAGAAGATCAAAGGTCAGTGGGTAAAAAGTCTTTGGATCCAGTGACATTGGAAACATCTCAGCACTGGCAGGGTCTGTGGCTTCCCCAGCTTCTGAGGTCTGGTTGCGTCCATGTGGCTTGTCTTCTGCAATGTCTCCCAGGGAGTAGGAGAGAGAGAAAGAGAGAGAGAGAGAGAGAGAGAGAGAGAGAGAGAGAGAGAGAGAGAGAGAGAGAGAGAGAGAGAGAGAGAGAGAGAGAGAGAGAGAGAGAGAGAGAGAGAGAGATCTTCCACCTCCAAGGAGGAAGTACCAGATTTCCCAGAATTCTCAGAAGAAGGCCATGCCCACAGAAGTCTCATTGGCTATTTCCAGATTGACAGCCTAGACTCCACCCCTACACTCTTAATCCTTAAATTGACACCAGATTAGGTGACTGCCACATCATTTATCAGAAAATATTACAGATTAATGAACTTCTAAATGGTTCCTGAAGCTATCTACTTCCACGTGCAACTTATGCAAACTGGTAGTGTTCTTAAATGTCTATGAATGCCTGAAGTCGCTGGGAATTTTAAATCTGTTTTATTATTAACTTGCTTTGTAGTCTTGGTATGTTAACTTTTCTCCCTCAAGTTTTTTTTTTGCATTATAAAAGTGAATGTTAACATAGAAAACAAAACAGGACAGCTAGTAAAAGTGGTTCCCTCTGGGGGAACAGAGTGTGCAGAACAAGGAGTAGGAGCAATACCTACAAAGACTTACTTTTAATATCACTGACGTTTTTGAAACAAAAAAACCTCCTCAGTTGAGCTAAGATCAATAAAGGCCTTGATAAGAAAAAAACAATGCTGTTGGAATTTGCATAGGAATTCTGCTAGAGCTTATTCGCATCACAGATTGATTGGTTAGAACTAATATTCTAGGAAATGATATATTTCTTTATTTGCTCAATGTTTGTCTTCTTTCTCTTCCTAAGGCTTAGTATTTTAAAATAAGAACACTAACACGAATAGAAATTAAGCCTTACTGGGAACTTAATATGTGTGGGCCTTGGTTTCATAAAAGTCACAATCTCATTTAATCCTTCCACTCTATCCAAGATGGTTCAAATGGTGAATGGTAGAAAGGGCACCCGCTCAAGGTTTCTGGTTCTGAAGCAAGAGTTCTTTGACTTCTGCACTGTAGCCTCTCCCTCGAGGATCCTACAACTTGTCCCTGGGGTGTAGGGTTTCAGAGAGCTAGTCTAATTTTGCTATTATGTTCTCTTTGAAATAAAAAAAAAATGTCAGCCAATAAAAGGAGAGTAAAATGTCAGGGGAGGGCTAACCGTGCTTGAAATTGAAGGAGAGCTATTGATTTTGGGTCTCAGAGAGGGGGAATTGACTGGTATTGATTAGTAAAATGTCAGAGGGGGAGCTAACCGTGCTTGAAATTGAAGGCGAGCTATTGATTTTGGGTCTCAGAGAAGGGGTATTGACTGGCATTGATTTGAAGAGTCACAGTTTTCTTGACCTCAGGTGATTTTTGTCTAAAGTAATGATTCTCACTCCTGGCTGTATGTCAGAATCAGTTGAGGAATTTTAGGGGGTGAGGGTTGGGAATAGAATTTTTCTAACTCCCTTGATAAACTCCTTAGATAGGGCTAAAAAACTGAATTTTTAAAACAAATTATGCAATTTCCCTTAAAGATGCTAATGTATAGCTTACAGTGAGGTCTCCAGATCACAGAAACATAAATTTTTTTAAGTTCTACTTCTATGTTTTAAAAAATATTCTTTTTATTGAGCCCCTCATCCTTGGGTAGAACATCTTTTCTTTCTCATGTATCTATCTTTGGAGCCCTGGTAGCACAGTGATTACACACTGGGCTGAGATCCACAAGGTTGGCAGTTCGAAACCACCAGTTTTCTATGGGAGAAAGATGGGCCTTTCTATTCCCATAAAGAGTTACAGTCTGGGAAACTCTCTGGGCCACGTTTACCCTGTCTCGTAGGTTAGTGATGAGCCAGTATTTGTTCAATGGCAGTGCGTTTGGTTTATGTTTTGTTGGTGTATAGCTTTACATTTTTCTCTTTCTGAAGACGCATCCATTGGCTGGGCAAACTAAACGGGGTATTTACTAGTTGGAAGGAGAGAAAGAGAATTAGGTGTAGAAATAAAAGTGAGCAAGTGTGCAGTTTGTGGCACACCAGTAGGGGTGGGATTTAAGGTAGTTGAATGCATGATTTGTCTAGAATTTCCTCAAGAGTGTTTCTCCTCGCTTGTTCTTTACAATAAATTGCTGCAAAGTAGACAGATAGCTGTTATCGAGTTGACTGCAACACACAAAATGAAATATTGCCCAGTCCTATGCCAACCCCACAGTCTATTGGTGAGTCTGTTTTTAAGCTTTTAAGACCCCAGGCACATAGGAGTAGAATAGAGGAAGTAACCATGGTATTAGGCCAGTTAACTGAGATGTCCCATACAAGGAGAGAATGGTTGAGATCAGGCTGGATTTGGGTCTCTGGAAGAAATTGAGATGTGATCTCCAGGGAAAATAAGTTCTGTGCTCACCATCTGTATCCTCATTAATTATATGTCTGAGTGGAGACTCTGAGTGGTACTAATGGCTAATATCCTCCGCTGCTAACCAAAAGATCAGAGGTTCAAGTCCACCCTCAGAAGAAAGGCTTAGTGATCTAATTCTAAGAAATCAGCCATTGAAAACTCTATTGAAAACAGTTGTTCTGTAAAATACATGGGCTTGCCGCGAGTTAGAGTTGACTAGGTGGCAAGTGGTTTTTAATAAAACTCTGAGCAGTACATTACCTGGGACCGTGTTCAGCAGAGTTCCCCAGAAAAGTCTCCTCAGAGCCCGTGGGATGCATGAGTTCTCCTGGACATCAGTGAATCCATAGTGGGATACACAGCGGCCTGTTTGAACGCACCAGTTGCTCTTGGGACAAAGATGAGGCTGTGTGTTCCCGTCAGAATCTAAAGTCTTGGAAACCCAAAGGGCTAGTGCTTCTCTGCCCTCTCGTATTGCTATAGAGTCAGGATAAACTCACTGGCAGTGAGTTTGGTTTGAGTGTTAAGGACGTCTTAAATCCCTTAAGGAATCTTTGTTCCTAGCACCGTCTTGTCTTCCTCACTACGGGGCAGCCACCTTGGGGTTACCGTCAGGTGGGTGTGCCGTGTGTTGGATCCCCGGTACTGGGTTGCCACTCTTTCCTCATCGCACTAACTATGCTATCGTAACCTTCTAAAGACTTAAATGAAAGCTCCCAGCATCAGGACCTAATCTGTTCAGTCTATTTATTCTCCCAGGGAAGTCACGAATCTGTCATTTTACAGTTTACAGGTTTTCACAGTGTGAGGCTCCAGCTCACGACTAAACAGGCAGCGCTCTGGGTGGGGGTGGGAGTTGAAACCCCTGGCAGCTCCTTGCTCAGGAAGTGAGAAACCCTCTTCTCTGTGTGATGTACCAGCTGCCAAGCCATGGGCGAGGAAGGGCGTCTGGGGGAGGGAGAATCATGAGCTCCTTCCCTCTCCAAACAGCTTTCCACATCAACAGAAAGTGCAAAGACTTTCATGCCACACGATTACGCCTGCAGCTCATCATTGCTCGGTGTCCTTCAGTCCGTTTCACCTTATAGGGACCTCATGTAATCCAGGAGAACCATCCCCCGGGGTTTTCTTTTCTTTTTTTAAACATTTTATTAGGGGCTCATACAACTCTTATCACAATCCATACATACATCAATTGTGTAAAGCACATCTGTACATTCTTTGCCCTCATCATTCTCAAAGCATTTGCTCTCCACTTAAGGCCTTTGCTTCAGGTCCTCTTTTTTCTCCTCCCTCCCCGCTCCCCCCTCCCTCATGAGCCCTTGATAATTTATAAATTATTATTTTGTTATATCTTGCCCTATCTGGCGTCTCCCTTCACCCCCCTTTCTATTGTCCGTCCCCCAGGGAGGAGGTTACATGTAGATCCTTGTAATCGGTTCCCCCTTTCCAACCTACTCACCCTCTACTCTCCCAGCATCGCCCCTCACACCCCTGGTCTTGAAGGTATCATCCATCCTGGATTCCCCGTGCCTCCAATTCCTATCTGCACCAGTGTACATCCTCTGCTCTATCCAGACTTGCAAGGTAGAATTTGGATCATGGTAGTGGGGGGTGAGGGTGGGGGGAAGCATTTAGGAACTGGAGAAAAGCGGTATTCTTCATCGGTGCTATATCACACCCCCCACAGGGTTTTCTTGGTGCAGTCTCTGTAGCACCAGATCAACAAGTCTTTCTTTCATGGATCCCCTGGGTGGGTTCAAGTTGCCAACCTTTTGGTGATCAGCTGAGTGCTTTACCATTTGTGCCATCAGCACTCCTCATTCTGCTGTTTGACTAGAGGGAGGGAATTTCTATTGTCTCCACAGCACTGCTCTCAATGCTTCACATACATTTTCTCGTCGATGGAAATGCATCTGACAGATCAGTGACCTCAGTAGGCCTTTGGGTAATCATCCTTGGCCGGGCGGCACAAAGGGGGAGCCTTCCTTTAGGGACTGGGAAATTCACAGAGCATGGCACAGGAGAGTGGGACTATGAAGTCACCCTAACACGAGGAAAGGTCCTCAACCCTCCTGCACCCAAATGAAACTAGATGGACTCTATTCATGAAACTCAAGGAGATAATTGTGCTGACAATGGTCAACGTTTCCTGAGGGCCTACTTTTGGCTGGGCTGGGGGACTAAGCGCTTCCAGTGTATGACTTTGTGGGCACAGCCCTAATGAAAGACCTCAGCTAACACTCGTAAGAGGTGTTGGTCAACCCAGGATGCTTAGACCAAGTGGCTTCTCAGAAGGAGATGGTCCCAGTGGTCTTTTAAATATGACCCAAGTATGAGAACCCTGTTGCCAACAACTCTGGTGTGCCGACTGTGGGCTTGAATGATGGAGGTGAATTGAGCTGCAGACCAGGAAGAGTGCTCTTTACCTGCTGCCTCTGCTACTTCCAATCAGCTCACCCCAAGCATCCTCCCAAAGGTAGGTTGGCTTCCTGTGTTGGGCTGCCCAAAGGGAGAGAAGCTGCTGGTCCTGCCAAGATGAGTATTTGGTTTTCCAAGTTGACCTCTCCTTGGAGATAAATAAAGTGGCATTCTGGTTGCTAACTCAGTCTTGAAAACGTGTGTACTGGGAGAAAGGCTTGTGGTTGTAGGGCTGATGACACCAGGGCCTTGTGCCTGATTCTGTGTGAAAACTTGACTGTGGACCAGGATATTAAAACTTGACTGTGTACTCAGATATTACATTAGTGCTCCAAGGCTGCTATAATAAATTACTACAAATGTGATGGCTAAAAGCAACACATTTTTATCTTCTGATACTACAGGCAGTGAATCCAAAATAAGATGAACTGAGTGAAACTTGTTGGCAGGGCTTCTAGGACAGAATCTTTGTCCTGACTTTCTCCAGCTTCTGGGGGTGACCTATAGTCACCACTCAAGGTTTCTTCCATTGTCAAAGTCAGAAGTACAGCGTCTTTCAAATCTCTCTCTGACTTTGAGCCTCTTGGCATCCTCTTTCATGATTTTTCTTTTGTATTTATTTGCACTATTATTTATTGGCACACAGAAGAGGAAACCTTCATACAAAGAAATAACATATGTCAGGTCTCCATGGCTGTTCATTAAGTGATCGATTTTTAGTATACAGTCGTAGGTGCTTCAGGAAAAGAATGACACAATCACAGGGTCTATCCCAACAAAGAAATATTATTCTTTGCAAATTATTGTGTTTCAGTGTAGTTTGTTAGAAAGCACTTTTAAAGGAGCCAAGGTCCTCATTGAGAACCAACATGTCTTTGACATGTTATAGAGCCACAAGTTAGATTACTAAATTTTGCACTGTATCCACTAGAGAAAACCGGTTGTCACCACCTTCATTCAGGAATTAATCTCCACACTAATGATGAGACAGCAAGATATTCTGTCCCCTGATACAACGTGATGTGAATTACACATCATCAGCTATGTATTGCTGCCCAAATTATTAGTGACAGTTAAGATGACACATCTAATTTCTGGCTCACAGAAAACACAGGAGAGAGCAAAATGTGTTATAAGGAAGCCACCAGACAAATCCAAATTGTAGGACATTATTGGGGGGAAACTGATGTCATTACTTCAGTATCTCAGAGCCATGGAGAGCTGAAGACAGATTTAAGAGAAATACCAAGTGGACCCAGGCTGAAGACAAGAGAGCTCCATTGAGGCAAGCTAACCACAAAAGGTGTTTGCTAAGGATGATGATGCCATTTTCGCCATTTTAAAACGTAAGAACATAGTTTTAAGATATGAGCTGAAAATCACATACATGTATATATACACAGAGGAGTCATGGCGGTGTAGTGGTTATGAATTGGTCTGCGAGCCTCTTGGTAGGCAGTTTGAAACCCCCAGCAGCTCTGCAGAAGACTGGGCTTTCTACTGCCATAAACAGTTACAGTCTTGGAAACCCACAGGGGGTCGCTGTGGGACAGCATGGACTGGATGGCAGTGAGGTGTTTTTATTTATCCATCCATCCATCCATCCATCCATCCATCCATCCATCCATCCATCCATCCATCTCTGTATATTCACAGTTGGAAATGTGGAGTGGGTTCTCTATTTCAGCTTTAAGGACTCTGTTGAGTCCATGGGGCCCCTGGGTAATCCAGGATGACACTCCTATCCCAAGAGTTTTCATCACATTTGCAAAACCCTTTTGCCCCAGAAGTGAGTCTATTCCCAGGATCTGGATAAAGACAGGCATGTTTAGAGGACCAGTAACCCCCCTTTCATAGACAGCCACTCCAAACATAAGCAAGGACTAGCTCTGCGCCATCTGCTTTTCCACAAGAATACCGTGCCCAGAGATCCACGACCTGACCTGCAGCCAATCTGAGAGACATCTTATTTCCACTGGGGGTATGATAGACAGGGATACCGCACCACTGCTTCCACTTGGACCACTCCTTCTTTCAAGCCACCTGATGCACAGGGACATTTCCACTGAGGAGAGGGTGTTATTCTGGGGTTCTCTTGTATAGGTGGGCTGGGGGTGGCTTCCACCAAAGCCATTAACTCTATGACATTAACCTTTGCTAAACTCGTGAACTTCAGATCAGGAGGAGAGAGCAAGACGTGCTTCTGGCTGTATTGTGGAGCTTGGCTATCTTTGGGGAGAAAAGTGTCATTCAGGTGTGCAGACGGACCCATGGAGAGAGCCTGCTTAGTTACAGTGGCCATTTCCAGTGGATTCCATACATGGCACCCAAATGACCTTTACACTCCCGCTGTAGTCTTCCAGTCATCTGCATACTCCCTTGGGCCTGTGCATTGGAGATGTGCACCTAGAAATGACAACAACAATCCTGCAGCAAAAGACCACCCTAACCAACGCTGAGAGAATTCCCAAGATGGACAAGAACAGGTGGTGGGGGGAATTAAACCCGTCAGAAGATATGTCAGTGGATGGGACAATTAGCTCAAAAGGGGGGAGAGCGGGGCACACCTAGTCCAGCCTGGCTCTGCCAGTCCCACACAGGCACAGGTCTTGGCTGGGGCAACATTTCATGGTGGGGGCAGCTTTCTATGCACAACAGCAGCTGAAGATGTTGACATCTCACAAGTCTGGTTGATTCTCACGTCAACAGTCATTGTGTCGTGCAGGTGGTAAGAAAACATCACTGGCAACTTTCACAGTGAAAAGTAACCAGTTAACTCACTTCATCAAACACGCGTAGTGGACCAATTGGAATGGGAGGCACAAGCCACGACCATCAAGCAAAACACACACAGCAGTGCATGAGCTGAAAGTAGCCCCAGACTGGGACCATCTCTCAGGCTTGCAAAACCATATAGATGATCCCTGAAGACCCCTGAAGAAGGGACACCGGCGTCTTCCAATTCTAGCACCACAATGCTCCACAAGCTTAAAACTGGGGTCCCTTTAGGGATCGTCTTCCCACTGGGATTCTTCATCTGCAGGCTTGAGGGGGGTGTTGGGTATAACCACAGGATACCTGCACCCCTGATTCTAGCTCTTTTCCCCAAGGCGTTTTCCGCACCCACAAGAGAAAGACAAAAGTGTTATTGGGGGCTTAGTCCTGCGTCATCCGCAGCAGGGGCGTTTTTAAGTTTCCGGACACTGGAAGGGGGGCATTCCTCATCTTTGTCAGACACTTGAACTCTCCAGTCTTCGGTAGCTGTTGCATTAATTATGGCTGGGCACTGGGATGTGCTTGGCGATGGCACTCATTGATGTGCCAAAGGACCTTCGGCAGTCACTTGGTCCACTACGTGTGTTTGATGAAGTGAGTTAACTGGTTACTTTCTGCGTCTACCAGGGTGCTATCGGAAGCACCCGGGGGAGAAGCCATGGGTGGAAGAAGTCCTTGCATGGTTGGATCTGCAGCAGGCCAGGGGTAGTGGCCTCCCATGTTGGGGCATGACAACAATGATCAGACATTGGGAAGTGACCTGTGTGACCCACTGAACACTGTTTGGTGGAGGTACCAGAATGAGGTATTTTGCCTAGCTGTCCGGGGACAGGGCCTGAGCTTTTCCAGCAAACAGCTTCACAGAGGGAAACTGTCACTAGCAGTAGTCTACTGCTGTCCTTTCTTTATTCCCTGCCTTTAAAAAATATTTTTGAATTGTGAATTAGGTTGGAGGTTTATGTTTCAGACTAGCAGCTTTTCATTCAGTAGTTCCAACCACACATCAACACCTGCCCTCTCGCCTTGCATCACCAAACATACCATATTCTACCCCACTACCCTTTCCTGATTAAAAAAAATCATTTTATTGGAGGCTTGTACGACTCTTATCATAATCCATCCATCCATCCATCCATCCATCCATCCATCGTGTCAGGCACATTTGTACATTTGTTGCCATCATCATCCTCAAAACATTTTCTTTCTACTTAGCCCTTGGTATCAGCTCCTCATTTTTTCCCTCTCTCTCCTTCCCACACCCTCCCTCCTTCCCTCACGAACTCTTGGTAATTTATAAATTATTATTATTGTGTCATGTCTTCCACTGATCGATGTCTCCTGTCACCCACTTTTCTGTTGTCCATGCCCCAGGGAGGGGGTTATATGTAGATAATTGTGATCAGTTCCCCCTTTCCTCCCCCACCTTTCCCTTACCACTCTCATTATTAGTCCTGAAGGGTTCATCTGTCCTGGATTCCCTGTTTCCAGCTCTTATCTGTACCCGTGTACATCCTCTGGTCTAGCTTGATTTGTAAGATGGACTTGGGATCATGATAGTGGGGGTGGGGGTGGGGGAGGAAACATTAAAGAACTAGAGGAAAGTTGTATGCTTCATCAGTGCTACACTGCACCCTGATGGGCTCATCTTCCTTGTGACCCTTCTGTTAGGGGATGCCCAATGTCTCCAGATGGGCTTTGGGTCTCCACTCCGCACTCCCCCTCATTCACAATATATATATATTTTTGTTCTTTGATGTCTGATACCTGATCCTATCGATCTGCCCTGATTTCTCTTTTCCCTCTTGCGGACCTTCATCCTTCCTTTTACCCAAGTCAACGCCTGTCGACTCTCTAGTCCTTTGCTTCCTCTGCTCTCCCATACCCTTCCCTTCTTGGTGGCCTTCACAGTCTGTTCACTTTAGTGTGCTAGTGCTTGTCGTGGTTTTTAGTTATTTTTATAGCCCTGGTCTCAGACCACATCTGTCCCTTGGTGATTAACTAACTTCACTCAGCATAATGTTCTCGAGACCCAAACATATCATGAAGTGCTTCGTGGTTTCAGCATTGTTTTTAGTGATGCATAGCATTCCACTGTGTGTATGTACCAAAGTGCCTCATCCATTCTACTGATGGGCATTTGGGCTGTTTCCACCTTCCTGCTGTAATGAACAGTGCATCAGTGAACACAGGAGTGCCTGTTTTTGTGTTATGTCTCTTAAGTTTAGGATATATATCCAGCAGAAGTATTGCTGGATCATATGGAATTTCTATTCCCAGTGGTGGTGTTATTTAACTTTCCCCAGTGGTTATACATGTTCACATACCCACCAACAGTGTTTGAGGGTTCCAGTCTGTCCACATTCTCTCCAGCATTTGTGATTTTCTGTTTTTGTTCTTTTTCATTTAGGTTATCATTGTCGCTCACCATTGTGCAGGTTTGTATGTCCTGGATAGCTAGTGAGCATGAGCAACTTTTGATGTGTTTGTTAGCCATTTGGATGCTATGTTTTGTGAACTGTTCATGTCCTCTGCACACTTATTATTGGGTTATTTATTTTTTTCTTTTTGAAGTACTTCAATTTCCTATAGATTTTAGAGGCGAGCCCTTGTCTGTTGTGTCATTGCCAAGTATTTTTCTCAGCCTGTGGGTTCTATTTTTACTCTTATGATGAAGTTTTTGATGCACATAGTGCTTTATTTTTAAGGCCCAATCATCTCTTTTATCTTTACCTACGGGTGTTTCCTTTGTTGTGCTTGACAATGTGTCTGTGCTCCGAAGGGCCCTTAAGTTTGTCCCAATTTTCTCATTGATAATCTTTATATAGAAGCATTCTGGGAGTTCCAGAACACTTCACTGTGCTCATACAGAACATGTCCATGAATCGAGAGGCACTCGGTCGATCAGAATAAGAGAATGCTGCATGGATTCCAGTCAGGAAAAGTGTGCATCAGGGTTGTGCCCTCTTGCTATACTTGTCCAATCTGTGAGCCGAGCAGATCAGAGAAACCGGATTCTATGAAGAAGAATGCGGCGTCAGGACTGGAGGAAGGCTTATTCACACTCTGCACTATGCAGATAACCTGGCTCGCTGAAAGTGAAGCGGACTTGACGCACTTGCCGCCGAAGATCAAGGATTGCAGCCCTCAGTGTGGGTTACAACTCAATGAGAAGAAGACCCACATCCTCACAACTGGACTAATAGGCAACATCATGATAAATGAAGGGAAGATTGAAATTGTCAAGGATTTTGTCTTGCTTGGATCCACTGTCAGTTCTCATAGAGGCGACAGTCAAGAGATCAAAAGACAAATTGCGTGACGTACATCTGCGACACAGGAACTCTGTAGAGCATTGAGAATCAAGGATGCTATCCTCTAACTTTAGTGGCCCTGAAACTTGATGTGCATCAAGGGACCAATACCATATCCCTACTGTTTTTGTCTTTTCTTTTTACTAGCCAGCACTGGCGGCACAAGGTTTGCGCTAAGTGAGGAATGAACTGGCACCCCTATCCCAGTCATCCTCGGAACACCTGCAATTTCTTTATGGGACTGGGGAGCGGGATGGGGCAGACGAAAACCTTGTCAATCACAGCCCCAGGGACTGCGTTCTTCTTACCCAGTTTACCAACAGTCCCGAAGATAATCAACCCACGGCATGATCAGCGCTTGAAACCGATCTGCCGATCGACAGGAGAAAGATGAGGCTGGCTATTCCGCTACAGCAGTGGCTCTCAACCTTCCTCATGCCACGGCCCTTTCAGACAGCTCCTCATGTGGTGGGGAGCCCCAGCCATAGCATTACTTCCATTGATACTTCATAACTGTAATTTTGCTACTGTTGTGAATCGTCATGTAAATGATCTGATAGGCAGGATGTATTTTCATTGTTACAAATTGAACATAATCAAAGCATAGCGATTCATCACAAAAAACAGTAATCATATATTGTGAAATATTTATTTCTAATTACAAATCAATGAACTTTTGTCTTGAAGCATGGTCTAGCATGGGTAACAGTCTTCACACTGGGTACTCGTAGGTGGGCGTATCTGCATGTGGGGGGACCCACCTGGAGATGGAGAGAGGAGCGGTCTCTCGGTTCCTAAGACCATAGGAAATATGTGTTCTCCGATGGTCTTAGGTGACCCCTGTGAAAGGGTCGTTCGACCCCCAAAGGGTTCGAGACCCACAGGTTGAGAACCGCTGGTTTAGATGCTAAGCATGTTCACCATTTACCCCACGTAGGAAATCCTTCCACACACTGGGATAATAAGCTCACTACCATGGAGGGTCCTTGTGAGACCCAGTGAATGTCCAGCTTCTACCTCTGAGCATGGATTCTCAGGAGATATTTTCTACGCTGCTTTCCACTGAGGAGCTTAGTTTTATCTTTAGAGAAAGGAGATAGGAAGGGAGATAAGTGTGGATTTTCAGGGATGGGGGAGGTGAGAAGTGAATGTAAGCATTCTGAGCATTCTGATTAATTGGCCAAGGCCAGGCTGGGACCAGATCAGCATTGACCTTTGTGTAGATGTTCCAGAAAGGCTCATGATGCCATGTGGCCCACTTGAGGTGGCTGGGGAAGCATTCTGAGTTCCTCGCCCACACACAGACACCGCTACCAGCAGCTCTTTCTGCATTCTGTGGCCCAGGGCCAGTTTGGAAAGCAAATTTCCTACCCTATCTTGATTTTGGGAAAGAAAAACTCTTTCTATGAAACAAATAAGTAAGGAAGAAAAGAAAACTTAATGGTAACAGAATGATCTAGAAGCTTAACAGCCAGGGCAGCCTGGTAGAGGGTCTATGTGTGCTGGGGATTTGAGAAGCCAGCGGAGAGGTGGGTGGATGCTGGGGGAAGGAAGAAAGGCATTTGGGCCAAGTGTTCTGCTGGGTGCTCTGGCAGGCTGCCTTCCTAGGTGGACGAAAGGGTTTTATATATTTATTAACTTTCAATTAAGGTAAAATATGCACAATATAAAATATGTAATTGTAACCATTTTTAGGTGTATAATCCAGGAGCGTTAGTCTCGCTCACCAGCACTGCTCTTTGTTCCTAAACAGAAACCCTGAACTTATTCAGCACAAATCCCTCATTCCCCTGTCGCCTAGCCCTAGTAAGCTCTGATGTTCTCTCTGTGAAGTTGCCTATGGCCCTGCTGCTGACGGCAAACCCACAGCCGTTCCAAGAGGAGAAGGCAAGCCTGTCTGCTCCATCAAGATGTTCAGTCTCGGAAACCTTCCGCAGCATCTCCAAGACTTGGAATGCATCGGTTGACAGGGGGGTTGTTTTTTTGGTAGATATCCATATAGGTAAAATCATACAATATCTGTCCTTTTGTGTCTTGTTTCTTTTGGTTTAAAGTTTTCACGGTTCATCTATATGGTTGCATGTATCAGGACTTTTTTCCCCATAAAGGCCCAGTGAGATTGGTTTGTAAATACAAAGGGGTTCCAAAAAGTTCACCCAAAAATTCCATGATCTGAATTTTTTTCCTTTAGAGTGAAAATAATTTCTTGACTTTTGGGCAATATTTGTCATTTTGTCCTTGACCAATTACACTCAGCATACGGGTTCAACCTACCATGCATACTCGAATATAAGCCAACCCGAGTATAAGCCGAGGTACCTAATTTTCTGGGAAATCAGAAAAACTGATTGACTCGAGTATAAGCCTAGGGTGGGAAATGCAGGATGTGAATGAACACAGAGACCAGAGGGGAGAGACGGAGCGCAGCCACAGACAAATCCTTACCAGTTCAGCTGCTGGCGTAAGTGAATCACTACGGTGCTTCTGTGAATTGGAGCCGTCCACGTCATAGGACAGCTCTGATTGGTTTGTTTGAGTAAACATACATTCAAAGCCCTGCAGTGTCAGCGGGCCTTTGAATGAACAGCGGAGAAATGGCAATCACCTTGCTGGCGTACCACTGACCCGTGTATAATCCGAACTCGTTTTTTAGCACATTTTTTGTGCTAAAAAACTTGGCTTATACACAAGTATATACGGTATGTCTGTTGTCGTACCAGAACTAGACTATTGTGAGTATTCTGGCTGTGTAGTAGTTTTTGAGAATGGGAAATCAGACACGTCCCACTTTATTCTCTTTCCCTCCCTCTGTCTCTCTATCTCTCTCTCTTCCATTAAGTTGATGCCAACCCATAGTAACCCTGTAGCACACGGTAGAACTTCCCCTGTGGGTTTCTGAGACCATAACTGTTTATCGGAGTAGAAAGCCCCATCTTTCTTCCAAAGAGGGGCTGGTGGCTTTGAACTGCTGACCTTGCAGATCAAAGCCCAGTGCCCGTTACACCACCAGGGTTCCTATATTCTTCTTTAGTAGTGTTTTTCTTTGGAGAGTCTTTCCTTTGCATGGAACGTTGGAGAGTAGTTTTCCATCTCCTTAAATAATGCTGATGGAATCTGGATTAGCATTGCATCATAGGTGTAGATTGGCACTGCACAATGTCAAGTCTTCCTACAACTAGCGTGGTTTATGTAGACCTCTTTTGGCTTCTTGTTTTATAATTTTCTTTGTGTAGATCTTTTGTGTCTCTGAGTATATTCATTCCCATGTGCTTAATCTTTTGGGTGGCCATTGTTTTCCCGATTCCCTTTTCAGAGTTCTCCTAGCTAGGATACAGGAATCCTATTGATTTTTGCATGCTAATATTGTACCATGCCACTTTGCTGAACCTTTCCATTAGTGTCAGTGATTTTCTATGTATAGAATTGTATGATTTGCAGAGAGTGTTTTTCTTCTAAACCAGTTTGGATGCCTTCCTTTTTCTTGTCTTGCCTTCTCACTCTAAGACTTTTCTAGCTGGCCGAGAGAGGGGGGGGAGGCGGGGGGGGGGCGGGGAACCAAAAAAACAAACCCTCTGAGCTAGTAGGGCATCAGCAGTCTAGAAAGGACAATAAGCCCAGCTCCCATCTCAGTGATTCTACACACAACTGGGGAGGTCCTGCCTGTCCTGGAGCCCTACATGGGGCTGAGGGCACACCCTCCCCGCCCCTGCTGCAGGGCTACATACAGCACCAGGCAGGTATACCAGTGAACTCCAGAGCTCAGTACCATTGTCGGAACTGCTGCCTGGCCTCTTCTGTGATCTTGCCTTCCAGGGTAACCCCACCCTGCATCTGTGGGACCCTACACCAAACAGGCACACTTCTCCGCGACCTTGAGGCAGAGTTGGAACTCCTCCAGCCCCACAGTCAGGTGATCAAGGCTTAGTTATCTCTTTACAATCTATTCTTTCTTTATTTTCTCACCCTTCTATCTTTCCTACCACAGTCGGTCTCAACGGGCCCAGTTTTGTTTTGTTTTTCTTTTTTTCTTTCTTTTTTTTCCTATCACACACCACTATTGGATTCCAGGCCACTGCTCTCCACCTGGGGCAAATCAACCCAAATAGCAGGGGGAACTCCAGCCTGCCCTCTGTGGGAGGCTGCACACCACGCAAGGCGGCTGTGACAGCCCTCTACAGAACTCCGCGCTGCTGAGGAAACCTCCGTCAGGCCTCTAAGGTGATCTCGCCAACGAGGGCAATTCCGCCCAGCACCACGGGGACCCTGCACTAAAAGGGCACACCAACCTGCCACCTTGGGGCAGGGTTTAAACCCCTCTGGCCCAAATTCAGGTTATCAGGGATCAGGGATCTCTGTATTCTTTATTTTTCCTTCTCTCTTCCTTCCCTCCTTACCATCACAGTCAATCTTAGTGAGCACAGTTGTGTTTTTTTCCTGTCTTTATCTTTCTTTCTTCTCTCTCTGTTTTCTTTTCTGTTTCTCTCCTCTCCCTCATTCTCCTTCCACTGCTGGTTTCCAGCCCGACCCTCTGCCTAGGGCAACACAGCTCACCCAGTGGGGAGAGCTCCAGCCTGCCCCCTGAGACAGAGCTGCACACAGCACGAGACCGTGCTACACATGCATGGCATGGGGCTGAGCTATCTCTTGTCTATTTTTCCCTCTTCTTTGCTTCCCCCCTTTCTTTGGTTCTTCTTTCACTTTTTCTTCTTTTCTCCCCTTCCTCTATCTCCTCTCTCTTTCCTGCCACGGTATCAGCAGATTCACTTTTCCTTTTTTGTTGTTTTCTTTTTTTACTGTTTTCACTTTTGTTTAGTCTGTGCATTTTTATTGTGAGTAGGTGGTAGATGGCTTGGCTTTTTTGCTCCTGTCTTTGTTTTCTTCTTTCTCTTTTTCTTCTCCTCTCCTTCGCTTTCCTTTCACAAACCACTTTCGGCCTCCAGGTCACTCCCCCCTGCCTAGGGCAACCCTGAAGGCCCAATTGGGGGAGCTCCTGCCTGCATTTGTTGGCTTTATACACAGTTGGGGAAATCATACCAGTCCTCCTCCACACACCAAGAGGCTGAGGGTTCTCCCCTTCAAACAGCTGGGGGAACTCTAGCCTAAACCCCAAGGCTCTACCAGTGACTGGGGGAACTCCTGCCCATTGCCAGCAGTGCTCCCTGCTGCTGTGTGAACATCCGCCCAACCTCCACGGTGATCTCTCTGACTAGGGTAATTACTCTTGCCGTCTACGGTGCTCTACACCGGGTACACCCACACACCCTCCGTGGCACTCCACTTGCAGAGGGAAATACCACACGCCACCTGAGACACCTCAAGCACCGTGAGCCAAACCGTTATGACTTCCTTAGAGATCAGCCAGTGAAACACCACGCTCGTGGGCCCAGAACCATCCGACCAGTGTCACGGGAGAAGACTATCCAACTCACATCCCAAATAACAGAATGCTGGTCAGCTGGGGTATGAGTGAAACCACAGGAAGATACAGCAGTAGCCTGACCCCTCAGCACAGCTACCTGCAGGTCGTTTGTAGAAGCACTCATATGAGTCTCCCAAGAGAGAAACCAGTGCTCTTTGACTCTGGAAGATGGCGCCGGGATCCTCTCAAACAACATGTAAACAGCAGTCAACCCTAACATCCTCAATGAAAAAGCAGAAGAAACAGAAGACAATGCCAGAAGAAGTCATGAACCTAACGATGTGCATAGAAGAAGCAGACATTGACCTGCCACAGAAAGAAATTTTGAGAATGCTGCTTGGAGTCATAGCGAATATGAGGGAAGCAATACAAAGTGTGGCGGGGAGAAAGAGCAACGGAAGTAGAAAGGAAAATGAAAAGCTGACCAAAGGGATAGGAAAGACAAGGAAGCAGAGAAAGGAGAAGCTGGGGCTCCAGAGGGGCAGGGCGTGTGTTAGGAGTCCGTACCCTCTGCCAGGCAAGGAGTTTATGAGCACTGAGGGGTGAGGGCGGGCGTGGGGCATTTGGTCACGGATATAGTTCTTACCACCTTAGATGCTGTCTGGTTACTTGTGCTGGAAGTTGTTTGATTTTTTTTGTCCCAGAGGGCAGCTGTGAGCAGGAAAGCTGCTTATGGTAGGGGCTCCTGCCCGCCCCATGGTCGCTAGGGGCAGACCCCTGTCCAGCCATCATGTGTTTTGTCCCACCAGATTTGGGTGGTGGTGGTAGTAGTGGTGATGGTGTACACTCAGCACCTGAGCCACTAGTGTGAGGTTCTAACTTCAGGTGGAACAAGGCCTGTGCAGGGCGTGGCGTCCCTCACTGGCCCCAGTGGGGGCTGGCTATGTGCTGCTCATCATAAGGGTGTTGGGAACGATGGGAGGATTGCACCTTCATGGCTGTCAGCCCCTGATGTGGGTGCATGTGTTGTCAAGTGGCTTCAGGATGGCCTGGTTGTGTCGGAGCAGCTGAAAATTTACCTGTCCCGTCTGCCTCCCCTCTCGCTGTTTTTGTTCAACGTCTTCTCTTAGTTGGTGTTCCATCCGCGTCTCTACTCTCTCCTCTGAAACCCGGGTTCTGGGTTTATCATCCTTGTCTGTTTCATTCGATCCCTCCAGTGTCTCTCGTAGTCCGCTATCTTGCTGGAAGTCTCCACTATTTTAAAATTCTATCTTTCTAGAAACTTTTTGAAGTTCCCTCATATGTACTGTATTTTGCTATCCATTTATCGGTTGATGGGCACTTGGATTGCCGTCTCCACATTGCAGCTATTGTGACTGCTCAAAGAAACCGAGTCCGTACTAAAAATCAGTACATTTGGTGAAGTTTATGCAGGCAGAAGATCTGTTAATTGGGTAGTACCAAAGAAAATAATAGAAAATTAGAAGGAATATCACAAGTGATTGACTAAAACCACAGAAGCAAAGAAGCATATTTGTGATTAGCCTATATGACCTACTAGGAAGGCCTGTGGATCAGTAAGGAGGGCCTGACTTACAGGAAAACTAGGCTTACATTTTGGTAAGGTTTTAGGGGCATTAGCTACTCAACCATTGATGCCTTTTTGTCAAGCACTTGACTCCATTTCGATTTCACTTAGCATCAGAAATCTTGCAGCGAACATCGGTGTCATGTGCCTATCAGAGAGCCTGCTTCCAATTCTTTTGGGTAAACATCTAGGTGGGAAACTGCTGTGTCATGTATTTAACTTTCAGGGTTGAAAAATGCCTTGCTGTTTGCCACAGCAGCTGTATCGATTTACCTTCCCGCCAGCAGTGGGCGATGCTTTCAATTTTTGCCTAGCACCACTAAGTTGGAATTAAAGGCTATTATCTGTGCGTTGGGCCGCAGAAATCAGTCCCACGGTGCTTGAGAGTTTCCCTCTTAACATTGCCAGGCTAAACAAATTCAGGAGTATTTCCCAGAGGGTTATTTTTTTTTCCTTCTTCCTTCCTCACACAGTACGTATTAAAGTGCATGTGTTTTATGGACTGTTGGGGACACTTCGGAGGAGTTAGTGAATGATGTAATGGCCTTTGATGCCCCGCAGAGAAGAACACATGCCCCAGATACTCAGGTCTGTTTCCTTGTGTGGAAACGAGGAGGATTTACGTGTGAACGAATGCCCTTATCTTTGTCAGGTCCATCCCAAGGGCTCACATCAGACTGAGATGATGCAGAAACGCTTCTCCACCCTCCGGGGACAAATCCCCTCCCCGGCCCTGTTGGGTGTTGCTCAGAGATTCTTAGCTCCCTCACCCTCTCCCAGCTGTGAGTCATCCATCTTCAGGCGCCCTTCTCTCAGAGGGTGGGAGTGAGTGAGAGCAGGAGGAGGTGTAAGAATGTGAACGCTGTTCTCTTCTTTCCTTTAAAATTAACTTGTGAGCAGTGATCCCCCACCCTCTGCACTGACTCAGAGCAAGTGAATAGACTGGGTGCTGATCTGCGGGTCTGGACCCCTCAGCCCACGTACCTGATTGAAGACGCCCACTTGCAAGTAAGTCACCTTGTTCTGTGGCTTTTTTTTTTCCAACAGATAAAATAATCACAGAGACAGTGCATATGTGGGATCCTTGGCATCAAGTCTGTTCAACAAATATTTAATAGGTCGCTGTAGCATAGTGGTTATGCATTGGGCTACTAACTGCAAGGTCAGCAGTTCAAAATCACCATCCGCATATCAGGCAAAAGATGAGGCTTTCTAGTCTCATAGAATTAGTCTCAGAAACCCACAGGGGCAGTCCTAGCATGTCCTACTGGGTCACTATGAGTCAGAATTGACTTGATGACCACGAGTTTGATTTTTATGTTTGATCTGAAGTCCCTGGATGACACAAATAGTTAAATGTTTCTAACCCACCCAGAGGTGCCTTGATGATATACTTCCAAAAAACAGCAGCCATGTAAAACCCCTGGGAACACATTTCTACTCTGACACACATGGAGTTGCCATGAATTGGAATTGATTTGATGGCAACTGTTTTCCTTCCTTCCTTGTAAATATATATGTTCCATATACAGAAATGAAGATATTGTGGATATCTGCTGTGGGTTAGGCATTGGGCTGTTAACCACAAAAGCAGTAGTTCAAATTCAACAGCTGGTTCATGGGAGAAGGTGAAGACGTATACGTCTATAGAAACCAATACTCTTGGGTAGCCTATAGAGGACTGCTCTATGTTGGAATTAACTTGATGTCAGTGGTGGGTAGGTTCTAGGAAAATTAGTATAATTGGGGGAATGAATAGGCAAATGACCATCACTTAGACCAGGCATCCTCAAACTACTGGCCACGGGCCATATGCGGCCCACCAAGGACATTTATCCGGCTCGCCAGGTATTTTTGCCCCATTTGTTTTTTCACTTCAAAATAAGATATGTGCAATGTGCATAGGAATTTGTTCATAGGTTTTTTTTGTTGTTCATAGTTTTTTTTTTTTTAAACTATAGTCCGGCCCTTTAACGGGTCTGAGGGACAGTGAACTGGTCTCCTGTTTAAAAAGTTTGAGGACTCCTGATAGACTCTAAGGGGTTCTCAACCTTCCTAAGGTCGTAGCCCTTTAATACAGTTCCTCATGTTGTGGTGACCCCCCCCCCCCAACCAAAAACTATTTTCGTTGCTACTTCCTAACTATAATTTTGCTGCTGTTATGAATTGGGCGACCCCTGTGAAAGAGTTGTTTGATCCCTAAAGGGGTCACAACCCACAGGTTGAGAACTGCTGGCTTAGAGTGACATGAAGGCTGTGGGAGAGGGATAGGAAAAATGCTGAGTGTGCTGATGGAGAAAGCAGGTATCTAGAGGTGCACTAAGAAGGGAGAGAGGTTTGAGGCAGAGCCAAGTACATGGCTGAAGCCAGAGCAATGATTTAGTTAGTATGTGTGGGAAGACCCCAGGCTTGGGATGTGACTTGATTGCATGGATGTGGCTGTAAACGTGGTAAGAACCCCAATGAAAGGCACATATGCAGTGTCCAGCATGGTGAGCCCCACATAGCGAATGCTCTCAGACAGTGGTGAGGTGGAGCAATGAAAGGACTAGGGGCTGTGAGAAGGGGTAGTTAGGCTTAGGGACCACTGGAGGCTTTGTGGAGGGGTTTTATTTGGTCTGATCCCATTTGTGAATGGAAGTACTATGGCTTTGAGCTGCCCTGGAATCTAAGAGCCTGGGTTAGAAGCTGGGCCCTGACAACTACTGTCTTGTATGTATATGATCTTTTGTGAAAAGATTTCCTCTTTTGTACAAAAGAGACAAGAAGAGGGCAGCCACCTGGGGGTTTAAATGGAATTATGATTATTAAATTCTTAGCTCAGTGCCGGATACTCAGGACAGGCTCAGCAAATGGAGGTCATTTGAATTCCAAGAAGGTGGCTGTAGGTCGTGTCATGATGATGGACTGAAAAGACGAGGGGCTGCAGCTTGGGGGACCACAGGAGCAGGTGGGGTCAAGGTGCAGGTCCGAGAAGCTGGGGGCCTGGACTTAGACTGGGCAAGCGCAAGTGAACAGTGCGTTTGATGATGATGATCCATAAGGGGATGCTGCATGGCGAGGGTATGGCCAGCTATTAGACACGGAACTGAGGAAAGAAGGAGGGGTCTCAACAGGAAGTTCCTACATTAGGACAACGGAGAGAGATCGTGTCACTGGCTGTGGTAGTTACATCATCTGCTGTCAATTTGAGGAGTAAGTGTAGGGGTGGAGTTTTGCCTGTCAATCTTTGTATGCACAACGAGGCCTCTGTGTGGGCATGGCCTCCTTCTGAGGATTCTGGGAACTCCTAATTCCTGCCGGGAGGCGGGAGGCACACATTCTCTCAGCTCTTCTCCCTGAGACACATTTCTGATGAGAAGCCACATGAAGCTAACCTGATGGGGCTAGAGCCCTGGGAGCCAGGGAAACCACATGGAGAGCCCTGCCAGTGCTGAGATGCTTACAACGCCACCGGATCAGCAAGACTTCCCACTCAGTGGCCTGTGATCTTCCTGTATTTGGCATCATTGCACGTGTTTTGTGAGTCTGAAGAGGACTTTATAGATTGATATCAGACATATGGGCTAATATCGGACTTGATCTGGACTGGGCTGGCATGTTTTCTCAATATCCAACTGCTGTTGTATATAAAGCCCTTCTTATACACATATGCGTGTTTATGAGTTGGTTTCTCTAGTTCACCCAGACTAACACACTGGTAGTGGTGGTGGGGCTGCCACACCGAATGCCATGTTAGTCGCTTAATGAGCAGGAGGGCATCTATGTGAACAAGTTCATGAGCCTCTTCGAAACTGAGAGGCCAAGTCAGGGCTGGAGTGAAATGGACTAAAATGTGATGCGATCGAAGTCGTTGGAATCATCGTTGGCATCTTTGATAACTGACTACAAGTCTTTCTCAGGATTCTGTCTGGTCTGTTACAGAAGGAGGTCCAGGGAGAGTGATACTGTGAGCGACCACACTGGTGACATCAACCACGGGGCTGTGGGTGTGGGAGTGGCAGTGACGGGAAAGGTTTGGGACCGCCTCACAGGAACACGCTTCCCAGGGCAAACACAAACACCTTCCAGCAGGACTGAGGCGCAGTTGATTTGGAGGTTGGAATGATAAGGATATCCGTGTGTATATAGGTAAAGATTGACTGTTCCTGAGTACCCATTGGTGGAAGAAAGGCCTGTTGATCTGGTGACTGCCGCCTAACCAATCCTATGTGGCAGTTGCACTCTGGCTCATGTCTCACCTTGACAGCCTAACTTTGACAGCACCCAGTAACAACACAGCATCGCAATCCTATAGGACACAGTAGGAATGCCTTTAGGGCTTCCAAGTCTGTAATGTACACACACACACACACACACACACACACACATGAAGATACTTTAAATAATTACCATAAAATCATAGAAAGCGGCCACTGGAGATCCCCTCACAGAGAGGTCTAGGGGAGGAGATGAGTCAGTCAGGGTGTGACGTAGCACCGATGAAGAATACAGCTTTCCTCCAGTTCCTAAATGCTTCTTCCCCCACCCCCCAACCTCCACTACCATGATCTGAATTCTACCTTGCAAGTCTGGATAGAGCAGAGGTTGTACACTGGTGCAGATAGGAGCTGGAGGCACAGGGAATCCAGGGTGGATGATACCTTCAGGACCAGGTGTGTGAGGGGCGATGCTGGGAGAGTGGAGGGTGAGTGGGTTGGAAAGGGGGATCCGATTACAAGGATTTACATGTGACCTCCTCCCTGGGGGACAGACAACAGAAAAGGGGGTGAAGGGAGACACCGGATAGGGCAAGATATGACAAAATAATGATTTATAAATTATCAAGGGCTCATGAGGGTGGGGGGAGCGGGGAGGGAGGGAAAAAAAGAGGATCTGATGCAAAGGGCTTAAGTAGAGAGCAAATGCTTTGAAAATGATTAGAGCAAAGAATATACAGATGTGCTTTATACAATTGATGTATGTATATATATGGATTGTGATAAGAGTTGTATGAGCCCCTAATTAAAAAAAGACCCCAAAATTATAGAAAGCGTTCTTGAATGAAAATTTCAAACTGAAGCTACTGTATTTCAATATACCTTGTACCCTTCTGAAGGCAATAGTTCCACCTATGTACCCTTCCCCCCAAGAATTCTGGGCTCTTCAATTCACATCACATCATCATGGCAGACTTGGCAGGCTGCCCACTGCCATCATGTTGATTACGTCTCACATGGTTGTTGTTTGGTGCGTCAAGGTGGTTCTGTTCATAGAGACTCCTCCGTGTACAAGAGAACGAACCACTGCCTGGACCTGTGGCATGCTCACAGCTGACTTTAGGTTAGAGCCCGTAGCCTCCGCCGCTCTGTCAATCCCTCTCATTCAGGGTCTTCCTCCTTTTTCCCATTGCCGAGCATGGTATCCTTTTCCAGAACACCTGATAACAATGTCCAAAATATATGAATCAGTCTCGCCTTGCTTCTAAGGAACATTGGGTTGTATTTCTTCCATGACAAATTGGTTTGTTTTTCTGATAGTACTTACAATATCCACTATTTCACCCCCAACATCCTAATTCTAAGGCACCAATTCATCTCTGGTCTTTCTTATTGATTGTCCAATTTCCCCATGCATACGAGGCAGTTGGAAGTACCATGACTTGTATTTTTTTGTAGCTGTATTTTTTGACTTACTCTACTGTGTGTCTTTCATGAGTGCTTGGCAGACTAAGAAACGGAGAGAAAACATAACAGATGTATGCTGGGCTTGCAACGGTACCTGTCTGTGGTGCTGTGGGGGCATCTACCCCGCTAAGCACAGGCCTGCTGTTCAGCCCACGAGCCACTCTGAGGGAGAAAGATGGACTTTCAGTGCTAGCAAATCTTTATAGCCTTGGAAATCGAGGGCAGTTCGACTCTGCCTGCAGGCCCACGGTGAGTCAGAATGGGGCTTGGGAAACAGCATCATTCTACTTTGGTCCATAATAAGGGGGTGGGATTACTGGGCATCTGTGTGAGCCAGACAATGAGAGAGGTGCATAATCTCCGTTAGTTCAGGTAGTTCGAGGACACCCTGATGAGGGAGGCCACTTGATCACTCGCGTTCTCTAGAGGAGCAGCTGAAGGCCAAGCGGCATGAGTAAGGTTATACTGGGAATAAGTGGCGGAGGGTGGAAGCTGATCCCTGAGCCCGAATTCCTAAGAAGGAAGCATTTTTTATGTAGCTTGGGCATGTGGAGCTGGTCCAGTCTCAGGGCTAATTAGGCATGAAACAGCATTTCCTGTTGGATCAGAGGTACCAGTGAGCAAGGGATTTTGACTCTGGGGGGAAAAAAACCAAAAAACAAAACACATACATTCATCACATTCATATTCTCTCTCTCTCTCTCTCTCTCTCTCTCTCTCTCTCTCTCTCTCTCTCTCTCTCTCTCTCTCTCTCTCTCTCTCATATACACTCCCCCAACAGTACCATCCTCCTCCTTTTGTGCACAGTGAGCAATATGTCTGGGCTTGTTCTTCTCTTCCACCCCCCTTTTTTTTCTTTCTTGAGACCGTCTGCTCAAATCCACAGGACTTGACAAATTCTAATGATGCTCTATTTTTGAGGGAGTGCTAAATTATTCAGATGCGGCACAAATAGAACGTCTCCAGCAGCCTCCACTCCCTTTTCTACCTGAGGACGCGAATTTATCGAGTCTTGTGAGGATCTGCAGGTCACCGCTGGGCTTGGGGTTCAGACTGCAGGATTTTCTCAGCCGTGGGAGAAGTGAGTGCTAGGTCGCTGCTGTGTGGAACCGGGCAAGTTCGCTTGCTTCGCGTGCCTAGCTGTTGGACTTCAAGGTCACTGGGGAAGACTTGGTGCCATGGCAATGGGGCCTGGGCCAGGTCTCTTCCGGCTCTTCTCTTCTGCCAAAGTAAGGACGCTAATGAGCCACGCTGGTATGCAACCCAGGGGAAGAAGCCCTCATTAGTGGTGTCTGATTGAGCACGCGTTGAGGTCCCAAAGCTCCACGTGCTCAGGTGTTCTTGCAGGTGAAGACTTATTGGGCATCCCCACAGCCCGCCACTGCCCTTCTCCATGGCTAATCCTGCCCTTTGCCTCCTCGGATCAGAATGTCCTTACCTTAGGCCATTCCGGATAGCTCTGGTTCCAGGCCCCCCTTGTGGACCGTGCCGTAATCTAGCCGCAACATAAACTGATTATTGATCATCCAAATATTTAAGAGTGAAAGGGCCAGCTCTCTAATCAATATTAGACTTCCAAGACTTCATGCATATCAGGCACTGTCCCCAATGAGTAGGGACGATGGCCAGCCCAGAGAGAGCCTGGGCTTTAGAATTAAGTAGTGCTACTCAACTTCAAAGGAAGGAAGGTCCTGGTGGCCCAGTGCTCAAAGCACTTGGCTGTTAACTTGAAAGGTCAGCAGTTTGAGCCCACCAGCCGCTTGGCAAGAGGAAGAGGTGATGGCCTACAGCTTGGGCAACTCTCTGGGGCAAAGCTCCTCTGTCCTATAGAGTCTCTATCAGTCAGAACTGACTTGATGGAAGTAGATTTTTCAGGGCTCAGCTTCAAGGAATTTTGGTGTTTTCATCTATTAAACAGAGATCTATAGAAATTGTGTTGTGTGTGGTGAAGAAAGCTGATGGTGCCCTGCTATCAAAAGATATAGCATCTGGTGTCTTAAAGAGTTGAAGGTAAACAAGTTGCCATCTAGCTCAGAAGCAACGAAGCCCACATGGAAGAAGCACACCAGCCTGTGTGATCACGAGGTGCCGAAGGGATCAGGTATCCGGCATCACAGAACAAAAATCATATCAATATGCAGGAGGGGGAGTGCAGATTGGGACCCAAAGCCCATCTGTAGGCAACTGGACATCCCCTTACAGACGGGTTGCGGGGAGGAGTCGAGCCAGTCAGGGTGCAGTGTAACAACAATGAAACAAACAACTACCCTCTAGTTCCTAAATGCTTCTTCTCCGTTCCACTATCACGATCCCAATTCTACCTTAAACATCTGGCTAGACCAGAGGACGTACACTGGTACAGATAGGAAATGGAAACAGGGAAACCAGGACGGGTGATCCCTTCAGGACCAGTGGTGAGAGTGGTGATACCGGAGGGAAGGTGGGGTTGAAGATCCAGGGGATCTTCTGGATCAGTTCAGTTCAAGGCAGAGAAGTTAAGTTGGAAGGTTCTGGCAGCTAGTTTTTGAGATCTCCAATGGGGTCATCTTGGTAGATTTTCTTGATGGACACAGGACATCCACAGGGGCTTACCTTTCCCAAACCGGAGCAGTTTAAGCATGTTTAGACGCTCAGTTCCTTCCGTGGTATTAATTACATTCACCAGCTTGTCCTACCAGCACTGCTATCTATTTCCAAAAGTTTTCTTTGTTTCTCCTCAAACAGAAACCCAGTGTGGATACCTTAGACAGAAACTCCCAGCCCTCTGTTCATTGCAGCCCTTGGCGCTCAGGCTCATGGCTTACCTGTTGCTCTCTGTGCTGTTTCCTTTTTATTTCGCGTGGCTCTGAAGACGAAGCATCTCTGAAGGGCCCCAGCTAGTTAAGTGCTGGGGCAACTAACTGAAAGCTTGAGGGTTCAAGCCCACCCAACGGGGCATCAGATGAAACACCTGCTCCTGGAAGGTCATGTAATTAGAAACCTTCTGGCGTACAGTGGTTACACGTAGCGCTGCTAACCCAAGGTCAGCAGTTCAACCCCCCCCCCCCCCGCCGCTCCTCTGGGGAAAGAGGCTTTCTACTCCAGTGAAGAGTCACCATCTCAGAAACTAACCAGGGTCGTTCTAGCCTGTCCTTTAGGATCATTCTGAGTAGACATTGACTCGGAGGCTGTGAGTTTTGGGTTTTCTTTGTTTGTTTATGGAGTACAGCTCTATTCTGCAACACACCGGGCAGCCGTGAGCGCAAACTGACCCTACAGAAAAACTGAAAACCATGCTATGGAGAAAGTCTTGTACAGAGTACAACCTTTACAAACTCCTAGGGCTTGGGCTTGGATCTACCAAAGCATGAGCTGGGTTCTCTGGAGATAACTTAGCAGGGGGTGGGA
Organism: Tenrec ecaudatus; assembly: GCF_050624435.1. Lineage (NCBI taxonomy): Eukaryota > Metazoa > Chordata > Mammalia > Afrosoricida > Tenrecidae > Tenrec > Tenrec ecaudatus. Next base: position 6,545,118 of record NC_134538.1, read on the forward strand.
GGATGGCATTCAGGCAACCACAGCTGGATGTGTTGTGGATCCAGGCGCCGACCTCAGGGAAGGTGGAAGCGGACGCTTGGACCTCAGTAGGTTGTGACATAGAATGCGACCCCGGTAGGTGGCAGAGTGAATGCCGAGCTCCTGCTTCAGCAGCCAGACCCCCTTCAGAACTTGGGAGTCAGCCTGGGGGTCAGACGGAGTGGTTCCCTCCCCAGGGAACTTTGTGGTATTCGTGGGGATAGAACTTGTGTCTACACCCATTGACTCAGCCATTTAGAGAGCCCAGCTCCGTGGGTGTTTTGTTCGAGGACAGGATCCTGCAGTGGCATAAGGACTCTGGCGTGTAGCTTCTGCAAGTTCCTTAGACCTTTCATGTAATCATTGGTCTAATTCACTGAGTCCTGATCCCACTGCTAGGGGACCCAGTAATTCTGATGTTCCAGAAAGGAAGCTCTTTGTAGTGTCATCCTGTCTATCGCTCTAGGAACCAGATTGAAGCTGATTCCTGTGAAGAGGATGACTCCCCAGGGGTGGTTGTGACAGCTCGACTGGCTTGGCTCTCCTGTCACACTGAGAAGCTTCTGGAGGCTGGCATGTGGGGATCAGAGCCGGCAGTGATGACACATGGGCGGCTGTCTCAGCTGACAGAGAGGTGGCTCTGAGTGATCAGTTTATCTCTGTTCTCGGCACTTACAGGCCATAGAGCCTGTCTAGTGTTTGGGAAGATTCATAAAGAAGTGTCTGTCTGCTCCTAAGTGGAAATTTGGATCTTATCCAGAAGCCAACTGCGGGCAGATATAAAAGCCCGTGTGTCCCTTTCAGGGATGAGTATGGGAAGCCCAACTCCTAAACTGGATGTTAGGATGATGAGCTCCATTGCCTGACCTTGAAAAGAAGACTGAGTCAGATGCCCTTCAAAATCCGTCCCATTCCCTTCCACCTTTTCTTTTAATTCTATCAATGTTTAAAATGGTTTTAATGAAACTTTGAATATATCAATCAGACTCGGAGTCTCTAGACTGTAATTAACAATCAAATCACCTAAATTCTCAGCGCATCTTCACCTCTCCCACCAGTTGCCACTGAGCTCGCTCTGACTCCTGGCGACCCCATGTGGGCCCGAATAGAACTGTGCTCCCTGGATTTTCAAGGGCCGAGTTTTAGGAAGTAGCATGCGTGTGAGTGGCCTTTCTATCCCTTGGGGTGCCTCTGGGGGAACGCAAGCCTCAGTTTGCATCTATGATAACTATTTGTACCACGGAGGGGCTTGAAGGAGCCTGAAAGCCCTCCCGACATCAGAATCTGGCCAAGCTCACTTATTTTCAAGACAGGGGGATTCCGCATGTGACACTGAAGATGAAAGTACCACAGGGCCATTATTTATCACAAAGGCATTACTTATTTTAAGTTAATTAAATAGACTTATAGTGGATAAGAACTCAGCAAGTAGCATGTGAATAACAGGTAGGCTCTAGGCATGACACAGTGAACAAAAGGAATATGCATTTACTTTTAGAGTCAGAAATATTATTTCTAATGCTCCATTCTAAATGTATAGTGAACAAAATATTTTAAAAATGCATATGCGTAGATACCAAACTCAAACTTACTGCCGAGTGGGTTCTGATTTGTTGCAACCTTGCAGGAAGATTAAGCTGTCTGTCTTTCAGAGGCTATGAATCTTTGTGGGGGTGGTTGACCTTGTCTCTGTCTTTCTCGGAGCTTCTGGTGGCTTTGAACTGCTGATCTTGTGGTTGCCAGACCGGCACGCGCTCCACTTTACCACCAGAACTGGATTTTTCATTTTATTGAATTTTATGAACTAAAATTAAATTTTAAACACTACACCTGGTTATGGCTACTCAATGAGACAGCACAGCTCTAGCTCTAACTACTGCTTTAGGGAAGACACAGGGACAGAAGAAGATGTTAAATGAGGCCCTGGGAAGAGATAGCCAAGAGCATACTGCAGAAAATCATGTGGGGAAAAAGATTTGGTTACATCAACACATCAGGATCAGGGAAGAGAAACATGGGGAATATATAAATGTCTAAAGACCAGTGCTATCAACCAATGACAAGATATGGTGCTTATATGCATTGATTTTGAATAAATAAAAGGTTTATGAGACCCTTGAGAACATTTGAGCCCTCATGGTATACTTCAGCTACACTTGTGATGATAGTAATATCATCAAGATTTTAATCTGTTAAAAGCAATCTGTTGTGCTCCATGGGCTTATTGTCACTATTTTAGGTGTGATACCGATTACTGGGTTTATTTATAACTAGAGTCCTTTTCTATTGGAGGCACTGCAGATACATAGATGGATGGAATCATAGGATGCCTTGGAAGAGAGGAGGAGAAGCGGAGAAGGGGACAGGAGAATGGGAGCTGGTATAGGCCGATCAAACGAAAGTGCTGTGGGTAAGCATAGGGCTGGAAGGTCAGGGATTCAAACCCACCAGCTTCTCAGTGGGAAAGAACTGGGCTGTCTGCTCCTAAAACCTTTTACATTCTCAGAATTCAGTCACTGGGTTGACCTGATGCGTCAGAATTGACCTGATGACAGTGGGTTTGCGTTTTGTGTTTGTATATATGTGAAACAGGTTTGGCATCGGTTCATAATTATTGAATCTGGTAGGTGGGCCCATGGGACTTTGCTATATTACTCTCTCTATTTTTAATATGTTCAAAAACTCCACAGTAACATGTGAAAAACAAAGGAAGTAAGAGAGAAATTTCCGAGGAATCTTTCCAGCCCAAATAGTAATATTTAGTAAATAATTAGTAATTATTTCGTAAATAATTTAGTAATAGTAAAACAACAAAAACATCACCCAGAGCCGGGAGCTAGGGCAGTCAATGAGGAACAAAAGGTGTCCAACAAGTCCAGCTCTCCTCGGGGCAGACAACAGTGTGGGCACTGGAGTAACGTGACCAAATCTTAGGACAAGGCCAGGCTTCAAACAGGACCTAGAATTTCTCCATGAAGCTAGATCCCCAGCTAAAGTGATCCCATGTCTGCTCTGTCCCTGTGCCCTCAGAGAAATCAAAGGCACCGTCTGGAGGAGAGCATCCTCCATGTAACTTCATGGATGTCCTCAGAGCCAAAGCCAGCATATCCGTTGGTGAGTAGTGGCTGGAGTCTTAAAAGCTGTGAACAGTTATCTAAGATGCAAAGGTTGGGTTCTTTTCATCTGGAGCTAAGAAGAACAAAAGAAAATAAAAATTCAATTTGTGCAAAGGATTGGTGGGCCTCATGGTACAAAGGATTAATGGACACTCAGTATCTACGACCCTGCGACCAGAGGAACTCGATCGTGCTCTGCTGCCACTGCCAACTGCTCTGAAAGGTCTTGGACAGAGCGGGAGAAAAATGTGGAACAAAATTCAAAATCTTTAAAAAGATCGGGCTTTCTGGTTATATCGAGATTGTTGGAATCACCACAATTAGTCACCATTCAGGCCTGGAACGGAATTCGACAATCAGCGTGATTTGCAGCCAGACAATGGACAGGTCTATAAATTGGACAGTAACACCAGGGAGGTCTGCACTCCTTAGAGCAATCTACCACTGGTGAGCCAGAGAACAATACCTATTCAAGACAGAGTTCAGGAGGCAGGGAGGGTTAGGGATGAAGGAAACATGGAATCAGGAAAAGCAAGGAGCATGTGGAATGAATTGTGTTACATTGTGGGAGATACAATCAGTGACAAAAAGGAAAACGTGTATGAATTATTGAATGGAAACCAGATTTGCTTTGTGAACTTTACCCCAATTTTCCATAGGCATTAAAAAAATCAAGCTAATGTTAAAGTGAATTTACAAGTTGAGTTAGTTTATTCTGCCAACCTGGCTGTTAAACACATGTGGGGTTAATTGAAGGGCAGAGGGATAAATGGCTCGGTGAGCCTCGCTTTTCAAGTTCTTGGGTCTCTTGCTTTGTAATGGTCGGACCAGGTTGCAGCTGCCTTAGCCAGTTCCCTGCTTCAGCTGGCAAGGATCACTTCCTGCAAGACATCCCCGAGGAGAAGCCGCATGGACCTACCTGGATGCAGCCCTGGGTGCTGGAGCAGCCATGTGGAGACCCCTGCCAGCGCTGAGATGTTTACATGTTCACTGACTCGGCTTTCCTCCTGCAGTCGGCGTCATAGTGTGTGTTTTGTGAGATGGAGGAGGACTTTGTGGATTGGTGTCAGACATATGGGTTAATGTTGGACTTGTGGGTTTGGGCAGCACAGGGTTGGGATGTTTACTTGATGCACACTTACCTTTATATAAAACTCTCTCTTATAAATATGAATTTCTGTGTTTTTGTTTCTCTCAAGTACCCAGACTAATATGTAAGTTATTATCTACACCTCGATACTTTGAAGAATGACAGGGAGTACTAAAATAATTAACAGGTGTAAATTGATTGCAAAGAACTTACAGCAATTTTTGTTCTCCTGGGGAAACCACAGGACCTAGTTCCCATGGCAAACAAAGAAAGGAGGGAAGATAGATGTGGCCTTTTCCCTGGGAACTTTGGTGAAGGCCAGCCCATCATCCACACTATTTCAGAACTTGAGGATCTCATGCTCTGTGTCTGTGATTCTCAAAGTGTAGTCCCCGGACAAGCAGCATAGCATCACCTGGGAATGTGTGAGACAGGAAAATTCTTGCCTACAACTTCAGGCCTACTAAGTCAGAAACTGGGGTTAGGCTTCAGCAAGCGGTCATGGAACAAAGTCACCATGTTGATACACTCAAATCTTAGATCCATTGCTGTACGTAAACACTGTAACTTTTGAACACTAGGCTAGGAATCCATATTTTATGACGATCTCAATGTTAGTGATATTTTTGGGAAAGTAATGCCAAATAAGAAACAAAGTTACTTGTTTTTTTTTTAATAATAAATGTTTTAGTGGTAGAGATAGAGTGTCAGGTATTCAGCAATTTTTCACTAAGACGAATTCTAGCATTTTATTTGAACATCTTCCGCATCAAATGTCTATAATTTCTCCCACAAGAGTAAGATATCACCTTCTTAAAGGAACCTCTAATTAGGATCTGTATCCCAGGGGCCACGGTTTTCTCCAACACTTGGGCCATCACTGGTCTGGATTAGTTGCGTCAGGTGCCTTCACGACAGCCCCACATACAACAGCATGAAACGCTATCTTCCCACTAGTTGGTTAGTGTGAGGCCTTGTCATGGCCACTGTGTGGTGCCTTCTGATCTAGCAGGCTCACACGGTCCAGCACAGTATCAGACAACCGTCTGTCTGACCCACAGGGTTTCCATTGGCTGACTCTTGGAAGTACATATTTATGCCTTTCTCTCTAATCCATCTTAGTCTGGAAGCGCCACTGAAACCATCCCACCATGGATGACCCTCAGATTTAGAACTAGGAGAGCAAAGTTGGTTATCTGTTTCTCATTCTGATGACTATTTTTGGCCAGTCTCTTCCTAGCATCAGTATTTGATCTACTTCTGTATCCTTTCCTTTGAAGCTTTGGGTTTGATGGGCGTCATGGTATCCATTTTACTTGGTTTCTTGAGTCTTCGTTGTCAAGGCTCCAGCTCATAGATTCCTAAGCTTGTTTGACCTACCCCTTTCAGAAAAAATAACGAATCAGTGGCCCCTTGGCAATGACAAACTTCTGTATGATAAGCTCTGATCCAGGATAAAATGTGTAGGCTTGCTTTTGCAGCACCCCTGGATCATTCCCAGCATGCCCAGGGAGCAAGTATTGTCCAATTTGGGGCAGACTGGTCTAGAATCTAGATGGTCTATTTGCCAAGACAGCTACCTGCGATCTGGACTCTCACAGCATCCTGTTCTTGTCTGTCTTTTTGAGCTCTAACATGTTAGGCCAGGATTTAGGTGCTGCTTCATTTTCATCATTGGATTACGAGAACTAACCAGGCTGGTGGCTCAAAAACAACCCCCATTTTCTGTCAAAGGCATGCATACTTGTGCTGAACAAGTCTCTGACTTGTCTCAGTGGCTTCTTATTATCTCTGTATTAATAATAGGATGAATCCCTCATTAATTAAAGCCTTGCTGGGAATTGATAAACATATGGAGAGAGAAATCTCACTGCTTTCTTAAGACTACAGGTATCAGAAAGAAACACAACAGCCTCAGATGAACATATGTTAAGGCTAAGACTTCATATACCTCCCCCAGCTTTTCTTAAAATAGAGCTATTATTGTGATGGAAGCCAGAAGTTCTACTAGCACTTAGGCGGCAGAGCTTGAAGCTAAGAGTAGTACAGAATCACTGTTTCCTAAGACTCTCACTTTTGCTTAAATTATTTGGAGATCATTAGGAATGAAATTGCACCCCCTCAAAAGATGTGCATGAATAAGTAAAAAAAAAAATCGTGTTTTACTAAGCAAAACTATAAAATGTGAAGTGATTGCTTCTCAACCTTTCCCCTAGGTGGGTCGATACACTTCTGAAAGTGGCGTTTCCCTCTTTCTACTGCTCCCCACATAAATCTGTGCTGTTTGATTGATAACACACCAAAAACACAGTTTTGCCATGGGAAGAAAAGTCTGAAGAGGTAAGGTCAGTGTTTGTGTTAGACAGGGTTCTCTAGAGAGAAAAACCAGATTGCTAGTAATTATCTATCTATATCTATACCTATATCTACATCTACATCTATATCATCATCTAGATAACACAAGAAATAAACAGTTAAATTATAAAACAGTACAAATGGCTCAGTACAATTCAAATGTGTTAGACAGTTGTGAGACACTGGCAGTCCTTCAAGTCTTGAGAGCTATCAGGTAGTCCTCTGTAGAGAGATTCGGGCTATCCCGACAGGCAGTAAACAGCAAGGCAGGTCACCAATAGTCAGCCAGGTCACCAAGAGTCAGTCCCCAGCTCAAGAGATGTAAATTCCAATTGTGTGGCGAAGCAGGTCTTGAAGGAACCTCAAATTACAGCGACACAGTCCAAAGGTGTTCCACAGGTAGTGTAGCTTGCAAATTGAGGCATAGAACAAGCAAGGCAGCTGCACACTGGTTTGATGATCAAAAAGCGAGAGACAAGAAAGGCGAGGCTCAATGAGCCATTTATCTCGCTGCCTTTCAATTAATCCCACATGTGTTTATTGGCCAGGCTGGCGCAAAAACTAAGTATCTCAGTGTTGTAGGAGTTCATTCTACCAGGTCAGATTGTTAATCAAACTTACTGTGTGTATTTAGAGGTTCTAAAAAGATTGGGTAGCTGTGTGACAAAAAAGTCCTGATTTGTGGCAGATGAGTGGGGGGTGAGGGACTGGTTTTGCCACCATGACAATGTACCTGTTCATGCAGCCATCTCAGTGCGCCAGTTTTTAACAAAAAATAACTTGCCTCCCTGGCCGCACGCACCTGATTCCCGTGACCTCACTCCGTGTGACTTATTTTTGTTTGTGGGAAGGCAGAGGGACATGAAAGGAAAATGATTTGAAGACACAGAAGAGGCAAAACCCAAAAACCAAGGGAGGTGCCGTCAGCTATCCAAACAGATGAGTTTGAAAAATGTTCCCAAGAATGGAATTGCAAAAAAAAAAAAGAATGGAATTGCATATTTGACAAATGCATTAAGTATAATGGAGAGTACTTTGAAGGTGATAGATTAAAAATTTTATTAAATATTTTTATAGAGAGCTCTTACATCTCTTATCATAATGCATACATTCATCCATCATGTCAAGCACATTTGCACATATGCTGCCATCATCATTTCCAAAGCATTTTCTATTTGAGCCCTTGATATCAGCTCCTCATTTATCCCCTTCCCCGCTCTTCCTCCCTCCTTTATGAACCCTTGATAAGTTATAGATTACTATTTTCATATCTTACATTGTCCTCTGCCACCCTTCATCCACTTTTCTGTTGTTCGTCCTCCTGGGAGGGATTAGGATCCTTGTGATCAATTTCCCAACCTCCCCCTAATCCTCCTGGTATCTCAGTCTCCTTGTTGGCCCTGAGGGGTTTATCTATCCTGGGTTCCCTGTGTTGGGGGCTCTTATCTGTAGCAGTGTGCATGTTTTGGTTTAGTCTGATTTGTAGGGTAGAATTGAGGTCAAGATAGTGGGGGGAAGGAAGCATTAAAGAACTAGAGGAAAGTTATATGTTTCATTGGTGCTATACTACACCCTGACTGGTTCATCTCTTCCATGTGACCCTTCTTTGAGGGATGTCCAGCTGTCTACAGACAGGCTTTGGGTCTCTACTCTACTCCCACCCCAACCCATTCACATTGAGTATGATTTTGTTCTGCGTCTTAGATGCCTAATCCCTGATCTCATCAACAACTCATGACCACACAGGCTGATGTGCTTCTTCTTTGTAGGCTTTGTTGCTTCTGAGCTAGATGGCCGATTGTTTATCTTTAAGCTTTTAAGACCCCAGGTGCTATATTTTTGGATAGCCGGGCACCATCAGCTTTTTTCACCACATTTGCTTATGCACCTATTTTGTCTTCAGTGATCCTGATGGGAAGGTGAGCATCACAAAATGCCGACTATTAGAATAAAGTGTTCTTGTGTTGAGGGAGTACTTGAGTCGAGGCTCAATGTCCATCTGCAACCTTAATTCTTAACATACAGATATGTTATATATAAATATATATGCACATGCCTGTATTTAAACCTCTATAAATGTCCTTTGCCTCCTGGCTCTTTCCTCTATTTTCTTTTACTTTCCTCTTGTCCCACCATCATGTTTGGCCTTCATTCGGGTTTAGTAATTCCTTGCTGCTATATTGCCCTTGATTAAGTTCCGCTAGGCATCCTATGCCTTTCTCTCCATTATTTTAGTTCACTTGTTGTTCCCTTGTCCCTGGGTTGGTTCCACGCCTTCCTTTCCCCCACCTCCCCTTCTCCCGTGTCCCCCCAGAACCATTGGTCCCGTGCTTTTCATCTCTGAATTGTTTATCCTGCCTATCTTATCTAGAGAGACATGCAGAGACATTAATAAGCACAAAGACAAGGCACAGCCAAACAAAACAACAAAGGAAGTCAAAACCAACAAAACAATAACAACAAAAACTAAAAACAAAAAGAAGGCCACTGACAAAAATGGAACAGCCTATACATAGTTCAAGGTCTGTTTGTTGGCCTTTACGAGTGTTTGCTGGTCAAGTCTGATGGGGTGCCAGCCTACCTCCAAAGTCTATTTTTGGTATTCCCCGGGATTTCATCACTTTGCTCCCCTTGCTGCTCTTTTATATACCCTTAGTGTTTGGCCCCAGTGTGATGGGGTCAGATTGGGCATAATTCCCGCACTGTGTCTCCAGTGTTGTCCCCCGTAGCTCTATGGTTCAGTGAGAGATGTCATGTCTTGTGGTGGGGCCGGCCTTATAGGATAAAGTAGAATGACCCTGTAGTAGTTCCAGGTTTGTAATCTTTATGGAAGCACAGAGTTTGTTGGTAGATTCAAACCATTGACCCTTCAGTCAACTCAACGCGTGTTTAATGCTCAACTACTGTGTCAGAAGGCTCCTTGTTGCTATCACAAGAGGGGGATATTAAGTGTATAATTGTTGCTTGTTTCCTTGTGTACTCATTACTCACTTTTCTGTTTCTCTTCTCCCAGCTTTCATTTTTACGTTAAGCTCCTTACATTTTTACGTTAAGCCTCTTTTACTTTTATTTTCTTTGCTGACTCATTTTATGTGGGCTGTGATGGAATTCTTACTTTCATTGTGGGAGATCTAGGTTTGAATACTGACCTGTGTACCTACCTGGTGCGCAGCTACCACCGTCTTTCGGTGGAGGCTTGCATGTTTTTGTGAAGGTGAACAGGTTTCAATGGAGCTTCCAGACTAAGACCGACTAGAAAGAAAGACTTGGTGATCTAATTGAGAAAACCAACCACTGAAAATCCTGTGACTCACAGTGGCCCCATCCCATTGTGCATGCAGCTGCCATGAGTTGGAAGCTGATTTTGCTGACGGTTGCTGACACAGTGACTACAACCCATCTTGTTAGGATCTCTTCTGCCCCGATGACAAGTATGACAGGGAGAGTCAGTCCCTGACAAAAATGATGGTGTGTATCCCAGGGTCAGCAGTTGGAAACCACCAGCCGCTCTGCAGGAGAAAGACAAGGCTTTCTACGTTTGTAAAGAGTTACGGTCTCAGAAAGCCACAGGGGCCGTTCTACCCTGTCCTTACATGTCACCGTGAGATGAACTCGACTTGATGGCGACACGTTTTATTCGTTTCCTTTGAAGGAGCGCTGGTGATGCTGCGGGTCAGGCGGTGGGCTGTTCAAACTCATAAGCCATAGCAAGAGATAGAGGCTGCCTGCTGTCATAAACATTTAGTCTTGGAAACCCTATATAAGGTCAGCATCAACTTTATTTTTCAGGGTTAACCAGCCCCTAACACGTCGTCACGGGTCCGGCAGGCGCAATTGTACAGCGATAATAAGTAAATATTATAGTAAAGTTATAGAGAGCATGAGAGATAGAAGAGAAATTGAAATAATGGAGTCAGACATTTCATAGTAGCAACGCTCACCTCAACATCACTTGGGGGGAAAGAGAGAGAGAGAGAGAGAGAGAGAGAGAGAGAGAGAGAGAGAGAGAGAGAGAGATTGAGATTTACTGATAACCAAGGCTTTTATATTCTCTGGGGACATGCAATCCCCCTCATTACAGGTGAAGGCATACGTCACAGGAAAGGGTTGTGCTATCAGTAATACAGTAATGGGAAGGGGGTGATCTTGGGATATACACGTAATAAGAAGAGGAGGGTTTGGGGGCATACATGTGGCAAGATGGGCAGATCCTAGATTCAGGATGGCAGCCTAACTTTAGATGTCACTGAGCCAGTGTGACCTGTTCTCTGACTCTCTAGAGAGACCAGTATCAGTAGGGTGTAAACCCCACCTACAGGAACCAAACTAATGTTCACAAGCCTTTAGGGAGAAGTAGCCCATTGTCCTTAACAGCAGGGAGCAGGCTCTACCTGTGGTGGGAGCAGTCAGTAGTCTGGCAACTGACTGCCTTCAGGGAGGATGTCTCTAAGCATCTGACCTCCCACCATAAGCTGGCAAAAAGCCTCTAATATTTGACATGTCTTTGAGGGAGACAAAGCTGGGGGAAAGTCTCTTTATCATCCCACATTTATTGAAGTGAGTTTTGGATTTCTTCTTCTTTTTGGTTATTATTTACCTTTTCAAGGAAGAATCACGAAGGCGTCTGCTCTCATAAAGGTGTATAGCCTCGGAATCCCTATAGAGGACCCCTGGGTGTCCGAGTGGACTGGAGGGCAGTTGGGATGATTTTGCAGGGCTATTAGTGCTACCTAGTACTGCCATACATCTTTCTCTGTATCCTTTTTCTCAGAATCTTTTTTTTCTTTAAATGATTTCTCCAAAGAGCAGAGACTGACTTTCTCACATTTCTAGAGGCGGAAAGTCCCAATCAGAGTCTTCGCTGTTGTGATCCCTTGTCAGTTACCCTGGGTGTTTCTTGGTTTACAAATGATCTTCAACTGGTGTCTTGCTCTACGCCCTCTGTCTGCCTTTTCTTCTCTTTTTATAAACCAGAAGTAATGACCTTCTTAACACAATAAGAGGAAACACCTATTTCTGAACCACATTCACAGGTACAAGGACCAGGAAATGAACACGTGTCTGTGTGTGTGTGAGGATTTATCCATGACACGGTGCTGACTCTTAAGATTATATTTAAGTAATGAGATGCTAAAGAAATACAGCCACGATAATAAAAGTGGTGGCCTTAGTAATGAAAAGAGTCAATGGAAGAGATATTCAGAAATGCGCAGATCATATGTCAAACAGCACAGAAAAACAAAAGGGAAGGGCAAAGAAACGAACATTTATTGAATATCAATATCTCATGTAATCATATCAGCCACCAGATTTAGATTGGTTTTACCTGCATTCTCTAAGAAACTGCAGAGTTCCAAGGGGTTAAATAATATGTCTTTGTCTAAAACCAAACAAACATAGTATATTGAAGATTCCGGATTCAATATGTGTGGTTGAAAATCCTGCAGTTTGTATTGTACTCATAAGCTCATATGCTTCTAGAACTTTGCAGTTCAAGACAGAAATATCTGGTCTAAACTTTGTTGAGTTCAACCTAATTCAGTACAAAATCAGTATTGATAAAAATAAACTTTGCAATGTACCCTTATTTTCTCACAAGCTGCCATTTGGAGCTAGGTGTAAATTTTTCTTTATACAGTTTCTCAGGTACAAGTGTTAAATAGCTGATGCTTTATAAGACCAAATGAGGGCCTTCTTTTCTTACATGTAACAGCAGGTCTGGTGGATAGGAGATTTGGGGAGCTGCCTTCCCGACAGTACTTGCTATCCAGGGAGGGACTGGGTGTTAAAGGTATATGAGGGGACTTAAAAAGTTGGTGGGAAAATTCTGGTATCTCTTAATTCCATTTTTCCTGAATAGCTTGTCATGGGCTATCTCATAAGTGTCACATTGAAGCAGTGACCGCCCGGTTTGGATATATTAGTGGGAATTCTTCATTGAAAGAGAAATTTCCAAATACGGCTCCCCATCAGAATCAATTAATGATCAAAATAGGGATGCTTGGGTTTTATTAGAGATCATTCAATTTGCCTGGGGTTGCTTAAAGATGTGTTTCAAATGCACGGCCCACATGTCTCTAACATGCCCCCAGAGGCCTTCCATTGTGCTCTCTCTGCAGAACTCATGGGGTCTACAAGGCTGTATTTCTGCAAGGAGAGAAGTTCATGGTCTTCTGTCTCGTGTCTTTTAAATCACAACGGTCTATTATGTGGGCAGTGATACTGGAGCAGACATTATTTCTGTTTCATTCTAGAAAATACAGGATACTGACCTGCCTTACAATACATGGATTACACAGTCTTTTTGTAATGGTAAATTTTAGTTTTCCTAGTAGCACTTGGTGATGCTGAGCGGATCACAAGCCTCTTACTTTGGAGAGGTTGGGAAATGTTTATACATCCGCATGCACTAGCTGGGAGGGAACAAGGTGACGTTCTAAAATGTCATCATATTGATTTTAAAGACCCGAAGGGTAAGTTTGGGTTGGACGGAGGTGGTTTACATAGGCAGCCTGCTTAAATACACTTTTTCTTCTCAGACTTGAAGCAGAAAAATTAACCTTCTCTGGGAATTTGGTGATAAATGTGCTTTTTCTGGGTTTGGTAGAATAAGCTAACCAATATCTCTCTAACGTGAATTCACAGATTCATGACTTAATTTTTTTTTTTTTTTACCAGCATTGGCTCATTTGTTGTTAAGTAGATACATGCTGGTAACACATGGAAAAAAAAATTCAATGCTAGGAAAATAGGAAATAGCACGCAATTTTTCTTTCCTTGTTGATAGCAGTCCTTCTTAATAATTGATGCTCACATCTTTTCTAGACATCAAGGGCCTTGCTTTAGAGCAGCGGTTCTCAACCTGTGGGGCGCAACTCCTTTGGGGGTCGAATGACCCTTTCGCAGGGGTTGCCCGATTCATAACAGTAGCAAAATGACAGTTATGAAGTAGCAACAGAAATAATATTATGGTTGGGGGGGGCACCTCCACATGTGGAGCTGTAGGAAAGGGTCTGCATGAGGAAGGTTGAGAACCCCTGCTTTGGAGGGAAATGTAGCATGGCAAAGCCGAGAGAGCCATTGTGAATCTGAAGTCACCAAATCAAATTTCGCTTCTCAGCGGAAACCCAGGGAAGGACACGGGAAGAGAGGCGGGATCTTCCTCCCGGTTCTCACTTCATCCAAGGAGCTTAGCCTTCGTTGACAGCGGGCTGGGCTCTTGGTTGCTGAATTAGGAAGAGTCTCTAATAAATGCCGGCCTATTTCTGCTGTGTTAATTAATGTGAGCTGCTGCTTTCCCTCAAGGTGCGATGAATACACACGGTTTTCATGGAATTAGCCTAAGACTTTAGCAGATGTGCTGATTCTGATTTTATGATTTTAGAAAACCTATTTCTCGAATAGCAAGATGTCATGTGTCTGACAACCCCCCTGGGCTCCCTGTGGCCACTGGGAGAGTTGAACAGCACTGAACCTTGTCAAACCCGTGTTGTGTCTCAATGCCACCTCACTGTGACTGAAAGCTATCTAGCCTCTTTGACTCTTATATTGCATGCTTATCCATAAATGGGACACACAGTACCTTGGTGTACGTGTGTTGAGATGAACGCATGTACTGTTTGGGAAGCTTCTGAGAGATGCAATTCCATTAATGAGCTTGGAAGCTGAGCATCAGTACTTACTCCACTAGAGTGCAAGCTCTTTAGGAACAGAAATGGAAAAAAAATCAAGTTAATTGGCCTTATTTGGTTAATTGGTCTTCACAACAGTGCAGCAGCTAGTGCTGAGAATGGAAACTTCATCCCTAAATTCTCAATGTGTCTGGACTCCGGAGTTTGAACCGCTCATCAAAGCTTCTTTAACCTCGTTGGCATAGTGCTGGGTTTACAAAGTCCATCAAGATGACCACTGAGCGTTGTATCTCTCCTTCTTATAGGAAGGTGACCAGATTTTAACACTGGTAAAGCGGGACACCATTGATAAAACTCATGTACTGGTGAAGTAGCCAAATGGCAGCTGAAAACCGTATACCCTAGCTTGTCGTGCATTCTTTCCAAAAATCGGGACTTTAAAAAAAATGCTGTGGGACGCAGGACAAATTGTTAAAAATCAGGACTGTCCTGCCAAAAGCGGGATGTCTGATCACCTTATCTTATAGGGCAAGTGGTTCTCAACCTTCCTAATGCCGTGACCTTTAATACAGTTCCTCATGTTGTGGTGACCCCCCAACCATACAATTGTTTTCGTTGCTACTTCATCACTGTAATTTTGCTCCTGTTATGAATTGGGTGACCCCTGTGAAAGCATTGTTTGACCCCCAAAGGGGTTGTGAACCATAGTTTGAGATCCGCTGTTATAGGGGGTCCTTCAGGGGATCCTGTGCCCAGAACCCATTGTTGGTGAATGAAATTTGACTCATGAAGCGCACACATGTGTTACAAGATAGAGCTGTTCCAAGTGCTTCCTTGGGTGAAATCCTTACAGAAGCAGACTGCAAGGCCTTACTTCTGTGGTATTACTGGGAGAGTTAATACCCGTGTGTGTGTGTGTGTGTGTGTGTGTGCGCGCGCGCCTCCCGGGGACCTTCTTGAGAAGCTGTTGTTGTTATGCACCGTCCAGTCAAGTCCGACTCATAAAACTCCCCAAAATACACCCACCGCTGTCAAGTCGATTCTGATGCAGCACAGAGTCCCAGTGCGCCTGAGAGTTACTGAGGCTATGCATCGGACGAGACCCAACGAGGGGCTGTGGGGTCACACAGCAGCCCATTGCTTAATCCACTGCACCCCCATGACACCATCTGACCTGTCACATATGATGGAGTAGAGCTGGCTTTCCTAGGTTATAATCTTTATGGGAACAGATTGCCAGACCTTTTCCGGTAGAACTGCTGGGTGGGTTCGAACTGCCAACCTGTTGGTTAGCAGCTGCATCCTTAATCATCGCTCCGAGAAAATAGGTGGATGACACTCTCTGCAGAGATGCTGGCGGCTCAGGCTGGATTGTAACCACTCTTCTCGTGGTTCTTGCCAGTGGCTAGTGACATTGCTTCCGAAGCAGGGCCTGATGGGAAGCAGGGTACAGATCTCTGCTCCTGCTACCTGTCTCCAAGCTCTATTTCTGCTTTTCTCTCCAGCCCAGAGCTCGAGTCAATTCAAGGGCTCAAAATGTCTACGGAGTTCACCTTTTAGCACTAGATAAGGTCCCATGCCGTTGTGACCCATTGGGTCTTCATTAGTTGGCTTTTGAAAGTAAATGATTATTGTTGTGAAGTGCCAGTTCTGATTAAAAAAAAAAAAAAGAACACCTTCCCAGTAGATATGTAACCCCAAATTAAACTCACTACTACTGAGATGAGCTTGACTCACAGCCACTCTATAGGACAGAGTAGAACTGCCCCTTAGTTAAAAAAAAAAAAACTGTGAACAAATTCCTATGCACACTGCACATATCCTATTTTGAAGTAAAAAAGCAAAAGGGGCCACAAACACCCGGTGGGCCGGATAAATGTCCTCGGCGGGCTGCATGTGGCCCATGGGCCGCAGTTTGAGGGCCCCTGCTCATGACCTTCGGGGACCTGGCCGAGCAGCTGTTGTTGTTGTGTACCATCAAGTCAATTCCAAATCCAGGTTGTTATTTGTTGATATTAATTCCTTGTGTCTGTAAGATGTTATTGCTACATGCTGTCCGGTTGACTTTGACATTATGTACGACAGAATTGTCGTGTTTGAGACCAATGTTGAAGCCCCTGTGTCCAATGGTCCTTCCATGTGTCTTCCTCTTCTCCCACCCGACTCCTTCTTTTATTTTGCCAAGCATGATGTCCCTTTCCATGGACTGATTTCTCCTGATAACACGTCCAAAGCACAATATCCTTGTACTTTGGAGATGCTGTCATCGTCCTTGCTTTTAAGACACATTCTGGCTGTACTTCTTCCAAGACAGATTGGTTTGTTCTTCTGGCAGCCTATGGTACTTTCAGTATTCTTCAACAATAGCGTAATTTAAATGTGTCAAATCTCTGGTCTTTCTTGTCCATTACCAAGCTTTCACATGCGTATGAGACCATTGAAAAGACCTTGGCTTAGGTGAGGCGCAACTTAGTTCTCAACATGACAGCATGGCTTTTGAGCAATTTAAATAAAGAGGTCTGTGCAGAAGATTTGCCTGATAGGATGTCATTTGATTTCTTGACGGCTGCTTTCATGCCAGTTGATTGTGGAGCCAGGTAAAATGAAATATTTTACAACTGTATTTTTTTTTGTTTTTTCATGATGTTGTCTGTTGGTCTAGCTGTGAGGAATTTTGCTTTCTTTACACTGGGTTGTAATTTGTATCAAAGGCTAAAGTCTTTGATCCTTATCCATAATTGCTTCAAGTCTTCCGCACTTTCAGCAAGCAAGATGGTGTCACCTGCATATTACAGATTGGTTGTTTTAAAAATTTTATTTCCGTTTTCCCGGAGCCAAGAATGTAGGATGGATCCCCTTACAGATTGCTAATGCGCTTTTCTCCAATCCTGGTGCCACATTCTTCTTCCTATAGTTCTGTTTCTCAGACTATTTGCTCAGCATACAGATTGACTTTGTATCTTGGAAGGATACAATCTTGACACACGCCTTTCCTGATTCCATGCACTATTGCCCTGTTCTATTTTAACGATTCCCTCTTGATCGATGTATAGGTTCTGCATGGGTGTAATGAAGTGTTCTGGAATTCCCATGCTTCTCAATGTTTTCAAAGTTTCTTATGACCCACACAGTCCAATGTTTTTTCGTGGTAAATAAAACACAAGGAGACATCTTTCTGGTGTCCTCTGCTGTGAGCCCAAATCCGTCTGACGTCAGCAGTGACATTCCTCATTCTGTGTTCTTTTCTGAATCTAGCCTGGGTTTCTGCCAGCTCCCTGTCGATGTACTGCCGCAACACGTTTTGAGGGACCACCAGCAACATTTTCCTTGCTTGTGGTATTAAGGATATTGTTCCATAGTTTTGCATTTTGTCGGGTCACCTTTCTTTGGAATGAGCATAAGTATGGATCTCTTCCAGCCAGTTGACTAGGTCGCTGTCCTCCGTATTTCCTGGCACACACTAATGCGTACTCCCGTTGCTTCATCAGCTTTTGGAAACTCTTCCATTGATATTCTGTCTACTTCTGGAGCCTTGGTTTGCTGATGACTTCAGTGCAGCTTGCACTTCTTCCTTCAATACCGTCCGTTCTTGATCATTTGCTACTATTTGAAATGATTGGATATTGACCAGTTTTGGTTTTTTTTTGGTACAGCGACTGTGTATTCCTTCCATTTTCTTTTGCTGCTTCTTCATTGTTAATTATTTTCCCCAAAGAAGCCATCAGTATTTCAACTCCAGGTTTTCATATTTTTATTCCTTTCTTTCAGCTTGAGGTATACCAAGTATATTCTGTTCTTTGGATTTTCTAACTCCAGGTCTGCACAGTCCCTCGTAAGGCTTTGCTTTGTTTCTGGGGCTGCCATCAACATATTTTTCTGTTCAGCATATATATATATATATATATATATATATATATATATATATATATATATATATATATATATATATATATATTTAACTGGGAGTTAATACATAGATCATATTCCATAGTTAAATCACATCAAACAGAATTGTAAAATTGCTACCACAATTGATTTCCAAACATTCTTTTTCTTCCTGGACTCCTGGACAGCCTCCCCCGTTTCCCACCCACCCTCCCCTCCACTGTACTTAACCATTCTTTCTATTTGCGTTAGCTAGTCTAGGTTCCAGAGCAAGCTTCAGACTCTCTTCTGACATATGCAACAGCATGGGACATTATCTATCTTGTGCCATCTCTGTAGCTATTGTGTAGTTTGAGTGCCTTCCAACTTCGGGTGCTCATAGAGTGGTAGTAAATGAATATAGCCCAGCTAGCCATAATTCTTTATGTGATGCATTATAATTATGGGTTCCATCCCAGTGATTATAATCCCATTTCGCAGATGGTCAGGATTAAGATGGGATTAAGGCCTGACATTAGCAAAGGGTGTGAACAAGGTTGCATCCTTTTCCTTGAGTGCACCATTAGACTCTAACTGTAGTAGGGGGTGTGAACCAACTCACACCCTTTATGTCGTTGGGGCCATCTTTAAGACTACCCTAGTAGAAGGTATGATGTAAGACACCATCCTTTGCTTTCTTTGGGTGGGGTATAAATGGTGCTACCACTTTACAGCTCGTCCGCACATCACCTGGAAAGCCATACGCTCTATTTCCTGATTGAGCTTTGGTCGAAGCAAGAAGATTTGATGTGACTTAAGGACTTTTTTTTTGGCTTCTGATTCTGGATTTTACATTTGGCTTCCTTCTGTTTGACCTTCAGGTTTGGGACTGAACAACACCCACCACCACGAGAAACAGTTCCTTAAAGTTTCTGTGGCCATTGCAGGGATATGAGGGAATGTACTCGAGGAAGGAGTCTGGGGAAATGGAGCAGAATAGTGTCTTGGAAGAGCTGGATATTTGAGACATCTTTAATCTCCAAATCCCCTAGAATTAGCCTGGTATTAATTGTTCTACAAGAAATTCTTACTACCGTTACTCCTTATTTTCCGGCACTGTCTTGGACAATCATCTATGGTTTTCTTTGGCTTAGTTACAGGAGCAGATGGTCATGTCTTCCTTTCAGTGTGTCTTCATTTGGGAGTTCTGCAAAACTTTGTTTATTATAGTCAACCCCAATGGTATTAAAAATATTGGTGGCATTGCTTTCAGCATCCCAGCAACGTGCAAGCCACTACAGTACCGCAAACTGACAGATGGGCAGTGGTCACTGTGGGCAGCTGGAGATCCATCCTGTGGGAGCAGCTCTGGAAGCCAGTATAAAACCTACACCTCCTCATTCCTGGCATTGGGGGAAAACTACTGGGGACATGTAAGTCCCTAGCACTTTTGTCCTGCCCTTGACCCAGTAAGGTGGGGCTTGATCAGAGCCATTTGCAGGTAAAGCAAGGTTGATGCTGGACCCAGGCACCGGGCAGTGCTCTAAGTGTTGTGCTTGTACTGAGCTGTCATCAGCTACGTCAGCCCACAGTGTTGGCCGCGTGGGGTGTGGCTGAGTGCCGTCATTTCAGGAACTTTGTTTCCAGGGTTGCTGTTGGTTGCAGTTGTTTTAGCTGCCATTGAGTCACCCTCTGAGATTTCATTTACAACAGAACTGGACTGTTTTGTGACCCAGAGGGCTTTCATTAGCTGACTCTTGGAAGTAGATCAATCACCTTTTCCTCCTAGTCTGGAAGCTCCACTGAATCTGTTCAGCATCAGACCAGCACACAATCCTCTACTGTTGCCTGGGAGGTGCTTGTGCACTGGGAGGCGCAGTGACGGAGAATGAGCACAAGTCTCCTGGACGGACAACGGGAATTTTACCACTGCATCATTACGCTCCCAATACCTACTTTTTACAAACTCTTAAAAATGTTTTTATAGTTGTAGAGCATCTTGAATATCTTTCTCAGAAGAGAATCTTATGGTTTTTTTTAAAACATTTTATTAGGGACTCATACAACTGTTATCACAATCCATACATACATCAATTGTATAAAGCACATCTGTACATTCTTTGCCCTCATCATTTTCAAAGCATTTGCTCTCCACTTAAGCCCTTTGCATGAAGTCCTCTTTTCTCCTCCCTCCCCGCTCCCCCCTCCCTCATGAGCCCTTGATAATTTATAAATTATTATTTTGTCATATCTTTCCCTGTCCAGCGTCTCCTTTTACCCCCTTTTCTGTTGTCTGTCCCCGAGGGAGGAGGTCACATTTAGATCCTTGTAATCGGTTCCCTCTTTCCAACTCACTCAACCTCTACTCTCCCAGTATCGCCCCTCACACCCCTGGTCCTGAAGGTATCATCCGCCCTGGATTCCCTGTGCCTCCAGCTCCTATCTGCACCAGTGTACATCCTCTGCTCTATCCAGCCCTGCAAGATAGAATCTGGATCATGGTAGTGGGGGCGGGGGGTGGGGGGGAGAGGAAGCATTTAGGAACTGGAGGAAAGCTGTATACTTCATCGGTGCTACATCGCACCCTGACTGCCTCTTCTCCTCCCCTAGACCCCTATGTTTTTACGACATTTTCTCTGGGAACAATCTACCAAAGAAGGAATATGGATCCTGTGAACAGAATCTTAAATGATTGAACTGTTGACTTTACAACCTGCACCCGTCTGGATGTAAGATTTTTAGCCTTTCCTCTTGGATACAGTTGAGGCCGAAAGGGAGGGTGCATTGCAGTTCTTGTTATATAACATTCAAGGTCAACTTTGGGCAAGGTGGTGTGAGTCACCACTTAAAAGTGAGAAAACCTAGGCTCAGGGAGGAAGAGAGATTTTTCCCAAGTCACACATTGGAAAATGGTGCATTTCTCCACAGGGCTTGGGGATGCCGATGATAAAACTGCTGCCCTTTCCATGATATTGGCTGCTTCCCACAGGAAAATGACCTTTCAAATGCATGGTATGAATTAATAACTGTAGAGTCATGTGGCTCCCTGGATGGTGACTCATAATCAGGGCATGTGTGATTGAGCTTTGTTTTGTTTTGCTGTGGGAGATTATATAACCTGGACTCTCTTACCCTTTCTCTTTATAAGGGTCAGGTGCACTCAATTGGTAAGTTCTGGTATCATGTTGCTGAACAAATCAAGTCAGCTGACACCTGGCCATCCACTTCCAAAAACCAGCCAATGCAAAATGGATGGGTTATATAGCACAACCCATTATGGTGACAGCTGCAGGACCAAGCAACATTCCCTGTCCTCTGCCTGGAGCCACCAGACTGATGCTGTGCCATCTCTCCACAACAGACTGGGCCGGGTCATATCTGTGACCGATTGATGCTTCCTCCTGAAGTGTCATCAGCGAATGGCTATTACCTGAGTATGACAAAAATATGGTTCAAGTAAAGCCTTCTTCTCTTTTATTGTTCTGCTGTTAGTGTTAATCCAGGACTGGGTACCAAGTCCTCTTCACTTTTGGCCCTTAGCCTTTGGCCCTTAGCTCCTGCTGAAAGGAGGTTTGGTCTTTGTGCTTCTACCGCCATGTGTGCTTTCATGAGGTAAGCTATAGATACTTGAGCCGAGTGAACCAATTTGATCATTGTTCTTGTTCTGTGATACTCGGTTCTGTGAGGCTGAAATTGTTGTGCTCTGGCCAACCAGATAAGAACATCCTGTCTGAGCCTCAGGTGAGGCTGAGGTCCTGTCTGAACCTCAGGTGAGGATGAGGTCCTGTCTCAGCCTCAGGTGATGATAAGGTCTTGGCTGAGCCTCAGGTGAGGCTGAGCAGAGGGACTGTGAGTGAGCAGAGTGAGTATATGTCTTCAGGGAGGCAGAGACTCGAGATTGTGGAAAGTATGTTGGACCTTAGCTCTTCAGCCTCCCCACTCCTCCATGGGCTTATACTGTGCCCTGGTATGTGAGAGAGGCCTTGATTATACACAAACAGACCTCCTTGACAGCTGTAGCTGGGGACAGTGTGTGGACTTCTTTGCATCCAGGTGACCCCCAGTCAAGAGCATTTGACCACAGAGGTAAGCTCAGAATGGATGTGGAACTTTGTCCTTTGCTAACAAGACACAACTACCAAGTTAGGTACACTGTGTAAATTCGAGCTTGGGCTTTTACTCACAATATCAGACAAGGCAAATCTTATCATCGAAACAAAGCAACAACCAACCAAAAAGACAAGCTATAGCATTAATGCTCAAATACAAGAGCTGAGTCAAAGTAACAGGTGGTCTACAGAGAAAAGTTATATTGCGGCTGTATAATTTTGCTCTACTATCCTCTAAGGGACAGCTTGTGTTTTGTTCTCTTATCTCTTTCTGTCTGTCTCGGGTATGCTGGTAATGTTACGGGTTACAAGTTGGACTGTTAATGGTAAGTAAGGTCAGCAATTAAAAACCACCAGGTGCTCGGTGGTATAAAGCTGAGACTTTCTGCTCCTGTAAAGATCTGCACTCTTGTAAACCCACCGGGGCAGATCTACTCCGCTCTATAGGGTTGCTACGGATAGACTTGATGACAGTGAGTGAGTATGATCTAAGGTGTAGATGCTTGAGTCAAGTAGCTATAAATAGATAAATCTATCTATGTATCATCTATCTGTCCATCCATCCATCCATCTATCATCTTTCATCCATCTATATTATTATTTTAAAAGTAAGCAATCACTACCACCACAAAACCCTGGAATAGCAAAAGTTACATCAAAACTACCCTAGTCCACTCATCTTAAAACTACCAAAGACAAATCTCTGTGTCTAACACAATTAGTTATCTTGACCCATTCGAATGAAGGAGATCACACAGCTGAACAGTGGGGATCTCAGCAAATACAGGGAAGGATGGGACTACTATAGGTTTCTGAGGATGTATGGCATTTGAGGAAAATGTAAATTAAAGTTTTAAGGAAAGCAGGGTGGGGCGTAAGGACTCTTTCCTTGGGATCAATAAAATTAAAATAATTGTGAATATTGTGCTCAGAAATGCCTTTATCTGAAGCTCCGGTGGGGAATCAAGGCTGGTTCCCTATGTAAACATGTTTTTTGATCCTCCAGGCAGGAGGGCATTGTGCTTGCTGGTAAAATTTCAAACAGCCGTATTTCTGGTAGTCTTTGAGTTTCAAGAATGAGGGTCTTCAGGATGTAAGAAAGCAGCAGCCGTTAGAAAGGAGGGTTATAACCTGCAGTGTGTCCTCGAGAGAGATGTGACTGCCTATGCTGTAGCGCTGGCTTTCACTTGACCTGGTATCCCAGACTCAAGGTACCAGACCATCGAAAAAGCCTTTCAGTGTGAGCTAATTTCTACTTTATAAAAACTTTCGGGTTTCTATTTGAGATGATCATGATGGTTACTATGGCAATTCTCTTAAAAACTCCCACATCTTGCCGGCAGATCCCATCTAACTATTATTGTATGGAGTCCTTGGGAGGTGCAAATGGTAAGCTCTCTCAAGGGCTGCCACACAGTTGGAGCTTTGAGGCTACCCAGAAGAAAGCCCTGGTGCTTTATTTCTGAAAAACCAGTTACTGAATACCCTAGTGGGCGAGCTTCTCTGGCACACCTGGTGTCACCATGCATTTAGACTGACTTGATGACAATGTTTACTGGTTAATTAATGTATGATGGCAAGAGAAGAATGATTGCTACAAAATCCTAGCAACCTGTACTCAACAAAAGTATCAAAGTGTTTGACGCTATTATTTCTGGACATATCTTCCCTGTAGACATTTATACATACCTGAAGGCAGTATTTCCTTCTGCATAGCACTTCCCTGAAGAATTTGGCCCCCTTACTTACAACACATCAAAATAGCAGTTTTAGAAGCACCGAGGATGTTCCTTATAATTTTCTCAGAGTTTTGTGAGCAACGACAGCAAAAATAGTTTGAAAAAAGCATTAAAGTATGAAATTATATATTATTTGAGATGTGAAGAAATGCCTATTTACATAAATTATTGAAAACATGACTTATTACTATATGATGCAATTTGGAAAAATCCAATAAAGTTAAAAATTAAAAGGCAAAAAAAAGTCTTAAGGCAAGGAAAAACCAAAGGACTTCTTAAAAACAAGATCAGTATTACAAAAAAATATTAACTGGATCACGATGGGCAGAGAATTAACAGTAATAGCAGACATAACTGAGAACAACATCTGCACACCACCCAGAAACCAATACAAAGAAAGCAACACTCAACAGAACACAGAAATAGAGGAGCAACAAAGACATCCCAAAATCACATCTTTCATGGGGTCTGGGAGCCAAACACAGCAAAATATACAGCAACAAACTTGCATATATCAATAGTAACACTGAATTATTGTTGTCCACGGATTAAATGCACAAAGCAAAAGACAGAGTGATAGACTGGATTAGAAAATCATCCATTGTATATGCTATCTGAAAGAGATATCATTTTTTGTGTGCAGAATGGCCACATTTTATTTCCTGAAATAATCTTTCCTCATGATTAAAAAAAAATCATTTTATTGGGGGCTCGTACAACTCATCACAATCCATACATCCGTCCGTTGTGTCAAGCACATTTGTACATTTGTTGCCATCATCATTCTCAAAACACTCGCTTTCTACTTGAGCACTTGATATCAGCTCTTCATTTTCCCCTCCCTCCCTACCCTCTCCCTCATGAACCCTTGATAATTTATAAATTATCATTATTTTGTCATGTCTGACACTGTCCGACGTTTCCCTTCACCCGCTTTTCTGTTGTCCGTCCCCCAGGAAGGGGGTTATATGTAGATCCTTGTGATCGGTTCCCCCTTTCTACCCAATCCTCCCTCCACCCTCCCGGTATCACCACTCTCACCACTGGTCCTGAAGGGTTCATCTGTCCTGGATTCCCTGTGTTTCCAGTTCCTGTCTGTACCAGTGTACATCCTCTGGTCTAGCCGGATTTGTAACGTAGAATTGGGATCATGATAGTAGGGGTTAGGGGGAGGAAGCATTTAAGCATTTAAGAACTAGAGGAAAGTTGTATGTTTCATTGTTGCTACACTGCACCCTGACTGGCTTGTCTCCTCCCCTTGACCCCTCTGTAAGGGGATGTCTAGTTGCCAACAGATGGCTTTATGTCCCCATTCCACACTCCCTCTCCCTCATTCACAATGCTATGACTTTTTGTTCTTTGATGCCTGATAACTGATCCCTTCAGCACCTCGTCATCACGCAAGCTGGTGTGCTTCTTCCATGTAGGCTTTGTTGTTTCTGAGCTAGATGGCTGCTTGTTTACCTTCAAACCTTTAGGACTCCAGATGCTATATCTTTTGATAGATGGGCACCATCAGCTTTCTTCACTGCATTTGCTTATGCACCCGTTTTGTCTTCAGCAATCGTGTTGAGAAGGTGAGCATCCTGGAATGCCATTTTAATAGAACAAAATGTTCTTGCATTGCGGGAGTACTTGAGTCAAAGCCCAATGTCCATCTGCTACCTTAATACTAAATCTATGAATATATACACATAAATCTATTTCCCCATCCTAATAATAAATAATTTCCATATCTACATGCCTGTATTTAGACCTCTATAAATGCCCTTTGAAGAGGCATCTTAAACTCAAAGAAAAAGAGACTAAAAGTCAAGGGATGGCAAAACAAATCTACCAAGCAAAGGCCAACCATAAGGAAGCAGGAGTGGCAATATTAATCTCTGATAAAATAGACTTTAAGGTGGATAACAATGAAAGACAATAATGGACACTATAGAATGATTAAAGCAACAACACATCAGGAACATAGAACCTTAATGAACATATAGGTACCGAATGAAATACCCCTGACGCCATTAAAATAGTTTTATTGGCATATGGTTCCTGTATCATAGAATTTAATCTTTAATCATATGTAGCACGCGATGTTGGAGTGGAGCAGAACTAAAGACACGGACACGGGGAATGTAGTTCAACACCAGCGAAGGGCTGACACCATCGGGCTGTGTGTCGCGCCGATGACTACCCCGCTCGCTCTTTTATTCTCTCTGCTAGCTAGGGCATGGGTTAGTAAGCACGCAGACACTTCCTCAGTGCCAACTAAGAATGAGGGAGCAGACTATAAACTATTAAGTGTCTAAGCACTAGGTTCTCAAAACAAAACCGCCTTATCAGGGAGCACAAGGTCTGGTCCTTGAGAAGGAGCACAGAGCCTTCGGTCATGTCCTATTCCAAGACCTGCATCCAAGCTGTTTGCGGTTCCGCAGCCCACAACTGCCCTCATGTGCAAGGGCTATCTGGTGTCCATGGGAACAGTCCACAGCCCTCAGCCTCTGTTAACTCCTTCAGGGACCAACGATCATATTAAGAAGATTTGTGAAATCATCACCATAATCAATTTCAGAACATTTTCTTCTCATACTCATTGATGTTAACGCCCCATTCCCCGCATCCTCCCCATCCATACCCCTCAACATTTACTGTCTCTCTAGGTCTACCTGTCCTGGATTTCATGTATAGAAAACCATACAAAGTCATAACAAAACACAATTATACCAAATCATTCGAAGCAAGCAAACAGCAAATCTCAACAACAATGACTAGACAAAACATAGAAAAACAGAAAGCAGAAAATATTAAACATATTAAATGTTAAAAAATAATAGAAAGCAGAAAATTAAAAAAAATAACAACTTCAAAATGGGTCAAATGGGAGATAGAGTCGTACATTTTAACCTAACTACTTGTGCCATAATTGACTTCCAGTGCTCTCTGTATGGTAACAAGTCTATCCACACCCCTCGAGTGTAGTCAGAGGTGATTAACTGGAGACTTAAACCACGTGGGGACACTGCAGATCCATATTGAGCTCCCGTAGTCACCTAGAGCCTTCTGAAAACCAGCTGGTCATAATTTAAGCTGTGATACTATTCCCTCCTTTGGATTTGGGGCTTATTCTTTATAATCCTTGGGTCAGTCACACAAGCTGTTGTGCTTCTTCCATGTGAACTTAGTTGATGCCTCCCTTAGATGGCTGCTTGCTTGAATACAAGCATTTAAGACCCCAGATGCTATTGATGGCTGGGCACCATCTGCTTTCTTCACCTCACTTTGCTATAATACCCATATCTTCAGTGACCCCTTCATTAGAGCCAGCTTGAGCAGGGTCATGTCATGAGATCCAAGTGTTCTGAGATTGGGGCTAGAATTAATTGTGAACCCCAAATCTATTCATATATCTGTGGTTTATATACATCTCTCGTTCACTTTAGAGACATCATTATCATTTTATGTTAGAGAATGTTAGCAATCATCTCCCTGCAGCATAAGGTACTTCTATGGATACTGTTATTATTTGCGCCAGTGGTATAGAACTTGAAACACTGTTGAGAAAAGGAAATTATACAAGTACAGGTCAGTGGAAGCCATTGTTTGTTGGGGTGCTTTTTCCTGCAGGTACCCCGATAAGACTGAGATGTGTATTACTGAGAAAACATGTCTGCAGCCTTTGACTGATTGCAGAGACACATTTAAACACACTTTGTTTGGAATAAGCCCATCCATGTGTGACTCCTATCCTCAGTAGCAATATTTATCGACTCACCCTAGAATATGAACACAATTGGCAGCTCTGCTAACCTCACAGGTGATGGGATCTTCCGGACTTAGGAGGTTGCTTAACAATGAGCTGTTCCTGCCCTTGAGTCTTTCATGCTCCGCTCTTCAGTTTTCTGTATGTGGTGGTTGACATGTGCTACTGTCTACTTCATTTCTTAAGAAGTAGATTCATATCCTGTACTTGCTTCCACAATTACAGAATGAAACCTATAATCACTGCCATAAAAGGAAACAACAGAATTACGTTCATAAATTAAAAATTGCTATAAAAAGAAGTACAGTGAGGACTTTTTCCCTTTCTGACCTATTGACTTTCAAAAGTTGTATGCTTGAAGGTTACCCTGTGTTTTAAAGAAAAAGTAGGGCATCAGCAAGTATCAGAAAGCTGTTAGATCATATCCCAATCAGCATTCAGTCAAGACTTCCTGCCTGACATAACTTGGAATTATGCACTTTGTTGGTAAATGAGTGCACCAAGGAACCTGGAGACCTACTATGTCAGAGGCATGTGACTCTATTGGCTACCAAGGCCAGAGACTTAGGACAGGCACTTAGACAGTCATTTTTCCTAATGATCCTTCTTGGAACTAGTGTGAACCTGTTGGAATTTTATTCCCAAGGGATTACAACTATGTCAGAGGGCACTGCACAGACCCCAGAAGCTAAATTATCTGTGTCACTGAAGTTCACAGACCTTTCTAAGCATCAGACATGCCAAAACCATAAACAAATGGTGAGGACAAGCAGCTGATAACAGGGCTAAAGGGGTGGGAGAAACTGTATCAGAATGGGTGTGGTTTAATGATGACAGAAGTCTTTAGGGTGGTGCAAAAGGTTAAAGTACTTGGCTGCTAACCAAGGATTTTGTCCTCTATTTCACTGACTCTTCTTTTCATTGTTTCAATTTTATTTCTATGTCCTGATAGCATAATGGTTACCGTATATACTCAAATATAAACTGACCTGAGTATAAGCCGAGGCACCTAATTCTTACCTGGGAAACCAGAAAAACTGATTGACTCGAGTAGAAGCCTAGGGTGGAAAATGCGGAAGCTATTGGTGAGTTTCAAGAATCAAAACAAATGAAAATAAAATTACTAAAAATTGAGACATCAGTGGGGTAATGTATTTAAATATTTATTTGAAATAAAAACCATAAATAAAAGGACAACAAGTCATTTAACATTTGTAGACCAGCACAGTAAGTGGAAAATAGGTTCAACAAAAACACTAAGGTATCAACAATGATACCTTAAGAGTCCTATTCCCTGAGTCTGTGCGGGCGGGGGATGCAGGATGTGAATTAACACAGAGACCAGAGGGGAGAGATGGAGCGCAGCCACAGACACATTCTTACCAGTTCAGCTGCCAGCGTAAGTGAATCACTACGGGTGCTTCTGCGAATTGGAGCCGTCCACGTCATAGGACGGCTCTGATTGGTTAGATGTGAGTAAACAAACATTCAAAGCCCTGCAGTGTCAGCGGGGCTTTGAGTGAACAGTGGAGGAACAGCAGTCACCTGTGAGATGTTACACCTCGCTGGGGTACCACTGACCCGTGTATAAGCCGAACCCTAGTTTTTCAGCACGTTACATATGAGTAAATATGGTATGTGTGGGGCTGTGGTGTGTAAGGCCCACAGGGCTTTCTACTCTCATGAACAGTGACCGTCTCAGAAACTCACAGAAGCAGTTCTAACCTGTCCTATATGATCAATAGGATTTGGCATAAACTTAATAGCAGTGAGTTTCATTTGGCTAACTGAGCTGTTTGTTTATTTATTATTGTTAAACTTCTGAATTTCATGCTGTTCTTTCAAAGTCTGTTTCTTTATGTAGCTTGTTGTTTTGTTCTTGCATTGTTTTCCTGAATCAATCTGGAGTGTTTGCTTCATCTCTTTGAGGGTGGTTAATGTTAGATTTTTGAAGTCTTGGTCAAGTAGCTGCCTCTTTATTTTTCTCAAGGATGCTTCATTTCATTCACCTCTTCTTGTTCCTTCATATGGTTTGTAACTGTTTGACACCTTGGAGATAGAAGGTTTCATTTATTTATATACATTTCTTTATTGTTTTTAATCTGTCTTTATTTTCACTCTGATTTATCAGGAACTTCGCTTCTTCCGTTTCTCTGTATACAGCGTATCTTCCGCTGTGTCATTATAATTAATGTCTTTTGGTATTGGTCCCTGTATACCATTGGTGCTGCTGGTTGGCTCAGTATGATTTCCTCGCACTGGCGGGTATGGTCTGTTTCACACGCATGGGGGTTCTCTTTTCTTAGGTGGGTATGCTGTCCCTTAGGGAATTGTGTGGAGGCTTGGGAATGGGTTTCTTTCCAGAGCTGAAGCACCAGGTGTTATGTGTTCAAGATCTCTCTGCAGCTCCGGGGAGCAGTGTTGTCTTTCCATGCGGTGCTTGCAATTAGTGCAGCCCTTGGAGAACAAAGCAGGTTATCTTTGAAGTCACAGGGAGGTAGTGCCACCCAAGTGTTCAAGACATGTTTCCACAGATTGGGACCACAGGAAGGGAAGGGGGCGGGGCCTCTGTGCATATATGGACAGTCTACAAGAACAGGTTGGGGGTAGGAGGAGTGTCACCATGACTAGGCAGGGTCGGGGTGTGCGGGCATGGAAGGGTTGAACATTAGAAATACAACTGACAATCTCTATGCCTAATTCAACATAAGAAGTGGTGGAGAAAAAGAATAATTGAAAAGATTTGGGCCTGGGGCTATGGGTTGCCAGGCGTGATGAGTGAGTAATTAGACTTTAGCTATTTTTTTGTTAAGTCCATCCAGGCCACTTCTTGGTTTCGTGCTGAGAGCAGCTCAGCTGTTTTATCCCCTTGTTTTGATGCTGTGTCGAAGATCTCCCCAGAACGACCTCAGCGTCTCCGCCCCATAGTTGGCTTCTCTGTCTGTATTGAGCATGCAGACATGCTTGGGCTTTGGTTGTCATGTTGAATCTTTTCTCTAGGTGGCTTGAGTGAGTGATCTTATGACCAGGAGATCCTTGGCCACGAGTCCTGACCAACAGATTCAGATCTTATCATTTTTTTTCTGGTGTTTGAATACTTTGGTTCTGGTGCCAATACTTGCTGTTGTTTCTATGGGTCATTGACTCGGTTCCAACTCATAGCAACCAAGTGTACAGTGAAATGAAACGCGGCCCACTCCTGTGCCATCCCCACAATTGTCTTATGTTTGAGCCTGCCAATGCAGCCACTGTGCTCAATCCATCTCGTCAAAGGCCTTCCTCGTTTTGTTTTTTTGCAGCCCTGCTATTTTACCAAGCGAGATGTTCTTTCCCAGGGACTGGTCTCTCCTGACATGTCCAAAGTACATGTTGAATACTTAAAAACTCTAAGAATCTGGTTTTAAATTAATTTTGTGATTCTAGACAGAGGATGGAAAATTAACTTAGAATCCTTTTCTTGGAACTATATGGAGTAACCTCATCTTTTGTGTTGTTAAACAAAATGTATTTGTAATGAAGAAATTATCGTTATTGCAAAATTCTATCATGCAATCTTCAGCCTCGTTTAAAAGGTTAATTGACACCAATGTCATATTTTTCTAACTACTCTTTCTTCCTCTTTGTTTCTAACTTATGAATTCTAATTGCCAGTAATTATCAATGGATCTTGATTGCATGTTTGATCAATTTCAGATGGAAGAAGTTGGTGAAATTCTTTATTTTCTCATAACTAGCTTTAGTGATTGGTATAAATTTGAATAACTGTTGATTTGGTTGGATTTCAACAACATAAAAAGATGGCTATACCTGAAGAATTCTCCAGGTGGAATACAGAGAAATCAATGGACTGCATCCATGGGAAGAGATGACGGAAAAGCTCCATGTCAGCAGTAAGAATGAGGCCACGTATGACTGTGGAACAGATCGTCAGTTGCCCATGTTCAGGTTGAAGCTGAAGAAAAATAAACTAAGTACTTGGGAGCCAAAACATGACCTGGATTTTATCCTACCTGAATTTCAAGAACATCTCAATAACTGATCGGATGCATTGAACACTAATGAGAGAGATCGGATGAACCGTGCGATCACATCCAGGACATCATACATGAAGAAAGCAAAGGCCTTGAAAAAGACAGGAGGGAATGAGAAGATCTAAGTGGGTGTCAGAAGAGACTCTGAAACTTGCTCTTAATCATAGAGTCATTAAGGCAAATGGAAGAAATGGTGAAGTCAAAGAGCAGAACAGAAAAATTCAAAGGGCAGCTCAAGGAGACAAAATCTTATAATGAAATGTGCAAAGTCCTAGAGTTAGAAACCCAGAAAGGAAGAATATGCTTAATGTACCTTAGTAAACTGAAAGAACTGAAGAAAAAATTCAAGTCTTGAGTTGTCATAGTGAAAGTTTCTATAATCAACATATCAATTATTCAATGATTCAGGGAGCATCAAAAGAAAATGGCCAGAACAGACCGAACCATAGTACCAAAAAAGAACGAGTCAACGTTGAAGCATTTCAAAAGTTAGCACATGATCCAGAACCAATGTTACTGAAGGCATTAGCTGAAAACTGGGCTCCAGGAATTGATGGGATACCAACTGAAATACTTCAACAAGCTGGTGGATGTCAAGAAATTTGGGAAACTCTTACTTGGCCAGCTGATCAAGGAGATTCTTATTTTACCAATTTCAATGAAAGGTGATCCCAAACGATGCTGATAGAACAATATGACTGATATCACATGCAAGTAAGTTTTGCTGAAGATGATCCAACAATGGTTGCAGCAGTACATTGATAGGGAGCTGCCAGAGACTCAGGTTGGATTCCAAGGAGCGCATGGGACAATATAGATTATTGTTGAGGTTAGGTGGATCTTGGTCGAAAGCAGAGCATGCCAGGAAGTTCTTTCCTAGTGTTTCATCGACTATGCAAAGGCATTTGACCCTGTGGACTGTGCACAATTATAGATAGCCTAGAGACGAATGAGGGTTCCAGGACACCTGATTGTGCTCCTGTGGGCACTGTACATGGATCAAGATGCAGTTGTCCAAATAAAACAAAGGAAGACTGTGTGGTTTACAATCAACAACGTGTGGGCCAGTGTTGTATCGCCTCCCCATGTGTGTTCAAACTGCATGCTGAGCAAATCACCGGGAAAGCGGGATTATATCAAGAAGACTGCAGTGTCAGAATTGGTGGATGGCTTGTTCATAACCATTGATATGCAGATGATACAACTTTGTTTGCTGAAATGGAGGAGGCCTTGAAGTACTTGCTGATGAAAACCAAGGATTGCGGTCTCAATCTGGATTATAACTCAAGGTAAAGACAAGCAAAATCCTCACAGATGGCGCATTAGTTAGCCTCATGGTAAAGGGAGAAAAGGGGGAAGCTGGCAAGGATTTCAATTTGCTTGGGTCCACTCTCAGTGTGCATGGAAGCAGCCGTCAAGAGACGAAAGGAGCACCAGAGCTGGTCAGTCTGCTGCACAAGCCCGCCGTTAAGTGTTGAAATGTAAGCATCTTACTTGGAGGACTAAGGTGGGCCTGGCTCCAACTATAGTCTTCTCATCCACTTCATATGTATATGACAATTGGACATGGAATAAGAAAGAGTGAAGAAAAATCAATGCCTTATGAGACTGGAAAAGAATATTGAAAATACCGTGGGTTGCCAAGGGAACCACTGAATCTATCTTGGAAGAAGCACAGCTAGAGGTTTCTTAGAAGCACGAATGATATGTTATCAGGAGAGACCAGTCTCTGGAAATGGACAGCGTGCTTAGGGAAGTAGAGGAAGGCCCTAAACAAGCTGGGTTGGCACAGTGGCTGCAGTGATGGGCTGGGAAGACAGTGATGAATGTGGCACAGGATGGGACCTTTCTCTTCTGTTGTGCCTAGGGTCACTCTGATTGGGGATCAATGAGAAGGCATCTAACAATAACCTCGTCTTAGACACTTTTTAAAAGAATATTTATTTGTTCACTCAATAGATATTTTTCAGCATCCGCAGAATGAGTGTGATAGTTTCTGAGGATAGAATGGTGAACAGCAGCACACAGGAGGTGAGTTTCCTACGGAGCTTAGAGGCTAAGAAAATCAGGGGTCCCACAGAGAAAGTACGTAAAAGGAACAAAGGAGGCTACGGAAGGGTTATTACTATTGCTCACGTTTGTTTGACGTGACCAACTACGTGCCTTGTCTGCCTCTTCTGTCAGCTTTTCACAGAAGTGTGACCCAAAGCCATAG
This sequence comes from Tenrec ecaudatus, assembly GCF_050624435.1. NCBI lineage: Eukaryota > Metazoa > Chordata > Mammalia > Afrosoricida > Tenrecidae > Tenrec > Tenrec ecaudatus. Next base: position 6,579,040 of record NC_134538.1, read on the forward strand.
GTCTGCTGCTCCGGCCACCTTGGGAGGGATTTGGAAAAGTCACAGTGTGCTGTCTGTACCCATGGAGGTTAATGCTGTGGCATTAACATCCGGTTTTTGGTTTTTGCCTGAACTTAATTCCAGTGTTAAGACTGGGAAGAGGAGTGAAAAGGGAGGAATCGAGGAATTGGGATTCAGGATGGTGGTAGTCTCTTATTCAAAACGCATGGGTTTAGGTGACTTAAGCGGATATACACTTCTTACTATTGCGAATGTGAAGCGTGGAATAATAAGATAGTTGGTAAATAGTAAGCAAGGAGTAGATAGAGGTGTATTTATGTATGTGTCCCTGATATGGGCTTGGACAGTGGCGAGCCACACAAGAGCGAGCATCCACGGGCAGACTTGTTCTTGTTAGCAGTTGGAAGACTCCTGGAGGCCGCCTATGCGCAGAATAACTTCCCGCAGGGCTTTCAAGACTGTGACCTTTCAGAAACAGATTGCCAGGCCTGTGTCCCAAGGTGCATCCGGGTAGGTTTGAACCACCAACCTTTCATCTGATCGTCAAGCGCTTGACTTTTTGTATCGTTCGTGACAAAGTTGTTATCGGTGGTTATTTCTGGAAGTGAGATGCAATAGGAGAGAAGGAGATCTCGCCTTTTTACAAAAATGAGTCAATGGATGATGATATATTTTTCTGTGATTAAAAAAGGAAGAAAGAAAAGGCACAACGTAGACCAAGGACTCATCTGAGCACCGAAGTCGCTGCCATCACTGTAGAAGTCAGAACAGAGGGAAGAAAGTGGTCCATCTTCGGGTCACACTGTCTCGCATTTTCTTTTGCTTATAGTTCAAGGTTCAGTATTCCCTCCAAAGATAAAATTAGGCAGATTTAGGGTGAGAAGGAATCCTAAGGGCACAGATTTCATTCCAAGGCCGTGAACAGAATGTGTGCGTTGAGTGAGCACATAATTAGCAAAGACTTTGCCTCAATTATGCAAGTGAAGTGTGATCCAGGGAGGACTTTCATGACAAGGGGGTTTAAAAGAAAAGACACCCGCAGAATGGTCTCAGGAAGGCCAAATGTTCCTGAGAGGGCAGGGATGGAAAAATGGTCAGAAATCATGTTCCTATCACCGGTGGGGTCAGCAGGAACTCAGGAAAAAGGATTCTTAACAATTGCACAAGTGGGGTTCTCTCTGTTTTTAGCCAAGGTGCTATGATAAAGAAAAGGGATAAGAACGGAACCGAGAGAGAAAGGGAAGCTCTGCAAAACCCGTTCTAGATAAGATTCTGACAAAGATGTGCCTTTGGAAAATCGAGAAACAGAAATGTTTGCAGTGGGAGCTGACGGCGGAAAGTTGCGCCCGAGCATCAGCAGGTGGGGTAAGCACAGCACAGGCTGGCCAAGCGTCTGGTACCCCCAAGTGCTTCTCTCTCCTCTGCACCTCCTCTCCAGACAGATCTTCCACCTGGTATTTTAGATCATGTTACCTTAATGTGATTATTAATATGGTTGGGTTCTGATCTATAGTTTTTTCTTCCTCGTTTCCTCTGTCTTCTCAGCCTTTCATCCCCTTAGTCCCCCTTCCCTGCTTCTGCTGGATTACTTGGATAATGTTTTTACTGTTTCGTTGTCATTTATCGTGGGCTTTTTGATGATCTCTCTGTATAGTTTCCTTTTTCTTTGTAAAATAAAGCAGTGTGAGTGTTGACATGGATGATGATGGTGTGCAGACCTGTATTTTCATCGTCTACTTAGAGGAAAGTTAAGGAAGCTTAAAGCCGTATGCGTTCTTTACCCTGTCCCTTTCATGGTGTAATTTCTTTAGCTAGCACATCTTCATGCATTGAAATTCTCATCAGGCGGTGTTCTGGTTTTTTGCTTTCAACAATTACATGCACTTTAAAGAACTTGAGAGGTGAAAAGGCCTACTTTTTAAGTAGGTAGTTACAATTTCCAAGATCCTTGTGGTATGATTGTCTTCGACCAGAATAGCTTTCTTTTAGATACATTTTCTGGTGACAAGTACTTTTTCCCCCCTTTGTTCTGCCAAAAATATCTCTATTTTTGTCTTCATTTGAACAAAATTTTCACAGGGCAGGAAGTTATTTTCTTTCAGCATTTAAAAAATGTTGTCTGTTTTCTGTTGTCCGTGTTTTCTGATGAGAAATACTTATTTGAATAGTTGTCTTCTTATATCGGGGTATTCAAAGGACAGCACTCAAAAAATTGCGTTGGGTAATTCTTTGTGTTGATCTCTTCTGGTTCCAGCAGGATGTTCAGTAGCGTCCTTGACTTCTGTCTGTGGTAGCACCATCCTTCCGGTTATGAAAAGTGAGATGTCTGCGGATATTGTCAGACACCCTCTGGTTCAAATTCCTCCAGCTGAAAACCATGGCCCTGCTCCATATGCTATGTATTGATTATAGAACACACACACACACACACACACACACACACACACACACACGCTTCAAGACGCTCCTAGAAAATGGAACACAAAGATCATGGAATAATGTTTTCATGAACTTCATGCAGCCTCTTCCTATGTAAATTTAATGTGTTTGGTAAAGGTGGTCTTTGAGTTTATCCTAGTTGTGGGTTTCTGAACTTTCTGACTCCATCTAGGTATATCCTTCAACAAATTGATAAACTGTTCAATTATTATCTCTTTAAGTACTTTTTTTTCTGTACCTATCTCTTTCTCCTCTCTGTATGGGACTCCAGACACACAGACTTTAAGACTTTCCTTATTATTTCATAGGTCCTTGAGACTCCCCTCTCCCCAGTATTTGTTGATTTTTGTCATTCTGATTAGATAATTTCTATGAATCTGCCTTCAACTTCCTTGATTCTTAATTTTTCAGTTCTAAAATTTCTAATTGGTTCTCTCCCTGCTCACCCCACCCCCTCCCAGTTTCTATTTCTTTCCTGAGAATTTTTTTTTGTTTATTCATTTGAAGAGTGTTTGTCATCACATTATGGTGTGTGGTTACAATAGAGGCTGGAAAATCTTGGTCTGGTAATCCCAACGCTTGGACATCTTTGGTTTCATATCTAGTGTCTTTTCCTTGGAAGGTTGTTGTTGGTTTTGTTGTTGTCATGGACTTTAAGATTGTGCATGGCTTTCCTATCACTACTGTAATTCAGCGCCACAAGTCTGGCTTACAGCACTGCAGAATTACTGGCTCCTAGTTCTGACGTCACTGGTTCTAATGTCAACTGACTGGTTGAGTGCCTTTGCAGAGTTTTCAAGTTGGCCTCTGAGTGGTGAGTTAGACCTGAGCCATGGCCTGTTCTGTAGTTTAGTGCTATCTCTCTCGATAGCATTGCATCTGGTACATACATGTCCATTTCCGGGTGCATCCAGGACTTCATATGGACGTACTGAGGATCCGTCTTGCTAGCTCCTTCCTTTTTGTGGTTTCCGCCACACCTTCCAGCTCTTGTCCTCCGACTTCCACCTGAGAGGTTAGCCTCCTTGCACAGTGAACAGGGGTGCTAGTGGTTTCATGGTAGCTTCCTCATCTTCCTCGCAGTGGAGACAGGTTCAACGGCTAGCCACCGCACCTCATGTCAGGAGCCCGGTGGTGTTGTGGTTACAAGTTGGCTGTGAAGTCGACAGTTCAAAACCATTAGCAGCTCCTTGGGAGGAAGAGTGCGCTTTCTACTTCTGTGAAGTGTGGCAGTCTCAGGGGCTCACTGTGAGTCAGCTTTGACTCGGTGGCAGTGCGTTTGGTTTGTGCCTCGTGTGCTGCTACCGCCCACCTGCCAGTGGAGGCTTGCTTGTTGCTACGAGACTCAATGTGCTTTAGTAGAACTGCTAGATTAAGGCAGAAAAGGAAGAACCTCCTGGTGGTGTGTTTCATAAAACAGCGAAAATCCTAAGCACCAAATGGTTGGAAGTTATACATGGGTTTGCCATAGTCAGGGGCAGCTAACAAGCCTATAAACACCAACAATTACAAACCAACCCCACTGCCATCTAGTTCATTTAGACTCACAATACATGCTTTATGGGAATGAGTCTGCCTTGGGCCAAAACAGAGAAAAGAAGAGTGTTGATTCCCACTCGTGGGAACCGTCTATATGTCGGGTAGAGCTGTGCTTCATAGAATAGCCTATGCCTGGGGGGGGGGGTCCCCTAGATGTACCCAGCACCCAGCCCAGTACCTGGCCCACAGTACTCGCTCAATAAATGTCTCTCCAGTTAATGAATGAATAACTGCAAGACCGCCACTCAACCCTGACTCCACCACCGCTTTAGAGATGATTTTAGGAGAATTTGGGAACGTCTTTTCCCAGCTGCACCTGAGGGGAGAGAGGTTTTCAAAGGGATGCACTCTGAATCTTTGCACTTACCAAATGCGGACCAGGTCGTGTTTGGGCTTCTGAGGATGTGCAGTGGGGGAAGCGGAAGGAGCTGATGGTCCGCACCAAGTGTATGTTGTGCTGTGAAAGAGCTAGTAAGACATCAATAAACGAATGAGGTGGCCTCGGGTGGTGAGAAGTGATATGGAAACGTAGAATCTGGTCAGGGATGGGGACCAGAGAAGGTGGGGTCAGAAGGGGTGGGGGTGGGGTGGGGGGTGCTTTAACTAGGACCCTTAGGGAGAGAGGAGGAGTCTCAGAGAAGGTCACGTTTGAGCTGACAAACTTGGAATTTTCCTCTTGCTTATTGTATCCATCCCACCCCCTCCACGGGGCAAATCAATAGTGTAAACACGACTGTCAAAGCAATATAAAATAATCTCATCCCACCCTTTCCACAGGGCCAATCAATAATGTAAACAAGACTGTAAAAGCATTATAAAATAAACTCAAGATAAACCCACTGTTTGCATTTTGTTGAAAGAGTTCCATTTATTCATGAATGAAAGACTAGGAGGGGAGTGTCCATACACTGCTAGACAGACACACCATCCAAGCCCTCTATGACAGGGGTGGGCAAACTCTTCTGCCAAAAATCATTAGGAGATCTATATCATCATTTGAGGGCCATGCAAAATTATCACCTTAAGAATTAGCCTGCTCATCAAAGAACAAAAAAATCATACCATTGACTGCACACCTCCATGATAGTATCGCTGAAGACAAATGGGTGCATAAGCAAATGTGGTGAAGAAAGCTGATGGTGCCCGGCTATCAAAAGAGATAGTGTCTGGGGTCTTAAAGGCTTGAAGGTGAACAAGTGGCCATCTAGCTCAGAAGCAAAAAAGCCCACATGGAAGAAGCACACCGGCCAGTGTGATCACAAGGTGCCAAAGGGACCAGGTATAAAGGCATCATGAAAAAAAAAGATATATGTGTGTATATGTATATATATGTGTGTGTGTCTATATATGTATATGTATATATATATACCATATTGAATGAAGGGGGAAGTGCAGAGTAGAGACCCAAGGCCCAAGTGTCGGCCAATGGAGATCCCCTCACAGAGGGGTTCAGGAGAGGAGATGGGTCAATGAGGGTGCGAGGTAGTACCGATGAAGAACACAGCTTTCCCCGGGTCCTGGATGCTTCCTCCCCCCAACTACCATGATCTGAATTCTACCTCGCAGGGCTAGATAGGGCAGAGGTTGTACACTGGTGCATATGGGGGCTGGAGGCACAGGGAATCCAGGGTGGATGATACCTTCAGGACCAGGGGTGTGAGGGGCGATGCTGGGAGAGTGGAGGGCGAGTGGGTTGGAAAGGGGGAACTGATTACAGTGGTCCACGTGTGACCTCCTCACTGGGAGAGGGACGGTAGAGAAGAGGGGGGGAGGGAGACTCCGGATAGGGCAAGATATGACAAAATAACCATGTATAAATTACCAAGAGCACATTGGGAGGGGGGAGCGGGGAGGGAGGGGAATAAAAAAGAGGACCTGATGCAAAGGGCTTAAGTAGAGAGCTAATGCTTTGAGAATGATTGGGGCGGGGAATGTACGGATGTGCTTTATACAATTGATGTATGTATATGTATGACTTGTGATAAGAGTTGTGTGAGTTCCTAATAAAATGTAAAAAAAGAAAAAAAATTCCAGAAATGAAAGAGGAATAATATATATTTATGTATGAATTGAATGCAAATGAAAAATAAAATGTTCAATGCAAAAAAAAAAAAAGAATTAGCCAGCTCTATTGGATCACAGATTTAATTAACTCACACCTAATGTGCTGGCTGGAACCGCTTCTGCTTGATGTGTGACATTAGCCGGTAGTAATTTTGCGGCCGTATAGAGCCTGCCCGGAGAATGATGGGGCTTTCTACCCCCTAAGGAGCTACAATTTTGGAAGTTCATAGGGCGGTTCTATCCTGTCTTAGGGGTCGCTATGATTCGGTATGGACTCTCACCCATAAGAAAAGCCTCCAGCAACCAAGCGACATGAAGACACATGACAACCGGGAGACCCAGCGCTTCAGCGGAAAGGATAAAGACGAAGATAAATGCAAACGAGAGGAAGAGACCGAGAGGACAGGGAGCTGCCAGTGGGTGCAGTGCAGGCGTTTTGGGTGCTTCCAAGCAGAGTTTCAATGGGAGCAGGAAGCAGGTAGCCGGCTGTCCGCACCCAGGAGGGAACCAGCAGCCACGTGGGAGTGGGGCAGTCAATTGTCTTCCGTGGCAGAGCCTAGCAGCGATCAGAAGGGTACCTGGGCCCCAAGCAGGCCACAGGTCAAAGCACCTTGCTGCCACTGCCCTGCCTGCTCAGGACAGCAGTGTGTGCCCTTCGGCCTCGGCTGGGTGTCCCCCCTGCAGCTGTGCTCTGAGACCAGCTCTTGTGCCCATACTGTGCCACTGATTTGTCCTTTTCCTTGTGAGTGCTTCACGCCCCTTGATCCCCTTTCCTTTTTCTTCTCTTTCTCTCACTGTTTTTTCCTCCTGGATATTTCAAAACGGGTGCCCTGGTGTCCGCCATGCGCAGCCATTCCCGCCCCTGCAATGCTTGGTGGCCAGCACTGTCATAAACACATGTGGGATTAACTGAAGGGCGGAGCGATAAGTGGCTCCATGAGCCTGGCCTTTTTGGTTCCTGGGTCTCATGCCCTCTGATGGTCGGACCAAGGTGAAGCTGCCTTAGCCAGTTCCCTGCTTCAGCTGGCAAGGCTCACTTCCTGCAAGACATCCTTGAGGAGAAGCCACATGGACCTACCCCGATGCAGCCCTGGGTGCTGGAACAGCCACGTGGAGACCCCTGCTAGCGCTGCTACTGGATTCATTGATTTTCTACCCACTGGCCTGTGATCCTCCTGTATTCAATATCATTGTGTGTTTTGTGAGATGGAGGAGGACTTGTAGATGGGTATCTGACATATGGGCTAAGTTGGACTTATGGGCTTGGACTGGACGGGGTTGGGATGCTTTCTGAATGTACACTTGCCCTTTACATAAACTCTCTCTTACATACATATGCATTTCTGTGGATTTGTTTCTTTAGTCTACCCGGACTCACACACTGTGCCACTTTGGTTTTCTTTTCAAAAAATCTCCTCCCCTCTTTCATTTTTCTTTCTTCTTAGGTCTTCCTTCATCTAACCTCCCCTTCTATTTTTCTTTCTGTCCCCCCACAATGCTGCCCCTTTCCCCTCTTTTCCTGTTACCCCCACACAAACCCTATGCTTTCCTTTTCTTTCATGGTCTGGCTGTGAACCATTACTGTTATGGCACGGAAAGGAGAGAAAGCATAGAGGTCCTGGCCTTTGGGTCTTCGGAGCCGGACCTCCTGGGGGTCCCATCCTCGCACGGGCTCTTCTGGGCTGTGTGAGTGAGGACACATGGCCAGGCCGTCCTGTGCTTCCGCTTCATTGCTTCTGAGACACAAACAAACGAACCCACAATGAAACACATTCTGAAGACAGAAACAAACAAACCTACAACCAGGAGAACCGAAGCAATTGCCACTGAGTTGATTTGGACTCAAGAAAACCCTGTGTAGGTCCGAGTAGACGTGTGTGCTCCATGGCTCGGGCACTCGGTGGCCAAGCGCTTAACCATTGGTGCTATCCAGGATTCCCGGAGATGATAGTACGCACTAATAAAATCGCTAAGATTCGTAAGTTAGTTTGACTTATGCAAGACACATAGTATATATTATTCAAATCTAATGCCCTATTATTATATTTCAACACTACATGTTTGTATGTCGATCATTGGAGAAGGTAGAAGTATTAATTACGCTGGTGGCAGATATGCTGCTTGATAGACTCCAGTAAGAATCCAGCTCTGTACAATAGACTGCAGTTGCTGCCGAATACTTTATATTCTCTCGTTCCACTGGCGTGGGTTGTGTATCAAGTTGGCAGGTCATTTCCTCAGAGCTGTGGGTTGGAATTGGCCTCAGAGGCTGCGCCTATCATCATAAAACAGCTCCAACTCAAATGATCCTCATTATGTGCATGGACTGCCCGGGCTTTATTGATGGAGCAGCCATCTACCGCTCTCACCGAGAACCCTGTGCGGACCCTGACCCCCCACCCCCACCCCACCCCCGCCCACACACACACCAGCTTTGCTTTCTTGTGCTTTGTTTCCTTTTGGCATTCTGACAAAGTCTGAGAAGTAACAGTGTTCCCGGGAATGTTTTCAAGTGGTTGGCTGTTGCTGAATCCATCTTGCTGCATGCTTCCCAAGCTGAGAGGATGGAACATCCCTTCCTTCCTGGGCCACCCACTCTCCACACCAGCTGGAGAGTCATCTTTCCGAAACACAAGTCTGACTGTGCCTCTCTTCTGCTTAAAACCAGCGGTGGGGAGGATACTCTGGCTGATAGAGGTACTGTCTATCGTGATAGTGACAGGGGTCAAATGGATGCATGTACTTTTCACTTGCTATTCAGTCGCCTCTGACTCCTGGCAAACCCACATATAACAGAACAAGCCTGATGCCTGGTGCTGCCTCACCTTCATGGCCATTGCCACGCTCGAGTCCAGTTGTCTTTGCTATTGTGTCAATTCATGTAACTGATGTGTCTTCAATTTCATTGGCCCTCCACCAAGGAAGTGGACATACAGATTTGTCAAAATTCATCAAATGATATACTCAAGATGGGTGCAATTTGTAGGATGTGTGTGCATATTACACCTTCATGAGATTAAAAATACAGTTGATTCTCATTATTTATGGCAGCCATTTTGCCAGAAATATGCATTTAGTGAACCCCTGTAAGCCTCTAGCGACGTGCTCATCCAGATGCGAGTTTTATGTCTAAGGATATGTTGTCTATTTTATATTGTTGGTTCGTTGACATTGAATGCATGACCAGCAGCTCTCCAACTCAACGCCGGAATGGTGGCGTCATTGACACTTTCTGTAAGGCACATCATAACCTCTTTCCCTTTAGTGTTGCACCTGGTTGGGGGGGGGTTCATTGTTAACAGCGATATCACCAACAAGAATCACATAAAGGTAAGACACTTGAGACTCAATATACCTTGCGGAGGACACTTGTTTACAGTAAGCGACTTAGAAGGCAGAGTATTGCCTCGGTTGGTCCCCATTGGGATCCTGAGTGTTGGAGCCCAACGTTTTCATTCCTCTCTGGATATGTCTGCCAAACATCATGGATGTATCGTGAATATTGATATGTGGGTTACAAACAAGTGTTAGCATGTAGGCAACTTCGCAAGTATGCAGTCTATGAGCCATGAGGACTACCCCTGATCAGTACCTGGGGAAAGCCCAGGCTTCCTTGCCGAGCATTCTGAGCACTTACCGGCTGGCCCACAGTCACGTTCCAGCCTCTTCTCCCCCGACTCTCTCTCCCCTACTCTGCATCACAGCAGACCAGCGTTTCCTTGCCTGTCATCCTCGTACCTTAATCCCTGGCCTGTGTTAGTCTCTTCCCAGGAAAGCTTTTCCAAACCCTTTGCAACGAAGCAGCTTCCCTTCCTTACTTCCTTTCCAGGTCTCCTATGTGCCAGGCACAAAGACGAAGACACGGCTCCCGCACTCAGGATTGTACTCAGAGCGAACCTGCTTGCTCCCTCTGGAGCCTTTTTGTTGCTTCCTGACACATAGGAGCTGAGATAGTTAAAGTTTATTGTGCCAGCCTGGCCGATAAACACATGTGGGGTTAATTGAAGGGCGGGGTGGGGTGGGAATAAATGGCTCAGTAAACCTTGGCTTCTTTATTCTCGAGTCTCTTGCTTTGTGATGGTCGGACCAGGGTGCAGCTGCCTTAGCCAGTTCCCTGCTTCAGCTTGCAAGGCTCAATTCCTGCAAGACATACCCAAGGAGCAACCGCATGGACCTACCCTGATGCAGCCCTGGGTGCTGGAGCAGCCATGTGGAGACCCCTTCCAATGCTAAGATACTTACACGTTCACTGATTCAGCTTTCCTCCTGCAGTCAGTGTCATAGTGTGTGTTTTGTGAGATGGAGGAGGACTTAGTGGATTGGTGTCGAACTTATGGGTTAATGTTGGACTTGTGAGTTTGGGAATCACTGGGTTGGGCTATTTTCTTGATGTGCACGTACCCTTTATATAAAACTCTCTTATACATATGACTTTCTGTGGATTTGTTTCTCTAAAGTACCCAGACTCACACAGGAGCCTTATGGGGGACCAGGGGGCTCCATGGGCATGGAGGAAAGTCTGAGTGGGTGGGCTCGTATAAGTAAAATTTCTAAAGCCTCCTTCTAACAAGCCCCCTTCCTCTTTCCAACACACAAAAGCAAAACAACAGAGCATGTAAACGTTTGCATTCCAGAGCTCGCCTGTGTACGCTCCCATGCCAGTTCTGGCCCTTGCTGGCTCTGTCACAAGGGTTTAAAACAGAATGACAAGGACAAAGCCAAACTTGTTGTCACTGCATTCATTGCAACTCAAGGTGAACCCAAAGCCAACCCACGAGGGTTAATGAGTAGAACTACTCCATGGGATTTTCTTAAGAAAGCAGAGCCCCAGGCCTTTCTTTGGTGCTGCTGTTAGGTGGGTGCTAATGGCGAGTCCTTAGTTAGTACAGAGCACAAGCCATCTGTGGCACTCAGGGGCTTGCCGGGGTTTTAGGGGACTTTATTTCATGGATTTTGTGGCAGGTTTCATGCTGAGATGAATAGCCAGTATCCTGGGTGTTGAGAAGCTGGTAACCTGCTTGAGGGGGCAGCCACGTCAATCATGATAGTCCTTTGATGGAGTGTCTGCTAAAGGGATCCGGTTTGAAGGAGCAGCTTCACTGGGGCCTTTGGTGCAAAGTACCTTCAGAATACTACATCGTCCTCCACCCCCCTTATGCATTATGAATTCACAAGATTGTGCCGTTAAATGATCTAGACACTTTGAAGAGGATGAATAGATATAATATCTCCCCAACAAGACTAACAATGAAATAAGGCCGAAAGCGTTTGCAGTTCTTTCTTGGCCCGAGGCATTTATTTAAGGGTGTTGAGCATATTAAGAAAATAAGACAAGTAGAAATGACGAGCAGATGAAATGTCAACCTTTCCAAAGGCCAGGAGGAAATGAAATTTGTGTTCCGTTCTGTCGTTGGCTAATAGTCAGCATCCTCCCCTCTGTTTCTTAGTTAATCACAAATCAATGTGGATCTCGCTTGTTTACTTCTGTGATCTGTTTGCTCATTGACATTCACACAGCTTTGGGACTAGGGATTTCATTTTCGTTGTCATCGTGATGAATGCCGATGCAATTACACAGCAAAATGGCTGTGAAGTCAAATAAAGCCAGTGGAATGGCAGAGCCCTATCTGCAAGGGAGGTTGAGCGACACCTGGCAAGCGAGAAAGATGCCTCCTTGTTTTGAGTTATAGCAAGCCATCAACTTGAAGTTGGAGCGTAAAATTGCACGTGGGTTCACCAACTGAAGTGGAGAACCTGATGAGTTATCCTTGTTGTTGTAGCTGTCCTGTGTGGCCATTGAGCTGGCCCTCTGCCTTTTGTGAAACAGAAAGAGCCCCAATCGTCACCCTTCTGGGCCCAATTCTGCACCATCTTTTTTTTTCTTTTTTCAAGTTTTAGAACATTGCCTTTATTATTATTTTTTTAATTAATAAATCATCTTTTGGGGGGCTCTTACAGCTCTCGTAACAATCCATACATCAATGGTATCATACACATTTGTACAGATGTTGCCATCATCATTTTCAAAATGTTTTCTTTCTGCTTGAGCCCTTGGTATCCGTTCCTCTTTTCTCCCTCCCTCCCCCACCTTCCCACTCTGATGAACCCTTGATAAATGATTATTATTTTCATATATCACACTGTCTCCCTCCACCCACATTTCTATTGTTTGTTCCCTGGGGGTGGGGGTTGTATGTCGATCATTGTTGTTGGTTCCCAGTTTCTCCCCCCACCTTTCCCCTACCCTTATGGTATCACTACTCCTGGTACTGTTCCCTGAGGGTTTATCTGTCCTGGATCCCATGTGTTAAGGGCTCTCATCTGTACCAGTGTATATGCTCCGGGCTAGCCGGATTTGTAAGGCAGGACTGGGTCCATGATAGTGGGATGGCGGGAGCAGTAAAGAACTACAGCAGTGTTGTGTGTTCCCTTGGTGCTTAGCTGCACCCTGGCTGTCTCGTTCTTTCATGTGACCCTTCTGTGAGGGGATGCCAATTGTCTACCATTGGGCTTTGAGTCTCCTCTCCGATCCTCATCATTTGCATCGGTATATTTGTTTGTTTTGGGTCTTCTGATGCCTGATATCTGATCCAGTCAACACCTCATAATCACACAGGCTGGTTTGCTTCTTCCATGTGGCCTTTGTTGCTTCCCTGCTATTGTGCCACGCTTTTAACTTCGAGCCTTTAAGACCCCAGATGCTATACTTTTAATAGCCGGGCACCATCAGCCTTCTTCACCACATTTGCTTATGCACCCATCTTGACTTTAGCGATCGTGTTGGGAAGGTGAGCATCACAATATTCTGCACCATCTTTAAGACCAAGGTTGAAACTTGATGGATGGCATTCTGCTCTGCTTCATAGGATTTTCTTTCTTTTTTTTGAAGTAGATCACCAGGAATTTCTTGCTAGTATATCTTAGTCTGGACATGCCACTGAAGCTATTCATTTAATAGGTGACCCTCCTGGTGTTTGAAATACCAGTGACCCAAATGCCTATGTCACAACAACTTTTAAACCATGATAGTATGATGAACTGGCAGACAAGTTGCGGAATCCCTAAAACTACTTTTCATGAAGCATCTCTAAATTAAGAGAAAAAAATCATTCAGTCATTTTCTTTGGTTCTCCTTTCAATACTAATGGTATATAACAGGAAGTAAAAATATCGTATCTACTTAACTCACTTGAAGATCAATAGCACCAATATTTGTCAGGATATTGTAATTTTAATTTGCATATAATTTGAGTTAAGTGATAATCATAGCTTTTTTTAAAAGTTAATTATACTCATTATTTCTTAGCTCAAATGTAGCCTCCTCAGGGAAGCCTTTGTTGACGCCAGACTAATAAAGTCCTTATGTTAAATGATGCCTTCTCATTTGGGATATTATTTGTAACGTCTCTCTCTCTCACAGAATAAGAACTCTCTCATGACAGGATTTGCAGCGAGTCTCCCCAGCCTTGTCACAGCCCCTGGCCCACAGTAGGTGCTCAATGGAAGATGCCGTGTGCGTGAAGACGAGGTGGTAGCGCAGGTCGCAGAACCCCTGGATATTTAGATGAATGGCCATTCTCTGCAACACCTTTCAAACTTGATGGTTCGAGGTGTTCTTGAACTTGGTTTGTGGTTGATTAAGATTCAGCTCAAGTATAATTCCACCTCTGTCTCAAACAGCATTTTCAAAAGTGATAAATTTAAATAAATTCCTTAAAACAGGGGGTCCAAAGAGGTGGTCCAGTCTCTGCCATGGAAACAGGTATCCAGACCTGTTTCTTCCAGCTACAGCTCAATGCTGACCCCTCTTAGCTGGCCCTGAAATCAGTACTGTGGGTGGACAGATGGTTGAGCGGGACCGAGTCACCAAATGGGTGCTCAAAAATCACCAACTCTGATGGGCTTCCATGTGAATCAAGCTCATGAATTTGGCCTGTGGAGTATCCCTTGTGGCACAGAGGTTAAGTGCCTGACTGTTAAAGGTCAGCAGTTTGAAACCACCAGCCACTTTAATTTCAGCCTTGGATAGTCCATCAGGCAGTTCCGCTCTGCCCGTTAGGGTCACTGTGAACTGGACTTGGCTCATGGCAACAGGTTGTTTTTGATAACATCAACACGGTCTTCTGTACTCAGTAGAACCACCTTCAAGTCCTACTTAAAATAAGAACTTTTAGGTGCTGACCTATGTGAGGTAGGATGTTTTCAGCCATTTCTTCAGTTATTCCTATGAACACACATTCAACAAATATGAATTGGGCATTTGTTGTGTCCTAGCTGCAAGCACCAGCAGGGCCTGCGGCACCACGTTGGCTTAATCACAAATAAAATGTTTCTGTTTCTTACAAGGCTTGTTAATCACAGAGAAAACACTTCTGTTTCGTATAAGCCTTGTTTTTCCCACTTGATTTTTTTAAAGTGCCAGTATGCTTTTAATTTCAATACAAGGAGGCCAATGGTATTATGGATCTAGACAAGCTTACATCTAGAGATGTGTATTTAAGGGGACTTCAAAAAGTTTATGGAAAATTCCTTTACCTTTTATTTCCATTTTTTTAACCTTTTATTTCCATTTTCCCACGAACTTGTTGAAGGCTTTTCACATTTCAAAACCAAAGTAATCCTTGGCAAAATTCCAAGGATTTATTTTTCATTCTTGTATTTTAGCCTTAAGCTTGTTAAAATGACGACTAGGTAAAAATGTGTGTGTGTGTGTATACACTGTAGATATCCATATATGAGGCGGTAGTGGTTCAAGTGGTAGAATCACTTCCATGCAGAAGGTCTGTGTTTGAGTCTTGCCCATGCACCTCAACTGCAGGCACCTCCCTAAGGTAAATGGAGGCTTGCGTGCTGCTATGATACTGACTAGAGAGCATCGGAGCTTCCAAACTAAGATGCACTAGGAAGAAAGACCTGCCAATCTCTCTTGAAAACTCTATGGGTCAGAATCATCCAGTGTTGTTGTGCATGTGGTTGCCATGTGTTGGGAGCTAACTTGACAACAATTAACAACAAGATATACACATTACACACACATACACACATGCTTATTATATACTGTTGGGTCAATTCTAACTTCTAGTGACTATAGGGCGGAGTAGAACTGCTTCACTGGGTTTAATAGAGGAAATCTTCACAGGAAGAGATTGCCTGGTGGAATGGCTGCTGGGTTCAAGCTACTGATTTTTAGGTTAGTAACAGAACAGAACACTTACCCATTGGGCCACCAGGCTACTTGTACCTATCTGTATGTGTGTCTGCAATCTATAATCTATCTGTCTGACTGTCTCATGCAGAAATATGCAACCCACACATGCACTAACACCTTTCTGCTTGTAAAAGACCAGACACCATGACTTTTCTTACATTATTTTGAAAGTCTTACATGACAGGTTGACTCATGATTCCCACCTGTGAATCGTGGGATGGAATCAACCTTTCACACACAGGAGCAGCAGCTTCATGACGATCATATCCCTGTTTTTCCCTTTGAAATCTAGTTGAAAAATTGGTTGACTCAATACTCAAAGATAATACTTTGAAGTAAAACTTTAAAAATCGAGCTTTTAAGAATAGAAAGTAGTAGGAAGACACTTTCTTATGTATGTGTCAAAAGGAAAGTAAGAAAGCACTGCTTAGGCTAGGAAGGTATGATGGTATGACATTCTCAGTCTCAAGTTTCTCAGACTCTTCTGAGGCCGTTTCTAATGAGAGTATGGTTTGTTGAGGATTGAATAGATCATCATCTCATGGAATTTTACTACTATGGGGAGAAGATCTACTCATGGGATTCTTGCCTCTTGATATCATTATGTTGATTTGTATGATATTTCTCCAACTTTCAAGTAATTTATTCCATTATGTGCGTCAAAGTGCAATCTTGTAGTTAAAGCATAATAGCTTTGGATCACATTCCCTGGTCCACACCTGGATACCACCTCTCATTTGCTACATGTTCTTGGGGAAATTGTTTACTTTTGCAGAGTTTGAATTTTCTCATCTATAAAATGAGGATGATAATGGTTTCCACCTCCTTGAGTTAAAAGAGAATCCCTATAAAAATGTTAGCACCTTTCCTGGCATATAGAAATAGATATGTTGGTAGAATTCACTCTGGGCCACTCTGGTTCATTGCAATTGCTATACAGTAGAATGACATGCTGCCCTGCCCGTGTCATCCCCATCATTGCTGGCACGCTCAAGGTCATTGCTGTGGCTATTGTGCCTCCCTTTCTCACCACTGATGCCTCGTACCCTCCCTGCCCCTCTCCTTCAGCACACACAGCGTCCTCCCTTAATGCTTGAACCCACCTCATAATGCGGCCCAGCAGACCAGTCAGACAACGCTCCATTGTGATCAGTAAGATTTTCATTAAGATATACATCATCAGGCCTTTCTTCCCAGTCTGCCCTAGTTTGCAGGCTCCCCTGAAACTTGTCCACCATGGGTGACCCTGCTGGTACCTGAACTACAGCATCCACTTTCACAGCAACCCACAAGCTAATAGAGTACAGCAGACTGACAAGTGGTGGTGTCATGTCCATAAATGTTACCTATTAATTTCTTACCTGAACATCATGAAATAGGTCTCAGACATTGTGGGTGGGTGCCAGTGTTTTTCTTGGATGAAATCTTTGTTTGGGCTCATTGTCCCTAAAATTGATCTTTTTTCTTAGATTCTGCACCACACTACCCTACCCACCTTCCTCCTCCCAAATTAAAACCAAACCAAGCCAAGCCAAGCCAAACCAAACCAAACCAAACCAAACCAAACCAAACCAAACCCCACTGCCATTGAGCCAATTTCCATTCATAGGATAGAGTAGAACTGCCCTGTAGAGGCTGCAGTCTTTACTGGAGCATACCATTACATCGCTTTTCCATGGAGCAATCGGTCAGTTTGAATCAATGATCTCTCGGTGAGCAGCTGAGCGCTTAACCCCTCTATCACCAGGGCTTCCATACCCCTAAGGCCCTGATTATGCTTATGCTGACTTTAGATTCATCTGCTTACTAATTTTTTATTCTCCATTTTTTATTCTTCCTTTAATTTGATTTTTTTCCCCATTGCTTGTCAGCTGCTGCTTTCTTTGTGGATCTTGAAAAAAAAAAGCCTACTCCTGGCTTATTTGCTGCTTCAAGGTCAAATGTTTTATTCCCTCATTCGCATCCAGCTTACCTACCTGACCTTCACTACACTGTTACTCAGAATTCATGCCGTCAGATGTCATTGCCTTTCAAACATTTGCTTAAAAACTGTAAGTCAACATGTCACCATGATGTCTCAGGATTTTGTAGGGGAAAGTTAGGCAAAAGACTATACATTTATACTCAGCCTATAGAGCTTTGGTATAATAAACAGATTATGAATCAATGTTCTTTAAGAGAGAAAATTGTCTGAAAGCTGCTTCGTTTCCCAAGGCTCCTTTAACAAAATACCACACAAAGGGTGGCTTTCAAGAATAGAAATGTGTTGCTTCACAGGCCTGGAGGCCCAAAGTCCAACTTCATGGTATCAGCAGGGCCTGGATCCTGTCTCCCTGCTAGAGGAAGATGCTTCCTTGTTTCTCCAGTCTCCTGGTAACTCTGCATACTTGGTGTTACTGAATGTACTTTCTTCACATGATGTTTTCTCCTGAGTGTGACTGTTTCCACAACATTCTCCCCTCTTAGAAGACACCACTTAGAAGGGGGCACACCTTGCTCTAACAGGACACAAATCACTTAGGTGATCACATCTTTAAAGAAAGGCATTCTATCCAAACAAGATTACATTCACCGACGCTGCGGTCAGGACCGGAATATACCTTTTCGTCGGAAGTTATTCCACCCTGCCATTACTGGGACTTGGCTGTTTGGAAGCAGAGGCCCTGCCCATCTAGTTGAACATCGATGCAAAGATATCTAAGGAAAGCTCTCACTTCTTCAGATAGAGTTTAGTTTTCTCATTACAAGCTGTCTTGCTCTTTTGGTCTGTTTGCATTACTTGGACATTTGTTGGAGTTATTTGACTGTATGAAGAGTTTCCATCCTTCCATGCCAATTCCTTTTTCCATGGCTTCATCTTGTTTTCCCGACGAGAAACCATCAGGTCTTGTTTGTCTAGCGGTCATAATTATATTAGGAGATATTGTACTGCGCCCAGGGGGAAGATGATAACGCAGGTATTTATGCTCCTTACACCAAGTGTCCTTTGAGGTTTCCTGAGTGATATAATACTGAACGTTCTTAGAGACCAAATTACATAAAACTTGGAAGTAGTGTGGTAATTAGGCTGTGATTAAAACTAGCATTTTATTCAACCCTTACCTTATACCGTTATGGTAACTGAATTGAGCAAGACTCCATGCGCTCAATCTGATTGTCTCCCCTTTCTAACGAGGAGAACGAAAGCTTGGGGGTGGAGGATTAAACACCTTGCCCAAAGTCCTATTGTGGTGCCCTGGCCCCAAATCCGAGCTCATCACCAGGACAACACCCAGTGTAGCTGACTAGTGCTTGATGACCAGGCGGGCTCCCACCTGTCTCTGAATCCGGCTCCTACCCACTTTCTCCTGACCATCTGACAATTTATTCGTGATATGTGAAATGAAGAAAGTCTGGGACCGATTTATTTTACACCCAAACGAAGTACCCTAGGGACCTCGGCAAATATTTTTTTTCTTCCCCTTGCCGCTGAGATAAGTGAATTTGTGTTACTGTATTGAGTGTTGATTATAATTAATTTAATCATTTTAGAAATTCAGCTAGTTGAAAACAATCCTTGGAATTTGTGTCTTCATCTTGACACGGCTGTCATAATGTATTTACTTTTACATAAATGAAATGAGTGATTCCACTAAAATTTATGTTTGGCTACGAGACAAACCACTGAACCCAAATTATATATCTACCACCTTTTAATGGAGCAGTATCATAATTGGAGAAAGCATTCTACATGGAGTTGTATGAAGGTAGTGTCACCCCCAGCTCCACAAGTTACTAACGGTGTATCCCCTAGCAAGTCACCTAACTTCACTGAGACTTGGCTTTGGAGTTCAGAGATTTTTTTTAAGAGGAGATAATTGTTCTTATCAAGCAGGTAATTTCAAGAGACTGTAGAACTATATGAAACACTAGGTTTCATATAGTAGGTTTTCAATGAATTTTAAAACATAAGTGGAATTTCAAGCCTTTCTTAGTGATCCAAGGGCAAACATTATATCAACCAAATACACAAAAGAGATTTATGTTCAAGGCTTGCTTTTATTTTGAAAATACAGACAGAAAAAAATTCTGAGCCACACACAAGGCATACGTTCAAGAAGAACTGACAGCATTAACATGTCACGGGCAGAATCCTTGGGGGTGGGCACGCTACGTTTCAAAGACAATCTGTTGCCATTGCGATTTGTGGCTTATGTTGGAAGTGAATAATTTATCTTGTGTGATGGATGGAGCAAACAGTTCTCTTATTTTCAAGTGGATTCTTTCTCAATAGATTTATTGCATAGGTGAAATGAACTCTATAATATTCTTAAAAGTTTTCCAGGAAGGGATGGATTTCATGGTCTCATATTTAATCATTATTTTTCTGCTTGACACTGGAATAAGAGAACATTCCAGCCAACTTGCGAACCAGCATCAGAACCTAGCAGTTGAGGGTCACTGTCCGAATTGCTGAAATAAAATAGGGTTAGGAAATAGATGGCCCTGAGTTGTATCATTATATATACTATGGAAGTGTAAAATAGTCTAAAAGTTAGGTTTATTTGCACTTGCATAAATAAAATACATATGAACAATCTATTATTTGGCACAACAAAATAATTTTTGAATTATCAAGGGCTCATGAGGGAGGGGGGAGCGGGGAGGGAGGGGAAAAAAAAAAAGGACCTGATGCTAAGGGCTTAAGTGGAGAGTAAATGCTTTGAGAGTGATGAGGGCAAAGAATGTACGGATGTGCTTTATACAATTGATGTATGTATGGATTGTGATGAGAGTTGTATGAGCCCCTAATAAAACATTAAAAAAAGAGAGAAAAGGAAATTATACAAATAAAACAAATTTGGGGGAAAAATAAAACCTCTTATAGCTGTAGGATAATATCTGACAAGTAAAACTGATGCGTAGAAAAATACCGATAATCTTATTTTATTTCACATTTTTTACAGTGGCAATAAATAGTGTTCCCTTGTTGAAAAATAATTGGATTTTTGTAATTATATTGAGTGTTAATTATAGTTTAAGCATTTTATGCGCTCACGTAGTAGGACTTAGTCCTTGGGATGGATGTTTCCATCTTCACAAAGACTTTGGTGGACGTTCCATTTGAGGTCAACTTGCACTTGTGGAGGGGCGGAGTCCAACCTGTCCGTGAGGTCACCGGCTGATGATGCCTCCTGGGACAGGTGGCCTCTCTATCAGGGAGACAGTAGGGATCTCCTGCACTTCTCTCTGACCCTTCACCTTCACCTTCACCCTTACCCTTCACGGAACTCTGGGTCTGCCTGTCTCTGACCTATCTGCACTCTGCCATGTTTTCGTCAACTTTGCCTCTAGGATGACTCTGCGCCTGCTAGCCTGTGCCCTCCCCGCATCCCACTTTACCTTTCTGCTCCCTTGGCCTTCGGCTACGTTAGTAGAAGAGGGCTCCAGTTAGCATCGGACCCATGGACTGTAGTTGGATTCGACTGAGATACTTTCTTGAGATGGGGCTTTCTACTCCCTTAAAGAATTCCAGTCTCCGAAACTCTGTGGGGGCAGTTCTACCTTGTCCCAGAGAGTCTCTGTCAATTGGCATCGACTTGATGGCAGTGAGTCTTTGTTATTTGATATAAAGTTACTTCTTATTCGTATGTAGTGCCACTGATTTCGCTTCTTTAGAGGCCAGTAATTGAAAGTTAATGTGGCATTAGGTTTTAACGTAAAACTAATATACAATGACAAACAAATAACCATATTAATGAAAGTAACTGGTGCTCATAAAATATTTATGTAAGCATTAATAAGGAATTTGGGGCAGCAGCTTCACCCATTATATTAAAACCATTTATTAGCTTTCCTTTAATTATTTTATTAATCAATGTGCTTATACATTTTCCTGTCCACAACTTATATTTGAAGGAATCATTGCAGAGAGACCAAGAGACATAATCAGAACAATGCAATCTACCAACTGCAGAGAACAAGCTGGAGCTCAGAAAGGCGGTCTTGTGAGTTGAGTATGTGTTAGAGGCTCTTGAGGCCAGATAGTAGGAAAGCCAGATGACAATTAATTTGGACATGAGTGTGCAGTTAAAATGATGAAAGTTATATAGAGATAGAGTCTCCTAAGTAATATCTTTGCTTCTTAACACTTTAAAGAGATCTTTTGGAGATTTGTGCAGAGCAATACAGCATGTGGTTTCTTGCCTGCTGCTTCGTAGATTGTTGATCCAAAAAAACTGAAATTCTGGACAACGACACCTTCCATCTTTTCTCCATTTACTGAGCTGCTGCTTATTGGTCCCATGGTGAGGATTTTTGTTTTTCTTTATTTAAAGGTGTAATCCAAAGTGAAGGCTGTCGTCTTTGATCTTCCTCAGCAAGTTCAAGTCCTCTTCAATTTCAACAAGCAAGTTTGCGTTACCTGCCAATCTCAGGTTGTTCATGAGTGTTCAATCCTGATGATACATTCTTCTTCATATAGCTCAGCTTCTTGGATGATCTACTCAGCACAGTGAGAGAATAGGTTGGGGAAAAGAAACACTGCAGACTCACACTGTCCGTGATGTTCCACCACACGGAATCGCCTTCTATTTGAACAATGAATTGCCTTTTGAGCTACACTCAAGTTCACATGGCAAATCATTAAGAGGGAATTTTCTCCTTGTGCTAAGTTAACTTTTTTCCCCCCTCAATCTGCATAATTATTCTTTTTTAAAAATTTAATAAATCTTTTTATTGGGGCTCATACAACTCTTATCACAATCCATACATACATCAATTGGGTAAAGCACCTTTATACATTCGTTGCCCTCGTCATTCTGAAAATTCGCCTTCCACTTGGGTTCCTGGAATCAGCTCGTTTTCCTTTTTTTCCCTCCCTCTCCCTCCCCGCTCTCCTCTTCCCCCTGAACCCTTAATAGTGTATAAATAATTATTGTATCTTATCTTACACTGCCCGGCGTCTCCCCTCACCCACCTCCCCATTGCCCGTCTCCCAGAGAGGAGGTTACACATAGATCCCCAAGACTGGTTCCCCCTTTCTACACCCCCTTCCCTCCCGGTGTCGTCACTCCCACTGCTGGTCCTGAGGGGTTCATCCGTCCTAGATTCCCTGTGTTACCAGATCCCTACTGCACTGCTGTGCATCCTCTGGTCTAACCAGGTCCACAAGGTAGAATTGAGGTCATGATAATTGGGAGGGGAGGAAGCCTTCAAGAACTAGAGGAAGGTTTGAGTTTCATTCTTGCTACACTGAACCCTGAGTGACTTATCTCCTCCCCACTACCCCTCTGCAAGGGATATCCAGTTGTCTACAGATGGGCATTGGGTCCCCATCATGCACTCCCCCTCATTCACAGTGATGTGATTTTTTTTTTTTTACCCTCCTGTCTTTGTTGTTTGAGACCTGGTCTCCTCTGCCCTTCACGATCACACATATTGGTGTGCTGCTTCCATGTGGGTTGTGTTGCTTCTTGGATAGATGGCCGCTTGTTTACTTTCAAGCCTTTAAGTCCCCGGATGCTCTATCTCTCAATAGCCAGGCCATCAGC
The DNA here is from genome assembly GCF_050624435.1 of Tenrec ecaudatus. Classification (NCBI taxonomy): domain Eukaryota; kingdom Metazoa; phylum Chordata; class Mammalia; order Afrosoricida; family Tenrecidae; genus Tenrec; species Tenrec ecaudatus. The sequence goes on from NC_134538.1 coordinate 6,601,822, forward strand.
CTTCTTCACCACACTTGCTTATGCACACATTCGTCTTCAGGGTTTATGTGAGGAAGGTGATCATACAATGATGGTTTTTGTTCCTTGGTGTCTGTTACCTGGTCCGTTCAACACCTTGTATTCGCTTAGGCTGTGTGCTTCTTCCCTGTGGGCTTTGTTGCTTCCGAGCTTGTTTGTCTTCAAGCCTTTAAGATCCCAGACGCTATATCTTTTTGATAGCCGGGCACCATCAGTTTTCTTCACCACGTTTGCTTATGCCCACGTCTGTCTTCAGTGATCATGTTGGGAAGGTGGGTATCATGGAATGACCGTTTAGCTGAGCAAGGTGCTATTGTGTTGAGGGAGTGTGCGCGAGGAGGACCAATGTCCCCCTGCTACCCTACTCTGAACCTATAAATATATGCACATAGGTCTATTTCCCCCATAATCCTAAATATAGTTACATATATACATGTTTGTATTTAGGCTTCTATGTATGCCCTTTCCTTCCTACTCCTTTCCTCTATTTCCTTACGTTTTCCTCCTGTCCCACTACCATGTCCAGCCTTCATTCTGGTTTCAGTAATTCCTCTCAGTTACCTTGCCCTTGGTCACTCCCTACCAGTCCTCCCATCCCCTCCCTCCACTGGTTTTGAACCACTCGTTTTTCCCTTGTCCCTGGGTTGGCCAACACCTCCTCCCTTCCCCTACCTCTCACGCTCTCATGTTCCTCCGGGACCGTTGGTTCCGTTATTTTCTTCTCTCATTGTTTGTCCAGCCTATCTTGTCTAGGTGGACCTGCTGATATAGTGCTAAGTTAACTTTGAGAAGTTATAAAGAAATGAACTTCTCTCAATTAACTTACCAGTGCAATGAGAAAATTCTCTCTTTATCATTTATCATTCCATGTATGAATATGGTAAAATTTCCCCTTTTTCTTTTAAGTGTCCTTTCACAGAGCTTAAAAGTTCCATGATTGTATTTTGTACTTAATTTTAAGAATATTTCCTTGATATCTTTTATATTTGATTGCTATGGTATTGTATTTCTTAATATATCTTCTTGTTAGTTGTTGCTGGCCAATGGTGGTGGTTTAAGTTGACCCTTTATCCACCACCTGGGGGTATGACACCTGCATGATTGATTCCAGGTACCCTCGTGGTGGCCCATCGGAGTTGGGCTGCGAACTGCAAGCTCAGCGGTTGATCCACCAGCTCCCCCTTGGGGGAAAGATGGTGCGTTCTGTTCCTGTGAAATGTTAAGTCTCATAAACTCACAAGGGCACGTCTAGCCTATCCTATAGGGTTGTTATGACTTGGCATTGACTCAATGGCAATGAAGTGCTTTTTGAGATGAACGAATTGATCATTCACAAATAATGATCATTATGCTTCTTCACTTCCAAGGCTTGTTCTTTTTCCTTCTTCTTATTTTTTCTTTCCTAACTACATTGGTCAGGACTTCTAACTCTGTATTGGCCAGGAATGGTAAAACTGGGCATTCTTACTCTTGATGTTAAAGTAAATTCATATATGATTTTTTTCATTGTGATGCCTTTTTACATTTCTGACATGATATTTCTTACATGATACTTCTGACATGAAATTCTGTATGGTTTCTGCTGTGGCCTCTGTGTTATTCTGGGTACATTAGTGAAACAAATCCACGGAAACTCATATGTATAAGACAGAGTTTTATATAATTGGTAAGTGCACATCAAGGAAACAGCCCAACCCAGTGCTGCCCAAGCCCACAAGTTCAACATTAGCCTATATGTCCAACACCAATTCACAAAGTCCTCCTCCACCTCACAAAACACAAGCAATGATGCTGACTGCAGGAGGAAAGCTGAATCAGTGAGCTGTAAGCATCTCAGCGCTGACAGGGGTCTCCACACTGCTGCTTCAGCACGCAGGGCTGCATTGGGGTAGGTCCATGTGGCTTCTCCTTGGGGATGTCTTGCAGGAAGTGAACTTGCCAGCTGAAGCAGGGAACTGGCTAAGGTAGCTGCGCCCTGGTTCGACCATCAGAAAGCAAGTAACCTGAGAACTAGAAATGCAAGGCTCACTGAGTCATTTATCTTTCTGCCCTTCAATTAACCCCACATGCGTTTGTCAGCCAGGTTGACACAATAAACTTTAACTATCTCAACCTCATACATTGAAGTTTTCATATGTTCCATCTGTATGTTCTTCTATAATGTACAGTTAAATATTTTTGTTTTAAAACAGTTTTGTGAGGAGTATTAAACTTTTTTGCTACAATGATTTATTTATTAATAATGTAGTTTTATCAATGGCATTTTGCATAATTTGATGCTATTTTATTTGGAGCGCTATGCTTATGATATAGTTGATTTAGCTAGTGTTTCTTCTAGCAGTATATCCTCTTTCTTTGTCCCTTATTATTTTTTACCTTAAATTATGTTTGTAAGATATTAATATTGTTACTTTACTCTTCTTTTGGTTCAGATATTTCCATTTTTTAATTTAAGTCTTCCTTAAATTAAAAGTATACTTCCAAAAGTATACTTTTGTTTTAAATGAATTCCTTGTAGTAAACACTTTTTGCTTGACACTTTTCAAAATGTAATCTGAGACTCTTATGTTTTCCTCACTTAGATTAATTTTAGTTATAGTATTTTTTTCTGTTGTTTAGTCCTTGATTATTAATATCACACCTTTTTAACCCTCCCATCAAACAAAGAAAATGTATTATCATGCTTTCACCTCATTCACTTATAGTCTTCTTTTTTTTCCGACTTATAATCTTCTTATTTATACTACTGCCCCCATGTTGAGTCTTTTCTTATTTAGAATATTAACTTGGTTTACATATTTACCCTTTTTTTAACATTTTGTACTGTCCTTTGGAAGTTAAGTCCTTTTATTCTGTAGCACTATTTCTTCTAAAAATACTTTCAAATTGGGTCTGTGTATGATAAACCTTTTAAATAATTTTCTGATTCGCCTGTACAGCCTCTGTGTGACTACAATACCTCTATTTCATGTCTGCATTGAATCAAAAGGCTGTGTTCTTGAACTCAGTACCTTTCTGGGATCTCCCTTTCTGTAACTCTTTGTAAATATAGCTTCTTTAAGTGGCCTGATATCAGTCTTAGAAATGGTTCTTAGCCTCTTTGAGCTTTAAGTTTTTCAGCAATACAATAAAGTAACAACAGCATATATTTCATAAGCAATGTGCTGGAGAGTCAGTGAAGCAGTGCAGGGGAAAACATGGCCTTCTTGACGTGTTATGGACAAGAGCACAGTGACTGACTCGCCCCTAATATGGCTTTAATATTCTGATAAAATCTCCCTTTTACCAAAGAGTGCAGAGGACAGTAGGAGAGCAGGGAACTCGATTCTGTTTCAAGAGACCAGAGGATTCACTTTGCTAGTTTCCATTTTAAAAAATCACAGCAAGTTTTTCTTTCCATGGACAGAGAATGACTTTTAGTTGTTTCCTTTTACGGGTAGGGCCTTGGACACTGACATGGCTTCATCCCTGGAAGCCAAGCTGGACTGTTTTCCATGCACCTGCTGTGCAGGTTCCCGGGACTGGGCTGCTTGGATGCTGGCCCTACTGCAATTAGTTGGCCCGGACAATTGAAACTAGTCATTTTTGAGCTTGTGCCTGTATTTGTATCCTAATTGTCTTCCCCTCACATCTTGTTTCTGTGAAGTAAAAAGAGAAAGAAAGAAATCTGTTTGCAAATTTATTTTCTGTTTATTCATACATAGTGGCCTCCTTTTCTCCTTGAGGCATCTGCTTCCTACGTATTTTTGTTTGCTGCTCAACTCTCGGAAGTGAGTGCATGGGGCCATCAGGAGAGGTGATCCTGAGAGGACAGTAGAATGATAGGCGCCCGTGTCCGTCTGTGTGTTGCTGGGGGAACGTTTGCTTTCCTTGTATAAGACAACAAAAAGTTGCCTGATCCTGCCTCATTTTCATGACTGTTAGTATCTTTAAGTCCATTGGTGGAGCTCGTGTGCCACTCTATCCCACATTCCAGCCAAAGACACTATCCTTTCCTAGTGTTTTGCCATATCCAAAGTGAGCCAGTTAAAGCGGAGCCAGTCTCACGTCTAAGGCACCTTCTATGTGAATTCTTCAAAACCGGATGGTTTATTCTTTAATAGTCCGTGGCCTGTTCATAATCATTTGCTAATGTTCCAGTACGAGTGTCTCAAAGGGAGGCGGACATCATAGGTAACATTTGCCCCATCTGCACAGGGGCCCCGGCAGGTGCACCTCAATGAATATTACTTGAAAACGTCTGTGTTGACTTTATGTATATGTCCAGCTTCATATTTCCAGTGAAACAGGCTTGACTGTGCTTTGCTCTGACAGGTTTAACCATTTGGATTATTATTTTTTAAAGCAGCAAACTCCAGCAGAAGCTTGGAAAACTTTTGGAAGGTCCAGAACATGTGTGCTTCCTTCTGTTTCCTTGGAGCTGAACATGTGCCTCAGTTTACTGGGTATCTGCCGAACATGAAGCAAGAGGCAGATTCAGGCATGGACCCACATTGGCTTCAAAAAAAAAAAAAGTAAGGCACTTGGAGACGCCCAGAAATGGGAGAAGAGTACAAGGACACTTTGCCAACACAGAACGAAATCAGCGTTCATCTTCTCAAAGTTGCCTTATCCTTTAGTCCTAGGAAGCATTCTCGTTTCAAGCCTGTCCTTTTGTATTATTGCCAGGACTAATTCCCAAGGGAATTGTGGGTAAGAAGAGATCACTGCGTCAGACTTCAATGATATTAATGCGGGTCTCAAAGCCACTCACCCAGAAGATTTCCTTTTTCCTTTCGTCTTCGAGCATGCTTATTCTTGTTAATTCTAAATTGTAACGCTTAGGGCCCACTGAGTTTTCCCCTCCTCCCGTAATATCGATGTGGAAATTGCAAGCATGTGTTTGTGTTTGCTAGCCAATCATCTGGGTGTAGATGACTCACACAGCGTTTTTCCTATTAAGAGCCTGGCCAGGGCACTGAGCTGCCAGAGTGGGTGGCCAGTGTAGGAACGAATTGAATTTGGACAAATCCAGTTGGGATCAGTAAGGGCAATCTTGAGGTTAACGTCTTGTATCAGAGGAGCTGGGGTCTCTGGGCAGGTCTGGGGTTGACATGAGGTCGATGTAAGGATTCGAATAAGCAGCAAATGTGAAATAGCGGTGAAAACTCTAAAGCGAGACTTCCTTCCATTGTTGTAGTGTTAATTGCCATCAAGCCAGCTCCCAATTATGCCCCTTCTGTGTACAATGTAAACCAATGTTGCCTAGACCTGTGCCCTGCACTTTACAGTTGACATGCTAGAGCCTGTGGCTGTCTCCATTGTATCTCCCAACACAGGGGCCTGCGTTAGGCTGGGTTCTCCAGGGAAGTCAGATCACTAGTATGTGACGCTCGTATGTGCCTGCCTATAGAAAGAGATCTCTATTATCAAGAAATGGCTCACCTGGTTGTAGAAGTGGATAAAACCAGTCAGATTCAAGTCTGCGGGTCACATGTAAGCTGAATGCTTCTCCTCACGGGCTCCTGGAGCTGCATGGGCTGAGGAAAACAGGAAGGAGGAGGATGATGCAGGAAGACCACAGACTGGTGGAATCCAAGATTGCCTGGATGAATCCGAGATTGACTGGGATCGACAGACAATGTAGTAGGTCGTTGACAAACCAGATGCCAGATCCAAATCCAGCAGAAGAAGTGAGCTTGCTTCCACACTCTGTCAACTTAAGTCAAGAGTAGGTCACGCCCTGCAGGAAACTCCCCTCTAGTGTATTAAGGTTATGACCAGATTAAGGAGGTCTGTTGCCCCCGCTGCAATTTATTTTACTGCTCCGCCGAAGGACCCTTCTCTGAGCACTGTATTAGAAAGCATTCTGTTATGATCCATAGGGTTTTTGTCCCCTGGTTTTTAGAATTAGATCACCAGGCCTTTCTTCCTCGTCTGTACTAGTCTGGAAGGTCTGCTGAAAACTCTATTATGGGTGACCTTGCTGATATTTGAAATATTGATGGCATCGCGCCCAGGATCACAGCAACACACAAGCCTCCACAGTACCACCCAGTGACAGAAGATGGTGGCTTGTTGCGGTGTAATAGGAGCTATTTAATACTTAGGGGCCCAGGCACTGGAATTAAGCCGCTGGCTCATTTATTAGCTGTGTGACACTGAGTAAGTGACAGCCCCTCTCAGAGTCTTAGTTTCCTGAACTCTAAAATGGGGCTCGTAGGAGTATCCGTTTCGTAGGATTGAAGGTAGGCTAAATGAAAGTGCGGCTAAAGCACCAGACTGCTTCTGGTGCATCCCAGGGATGCTTGCCTTCCTTGCCACTGCTGTGTTACTGTTGCTCCTATTGTTCCTTCTGTACGCTTCCTGCCGGCATCAGGTTAGGCAGCTCAGGCGGAGGCTGGAATTCTGCCATTCCATCCCATGGCATCAGAAGCAAAATATGCCTATCTCCTTAAGAGATTCTCAGGCATGGAAACATGTTCATACTAGGGAAACTGTAGCTTCCAGAATAATTTATTAAAGAGCTTCTGCTAAAAAGAGACATCTCAGAAATAAACCAATAGTTCACACACGGGCCAAGATACTAAAATTCTCTTCGTGTAGTTAGAAATTAGTCATGGAAGAGAAGTCCCATTTATCCCATCGATGAAGCATTCACTGACGCCCCGCCCCACTCCCCCATCTGTTGAAGGTGAGGCACAGGATAAGTTAATGCATGAGACCCACTCTTTGTCCCTCCGCGCTCACAGTCCAAGCAGGGAGGGGCACTGGGGCAAACTCCACGGTGCTACATAGAAGAAATGATGTGAACATAGACCTGGGAGTGACGTATTACAGGTAGGTGGGTCCTTGCGAAAGTCTTGGAAAGGAGGCGAGCTTGGAATTGTGTTTATGACCCGTTTGGCTCCCTTTGGCTCGGAAGGATGAACTTCGGTGGTGCAATGTTGAAGTGATCATTTGTGACCAGCTCCTGGGAGAAAGATGTCCCCATCTGCCACTGTAAAATATACAGCCTCTGACATCCTCTGGGACAGTTCTGTTCTGTCCTGGAGGGTCCCAGAGAGCCAGGATTAAGGCACCCACCATGGGTTTGGAGACTCAGGGCCCATGGTGTGGGAAGCCACACATTGGGAGCCAGGCTGTGGGCTGTGGCCAGAGATGAGCCTGGAGAGAGCAGGTGAGGCTGTGTATAAAGCTCCCTGAATGCCATCTTAGGGAATTCGATCTTAAGATGAATAGTGTGCAGTGTTTACCATACAAAGGAATACTGTACCGTGGCTAAAATAAATAAAGGAGAACTCCATATGTAGTACTAATTATGCAAAAGCTGAAAAATGCGAACAGAAGTCCGAGAATTGGTGCTTTGAAACTGTAGTGTTGGTGGGAGATATTGATCGTGCCTACAATGGCCGGCCAGAGGAATGGTGAACAACTCAGTCGAAGGGAAAAACAAACTTGCAAGGAAGCCAGAATGTTCATAGATGAAGATGGCAGAACTGCAGCTTGATGACATCAGGGCTTGATGCATCAGGAAAGATTAATTGCTGCAAAAAGACACCGTGTTTGAGAAATTTGGGAGTCAGCAAACATAAGAGAAACCTCCGATGAGTGAACTGCTAATATGGCCACAAAAATGGACTCACACGGACCGACGATCATGAAGCTGGCACCAGCCAAGCCGTGGTTCCTTCCACGATCTCTAAGGTCATCATTATTTGGTGGTGACTCTACCCCAAGGAACTATAACAATGACAACTTCTGTATCATGGGACCCTCTGAGGCTAACAAGTAAGGGCGTTTAACACATGATATAATTTACCTAAAGCAAAACATAACCCCAAACCAACCAATCATTTATAATTGGATCAATACATTAAAATGTAGGAACAAATGAAAATTGGGTCTCTGCTGATGGCTCCTCATGGGGAGGGAGAGAGAGGAGCCGGATGGGAAGGGCCTACACACGGGGCTTCCCTTTTATTTATTTATTAAGACAAAAAAGCCAACAATCAAATACTAAGATTAGATAAAGCCAGGCTGTGAGTTTATATGTGTTCATCATGCTCTAATACTGTCTCTTCAGATCTGTATTTGAAGTAGTTCACAATATAATATCAAAAAAGGGATTGCTTTAATCAAGGCATCACGGCCTATTAAACAAAGACCTTTGGTATTGAATGCATTATCTTATTGACTTTTTCTCCCAATATTGATGACTTTTGGTGCTTATGCATGCTGTCTGCAGCGCGTAGTAGGTCTGCGTTTGCAGCTCTGCTAGAGGAAACGAGCCTATTCTTAGAAATGGAGTATTATCTTTGTAGCAGAAACTCCGATGGTTCAATGGTAGAGTTCTTGCTTTCTGGGGAGGAGACCTGGCTTGAATTTCCCACCAAGACGACCCAGGGGCAGCCACCACCCATCTGCCAGTGGAGGTTTATGTGTGACTTGGACACTGAACAGGTTCCATCAGAGCTTCCCGACTGATGGACACTGAGAAGAAAGGCCTGGTGGTCTTTGTCTGAGAACCAGACTATGGAAACCCTGAGGATCCAATCCACAGCTGATCTTGGGGATGGCATGGGACCAGATAATGTTTTGTTCCGTTGTGCATGGGCTCACCCTAGGTTGGACCAGTCTGATCACAACAATAACAATAAACAGCCAGAAACCTAAAAGCAAATATTCTAACATGAAATGCGGACTATGTTGCCTTCATAAGCAGAAAGGCTTATGTTACGCGCAGTTGGGCCTGGACCCCACAAAAGAAGAAAAATAGAAAGTGGCCCTGGGCGACGTGGGAGAAAGCACTAACCTGGTGGAGGGCTCTTGAACAGGGGGCACACTGAGTGTTAGAAGTACATGGTGAACAAGTTAGAAACTGTGCCCTGACCTTTGCAGGGGCATTGAGCACAGCGATGGGGAATCAGGCATCTCACCTCTCTGTGGGGAGGCAGTCTCCTGCGGTTGTGTATTGAATGTTCAAACAGTCTATGCAGTGTTCAGAAATATACTTCTATTCTGGACATAAGAACTATTTTTGTCATGTGAACTACAGAAACTAAATGGATAGCCAACTGCAATCATCTCTCCCTGGGGTGTTGACTGAGAATTGGAGAGTGAATGGCGCCCTTGAGATCTGTCAGATTGCAGGTATCCTACTGTTTTAGAGCTACTGTAACAAAAATACCACAAGCAGGTGGCTTTGAAACAGGTGTAAAGGTAAATGTTGAAATCAGGGTCTTAGCCAGGTTGATTCCTTCCTTGCTGGTTCTTTGACGCGCAGAGGACCTTCACATGGTACCAGTTTCCCCTCTGCGTATGTGTGTGTCTATGTCTTTCGATGCGGCTCTATAACTCAGAAGTGATTTGGTTTAAGACCCATCCTAAACTGGACTTACTTCAAGCGATTGACAGGTCATACTGCATTGCATTGTGGGCAGTGATTCCATTCCAGTGGATTAGATAATATCCACAGACACTCTGGTTCAGATTCTAACACATCTTTGTGGGGGACACACAATTAGATTCAGAAGGGCTGTTGTCGGCCATTGATCTCAGGAACCCCAAATCTGGGCGGTGAGTCTGGAGAGTGTTGCCAATAACACACGGTCTTCTCTGTGACTCCCTACCTGACGAGTGGGGATTAGAGGGACTTGGGTCCTTTGTTAAAAACTGTTGTCATACACCATATTGCTTTTTGGACCGAGTATAAGCCCTTGAATGTCTTGGCACAGAGACACTATTTTGAGAAACCTTGTTGTAGGCAATGGCGGGTCTCAAAATTTGTTTCTAAGTGTGTCACCACTGCGGCAAGCTTCTAAGCAGTGGAGGCTGAGAGGAACCATTAAGACCTGGTTTTCATCACCCAGGTAGGGAAGTCAATAAGGAAGGGAATGGATTAGAGGACCAGTTGAATTTTCAGGGAACATGTAATGGAGATGAGGGCTTGAAGGGCTGTTCTGAGCAGAAGACTGTTCATTTCAAGCCATTATGGCCATTTTAAAAGAGGTATATAAAAAGTCCAGAAAGTTTTGAGATAATGAATCTAAAACTTTAAACCAAAATTATGCCTCAAAGTCTTCTTAAAACCAAATAGTTTAGCTTAACTTGTAAATTTTTTTAAAGGTCTGCCTTGGGTATGATGCTCCTTCCCCCCCCCCTTCCTTTTATTGGGGGCTCTTATATTTCTTATCACAATCCATATATTCATCATGTGCACATATGCTGCCATCATCATTTTCAAAGCATTCTTTTCCCACCTGAGCCCCTAATATCAGCTCCCTATTTATCCCACCCTCCCTCACAAACCCTTGATACGTTATGGATTATTATTTTCATATCTTATGCTCTTAAGAATTATCTATATGGGATTAGATTGACAACAGCATCCCAAAGGTTTTATAGGAGGCTTAGGGGCAGTGAGTGTATGCTAATAGAAAGAGGAGCCCAGCTCAGATAAAGAAGATCAGAATCATTTCCCAACTAAAAAAATGTAACCAGTGTCACTGGATTATATGTGTAGAAAATGTTGAATTGGTGTATGTTTTATGGTATATGTTCTCCATAGCAAGAACAACCAAAATGATCCAAGAAGTACCTGATCTCCCACACGTTCTAGTCTCTCCTGTTGTTTATGTCCTTAGAGTTGGAAATTAGCAAAAGGTCAAGTGTCTGCACTGTTTTATGCTGTTGTCCATGCATTTGCTATGAGTGAGAATTGACAGACAGCACCCAACAACAACCATAAGGTTTCTGCTGCGGCCATCTGGTCCACAGTCTAGTCTCTGTGGCCCATGCAGGAGACCCATGTAGAATTACTCTGCCAGAATCCAGCTTGTGACCTTTTACATGTTATTTCTCCAGAAGAATCGATAGAGGCAGTAAGGTACAGAGAGTTTAGGGATATTTATGGGGCCATATGGCCTTGAAACCTGTTCAAATATAATTAGAAGGAAGGCATATGCCCGTCTCTGTTAATTACTTTTATAACACACTTGCCTTGGGGATCAGGAAGGAGACTTCAGGGCACATTGTCAAGGGCCACTGGGTGCTCTCAGAAACCTCAATATTGTTAATGTGGGCTTTCTCATAGTCGGGGGTGGTGGTTCTGGTCCAGCTCAGCAAAGAATTAGAGAGTCAGGTGGTCTGTGCCAGGGTATATTTATTCTGAACAAATATGCTAAGAGCCATTCTCAGTCCTTCTGGCCATTTTGTGTACCTCACAAGGGTCACTTAATAACACAAGCATCCGAAGATAACCATTTGATGTTCAGCTTTTACTGCATTTGGCTAATTTGAGGTAAATGGACACACTGTCTCAAACACTTCCCAGCTGATCCACACTCCCTTGTCCATTCAGCCACCTTCTATTAATTTCATAATCAAGCTCAAGATCCACCTCCGCCTGGAAACCAGTTCAGAAACAGGGAACCATCCTTCCCTAGCACTTCCCTGGACTGTAGGTAAATTCTCCGTTTTAAACAACTCATATACTTTTTGAGAACGACTGTGTTACACTTTTATACACAAATCCTGCCAGTACAAATATCCCCCTGTTTTACTAGAATAAGGAAGCCCAGGGAGGTGAAGTCCTGTTTCCAAGGTCACACAGTGTGTAGTAGCAGAGCTGAGACTCAGTTTTAGGTAGTTTGGATACAGACTATATGCACCATACCATTGCTCCCTAAGGTTTACTGCTACCTTGATTTTATTTGTAACAGTTTCATTGACATATAATTGATACAGTATATAATTCAGTAATTCTGTCATATTAATAAGAACTTTGCAGTCATCACCACTCTCCATATACAAATATTTTCACACTCATTCCCTCAATCTCCTAAAAACCTCTCAATCTACTTACTGTCTTTATAGATTTGTTTGTCTGCGGTTTCATAGGAAAACATACAAAACACCAAAGCAAAAAAACCACCACAACAGAAACAAAATAAAACTGAGAAAACCCCAATGAAGAGAAATCTGGAAGTATTAAAAACTAGAAAAGATCTGAAATAGGTCAAAAGGGAAATTAAATAATAATATATTGCATTTTAATCTAACGTGGCCTACAATAATCCGCTTTTCAATATACTCTGTCCGAGAACAGTGCTATTCATGTCTCTGATCTATGGTCAGAGGGGATTCCATGAAGAGTCAGTCCATGTGGGGACCTGGCAAATAGATTTGGGACTTGCATTGTCATTCACAGACTTCAGCAAACTGGAGGCTGAGATTGTAAGCTCTATTACCATCCCCCCTCTGGTCTTAGATTTTATTAGTTACAATCCTGGGATCACACAGGCTGGCGTGCTTCTTCCGTGTGGGCTTTGCTGACGCTTCATTTGGATGGCTGCTTGTTTTTAGACCAGGCTTTAAGAGCCCAGATGTTTTTCTTTCTGATATTCAGTCTCTGTGTGATTTCTTCACCACACCTTCACCACACTTTGCTATAGCTCCCATATCTTCAGTGATCACTTCATGAGGATAAATATCATTTACTATTACTGTTAATAGCTACCGGACATTAATTTGTCTCTCTTGCCCCCACCTTGTCTTCTGTCTTAACTGCTCCTCCCCATAGGTTTTTCCACTTCACTTCAGGGTTACTTCATCCTTTAAACTGTTAATGCTCGAAACCTTGGAGTCATTTTGAGCCTTCCTTTAGTCGCCATCTCCATTCACCTCCATCTTCCTTTAGTCTCGCACCCCGTACCTTCTCCATCTAGAAATTCATAGCTCTGCCTTCAGCATAGAGCTATGTCTGAAAATACTTACCATGTTATATATAACCATCTTGGTTTAGGGAACGGCCTTTGCTGGCTTGTGTGATGGCAAAACAGCAAGTCAACTCCAGTGTCATTGAGTTGATTCTGACTCACAGCAACTATGTAAGACACATTAGAACCGTCCCATAAGATTTCCAAGGCTGTAAATCTTTATGGAAGTAGACTGCCACATCTTTTTCCCATGGAGTGACTGGTGGAATACACCTACACACATATGTATATATATATACACACACATATGTATATATATGTGTGTGTGTGTACATAGATTTGCTTCTAATTGTGTTGACAACATATGTTAAAAGTACGCCATCTCCTGTGTGATCATGAGGTGTTGAAGGAATAGGTATCAGGCACCAAAGAACAAAAAATCAAATCATTGTGAATGAGGGGGAGTGCAGATTGGGGACCCAAGACCCATCTGTAGGCAACTGGACAGGTTGCGGGGCGAAGATGAGCTAGTCAGGATGCAGTGTAGCAACAATGAAACATACAGCTTTCCTCTAGTTCCTAAATGCTACCGCCCCACTATCACGATCCCAATTCTACCTTATAAATCTGGCTAGACTAGAGGATGTACACTGGCACAGATAGGAACTGGAAAAATAGGGAATCCAAGACAGACAATCCCTTTGGGACGATAATGTGGTGATACCGGGAAGGTGGGGTAGAAAGGGGAACTGATTGCAAGGATCTGTATATAACCTCCTCCCTGGGGGACAGACAACAGGAAAGTGGGTGAAGGGAGACCTCGGACAGTGTAAGATATGACAAAATAATAATTTATAAATTATCAAGGGTTCATGAGGGAGAGGGGAGCAGGGAGGGAGGGGGAAAATGAGAAGTTGATGCCAAGGGCTTAAGTGAAGAGCAAATGTTTTGAGAATGATGAGGGCAAGAATGTACAAATGTGCTTTATACAGCCGATGTATGTATGGATTGTGATAAGAGCTGCATGAGCCCGTAATAACCATCTCAATATTTTTAATCAATTTAATCACATTGATTATATTCTTCAAGGTGTGTGTTCATCCCTGCTATTCTTTTCCAAATCATTCCATCACCGTTAACAAAAACTCAGTGTCCCTTAAGCATAAACTCCACCTCACTCCCTCCTTCCCACTATTTTGAAAACCACTCTTAATTGTTAATTTTATGCATCTCCTTGTTTCATATCAACAAGATCAGAGAGGGTTTGCCCTTTTGTGACAGACTCATTCTCAATATGGTATTTTCCATGTTCATCTATACTGTTGCATGCATCGATACTTCATTTCAGTCTACGGCTGAAGAGTATCCCATTTGATGTATCCATTCACCTGTTGATGGGCAGTTAGGTTGTGCACTCAGCTCTTCAAACAGTATCCAGAGAGTCCTTCTAAGATTTCAGTCTGCCCATGGCGAACTCTGTTCAACACTCTTTGCCTCTCTTATAAACATGTATAAGGCTCTTCCAGTAAATATCCATGTGACTCATTTCCTTATTTACTTCTAGTCTTTGCTCAGTGTCACCTTAGCAAGGACACATCACTGACTTACATATAAGAAGCCCATCCCTGCCCAACCACCATTGGCTCTTTCACCCTTATTTTCCTACTCCGTCTTCATTGCCATGCGCCGTAGACCTACAGTCCCTAGTTTGCTCCTATATTTATTCTCTTCCTCCACTGGAATGAAGTTCCACCAGGGTAGGGACTTTTGTCTCTTTTGCTCAATGCTGTATCTGTAATGTTAGGAATAGTGCTTAATAGCACATAGTAGATGCTCAATTGATATTTGCAAAATGCCTGGAAGAAATGAAAGACTGTGTTGAATTCTTACTTTGTTAGCTAATATCATAAGTGCATTTACATGTGCGTTTCTTTTTACTTTCCAAAGAACCTTTGAGTCTGAGTGAGATTGTAAAGCTCTTTCTAGGCAACATGATTATTCTTTGGAAAACATGTTTCTTTCTGTTTGGCTTCATCCCCCCCTCCCCCCAATTATTTCTAAGATGAAGGTTATAGTAGTACTAACCTCTAAGTGGGGCGAACCTGAGAATAATAGTGTTAGTGTCTAGTGACTGTGGCAGATGCAAGTCTGGGGTCATGGATTCTGAAATGCATGCTAGCACATAGGAGATGTATCAGGGCATGGCAGTGGAAATGGTTTGCCGTCAGCTGCTAATCTAAAGTTTGGAGGTTCAAACTCCTTTAGTAAGAGGGGCCTGGTCAATGGCTTCTATAATGATCATCACCAAGACAACCTTCCGGAGCAGTTCTGTCCCACTGGAACCCACTGCAGTGGCGTTTCCTCTTCTCCTTGGGCTGAACACCTGTGAAAGCAGCAGGGGTGTCTAGCGGGAGAAGTTGGGTTGCCATCTTCTCACTCCAGGGGTACTGGGGCTGGAAAGGCCTGGCAGTATGGGGGATGGAGAGCCTTTCCTTTATAAGCCCACATGGACTAATCAGTGGTTGTGGACAATTCAAGGAAGGAGCATGACCTTGGGAAAAGTCTCAGCAGGACCAGGCAACCCCCGAGGGAATTGACAGCCACCCACAATCAGAGACGCTAGACAGTGGGGCCTCAGTCCTGGGCGCATGTGTTGAGGGGCCTGGGTGGGACCACCACAGCCGCCATAGTCAATCTATAATAGACGATGGCCTTCTTACTGCTCTGCCTGAATCCATCAGCTGCTTCCCTGGCTGAGAACTGCAGCAGGTCTAGTGCCCATTGAGTATAAAACAGACGCCCTCCTGTGAGGCTCAGCTTCCCTGTATACACTTTCAATTGGATTTGTACTACAGACCTGTCTCTCTCTGGGCTTCCATAAGTGGGGGCCTCATCTAGCTGCTCAGTTGCTTTGGTCACCATGGAGATGTCCGTGGGGTTATCACAGCCTTGGTTGTGAAGTTGACTCGAACCAAGATAGGGTGTTGTAGAGGGCAGTGAGCCTTTGCTCGGGTGATGGGAATGGGTACTGGTGGTATCACACAGCAAGATGAATCTACTTGAAGTCACTGAGTTTTAGATGTAAAAAAATGTTGAAATGGCAAATGTTGGCTATGTAAATGTTGACCACCATAAGAAGGAAAGGAAGAAGGGAAAGTGAATGAAAGAAGCTATCTTAAAAAAATTACAAAAGAAAAACGAGGAGCTGATTCCAAGAGCCCAAGCGGAAAGGAAGTGTTTTGAGAATGATGAGGGCAACGAATGTATAAGTGTGCTTTACACAATTGACGTATGTATGGATTACGATAAGAGTTATATGAGCACCCAATAAAATGATTAAAACATTATATAAGACCAACCATTTTGGTTGTTTCGGTCAGCGTCTTGTGCACAGTGACAATTATGAGAACTCCCCCACTACCTGGAATTCTAGTGTTAGAATTCTGTTATGTATTGAAGAATGTTAGAACACATCAAGAGTATACTATTTAAATGCAAACAGCTCTAGTAGAGTTAACACCTTCTGTCTTTCTGACATGACGTAATATTTTTATTCAAATAACCTCCCAGCGGTCCTATTTTGAGTGAGTCGAAATGTGGTGGCCGTGTTTGAGTTGCCTTGGGTTCTGTGTTTCTTTAGTGAAAACAAGCCAGAGAATGTCCCTTCATGTGAACATTTGCCTTGACAAGAGTTGGGGTGCCGTAGGGGACCAAAAAGACAGGTCTGGAGAACTAGGTTCTAGTGTGAAATATGGTCCATAAAACTAGAGGCTTTGTTCGGTTCCTTCATGTCTGTGAAGTTCATTTCCTCTTTGGCCAAATGGGGGCCAGATCTAGAACTGGTGGCACATCGTTTAAGCACTCAGCTGCTAGAAGAAGGCCATTGTTCTGCGGGGAGAAAAGACCTGGTGGTGTGTTCTAATAAAGATTACAGCAGCAGCGGGAATCTGGAAGGCAGTTGGTTGTAATCTGTCCCAGAGAGTCACGAATCAGCATTAACCCGACAGCTCACAGCAGAGCTACTCCACTAGACACCTGTGACGTGTTAACTTCAGTTTTTATGGAGTCAGAATAGAAGCCAGTCCTTCAGTTATAAGAACCACATTTCGAGTTTTCCCTTGGTTATGGCTAGCGCCTACTAGAATGGGCCGTGCAGAAAGTCCTAGTGGCCAGCGCTGCAGATGAGGCCGCCAGTCCTTTTAAGTTCTGATACGTCATAAGTTTGCAGGAGAGGTAGTTGTTGGAGGAGCAACAAAATTAATCCACATTTGTGATGTGGTAAGAGTTGATGATATTCAACTGGCAAACCAAGCAAGTTGAGTTGATTCCAGTTTGTGGTAACCCTGTGCGCCTCGGAGTGGACCATCCCTTCATCTGCATAGTTACACATCAATTGGTACTTACTTAGTAACCCATTTTCTTTCTCTTGTTCCTAACCACTACCCAGCTGTCAAACTGAGGTTGCGAGCGTTAAGTAACTTGAGGGTTAAGTTACTTACATTCAGGTTGATTCGATACCAAAGCACCAGGCCCAGTTTGTATGAGCATGTGACCGAAGGTAAACACACTTGGGTTGGAAAGACGTTTGCTGCTCCTTGTTTCTACTGGTTCCCTTTGTCTTCCTCTTTCTCCTACAGCGTTTTATGGTGTTGGTACAATACACAAATTGCCCCCTCTCGTGGAAAATGACAGTTCATATTTGGATTCAGGAAGCTCACCCTTTCCAAGGTTCTCCATGCACACAGCCATATGTGTGTTATTTTTAAATGGCCCATGGCTCCTCAGTGGCCTGACCCCGATTATTGTTTAGAATTTTTGTCCAGGCAACCGCCCCTTGAAGAAGCGCTCCGGATTAGAATCAGATTGAGAACTGGCAGTGCTTCCAAAGAAGTCAAGCAAACCCACTGGCATCGCGTCAATGCCAAGTACATTTTAGAAAGGGTACGGGCAGAGTCAAAGGGGTCAGGTGGAGGGGAGGTAGGAGTTTGAAAACCTGACGTCCCGAGGTGGTTGCTGTTGGGCGCTGCGATTGAGTTAGCGTGCCCGCTCCGGGGCAGGCCATGCGGACTGCTTCTAAACCATGACCTTGATGCCTTGTGGGCAGGACTGTTGTGACTCAGATGACTCTCACTGGCTGATTTACAAAAGGAGATCACCAGGCCTTTCTTTTAGTCCATTGTCACCTGGCAGCTCCCTGAAACCTGCATCTTAGCAACTCTCGAGCCTCCACTGGTCCTGATGGTGCCTGCCCGTGAGGCACATTGGCTGGGAAGCAAGCCTGGGTCGCCCTCTGTTTGAGTAGATGTGCTGCCGACAAGAGCACTCGGGTCGCACTCTGGAGGTTAGGAACCGTTAGCTCGATTAGGGAAAGGAATAATGGTCTACTCTGGGGGAAGTGGGCCCTCCATTGAGGACTGGGCCCAGTGAGAAGGGAGCTTTTTGGCTGAGACTGAGAACCAGATGATGTTTCTCGAAACGATGTGAAATGGAGCCCTACCCAGTTTCCCTCAAAGCATTCTCCTGCGCGACATTTACAAAGATAAAGCTAAAGAATGCCTGGGTGGAAAGCGCCCTGTGAGCAAAGCAACGAGCTGGCTCCCTAAGGAGTCTTCTCATCCCTCCCTGTCCCTACAAATGGCCTGTGACACCTGTGTGACGTCTACCAGCAATGAGGTTACTGGCAATGAGCAGCTGATAGCAAAACCCAAGCAAAAGAAGGTAGGTCCTGTCCTTTGTGCCCAAACGCGTGTATCTACACTGTTACTTGTACGCACAGCAGCTGCAAATGACTTCTTTTGTTCTTGAAGATCTCCAGAGGGAAGCATGATGGTGTGGTTTATGATGAAGAGGGATTTTTTTTCCCCCCTTTGAAAAGAAAACAACAGATTTCAAAGGAAAGTTTCCTACGATCATTATGCTGATGACAGTCGCATCTTGAGCTGGTTTCCAGGCTGCCTAGGACAGCAGCAAGCAGCTCTGGGGGTGGATCCTGGATGACTCTCAATGCAAGAGTTGTCCTTCATGCGGCATGCGGTGGGCATGTGCCATCTGTTTCTTGGGTGATTGCAGAAGCCCACAAAAATGTTCCTACCAGGTTGTCTCAAAAATTCATCTATTTTCCTGCCTGTGCACGACAGTCTTCTCTATCTTAAGGCGATTTAGGAAAGGTGAAGAATGAGGACACATCGCTTAGAACATCTATCTTCATCCCGTTTCTCAGCTTGTCTCTCTTAGACCTGTTTCTTCCTCTCTACGGCACTCAGCTCACTCCATGTTCCCATTAGATTGAAGAACAGAGGGATGCTATAATTGAGGACTTGGGTCTCAAGTGCTCTGAGCATCGGTTGGGCAGAGGTCCAAATGTTCTTTTCTTTGTGTTTTGTTTGGAATGATTTAGAGGGCAGTGCAGGCTCAGTGGTAAAATTCTTGCTTACCATACAGGAGACCAGGGTTCAATTCATGGCCAGTGCACCCCATGGGAGGCCACCACCCATCTCTCAGAAGATGCTTGTGTAGGTGCTGAATAGGTTTCAGTGGAGTCTCCTAAGACAGACTAGGAAGAAAAGTCTGAATCCCTACATCTAAAAACCAGCCAGTGAAATCTCTAGAAACCACAATAGCACGGGGATGATGCAAGACTGGACAGAATGGTGTGCATGGGGTTGCCATGAGCCAGGAACTGATTCCATGGCAGCTGACAATGGGAACAATCTGTTTATGAGAGCCCTGCTTGCATAGCGATTACATGTCGGGTTGTTAACCACAAGGTCAGCAGTTTGAAACCTCCAGCTGTACCATGGGGAAAAGATGAGGCTTTCTCCTGCTATAAAGGGTTACAGTCTTGGAAACCCACGGGGGGGCAATTCTCCCTTGTCCTATAGCGTTACCACGAGACAGAATCTACTTGATGGTGGTGAGTGCGTGACTAGGAAAAAAAACCCCTGCTGCTAACTGCCCAATGGGAAACAAAGGTGGGGGAGAGATGGACTCCTCCCTCCAGGTGTTGACAGTCTCTTCATCAGCCGTGCCGTGGGTGAGCTATGGTACTAGGATTTTTAGTTGCATAAAGAATTCTTTTACAATGTTGACAGCATTTGAGATCTTCCCTCACCAAAAATATAGAAGCATGCCAGAATGCCAAACGGTGAAAGAGGCCAGTTGAGGGATCCTGAACCTGCCGGGTACCAAACGGAGGTGCTGTGATGTTCTGTGATAATTCAGGGAAAGTCAAAGGATTATCCCAGAGGCAGCCAGGTGCACACCTAGCAAGGCTTTGAATCCTGGTTCTGCCTCTCTTATGTCTGCGACCTTGGGAAATCTCCTGATGACTCTCATCTCCAGTTTCCTAACCCTACGACTCAGGGCTACCTCTCAAGCAGCCCTGGCGGAGCAGTATATTATACTTTGGACTGCTAATGGTGAGGTCTGCAGTTCAAAACCAGCTGCAGCTCCATGGTCGAAAGACGAGGCTGTTTGCTTCCCCAAAGACTTAGAGGTTCAGAAACCCACAGGGACATTTCTTCTTGTGCTATAGGGTCACTCTGAGTTGGAATCGACTTGAAGGCAGTGAGTTTATTTTTCTTATTCTAACTTTTGACTTCGTAGGGCTGCTTAGGAGATCAAGTGAGATCACGTGGGAGAAAGCTCTTGACCAACATGACAAACTCCCCATCAACGGCTTCCTGCCTTTCCTTTTCCTGGTCCCAGAAGACAGCTGAGCACTGCACACAGTGTTCGTTTTTAGCACTAAACATGTTCGTATTTCTGACGACATTTTAGCCCTTCCTAATCACGAGGCTTACGCTTTGACAAAGTTGAATTAGAGACAAGGATAGTGAGAAGGAGGGGACTGGTTATAGAAGCAACACACGAGCAGGACTATGCTTGTCAGGGCAGAGAAGACTCACAGGACCAGCAACGGCATGAGGCTGAGTAATTTCAAGATACCTAAGGGGATGGACACAAGAATTGGAATGTTCAAAGGTTGAATTAAAAAAAATTAATGTGTTCTTTCAGGGAAATATTGGTAAGCAGAATACTAAAAAATGAGGTGTCTGCTTATTTTTGAATGTCCTGGGTTGTGCTAATCTAAAACTTGGAGGTGCAAACCCACCAGATGCGCTTTTGGGGGAAAAAGACTGGAAAATGTACTTCTGAGAACCGGCCACTGGAAACCCCACGGAGCACAGTTACGCTCTTACACACATTGGTTGCCCTGAGTTACAGCTGGCTCTGTGGCAAGATGGTGGTTTACTAATGGTTTCCTCCAAAGTGGAAATGCTGGACTTGACTAGGCCAAGAAAGCTGCAGACTCAGGGATGTGGGGTGGAGACATAACTGGGCACAAGAGCGCTGCTGATCCCAATCAAGCAGACCTGTGCCTTCGAAGGGACTGACTGTAGGTCATCTTACCCTAGGAGGCATGGCCATGGTTCTAGGCTTGCTTAGAGCAAGGCACTTCAGAACTGCCTGTGGACCTGCCTTTAGAGCATGGTGGGGAATGGCCCTCGGTCCTCCTTGATCTCCTGTCTCACTGGGACCTTTTCAGCCCTGCCCCATAGCTCTGCAGCCAAAGTTTTTCATGTCTTTTAAGAGGATATTCATATTTTGAACCAAGTCTCCTGCTGTAGCAATGAGTCTTTGAAGCTTAATGCCAGCTGGTATTTTCACTCTTTGGACTACTTCCAAAGCTTCTGACGAGAGAACATTTTGTGTGTGAAAAGAGGACCCTCTCTTTACAGGAAGTCTTGTTCTTCGGTTTAAAAACTTTCTATTGATGATGCCGTAAGGGACACAACGGCAGGAGCTTGCTGGACACAATGTTCGGTTTCCCCAGTAGAAAGCACAAAGTCCAAAGTATATTAGGTGTCCAGGCAATATTTCCAGTCTAGATGAATTAACATGGAATGGAGAGAGAGGAAGGAAGTGGTGGCTCAGAGGTAGAATTTTCCCCTTCCTTGTGGGAAACCTAAGTTCAATTTCTGGCCAATACACTTCACGGGTAATCACTACCTCCTTGTCAGTGAAGGCTTGCTTGTTGATGTAGTGAGAGAGCTTTCAGACCCAGATGTACTAGGAAGAAAGGCCTGGTGATCTACTTTTGACAATCAGCCAATGGTTCAATCCCATTGTGATGAGTTGGAAGCTGACGCCATAATAACCAATAAATTCCCTGGGGCAGGGCTAGCAGAAAGGGAGATGCTGAAGCTACAAACAGTGTGGGCGTTATTCAGAGGATACTTTCAGATCAAAGGAAGGACAGTGGTTGGGAAGTTTTACCCATATCTACTGCCATTGAGTGGATTCTGACTAATATTAGGGAGTCACTAAAGATTTAATCTATGTGAGGAAAAATGTGGCATCACAATTGGATGAAAGCTTATAAATAAGCTCCAATATGCAGATAACATAGCCTTGCTTGCTGAAAGTGAGGAAGACTTGAAGGATTTGCTGATTAAGATGAAGGATTACTGTCTTCCATCTGGATTACAATTTATGTAAAGAAAGCTAAAATCCTTGTAACTGGACCAATAGGTAACTCGTGTTAAGAGGAGATTTCATCTTGCTTGGAATCATAATCAATATTCGTGGAACCAGCAGTCAAGAGATCGAATGATGCATTGCATTGGGTAAATCTGTCGCACAAGATCTCCCTAGAGCAGCAGTTCTCAACCTATGGGTCGTGACCCCTTTGGGGGTCAAACCACCCTTTTACAGGGGTTGCCCAATTCATAACAGTTAGAATTACAGTTAGGGAGTAGCAACAAAAATAATCTTTTTGATTGGGGAGGAGCCAACACAACATGGGGAACTGTATTAAAGGATCGCAGCATTAGGAAGGTTGAGAACCACTGCCTTAGAGTGTTGAAGAATGAGGAGTTTGCCTTGAGGACTAACTTGCGCCTGACTCAAGCCATTGTATTTTAAATCAACTCATACACATCGAATAAGGAAGCCTGAAGACGAATCCATGCATTGGAATTGTGGTACTGGAGAAAAATATTGAAAGAACCATGACCGGCCAAAACAACAAACAAATCTGTCTCAGAAGGGATACAGCCATAATTTATGCTCTTTAGGAGTGAGAATGGCTAGACACTTCATCTTACAGACTTTGGACATATTGCCAGGAGAGACCAGTCCCAGGAAAGGACACAATTAGAAGGGCAGGGAAAAAGAAGGAAGACGGTCAAGGAGACGGACTGACCCAGTGACTGAAGCCATGGGCTCCAGCCTAACAATTGTGAGGATGGTGCGATCCCAGGCAGAGGTCCACTCTTACACATAGGAGAAACCGACTAGACTAACAACCTAGACTTGGTCACGTGAAGGTGTACTGAGGGTGGACGAAACCTGCTACAAGGTGCTGGTTGAATACAGGGCGGAGGAGCGATAAGGCTGTGACCGAAGCTTGTTTATCCTCTGACACAGTGTCACCATTTGGCCAATTAGTTGGATCAGCAGGTAAAATCTGACCATCACACAGGAGGGATCTGCGGGTATCTGGCTTTCTCCTTAACAATTTGTTTGATGCTGCATGTGGTAGTTTCCCAGGTTACATTCAATTGTGCTGCTAGCTCAGTACTTAAACAGCTTCTCAAGCCAAGCTTTCAACCAATAATATAGTTTTTGAATCAAATCTATTTTGAGGAAGCAAAAATACTGGCGGAACTACCCAGCAGGCTATATGTCTTCTTTTCTCTGGGAGATTAAAATCCACAGGGAATGAGGCCTGTTCTATAAATCCCTCCCTGGATAAATCCCTTATGGTCTGTGAACTCCCGGCACATGTGTGCCGCAGGAGTGGATTCCATGACAGCCGTGCTTGGTTAAATGAATTTAAAAAACCACAAACTCAAAACACATAAAACAAAATGAAAGCATCTTGTTCCTTCCCCTTTCCTTTGGCTGGTTTTGTTCTGTAAGCTTCAGGTGAAAATTTACTGAACATCCTCCATTGTCATTTAAGATCCTTTCCAAGCTGGCTCTCACTCCCTTTCCACAGACATCTCCAGTCTTCCTCCCCAGCCCCCTGGTGTTCCCGAGGGACTCGCTGCCTCCGTATCACTAGCTAATTTGACATTACGCAAGTCTACTAAGACCTGGATGGGGGCCATCAGGTGGCTCTTAGGTAGCCCTTCCTAGAGAAAGTTAGCAGACAACTATGTACATGTTCTTCTTTAAGCTGGTGCTGATTTCAAAAAGGTACCCATCTGGCAACAAGAACTGAATAATGTTATGAGGAGAGAGCGTGTGTGGTTGACATTTTTTCTTCTTGACTGCATCTTACTGGGTGTGTGCCTCAGTGTCCACATTTGTGGAATAGAAAAATGTGATAGCCAAGGGTGTTCAACTACTTCACACAGTGTTGTGAAATTGGAAAGATATGATTCAAATTTAAAAATCAGATTGAAGAAACCTCTCGTTCACGCTTTTGTGTGGGCAGCATTTTCTACCAGGTGGTGTTTGCTAAACTTTCCCCATGCATGCCTAGCTGTCAGGATTTTTACCATACCCCTGGAAAAGATTTTATAGAACCCATTGCTGTTACGTGCTTTTGATTCATAGTGACCCTGTCTACAAAAAAATGCAACGCTACCTGACTGCAGCATCTTCACGATCTTTCTTGCTGGAGCTCCTTTGCGTAGCCACGGTGTCCATCTCTTATAGAAGATCTTCCACCTTTTCCACGGCTTTCTATGTTACCCAGCACAATGTTCTTCTCCAGCGGCTGGTATCACCGTCTGACATGATGAAAGTACACAAGACGAAGCCTACCCATTTCTATATCCAAGGAGCACTCTGGTTGTACTTTTTCAAGACATTTGTTTATTCTTCTTGCATACTCAATATTCTTCGTCAACACCATGACTGGTCTTTGGTCTTCCTTAGACAGGGTTCGGCTTTTGCACGCATATGAAGTGATTGGCAAGAACACGGCTGGCATCAGGTTTACCTTTGTCCACAAAGTGGTGTGTTTGCTTTTTGACACATTAAAGAGGGCTTTTTTAGGAGATTTTCTCCAGGCCATATTTCACTTGATTTGGGGACTGCTGCTTCCATGGGTGTTGATTATGAATCCAAGTAAACTGAAATCCTTGAGAACTTCAAACTTTTTTCTGTTTATGATGCTGCTGTTTATTGGTCCAGTGTGAGGATTTTTGTTTTCTTTATGGTGAGAACTAATTTATAGTAAGACTGCAGCCTTTTGATTTTTATTAGTTAGTACTTTTTCTTCTCTGTTAGTGTTATTTGCATATTGCAGATTGTTAACGAATCTTCCTTCAATCTTGATACCACATTCTGGTTGACATAGACCAGGTTTTCCAATTATTTGGCTAACACACAGATTGAATCGGTATGGTAAAATGATACAATTCTGACACACATCTTTCTTGATTTTAAACCATGCAAGTGCATCCCTTCCCTGGTCAAATGACTGCCTCTTGTTCTATGTACTATAATGCATAAGCACAATTAAATGTTATAAAATTTCCATCATTCACAATGTAATCTGTAATTAATTATGATACACTGCATTGAATACCTTTGTAAAATTACTAAAACACAAATAAACATCTTTCTGGTCTTAGCCAAGATCTATACAGCCTTAGTAATGTTATCCTTGTTCCACGTCCCCTTCTGATTATCTCGGATTTCAGTCAATTCCTTGTCAATGTACTGCTGAAACGCTTACGTCATCTTCAGCAAAATTTTACTTGCGTATGATATTTATGATATGTTGACCATTTATAGATTTCATTTGATCACCATTTCTTGTAATAACCATATATGTGTATCTCTTCTAAATTGATGACCAATTAGCAGTCTTCTAAATTTCCTGGCGTAGATGAATTAGCCCTTCCAGTGTTACATCCAATTGTTGAAACATCTAATGATATACCATCAATTTCTGGAGTTTTTTATTGTTGTCAGTAACTTCATTTTAGGTTGGCATTCTTTGCTCAATACCATCTGTTCCTTATCACAGGCAACCCCTTGCAATGGCTGGACCTAGACCAATTTGTTTTGGTCTAGTAACTCTGTGTATTCCTTCCATTTGCTTTTGATGCTTCCTGCATCATTCAATATCCCCTGCCCCCCCAACTTCAGTATTACTCAAGGTGTGAATTTTTATTTAATCCAATCAGGTTGAGCACTCCTCGTGATTTTCTGAGTCCAGGTCTTTGCACACTTCATTATAGCATTCTCAACCTCTTTTGAAATACGCCCAGCTCTGTTACGCACTCGTTTCTTTGGTTCACTTTAGTCTCTCTGCCAAAACAAGTTAAAAAGTCTTTTGTGACATCCATTTGGGCTTTTCTCTTTACTAGCTTGTATCTTTTTCACCATGGAGGGTTATAGGGGAATTTAACAAGTCAGGATTAGAAGATGTTCAGGGCGCAGTCTTTCTTCACAGAGGCCCTTCTTCTCAACCAGCACTTCCACCTGTCTTCTAGTCCTCCGCCTCTGAGCCTCGTGGTTTGATTGGCCTCAGCCCTGTTCAGTCAGCTGGGAAGCCCCTCCCCTTTTCAGCAACGCCCTCCCCTTTCCAGCACTGCTCTTGGCTCTGCCTCCTTGCCTCAGTGCTGCACCTCTTGGTGACGCTGTGGCCCCAACACTCTAGACATGGCATCTTACAAATCCTCCCCTGGTGGAGATAGGTCCCAGAGCCTCTCGCTGCCTGCTTCTGCGATGACTGTCTTATAGCCAGAGGAGTGGCAAAACAGACCCCGTCCTGAGTTAGATCCTCTAAACCTTGTTGGCATGCTCCCCCACGGTCGCTGGGGCGGAGTCACAAAGATTCTAGTAGAAGACCCGTAGCCAGCACATTCTCCTCGCCAAAGCGTTGTTCCCCAGTTCTTTGCTTTGGGGAGGGTGTGTATCTGCTTAGTCCGCCAACTTTGATGGACCGCTCTTCCCTTTCTTGTAAATATTACTACTTTGGAACACTTCCGCTGCTTTGCCCTACTGTTTTTGTTTGCTTGTTGTTTTATGAGTAGGAATCTACTCAATGGCAGCAGGTTTGGTTATACGTAAACATCAGTTTGGGGTAAACACATTTTAGTGTCTGAATTACTAGAGCTGATAATATACAGGACAGACATAGGAGTTGTTGTTATTTATGATATAGAAAGCAGTCTAAGGGTAATTGTAGCTAAGAAGATCTGAAATGTTAATCAATATTTTGTCCTGTAGTGTTAAGTAAAACATATTGCCACTAGGGTTTCAGTTTATACATGCACCGATTTATTCACAAATGTGTTTAAACATCTATCTCTGATCAGCAAAACCTCTCTCTTTGATCAGTGGATGACTGCAGACAAGTTGTCTCAATAATACATTGGTCTTAGTCTCATTCAGGTACCTTCGCAAAAGAGCATACCTTTTATGCCATGGAAAAATGATTTTGAGATCAGGAAAATATCAAATTCTAACAGAATTCAAGAGAACACCTTCCCAAATCATTGTAGATTTGTAACTAGTTTATGGGAATGTTGCCTGTAATAATTATGTTTTCTGTCACCTTGGCTAGGGTTTTTCCTGTCTTTTTACTGACCTTTGCTTTTTTCATAAATTATATCCTCGATACTATTAAGCAACCAGTCTGATCTCTGGTGATTAATATTAAGTGAATCAAATCTATACTTGAGATGAGCTATTCAGGTGAGATATGCTCAAAGTCATATTTTGGATCTCATGGATTTGCTTTAAATTTCTTCAGCTTCAACTTGAGCTTGCATTTGAGCAATGGATGGTTAGTTTTGTTTTCAGCACTTGGCCTTGTTCTAGCTGATGAGCTCTACCACCTCTCATCACAGATGTGTTTAATTTGATTACTGTGTATTCCAATTGGCAGGGTCCAGGCGGATAGTCACTTTTAATGTTGTTGAAAAAAATGTATTTCTAATGGATAGGCTTTTGGTATTTCAGAATTCTGTCATGTAATCGCCAGCATTGTTTCTGTCCCCAAGGTCATATTTTTCACCTATTAATCTTTATTTGTTCCTAACATTTGTATTCCAATCGGTAGTGCTTATAAATGTGTCTTGATTGCATATTTGATCAATTTCAGACTGCAAAAGTTTGTAGAAATCTTCAATTGCTTCATCTTTTACCTTAGTTTCTAAATCCACTGATACTGAGATTTGACTAACAGTCATATGAACTGGTCTTCCTTGTAAGAATATGGATATTATCCTATAACTTATTGCAGTAGACTGCAGTGTACACCAGTGGTTCTCAACCTTCCTCATGCCGCGATCCTTTAATACAGTTCCTCATGTTGTGGTGACCCCCAATATTACAATTAATGTTGTTGCTACTTCATAACTGTATTTTTGCTACTGTTATGAATCAGGCGACCCTGTGAAAGGGTCATTTGACCGCCAAAGGGGTTGCAACCCACAGGTTGAGAACCGCGGGTATAAACCTAGAAATATTCTTTTAAAAATAATGAATGCGACAGCATTCCCTTCCATTTGTCATTCTCAGCATAGTAGATCATATGATTACCTGATTCAAATGGGCTAATTCCAGTAATTTCAATTTACTAATATCACAGGATAGCAATCTTTAAGTGTTCTGTTCCCCTTTATTTTCGACAACTTCCAATTTTCACAGATTCATACTTCGTATGTTTCAGGTTTCAATTGCTAATGGGTATTTGAAGCTGTTTCTTCTCAAAGCTTTATTCTCTCCATGCTATTGAGATTGCCTCCACTCTCAGGGGGTAGTTCTTTTTCTTTTAAATCATTTTATTGGGGGCTCGTGCAACTCTTAGCATAATCCATCCATCCAT
The DNA here is from genome assembly GCF_050624435.1 of Tenrec ecaudatus. Classification (NCBI taxonomy): domain Eukaryota; kingdom Metazoa; phylum Chordata; class Mammalia; order Afrosoricida; family Tenrecidae; genus Tenrec; species Tenrec ecaudatus. Next base: position 6,630,340 of record NC_134538.1, read on the forward strand.
CCATCCATCCATCCATCCATCCATCCATCCATCCATCCATCCATCCGTTGTGTCAAGCATACTTGTACATTTGTTGCCTTCATAATTCTCAAAACATTTGCTTTCTATTTGTGCCCCTGATATCAGCTCCTCATTTTGCCCCTCCCTCCCTGCTCCTGCTCCCTCACGAATCCTTGATAATTTATAAATTGTTATTATTTTATCATGTCTTACACTGTCTCGTGTCTCCCTTCACCCATTTTTCTGTTGTCCGTTCCCCTGAGAGGGGGTTATATGTAGATCCTTGTGATCGGTTCCCCCTTCCTATTCCCCTCTCCCTCCCCCCTTCCCAGTATCGCCACTCTCATCACTGGTCCTGAAGGGATCATCTGTCCTGGATTCCCTGTGTTTCTAGTTCCTATCTGTACCAGTGTACATCCTCTGGCCTAGCCAGATTTGTAAGGTAAAATTGGGATCATGATAGTTGGGGGGAGGAAGCATTAAAGAGCTAGAGGAAAGTTGTATGTTTCATCATTACTATTACTGTACCTTGACTGGCTTGTCTCTTCCCCATGACCTTTCTGTAAGGGGATGTCCAGTTGCCTACAGATGGGCTTTGGGTCTCCACTCTGCTCATTCACAATGATACAATTTTTTGTTCTTTGATGCCTGATACCTGATCCTATTGACACCTCATGATCACACCGGCTGGTGTGCTTCTTCCATGTGGGTTTTGTTGCTTCTCAGTTAGGTGGCTGCTTGTTTATCTACAAGCCTTTAAGACCCCATATGCTATGTCTTTTGATAGCCGGGCACCATCAGTTTGCTTCATCATATTTGCTTATGCACCTGCTTTGTCTTCAGCGATCGTGTTGAGAAGGTGAGCATCCTGGAATGCCAGTTTATTAGAACAAAGTGATCCTGCATTGAGGGAGTACTTGAGTAGAGGCCCAATGTCCATCTGCTACCTTAATACTAAACCTATAAATATGTGTACATAGATCCATTTCCTCCTCATCATATATAAATATATTTTCATATGTACTTGCCTGTAATTAGACCTCTGTGAATGCCCTTTGCCTCCTAGTTCTTTCCTCTCTTTCCTTTTACTTTCCTCTTGTCCCACTATCATGCTTAGCCTTCATTTCGGTTTCAGTAATTCTTCTTGGTTACATTGCCCTTGATTAAGCGCCATCATGCCTCTTATACCCTCCTCACCATGGATTTTAGAGCACTTGTTCCCTTGTCCCTGGGTTTGTTAACACCCATTTCCTTTCCCTTGCCTTCCCCTCTCCAATGTCCCCCAGAAACCGTTGGTCCCGTTGTTTCCTCCTCCAGATTGTTTATTTTCCCTATCTTATTTAGATAGACCTGTAGAAATAATAGTATGCACAAAATCAAGACAGAGAAAAACAAAGCAACAAAACAAAACATCAACAACAATAACAACAAAAAGCCAATGACCCCAAAAAAGAGAAAAGCCTGTACATAGTTAAAGTTTTTTTCCAATCGAGTCTGATGGGTTGCCATGCCCTGACCCCAAAGACTATTTTTGGTGTTCCCTTGGAACTTCCTTGCTCGGCTCCCTTTTCTGCTCTGTTGCACGCCCTTAGTGTTTTCCTCGGTGTGGTGGGATCGGATTGGGTGGAATTCCCACACTGTGTCTCCAGTGTTGTCCCCTTTAGGGCTATGGGTCAGTGAGGGATGTCGTGTCTCATAGTGGGGCCGGCCATATGGTCTTCTCTGTGGATTGGCTGCTCTGAGCAGGGATATTCCTCAAGGCTTGGTGGGCCAGGCTGTCCTCCATTCTCTCTTCCTTTCCCTTCATTTGCTCCTGTATGTGCTGATCAGACATGCCCCTCTCCCTGAGCTGTAGCTTCAGTGCTGTCCTCTAATGTAAATTCTTCTGGGGGCGGGTGGGTGAAGGAGGCAGCTCTTGTTCAGTTTTATTGTGAGTGTCTTCTGATTGACGGACCCTTCTTCTAGCATTAGTTCAAACAATGTTCCACCTGCTGTTGATAAGATTATCACTGGCTGATTTTTAGAAGTAGATCTCTAGGATCTTCTTCTCAGTTTGTCTTAGTGTAGAAACTTTGCTAAACCCTGTGCCCAGAGATGACCCTTCTGGAATTTGAAATACTGGTCAATAGCTTCCGGCATCACAACAACAGGCAAATCAACACAATATGACAAACAAATGTGAGAGACAAGTGGTGGACACTCTTAAATAAAATCAACTTACTATTTTGAAACAAAGAACATTTATTTTTGAGCAAAGCTATTCTGGTATCAACTTGAGACTACTGAGTGAAGGTGTGGCGTTAAGCCAGTCTATCATGTCGCAGCTAGATGACCTCACTTGGAAGCATTAAGGAGATAAATAGCTCACTGGAGGCCAGACCCACACTCTTTGCTACATGTTCCTGTCGATAAGCCACGTGGAGCTCTGCTGATAGAGCCAGAGCCCTGGAGCTGGAAGAGCCACGTGGAGACCCTGCCATTGCTGAGATGCTTCAACCACCACTGGATCCACAAGACTTCCCACCCACTGGCCTGTGATCTTCCTGCATTCTGCGTCATTGCGTGTGTTGCGTGAGTCTAAAGAGGAATTCATAGATTGGTATCGGACATTTGGCCCAATAATATCGGACTTACGGGACTTGATCTGGATTGGGCTGGGTTATTTTCTTAATCTACAATTACTCTTTATATAAAGCTCTTTCTTATATACACATACGAGTGTCTATGAATTTGTTTCTCTAGTCAACACGAGCTAGTACACGATGTCACTCCCATAAATATAAGATAGCAATAAAGATGAGCACCATGAAAACGAGGCAATGCTATTGATGTTTAGTCAGATACCGTTGCTTCTAAAGGTTCTGTAGCTTATTTTCACATTTTTTAGAAAGTGTAGTGAGCAAGTTTGTTTTCTGTCATGGTAGTTCAGTGTTAGACTTTTTACCTCTTATGTGTGTGACCTGAGTTTGGTGACTGGTCGATGATCGTCATGCACAGACACTACTTATCTGCCAATGGAAGCTTTCCTCTTGTTATGATGCTGAACAAGCTCCAGTAGAACTTTCCGACTAAGACGGACTAGGAAGAAAGGGCTATTGGTCTATTGAAAAATCAGCCAGTGGATGACAGTGGCCTAATCACTGATGGATTACATGGATGCCTAGAACTGCACTTCACGTGGTTTCATTGTGCATGGGGCCATCATAACGCGGGGACCAACCACGGAGCAGCTAACAAGGACAACAAAAAAGCGTGGCTAGCAAGTCTGCGTTAGGGCTATGACATCCCCCCGAAGAGCCTTTCTTTGACAATCAGAGGAGGTTGAAAAAACTTTGAAAGTGGCACAATGTGTTATTTTGTGTGTTGCAGTGTGATTCGAGGCTGTGTCTTAACTCCTTTCAAATCACGGTTTGTACCATGAAAGACAGCGTCTTGTGCTTTGGGAAATGGTAACCTTGGAAATCGGTCCTTTTTAGATACAGGGTCAACCAGTGACTACAGGAACATGGGCCGAAGCGAAGGTCTGCAGGTCTACGAGTTGGCAAGAACTAGTCGGGGTCCTAGGGCAGGGCGTGGGGATGCAGGGCCTGCCTTCAGGCGGGATAGGGATGGTACACATCTGAAGAGTGATACTTCAGAAGTTACAGTCTGGCAGCTTTTTGGTGGCATTGAGGTATTAAGACTCTTACTGTCAAAGAAAGAAAAAGTCTCTTACTGTCTTTTAGGATCCTGTATGCATCGCTGTAATAGTTAGCAAACACATGGACTGTGTATCTCTCTGTGTGAATGTGTGCGTAGAATAAAAGCTATTTGTATCGAGTTCTTTCTTGGTGATCGGCACTGGACTAAACTTTTTGGAAACGTCAGTCTATTTAATTAACATAACACCTCCATGACTGGGAACCCGCATTCTCCTCATTGCACACATGAAGAAACAGAAGCTTCAGGGTTAAACAACTTGCTCTGGCTCCCGGCGTTTGTATATGGCAGAGCTGTTATCTATAAATACAATTGGACATCAAAAACTCATGGAAAAAATGGAACGAAAAGATAATGAAAGTCCTCCACAGACTTTTTGAAACTCCCTTGCATAGGTCATGGGCAAGGATTTGTTTTCCAGCGCTTACTCCAAGGCAAGAGATAGTATTAGTGTTCTGTTTTGTTATCAAATCAAGTATTGTTTGCAAGATGTTTGAGGTGGTTAGTTTATTGTGCCAACCTGGCCGATAAACACATGTGGGGTTAATTGAAGGGCGGAGGGATAAATGGCTCAATGAGCCTCGCCTTTCTAGTTCTCAGGTCTCTTGCTTTCTGATGGTTGGACCAGGGTGCAGCTGCCTCAGCCAGTTCCCTGCTTCAGCTGGCAAGGCTCACTTCCTGCAAGGAATCCCTGAGGAGAAGCTTCATGGACCTAACCCCATACTGCCCTGGGTGCTGGAGCAGCCATGTGGAGACCCCTGCTAGCGCTGAGATGCTTACACGTTCACCGATTCGGCTTTCCTCCTGCATTGGGCATCATTGTGTGTGTGTTGTGAGGTGGAAGAGGACTTTGTGGATTGGTGTTGGACATATGGGTTAATGTTGGACTTGTGGGCTTGGGAAGCACTGGGCTGGGATGTTTTCTTGATGCGCACTTACCCTTTATGTAAAACTCTCTCTTATACATGAGTTTCTGTGGATTTGTTTCTCTAAAGTGCCCAGACTAACACAATGTTCATTGGGGTCTTTGTTAGGATTTCCTTTCCTAGTCTGTTGGACCATGTAAGTCATTCCCTAAGCAGTGGGCTTGCCTGGTTCTTTGTTCATCGTGTGTGCATGATATTTCTCCTAGTTCTTTGCCACCCAGTGAGAGCCCTCTGACACCTGCTGGGGAATTCTGAATTGGATGAGCCACAGAAATATTTTTCATCCCGATACTTGATTCTGCTTTCAGGGTGTCATGTAGGCAGGGACACTTGCTACTTATCTTGTGGCTACAGGGCCCATAGGTATCCCTGATAGGAATAATTCATAGACTACGAGTCAGCATTGACTGTATTGCAGTGAGTTTGATTTTGGTTTTATTTTTCAGAGTTAAATCAAAGGTAGTTCTTATGCCTTCCTCCAGTCCTAATGCCACATTCTTCTTCATATGATCCAGCCTTTCTGGTGATTTGCTCAGCATATGCAATATAGTGAGAAGACACAATCCCGGTACACACCTTTCCTGATCTCAAACCACGCAGTTTTCCCTTGTTTCATTCTTAACAACTGATTTACAATAAGATTCCTCAATAATATTTCTCAGTGTTATTGCTATAGCCTCCAATTGTCCTGTCAAATAGTTTCAGGAGTACCCAACATTTCCTCATGTGTTAGTGTCAAGTATCTACCATTTTTCTTTCCTGCCTTGACACACTGGGTGAGTCTCTGAGCCTGGCCAATAGAAGTCCTGGTTATTACTGGGTCCCAAGAACAGGTCAATTAGTGTGCTCAGTGGGAAGTGTAAGAGATGCTTCTCTTTTTGCTAAGGCGATTCTTTCCTGGAATCGCTTGCACTGTCAGTCTGTGTTGCGGGCTATTGATGTCATGCCCAGATTTTACTAGATCTGGTGAAAAAAAAAATCTCACCGTGGCCTCTCTGTTTTGCATGGCCCACTGTGCACTGACCAGGCTGTGTTCTCTGATTCCTGTTTCCAGTAGGAAGCGTGTGTTCCCATGTGCAAAAAGACTCCACTGTGCTGGCCAAATGTCTCTCAAGGCATGACAAATCTCTGGGTGAGGCTAGTGTAAGCTTTGGGTGCACAATCAGTGCTTAGTGATTTAGAAAAGCCTGCGTTCCGATACGTATTATACCGATTCTAAGGAAAAACAACACGCAATGTTAGCTTATCATATTATGGTCAATACTTGCTATTGCAATCAATGGATATGTAGTAGAATCTCATGGAGGTGTGTAATTTCTTTTAATTTAAGTCTTTGCACACTCTTCAGCATCACAATGTACATCGCGAATCTCCAAACGAGTCTGTTGGCTAGATCATGCAATGTTTCCCAAACGTCTTTGCTCTTGGAATTCTTTTTTCCTCAAACCAAGAACACTAAGGACCGAAGGTTCTACAGAATGCATTTTTGGAAGCATCACATGATTTGATTATAATATAATATTATTTTTAGCTGTGTTCCCTGTGCGATGAAATCATCCAACAACGCATTTACCACACAACAATTTTGAATCAAGTAGCCTAGATCCTGACGTGAACTGAATGTCGGAGCCAAAGGAGGCTCCTTCAGAGACGGACACCGAGGGAGGGCACTGTGGGCAGGCAGCCTGTTTTTTGAGCGAGTCCATGTCGGTGTGCTTTTCTGTGGACTCGGTTTCCAGATGTGCTCATCCTGAGGTCCTGGCAACATTTTTTTATTGCTAGTACTCTTCTGGGTAATACTTATAGTGACATACCATTATAAAGGAGCCCTGGTGGTGGTGTGGCTATATGTTGGCTGCGGTCCACATGGTCAGAAGTTTGAAACCACGGACAGCTCTGTGGGAGAAAGACCGAGCTTTCTGCTCCTGTGAATAGTTACAGTCTTGGAAACCCAGTGAGGGTTGTATGAGTCAGTTACACGGTGGCAAGGAGGTTGGTTTTGGGTTGGGGCATTAATAATAAAACCAAAGTGATGTTCACTACATAGGTGAAAAGATCGTGGATTATCTCACTGCATGCTCACCACGGTACCGTTATTCGAATTGCTGTACAGCGGAGGAACCTGAGGCACGGGGCGGCTGGCAGTTTGTACCCAGGTCTCAGGGAGTGGCAGAGTCTGGGCTAAAATGGGACACTCTCTGACACTCGGGCCTGTGCTTTTGAGACACTTTACGACAGATCATACTGCTCACCTCACAGGTTGGGAATGGGAACAAATGGTGCTTATGAGCGACTCGCCTTGGTATCTGAGTATTAGCCCCGTTAATAGTGGTTCTTCTGTTTGTTTTATGTGATTGTTTAATTGCTAACTCTCAGATGTGTTGAAAATCATTGATCGATGCATTCTCCAGAGCCTACTTTGCTGGAGAAACTCACTTGGCATTTCTCAAGGAGCTAGAAATAACAATAACAATACACCGCGGGCACTCTGGTTCATTTATCTGGATCATGGAGTGGAGTTCATTTTGATGAAAATTTCCATCCTTCTGTAAAGCAAATCCCAGGACATTTGGCCCCGAGGATTATTTTCTACACTCCTTATTGAAATCGCAAACCTATCATTTTTGGTTCATGACTTTTTTTTTTTTCAGATTCACCAGGATGGAAATTACACAAAAGATCTCAGACAGTTGGCAATGTTTCACCCCCCCCCCCCCACCACCACCTCCCATTTTTAATAGCACGCTGCAAACTCTCTGGCTGTTTGTATGTGATTTATAATCCTCCTGGGATTCTGAAATGAATATAATAAAACCAGGTTTAGAATATTAATCTGACATGGCTCAGGACCAGCACAGTCTAATAGAAATTGATTTACTGAGATTAGTGAAAGAGGGAAAGGAGAGGCAATTTTTAATTCAATGTTGCTGGCTGGTTCCTATGCCACTGTTTCTCAGTTGTTGTCGTCTCTTGCCTTCTGGCTTACCTGTTATGTTATTCAAATGTATACTCTCAATGTCCACCCCTACCTTCAGGGCCAGAGTCTTTGGGGGTGGGGCCCTGCGTTTCAATTTCTAGTGAGCCTCCTTCCCCCCGTGTTTTACGCATACTTGGTCTGAGAACCTGGCTCGCTTGCATCCGGCCAAAGAAAAATGCACGGTGTTATCTGAATCCAGTGAGGCCCAGAGCTGGAGTCTGTCTGGGGCCCAGGGTGAGGACTGCCAGACCACCAAGTATGGGACTGAGGCCCAGGGTTCTTCTGGGAGGGGAAGTGTGCAGCGGCCCGACAGAGTGCACTGGGTGGGGAGGAGTGGGTGAGGCCACGCTGGTGAAAGGACACATGGATTTTCTTGGTGTGTGTGTGGGGGGGGTGTGGGGGGGGTTGGGTGGGGGGAGATCTGAGCAAGCATCCCCGACAGAGAACTGAGTGAGAATTGGGGAGGGGGCGTAGGAGTTGGGCTTAAAAATATATCCTGTAAGGGGAGCTGTATGAAAACTCGGATTCCTGAACTTGAACGTAGCCCTTCTGCTTCTGCGTTTCTGAAGCTCCTGTACTTGGCAGTAGCTGGAAACATCGTCTAGGAAACGTCGGGCCTATGGGGAGAAATAACTGGGATCAAAGGTCCTGGGGTTGTGACCTTGATCACATGATTTAACCCGTCCTCGGCACAGTTTGCTCAGTTGTAAAACTGAAGATACAAATCCATTTGTTGTTCTCTTCTGGATTCCTGTGAGATTTATAAAACTCATTGCCATAGAGTTGATGCAGACTCAGAGCGACCCTCCAGGATGAGGGAGAACTGCCCCTGTGTGTTTCCAAGACTGTCACTCTTTTTAAAAAATTTAATTTAGCTTTTAAATTTTTTGGGACTGTGGCTCTTTAAGGAGCAATTGGCCCCATCTTTCTCCCTCAGCACGGCTTGTGGTTTCTAACCTTGGACCTTGCAGCTCACATCCCAGTGAGTAACCACTATACCACCAGGGCTCCTGTGAGCATTGTAGTATAGATATGATACACATTGACACAGTGGACACAGCAGTGGGCTCAGGCCTGGGAACAACGTGAGGATGGCGCAGGCCTGGGCAGTGTTTCCTTCTATTGCCCATAGGGCCGCTTTGGGTCGGAACCAATTAGAGGGTGACTAACAACATAAGAAGTAAGGGTGCAGGAGGCTTAGCGGTTTCTGACACACAGCAGGCATTTAGTACGGAAGCTCCCTATCACAGGGGAACTGAGATTCTCAGAAAGTATTAAGGACAAGCTGTCAGTCGCTTGGTCATAGGACTTGGCCTAGGGGTGGGAATTGGCATTGAGGGCAGGGTCTTGGGTTAGAAACAAGACAGAGTTCCAGTTTCCTAATCTGGAACCAGAAAAAAGGGGACTAGGGTGAGCAACAATGATTTCAAGGCTGATTGTATGATATGTGGTGTGTTAGTCTGGGTACTTTAGAGAAACAAAGCCACAGAAACTCGTGTATAAGAGAGACTTGTATATAAAGGTTAAGTGCACATCAAGAAAACATCCCAACCCAGTGCTGCCCAAGCCCACAAGTCTAACATTAGTCCATATATCTGACACCAATCCACAAAGTTCTCTTCCATCTTACAAAACACATGCAATGACACCGTCTGCAGGAGGAAAGCCGAATCAGTGACCATGTAAGCATCTCAGCGCTGGCAGGGGTCTCCAGCACCCAGAGCTGCATCGGGGTAGGTCCATGTGGCTTCTCCTCAGGAACGTCTTGCAGGAAGTGAGCCTTGCCAGCTGAAGCAGGGAACTGGCTAAGGCAGCCACACACTGGTTAGACCATCAGAGAGCAAGAGACCCGAAAACTCAAAAGGCAAGGCTCACCGAGCCGTTTATCTCTCTGCCCTTCAATTAACCCCACATGTGTTTATCGGCCAGGTTGGCATAATAAACTTTAACTATCTCGTGTGGCTTATGTGCCAATAAAATTATTTTAAAAAATCCAAGGCTTGAATAGTGTTTATCATGCATGCCAGGCACTATTTTAAGTTTTTCAGACAAAATCATGACTTAAGTTAATTATCGCTTTCTGCATTTTACAAGTTAGAAAAGTAAGACCCCCAAAGATGTGTGTGTGGTCCCTAAGCTATGGAGGCTCAGAATCAAGTTCCAGATCTGTGCTCTCTGGCTTTTGCTGTCAGCTCTCTGTCCTTGCTTATGTAATCATCTGGACATGTAGGCCAAGGACAAGGCCGGAACGTCCCTCAGATCACAATGCTGAGTCTCCAAAGTAAACTGGGTCTCTGGAAAATTTGTCCCAGCTATTTCTTTACCATAAATTTTCTAGATGTGGAATTATTCAACGGCTTTTAATGAATTTAGAAGCTAAGCTGTAATAAACCTCTGCTATTGCCAAAACAAAAGCTTGATGAATCCTCGCAGACAATCTGTTGCCCCGGGGTCTGATGGACTCTCCAATAGGAGACAGCCGCAGAAAAGCACCGCCTTAGCTCCTTTGTCTTTTATTCTTGTGCAAGACTTGACCTCTTTCATGGATTAATAAAAGCTTCAAATAAAAGCTTTGACCACTTTGTCTTTCTCTCTTCTTTTTCTTATAGTACCACTGATTTGTTCCCCATTGATGTCCTATCAATCCAACCTTCTCATCAAGATTAGATCCATCGACTGGTTAACTGGAAGATTGTTTTTGCCAGGTTTCCAGTATTTTCTAACACTCTCCCTTTTCCTTCTCTATATCCCTAGGGTATGACCTTCAGTTGCAGAACAAGGTCAGCCAGCCAGCCAGCTGCCACTGCTTGTCAAGGAAGACAGCTACCTGTTCCCAGTCAGCACCACCCTTTCTGGCACCTCGAGTCGCCCAGCCCAGAGCTTGAAACTCTCTGAAGACTTCTAGTAGTCGCTCAGTACTAAAGGACATTTAGGTTGCTGTTCCGTAAATCTGATTCATTCGGGAGGCAAAAGGGGGGAATGCAGTTGTCACTTTAACCCAAGAAGTCACTGGGAACATACTTCATGTTTAAACTTCTCCAACATAATGGGTGATAGTTATTGAAACAGCCTAAAACTCTACCACCACCACCGTGCAAGGGCGATAGCTCCAGGCAGACAAGGGATGGATCACAAGTACCCGCACAACTATGAGGGCAATGCCCCCGCTGATGATTACTACTATGGAGGCAGAGAGGCCAACTTCGAGGAGGACGCTCAGAGCGATGTCACCGAAGGCCACGACGAGGAGGATGAGATCTATGAGGGCGAGTACCAGGGCATTCCTCACCCAGAGGATGTTAAGAGCAAGCAGACAAAGATGGCAGCCCCCAGGGCAGATGGTCTGCGGAGCCGCGCAGACTTGATGGCCGAAAGGATGGAGGATGAGGAGCAGTTGGCCCACCAGTATGAGACCATCATGGAAGAGTGCGGCCACGGGCGCTTCCAGTGGATCCTCTTTTTTGTCTTGGGTTTGGCCCTGATGGCTGATGGGGTGGAGGTGTTCGTGGTGGCTTTTGCCCTGCCCAGCGCAGAGAAGGATATGTGTCTGTCAAGTTCCAAGAAAGGCATGCTTGGTAAGTGGACATTTCCGAAGGTGGTTCTCTCTAGGGTATTAAAAACGCCAGTGGGAGGACAAATGCAATTTATGTAGGCTTGTCACTGTTGTTATTCGTTGTCCCCGAGTCACTGTTACTCGGCCATCCCATGTGTCCAGAGGAGAACTGCTTCATGGGGGTTTGAAGGCCGTGGCCTTTCAGAAAATGCTGTCACTTTTAGGCATCTTAGATAGATCACAAGGCCCTTGGAAAATTTAAGAGTTTTTCTCTCAGGGAAATTATTCAACTCACGCCTACCCGGCTAGTAAATAGTGGAGTTTGGACGCCTGCTTATTTCCCATCTCTTAGTGCTTCCCTGACAGCTAATTTTCTTTCTTCTTCATGATAATCCATAGCTAAAGAAATAAGTTTCATGAGTGGCGGGCCAAAGGTCATTTCTGCTCTGTTTGTTTCTCTGTCTCCTCCCAGAATCCCATGGCATTGACTCCCGGTTTCATTGGTATCTGTGTTGGTGGACTGAGTGCCTCTGTGTCTCAGGATGAGTGACGAGCTTGAACACATGAGCCGGGTCCTGCGGGCTCCTGAGAACCCTGCTCCCAATCCATCCCAGATGGATTCCTTAGCGTAGAAGACTGGCTTTGTAAATGAGCCCAGAAACTAGCACCAGCAGAGGCAAGCAGCAAGAATGAAGGCTGTGGGCAGAGTGGGGTTCGTAACATCAGGGAGAGGAATGGCCCAAATGCCATCCAATCAAATAGATTTATTAAACCACCAAGAGTCATCCTCGTTACTAATGTTCTGCAAAACATATCAACTCTCTAAATACAGAGCTCGCTCTAGATTGGTCAGCAAACACGCAGCTATGTAGAACTTAGTAGGACTCTGGTTTTGATTCAAGACCAAGATATATTTCTGACTTATGAGCTCAGACTTGAGTTAGCAACTTAGTTGCTTCTGTCTACCTGTGTTTCCTGTCTTGTGTGGTCATCCCTGTGCTCAGTCTTAGGGGAGACATTATTGAACCAGACAAACGTCAGCCTTAGCCCGCGAAGAACTTAATGCGGCGACGGACAGATCTAAAAGTAATGCCATCGTCTCCAATCACAGTGACTCTGTAGGACAGAGTAGAACTGCTCTACGGGGTTTCCAGGCCTGTGCACCTTTGCCACCGCAGACGATCTCAGCATTGCCCACAGAGCAGCGAGTGGGTTCAAGCTGCATGGTTAGCCACCTGGCGCTTAACCCACCACACCACCAGGACCCCTCGGAGCAGAACAAGTCGATGTTAAACAAATCAATAGAGAGTTATTTAATTAGTGTAGGGGTGAGACCCACATTCAGTTGCTGTTGAGGGGATTCCAGTCCAATGCCCCGCCCCCCCTCCCCCCCTACCACCCCGCTCACCGGGTCTCAGAGTGGAGCTGTGCTCTGTAGGGTATCAAGGGTTGACTTTTTAGAAACCATTCATCAAGCCTTTCTGGAAGGTTCTTCTGGGTGGTCTTGAACAGCCAACCTTTCATTACAAGATACCTTGAACGGTTCTGTTTCCCAACATTTGCTTCCCAGCAGGGTTATCAAAACTTCTCTTGTAAAGAGCTGTAGTCTTTGTGGGTCTAGCTGGTCTCTGTCAGAACTGTTGCCTCGGCTGCCGCAGGGCAAAAGCAGCCACAGACAATTTGTAAATGGAGGCCCGTGACTTTGTTTCATAACATTGTATTTCCAATAGGAGGTAGCGCTCTCGACTTGGCCAAAGGGTCGCAGTTTCTTGGCTTCTGATTTTGAACTCTGAGCCATTACTTCTGAATACAATTTGTATAGTATATTAAATAAGGGCCATTTCTGCATGAATCATTGTCCCCAGGACTTTAAACTCATTCTATCCACTTGTGTCTAACTACATACCATTTATAATGATCAGAACAGTGCCAGTCATGACGAAAGGAGAAGACGGCACTGTGAACTGCCAGTCAGCAGTTCAAATCCACAGGCGTGCTCTTCCAGAGAATGACGAGGCTGTCTGCTCCTGTCGAGGTTCGGGTCCTGGATTTCCTAAGCAGCAGCTATGTTCTGTTCTGTTCCGTGGGGCTGCTGTGAGCCGGCATTTCTCCGGAAGCCGGCTTGCGCTTTTTTAGGTAGAACACCTGAACAGAAAGAAGGACCAAGGAGGCAATGGTTTTAAAAAGCCAACAGCAAGCGTTTCCAGATAACCCAGAGTTTTAAAAACCAACTGAAATTTAGTACAGCTTTATTTATTTATTCGTTTTGTTTCTATTGTTTTGTTTCTAATGTGAAAACATTTCTGCTGGCTGCCTTTCAGCTGGACTAAAAGCCCAGCCTGAACGGGAGCTCATGCCCACCAAGTTGATTCTGATTCCTAGTGAACTTTTAGGCTAGAGGAAAGTGCCCTAGGCACGTTGAGGTGGTCAGTCTTTCCTGGGGCCGACAGCCTCCCCCTGTGGAACAGCCGCTGGGTTCCAACTGTTGTCCTGGTGGTCAGTAGACCAACATGTAACTGACTGCGCCACCAGCGCTGCTTTGAACAGCATATTTAAAAAAGGAACAGCAACAAAACAATGCGACATCCAAATCTACCAAAACCCCAAACTGGAAAAACAAGACAAAACATAACAAAAACCAATCAAAGAAGCAAACAAAAGAAATCATTTCCAACTGTTCTAGAAATTTCTGACTTGAAATGATATTAAAAATATGACTGTGTTTTCTAGTATTCCCAATGGAGTCCCTGGGACTCCAAATTAGCAGAGCCAGTAATGATTTCATGCCCTGTCAGTCTTTCTACCATGCTGGTGCCTGCTACCTCATTAACATAGCTGAACAAGGTGGCAGCTCCTGCTGGATCTCAGGGCCGATGGCTGGGAGTTGAGGGAAGATGGCTTTCATCAGGAAAGCCCACAGTTCTGTCGTTTTGCTTTTGGTGTTTGTTAACGGGATGCTATGACTCAGCCCAGGATAGGCAGACAGACCCCCTGGGGGTGACAGATGTCCTACCCTCTTTGTGTGCAAGAAAATGGGCAGCTAAGTGCATGTGATGAGGTGGGTGACTTGGGCACATCCTGGGGACAGAATTTCTACACTCTGTCTCATATAGCCTTTATATTAACTGTAGAGGTCAGTGACTTTCCTTCGCAGAGGTGGTCTTGTTAGTTGTTATCAGGTCAGTCAAGTGCACAATGAAATGAAACATGGATCATGATAGGTGGTGGATTTACCATTGGGCTCCATAGGGTTCTCGTGGATTGATTTTTTTTTTTTGGTAGTAGCTATCAGGCCTTTCTTCCTAGTCTCTTCTTCGTCTGGAAGCTCCACTGAAATTTAATCAGCATCATAGCATTCTGCAGGTCTCTGCTGACAGACAGGTGGCGACTGCTCAGGAGGTGCATTGGTCAGGAACCTAACCTTGATCTACAGTATGGGAGGTTTCTGCTGCCTGGTGAGAAATCCCCTTCCCAACTACGGATGCCCCCAAGAGCCTCCTCTGTGCTGTTGAACCTAGAATTTGAACCCAAATCTGTCAGATTTCAAGCTGTGTGCTCATTCTGTTATGCCGTCTTGCTTTGCTCTCATTCTGAGTCTGTGGAATAGAGGTGACGGCCATGCGGTGGGCCTTCCCTTCGTGCCATCTGGCTGCCCACGGGTGGCTTATAACACTGCCACTTGCTCCCCAGAGAAAGGTACTGTTCTGTAGTATAAGGCACGATGGCGCGGCCGCTGGACTTTGGCCACCAGGGTTGGCCAACTGGCTCCCTTTAGGAGCCACTGGCCTTGGCAAGGGAAAACTCCTCTCTCAGGTTCTATTTCTCTCTCTCTTTTCCCCCCCTAAACTGTAGAATTAGTAGGGCACATCTGTCGTGGAAATTAAGTGAGAGCATGCAGTTAAGCACCCCTGTCCCCCCTCTCCCAGCACTGTGCCTCACAAATAATAGGGCAGTTTTCCTCCAGTTTTTCCTTCGCCCCACGGCGTCCTCCTCCTCCTAGCGTTTGCAGTGAGTTGTGTTCGCAGAGGAACGGTTGGGCCACATGCCTGTTGGAGCGCGTGTGCCTTGCTCTGCCAGCTCTTCTGGCGTGCCCTCTGAGAATGCTACTTACCTGTGCCCTCTTTCCTTGCCTACAACACGGAGCTACTAAGGGCACTCACCTTGTAGGGCTGTTGTGAAGATTCAGTGAGTTTAATGCCCTGAACGGCCCGCCATAGTGCCTGGCACGTTATGATTACTCACGAGCAGTCGGGGTTCCCTGGCGGCATTTTTGTCAACCACGCAAGAGGCCTGGATTCAGTTCCCAGCCATCATGCCATCACCCATGTGTCTGTGGAAATGTGCATGCTCTTGTGATGCTGAACGGATCTCAGTGGAGCGTCCAGAGTAGGGTGAACAAGGAAGAAAGGCTTGTGAGACCTACTTCTAAAAACCAGGCAGTGAAAATCCTGTGGTTGACCAGGGCCTAGTTCCAGTATGCACAGGTCACCTGGAGTTGGGGTCAGCTAACAACACGATTAGAGTTGGGGTGGTTGTTATTACTAACCTGGCTTCTGGGTAATGGGGAGCTACCCACTTCAAGGCCCAATTTTCTCAGGTGACCTTGTACCTCCTCCCCGTTCCCCCACCCGAAAGCCCTTATTGTAGTCTTGTAATGTCAGGCTGCCTTGCAGTGGATGGAGAGAAATCCTTTTGTGCTTGAACATCAGTTCTCTTACTCTTTCCTGCCCCCCCCCTTTTTTTTTTGCTTTCAGAAGGAATTCTCTGAGAGTGAGGCCTTGGACTTGATCCCTATTTGATCGCCCCAGAGAAGAATTCACTAAGAGAACTTCCACTCCCCAATTGTAGATGGTTTTATTTTCTTCCTTAAAATCAATGAATCAATTCCCAAAAGAAAAGCAGTGTCCGTTGGCCAGACAACAAAAACGGTCCTGGGGCCACTGGTCCTCTCCCCTGAGCTTTAAGAGGGATGTGTGTCGGCTCTTCTGCAGTTTTGTCAGGATGGGGGCCACTCACCTGGAACGATGTCACTTGCGGAAGAGAAACATTGAAAAACCCAAGTCACTGCCACAGGGACAATTCTGACTCACACGGATCCTGTCCCACAGAGTAGAACTCCCCTTCTGAGTTTCTGAGATGTTAAAACTTGACAGGAGTAGACAGCTCATTTTTCTTTCCAGGGGTGGCTGGTGAGTTTGAACTGCTGACTTTGCGGTTAGCAATCTAACTTGTGACTCACTGTGGCACTGGAACCTCTAAGAGAAAAATGTCGGTAAAGATGCTATGGTTGAAGGCCCAGCCCTGCTTCAAATAGAGTGGTTGGTACCCCTTTGCTCTGAGAATAATGTATTCACTTGTTAATATAACTTCCTTTTTATTAGGAAATTTTTTTTTATTCTACCTATTGCTGCTCGGGTTCTCCAGCAAGACAAGTACCAAGCAGACCGAATCATACCACTACGGTAGCTGTGTTCTAATCATGGAGATAAGCGCACTCAGATACGTGAAATATTCATGTTTCATAGTCATAATCCAGGGGTTCAGTGCAATCTGCCGCATCATCACCCGCGTTCAGAAATGAAGAAAACAAGTGCTGTGTAAAGAGAGAGAACCTGGCGGTGAGAAGTTCAAGAGTTAAGCACTTGCTTGTCACCCACTTTCTATTCCAGAGGGGGCTACGGCGGCGTTGTGGGGTAAGGTCTGGTAAGCCAAGGTTGGTGGTTCAAGCCCAGCATGTGCTCCATGGGAGAACAGTCAGGCTGTTTGCTCCCATCAAGATGTATCGCCTTGAGAACCCGAAGAGGCAGTTCTATTGTGTCCTTTAGGTTGCCGTGAATAGCACCTACTTGATGGCATGGGTTCGCTTAAAACTTTTGTTTTGGGTTTGTCTGTGTCATGGTGGCGTGGCCGTGAGGTGATCTCCTGAGAGTTCATGATGCGAGGTGAATGAGTCCACATTTCTTCTGTGTCCTCTGCTATTGGTTGAATTGTGTCATGGGCCAGTCCCCACCACCCCGATCTATGCTGGGATCCTCATACCCTATGCCTGTGGTTGAAAGCCCAATTGAGAAAAGGGTTTTTCTCTGCTATGTTAATGGCGTGATGTAAGTGTGGGAAGTGTGCTAAACCAATCCCTTTTGAATTACAGGAAGCAGAGGAGACAGAGAGAGGAAGCTTATTTGGAGAAAGATGGTTACCACATGAGATTGCCAGGGAAGCTGGTGGTTGTAGAAGCTGAAATGAGGACATTCCCCCAGAACAGACACAGGGACCAAAGCCTTGGAATCGGTGCCCCAAATTCAGACCTCCAGCTTCCTAAAGTGTGAGAAAATAAACTTCTGTTCTTTAAATACCCACTTGTGGTGTTTTTAGTCTAGCAGGACTAGATCACCAAGACAATGTTTAGATTCTTTCCAGGTAGATTTTCAAAAGAAAGAACCAAAGAAAGAGAGAAAACATCCACAGAAATGCCTTTAAAGACAGGAAGTTCCCACTGCCTGGCACGTGGAATCATTTGCTTCATTCAAATGCGACTGAATTAATGGCATCTTAGAGATTCGTTTCCTTAAAGCTAGGGTGGCACTTTGTAAAACCAACGGCACCCCCTTTGCCTGCAGTTGCAAGATTGAGAGCAAGGTTTTCCCAATATTGTAAAAAAAATACCTCTGCCTCCAGAACTGCGGCTCGTCACCCTCTGCATGTTGACCAAGAGTATGGGAGAGAGGCCCAATTTCAGAGAAGATTTCTACATTTTGCCTGCAGAATTTTGATCTCCTGGAAGGGTCTTGTGCCTCTGTGATTATCTTCCTGACTCTTAGTTTTTCTCGTCATCTGTAGACTTGGGAATTCCTGAGCTTCAAGCAATAATTCCCAACCTAACAGGGCTTCGGGGGTGGTGCTTGGTGTTGGCATCAAGCACATCAAGGACACAGAGCAATGTCAGATGGGGTGAATTCATTAGAATAAATTGTGCATTGAATTTCCATAGCGGCTGAGAGATGGATATATTATTCTGCTCATCTCAAAGATTATCCTTGATCTGTTTTATATGCAAATCTGATGCAAATTTCAAGGGTCTGATGTATGAGTCACTTTTTCTATAGGGCCTTTATGAGTCCTAATCCACTTGATGGTGGCAGGGGTGTGTGTAGATGTAGCATTTTCTATAGGCTGAATCCAGAGTTTCTGGCGAAGTGCTGTGTCACAGAGCCTGGCACGAAATAGGTACTTAGTCAATGCTTACGTATTAAGATGAAATCAGATGCATATGTGGTGGCAAAGCCACTACAAGGATATTTTGGCATATTCTTTCTGTTACCGTTATTTGATCGGTAATCGTTGCTCTTATTTATGTATGTTGGTCATGAGGTTTGTAAGAGGCACGCTAAGGATTCCCTCCACAGAGTCTGCAGATTTGGGATGGTGGGTTTGGTTCCACAGGCGCTAGCGAGCAGTTCAAGCTGGGACTCTCACATGCCATCCAATGACAGGGTGGCCTAGGGTTATTCTTCAGGTAGTTGTGTACAGAGGGAATAGCCAGGGAGAGGGCCAGAAGTGGGAGACCTGACTGCCACTTATCGGAGTTCTCCCAGAGCGTGGCTTCTGGCCTAGGACGCAGAGACTTTCAGTATTTTGAAAAGCTGGGCTTTATATTGCTGCGGAGAGAGCAAGCCGGGCCGAACCCGTGATGCCCTTGGTGGTTTCGCCTCTGTAAAGGAGCTGCTTCCCTTCTGCTGCACCCTGTCTGCCAGGGGCTCCATTTCCCAAAGAGCAGGCCATTAGCGCCATCTGCTGGTCGGAGAGTAGACACGTTCCAGAGAGCACATCCCAGCACCCAAACCCAACTCACTCACTGCCAGTGATGGATTCCCACTCACCGTGGCCCTGTAGGAGAGAGAATTGTCCCCTGTGGGTTTCTGAGACTGTAACTCTTTACCAAGATCAAGCCCTCAAGAGCAAGGCTTTTCAGGATTGACATTTGAAACCAGATCCTTCTTTGTTGCGGGAGCTGCCCAGAACCTTCTATAAGAAGTTGAGCAGCCTCCCTGGCTTCCATTCCCTAGAAGCCCTTAGCCCTGCCCTCCCAGGCTGGACAACTCATGTCATCTCGTCTCCAGATATTGGCAAGGTGTTACCTGGGGAGTGGTGGTGCGGAAGAAAGTCGCCCACAGTGGAGTACCATTGTTCTGCAGTGAGCCAGATTCTTAACCCCTGCTGTCGACGGGGGTCACTGGGGGAGTTGTTAAAACAACACAGGCCCCGTGCTGGTGCCATGAAGTCAGACCATCTCTGGGTGAGGTGTGGGCATATGTACAGCTCCCCAATGAGCCGGGGAAGTTGGCAGGGAGTCAGCGGAGTTTCTGCTTATCATGCTATGTAAGGGGCAGGCAGTGGCTCCCTTCTTGTGTCTGTGATGAGGGACCTTGATGTGCAAGGAAAATGGAGTTGAACCCGAAAATTATCAAGCTGACCATGGGACAGCGCTACATCGACTTCCGGGGCTTCTCATGGACACCTTGACCAGATCCTTAAAAGAACCCTGTGGGGTGGGCAATTGTGATAAGCCCTGTCTGTGAATGTGGGGGGTGTTGCTTAGAGGCCAGCCAGGACTCACGGTGGACTTCCCAGTTGCTGGCGTATCGTCCTGACCTGTAGCCCCTGCTGCTGGTGGCCCAGGAGGTTGGATGACTTCTCTTCTCGTAGTCAGATTTCTTCATAAAACCAGAGAAACAGCCACCAAAGAGCCCATTATTTCCCCAAACTTAGTTCCCTGGCTGTGCTGTTGTGAGCTGCTGTGGGGTAGGTGCCTGGCTCACGGTGACGCCCACCCCGGGGGAAGCCACACATAGCAGAACAGAATGCTGTTTCCTCCGGCATCTGCCCTGTGATTGGCTACCGATTGATCATTGGCTGATATTTGAAAGTGGATGGCCAGGCCTTTCTTCCTAGTCCGGAAACCTCATGGCCTCCCAGCAACATGCAGGCCCACTGCCAGGCAGGTTGTCACCATCCAGGGACCTGCTTGGCAAGCCAGTGTGTGTGACAGCCCTCTTTACGCAGCGCACAGGGGCTGCCCTGGCACAGTGGGTTAAGCGTTGGCCTGCTAACCTTAAAGCTGGAGCTTCAAACCTACCGGCCACTCCTCAAATAAGGATGTCCGTTCCTATGATGATGGACCATTTCAGAAACCTGAAGAAGGTCTATAAGGTCTCATAAGGTTGATATGAGTCAAAATTGACCTCATGGCAGTGGGTTGGGTGTGCTTTGCAGCACAAATCTAGGCAAGATGATTTTTTTCTTTAAAAAAATTAATAAATCATTTTACCAGGGGCTCTTACAGCTCTTACAACAACCCATACATCCATTGAGTCAAGGACATTTGTACCTGTGTTACCATTCTTCTTTTCAAAACATTTCTTTCTACTTGAGCCCTTGGTATTATAAATTATTATTATTTTCATATCTTACACCGCCCGCTGTCTCCCTTCATCTATGTTTCTGTGTATTGTCACTGCAGGGGGCGGAGAGGGGGTGTTATATGTCAATCATTGTGATTAGTTCCCCCTTTTGCAAAAGTTTGGTCTCATTTCCAGAGAAGGAAGCTCGACTGTCACAGATAGTGGCAGTGCAGGGGCGGAGGAAAGGCTGAGTCAGATGGTCGCAGAAATCCAACAGCTTGAGATGCGCCCCATGGGGCCCACCGACAGACTGGCTGTGAATCCTCCCTCTGTGGGCTGGGGCAGGCTGCACAAATGTGTGGGGCAGGCAATTCCCAGCTCACAGCCGGAGGTGGTGCTGACTCAGAGACACGCATCCATCTCTGCTGCGGCTGCGTGGAAAATAGTCCCAAGACCTCTCCTTTGTCCTGGCCTCTCTCCTCACCTCTCCTTGAGTCCCAGAAGGGGAAGTCTTATCCTTAGAAGGAGATGTTATCATAGATGAGAGGGTATCAGGTATTAACTATAACATTATAGAAGCATCTACTATTGGAAGTGCAAGGGATGAGGGAGCTCTCCTAAAATGCCCTTCACTAGGATGTGACTTGGACAAGGTCATGATCTCAGACGGGAACCGACCGTCTACATGAACCAGATGATCTTTAATCCATATTAATCCTTCTGGAAGGGACTAGTATATGTATCGGCCACCACCCATCTGCCAGTTTGTCATATGATAGTGGCTTGTGAGCTGCTGTGGTGTTGGAAGTGATGCTGCCAGGATTTCAGTGACAGCAGGGAGCTCATGGTGGACAGGCTTCCGCCTCACTTCCAGATGGAGACAGACTAGGAAGAAAGGCCTGGTGATCTACCGCCCCACATCAGCGAATGGAAAGCCTTTGGGCCCCAACAGAATCTTGTCTGAGCGAGCGCTAGAAGAGGGGACCTGGAGGTTGGAAGCACACAGCAGGGACAACAAGGGACGTGAGCATACGGACGCCCATGAAGCTGGTGGAGGACTGGCAGCTTTCCATTCTACTGGGCGCGGCGTGGCCATGAGTTAGAGCGGACCCGGTGGCAACCAGCAACCATAAATCTGCATCAGATGCATTGAGCTGTTGCCCACAGTGGCACAGAGCTACTTTCTGTTTAAGAATTCTTCAAGTCGGCTCTAGGGTTGGTTCCGTGGCTCACTGATGTCAGGACATGAGGTTGGCACGTACCTGTGGTTCAATTTGTTTATCCTACGTGGTCGCAAGACACCCCCCATACCCTCTCTGTCCTCCCAAAGCAGCTTTCCAAGAAGGAGGGAAGAGAGCTTATGGCAAGAAATCTCCTTTTCCGCCACCTTCCTTCTCTTTTTAAATGATGCACGGAAACATTTCCCAGAAGCCTCTGGCGGATGTCTCCACTGCCTTATTGCCCCTTTCCGCCCCCGGCACGTCTGGTTTTCAGGTGCCATCAAGTCAATTAGGATGCAGAGCAACCCTGCGGGCTCTCGAATGGAACACCGCCAAGTCTCGCACCGTAGACTCCCCAGAGATGTCAGGCTCGGTCCCTTTGTTGAAGCTACTGTGTTTGTCCATTTCCCGGAGGGTCTCCCTCTCGGTTGCTGCTCTTCCACATTCCTGAGCTGGCTTCCTTCCCCAGAGACTGCGCCCCCCTGATAGATAACATGGCCAAAGATGAACTTTCACCACCCTCATTTCCAAAGAGCGTCCTGGCGGAACTTCTTCCAAGTCAGATCCATTTGGTCTTATGCCAGTCCCGAGCCCTTTCCAATTCTTAGCCAATACCATAAGGCAAACACATCGATTCTCCCTTCTTTAACCCCTGGCAGAAATTTTTAATCTTGGCTTCCAAATCCTGCCATAACAGAAGTACCACCATTCCGTGGCGGTAATGAGCCGAAAGAACTTCCTTCTCTCGCGGTTCAGGAAGCCAGGAGTGCGTCCAGGAGACCCTCTCTGGCCCATCGAGAGAGGAGGCGCCTGGTCCCGGCCTCTGTAGTTCTGGCGACGACGCACTGCTTTCCTTGGCCAGCTCCGCACGGCATTCCTGACTTTGTGCTCCCTCCTACGTGTGTTTAACCGGCTCTTCTTCCACTCTCAAGGGCTCACCCCCGCAGGTGTAGTGGTTAACCTTGGAACACATAGTTTGCGGGGTGCATGGGGGCACAATGTAACCCACAATGATGGCCATCTATGAACTGTGATTCCTCTGGGAGGAAGATGGGGGGCTTTCTACTCCCAGAACAATTCCAGTTTAGGAATCCCACAGGGTCAGGTGTACCTGTCCTTTCAAGCATCCACTCAAGGGCAGGCAGTGTGGTTTGGGTTCGATCCCCCCTTCATGCCTGTGTTGGGGAGTGAGAGGAGGCTGCAGCTTTTCTGAGCACCTGCGTAGACATGGAGGCTCCCTTAGCAAAGACGGAGAGGAAACTGGGTACTTGGGATGTGACTCACAGCGTCTACCACACGGGCCAGTGCTTTAGAGATGGACCCCTGGCTGCTAGTCTTGTCTATCTTCTTAGTATCTCTGCCGCCATAGACAAACCATCGTGAGGGTTGACGGAGAAAATGCTCAGTGAGTGGTCAGCACCGTGCCCGGCACACAGTAGGGATGCACTTACAGAGCACATCACCCCTCACTTATGAACTAGCCCCTTATTCATTAGCTCACATATAGGGCAGTGAGGTAGTTTATTGTGCCATCCTGGCCAATAAACATGTGTGGGGTTAATTGAAGGGCGGAGGAATAAATGGCTTAGTGAGCCTCGCCTTTCTAGTTCTCAGGGCTCTTGCTTTCTGGTGGTCGGATCAGGGTGCAGCTGCTTTAGCCAGTTCCCTGCTTCAGCTGGCAAGGCTCACTTCCTGCAAGACGTCCCCAAGGAGAAACCACATGGACCTATCCCAATGCAACCCTGGGTGCTGGAGCAGCTGTATGGAGACCCCTGCCAGCGCTTGAGATGCTTACACGGTCACTGATTCGGCTTTCCTCCTGCAGTCAGCATCATTGCATCTGTTTTGTGAGATGGAGGAGGTCTTTGTTGATTGGTATTGGACATATTGGTTAATGGGTTAATGTTGGACTTGTGGGCTTGGGGAGCACTGGGTTGGGATGTTTTCTTGATGTGCACTTACCCTATATATAAACCTCTCTCTTACACATATGAGTTTCTGTGGATTTGTTTCTCTAAAGTAACCAGACTAACACAGGCAGCTTTGAAAGAATTCCCAGAAGCACCTCTGTGGCCAGCCCTTATGATAGACCGGAAGGATGGTGGCTGAACAACTGCAGGGACCTTTCCATTGGCCCAGCGTTTCTCAGTGTGGCAAGGAGGGTGATGGGTGACAGTGGAGTGATATGTGAGGTCACGGGTAGTCAAGGAGAGGCCAGATGAGGGCCGGTTGATGAGGCAGAATGTAGGGGGAGAGAAGGAAGAGGAGGTCTATGCAGGGTTTTGAGGCTGGGTCAGATGGAGGATGAGTGAGGTCTCCACTCTGGTTATGTGGTGGGAGGTAGATGAGTGAGGAGTGGGGCATCTTGCTATGCACCAGGGGTGGCAGGCAGTGAGCAAAGGTGTGGGGACCACACTGGTGCCAAGGATGGGGTGCAGACTGAGTGTGTTTATGCATTTTCTTCAACCATTTTTTAAGGCTCAAATATTTCTTGGCTTGCTGTTGATTCACAAGCTATCCAAGGTTCCTCCTCTCACGGAGTTCACATTGTAGTGGGGAATCAGATAATAAATAAAACATCCTTCTCTCACATCTCCAATCCTCCATTAACAAATGCTCTCGATAGGCCTCAACCTTCTCTCCTGACACTCTCAGCCTTGCCACCAGGACTGATTTAATTAGGCCCGGTGTCCCCATAGTCACCCAGAGAAGTCCACGTCTCCCAGAGTGCCCCTTATCAGTGCCAAGAATTCCGACCCCTCCATGATCCCAGGGTCAAGCATTCCTTCCCCAGATCGCTGCTCTTGTCTTCCCAAGCTCTCGGCCTCATCCCTCAACTCTGAACATCTTTCTCACCTCCTGTTCATTGACAGTGTTTTGACTTGTCTCCCACCTCCTTCTTGTCCTCATCACCTTCTTCACTGAACTGAAATTCCATCGTCTATAATCATAAGTCCTCTTGGTACATAGTACTGTGTGTCTCTTCGGGTGTCTCCAATCTTAGTCACATCCAATCTGGCCCTGAGCCCTGAAGTGTAACATTATTAGTGAAAAGCACACAACATTGTCCATTGACTTTACTTTAAATTTGTAACCAAGAACCTCAAGTAAGGATGGGGATGTAGCCTTGGTGCAGTTAATTGACATCTTCAATTTTCCACTCTCTTTGATGATTGTTTCACACTTTATGTCCAGTCCACTCTCTTTAATGATTGTTTCACACTTCATCGAATTTTCGTTGGGGAGCCTTTTTGGTCCAAATAGTTAAGCTTTCAAGTGCTCACCAAAAGGTTGTTGGTGTTTTGACCCCACCCAGCAACTCCATAAAGCTCTGGCGATCTGTTTCTACAAAGATAGTAGTCAAGAGAATGCTGTGGAGCTGTCCGGCTCTGTCACATGAGATTGCTAGGAGACAGGATCGAATTGATGTCACCTAGCAGCAACAGCTATTGTTCTTCACCTCCTCCCACCTCTTCCCATCCCACTCTCAGGGGGATGGTTCAATTCCTCTTTTGCTGAGGAAAGGGGAAGCAATCAGGAAAAGTCCGCCCACCACCACACCGATCTTCCTAATGTCCTGTTTCTGTGCTTTCACCCTTCTTCCTGTTACTGCAGGTTCACCTGTCCACCTGTTCATGAAATCCCATCTCTCTCACCACCCCCACCCCCCGGCTTCTGCAATGATCACCTTTCCCCTTCTCATCCATTTTCCTCTATATCTGGAATCGCTTCCACCAGCACACAAAACACAAAACAAGTTCCCCAATCTGGACCCACATACTTCTTTTCTGTTCCCCTTTCAGCAAAACACACGGAATCCAATTCCTCAGTTCTTATTCTCTCTTGAACCCATTGTGATCAGGGTTAGTCCCCATTCCTGAGAGCAGTGTTCTTGTGTGGCACATCAGTGAGCCCCACTTGCTCAACCCAACGGTCCAATCCCTGTCCTCGGCTTTCCTAGCAGACTGTCACAGGCTTCTTCGTCCTGGCTACACTTTATTTGACTTCTGGGGAGCACTGCCACTCGGTCTTCCCACTTTCTCAGTCTCCATGGCTGGTTTCTCTTTTCCTACCTCACACGTAGACTTGGCGTGCTTCGGTGTTCAATCTCTGAATCTCTTCTCTGTTGGCATTTGCTTCTTGGTGATTTTATCCTCCCTCTGGGTTTTCAATGCCATCCATATCTTTGGACTCTATTTAAACCTCCTTAACTGGGAATAAATGGAATGCCCCCCCTTTTTTTTTCCAGGAAAACAATTTTCTAGAGCTTGGGCGCAGTCAAAGTCATATCCATTTGTATGCACATATTATTATGTCAGCAGGTCCACCTAGACAAGATAGGCTGGACAAATAATGAGAAAAGAAAACAACAGGACCAACGGTCCTGGAGGGACATGAGAGCGTGAGAGGTAGGGGAAGGGAGGAGGTGTCGCCCAACACAGAAACAAGGGAACAGCGAATGGTTCTAAACCAGAGGAGGGAGGGGAGGGGAGGAGTGGAAGGGAGTGACCAAGAGCAAGGTAACTGAGAGGAACTACTGAATCCAGAATGAAGGCTAAACATGGGAATGCCCTTTTAATTGGTGTTTATGACGCCTCCTGTTGTGGGCAGAGGCTATTGTGAATGGGACAGCTTCTCTGACTAGGCTTAATGTAGGAGAAGAAGCTAATTGTGCAAAGATCTACAAACAAGAATATTAGAGATGGAAGAAAGGCCAAAAGAAAGAGAGGCTAGGTAAGCATTGAGGTCCCGAAAGACATCCCGCACAAAGCTCCATAGTCATCTTGTTTATATATGGCCTTGAGTGCTGATGGAACCAACAATCTGTGGGAGAAATCTTCACTTTGGGAGCACCCAAGACAAGTCAAGAAGAGCATACTCAATATTTGATAAAGAAGTAAATAATAGTTTAACAGTAATTTGCCACAGGCTTAGGAAAATTAAGAGAGTTCATCCATGAGGTATATTTATTTCTTTAAAAATGCAAATATATATATTTTTACTAATAGTTTTTTTTTACAATTTTTAGTAATGGTTGTTTTTTTTTTACCAATTTCCTTTTGATCTTTTTTTACTAATGTTTTTTTAAGGTGGATTCAATCCACTTGAAGTACCTCCAGAGGAAATAAAAAGTTTAAAAAGAGAATCTTATTAAAAATTCCTATTTCTGAGAACTGTTGAACATGTAACAATACGGTCTCTATTCTACAGGACAGTGATTAGCTGGCATTAGAGGGCAGTGATTGCCTTTAGCCAGAGCATGCGGACTCCAGTTTCCTGTATTAGCGGCTTGACGTCTATAGGTGTCTGATTTGGGCTCAGAGGGTACTGGTCTGGAATCAATGTAGTGGCATTATGATGGCTCTTACAAAAGGACTTACAGGTGCCCACTGAGCATGCCCTGTTTTTACTTAAATGCAAATGACAAAGTAGAGCAAGAACAGAGTGTCCGGGCAGGCTGTAGGGACCCAACAGACATCTGGCACGAGAGCCTCAGGCATCCTCTTATTTGCACACGGGCCCTAGTGCTTAGTGAGCCGCTCAGACAGGTGTGAGAAATCCACACTTTGGGAAAGTTCAAGACAGACGTTTTAGTGGGGTTTCCATGTGTAGTCAAGCCAGACAGATGTAGCAGTGATTATATTGAAACCATCTGTAAAAAAAATTGACCCTGGGACCACTAGAGGAATTTCAGATTTTTAGGAAGCATATTATAAATCCCACTCCCTTGGCTAAGAGTTCAAGTATCTAGGTGTGCTCAGAGGTAGAGAGAATCCTTTCTAGTCCACCTGTAAGTCAACTGCAGCATAACATGTGATATTATGCTCTGGAAGGCCACAGTCCACTCAGGGTCATTACACCAGAAAGCCATCTAAGTTCTAGATGCTCTAAGGTCACCCAGGTCATAGATTTGACTTCTTCTGATCCCTCGGAGTAAAGGGACGCCTTCCTGCCTCCTCATACCCTGGACCATCAGCTTATGCTCAGAGTCAGACTCAACTCCACCCTCTTCCCAGCACCAACTTGCTGGGGTTCTTGATGTGTTTCTTTCTGGCCCGTCTTGACTCTACCATGTCCTTTTTTTCAGTTCTCCTTTGGTTTGTGAGTTTGTTTGTTTTTTTTTAAAGCAGTGAGCTGGGACTGATTCATGTCTATGGCCCTCTCCCAGACGCATTAACACGTAGCAAACAGTAAATTTGCTTGTAAGACTTTGACTTCACTTCTAGACTCATCAGATCCACAATTGACCTTACTGTGATCCCCCTGAATTGGGCTAAGATCTGATTATATACCTGGTTCTACCCCTCTAGAAATGACCTCAATGACAGCCACAACTTGATCTTGATGGAGATAGTTGAGATAGCCCTGCCTTCTTGCCTGCGTGATAATTGGATCTAAAGATCCCCACAATCCATCAGAGTTGTCAAACCTCCACTGGTATTAGGGGCACTGCCTCATCTGCAGTCATTCTGGGCACTAGGTACCAACAGGACACTTGGCTTTTCTGCATGTCTGTGGTGTGGCAATAAGGCAATAAAACAAGTTCGGGACTCACAGCATCGCCGGAATGTCCCTCTCTGGTAGTCTGGAGGACGATGAAGAGAAAGGACAAGTGGCCGTTTTGCTGGGGCTAGTGTAAGCACTCAAGGGCCAGAGGCTCACTGGTGCCCTGGGTCTGACACATGGCAGAGGCTTCAGTGGGAGTTTCCTTGCCCCTTCCTCTCATCTCAAACACCTGCGTGATTTCCGCTGGTCAGTTGGCACACGTTGCTGGCTGGCACGTCGCTGTGACACTAGAAGCTATTCCACAATGTTTCAAATATCAGTAGGGTCCCTCCTGATGGGGGAGTGGGGGCAGGATCCAGCAGGGCTTCTGATTAAAACAAAACAGGAAGAAGGTTTGGTACTCTTCTGGAAGGCAGCCAATGAAAATCTGATGGGTCATAACCGAATATTGTTTGGCATAGTGCTGGAAGTTGAGTGGCGTAGTTTGGAAGATGACTGAAAATACACAGTGGCAGCAACAAGTGGTCTCAAGCATCCTAAGGTCCCTAAGATGTCACAAGACCAAGCAGTGCTCTGCTCTATTGTCCAAAAGATTCCCACGAGTCAGGACTGACTGGACAGCAATGGACAATAATAACAACATGTGGCCTTTAGGAAAGACTGCTGTACAGTGAGAATGTCATTCTACTTCCAGAGGCTCATCCACCTGAATTTATTGAATCCAATAAAGGACGAGGAAAATCGAACACGGGTGTTGTCAGATGGTGGTCACCAGACCAAGGACGCCAAGCCAAGTCTGCAATGTACCAAACACCTAGGTCCAAAAGTAAATGTTTCTTTATCTCAGAAGTTTCCATGTAGCCAAGGTAACACACACAAAGAAGCTGCTCCGGGGTGTCCCACTGTAAGTGAAGTTGTTAGCAATTCACTGCCCCAGGCATAAGTCAATGACAGACCCTCATAGAAGGGAATGCTGTCCTTCGGGAAGGCAGGAGGGATATTTGGTTGACTAATAAAAAATGGAATAGGAGAAGACCATAATGGTTTGTAAATCAAAAAGTTTAGTTGGAAGAAGCTGCTTTTTTTCCTTCCTCAAAGCCCACGCCGACAGTCCAGGAAAGATTTGAGTCATTGCAGGAGAAGGGGGTTCAGAAATCTGCTGAGAAAAATCAATGCGTTTAATTTCTATCAATCTTGGAGGATGTACACGCAGAAAGTTCTTGAGAGGGTGGACTGACAAGATTTCTTCTTACTTACTTGGGATATGCTATCAGGAGATGCGGTGGGAGGAGGTGCCAGCCCCCCACCACTAATCATGAGTTCAGTAAGCACAATTGTACGGTTGAGATATATAAATATTATATGAAAGTGATCGAGAGCATGAGAGATAGAAGAGAGAGTCAAACAATGGAGTCGGACACACTTCATGGTAGCATGCTCACCTCCTGGGTGGCCATAATCTTACCAGCCAGGTCAGCGCACAGCTGGACCGAAGCAAAATGGGACGGAGACCTGATAGCCCGCTGGAGACCCGGAAGGAGGCCTGAGGACCCCATTTATTGCTAACCAAGGGTTGTATCTACTTTGGGGGGCGTGATTGCAGGTAACTGTATGTCACAGGAAGGGGTAGGACAATAGGCATACACGTTATAGGAAGGGGATGTACAATGGGCATAGGGGTAACAGGAAGGGGATGAGCTAGGGCTGTACACATGATAGGAAGGGGAGGGACTAGAGGCAAACATGTGACAAGATGGGTGACCCTAGATTCATGATGACAGCCTCACCTTGGCCACCCTTGGGTGGGCTTCACCTCTCTGGGGTCTCCTACAAGGAAATAGTCCTTATCAGAAGGGAGTAGGCCCTACTCGTGGGATAAACAGTGGTGTCTGCTTGCTCTGGATGGCTGATAGCCCTTAGGGAGAATGACCCCTGATCTATTCCTGATGACCTCCAAGTGTATAGTCATTCGCAAGCAGCTAAGTTTGACATATATTTGGGGGAGACACCTTGGGAGAAATCCTTCTGTTTCCCACAAGGAGAGACCAGTCCCTGGAAAAGAACATCATGCTCAGTAAAATAGAGGGTCAGTGCAGAAGAGGAAGGCCCATGAGGAGCTGGATTGATGAGTCGGTTAAACAATAGGCTCAAATAAAGCAATTGTGAGCATGTTGCAGGACTGGGCAGGGTTCCATTCTCTGGGACAGAGGTTGCTATGAGCAACAGACCCGATGGCACCTAGCAACCACCAGCAGGAAAGAAGATCAACGGTCCAGCTGTCCCCTCCTTCCACCCAACCACTCTATGCCCTTGGGAGAAAGGCCTGGTGGCGCCCATGCAGGAGACTCCGTTTCCATCCTTAGCCAAGGTACCGCATGCATCCGTCACCACCTGTCTGTGTGTGAATTCCTGGCATGTTGCTATGAGATGAACAGTTTCAGAGGCGCTTCCACACTAAGATGAATTAGGAGGAAAGGCCTGGTCAGCTACTTCTGAAGATTAGCCCGTGAAAACCCCATGGGCCACCACTGTATAGCAGGTACCTGGTTCAGGGCAGGGAACCACTTTGTTTTGTGATGCTGGGGTTGCCATGGTTGGGGCCGACTCAAAGGCAGCTAAGAGCGCTGTTTGGTTTAACATCCATGGTTTTCCTTACCCTGCTGCTACAGGTGCCAAGAGGGTCTGTTTTTTCTGTTTGGAAAGCAGTTTTAGACGCTTTGGTATGTGCCACCTTTCTGGAAGAATATTTGTCCCTGTGTCTCTCAAGAACATCGAACCCCTCTATTTGCGTTGACCTCATGATTCCTTAAAAAAAACCAAACATTTTATTGGGGGCTATTACAACTCTTATCACAATTCTTCCATCCATCCATTGTATCAAGCACATTTGTACATTTGTTGTCATCGTCGTTCTCAAAACATTTGCTTTCTATTTGAGCCCTTGGTACATGATTCATTAAAAAAAAAAAATCAGCCAGTAACCAAAAATGCAGATAAGAAAAAACGCAGAGTTGCTTCTGCTGAGTTATTTAGCTATTTCTCGAGTGGAAAAAAATGAATCAATGAAACTTCAAATACAGAATGGTCCGAAGCACGTGAATCAGTATGTGGTTGCATGCATGCAGATACCTGCAGAGAAGACTACAGCGTGCCACCAGCAGCCGTCTCTGAGCGGTTGGTGCTGTTTGGTGCTGTAGAGCCAGCTCTGACTCACGGTGTCCTGATCTACCTCCAGATGCTTCTGATTCCATCTCACATTGGTTGCATTGTTGCAGCCCCTGTGACAGCTTACTTTCTCCAGAGTCTTCCTCTTTGTCTCGGACCTTTTACTTTTCCGAGCATGATGCCCTTCTCCAGGGACTGGTCCCTCCTGATAACACGTCCACACAATGTGAGATGAAGCCTGTACATCCTTGCTCCCAAGGAATGTTCTGGAAGTACTTCTTCCATGACAAATTTGGTCATTTGTCTGACAGTCCACCGTGTAGCCCATGTTCTTTATCACCACCTTAGTCCAAGGGCACCGGTTCTTCTCTGATCTGCCTTGGCCGTTGTTCAGCTTCCCCGTGTGTGTGAGGTCATGGGAACACTATGGCCTGGGCCAGGCCCTCATTAGTCTTCCAGGTGACACCTTTGCTCTTTAATACACACGTGTATGAACTAAAACCCAATTAGCAATCCGTTTTGATTTACCCTTGAAGAAGTGTTAGCTCCTACACCCCACTCCCATCCACCCACCCCCAACTAAAAATTAAAAAAAGTTTTGTTTTTAAAATCTTGTTAAGAAAACTTGAAAAATATTTTAGGAATGGTAAGCCCCTTTAAGAGAGCCTGGCTCCACCCGAAAAGTTGAGGTCCGTTCAAAGGGTCTGATTGTAAATCAGAGACTCTTGTGCTACCCTGTCTCCTCTTTCCTCAGGAACCCTTTAATATGTGGCTGGCTTGATTTGAAAATTTTTTTCAGCTTATTTTCACTTTACTAACCCTGTAGGTTTCTAACGTCATGGTTCATTGTAAGCTGCACTACTAATGACAATAACAGCAATTATTAACTGTGCATTTACACAGTTAATAATTGACACAGAAGTGTTAAGCTTTCTGCTAGACAGCTTCAATCCACTCTCTCATAATTCTCATAATTCCACAAGATGAGCATGATTATCTGCATTTACACTGAAGGCACAGGGATTATGGATGGTACGTGGTTTGCCCAAGATCACGCTGTTGATCAATGATGAATCCAGGGCTTCAGCCCAGCCTGTCTCACTCCAAAGACCAGTCTCTTGCTTTCCTGGCATCTATCATCCACCAGGACTGGCGAGGAGTCCTGGTGGCACATGGACCTGCAAGGTCGCTCTGTGGGGGAGAGATGAGACTTTCCGCTCTGGTCACAATTCAGACCTTGGAGACCCTGTGGAGCAGCTCTGCTCTGTCCTAGAGGTCCGTTGCTACAAGCCAGGATTGGCTTGACAACGACCAAGTCGGTTCTGTCTCATAGCAACCCTACAGGACAGAGTAGAAGGGCCACTGTGGGTTTCAGAGAATTAAAGATGATAAGACTTTCTCGTTTTCAAACTAGTTGCTCTATAGCAATTTTTTATAACCCTGCTGTGCTCTGACCACCAACATTTATTGCCTTAATTTCTTCTGCTAGAGACAGGTTTTTATAAAATCATTTTATTGGGGCTCGTACAACTATTTTTTTCCTTTTAATTAATTTATTCTTTTATGGGTAATTGGTTTCCTTTTTTGTTGTCATCACTGTGTTCTCGCTATCTTGCTGTGGCTTGATTTTTGGTGCATATTATCTGTACAGATCTATCTAGATAAGAGACTGTATTAATAGTCTGGAGGAGAAAACAACGGGACCAATGGTTCTGGGGGGACACGGGGGAAGGGGAGGAGGGGGTAAGGAGGTGGTGCTGACCAACCCAGGGACAAGGGAGCAACAAGAGATCCAAAATCAGTGGCAAGGAGGTGTGAGAGGCCTGGTAGGAATTCAGCAAGGGCAAGGTAACCGAGAGAAATTACTGAAACCCAAATGAAAGCTGAGCATGATAGTGGGACAAGAGGAAAGTGAAAGGAAACACAGGCGCTCGTACAACTCTTACCATAATCCATACATCCATCCATTGTGTGAAGCACATTTGTACATTTGTTGCCATCATCATTCTCAAAACATTTGCTTTCTGCTTGAGCCTTGGTATCAGCTCCTCATGTTTTCCCTCTCCCTCCCCACTCCCTCATGAACCCTGGATAATTCATACATTATTATTATTTTGTCATATCTTTCACTGTCCGACATTTCCCTTCACCCACTTTTCTGTTGTCTATCCCTCAGGGAGGAGGCTATATGTAGATCCTTGTCATCGGTTCCCCCTTTCTCCCTCACCTTCCCTCCACCCTCCCAGTATCACCACTCTCACCACTGGCCCTGAAGGGATCATCTGTCCTGGATTCCCTGTGTTTCCAGTTCCTATCTGTACCAGTGTACATCCTCTGGTCTAGCCGGATTTGTATAGTAGAATTGGGATCATGATAGTGTGGGGGAGGAAGCATTAAACAAGTAGAGGAAAGTTGTATGCTTCATCGTTGCTACACTGCATCCTGACTGGCTCATCTCCTCCCCACGGCCCTTCTGTAAGGGGATGCAAAGACAGGTTTAAATGAGTTTAATAACAAAGAGTTTCAGAGACATTATTAATTTCATAATCTCTTCTTGGATCAGGAAACTAATTTCCCCTCTTTTCTACCTTTCATAGCCTTCAGAGAGAGAGAGAGAGAGAGAGAGAGAGAGAGAGAGAGAGAGAGAAGTGAGGACTTCTTGCTCTCTCTAGTATCTCCTTCGACCTGAACCGTGAAGCTAAGCAAATGTCCCAGGTGTGGAGCCAGGACAGAGAGCAGACTTCTCCGATCGTGGACTCCTCGTCTTGTAAAGCTGAGGAAGTGCCTTCAATGTCTAAATCACCAAGATCGATCAATTCATTTATCAATTCCAGTTCAATCAGGAGCTAGCAATCACACCAGTTACTTGAACCCAAA
This sequence comes from Tenrec ecaudatus, assembly GCF_050624435.1. Classification (NCBI taxonomy): domain Eukaryota; kingdom Metazoa; phylum Chordata; class Mammalia; order Afrosoricida; family Tenrecidae; genus Tenrec; species Tenrec ecaudatus. Next base: position 6,664,662 of record NC_134538.1, read on the forward strand.
TAAACGTATGGAACAAAAGAAAGCAAACCCATTGCCTATCAGTCAATTCTGACATGACTACCCTGTGGGTGGCACATATAGTTTCTGCTCAACCAATGAACGAAAAGATTGGCAGTTCAAATCCACTCAGGGAGACCATGGAAGAAAGGCTGGGCGATCTGCTCCTGTAAAGATTACAGCCAAGAAAACCCCAGTGGGCAGTTTTATTCTGTAACACATAGGGTTGCCTTAAAAACAAACAAAAGATAACAACTGGATAGCTAAAATGTTTATTAAAAAATATCCTGGAAGCAGTGACTGCAAGGAACAACCTCCATCCCTAGTGCTGAGGCTTTGGTTACTCTCACTGCAGCTCAGAGAGCAGGCCCCAGGGGGCTGAAACTCAGGCCCCTAGCGGGTGCAGGTGTGGGAGACAGGGGCAGCTGATTGTGCGGGGCTTAGGGAATTGAGAGTTTATCATCGCCCCTACCATGGAAAGCATTGCTGCGGCCCAGGTGAGGACGTTTCCTAGGGCCGAGGTGATGGGAACTGAAAGACAAGTCTTTTCTTCCTCTCCCAACTGGGAAGCCTCCTTCCAGTGCGCACGATTGGCAAGGTCTTACCCGGGGGAGCAACCGGCCAACCAACGTGTCCTTGGTGGAAAAGGTTGAAAAAGGGTTGCTTTGGAGCTGACAGACAATCCCGTAATTTCTGGCCCAATGCATATTGCTATGGTTCTAAATGCCGGCCTCCATGCCTCTTTTGGTCACTGGCCACCTGTGGCCGAAACTCGCTGCCATGGAGGCTATCCTGACGCACAGGGACATGATGGGACGGGGTAGAACTGCCCCTGTGGGCTTCCAATACCATAACCCTTTACTTGGGTGACAAGCCTCACTTTTCTCCCACAGAGCTGGTGTTTTCAAACTGCTGATGTTGCGTTACCAGCCCCATAACTCATTATGCTACTAGAGTCCCATGGTGGTTTACGGAACACGTGGTCTGGGTGCATGCTTTCCAAGGAGTCCCCAGGTGGTGCAATGGTTAGGTGCTGGACTAAGAACCAGAAGGTTGGTAATTTGAGGCCTACTTGTGGAAGATCACAGCTGCTGGAAACCCTAGGGGCCAGTTTCTGCTGCGCCACGTGGAGCCTGCTGCCTCACAGGAATTGGAATTGACTCGACAGAAACGGATAACATTCTCAGCTTTATGATTTGCCTATGAATATCTTCTTCCTTGGGGAACTTCCTATTGTTACTTATTTCATAATTTTGACTACTTTCAGAACAAGACGAAACAGCTCTTTGAATAAATGAACACAAGACCACTTGAGGTTCAGTAGTCAGTTGATGAACGTGGTGAGTCAGGTCCCCCAAGAGGGCGGGAGGTATTTCCGAGCATCTAGGAGGAAAAACCTAAGGATGAAAGGATTGCCCTGCATTTTCTGATCAGGAGACCTGCGAGCAAACACAGATGGGTGAGTGGGGAGGTTAAGTCCCAGGGACAAGCACAGTGGAATAAAAGGCTGATCGCTCTTTACAAAAGATTAAGTCAGCTCCTGTATTACTCAGCCCTTTCTCAAATGCAAGCTCAGCTCTACTGGGGCACCGTCAATGCTCCTGCTCCTCTGGTCAACCTGGGGACCTAAGTGTGTCTGGGTTTATCTTTTAAACCAGAATCTCTTTGATCTGAGGGATTCATAGAATGTTTTGTGATTGTCATGGATGGATGAATAAAGCACAGGGAAAGCCTCTCAGAAATTATTGAGTTCATTAATCAGTTTCTAAGTGAAGCTGAAAGGCCCTGAGAAGGTTGGCGACTTTTCTTCCAATCACACAACCAGTGACTGGCCCTTTACAACCCAAGGCCCGGCTCCGTCTGCCCTCACATTCCCCCTGTGTTGACAGGAGGAAGGGTGTACCCCTCACTAGTGTGGCACTTGGAAATGGGCCATTGGCCAGAAAAACAAACTTTTATTCAGTGCTCTCGTGATGCAGTGGATTACACGTTGGGCTGCTAACTGCAAGGTCAACAGTTCAAAATCACCAGCTGATCTGGGGGAGAAAGATGAGGCTTTCTACTCCCGGGAAGACTTACAGTCTGGAAAACCTACAAGGAGACTTCTACTGTGTCCTATTGGGTGGCTACGGAGTTGGCCTCAACTGGACAGCAATGAGTGAGTGAGCGAGTGTTGTTCTGGTGGTGCTGCGGGATACTCCCGGGGCTGCGCACTGAAGGTTGATGGTTCAAACCCACCAGATGCTCAGACGGCGAATACTGAGACTCTCTGCTCCCACCCGTTTACAGCCTCAAGCCCCCTACGGAGCAGTTCTCCCCTGTCCTCTAGGGTTGCTCTGAGGGGACTGGTTTAGTGTTTTCGTTAAAAGGGGGCCGAGGTCAGCAATGTAGAGGTTGCCTGGCAGAAAGTAGATCTCTGATCTACTCCTTTAATTCTGCCCCCTGACCCCCAATTAAAATTATTTTAAAAAAGATTTTAGTTAGGGTGAATGACTGACAAAATATGTATGGTCCAGGGCGTGGCACCCCAGCCGACTCCACTGGAAAATACTCATCATAAAGGTCAACGGACAGACCTGGAACTGTTTAAGGGCTTTTCAATTTTTACTCTTTCTTCCTTTCTTTTGTTTTGTTGTATTAGCTGTTATTGGTTTATTCATTCACTCATTTATTTTAATGATCTGCTTTGCTTTGGTTTTGCACACATTATTGTCTATGCATGTCTTTCTGGACAAGATAAACCGGATGAACAATCCAGAGAAGAGAACAATGGGACCAATGATTCTGGAGGGGGAAACGGGAGAGGGGAGGGGAGGGAAAGGAGATGAGGTGCCATCAAACCCAGGGACAAGGGAAGAATAAGTGATCTCAAATTGATGGCAAGGAGGGCTCAATCAAGGCAGTGTAGCTGAGAGGAATTACCAAAACCTGAATGAAGGCCGAACATGATCGTGGGACAGGAATAAAGGAAAAGGAAATAGAGGAAAGAACTGGGAGGCAAAGGACATTTATAGAGGTCTATATACATGCATGTATATATGTAAGTATATTTTTATATAATGATAGGGGAATATATGTACATATATTTATAAAGTATTTATAGTTATAAATAAATATAAAGTATCACAGCAGCAGATAGACATTGGGTTTCCACTCAAGTACTCCCTCAATGTAAGAACAGTTTGTTCTACTAACATGGCACTCTGTGATGCTCACCTTCCCTGACACAATCACTGAAGACAAAATGGGTGCATAAGCAAATGTGGTGAAGAAAGCTGATGGTGCCCGGTTATCAAAAGACAAAGCAAAAGACCTAGCATCTGGTGTCTTAAAGGCTTGAAGATAAACAAGTGTCCATCTGGCTCAGAAGCAACAAAGCCCACATGGAAGAAGCACACCAGCCTGTGTGATCACGAGGTGTCAATGGGATCAGGTATCAGGCATCAAAGACCCAAAACAAAACAAACAAACAAAAACCGTATCACTGGGAATGAGGGGGAGGGCAGAGTGGAGACCCAAAGCCCATCAGTAGACAATTGGACACCCCTGTCAGAAGGACCACAAGGAAGCGAAGAGCCAGTCAAGATGCAGTATAGCACCGACAAAACACACAACCTTCCTCTAGTTCTTTAATGCTTCGCCCCCCCCCCCCACTATCATGACTCCAATTCTTACAAATCTGGCTATACCAGAACATGTATACTGGTGCGGATAAGAGCTTGAAACACGGGGAATCCAGAACAGATAACCCCCTCAGGGCTTTGCTAGTTGGCTATTATTATATGATATATCAGGTTCTATAAGTTTGACAAATATTCTCTGTCTAGTTACCTATTGCTATGTAATGATTGTAGTTTAAAGCCAGCACTGTTTATTTTGTTCATGAGTCTGCATGAAGGGCAGTACTTGACCTTCGCAGCTCCTTACTTCTATTATGTGTTTGGTCGGGGTCCTGAAGACTCGGGGTGGAGTCATTTCGAGACTTGCTCACACACCTGTCTAGTGGCTGATGCCTGGTGGCTGTTGCTAGTATCAACGGGGTCCTCAGTGGGGCTGTGGCTGAAACACCTACCTATGACGTCTTCATTTGTCAAGAGCAGGGGTCCTCAAACTACGGCCCGCGGGCCACATGCGGCCCACTGAGGACATCTATCTGGCCCGCTGGGTGTTTTTGCCCCATTTTGTTTTCTACTTCAAAATAAGATAGATGCAGTGTGCATAGGAATTTGTTCATAGTTTGTTTTTAAAACTATAGTCCGGCCCTCCAACGGATCTGAGGGACAGTGAACTGACCTCCTGTTTAAATAGTTTGAGGACTCTTGGTCTAGTGTTTCTTCTCACCTTGGTGGCCGGGCTCCAAATGAAAGGATCTCAAGGGAAGAAGAGCCAAGTGGAAGCTCCATCTCCCTTTTCCAGCCTTGGGAGACCTGCAGTGCCATGTCCGCTGCTTTGTAAATAGAGACCCGTTTACCGAACTAGGGAACAAATTAGTGGCGAGCAGCATGCTGGTTGGAGCAGGGAAGGTCGGCTGCGGAGTTTTCTTAGATGAGGTCATGAGATAAATAGCCCAATGCAGCCTGCGGGTTTGATCCGCCGCAGGTGAGCCTTCTGGTTCTTTAAGCTGATCGGTGACAGCTTTATCAATGTCCCTGAAACATGGAGTATACCTTCTTGGTGTCATTTTATTTTGGCGGGTGGTCTCCCGTTCTATTCCGACGGAATGGGACAACCTCAAGATAAGGTCCACAAAGACACTTTGTCCGAGCACATCGCCACTTCTGTGGGAAACTTCTGAGAAATTGTTGGGAGTTATGTAGACCAGACGTGCAGAAAAGGGGCCACACTTTCCTCCCCACAAAGTGGGCCAAGTCCATTCTACATTTCGGTATGATATCGCCACTGTGGAACGTCAGAAGGCCAGGTTTTCCTTCGTTTCTGCTTCTCTTCCTTTGCTGGCTACCATGGCAACAGAATTCCTCCTTCCCTCCTTCCCAGAATGAGAGAGAAATGAGGTTGAGACGATACTTTCCTTGTCCCAGTGACTCTAATACAGACAGCACGCATCAGCTGAGGAGGAGGAGAAAGGTTGAGCTGAGTGGACCTGACCTCCCTGCTCTGGTTGGCCACTTATTAGCACTTCTAAGAAAAACCCATTGCCGGCCTGTCTCTCCCTCCCCCTATCCCTCCTTCCATCTCCTCTCCCCTCCTTTGCTCCCTTCTGCCCTCGCTCCAAGCCTTCCTTTCCATCCCCAGATGGTTTTTGGCCAGACATCACCAGAAGAGCACGTGGCTTTTCACTGGCTGTGTGCTGTGCTGGAAGGACTTGGAAGGAGTAGCAGTAGACGAAACAGAGGCCAACGAAGGCTGGAGATTGAGCAGATCTAATTGGAAAAAAAGAAAAAGTTTCCTCCCCATCCTGATTCTAGAAATCTCAATTGCTAGGTACAAGGAACTGTTGAAGACTCTAGTGGGAGTTAGGTGATATTCCAGGGGTCTTTATGGAGGGAGGGGAAGCAGGGCAAGCTGTCTAGCTTTGGGGTTCATGACTATCGAGAGTCATGATTGGTTGTTAGACTCGTAAGCAGGAGAAGCCAGTTCTTTCCTGGGGAGGGCCTGGTTGGACAAGAGTTTGCCTTTGGTGAGGGCATCCGTGCTGCTAGGAAATTATACAGAGATGGGAGTCCTGGGACCAGGCAAAGGGCCAGCCATGTAAACTTGATTAAATGTGTGAGATAACAGAGAGGCTGTAGTGTGAGGTTCACTCATGTACCCTGGCCAAATTCATTCTTGGTGACATGGGACATGGGAACAGAAGATGGTTCTAAGGTACCCTCCTGGGTAGGTAAGGTCTGTCTGGAAGGTAGATATCCCTAGGGTTGATACTCTGTCTAGGCTAAGTCTGCAGAGAACAGATATTGAAATCCCTTGATTGATCGGGCTGGACCAGGCAGATAAATTCATAATGTGGAAGGAAAAATTGAACTACGCATTATTACAATACCGTATGCCGCGTGTTATTGAATAGGTTTGCATAATCCTTTTTAAAAAACAATTTATTAGGGAAGGTTTGCATAATCTTAACTCATTTTCTCAAACACAAGTGTCAGTGACCCAACAGAATGGGAAATTGTTCAATCCATTTTCTAATCTGTGGGTTGGGAAAATTGGTGATATAAGGAGAAACAGAATCCTCTTGGTTCCTGAGCCTTCCTATTCTACTTCCCCGAGCATCTTCCAAGTCTGCAGAGAAACCTCAGGGCCAAGAAGAGCACATGTTTAACCAGTGCCTACTTTTCTGGATCAAGAAGCCGGTCTCAGTGGATCCAGAGAGCCTGCTCTGCTCAGCTCTAAGGAGCTTTCCTTCCTTCCTTTTTAAGCGGTTGAGGAAATGGTGTGGGAACTTTGACCTCATCTGGCTTCTCAAGGGAGAAGGAGAATCCAACTCCACATCTGCCCCGGGTGATGCCTATGATCAGACATGCCCCCACCTTCCCTTCTTCTTTACCCTAACCTTGACACTGAGCTTTCCTTCCATGACACTTCTACCTTTCTGTTGGGTTCGGTAATATGTTGGAATGGCTACCCAGAGCTACTCAAGATTATGGGGGTGTATTAGAGAAGCTAACATGTTACAAAATAGTAAGAATACAGCTATTTTGTCCACAATCTCTCTCCTCAGCCATGCTAGGAGTTCTGTTTCTCTTTGGCCCTCAGTCTTTCAGTCACGTGGTCCCTTTGGCTTCTGACCTGCTTGGTCAAGTGTTGCAAAGCTCCTTTTAGTGATGGTAAAGTGCCTTTGGGGCAAAGGCATCCCACTTTGCAAGCCAGCCTCCTGCCCATCGGTACATACACTGATACACCGACTGGTTCACTGAACCAGGAAGGCTTGTGGCCTTTGTGCTGCTTCTCTGCTCCACCTCATGGACTTGATGCTGCACCTCTGCCACCTCTCCATCCAGCGACCATGGATGTGCCCCTTCCCAATTCCTTTATCTTCCTGGTAGTGGCCTGCTCTCTTTTTCTGCTTCTGAGATGGCTCTCTTTCTATCCAGAAGAATGATAAAATTGACCAATGCCCTGCTGGGAATCCTCTGTACCTTATTTGCATGCTCCCACCCTGCCCTGTGGTGGATGTCATTAAGCGATGGAGGAATCATACGAACTACTTTCACTCCCACACAGCCATTCACACCAACATGGACATGCTAGAAAGAGACAGAGAGCTTGACTTTTAATTCCATCCCAGGGGAAACTCAAAATCATGAGTTACTGAGAAGAATAAAGATTCGAGGTATGTTTCTGTGAAATAACGTGGTTTTTTTTAAGTGCTTCAGCGTGTCCACATTCCAATAGTAGTGAGTAAATATTGCCTTTAGGCAGACCAGAGGCTTTGGGATTTCTACTCCCACCGCGTTACAGTCTCAAAAACACTCAGGGTCGGTTCTGCCCTGCCCTACAGAGGGGCCATGCGTGGGCATGGACTTGATGGTCATTGTGGGAAACTAACAGTGCGGGAAATAGGGCGAGGACTATATTTCCTCACTCATTACAGAGGGAATCTGGAAAGCTGGTATTCCACGGCAGGAGAGCCTCCTCTTTGGTTAGAGGAAAAGTTGAAGTACATGATCCTGCTTTCAAAAATCATTCCCACCGATTCTGCCCTGAGCAGCCAGGCTGCCTTAGAGAGCGCATGTTGTTGATTGTATCTCCCTAGAGAAGCAGACACGATCCTTTTGCTTTCTCTTCCTGCCATGACACCCAGTCCCCCTTGTCCTTCCCCCTAATGCAGGTGTGAGGTTCCCTCACCTGTGAGCTCAGGGACCTTAATGTAGATACCACCCACCTTGTGACACATATGACTACTGTGTATGCATGTCTTAGGCTAACTAGAGATGTCCCAAGAGAGTAAAGGCTCGCTCTCACTTCTCCCAGTTCCGGTGGTCCATCCAGAGGAGCGGAGGTGAGCATAAGATGTGTCATGACTCTTTTATTCTCTCTCCTATCTTTCTTATCCTCTATGACTACTATAATCTTGATATATGATTGCCATACATTTATGCTTTCTGGGCTACCGGTTGTTGGAGGCTGGTTTCCTCTGGCAGGTCACCAGTGTTTTTGTTTGGTTGTTTTTTCATAAAACACCCAGCTTGTATTTCAGTCTACAACACTGAGACCGCTGATCATCCGATGGTGAACGAGTCCTCAAAGTCTAGGTGCTTGTTATAAGGAGGGGCTTCTGCCCCAGATGTAGTCTAGACCCTGTTGTTCTTTTTAAAAAAATCATTTTATTGGGGCTCATGCAACTCTTATCACAATCTATACATACATCAATTGTGTCAAGCACCCTTATACATTTATTGCCCTCGTCAGTCTCAAAATTTGCCTTCTACTTGGGTTCCTCAAATCAGCTCATTTTCCTCACCCCCCCTCACCACTTCCCCCTCCCTCTCAAACTCTTAATAATTTATAAATTATTATTTTATCTTATCTTACACTGCCCGGCATCTCCCTTCACCCATTTTCCTGTTGCCTATCCCCCAGAGAGGAGGTTACATGTAGATCCCCGAGATCGGTTCCCTCTTTCTACACCCCCTTCCCTCCCAGTATCGCCACTCTCACCCTTGGTCCTGAGGGGTTCATCTGTCCTGGATTCCCTGTGTTTTCAGATCCCATCTGTACCGCTGTGCATCCTCTGGTCTAACCGGGTTTGCAAGGTAGAATTGGGATCATGATAGTTGGGGGGAAGAAGCCTTTAAGGACTAGAGGAAGGTTGTGAGTTTCCTTATTGCTACACTGAACCCTGAGTGACTCATCTCCTCCCCACTACCCCTCTGCAAGGGATGTCCAGCTGTCTACAGATGGACATTGGTTTCCCATCACGTGCAATAGACCAGTAGTGGACTGGTTCCCTAAGAAACACTTAGAGGAGCTATTTGTTGATGTTACAGAGCTTACTCTTTCTTACTCTTTCAGATTCTGATGAAGAAGAGCGGAGTTGAATACCTGGTGTGTGTGTGTGTGTGTGTGTGTGTGTGTGTGTGTGTGTGTGCGTGCATGCAACAGATAGCGGACATGGATCTACCAGGTATTCTGAGGTGTGGATGTGGCTACATTGACCCCACCCCCAGTGCCACTGAGTCCATTCCTACTTCCAGTCGTCATATCATATGTAGACTTTTTGAGGCTGTCACTCTTTACTGGAGCAAGTAACCTCCTTTCCCCCCAACGGAGTGACTGGGAGTCATCACTCAGCCCTCGCGCAAGTAGGAGCTGTCCTAAGAAAGTACATCTTGGGTGTGTAACAAAGGCACTCTGGTCGTGCTGTTGGGTTAGGTGAGGGCTCCAATCTATCAGCCAGATTAAGACAGACTTGGTGAAAAGGGCCGCTGGTCTCCTTCTGAAAATCAGCCAATGCAAGAGAGCCCCATGGATCACAACAGAATCGTATCTGATACAGTGCTAGAATAATGAAAAGACGGCCCAGGACTGGAGAGTGCTTTTCGGTTATTACACACGTGGGTTGAAGCCAACTCTAAAGCAACTAACAGTAACCGCTTGCATAAGATACACAGAGTAGGCAAATAGATAGAGACCAACATTTATTAATGGTTGCCAGATGTGAGAGAGAGACGTGCAGGAAGCGAGTCTTTGATTAGAGGACACTGAATTTCTGTTAAAAGGGATGGGTGAAATTTGGAAGTGGATCATGAGGGTGGTGCACAGCTTGAAGAACGTAATGAATGTTACTGAAATGTACATGTAAAATATGAAATGGCAAGTATTTTGTGTGTATGTGTATATATATGTGTGTATATCTCTATCTCTATCTCTATCTCTATATCTATATCTATATCATCTATATCTATATCTATATATTTGAACTCTATGTCATAGGGGGTTACATGTTGGGCTGTTAACCACAAGGTCTGCAGTTTGAAACCACCAGCCCCTGTTCCATCTTCATCTAGGGGGTTGGGATTCCAACACCTCTTTGGGGTCACAATTCAGTCTGCAGTAACCACAGTAGTAATAAAGACATAATATATGTAGCCCATTTAGCACATGGTTGACAATTGGCAAGCACTGAATATTTAGTGTAATAAAAGATTACCTATTTGCTCCTGGAGGTTTTGTCATGTTTAGGGAGGTTGTGGCTTTGTTCAAACACCATCGTGTGGCTAAAACCATCCATTTCCATAGTAGATAACCAAACTGATTGTGTCATAAGGTAAGTAGTCATTACGTGCAATTTCTGTTTTCTTCTACGGTCTACTTAGTAGTCTAGGCATCTGTTGGAGATTGGCCCTTCTTGGGTGGTTAATAAAGCCTTGAACTTGGGTGGTACAAATGGTCGGTGTGCTCGGCTCCTAACCGAAGGGTGGGGAGGTTGAGTTCCACAGAGGCACCTGGGAAGGAAAAACCCAGTGACTCACAATCCTCTGGAACACAGGTTTACTCTGAGACACATGGAGAGGGAGACACATGAGGTGGCTTCTGCACAAGGTAACCTAGTGTTTTTTTGTGAAGGTAATCCCTGTGTTTGACATGCACCATTTTCTTCCTTTCCTGTGCTTCCCAAATCCGTTACTACACTTTCATCCCAGAAATGCACATACAATCCCTCCCATGAGAACTTCTGTAGCATGAACTGCAGAATCGGATCTGATTTAGGAATAAAAGTACAGCATCTTCTTGGTCTGTGTGCTCTGTTTTGGTTCGTGTCAATCTGTGTGAATCTGGTAAAGCTGTTAAAAAAAGAACTTTGTGAGAAGGTCACATTTGAATAGCATCATTGATTTACCCTATCCGTCTGGTACCTTCCACCTCTGATGTCTGTAACCCGGGATTGTGAGGACAGGTAATAATGAGATTGGGCTTTTCTAAAACACTGGATGACCTCTAATCCTCGCTTTCTGTCTCCCACCTCTCCCCTCCTCCCAGGGCTGATAGTCTACCTAGGAATGATGGCGGGGGCCTTCCTCCTGGGGGGCCTGGCCGATAAGTTGGGCAGGAAGAGGGTTCTCAGCATGTCTCTGGCCATCAATGCCTCTTTCGCCTCCCTCTCCTCCTTCGTGCAAGGGTACGGAGCCTTCGTCTTCTGCCGACTCATCTCTGGAATAGGGTATGTAATCCGCTTGTCGTGGGCCTTCCAGATCATTGGGACACTAGTTCAATGGGTCACCTCTAAGTGGGACCTGCAGCAACCGTGCACTGAGTTGTCTGTCCACTTTCAAACTACAGTGATGTGAAACCGTAGAAAGGGGCAAGGTTGTAAAATCAGTGGATCTGATTGAACTAGCCTGAGACTTTTCCCCAATATTCAGTGAGGAGCTGCCTGCTGGTCAGTCTTTGCTCAGCAGTCTTGGTTTACTAAAGTAGCGTCATGTCTTGTGGGAGACTTGGCCCCCCTCAAATCATTGGGTTATTTCACCAGGGAGCTCTCAGGGTGGAGTATAGGGCAGCTTTCTTTCTGCTATGATAATTTCTCATACATGGCGTGATTCTTTCTGGTGTTTTCTTTTTGCAGGATTGGAGGTGCACTGCCAATTGTGTTTGCCTATTTTTCGGAGTTCTTGTCTCGGGAGAAGAGGGGGGAGCACCTCAGTTGGCTGGGCATCTTCTGGATGACTGGGGGCATTTACGCATCTGTGATGGCCTGGACCATCATTCCACACTACGGTGAGTACATTGCCTTACATTTGCCCGGGGGCCCTGCAGCCAAACAAACTTTATTGTCCTCAGACTTATTCCTCATATTTACAGTCACTTCCTGTAGGAGACCGGGAAGTTTCTAGAGAAATTCCAACAGCAGACATATGGCTTATGCATACATCTTTCTGGAAGCAATACAACCAACCTGCCTTGGTCACCCTCACTCCCTGTCCCTTCATTTAGAACATCTCTCCCTCTCTTCCTTTTTTCTGCCCTTCCACAGCAGAGTGGTTAACCGAAAGATTGGCGACCGTTCACATAGAGAACGAGGTGACCGTCTGTATTTATCAACATAGAGTCTGATAGGGTTGCTGTGAGCTGGAATTCACTTGCCGACTCTATGTGTTTTCAATATAGCCTCAAAGGTGCAATGGTTAAGGACTCAATTACTCAATACAAGCTTGGCCGTTCGAACCCACACAACAGTTCCCAGGGAAAGAATCTGGAGACCTGCTCTCAGGAAGGTCACATCCTCGACAGCCCCATGGGGGAGTTCTACTATAACGGACTTGACACCCAATAAATCGTCCATCTTCCCATGTTTCCTCCTTCCCTGCTTTCAGTTGAAAGGACTACACCCTTCATTTGTTCCAGCCCTGCCCCCATGAGTCAAGTAGGCCTTAGCGGCTCCATTTGAAAGCAGTTGGTAACGTAGTGGGAGGGGGTAGGAGCCCAGAGGAGGCAGCAGGTAAGTTGGGCTGGAAGAGGGTTCTCAGCATGCCTTTGGCCATCAGTGCCTCTTTTGCCGCCCTCTCCTCCTCTGTGCAAGCACATCCCATCCTCATGCTTGTCATCCGTCTTGTTGGGCTGCAGAAATGTGAGAGGAAAGTGGCCCTTACAGACTAAGGTCTTGTTTCAGCCAGCACAATTGTATTATCCTGGGCAACTGCAGACGCTGGCTTCTCTAGGTAGAGACCTCGCAACCGTAACTTGAACTATTGCTTTTGTAAAGAGGGAAGTAGGGAAGCGGCAAGAATTTTTAAGTTCTTTAATTATGCCTTCTGAGTGCACTCCGACCAAACTCACCACCATCAGTGCTGACTCAGAGACTGTAATTGTTTAGGGGAGTAGAAAGCGCCGTCTTTCTCCTGAGGAGATGCTGGTGGTTTTGAACTGCCAGCCATATGGATTGCAGCCCAGTGAGTAACCACGACACCACAGGGCTCCTGAGTTACACTAGGAGTGTAATCCTATTAGACCCCTTCAACAACATTTTAAGTGGGAACCGAGAGCTGGGTTAACCAGTGATTGTGAGTCTGGGCCTTGCTCTCAGATTTCTGCAGTCACCGAGGATCCAGTCCAATAGTGTGGAAGAGACAACTGCACCCCAGAAGCTCATCAGGAGTGCCTAGGGAGTATAGGTGGTTAACTTGTTTGGCTGGTAATGAAAAGGTTAGAGGCTTTAGTTCACTCCATGGCAAAAACAAACAAAGAAACAAAAAACAAGTTCTAGAATCTACTTCTGACAGCAGTCACTGAGAGCCCGGAGGAGCACAGTTATACTCTCAGAGCACACGGGGACATCATGGTTCAACGTTGTCTTAATAGCAACTGGATGGAAGCTACCTGACACTCCTCTGCCACCCACTCGCTTCCCTACTGCCCTTCTTTTATATCTGGCCTTCCGGCTACCAGGGGCTCCATGTCTATATTTTAAACAAGATTCGGTCTAGGTCTAGGTAATTCCGATGGTATTAATTAAGGTGATGTGGAGCACATCACTCTCAAAAGTTAAAAGACTCTGAGCTCGCAGTGGCTTAAGGTGGGAGAAGTTTCCTTCTCGTGTAAAGTCCAGGCAGAGTTCCTGATTTGCAGGTGGCTGTGCTCCCACTGTAAGTCATGGACTCCGACTCCTTCAATCGTGCAATTCTACCATTGGGAATATGGGCCGTACAAAATCTAGTGAAAGGGCAATGGGGAATTGTACAGCATTCACTGGGTAGGTCAGGACGTGGAGCACGGCATCTCTGCTCAGATTCATTGCCCAGACCCTGCTGCAAAGAATACTGGGAAATGCAACCTAGCGGAGTGCCTAGAAAATGGCTTTGGGGACTGAAGAGCATGTAGTCTGCGCCATGTCTAACATCTGATAAGCCATGGGTTTTAGATCTGAAGCACAGAAGAAACATAAGCAGGAAAAATCGACCAGCGGAAGAGTTTCCAGATCAATCTGTCACTATAGGCAATTCTTTATCATTTTAGATACAAAAGTGCATTACCTCTGGTATTAGTCTGTGCACTTTACTGTTCACCTAAACACACTTGAGTATCTGCAGTCCATGGTTCTGAGACATTGCCTCCCCCACCTGTACGCCCCACACACACCAACACACAGTTCTCGATAGAATATCAATTCCTCCTGTAACGGACTCACAGGCGGCATTGCTAGGGAACTATTTCCACAGTTAAGTAAATGATTGAAACACTTTTGCAGGGGTCCAAATAAGCCTGAACAAACACTGAACAATCGAGGGGTTGTGTGACTTGGAATGAGTCACCTCACTTTGTGAGAGCCATGTTTCTTCACCTGCGCAAGGTGATCATTTGCGTCAGCCCTTGCTTTCCACAGTTCCCGGGCTGCGAAGAAGTGCTGAGAGCAGTTTCCAGGTGAGCCTTCTACTAGAACTGGCTTCTTTCTGGGAGGCCATTCTCCTAATAGCGATTGTAGGCCTTCTCCTAATAGCAGACCCCTTGGTGTGCAAGGAAAGCTTCCACGCTACACCAAGTCAATGCTTCCTTTGATGACAGTAAATTACGTCGCGAGCCAATTTCAACCTTCCACTCACTGCAAAGCTGGGATGGCACTAGAGTTGGTGCTACTCAATGCAGTGACTCATTACGTCATCCCTCATGGGCAGTCCTGGCCATCCTCAGGGCCCAGTCTCCAAAACACGGTTGGGGATCCTGGCCTACGCCTGCACACCATAGCCCTCCCCTCTCTCTTAGGCTACGGTGGAGCGCCTTCTCCCCCTCAATGATAGGTGCCTCAGCCCACCTACACACTGAGTGGTGAGTGACATGAGTGGAGGTCAGGTGATGGCAAGTCACCACATTGGAAAATGGATGTCACCAACCCTTGTGATGCCACTGCCTTGGTAGCCCATCCCCTCCAGTCCACTCACCACCATAGGCCCTGGCATCACCCACTTTGACAGTATTAGGGGTGCGATCTGAAGACCCTATCCCCACACTCCTAGTAGTTCCACTGTCCTAGAAGCTGGCAGGTCCTCCGTGGAATAGGAAGTGGGATTAATTCCACCCGTGCTCCATGTCTCTACTACAATAGGTATTATTGGCTGAGCTGTTTATCCCAAACATCTGTGTTAAATTTCTGGTCTTTGTGCTTGATCCTGCGTGGGAAAGGATTTTTATTTTATTATGTTCATGAGACAATGCCAGGTTAGGATAGGTCCTAAATAAAATAGACACAGATACATACACGGAGGGAGAGAACATGCCATATAATGATTGTCTGTCTGCAAGACAAGGGGCCTGGGGTGACTGACAAGACAGGAATCAACACAGCTGAAACTCTGATTTGGATATTGAGCCTGTAGAACTATGATAACATAGTCATCATGTACAGTGTTTGTATGAGAGCTACCAGCTCCATTTCCCTCCAACCTACCCTCCACTCCCCACAATAAGATGTTTGTCTGGTTCCTATCTATACAGCCAACCATGTAGATTTCATGTACTGGAAAACCTACAGAGAGAGAGAGAGAGGAAGAGAGAAAAAGAGAGAGAGAGAGAGAGAGAGAGAGAGAGAGAGAGAGAGAGAGAGAGAGAGAGAGAGAGAGAACACACAAACAAAACAAAAATAAATAACAACAACCAAATAAATCAGAGTAAAACCCCAATAGAAAAGAAACAGGAAATATTAAAAACCCGAACACATTTAAAATATGCCAAACGGGAGGTCAACTGATAAGGTGGTCGATTTTAAACTAGCTGGTTCTGCACCAATCCATCTTCCACCGCACTCTGCATGCTCACGAGGTTAGTTACATCCCCAGAGGGAATTCGCCGGAGGCTCAATCCGTTATCTTGTGATGCGTTCTATATTGTCAAATATTTTGCCCACGGGATCCTTCCATAGGCAACTCCAGGCCTGGATATTTTTCTTCTTCAATTCTTTCACCTTGAGATTCGCTGACTCTGTTCTTATTTCTTTGACTTTCTACCGCAAGATCTCTGCACACTTCAGTACAATACATTGTCTTCCTGAGCCGCCCTGTGAAACGTTCGGTTCCGATGTTTTACTTCTCTCCAGTCAAGAGCGAGTTTCAGGGTTTCTTTGGGTGTCCACTTTGGTCTTCTCGTTGCCTTCCTGTCTTGTAAATAACCTTTTGTGATCTTTCTGCATGATATTCTTCCACAGCTTGTTGGGTCTTCTGTCATTCATGCTCAGTGTTCTGGAAAAGTTTCTACATGGAGTGGAATATATTCAAGGTTATATGTTGGCTCTCATGGACTAGTTATGATTTTCTTCAACTTCAACCTGAATGAACGACCATATGAATAGACAATAGAGAAGTCAGTCCCAAGAAAGAGCATGCAAGTTTCACCTGTTTTCCCATTAAGTGGCAGGACTCCGGTCACCAGTGGGAGATAATCATATTAAAAGTCTCATCATCAATTGAAATGACACTACTTTTTTAAAAAAATCATTTTATTAGGGGCTCATACAACTCTTATCACAATCCACACATACATCAATTGTGTAAAGCACATTTGTACATTCATTGCCCGCAATGACACTTCTTAAACACATCTGAAACCTACCTTGTGCTCATCTTTTATAACATCCTTAAATTTCCCCCTATGTTTTTAAAATGAGAAAAGTAGCCAAGATGTATGATTGTCAGTGTTAACTTGTTTTTGTTCACATGGAACACAGTATAATGTCTGGTCCATATAAAGAGAAAGGAGGGTAAAGGCTAGAGTTCTATGTAGAACTACACAGTGTCCACTCACCCTGCAGCTTCCAGCAGCGAGACGGGAGCAGAGGGTTTTTGTCCCCCGACCAAGCCTGTTGCTGTGTTCATTCCATAGTTCTTATTGCATAGCTGAGATGGAAGGGATTACAGTTAATTTGTTACAAATTTAGGTAGAGATTCTTTTCCCACAGTATTCTGTTCAAAGTATTTCCCCTCTAAATAAATTGAGAACTATGGTGTAAAAGGAGAGAAAAGAGACCACAAGAACAGGGCAACTGAGCACAAAGGGAAACAGAGCGGAACAGAAATAAACGACTGCAAATTATTCCAGGCAATTTACGGGAACGAAAATCGAGACTGGAATCCATCCGTATTCGCTTAGTCATCTTCATCCTTTCCCCCTTCCTCGTCAGCTCATCATTTTATACACCTTCCTCTTTATTCTCTTCTTCATCAATCTTCCAACTCTGTTTGTTCTCCACCATCATCTTCTTCCTTTCCTTCAGGATAATGCCCTGTCCTAGCTCCTCTGCACCGACATCCGATGGTCGGTACCACATAAAAGAGCTCACGGACTTTATTCTGTGTTTGACTTGAACAGTCCATCCAGGTAGCCATTGGCTTTCCATCGGCTCTGAGAATGGGTCGCCGCCCTCATCCAGATGAAATTCGTTGGAGAGAACTTTATTTTTGGAGCTACGGTTTTCCATCAAAATACAAATCTATTCTATAAACAGATTGGATATCTTTGAATTCTGTCACTTCAACTCCTGCCAAATAATGGAACGTGGGAACTTTAGACCACTGACTGGTGTGGTTGCCCGGGAATCTGGGGATTTGGTGATCAGTTCTGACTTCACTTGCAAGAATGGCTGGTAGAGCTTGTTAAATTTGTTGTACTTTCAAAATCTCCTCGCAATCTTGTTCACAGTCCACTTCATCAACCGCTTCCTGTGGTTCCTTTTTAAAAATGTCTTTGGTTAATTCTTCCTTTGGTGAGTTTGGTGAGGTCTCCTGCAGTTTAGATTTCTTCATTTAAGCAATGAACTAAACGTGGTGTTCGGGGCCATGCTGCAAGCCTAGGCCAGAATCAGACAGTTGCATGGAAAAGGTTTCTCTGTTGCTTTGCTTTTCTGCTAGGTGTCTGTCTTACATAGTTTGTGGAGTGGCAAGGTTCTACTATATTTTAAAATATAAGCCTCTATTATTGAGGTATAAATATAGTGATGTTCATATGTAAATGTATTAATGTGTCATGACAGGAATGTAGTAATATGTTAAGTATTAAGGTAGCAGACAGATTTGGGGCCTATACACAAGGCCTCCTTCAACACAAGAACACTTTCTTCTAATAACCCGGCATTCTGTGATGCTCACCTTCCCAACACAATTGCTGAAGACAAACTGGGTGCATAAGCAAATGTGGTGATGAAAGGTGATGGTGCCTGGCTATCAAAAGATATAGCATCTGGATCTTAAAGGCTTGAAGTTAAACAAGCGGCCATCTAGCATGGAAGCAACCAAGTCCACTTGGAAGAAGCACACCAGCCTGCATGATCATGAGGTATTGACAGGATCAGATACCAGGCATCAGAAAACCCCAAGCAATTATATGTGAACGAGGGGGGTTGGAGTAGAGACCTAAAGCCCATCTGTAGAGAGTTGGACATCCCCCTAAGAAGGGCCACAAGGAAGGGATGAGTCAGCTACTGTGCAGTATAACACCAGTGATACACACAACATTCCTCTAGTTCTTTAATGCTTCCTACCCCCAACTATCAAGACTCCAGTTCTACCTTACAAGTCCGGCTAGACCAGAGCATGTACATGGGTACAGATAAGATCTCTCAACAAATGGGATCCAGGACAGATAAATCTCCCAGGAACAGTTATAGGAGCAGTGATACCATGAGGGTAGGGGGACAGCGGAGGGAGAAAGGGGGGACAGGGAGAACTGATTGCAATGATAGACATATAACAACCCCAACTCCCCCTGAGGGGGATAGACAACAAAAACGTGCATAAAGGGAGACAGCGGACAGTGTAAGGTAGGAAAATAATAATAATCTGTAATTTATCAAGGGTTCATGAGAAGGGAGGGTTTGGGAGTGGGGGAAAAAAGAGGAGCTGATACCAAGGGCTCAAGTAGAAAGAAAATGCTTTGGAAATGATGATGGAAACATATGCACAAATGTGCTTGATCCAATTGATGTATGGATTGTGATAAGAGCTGTAAGAACCCCCAATGAAATGATTTATAAATTTTAAAAATCCCACGAGCTCCTTAAATGAGCAGTCTTAGTATAAACAGGCTTTAGCCTGTAGAAATATAATAGACTAGAATCATAGTCTAAATCTCATTTTACCAAGACCAAATGTTTAAAAATTTTTAAATAGCAAATCAGACATTCCTGCTCCTTCTCATACACCCAAAACATTACTGTTCTAACATCCCCTCCACTAAGCAGGGACAAATGCAAGGCATACCTACAGAAACGAGGCTGATGTTCATGTAAGGCGTGTCCGACCCACGGAATTGCTTCTGCAGGACTGAAGTGAGAGTAGACCATACTTAGCACCAGGAATTTGGAATGCTGGCTCATTAAGAAAGAGAAATGAAAAATTCAGAATTTTTCCTGTGATCTCATGGGCACAGTCCAGAAAATGAATAGACTAGGGAAGATTAATTTCTATTATAGTCAGCACCACCAGCCGTTTGTGGAAATTCTGATGCAGAAAAGTAGGGCAGGCTGGAAGATCATTCAGCGGAATAAGCCCGACTTCCAAATTAATGTTGTTTCAAATGTTTGGAAGCATGTCACCATTTAATTTTATTTAATTTAAGATCCCAAAGAACCGCTTCGTGAATCTGAGATAGGCAGCTGACTGAAATTACCATAAAAACCCTGGAAGCATGAGGGAAGAATGGATTTTGGATCATTTACATATAGCATCATACTGAAAAAAATTTCCAGACGGAATTTAACACTCTGAAAACACCTACTCTCTCCCTTCTTCTTTGATTCCCCCACACGAGCTGACTGCCATGCAGGTTTGATTGACTTGACTTCTAACTATCTCAGAGTAATTTGGGGATGGCATGAGTTGAGAGAACATGTAGATACTACTCTGGCTCTGGCTTGCTTTTCCTGTGTAGCGAGGATCTGGGCTCCTGGCTACATGGAATGTGGTCTGGAAATGGGGTGGGGGGGAGGGCGTGACTCCGGGTGCCCTTGTCCTCTGAACTTGAAGGACTGCTTCCCTCCTGGGCAGGGTGTGGTTGGAGGAGGTCCATGGTGAGGTCTTATAAGTTAGAAGAAAATTTTAACTAAGGGTATATAGTTCAGTATGTTCTTTTTAAGTAAATGAGGCTTGGGGGACATCTATATGCATCCGCGTCTTATGGCCAGTCAAAAAGTGTTGCTGCAGCATCCGAGGCAGCCCCTTTACGAAACAGAAAGACGCAGGTGGAGCTCTTGTTTCTTGACGTAGCCCCCATGCAGGTGTGCACCATCCGTGGGCGGTGTTTGCATTTCTCTCTCGGTTCCCTGGAGTTTACTCTGCTCCACCTTCACATGGGAGCTTGGGCATCCTGGAGCGACTCAAGTCCCTGTTAAGTGTTGTTTGAGTCTGAGAACCAAAAGAAGTCTGAAGGGGCAAGATAAAGGGTACAGGGGGATGGAGGAAGGTTTCCCACCGAGAATCTGGTAGGACAGCCATTCTTCCCTGAAAGAAGGAGCCATTGCTTTTTCTTGATGGGGAAAAAAAAAATCACCATGTCACTTCCCTGATTTTAAGTCATCGATGCAGTTTTCAAAACTTCTTCATGAGAAGACCCTTTGAGCATGCTGGGTTCTTCAAGAAAGTCTATTAAGATGGTCATTTTGGGGGTCTCCCAGAACATGCTTCATACCCTTCTGAACTGACCCTGCTGCCTCAGATTGAGCTGGCCCAGTAGATCCCCTCAGAAGCCACATTTTTGGGGGTGTGTGTGTGTGTGTGTCTTTTTTTTGAAGGCCCCTCATGAAACTAACTCAAGTGTATTCCTGAACGAACTTGCCTGTAGTCATCCACTGATTGACAGCAGGGACATATTTAAACATGTTTTGTTTGGAATAAACCTCTGCAAGTATATTTTTGTACTTACCCTAAGGTATGTGTATGTGTACTTCCACATATTTTTTCAAACTCTCCTGTGCGTGCGCGCGCGCACACACACACACACACACACGCTTCAAAAAGTGTGTGGAAAATTGAGAAGATAATAGAAAAATTCTGTAAACTTTTGAAGTCCCCCGCCCACCCCATGTGTGTGTGTTTATGGATATATATTTGCCTTTTTGAAAGATTATTGGAATTGTATTCGGAGATATTCCGAGTGCCACAAAAAAGCCAAATTCTGTTATTTTGTAGCCTGGTCTTTTTTATAACAAGCCTTTTGCTAATCTTTATATTATTTAAAAATCCTTGACACCAAATGCCAGGAAGCTTTGTTTAAAAGAATCAGATCCCCCCTCCAGACAGGTGAGCAAGTGCTGGATCCCTGGCGCTTTCACACATCGCAGGTCTGTGGAGGAGGTCATGTCTGTGTACAGGTCCATAGCCACGTCCAGGAGGTGCCACAGGTAGGACTGGACACTGGTCTTCGTGATGGCAAAAGTCAAGGCTCTGTCCACTCCTGCTGGCTCTTGATCCCCAGAGGGATATTTCAGCGACTGTTTTGTGACTCCTGGAGGCAATGTTGAACGGCGGATTTCAGAAATGCTTTGAGCAATGATAGCTGATTCAGAACCAGTCAGTTTTCTGGTTCATTTCAATGACCCGGGATTCATTTGGATATCACAGCTCACTCAAACAAGAATTAGAATATTCTTCAATGTGTAGTACCGAACCATTGGCATTGAAGCGGGCATTTTACATGGACCTGGGAAAGAGGGGGCACCTCCTGGAAGCCCCTCGCCTTGCACAGCCCCCCACAAATCACACTTTCTCATGAGACAAAGTGTCCCTGAACGCAGGACAAGTGCACAGGAGCCACAACCCCTCTCCAGACCACATCCCTGGTCCTCCAGAGCCGGATGCCCACTAAACTGAGGATCATACAAGGATGCTCGGTCTCACTGGGTTAGCGCGTGTGGAGGGTCTGTCCATTCATGTCAGCACGAGAACCTTCATGCCATTTTGGGAGGGCTGGCAGCCTGGCAAAGAAGGGATTCTACAGTGTATAGTCAGTCAGGGGAGGGAGATTGCTTTGGGTCTAGGTCGCTGTCTGTACAGTCATCTAATGTCTGGGTAGCCCCCAGCTCCTCTCCCAGACCTGCACCAGAAGCTGGGGAGGTGGAGCTGGGCAAAGGTGCATTTCAACCAGGGCTCGGGTGATTCTCCCGTGGGGAAACTAGAGTGCCTTGGAGTTGCTCCTCCCGCCCAAGTGAAACTCTTTACTTCTTCGCAGGTTGGGGCTTCAGCATGGGGACCAGCTACCATTTCCATAGCTGGAGAGTGTTTGTCATCATCTGCGCTCTGCCCTGCACTGTGTCCATGGTGGCCCTCAAGTTCATGCCCGAGAGCCCACGATTTCTGCTGGAGGTAAGTTGTGCCTTCACCATCTCTGTGTGAGCAATCCAAACGCCAGCAAGAATCTTAGCCTTGCTTCTCTTTGCCGCTCAGCTCCATGCCTGCGCCTGTTGCCTCCCAGGTCGCAGTCACGGGGTGTGATGGCTGTATTGGGTGGACTGTGGAAGCGGGAGGGACTCAGGGGCTCCTTGGGCCCAGAGAGGGAGAGTCACTCCCTGAGGCTAGACAGTGGGGGGACCAGCAACTGCTTCATGTCTCGAACTCTCCAGGGTCCTGATTAGGCAGCTCTGTGAGACTTTTCCACACTGCAGTGCCCTCTCTGGGAAAGCTAGATCCTGTTGTCACTTTCAGAATGTGGTCCCTCCCTACTGGAGAGCGGTCCCCGCCGCCCTGAGAATGGAATCTAGCAGCCTTCTCCCTTGAGTTCTTCACACAGTGATGCCAGTCCCCTTTCCAGTCCCACTGGCCAGGAGAGAGATACAGCAGGACATTTTCCATCCTCGGTTACTTCAAAATCCATCTTTTATTGCTTCTTTGCCTTTATCCTGTCAGCGAGGTATATCCTCCCCCCTGCTTTCTGTCCAGCCCAGCAGTCAATTCTACCATTTAACTGTGAATGGACCATCCTGGTTGTGTTAGGCTGGGTTCACTAGAGAAACAAATCCAGTGACACTCATATATGTGTAAGAGAGAGCTTTATACCAAGAAGTAGTTATATATTAAGTAAAACTCCAAGCCCAGTTTAGATCAAGTCCACAAGTCTGATACTTGTCCATAAGTCCCTCTTCAGACTCACGTAGCCACATGCAGTGATGCAGGATGCAGGAAGATCACAGGCCGGTGGGTGCAAAGTCTCATGGATCCAATGGTAGTGGACAGGTCTCCTCCAGGGTTCTGGCCGGTCCCAGCGTGGCTGGCTGACATGCAGGTCAAGGCAGAGAGCGAGGGGGCGGGGGGTGGGCTGGCCTCCAGAGCGTCATTTATCATGTTTGCCTTTCCAAAGGAGCTCATCAAGCTGTGACCCGATTGACAGGCTAACCTCCACCCAGATCATCTTACAGGTACCGTGTGGGCACAAAAGATAAAATGACAATAAAGCATGGAGGTATAACTCAATTCCAGCTTCCCCATGGGCTGGAGATGTTCTGGTGTTGGTGAGTCCAGTAGCTGGTGAACCTATATCCAACTACTTCAGACTAGGTGCCAGGAGCTCTTGGGTTTGCAGTTTTCTCCATCCCTAACAGCAGAGAGTATGATCGGTAATGGATTTCCGATGCCTCTTTCCTTGGCTTTGCCAGATGGGCAAACATGACGAAGCTTGGATGATTCTCAAGCAAGTCCATGACACCAACATGAGGGCTAAGGGCTCTCCGGAGAAGGTGTTCACGGTGAGTATGGTTGCCTGTGGCAACAAGAGGGTGAGCCTCACTCTTTATGTTTTTTGTTTATTAAAAAATTAATGCTACATAAGCCCATTAGCAGGAAGTGTGTTAAAAGGAGAACATAGCTGCCTGTCACCGTAAAAGAATTCTTCTTTTATTTTTAGATTTCCTTCTGGGTTTTTCTTGGGTGGTATAAAATTATGACAGCAAAATGACAAGTATAGGCTTTGGCCATTAAACATTATTTATGATAAGGAGTGGTGAAATAAAGAAAGAGAAATTGTTTCCCGTTAAAATGATGACAGCAAGAATTAGTTATAATCCAAAGAGGTAAGCATGTGTACCTTTGATTACAAATACATACACTCGAAGGTAAGTAAAAAAGTATTACTGGAAAACCATAGAAACCCGCATTAAAGAAAAATATGTCAAAATGCAAAGCTCTTGTTTTCTGACATAGCCTCCATCTATGTTTTTGTACTTCAGGAGGCTTTGTTTCCACCTCACTAAACCTTCCTCAAAGGGTCTCTACACTTCCAAGTAGCGTCTGGACCTTCTCAGGGCACTCAGTCAGGTTCCTCTGCAAAGTTCCTTGAACTTGAGGAATAAAAAGAGGGATGCAGAAGCATGATCAGGGCTCTAGAGTGGATGAGTTAAGGATATCCAGGAAAACTCTCATAGGACAACAGTACTTTTGGCTTGGACTTATTCGCTCTCGCGCGCGCGTGGGACAATATTCATAAGCATTTTATTCGCTGCCTTATAGTAACCCTAATCACGAATAAGTAATGTGATAATTAGAAGCATTAACAAAGATCTCTTAGCTAGGTCCCCTAATGTTATTTATTTATATGTCCTGTTTTATTCCATCTGAATAGTGCTACAATGAGCCTGCCCCTGCACACTGTTTCCTTGTTGTAGCTTCTGGTGCTGTCTTTGAGGAGTAACCTAAAACCAAGCCAAATCTCCCCAACACATGGCAAGCCCCTGTCCCCAACACACGGCAAGCCCCTGTCCCCAACACATGGCAAGCCCCTGTCCCCAACACACGGCAAGCCCCTGTCCCCAACACACGGCAAGCCCCTGTCCCCAACACACGGCAAGCCCCTGTCCCCAACACACGGCAAGCCCCTGTCCCCAACACACGGCAAGCCCCTGTCCCCAACACATGGCAAGCCCCTGTCCCATCGCCCCAATCTTACTACTCCCCAAGCCCTACAAGAAGCACGTTCGTTAAGCTGCACAGTTAGTCGAAAAACACTCCGAATAAAAAGTGTGAGGAACACAGCTGTTATGCTGGTTTCCCACCCTGCTGGACTGTGGATGTGGAGGGCAGGGTGTTAACTGGGGGTCCCTGCTCTGTGAAATCTGGGTATATTTGACTCATCCCTGCCACCCCCAATTCCACAACAGAGGAAGTGCACATTTCTGACCAGTTTCCTGCTTCTTCCTGGGCGGAGTTTAATGACCTGTCTCTGTTGTCTCAAAGGAGCCTGGCGGCTCCCTGGCTTTGCCCTCAGCTATTTGAATCTACTAGTTTGACTCCACTAGTCTGTGCTGCTTCCTGGAAGAAGGGGTGACTGTCTTTCCTCCTGGGAGCCGCTGATGGATCTGACCCACAGACTTGCTGGTTAGCAGTTCAATGTCTAATCCAGTAGAACACAGTTTATTAAGATATTGATTCTAAACAGACTCATAGCCCTCTAAGAGGACTCTAGATAGGTAAATGATGCTGCATCCTTTATTTTTCCCAGATAAGCTATCAATCTTCCAGATTACCACTGTACACACAGTAGGTGCTCTTACTATGCACTTCCAATGTCTAGCAGCCGCATGTGTGTCAGAGTAAAACTGTGATTCATAGGGTTTTTCTTTTTGTTCATGGCTGTGCCCTTATGAATGTAGACAGCCAGGCCTTTCTTCCACAGTGCCTGGGTGAATTCAAGCAGTCAACTTTTTGGTTAGGAGCAGTTGAGCACCAACCATTTGTGCTGCCCAGTCACTGGTGATGGTCACGCAGGGATTTGCTAGCACTTTTTGAAGGACAACTTCTAAGCCAATCAGATAGGCCTGCCCTACTGGGAGGCTGCTTATAAATATGTCACCCCATTCTCTGTTGACCATCTATTTCAACTTAAGCCCTCTAGTGTTGAGGAATTCAATCTTAGCCAGGGATTCAACAAATTTCCAATTTCCAGAGACAAACTAAATCCTTTCCTAGAGAGCCAGAGCTTCTCATTTGACTGCTGGGATTGCATTCCTAAGGAAGACATTTCAGGCAATACTAAGTGAATGGGAGGCTATGAAACACTGCAGTCTTTTCTTACTCTAACACACGTGCATTACCAGGTCTGTGTTTAGTGGTATTTTTATCCAAAAAGATGGCCTAGGACAGGGCAGTGTTTCATGCTTTCACACACGGGCTCACTGTGAGTCAGAAGGCACCGAACAACTTTATCACCCAGAACTATACAAGGTGAAGTGAACTGTAAACTAGTAGGGTCACTATTTCATACTGACTTGATGCTATATTAACTACGTAAAAGTAGACGACGGCATGGTGAAAGAGAGAGATGGCAGCAGTGGGGATTGCGGGGAGGAGGTGGACAGAGGGAAGGGAGGGGAAGGGAAGAAGGAAATGATGAATTTCCATCAGAAAGTGCCAACTGCTCACAGCAAGCTGGCTTGGTTCGGAAGCGAGAAGCGAGTACTCAGCGCCCTGTGTGATGACGTGATTGTTTTGTTCCAGTGTGTAAACCCTTGGTATCTGTGCTCAGTAGCCCCCATAAGGGCTCCAAACCTCAGATGCCGCCTTAATCACCCTCCCTTTGAGTTCTGGGTCCCACCACCTCCACTTGCTGACTCGTAAGCATCTGAAATGCCACCTGGCTGGTGTTCACTGAATTGAAGTGTTGCCCCCCCACCCCCTCCCACCACCACCATCCTCCCCAAGAACTGATGCTCAGCAGGGCTGAAGTGAAAACAGGAAATATTCTAATTCAGAGTCAACCTGAAACAAGAATTCTTGTTCATTGTAAATTAGAGTAATTGCCCTTGAAGTTGTCAACACACCCACTCCCAAATCCTTTGGGAATAAGGTGTTATTTTCTCTAAGAGCCAATTTAAAAAACCCTTTTGCTTGAGTGGCAATCCTAAAGCCTTGGAGTGTAGTTTATTTTTTAAGGTGCTTCAAGATTTGGTGGCAAGCTTCCTCCCTGGTCTCCTTTGGGTGCAACTAGAGATCGTGGTTGGAGGCCAGGTGGTGCAAATTGGCCTAAGCTGGACTGCGAACTTGAGGGTTAGTGCTGAGAACCCCGCATTCAGTGCTGTGGGAAACTGGACTGATGATTGCTTCCATCCAGATGTCAACCCCAAATCCCTCTAGAGGTGCTCTACTCTGTGACATGGGTTCCTTTGAATCTGAATGGACTTAATGGGGACCAACAGCAACAGGGACTGTGATAACCGTGGGGTGGGGTGGGTTGAAGGAGTGTCTTACAACATGGAATTCAGGTTCAACCAAAGGGGTATACTGAAGTTTCTGCTCATCTCTTGTTTCCCTGTATGATGCCCGGCACAGTAACCTTCCCAAGAGCTGCACACCTGCGATCTGTGGGAAGAGACTATTTGTACAGAGCAGCCTGGTGTTAATCATATCTGCAAAGGGATGATGGACACTCCCCAAAGTCTAAGATTCTCTGCTGTGGGATTTAGAAAAGCTGAGTCACATTGAATGCAGCCCAATGCTTGAGAATTAACAACCCAACAGTCCGTATTTGGGGCGGTGGGCTATCCCGACCCATCTCTCTCTCTCTCTTGTTCTCAGGGTCATGACCCTTTGGCA
Organism: Tenrec ecaudatus; assembly: GCF_050624435.1. Lineage (NCBI taxonomy): Eukaryota > Metazoa > Chordata > Mammalia > Afrosoricida > Tenrecidae > Tenrec > Tenrec ecaudatus. Next base: position 6,692,111 of record NC_134538.1, read on the forward strand.
AAAGAGAGATGGAGAGATATGGATATTACTCATTTTAATCCTTAGACAAACTCATTTTAATTCTTTGGCAAACTATCTGTTGAAAGAGATCGTTGACACTGCTTTGATGTGCGTGTGTGCGCACGCTCTTCTATTTAGTCTAAGAACTGGGGAAATTTTTCTATAAGTACATACCCTAATAACTTGGATAAAGGAGTTAAACGGGAAGAACACACCAGACTAATTATGAGGTGTGAAAGAGATCAGTTATCAGGCATCAAAGAACAAAAACTCATATCATTGGGGCACACCTCCATGATACGATTGCTGAGGACAAATGGGTGCATAAGCAAATGTGGCGAAGAAAGCTGATGGTGCCGAGCTATCAAAAGGTATAGCATTTTGGGTCTTAAAGGCTTGAAGGTAAACAAGCGGCCATCTAGCTCAGAAGCAACAAAGCCCACATGGAAGAAGTACACCAGCCTGGGTGATCATGAGGTGACAAAGGGATCAGGTATAAGTCATCATCAGAACAAAAAAATCTTACCATAGTGAATGAAGGGGGGAGTGCAGAATGGAGACCCAAAGCCCATTTGTAGGCCACAGGAGATCCCCTTGCAGAGGAGTATAGGGGAGGAGATGAGCCAGTCAAGGTGCAAGGTAGCAACGATGAAAAATACAACTTTCCTCTAGTTCCTAAATGCTTCCTCCTCCCCACACTATCATGATCCTAATTCTACCTTACAAATCCAGCTAGACCAGAGGATGTACACTGGTACAGATAGCAACTGGAAACACGGGGAATCCAGGGCGGATGTTCCCTTCAGGACCAGGGGTGTGAGTGGTGATACTGGGAGGGTAGAGGGAAGGTGGGTTGGAAAGGGGGAACCAATTGCAAGGATCTGCATGTGACCTCCTCCCTTGGGGATGGACAACAGAAAAGTGGGTAAAGGACAAGATATGACAAAATAATAATTTATAAATTATTAAGGGCTTGTTAGGGAGGAGGGAGCATCCGGGGAGGGGAAAAAAAGAGGACCTGATGCCAAGGGCTTAAGTGGAGAGCAAATGGTTTGAGAATGATGAGGGCAATGAATGTACAAATGTGCTTTACACAATTGATGTATGTATGGATTGTGATAAGAGTTGTACAAGCCCCCAATAAAATGATTTAATTATTAAAAACCAAATCTAAGCAAACCCCTGTGGAGTTCAATTCTGCATGGATACATAGATCCCCATGAGTTGGAATTGATATAATGGCACTGGGTTTGGGGAACTTAAGGTGGAACCCCTGTCCTGTGAGGAAATCACATGTAAGTGGAGATGATGCTAAGATTCACTAATAAATAGTTTTCTGAAGATATGATTTAGAAGGAAAGTCTGACTCATTTTTTTGTAGTGGGACACAGCGACCTGAGAAAGTGCCCCGAGAGGTGCTGCGTTCACCTTTCATTAAGAGTCACTGAACTAGAGAATGCCACAGACCTACTGGCCCTAAAGACGTTTGTAAAGTCAGCTGCATTAAACCAAGAAATGAAAGATAAAACTGACACAAAATGGGGTTGAGGTCTTAACTTATCTTTGTTTTTCAGGTGTCCAGTATCAAAACTCCCAAGCAAATGGATGAATTTATTGAGATTCAAAGTTCAACAGGAACTTGGTACCAGCGCTGGCTGGTCAGATTCAATACCACTTTCAAAGAGGTACTATGGGAGAGATATATGATATATATATATGATGAGAGGATGGCCCTGTGGGAATCCTTAGCTTCAGTGATGAAGAATAAAGGCTGCGTACTTTCTATCAGCCTAGGCAAAGCGATGGAGAGGAAGCAACCCAAATGGGGATGTTTGAATCCTTGTAGAAGTCTGCCTCTGAGTTGCAGTGGATCCAGGAGCCCCTCATAATCCTGTGCTTCTCCTGCCCAGTACAGATATCTCTAAGGGTGTAGCAGAGCCCCAGTGACGATGCTTAAGCTCTTGGCTGCTAACCAAAAGGTCAATGGTTTGAACTCTCTGGGAGAAAATATGTGTCAACCATAAAGATCATAGACTAGGAAACTCCACGGGGGAAGTTCTGCTCAGTCATATAGGGCCACGATGAGTTGGAATGGATTTGACAGCATAGATTCACCACTACCACCACCACTACCACCACCGCCACCACCACCACCTCCTCCACCATTGCCATCACCACCGCCACAGTCACAGCCACAGCCATCGCCACCACCACCACTTCCACCACTACCATCACCATCACCACCACCACCACCCTGTACCATCACTACCACCACCATCACCATCACCACCACCATCACCATCACCACCACCATCACCATCACCATCACCACCACCACCACCACCATCACCATCACCACCACCATCACCATCACCACTACTACCACCATCACCACCACCACCACAACCACCATCACCAGCACCACCACCACCACCACCACCACCAGCACCCCCTACCACCACCATCACCACCACCATCACCAGCACCACCACCAGCACCACCACCACCAGTACCCCCTACCACCACCACCACCAGCACCCCCTACCATCACCATCACCACCACCATACCACCACCACCACCACTACCCTCTCCACCACCACCACCACCATCACCACCACCACCATCACCAGCACTACCACCACCACCACCAGCACCTCCTACCATCACCACCACCATACCACCACCACCAGTACCCCCTACCATCACCATCACCACCACCATCCCACCACCAGCACCACCACCACCAGCACCCCCTACCATCACCATCACCACCACCATACCACCACCACCACCACCATCACCACCACCACCACCACCACCATCACCACCACCACCACCATCACCACCACCACCACCACCACCTCCATCACCACCACCATCACCATCACCACCACCATACTACCACCACCAGCACCACCACCACCATCACCACCACCACCACCACCACCATCACCACCACCACCACCATCACCACCACCACCACCACCACCTCCATCACCACCACCATCACCATCACCACCACCACCACCACCACTACCCTCTCCACCACCACCACCACCACCACCACCACCACCTCCATCACCACCACCACCACCACCACCACCACCATCACCACCACCACCACCACCATCACCACCACCATCACCACCACCACCATCACCACCACCACCACCCCCTACCATCACCACCACCACCACCACCAGCACCCCCTACCATCACCATCACCACCACCATACTACCACCACCAGCACCACCACCACCATCACCATCACCACCACCACCACCACCACCACCATCACCATCACCACCACCATCACCACCACCACCACCACACCGCCACCACCACCACCACTACCCTCTCCTCACCACCACCGCCACCACCACCATCACCACCACCACTTCCCTCTCCACCACCACCACTACCCTCTCCACCACCCCCACCACCATCACCACATGTTCAATCTGAGAAACTGTTCCCCCTGCATCAACTTCTCTTTAAAGAAGACACAGGAAGGGTGAGCTCTAGAAATGACTTCCCAAGGTTTGCCACTGATATTTGAGAACAATTCTTCATGAAGGTTATTGCTTTTCCCTCGAGAGACTGGCTCTTACGGGCAATTAGCTAGACAGCTGCTGAGCACGGGTGCAACCTACTGGCCACGATATACTAAGTGCATGGTGTTTGTGGCACCTGCTGGCCAAATATTTGAATTATCCTTCATGCCCATGACCAGGAGTATATCTCATTACTCAACGTTATTGGGGACTTGGGGACATTCTAGACCCTTTGAAGCCCTAACTCAGAGTGTTTTGGGTCTTGTTAGTGGACTGTTGTGTTCTCGGGGATATTGCTATTGGACTGTGAGTTTGAGGCAGCCAGTAATCAGAGAAGAGGCTTTTGTTGTTCTGTTGATGGAATTGCTGCCCCGGGTAGATAATGGGCTGTCCATTCTTTCCATGAGTATTTAGCCAGTTTATTAGGAAATCATAGGAACGAGCTCTTCCACCTCATTGCATCTCCCCTCTGATGCCTCTTCTTGGCCTGGTTCTAGGTCTGGGATAACGCCCTGTACTGTGTGATGGGGCCCTATAGAATGAACACACTGATTCTGGCTGTGGTCTGGTTTGCCATGGCCTTAAGGTAAGTTTAATTTTACTTAAATTCTTTAACCTCCCAAGAACCCCGGATTACATCTTGGGCTACTAACGGCAAAGTCCGTGGTTCAAAACCATGGGCCTCTCCATGGAAGAATTACGAGGCTTGCTACCTTCATGAAGACAGTCCTGAAAACCAAAAAGGAAAATTTCCCTCTGTCCCATAGGGTCACGCTGAGTCAGGATTGACATGTTTGCAGGGAGTGTGTTTTCTGATCTCCTTGTTTCTCAGTTGCCTCATCTATGTAGATTATAATTGCTTTTAGCTCATTGAGTTTGGATCAAAGAGGATTTTTTGGCTGTAAGGAGCAGGCCGCCCACTCTTGGAGCTCGTATAATGAAGAAATCTGTTATCCTGCACATTCACAATCTGCAGCAAGGCAGGCTCAGATTCCAGGGAGAATTTCAGCCTTAGGTCAACTCTCCTTGTAACTGCAAGATGTCTAAAGGAGAACAAGGCTGCCTCTCCCCAAGTTTCCCATTTTAACAACAAGGAAACCTTTCTAAGACGCCCCTTCTGATTTATTTGCTAGCTTTGTGTGACATGCAAGGAGGCTGGTGGGGTTGTGGGTCACACATTGGCTGATAACTGCAAGGTCAGCAGTTTGAAACCACAAGCTACTCTAACAGATGAAGGTGTGGTTATGTGCTCTGGTAAATATTTAGTCTTGAAAACCCAAAGGGGTAATTTTATCCTGTCCGATAGTCAAAACGAATCACCAGGCACCACAGCCTAGGCAAGTTGAAACATACAATTAACAATGAACTCTTGCATCCTACCATTTGGAGGTGATAAGTAGAGGCAGTTTTACCTCTTCACCGTCTATTTTATATTCCTTCATTCTTTCTGTTCTTGAGTTCGCTGAGACCTACAGCGCAGAGTTTCATGCTAGTGGTCATGATGGACTCCCTCCTGTTTCCAGTGTTTCACCATTAAGAAAGACGCTGCACTTTGAGTTGAGTTATGAACTTCTTTTTCAATTGTACCTCACCACTTCCTAATGTATTGTTATGATTAAAATAAGGCATGGATGCTGATTTTGAATCACTTTTTCAGAATCTGTAGAGATGGTCTTGATTATTCTCCTTAGATCTAAGAATACAATCATTTGTATGACCAGATGTTCATTACTGGACTGTTTTCATCTGCTTTATAGGAACCTGAGAATCTCCACTCAGGACTGTAGAGTAGGGATGATGAAGGAATGAAGCGTGCTGCTAATCCCACATTTTGTCCTCTCTATTTCAGTTACTATGGACTGACTGTTTGGTTCCCTGATATGATTCGGTATTTCCAAGATGAAGAATACAAGTCTAAAATGAAGGTATTTTATGGTGAGCATGTGTCTGGTGCTACAATCAACTTCACGATGGAAAATCAGATTCACCAACATGGGAAACTCGTGAATGACAAGTAAGTGGAGACCTTGGGCTTTTCTCAGATCATCAGAGCAAAGCAATAGCACCTGCTGGAGACCGTGCCTTGCAGCGAGCCCACGGGGCGGGGGGACGGACAAAACGTAGATATGCTGAGAAATGAGCCCCAAGGATATTGCAGTCACCTCAATTTACCTTCGCTGCCAGGGTCGTGCTAAAGTCCCTGATGTGTCTGTACTGTACCGACTCCCACTCTGCCCTTATTTGACCAGAGACGGAGCCATTTGCCTGGGGAAGCAATGAAGTGGTTTACCCTTAAGGAATACATGCCCAGAGCTGTGTCCCACTCAGGGTGACTGCTTGGGGAGAGGGTCCAGGTTCTCCCTGTTGGGGTTCCTGAAGCATCCAGGACCTGGTGGTTCATCTTGTTCTTTGATTCCGGTGCCCTTCCAGTCTATTCCTTTTGACTCCGGCCAGCTGGTTTCAGTTTCTCGCCATAATAACAGACACCTGGGCCAGCTGGCTTTTCCTGGCAGAGGCAACTGTTAGTCTGACTTGAGCATCACGTATAGTCTGAAGCAAAACTCCTAAGTGCAAGAGATGATGAATGTCAAGACTTCGAAAGAACAGAAGGTTGTATTATCCCTTGTTTTGGGAAGAAACAGAACACTTCCAGTTTAAAGTAAAGGCAAGTGGGAAACATATCCTTAAAAGCCCACTTTCCTAGGTAAGACACCCACAGCACAATAAACAAGCTGGAAGCAAAGAAGGCCCCTCGGGGCTCCAAGCTGGTATATCAGAGTCCGTATGGTAAGACTTGTTCGTTTTCCTTATGGGAAACCCACTAGAACCCGTATTCTAATCTCCTGTATGCTGTTTTTCTACGTCGTTTCTCCACATTGTCCCATCTGGCCTGTAGTAAATTAGGAGGAGTAGATTAGAAATGGGGAAATAGTCTGTCTTCAGTACATTAGCAGTGGTAGTTAAGGCAGACTGGGATCAAAGGTAGAGAAATAAAATTCAGAATGAACTATGCCAAACGATCCATGAATTGTGGTCAGTTCATGTTGCGGCAGAGAGGCCTATGCACAACTCACTGCTACGTCGAGGCGTAGAGACCCCCCTCCTGAAGGTTCCCGAGACTGTAACTGTTGACAGGAGTAAAACACCCAGTCTTGCTCCCACGGAGCAGCTGGCGATTTCAAACTGCTGACCTTGTGGATCGAAGCCCAACACATAACCACTCCACCGCCAGGGCTCCATACATCGCCATAGGTGGCGTGTGATATAGTAGAGTAGCTGCGGTTTTGGAATTCCTGCCCTGGAGTTGTCGTGGTTATGTGTTGGCCTGCGATCTGCGTGGCTCTGAGTTCAAAACCAACCACCAGCAGCTCCTCAGAAGAAAGGCTGGGCTTTCTACTCTTGTGTCAGAAACGCACAGCGGGTCACTATGAGTCAGCTGGCAGTGAAGCTTTTTTGTTTTGGAGGGGGAGGGTGCAAACTGTTAAGCACACAGCTACTAACCGAAAGGTTGGAGGTTCAAGTCCTCGCAGAGGAACCGAAGAAGAAAAGTCTGAAGAGCGTCCCTTTAAAACGCTGGGAAGCACATTTCCATTCGCACGTATGGGATCGCCGTGAATTGAGAGTGACCGATGTTCGTTGGTGTGTACAGTAATTACCCTGAGCCATCACGAATAACTTGCTTAAAACTTGGTGCTGCTCCCTCTGTGCCGGTGAGACCGAGAAACTCCTGAGAGCCTTGGATGCCCCACGCTTGAGCTTGAATCTTGTTTGCCACGGCCACCCTGCTTTGAGATCCCTAAGGAGACAAAGTCCCCCCACACGCATTCTTCCCCACTCAGGGTTCCTCCAAACTCCAGTGGAGTCTGAGCCGAGCCGAGCACAGGAGAACTTGGGTTTTCAGGAGGCAGGCCACCCAGGTAATCCACAGGACTGCAATTCGGCAGAGCACACACTTGACCCTTTTTTCCTATGCGCATCCCCAGAATGTAGCCGTTTCTTAATGGTCCAAAAGCAGGGACAGAGCACAGCTTTCTGAGAAAGAGGAAAAGATGGGGCTTCTTTTTTATCCCATAAGCACAGTTAGGGCAGGAAGAGTCTAATTCTCCAAGCTCAGGCAGGAAATGGAACCACAACACCCCAGCCCCAGAACCTTCTCTCTGCTGTTGTTGGTATGCGGTGCTGTTGGCGCTGGTTCTGACTCATAGCAACCCTAAGCACATCCGAGCGGACCACTGCCCGGTCCTCACACTGGTCCTACGTTTGAGCAGCCGCCGTGTCAACCCATCTTCCCAGGCGCGTCCTCATTTCTACTTTACCAGGATGGTGTCCTTTTCCAGGGGCACATTTTCCTGATCACGAGAGGAGGTGACCCCCCCAAAATAGATTATTTTCCCAAAGCTTTGTATTAAATTATATTTTTACAAAACAACCTTATCACCTTTAAAGTGCTTTCCATTACACTTAATACATTTGTCAAATCTGCTATTCCGTTCTTGGAAACATTTTTCAAACTCATCGGTTTGATGGCTGACAGCACCCCCTCATTTTGTTCTCCGCCTCTTCTATGTCGTCAAATTGCTGTCTTGTCATGTCCCTCTTCATTTTTTGGAAACAAGAAGGACTCGCAGGGAGTGAGGTGAGGTGAGTGAGGTGTGTGGAGCACGAGAGGCATGCTGTTTTTTGCTCCCAAACTGGTGGGCTGAGATGGCTGTGTGAGCAGGTGCATTGTCGTGGTGGCAAAGCCAGCCCCCCGTCTGCCACAAATCAGGCCTTTTTTTGGTCACACACTCGTATCTGCTGGAATGAACTCCCAATGCACTATGAGTAGACATTTTCAACCTTTTGGGAAGTTGATGGCCGTCCAGAACAACGTTCATCACCTATCTACATCTCACCTTTTTTGAAATGAGAAAGCCACTCCATTGAGTTTTCCCCCTAACACTGTCCTTGTAAACTGATCAACATCACAACAATTTCTGCAGCATTTTTCCCGAACAGGAAACAGAATTTTACACCCGCATGCTGTTTCTCTTAAATTGGTCAACTCCCTGCCTCACCACCACAAAAAAAGAAAGAAAGAAAAGAATTTCAAGTAAAACTGCTTATACAAAAAAATTCACTGTGACCAGAGAGAACCTTCCCTGGCGATGCCACTTGGTGCACTAACTCAGAGAGAGTTGCCCAGTACTCACCTAGCAGGAAAAGTATGTACTATTAAACTCCTGCCCAGGAGAGCTTTTTGCCAACTTTTTTAGGGGAGGGTGCCCCCTCATATGTCCAAAGTACATGAGATGAAGTCTCACCATCCTTGCCTCTGAGGAGCATTTATTCTGGCTATACTTCTTCCAAGACAAATTTATTTGTTCTTTTGGTGGTCCATGGCACTGTTGGGAAGCATTGGAATGCGAACTGTAAGGTCAGTGGTTCAAACCCACCAGCTCCTCTGAGGCAGAGGGATGAGGCTCTCTGTTCCTGTACAGACTGAGAACGATGTTCCTGTAAAGACTGACGGCTTCAGACACCATTCCATTGGGTCATCAGCCTGATGGTAGTCAGGCGTATACTATCCCATGAAGTCTGGACTTTTCCCCAGCAAATTCTTGAACAAAGAGTGAAATTTCTCCTTGGAAGAGTCCTTTGGTGGCACGGACGGTCAGTATGTTCCCTGCTAATGGAAAGATGGTTCAAGTCCATCCATGCCTACCTTGAAAGACAGACTTGCCAGTCTGCTGCTGAAAGGTCAGAGTCTTGAACCCCCCCTCCCCCCCGGGCACAGCTGTGTTCTGACACTCATGGGGCCATGCGGAGTTGAAGCCAATGTGAGGGCAGTGATTCCCTCCTCCCACCTTGGGAGGATCAAATTAAAATCACAATCAAATCCATTGCCCTCGAGTTGATTCCAACACAGAAAAACCATATACAGTTTCTGAGCCTGTAAAGATTTACAGGAGCAGAAAAACTCATCTTTCTTCTGAGAAGTGGTGGAGGGGTTTGAACCGGCGAACTTTGGCTTAGCAGTCCAAGCTTCCAGGACAACCCAAGCCTTGGAAATGGATTTAAGCAAAGAAACGACCTAATTTCTTTTCTTTCGTTTTGCTGACATCTGCTGGTCAGGAGCTGGAACCATCGCATCTTTGAAAACCTCAAGCCTCTTTAGCAGCTTAACCAAAGTCTATGAATAAGAGTTTGTTATTTACAGTGGTGATGTAACGGGTTCTCCGTTGGCCTTCTAACTGCAAGACAAGTGGTTCAAAACCAGCTGCTGCTGCACAAGAGAACTCTGGAGCTGTGTTCTCCTGTAAAAACGTACATTCTTAGAAACCAGGGAACATTTCTACGCTGTCCTGCAGCACTCACTCTGAGTCATAATCACTCAATGATTTAAAATGTAGGTAAAATGTATTGATTATTTTGGCTGTCACACATGGAGAGGAGCCCTAGGAATCGGGCTACTAACAGGGCCGGCAGTTTGAAACCACCAATTCACTCTGGGTGATAGATGGAATTTTCTATTCCCGTGAAGTTACAGTCTCAGATGCCCACAGGGGCAGTTCTCTTCTGGGCTACAGGGTCACTATGAGTCAGCAGAGACTCAATGGCAGGGATCTTTTTGTTATGACACATGGGAAATTACCTTTCATGTTGGGAGGGCTTTCCGCTTCATTGGCAGACTTGGCCAATAAAGGAGATCCTATTAAAACCTGTGAGATGAATCCCTTTGCCACCAACAAGTAACCCAAGTGCACAGGTTAGTTTTGGCCTGTTCCCCAGGCACCTGTAGCCTCCTGGCACATTTGCTGGGATCTGGTTGCTCTGGTGGCATAGTGGCCTTGGGCTGGTAACCACAAGATCAGCAGTTCAGAACCACTAGCAGCTCCACGAGAGAATGATGAGCCATTCTACTCCCCTAAAGAGTTACAGTCGTGGAAACCCACAGGGGCAGTTCTACGCTATTCTACGGGGTCACTATGAATCAGAGTCGGCTGGATGGTAGTGAGTGCCGATCTGAGTATTGGTCAATTCAAGAAAAGCAAATGAATAAGTGGGCGTTTTAAATCCTGAGCCAAAATGTTACATAGGCTTCTGTTGTTATTGATTGAAGCAGAATGATTTTTCATCCTAGATGAATCAATTGTCAGAGTCCATTTTGGACTCACAATTACCTTGTAGTTCAGACTAGAGGTGCTCCATCAGGTTTCCAAGACTGCCAATCTTTCCAGGAACAGATACCCCCATCTTTCTCCCTTGGAGTTCCTGGTAGGTCGGAGACACCACCCTTGTGCTTGTGGCACAAGCAAACCCAGAGTGGTAATATCTGCTCACACACATGGCTTTGCCGATGCAAAACAGGACAGCGCGCTTGGTTTCTCAGTGAAGGTCAAGGGTGAAAGGCTCAGACTGAGAATCAAATGTAAAGGATTGAGCTCTCAAATGAAGTGTGAAGAATAGGGCGTCTCTGAGTGTGCAGACAGTGAACACTCTCTAGGGACACACACGGGGTCCCCATGAGTTAAGGTGACTTGATGGCAGCTGGTTAAGTACAAGAGGGGGGCGTTGGAGCAGAGACAAAGGACGCAAACCCATCTCTAGCAAAGAATGGAAGGGCTCGCTCAGGAATGACAATGAAAGGTTACCCACATCTCTGGAGGCTCCTTTGTTCCCTGACTAGCCAGTACAGTAAAGCTGAAGACGCCAGTGATGGGGAATTGACCAGGGACCGTCTCGCTTAGGCCTAAGCTGAGCGTAAGGAAGTGGATCCCAGCTTTAATTGGTCAGTAACTAGCTGGAACACCTAGTTAACTCTTGCGCCTTTCTACACCCCCTATTCTGCATCTGAGCATGATAATATTGATGTATACGATATATAATATTTCAAAGTTAATAAAGTCCCTTTTCAAAATTTAATAGTTTGACATAGGATTTGCGTAGTTTTGTTATGTCTATTCCTGATATTTTGGTTTGGGGCATCTATTAGAAAAGGTAGCCATTCCCCATCCAAACATCTACACAAGTAAATTGGGATCCCATTGGTTTCTGGATATTTATGTTGAATTTTCTGATTAGTGCGGTTGACTTTCCCCTTCTTCTTGATCTATATTCCTATCATCTGCAAATAACAATGGCTTTGTTTCATCTCCATGTTGTCATAATGAAATTAGCATGTGCAAAAAGTAGAGACCATTTATACAATAAGAATACCTAATGGAACAAGAACAATCAACCTTACAAAGTCCTAAATGATGCTATATTGTTTTCAGATTTTAAAGTAAATGTTACACACCACGTGACCCTTCCTAATTCTAGTCCTTTCATCTCCCAGGGGTAGCTGACGTCACGGTCATGAGTGTGGTGGTTCACATTTCCGTGCACGTTTTTATCCTTTCCCCATTTATCTAATGTGTCTGTAAACACAGAATAATATTGTTCCTCATATTAAAAATTTTAGATATGTATTTCTGTATATTAAATATGCATATAAATAAGTATGCATATTTATAAATTCTGAAACTTGTTCATTTTTTAACCGATGGTATTGGGAATTCTTTGTGTTGGTTAACTTAGCTCAGTTTCATTTATTTTAATTCCATTATGTAGGTATTCCATAATGTATTAATCAGTTTTCCTTTTTTATGGATATTTAAGTAGGTTTTTTTGGCTGTTAGTAATGCAGTAGTACTCTTATAAAATTTCTTTTAATATATATATACACATAGATGTCAAATTGCTGGCTGGAAGGTGCGAGCATTTTCAACTTCAGTGTCCCTTGCCAAATTGTTCTGCAATGTCCTTGCCCTAATTCACACTGCCTGCACCAGTAGGCAAGCTCCAGTGAGCAGCTGTGGGCTGCTCAATCCAACTCCCCCCTCCCCACCGCCACTCTATAGGAGCAAGATGAGGCTGTCTGTCCCCATGACAAGTTTACACCCTCCCCAGAGTCACATGTGCCAGAATTGGCTCTATGGCAGTGGGTAAGAGAGTAAAATGTGGGTGCTTCCATGTCCCCCTCATTTTAGTAATCTTTGTATTTCAAGACTCATGAGTGTGAAATGATTTGAACCCACTAACTCTTCTGGCAGGAAAATATGTGGCTCTTAGTTTCCATGCAGATTGACAGTCTTAGAAACCCTTTGTCCTTTGGCGTCACTGTGAGTTAAAATCGACAGTGGCGGAGCTTGATTTGGGGCAACTTATCTGGGCATAATCTCTGAGTATTCGAATCTTTCCTCTTATGAACAGCCAATTGTTTCAACAATATTTGTTGAATTGTCTACTGGGCATAATCTCTGAGTATCATAATCTTTCCCCTTATGAACAGCCAATTGCTTCAACCATATTTACTGAATTTTCTACTTTTTCCCCCTTGATATCAATAACACTTTTCCCCCTTAATATTAAAGAAAAAGAAAATTAGGCATACTGACAGATTCACCAAGGCACAAGAATGTATGTTCTTAGATATTATTTGGTTGACAACAGCTCAAGAGTTCCCAGCATAAATACTTCCTGATTTTCCATGAAATACAATTATAATACTTTGGGGAATTCATATGGACACTCGTAAGTCCACTTATTATATCTCCCTCGGGTTCCACACAATAAAAAGACTCCACACTTTGGAACCATATATTGGAGCTGGAGGAAGCCATTTCTTGCCATCGCTACTTTCAGATTTCTAAATGCAATCTCCTAGAGGAGAAGGGATGAGTGTGCTGGTGCAGTCCCTGACTCCTCTTTGGTTGTAGAGCGAAAGGGTGAGGCCAAGATGTGGGGGCCTGAGAACTGATATGAAGTATTCAGGCAGAAGTTTGTTTCCTCGTTCCTTAGACACTGTAGACCTCAGCATCTGTTTTCCTTTCGGAAGTCAATGGGAGGTTTACTTGTGATTTGCTTTCCCTGGGCTAGGACCCCATATTATATAACAGCAGAGACTAGCATTAAAGAACCGCATCGTCTTTGCAGAAGGGCTAGATGATTCAGATGAAAGATAATCTTCTCCTTCCCTCCTCTCCTTGGTAAGAAACGGAAAGGACAGAACATGTATTTGTAATTCCTCTACCTGTAATATACTTCTTTCTTATCTTTAGTTTGATTGCTTTCACGGCAACACAAGTCACTTACGTGTCACCTTCTCAAGGAAAGTGAGTTCTTCCCCATTGTTTTCCCCAATTGGGTCAAATGTCCCCTTTGAAATAAATTTATACCACCGCTCTCTATCTTGGTAGCTGTCACACTCGATTTTAATGGTCAGGTTCCTGGCCTTCCTCTTTAATTAGACTGAGTTTCTTAAGGATGCTTCCTTAAGGAGACTGAACCTTCCATGTTAACTCAAACAGGTACCCTTTGGCATAGTTGGGATCACTTTGTGGACTGGGCATTAGGTTTGAGAGGTTCACTGCCATGCACTCTTTGTAACAGAGGCCATGCCATGTCATGGTTGTTTACTTGGGGGAATGCTTTCTACCTTTTTCCAGCTCTTAACCCCTGAGCTATTCTGAGTGAAGAGTTTTGGAACATTTCGGCACATAAATGAGGGATCAGCAGATATGATTTATATGAAGACTCATGAAATATGCCTTGGCCCCTTTCCTTTTTATCTCTTACCTTGTAACTTTGCTTTTTATATTCTCAGAATGATACATTTTAAGGTCTGCCCGTGTCCGACTGGCTTCTGATTTATGGCTCCTTTCTCACCCACTGTTGGTGGAATATTAAAATACCACTGAAGGCCACCTCGGCAGCCTGGTACTTTATTAAAGAGAAGGATATAATAGGAAAGACGAAGACCTGGGACCAACTTCAGGAATAGCTTTCCCTAGTAAACATGGCAGGCATGCAGGATTATCTTACTTTTGAAAACACAGACATTTTCCAGCAACAAAAGTCGAATCAATTTCTTTTCCAGGTGAAACGTGGAGAGTTCACTGATAGTTTTCGGAGTTCCTTGCCTAAAAAGCCCACCATCAATGTGACCTTATGAAAACGTGCTCAAAATCACCTGCTTTACTAAGCCATGGCTCTCAGGTTTTTCCAAATAGAGTAACACATCGGGGGATTCAATCAGAATACGGATCTGGGCACCGTCGCTGAGATTGTGGTCTAGCAAACGCCCAGTTTCCTAGAGTCTAGGAAACTCCGCTTCTAACAGTAGGCTCCCATTTTATCCTGATGAAGGAAATCTGGGGCCTCTCTTTGAAAAAGCACCTGCCTGGCCTTCTAACGGGATGGAGGGTCTCTTGGCAGAAGCTAGTGAGAGGTGGAACTCGGTTGGGGTTCTGAGAAGAGCACAATATGTCTCACAAGCGAGGCACACTCACCATGGTCAGTGGCAGTGGAGTGAGTGATCTGGCAGTCCTGAAGAACAACACCCTGACACCCCTACTCTCTCACTGTGCTTCCTATGGGGATGTAATGGGCTATGTGCTTATTTCTCCCATGCCTTTCCTTTCTGTACTCATAGTGTCTAGTACAATACGCTCAATACATGTTTTCTAAAGACTGAACACCCGAATGAATACACAGATGAATGAGTGAATTGGAATTCTCTCTCTCTCTCTCTCTCTATATATATATATATATAATCATTTTATTGGGGTTCTTACAGCTTTTAAAAATACTTTTATTGGGGTCTCTTACATCTCTTGTCATAATCCATCCATTCATCCACCGTGTCAAGCACATTTGCACATATGTTGCCATCATCATCTTCAAAGCATTCTCTTCTCACTTGAGCCCCAGATATCAGCTCCCCATTTCTTCCCCCTACTCTCCCACCCACCCACCCTCCCTTCCTCCCTCATTCTTGATAAGTTATAGATTTTTATTTCATACCTTACATCGTATTCCGTTGCCCCTCACCCACTTTTCCATTATTCGTCCCCCTGAGAGGGGGTTATATGTTGATCCTTGTGATCAATTCTCGCATTCTACCCACACCCTTCTGGTATCTCTACTATCATTGTTGACCCCCAGGGTTTTATCTATCCTGGTTGCCTGTGTTGCAAGCTTTTATCTGTAGCAGTGTGCATGCTCTTTTCTAATCTGATTTGTAAAGTCGAATTGAGGTCATGATAGTGGGGTAAAGGAAGCACTAAAAAACTAGAGGGAAGTTGTTTCATTGGTACTACACTGCACCCTGAGTGGCTCGTCTCTTCCCTGTGACCCCTTTGTGAGGGCATGTCCAATTGTCTACAGATGGGCATGGGTCTCCACTCCATGCTCCACCCCCCATAAACATTTGATATGATTTTGTTCTGGGTCTTAGATGCCTGATAACCGATCCCATTGACACCTCATGATCCCACAGGCTGGTGTGTTTCTTCCATGTGGGCTTTGTTGTTTCAGAGCTAGATGGCCGCTTGTTTATCTTCAAGCCCCCCAGATGCTGTATTTTTTGATAGCTGGACACCATCACTTTTCTTCACCACATTTGCTTATGCACCCGTTTTGTCTTCAGCAATCCTGTCAGGAAGATGAGCATCACAGAATGCTAGATTGCTAAAACAAAGTGTTCTTGTGTTGAGGGAATACTTTAGTTGAGGCCCAATGTCCATCTGCAACCTTAATTCTTAACAGATAGATACGAGTACATAGTTCTGTTCCCCTCTTGATATATATTTACATATGTGCATGCCTGTATTTAGGCTTCTATAAATGTCCTTTGCCTCCTGTTTCTTTCCTCTGTTTCCTTTTACTTTTCTCTTTTGTCCCACCATCATGTTAGACCTTCATTCAGGTTTAGTAATTCCTCACTGCCACATTGCCCTTGATTAAGCCCCACTAGGCATCTGAAAACCTTCCTTCCATTAATTTTAGTTCACTTGTTCCCTTGTCCCTGGATTGGTCCCCACCCCCCATTTCCTATCTCCTACCTCCCCTTCTCCCGTACCGCCCCCTCCCCAGAATCATTGGTCCAGTTCTTTTCATCTCAGAATTATTTATCCTGCCTATCTTATCTAGATTGACATGCAGATACATTAATAAGTGTAAAAACCAAGCAAAGCCAAATAAAACAACATTGAAAGTCAAAACCAACAAAACAATAACAACAGCAGAAAGCAAGAACAAAATAACAACAACACTGACAAAAATGGAAAAGCCCATAAATAGTTCAAGGTCTGTTTGTTGGCCTTTACAAGTGTTTTCCAGTTGAGTCTGATGGGGTGCCACACTCTGTCTCCAAAGTCTATTTTTGGTATTTGTTGGGGGTTTCATCAGTCTGCTCCCCCTGCTGCTCTGCTGCATGCCCTCAGCGCCTCGCCCCAGCGTGATGGGGCCAGACCGTGCGCTATTCCCACACTGTGTTTCCAGTGCTGTTCCCCGCAGTGCCATGGTTCAATGAGGGATGCTGTATCCCATGGTGATGCCAACCCTACAGATCTCCCCATGCATTGTCTGCTCTGAGCAGGAGCATTTTCCTCAGGGCTTGTGGGCCAGGATGTCCTCTCCTCCCTCTCCATCCCTTTTTGTTACTCCCGTGTGCTCTAATCTGATGTGCCCTTCTTCCCAAGCTGTAGCCCCAGTGCTTCCTCAGAAGTGAATTTTTCTGAGGTGGGGGGTGGGAGGAAATGGTGGGGGGACGGTGTACACATAGTCGGGATTGGGGCTGGCCCTGCAGACCTCTCTATTGGTTCTCTGGTACATACCAGTATGTTGTATTCACGCCTTGGCATTATCAGATTGAAGCCTGGTCGCTCTCTCCCTGCCCTGTGGAGATAGAAACAGTATCCCCCCCCCCCTTGTATGGGTGAGTGCCCTGCTTCCCGACCCCATGTCTTTCCCCCCCCCTTTTTCACCCTCTTATTTAGTTGGCTGCTGTATGTATCCCTGGATTGGGTTTGGCCCCTACAATAGTTGCTGGACCTCACCCCAGAAATGTATATATATAGGAGCTTTTCCCCTAAGACCCACTTTTTTTAAAGCTTACCTCATTGGACTCATGCTGCAGCTGTCCTGTTGTGCTTGGCTTACATCACTAGCAGGACTTCCTCCAGTTCTTCCCACATGGCATGCATGCATTCATCACTGCTTTTTAGCGAGGCGTAGTTCGCCATTGTATGTGTGTACCACAGTGTTTTGTTCCATTCGTCTGTTGATGGTTCTTTCCAACTCCTTGCAATTGTGAACTATGCCACGATGAACATTGGAGCACAGATGTCTGGCCCTGATTTATTTCTTGCCTCTTCTGGGTATATGCCCAGTAGTGGGATTGTTGGGTCGTATGGTAGCTCAATATCCATCTATTTTAGATATCACCAAATCGATTTCCATAATGACTGTACATACCTACAGGTCCACCAGCAGTGGATGAGAGTTCCTGTCTCCCCATAGCCCTTCCAACACTTGTTACTTTATGATTTTTTTGAATTGGGCTATCTTTGACGGTATGAGGTGATATCTCATAGTTTTAATTTGCATTTCTCTTATGGCTAATGATTGGGAACATTTTCTCATATGTTTATTGGCCATTTGGATTTGTGCCTCTGTGAAACTTCTGTTCGGGTCATTTGCCCATCGCCTTAGTGGGCAGTTAGTTTTTTTTTCTTATTGTAAGCTTGCAAAGTATTGTAGATTTAATTAATAAGGCCTTTGCTAAAGATATTTTCCCACTCTGTGGACTCTCTTATTACTCTTGGTGAATTCTTTCGATGTACACAGTTGATTTATCTTCAGTATATCCCACTTGTCTATTTATGACTCCTCTGTATTTGTATCCTTCCTAATTTCTGATAGCCTTTTTATTCTCTGTGCCAAGATTCTCAGCTTTGTCCCAATTCCCTCACTAATGGCTCTAATAGTTTGGGGTTTTACCTCAAGGTCTGTGATCCACCTTGAGTTTATTCTTGTTCATGGAGTGAGGTAAGGGTATTGCTTCATTTTTTTTTTTTTTTGGAGGTAGATATCCATGTTTTCCAGCACCACCTGTTGAAGAGGGCATCTGCTTCCCATTTGATATTTTTGGACCCTTATCAAAGATTAGTTATCTGTATGTTGATGCTATTTCTGGGTTTTCAGCTGTTTTCCATTTTTTCTGAACATCTGTCTTTATTCCAGTACCATAGTGCTTTGACCACTGTGTTTGAATAATATGTGCTAAAGTCAGGTAGAGCAAGCCCCTCCCACTTTGTTCTTTTTGAGGAATTCTCTGCTAATTCTGGGATTCTTTCCCCTCCATATGAAGTTGGGAATCAGTTTTTCCAATTCTTTGAAGAAGGATGATGGTATTTCTTATTGGGATAGCATTAAATTTATATAGTGCCCTGGGCGGAACTGACATCTTTACTATATTGAGTCTTCCAATCCACAAGTATGGGATATTCTTTCACTTGTTCAGGTCACTCTTGGTTTCTTGTAATAGTGTTCTGCTGTTTTCCTCGTACAAATCTTTTGTTTTTTAGTCAGGTATATCCCTAGATATTTCAATTTGTGCTTGGCTGTTGTAAAGGGTACCGCCTTTTTAATCACCTCTTCTGTGATCTTGTCTGATGTGTATAGCAGTCTGATAGACTTCTGTTTGTTGATCTTGTATCCTGCCACTCTGCCATATTCCTCTATTGCTTCCAACACTGTACTTGTTCAGTTTGGGGATTTTCAATATATAAAAGCCTATCATCTGTGAATAACAATAGTTTTGTCCCTTCCATCCCCAGGCAAGTACCTTTGATGCCTTTTCTTTGTCTTATGTTAGTTAGGACAATGTTACCTAGGAGTGGGGACAATGGCACCCTTGTCTGGTCCCCATTTTCAGTGGAATTGCTGTCATCTTTTCTCCATTGATTACCATGTTGGCTGTTGGTTTTTCTTATATAGCTTGTATAATATTGAGGAATTTTCCTTCCATTCCTATCTTCTTGAGTGTCTTAAACAGGAATGGGTGTTGGATGTTGTTGAATGCTTTTTCCGCATCTATCGATATTATCATGTGGTTCTTATAACTTTTCATCTCAATGTGGCGAATAATACTAGTGGTCTTTCATATGTTGAACCATCCCTGCATCCCTGCTATGAATCCCACTTGGTCATGGTGAATTATTTGTTGTATATGCTTTTGTATTCTATTGGCCAGTATTATGTTTATGATTTTTGCATTGATGTTCATTGGGGATATTGGTCTGTAGTTCTCAGTTCTTGTGGGATCCTTTCCCACTTTAGGTATCAGAGTTATACTAGTTTCATAGAAAGAGTTTGGGAGTTTTCCATCTTTTTCTGTTGTTCTGGAAGAGTTTGTGTAGGCTTGGTGTCAGTCAGTTCTCTGAATGCTTGGTAGAATTCTCCTGTGAAACCTTCTGACCTCGGGGATTTTTTTGTTAATCCATTGATAACCTTGTCTATTTCTTCTATTGTTATGGGTCTGTAGGAGGTTCTTGACGTTCATCTGGGGTAATCTAGGGAGAGATTGTTTTTCCAAGTATTTGTCCATGTCTTTCATGATGAATTTGTTAGAGTACAGACCTACATAGTTCTGTATAATTATCCTTTTGATTTCATTAGGGTCTGTTGTAATGTCCCCTGTTTCATCCCTCATCCTTGCTATTGAAATTTGTTTCTTCCTTTCTTTGGTTAGGTTTGCCTAACCAAATTGTTAATCCTTTCAAAGAACCAACTTTTAGCTGCATTAATTTTTTTCATAGTGTTCTTGTTTTCTCTCTCCTATATCTCATCTCTGATTTTTATGATTTATTTCCCTTTGCGGTTAGTGGGATTGTTCTGTCGACTCTGCTCTAATTGATGGAACTTTTGTGCCAGCATATCAACCACAAGTCTCTCTTCCTTTTTCATGTGTGCTGTGTTACTTCATCCTTCCTCTGATAAATGCCTTTGCTGTGTCCCAAAGGTGTTGGTACATCATCTTTTCATTCTCATTGGTCTCTACAAACTTCTTGATCTCATTTCTGTTCTGGGCCAATACCTACTCCTTCTTCAATAGAGTGTTATTCATCCTCCAATTTTTTTGCTATTGTTTTCTCCATCGTCCTTTTGTTGATTTGGAATTCTTGACAAATGAAAATATACTGAAAGACTTTGGGTCTACAAGTTTGATAATGCACAGAAAATATGTCCAACAGAGAAGATGTTAATGTACATGTGTTTTCAAATATAGTATGATTCTTCCCCTTGAAGTTTATCAGTAGTTAAGAGTAGGTGGACGCTCCCAAAATGTGCCTGCACCTCAGAATCATCCCGGGGCTTCCTCACTCCCCTTTATTCATTTGTAAACAAAAATAAATAAAAGGAATACATACATTTGGAATAAAGTGAAAATAAAGTTTATTTTGTTCCTCAGTTTCATTGCATGCCCTGCTCTCCAAGGCAACCATGTCTGACAATTTCTTATGTTACTCTGCAGATGCAGTGTCTAAATTTGGAAATATACAGCACCTTTTTTTATGTCAGGTCACTGGCTATAAAGATTCCATTTCCTCTCGATGTTTTTTAAATTAACGATGCATCTTTCAGATTGCCCCGTATTTTGCACACACATACCTACCTCTATCATGGCTATTTAGGTTTTCTATTGTAAGGATGTGCACACATCTATGTATCTGTGTTTTATTTATCACAGCTCACACTCACTTCCCAGTAGTTGATTCTGACTCATAGCAACCATACAGGACAGGGTAGAACTGCTCCTGTGGGTTTCTGGAACTGTCATTCTATGGGAGAAGGAATCCTTAGCTTTCACCAATGAGGTTTTGAATGACAAACCTTGTGGTTAGCAACCCAACGTGAATGCATTCCACCACCAGGAATCCTTATATTTCATTTATGGATAGATATACATGTATATCTCTAACCCCAGGCATAGATCTATATGACCTACCTGCATGTAAAAATGCAAAGTAGGCCATGTGCTGGCCTCCAAACTACAAGGTTGGTGGTTCAAACGGCTCCTTAGGAGAACCCATAAAGATTTCTAGCTCCTGGAATCCACAGAGGATGTCCTACTCTGTCCTATGGGGTCACCATGAATTGAGATCAACTTGATGACAATGAGAGAGCGATTCCATTGCTTTCATGAATAATGTCACATGTAATATAAGCAACCCATACATCTCTTTACACACATGAGCAAGCATAGGTGTAGGATACATTCCTAGATGTCATATCCCTCGGTAAAAGGGAATATGCATTTTCCAGATTGCCTTCCAAAGCCACTGCACCGATTATAGTCCACCAACAGAGGGAATGGTCTGCCTTGTTGGGGAGAGGAGCCCCGGGGGAGCAGAGAGCAAAGCATCGAGCTGCTAATTAAATGGTGGCTGGTTAAGTCCATCAGCTGGATGTTCCAAGAGAGGAAGCTGAGGTAGACTTTTTCTATAAAGAATTACAGCCTTGGGACACCCATGAAGCAGTTCTACTCCATCTTAAAGGGTTCCCATGAATTAGAACTGACTCAAAGGTCATGAGTTTGTTGGGGAGGGGTTTTGGGAGTTGTTTTTAAAATGAAGGATCTCTGAAAATACATGTCTTTTAAACTTCTCAGGGCAAGCCCAGAAATCTGCATGTTTTGATAGCTCTGTGTAAAATGAAATGTTGTTAATATTTTCATATCACACTATTTCACATCGCTCTGAATCCAATGCAGAAAGTCTGTGGACCTACACATGGAATGCCAAAGCTAGTGCACAGCGTCTCATATGTCCCTGGACTGGAATCCCTGGGTGGTGTTAGCACTTAACACACTCAACATTAAGCAAGGGTTTGGAGATTCAAGTCTGCCCGGGGGCATCTTGGAACAAAGACCTGGCAATCTTCCTCTGAAAAATTCGCTATTGAAAACCTTACGGTGCACCATTCTATCACAACACACAAAGTCTCACAATCAGTTGGAATCGACTCAACGACAACTCTTTCTTTTAAATGCCTAGACACTAGCCTCCACAGCCATGAAGGGTTCCTCCACTCGGAACCCACTCGTGAGAAGTGGCAAACTGGGGTTGAACCAATGTTCGAACATCTTTTGGCTAGCAGCTCCCCTCTCTCTACCTTTCTGTGTTCTCCATTTTTGTCTCGAATCTCCCTCTTCATTGGAAAAAGCACTCAGGAACTGTTGTCTTTTCCACAGGTTCACGAAGATGTACTTTAAACATGTGCTTTTTGAGAACACGGTTTTTGATGAGTGCTACTTTGAAGATGTTACATCTACAGATACCTATTTCAAAAACTGTACCATCCAATCAACCCTGTTTTACAACACAGGTAAGGACATGGAACTGCTGTGGCCCAGGAGACTTGTCACAGGGCAGACTCAGCACAAAGAATCAAAGGACTCGGCAGTACTTTAAGATTAAGGACGTATTAATAGATACTAGGACTAAACCCGGGGGAGCACTGGTGATGTAGTGGTTCCACATGGAGTTGCTAACGGTGAGTCCAGCAGTTCAAAACCACCAATGACTCCTCGGGAAAACGATGGGGTCTTTTAGTCTCGATAAAAAAATTACAGTCTTGGAAACCCACAGAGGCAGTTTTACTCTGCTTTATAGGGTCGCCATGAATCCGAATTCACTCAATGGCAATGAGGACTAAGCCTAGGTATCGAAAAAAAATTACGGGTTCTAACCCCAAATGT
Source organism: Tenrec ecaudatus (assembly GCF_050624435.1). Lineage (NCBI taxonomy): Eukaryota > Metazoa > Chordata > Mammalia > Afrosoricida > Tenrecidae > Tenrec > Tenrec ecaudatus. The sequence goes on from NC_134538.1 coordinate 6,715,237, forward strand.
GATAGATACATTTTAGTGCACAGCTTTGACCCAAACATTTCATTTATCTACATCTCCGTTTTATCAAATAGTATAAGGAAGCAAAGGTTCTTTGGGATTTCAATGAGAATGATGGTACATGCAGAGGATCCATGGTAGAAGTAAAGTATTCTGCAAAGTAAAAAAAAAAAATCTTAAAGGCTTGGGATAATGTGAAACTCAAAAAATTTCAAGAATTCCATTCCCATATTAATAAGCCAAATGAAAAACGCTCATCTCTTAAAATTTTGTGCGTAAAGTGAGATGATGCGAGTATTTTAAAATCACACCCTTTGACTAAAATCATTTCAAACACCACTCCATCATGCTTTGTTACCGCTATTGCGCTTGCACATGTGGAGCTGGAAAATAAGAAAATTAACTGGGTGCTCCCGTCAGCTTCCCTACATGGTCTCAAGAGGACTAGTGCTGCTCTCGGACCTTGAGGTGTTGCCTATGAGGCGGCCGGTTGGGAAGCTTGGATGGATTCCCGCATCGTTTAGGGTCTCACTGCTGTGATCTTTCCACCCAGCCACTTGCCTTCTGTGCAGATACATGCTGCCACCTCCCAAATATCTACCCCGAGGGATGGTTTGCCCAAGAGTATCCTCCTCGGGGATGTTAACTTCCAAAGCTCCCATGCAGGTCTCCTCTCTTCCTGAATCATCCCATACAGGATTTACCTTTCTGTATTTCTCTTTCACTTGAACTTAGAATAATAAAAACGAATTCCATAAGTGAATCTCCGAGAACCAGCATCCTTTTTACTGTGTCCTCTTGAGTCGTAATGGTGCCTTTCCATTTGCTCACGCAGCGCGTGGGCGGTTTTGCAAACACTTCTAACCTGTAGGCTACCAGAGCTCAGCGAAGCTTAGGGATCATTAGGTCCACTCCTGTGATCTTAGAAGGGAAGACTGATGGCGTTTAGAGCAGGTCAGCGGGGTACCAGCTCCCCAAGCGCAGATGTCCTGAGGGCCCGCTTCTACATCCTGCTAGAGCATCTGCTCTTAGAAGATGCCAGAAGAATGGGAATACGTTCTAACCAGATCGCTGGTATTTTTTAAACAATGTTCCAGTTTTTGCAAGCGCTCTCCAGTAATCGGTCAGATTTTGACCTTCCTTTATTTTTCTATATATAAGGCCAGTAGCCACCGAGGAGAGGCCAAGCTGGTGTGGCCCAGGGGCTGCGTCATTGGTACAAGCAAGGACCTTGCTCAGCTTTGAGGATTAATATATTTCAAGGAGCCGCTCAGTGACTTAGTTTCCTTTCCCCTTACTTATAGAAACAAACAGGTTATTACCATTGTAGACGTTTCTCTATTGATTCCTAGTTGACTGCAACTTACCATATCTACTCAAGTTTAAACGGAGTTTTTCCAGCACATTGTTTATGCTGAAAAAGGCCCCCAGTTTTTTTGTGCGGTCAAATTAGGCGCCTTGGCTTACACGTGAGTGTATAGGTACCTTTATTTTTGACTCTGTCTGATTGCTAAAAGCCTAACGTCCCCCCAGACCCTCTCCACATTCCGTGTTCATCGACCAAAGATTTCTCTTCTCCATAGACCTCTATGAACACAAGTTTATCAACTGTCGGCTGATCAACTCCACCTTCCTGGAGTCGAAAAAGGGCTGCCACATGGACTTGGAGCAAGACAACGACTTCCTGATTTACCTCGTCAGCTTCCTCGGCAGCCTGTCTGTTTTGCCTGGGAACATTATTTCGGCGCTGCTCATGGATAGGATAGGAAGGTTGAAGATGATTGGTGAGTCTTTCTGTAGGGGGCTCTACCTCGGTGTGCCAATGGACTAGGCCAGTGGCTTTCAGATGCATTAAAGAAATTAACCCCCCCCCTTTAAATAAATCTTGCACAGGGAGAACTAGTCTGTTCTTGTTTAATAAACCCTTCCATTTAACTACTAAGCAACTCTGAGACAGGCACTAATTCTAACAGCATCTCTGTGTCTCATCTGGAAAATAAGCTATTAAAAATATTCACCTTACCACCTTCACAAGGTTAGTGTCAGAAGCACATAGCAATGACATGAATGATGGTATGAAGGTTTGAAATGAAGCTCATTGCTTATTATTAAGGACTACTTACCACGCAACCGTAGCACACAGAGTTTGGGCTTTGGAACAGGCTTTAAATGTGTTCTTCTAATTCTCTGAGTGCCAACCTCTTCGTCTGTAAGATGAAGATGTCTATAATTCGCTAGTCGGGTGGCGTGAGGAAGGAGCAGGTTGGCAGAGAACATTGTGACGTGCTGGGAACAGTGCAGCTTCTCAAAATGAAGCAGTGGCGGTTCAGGTAGAAATCTTGCTTCTCATGCCCGAGACCCCGATTCCATTCCTCACCCCCTGTCCAACCATCACTTACCTGTCTGTCAGTAGAGGCTGCATGTTGCTACGGTGCTGAACCGACTCCAGGCTAGGAAGAAAGACCTGGTGATCCACTTTAAACATCAGTCTTTGGCCCACAGCGACCTCGAGAATCTTCAGCTTATCATGGGGACGGCACAGGACTGGACAGAATTTTGTCCCATCATGATGGGGTTGCCATGAGTTTGGGGCCACCTCAGAGGCAAGGAGCTACAAAGGGTAGGCTTGACACATTGCACTGAGATATTCCATAACAGAAGCACATTAGGGCCAAGGAAAATGTGTATTACAATATGAGTCAAGGTGGGGTGGACAGCACATCAATACATAGGCCATTAAGTATTTGCCCTCGGGATGTAGTTGGTCAGTAAAATTAATACCAAAGTTGCCAGTGGCAAAGCTCAAAGGGAAACAAAATAAATCACATAGTCACTTTGTCAAGAGGGGAAAATTAATCAAGTCTTCATGGGAAGGAAATTTTTTTCTAGTGCGTGGGACCTATTTTATTATTGTAAATAGTGAACTGAATGGTCAGGAAGGTAAGCACAGGAGGCACCTGTGATTTTGGTTTTTAGCCTTCTCTGCTAGAGGGAGAAGCTCTTCAAGGGCAAGGTGAGGGCTCACTGATATCTTGGTGTCTGCCAGAGTCCCACCTAGTGAACCAGAATGGATGACGATGGCCACTTCTGTAGATCGGCTCAAGTCGTCAGCTTTTTGGCAGAAGGCACTGCAAGACGATTGGTTGTCTTTGCTTGTTGTCATTGAGTCAGCTTGAACTCACGGTGAGTGACCTTATGTCCAACACAGCCAAGCCTTGCTGCTGTGCTTGCGGCGAGTTCCTCTATCTCTGAGAATTTCCCAGTATCCACCATGAGTTCGGTGATGGGTTCTCCCTGACAACGTGTGTCCAGTCAGCCAGTCAAAATCTCTCCATGGAAATCCTCTGTCCGGGAGTCAGGTGGTCCTCTCCCCCCAAATCAGCTTTATGAATGGATAGAATCTCTTTTGTTTCGCTGCACTTCATTCGGTTTAATCATCCCTCAGGCGTGGCCGTGGAGTCGACTCTGACTCCTGGTAACCCTGTTGTGCAGAGTGGAGCTGCCCCTGCATGTTTCTGAGCCTGTCAATCCTTACAGGAGTTAAAAACCTCATCGGTCACCTGGTAGTTTCTAACTGCTCACCTTGGCGATTAGCAGGCTGACATGGAACTCATGGCGCTTCCAGGGCTTCTTTGGTTTTCTGTTCATGCATAGTGAAAATGAGAACTCCATTTAAGGGGCGTCACAGTGAATCTGTAGTACTTCTTTTTTTTATTTAATCATTTCATTGGGGACTCATACAATTCTTATCACAATCCAAACATACATCCATTGTGTCAAGAACATATGACTCTGGTACTTCTTGCATCTGATCACCAGTCTTTGAGGCACAGTGTCTAACAGCGAGGTCTATGTCAGGTTCTGCGGTAGCTTGGGAAGTTCTTGGGAAGGCAGGGTGTACAAATTTACCAGGGATACTACCTGGTGGTTGGAGGGTAGGTTGGTACAGGTGGCAGACAGGGGAAGGAGAGACGGAGTGTTCTTGTACTGTGTCTTGGGTCGAAACTCACTTGTATAATCCTGCTAAAAGCAGGCAGGCCCCTGTCCCAAGTTAGGCTCAGAGAACTAGTAGCTATTGATTTTTCTAGGCTAGGCTTTTATGCATGTCTGCATTCGGGGCTGAGCCAGATTAAAAGCTCTCCAAGCACTTAGTCCCTTCATTTGTCTCCGCATCATTTCCCATTTTTAGTAAAAAGGCTGGCACCCTCTGGAGGAACTGCAGTAAATAAATTGCAGTTAATCAATCTCTCTTCCACCTGTCTTGGTGGGATGTGCGTGGTCTGCTCTGAAGTGGCCCTACCCGTGGTCCACTGACAGAATCTGTTGACATCTATGGGTTCTGCTTATGCAGCCACACTATTTTCTGGGTGGTTTCTTGCTAACAGCATACTAGAACATTTCCCGAGAACGCTGCCAATCTTTCATTTATTCCTCTGACAGACATGCACTTATGTAACACTTTCCCTCTGCCCAGGATTTGAAGTAGGCTACAGGAATCCATTCAGTAATTGAGGCGGACAGCGTCCCGGTGCTTTATTAGGAGAGACAGAGATTGAGAAGGTCTATTTAACGGACTCTTATGAAGGGCTTCTTATAGAACGGGTTTCCCCCAAGCATTTTAATCAATCACAACTTATTTAACCCTCAAACTAACACTATGAAGCAGCACGATCTTTACCAGCGTTTTGCAGACAGGGGATGTGAGGCAGCAGAGAGGCCCTAAGTCAAGGTCTCCCAGGTGAGCAGAGGTGAGACTGGGGTTTAGGCTCTGCTTCTGAATTAGAAGAAGGAGGATTATGAAGCTGGAAGTGTCGTGTGCTCTAGGCCTACTGTCAGAGGCGCTGAGGTATCGAGGGGTCACGGGGTCCCTTCATGACAACTGTCACACGTTCTAGAACCACTAGCTCAACATTTATTATAAGCAGAGCATCCTCTCTGGCCATTGTAAGCAGCACATGCGTTTAGGTCAGCGGTTCTCAACCTGTGGGTTGCAACCCCTTTGGGGTCGAATGACCCTTTCACAGAGGTCTCCTAAGACCATTGAAAAGCACATAAATATTTCACAATATATAATTACATAATGTTTTGTGATTAATCACGATGCTTTAATTATGTTTCATTATGTTCAGTTTGCAGCAATGAAAATACTTCCTGCACATCAGCTATTTACATTAAGATTCAGAACAGCAGCAAAATCACAGTGATGAAGTAGCAACAAAAATAATTTTACGGTTGGGGGTCACCATAACACGAGGAACTGTATGAAAAGGTCGCGGCCTTAGGAAGGTTGAGAACCACTGATGGAGATGGTAAAGCTCCCAGGGCCTGTGTGGTCCAGCAGGTGGCAGTCTCCTCTCCAGTCGAGCTACTTCCTAGCTAGCGGTGAAGAAGTTAGCGGGCTACCTGCTCCTTGTGGGCAGCATGGGGGGAGCATGTCAAGGGAGTCGTGGGGATGGGACCCACAAGGGTTAGCTCCCTAGGGCACAGAGCAAGGTTGTCAAGGACAGGTCTGATCTATTTGGAGTGAGAATGGGGATAAAGCGGAGAATAAATGGCACACGCCTTCTTCAAGTTGTCCTCTGTGGCCAATTTGAACACACATTCTCACCATAAACTTCACAAACGTCTATCTTCCCGGAGTCAGTAAGGTCCAGGACAGCCATCTCTCCTGGCTTCTCAGCAAGGTTTGGGGTTAGTCTTAACTACCTGAGGGTCAGAGGGCGGCGATTCCTGGTGGAGCCTCCCCAGGAGGCATTTCTGGAGAGACCAGGGCAACATTCTGGTGGTTGGCATCCAGAGAGTGTACATCCTCCTCCCAGGGACAAGAGGCGCAGTTCTAGCTCCTGGATGATTGTTTCAGACCTGCTCTCTCACCTCCTTCCCATGAGCTTCATCCTCCCCTCCTTTACAGCTCCAGTTTTGTCTCTTACCGACTCTGCTTTCACTGACATCGAGTCTGGACTTCCAAGCTCCTCTGGGTTCCATCTATTGGATTTAGACAGGCTTGGGCACAACCTTCTTTTCGTGGGACCTCTTACCATTCACTGGATTAGCCCGGGTCCCGGTAGGAAAAATCACCCCCCTCAGATAGATCCAGGAGAAAGGTTTTATTAATGGGACTTCTTACAGAATGTGCAGGCAGGCGAAGCACCTGGAGACGGGTGACAATGGGAAGCAGCTACCGCCTTATACCCTCAGGAAAGAGAGGAAGACACAATGCAGACCGAGTCCAGTAGGAGCTGGCAGAATGGAGGGAGCCCATCAAGGGAGTCCTCATGGTGCAGTCCACAAGGGTTAGCTTCCTAGGGAACAGAACAGGGCTCTCAAACATAGGGCCCCTCCTCCCCATCCCGAAGCATGCTGGGTTGGGAAGCTTGGCACAAAGTGACTTTGTAATCTTTCCTGGAAGTTAACCTGGAGGTGACCTGATCGAATCCTGCCGCCTGTGGGGTTCAAACGGATATTTCTCTATCTGGAGGATGGTAGTGCTAATACCTGTACAGTTGTGTTGGTGGAGGATGGGACCAGACCTGTAGCTAAGAGTCTTGTCCAAGACATAAGGATGTAATAAAAATCAAATGGGCGGAAGGAGGGGAAAAAAGAAAAGAGAGGACCTGATGCAGAGGGCTTAAGTGGAGAGCAAATGCTTTGAAAATGATTAGGGTAAAGAATGTACGGATGTGCTTTATACAATTGATGTAGGTATATGTATGGATTGTGATAAGAGTTGTATGAGCCCCTAAGAAAATGTTTAATTAAAAAAAATCAAATGGGCTTGTCTAAAGAGAGATCTAGCTTTTACCTTTCAACTCTGGGATATAATCTATGTTACGTTTGATAGACATATTCTTGTGGGCACTGAACATATTGGATCGTGGGATAAGGCAGGTCGCACCCAGTAGTCCTAAGGTTAAGGACTGACCATTGTCAGAAGACCTACCTTGTAATTTAGAGGGAGGTCCTTGAGTCATCCGGTATCCGATATGTGAAGACTGAAATTAACTAGACAGGCAATCCATCGACCAATACATTAACCGGGCCTGTGTAATGAAGCCCCAATACAACTGAACACTTAACGCTTGGGTGAACTTGCATGGTTGGCAATGCTCTGTGCGTATGATGCGCACTGATACTCGGAGAATATTGTGTCCTGACATCCTGGGGGAGAGGACAAAAGAGCTTCCACCTGTGGACGCCATCCGGTTTCTGCTCTATGCTTCAGGTCCTTTGGCTGATTATAAACTGTATTTTCCCTTATAATAAACCACAACTGTGAGTATGAAACCATTCAATGTGTTCTGTGACTCCTAGTAAACTATTGACCATGAAAGTGGTGCTGGGAGGTCTTCAAAGTCGAAGGTCATTTCAGAAGTCCTGGAAATTAGGCATGCCAACTCTTTCGTGGATTGTAAACTCTTCCCAGTGGTCTTCATGTTTCCTAATGCCTTTGATCTTCCCTCCATAGGCGGCTCTATGTTAATCTCAGCAGTCTGCTGCTTCTTCCTGTTTTTTGGCAACAGCGAGTCTGCAATGATTGGTTGGCAGTGCCTGTTCTGTGGGACCAGCATCGCTGCCTGGAATGCTCTGGATGTGATTACAGTGGAGCTTTACCCTACCAATCAGAGGTCAGTTTTTTCCTAAGATTCCTGTATTACTTGCTTAGTTTTCTTTGTAAAAGAGGCTATATCTACTCACTCAATCCTTCACTTGTTTGGTCATCTTTGTTTTCCTAGTACTTGCTGGAATGAGCAATCCATTGGCTGATCAGTTTCCCCTGCAGGAGGGCTGGCCTTGGCCTGGCATGGGGCAGGGAATGGTGTCCGATGGTGGGGTTCAAACGGGGTTCTCACGGTGTACACGATGTGCAGGAAGAGGAGTCAGAGGGGAACGCGGGTGAAACTCTGCATGTCACGTATGAACAACCTGCAATATGCAGATAACACACTTGGCTGCGGAAAGTGAAGGGGGCTTGAGGCAGTTAATAATGAAGCTCAAAGACATACACTTTAATGTAAAACAAAACCAAATGTAAAACAAAATTCCTTAGAAGTGGACCAACAGTGAGAGGCATGAAAGTCATGATAAACAGGGAAAAGATTAAGGTTGTCGAGAATTTCATTTTACATGGGTTTACAATAAACTCTCATGGAAGCAGCACCAAGAAAACAAGTGACAAAGCACTGGGAAAATCTGTTGCAGATTCAAAAAACAAAACTCGCCCTCGTTGAATCAATTCTGACGCATAGCATCCCTGTGGGGCAGGTCAAACTGCCTCTGCAGTTTCCGAGACTGGGACTGCTAACAGTGGAATGGCTCAGAGCTACCAGTGTTTCAAACGGAGAGTCTTGCAGTTAGCAGCCCAGTGCATCACCCCTCTGCCCGCAGGGCTCCGCTCCATGCCGCCAGCACTCCAGTGCATCTCTCCCTAGACGTGGTATTTTCAACTGTTTATATGCACGGGCAAGCTGCACACTGAATCAGGCAAACCAGCGAAGAAGGAAGGCATTTAAATTATGGTTATGGTGAAGACTATTGAAAGTTTCACCGCCGCCCAAAGAACAAAGTTCTGCCTTAGAGGTACAGTTAGAATGCTTTTTAGAAGCCAGGATGGTGACATGCACTTTGGACAATTTAGCAGAATGGTCCAGTCCCTTGCAAAGGACATGCTTGGTAGAGGGTCAGAGAAAAAGAGGCGGATGAGATGGATTGACACAACAGTTGCAGCAATGGGCTCAAACATAGCAACAACTGTGAAGATGCCACAGGACGGGGCAGTGTTTCATTCTGGTTTGCCTGTGCTCACTCTGAGAGGTCTAATTCAGTGTCACTCGATCTGCTAGTGGGTAGAGAGCAGGCTTGGTAGCGAGAGATGGAATAAAAAGATGAAAGAAAGCTAGATAGATTGAGTGACAGTGGGCGAGAGAAACAAGGAAAGGGAGGAGGGCCAAGGTTAGTGTCACAGGGATGCCCAGTGTTTAATTTTTATTTGGTGCATATTTTTGGACAGAGGCCTAGTTTAAAAACACAGAGTCAGAGTCACTACTTTACAGTAATTCTCAGGGTAGGCAATTTGTAAATTTTAAAGAGGATGGATCTGTGGTCAAAAAGAACTATGGGATGGGATGGCAAGCAGGTTAAGGAAACTTCAAAAGAAACATTAATGATAGCAACAAATATAGTGAAAGTGCAATACTTGGGGCCCTTTTACAAATCAAAGAACTATTAAGATATGCAAAAACGAGGAGAGGAAACATAACTACTTAAATAGGATGTAAGTTTACATTTAGGACATACAAGAAAATGAACTGACGGGACTGTTAGAGACAGTAAAATGATTTGATTAGATGGTCAGTAGTAAAACTAAATCTAGGTTTTTTTTTAATACATCAGAAAAGTTAAGAGTGTAGCTGAGAATATTTAATAAAGTAAAAGCTGTAAAATAAAGAGCAAACAGTTAAATGACAGGAATGGAGCCGATACATGAAGATAACCAGGAAACTTTCCTAAGAGATATAAACAAGCGAAACGAGATGCGTGTCAAGATCGGCCTTAATTTTAGAAAAGAAGATTCACTTTTCCAAAACTTTTAAGTTTTGCCTTAAATTTAATTGAGCTTATTTAAAATTGAAAGGTATACCTTCCCCCTACCACTGGAAACTTAAAGAAATTCTTCTAATGTGTCCATGTGAACTGATGTATATATTCTAATATTTTCCCAATGTAGTCTCCTCTAAATATGCATGTACACATAGGAAGAAAAACTCTTTTTAAAAGATGTGGGCGTGGGAAGTGAAAGTGTGGGAGCCACGGGGGCTCTCAGCGGCCCCTGCCCCGATGACAGCAGTCCTTCTAGGGGGAGGCACTATGAATCCAGAACCCATCTTCCCGATCATACTGAGGAACTGGGGCCTCACGTGGGCCCCGCAGAAGGCACCTGGGATTGGAGCAGCGAGGAGCATGAGGAAGTGGGGGCAGGTCCTCCCCGCCTGTCCGCCCTTCTCTTCCTCCCCCCTTCCCGCTACTCCTACCAACCTCTCAACAAAGATCCTAAACCAGAGGAAACAGATGGCACCTGTGGGCGATGGTGAGGACGCCCGTTGCTGACATCCAGGAGGCAGATCCAGGCCCTCGGGCAGCATCTGCCAGACCCTCCACCAGAGAGTGAGGATGAAGAGGAGGGAGCCACAGGCTTGAGCAGTCACAGCTCCATCCCTGTGGACCCAGAACACATAGAACTGGTGTAACTGACAATGGCCGGGATAAGTCTGCCTGTGCCAGGGGTGCCCGCCTGGGCTCAGGAGATCTGGGACGCTCAGTGGGAAGATGTGGGACAGGAGGCTCTCCAAGCCCCGCCCAGCCTGGAAGCGATAGCAACAGCGAGAGCTGCATTCCGGGCCAGCACTGAACGAACGCATCCCTGGTTTCTCATGTCCAGCTCCATCTGCTCCATCTCCCTTTCCACATCAAGGCAAATCAAGACTTCTCAGAGACCCACTTTATTCAGTTCTGTACATTCGGGGCCCTCGGCTCAAGCCCAACGGCCTTAGCATGCATGTATCGCTCTGTGGAGAATACAGTATCCTATGTACACAGCACCCCCCCCAAATAAATAAAAGATGTGGGCTTGAGGATCAGTGATTACAAAATTACAATATGGTATAAAGGCAAACATATAAAAAATGTGCTTTGCTTTAGTGGACTTTGCAGACACTACGTTTTTTTATTAATTGAGGACGTGTTGAGCAAGTCTGTTGGTCTGATGTAAATAGTTTTATGGACATATAATTCACACATCAAATACTTCCATACTTCAATCATAGTAAAAATAGTTGTGTACTCATCACTACAATCAATCCTGGAATATTTTCTTCCTTCCTATTGTCATTATTGGCTCTCTATTTCCCTCCAGCATCCCTTTCCATATCTCTAGTAAGTCACTAATCCAGCTACTGTCTCTGTTGGCATACCTACCCTGGATTTCATACACTGGAAAACATACTACCACCCCCCTCCAGCAAAATAAAGAAAATAAAATATAAGTCCAATAACCATAACAAAATAAACGAGAGAAAGCAGGAAATATTAAAAAACTCGAACCAAGTTAAAATGGGTTGCAGGGAGGTTAAGTGATGAGATATAACATTTTAACCTAATCACATCTGCTCTCACCTCGTTAACAACACTCCGTCTGACAGCAGGGCAGTTCACGCCCCTCGGCTGTGTTCAGAGGGCATTCATGGGGGGCTTAACCCATGGGGGCCACCTGTACTTGGAGTTTGGACTCCTACTCTTATCCCTATGCACACTAATGTGGACAATTTAAAATTTGAAACCATTCCCTCCTTTGAATTTTATTATTTATCATCCTTGGATCACACATTCCCAGCAAGACAACAATTGAAAATGAGATTTGTTGGTGTTGTTTGAAACCAATGTGTATGTCACAGAAACACCCCAGTCCTAAAATGAGATACTTGAAAAGAAAAAAAATACTTAAAATGCTCAAAATATCAAGAGTGGTTATGCCCTTCTGTGGCGAGTTTATATTATTGTTGCTTTCCCACGTCTTTCTATACAATTGTATTTCTTAATTTGATTAAAATGGGCAGTTGTTACTTATACTTAGGAAAAAAATATTCTTCCACAATCTTACTGCACATCACTCTCAGCAGGGAAATACAAAGCAAAACAGCATACTAAAACAACTAAGCCCTGCTCATCTACCCAGGCCCATTCCCGCCATTCAGAATGACTCAGTTTCCTCTTCTTTTACAGGGCAACGGCTTTTGGCATCCTCAATGGATTGTGCAAGTTTGGGGCCATCCTGGGAAACACCATCTTTTCTTCTTTTGTTGGCATAACCAAAGTGGTACCCATCCTTCTGGCTGCTACTTCCCTGGTGGGAGGTGGCTTGATTGCCCTTCGCCTGCCAGAGACTCGGGAACAGGTCTTGATGTGAGCAACTCGAGGAGAAAGGAGAGCTCTACGGAAAGATCCACAGAACCTTGACTAGAACCCCTTAACGGCACCCGCGCTTCTTGTCTGTTACTGTCCACAGGGGATCTTCGATAGCCCAGGAGGAGGAGCTGAATTTGTCGCCTCTAGTTTAGGACTCATTTCAGCTGTTCATATGTTTGTAACTCAGGTGACTGATTTGGGGGTGCCTGAGTCACCCTTAAGATTGTAGAACTGTAGGTTCCTGGTCTTCCCAGCCCAAGGTCATTGGAAGAAGGGTAATACCATCTAGTGAATCAATGCTCTAAGCAAGATGTGTGCATTTCTCCCAGTAGGGAGCAAAGACTTCATTGACTTTCCTATGATTCTAAGGGCAAGAAACACTCTTCCACAAAACTCCTGGGAGCCAAAGGATCTAACCTTTTGACTTGGCTGGAGGTTAGAGCTAGCCAATAAATATTGGAGTAGGTATACAAAAAAAATGTATATATATATACACATTTCATTTAAAAGTCTTATCCATCCTATTTTCCATTTGAAAATTGGCACAGAAGTATTAAAGATACTCTGGTATAAAGCTACAACAAACAATGTGAGCAATAGCTATAGAAACCTACTTTCTCCCTGATGTCCGAAGCTTCCCAGGATCATTTTGTACTGGGTTTTAAAATGATACTGCATTTATTCCATTTTTCCCCCTAGTTAAAAGAAAATTAGTAGGATAAGTATTCTCTGAACTAAGTTTGTACATAACAGTATTTGGGGTTAATTTTCAGAAATGGTTTCTGCAAGTGTTGGCCACCTTTTAGCCATATTTGGGGAAGATTGAGTGTTTGATGTCCCAGAAAATTGGGTCTGAATGAAGGAAATGCAAGTACAATTTCTGACAGCCATTTAGCCTACCGTCAGGAGAATGCACTTAACAAACTCATGGTGTACAGTTCATTTAGTCTAGGCACTTTTCTTCATGGAGGTGTGCTTTTCCCGTGTAAAACGGTTCTCAGTACTAGCATTTGACTTCGCTGTGCACCCAGCAGCAGGAAACGTGTCCTGCAGCCTCTGGACGGCTCTTTGCCCGAGAGAACAAGACCCCATGGACAGCGTGGACGTTGTTCGACGGGTGGGACAGAGGAACCACAGTTCTCCAAAGCATAAATCCTCTCAGTTCGCTGTAGGAGTAAGCCATAATTTGTATTTGTCAAAACTGATCCGGTCCCCTGGGAAATCTATCCTCTGGGTCCCAGGTCCAGGGCTTTTGAATCCGATGTCGTAGGTGTGCAGTGTAGAATATCAAGCAAAAACCACAGGCTGCAACCATCACCTCAGAGTCCACGCTGGCGCCCAGTAACTCCACAGGGTGGGGTAGAACTACCCCACGGGGATGACCATGCCGCCATCTTTGCAGATGCAGCGTGTCAGGCCTTTTCCTCACAGATGGGCTGTTGGCCTCGAACTGCTGATCTTTAGGATCATGATTGAGCGCTTAACCACTGTGCTGCCAGAGCTCCTTTAGATGGAGTGCAAACGCAACTGAAACCTAACGCACTGCCCGTGAGTTGATTTCAACTCATAGAGATCTGGTAGAAGAGAGTAAACTGCCCTTTGGTTTCCAATCTTTATCCAAGACGATTGGCATGTCTTTCTGCTTATGAAAATCTCTCAGGGTGGGGGGCATGGTGCGGCTGGCAAAAAATGTCGGAGGCATGCCTAAATTGTGGAAAAACCTGGTAAATACAAACCAATATGTACACGTGGCTGCAGGTCTCCCCAACCCAAGGTATAAGAAGAAGAAGGAAAAAAACCTTCCAAATGTGTCAACATACATTATACTTATTATTATACATAAATATACATATGTAGGCCTTTAAACAATTTCTGGGGAAAAATGGAATTAAGAACTAATACCTTTTTTTCATGAACTTTTTAAAGCCTCCTCATATATTTAAAATGCCACCATGTTACAATGCTTCAGTGTCTTAAGGACGTTATATAACATACATGCGGTGTCAAAGGTCCATGAAATACAATTGTAATATGCTTTCCATATTTTTGCAGTCAAAATACCGTGGCTAGCTTCATCAACGAGAATTGTGTAAATCAAGGATTGCCATATCCCTGAAAATATTCCTCTTCAATGGGATAATACAAATATTATTAAGTGAGTAGCTATCACTTGAGAAATTTACAACACAGTTAAGAGTTTGTATTTCTACTCAGGGTGAGTCTTATAAATTCAAAATTTGATTACTTTTGTAGTGCTGTGGCCAAAGTCATTTTTGGGTTTTTTCCATTTGGTTTCCAAGCTCCATCTTCTCCATTATCTTTATGGCTCTTGTAGCCAACTGCCTAACCAACTAAGGGCATATCCGGTTCCATCCATCACTTAGCCCTTTGTGAAGGGTACAGCCACTCTCAGCAGCCTTTCAGCAGGAGGAATTGTCTAGAAGTGGTACCCGGCCACTTCTTAAAAGCTGTCACTCCTGCCGAGATAAATGCTTCTTTAAAAATAGTCCCTGTGGCAGGTCGTTGGGAGAATAATGTAGAGCTATTCTGGCTACCTAGCTCCTTTTCAGTTCGTGTTCCAACCTAGGAAACTCTCTGTGGTGCCCACGCAGGCCTACAGGAATCACACTCGACTCTGCCGAGCGAATCTATCCGCATTTCAGAATGTGTTTGATGACACTCAGTTCGGAGTTCTCCTTTTAATCATCTCTACTGCGTTGTGCTGCCTTTGATGCTGACTTTTGATCTCTGGGTTCTTGGAAGTAAGCAAAGGACACGGTATGGCTATTTGGCTCAAGGTCAAGGAGCTGGAATCAGGTAGCTGTCACTGGGTTTGGGGATGTGGTAGCCCAAGGTCATGTTAAAATAATATGATTTCCAGAGTTCTCTGGTATCTTGTGTTAGCTTACCAATAATAAAAGTAAGAAGTAATTTAAATCTCTGGGAAGTGGGCCTAGAAATTATTTTCAGCCTCTCAGATCTCTTCTGTGTTCCTGAATTCACGGAACCAACTGAGAGGAACGTGAGGAATCTACTTTCTTGTTGTGTGTCTGCGGACACGGAGAAGTGAAGGATGGCCAAGGTCACGTAGAGGGCTAGAGGTGAAGTGCGCTATAAGGTCTAGGATGATGTCTCCACAGTTCTGGGCTAATTCTGCGATCAAGGACAGCCTGAGACTGAGTTCCCAAAAGGTCTTGCGAGGGATGGGACAACGTGTTAAATACTTAACCTTCCTTCCCGGGAGCCATTCATTGGAAATGCATTTTGTCGTTTTACTCTGACTGAGAGGGTCAATCTAGATATGGCATCGTTTTCATTTATCCGTCAGACTCTAAAGTGCCCCTACTGTGTGCCAATTCCTGGGCTGGTCCCTGAAGATACAGGGGTGTGAAAATCTTCGCAGCTCTCTCTGTGGTGTTTCCCACTAGGTAGCAAAGTGGATATTAAATGGGTAATAAAAAGAAAGTACAATCACCTTCTAAACGGCAACATGCATGCTTTGTTTGTAAGAAGCTTTTTCCTTATTGATACTATGTTTCTGATTCTAGTTACCGGCTCAGGTGCTTCTTTGCCCACAGGACTGCAGCAGGGCCTTGTGGTTATAACCCAGGCAAAGGCAAGGCTGCGCGCGCTCCTTGCTACAGAACATAACTTCGTTTTCATGGAGTCGATTCACCAGGGACAAAGCATGGGCTCCAGGAACTAAAGCTAGAAATCAGGAACTGGGACAAGGCTCCTGAGAAACGGATTTCCACTTCCGTCTCTGGAGTGCCTTTGTGTCGTGCCCAGGTGGTGAGAAAGCCTAAGTGCTGGCCTGCTAGCTTACGGATTGGTGTCTTGAGCTGCCAAAGAAAGCCCTGGCCAAAGCCTAGGAGGCACGGCAGAGCAGTTCCACGCTGTCACACGCTGTGGTGGCGAGTTGGAAGAGACTCAACGGTAACTGCGTTGGCTTTTTTAGCTGGGCGTAAGGCATTGCGAGCAAGTGGCTTTGCATTCCTGGGACTGCTTGCTTGCCCCTTCCACGTGCGTTTCACCACCTTGGGATACTGTGAGCTGGGTACAATGGTAGCGCAGCCCAGCGAGCAGTTTGGAAATAAATCACCTCGACAGAGGGTTTGAACGTGAGACCTGGGGAAAGCATGCGGTGTTGAATGTGCAGAAGCGCGACAGCAGTGTGGTTTCCACCGACAGTAATGGCGAAGTGCCTGCCATAGACTTACACTGCCCACAAAGGTTAAGTGGAGCAATAAAAGTTACAGTTATCCATTATACAACAAACAGGGGACTTAGTTAGCAGAACCACACCACACCCTCTGGAATGTTCCATGAGAGGGCAGTGAGGAGCCCAAGCCATCTCTCTGTAAGACGTGCATTTATGTGTGCATTCACCTTTGGTCTTGTTGGATTACATGCGCTAACATAGCAAAGACTGTAAATATGCATTGCTTTAGAAAGCCAGAGGTCTTTCTGAGGCTGCCCCTTACTACAGGTGATGTGGTAGACAAGGAGCTTCCTTTAACATCAGCTACATCGCTGCGCTCAGGGACTGGTGCAGGGCTGGGCAGGGCCCCCTCCAGTTGGACAGATGTTCCCGTGGTTGGGACAGACTTGATGACACCTCAGCAGAACCACCCCGGGCTCAGGAGAAAGGCAGTCATAGATCACCTACTTGCCCTCCACCTCTCACATACCGTGGGGAGAGCAGGTCCCCCCACAAATCATCACAGGTCTCCGATAGGCGCAACTGTACAGCGATAATAAAGAAAGATTATAGCAAAGTCATAGAGCGCATGAGAGGTGGAGGAGAGATTGGAATAATGGAGTCAGACACAATTCAGGGTAGCATGCTCACCTCAGTCTCGCTTGGTGGTCTTTGTGCGGGAGCCCAGCCACGAGAGCAGGAGGGCCCCCACTTTATTGCTAACTGAGGATTATATCTCATTAGGGGGACATGATTACAGGTGACCACATGTCACAGGAAGGGGCAGTCCAATAGGCATATACATCTTAGGAAGGGGATGTGTGATAGGCATAAGTGTGACAGGAAGGGGATGAGCTGGGGGTGTGCCCATAGGAAGGGGAAGGTCTAGGGGTATACATGTGACAAGATGGGCAGACCCTAGATTCATGATGGCACCCTAACCTTGGTCATCCTTGGGCGGGTTTGACCTCTCTGGGGTCTCCTACAAGGAAACAGACTACTGTCCTTATCAGAAGGGAGTGGGCCCTACTTGTGGGATAAACAGTGGTGTCTGCTTGCTCTGGATGGCTGATAGCTCTTAGGGAGAATGACCCCTGATCTATTCCTGATGACCTCCAAGTGTATAGTCATTCGCAAGCAGCTAAGTTTGGCATATATTTGGGGGGAGACAACTTGGGAGAAATCCTTCTGTTGCCCACAGCATCTGAGGAATTATTTTAGGAATTCCGATTTTTCCAAGTCAGAATTTATGACAAATTCAGTAGGGCATGCACAAAAGCCCTCTTAATTAAAAAAAAAGCTCCCAAGAAAATTTGACTTGAAGTTACATTATAAAGGAATTGCTTAAAGCTACTTAGAGAAATGACTGCAGCAATCAATGAATACATTACAAATAATTCTTATTTATTAAAGTGTTTCTCCCAAAGAATAGCAGTTCTATTGACCTCAAAATACTTGCAAGTGATGAAACTGTATTTCTTTAAAACATGTTTACAATCCTTTTTTTAAAAAAAAAATTGGAATTGGGCTTGATGACCCAAGAAAACCCAAGGATACCAAATGTTGGCAGTGAGATTGTTTCTGGGGCAGTACTAAGGGGTTTTGAGAAGCAGACTTTTCGGAAACCTGCCGTCTGTGCTTTTTTACCAAGAAAATGCCCGTCGGAAAGGTCAGAACGTAGGTGGCACTCAGACGTTGCTGAGTGGTCTGGTAGAATTCGGCTTGGTCACAAGTCAGCCGGGAGAGGATTCCGTTAAAACAAGTGATCATTTTATTGGGAGCTCTGACAGATCTCAGAACATTCCCTAGTTCAGTCACATCGAGCAGTGGTACGATTGCGACCACCATCAGTTGCCAATATTTTCTTCCTTCTTCAACTGCTTGATACCAGCTCCCCTTAATCCCCTTCCTCTCCATCTCTAGCCCCTAGGAACCCTTATTTATTTATTTTTCCCTATATTAGATTTTTTGGGCCATATCTTATGCATATATCCAATATATCCTTTCACATATAATTCTATTGTTTGATCAACGCCTTATTCCCCCATTCCTCCCGCCCTCTCTTTCTGTACCCTCAGAGGACCGTTACTCCTGGTACTGTTTCTGAAGAGTTAGTTATCTTCCCTTTTATGTATCAAATGATCTTAAATGGACAAATGAAATTATGCAAATCTCATGTGGTTAATGCGGTAAGAAAATGAAAAACCATACTAGTAAAGGGAGGAAAGATTGAAGAACTGGAGGATAGTTATGGGGTTCATCAGTGCTTTATTGCACCCTGGATCTACGATCCCTTCCGTGTGACCCTTCTGAGAGGAACTGTCCAATTACCTTACAGGTGGGTTTGGGGTCTCCACTACATCCACACCACTTCACATCAATTTGGTTGCTTGTTTTTGAAATTGTGCTCCTCTTCCCATCGACACCTGATCACACAGGCTGGTGCTGTTTTTCTTCCATATGGACTTTATCGCTTCCCTGCTACATGGCCATTTGTTTTAACTACAAGCCTTTAAAACCCCAGACGTCATATCTTCCAATGCTGGACACCATCAGCTTTCTTCGCCACATTTGCTATGCACCCATTTTGTCTTCAGCGATCATCAGCAAGGTGACCGTCATAGCATGCCATATTATTAGAAGAAGCTGTTCTTCTACGGAGGCAAGCTTTAAGTAGAAGGCCAAAGTCCATCTGCTTCCTTGTTGCATGTGCACATAAATACACACATATATGCACATAAATACATACATATATACACACAAGTATACATATATTTATATGGTTACGTATATACGTATATATATTTTCTTTTTTCTGTTCTACCCTTGTATTGTGTTTACCCATCATTCACCACAGTAATTCCCCTCAGATACAACTTGATTGATCAAACATAACCAGAAAAGCTGCACCCTCCTTGGCATCAATTTTCGAACACTTACTATTCCCCTGTACCCATCATTGTTGGCTCCCGTTCACCTCCCCGCCCTGCCCCCTATTTCCCCCCAGGGACCATCAGACCAGTGGCTGTCTCTGTAAGATTGCCTACCCTGCCTGTCTTGTATAGATAAACACCAACAAACCAAACCAAACAAACAAGCATAAAGTAGCCTTGAACCCGTAGGAGCCCCTGGTACGTTGTGGTTATGCTAGGTCAGCAGGTGGGCACCACCAGCCTCTCCCTGAGGCTCGCGACAATCATACTGAGTTCCAGTCTCACAGCCCCGTTGGGGACAGTTCTACTCTAACCTGTAGGGTCTCTAGGAATCCAGATTGACTCCATGGCAGTGAGATTTTGGAGGTTCTTAAAATACTCATACGGGTAGACAGTATAATAGATAAGTTTGAAAATTAGCTCCACGTTTTATAAAATTACATTTTGGTGAAGGAAATATTTGTGACCTATGAAAATCAGAAAATAATCTGCATCACATAAATGTTTAGTATGCATTCTATGGCCTAGTCAATTTGATTCAGATAATTTTCACATAAGAGAGAGAATTGAAAATACATGTGAAAAATATAAAAGTAGTTAAACAGATTTTCCAATTTAGAAACATTCTCAATGGGTCAAACCTTAGCATCACTGACACATGCCCTTCAGGTTTCAGGCGCGATGGAAATCTTGAAGGTTGTTTTCCCACATGAGATTTGGTCCTAGGTCATTGTCATCTGAATCCTGATGCTGCCTGCCCTAACAAACAGAAAGTCTGTGGTTTGTTGTTACTTCTATGCCCTTGATGTGACACGTTCAGCCGATGAAGTAAGTATTAGGAAGGACTCTGCTTCAAGTGTAGGCCTGTGAATCATTTCCCGTCGCTTCCTTGCTTCCTATTCCAAAGTGGGAGCCTAAACATACACAGTCCAAGCTGAACCTTCGGATTCCGATGAGCAATGCCTGGGGTGTGAAGAGATCCTCTCTCTCTGGGTGGAGGCTGGCCCAGCCTAGAGATACTCTCTTTGGGAATAGGTGAAGGGGCAGGAAGGGGCATGGGTGACAGACTACTGATGCTCTTCCTGGAATGGTTGCTCAGCGGCACCGATACATTTCTGAAACAACTGCTACCAATGTGGTCACCTCAATCCTTTGGCCAGGGGGGACACTTCTAGTTCTGAAAAGGCGAGCTGTTGTGCAGAGACAATTGCCATAGCAACACACTCCTGGATGTGATGCTGGTGTTCAGGGTACCTCCCAGTGTCGGCGGCCCCACGGGGCGCTCATGTTTGTAAGGGATTCTTTGTGATAAGTTGCTCATGATGGGACGTTCTGACACACAGCCCAGAAAGGAAGGACGTGTTTCTCTGGAAGCCTTTCATCTTTCTGTCAAGCACTTTTATACTGCGGTGACTACAACCCAGCTACTGACCTGTCCTGCAGTCAGGCCCTGGACCGGGAGGAGGACACAGAGCTACAGGCTCTGAGCCATGGGAAGGAAGGTCAACAGGTGATGGAACAAGGGACGCAGCGAGCAGTTTACAATGACTTTCAAACTGGACAGTCCTTCACGAGATTCCTATGGACTTGATCTCCCTGGCGTGTAAATAATGTGTATAGCAAATGCATCTACTAAATGGCAAAACCGATGCTGTGTGGGCAATGACCAAAGACAGTTTTGGTTTCTCTTCATAGTTTTCGTGCTCTCGTTTCTCTTTCCCTTTCACTGTTTTGCCATCTAACTGTCCCTCTAAATGTGCAATCGCTGTGATGACCTGTACTTTTTATTCTCTGGTTCATTAAAGTAGTAGAAACATGTGCTCTGGTGATTGGTCAATCCATTTCTAATCTTTGGTTCTTCCTGGTCTAGATATTAGCAAACACTCCTTGAAAACACACTATACACCAGGCACTATGCTTAAAACTCTGGAAGACCATCTCCTTTAGTCTTAAGAAGCTATTACCTCAGTGTTATTTTCCCCCTTTACTGATGCGGAAACCGAAAGGCAGCCTTTCAAAGGCTGGTGGTTACAATGAGGTAGTAAGTCGGAACCGCTGCCATTGGCCGTGTAGTCGCACCGGCAGACGTGCCGCTCAAGCTCTTCCCACTGGAGACCCTGTCTCGCCTAAGAAACTTGAAGAATCATTTGATTTTGAATAAGTTGTGGTGGTTGTGCCTTCAAAATCATTTCACTGATTTTCCACGAGTCCCACATTCACGTATGAAGTGCCATGTGGGGCCATGCCCCCTTGTTTAAGAAATTGAGAAGTTGCACTTGGGTATCTCTCCCACTGCATGTCCTTCTACGTAACCGGGGCTGTAGAGCCACCCAGTCAATGCTAACCCAATTAGAAACCGTCTGAAGTGCGGATTCTACAAGATTGTGATCTACTGGAACTTGACTTTTGCCCTTTAGGGGACACGTAGTAGGTGACGGTAAACGCCATATGGGCAGATGAAAGCGCACATTAGTTAAATACTGAGGAGCAGCGTGTGATTGAACGATATCCCATCTCTGGGTTGATACAAGCGTGGAGCAAGCAGTAGCATAGATCTGAGTCGGGATGTGGGCGGCTCCTACCTGGTTGAACATTACGGCTATTGTTTCTGGATTGGGGAAACACACGGGGAGTTGAGGGGAACAGCCTTCTTTGGAGGTGGTGGTAGAAGTAACCAGAGGCTTTTCTGTTAAGGGGTGGGGGAGTATTTTAACCCATATGGAGACAACTCGTGTGAACTCACCGAGTGGAAACCTGGAGAAGAACAACTGGTCAGCGCAGTGTCAGTGATGTGCTCCAACCCTCCGAGGCACTGCCACACATCATTCATGGGAAACGGAGCTTGTCTTTAAAGGCCACCAGTGTCAGTCTTGCTCGGTATCTGCAGCAACACTAGAGGGCAGCAGTGACCTGGATGATGTGAAACAAGTTTCTCCTGGAAGGCTGCTTAACACCCTCCTGGCCCACAGGGTGCTCTTAAAACCCAAACCAAGCATCTTCATTGTAATCGGGCTTAATGTTTACAGAAAGAATTCATTTTCCATGCAACTGCCCATACAGGATTTGTTTCGTGACGGTGGTCGCAATCCTCACAATGTGACAGCACGTTTCCCTTGTGTTTGCTCTTTCCTTTTGTCCGCCCCCCCCCCCCCCCCAGTCCTTCCTGCCTTCTGCGCTTTCTCCGTGGGAGATCTGGAAACTTCTGAGGAATGGGTCCCTCCCTCGCATTACCACTCACCTTCTGGGCCGGTCTATGGTTTGACAGAAAGCCAAGCCCGAGGGGGAGTTCAGTGCCAGGCTTGAAGGATAACTTAGGGCTAGAGTCGTAGGAAGTCCACGAGTCTCTATCGAAGCAATACACTTGGACCTTTTCCTGATTCTGAATTCTGTTCCACACACTTTCTCCCACTCTATCCAGGGCCTACTGGGATCTCTTTCGGAGAAGTCAAGTCTGGAAGCCAAGGGCCACCTCATTCTTCTGGTTTCAGGAGCTGGAGCCTGAGGCCCCTGGGTTCACTGTGGACTGATTGTGTCCCTGTATCTTTGAGCATGCGATTCTTTGCTCCAGACTGGAAAGACTCAAAGTTCCGCCTTAGATGGCCGCCAGGCAATCAATGTCACTGAAGTAGGATGGAAGGCCCTTCTCTTTGTGGACTATCTGAAGCCAATTGACCTCGGTGTCCCCTGAGACTGTGGTTCTGAGCCCCTAACCCCAGGGACTCAGTCCCTCCAGGTGTTTAATTATGGCTAAGAAGTTTTCATAACTTGGCCCCTGTATGATCTACCGAATTCATGGATATACTTGCAAGGCATGTAAAAAACACACATGTAGAAATAGCCCTAGTCAAATCTATAAATATTCATGGATGTAGTCACATTTTCCTTAAGCTTCCTGTTCAGCGTATGTGTCTATCTGTGAGTTTACTTACAGAGTGTTGTTATTAATAGATTGTTGTTATTAATATTCTTGGTAGAAGATTGGTTAACCTTAGGTCTCATTCCTTGACAAGTGGAAAGAAACAGCTTTTGCAAGATGGTATTTCCCCTCTATTCTTTTCAAAATAGAATTTTTATTGTAATAGAGGTCAGGTTTTATATTTCAGATCTACAACTTTGTATTCCACAGTTTAAACTACTAATCAACCCCGCCCCCATCCTCCCTCCTCCCCATTAGCTTACCCTCTCCTCACTCCTTGATTTCTCCTCTCAACGGACCACCGTTTTCCACCTTATCCAAATTAAAACTCTAATCAACTGTTTGGTCCCTTGCCCTCCCCTCTCCTCTCTTCTTGGAAAACTCCAAAATCGGTTCCCTCCACTCTTAAGGCTTCCCCAAGGGCCCGAGATGTCCTTTAACTCTTTGTAATAAGCTCAGGCATGACATAGGGGAGGGGGTCCCTCCCCTAATAGACTTTGGGGGAGTTACCCACACTCAGATTTTAGCTGGTGTGGATTACACATTTATATGAAAACACGTATCACACTGACATTCCTGATTTAGCTAGTCTTTCACCACTGACTGCTGGTGCTGGTTCACCTCCAAATCTCCAAGTGTGCCAGGACATTTGTGCAGATGATGTGTTGGAACTAGAATTGTTATAAACCGACGTGAACTGTGGGTGTGTATTCACTGTTTGTCTTCTCAAAAATGGCACAATTTCACCTAGGGAAGACACACATCCTGACATTCGCCCTATTTTAGGCATAGATAACCATTCCCTGACTTAGCTCATGGCACACACGCTTTCAGCACAATCGATACACACAACGATAATCAGCAACAGTAGGAGACTCTCAGTTCGGGAGTCTAGAGGACGATCCTTGGTTCCATCTCTATCTTGTGTGGTCTTGGGAAAGGTTGTGAGCCCTTGAACTGGCTACTTTAAAACAAGAGCAACAAAGTGACTTTAAATTCTAAGTGTTGGCTTAAAGCCAAACACAGAAATAGACTTTCCTGTGTGAGAATCTTGGTAGGATTCAAAAACAGAAAGCATGCAATGTCAGGAATGGTTTGCTTTGAGACTCTTGACCAACCCAATAAAACGCACATGCGCAGTGCCCGGCTTATTTCTTGGCAGTGATGTCCACGGAGGGAGAAAGCAGCAGGCGGACTGGCAGACTGTGAGGGTCATGTGCAGGAGAATGTGGGATAGCACTGGCTTCAAGAAAAATGAACCCACGGAAAATAGAGTTTTATGTGTTTTGTTCAGATCACCACTGAGACACCAAGGAAGCAGAGTCAGGAGATTTCATTTCCTCACATCAAGGGGAGCTGGGAATAGGGTCCTCAGATGGCTATGGTTAGCAGCCTCCTGGAACAGGAGCGCAGGTTTCGCCGTCAGAAGCCTGGCTCTATCGCCTGGGTAAACCTTGAGCAGGAGTCCCTGGAGGGACTTGGCTGTTACAAAAGGTTGGACGTTCAAGTTTACCCAGAGATGGTGTCTCCGAAGAAAGGTCCAAGTGGTCTCTTTCAGGAAAACCATCCACTGAAAGCCCCCGGGACCCAGTGCGACTCTGTCTCACATGGGATAGTCAGAAGTTGGCACTGACTCAATGGCTTCACTAACCTAAGCTTGGGTGAAAGAGACACCTCTTTAAGCTTTCTTTTTTAAAAAAAAAAATCATTTATTGGGGGCTTGTACAACTCTTATCACAATCCATCCATCCATCCATCCATCCATCCATTGTGTCAGGCACATTTGTACATTTGTTGCCATCATCATTCTGAAAACATTTGCTTTCTACTTAAGCCCTTGGTATCAGCTCCCCATTTCTCCTCCCTCACAAACTGTTGATAATTTATAAATTATTATTATTTTGTCATGTCTTACACTGTCCGACATCTCCCTTCACCTACTTTTCTGTTGTTCATTCCCCAGGGAGGGGATTATATGTAAATCCTTGTGATGGGTTCCCCCTTTCCACCCCATCTTCCCTCCACCCTCCCGGTATCACCACTCTCACCACTGGTCCTGAAGGGTTCATCTGTCCTGGATTCCCTGTGTTTCCAGTTCCTATCTGTACCACTGTATATCCTCTAGTCTAGCCAGATTTGTAAGGTAGAATTGAGATCATGATAGTGGGGGGAGGAAGCATTTAAGAACTAGAGGAAAGTTGTATGTTTCAAGAGGAAAGTTGTATGTTTCATCGTTGCTACTCTCTGAACCTTCCCTTTCTTGGCTGAGGTCCATAAGTGTTACTCATCTTGCCCGCCTTGCTTTTCCTTGGATTTGAAGTTCTAAGCACCAGAGCATCTCAGGTTTTACCCTTTCAGTCCAAATCACTCTCCATGAAGTCCCTCAGGTAGGAAGAGCACCAGACAGAACCAGCATGCTCAAAGTTTAGCCTGAGGGAACCACGTGATTTCCAGAATAAGCCATAGTGAATCATGGGCACTCAGAGACAGGAGACCAGGACACATAGATGTGAGTCTAGCTGAGCATGAGTCCAGGTGTGCTTTGTGAAAGTGACCTTCCTGGCATTAGGCTGCATGGCGGCGCTCTTGGGCATGGCATGGGGGAAGAACAGGGGCACATGCCTGGGGTAAGACAAGTGGGTAGACTAGGTCTCACAGACCACGTTTTGGACCACTTCCTTAGGGTTGCGTTCGAACTCTGTGAGGAGGCTGCAGGCAGGCTGGGCACCGGCTTTGATGAGCATCGTTATGGGGCAGCACGCATAGCAGTGGTGATGCTGGAAATGGGCCACTTTTGGGTGGCTTTTTGTGGGCATGAGATTTCCATATGCGAAATAAAAACAGAGACAAGGACATGAGGCAAACAATGATGCACACACAATGACATGTGGCACTCATTGTATTTCCAGAAATAACCAGCTGACACACTTAGTGAGCCTGGCAATACCGCCTCAACCACTTGAAGGAAACCCTAGGAAACACTGGTGACGGCAGTAAAAATGACCAAGCATATCAAACACTTAGAAATGTCTGAAGGACACAGAACTGCAGGACTGACATCATATAAAAATGATTGGATAAAATTGGAGTTTCTTAGTCACTAATTAAAAAAAAACAGAATGAGGAAGCTCTGAATGTACTGCTCTGGAAAGATCTCTAAGATATGTTGTTAAGGGAAAACAGGAAGGTCACAAAACAGAGTGCACAGTATGCTACTTTTGATGTAAAAAAGGACAAGGCAGGAACATATGCAGGGCTTTGAAAAGCTCATGCAAAAAATGAAATAAAATATATTTTTTCATGAAAAAAGAACTAAAATTGGAGTTTCTTCCAAGGAAAAAAGAGATGGAGAAAGATTGGGTGAGGTTTAGCAGAAATTATACTGCTTACAAAATTCCGGGGCTAAGATTTCATTGAGTGTGAATTCGAGGCCTATGATACCAATTGGCTGCCTTAAAAATCACATGTCTCCTTGAGTCCATCATTATGTATTTACCTTTCTGCTCTAAAGAACTTCAACGTACTAATTATGTTACAGGAAACAAGCACAATGCTAAACTATCGGCAATTTACATAATCTTGCTTAAAAATCAATAGTTCATTTGCATTAAGCTTTCAGATCTTATTTACTCTGCATATAGGATTTTCCCTAGGGACACTTAGTCTAAAGCAAAGAGGATTAGGGAAAGAAAAAAAGAGAGAGGGAGAGGGAGAGGGAGAGGGGAGAGGAAGAGAGAGAGAGAGAGAGAGAGAGAGAGAGAGAGAGAGAGAGAGAGAGAGAACGAACAAGTATGCATTAGAAGAGGAAGACGGAGCAGGCCAGAAGGTGAGGAGGAGGCCATGTAACCAGGCCAGGCCAGAAGGGACAGCAGGTGAGACATAGAAGCAAGAAAGGGGTGATGATGAGCCAATCTGGGGATAGAGAAGGAGTGTGTGTGTTCAGAGTTCCTGGTTTCTCCAAAAGAGGACATGGAAAGGGTGGGAAGTTCTTGCTTCTGGGCTGTGCCAGAACCGTGCTGTTTCCTCAGTTCCGAGGGAGGTCGCAAACCTGCCCCCAGAGTGCAGGCATGCGCCCCTGCTCTTCTCTGTGAATCTGGGACAGGCACAGTGCCATAGTTGGGGAAGATTCTAGATCTGAAAATGGCAAGTTGCGCACCTGGGCCAGTAATGGATGGACAGGACTTTAGGACTAACCTGTTGGAAACCAATGGTCAGCAAGTCCGTTCTGGTTCATGGTGACCCAGGCGCATCAGAGTAGAACTGCGCTCCATAGAGGTGTCAATGACTACCCCCCACCCCACCCCCCCGCCAAAGTAGACTGCTAGGCCTTTCTTCTATGGGGCCTCTGAATGGACCAGGATCTCAACCCTTTTGCAGAACAGCCAACTGCATTAGGCATTTTCATGACTCAGGCCTCTACTCTACGTTCCCCAAAAGGGGCTGAGGATTTCAGGACAGCGTCTGCCCACCTCTGCCCCGATTGCTAGTTATTCTTTTTTTTTAATCATTTTATTAGGGGCTCATAAAACTCTTATCACAATCCGTACATATATCAATTGTGTAACACACATCTGTACATTCATTGCCCTCATCATTCTCAAAACATTTGCTTTCCACTTAAGCCCCTGGCATCAGCTCCTTATTTTTCCCCTCCCTCCCTGCTCTCCCTCCCCACTCCCTCATGAGCCCTTGATAATTTATAAATTATTATTTTGTCATATCTTGCCGTGTCTGATATCTCCCTTCACCCACTTTTCTGTTGTCCATCCCCCAGAGAGGAGGTCACATGTAGATCCTTGTAATCGGTTCCCTCTTTATGATTGGTGTATTGGATACTTCCTGTGTCCCACTTTAAATCCTCCGGTCTCCTCACCTCTTAGTTGAACTGCGGCTGCAGCAGTCAATCCACAACTGTATCGGCAAGTGTTCTGTAGCACAGCAGTCAGGTGGAAAGGAGTTTAGGCAAGAGGACAACCCTCGAACAACGGGGACAGGTGCTGACCGAGCAATGCTTCCGTCTCTCTCACCTGAGGAAGATGACCCAGGGCCACTTCTTATGATTTCTCAGCGGATGGTTCCATGGAATTGAGCCAAAGGCATCCGAGTCAGGTCAATTAGCCAAGGGAAGCAAATGCATGCTTAGCCTGGCTTTCCTTCCCCTCTCTACCCCTCACTCAGTCTCCCTGCAGTCACTTCTTCAAATAAACTGCTCTTATGCAATCCCTTCCCTCAGGTTCAACTTCAGAGAAACCCAGTCTGAGCAGGTTATAGGCAAGAGAGCGGAAAGAAGTCAGGGAACCACACCTCTGGGGGAAGAAGGACTCCGTGAGCTTCTATCACTGTAGGGACCAGGGTAGGAGGGGTCACCTGGATAACCAGAGACGACACTAGACATTTCTCTTTCTTTTACCTTGAAGGAGTCTCTGGATTTTGCAAAGGGGTCATGACCTCAACCTCTAGCCCACAGTTTGGAGGTTGGAGTCCACTCAAAGGGGAGAGACTGGGAATGTACTTTTGAATCAAAACTAGTCACTGAAAAGTCCAGGGAGGATAGTCCTCCTCTGACACACGTAGGGTCACCCTCCGTTGGGAACAAGGCGACAACAATTGGTGTTGCTTTGGAGGCGGTGGCAAATCCTGGGTATCTCCCTGCTGAAGCCAAGTGGAGTCAATTCCAACACACGGTTACTCTTGTGTGTCAGAGTAAAACTGTGCTCCCCAGAGGTTTTGACCCATGGCCATCAAGTAGATTCCTCCTCACGTGACCCCAGAGCACAGAATAGTTACTCTCCAGGGTTTCAAAGGCTGTAACCTTTATGAGAGCAAGAACGCTCACCCTTCTCCCGTAAAATGGTTGGTGATCTTGAACTGCCAACCTCGTGGCTAGCAGTCAACCGCACAACCAACGATGCCACCAGGACTCCTAGAGCTTTCACTGACAGTGGTCTTTGGGGAATAGATCTCTAGGTCTTTCTTTTGATGCCTTGCTGGACAGATTTGTGCCAATCTTATGGTTTCTGGGTGCTTAAGTGTTTGCGCTACTCAGGGACAACTCTTGTTCTCCAGAGATATTCCTTGGCCATTCAAGGAGAACTTGAGGGGGAGCCCCTGTGATACTCTTCAGAACTGACCACTGTGCCTCAACTTTTAGTCAAAGGTGTTGTGAGGGGCCTAGTGATCCTATGAGCAACAGAACAAAACCCTGCCCCATCCTGGATTAGGTCCACAATTGCTATGTTTGAGCCTATTATTGCAGGCACTACGTTAATCCCGCTCATTGAGCATCTTCCTCTTTTTCGTCTTTTAGCAAGTCTGATGTCCTTCTCCATGACTGATCCCTCCTGATAATATACACGCAAAGACTAGCCATCCTCCTATTTAAGGAACATTCTGGTTGTACTTCTTCCAAGACAGTTTGTCCTTCTGGCTGTCTGTCCAATACTCTTCATCCACACCCTGGTTCAAATGCACGAGTTTGCCATCGGATTTCCTTATTCACCGTGTAGCGTTCATGTGCATACGAGAAGATTGATAATACCCTGGCTTGGGTCAGGCACACCTGAGTCTTCAAAGTGACATCTTTGTTCTTTAACACTCTAAAGAGGTCTTATTGCAGCAGATTTGTCTAGTGTATTGTGTCATTTTACTTCTTGAAGGCTGGTGTTTTAGCACTGATTGTGGTTCTGAGGTAGTTAGTTTATTGTGCCAACCTGGCCGATAAATTTATGTGGGGTTAATTGAAGGGTAGTGGGATAAATGGCTCAGTGAGCCTTGCCTTTCTAGTTCTCAGGTCTCTTGATTTCTGATGGTTGCATCAGGGGTGCAGCTGCCTTAGCCAGTTCCCTGCTTCAGCTGGCAAGGCTCACTTCCTGCAAGACATCCCTGAGGAGAAACCACATGGACCTACCCTGATGCAGCCCTGGGTGCTGGAGCACCCGTGTGGAGACCCCTGCCAGCACTGAGATGCTTACACATTCACTGACTCGGTTTTCCTCCTGCAGTCTGCATCATTGTGTGTGTTTTGTGAGGTGGAGGAGGACTTTGTGGGTCGGTGTTGGGTACATGGGTTAAAGTTGGACTTGTGGGCTTGGGCAGCACTGGGTTGGGCTGTTTTCTTGATGTGCACTTAACCTTTATATAAAACTCTCTCTTACACATGGGTTTCTGTGATTTGTTTCTCTAAAGTACATAGACTAATACAGGGCCCAAGTAAAATGAAATCCTGGAGGACTTCAATCACAATGGGTTGTTAGCCAGATGACAGACATCCTATAAGGCGAACATTGACATCATGAAGGTACGCACTCCTTCAAAAAAATCAGCCACACGAGTTCAAAATGGAAGCATTTCCTCGGGGACAAGGCTCAAAAGGCAGACAGAGCTAGGAGAGAAGGACTACTAGAAAGTCTATACACAGGCAGCAAATGGGAAGAGGGCTGTGATCTTGTGGGAATTGCAAGCCATGTCACAATTCAACATTTGTATGAATCGTTGAGTGGATTACTAATTTTTCTCTGTAAATGTTCAGCCAAGTCACAATAAAAACCTAAAAACACCAATAGCAGCAACAAAGAGCAATTGACATAAGCCACCGGCTTTGGAAATTCCAATCCCATGCACTTCGCCAGGCTCAACCTTTGCAGTCCCTGCCAGGCTGACTTATGACCCAGTTCACTGATCTGCTCCCTGGGACTCCACCCGTGAATGCACACTTGCTTATCAATCAATGTTGCCTTCAAACCCCTCGCCCAAGAACTGAACACCTCACCCTGAAAATACAGGGGAATTTTTCACAGGGACCAAGGACCCAATAAGCCGATAAGTACAGGCCCATTTGTGTTTATTGAATTAGAAAAAAAGGTGCAATGTGAAACTGTTTACTACAGATTGATTAGTAAACACCAGTAAGCCCACGCAGTATCTTGTTTAATGGAGACGGTTAATTTGAAAGAGGATTCTACAGGAAGGGGCCATGGGTGAGAGAGAGAGAGAGAGAGAGAGAGAGAGAGAGAGTAAGTGCAGTCATGCTTAAGAAGTGATGCTCAGATGTGGTGGACACATGTGAACCTGCTCACTACAGGTTAGTCAATCCACCTTGCTTATTAGGTAAACCAACACGGGTTGAAATGTCATTCTTGGTCAGATAATTGGGATGTAGGTTGTAGAACATAAGCCTTTGCTTTCAGGAGATTCAATTACAGTGTTGGAAGCACTAATTACCTGCCTTAAAACGAGCATTACTGGCGAAGAATAATTATTACCACAGGAAAGGGAACAATCAGGAAGGAGTGCATCTTTCAAAGCCACCTTCAAGTGCAGCCTTCCTTCTAGCAGAGGGGGCAGCGCACCGACTCCTCGTCCCTTTCTCTGGGAAAAAGGCCACACTCAACAGAGAGCAATCTGCCACGGCATCCCATTGATTAACTTATTTGTGATTCCGGGTGAATAGTAATTAGATATAGTGACAAAAACACAACATGTGGAGGCTCATCCAAGTTTGATGCTTGTTATTTTAAACACATCTTCAGAATATAAATGATTTTTTAGAATTTGAGCAAGTTCTGGTTGGTGTATGAAGTGTGTGTGTGTATAGATGTGTGTGAACTCATAATTGTGCATGTATGGATGTGTGCAGAAATATGTGCATGTGTACATGTGTGTGAAGGTATGTATTTATATCATGTTTACTTGTGTGTGCATGCATGGACATGTGCACACATCATGAATACGTGTGTGTGTGCATGTATCTGTGGTGTACATATGGGTGTGTGTGGTGAGGTTACCTGGTTATCATGACTATACTGCAACCTCACTGGCACTTTAGATGATGTAAGGGCAAAAAAAGGGTTTACAAATTATACAAATGAAATCCTAAGGATGACACATTTCCACGTTGAAAGTTGCATTTCCTTAAATTCCCCAGGGAATGCTGAAAGTGAACTTTGGGGCCAGGGCATGATACCCCAACAGACTGGACTGGAAAACACTCCTAAAGGCTAACAAACGATCCTTGAACTAACTACAAGTTTTTCTTTCTTGATGTGTTTTGTTTTGTTCTTTGGCAGTGGTTTGTTGTTGTTTTGTTGTATACTGTTGCTTGGTTTTCCTCTGTCTTGTTTTTGTTCATGTTATTATCTTCACAGGTCTGTCTAAATAAGATAGGCTGGATGAACTATCTGGAGGAAAAACAACAGGACCAACAGTTTTGGGGGGACAAGGGATAGGGGGATGTAGGGGGTAAGGAAGTGTGTTGTACAAACCCAGACAAGGGAACAACAAAGGATCCAAATTGGTGTTAAGGTGGGAGTGGCAGGCCTGGTAGGGAATGATCAAGGGTAAGGTAACGAAAAGGTATAGCTGTAACCCAGGTGGGGACGGAGCATGATAGGGGGACAGGAGAAAAGTCAAGGGAAATAGAGGAAAGAACTAGGAGGCAAAGGGCATTTATTGAGGTCTAGACAAAGACAACATATATATGCAAATATATATATGAGGATGGGGAAATGGATCTATGTGTCTATGTTTATAGGTTTAGTATTAAGGTGGAGGAAGGACCTTGGGTCTCTACTCAAGCACTCCCTCAATGCATGAATACTTTCTTCTATTAAATTGGCATTCTATGATACTCACCCTCCTGACACAACCACTGAAGACAAAGCAGTGAATAAGCAAATGTGGCGAAGAAAGCTTATGGTTCTTGGCTATCAAAAGAGTGTCTGAGGTCTCAAAGGCTTGAAAGTAAACAAGCGGTCATCTAGCTCAGAAGCAACAAAGCCCACATGGAAGAAGCACATCAGCCTGTGTGATCATGAGGTGTCGAAGGGATCAGGTATAAGGCACCATCAGAAAAAAAAAATCTTACCATAGTGAATGAAGGAATGAAGGGGGAAGTGCAGAGTGGAGTCCCAAAGCCCATTTGTCGGCTGCTGGAGATCCCCTTGCAGAGGGATCTAGGGGAGGAGATGAGTCAGTCAGGGTGTGATGTAGCACCGATGAAGAATACAGCTTTCCTCCAGTTCCTAAATGCTTCCTCCCCACCAACTACCATGATCCGAATTCTATCTGGCAAGTCTGGATAGAGCAGAGGATGTACACTGGTGCAGATAGGAGCTGGAGGCACAGGGAATCCAGGGCGGATGATACCTTCAGGACCAGGGGTGTTGAGGGGCAATACTGGGAGGGTAGAGGGTGAGTGGGTTAGAAAGAGGGAACCGATTACAAGGATCTACATGTGACCTCCTCCCTGGGGGATGGACAACAGAGAAAGGGGTGAAGGGAGATGCCGGACAGGGCAAGATATGACAAAATAATAATTTATCAATTATCAAGGGCTCATGAGGGAGAGGGGAGCAGGGAGGGAGGGGGAAAAAGAGGACTTGATGCAAAGGGCTTAAGTGGAGAGCAAATGCTTTGAAAATGATGAGGGCCAAGAATGTACAGATGTGCTTTATACAATTGATGTATGTATGGATTGTGATAAGAGTTGTATGAGTCCCTAATAAAATGTTAAAAAAATCATGCAAATGAAATCATAAGGGTGACACATTCCCATGTTGAAAGTTGCATTTCCTTAAATACCCCCTCCATCCGGGCATCTTCCCTATGAAGATCCTGTAGTTCAGACGCAGCTTGGTCAAAGGAAGCTGAGTTCTTGGTCAAACAGGACCTGCAGAGCAATGCTGGAGTCTATCAAGTCAGAGGAAGCCAAAACTCCCAGCCACTTAGCAGGAGAGAGATGAGACAATGCTCCAGTAAAGCTTTACAGACCATATGAGTTGGACTTAACTCAATCCAAGCAGTGGACTTAGCTTGGATTTGGGGACTCCACAGAAGAAAGGCCTAGTGATTTGTTTCTGTAAAGATTACAGCCAAGAAGATCCTATTCTATTCTGCAACACGTGGAGTCAGAGTTAGCTCCATGGAAACGGTTTCCTTTCTTATGCAGAGCCCTCTGGAAAAGAGGAAATGCAGCCCACCTGCATGGTCCCACCCAGTCCTTTGATGGGCGTGGCAAGGAGTACAACTGGAAGAACCATGTCAATGAATCCCTGAGCCAAGGCAGGCATGCTGACCCCGCCACAGTTGCTCATTTCACACACTCTCTTAAAAAATAATTAATTTTTATCAATTTCAATGACATGCAATTTTATATCATGCATTTCTATAGTTCGATCACATTCATATCGATTGCTCAACCATCACTACAATCAGTTCCAGTACATTTCTTTTTCCTTTACCCATGGTTCTTAGCGCCTCATTTCCTGCCAGCATCCCCTCTCATGCCCCTTTGAATCTCTTGATCCAATTGTTGTCTCTATGGATTTACCTAATCTGAGTTTCATATACAGAAAATCATCCCAAATCTCATTTCACACTCTCTTGTCTCCTTCTGCTGGGTTCATGGGAAATCTCATGAGACAATCAAATGAAATCTCTTCCTGCCCCAGGGCCTCGCATCCTTTCTAAATAATCTCCTGTTTGTATTTATTACTTACAGATTTGGATTAACTCTTACTTCTCCCTCTTGTCCATTGTTCTGGCCTTTTTCTAACTCTAATACCTCATCTTATTTTTCACTTGATGCATTTTCATGTTTATGGAAATGTAAATGCCTAGAGGGAATTAGCATTAACTGCATATGCTAATTTCCTCTGTATGTGCTTTATGTTTGGTGTGGTTGCACTGTTTGGGAAGTCGGTGGTGGTGAAGAAAGCACAGCGTTGGGAACGAATTTATGTCCCTGAGTCATCCATTTAGAGATGGTAAAAATAGCAAATTTTAGCCAAACACAGCAAAAAACAAATAAAGGTGAATGGAACTATTATTTTCACATGCTGCTGTTATTTTGGACTGTTAGTGAGTAGGCTCCAACTCATGGTGATCTCATGCCACACAGAATAAAAGAATTGTCTGGTCCTGCACCCTCTTCAAGGTTCCTGATATGCCAGGATCCATTCTGTGGTCACTGGAGATTTTGACTACCTTTCGTCTTAGGGGTTCATCTTTCAGCATTATGTGAAATAATATTCTATGATGATCCGTAAGGTTGTCATTGACTAATTTTTGGAGGTAGATAGGCAGGCTTTTCTTTTGAGCCTGTCTTAGCCAGAAGCTTTGCTGAAATCTATCCATTATGGTTGACAACATGGGAGAGCCCAGTGGCATAGCTTCCAGCATCATAGCCACATGCCAGCCTCTACAGTATGACAGATGGACAGGTGATAGTATAAGCTCCACCATGGGCATGGGGGGCGGCCAATGCAGGGATATTGGCAAACCATATGTATGAAGTTCAATGACTTTCCCCAGTGGTCACAGTTGGGTCCCTTGAGCCAGGTCAAGATGAAGCATTAACAGCTCTCCTGTGACCCTGGCTACTTTCAACTTCCTCCCAGAGAAACCTCTCTTGGATCATGTCCTTATCATCTCCCCATAGAACTTTATATTTATGGACCCATAATATATGTCTTCCATGTCTCATATCACCCACATGGTTTGCTCAGTCTCATTTCTGTGTTGCATCCTCTGGGTGTACTCACTTCAAAAAATTTTATTGGGTGTATGCACACACACACACACACATATATAGTTCTATATAAGTGAAATATATAGATAAAGACAAGAACAGACTATGAAGAAGCAATTGTCTGTCCACTTCAGAGGAATTAATCACTGAAAATCCTATGCACAGCACCAAAACATTGTCAGTTACTGAAAACCTAATGAATACAAGCAGAACATTGTCAGAGATCATGCCAGAAGATGAACTCCTCAGATCAGAAGGCACTCAAAATACGACTAAGGAAGAGCTGCCTTCTTACAGTAGAGTCAAGTAGCACTTATGGGATTAAAGCCTTTGGGAACCTTCATTTGCTGATTCTTACTCTCAAAATAAGAAGAAACGGGTGCAAACATCAATTGATAATGAATGGAAACTTGAAATGTACAAAGTCTGCATCCAGGAAAATTGGAAGTTATTAAGAATGAAGTGGAATGCCTAAAGACAGATATTCTACATGTCCGTGAGTTGAAATTGACTGGTATTGGCCCTTTTAAATCAGAAAATCCTATGGCTTACTATGCTGACAAGGACACAATAAGAGGAATGGCTTTGCATTCATTGTCAAAAAGGACATTTCAAGATCTGTGTTGAAGGACATTGGTGTCTGTGATGGATTACATCTATCCACCTTGAAAGAAATCCGATTAATGCAACTATTATTCAAATTTATGCACCAACCACTCAAACGAGTGGTGAAGAAATTGAAGAGTTCTTCCAACCGTTTCAGTGAGAAATTGATCAAACGCGCAACCATGAGGCATTGATCATTATGGGTGATTGAAATGAGAAAGGTGGAGACAAAAGAGGAAGGAGAGGTCATTGGAAACTATGGACTTGGTGACAGAAATGAGGAGGATTGCGTGACAGGATTTTGCAAGACCAATTACTTATTCATAACAAGTCCCTTTTGTTCCCCAACAACACAAAAGGCGATGAGTGATTAAACATCTGGACTTCCCCAGGTGTAATATGCAGAAATCACATGGACTGCATCTGTGGGATGAAGTGATGGAGAAGCTCATATTCCCAGCTGAGGCCAGTGTAGGTGCTGACTGTGGAATGGGTCATCCATTGCTCATATGTAAGTTTAGGGTGAAGTTGAC
The DNA here is from genome assembly GCF_050624435.1 of Tenrec ecaudatus. Classification (NCBI taxonomy): domain Eukaryota; kingdom Metazoa; phylum Chordata; class Mammalia; order Afrosoricida; family Tenrecidae; genus Tenrec; species Tenrec ecaudatus. The sequence goes on from NC_134538.1 coordinate 6,751,907, forward strand.
GAGAATTAAAACAAGTCCACAAGATCCGAAAACTAACCATGAGTATATCCCGCCTGAATTTCAAGAACATCTCAAGAAAAGTCTTGATGCCTTAAACACTGATGAAAGAACACCTAATGAGCTGTGGGATGACGTCAAGAACATCTTGGATGAAGAAAGAAAAAAAAAGTGGCATTAAAAGGACAGGGAAGACAGGCAAGATCAAAGTGGATGTTGAAAGAGAATTGGAAATTTGCTCTCAATCTCAGACTAGTTAAGGCACATGGCAGAAAGGATGCAGTCAAAGAGCTAAACAGAACATTTCAAAGGGCATCTCCAGAAGACATAGTCAAATATTAAAATGAAATCTGCAAAGACCTAAAGTTAGAAAGCAAACAAGGAAGAAGATGATCAGTCTATCTTAAACTGCAAGAACTAAAGAAAAAAAAATTCAAGCCTCAAGAAATCTCGAAAGATTCTATGAACAAATTATTGAATGATGCAGGAAGCATCAGAAGAAGATGGAAAGAATACACAGAATTACTGTGTCCCAAACAACTAGTTGACTACCATTTGAAGAGGTAGCATATGAGCAAGAACCAATGACAATGACGGAGGATGTTCAAGATGCACAGAAAGCCATTGGCCAAAAACCTGGCTCCAGGAACTGATGGAATACCAAACAAAATGTTTCAATAAGATATTGAAGCACTGGAAGTACTAGTATACTTATGTATAACAGGAAACTTGGAAGACTTGGCCAACTGGTTAGAATAAGATCCATATTTATACCCATTCAAAAGAAAGGTGACCCAGTAGAATGTTCAAATTCTAGAACAATATCATTGATATAACATACAAGTACAATTTTGCAGAATGTTTCCCAACAATGGTTGCAGCAGTACATTGACAGGGAGCTGCCAAAGATTCCAGCCATATTCAGAAGAGAACAGGGAACAAGAGGTAGCACTGCTGATGTTAGATGGATCTTGGTTGAAAGAAGAGACTACCAGAAATAGGTTTACTTGTGTTACATTGACTATGCAAATCCATTTGATTGTGTGAACCATAACAAGCTATCGAGAGCCTTGAGAAGAGAGGGAATTTCAGAACACTTCATTGTGTTCACGCAGAACCTATAAATGGATCAAGAGGCAGTGGTGTGAACAGAACAAGGGAATACTACACTGTTTAACCTCGGAAGGTTGACTATCAGAGTTATATTGTGGGTTCAAATAAATGACAGCCACTCTCATGTCTTCAAATTTAGAACAGTCTTTATTCAGCTAGCTGGGCCACTGAGAAACTAAAGACATTTCCATTCGTAGCAGCCTTGAGTGGACTTTTTAGTTCATCTTTAAGGCCAAACAATTTTTTATTACCTGTCTAGGGTTCAAGCAAGTATGAACAGAAGCAGAAAGCAAAATTTTGGATTAATTGTAACTTCAAGAAGAGCAAGCATGCGTTACAAGATACATTCCTTATAAAAGAAACTATATCCAGATGGATTTAACATCCTGGTTATCATGACGACATTAACCACACCATTCGGATGACAACATCACAGGGGACAATATTGAAAAATAATCAAAACAAATGACATACTGAACAATAGTCAAAACTAATTGTAGTGTCCTGAACCTGGAAACATGGGAGTACATTCTAAAATTAATTACCAGCAGAGATTGTTTGTGTTAGTTTGGGTACATTAGAGAAACAAATCCAGAGAAATTCATAGATATGAGAGTTTTATATAAAGGGTAGGTGTACATCAAGAAAACAACCCAATCCAGTTCTGCCCAAGCCCACAAGTCCAACATTAGTCCATATGTCCGAGACCAATCCACAAAGCACTCCTCCATCTCACAAAACACGCGCAATGATGCCAACTGCAGGAGGAAAGCCGAATCAGTGAACTTGTAAGCATCTCAGCACTGGCAGGGGTCTCCACACAGCTGCTCCAGCACCTAGGGCTGCATTGGGGTAGATCCATATGACTTCTCCTTGGGGATGTCTTGCAGGAAGTGAGCCTTGCCAGCTGAAGCAGGGAACTGGCTAAGGCAGCTGCACTCTGGCATGACCATCAGAAAGCAAGAGACCCGAGAACTAGAAAGGTGAGACTCACCAAGCCATTTATCTCTCCGCCCTTCAAGTAACCCCACATGTGTTTATTGGCCAGGTTGGCACAATACACTCACTACCTCACTGTTCCATAAGGGGAGGGAAAACAGGCAGGTCAATTAGCACTCAACTTTCTGAGATGGGAGGGAGGAACCAGCAAATCACTTAGCAGCTAACAAAAATGGAGTTTCCTTTGGGAGTCTGCCTCATTCCCTACTATTTTTATTGAGGAATCACATCATTGATTCATCAGTAACTTATTCTGAACTTAGGTTTGTATAGTGGGTTTTCAATATCATAAACTTAACAGCTTCTAATGAATTTGTTCTGACAGTTTTTAAATGATGGCTTTTGATCTGTTGATATTTATATTAATTATATTACAGAAGCCTTTCCAGCCATGGCTCTTGGTGCTGAGTACAGAGACAGCTGTGGCTGCTGAACCTGCAACACCTGGTTGTTAGGCAGACAAGTGGACACGCAGGAGATAAGATCAAAAGAGCCAAAAAAACCCCCACATTTCTGGGACAGCCTTAAAATACACTGGTGACCTATTGTAACACATTGCAATCATTTAATTACAATTTGCAGGGACAGACTGAGGTAACAGTATTAAGAAACCCGAGATAATCTTAGGTTAAGGGGTCTTTTACAGAAGAATGAACTTTTCATTCTGCATCGGGCAGGGCAGCCTTGTGAGTGGTGAGCTCAGGCAACAAGTCCGTTCATCTTGACTGTAGTCGGTGTTGTGAGCATGATTGTAAAGGCTCTTTATCATGTATGTGGCTTACGTCCAGTGGACCACTTACAAGGACACAGTCACCGGTTGGAATGGGTGCACAGGCAGCTGGGACACTGCCTTCCTCAAGAACGTGTGAAGTTGGTGCTGGACAAGCTGTCGGGTTTCCAGGGATGTAAGCAAATTTTGATTATGAATCTTGGCCTGCAGGTGTCCTTGGAACAGTCAAGGGGGTGGGTGTTGGGTGAACATGACACCCTTAAACATCTTTTTAGCCACATACAATTTTCAAAACAAGGACAATCGTTTCAACAAAATAAAACCAAACTATATACAGTTGGAAATGTACTAGCCTTATTTAAACATAGTATTTTCTAAGTGAGCAGAATAAAAAATATCTTCTATTTTTATCTATGAGCATTTGTAAGCCAGTTACTTTAAGCCTTTATCCCTCCCCCCCCCCCCAGTTTTGAGCATCCAATTTTTATACTGCCCAATCCTTATATAAACCTAGTGCTTTGAGGAGACAAGCAAGTTCTTTGATGTGAAGAATCTTCATTCTGATTGGAATCTTGTGAGCCTGCATCCCCATAAACAAAGTCATATCAGGACAGTCCGTCCATAAAGTCAGCAGCAATATGCGCTAATTTACAGGCTCAGAAATCTCCTTTTTATCTGGTCAGGTTTTGGTTAACCCAATGTGGGCTGCCTCACTCAATTCCACCAGGGTGACCATGGGCCCAGTCAAATATTTTTTAACAACTTTAACCCTCTTGGGCTAGGCCATGAGCTGCAGCCAATCCGCTCTCATCTTCTTCTTTAGTTCCTGTGAACCAGGTTCTTGGGTGTTAGTGACCAGACTGAACTCATTTCCTCATTGCTGCATTTCTTTCCATCTCCACACAAGTGGACCCAGGGGGTCGCCTAGCAAGCATTTCAGGCTGCTTACAGGCTCCTTTTAACGTTTAGTCCTAGAGAGGAGGGTTTCTTCATGGCTTTAATGTTTGTTTTTTTTCCAGCTTTAGGCACAAACTACTAGTTGAAAGTTTAAAAAAGTCCAAAGGGTTCCTTTTTCTTCTGCCAAGAGCACTCTTCCCCAGTGTCCGCAAATGTCCAAAGCACTCGAAGCACTGGGTGAGGCTTACCTTTTCAGAGCCTTCTTTGCAGGTGTGCCTATACCCATTTTAAAGATTCAAATTGATGGCTGAAAGCAAGTAGGCTTACAAACGTTCTATTCTTTTACTTTTCAATGATCATCTTTATCAATGACTGCATTAACAACAATAACGTTTACTTAAACACTTTTAATGACACGAAATATGGCCTCAGGCTTTTGACTGATTTAAGCCAAGGCAGGGTCCTCCATCAGCTACTTTGACTTTCTGTTAGCCACTTTGATCAAGCACCATCGTTTCTTCCAGAGAGATTTAAGGGGTCGTTTTGTCCCCTTAGTTTAAATTTACATTTGTTTGTTTAGCCATCTTAGGATAAACCAAAGCTAACTTTCAGGAATTAACACTTTAACTTTCCATGTTCTTTTTAGAGCATGACAAGTTATCTCATTGAGGGTCTTCTTCCTTTGTTCTGGCCCTCTACTTACCAGGCATGATATTGACGTCTAGACACTGGACCCTCCTGGTTATGTGTCCAGAGTACCTGAGATGAGGTCATGCCATCCTCTATTTTAAGGGGCACTCCGATGCTACTTCCTTCAAGACAGACTTTGCTTGTTCTTGCAGTCGTCATCAATGCCGTCAATCAATTGTGTGGACCAATTCTTCTCAAGTCTTCCTTACTTATTATCCAACTTTCACATACATGCGACAATACCATGGCTTAGGTCCGGTGTAGCTTAGTCTACAAAGTGACATATTTGTTCTCTGGCAGTTGTAAAGAGGTCTTTTGCAGCAGATTTGCCTAATGCGTTAAGTAAGATGAACTTCTGGGCAACTTCAATCATTTTTCCTTTTATTCTGACAACTTTTATTTCTTTTTGGTCCATTTGTGAGAAAGTTTGCGATCGATACTGAAGACTGTCATCTTTGATCATCAGTAAGTGCTTCAAGTCTCCTTGACTTTCCGCAAGCAGGGTGGTGTCACCTGAACGTCATAGGTTGTGCATGATTCTTCTTCCAATTCTCATGAACAGCAGGGGAGAGAGTGTCTAAGAAGCTACCATTAGATTTAATTTGTGGACAGAAATTTATGTTCCAGGACATTGCTACTAGAAACAATGGAGCAGGAAATTAGTCACATTTTATAGCTGAGCGAAATCAGGAAAAGATTGCACCACCTAAATCACTGCCATCGCTTAGTGACTGGAGAAACCCAAAGCTTTACCTACCTGAGGGGCAATATCAAGCCAGGGCCTAAAACTCAAAACAACAACAACAACAAAAACCCTTAAAATCCAGCCACTAAAACAATAACCCCTGGAAGGAAGGTGGGGCAACCAGTATACAGATGATCATAGAATATGATTTAAAATATGTAAAAATTACTAGGCAAACAAAGACACAACAACAAAAATATTACTGAGATAGATAGTTTATTGTGCCAACCTGGCCGATAAACACAGGTGGGGTTAATTGCAAGGCGGAGGGATAAATGTCTCAGTGAATCTCACCTTTCTAGTTCTCGGGTCTCTTGCTTTGTGATGGTGGGACCAGGGTGCAGCTGCCTCAGACAGTAGATTTAGTATAAGTTAACCATAACTGCATGAATGCTGTATAATGACTAGGCACACAATCTCAGCAGCACTCCATAGTCAGCTTGTACTTATAAGGGCAGCCCAGGGAGGGTTGTCTGTCTAGGGTTGGCTTAGCTGAAGTGGCTCTACATCATGTAGGGTTCTTGTCTTCTTCCTGGGATGAGCAGACAGGACTGGAGATGGCAGAGCTCAAAGAGAGTGAGCCTAACATAAACGTCTGTGTGCATCCAATCTGTTAACAACCCAAACAAGTCCAAAGTGAAGAAACAAAGTGTCTAGACGCCCTTGACCATTGCCACAGGCAGGGGGCATCTTTGGCATACATCCATCGCAAACTATCGTGCGTAAGTTGGACGTGTTGTCAGGAAAGAGCAGTGCCCGGAGAAGGAAACCATGCTGGTAAAGTAGAGGCAGCAAAGAAGAGGAAGGGCACTTAAGAAGATGGATTCACACGTGGCTGCCATGGTGGGTTCAAACACAGGGATGACGGTGAGGATGGCACAGGACAGGGAAGTTGAAGGTTGCTGTTGGTTCGAACTGACTTAATGGCATCAACAACAACCCATGGAAGGATCAGAGTTGCAATCATAACCCCATCTGCCTTGATCATTTACTTTGTGTGACTTCAGCCAAGTTATTTTCTATTTTCTATGAGTAGGAAATAATATATCCAACCTCGTAATTTTATTGTTAGGATTAATTTCCATATTATATGTACACCCCTTAATATGTCGTTTAAAATTAAAAAAACTATCACATTTCCTTCTTTAGGAGAGCTGTCATATAAAGTGGTCCTTTCATGTTTAAAATTGTATACAATGTTGAGTTAACTGATACAATGAAAATATGTATGAAAGGTTTTAAAAATTCTCCCCACCCCCCAAAAACTAATCCTATTCCTAACATACTAGCACAAGACTGCCTCAAACAGATACTTTTCTATTCAATCAGAGCTAATAGGCAGTTCTAAATTTTTCCTATTTTTAATTTTCTTACAAAACAACGTCATCCTACAAGACAGTGAAAGGCCAGAATCCCTTTGCAGAGACCCAATGGGACAAAAGTCTCTTTTGAATTCTCTTGGATCATGGACCAGGCATGTGAAAGCCCTGCCTACAGACAGAGTGCACCAGAAAGTGAATCAAGGCAGATATGGTTAGATTAAAATTTAACATCTTATCATCTGTTTACCCTTTTAACACATTCTCTATTTGTTCTATTTAAAATGATTTCCTGCTTTCTTTTGGATTGAGGTTTTTCAGTGTTGTGTTTTGTTATTGTTGTTGGGGGTTGACGTGTGCTTTTCTTTACATGAAATCTAGGATCGGCAGCTACAGAGAGAGTAACTACATTAATAGCTTCTTAGGGGTGTGACATGGGACGTTGTGGGGAGACAGGGAGCTAACAACAATGAGGACAAAACTGAAGAAAATGTTCTACAATTGCTTGTGGTGATGACTGCCCAACTCCTTAATATGTTCGAAGATTGCAGTGTTTAGGGTGTGAACGATAGCTCAGTAAAACATAGAAGAGGAAGAAAAATATCCTCCTCCTCCATGTTATCGGGCTTTTCTATTAATCCCTTCTCATGGCCGTGTGAGAGTTCATCATTCAGCTGGACCATGGGAGGTAAACTGTGTTTTGGAGAGGTTGCCAGGTCTCCAGGCTCAGCGTCCATTACTGAGCTGGCATCCTGTTGGTTTTGAGCACTGGATCCTGCTGAGTGATGACAGGGAGCATCTGAAGGCCCAAGGGCTCTTGAGCAGTTATAAATCTTCCCTTCCCAGAGCAGACAAGTAAGCTTCCTGGAAAAGTCATAAAGCCCCCCATGCTCACTAGTTAGACTGCTGCCCGTGGGAGGAAAAACAAAGCCATTTTCAGGTGTGGCCAGTGGGTTTTTGTGTTTTTTTTCCCAAATCATTTTATTGGGGGCTTATACAACTCTTATCACAATCCATATATACATCAATTGTGTAAAGCATGTTTATACATTCATTCCCCTCATCCTCAAAACATTTACTTTCCACTTAAGCCCTTGGCATCAGCTCCTCATTTTCCCTCCTCCCTCCCCGCTCCCCCTTTCCTCATGAACACTTGATAATTCATAAATTATTATTTTGTCATATCTTACACTGTCTGATGTCTCCCTTCACCCACTTTTCTGTTGTCTATCCTCCAGGGAGGAGGTCACATGTAGATCCTTGTAATTGGTTCCCCCTTTCCACCCCACCCTCCCTCCACCCTCCGGGTATTGCCACTCACACCACGGGTCCTGAAGGGATCATCCACCCTGGATTCCCTGTGTACACAGTTCCTATCTGTAGCAGTGTACATCCTCTGGTCTAGCCAGATTTGTAAGGCAGAATTGGGATCATAATAGTAGGTGGGTGGATGGTGAAAGCATTTAGGAACCAGAAGAAAGCTGTATGTTTCATCATCGCTACACTGCTCCCTGACTGGCTCATCTCCTCCTTGCAACCCTTTTGTAAGGGGATGTCAAGTTGCTTACAGGTGGGTCTTGAGTCCCCAATCTGCACTCTCCGTCATTCACAATGATTTCATTTTTTGATTTTTGATGCCTGATGCATGATCCTTTCGACATCTTGTGATCATGCAGACTGGTGTGCTTCTTCCATGTGGGTTTTGTTGCTTCTGAGCTAGATGGCTGCTTCTTTACCTTCAAGTCTTTAAGACCCCAGATGCTATATCTTTTGATAGCCGGGCACCACCACCTTTCTTCACCACATTTGCTTTTGTACTCACTTTGTCTTCAGCGATTGTTTCGGGGAGATGAGCGCACGATGATATGATTTGCCGCACATGGCGTCAGCTCCGTGGAATTGATTTTGTGGTCCAAAATATCTTAGGGTTGTTTCTCTGACTTGAAAAATCTCAAGAAGAAAGCATATGGGTTTATTTGTTAGGTTGAAAGGCAGCAAATGAAGTTGACCTAGCAGTGGTTTCATGAAGAAGTGGGTAGACAAGGACAGTGAGCAGTTGGTGGGTCCTGCTGGGCATCAAGCCAGCAGTCTCTTTGGGCCCGCCTGGCAATCACCATTGCTGTAATGAGTTCTGGGACCAGAGTCAAGGAAATCCATGCTAAACCAAGCATCACAGTGTAGGCAGGGATAGCAGCTGCCTTTGTTTTCAGTCTAATTGTTGTAGAATTTTTTCGGACTCATGGCAACCCTTGCAGTGGCTGATGTTTTCTTTTCAGAAGTCGATTACCAGGACTTTCTATTGAGGGACTTCAGATAGCAGCCAAGCTGGTCAACCATTTGCACAGCCAGTGACCTCTTTTAGATAAACCTTAAGCTTCCATCAGAGACTTTATAGAGCAGAATAGAAGAGTCCCATAGGGACTCCAAGTTCACAGAGTAGCGTTGTTTTGCAAACAATTGTTCAGGGTCCTCCCAAGATGAGACTGGCTCACGACTGGTCTTAAGCTTTGTATTGCTTAGTATCTAGCTCTCCAGAAGTTATTGTGTAACACCCAGGAATTTCTCAGAAGAGTCTTAATGGGATTTCTGTGTTCATGTATGTGGTGACCTTCTCTCTATTCCCCTGTCAAAGGTCAATTCCGTTGCTGTGCCTCATGTTACCCATGTCCATCAACAGGACCATGGAGTGATGGGCAAATAAGGCAGTGCTTAAGAGCATTCCCTCTGGAACCAGATCACCTGGGCTTCACTGTTGGCTTAGTGTTGCCTCTTGGTCACATTACGTAACCTCCGTGTGTTTCTGATTCTTCCTCTTTAACAGGAGGGCAATGTTAACTGCCTTATCGGGTGTTTTTCTTTTCTGTTATCTTTTCAAGACTTAAAGTGGTGTGTGAGTGCTTGAACGACTTCCTGCTACTAGAGTCCTATCGCGTTAATTACTGATAGCAACGCTAAAAGCCACATCTTGGGTGTTTCCTGTGCTGTCATCTTTACAGGAGCAGAGAGAAATACCTATTCTGGTGTTTTTGTTTTTTTTTTTACCAGCAATTAAGTGTTTAGCCATTATGCCACCTAGTCTTCCTTTTTGGAACACAGCATGCTATTTTACGCTCTAATGAGCATTGCTTGCATGAGATAATACATATAACATCCCAAACACATCAAGCACACTGAATCTTTGTAATTAATAATCACGATTACTATTGTTATGGATAATTTGTTCACATCGTATGCCTTCTTGAATCAGATGCCTTACACACTTCAAGCCCTGGCCTGCATTTTCGACTGACTGAGTTCTCTTCTGCAGAGGAGAGAGTTTCATGGTCACGTTTTGGAATTGCTGCATGGCTCTGGATGCGTATGCTGTGTGCCCAATATGTGGCAATCGAACTATTCTACCCGAGGACCTATTTTGGAAGCACCTTTTTCACAGTCCATTGAGTAGAGCTGAGCAGGAGTTTAACAGAAAGAGACTTGATGAGAGGAGGGGGGGTCCCTGAACTCCTTGAAAATAATGTTTAAATAAATCCCCCACAATTCTCACCTCCAGGACAAGTGAAGGGAATTTGTGAATTTATTTGATTAATTTATTGATACCACATCAGGGCCAGTCACTGATCCAGGCACTTCAGAAGCTTTATCTCTAATAAAAATATACTAATAGTGATCACTTATTGACCATGGGTAATATGCTAAGCATTTTATAGAAATTATGCCTAATGCCCTTATCCCTTTTGCAGAGGAGGTGTGATTACTGCCACCACCCCCCCAACAGTTTGAAAAAAGAGGATATCAAGGTTCTGTGATGTGGCAAATGGCAAATGCTCAAAGTCCAAGGCTGATGGCACCAAAGCTTCTCTTTGTGAAATTATGACGGCAAGTTTAGCGTTCAGAGCAGCACGGAAGGAGACGAGGGGGAAAGAGCAAAAAAGTATGAAGGGGCTTCAAGAACTTCATGGGAGAATGCCAGATCTTCCAATTTCATCTTTCCATGGACTTTTAAAAGCCCCCTCATAATAGTACTGGCAGACACACACGTTCCTTTTACTTACTATTTGCAAAGTGCTTCCGAGTGCATTTTTTCTTAGATTTAAATGATTCACAATCATTCCAACCTCTCTTTCGAAGGCTGTGCTCCCAAAGTTCCCCAGTGGGAGGCTCCCTCCACCCACTCGATCTCCTTCTTTGAATTTAGCCTGGCTCTCTGTGACTCCCTGTCTTTTCCACATTGATTCCTTATCAGGGCCAACACGGGACTTTTCGATTCCAAACTGCCTTCTCACAGCCTTGTAAAGCCAGTTGCTGGTACGATGCTCCTCATTCATTTCATCCCTCTGCATGGCAGAGTAGAGCTGTGCTTGATAAGGCTTGCAATGGTTGGTTTCTGGGAAGCAGATCACCAGACCTTTCTTCTGAGGACCTGCAGATGGATAGCCTTGAGCCAACAACCTTTAGGCTAGCTTTTGAGTTTGCTAATTATTCGCACCACCCAGGGACTCAGCCTATCCCACCTCTACCAGAAAAGTATTTACTGCTACATGGTTGGATCACAGATATTTATTTAAACTCATTGACTGAAGTTATCACGTGACTGGAGAAGCACTTAGCAGCCCTATCTTTCAGGTAGGCATTAATCTGCCCCCTTTCCTTTGTTGTTGCTGTTTTTGAAATAAGTCTAGTAAAAATAGGAAGTTGGGTAAGTATTGAGCTGCTAACTTCACTGTGGGCAACTCAAACCCATTCATGTTAGAAAGACGAGGCTGTCCTGTCTGCTTCTGTAACGATTGACAAAGCATTGTAAACCGTATGTATGGTCGCTTTGAGTTGGAATGCACTTGATGGCAGTGGGTGTAGTAAAGATAGGGAGGTTCAGTGACTTGTCCAAGGTCATATAAGTACTGTATATACTTTTAGAAAAATAAGTTGCAAATTCTAAGGTGTTTTTTCCCCCAATGATGTCCTGCTCCCTGTCCTTCCCCCTCAAGTGTTTGTAAGCTTTCTGCTCTTTTCACTCACTGTCACAGTGACCCGACGTAGAGTTTCCAAGGCTGTACATCTTTGTGACAGCAGAAAACCTCAACTTTCCTCTGACTAGTGGCTGGTGGCTTTGAACTGCTCACCTGGTGATTAGCCGTCCAAGCTTTCCTAAAAGCAAAAATGTAGAATACAAGCAAACCAAATTCTTTGCCATGGAGGCAATTGTGATTCATAATGGCTCCACAGGACAGAGAGGAACTGTCCTTTTGGGTGCTTGAGGCTATGATCTTTACAGGAACAAAAAGTCTCCTCTTTCTCCTGCAAATAAAAACCGAAACATAACACTTTGGAAAATACCTGGTGGAGGAGAGAAGAGCATGATTGACCAAAAAAAGTACACATTATTTATATAAAAATACAGTGGTAAGATGTGATACTAGGGTTTAGTCTTGATTTTAGGAACCAGATTTCCTAGGTTTACAACCTTGGCTGATTAATTGTACTGAGTATAAACCAGAAAAACTCACTGCCATCGAGTTGAATATTGGACTCATAGTGACCCTACATGACAGTGTAGAACTGCCCCTGTGAACTTCCAAGACTGTAACCCTTTCTGAGAGCAGAAAGCCCCATCTTTCTCCTGAGCAACAAGTGGCTAGTGATTTCGAACTGCTGACCTTATGGTTAGCAGCCCAGTGTCTCACCACTGCACTACCAGTGTTCCTTCCAATGACTATCGCTAAGTTCTTATAAACTTTCTAAACTCTTCCCTAAAGAAACATAACACTTAAGCCAGACTTGATGAACTCAATGAGGAAATTGCTATAGTGAGTGAAAAAGAAACTAGCCGTAATTGCATTTATATACATATACTTACTTAAGTACTACCCAAAAGATTGGTGGTTCAAACCCATTCATAAGTGACTTGGAAAAAGGCTTGGGGATTTGCTTCTGAAATGCCATAGCGATACGGAGGACAGGCTACTCTGAAACACACAGCATTTCTCTAAGTTAATATATATGTATGTACATACACACATATAGAATTTACACACACACACACACACATATATATAGTTATTAGATGCCATCAAGTAGGTTGATTCACAGTGATCCTGTGACAGAATGACACACGGATCATGATCAACGACTGTATCTCCTCGCATCTCTAAGTCAAAGGAAAGCTTTCCTGCATCCCTGCATCCCTCTCTCCTCAGCTGCTTTCCTGGGATGGATCATTTTTCTCTCTTTTGTTTCTCTGTGGGAAATTTTGCTCTTTCACACCCTACATAGGCCAATGAAAAGGAATCAATTAAAGTCAGACTTGCGAAGGCAGTGATCCAAACGAAGGGGAAATAAATGAGCAAAGGATGTTGATCATTATGGAAGCTGAAAGACTAATTTTGCTTAAATACTCATTTACAGGCTGGGGGACTGACAGCAAGACGCTGACCTCGGAAGCCTCGATTAGGCACGAGCTTTGCTGCTCTGGCATTTTCTTTAGACGTTTTCCTTTAATCACTCGGGACAGAGCGATATCAGCAGGAACAGATGAGCTGCTCCATTTTCCCTTTGAAAACTGGAGTCTGAAAGCCATATTGCAGCCAGTCTTGCGATAGCCTTCCTGATTACTTTTGGTAGATTTTCTTTGGGGATAAGGAGGAAACCATGAAACCTAGATTAAGGTTTGCCAGTTTTAGGAAGTGCTGGTTAGGGCAGCTTCTAACACGGCTCTAGACAATGAAACAAATAGCACCATGTTGGGCAAGGAGAGGGCTGACCTGCTGCAGCTCTTGGGAGCAGCTCCAGCCTGGCCCACGGACCTTTCTCATTCATCACTGTCTAACCCTGAAAGGCTGTCTTCTGACTTCTCGGTAGAGATAGGGGAATTGTGTCTCAAGACCTTTCAAGAAGATCCAAAAAGCAGCTTTAACTTTCTTAGTCAAGCTACTCTTAATTTTTTTTCTTAAACAGAACTTATTTAAAATACTGACTTCCCTAAAGGCAGGGCCTTGAATTTACAGAGCGCAATGAAGGCAGAGACACATGTTTTTTCAATCCTGAGCCCAGCATCGCAGAGCTGAACTGGAGAATTAACCCAGGCTCCTTGGGGTGCCTCTTTTATTAGCCTCTGTTTCTGTTCGCCCTGGTCTCATGGACTTTCTACGGAACCTCAATTACCTGTTACTTAAAATCTAAGCCCACCAGCAATTCCTAAGTATCTCTGCAGTTACACTAAAATGAATGATGACGTTCAGTGCACTTTGACTGCACATTGGACTATTAAAGGGTAGTCAGGTACAAGTGATAAGAGCTCCTACTAGGAAAATCAAGCAAACGGAGATGGGATTTAAGGAAGCTGAGATGTCACATGGAAACCAATGACAAACTGTGAGCAATTCTCAAGACCTCGGGGATAAGGAACTGAGCTAACTCTCAACGTTGACTTTCCCTGTTATCTTCAGCCTCTCACTCTCCTGCTTCTTTTCCAATCTTCTTGATGTGTAAAGATTTCCCGCATTTCTCTAGCCTGGATTGCAAAGAGAATAATGGGCATGCAGTGGGTGCATTCTTTTAGGATCAATGCATTTCGTGATAGCCACCACCCTGTCAGCAGGGAAAACTTTTGGATCGCTGTGATGTTTCCCAGCTTTCAGAGGGTCTTTCAGACATGCATAGGCCAGAGAGAAAGAGTTGGCAATCTACTTCCAAAAATCAGCCGGTGAAAATGTTAGATTCCTTGGGTGGGAAATACCTCGATTCTTGACTTCACATGAGAAAGAAATTCACTCTGAAGCCTAGTTTGTGATCCAAGTGAGTTTTTATAAAGGACAGAGGTTTCAGGTTTTACAGTTAACTGCACACAGAACTGCATCCTCTCACCCCTAATTTGGTGACCTGAGGGGAGAGAGAGAGAGAGAAGAGAAGAGGAGGGGAGGGGAGGGGAGGGGAGGGGAGGGGAGGGGAGGGGAGGGGAGGGGAGGGGAGGGGAGGGGAGGAGAGGAGAGGAGAGGAGAGGAGAGGAGAGGAGAGGAGAGGAGAGGAGAGGAGAGGAGAGGAGAGGAGAGGAGAGGAGAGGAGAGGAGAGGAGAGGAGAGGAGAGGAGAGGAGAGGAGAGGAGAGGAGAGGAGAGGAGAGGAGAGGAGAGGAGAGGAGAGGAGAGGAGAGGAGAGGAGAGGAGAGGAGAGGAGAGGAGAGGAGAGGAGAGGAGAGGAGAGGAGAGGAGAGGAGAGGAGAGGAGAGGAGAGGAGAGGAGAGGAGAGGAGAGGAGAGGAGAGCACATCATGGTGAAGTGGAAGGCAGAGGAGCCCTGGGAAAAGCGAGCAGTGGTCTCCAGGTTCTAGCCTTTTGGGGCCTCAGCTGGGAGGCGTGGTTGACTCCATTGGCTGAATTGAGCCCACCTGGCCTAGATTGGACCAATCCAGGTGTACTGCTCACCTAGGTATATGGTGCCCCCCCACCCCTCCGCCCCGTGCCCCCCAGGGCCTGAATTGGTACATGCCTGGTGGACACCCTAGTCCCCTGTTCTGCTACTTAACAAAAACCCTATAGGGTCAGCATATTGGCGGCATATGACAACAACCAAGTACAATGAAAACCAAAAACATACATACAACGATACTGCGGTTTTTGAACCGATCCAAGTTCAAACTTTCCACTACTCCAGCAGCAAAGTTAAAAAAAAAAAAATCTGCTCGGTTTTCCTATCCTCAATAGTCCAACAAAAATCCGACTTAAAAAAAAAACACCTGTGTGGGCCGACAGTGAGTCATGGATCACGTAGGGAACCTGCCACGAAAGGGTGACACTGGGTCTAAGTGCTGCTCTCGCTCAGAGAACATCCAGTGCTCGGGTTAGTGCTTACAGCAGTCCTCACTGTACCTTGCTGGCGTGCTTCATTTGTATAAAATCGCCTAACCATGGCTCCAAAGAAAGTTAGTGACGCCAGCGGGAAAGCTCGGGGAAACTTTAGATGTCTTCGTTAGAGTTCACGAAGGAATCCTTGTGAAATTTGCATCAGGTGTGATGTGGCTGCTGAACACAGACTGCCACGGCGCGGACGCCGACTCACGTCAACCGGCTAAGACAGGGCAGAACTGCCCGTGAGTTTCCCAAACTGGAACTCTTTACAGGACTAAGTCAACATGATCATCATCATGGGGAGGGGAGGGAAGATTAAAGTGGCTAAAGTAACAAACGGTGTGAAATTGCGAACAATGAAAGAAGAGCTCAGACCACTGAAGAGCGGAGAAGTTGTTGATTTGAGTACATCAGAAGCAACCCAATGCACTAACATCCCCGAGACAAAGCCGAAAGCCCCCATAGCGCGCGCAACAGTGTATTTTGGGGCCTCAGAACCAATTATTTGATTTACCTCTATTTCTTATGGGGAAAATCGCGTTCAGTTTTCAAACGTTTTGGTGTTCAAATGTGAATTTGGAAAGAACTGAGCTTGACAACTGACGTATCACGGCGCATGCAAACCTTCCTGTTGTGATTTCATTCTTGCCTCCAGTTCTAAATCTCCTCCTCCAGGACTCTGGCTCTCTTACAAGGGGACAATTGCCTGACTCTGTCTAATGATTCGGTGCCATCACATGGCAGGGAGACATGGCATGGAGGTCTCAGAAGCAGGATCTCACTGTTTGGGGTTAAAACATAGGCCTGAGAACCAGCAACAAATCAATGTATTTCTGAGTCATGCACTGGGGATACATGGGTCCATTCGTTTATGTTAAGGTAAGCCAATTCCTTTCCCTAGGAATTGAGGATTTGCATATTTTTAATTCTTTGAGCTCTTAGCCTCTATTATTAATTGACATTAACTACCGTATATACTCGAATATAAGCAGACCTGAGTATAAGCTGAGGTACTTAATTATTACCTGGGAAACCAGAAAAACTGATTGACTTGAGTATAAGCCTAGGGTGGGAAATGCAGGATGTGAATTAACACAGAGACCAGAGGGGAGAGACGGAGCGCAGCCACAGACACATCCTTACCAGTTCAGCTGCCGGCTTGAATCACTACAGGTGCTTCTGTGAATTGGCGCCGTTCACGTCATAGGACAGCTCTGATTGGTTAGATGTGAGTAAATAAACATTCAAAGACCTGCAGTGTCCGCGGGGCTTTGAATGAACAGCGGAGGAATGGCAATCACCCGCGAGATGTTACACCTCTCTGGGGTACCACTGACCTGTGTATAAGCCGAACCCCAGTTTTTCAGCACATTTTTTGTGCTGAAAAACTCGGCTTATACATGAGTATATACGGTACTTAGAGAAATCAGTTTATTAGACAACAATTTATTTGAAAACATCTATTTGCACTGTTTATTTGATTGTATTTGCCTTTAATAATAGCAAACACAGAGAGAGTTTACTGTTTGGGGCGGTGTTCATGAGTCTGTGTGTGTACTCATTTTGGTCCTCAGATCAACCATAGGAGGAAAGAGAGTTTAAACTGTTGCTCAAGATCAATTAGAGACTAATTAGTGGTGAAGCTGGGAACTGAACCTACCTAATCAAGCTGGGGAGAATTCACTGACATAATTATGCAACACAGAACATGGGATTGTATTGAAAATGGCTACTGTTTTAGAAAAACATCTTTAAAATGGGTGAATTTAAGAACCACATCAAGCAGTCTCATTATCTTGTGTTTATTTTACTTTGCAATATTTGTCAATGTTGATCTAATCAAACCTTTCCTGATTCACAATGCCCATGATGTCTGTTTAAGTTTTACCAATTTTTTTAGGATGGTCTATTTGGGAGTAACCTGGAAGAGGCATGTTCTAGAAATTATCTTCGGATGTTTGATGGACAGGCAAGTGATAGAGGGGGCAGCTTTCACTCAACGTTGTTCCTGAAGCCAGAACCTGCAGGGACGGATAAAACATAGACGAGGGATAGATGAGCTTTTGAGCGAAAGGCTTGGTGACTCCATGGTCACCCTCCCTTGAACAGTCAACCTTTCAGTGCCGCAGCGGACAGCAGCAGCACGGTCTGTGAACTCATTATAAATGCAAATTCAGGGGGCTAACTCGGACGTCTACACAAATTCTGCAAGTAAACACAGTACTTTCTTAATCTTTCTAGGCGATTCTAGTGCCCCTTAAAATTTGAGGGCCACCACTTAAGGAAGCCAAACCCCCAAATCCAAAACTGTTAGAGTCTGACGTTTTGAAACTTAAGGCAGGGGAAGAAATTCCAGTGCTTGGGGTAAACTGGTAAAGCCCAGTTCACGTGACTTCAAGAGACATGTTGGTGATTGGCGCTGAGCTGTGTGTGTTGTTACCAAGAATGATATTGGCCGCATTATGTGAGGTATATTGCCTTATAAAACATAAAGAAGGACTTATCAGTGCTGTCAGGTGGGAACTGTACCTGACAGGCCTGGTTTAGTCCAAAGAGTTACTTCTATAGATTAAGAAACGGAAGCCCAGAGGTCATAAAGTAAAAATTAGACGTGGATCACCCCTAGACTCAATTCTGTGACAGCCACAGTTAATCCAGTACTTTTGGAAGGCTGGTGGTGATGGTGGGGAGTGTCCAAATGAATGACCCTTCAAGACATTCCCACATTCATTAAAGATGTTGGGTTTTATGAGATAGCCTTTATTGAGACACGTAGGCAGATAGCTGCCATTGAGCCCCCTCTGACTGAGGGAGACAGAATGAAACATCGAGAAGATCAATGTCATCAACTGTTGCCATGTTTGAGTCCATTGTGATCGTGTGCCAAACTATCCCATCAAGGGTCTCCCTCACCTTGTTGGCTTAACAGGATGTCATTCTCTAGTGACGGGTCTTTCCTAATGACATATCCAAAGCAAGCACGTCTGACCACGTTTTTCTGTTTTTAGGATCCATACAATTTTCCACATCTTATTTTAAAAGCAGACTGTCAAACTTTTCTTTCCAGTCTGTCTTAGTCTGGAAGCTTCACTGCAGTCATCCACCATAGGTGCTCTTTGAAATACCATCGCCACAGCTTCCCGTGTCTTCGTTACCCACAAGCCATCATAGTAAGACAAAACTGATAGACTGGTGGTAATTAGGAGAAGGCGGTTTTCATAATCAGGAGACCTTCATGTCATGAAGTGTCAGTTTACTATAGTCATAAAATAGGACCATACAAGCCATTTACTTTAGTTCAGCCTGTTCATTTTACAGATGAAAAGACCAGAATGCTCAAGAGCCCACAGCTACCTAATACTGGGTCCTGTCTTGGGAATGAGCATGTGGTGTACTTTCTTTCCATGGCACTTTGTCGATATCCACTTAACTTCAGTTTTTCAGTTCCAAGGTAGACATAATGATATGTCCAAAAGTTGTAGAGGATAAAAATCAAATAAAGTGAGACATACTTTTAAAGGATTTAAATGTTAGGGAACACCAATGCTGTCATCCTCACCACGGATTTCATCCTAAGAGTTTTTCTCTTGTATGCTGGAATGGACTGGAGTCACAGGATTTTAATGCAAGAGCGCCCCTAGAGAGCACATCTTCCAAGCCTTTCATTTTCCAGGGAAGGACACTGAGGTCCAGGAGGCCTGTATGATTCGCAGAAGGTCAAATACAATCAAAGAAGGCTCTCCAATATTGGACTTCTCAAAAGGTAAACATCTGGTGGAATGGTTCCCTTGAAAAGTCGGCACAAAATTGGACTGAGACCATTCTTCATTTCACATCGAATTTCCCCTCTGCTATGTGATGGTACAGATGAAAGTACAAGGCTCGATGTTAAATGCTTCTAAATGGAGGCCACTACATGATAAGCAACTTTTTACTCTTCTTTTCAGTGTGTCTCCTCCAAAGTTACTGCTATTTTGTTGTTGTCTTAGTTTAATTCCAAACTGGGAATTATGAGAGACTTCCTTTGTTTTTTAAGCATTAGAGTGATGCGAGGAAAAGTATAAATAACATTTCTGGATTTTCCAGGCATTATATCCTCCTACCTTCCATTTTCTTTTCTATGCAATTAAATGAACTAGTCTATTTCTAATCATTTTTTAGCACAACCTAAAACTTTAAATAGAAAAGAAAATAGCTCTTGTAGAGTAGATATTCTTTGGTAGTCTGATTTTCCTCTTTATTGAGTTTATTGTTTTAAGATGATATTTATATTAATTTTACAAAAATTAGGGAAAAGAAATGTGGAAAGTAGGCTCAGGGTGGTGGTGGTCAGGAGTTATAAAAAATACTACCAGTTTAAGGAATTTCCTTTTGCAGTGAATGTTATTTCCTTTGCTCATTTTACATATTCAAGATCAAAGCACATACATGTACTGCTTAATCACCAGTCCTAAACCAAACACTTGTTTTAACACCTGCTTTTCCTCATTCATGCCGGGAAATAAAACACCATTGCTGCCCCTTGTGATTACAGTATCATCCCAGCCCTTTGGGTAATCACTGTAATTTTCAGCTTCTTCATATAGTTTCACTGCCTTTACATGTGTCCCTGAACACATATTCTATTTTCATTTCTTCTTTTTATTTACATGTATATTTTAAATAAAACCATCGTGGAATTACTGTAAATTAACAATGGAGAACAGAGGTAAAGAGTTATTTAGCAGGATACTACATGGAATCAGACTTTTTTCTTGTCTAAAATTTATTTGCAAAGAATATATACCAATCCAATAATGTGAACATGTCAGTGACATTAATATCATTCTTTAAACTGGTAGCTAGTCTCACCCCCCTTTCAAAACTGTTCATCCTTAATGGTCTCTTAATGGTCCTATTCAATCTTTTGAGTTGCTGTTGTCAGTTTGCTCCCAAATAGAGAATTCTTAAGTAGCAGAAGGCCCAAACTTTCAGTAACCACTGAGGCTGGCCACAACTCTGAAACCCTTGTTCTGAGATAATCTTTAAGTCTTCAACCACAAACACCCTCTGAAGTCTTCTAATAGTAAATGATATAGTAGTTGAGTTTACCATACATTTTAATAGATTCGATTCTCACAGCCATTTCAGATTTTTTTTTTTTAAAAAAGGGAGAAAATGCACCTAGGCGCCCTTATTATTAATGCCTTATGTTAGTGTGCTACATTTGTTACAATTGATGAGCGGTCACGGATGCACCGTTGTTAACTAAAGCTCAGAATTTCCTCAGCGTTTTTCTAGTATCCATTTCCTGTTTCCGCATCCTGTCTGGGAAGCCACATTACACTTAGCTGTCATGTCTCCGTAGGTTCTCCTTGGCTCTGACAGCTTCTCAGACATTCCCTATCTTGATGCCCTTGGCAGGTTTGAGGAGTACTGGTCAGGCATTTTATAGGATATCCCACTTCAGGAATTTTTATGTTGCCTATCTCAGAATCGCAGGAGAAAGTTGGGGTTTTCTAGTCCTGTAAAGAGTTACACAGTCTCAGAAACTCACAGGGGCAGTTCTACCTTGTCCTATAGGGTCACTATGAGCCAGTAGCGACTCAATTAAATTGAACTATACAATTTTTTTTGACAGAGCCCTGGTTATGTATTGGGCTGCTAACTGAGAGTTCAGGAGTTTGACCCCATCAGCTGTGATCATTTACATACTTACAGCAGTGAAGGAAGCTCAGTCAGGGAACTTACTTTTCATAGGAGCAAGAGTTCTTTCCTGAAGTGTCTATTCTGCTCAGGGGTAGACAAGATGAGCTTGGAATATCTTGTAGTTCCAGAAAGTAAGTGCTTAAAACAAACAAACAAACAAACAAACAAACAACCAAACAAACAGAAAAACTTCCACAATGATAGGCCCATGTCCAAGTATCTCAAAGAGCTCCCAATTTGGGCAACAAAAGAACAAAGATAGTATTGAGTTACAAGCCCACATCAAGTTTCCAAGAGCCCATACTGATGTAAATAAATGCTTAAACGAAGGAATGCCAGGTGGAAAATCCATTCTGATTCAGAGCAACCACCAGAAAGCAAGAGACTTGAGAACTTGAAAGGGGAGGCTCACTGAGCTAGCTATTTATCTCTCTGCCCTTCAATTAACCCCACATGTGTTTATGGCCAGGTTGACACAATAAACTAACTCAGGCTGTGTGCTCTTCCTTCACACAGTGTGCTTTCATTCATTCATTTAAGGAAAGGAATTCTGGACCTTCAGCATTTCCCCCAGGCCATAACCTTGGCTGAACGTTGAAGACTCCTAGTAAAAATGTGGCCTTTGTACAGTGGATATTTTCAAACCCTTCATTGACAAAATCATGACATTTTGATGTTAGGCATGGTTGATTTTGCATCTTAATTACTTTCTATGTTGCAGATTTCTTCTCTTAGCTCCACAAACACATACCTAAGAGGCCAATCATAGTGGACCAAATAAGACACTTTGTATGTTTTTCAGTACTGATAATAGAGTGATGAGCCAGACCTAACAGAGCCCACTGCAGTATGTTTTCCTACCCTTCGCTAACTATAATGTGTGTGCATTTGTGCCATTTCAACTTGGAAAAACTACATGGCATCTCAAAAAGTTCCCATGACACTTTGTTAGCTTTCTAAGAGCCCATGGCTCAATTCACAAAAGACATAGATGAGGTCATAAAACGGGATTGGCTTTACTCTGTGCAAAAATTTAAAGGGGGGATTGGGCGGAATGAGAAGAACATTATGCTCAGGCTGAGGAACGTGATCAATTTAAATCTCTATCTGGCTTCTCAAACTGTTAGGTTCCTGGGAGTGGTTGACCACGGTTCTTGCTTCCCAACGCTGAAAGAATTCCCTCAGCAGAAGCACTTCTATAAATCCAAATAACTTTTATGAGAGAAAGGGAAGTTTCAGGTATCACAGGTGTTAGGTAGCTAGAGACAAGGACAAGGGTGGTAGGGGCGGTCCCTCCAATGCCTGCACAGGAACATGGGAGGAGTTGGAAGCAAGCAGGTGCCCATTAAACACCTATAAGGACACCCTAACCGAGCATGCTCAAATCCAAGCCCCTAGCCAGGTGGGAGGTACACCTGGAAGGTCCAAACTAGGTCCGGGTCCATGACATCACCTAGTTGGACTTAACAAAGTCAATGGGGCCAACCAATACCATCAACCATGGCTCCCTAGGCCGAGGTTTGAAATACTCAGGCTGCAGGAAGGCCATTCTCCTTTTAGCTTGCTCCTGGTCAGTGGCAGGTTGGAGGGTGAGCTCTTCTTCCCTCGGGGCGGGTGCACATGTGCCTGCTCTGAGCCTAGACCAGGCGTGCACGTCTCTTTCCCCAGCACTCTCTTGTGCCCCGCTCATGCAGTGCCACAACCTCTCTGACCTCATATCCGCGCATGTGGGTGCGCTTCCAGGAGGATGCTGGTGTCCAGTTGTGAACCCCAGCATGGCTTCTGCACGGTTTGACACGCTGCTCTGAAAGAGCGTGTACCCTTGTGAGCCCAGAAACCCTGAGACCTCCTTCATAAAAATCCACTTAGATAACAAATGGGCTTCGGCGTGAATTCTCTCTCATGTGAAGCCAAGAGCCGAAGTATTAGCCATTCAGAAAAAACCTTACACGGTCTCAGACAGTACGCGTGCTATCGCTGGGAAACCTGCAAGGCAGCATGGCCGGGTTCATGGGTTTGAGACTGACAATGGCTTTTCAGGGGAGCACAGAAAAATGTGTGGAAGGAATTCCAGAACAGGAGCACGGAACTCGAGCGCAGACTAGGCCAAGAGCAGGAACCAAGAGCAGGGAATCCCAAGAGAGCCAAGAGAATGCCACCGAGAGGGCCAGAAGCACAATGCACGCACCAGAGATTCCCACCCTCCGCTTGCTTGCAGAGAGCACCTGGAAGAGAAAAGAGCGTGCGACCTGCCTGCGGCCTGCTTTTATCCCTCTGGGGAGGCGTGGTTGAGGGTATCCGCTGTTCTTATTGGCTGAGTTTAGGCGCACCTGTGTGATGTCATGTCGCCGGTGCTGAGTCTGTGCAATCAGGTGGACCTTCCACCTAGGCCTAGGGGACTTGGGTCTGAGCATGCTCACTGTAGATTTTCCCATCGGTGTTTAATTGTGTGCCTGATTTCTTTCCAACCCCTTTATTGTGGCCTGGATAGCTAATTTTCATTTAGCACAGGCATTAGGGGGAGACAGCCCTCCTTTGTCCCTAACTAGCTACCTTTCAAAACCAGAACGGAACAAAATAAAAATAATTTTCCTTGGGTGAGGCAGATTTGACTTGCTTATAAATAGTAATACCAATGTTTTAAACCTGATGTTATTGAATACTACTATATGCTAGGCACTCAGATCATGTAATCTTTACAAAAGATACATTCCTTTCCATTTCAAGGACAGGAAACTAAAGCAAAGAGAATTTAAATGTATCCACAGGGAGTAAGTGACAACGTAGCTTTGTCGTGGTACGGGGATTGGCTCCTCATCTTGCTCAATCTTTCCTAAGCTTATACGTACAATACCCAGGAACGTCCAGAAGCCTGAGAACAAAGGGCATCACCAAGAACTGGCAGAATGAGACTTAGGATAAAGCCTTAAATTCATCACTTGTGGGCACTTGGAAATATAGATGCTCAAGTCTGGCATGCAACCTAGGCAACAAAGAAGTTCCAGGTGAGTACAGCACACCGTCAATGATGAGACCCCTCTGGCCTATAATGACTAGTGAGAAAAATTATTACGTCCTCAGGGATTTGTAAGCCAGTTAAATTGTTGGTAACTTGAAATGGGGCATTTATGCCATTAAAATTGGCAAAACAAGTCTGGTTTTGTGATATCTGGTTTGCCAGATATCAAAGACAGAATTTTTCTGGGTTATAAGAATTCATGTACATCAATGGACTGAACACTATATTGTGTAGTGCAAGTTTCCATATTGTGAAATCAGATAACATGAGCTCATGTAAAAAAAAAGATTCACAATATTTGGGCAAATAATGAAGAGGAAATTGTTCTTAATATACCTGAATTTTGATTTTCTTCATGTAGAAAATGAGAATAATAATTTTCATATCACTGAAATTCTATAAAGACTAGAAAATATATATGAAAGAAGTTGGCATTGTGTTCAAAATAGGTGCTTGGGAAATAAATGTCAACTTCGCTTTAGGAGCAGAGCCTGGTTAATCATGGTATTCATAATGCTTTCGGCAAATGCCAGTAATGGTATTTACCAATATTTATTGTGTATTTTGCAGACATTTCATTTTTTATGTATCACTCTTCTTATATCTGCAACAACCATTTGAGGTAGGTAGGTTGTCTGCACACTATTTTAACGATGCTGATACTCTCCTCTTCCTCTGCAGGACTTGAGTCTGTCATATTTCAAAAGCAGCCCTATTATCTCCTGTTCCACGCTCCTGCGACAGGGTGATAAAAGCTAAGTGATGATAATGCATGTGATAAACATGATTACATGTGGTACATGTCCCTGCCTTATTCAATTAACTGGGAGTCCTTTGGAAAACAGCACTCTTTGCAGCAATTAATGCAGAACCAGGGCTTTGCGGATCCCTTGAGCTCTTTGTCATGGACCGTGTCATAAATCGTAGGTCATGTTTTATGCAGGGGAGTCACTATTTCCAGACCTGTGGGAATTAGCATCTCACTGGAAGAGGTTCTTATAGTCTTCAGTTAAACCAACGGAAAAATTCAATTCTTATCTCGTGATCCTGTTAACAGTGGTAACTGTCCATCACTCCCTAATCCACCTCTCTGTGTTCTCCCAAGTTTGGGCCAGTTCCTTTAAGGAGTATAAAATGAAGTTACTCATTCCATCCCGGTTTCCTCACTTAATCAATTATGCTGACTCCAAGCCATTAGAGGATTTCCATTTCTTCATCTCGCCAGGCTGCATTTCAAAGAAGGGCAAGGATACATTTTTCTCCTTTGGAATTTTCCTTCCTGTCCAGTGTCCTGCAGAGCAGAGGCAATACAAGAAGCTTCCTGTCTGTCATGGAAAAGAAACCTGGGAAATGCATTTTATGTCCCTATCCCTTGTTTATTTAACAGCCATACTTACACTCATTAGGAGAGCTACAGCTTCCGTGTCCTTTCTTTACCTGGTATTATTTTCTTTCGTCCTTTCTTTTCTCTCCCACCTCTCATGCTCCCTTTTTACCTTTATGAATGACTTAAATAATAGATCAAGTTTAAAGTCATTGCCTGACATACGAAGGTCACTAGTTCACTAGTGAAAAATTGCCCAAGCAGTATTTTAACTTCAGAATGAAACACTAGGAAGAACTTCATTCTATAACCGAGTTTATGGATTTGTGAGAAAACCTAGTAAGTCTTGACTTGATACTTTCATCCCTCTTCTTTTGCATTATGTCCTAGTTAAGGAATTGTTTTCCAGAATCACTCCTTCCTTGTATAATCTATGGTATTCCTAGAGGTCTTTACTTAGAGCCTTCTGTGTGTGTGTGTGTGTGTGTGTGTGTGTTGTGAATAAATCCACATCTTGGGAGGTTCTGATGATTAACATACCTGAGAGCAGGTCGAAGACCTAAGAGGTAATTCTAAGTAGAATTGCATTTTTTCTTTTTTTTTGGTTTGTCTTTTTTTCATACAGGCACGTTTTCTGTGTATTAGGTAAAGCAGAATGCTGGTGTTACCTCCTGCGAGCTGCACATATTCAGGCCACACTCTTAACCTCTTGGGCCTCCGTTTCTTCCTCGGGGAAATGGAGCTCTTCTTAGCTGTCTAGGGGGGGCCACATGAGGTAATGCCCAAGAAGCCTCTGCCCAGTGGCAGGTGACAAATACGTGATCAAAAGGTAGTTATTTTATTTTATACACTTATTTATTGCAAAATCAAGACACACCAGGTTCTTTCATATCCCTGCTCAAATGTCTTTTCTAGCAACCCTTTATTGTATTCCGACGTAGAGTCTAAGCAATGTTTCATGCTCCGTGTTGCTCAACTCATGTGTGTTGAAGCATCTTGTCTAGAGATAACATTGGGAAGATCTTTCAGGTGGGTATCTGATCACCTCGCCCTGGTTCAGTGCTCGCGCATTTTTGGCTCTTATTGATTGATAATTGAGAACAAATAGTATGAAGTCATTTTCTACAAGAAGAGAAGGCTTCCTAGAGAAGGCAGGGCTTTCTAAGATGAGACAAGAAAGGCCTGTAAGGGAATCTGAAGGTCTTTGTTTTAGGTCCCACAGAGGCAGAACCCAAAAGACGGAGCTTTCTACTCCTGCAAAGATTTACAGTCTTGGAAACCCACAGGGGCAGTTCTACTCTGTCCTCTAAGGGGGGGGGGGGTTGTCAGTGAGAGTTAGAAAGCAGAATCGGAGAAAAAGGACTTGGGTGTAAATTTATTCAAGGAAGGTCTCCTGGAGAGATAAAGAATATTAGAGAGTGAGAGAGGGGGGGCCTTATCGAATGGAATGTGCTATGAGCAAATAGAACGCAATGCTTCTCAGAAAGGGCATCTCACAGCTGAGAATTTCGCTCTGAAGGACCAGAGATGAGGCATTTACTTACTAACTCTTCTGTTGACCGAGGATCGCCGCTAAAGGCATTCATTCTTCCTCATCTCTGGCCCTGCTCCAAGACTGGGTGTCCTTCTCAGCCTCAGAAAGTCTTAAGGCAGAAAGGCAAGCAATGTGTAATGGAATTGGGGAGAGAGACAGGGAATTGTCCAGCAAGATTCCAGCTGAAATTCCACCCAAGGAGACAATGCACAATGCAGAGAGGGTTCACCTGCACAATTTTTTTGTAAAGTGCTTCACCCTTTAGTTAATGGGAAACTTGCCAAGATTCATGACATGTTGGGAGCTATGGAAACCACTTCATAAATTCCCACACGTTTCTACAAATGCAGTGTCAAGGATTAACCTGACTTCCTTTTGTAATCACCCAATAATTAAGGTTGGGAAATATATCATTAGAAAAGCTAATGCGTAATGTAATCACTCGGTGTGTGTTTGATTTTAAATTCTCAGGATAAACTCCAACCCTTTTACAAACTAAAACTTCAAAATTTTCTCTCAGAGTCGAATGCACCATGCTTTGTCAAATCACCACCCTCCTAAGAAGCAGCTGATGTTGCTTTCTCAAAAAGTAACCACCCTCTTCCTAGTAGGAGGCCAAGTAATCCAAGGAAAGGAGAAGAAACTAATTCGTGTCAATCCTCTCAGCATGTACACTATTTCCACAAGAATGAGATGGTCAAGTTTCCTCTGGGAGAAGGCATACTCTGAAGATTCTCAAATTTCAGGAAAATTGAGCGCCGTCGATGGTGTCCCCAAACAATTATTTCTGGAACAATGGCTACCTTTCATTACCATTAAGATTAATAAACATCCCTGGTAGCACAGACGGTCTGTGTTTGGCGGCCCATGGAGAGGGCTGAATTCACACAGCTGTATCTCACAAGGAGAAGTCTGGTTATCTGCTTCCATAACGAGTACATCCATGAAAATCCCATGAAGCAGCGATTCCACGCTACAACACACGTGGTCACCACAAGTGAGAATCAACTAGATGGCACTTGGTAATGAGGATGGAGATTTAAATAACATTCCTGAACCCTGGCTTCTGTAACAGCTACATGATTTATAAAGAGCAGGACTCGTGTGGTATAAAACACCTTTTATACCACCTTTTATAACCGAGTTTATGGATTTGTGAGAAAACCTAGTAAGTCTTGACTTGATACTTTCATCCCTCTTCTTTTGCATTATGTCCTAGTTAAGGAATTGTTTTCCAGAATCACTCCTTCCTTGTATAATCTATGGTATTCCTAGAGATCTTTACTTAGAGCCTTCTATGTGTGTGTGTGTGTGTGTGTGTGTGTGTGTGTGTTGTGAATAAATCCACATCTTGGGAGGTTCTGATGATTAACATACCTGAGAGCAGGTCGAAGACCTAAGAGGTAATTCTAAGTAGAATTGAATTTTTAAAAACCAGGTTTATTGACCTATAATTCACATAACATACAATTCAATGACTTAACTATATTAAGAGTTGTGTTCACTCTGAATTCCGTTTCTGCTGATTAGAAGCACCATCACCTCAAATAAGACATTTGATCTCTGCAAGCCTCCATTTCTTGTCATCTTGTTGCAAGGATTAAATGTGGAACTATTCATTTCACTAGAGTCAGAATTCAGCACTATTAGCTTCTTATCGGATTCAGACATGGGTCAGTGCTGGGTTCCAACTATAAACATAATAGTTCCAACTATTATCAACCATAAAACAGTCATAATATTGAGTCCATAAAGCAGATATTTACTTATGGGATGTGGATTATTTTAATGGATAGGTTTATTCTATTTACTGATTAGATGTTTACCATCCAAGTTTGCAATAGAACTTTTCTCTTCTAAACTAAATAGAATGTGGATGTTATTGAAAATGAACCCTGGAAAAGCCCTCCCAGAAGAAAAGGGGGCAAAAGACAAAGAGACACAAAGAAGAGAAGAGAGAAACCTCATGGCCAATGATGGCCAACCTCCCAAGTAATCGCGGGGTTGAAAATAAACCCTGTGTGATGGCATTTTAAATCCATCAAATGGATAGAAATATATGTCTGACCGCATGAAGAGATGGCGAGGTGACAGCTCAATGGACACACTCAGTGGTGACGTAGATCAGCAAAGCTGCTTAGAGAGTCATTTGGTATGTAGGAAAGTTGGGAGTACACATAGCCATTGATTGAGCAATTCCAATTCTATGCCCCCACACAGGAGAATCTCTTATATGGGCCCAATGACATGCATCGTAAAGCTAAATGTCCATCAATAAGCATTTGTTTCTTCATGTGAGGTGGGATTGATTGTCGGGAGAGAAGGCAGTTCACAGACATGGCAAATAAAACACACCCGGATTTGACCAGAAATGGAGTTGGAAACATACCCCGTCTCCCACCTCATGCTGAATTACTTTTCTATTCCTACGGATTCCCCAGGGGCCTGTAATCTCATAGAAATTTCTCTTTCCTTTTCTCTAGACAAGAATATAAAGGAAGGTATTGTCTTTGCTTTTTCAAGCTCTTTCTCCTTGTCACACAACTCTCCCTTTTTCTTGTGGAAACTGCCAATGACGACCAGGTCCCACCAAGAGAGTGGCATGAAGGACAGCACTGTTATCAGAGACATCCTTAAAAGCACGACACATTGCCCTTACAAAGGTCTCATATTCTATTTCTCCAGGAATTTGAATTTTGAGTGAAGTTACACTCTAAATGTCCTTGAAGCCGATAAACTCCTCTCACAGAGAGACTCGAGATTAGTCATATCCGCTTCATAGCTTTACCATTTGGGAACTTATAAATTATTATTTTTTAAGCAATATTTTATTGAGTGTTTAGTCGAGGTTTACACAGCAAGTGAGAATATCATTTGAAAATTTCCACATAAATTGCTCAGTGATATTAGTGATATTTATCTCAATCTATCAGCATTCCCTTTAATCGTGTAATGCCTCCTACCATTACTCTATTTCGCTAGCTCTTAGCTTCTCATCGTTGCTTTTGAGTAATTGCTAACTCTTCCATCTCAAACTGCTGGTTTTTAAGTAGAGTGCCAATCTTACGGCAATGTCCTTTATTCTGTGCGCTACTCTGCCATTTTGCGAAAAGGTGACCTCAGAGGAGAGGCTTAGTTCTATGTGGGAAGCCGCAGCTCTCGCTGCCATTACAAGATGGCACCGGACAGTCAGGGCGGTGGCCCAGTTAAGTGGTAAACAACCACTTAGAGCATGCGCCCTGCTTAGATGACATAGTCATAACTCCACCCTGGAGTATGCTAATAAGGGTTCTGGCGAACGCACCAATCCACCAATCAATGCACAGCACGTCTCCATAGAGCGCGCATATAAGCAGCAGTAGTTTGGGGCTTCGGGGTCTTTTTCCGCATCTGCAAATCGAACCCGCATTAAACACCTGTGGAAGAATCCTGTTGTGGCGCGTCCTTCTTGCTGGTGAGACTGAGCGCGCGACAAGTGGTGCCGAGACCCGGGAACGACCACCTCCGGCACGAGCGGAGACCCCCTGTCATCAGGGAGGATTCAGAACCACACGGCGTGGGAAGAAACGGTAAGTTCTGAGAGACATGAGCCTGAATGATTGTTAAGCTGCTTGCTGGTGCTTGAGTGTCGGCGTGTGAATACTTCCGCTTTCGATTTTAACAGCGAACAGCCAGCCGCCTTTTCTTTATCGCGCATAAATCGGGTGTAGATAAATCCGTGCGCGCCCGTGTGTTAAGTCCTTGTATACATAAGCAGGCAACATGGGGAACGCGGCAATAAAGACTATGGTTATGGCTCTCGATACCCTATTGAGAAAGAGAGGATTAAAAATTTCAGAACAGACTTTGTGTAAATTTGTAAAAAACATAGATGAGATAGCACCATGGTTTGTTTCCACAGGCTCGCTAACATCCGCGAGCTGGAATAAGCTAGGGCGAGACATAGACCGAGCCGCTGAAGCTGGACGGCTGAAGCCGGGGATTAGACCCATTTGGAAGTTAGTGAAAGCATGCATTGAGGACAGAGTGTGAGCAGCCATTGCGCCAAGGGCAGCAGGCTTTAGAAGATGTTCAGGAGAGCATGTCAGAAACAGAGCGGGAGGAAGAACAAGGAGCTCATAGGAAGCAGCACAAAACTGTTAAAAATGAGGAGGCTGCGCAGTTAAAATTAAAAGAGGAAGTTGATCAACAGAAGAGCCGTGCCCGCCATTCGGAGCCCTTGTACCCGTGGTGAGAACTAGAGCTTCTTGAGTTAGCAAAAAGGGGGAATAGAGACTGTGACGGTCACTACCCCTAGAATGGCTTTATCTCTTAACCCTTTTCACCCTAAATTTTTAAAATTTGGATGAGAAAGGCCAATCAGCTGCAGACAGACACAGGCAATGGCCAAAGCCACCAAAGGAAATGGCCCGGTGGAAAAATGTCCTAGACAACAAATGGTATGGCCCGGACCCCATATTAATCAGGTCCAGGGGAGCAATTTGTGTTTTTCCACAGGAAGAAGAAAACCCCATCTGGGTGCCAGAGAGACTGGTGAGACTAATTAAGAAGGAGGATGAAGATCGTGGGAGCAGAAAGAATGAAGAGGACAGCGATCCATCCAGCGCTACTATTGACGCTAATGGACAATGGACCAAAGAGTTGAACCAGCTGCAAGAAGACCTCCTGAATCAAGTTGTCCGATTGAATGGAATATGCGTGGAACCCCTTACCCTTGAAAATTTTTCTTCTTGGCTTTTACCTGCATTTTCCTACTTTAAGGAGTGGGTGGGGGTGTTTACATTTGCTGCAATAATGTGCTGTGGAGGAGTGTTGTTGCTATGGTTGCTCTGCAAACTTAAAGCTCAGCAAAGGCGTGACAAGGTCATCATTGCGCAGGCGCTCTTAGCGATTGAGCGCAGTGGTTCCCATGATCTTTGGCTTTCTTTGTTAAAAGAAAACTAACCCCCAAAGTTGTCAGCTCTCGCACCCCAAGGGGAAGACCCCATTGCACTGGGAAGAGTGACAGAAATTGGATCTTGGCCAGCCCTTGCACCATGCGGAGCTCTGCTCATTGCATGCATCAGGGTGACCAGATGTGGGTTCTTATATCCATCTTGATCTCCTGGGGCTGCTGGAGGCTCCGGGGGGGATCGATGGATTAGGCCTAAAATAAATAAGAAAGGAGGAGATGTGGGAAGCCGCAGCTCTCGCCGCCATTACAAGATGGCGCCGGGCAGTCAGCCGCAGCTCTCGCCGCCATTACAAGATGGCGCCGGGCAGTCAGGGCGGCGGCCCAGTTAAGTGGTAAACAACCACTTAGAGCATGCGCCCTGCTTAGATGACATAGTCATAACTCCACCCTGGAGTATGCTAATAAGGGTTCTGGCGAACTTACCAATCAATGCACAGCACGTCCCCATAGAGCGCATATAAGCAGCAGTAGTTTGGGGCTTCGGGGTCTTTTTCCGCATCTGCAAATCGAACCCGCATTAAACGCCTGTGGAAGAATCCTGTTGTGGCGCGTCCTTCTTGCTGGCGAGACTGAGCACGCGACAGTTCTAGATTAGAAAGTGTCTTGGGGAAAACCTCCAGAGTTTCTAAATTTTGGGGTAATAAAAACGTGTGTTATGATCCACATTTCTATCTGTTCCCACTAATGTACTCTCCTGTACCTACTAATTTGCTGATACTCATCCATATGCACCCAAATACCTGATTTTACTTTTCTTACGCTATGCTCACTATCTCCACTTTCCCTGCCACCAAATTAACTTGTCATTATAGTATAAAACTATATGAGTCAGCATTGACTTGACAGCATTGATTTCATAGTATAAAATATATCTTTCCCACCCATTTCCCCTTTCTGGTAACCTCCAGCGAACACTGGTATTTCTATATTTATTTTAAATTGTCTTTTTATAGATAATGCAATAGTTGTGACTCTACATATGTGATTTAGCTCTCCAGATTTATGTCAGATGCAGGAGCTAATTGTTATTTTTACAGTTGCGTAGTATTCCATTTTATGCACATACCACAATTGGGTTATTCATTTGCTTATTGTACTTCAGTTGTTTCCATTTATTTGTTATTGTGAATAAAACAGTAATTGACCTGTTGTTGTTGTTTTTAGGTGCTGTTGAGTCAGTCTTGACTCATGGCTACTCTACAGAAGGACCAATGCTTGGTCCTGTGGTAGTGGCATCATTGTCATTTCAAGTTCATTGTTGCAGTTATCCTGCCAAACCATCTCAGTGAGGGTCTTCATATTTTGTATCAACCCTCTACTTTTCGAAGAATGATGTCCTTTTCCAAGGACTGGTCTCTACTGATAACTAATATGTCTAATGCATGTGAGACAACGTCTCACTATCATTGCTTCTAAAGAGAATTATAGCTAGACTTTTTCCAAGACAGATTTGTTGATTCTTTTGGTAGTCTGTGATAGTTTTAGTCTTCATTGACACTATGTAATTCAAAGGCACCATTAAAAATTTTCCCCCTTATTCATTATCCATTTCTTGTCTGCATATAAGGCACTTAAAAATACTATTGCTTGGATTAGGCACATCTTATTTCTTAAAGAGACACCTTTGCCTTTTAACATTTTAAAGAGGTCTATTGCAGCAGGCTTGTTCAATGCAATATATTGTCTAATTTATTGACTGCTGCTTCCATGTTAGCTACACTAACTCCCTCAGAAGAATGCACTACAGAGGATAGCGCTGAAGAGACAGCCCGGGGAGAATGGCGGGTCTTCCCAGACCACACTGGAGCAAATGAAGGAGGCGATAGATAGATAGATAGATAACCTCATCCTGGCCCAACAAGCCTTGAGGATGATATTCCTGCTCAGTGTAGCCAATGCACAGAGAGGACCATGGGACTGGCCCCACCACGAGACAGGGCACCCTCGCCCTGACCCACAGTGCTAAGGACAGCACTGAAGACACAGTGTGGGTATTGTGCCCAGTCTGACCCTCCACCCCAGTTCGAAACACTAAGGGAGTGCAACAGGGCAGCAATGGGAGTAAAGCAATGAATTCCCAGAGGAATCATGAAAATAGACTTTGGAATCCATGGGCAAGGTGTGGCACTTCACCAGATCCAGTTAGAAAACAGCCAGAAAGGTCAGTAGACAGATTTATAGGTTTCATTTTTTTCTTTATCTCACGTCTATTCATTTAAGATAGGCAAGATAACAAACCCCGAGGAGAAAATAACAGGCTGACAGCTCCGGGAGGACATGGGATAGGAGAAGGTGGGAGAAAAAGAGTGGGGAGTCGACAAACCTAGGGAAGATGTAAAAATAAGAGAGCTAAAAATTGATGGCAAGGAGGGCATAGAATACCTGGTGGGGTTTGATAAAGTGCAATATAGCTGAGAGAAAGTACTGAGAGTTGAATGAAGGTCAAACATGATACTGGGACAGGAGGAAAGTAAAAAAAATTGAAAGAATAAGGTAGCAAAAGACATTTATAGAGGTACAAAGATAGGCATGTACATATGTAAATATATTAATAGGGATATAGGTCTATGTACATATATTTAAATGTTAAGTATTGAGATAGTTAAAGTTTATTGTGCCAACCTGACTGATAAACACATGTGGAATTAATTGAAGGGTGGAGAAATAAATGGCTCAGTGAACCTTGTCTAGGGTCTCTTGAATTGTGACAGTCGGACCAGGATGCAGCTGCCTTAGCCAGTTCCCTGCTTCAGCTGACAAGGCTCACTTCCTGCAAGACATCCCTGAGGAGGAGCCACGTGGACCTACCCCAATGCAGCCCTGGGTGCTGGAGCAGCCGTGCGGAGACCACTGCCAGCGCTGAGATGCTTACACACTCACTGATTCAGCTTTCCTCCTGCAGACGGCATCACTGCATGTGTGTTTTGTGAGATGGAGGAGGACTTTGTGGATTGGTGTTGTACATATGGGCTAATGTTGGACTTGTGGGCTTGGGCAGCACTGGGTTGGGATGTTTTCTTGTGCACTTAACCTTTATATAAAACTTTCTCTTATACATGCATTTCTGTGGATTTGTTTCTCTAATGTACCTAGATTTACACAAGTATTAAGGCAGCTGACAGGCATTGGGTTTCTACTCAAGTACCCCCTTTGTGCTAATAACCTGGCTTTCTGTGATGCTCACCTTCCAGACATGATTGCTGAACTTAAAATGGGTGCATAAGCAAATGTGGTAAAGAAAGCTGATGGTGCCTGGCATTTAAAAGACATAGCGTGGGGGGGGGGGTGTCTTAAAGACGTAAAGTTGAACAAGCAGCCATCTAACAAGAAGCAACAAGCCAACATGGAAGAAACACACCAGCCTGTGTGATCGTGAAGTGTCGACAGGATCAGGTATCAGTTATCAGGCACCAGAAGACTCCCAAACTAACAAATATATTGGTGAAAAGGATGGGGGTCGGAGAGGAGAGCCAAAGCCCATCTGTAGACAGCTGGACAGTCCCTCACAGAGAGGTCAGAAGGAAAGAATGATTCAACCAGGGTGCAGCACAGCACCAATGGAACACATAATAACATCCCTCTAGTTCTTGAATGTTCTCTCTCCTCCACTATCATGATCTCAGTTCTACCTTACACATCCGGCTAGACCAGAGCATGCACAAAGGTACAGATAAGAGTTCTTGACACACAGAATCCAGGATAGATTAAACCCCCCAGGAACAGTAATGGGAGTAGTGATACAATGAAGTTGGGGGGAGAAGGGGGAGAAATGGGGAACCAACTACAATGATCAATGTATAACCCCAGCACTCCCGCCCCACTCAGGGGGACAAACAACAGAAACATGGTGAAGGGAGCCAGTGGACAGTGTAAGCTTTGAAAATAATAATAATAATTTATAATTTATCAGGGGTCCAGGAAGGTGGGAGGGTGAGGGGGGTAGGGAAAAAAACAGGAGCTAATACCAAGAGCTAAAGCAGAAAGACATTGTTTTGAAAATGATGATGGCAACATATGTACAAATGTATTTGATAAAGTTGATGTATGGAGTCTTATAAGAGCTGTAAGAGCCCCCAAGAAAATGATTTATTAATGAAAAATATGTATTGCAAATCCTAACACATGTGATTCTAATCCCATTTGATATGGTAGGTTAATGAGACAGGATTAAGGTAGATGTGTCTTCAGTCAACTTCTTTTTTTTTTCTTTTAACAATTTATTGGGGCTCATACAATTCTTATCACAGTCCATACATGTACATACATCAATTGTGTAAAGCACATCGGTACAGTCTTTGCCCTAATCATTTTTTTCTCCTTTTTTCTTTTTTTACATTTTATTAGGGACTCATACAACTCTTATCACCATCCATACATATACATACATCAATTGTATAAAGCACATCCATACATTCCCTGCCCCAATCATTCTCAAGGCATTTGCTCTCCACTTAAGCCCCTTACATCAGGTCCTCTTTTTTTTCCCTCCCTCCCCATTCCCCCCTCCCTCATATGCCCTTGGTAATTTATACATCGTTATTTTGTCATATCTTGTCCTATCCGGAGTCTCCCTTCCCCCCCTTCTCTGCTGTCCCTCTCCCAGGGAAGAGGTCACATGTGGATCCTTGTAATCAGTCAACTTCTTACAAGTTTCGAAAGGAGTGGCAAACAGAGGTCAGGGGAAGAGAGATGCCAAACCACAGGAAGATCTCCAAGGAGGCAGAATCAGCTGAAGAGTCAAAGGTGACAGGGTCGGTGTCCTGGATGTCGACTGCTAGCTTCCTAAGTAAATTTGTCTGTGTTAAAACCATCCACTTGTGGCGTTTCGGCTATCACAGCAAACTACAATCAACACAGGCACGCTCTTGGACCAGGTAACTCGCAGGAGCTAGGAAATCTACCAAAGCAAGTGTTGAAGGAGAAGATCACCGGAGCTTCTTCAGTAGGTGCTTCAAGCCTTCTTGGCTCTAAGCAGGTGAAGTGTGATAGCTACATGCCGTCAGTTATGATCCTCCTTTGTCTTGGCAGTTGAAAAAAAAAGACAGCAACTGGCATCTTTTCAGAACAATGATGCAGTTTGAGAAAACTCAGTTTGCATATTTTCTTTGCTCTCTAAGAAATCGTGGCATAAAATCTACCCCATAAAAGAGAATGTGTGACGCCATAGGACACAGTCGAACGGACCTGTGGGTTTCCCAGTTTGTGAAGCTTTCCAGGTGCAGGAAGCCTTGTGTTTGACCCGCAGAGATGCAGTGGAGGGATTCCATGGCTCACCTTGTGGTTATCCATCCAACATGTACCCCACTATGCCGTTCTGGCTCCTTCTAAAGAGATACAGCATGAATGTATTCAAGATACACTGTGACTCATTCGTAAAAAACGAATGACAAGTTACAATAACTTGAGATCAAGATGAGCAGGAGAAGAGATGCATGAGAGACTTGGACCATTCTTCAAACAAGTTTCTGGGATGTGACTTAAGGGTTCAAAATTCTGTTCCTCTAGTATTTTCCCAAACAGAAATTTCCCCCCAAAGTATGAGCACAAGTGTATATTGCCTGCCTCCAGCCAAAGCAGAAGAATGGGGGGCATGGAGATAGGGGGAATATTGGACAAGAGCTAAAACCATATGTGGAAGCACACTCCCCATTTTTTAAACTGGAGTTTCTTCTGTGGGTTTGAGAAAAATTTTGGAAAGAACCGAAGAAGAAACCCAGGAAGTGCACCTTCCCATCCTCTGGAATCATCCCTATCAAATTATTTTGATTAAGCACATCCCCCAAATGAGTTGTTGCCGAGAGGATGACAGCGCAGGGAAACCTCACCGGTGTCAGAGGGGACCTGTGCTCCATAGGGTTTTTTAAAAAATAATTTTATTGGGGGCTCGTACAACTCATCACAATCCATGCATTCATCCATTGTTTCCCTCATCATTCTCAAACCATTTGCTTTCTACTTGAGCCCTGGATATCAGATGCTCATCTTCCCTCCTCCCTCTCTGCTCCCCCTCCCTCATGAACCCTGAAAATTTATAAATTATTATTATTTTGTCATATCTTACACTGTCCATCCCCCAGGAAAGAGGTTCTGTAATCTGTGTAGATCCTTGTAATCAGCTCCATAGGATTTTCAATGGCTTAGTTTTGGCTGTCAATCACCAGACCGTCTTCTGAAGTGCCTCAGGGTGAAATTCAGCCTCAGACTTTTTGGTGAGAAACCGAGAGCTTACTGAACGCATCCCTCAGGGGTTCTGGCACATGTCTCAGAATGCAGAAATCATCTTCTCAGAGACCATGCCATAAACTTGCATTTCACAGAGGCTATGAGAGGAGGCAGGAGGAATTAATGTCACTGAAGATGCATATTTTGTGCACAGAGGTGCAAGAGTTTATGTTGGTACCTGAGATATTTTAGTGTAGTCTATGATCTAAGAGAGATGGATCACTACCGTAAAATAAAAATTGCTTACCGGTTCTGTATAATGCTCACAATTGCCAGCATGTTTGAATCCATTTTCTTGGCTGCTACACAAATCCATCTATCCAGGAAAATCCTTTGTCCGTGCTGCTTCGATGTCTAGCCATTAGTTCTTCCTGATGACATGGCCACCACAAGCCAGTCAGACCATCCTCCGTTGGTGAATTTTCAGAAGTAGGTTGACACACCTTTAGTCCACATCAGTTTTAATCTAGAAGCACTTCAGGAACCTGGCAGACATAAATGATTATACCGATGTTTGCAATACTGCCAGAATAGCTTTTAGTACCCCAACAACATACAAGCCACCACAATACAATACCTGGGCAGGCTGGTGGTGACTCTGATTCAAAGCCTGATATAAATGTGACAATTAGTTTGACCTGTTATTTAAAAAAATTTATCTTTATATAAGCCTTTTATTCTTAGCATGCATATGGGGATGATTGGGCCTTGCTTTACTGATTCCCAAAGAGAACTATGATCAGGAATGAAAACGTGATTCCTAATCAGAGTCAGAAATAATCTTCCAAAGGCCACCTTGATAGTACAGAGAGAAGAAAGTGGAAAATTGGTCCTGCCGGCAGCAAAGCCAGATTTCGAGTGAGATCGTGAGCAGGTGCATGAGATGGAGTGCAGAAAGCATTCATCCTCTGAGCCAGTCGGCCTCACCCTTCCCTATGTGTGAGAATGAGCAACTGAAGCCGACTTGAGGTTGAAGATTTCTCTGGGGGAAGAAAAACGTGATTTCCTTCTAAGGAAATATTTGCACAGCATCCTCAAGTTATTTTCACAATTATTATTTTGTTGCTTGTCTCCATACACCTGTAAAGTAGCATCAGCCTCATTTTACTGTTAAAGATACAAGATCAGATAGGTCAGTTGTCGTGAAGGAAACATACCTGCATGGAGCAGGGAACCAATAGAGAAGTCTGAGGGGCTGGCCCCAATCCCGACTACATGGACATAGGAGCAAATGAAGGGGTGGAAGAGAGAGTGGAACACATCCTGGCCCACCAAGCTCTGAGGACGATATTCCTGCTCAGAGCGGCCAATGCACAGAGGGGGCTATAGAGCCAGCCCCACCACAAGATACGACATCCCTCATTGACCCATAGTGTTATGGGGGACAACACTGGGAACACCATGTGGGAATTGTGCCCTATCTGACCTCACCACACTGAGGTGAGACACTAAGGGCGTGCAACAGAACAGCAAGGGGAACAGAGCAATGAAGTCCCCAGGGAATACCAAAATAGACTTTGGGGCCAGGGCATGACACTCCATCAGACTCAACCAGAAAACACTCCTAACATTCAACAAATAGACCTTGAGCTATTTATAGGCTTTTCTTTTTATTGTTGTTGGTTTTTGTTGTTGTTTTGTTTTCTTTTGATGCTTTGTTTTGCTCTGTCTTGCTTTTTGTGTATATTATTATCTCTGCAGGTCTATCTAAATAAGATGGGTGGGATGAACAATGTGGAGAAGAAAATCATGGGATCACCTGTCTGGGGGGACATGGGAGAGGGGCAGGTGGGGGAAAGGAAGTGGGTGTTAACAAACCCAGGGACAAGGGAACAACAAGTGATCCAAAATCGATGGTGAGGAGGGTGTAGAGGCCTGGTAGTGCTTTATCAAGGGCAATGTAACTGAGAGGAATTACTGAAGCCCAAATGAAGGCTCAACATGATAGGGGGACAATAGGAAAGTAAAAGGAAATAGAGGAAAGAACTAGGAGGCAAAGGACAGTTATAGAGGACTAAATACAGGTATGTACATATGTAAATATATATGATGGGGAAATAGATCTATGTGCATATATTTGTAGATTCAGTATTAAGGTAGGAGATGGATATTGGGTCTCTACTCAAGTACTCCCTCAATGCAAGAATACTTTGTTCTATTAACCTGGCATTCCATGACACTCACCTTCCTGACACAATTACTGAAGACAAAACAGATAAATAAGCAAATGTGGTGAAGAAAGCTGATGGTGCCCAGCTATTAAAAGATATGGCATCTGGGGTCTTTAAGGCTTGAAGATAAACAAGTGGCTATCTAGCCGAGAAGCAGCAAAGCCCACATGGAAGAACCTCACTAGCCTGTGTGATCATGTGGTTTCGATGGGATCAGGTAGCAGGTATCAATGAACAAAAAATAATATCATTGTGAATGAGGGGGAGTGCAGATTGGGGACCCAAAGATCATCTCTATGCAACTGGACACCCCTTTATTGAAAGTCACATGGAGGAGATGAGTCAGTCAGGGTGCAGTATAGCACAGATGAAACATACAACTTTCCTCTAGGTTGTTAATGCTTCCTCTCCCACATCCTTCACTATCATGACCCATTTCTACCTAACAAACCGAGCTAAACCAGAGCATGTACACTGGTACAGATCAGAGCGGGAAACACAGGGAATCCAGGATAGATAAACCCCTCAGAGCAAATAATGAGAGTAGTGATGATACCAGAAGAGTAAGGGGGAGGTGGGGGAGAAAGGGGGGACCGATCACAATGATCTACATATAACCCCTTCCCTGGAGGACAGACCACAGGAAAGTGGGTGAAGGGAGACATTGGACAGTGTAAGACATGAAAAATAATAGTAATTTATAAATCATCGAGGGTTGGTGAGGAAGAGAGGGTGAGCGGGGGAGGGGAAACACGAGGACCTGATACCAAGGGCTCAAGTAGAAAGAAAGCGTTTTGAGAATGGTGATGGCAACAAACGTACAAATGTGCCTGACACAACGGATGCATGGTGATGAGTTGTATGAGCCCCAATAACATTATTTAAAAAGGAAAGAAAAGAAAGAAAGGTCAGTTGTTTTGTCCAAGTTCCCAGGGCACAGAGGTGACCTGTGTATAACACTTGGGCTTTATTATGTTAAGTTCAGTGAGGATTTAGTTAGAATATGACCCATCTCTTCAAATGGTGTGTCTATTAGTAGAAGCATGACCACAGTCCCCTGCCAAAACACACACACACACACACACACACACACAACATAACATCACATAACATTCACTGCCACGGAGTTAATTACTTCTTTATTTTAAAAACATTTTAATAGGGACTCATACAACTCTTATCACAATCCATACATATACATACATCAATTGTATAAAGCACATCTGTACATTCTTTGTCCTAATCATTTCGAAGCATTTGCTCTCCACTTAAGCCCTTTGCATCAGGTCCTCTTTTTTCCCCTCGCTCCCCGCTACCTCTCCCTCATGGGCCCTTGATAATTTATATATTATTATTTTGTCATATCTTGCCCTCCTAGTCTGGGTATTTTAGAGGAACAAATCCACAGAAACTCATATGTGTAAGAGAGAGTTTTATATAAAGGGTAAGTGCACATCACGAAAACATCCTAACCTTGTCCTGCCCAAGCCCACAAGTCCAACATTAGCCCATATATTCAATACCAACCCACAAAGTCCTCCTCCATATCACAAAACACTCACCATGA
Source organism: Tenrec ecaudatus (assembly GCF_050624435.1). Taxonomy (NCBI): domain Eukaryota; kingdom Metazoa; phylum Chordata; class Mammalia; order Afrosoricida; family Tenrecidae; genus Tenrec; species Tenrec ecaudatus. Next base: position 6,793,714 of record NC_134538.1, read on the forward strand.
TGCTGACTGCAGGAGGAAAGCCGAATCAGTGAACTTGTAAGCATCTCAGCACTGGCAGGGGTCTCCACATGGCTGCTCCAGCACCTAGGGCTGCACTGGGGAAGGTCCATGTGGTTTCTTTTTGGGAATGTCTTGCAGGAAGTGAGCTTTGCCAGCTGAAGCAGGGAACTGGCTAAGGCAGCTTCACCCTGGTCTGACCATCACAAAGCAAGAGACCCGAGAACTAGAAAGAGGAGGCTCAAGGAGCCATTTATCTTTCCACCCTTCAATTAACCCCACATGTGTTTATCAGCCAGGTCGGCATAAGAAACATTAACTATCTCAGAGACTCTATGAGGCTTTACCGGAGCAGGCAGACTCCTTTCCCCCCTGGAGTGGCAGAGCAGTTCAGTACCTAATCCACAGGGTTCCCAGGGCTCTAAGTGGAAGCACAAGAGACCCATTGAAAATCAATAACCATTTCTGGGAAGAGAGTCGTGCCAGTGGTTCCCTTCATTGGTTCAATTTCCAGCCAATGCACCTCCTGCACAGCCACTACCTGTCTGCCAGTGGAGGCTTGTGTGTGTCTGTGATACCGAAAAGCTTTCAGTAGACCTTCCAGATTAAGAATGACTAAGAAGACAGGCCTGGCGATCTACCTCTGGACCTTGAAGGTCTCGTTCCACTCTGCATGTGTCAAGGGCCAACTTGAAGGCAGCTAACAACACAGCCACCCTAGGACCCCGAGCAAACTGTCATTCTAATGAGTGCTTTGTATAACTAAAAGAAAAAAAGTTTACACGTGCTTAGAGCTTGGTCAGTACTGACACGACTATCCATCTCACTTCTCTTCTGCTGTCTCCACCTCTGTGTTGTGATCAATGTAGACTCATCTCCACCAAATGAGTCCATCAATATGACGAGGTAGATTTGTTTGTCGTTCTGACTATCAATAGTTTTTGGAAACTTCAAGAAGCAACAGCGCTCCAGGTTTCAGTAAAATAAGGATAACAGATATTCCCCACATAAGATTAGTTGGAAGATTCAATGGGATGAGGCATTTCTGGAAGTACACATAGCACCTGGGATGGGACAGTATCTATTATTAGTCATAGGTATGATGACTTTAATTTTAAACTGGCTGTGATCACAAGCACACCACTAGATCTCAGCCTTCCACCACTTCCAAACGCCTGCATTGACTTTGAGCCCCCAAAAAACACACACTCTAACGGGTGGGACTCCAGGTCAATGAGGGTCAGGGGCTCTAACATCCTTCCCCTGTCCAGAATAGGCCTTCCTGTCCTCTCCCCACGGTGGCCGGCAGTGTGAGACTAATTAAAATAAAAATGTCAACCACTTTCGTCCCCAAGTACTGTCAGGCACATGGTCGTCTCTATCAAGTTAATAAATCTGCTTATTCAGGTCCAGCCTTCCAGTGAAAGACAGGGGGAGTCAGGCCCTGTGCTCATGGCTCCAGGCTTGTGCAATCTTAGAAAAGAGCCTCCTCCCTGCATTTCATGGGGCAGATTGTGCTGTCTGAAGTCTAATGAACACGGACCAGTCAGCCCTGCTCAACCCTGAGATAGGGCACAGGGGATTAATCTGCAAACTCCTGGTTAATAGGTTTCCTCCTCCGGCTGAATTAAATCTCCATTTTTATTTCTAATGGAATTTGTCTTTTCTGGAACATTTAAGATGTCAGGGCTGAAATGTCACATGGGAAGTCATGAGGCCAGTTGACAACCGGCATAACGACCCTGGATGAAAGTGTCACCTAGCCCATTCCAAGCATATTCGGTCACTTTTAAGAGACAGCATGGGGAAGTGTCTGACTCCGATAATTCTGGATTTATGTGACTCTGGGCAGGAAGATGAGGCTTTCTGCTCTTGTACAGGGTTACAGTCTGAGCAACTCACAGGGGCAGGTGTGCTCTGTCCTTTGGGATCACTATAGGTTGGCATCAGTTCTATGGCAGGGAGTTTGGTGTGGGTTTTATAGTGTAAGAGGCCGTGGTGGCTCTGAGAGTTAGGTACGGTGCTTCTAACCACAACGTCTAGTGGTTCAAAACCACGAGCGTCACTAAGGGAGAGGGATGAGGTTTTCTGCTCCCACAAACATTCATAGTCTCAGAAATCCTATATAGGGTCATACTGGGTCAGAATTGACTCCCTGAATATAAGTGGGGTTTTTTTTGTTTTGTTTTTTAATTGTTTTGGTAGAGTAAGGTCTGAAATTAAAACTCAGTGTGGCTTGCTGCCTTGACATCTTTTTTTAAAAAAAACCATTTTATTAGGGGCTCATACAACTCTTATCACAATCCACACATATACATATATCAATTGTATAAAGCACATCTGTACATTCTTTGCCCTCATCATTTTCAAAGCATTTGCTCTCCACTTAAGCCCTTTGCATCAACTCCTCTTTTTCCCCTCCCTCCCCCTCCCCCTCTCTCATGAACCCTTGATAATTTATAAATTATTATTTTGTCATATCTTGCCCTGTCCAGTGTCTCCCTTCCCCCCCTTTTCTGTTGTCCACCTTGACATCTTTAAGCCCAGCACCCAGAAGAAAATTTCCCCACCCAACCAGTTCCCCTACCAAGCAGACCAGCAGCCCTGCACTCAGTCCCCAACCTAACAGTTTCAGTTTCCAGCCAACTGGCTAAATGACTCCAATAAGCCAATCTCACAACCCCCCTCCGTCCTCAGGGGAACGAGGGGACATCTTACCCTTTGTTACTACAAAGTCTTCTTTCCACTGCCCCTGCCTGTCCATTCGGGCCAAGGGCAAAACCTATCTAGACCTGACTGGTCTTGTCCTTCTCTTCTGGGCTGGGAGTGTTTGTGACAAACAAGCTGCCGTCTGTCCAGTGAACTCATCTTTCTGGTGTCCAGTGCTCGACCATCTTATTTAGTACTGGGGATCCCTCTCCGCAAAATGGGTGATTAGAACAGGCTTTCACACTTACTGGCTCTGCTATTCTTTCTCTGGAGATAAAACAGTGAAACTTGTGAGAGCAAGAATGGGATGGGACTACCCTGTTTCCTAGGGTCTCCAGTTTTCTGCCTTTGGTACACGCTGTCTTACCTATTGCTCGCCATTAGAGGAAATGATTGACCTCTCCTTTGCTGACTGGTTTCTGCCTTATGGAGGTCTCTGTATTCTCATGTTTTACTATATTAATACCAGCAATTATAATCCCTAATAGCTATCAGTGTTTTAAATCTTCTACACTCAAACTGTGGTCCTTGCACCAGCAGTATCAGCATCTCTAGGAAGCTTGTTAGAAATGTCTCTCTGGCCACACCCAGACCATGAATCAGAATCAGCATTTTAGAAAGATACTTCAGTGATAGGTATACTTGTTAAAGTTAGAAATCACTGCTTTGCATGCAAATGTATTAGTTGCTCCTCATTATAATACCCAGGAGTGCTCATTAGATATGTTCCATCAATACGAACAGTTCCTTTGTTTCGCAATGTAAGGAAACCGGGGCTCACACAGTTTCAATGATTAGGACAAACTCATTCAGCCTGAAAAGGAGATTGGAACCTAGGCTGCCTTCAAAACTCCCAAATAATTGGGAGGTTTAATGAGATTAAATGAGGCACGATCATTAGGTTCAAATACATGGTGAATTTCTGTTCGCAACGATGTGTTTTTAATTCTTTCTCGATTCTGGCATTCCTTCATATGTTTTTGGATAGTCTTTGTAACTGTGCCTTGGGGTGATGTCACTTTACCTTAAGGACCCTTAAGCTTCTTTTGATGATATTTCTGGTGCTAGTGAGTTGGGAGCAAAGGCCTGATGGGTTGGCATCTTGTTCCATGCTTGTTAATAAGAATCAAAGTTTTCATGAGTCAGAGATGGATGAATTCAGGAGTTTTACCCTTTAGTTCTGTGTTCCCCCCCACCTCCACTCCAAATGAATTTACATAAAGCCTCGTCTATCGGGACCTAGGTATATCATAAGGAACAGGTGGATAATCGAAGGACTTAAAGAAAACATGGGCTCTGAACTAACTACATCTATTTTGGTTCCCTAACCCTATCCTTCTTGGATGCTACTCTTCTTCTAAGTGATGCACCCCGCCTTTCTGACATGTTTCTCTGAGAGGGCTGTGAGCAAGAGCATCAGGCATTCACACACCCACTCAAACTGTCTCAGCCTCTAGACATGAGTACCATGTGGAAATTGTTTGGGGACAAGATGGAAAGTTCTTGGGAGGGTGGAGGAGGGGGAACATGAGCTGATACCCAGGGCTCATGTGGAAAGAAAATGTTTTGAACATGATGATGACGACATATGTACAAATGCGCTCGACATACTAGATGACTATATGGATTGTGATAGATGTACGAGCCCCCGATAAAAAGATTTAAAAAATTAAGAAGATGGAAAATCCTGGGCCGGCTGGGTGAAGACCAAGGAAAATCAGTTGATTGAATGCACTTCTCTCTTTTGATAAATATTCCTGAGAGTGCGTTTTGAGAACGACTGAAAAGTGACATCATCCTAGAGAGCGAGGCCCAAACCACAATGTCCTTTATGACTTAATTTCAGAAACCACACACTGTCCTTTCCACGATGTCCTGTCTGCTACTTATGTCAGGTGTCTTCCGTGTGGGGACAGACTATACAGCAGCGCGGACACCAGGGAGGAAGCTTACAGGAAGCCTCTTGGAGTCTGGCTGCCATTCCATTGCTGATGAACCCGTCCATTCTGGCTCACGTGTGGCACAGAGAAGTGCCACAGGGGTTCAAGGCTGGGACCTTTTGGAAACACATTTGAATATTTTTCTGTGCCATCCAGGGCTCATACGAAGTAAATGCTATTAGGTGACTGGGGAAAAGCTAACTACCAAATAATGGGGAGGTTGAAATGAAGTCAAGCTCAATCATTGGCTCGAAGCAGATGGCCAATTTATGTTAGTAACCTTCCAAGTTCCTTCCATTCCTTCTGTTCTGGTTATTCCTTAACAAATTCTTGGCTGTCCTTAGTAACTGTGCCTTGGGGTGTGTTGGGCCACATTAATTAAGGTGAATGTGCCTTGCATGCATCTCTGAGTTCTTTCTAGACGTCCTGATTGTACACTGAGCACGTATAGTCTCTTGTTCTCAGTTTGTGCACGTTAATTTTTGGTGGATGTATGCACATCAAAAGATCTGAGGGGTTTTCAAAATGTTTGTGGGAAAATGAAACTAAAAGATAAAAAAATGTAAAACTATGAACTTTTCTCACACACAGATTCAATAAACAGGAGGAAAGACTAAAAGTCAGACACACACCTTTTTTGCAAGGGCAGTGAAAATTCTTTTAATGTCAAAGTCTCTAATTCCCAGCAAATACCTTTTCCTTGCACGGGTCTGGTAAGAAGGTGAGGTAAGAAACTGATAGGCTTATGTGTGCATAACTGTGAACAGGATTGCCTGGAATGCCGTCCTGTTGTGCATAAAAGCAGCCCCCTCAGAAGCAGGAGGAGGGATCCTGTTACCAGCTGGAGTCAAGAGCAGAGCGTGTCCTCTGGATCTGAGATTCATGTGGAGTGATCCTTCTGGATCCAGATGACAGTCTGCCATCCAAGGAGCAGCAGCAGAATCAAGAAAAGCATGGAAAACAGTGATGGAGTTCCCAACCCGTGGAGCAAGGTGAGTGTTTCTGTGCCGGAGGCTAGCTGGCAAAGTGGGGTGCCTGTAGGCACTTAATGGGGAAGATGGACTTGCTAACCCACACAAGTGGGGCTGACTGCCTTCAGCTATGTGAATTTGCTGAGTCAGCTTGAGCTGACTGCGTTAGGGCATTCAGGTTGAGGCTTATGGCAGAGTGGTATGCCCCATTGGGCATTTATTAGTAGCTTCGAAACTTTGTAACGCGTCCTCGTAAACAACTCCCCAGAGCATTTGCTTACCTGCGTTCCAATTTGCTAACTTCCTGGAATCATGGATTTTGTGTATGGGTTCCATCAAATGAATATTAAAATTTAAAGAGATAAATTGTAGAACGTTAATTAAGGCAACAACCCTTTTCTGTTTTAAGCCCATTCAGTACCCCCTTGCTCTGTTAAAATAGTTGCTTCTTGAAATATGTACAGGTTCTGCATGAGCACAACTGTTATGGAATTCCCATTTTACCCAGTGTTATCTGGAATTTGTTACAATCCACACCACAAAATGCCTCTGCATAGGAAACATCTTTATGATAGTTTCTACTCTCAGCCAAAATGATCTCATGTCAACAATGACATCATTCATTCCACCTCTCTCCTCTCTGGGTTCCAGTTGGAATTTCTGGCAGCTCTCTGTCAACATACTTCTGCATCTACTTTTTAGTGATCTTCAAAAAATTTGACTTGCATATGGTATTCGGTTTTTGCATTCTATTGAGTCACCTTTCTTTGGAATGGGCACAGGTGTGGATCCCTTCCAGTCTGTTGGCCCCGTAGCAGGCGTCCCAATCTCTTGCATTGGCGTTTTGCCCGTAGACTCCTTCAACATTACAACTCACAGCTTGACTTTTTCTTCAGCTCATTCAGCTTGTGATATGCTGAATGCGCTCTTCCCCTTTTGTTTTCTGACAAACTGCTTCCTGACATTTTTGTTCCGCTCTTTTACTTCATTGTTTCATCTGATTACCTGAGTTCTACACTCATGAACAAGTTTTTGGTCTCTTCTGACATCCAATTTGGGCTTCAACTTCGTTCCTGCCTTCTTAATGGCCGTGGTCTTGGGTAATTAGTGTTAATTGTATCAAATATGATCTTGAGATGTTCTCTAAATTCAGGTGTGATGCACTCAAAGTCAGATTTGGCTTTCATGAATTTACTTAATGGTTGTGTGTGTGTGTGTGTGTGTGTGTGTGTGTTTTCCCAGTTTCAAACTTAACTTGCATAAGAGCAATTGTCACAGTCAATCCCCACTAGCCTTGTTTTGGCTGATGCTATCGAGCTTCTCCATCCTTGAAATGTTCTTTTTGATGATTAATGTGATTCTTTTCCTTTTGATTTTGTCATGTTCAGCCAGAAAACCATGTGATTTTCTGACTCAAATTGGCCTATTCTACTCACTAATATCTAGGATATAGACCTTTGATTCCTTTTTCAATTTTGACCGCTTCCAATGTCCCTAGGTGTTTCCAGTTTGGATTATTAAAGGATGCTTTCAGCTGTTTCCTCTCATTTTGGATTGTGTCTCATCAGTGGGTAATGGTCCTCAAAGCTTTGCTCCACCCCTTCCATTAAGGCTAACTGTGCTTTGTGGAGGCAGCCTTGTTTTCCAGATATATTTGTGTGTTCCAATCTAACGGGCTTATCAACTAGCATTATATAAGACAGTGTTCATTGCTACATATAAGGTTTTCAGCGATCAATTTCTCAAAAATGTATTGCCTATTCCTTTTTCTTAGTCTGTTCTTAGTCTGGAAGCTCTGGTGAAACCTGTTCACTGTGAGGGACCTTCTGATATTTCAAATAACGGTGGCATATTTTCCATCATCACAACAACACACAAGTCACCATGGTATGACAGACAAGTGGTGCTGTAACAAACTAACAGAAGCCTATTCTGGTGCACAACGTTTTAAAATCCACGCATGGTTCTCTAATAATACACATGTTTATGAGGTTTTAAAAGACACTCCCTCTTATGCCATGTCAATTTGTATATGTAATTTCATGACACTGATTATATTCTATAAGTTTCGCAACTATTTTCCTTATTGTACTTCAAATTATCTCACCATTATTAATATCAACCAAAACCCAAGCTTCTCATCTAGCCATTCAAATTGTTGTTGCCAATTGCCTCTCACACAGATAATTCTTGAAGAGCCTAATGTTCTAGGAAGATACTTAACTAGTTATGTAAAAGTATTCCTTTTATGGGGTATGTTTGGTTTAAAGGTTAAAGATTATCTCAGGGTAAAGTTTTAGGGAATCGTCTGGCTTTAATGCCCTCAGAAAATCTGGATTTCATTGAGATTTTGAAGTTCTGTTCCACATGTTCCACATTTTGATAAGGTTATTTTAAAATGCAGAATTCTTGATTTAATATGTTCGGACTGACCTCAGTTTGTAAGGCTGTGACGATCTTAGAATGGATAATTCTCTGGGGATCTTAATGTGGAAGGCAGATCAGGTACCTGGAGTATGAAGACCTTGGTTCTAATTACAACCACTTCTTCTAGCTAGAAGAGGAAAACTGACAGGTCTCTCTCAGGTGTGAAGTATGGACTTCTGATCTGTAAAGTGGGATAGTCCAGATTTTAAAGAGATAACAAAGGTGGGAGGATTTTGCTAGTCTATACTTTGTGCATTCATAAAGTGTTGATTTTATCTCTCTATGAACAAGCAGAAGGCTGTCAGAAGGCAATAGCATTACTATGCAGAACAAATTACCTGCTCCTCTGTAATGTGCTAAAGCCTTGATACAGGGCTTTTACTGACATTATGGCATCTTGTTCTTATTTTAATCTTTTGTCAGTGTAAACTATCTCATTTGTGAAAGCACGTTTTTTAATTGCAATGTACGTTGGCAATGTGAAGCTACCCTATTCATGCTGATTGTTACTTTTATGGTTGATTACACATTCTTCCATGATGTAAGTAAAGTCAGTCCATCAAATCTCCTCCTTATCACCTAACAAATGAAGAATTGGTATCTCAGAAAGTTTAACTGACTTCTTGAAGGTCACAAAGCTACTTAGGATGCATCTGTAAAGACATACCTTATGTGTATTACTATGTTTTATTTTAAGATGTATGTGCTAAACCATCCAGGGGAAAAGATAATAAACATTTATCTATTATTGTTATTATTAAATTCCAGACACATATTCTATTCCGCACGCCAAGTGCTGAAGTCATAAAGATTAAGCAGATGTCACCTGGGAGGCACTAAGCTGACAGCTAACTTGTGTAATGACTCTGTATGAGAACACTGCCTTGCCCTGCTGCAAGCATGTCATGTTTCTTTCAATGGAAGACATTGGCAGGGAAGTGGAGGTCCTGGCTTTTTGAATGCAGGTCCTACCATTTATGAGCTCTGTTACTCTTGCTCATTTTTTTATGCAAAAGAGAAGCAATTTATTGGAGCCCATACAGGAAACCCAAGAGGGGCCCAGCATACCCTACTGTGTAGGCATGCCCAGCAAAGGGTCACACCAGTCACTGTACCCAATGTCCCAGAGGGACTCCCCTTGAGCCAGCCCCAAAGTCCCAAGACTGGATGGGGGTGGGGATATACTCTTGCTCTTGAGATATTAACAATATCAATAATAATATCTAGTAATGGTGAGTGCTTTACATCCTCTCTACTCAAAACATGATCCTTGAATATAATTAGCCAGCTGTCCACACAAGTAAATCATTTCAAACAGTGCGATCTGTTGTACAGTAAGATGTTGGTAAAAAGAAACCCCCAACTTGTGCTATGGAGAAATACTTGATGAATAAAACATGTGCTCCATGATGCTCACCTTCCCGACACGTTCGCTGAAGACAAAGGTGTACCTAAGCAAATGGTGGTGAAGAAAGCTGATGGTGCTGGCTATCAAAAGATCTAGCATCTGAGGTCTTAAAGGCTTGAAGGTGAGCAAGCAGCCATCTAGCTCAGAAGCAACAAAGCCCACATGGAAGAAGCACACCAGCCTGTGTGATCACGAGATGTCAAAGGGATCAGGTATAAGGCATTAAAAAATAAAAAATCATACCATTTTGAAGGAGGGGGAGTGCAGATTGGGGACCCAAAGCCCATCTGTAGGCTCCTGGACATACCCTTACAGAAGAGCTGTGGGTAGGAGATGAGCCAGTCAGGGTGCAATGTAGCAATGATGAAACATACAACTTTCCTCTAGTTCTTAAATGGTTCCTCCCTCTTCCTGCCACTATCATGATCCCAATTTTACCTTATAAGTCTGGTTAGGCCACAGGATGTACACTGGTACAGATAGGAACTGGAAACACAGGGAATCCAGGACAGATGACCCCTTCAGGACCAGTGGTGTGAGTGGCAATACCGGGAGAGTGGAGGGAAGGTGGGATAGAAAGGGAGAGTTCATTATAAGGATCTGCATATAACCTCTTCTCCGGGGGATGGACAAGAGAAAAATAGGGGAAGGGAGACATCGGACAGTGTAAGATATGAAAAAATAATAATTTATAAATTATCAAGGGTCCATGAGGGAGAGGGGAGTGGGGAGGGAGGGGGGAAATGAGGAGCTGATACCAAGGGCTCAAGTAGAAAGCAAAGGTTTTGAGAATGATGATGGCAACAAATTTGCAAATGTGCTTGACATACAATGGTTGTATGTGTGGATTGTGATAGGCGTTGTATGAGCCCCCAATAAAATGATTATAAAAAATGACAAAAACATGTTCTTCTGATTAAAGGCATGAAGAAAAAGGGAGGTGCCTTTGGGCTTGACTTAGGGTGCAGTAAGGAAGTTGTTAAGGAGTCCTGGTGGTACAAACAGTTGTGTACTTGGTTACCACATGAAAGGCTGGTGGTTCAAATCCACCAGCAGCTGCATGGGGAAAAGACCTAGAGTCCAGCTACTATAAAAATTACAGTCCAGGAGTCCCTCTGGTGCAGTTCTACTGTCTCACAGGGGGGTCACTCTGAATTGGAATTGACTCAATGTCAATTATCCAGATAGCTCTGTGGATTTGAGAGTCTCATTGTGGCAGTGTGGAATTTGGCAATAGGATGCTTGTTTCAGAAGTAGCAGTGCTCAGAAGAGTGAGAAGGTAGGTCAGGTGGAAGGAAATTGAATTCAATGTGGGCTTCTACTAGGAGTAAGAAGATAGCAACCAGAAACTGTTTTCTGTTCAAGGCCAGATATAGTAAACATGGGAGGCTTTGTGGGCCACATGGTCGTTGATGCAAATATTAAATCCTGCAGCTTTAGTGGGAAAGCAGCCACAAGCAATACGTGCATGAATAAATGTGGCCATCTTCCAATACAACTTTATTTATGGACATGGACATTTGAATTTCATATAGTTTAGCAAGGGAAAAAATAGTCCTCGTTTGTATTTTCAACCATTTAAAATGTAAAAAGCATCCCTATCTTAGCTAGTGGATAAGATTTGGTCCGTGGATCATAGTTTGCCAATCCCTACACCAGCTTCTTGAAATTCCATCACCATAGCTACCTGTGTGGACACGTCCGCCAATTGTAGTAAATGACAACTCCAGGCAGCAACCTTGTTTTATAACTTTCCTTACCAAGTTACATTTGGAGTGGTAGCAATGCAATATGTAGTAAAGTTAAGCAGAGCCAGGGGGAGATAAGCATACTTGCTGAGATGACCACCTCCTAAATGGTCACTGAGACTCATTGGGCAGGTGTGGACCTTCCTAAGTCTCTCAGCCAGATGTCACACACAGTTGCTCTGGATCTCCAGGCTGGCTGGACTGTGACTGTGCTGGACTATGCCTGCTCATAGGAAGATTGATGTGGGTCCTAGTTGGGTGGTCATGGGAGAGCTTGTCCAAGGGAAGCAATGGGAACATGGGATATTTGCTTAAACAGTTTCAAGTCAAATCATCTTAAAGACACTTCTGAGGATATCGTCCATTATTGATCATTGTAGCTGTCAATTGCTGCTAGGGTGTCTCCCTACTCACGATCCACCCCTTTCTCCTCCTCTTCATGCCCCTTGCCCTGCTGCTGGACCTAACAGGATGAAATGATGCCTGGTCCCATGCCATTCCCACTACTGGTTGGCTCCACAGGGATTTCATTGGCTGATTTCTAGAAATAGATGGTTAGGCATTTTTTTCCATTCCATGTTAGTTTAGAAGAGCCATCAATCCTGCTTAGCATGGTGGACACACACAAGCTTTTGCTGACAGACTTGGTGAATTACACATGAAATTCAATAGCCAGTAGTGAGCAGTCCTGTTTGGGGGCAAGCATAGAGAAACATATAGAGTCCTTTTATTCTTTCATGGGTCATTCACTGCCAGCGAGTTGCTGATGACTCATAGTGACCCTGAGAACACGGTAGACTGCCCCCGTGAGTTCCCAGGCAGCGACTTCACAGGAGTAGAAAGGCCTGTCTTTGGGAGTGCTCATATCCTTACTGAATGCACGAAGAGGAGCGAAGCCAAAATGGACAGAATCCACAGCCAATACATGTAACAATTTGGAGTTCACATTCAGATCACCACATTCTAGTGCCATTCTCCTTCACCGTATGGTCTTTTATTTGGGGGTGGAGTTTATGGGGGATGATTTAGGAAGGGAGGAAGGGCAAAGATGGGACAGACAATTAGCTACCAGGTTGGTGGTTAGAACCCGCTCAGTAGTGCCACGGAAGCGAGACCTGCCAATAGGTTTCTGTAAGAATTGAGTGGGAAAAATCTCTACGTAGTTCGAGTCTATCGAACCATTGACAATTGAAATGGTTTTTTAACAACAATTGGGTATCCGTGGTTGAAAAAAATCAAACTCAATGCCATCAAGTTGATTCCAACTCAGCGACTCTATACGAAAGGGTACAATTGGCCCTGGGGTTTCTGAGATTGTAACTCCTTATGGGCGTAGGGAGCCTCATCTTTCGCCAGTGGAACTGATGTTGGTTTTGTGTGGCTAAGCTTGAGGTTAGTACATGTGTACCACATGTAACACGAGGTGCTATGGAGGGTCAATGGAGCACCTCGCATGTTGACTTTTTCAAAGGAAAAATTGTGTACCAATTGATGCATTTTTCAGCCTCATCAGGAAAGAGATTAGCTTCCTCCATCTATTTTTATTCCCTGGCTTTTCCTCCCACTCCCTGCCCTTGTCTCTGCTCTCCTCTTTCTTCCTACCTACTGCTAGCAGGTGCTAGCAATTACTACTTTTCCCATGTCAACAGTGATAAATGCTAATGATGTCTTACCAAGTATGACTTTAAAACACAATAGCAAGTATATGAAGTTCAGAATAGAGAGTATGGTTCTCACTGACTACATTTCTGGCACAGGGGGAAGGAAAGAACAGGAGGGCTCTCGTGACTTCTCTGTGTGCTGGGAGGAAACCCCTGGTTGGTCCCCGAGTCTGAGGCAGACACTGCAGCACAGTGCACTGAAGCAATGGTGAAACATTTCCAGTATCAGCGCATGCCTCCTGCTTCCTAAACCTGCTCTGTCCCTTCAAAGATCACAGGGGGAATTGATGTCTGTGATCCTCCTCTAGGCATTTGTGCATGTATGACAAACCCGTGTCCTTTTTTAAAAGGTGTGCTTTAACTTTTTTTTAAATTTTAGCAGTTTTATTGACATAATTCCTATAACATGTAAGTCCATGGTTTGAACATGATTAAAAGGAGTGGTGGGATCATCACCACAATTTAAAACATTTTCTTCATTCTTTTACTCATTAATATTAACGCCCCATTTTCCACTAACCTCAAGACATGATTAATCCAGTTGTCCTTGGTGTTAGGTGTCACTGAGTCGGTTCCTACTCACAGTGACTTGCACCACCCTCCAAACACTATCACTGAAGACAAAATGAGTGCATAAGGAAATGGGGTGAAGGAAGCTCATGGTACCTGGCTCTCAAAAGATATAGCACCTGGGGTCTTAAAGACTTACAAGCAGTCATCTACCAGAGGAGCAACAAGCCCATATGAAAGAAGCACACCAGCCTCTTGGATCATGAGGTGTTGACGGAATCAGGTAACAGGCATCAAAAGAACCAACACAAAAAAACATTCTTGAGAATGAGGGGGTTAGAGCAGAGACCCCAAACCCATCTGTAGACAATAGGACATCCCCTCACAGAGGGTCACAAGGAAGGGATGAGTTAACCAGGCCACATTGTAGCACTGATGAAACACACAATATCCCTCTGGTTCTATCCCCCACACTATCATGACCCCACACTATCATGACCCCATTCCTGCTTAGAAAGAAGCATTTACACTGATACAGATAAAAGTTCATGACACATGGAATTAGGTCAGATAAAATCCTCAGGAACAGAAATGGGAGTAGCGATACAAGGAGGGTGGCGGGGTGGGGAATGATAGGAGGAAGGGAGGAAGGGGTAACTGATACATACATAATCCCCCTCCCCCCACACACACACCCAGGGGGACAAACAACAGAAATGTGGATGAAAGGAGACAGTGGTTGGTGTATGATATGAAAATAATAATTTATAATTTATCGAGGGGTCATGCTGATTGGAGGGTAGTGGAGGGAAAGGAAAAACAGGAGCTGATACCAAGGGCTCAAATCAGAAGGAAATATTGAGAAAATGATGAAGGCAACATATGTACAAATGTGCATTATATAAATGATTTTATGGATTGTTATAAGATCTGTAAGAGACCCCAATAAAATGGTCTTTAAGGAATAAACAGAAACAGAAAGCAAGCCAATAAACTAAGCAAAAAAACCAACAACAATTACAAAAAACACACACCTTGCTTTGAGAAAAACCTCAGTTGGAAAAAGAAAATATTAAAAATCAAAGCAACTTTAAAATGTGTCAGAAGGGAGATGAAATGATAGAGCATTCAATATTAACCTAACTATATCTGCCATAATCTGTCTGATAGCACGGCTGTTCATATCCTGAGCGATGGTCAAAGGGGATTCATTGGCACGATAAGAAAAAGTATAAGAACCACATGGTAATATCTATAGATGCAGAAAAGGCATTTGACAACAACCAGCACCCTGTCCTAATTAAGATGCTCATAGGAATGGAAGGGCAATTCCTCCAGTTAATACAAGCTAGCTACAAAAAGCTGACAGCTAACATAATAGTCAATGGAGAAAAGATGAAATAAAACCCAATGGAAAAGGGGACCAGACAAGGATGTCACTTGTCCCCACTTCTATTCAATATCACAGTGGAGGTCCTAGCCAATAACATAAGACAACAGAAGAACATTAAAGGTATACAACTGGGAGAGGAGGAGGTGAAATTATCATTATTTTCAGGTGACATGATTCTGTATGTTGAAAATCTCAAAAACTCCACAACCGGAGTACTGCCAATGGTAGAGGAATACTGAAGAGTGGCAGGATATAAGATTAACAAACAAAGATCAATTGGTTTGATATATATATATATATCGGACAAGACCATAGAAGAGGAGATCAAGAAGGCAGTACCATTCACAATAACCAAGAACAAACTGAAATATTTGGGATGTATCTAACAACAACAACAACAAAAAAATGAGACCTATACAAGGAAAACTACAAGACCCTACTACAGGAAACCAAAAGCAAATACGGAGAAGTAGCCCATGCTCATGGATCAGAAGACTCAATATAAAAAAGATGTCTATCCTACCCAGGACACTTTGTAAGTTTAATGCTATCCCAATTCAAATATCAACAACCTTCCTCAAAGAATTGGAAAAACGGACCATGAATTTCATATGGAGAGGGAAGAAGCACAAAATTAACAGAGAACTCAAGAAGAAGGACATAGTCAGAGGGCTCACTTTACCTGATTTCACACCTACTTCAAAGTTACAGTGGTCAAAACAGCGAGGTACTGGCATAATGACAGATACACAGACCAATGGACAAGAATAGAAAACCCAGAAAGAAAACCATCAGCATACAGACAACTGATCTTTGACAAGGGCCCCCAAAGCATCAAGTGGGAAGGTGACGCCCTATTTAACAAGTGCTGATGGAAATAATGGAAATCCACATGTAGGAAAATGAAACAGGATGTCTACCTCACCCCATGCACAACAACAAACTCAAGGTGGATCACGGACCTAGAAGTAAAACCCGAGAATGGAGAAAGGAGCTGTACTGGGGCTTAAATTCTGATCATCTTATTTGCAGAAGACTATTGACAGAGAAAGCCCAGGATCCATTTCTATAGTCCCCAGGTGGATTATACGTCTTCTAGAGAAGGACCAGAGAGCTAAAGAGCCTTGCTATCAGACAGAGTGCATTGGGAAGTGGATTCTTGCACATGTAGTTAGGTCAAAATTTAGCATCTTATTTGTTCTCCCTTCTTAATTTGTTATAATTTTTAATAATCATAAAACACAAAAAGTACTACATGATCATCATCAATGAATGTAGACGAGGCTGTTGGCAAAATCCAACCCCTGTTCTTGATAAAAACACACAGTGAAAACAGGAAGAAAAGAGAATTCCCAACATAAGAATGACCATATATATAAAACCAAGGGCTAATATTTCATACAACACAGAGAAATGGAAAACATTTCCCTTGCAAATGGGAACTAGATTACTCTTTATCCCCACTCGTAGTCAATCTTGTGCTGAAGTCTTAGAGCTACCAGACAACAAAAAGAAATCAAAGGTGTCTAAGCTGGCAAAGGTGAAGTAAAATTCTCTCTATTTTCAGATTATATGATTCTATGCATAGAAAACTCCAACAAAAAAGTTGGATTCAATAAAAGATGATAGGTTTTAAATAAAAAAGAAAATACAACTAATAATTTTCTCAGGGTTGTGAAAAGTCCATGTTCCCAATGGCAAGTTAAGTTACCAAAAGAGACTGTGTTTTTAAATAAAAATGGAATTAGAGTCAGACAATTTTTAAAATGAAGTTTTTTATATGATATTGCAGTGGTTATTGATATTCTGCAAGTTATCAGAACATGAAGTTAAACATTTCCCAAGTGACTTCCACGAGTTACTCTGTCGATGGTTTCTATGGAAAAGCATTGCGAAAGTAGGGATGTAATGCTTCTAAATGGTCTAGTGCTTTGAGTTGTTTCTCACCGAAGCCAGAACCATCACAGTCATTTAATGAAGGCAATGCTTTTTATAAATCTTCAAGAAATCTCTCAGGAAGACTCAGAGGGGATAGATTTCTTTTTACCCCTGATATATATGTTCCAATTAAATTTTTAGCATTTCCCTCCTGCGATAGCCCAGCCTAAAGGATGGAGGATGTGATCTCAGACTACTGCCTCCCCACCAGGTGCAAGAGTTCTCTGGCACCATGGGAGGCCAAGACCAGTTGCTGACTGGATCCTGTAATGTAAAATGATGGCACCACTCTTGTCATCTGGAAGCGCTTCTTTAGAATCCATGCAAAGCTCTGAGAACCTGAGCATTTTCATATATCTATATGTCTCCGTTTAGGAGTCCTCATAGTGCCATGGGTTAAGTATTTGGCTGCTAATTGCAAAATAATTGGCTTGTATTAGTCCGGGTACTTTAAAGAAACAAATCCACAGGATCTCATATGTATAAGAGAGAGTTTTATATAAAGGGTAAGTGCACATCAAGAAAACAGCCCAATCCAGTGCTGCCCAAGCCCACAAGTCCAACATTAACCCATAAGTCTGACACCAATCCACAAAGTCCTCCTCCATCTCACAAAAGACAAGCAAGGAGGAAAGCTGAATCAGGGAATGTGTGGGCATCTCAGCGCTGGCAGTGGTCTCCACATGGCTGCTCCAGCACCCAGGGCAGCATCAGGGTAGGTCCATGTGGCTTCTCCTCGGTGATGTCTTGCAAAAAGTGAGCTTTGCCAGCTGAAGCAGAGAACTGGCTAAGGCAGCTGGACCCTGTTCTGATCATCAGAAAGCAAGCGACCCAAGAACTTGAAAGGGGGGGCTCACTGAGACATTTATCTCTCCTCCCTTCAATTAACCCCACATGTGTTTATTGGCCAGGTGGTAAAATAAACTACCTCATGGCTCAAACCCACCAGTGTTCTACAGGAAAAAATTTGAGTCCCTCTGCTCTGACAAACATTTACAGTGGGTGTGTCTTCAAATATGAATGATTCTATTTATTGGAAGAAGAGAGAGAGAGAGAAAAGGAGAAGGAGAAAGAGGAGAAGGAAGACGGTAAGACGGAATGAAGGAAGGAAGGAAGGAAAGAAGGAAGGAACTAGTTAAAATTCCACAGTCATCTCCTCTCTCGTCATCGCCACTCCATCTTATTTGCCCTAAAGTAGGTGAGTGGTTCATGGCAGCCCAGTGTACAACAGAATGAAAAGCTACCTCGTTTTCCGTGTACCCTAGCGATGCACAAGCCTCCACTGAGGTTATCCTGGAAGGCAAGGATTCTACCACTGATCCAATCGTGCCCTCCCACCTCAGTTAGGAAAAACAGGTGCAAGCAAGTAGATGTGTTCACTTGTACGCCAGAAGTAGCCCAAATAAATTATGGGATGTCAGTAGCAATAATTCATGAGAGGAAAATCAGGAATTGTTGCCCTAAACTGTACAATCAAAAACATCATGCTGAGTGAGTTTAAGGAATGTGCCAAGGCCATCCTTGCAGCTGGCAAGTCAGGGGCCGGGGCAGGGGCAAGAGGAGGAAGTATGGTAGTGACATCAGGGGCAGAAAAGCAAGGGAACAAGAGAATTTTTCATTTGTATATATTTTTAGCAATTAAAAAAGAACTTTTCTTGGATGAACTCATTCAGCCTTACACAACCTCACCGATTCATCAATAAGTTCACCTCCATAGCTTTTGGGACCTAGCATGAAAAAACCCCTGAGAAATGCAGCTGCTTTCTTCACTACCCATCTAATGGCCATATGTTGTCAGCTGTCATTGAGTTGGCCCCCAATTCATAGCAAACCCATGCACAACCAAACAAAACGCTGCCTTGTCCGGTTTCATCCATGACTAATCCCAGATTAAACAGGTGTCTGCATCAGATTTTCATTGGTCCCATTTTGAAGCTAGATTGCCAGGAGTTTCTTGCTAGTCTGCCTTAGTCCAGAAGCTCCACTGAAATCTGATAAGACTCATAGGAAGACACAGTCTTCCAGTACAGACAGTTGGTGGCTGCACATGAGATATGCTGATCATGAATCCGACCTGGTGAAGGTGAGAATTCTCCTGCTGAACTACCATTGTCCTGAATGGGCTCACATGCCTTTTCCTCCACTTTACTCTCTCAATACCTATTTGAGACCCACATGGATTTTACTGCCCCTAAAATTGGGCTCAGCTTAATACTCTCAACTGAAAATGACTACATATTCTGAGATATATGGTAACCAAGCAACTAAATGTGCTTTTTGCTAATGACATGTTTCTTCAATATGTTAAAATGAGAGGCTCATCAGAAATTATTCACTTTCTTCTGAGTTGCAGAAGAAATTGAAAGGCAAATGATGGTTATATAAGTACGTGTTCGCACGGTTTCCCATTCCATTGAATTAATTTACCATTCACGTTGCTACTGACAGCACCGTCAGTGTTACTCCTTTTCACTTACCAGGTGGCGATGATTAAAGACTTACTTTCCTTGAAGGGTTGTTTAGGTTGGAGATGGCACCATTGTAACACGGAACTCATCGAGCCCACCAGAAGGAATAAGCCATAGCCATCATCAATATTTCAACAGTGGGTATAAGATAATGGTGTGTCAGATTAGAACGGATCAAGCCTTCATCCTTATTTTCCTGAGAAGGAAACTGAGGCCCAGAAAAGTTATGGGATGTTGTTGGTTGACTTGGGCCACTTTAAATGTTAGTTTGAAATCCTAATTCCCAGATCTGTGAATGTCAAGTTGTTTGACAAAGGAGTCCTTAGAGATAAAAGCCATCGCGACCCTGCCAGTGTGTTGCAACGCCATGGCTTGTGCTTTGCTGTGAAGCTAGGAGGTGTGCCCTCTGCATTGCAAACACCAGCTGGGTCACCCGTGATCCAAAGGTTCAGTGGAGCTTCCAGACGAAGACACAAGACAGGTCAAGTGATTGATTTCTGACGCTCAGCCACAGAAAACATTAGAGATCAAGACAGAATATTATCTGATGAAGTGCTATACGATAAATGACATGGCAACATTTCATTGACTGTAAGAGATTGTCAGGTGTGGAACTCACTCGATGACAACTAACAACCAAGATGTAGTGCGGTTCACACGAGTTCAAACTGGACTACCCAAAACACAACATAACCCAAACTCACTGCCATTGCGCAGATTTCTACTCAGAGCGACCCTGTAGGATGGAGCAGAACACTCCCTTATGGGTTCAAGAACTTTATAGGGGCAGAAACCCTCATCTTTCTCCCAAGGAATGGCTGGTGGTTTTGAACTGCTAGATACGTGGTCAGCAGCCCAATTTGTAACCCACCATGCCACCACGGCACCCAAAGTCGACGACACTGGATCCTAAGTGTGGTAGCTACATAATTGTTTGTCAGTTTGAGGATTAAGAGCATAGGGGTGGAGTCTAGCTTGTCAATCAGATCATAGCCAATGAGGCCTCTGTGTGGGCATGGCCTTCTTCTGAGAATTCTGGGACATCTGGTACTTCCTCTTTGGAGGTGGGATACACTTCTCTCTCTCTGCTCACACCCTGGGAGACGTAGCAGTTGAGAAGACACATGGAGCCACCCTGATGCAGAGACCCCTGCCAGCACTGAGATGTTTCCAATGTCATTGGATCCAAAGACTTTCTACCCACTGGCCTGTGCTCTTCTCCATTAGGCGTTATTGCATGAGTTTCATGAGTCTGAAGAGGACTTTATGGGTTAGTATAGAGCCTATGGGCTAATATCAGATTTATGTATTTGATCTGGACTAGGGTGGGATGTTTTCTCAATGTTCAATTTCTCTTGTATATTAATCTCTTTCTTATACACATATGTGTGTCCATGGATTTGTTTCTATAGTCTACCCAGAACGACACATGAATACAATTTATATCCATAGGATAAGGGCTTGTTTCCTTATAAAAGAAGAAAAGAGGCCCAGGGCCATAAAGACACAGAGGAAAGATGGGTATGTGAAGGCAGAAATTGGACTGACACGACTTCAAGTCAAGCAAAGTCAAGGATTGCCAGGACCACCAGACTCTAGGATACAAGCATCCAAGAGATCCCCCATCAGAGCTCCCAGAAAGAATCAAAAAGGAAGAGAGAAAAAAAGGAAAAAAAAATCAACCATATGGACAACTTGATTTTCAGATTCTAACATCTAGAAGGGAGACAATACTTTTTTGTTGTTTTACGTCACACAGCTTGTAGTACATTGGTACTGCAGCCTCAAGAGAATCTTATGGAAGTAGATGGACTTATTTTTTCCTATAGAGTAGTCTGGCGGAGATTTGAACTGTTAACCTTCAGTTAGCAGCTGGGAGCTCACCCATTGTGCCACTAGGGTGCTCTCTTCTCCTCCCAACCCCCTTGCCCACAGATATATGAACAACCAACCCACTGCAATTGAATTGACTCCAAGTCCTTGTGACCCCAGTGGACAGAGTACAACTGCCTCCTAGGGGCTCCAAGGCTTTCTGGAAGCAGATCACCTCATATTTCTTGCATGGAAAGACAAATGGGCTTGACCTGCCAACCTTTATGTTAGCAGCCCTATGTTTAACACCCGGGCCATATGAAGTGTCTCAGTACTACGTGCACTTAATCAACCCTCCTCTTAAAATGGCACTGCCCTACCATGAATGGTATTAGGAACAAAGTTTTCAGAATCAGGAAAACATTGTTTAAATGCAAATCCCACCGATTTCTAGCGATGGTGCCTTTCTAGACTCATTCACGTTTGTCATAATATCTTACCCAGCGTGTTAGGCTCTAGGAATGGAATTAGGTACTGACCCGACCTTCTCTGGATTTCGAGACACACATTCATTAGCCAGGTTAATATAAAAGGTTAACACATGCATGCTATGAAGCAATGAAGTAAGGTTCATAAGGGTGATAAGGGCACCTAAGGGAAGATTTAACCAAATTGTAAGGTCAGAAAAGGTTTCCTAGACGGGGCTGAAGCTAAAATCACAAAGACATGCGTACAATAAGTAAGTGCACTGAGGGACAGAGTCCTGGGCTGGGAGGGACCACTGTCTGATCTGCACAAGGCTTTAAGGTGCAGAGGGAAAGGAATCAGGGGGAGGTGGTAATGTGAGACATAAAGAAGGAGGGTTGGCCAAGTCCTAAGGAAGGGTATGTGTGAAAGGGGGAAATGTGATCAGATCTATCTGTAGAAAACAATCGGGAGTCCTTGTGAACATATACAGATAGGTCAGGGTCAGTCCAGTGGGCAAGACAGGGTTACGGCAACAATGTATAATGGAAAGAGTGATGAGAGTATATGGTGTATATATAAGCAATAAACTCTGTAGACCTTCGTGATAAATATAGGATGTGCGAGAAAGGGGCATATCAAAGCTAACTCATAGGGATTTGGCTTGTGTAACTAATGGATGAAGGTACCATTCTCCGAGAAGCTGAATTCAAGAGGGTCAGCCTGGTGACCTAAACTTCTGTGTCTCAGTTACTGTTTCTCTCAAACGGGGATAAAAACCAAAGCCACATACCATCAAGTCAATTCTGACACGTGTTGATCCCACGCATGTTAGAATAGAACTGTGCTCCATAGTGTTTGCAATGGCTGGCTTTTCAGTAGGTGGGCAGGCCTTTTATTCAAAACACCTCTATGTGGACTCAAACCTTCAACCTTGAGGTTAGAAGACAGCACCCTTTGCACCAGCTCAAAACCCAAACTAAACCTGCTGCCATCAGTCCGTTTCTTGTTGTTAGGTGCCATCGAACTCAGAGACCCTATGTACAACAGAAAGCAACACTGCCCAGTCCTGCGCCAACCTCACAATTATTTTTTTGTTTGAACCCATTGCGGCAACCACTGTGTCAATCATCGATCTCGTTGAAGGCCTTCCTCTTTTTCACTGCCCCTCTGTTGCATCCAGCATGATGTCTTCCTCCAGGGACTTGTCTCTCCTGACAACATGCACAAAGATGGGGTCTCTCCATCCTTTTCTCTACGGAGTATTCTGGCTGTACTTCTTCCAAGACAGATTTGCTGTTCTGATAGTCCAGGGTACTTTCAACATTCTTTGCCAGAACCACAATTCAAACGCACTGATTCTTCCCCAGTCTTCCTTTTTCGATGTCCAACTGTCTCATGCGTTTGGCATGCCTGAAAATACCATGACTTGGGTTCTCAAAGTAACCTCTTTGCATTTCTGCACTCTGAAGAGGCCCTTGTGCAGCAGATTTACCCAGTGCCACGTGTCCTTGGATCTCTTGACTGATGCTTCCAGGAGCATTGTGTGGGGGTGGATCCAAGAACAATGAAATCCTTGAAAATGTTCATCTTTTCTCCTGTTTTCATGATATCTCTTACTGTTTCCCTTGTGAGGCGCTTTGTCTTCTTCACACTGACATGTAGTCCACACTGAGTGCTCCAATCCTTCATCTTCACCATCAAGGGCCTCAAGTCCTCCTCACTTTCAGCAAGCAAGGGGGTCCCTTTCTCACTACCCCAAGCTACGTGCTCACACCCACTCAGGTGAGAAGCCTACGCATGTTCAGTGTGCGAGTCTGCATGCAACCGCAAGGACAAACGGAAGAGACACATGTGGATCCATGAACCATTCGAGAAATGCAAATGGCCTTCTCGTCACACACAGGCTGCAATAAGGAGTTCAACGGGCCGGACAAGCGGAAGACCCACATTCTCTCTCCTTCCAGCCTGAAACTCCACAGTGCGCACCTTGCACCTGCGCACCCACATTGGCAACAAGATTTGCTGCGCAGGTGGAGCCAAGGGCTTCTCCCGCCACCAGGACCTCTAGGAGCATCGCTGCCGCCTTGACCCCCAAAAGACATGGACCTGCAAGCCTGGCGGCCTGCGCGGAGAGGGCGAGCCCCCATGGTGGCGGCGGGGGCAAGTGCCCGATGGACGCGCCCCTGCCTGCAGTGCCTGGGGCCGCGCCGGGCCAGCCACAGTTTGCAGAGCCAAATGACGCGCTGTCCATCGCGGTGGGCAGCGGGCCTGAGCTGGGGGTCCCCAGGCCTGCCAACCTGGCCCTGCCAGAGCGGCGGACAGGAGCTAAGGGTCTTTGTGCCATGCTGGCGGTGCCCGTCTACATCCAGGCCTCTGAGGGATGGGCCGCTGGCTAACCTGATGGGCCCGTGGGACCCTGGAGGACACCTGAGACATCCATTCCGCAGAAAGCCAGCCTGCGGCAGAAATCCTTGGGGAATGCCATGGATAAGCCTGGGGGTCGCTGAAAGCCCCACAGCATCTTGGGGAGTGGGGTGGGCCTGCCCATGAGGAGGATGGCTAGCGCTGGCCAGAGCCAGAGCAGCTCAGGGTCTGACTGGTCCAGCCTGCGGGATGCAGCCTGATAGAGAAGGCAGGGCCTTCTGGCCCACCGGGTTGCCTGGGTCGCACCTTGGTCTTTTTCAGAGGCCCGATGTGGCCGGACCCCTTATATTGGGGACTTTTTAAACCTGTGGTTCCTCACGGCATCCTCCAGACCCCTGTGGTGTGTGCGTTTCGGAGGCACCCAAGTGCAAGCCACAGCCCACATCAGACCTCCCACCCCAAGTGTTGCCACTCACTGTGACTGAGCAAGCCCCTCCACCTCTCTGAGTCCTGTGTTCCTCATACGTGGACTGGGGCTAAGAGTTCTATCTCTTAGGGTTGTCAGGGCGATCCAGATGGATGAAATGTGTCAAGGGTTTGACATGATGCCTGATAACTGGGAGAGCACTCAATAAATGCATTTATCACACACACACACACACACACACACACACACCTGAGTTGTTTCTTCTTCATCCAGAAAGTCAAAAGCACTACCTTTGAATTGATTCCCATTATAGCGACCCTATAGAATGGAGTAGAACTTCCCCTATAGGTATCCAAGGCTGTTAATCTTTATGAGAGAGAAAGTTTCATGTCTTTCTTTCAGAGAGGCTAGTGCTGCAGAACTGCAGATCTTGGGGTTATAAAGCCAACATGTAGACCACTACACCACCAAGGTGTCCTTTCTATATAGGGTTTCTGAGGCTGTAAATATTTACAGGAGCAAATAGTCTTATCTTTCTCCCTAGGAGTGGCTGGTGTATTTGAACCTCTGACCTTACATTTTGCATTTAACACTTATAGTTAGATGCATAGTTGCTTCTACCGCAATAGTTCCACCCAGGAGCTCCAGAATGTGGATAATAATGCCTATATTATTATCACAATGTTGTTGTTGGAAATATTAAGGTTTCTAGGAAGTGCTTCATGCCTAGTATTTCCCAAATAAATGGATCTATTCTGACAGTCTATTCTTTCTTGATATAAAAGTAAATTTCTTTCCTTTCATTCTCTGCTGTCTCTGCAAAATTGCAAGTTTACTGATCTGATCCCCTTAAATAGGCTGTATTACCCCATACTAGTAAAATAGTCAAAGTGATCATTGCTATCTTAAAGTTATTATTGTAAATGTCACTGCTACAGTTTAGCTTACTTTGCCATTCAAGGGAAAAACATGCATCGTGACTTGTAGCTCCCGTTATTGATCAGGTGTTCACACTCAAATGCGGTAGTCTCAGGTATAGTACTGGAGTAACCGGAGTGGAGATGCACTGCTTCCCAATGGCGGGAAGAGTGTACGTCCCCACCACGCGCTCTGTCAGTGGCCCTGGCACGGAGCAGTGGACAGGACAGGTATTTTCACTATTATTTTTACAAATAAGATTAACTAAAAAAAAAAAAACCCTCACAAAAGTAGCTTGTTCAAACTTTCAAAACAAGGAAGTGATTAATACACATTTGTATCTCCCTACTTTAAAATATCTCGACTGAAATTCCCACCTGTCAAACATAAGTGACATGATGAAAACCATAAAAATCATACAGTCACGAGCCAGCACAGAGAGAAAAGATAAAAAACTAATGTTGATCTTTCTTAGTGGTATGTAAAACTTCATTTGTACTTGGTACCATTAATAGACAGGGTTTGTTGAATAATTATTGCGTGTCTGTGTGTTGTATATTGTGTTAGACTGGGTTGACCAGAGAAACAAATCAAAGGACACTCATATGTGTGTAAGAGAGAGCTTCGTATTGAGAAGTAATTATACATCGAGAAAGCATGTCGGCTCTGTCCAGATCAAGTCCATAAGTCTGATACTGGTTCATGAGTTTCTCTTCAGACTCACGCAGCCATATGCAATGATGCAGAATGCAGAAACATCACCAGCTGGTGGGTGCAAAATCGAATGGCTCCAATGGTGGTGGCAGCATTGCAGGGCCCTGGCAGCTTCCAGCATGATTCTTCAATAGGAAGGTGAAGACAAAGAGAGAGAAAGTTCCCAGGATCCTCCTTATGAGAAGACCACGCCCACCAAGATAGTCCTGGCTGTGATAGCCTAGACTCCACCCCTATACTTTTATATCTTCAAGTTGACATGAAACCATGAAACTACTACATATATACACGAAATTCACTGTCATTCCATTGTGTCTCCCACTCACAATGACCCTTTATAGGACAGAGAAGAACCACCTCTTTAGATTTCCCAGGTTGGGTTCCCGTACATTTTTGTGGGACCAGGGAGCCTCC
Source organism: Tenrec ecaudatus (assembly GCF_050624435.1). Taxonomy (NCBI): domain Eukaryota; kingdom Metazoa; phylum Chordata; class Mammalia; order Afrosoricida; family Tenrecidae; genus Tenrec; species Tenrec ecaudatus. The sequence continues at coordinate 6,820,001 of NC_134538.1, forward strand.
TCTTTCTCCTGTGGAGTGGCTGGTGGGTTCTAACCACTGACCTTGTCATCTCAGTGAATCCTTACAGCAACTTATAACATAGGTGCTCTTATGAATCATAATTGACAAATGAAGAAACCCATCCAAAGATAGTTTAAGTTACTTATCCCAGCTAATGGTAGAACGGACTCCTACGTTCTGGCTTCTTTCCATGGACACTGCAGTAAACTGCCGTTCTTCTGATCTAACTGATCATGCTCTGCCAAAAAACCCCTCGACTCTCAAGTCTGCTACTTGTCTGTCAGTTTGTTATACTGTGGCAGCTTGTGTGTTGCTGGGATGCTGCACAATAGGGTTGCACATGTAGAATTCTTTGTGCAAAGAATTCTCCGTCTCAAATTCTGACCCTGGCTCTGCCAGTCGCTGGCTGGATAACATTGTTGAAGTTATTTAACAGCTTAACCCTCCATTTAATGTTTTATGAAGTACAGACCATAACAGTTCCAACAGCATGAGGCATATAAGACAATGATATAAAGCACTTACCATGACATTTGATATTAGATGGTGCTTCGTACACACGAGTTATTATTATTGTTTATTTTAATGATCCTTAGGCTAGGGGAACAGGTGTTAGTTTCATTCAACTAAATGGAAACTGGCTCCAAGAGAAAATTCTTTGCATAATCTCACAATCTGTAAATGATAGGGAAAAAGATAAGAAACTAAATCTTCTGTATGCGTCTGAACACATTGGTGTTATTCAAATAGCTCAGCGCTCTCTAAGGAGCTTGAAAGCAGAAGCAGAGTGGAACCTAATCTCTGATCATAGTGTGTTGAGAAATTAATCTCTGATCATGGTGTGCTGAGACCTTGTGGGTGAATAAGGGGGCCGAAGACTAATGGATGTTCGTATTTGAATTCTGGCGGTGGCAAAGAATATTGAAAGCACCATGGACTGCCAAAAAGATCAACAAATCTGTCTGGGAAGAAGTCAGAGGCAAGGATGGCATGTTATCAGGAGAGACCAATTCTTAGAAAAAGAAAATTCTGCTTGGTACAGTAGAGGGACAATGAAAAAGAGGAAGGCCCTTGGTGAGACCGATGGACACAGTGGATGCAGCATTGAACTCAAACATACGAACTGTTGTGAAGACGATGCAGGACTGGGCAGTGGTTCATTCCGTTGTCTGCAGGATCACTGTGAATTGGTCCTGGCTTGATGACATCTAGCAACAATAACTGCTGGTGACTCAGAAGTAGGAAGAACAAACCCGAAGGAGCAGAAGCAGGAGACAGAGCATTGGAGAAAGGGGAGAGGTGCCAGGGAAGAACATCAGTTGCACATGGTAACCCCATGTGCGCAGAGTAGAACTGTTTCACGGGGGTTTCAAGACTGTGACCTTTGGGAGGGAGAATGCCAGACTTTCATTTCAAGGAAACTTGGGATACACTTAGACTGCTAACCTTTTGGCTAGTCAAACAATTAACTATTTGGAGCCAGGGGCTCCTGGCAGGAGGAAAGGGCAGTGAAAGGGGATTTTAAAACAGGGATCAGAATGATTTGCTCTGGCACTTGAATTGTAAATACTCTCTTCCTTCTATCTTCAAAATCATTGTGGAAATTAGATTATTTATAAATGCTCAGGTATGAATGAACTTGTTCTGGAGACGACAAAGAGATTCCATTCCCATATCCACACTGGTGAGGGTGGACAAAGACAAAGATGTCCCCACTTAAGCACTTTCACAAGACACAGCAAAATGGGTATAATACCGTATTCTTATGGGAAAGATGAAAGGTGTTCTGAGCATTTATTGAATTGGCTGACAATTAGTTGAAAGTAGTGGGAGGGAAAACAGTGGCAGCTCAGTGGTAGAATTCTTACCTTCCATGCAGTTTAATTCTGAGCACAGACACCACCTTTCTGTCCGTGGATAATATGTGCAAAGCGGAAGCTTACATGTTGTTAATGGTGCTGAACAGGCTTCAACAGAGCCTCCAAACTACAACATATTAAGAATCAAGGCCTGGAAATTTGCTGATGAAAATCAGCCAGTGGAAACCCAATGGATCAGAATCATCTTAGCAGTCTGTCCCTGGGGGGGTCAATAGATCAGGGACTCAATCAATAGCAGTCCACAGCAACAGCAGTGGCAGGTGAAGGGAAAATTACCAGGTTTCAGCTTGTGCTGAGCAAACAGTTTTAGCTTCTGGGACAATCTTCCTCATTTAACCAGTTTGTGGCTGGGACTAGGCCCATTCGTTCAGAAAGCCAGCCATACTGTAGAGATGCCCAGAAGAAGGCAGGGGGAATATGACCTTCGGAAAACAAGCACAGAAGGTCTCAACAACCAGAGAAGTCCCACAATAAAGAAGTCCTATGCTCCCTGGGACCCAGAGAAACAATTAATAATTAAGAAATTCCTCGGAACAAATGAGACTATAACACATCATACCAAGTGGCCATCCAACAGTGCAGCAACAAGCTCACAGGGAAGAAGCACACCAGTAGGTGCGATCATGAGGTGTCATTGGGACCAGTTAAGGGGCATCAGAAGATTCATAAAAAACAAAAACACGTAGTTGAGAATGAGAGATATCAGAGCAGGGACCCAAAGGCCATCTGCAGGCAATGGAACATCCCCCCACAGAGGGGTTACAGGGAAGGGATGAGTCAATCAGGGTGCACAACCAATGGATCATGAAATATACCTCTGGTCACTTGAGGCTTCCTGCCCCCCACTATCATGACCCCAGTGTTGCTTCCCACTCTGGACTGGACAAGAACATGTACACGGGTATAGACAAGACGTACATAGGTATAGACAAGAGATAAAGCTCACAACACACGGAATCCAGGAACAGGAATGGGAATCACAACATCAAAAGAGTAGGGGGAAGGGGGCAGAAAGAAAGGGGGGAACAGATCACAATGAATGGCACATAACCACACACCCCTCTCTAGGGGAAAAAATAACAGAAACCAGAGGGGAAGGGAGACAGCAAATTCGTTATGAAATTGTGCAATTTCCTTATTTAACGACACTGTCCGTAGAAGGATAGATGACATGTCTGCTGATGTTCCTGGTCAGGTAATGCAAGAAATTAAATCTGCTCCACATCCAATAATTAGCATCCGCTTGATGAATCTACAGGCATGGCAAACTGTTCACAGTTACTGGTTTGCGGGAGGTATATTAATGATGGTGACGAGTTTAACGATGGGTCTCCTTTCCTTTTGCAAACCTCCTGAAATAACAACTACTACACGTGATGGATTTGACACAGTTGGTTCATTTCTGAAAGAGCATAAGAACTCCTGGGAAAAGGTATTTGGTGTTTGCACAGATGGTGCTCCAGGCATGCTAGGATGTCAACCAGGATTTCAACACTCGGTACTGAATGAGTCACCAAAAGTCATTGGAACTCACTGTATGATTCATCAGAAAATGTTAGCAATGAAGACGCTGCCACAAGAGTTACAAGGAGTCATAAGTTCTATCAATTTAGTAAAGGTGAGCACTTTAAACAATCGATTGTTTTTGCAACTGTGCAACGAGTTGGATGCGCCAAATATTGCTCTGCTATTTCACACTGAAGTGAGATGGTTGTCAAGAAAAAAAGTTATAAAATGTATCTTTGAGGTTCGTGATGAATTCAAAACATTTTAAAATCAGAAAGCAAGACTGCAGTTCGAACCACTTTTCAGCAATAAAAGTGAACTGGAGAAAATAGCTTACTTGGTTGACATCTTTGCCATTTTGAATGAGTTAAATTTATCACTGCAAGGACCAAATGAAACATGCCTCAATTTGTCTGAAAAGATCTGATCATTCCAAATGAAACTTCAGCTTTGGCAAAAACAAAAAAACAAAAGGATGAAAATAAAATTTGCATGTTGTCTACCTTATCTGCTTTCTTTGAGGAACATGGCATTGAACCAGACAAAAGGATTACGATCATATTTTCTGTGAAAGAACACTTGCACATGCTTGCAGATGAAATTTCATCGTACTTTCCAAATCTACCTGACACCCCATTTGCACTTGCCAGAATCCCATTCACAGTCAAAGTTGACCATGTTCCTGAGACAGCACAAGAGGAGTTCATTGAACTTATTAACAGTGATGCATGGAGAACTGATTTCTCTGCAATGCCAGTTACAAATTTCTGGATCAGGTGTTTGCAGTCATACCCTTTTCTGCCTGAGACTGTGTTGTGCTGCTTCTTCCATTTCCAACAACTTATCTTTGGGAAACAGGGTTTTCCAGCTTGTTGGTTATCACGTCTAAATACAGAAATAGACTTGTTGTGGAAGATGATCTTCGTTGTGTTCTTGAAAGACTGCCCCAAGAATTTCTGATCTGGTGAGAAAGAAGCTCTAGCAACCTTCACACTGACGTTGACTTTTTTATGCATACTGTCGCAAAATGTAGCACTGTAGTTGACTGTTGTTATATTAAGACTGTCACTCATGTGACATCATGCTTCAAGACAAAATTTCATTTATCTGTAATCAGAAAGAAATATTTCACAATATATAATTACATATTGCTTTTGTGATTAATCACTATACTTTAATGATGTTCAATTTGTAACAATGAAAATACATCCTGTATATCAGATATTTATATTACGATTCATAACAGTAGCAAAATTACATTTATGAAGAATCAATGAAAGTAATTTAATGTTTGGCAGTCACCACAACACGAGGAACTGTATTCAAGTGTCGTGGCATTAGGAAGGTTGAGGTTGCAGAAAGCAATAGAAGGGGAGGTAAAGCACAAACATTGACCACAATATCAAACCAATTTCCTGGGCTGTCCCATGAAACCAAGACCCTAAACCTTCAAACTAAGTAACCAAATCCCATGAACTATTTGGTTGTACATAAGCAGCCTTAGCAGCCACTCTTTTGCTATTTTTGCAAACACACACACACACACACACACACAACTTTGGCCAATTCAACTTTTTACAGGCATACAACTTATTAACAGGAATCACATTAATTGTCTGCGTAACCCTTAGTCAAAATATTTTTGTTGCCATAAATGGAAATCCAGTACTCCAAAGGTAATAACCCCCTTCCATTCATCTCATTCCCCAATAAGCAATTTACTAATTTCATTTGAAAAATACTACCTCATTGTGATTTTGGTGAAAGTTTTCACGGCAGGTAGTTTCCCATTCAACAAATTCTAGACATGTTGTTCAGTGATATTGGTTACATGATTCACAATGCGTGAACAATCGTGCTGTTGTTCTCCCCTCTCCATCAATCTAGAGTCCCTGACCCCTACCTTTTTATCTTTTGTTTTCAAATAATTTTGACTATTTGGCCTCAGAGAGGTGTGTTTTTTTTAAAGGGAACCCCAATCAATTAGCTTTTTAATCATTAACTAGACATCTTTGTTGTAGGATTTGTGGATATAATTTACAGTTGAAAATTGAATTGGGAGATAAGTGAATTTTTCTGACCCAGCCATTGAAATATAATTTATATATTTAAAATGCTGATGACTGGGAAAAACTGTTCTTTTGACCACTCGTTTATGTCCTACCAAAAGCGCCTGGTTTTGAATGAGAGGATCCTTGAGAGCTGTTTTCTGATAATTAACCTTTGACTTCAATGCAAAATTTGGAGATAGCAAATTTCCACAATCAAATAACAATAGCTAATCTGTCTTGTCTGATAAGCCAACCCAACCCCAATTGTTTTTTAGTAGATTCAGATCCATGGCAACCCCATGAGTTAAGTAGAACTCTGTTTATTGTGTGTCATCTTTACAAAGAACCAGAGCATCCTTCTGCTACTTGGCTGGGTGAGCTTGAACGACCAGGTTAGCTGAGTCAAACTGCTGCGTCTGCCTCCCAGGTGCTGGTGTTGTTACTAAAGGAAGAGTGTTACAAGGTTTCCCCTCACTCTGAAGGATGGTCACTGTGCATTAGAATGGACTCTAGGCAATGGATTTAAATTTTCCTTTGATCTGATGTTTTGGAGAATAACAGATAATAACAGAAAAATATTTTGGAAGTACAAGTCAGAACCCTAGTGCACAAAGGGGACTTTGGAAATCCCCTAATTTTACTCTCGCCTTTCACTCAGTTATATTATATGGTTTGCCCTTGGCAATATAGCTAGGAAGCAAAGAGATGATCTGATTTCTGGTTCATAGCTCAAAAATTAACTTTTTGTAACCTTGCCTCTGCCAGGCAAACAAAAATCAAAGCAGCAATTTTCATCCCATTTCTTTACTGTGACCTGGTCCCTGCTCCAATGCTTTAAGAGTCAGAACCTTTGAATGGTGAAGGAATGAGGAGGGCAGGGTGGAATAGCTTTTTGTAATAGCACTAATGTGATCCCCAGGCTACCTCGGCCTGATTATACCACGCCCCCCAACTTAACAGCACCCCCTGTAAAGAAGCAGAGCCCTCGGGGCTTCATTTGGCTTTGTGAGTCAGCTAGGAGTAGACGAAGGAGACCTCTTGAACTAGGGATGCAGAGAAGAGGGGCCATTTGTCTGACAGACTGGAAGGAGAAGGCTGTGCGACCTGTCCATTACCAGCTGAATAGCTCCTCGATATGGATCATGAACTGTGTCTTGATTGAACACGAAGACATATTTGTCTTCTATGTGTCAGAATGGGCTTCTCTGTTCCTTGTTCTTTCCCCAAAGGGCCGAAATTTCACTTAAAGCACTTGATATTCAAAAATGAGAAGTGCATGAATATTACAAAGAGTTAACAAGTTCAGTTAGTAAACCAAAGTTTGGAGTTTTCAGTTAGTAAACCAAAGTTTGGAGTTTCCCAGAAAAAGGGATCACAAGAGTTGGTCCTAGCTAGAGTGGGAGAACATGGGGACCAGACTCACAATAATGAAAAACAGAACAAATAGCAACAACCAAAAAACCCAGCGGGCTTACTGGTCTGCGGAAGATTGCTGGGACACCCCCACTTCATCCACCAAGAAGATGGTCCTTAGTCACTCTTCAGGCCAGGCTTAACTTTCAATCAAATGATTGACAGATTTATACAGGAAACAATAACATCAGGAAGGGAAGTAGGCAAGCTTTAGAAGAATGGATTGTAAGAGATCAAAAGGGCAGTATTTGTTCAGGGAGAAAGCTCAGAAAGCAGGAATGGGTAGGAAAAGAAGGACAAATGGAAACAATAATAGCAAGGAAAAAGTTGGAAGAATGTTGTTACAACATGGGAATAGCAACCAATGTCGCAAAGCAAAATGTATATGGATTGTTGAATGGAATACCAATTTGCTCTGTAAATGTTTACATCAGTTACAATAAAACACTTAGAAGAAACTACAAAAAAAAAATCAGAGGTTCACGTCTCTTCAGAAGAAAAATTTGATGATCTGTTTCTAGAAAAACAGCTATTAAAAACCTTACATAGCATGGTTCTGTCTTGATCCAGAAGAGCTTGTCATGGGCTGGAGTCAAATCTGATGACTGGTTTGGCTCTGGTTTATCCAGATGTGGAAATTGTGAGTCAGGTGAGCAGATAGTGATTGACTAGAAGAATAGGCAAGCACTTGACCAAACCAAGCTCAAAACTATTGAGTCACTTCTGACTCCTGATGACTCTATGGGAAGAGTAGACCGGTCTTTGTGGATTTTGGAGCCTATACATCTTTACAGGAGCAGAAAGCCTCATCTTGTCCTGCTGAGCGGCTGGTGAGTTCCAATTGGTCCTCAGCCAAAGGCTTAATCCAGTACACTACCAGGAATTCAAACTACTGGACAAAGATGTTAGGAGCTTGTTCTTGGCCCAGCTGAGCAGGTCTGTGGTGTTCTTAGAATTATCTGTGTGATGTCGTCTCCCAGGAGAAGGAAAGTCTGTCATTTACAGTTGTTACTTCTTATAAACCTCGACCTCTCTCATGAAACAATAAGAAGGCAAGAATATGACTTGGGAGAAATGTTTGCCAGTAAATATTTGGCAAGATGATAATGCAAAAGGGCATGTGCAGCAGATCTCTGGAAGAATGCACACACACAGCTTACCAAGTTAACTCCATAAAATCTGTTAGAAAACAAATCAGGTAACCTGAGAAAATTTCAAATTGCTATTGTCTTATAGCCATTCACACTCCATACCATTCATTGCCCTGATGATGAATTCCCTTGTCCACTTTCCCGGCTGTCCTCTCCCTCATAAAGTTGAAGTATTTTAGTGAATCCTCAATAAATGCAATCTTGATTCAAATCGGTGTGTTAGTCTGGGTACTTTAGAGAAACAAATCCACAGAAACTCATGACTAAGAGAGAATTTTATATAAATGTTAAGTGCACATCAAGAAAACATCCCAACCCAGTGCTGCCCAAGCCCACAAGTCCAACATGAGCCCATATGTGCAACACTAATCCACAAAGTCCTCCTCCGTCTCACAAAACACACGCTATGATGCCAACTGCTGGAGGAAAGCTGAGTCAGTGAATGTGTAAGCATCCCAGCGCTGGCAGGGGTCTCCACATGGCTGCTCCATCACCCAGGGCTGCATCATTGGAGTAGGTCCATGTGGCTACTCCTCAGGGATTTCTTGCAGGAAGTGAGCCTTGCCAGCTGAAACAGGGAACTGGCTAAGACAGCTTCACTCTGGTCCGACCATCAGAAAGCAAGAGACCTGAGAACTAGAAAGGGAGGGCTCACAGAGCCATTTATTTAACCCTTCAACTTATTCCACATGTGTATATCAGCCAGCTTGGCACAATAAACTAACTAACTCATCAGGACTCCTGGTCTAGGGGGTAGACAGGTGTTAACTCAGGTGAAGGGAAAGGTAGTGTTCTGCAACAGGGAGAAGATAAATCAATGTTGGGGAGACTGGTGTTGCTAGCTGCCACCGAGACAGGTCAGATCCATAAGTACCATATGCACAACAACAAAATACTGCTCAGTCCTTTGTCATCCTTTCTCTTATGTGGAAGCTCTTTGTTGCCAACTCCTTGAGGGTCTTCCTCTCCTTCTAGGCCCCTCTACTTTACAAAACATGTCCTTTCCATGTCCAAAGTATGTAAGACAGAGTCTTGCCATCCTTGCCTGCAAGGAGCACCCTGACCCTTCTTCTGGCAAGAGACACCTGTTGGTGCTTTTAGCAGTCCATAGACTTTCCATATGCTTCTCCTGCCACAATTCAAATTCATCAATTCTTCTTCGGTCTTATTTATTCAACGTCCAGCTTTTGCATGCATATGAGGCAACTGAAAATACCATGGCTTGGGTCAGATACACCATAGTCCTCAAAGTGACATCCTTGTTTTTCAGTACTTTAAGGAGGTCTTATTCAGCAGATTTACCTAACTCAAGATGTTTGCTGCATCCTTGAGCATTGCTTGTAGGTCCAAAGTGAGAAAGAAATCCTTGACAATTTCAACCTTTTCCCCTTGTATCATGATATTACTTATTAGCCCAGTTTTAAAGATTTTGCTTTTCTGGACATTAAGTTGTAATCCATCCTCAAGGCTGAGTCCTTGATCTTCATCAGCAATTATTTTAAATCCTCCTAGCTTCCAACCAGCAAGGTTGTGTCACCTGTGTCTTAGGTTGTTAATAAAACTCCCTCCAATCCCGATGCCACGTTCTTCTTCGTGTTGTCCAGCTTCTCTGATGATTGGCTCAGCATACAGATTGAATGAGTATGGTGAGAAAATACAACACCGACACACCCCTTTCTTGATTGGAAACCAGGCTGTATTACCTGGTTCTGTTTTCACAGCTACCTTCTGATCCACGTACCAGTTCTGCATGGACCCAAGTGTTCTGGAACTCAAATTTATCCTTACTTTGTTTGATCTGCACAGCGAAATGCCTTGGCGCAGTCAATAAAACACAAGTAAGCATCTTTTTGGTATCCTTTACACTCAGCCAAGATCCATCTGACATCAGCAATGATATTCCTTATTCCACATCCTTTTCTGAATCCAGCCTGAACCTTTGGCAGTGTGATTCCCTGTCAATGTACTGCTGCAACCACTTTGTGCAACCACAAACTATTATTTACAAAAGAGATTAATGATATTATTCTATAGTCTGGGCATTTTGTGGGGAGTTACCATTCTTGGGATAGATACAAATTTGATCTCTTCCAGTTAATTGGCCAAATGGCTATCTTTCAAATTTCCTGGCTTAGAGCAGTGAGTGCTTCCTGCGCTTCATTACTTTGCTGAAATATTTCAGTTGGTATTTCATCAATTCCTGGAGTCTTTTTTTTTGGCGAATGTTTTCAGTGGCAGCTTGAACGTCTTCCTTCGGCACCACTGGTTCTTGCTCATGTGCTACCTCCTGAAATGGTGGAACGTTGACTGGTTCTTTTTGGTACTGTGACTGTCTATTTTTCCAGCATCTTGTGATGCTTTCTAGAGGTGGGTGGAATAAGGCAAGCTACTGGAGGGGGAAGATAAGTAGCTCAGACTATTGAATAACAAAACGAATGAACTGAAATGAAATTGTTTAAAAATACAGAAATGATTCGTACTGAAAACGATGGAGAAACAGTCATATAACAGGGAAGCTTTAGTTAACCTGATAGCCCTGTTAACTAAATGGACAGCCTTATGCAATGTTTGCTGTTGTGTGCTGTTGAGTCCATTTTTACTCACAGTCATCCTTTAGAAAGTTGAAATGACACGGGTATTTTCTTATTGTCTGTGACATCAATCTCAGTTCCCTTCTGCATTGTGTCCTCTGCCTTTCTAGTTCCCAAAGGACTCATTTTACTTTCCTCTTCTCATTAGATATTGTTTTGTATGTATGCCTTTGGAGGGGTGTATGCGCCTGGAAAGTGTTAGAAAATGTGCTTTTACAGTTTTGGAATATTTTAGCTTGAATACTATTTATAAGGTTCAGCAGTTTCATAAGGGTTATTATGAAACCGAGCACTTATCTCTCGTCAATGGCCCACTTTCTTTTCAAGCTGTGGCCATTACTTCAAAGCATTGTGATGGCTTCTATTTGCATTTCCCCTCATAGGTCTAAATTTTATGCTTCTGTCGTTATTTCTCCATTACAGGAGATTTTAGTATTCTCTAATTTCCCCTTTCATCTTCTTTCTTCTGTGCTGAGGCACACTTCCCATTTTACTCTACATCCTGTCCTCTCAAAATAATGAGGTCACTTTGGTTAGCTCAACATTGACATATTTGTGACCCCATAAATGCTATTCATCGTAGAGCTATATTGACTATAATAACACACAGTTATTTACACTGTGATACATTTCCTTTTCTTGTATAATATTTGTTTTTTTCTGGAGCTGAATATTGTTTTCTGGTTTCTTTCAGTTCTCTATGTCACGATTAATTCATTTCCCACTTCTCTCTGTTATTCAATTCTCCACGAATTACATTAAAGCACTTTGAGAATTTTATGAAATTTCTGTTCTTGAAGTAATCTCTTCTAGTGTTTTCTACTTACTCCAAGATGTCTTTCTTCTATTCTGAGTTCTCTCTTTACCGTCAACTTGGGAATTACTTTTCCTCTTTTTGTTACTTCCTTCAGTAGCTTCCTGGAAATTTATGTACCAAAGCAAATGTGTTATATCTTACATATCTGACAAGACTTTACTTATTCATCACACGTAAGTATTTAGACAGACAAAGAATTCTAGGATAGAAATTATTTACCCTTCAAAATTTGAGGTGTTATGCTATGATTTTCTAAATATTAGTGTTTCTATTAAAAAGCCTGCAGACTTTATGATTTGTAAATAATGCTGTTACGTTTTCTGGAAAATTGTGAGATCTTTGCTTTGTTCTATGTTCCAAATTTTCAAGCAGTGTATGTTGGTGTGGGTTTCTTTTTTAATTTGGAAAATTATCTTTTGACTCTGGGAAACTTTCTTGAATTTATGTTTTAATGATTTCCATTGGCTTCCTTTGTCTTTAACTTCATTTATTGAAGGCCTTTTCGACTTTGTCTTCTTACTTTATATTATTATTTTTAAAAATACAAGGGGAATTTTTCAAAGCTATGTATTTATATTCTTTAAAAATCATAAATCCATAATACATCCATTGTATAAATCACATTTGTACATTCGTTACCCTCATCATTCTCAAAACATTTGCTCTCCACGTAAGCCCCTGGCACCAGCTCCTCATTTTCCCCTCCCTCCCTGTTCCCTCCCCCCTCATGAGCCCTTGATAATTTATAAATTATTATTTTGTCATATCTTGCACTGTCTGATGTCTCCGTTCACCCACTTTTCTGTTGTCCATCCCCTGGGAGGAGGTTATATGTAGATCCCTGTAATCAGTCCACCCTCCCTAGCCCACCATCCCTCCACCCTCCCGGTATTGCCACTTCCACCACTGGTCCTGAAGGGGATCATCTGTCCTGGATTCCCTGTGTTTCCAGTTCCTATCTGTACCAGTGTACATCCTCTGGTCTAGCCAGATTTGTAAAGTAGAATTGGGATCATGATAGTGGGGGTAGGGTGGGGGAAGAAGCATTTAGGAACTAGAGGAAAGTTGTATGTTTCATCGTTGCTACACTGCCCTCTGACTGGCTCGTCTCCTCCCCGCAACCCTTCCGTAAAGGGATGTCCAGTTGCCTGCAGATGGGCTTTGGGCCTCCACTCCACACTCCCCCCTCATTCACAATGATATGATTTTTTTGTTCTTTGAAACCTGATACCTCATAACCTTTGACACCTCGTGATCGCACAGGTTGGTGTACTTCTTCCACGTGGGCTTTTTTGCCTCTCAGCTTGATGGCCGCTTGCTTTACCTTCAAACCTCTAAGACCCCGACGCTATATCTTTTGATAGCTGGGCATCATCAGCTTTCTTCACACATTTGCTTATACACACATTTGTCTTCAGCGATTATATTTGGGAAGTGAGAATACCATAATATGAGTTTTTTGTTCTTTGATGCCTGATAATCGATCCCCTCAGCGCCTCATGATCACACAGTCTGGTGTGCTTCTTCCATGTGGGCTTTGTTGCTTCTGAGCTAGATGGCCGCTTGTTTACATTCATTTGCTTGTGCAATTGATTTTTCTTCAGCGATCATGTCAAGAAGGTGAGCATCATGGGATGTCAGTTTAATAGAACAAAGTATTCTTTCATTGATGGAGTACTTGAATGGAGGCCCGATGTCCATCTGCTACCTCAATACTAAATGTATAAATATATGCACATAAATCTAATTCTCCATCCTCATATATAAATATATTTACATATGTACATGCCTTTATTTAGACCTCTATAAATGCTCTTTGCCTCTTAGATCTTTCCTCTATTTCCTTTTACTTTCTTCTTATCCCACTATCATACTCAGCCTTCATTTGGGTTACAGTAATTCCTCTCAGTTACATTACCCATGATCACGCCCTACCAGGACTCCTACACCCTCCTTACCATCGATTTGGATCACTTGTTGTTCACCCTTGTCCCTGGGTTTTCTAACACCCTTCCTTTCCCACCCCCAACCTAACCCTCTCCCATGTCCCTCCCGGAACTGTCAGTCCCATTTTTTACTCCTCCAGCTTGTTCATCCAGACTATCTTATTTAACAAGACAAAGCAAAACCAAGACAGTAGGTAAGATTCAACTGTGTTCAGTTTATAATCTTTTGGCTCAAAAGGGAGAATATACTTAAAATACTTTTAAAGACTTTCTATAAAGTGATTTTTTTCAGTTAATCTTCAATTAACTGGAAATAGAAGGAAGCCCACACATTGCTTGTTAAATCAGAGTTCTTGGTGGTTTCTGTAAGTGAGTCTGCTTTACACTCAAATGTTTTTCTCTCCAGCTTAATATAAAAGAATAGAAAATGAGAAAGGCTGAACAACCCATATTCACCCATAACCTGCCTCTTGTCCCTCACACCTATAGACAACCATTATTAATTTTTGCCAGTCTGGATAGACTAGAGACATAAATCCAGGGAGACTCATATGTGTGTCAGAAAGAGGTTTATATACAAGAGCAATTGAATAGTGAGAAAACATCCCAGCCCAGTCCAGATCAAGTCCATAAGTCTGATATTATTCCTCATGTCTGCTATCAATCTGTAAAATCCTCTTCTGACTCATGAAACACATTCAATGATGCTGGATGCAGGAAGATCATAAATCTGGTGGATCCACTGGCAGTGTAAGCATCTCAGCACTGGCAGGGGTCTCCATGTGGTTTCTCCAGCTCTCAGGGCTGCATCAGGTGAGGTTCATGTGGCTTCTCTTCAGGGATGTCTCGCAGGGAGTGAGCCTTGTCAGTCAGTAGAGAGTCTCCAAGGGAGTAAGTTTAGAGAGAGTGTGTCTCCCACTTCGAAGGAAGAAATACAGGCGTTCCCAGGAAAAGGCCATGCTCACACAGAGGCCTCATTGGCGATGACCCCATTGACAGGCTAGACTCCACCCCTTCACTCTTAATCCTCTCAAGTCCCAAATTGACACCAGATTACATAATCACCACAAACATAAAAAAATTCCTTTCCTGGGCATATTTCCATGCTCCCCTTTTCAAAGACATTTTAAAATCACAGAATTATCTTAGTGAATAGATTGTTAGAAAAGACCAACCACTGTACTAGCCTCATGCTACAGTTTCTCCAGTTGAAGGTGATTGACTTGGGAATTCCATCACTTAGTCTATAGTTTTGATCTTTTGCCTTTTGTCTCATTCATTGTGGTGTTCTATCCCTGCTGTTCTCTCCATTTCTTCACACACAAACACATTGCACTGCATTCAGACACACATATCGACAAATACAGTGTCACAGACTCTCTCTCTCTCTCTCTCTCTCTCACACACACACACACACACACACACACACACACACACGTGCACACACACACACATCTAATGAGTAATAGAAGGTCTTACAGAAAAAACATGCTATCACCTTTCAGGGAGAGGAACAGCTATCCATTTATACTTTTGTAGTAGACAAATGTAGCTTTAGTTATGAAAGCGTTGTATTAGATATGTCAAGAAATGAAAAGGTTTTTGCTCCTTCAATTGAGTGTGTGTGTGTGTGTGTGTGTGTGTGTGTAGAAAGAGAGACAAAAAGCACAGGTGCGTTGTGGGGCCTGGGAAGCTCATCTTCATAAAGTGGGCGCAGGCAGCTAGTTGCAGAGCTGAGATAGGATTCTGGAATGCTTCATGGTGCCAAGACTGTCAGAAGCTGCTCGCAGGCTATGAGAAAATGAAAACAGGACTCCGGGTTTCTCTGACAACCACTCAGAAACTAGAATTGAAGAAGTCAGAGGAAGGGGAGACTCTTTCTCCATGGCCCTATCAGAAATGTTGGTTGCTAAGGAGTACAATTGAGGGGAGATTCAGACAGATGGGAAGCACAGTGCTCCCAAGCTACATAATCTGCTTGTCTAATGAATGGTGGATGTTTATCCTTTAAATAAATGTGAAGATTGCTCTATAATTTCCACAGACCTGCCCCACTCACTCTAGGCTCATATTCAGTTTTCTTAAACGATTGCTTAGTTTAATGTTCCCGGGATGGGGAAACTTTTTCTGCATAGGACTAAAGAAGTAAATATTTTATGCGTGGTGGGCCATATGGTCTCTATAGCAACTGCTTGACTCTGCCAATATAGCATGACAGCAGCCATAGAAAATGTGTTATGAATGAACATGGCTGACTTACAATATAACTATTTATGGACATTAAAAATGAAATTTCATAATTTTACATATATACTGTTATTCTTTGTTTTCTTATTAAAAACATATAAAGTTCTGTAGGATTTGGCTAACTGGCTGTCGTTTGGATACCAGGACCTGTAGGATCTCTGGTCTCCCCCTTCCCTTCTCCTCTCTTCTCGCCTATGTGTCAATGAGGAAATCAGAAGTCAAAGGCCAGAAAAAATGAATGGTTTCTTAATTAATGCCTTAGTAGCAATAGCAATAACAAAACTAAAAACCAGAACTCTAGATTAATCTTTATAGTTTATAGCAAGACTGCAATATATATTTTTTGTGATTCCTAAAGGCAAGGACAACAGATTCTCAGGTATCTGATGATTTTTAACTTTCTATTTTTAAGATTTTTGACTCTGTGATTTACTGATTTATGTCAGTGTGCTTAACACCACGGGGCTATAGAAACAGGCGAGATCCAGCTGTTAGGTGTTCCTTTCTTCCGAGTAGGACTTTGAATAACCCATAGTGTCCTTGTCATTGTTAGTTGATATCAAGTTGGTAATTCATGCTACTCCGTGCACAATGAGGCAAAACGATGCCCAGTCTTGTGCTACACCTAAAGTAAGCTGTGCCCTATACTGCTATGACACACTGGATTTTCTTTTCTTTTTAGAAAAGTCAACAATGACTTTTTCCTTAATGTTAAATACATAATTCTGTGGAGAGGAAGAGAACAATTTGAAATAAATGAGAAAATTCCTTTATGCTAAACCTTCTTTTCATATGTTTCAAATTTGTATTTAATGTCTTTTTGTACCTGCGCATCAGAAAGAATATTGGGGGTATTCTGTGAGAAATTTCTCTTTCTCTAAATCAGTGTCACCTTCAAATTGATCCATGACCCTTGTTGTGAACAGTCAAGGAGCCTGGTTAGCTCAATGCTTCTTTGCAAACAGTACCATCTCCTATTCAAACGATGCCTACTTTCTTTCCCAATTCTGGTTGCATAGTACATTGTAAGGCATCACCTAGACTTTTGGTAAGAAAATAAGCTTATTGTGGGGATTCCTTAAGTTCCCTACTCAGAACTACATTGATTCTAGCTTTCAAAGTTCTATTCTTCACAGGAATAAACAACCAGGTTTACCTACCTAAACCAACAAATTCTGTTGCACTTTTGTGCTGCACCAAATGGCTAGTGAAACAAATCCAGAGACACTGGTGTGTATGTTAAGAAAGAAAAACATAGCTCAGATCAAGAAGTAATTATAAATTAAGACAGCATCCAAGCTCTATCCAACTCTACTCCATAAGTCCCTCTTCAGTCTCACGCAGCAACATGCAATGATGCAGAATGCAAGAAGATCATAAGTCAGTGGGAGGAAGGTCAGTAGAAATATTACAGGGATTCAGAAACTTTCAGAACCCATGACAGAATCCAGGAGGCTCTCTGGTCTCTCCTTATGAGAAGGCCATGCCCACAAAGAGGCACCATCAGGTGATATACATTTTTATATAGCTCCAAGTTGACATAAGATTATCTACAACACCTTCGATTCAAGAGTCTGTGGTCAATGTCATTCTTTGAAAATACTTAAGTTCATACCTGACTGGGGGCAGCCGATGCCCATGTTTTGAAACACAGTGGCAATGCAGTTTAGTGCATGAACCATGGTAGCTACAGTAAACACGTCTGAGGGACACCTGGATTAACTCACCCATCTAATTTCCCTTGACTAATTTTCAGAAGTAGAATATTTCTGTCCAAACCAAATGATAAACTTAAAAGCTAAACTCGGTTACACTTATATGTTGTATTTGCACTCAAGTTTGAGAATACATGCATCAGTGGAAGCAGAAGGCAAAGGGAATGAAAATAAAATGCATAGTTCAACCACTTTAGCTGTGCATTGGCTTTTGAAATATTGGGACTAATATTTTAGATGGGTATGTAAGAAATTTTACATCCAAAATAACAACAGTTCCAAAGATTCCTCTGGTTCTAGACATTTCTGGAAGTGTTTTTTACTGTCTTGGCTACTTCTTTGAGTAAAGAGAGTATTCATCCTTTGAGGTTTGATTTTTGTTTTAGGAAATTAAAAAAAAATGATTTTATTTGACAGGTAAATTGAGCCTTTCAGAGCCTTTGCAGTTGTGTCCTCTACCCATTTAAAGTTCCAATTTAATGGATGAAGGCAGTGGGTTTACAAATTCTTTATTTTCATACTTCCAAGTAATCAGTTCTAACACAGATTATATCACTGTTGATAGAAAAGATCAATATAATCCTACTTCAGTCAGATCCTAAACACATTCTTAAAATAGTCAAATTCAATTCTTATCTAAACTATCCTATTCTTATGCAATATGGCCTTAAGTCTCTGGCTACATCAAGCCAGGGTAGAACTTCTGTCACAGCCATTTTGATTATGCAGCATGGTCTCTGAGAAGTTCAAGGGGGCAATTTCAACTCCCGAGTTCAAAATATACATTTATCTCATTCATTTTAGTCATTTCAGACAGGAATAGCCAAAGACAACAACCAAGGAAAAGAATCAAAATTTTAACTGCCCGTGTCCTTTCCAGAAAACAACCCAGTAAGCTGCATGGTCATATCTGATCTTCAACTAGCCAGAGAAGAAAAACTGCCACGAGACAGAGTTCAGACAAGCGTCTATCCTTCATTTCCATGGTTTGTGTTTCTAGGACCCCACTCCCAAGGTACCATGATTTGTTAGGCTGGGTTGGCTACAGAGACAAACTCAATGACACTCATGATTATATGTGTTTGCTATATGTGTTTATATAGAAAAAAAAGAATATAATAACAAATTAGTCCACGCAGCAGTACAGAGAGCTCAGTTCAACTCACTTTCGTGGGAAAGTTAATATGAGGGGGTACCCCCCAGTAAACGGAATTGCATTGGGTGGAGTGGAGCTTTTGTGGTACCCATTTTCCTCCCTAGGTGAGCATCAAGCAACTCACTCTGAGTTAGTAGCATTGCTTGGAAAGGTTCTTTCTGGTCATAGCAAATTTTTCATAAAAGCAGTTTTGCTTGAACCTCATTGTTCATGATGACTGATTTAATAGAAGAGTGTGCGGCTGTGAAATTTTGTTTCCTGCTTGTGAAAAATGTCCCATTAATAAATGGGAAACTGTTGTGATGTTGAACACAGCTTACATGGACAGCACTATGGGAAAAAAAAATCAAGTGTACAAGTGGTTTTCTCATTCTCAAAAGAGGTGAAATGTAGATAGATGACAAACCTTGTTCTAGATGTTCATCAACTTATCAAACAGATGAAAATGTCAACTCATAGTGCATTTGGAGTTCATTTCACCAGATCAGTGCACTAATTTTTGGCAAAAAACAAACAAATCCATGCCTCCCTTGTACCATGCACTTGACTCACCGGACTTCACTCCTCGCAACTTCTTTTTGCTTCTGTGAATAAAGAGGGCCAGGAAAGGACAGCAATTTGACAACATAGAAGAGGTAAATAAAAAAAAGTGAGGGACGTGCTGTCAGCCATCCAAACAGATGAGTTTGAAAAATGTTTCCAAGTATGGAGTCACAGATACAACAAATGTATTAAGTGTAATGGCGAGCATTTTGAAGGTGATAAAGTTGTTTTGTAAAAAAAAAAATTTAAATACATAGCTTTGAAAAAATATCAGTTTTTTACGAAGTACTCCCTTCATAGACTGAAAATTCTTACAACTCACATGGCCACGGAAGCAGATAGAAGGAAGATGAAGTGGTGAAGTGGAGCAGAGGCCCGTAGCTCAGCAGCGTAATGAGGCGGGTCACAGTGGAGACTCATGGTGTAGCAATGCGAAGTGGCTGGTGGGAGATATGGCATATCTAGATTAGTGGTAGGAAGAGCAGAGGCTACCTAAGCAGTAGACACAGTGGGTGGCGTGGCACTGCATTGTGCAACAGTATGTAACAGCTTCGTGATCCATTGTGGTCCATGGGTTGGCTCAGCCCATCGATAGCATAGCCTAATGGTGAGGTTTGGCAGCTAGCTCAGGCATCACCCTGCTCCAACCACCAGGACTACCAGGGAGAGAGAAAGAGGAGCCAGCTTCCAGCAAGCCAATTATCTCAGTCACACTCCAACAGGAAATCATCAAGCTGCAACCTGAATGATAGGCAAAACTCCACCCATATCTTCGTATGAGTGCCACGTTGGCACAAAACACGTAACTATCACACACTCTTACTATGTATCAACCATGGGATGTCAGGGATACCCAACTTCTTCATGCCTTCCCAATATGCAAAGTGGGACTAAAATATATTTTTTCTTTGACTATTGGACTAAAAACTGATACGTATAAAGAACCTAGACTATAATAGCTCTTCAACATATACTGTTGCTCATCGGTGAGAGGACTCTCACCCATGGGAACTTCGTGTGTAACAGAATGAAGCATTGCCCAGTCCTCTGCCATCTTTATAATTGATGGCATTTTTGAGTTTATTGTTTGAGCTATTGTGCCAATCCAGCTCCTTGTAGGTTTCCTTGGTTTTTTGCTCACCCTGTATTAGCCACGATGTTGTTTTCTGGCAACTGACTTTTCTTGATGTGTTCAGAGGCTCGGAGTAAGCCAGTGGAAGTCTCTTGGTTTTCACACTTCTCAGAAACATTCTGATTCTCTTCCAATATTCATTGCTGTTGTTGTTCGGCGCTCTTGAGACAGTCCTGATATTAGATGCTCCCATTTGAATCGTTCATGGAGCCCCGGGGTGTAGGGGTTACGTGTTAGACTGTGGTCCGGAAGGCCAGCAGTTTGAACCCACCAGCAGCAGCTCCATGGGAGAAGACAGGACTTTTTATTCCCACCAAGAATTTCAGTGCCAGAAATTCACTGGGGAATTTATACCCTGTCCTATAGGGTCATCCTGAGCCACCATAGACTTGATGGCTGTGAATGAGTCATTTGGATAGTTTACTTTAGAGTATAGTGCGATGCGAATCAAATTTTATTTTCACATAGAATTGTTTTTCTTTTATAATCTCTGGGGGCATATTTTTAAATAATCTCTGCAGCAGCATTAACTAAATCTATGTATTTTTCACTTGTGATTTTGAAGTATGTGCCTTCTTGGATTCCAGTAATGTTGAAAATTCCCACAGGAAAATTTTACACCTCCCTTCTGAGATCACAATGAAAACAGCATGTTTCATCAGTAGTTACTATATTCCTCACCAAAAAAAAGAGAAAGAAATGTGTTATTTTCCAGCTTCCCCTGAAATATCAGCTAAATGTCATATCTTTCATGCCTCTGCTAATCTTTCAAAATGATCACAACAGTCATAAGAATGTCTTCATGCTCATTTATTTCAGAAATGCTTTTTCCTAAATATAGTGTTACTAAATGTCTTACTTAATAAAAATCAGGTTTACTTTCCCACATAAAAATAGAAAATTGTGTGTGTGTGTGTGTGTGTATGGAATGGGGCTTTAGAAAATACCAAAAGGCAGATTTAAAAATTATTTTAGTTTTACAATACAAAGGTAGCACAGTAATATTACTGCTCTCATTTTCATGTATTTAATTCCAACCCTGTGGTAGTTACATAATCTGGAGCCAATTGGGGACTTGAGAGGATTGGGAATGTCGGGGTGGAGTCTAGTCTGTAAATCAGGTCATAGCCAAAGAGGCCTCTGTGTGGGCATGGACTTCTCCTGAGAATTCTGGGAACTTTTGTATTTCCTCCTTGGTGGGGGAAGACACACACTCTCTCTGCTTACTTCCTGTGAGGTATTCCCGAGGAGAAGCTACATGGACCTACCCTGATGCAGCCCTGGGTGCTGGAGCAGCCGTGTGGAGACCCCTGCCAGTGCTGAGATATTTCTACCTCCACTGGTTTTGCACTCACTGGCCTGTGATTTTCCTGTATTGAGCATCATTGCAGTGCTTTGTGAGTCTGAGCAGGACTTTATAGATTGGTATTGGACATATAGACTAATATCAGACTTACAGACTTGATCTGGATGTTTTCTTATAGACATATGTATTTTGTTGAATTTGTTTCTCTAGTCTACCTGGACTAACACAAGCCCCTTTATAATTTTTACCACCTCCCCCCAAGATGGCGATGCAATGATGTATACATAAATGTATATACATTCTATACATATATACAATACATAAATAAAACAAAAACAATTCACTGCCATCGAGCCAATGCTGACACATAAGAACCGTTTAGGAAAGGGTAGAGCTACCCCTTGGGAGTTTCTCCACTGTAACTCTCATGGGATTTAAGACAGGACTCTTTTCAAAAGTGTTTAAAACAAAATTGAAAATAAATTGTTGGTTGTAACAATATGCATACGCATCACTGAGAAGCTGAAAACATAGAGAAAGGAAATGAGTTATGGAAAATATTACACAATTACTTCATTCTGAAAGAACTTTCTTAATATTTTCCTATTATATTTTTAGCATATAGAGATCTTGCCACGGATTCTAATTATTACATATAATTAATAACAGCCACAAAACTACATCAGAATAAGTGATTTGAAAAGAATGTGGCATCACATTTTCTTTCAATAGTCTATAATAAACCTTTCCCAATCAAAAAGGGGTCACTTCCCCTGAGGATATGGGTTTTTAAAACAATCTAATTCCTGTTTCAATAGAAGAAGAGCAAAAAGATGTTTGGAATAATAACATTTTGGCACAGTTTCACAAAGGCTTTTTCTATTTTTACCAACTGTCTTAAAATAAACATATTTTTGTAATGAGGTCATCAGAATCTGGAAGAGGTTCCATCTGAAGATGAGATGAAAAAAATATAGTTCACACACAAAAAGAAGAACGTCCTGGTAGAGAGGAAAGAGAAGAACAATTTCACTAGAGGCGCGGCATGAATGAGCTGAACAATGCGCTCATATGGCAGAATCCAGCTGGATCTTCAAGCAGCACACATCTTTTCCATCAATATCCCATTGGGAGTCATAATGGGATTAGGTATTTGAATGATGATTTATTATCCTCTAGTAAAAGTTTTGAAAGAGGCTATGCATATGGAGTGCCTTTGAAGCAGGGGTTGATTGTGCAATAAACAATGTAAGCACGGGCTTAGCTGTGTTGACGTCTTCTTTTGTTGTGAACTATTTCACTTGAGCTTCAGCACACCTTTATTTGTGCTTTGGTTACACAAAAGGGAGGAGGTACACGAGCACACAAAGGTGCTTCAAAACAAAGGCTTAGAGATCGACTCCAAAATGATCGCAAGCCCTGAGAACCTGAGGGAGCACTGCACCCTGGCAAGGAAGGCCCAGCCTACAAGAGACCTTGCAAGGAAGACCCTGGCCTTTCTGCAACCCAGCAAGGAATGACCCCACCAGTTCCCTGAGATCTGCCAATGAACACTTCAGACATCCTAGGGCCCTGTCAAGGGAGACTCTGGTCATACCTGCACCCCAACAGGGAAGACCTCAGATAACCATGTGCTCAGACTCAGAAGGCCTCAGGAATCCCTGTACCCCAGCAAGGAAGGCCTTGGCTGTGCTTGGGACCCAACAAAGAAGGCCTTTGTCATTCCCCAGCTACTCAACAAGGAAGACTCCGACAATCCCTGAGATCTGCAAAGGAAGGCCACAGGTGTCCCTGCACTCAGGTCAAGTAGGATGCAGGCATCCCAATGTCTCAGCAAGGAAGACCAGGCTTTCTTGTGCCCTGGCAAAGAAGAGCCTGACTGTCCCCATGACCTCATAAGGAACCCCCTAGAGGTTGCCATGTCCCAAAAAGGAAAGGAACTCCTTGCCTATTCCTGTACCCCAGCAGGAAAGGTCTGGACATGCCCACACCCCAGCATGGAAATCAGCAGCTATCTCTACCATCTGACAAGCAAGACCTTGGGCATTACGGCACACACTGGAAAGTAAGCCCCTGGGTATCCCTGTACCCCAGGAAGGAAATTCTCATTCCTCTCCACACCCCGGCATGCAAGGCCCCAGCCACTTCCATGATCCAGAAAAGAAACCCCCCAGCTGTCTCCAAACCCAGCAAGGAAGCCCAGGGGCATCCTGCAGCCAGGCAAGAAAAAGTCAACTACTCCCACATAACCCAGCACCCTCTCAACACTAACAGCTGCACTATGATGCTGCAGAAAGAACAATGAATCATCATCATACACACACACACACACACACACAAACCAGAAAAAAATAAGCACACCCAGTTCCCAAGGCATATTATGAATAAAGGGCCTTGGAATTACCAGAAAGAGAATTCAGAAGAATAAGATTCAGGTACTTTTAAGAATGGAGGAAATATTGGAGAGAAGAGTGGAAAGAATAGGAGAATCAGAAACTCTAGAGCAAATAGAAGATAAATAATAAGACAACACACTTAGACATCTTAGTAAAAGAACAGTGTAATGGAACGGAAGATATGGAAAGCTGAATTAGTGAGCTTGAAGACATTTCCCTCAATTACAACTGAGGAAAGAAACAATTAACAAGAAAAGGAGTAATACACCATGAATAAGTAGTATTCATACCAGGTAAGCAAGACAGTTTAACTTTTGAAAAACAATTTAATGAATCAAACAAAATAAAAAAATCCCCAAGAACCACATGATCATATTAATTCTGAAGAAAAGGCATCCGATAATATTCCACAGACATTCTTTTTTTTATTTTATTAGGGGCTCATACAACTCTTATCACAGTCCATACATATACATACATCAATTGTACAAAGCACATCGGTACATTCCCTGCCCCAATCATTTTCTTTTCTTTCTTTCTTTTCCCTTTTCTTTTCTTACATTTTATTAGGGACTCATACAACTCTTATCACAATCCATACATATATATACATCAACTGTATAAAGCACATCCATACATTCCCCACCTCAATCATTCTCAAAGCATTTGCTCTCCACTTAAGCCCTTTGCATCAGGTCCTCTTTTTTTTTCCCTCCCTCCCCGCTCCCCCCTCCCTCATGTGCCCTTTGTAATTTATACATCGTTATTTTGTCATATCTTGCTCTATCCGGAGTCTCCCTTCCCCCCCTTCTCTGCCGTCCCTCTCCCAGGGAGGAGGTCACATGTGGATCCCTGTAATCAGTTCTCCCTTTCCAACCCACTCACCCTACACTCTCCCAGCATCGCCCCTCACACCCTTGGTCCTGAAGGTATCATCCACCCTGGATTCCCTGTGCCTCCAGCCCTCATATGTACCAGTGTACAGCCTCTGCCCTATCCAGCCTTGCAAGGTAGAATTCAGATCATGGTAGTTGGGGGGAGGAAGCATCCAGGATCTGGGGGAAAACTGTGCTCTTCGTCGGTACTACCTTGCACCCTGACTGACCCATCTCCTCTCCTAAACGCCTCTATGAGGGGATCTCCATTGGCCGACACTTTGGCCTTGGGTCTCCACTCTGCACTTCCCCCTTCATTCAATGTGGTATATATATAAATACACACACACACATATCCTTTTTTTTTTTCTCTCATGATGCCTTATACCTGGTCCCTTTGGCACCTCGTGATCGCACTGGCTGGTGTGCTTCTTCCATGTGGGCTTTTTTGCTTCTGAGCTAGATGGCCTCTTGTTTATCTTCAAGCCTTTAAGACCCCAGACACTATCTCTTTTGATAGCCGGGCACCATCAGCTTTCTTCGTCACATTTGCTTATACACCCATTTGTCTTCAGCGATCCTATCATGGAGGTGTGCAGCCAATGATATGATGATTTTTTGTTCTTTGATGCCTGATAACTGATCCCTTTGGGATCACTCACTCACTCAGGCTGGTGTGCTCTTCCATGTGGGCTTTGTTGCTACTGAGCTAGATGGCCGCTTGTTTATCTTCAAGCCTTTAAGACCCCAGTCACTATCTCTTTTGATAGCCGGGCACCATCAGCTTTCTTCACCACATTTACTTGTTCACCCACTTTGGCTTCAGCAGTTCCACAGACATTCTTGATAAAAACATTAAAAAATAGGAATAGAATGGAAATTTATCAACACAATCAAGGCCTTAAAAAAAACCCAACTATGGCCAACTTTCACTCAGTGGGTAAAATACTGAAAACTCTCAACCTGTGGATGGGAACAAGACAGGAATGTCCTTCATTATACTCTTAGTCAACAATGGGTCTTAACCAGAATCATTACACAACAAAACAAAATCAAAGGAATCGAATGGACTAAGAAATGAAACCCTATTTTCAGACAATATCATTTTATATGTAGAAACCCTGAAATAGATGACAACAAAAATTGGTGAAAACATCTGAAAGAATCAAAATGTTTGATGATGTGTTTGGATACAAGTTAACACACACAAAATAATTGGATTCTTGTATACTACTCAAGTAGTATATAAAAAAACAATACTATCTATAATAGCCATACAAAAGATGAAATACTTAGGGATAAACCTAACCAGAGAAACAAAGGATTCTTATGAAAAACCTGCAGAACACTCTTATAAGAAACCAAAAGAGACATTAATCGAAGAATATCCTATGTTCATGAATAGGAAGGCTTAACATTGTGAACATGTCAATACTATCAAAATTAATGTATGCATGCAACACAATTCTGATCTAGATCCCAACTTCATTCTTTAAGAAAATGATAAAACTATTTTTGAACTTTTTATGAAGAGGGAGGAGATCAGGATGAGCAAAGAGCTTATTAAGAAGAACAAAGTAGGAAGCCTATCATTTCCTGACCTCAAAACCTATCATACAGTCACAATAGTTAAAACATCCCATAGACCCAACTACTTACAAGACAAGAATAGAACCGAATAGAAAACCTAGAAATAAATTTATTCACCTACAGGTCACTGATCTTTTGATAAAGGATGCAAAACGGTGAATAAGAAAAAGATAACATCTTCCACAAATCAGATCTTTAACTACAGAAGAATGAAACAGGACCCATACCTCACCTCATACGCAAAACCAAACTCAAGAGGGTTCAAGGACCTGAATGTAAATCCTACATCTAAACAAATAAAAAATAAGAAAATAGTATCAAACTTAAGGACCCTTTTTCATATCATCAACATTGTATCAAATATAACTAAGGAAGGCTAAATAGATAACAGGACTGGACATACTAAAACCAAGACATTTATGTATGTCAAAACCTTCATCAAAAGAGTAAAATGGGAAATTACATTCTTGGGAAATATTTTTTGGCAATAACACAGCAGATAAGGGACTTATCTGTAAAAGTCAAGGGAAACAGACTTTGGAGGTTTTCAAGGGAGGGAGGAAAAAGGTGGGAAGATGAAGCAAAAGATGAGAAGGTTGAGAGATATTGATTTAAATGAAAGGGAGAGTGGTGGTCCATAACAAAGGGGTAGATTAGAATATGGGATGGGGGTTGATGAGTGGTTTGAATTCTCAAGTGAAGAGTTGGTGGTCTATAAGGGTATACTCTTCCACCCCTAAAATTAACCCAAAAAAATCTTCGTAAAAAAAGAAAAGAGAAAACATGCAAAAGGTAATCTCAAAATTATATATAATCAGATAATCATGATAATCAGATTTTGTAGCGATATGCAGGATGGATGAGCCCTTGAAATGACTTCCCTAACATAATCGTTATCATCAAATATTAATTTTACTTAAATAGTAAAGAATGTGTGCCTTGAACATCATGCTGTTTTAAGGACCATCTATGTGGGATCAAAGAAGGAACATAAATTGGAAAGATTAGCTAGGAAACTTAGGGAGCAGCAAGTTTATGTCAGTGGGGGAAGAACAGCTCAGAAAGGGAGAGTGATAATGATTTTACATTCAATGAGTGCTACTAATGCCACTAAACTGGTACATGCAGAAATTATTGTATTGGATGAACAATCTGGAGGAGAAAACAATGCTGTTGACAATTCCAGGGGGACATGGGAGAGGGGAAGGTGGGGGGATAGGTAGTGGTGTTAAGAAACCCAGGGACAAGGGAACAACAAGTGATCCAAATCGGTGATGAGGAGCATGTGGGAGGCCTGGTAGGGTATGATCAAGGGTAATGTAATGAAGAGGAATTGCTGAAACCCAGGTGGGGACTGAGCATGATAGTGGGACAGGAGGAAAGTCAAAGGAAATAAAGGAAAGAGCTGGGAGGCAAATGGCATTTATAGAGGTCTAGATAAAGGCATGCACATATGAAAATATATTTAAATATGAGGATGGAGAAATAGATCTATGTGCATAGATTTATAGGTTTAGTATTAGGGTAGCAGAAGGACATTGGGGCTTCACTCAAGTACTCACTCAATGCAAGAATATTTTCTTCTATTAAATTGGCATTCTATGATGCTCTCACCTTTCCGACACAACTGCTGAAGACAAAGCGGGTGAATAAGCAAATGTGGTGAAGAAAGCTGATGGTGCCAGTATCAAAAGATATAGCGTCTGGGGTCTTAAAGGCTGGAAGGTAAACAAGCGGCTATCTAGCTCAGAAGCAACAAAGCCCACAAGGAAGAAGCACACCAGCCTGTGTGATCAGGAGGTGCCAAAGGGATCAGTTACCAGGCATCAAAGAACAAAAAATCATATCATTGTGTGCTGAACTCCATGATATAATCACTGAAGACAAATGGATGCATAAGAAAATGTGGCAAAGAAAGCTGATGGTGCCCAGCTATCAAAAGATAAAGTGTCTGGGGTCTTAAAAGCTTGAAGGTAAACAAGTGGCCATCTAGCTCAGAAGCAACAAAGTCCACATGGAAGAAGCACACCAGTCTGTGCGATCATGAGGTATCAAAGGGATCAGGTATCAGGCATCATCAGAAAAAAAATCTTATAGTGAATGAGCAGGGAAATGCGGAGTGGAGACCCAAAGCCCATTTGTAGGCCACTGGACATCCCCTTACAGAATGGTCTTAGGGAGGCGACGAGCCAGTCAGGGTGCAATGTAGCAACTGTGAAAAACACAACTTTCCTCTAGCTCCTAGATGCTTCCCCGTACCCCACTATCATGATCCCAATTCTACCTTGCAAGTCTGGCTAGACCAGAGGATGCATATTGGTACAGATAGGAACTGGAAACACAGGGATTTCAGGGCAGATGATCCCTTCAGGACCAGTGGTTTGAGTGGCGATACTTGGAGGGTAGAGGGAGCATGGTTTGGAAAGGGAAAACTGATGACAAGGATCTACATATGACCTCCTCCCTGGGGGGCGGACAACCGAAAAGTGGGTGAAGGGAGACATTGGACAGGGCAAGATATGACAAAATAATTATAAATTATCAAGGGTTCATGAGGGAGGGGGGAGAGGGGAGGGAAGGGAATAATGAGGACCTGATGCCAAAGGCTTAAGTGGAGAGCAAATGTTTTGAGAATGATGAGGGCAATGAATGTACTAATGTTCTTTACACAATTTGATGTATGTATGGATTGTGATAAGAGTTGTATGAGCCCCTAATAAAATGATTAAGAAAAAGAAAAAATATATTTTAAAAAGAAATTATTGCATTGATATGTGTTTTACTATATGTAATATGTACTTAACAAATTATGAGACAAATACAATCCTTAAAAAATAAGAAATACTCTGTTAAGGTCAACTTGATTCTTATTTATGTATTCCACTTCTAATTATAACTTGGAGTGGTACCTAAACATTAGATTACAATGTTTTCCTCCCTGTCTTTAGATCCCAACAACTGTGATTTCCTGTATGTTTCAGAGGAGTTTCTCAAGTTTGTCCCCTGAACAAAATGTGTTAGACCAGTTGGATTAGACAAACAAATCCAGGACAATCACGTATGTATAGAAAGAGCTTCATATGAAATTGTAATTGTGTATTAAGAAAACATCTAAGCCCAGTCCAGATCAAGTTCTTAAGTCTGATATTAACCCATAAATCCAATACTAGTCCATAAATACTAGTCCATATATTTTGATAGCTGGACACCATGAGCTTTTCCCACCACATTTGCTTATGCTCAGGGCACACAACAAATGGGGAGGAAAGGGCTGGCCCCACCATGGGACACGGCATCCCGCACTGAACCATGATGCTGTGGAGACAGCACTGGAGACACATTGCAGATATAGTGCACATTCCGGCCCCATCAGGCTAGGGCTAGGCACCGAGGACATGCGGCGGAGCAGTAGGGGGAGCAGAGTAATGAAATTTCCTGTGAATACCAATAATAGACTTGGGAGACAGAGCACAGCACCCCATCAGACTAATGCCTGTTTTGTCACAATACCAAAAATAACTGGTTGATAGCCAACCATTTCAAGATGTAGTAGCTGGTCAAAATCTGATAGTACTGAAAAGAAATCCAAGCTTCATGGAAGTAATTCACTAAAAACAAGGCTCCAGGAATGGATGGCATACCAACTGAAATGTTTCAACAAGCTGGTGAGGCACTGGAAGCACTTGTTTATGCCAAGAAATCTGGAAGACAGCTACCTGGCCAACCAACTGGAAGAGATCCATATTTGTACCCAATCCAAAGAAAAGTAATTCATCCTTATATAGTTTATCTCCCTGGCTTCCTTGACAACTGGTTTCTAGTTAAATCTGGTCAGTGGAATCTACTGGTGGAAGATTGGAGTGCGAGAGAAGGGAAGAATTCAGGATAGTTCTCCATCTTTCTCTGTTTTGAGTAGTTGCTTGGTCAGCAGTTAAATTTCTTCCTGGTACAACAGAGAGAACCAGTTCTTCCTTCCTTCCTTCCTTCCTTCCTTCCTTCCTTCCTTCCTTCCTTCCTTCCTTCCTTCCTTCCTTCCTTCCTTCCTTCCTTCCTTCCAGTTTTTCTGGTCCACTAGCAGGGTCTGTACCAGTACCAGTAACCATGGAGTTTACCCCGACTAGTGACCACCCCCTGAGTGTCAGAGTAGAACCATAGGACTTTGAACGGCTGTGATCTTTCAGAAGTAGATTTCCAGTCTCTTGTTCTGAGGTACCTTTGGGTGAACTTGAACCTTTAAGCAGATGAGTCTGTTAAACATTTAGATCATCCAGGCACTTCCTGGCGGCACTACCCTTCCCTTAGTCTCTTTAGCTCTGGGTGGAGGTAGCTTTTTAGAGTTGCTATTTTCTGGGTTCCCTCCCCTCTTCCTGTTTGCTCTCTTGGCTGTTTGAACAACCTTGACACTAGTTTGAGTACTCTATATTGAACTATCTGGCATAGCCTTTAAGTACATCCGAGTTAAGCACGTGGCATGTGAGACTCATACACAGGCATTACAAAGGGATATAATCATTAGTAGGAAGGGGAACATGGGATGTTTTATGGAGACACAATGGGAAATATTGTGATATGCTAAAAATGCGCCCATAAGATAGTCACCTCTTAATCTTGGAACCTCTGCATGTTACCTTATATGGCAGATAAGAGTCTTTGCAGATATGATTAAACTAAGGATCTTCAGATGGAAGATTATACTGAATTATTTGAGTGGACCATGAATGAAATCACATGTACTCTTAAAAGAGGAAGACAGATGGAGATTTGATAACATCCAAGAATAGAAGACAATATGATCATGGAGGCAGACGTTAGAGTATTGTGACCACAAGAAGCGATTCCAGCAGCCATTGGAAGTTGAAAAGAGCCAAGAACAGGTTCTCCCGAGCTTGCCCCTGTGTTTTCTATCAAGGAGAGGCCGATGGCTTCAAACGACTCACCTTGTGGCTAGAAGCCCAATTTGGAACTCACCAAGCCACCAATTTCTGTTGTTTTACGTCACCCAGTGTATGAAGTTATGTCACAGCAAGTACAGAAAAAGAATACAGATTTCCCTTCCCTTCTCAGGGGTTAAATACATAAAACCTAAGAAAGAGATTCCCTGAAGGCCGTACCATTGAAGCTAAGCTGGAAAGGATGAATAAACCACTTCAGAGTTAGGTGGGTTTTACAAGATGTAGACAGAGAAGGGTTGTGATTAAATGAGGTGTCCGAAGAAGGGAGAGCTTGGCTTTTACTCATTTATCAAATAAAGCTCTGCTCTGTTTTATACAAAGTTTATAGGTACTATAAAAATATGAGCATATAATATAATTCAAGGAAAATACATATACCTTAATGCTTTATAGCTTATATTTAACCAGAAGAGAATACATACTATAATTCAGTCAAATCGACTCATAATTTATTCCTATTGTTGTTTTTAAAATTTTGCTACCTCTCAAATAAATTACTATTAAAAACCAACAGAAACTTGAATTAGCTGGGGAAATTCTTCTTTAAAGATGATTGTAAGGGTTTTTTTTTCTCTAAAAAGAATGATAAAACATGTTTTTGTGATTAATACTTCCCACCCCCACAACTGGGTGGAGGCAAATATTGATGGGAAGATCTATTGAACTAGAAAAGGCTAAGATATCAAGAATAATTCAGAGACAAAAAGTTAGTTGAGAATATTTAAAGTAAAAAATGTTCAATAAGACTTTTTGGAAAAAGACAAAATAAGAAGGAATGACAAAATGCTTGCATTCTTGCGACCACAGAGGCAAGGAAGACAAGAGCAAGGTCAAGGCTCAGCTGAAGTGGAATAGCAGCAACTCGCCATTCCTAGTCCTGTTGACGGCAGAGCCACCTCACGCTGATAATACTCTTCTGAGAAGAACTTTGCAAAAATAGCTGGAGATGGCAGTCACAATGGTCTCCCCGGGAGCAATTCTCAGGAGCTGGGGAGGGAGTCTGCCAAAGACCAAAATGAAATAGCAAGGAAATCTGTTACACTTGAGTCAATTCCTACTCGTGGTAAAACCGTGTCTTGCAAAGTAGACCTGTTCCATTGGGTTTGCTTGGCTGGCATATTTTTCTTTATTAAAAATATAACATATATATATATATGGTGGATTACATGAAGACTTACAGAACAGATTAGTTGTACACTCAACAATTCATATAGTTTTATTCCTAGGTGTTTCAGCTTTTGCGTGGCTATTGTGAATGGTACTGATTTCTTGATAGCTTTTTTCTGTAGTCTCATCATTGGTATATAGGAATCCAATTTCTGCTTGTTCATCTTGTATCCTGCTACTCTACTAAACTCTTCTCTTGTTTCCAGCAATCTTATTGTGGACCCCATAGAATTCTTAATATATAAAATCATACCACCTGCAAATAGCGAAAGTTTCGCTTCTTTACCCAGTAGGTACACCCTTGATCTCTTGCCCTTGTCTTATGGCATTTGCTAGGACTTCCAGCACAATGTTGAATAGGATTGGAAACAAGGGCCATCCTTGTCAGGTTCCCTATTCAGTGGAAATGTTTCAGTTTCCTCCACTGAATGTAATATTGGCTATTGATTTTTCCCACATGGATTTAATTTCATGGAGGATATCCCCTTCTAATCCTCTCTCCTTGAGAGAGTCTTCGTTAGGAATGAGTGTTGGATGTTATTAAATGCTTTTTCTGCATCAATGGATATGATCATATGGTTCTTGTTATTTCAGTAGGATCTGGTGTGACTTTTCCTGTTTCGTCCCTAATTCTAGATTTTGACGTCTGCTCCTTCTTTTCTTTTGTTAAGTTTGCTAGCAGTTTGTTGATTTTGTTGATCCTTTCAAAGAACCAGCTTTTTGCTTTGTTGAGTTTTCCCATTGTTCTTCTGTTTTCTAGTTCATTTATCTCAACTGTAATTTTTATAATTTCTTTGCTTTTGCTGTTGGAAGAATTATGTTGTTGACTCTGTTCTACCAGCTGGAGGTGCTATCCATAATTCTCTCCTCTTTTTTCATGTGTGCATTTATTGCAATCACATGACCTCTGATTACTGCCCTTGCTGTGCCCCACAAGTTCTGGTATGTTGTATTGTCATTCTCACTGTTTTTTAGGAACTTCCTAATTTCATCTCTAATTTGGGTTAATACCATTATTTTTTGAGAAGTATGCTATTGAGTTTCCAATTG
This sequence comes from Tenrec ecaudatus, assembly GCF_050624435.1. Taxonomy (NCBI): domain Eukaryota; kingdom Metazoa; phylum Chordata; class Mammalia; order Afrosoricida; family Tenrecidae; genus Tenrec; species Tenrec ecaudatus. The sequence goes on from NC_134538.1 coordinate 6,853,485, forward strand.
TCTGTCTTTGTTTGTTTGTTCTTTCAACTGTTGATTTCTATATTAGTTGCTGTCATCTCGTACTATTGATGCTTGACAATTTATTTTCTTCCCCTTCCACAGGATGGTGTGTGTATGTGAGGAGTTTATTCCTGTCTTAATTTCTTCATGGATCTGTAATGCTTTGGGTACTGTTTTCAGTCTGTTGGTTTTTGGGTGGGATTACACCCTGTAGTGGTCTCATGGTTGTGTGCTGCATTTATTGGTTTTCTGCCCATAAAAAATTGGAAAGTATTTTAGTAATGCTGGTTTTGGTTTACTAATTCTCTAAATATATCCTTATTTGGAAAAAACAAACAAACGTTTATTTCTCCCTCAAATTTGATGGAGACCTTTGCTGGAGAAAGGACTCTTGGATGGAGATTGTCTTTCAACTTTTGGAACACATTGCTCCAATTTCTTCTTTCCTGAATGGTCTCTGCAGAGAAGTCTGAGCTTTATTCTTATCTCTCTACCTTTATATGTAACTGCTTCTTTTCAGTCTAGCTGCCCTTATGATTCTCTTCTTTTCCTTGAAATTAGATAATTTGACTACTATGTTTTGACTTCTTTTTTGGAAGGGGCGCAATTCATCTAATTGGTGTTCTCTCTGCTTGCTGAATGATTATCATCTCCTCCTTTGTGACATTGGGGAAATTTTCTTCCAAGAATTCTCTTACTATTTGAGGTAGTTTATTGTGCCAACCTGGCCAATAAACACATGTGGAACTAGTTGAAGGGTGGAGAGATAAATTGCTCGGCAAACCTCGTCTTTCTTGTCTCTTGCTCTTTGATCAGCAGACTAGTGTGCGGCTGCCTTGCTTGTTCTGTACCTCCATTTGCGAGCTACATTACCTGTGGGACAGCTAACCCGTGGACTGTGTCGCTGTAGTTTGAGGTCCCTTCAAGACCTGCTTCGCCACACCGTTGGAATTTACATCTGTTGAGCTGGGGACTGTCGGACCCTGTCATCTGGCTGACTGTTGGTGACCTGCCTTGCTGTTTGCTGCCTGTGCCCAGATAGCCGGAATTGCTCTACAGAGGACTACCCAGCGGCCCTCAAGACTTGAAGAACTGCCAGTGTCTCACAACTGTCTCACGGGAGTGAGTTGCATGGAACCATTTGTACTGCTTTATAATTTAATTAACTGTTTATTTCTTATGTTATATATCTATCTGTGTATATATATATATATAATTATTAGCATTCAGATTTTGTTTCTCTCGAGAACCTTGTCTAACACACTATTTTAACTGGAGGATTATTTATTTCATCTTATTCAGGCACCCCCAAAATTCAAGTATTTTTTTGCCACATGGTATCCCACGTCATCCTCAGGCTTTCTTCGGATTCTTTTGCTTTTTTGTTTGATGGTTTCTCTCGTTGCTCAATTTTGTTTAGTCATCTTCAAGATTACTTATTTGGTTTTCCACTTCCTCCATTTTATTGGTGAGATTATTCACTTTTTTCTTTATATCTGCTACATCATTCCTTAACTCCTGGAATTCCTTTAGGTGTGAGAATTCTAGTATTTCTATTTTTTAAAATCAGTTTCCAGGATTGAGCTCTTAATTTCTTGTACAGCTTTAAACAGCATTCTTATGCGTTCTTTCTCTGAATATCAAGGGCTACTTCTTCTGTGTAAACCTTTGGTTTGGGGTCATCGTCATTAATTGAGTTTTGTTTCCCTAGGTTGTTTTTTTTTAAACAATATCTGCAGGTGTTGACCTTTGTTTGCATCACATGCTGGTTGAGCTGACTGTGGTCCATAGTTTTCTGGGATGTGTGTGTGTGTGTGTGTGTGTGTGTGCATGTGTGTGCGTGTGTGTGTGTGTGTGTGTTTGTGGTGGCTCTTTAGACTAGAGGATCAGAAAGGTGCTGAAGACATATTGTGTGTAGATGAGGAGGGAGTGCTCATTGGATGAGTAGAAGGTTAAGCTATAGGTGCTCTGGAGTAGGTTTTAAGTGGTGATATTAATTCATAGGAAGCCTTCCCATTAAGTATAGTAATTTGTAATGAGTTGGAGAAGAGGGTTATGGGGGATGTGTGATTTTACTTGTTAATTTAAAGGAGAGTGTGTATTACTGCAGCGGTAGGAACAGGTTTCAGGGGTTATTATGGTGGTTAGGGCAAGTGAGGGGTATACGGAATCTATCAGCGTTCCCTGTTTGCCCTGTATATCATGTAGGGAGAGTGCAGTCCTTTTGCTATTGTGCTTATGACAATGGATTCCTGTATAACTCAGACCTACCCGGTCCGCATGTCTGTATGGTTCCAGGGTGGAAATGGGCTGTTGTAGGGGAAGCTCCAGGTAAGCAGGGGCTTCTGATCAGAGGGCGATCTAGCTTAGCTATGGTTCTGCAGGCTACCTAGCCAGCAGTGGGAAAGCCACTGAGAAACCCAGAAATGTCCGTTTCCATTTCCTCTGGTGAGCAGGGAGCTTTGTGGTTTCTTTCTCAAAAAACAAAACAAAACAATAGCAAACCTAACAACCTCCAGGAGCCTCCTTCTCCCCAGTACCAGATACCTCTGAAACTAGCTGAGGCTCTCTATCTGCAGATCCCTGATGTGCCTCTGCCACTAGGGGAGGGAGTTGGGCTTTAGGTAGGGATCATCCCCAAAGGGGACTCTACTCGGTGGACAGCCGCGGCTGCCAGTGTCCAGGACTTGAAGGAGTCCAAGCAGTCATCCACGGGAAGCCCCACGGGTAGACTGTCCTGGACCACCTTCCTACCTACACAGTGGGTGCGCTGGGGGAGAATGAAGAGGCCAGGAGTGGCTGCCCCATGGACAAAGGAGGCAAGTTGTGGGTGAGTGCTGTGAGAAGGGGATGCTGGCATGGCAGGCAGGGCTACACTCTCTTTGGCAAATCTGACAAAAGCACCCTGGGGTGCTTTGGAGAAAAACAGCTTCATATCCCAGTCCCCTAACTCTGCCTTCTCACCCTTAAATCTGGCAACCACACAGCGAGCTTTTCATGCTGGAGATCTTACCCTGGCACCATCTTCCTGGTTAGGAAATCTGTGTGTGTGTGTGTGTGTGTGTGTGTGTGTGTGTGTGTGTGTGTTGGCATATGACCATAGATCTTCTGTCAGTAGTGATTTTGTACAATGAATGTGAGACTAAAATTAATGCAAACATAAAATCATTGTATAAAATGTTTCACATTGTTTATGTAAACCGTGAAACTAGCTACTGGTAATGCTAACGACAACCGCCGCCACCACTTTAAGAAAACACATTGGGTTGGTTACCTAGTTCATCCCCCTTCCTGAGGCGAATGTCAAGCTTATCTCAGGGTTACTGGTAACTGGTTTCAAAACATTCTCTTATCTCAGCATTTAATTCTCGCTAAGGAAGATGGAGAGATCACAGGCGTTACAACTGAGTTATGCTAGTGGCAAGTCATTGGTAGTTCAGTGAGATAATCAGTGAATTATAGGAAGCCTGAGTTCCATTCCCAGCCAATGTACCTCATGTGTAACCAGCACCCTTGTTGTTATGCTGCTGAACAGGTGTTGAGGTAGTTAGTTTATAGTGCCAACCTGGCCAATAAACCCATGGGGGGTTAATTGAAGGGCAGAGGGATAAATGGCTTGGTGAGCCTCCTTGCCTTTCTAGTTCTCGGGTCTCTTGCTTTGTGATGTTCAGACCATGGTGTCGCTTCCTTAGCCAGTTCCCTGCTTCAACTGACAAGGCTCACTTCATGCAAGACATCCCTGAGGAGAAGTCACATGGATCTACCCTGATTCAGCCCTGGATGCTGGAGAAGCTGTGTGGAGACCCCTGCCACTGCTGTGATGCTTACACGTTCACTGACTCGGCTTTCCTCCTGCAGTCAGCATCATTGCGTGTGTATTGTGAGCTGGAGGAGGACTTTGTGGATTGGTGTTGGACATTTGAATTAATGTTGGACTTGTGGGCTTGGGCAGCACTGGTTTGGGATGTTTTCTTGATGTACACTTACCCTTTATATAAAACTCTCTCTTATACATGAGTTTCTGTGGATTTGTTTCTCTAAAGTACCCAGATTAGCACAGGTGTCGGTGGTACTTCCACTGTACCATAAAATAGGAAGAATGGTCTGGCAATCTACTTTCAAAAAGCAGTGAATGGAAACCACATGGATTATAATAGTTTGATTTGTACCCAATTCTGTGAATGGTACAGGTGGAAGCAGCATTTTGCTCTCTTTGCATGGGGCTAACTTGAAAGCAGCAAACAGCAGCGACAGCATCATATTGCTGGCAACCCTTTACAGATAAAAGAAGACCATTTAGAGAGCAGATAGGTTACCGTTTTCAATGGCAAATATCAACAACAACATCATGTGATTGAAGCACATGTGCCCTGGACCACTGGGAAACTGTATTAAGCAAGAATCTTGACAGTTGAGTTTCAGAATTAGCATGTGGATGTCATAAATACCTGCTAGATCCTCATCACCAGTTGCAGCAACAGACTAAAAATTATATTACTTCTCTGTTGACCATATTTACATCTATATTGATACTCATAATGATTTCTATAACTTTCCTCTCCAATAGAGGCTTTGTAGATTCAGAATATCCAGAAGAAATTGTTTCAGATCTGTAGGACTAATGGGTTTCATTTGGAGAACCTAGTTTCAGAGAATAGGGTCTCATGGCACTGTCTCTTGCTTAGTAGGTAGACATGAATTTCGGTGACTACCCATTGAAGAAGATACTGAGGGTGTTTGTTGTTGGCAATGACATATAAAATAACTAGATGAATGCTAGCATTTATAGACATATGAGGAAAATCATATATATGTTATGATTATGTCTGTGCATTTTAGTCAACCAGAGGGTGGAATGTGAGAAGATCAAATTGGGATAGTTGCCTGGCTCCTAATGATTTCCCCAGTGTCATGCCTGTATGTTCTACCTTGTCCCTTGAGCGTGATTATTTCTTCCAAGAATAGAAAGACTTGACTGACCGTGGGTCAGTTAAATTCTTTTCCTAACAATATCAAGACCTGAATTGAAACACATACATCATAGAAAAATGTAATTGAAATACATAAAAATAGAAGGTCAAAAAGATCTTCCAGAAATGCTGTAGAAAGCACCTCTACAATCACCAGCTGCTGTAGAGTTTGGAACTCTTCCTAAAGCTTCCCTCTCCGCATCATTTTTCTTTATTCCATGATAGTCATAAAACTCTCTGTAATAAGTTATTTTCTTAAGAAATAGGAAACATATAGGACAAGAAACTTAAAATTTCAAAAGTAGGCTAAGCATAGAGCACTTACAAGAATGCATTTATTTGTTTAGAGGGACATGTTCACACAATATGGAATAAAAATTGGGGAATATATTATGGGGTATATTTCAAAGGCAGCTAGTTTCTGAAAACTGGTTTTTGTCTGATCTTCTCTCCATAATACCAGTTCTTTAGTTCTTTAAAAATTTCATTAACTATTGGTTTTGGTGTGTGTTAGACTGGGTTGACTAGAGAAATAAATTCATAAATTCTCATGTGTAAAAGAATAATCTTTAAGTACAAGAATAATTGAATATTGAGAAAACATTCCAGCCCAGTCCAAATGAAGTCAATAAGTCCGGTATTAGCCCATATGTCTGACACCTATCTACAAATTCCTCTTCAGACTCATGAATCACATGCAATGATGCTGAATGCAGGAAGATCACAGGTCAGTGGGAGGAAAATCTTGTGGATCCAGTGGCAGTGCAAGCATCTCGGTGCTGGCAGGTCCCTCCAAAAGGCTTCTCCAGCTCTGAGACTCTGGCTGCCATCAGTCTGCCTCCATGTGGCTTGTCAACAAGAATGTCTAGCAAGGACTGAGCGTGTGTCCCACCTACAATGAGCTATTTATCTCCTTAGCATCTCCAAAGGAGGTCATCAAGTGGCGACCTGATTGACAGGTAAACTCAACCCCTTCACTCATAAGTCTCAAATTGACAACAGATTATGTAACTACCATATGAGGGAACTAAAAATAAAAAAGGACCAAAATTACATAAACAATAATAGAATTTGTACAGGAATATAACTCATGACATCTCACTGCTACTGTAAAAGAAATAGACACTTTCTATCCTTTTGAGCCACTGTCCTAAGCATCCTTATTGTTATAAAGTGGCTCATGAATCTCCAGGAAACAAATCTATGATAGACAGAAGGAAAGAGAAGAAATAGCAGGACAGCTTTCTTCTTGTGTCTCAACAGCTGCTGGATGGCTACCAAAATGCAGCTACGAGGCAGGCTGGAACTTTGTTTACAGATGTGGTGGGAAGGAGCACCAAGTGAAATAGGTAGCTGCGATTACCATAGCCTTGCCGAACATATCATTGGTCTTGATGATTTTCTGTGGGTATAATAATACGTAGAAATTAATGTTGGGTGAGAGGAGAGATTGCCAGGAAGATGTTTACGCTGTGTTTTATTGACTATGCAAAGGCATTCACCTGTGTGGATCATGGAAAATTGTAGATAATACTGTGAAGAATGGGAATTCTAGAATACTGTCTTGCACATTGGGAACCTGTGCATAGACACTTGAAAAGAACAAAGGCATCTTGTGTGGTTTAAACTCGGGAAAAGAGTGCATCAGGCTTGTATCCTTTCACCACATTCATTCGATCTGTGTGCTGAGTAAATAATCTGAGAAGACAGACTATAGAAAGAATGCCACACCATGATTTAAGGGGGACTCTGTGACACACAGTCGACACAATCTTGCTTTCTGATATTGAAGAAGATTTGAAGCACTTACTGATGAATATCAGCGATTACAGTCTTTTTTTTTTAATTTTAACAATTTATTGGGGCTCATACAATTCTTTTCACAGTTCATACATATACATACATCAATTGTATAAAGCACATCTGTACAGTCTTTGCCCTAATCATTTTTTTCTCTTTTCTTCTTTTACATTTTATTAGGGACTCATACAACTCTTATCACAATCCATACATATACATACATCAATTGTATAAAGCACATCCATACATTCCCTGCCCCTATCATTCTCAAGGCATTTGCTCTCCACTTAAGCCCCTTGCATCAGGTCCTCTTTTTTCCCCCCCTCCCTCCGCATTCCCCCCTCCCTCATATGCCCTTGGTAATTTATACATCGTTATTTTGTCATATCTTGCCCTATCCGGAGTCTCCCTTCCCCCCTTCTCTGCTGTCCCTCTCCCAGGGAAGAGGTCACATGTGGATCCTTGTAATCAGTTCCCCCCTTCCAACCCACTCACCCTCCACTCTCCCAGCATCGTCCCTCACACCCTTGGTCCTGAAGGTATCACCCACCCTGGATTCCCTGTACCTCCAACCCTCATATGTACCAGTGTACAGCCTCTGTCCTATCCAGCCCTGCAAGGTAGAATTCGGATCATGGTAGTTGGGGGGAGGAAGCATCCAGGATCTGGGGGAAAGCTGTGTTCTTCATCGATACTACCTCACACCCTAATTAACCCATCTCCTCTCCTAAACCCCTCTATGAGGGGATCTCCATTGGCCGACACTTGGGCCTTGGGTCTCCACTCTGCACTTCCCCCTTCATTTAATATGATATATATATACATATATATACATACATATATACATATACACATATATACACATACATACACACACTTATATCTTTTTTGTTTTTTTTGCATGATGCCTTATACCTGGTCCCTTGGGCACCTCGTGATCGCACTGGCCGGTGTGCTTCTTCCATGTGGGCTTATTTGCTTCTGAGCTAGATGGCCGCTTGTTCACCTTCAAGCCTTTAAGACCCCAGACCCTATCTCTTTTGATAGCCGGGCACCATCAGCTTTCTTCACCACATTTGCTTATGCACCCATTTGTCTTCAGCGATCCTATCATGGAGGTGTGCAGTCAATGATATGATTTTTTGTTCTTTGATGCCTGGTAACTGATCCCTTTGGGACCACTCGATCACACAGGCTGGTGTGTTCTTCCATGTGGACTTTGTTGCTTCTGAGCTAGATGGCTGCTTGTTTATCTTCAAGCCTTTAAGACCCCAGTCACTATCTCTTTTGATAGCCGGGCACCATCCGCTTTCTTCACCACATTTACTTGTTCACCCACTTTGGCTCCAGCCGTTGTGTTGGGAGAGTGAGCATCATAGAGTTCCAATTTAATAAAAGAAGGTATTCATGCATTGAGGGAGTGTTTGAGTAGAGGCCCAAGGTCCTTCCGCCACCTTAATACTTGACCTATAAATATAGACACATAGATCTATTTCCCCATCCTCCTATATATATTTGCATGTGCATGTCTTTGTCTAGACCTCCATGAATGCCCTTTGACTCCTAGCTCTTTCCTCCATCTCCCTTGACCTTCCTCCTGCCCTACTACCATGCTTCATCGCCACCTGGGCTAGAGTATACCTCTTACGATTACAGTCTTTGTATTGATTAGATATCAACATAAAGAAAACAAAAATCCTCAAAAGTAAACTAAGAAGCAACATCATAATAAATGGTTGAAAGATTAAAATAATCAGTGATTGGGCAAGTCTATTGTACAAGTTCTTTTAAAGTGCTAAAAAACAAGGGTTTAAGTGGAGAGCAAATGCTTTGAAAATGATTAGGGCAAAGAATGTATGGATGTGCTTTATACAATTGATGTATGTATATGCATGGATTGTGATAAGAGTGGTATGAGCCCCTAATAAAATGTTTAAAAACAAACAAACAAACAAAATGCTAAGGAACAAAGGTGTCACTTTGAGGACTAAGTACACCCAACTCAAGTCATGGTATTTTCAGTCACTTTGCATACACTAGAAGTCTGGAAGATGAATCAGAAAGACCAGATAATGGATGCATTTGAATGATGGCGTTGGTGAAGACGTTGAATATACCATGGCAAACAAACAAATATGTGTAGGAAGAAACATAGCCAGAAGACCCATAATGAGATGGATTGACATATTTGAGGCAACAATAGTACCAAAGATAGAAAAAGATTGTGAGGATGGCACAGGTCTGGGCACTGTTTTGTTCGGTTGTGCATAGGATTTCTTTGGTCAATCCCACTGAATAACAGAGTCCCCAGTACAGTGTTCTGGTTTCCTGGACAAAAATTCAGTCCTTAAGGTAAAGTGCGTGTGCGTGTGCGTGTGCGTGAGAGAGAGAGAGAGAGAGAGAGAGAGAGAGAGAGAGAGAGAGAGAGAGAGAGAGAGAGAGAGAGAGAGAGAGAAAGAGTTAAAGTTTATTGTGCCAACCTGGCCAATAAACACATGTAGGGTTAATTGAAGGGTGGAGGGATAAATGACTCAGTAAGCCTGGTCTTTGGAGTTCTCTGCTTTGTGATGGTCAGACCAGGGTGCAGCTGCTTTAGCCAGTTCCTGTTAAGGAAGCTGGCAAGGCTCACTTCCTGTAAGACAGCCCCAAGGAGAAGTCACATGGACCTACCCTGATGCAGCCCTGGGTGCTGGAGCAGCTGTGTGGAGACTCCTGTCAATGCTGAAATGCTTACACATTCACTGACTCTGCTTTCCTCCTGCAGGTGGTGTCATAGTTGGTGTTTTGTGAGATGGAGGAGGACTTTGTGGATTAGTGTCAGACATATGGGCTAATGTTGGACTTGTGGGTTTGGGCAGCACTAGGTTAGGGTGTTTTCTTGATGTGCACTTACCCTTTATATAAAACTCTCTTATATATGTGGATTTGTTTATCTAAAGTACCCAGACTAATAGAGAGAGGGATAGAGAGAGAGAGACACTTACATGGAAATTAAGATATGTTTCTCTCATTCCTTTATCCAGTTCCCCATCTTAGATACCATCAACATTGCTTTCAAAGATAGTTTAAGCATACATAGTTTAAAATATATGCGCACTACAATACTCTTAAAATTATTGATTATGCCTTTGCACATTTCACAAAACACCATGATCATGCCAATATTTTCAGCAAGGGAAAACCAAATGGCAACAAATCTTATAAACTTTGGTTATGTATCAGGTGCCTTCACACACATTTTAATTCTCTTAGTGACTCTCAGAAGTAGATATTAGCTGCCAGGTCAGGTTGGAGTCTGAGATTCAGAGTAATTACGTAATATGCATTAACCTCATAGCTAGTAAAGGGTTGGAATCCATGTGTGTTTTCGGTGTGCTCCTGTAGCATCAATTGATGCATACCCTAACCTCAACTTGCCATGTTTCTATGGAACTGTTGGTTCTTTTGCCACAATTGGCTGTCATGGTCTTTTTGTTTTCTGCATTCTTTCCTAGTTATGTTTGTGAACGGTTGACTGTTTCCCTTAGAGCATAGAATGGTTGTTTGTAATTAGTTTATCCTCAGCGAAGGTCCATGTGGCAGTTACATAATCTCCTGTCCACTTGAGGGAAGGAGTGGTGTCTACATGGTCAATCAGCTCATAGCCAATGAGGCATCTGGGTGGGAATGGCCTTCTCCCGAGGCTTCTGGGAACTCCTGCATCCGCCCCCCTCCTCTTCTTCGTCAATTTTGCAGGGATGATATGGTATCTTAGTGTAGCTTTGATTTGCATCTCTCTAAAGGCTGATTAGAGGAACCATGTTGGCACAGTGGGTTAAGCATTGGTCTTATAACCACAAGATCAGCATTTCGAATCCACCAACCATTCCACCAGAGGAAGATGAGCCTTTCTACTGGAGTAAGCAACCCCAGTTTTGGGAACCAACAGGGGCAGTTTTGTCCTGTCCTATGGAGTCACTAGAAGGTAGAACCAACTCAATAGCAGCACATTTGAGTTCTGAATGGCTAATGATCCCCAGCATCATTTGATATGTTTTTATCCATGTTGGTCAAGTATGTGTTCATGTCCTTTGCTTATTTTTTAATTAGCTACTTTTTCTTTTTGTGGTCACATCAGTATATTTCAATGGTGTCAATGGCTGATTTCTTTTTAGGACCTACACAGTCCATCCTTGCTTCCAAGGTCTTCTGGGGATTGGCCTGGTACCTTAATCATCACACCACTCAACTACTCTGGAGTATGAACAGCATCACAGAATTGTCTCCCCTTGAGGAAAAAGTGTGTGGACTTTTGAATCCCACATCAGCCATTGCCTGGCCTGTCATTAGGGGAAGGCATAAGATAACGAATTTCGAGGAGAGGCTGCTCCTTTGGTTGGAGCCAGCTGTGGGCTCTTGGCAACCTCCACTCAAGCAGCTGGGAGGGTGGGGGCTGCTCGCTGTGTCTTTTCATTTGAATCTCTGTAGCCTTGATTTCTAGTCAGTTCTTGGCACTCAGTAAGCATGCCATAAATCCTTGTAAAATAAATGAATCACTTCCTAATATAATACTTTCTTGCTAATCAAAACCGGCTACTTATTGTCCTTGTTTATGTTCATCCAATTAATAATGTAAATCAGCTTCTAACTAGTTAAACAATACCAGATGAGCTAATTCAGAGGAAGGTCTGTAAGAAACTGCCTGATGTGTAACAGACAATTTAAATTGTCCCTTAGGTTAAACAGGCTATGTATGATTTATTAGGAAGTGTGTCAACACTTCTGTTTATGGCTTGTAACAAAGTCAATGGAATGAAGAGAGGTTTCAGTTGTTATTATCTGTACATTCTCTCTGTTTGAAATACACCAACATTATCCCCTCAGCGGTGAGGAGCATAACGGGAGTGTGATCTGAAATATAATAGCAATGACATCCGAAAACTCACAAAGTACTCGAGAAAATGTGTTAGCTGTTGAAATGGCCTGCAATATAACCATCATCGCTGCCACGTGCTTACTGCCTCTCGCGGGTGCCATGCTAGGTGCTTCATCTCCTTTACTGCCGATGGTCCACACCACCCTATTTGGTGGGGCTTCTAAGTGCTAGTTACACAATCCATGAACAAGGTTTGACCAATAAGATAACCACCGAGCGGAGCATCAGTTTTCAGGGAGGGTATTTGGACAGAATGGCATCAAATGGGTCACTCCCTGCTTGCTGATCATGATTATATTTTTAATTACATACAATGGTGTGATGGTCATATGATCCTTTCAGTACTGGATTTTAGGAGCTGGAAAGGCTAGAGGAGCAGTAAGAACCCGAGGGTGTGAAGTGGCATTAGGCCTGGATTGGAGCCCCAGAGTCTGCACCCGCTATGGCTGAAATCAGCGCAGGCTGCCAGATTCTTGTACCATCCAAAGGAAACCTAGCAATCTTCAGCAACTGTCCCTCCACTGGCCTCACAAGTAGGAGGATTCTCTCTTTTTCCTGCCCTGCCTTCTGATCTCTTGCCAGTGCCTCCTCTTGGTAGAATCAAACAGGAAGCCAGCTGGCAAGGAACCCTGAGAAACAGAGCCTGCTGATTCCCAACCCAGAAAAGCAGAGGACAAAAAGGGCAGGCACAGCTTGGAGCGCAAACAGAAATAAAACCAAGATATCTATACAGGTAGAAAATGTACCTAAGGCCGACTACTGCACGCTTTACTCAACCCTTGTATTTAACAGGAAATGCATCTTGCAAGTAGGGTAATCTTAGTGACTTCAACTGAAGACTCATAAATTCATGTTTGAACTCATGCAATTCACTTCACTTGTTTCCCAGTCCTGAAAACTGCTTATTTTCCCTTTGCTCTTCAACTCTTTATTGAACTTCTAATAACGAGCTTTTCAAAGGTCAGGGTTTTCTCTCTTTGATGAGTTTGTGAATATTGCTGCGAGAGTCCACGGTTCGAAACATTGGGGTTCTGGATCCCTGCTGGGATCTTCTGCTGCTACCCGTTATGATTTTATTTTATTTTTTAAAAAACATTTTATTAGGGGCTCATACAACTCTGATCACAATCCATACATATACTTACATCAATTGTATAAAGCACATCCGTACATTCTTTGCCCTAATCATTTTCAAAGCATTTGCTCTCCACTTAAGCCCTTTGCATCAGGTCCTCTTTTTTCCCCTCCCTCCACGCTCCTCGCTCCCTCATGAACCATTGATAATTTATAGATTATTATTTTGTCATATCTTGTTTTATGTGCCAGAAAGAATAGGTTTGAAATGACAATTTACATCCTTCTTGCAATATCTGTTATTTACAAGAATCCTTACTGGTCTCTCCTGAGCGCATGTCCAAAGTACCGTATCTACTTGAGTATAAGCCAACCCAAATATCAGCCGAGGCACCTAATTTTACCACAAAAACTGCATACAAAAATGTGCTGAAAAACTCGGCTTATAAGAGAAATTTTGCCATCCATGCCTCTCAGGAGTACTCTGGCCTCATTGCTTCCGAGACAGATCTGTTTATTCTTTTGGCAGTCTGTGGTACTTTTCAATATTCTTCCCCAGCACTCTAGGGAAGGACATCGGGCGTGCTAGGATGGCAGGGCAGCTAAAAAGAGGAAGACCTTGGACAAGATGGATCGACACGGTGGCTGCCTCCATAGGCTCAAACATAAGAACAATAGAGAGGAAAGTGTTTCGTTCTGTTTAACAGAGGGTTGCTATAAATCCAAACCAACTTGATGGCATCCGACGACAATAAATAGACAATGATTGCAAACATTTCTTCACGTGTCTGCTGGCTGCCCGAATTTCTTGTTTGGCGAAACGTCTGTCTGTTCAAGTGCTCCACGCTTTTTAGACAAGGGACTGTTTGTCTTTCCCTTGTTGGAGTGTTCAGGTTCCCCACAAATCTAGCTGTTAGGCCCTTTCACAATTTGCCACTGCCAAATACATCAATTAATATATAGATAAATGAATGAACGAATAGATGGATGAATGAATGAATAAATAAACGAACAAGTAAATAAATAAATCTCAATCTTTAAGTTCTCTTTTAACGCTTTTCACCCAGTCTTTTGGGGGGAAGGGTTAGAAAGTGGCGACATCACCTTCGGAAGAAGTATGTAGAACTAGATGGAAGGTATGCTTGGAAACAAAAGCTTCGCATTGCATTATTTTTGTTTCTATGACTCTATGGGAATAACTTTTTATGTAACCACTCAATGACTGTTTACATGTTAGTTTAGCTGAATTAAGAAAGCCCGTATTAGTCTAGAAGACGTTACAGAGAGTTATGTGGGAAAAATTCTTTTGTCAAAAGACATTTGAAAATCACCCAGCTTATCTAAGTCCTTTTCTTTAAGTGGTGTTTCTTTAACTGATGTTAATGTGCACCATTTCATTACGTATCTTTCCCTTCCGCAGCCATCATGCAGGGCTCGTGCTTTCTGCTGCTGGCCTCCGAGGGACCAGAAGGAAGGCCTTTCTCCCTCAGGATGACTTTCCACCTAAAACTGGTTGCAAGTCTCTGCAGACGCCTGCCCGTTAGTGTCCCCTCTAGATTGGCTGTGGTCTACCTATGATCTTGCCAGACCTTGTAGTTGGCTTCCTAGCCAAGGGAAGTCGTTTTTCTCTTTTGAACTGACAAACATCCATCAGGCTTAAAGAAGGATGAGTACACATCCATCTCCATTTGTCAATTTGCCAAGAGCATGATTAGTTAAGGTTGACTATGCAACCTGGATTATTCTGAATACCTAATTTTCCCACAATAGGCTTTTATATTGAGGAGCCAAACCTTCCCACAAAATAGCATCTGTCCAAATTTACCCATTGCCCTCAAATTGATTTCAACTCATGGCAACCCCATAAGACTTCAGATATATAATGGATGATTTTTGGGAAGTAAAGCATCAGGGTTTTATACTGCTGGTTTCAAACTGGTAACCTTTCTGTTAGCATCCCATTGCACTCACTGTTGGCATCACTGAGCTACTCCTTATCCTGACTAGGTTTACTAATTTACTATGTCAAGAAGACCTAGAGCAAGGTCATGAGGTCGCGCAATTGTAATACACACTGGAACATTGAGTTTCAAAGTGATTCATTGCTCTGCCCTAGGTTATACCCAGTGAATAAATGGAAGAACTGGTTTAAGGCGAAAGAGTACAACTTATTGTTTATTTCAGAAAATCATGCATTTTGGCAAACTGGGGTGTAATAAACACCAAATGCATGTGGACTCTTATTTACCTTTGGAAAAATCCGTAATCTTTAGGAATAAAAGTCGGACCCCAGTTTATTTGTTTAGCATCAACTTTTGGTTGATTTTTGTCATTTTCCATATATCGCTCCCATAATTTGGACCTCTCTCAAATGATGTCCTCAACAAATCAGATCAATTTCCCCTGAATTGTGCTTTTAAAATAAATTACCGTAATTCCAGACTCATGTTCTCAGCAAAGAAACAGTACATTGGGCAATTCTCCTTGCTTCTGGTTGTGATCAGATTGAATTTCAGGCAGTCAACTTCAAGCTATGTTCTAATTAAGATGAACAGATATTGTCAGTCGGCTTGTTTAATCAGTTTCCCATCTGGCAAAATTATGTTTATGAGCAGGATCTGCTTTTGCTTCACTTGAGCACTAGATAAAATCAGCAGAAGAAAGAAATCACATCCCCTAAGTTTAGATACAGGGTTCACTTGTTACCTCTAAATCTAACTGGGCGATCACATTTTCTAACGGGAAAAACGTATGTGGAGCTAGGGCTATTGAAGCCCCCTTAGGCTCATGGCTCCCATCCATCTATCTCTTTATGCCATTCGTTCAGTAAGCATTTCTTGAGCTCCTCATCTGTGTTGGACTCTCTATGACACCAGGCATACCATGATTGAAAAAGCATCTTCCTCCTCTCAAGAAGCTCTTAATAGAGTGGAGGCCGGTGGAAGTCTCTCAAACATATCGATATGATAGAAGGAAGGCTAGTGCTATTTGGAGATAAGAGGATGACACAATACCCCAAATAAAAAATAATTATTTAACCAGTTTTGTATCCCGTCTCTCAGAATGGTGATTGTTCTGAACAAGGGCAGGAACGTGCCCCTTTGTGAATCTGTTCCCTCAAGGAATGCGTCTCTGAGAAATCATTTGTTTTCCTGTGATGGGGGATGTTCTATTGATCGCATGATTCAGAAAGGGCCAACAACCGTAGGAGAAAGATTTCTAGTTAACACAGGTGATGCCAGTTGGAAGGAGATCAGGGAGAATGTCTTTGTAATGGTACCACTTACCCCCCACCCACCCCACCCCCTGGCCCACCTAGCCCGCAACCAATATGGTAGCTCTTGTCGTGTGAAAGAAGTTAAACGCCTCTTGGTTTTGTAGGTTCCATAGTGTTCTATTTCATAAAGTTACATTTTTAAGTGGAGACTTATGAAACTAGAGCATGTTATTTCAGGGAAAAACCGAAGGGTCACTAAGGGAAGCTGTGCATGCCTTTGGGAAATTTTGGCTGTTAGCTATCGAGTCGTTTCTGACTCCTAGTGATTCTATGGCCCTCCATTTTCTGATTTCATAAAATCACATTTCTTCCTGGTCTCAGTTGTTTAAATAGGAAGTGGACCATAAGGGAGGAAACAATGGTTGCTGGCAGTGTTTTCACAGATGTGACCAGGAAATTGATGTCCCAAGATATCAGAAATCATTAACCAGTTGGCTAGCAACGAAAAGCTGGGTGGTTCAAATTTATCCGGTGGCACCTTGAAAGCAAGACCCGGTAATTTACTCCCAAGAGATCATAGCCATTGGAAGCCCTACGGAGCACAGTTCTATTCTGAAACACCCAGATTTGCCATGAGTTAGAATAAACTCGGTGTCAATTGGTATCACTTTTACATTTTTTATCAGCAAATTGGAATGGGTATTTGAGAGTAAATTAAAACATGGGCAGGGTGGCCAGAAGTCTCTGAATTTGCATCTGAAAACCACATACTGAGCTGTTAAAACATCAACTAGTGTTTCGATTCCACTCCTAGACTGGCCCCATCAGGATGTCTGGACATACAGCCAAGAATTGACGTACTTTAACACAATCATCCTGAAACACAGCCCATAGAATCAGTGTACTAGGTGATATTTGAGCTATAAATCAGACTTTGAGAGATTGTATGCTTCAAAGGAAAAGTCAACTGCAATCTTAAAGATCCTATAAACTTAGAACTATTTTGTGGGACACTACACAGCAAGGAGCCCTGGTGGTGGTGTGGGGGATGAGTTAAGTTGCTAACTGCAAGTTCAGCAGTTCAAGCTCACAAGTTGCCCTATGACAGAAAGATGAGGCTTTCTGCTCCCCAAAAAGATCTCCAGCATTAAAAACTCTATGCATTATTTCTACTTCATCCTCTTGGGGCTGTTTTTGTTTTATAAACATGTATCAAATAACCTTCCCGTTGATTCTGACTCGTAGCAATCTTTCAGTTAAAGGCAGAGTAGAACTGCCTTCACAGAGTTTCTAAAGCTGTAAAGCTTCACAAAATAAGATTGCCACACATTTCTCTCATGGATCGGCTAAAGACCCCAACAAACTCAGCAGTTAAGTGCTAACCCTTGCGCCATGAGACTTTCTTGGGAGAATATAGCCACCCTATTTTTTTCTTTAAAAAAATACCATTTTATTGGGGGCTTGTACAACTATTATTACAGTCCATCCATCCATCAATTGTATCAAGCACATTTGTACATATGTTGCCATTATCATTTTCTTTTAAAAAATCCTTTTATTGGGGGCTCGTACAATTCTTATCACAATCCATACATCCATCCACTGTGTCAAGTGCATATGTACATTTGTTGCCATCATCATGCTGAAAACATTTACCTTCCACTTGAGCCCTGAATATCAGCTGCTCGTTTTCCCCCTCCCTCCCCACTCACCCCTACCTCATGAACCCTTCACAATTAATAAATTTTTATTATTTTATCATATGTTACACTGTCTGACATGTCCCCCCTGCCCTCTTCTCTGCTGTCCATCTCCCAGAGAGGAGGCTATATGTAGATTCTTGTAATCAGTTCCCCTCTTTCTATTCCACATTCTCTCCACGCTCCAGGCATCGCCACTCTCACCACTGGTGTTGGAGGAGTCATCTCTCCTGGATTCCCTGTGTTTCCAGTTGCTATCTGTACCAATGAACATCCTCTGGTCTAGCCAGATTTGTAAGGTAGAATTGGGATCATGATAGTGGGGGGCGGGGGAGGAAATATTTAAGAACTAGAGGAAAGTTATATGTTTCATCGTTGCTACCCTGCACCCTGACTGGTTCATCTCCTCCCACAACCCTTCAGTAAGGGGTGTCCGGTTGGCTGCCAATGGACTTTGAGTCTCCACTCTGCACTCACACATTTACAATGATATGATTTTTTGTTCCTTGATGCTTGATACCTGGTCCCTTCGACAGCTCGGGCCACCCTCTTTTTGTCCTAAGCTCCAGCTCTTCAGTATCTTGCAGAAACGGCATCATATGTACTGCTTGTTGAAAGACTGTCGGAAAGAATGGTTGTGTTTCAGTTGCTGCGTGCTGAGGCTGGCAGGTGGAGCTGTGGATGACCCGGTGTGTGGAATCCCGAAGTCATACAAATACGCTGCAGAAGAGGATGCTGAGACCCTTTCTGAGGCATTGAGAGACACCTACACAACACCAGCTGCTCCCAATTTCCAGTGTAGGCTGAGGTCCACAGCGAGAGACGTTAAGAATGAAAGTAAAAGGTGCACACAAAAAGTGGTATAATAAAAGGATGTCTCCACATTTTCTCATCCACCAACTCTCTCATAATGCTTCCAGGCAAGCGTAAGAGGTGGGTCCAGACCAAGTGGCTGTTTTATAAAGAACTCTGGGTTCAGAGTTCAGAGAACTATGGAAAGTAGAAGTATGAACTCTGAAATCACAACAAAGCAAACTCTTGTGATCTGCATAGGTTCCTAGGAACTTAGAGTCTTCCCATCATTTAGTTGAGTGATCTAGTTACAGCCAAACCTGCCTATCATACTCTTGCCTCCACAGAACTTTGTCTCCATATTGCTGCTACACTCACCTTCTCCCTTCTCAATGAAGGAAGTTCAACTCCTCAGTGTGGTACACAGTCCCTCCCGTGCCCTCTGCTTTCTATACCTCTTCACATTTCTTATATCCTAAACCTTGTTATGGTTTTTGTCAGACCTCAATTCATGGTAACTCCAAGCACAATGGAACAAAATGCTGTCAGATTCCCTAACATGTCTATTCCCAACGTCTTTTTTGTTGGAGCTACAGTGAGTTAACACTTGGTAAAATACCGAGTGCTCTAAATCCCCAAACTGGGAGTGGGAGATTTACACAGGAGGGCCAGAGGTTACACACAAGTAACTTGTAAGTTAACCTACATGTAAATGACACACAACAATTTTTCCCAGGCTTACTAAGGGCCATCTCTGGTGCCAGCAAAATCTCTTACCTGTGGTTTCTCAAAAACTTCAGTTACACTTATCTGACAAGGAAGAAGGTTGGGAAAGTTTTTGAATAATCTCATGCATTTTTCGTGAGAACACTAGTGATTTTTCAGACCATAGTTGAGCATCTTCCCCATAGTTCTTCCCCGATAACCCGTTCTCCAAACAGAGATGGCCACCAGGCTCTGAGTACAGCTTTATGTAGAACGTAGGTCTACACCGCACTTGCTACGGAGTCATTTACCTCTGAGAGCACAGCAGCTATTTTCAACGCTGTTTGGTCAGTTTTCATAGGCAGTGGTTTACCGAGTGAGGAATCGCTTTTTCTTTGCTTAGGCCAGTCTCTGGCACTTTGAAGGTCAGCAGCGTCATGATCGTTGTCACCACATATGGTGTAGTCCCACCTCCACACGACAAAGCCCTACTCAGAGCTGCACAGCCTTGCCTCTCCCAGGCTGGTCCCTGTAGGACTCCCTGGAGCTCTCCCTTCTCCTGTTAGCCGAGGCAGAGAGTCTCCTCTCTGTCCCAAGGCCAGCTCCAGCACCTGCCTGCACACAGCCTGACTGGCAGATGAGTAGAGCAGTGAGGGGTATATGGTGTGGAGTGACAGAATTCAGTCTCCGATACACCAACTCTAGTGACATCCCTGCTTAGGAAAACCCACCCCATGCCAATCCCCTGCCTCCTGTCTGCTGTGCCTGTGGATTCTGGTGTCATTTTACTGTCACTCACCCTGGCACTAGTGTGTGTTCTGTTCAGTTATATGCTCCGTTCTCTCTCTCTCTCTCTCTGTGTGTGTGTGTGTGTGTGTGTGTGTGTCTTCTCTCTCTCTCCTGCCTCCTCCACCCCTGACATACTCTCTTTTCTCTCTCTGTTTCTCTTTCTCTCTCCTGCCTCCTCCACCCCTCACATTATATATATATTTATATATGATATGTGATGAAAGTCCATAAACTATGAAACATAAAGGGGTTTTCTTTACGAAACAGCAGATCCTCAGCACTTCAGAGGACAGTTGTGGAGCAGCAGTCTTGATTCGGTAGCTTATACTTGTTGCACTCACCCTGAGCTTCAGAGCAACCAGGCTGAGTCTGCAAGACTCAATAAGTCGATCACTAGATATCCTTGAGGTGGTGGGGTGGGGCGGGGGTGCGATTACAGCCAAGGAAGAAGGAACAAATGTAGGTCCTTTGTTATATATGCGTCTGCAAAGTGGCTAATATGCAACATTCAGTTACAAATTTAAGCCTTTTTTCCCCCTGTTGCCAAGTGAATGAGGAATTCCCTTGCAGTTATTACACACATGTGTGCTGAATCGCAGCTCTCCGCAACACAGAAGTGGAAACAGCCATCCTCACACCGTGGGCTGAGAGAATGTCTCAAAAATATCCATTTGGAAGCTGCTGGCTAATATTCACAAGACAGTGATATTGACCTTAAAGTGTTTAAGCTGGAAATATGTGTGTGTGTGTGTGTGTGTGTTAGGGTGGGTTGGGGTGGGGAGGATACTTTTTAAAATCACTTTATTGGGGGCTCCTACAACTCATCACAAGCCATACATATATCCATGGTATCATGCACATTTATATATTTGTTTCCATCATCATTCTCAAAACATTTGATTTCTACTTGAGCCCTTTCTATCAGCTCCTCATTTTTTCCCCTCCATCCCCACTACCCTTCCCTCACGAATTCTTGCTAATTTATAAATTATTATTTTGTCATGTCTTACACTGTCTGATATCTCCCTTCACCCATTTTTCTGTTGTCTGTCCCCTAGGCAGGAGGTTATATGTGACCGTTTCCCGATTTCTCCCCATATTCCCCTTCCCTTCCTGGTATCACTACTCTCATTATTGGTCCTGAGGGGTTTATCTGTCCTGGATTCCCTGTGTTTCCAGCTCTTACCTGTACCAGTGTACATGCTCTGGTCTAGTAGGATTTGTAAAGGAAATGGGATCATGAGAGTGGGGGTGGGGGGAAGGAAGCATTAAAGAACTAGAGGAAAGTTGTGGTTCCATTGGTGCTATACTGCACCCTGACTGGCTTATTTCCTCCCCAAGACCCTTCTGTAGGGGGATACTTATTTTTTGTTTTAAAGAACAATTCATTTTCCCACAGTTAGTAACTCCAGGTGTTTCTTGACTCCTTAGGAATCTTCACATGAATAAAGTTTTGCAGAGAACATCTGTTTTCTATTGAACAATTCATATATATTTTGTTTTGTTTTATAATCATGATGCCTAAATGGAACATTCATGCATCCTACTGTGTCTGTGCTTTCTATTTCCATTCTTCCTTCTCTCACAGTCTAGTCCGCCTTCTGAATTTTGTCCTTGGGCAAATGCTGCTCTTTAGATCTCAACTGGCTGATTTCTCTAAGGCGTGCATACCTCCCTTAGTGTAGATCTGTCTGTTGTTTGACTAAAACGAAAGTCACATGAGGGAGTTCAGTTTATTGTTCAGATTATAGTCCTAAAGGCTACAATCGTGGGATGTTCACAAATCTTCTTTGACTAATAAACTTGGACTTTTGAAGTATCTTTTAGTTGTGTTTCACAGTTTTCTCTGAATGTGAGTCATTTCAGAGATATTGATCATATGAATCAGGTATCACCCAATTCTTCTGCAGATTGAGACCCATTCAAATTGTCCATTAGGCCTTTGGACTAATTATTTCCATGTGATTTTTATTTTCTGTGCTCTTCTTTACTCCAGATAGGGAGAGACCGGTAGTTGTACTGTTCATGGCTGATCATAAGCTTTGAAGAGCCCATTTGATACTCACCAAATCAGGATATAGAACATTTTCTTTGTGGACTATATGGTGGTGATTGACTTTGCTGTCCCTTAAGATTATATTCCTGAAACCTCAGGTCTACAGACTCATTTTTTAAAGGATAAGATATTTTCCTAATTTTTCTCTCTGTGTGCTATACTAATTTTAGATCTATTTGAAGGATAATATGCAAATATGTAAGTAGCAATATTATCTGTCAAACCTATGTATAGTTATACGTATATTTTTATTCTCCTTTCCAGCTCAGCTTGTATATCTATCTACTTATCCACAGTGTTATTCTGGGTACTTTAGAGAAACAAATCCACAGAAACTCATGTATAAGAGAGAGTTTTATATATAGGGTAAGTGCGCATAAAGAAATCATCCCAACCCAGTGCTGCCCAAGTCCACAA
Organism: Tenrec ecaudatus; assembly: GCF_050624435.1. Lineage (NCBI taxonomy): Eukaryota > Metazoa > Chordata > Mammalia > Afrosoricida > Tenrecidae > Tenrec > Tenrec ecaudatus. The sequence continues at coordinate 6,875,920 of NC_134538.1, forward strand.
GTCCCACATTAACCCATTAGCCCACATGTCCAACACCAATCCACAAAGTCCTCCTCCATCTCACAAAACAGACACAATGATGCTGATTGTAGGAGGAAAACTGAGTCAGTAAATATCTCAGTGCTGGCAGGGGTCTCCACATGACTGCTCCATCACCCAGGGCTGCATTGGGGTAGGTCCATGTGGTTTCTCCTCAAGGATGTCTTGCAGGAAGTGAGCCTTGCCAGCTGAAGCAGGGAACTGGCTAAGGCAGCTGCACCGTGGTCTGACCATCAGAAAGCAAGAGACCAAAGAATTAGAAAGGCGAGGCTCACGGAGCCATTTATCTCTCTGCCCTTCAGTTAACCCCACATGTGTTTATGGGCCAGGTTGGCACAATAAACTAACTACCTCACTCCACTCATAGACTACTGTTATCACTGTACTTACAAGGTTGCATATATAATAATAAGGAGCCTGGTCCCCTGTTTCACTGCTACCCATTAGGTTAGCAGTTCAGACCCATCACCCACTCCAGAAGAGGCTATCTGCTCCCATAAGGATTTGTAGCTTCAGAAATGCTATATATGGTTTCCTTAAATCCAAATGGACTCAGTGGAAGTTGGTTCTGTTTGTTTGGTGTGTAGTAATATTTGCCATTGTTGCCTTTAACCCGTGCTCCTCCCAAAGTCTTGCTTTGCCTCGAGCATTTTGTAATGACTTTTCCTGAATTTCTGTCTCCTTTACCTAAGTGAATGTAACCACTCTCTAATTAGTGATCTACCCTTCCTTCCTTCCCTAACCATCAGACTGCCTTTCTGTGAGTGTGAAACAATTTCCTTGACTTTTTATAAATAGAGGTCTAATACCATGTTTGTAATTGGATCATTTCCTGCATTTCTGCAAAGATGCCCTCCAGGTTCATTGATGATCTGAGGTATCTCAAAGATTTGTCTTCATTCTTTATAGCTGTGCAGGATTCAATTCTGCAGATGTGACATCGTTTGTTTATTCCTTGTTGATGGGCATTAAGTTGTTTCCATTTTTCTGCTATTGTGAATAGTGCTGGGACAAACTTGGGTATCCATATATCTATGATTGCTCTTACTTCTTTAGGAAAAATAGCTAGTAAAGGGATTGCTAGATTATGTGGCATTTTTTCCACCACTTGTCTGCCAATTTGTTGTATGGTGGTGGCTTGTGTGTTGCAGTGATCCTAGAAGCGACGTCACTAGTATTTCATATACCCGTAAGGTCACTCAAAGTAAAACTTCCAGACTAAGAACAGACTACAGAGAAGGAATAGGCTGTCCACATTAGAGGAATTCACCAATGAAAGCCATATCGATAGCATCAACAAGAGAAACAGAACATCGTCAGAGATCATGCCGGAAGATGAGCCACTCAGACCAGAGGCACTTAGATATGATCGAAGAAGAACACATTTCATAAAGTAGAGTCAACCATAATGATGAGGATGGAATACAACCTTTGAGAATAAAGCTTTTGGAACATTCATTTGCTAATGACACACAACTCAAAATGAGAAGAAACAGCCACAAACATAAATGAATAATTGCAACTTGGAATGTCCAAACCATGAATCCAGGAAAATTGGATTTGTTAAAAATGAAATAGGAAACATCAAGGTTGATATTCTAGGCATTATGAGCAGAAAGGGACTGGTATTGACCAGTTTGATTAAAAGAACGTATAGCTGACCGTGCCAGGAAGGACAGATTCAAGAGGAATGGCATTGCCAAAAAGGACACGCATATTTCAAGATCTGTTTTGAAGTACAACGTCGTCTGTGTAAAAGAATAGTATCTATCTGCAAGCAACAGTAGATATTTGCCTGCAAATAACTATCGGCACACAAAACCCTTGACAACTCCTATCTTTTCTCCACTTATTATGCTGTTACCAATCGGTCCAGCAGTGAAGATTTCGGTCTTCTTTACGTCGCGTGGTTATCTATACTGATGGTTGCAATCCTTAATCTTCATCAGCAAGTGCTAAGAACAGATAACGAAGAAGGAATGACTCACTGCAGTCAATAAATCTGCACAAGACCTCTTGAAAGTGCTGTAAGGAAAGATGTCACTTTGCGGAGCGAGGGGCATCTGACCTAAGCGATGGCATTTTTCATGGCTTCATGTACATGTCAAACTACAAAGAAAGCCAAAGAAGAGTGAAGGTATTTGAATTGTGGTCCTGGCGAAGAATATTGACAGTACCATGGGCTACCAAAAGAACCAACAAGTCTGTCTTTTAAGGAGGACAGCCAGAATGCCCCTTAGAGACAAGGCTGGCGAGGCTTGGTCTCAAGTACTTGGAACCGGTTATCAGGTTACACCCCTCCCTGGAGAAGAACACCGTGCTGGGCAAGGCAGAGGGACCATGAAAATGAGGAAGGGCCTCTGTACGATGGATGAACAGTGACTGGCATGGGATCAAACATGAGAACAAATAGGATGAGGGAACAGGACCGGGTGGTGTTTCTGTCTGGTGAATATAGGGTTGCTTTGAGTTAGAACTGACTTGAAAGTACCTAAAAACAACAAAAACAACATGGTATTTTAATTTCCCAATTCTAAACTACTACCATACTCTTTTTACAGCGATAGTACCAATTTGCAATTCCACCAGTAATGCATGAGAGTTCCAATCTCTCAATACACTCCTCCCAGCATTTATTATTTTCTGATTTTTAGGCTTTTGCTATCAATCCCTAGAGAGGTTATTTATCATTGTTGTTTTGATTTACATATCTCTAAAAGCTGACTGCAACCGTTTCTTCACGTGTTTGTTGACTGCCTCAATTTGGTGCAGTGTCTGTTAAGGACCGCTGCCCAATTGTATGTACGATTTTTTAGGCTTTTTGTTATATGTTGGTGTTTCTGGTGTATTGAAGTTTTCTAAAAATTTTAATGACCAGACTCATGTTCAATATGCTATTGCCAATTTACCCCTCAATCTGTAGGTTGTCTTTTATTCTTTTTGTGAAATCTTTTGGTGCCAAAAAGAGTTAAAATTTTAGTTGGTCCCCGTCATCTAGTTTGTCTTTTGCTGTTTATGTGCTTTATGTATGTTTGATAGTGTATTTATACCTTATATTTAGGCCCTTAACCTTGCCTTTATTTTTTCCTTTGGCTATTTTATAGTGTTGTGTTTGACCTTTAAATTTTTGATATACCTAGAGGTAATTTTTTTATAATATGTTGAGAGAAATGAATCTTCTACATATAGATATTGACTTCTGCCAGCACCATTTGCTAAGGACATTATTTGTTAAAGAGACTATTTAATGGGTTTTGGTCATTTGTTCAGCAGTCCATAAATGAATGAATTTACCCTGAGATCTTAGTTATATTTCATTTTCTATTAGTACGTCAATGCATGAGGCTCTTTTGAGTATTCTGGCAGTAGGTTTTGAGATCAGGGAGTTTGAGGTTTTCTGTTTTGTTCTTCTATATTACAACTTTGCTTATTCAGGGTCTCTTTCCTTTCTACATAAAGCTGGAGATTGATTTTTCCTTCTCTTTAAAGCATGATTAAACAGTATTTATAAAAAATACTCATACATCATGATGAAGTGGTATTCATACCAGATACCCAGGAATGGTTCCACATTAGAAAAGCAATCAATGAAACCATCATATAAGTAAAACAAGGGCAAAGAAATGCATGATCAAATTGATTGACAGAAAAGCCATTTGGAAAAATTTGATATTTCTGTTAAAAATACAACAAAATAGGAGTAGAAGGTACATTCCTAAACATAATAACTGGCATAGATACAAAATCAACCACCACGTTACTCTCAATGGAGAGGAATCGAAAGCATTCCCCTTGTGAATCATCATCAGAGAAAGATGCCTCTGATCACAAGTCATGTTCCTTACTGTGCTGGAAGTCATAGCCAAAGTTATGAGACAAGGAGGAGAAAGTAAAGGCACCCAAGTTGGCAAAGAAGAATGAAACTCTTTATATTTACAGATAATATGAACTGTTATATAGAAAATCCCAAGACCTCGTAGTTCATCAATAGTTCCTTCACGTTTATAAGAGTTGAGCGACCATCACTGTAAGCAATTCCAGGATGTTTCTTCTTCCGTGTGTTAATTGTTGTGAGGTCCCCATTTCCTGCCAGTCTCCCTTATCATGGCCTTTTAAATCTATTGATTGGGTTTATACAACATCAAGACACAATGCAAACAGCCCCACAATGACACAAGTAAGCAACATAAAAACTCAACGGATAGCAAAGCAGAAAATATTAAAAGTCAGAAGACACGATTCAGTGAACCTTAGCCAGTGTCTGATTTTATATGAGGGGGTATAAAAAAACCCCAACAAAACCTGAGAATTGTGTTGGGTGGAGTGGAGCTTTCATAATATGGATTTTTCCCACTAGGTGAGCATTGAGGAACTCCCTCTGAGTTAGTGCACCCAGTGTCATCGCCTGGGAAGGTTCTCTCTGGTCACAGTGGAATTTTTTGTAAAAGCAGTTTTGCTGCAATATCATTTTTTGTGATGTTCCATTTAAGAGAACAGGGTGCAGCTGTGGAATTTTGTTTTCTGCTCGGGAAAATGCCACAGAAACTGTTGTGATGTTGAACACAGCTTACGACAGTGGTTCTCAACTTGTGGGTTGTGATCCCTTTGTGGGGTCAAATGACCCTTTCACTGGGGTCGCCCGATTCATAACAGTAGCAAAATTACGGTTATGAAGTAGCAATGAAAATAACTTTATGGTCGAGTGGTCACCGCCACATAAGGAACTGTATTAAAGGGTCACGGCATTAGGAAGGTTGAGAACCACTGGCTTACAAAGACAGCACTATGGGAAAAAATCAAGTGTCTGAGTGATTTTCTTGTTTCACAAAAGGTAAAACATTGATCGATGACAAACCTCATTCTGTATGTCCATGGACTTCCAGAGTGACAAACCTCATTCTGTATGTCCATGGACTTCAACAAAAAATGTTGAATCTTAGTGCATTTGGAGTTCAATCCACCAGGTCAGACTATTAATCAAGCTTTCTATTTAGAGGTTCTGAAAAGATTGTGTAACAGTGTCCAAAAAAAAAGCCAGATTTGTGGCAGACAGGGGACTGGTTTGGGCACCACAACAATGCACCCGCTCACACAGCCATCTCAGTGCACCAGTTTTGGGAAAACAACAACCACATGTTTCTCTTGCCCCAGACACCCGACTCATCCGACTTCACTCCATGCAACTTCTCTTTGTTTCCATGGATGCAGAGGGACCTGAAAGGACAGCAATTTGAGGACATAGAAATGGTGAAGGAAAATAAAAGGGGGCAGTTGCTGTCAGCCATCCTAAGAGAGGAGTTTGAAAAATGTTTCCACGAAGGGAATCACAGTATTGACAAGTGTATTAAGTGTAATCAAGGGCGTTTTGTAAAAATATTTAAATAAATGGCTTTGAAAAAAAATTCTATTTGGGGAAGGGTATACCCTAGTATATTTCTCCTTCCTCTACTCTTTATAAGCACCATTCTACCTCGCTTCTTCAAACCATTTGCTTTCTTTGTAATCAAAATGGCCTTCATGTATGCATATAAAATAACTGTTAAGAATAAAATTTATGTTCAAACGCCAGTTCGTTTTGATTATTTTTAACACCATTGACTTAGAGGGACATTTAGTCAGGAGAGACCAAGAGATCAGCGCCTGGAAAAGGACATCATGTTTGGTACAGTAGTTGGTCCAAAAAAAGTGGAAGACCTTGACCACATGTATTTACGCAGTGGTTATATGGATGGGTGCAATGGGAAGAATATTGGAGAGAATGGCACAGGAAGACACAGGGGTTTTGTTCTGTGGCACACAGGGTCACTATTGGCGGGAACTGACTTGGCAACACCTAACAACAGCAGTGAGCATTAGTCTTGGAAATCCAAGAGGGCAGTTCTCCCCTGTCCTGACAGGGGTGCAATGAGTCACCAATGACTCAATGGCAGTTGAGTTGCTTTTGCTTTCGTACCTTTGTGAAACATTCCCCCTGAGACCCTCCCCTGATTCTTCCACACAGAGTGAGCACACTATTTGTGCACTTGTATTAGCCCAAAAGTTGGAAATGGGATAACGCCCAGCAGAAATATTGATGTGGTTTTGACTCTTTGCTTCTGTAAAGATTACAGCCATGAAATCCCGTGGCACAGTTTACTCTGTAATACAGATGAAGACACACAACAACAACATAGGTGTACGTGTGTATGTATTTGTTATATACCTTAATATCAAAATTTAGATAACTGTTCTTTCCTTTCTCCAGTATGGAGCACTATTGCTTATCCCTGTCTTTCTTTAAATTTTTAATATTTTCTTCTGTATGGATTTTTTTGTATTTATCCTTACTTTTAAATTGCACTAAATATGATTTACCAGGATTACTGAGCATCCCATCCTCCCATTAAATTTTGTACCAAGGTGCGTGCCTCATTTATCCCACTCCAGTTCCTGTCTCGATTAACATTGTAGCACAAAAGATTTTCATGTCAATAGATTATTTATCTACCCTCAATAACCAAAAGTTCATTGTCATTGAGTCCACTGTGACTCACAGGGATTCTACAGGGCACAGGGGAACTGCCCTTGTGAATTTCCAAGACTGTCATTCTCTACGGGAGTAGAAGGCCTGCTTCTTCTCCAATGCAGTGACTAGTAGTTTCAAGTGGCTGACTAGTTCGTTTTGGTACAGTAACTCTGTGTATTTTTTCCATCCTCTGATACTTCCTGCATCATTGACTATTTTGTTCAGAGAATCTTTCAATATTGCAACCTGAGCTTTGGATATTTGCTTGAGTTCTGTCATTTTAAGATAGGCTTAGCAAACGCTTCCTTTTTGCTTTTATAACCCTCTATCTTTGCAGTCTTTTCTGACATGCACTTTGATCTTTTCTTTATTTCCTTTCTTTTTAATGATCTTTTGCTTTCTATGTGTATGATGTTCTTTATGTCACCCCACAGCTCAGTGTTCAATGCAGTAAATCTGTTCTTGAAATTCAGGTGAGATAGACTCAGGGTTGTGTAAGGGCTCTCATGGACTTGTCATTTTCTTGTGCTTTAACCGGAGCTTACAGGTAAGCAATTGATGGGCTGTTCCACATTCTGTTCCCAGCTTGATTTTATCTGCTAATATCGATCTTCTCCATTGTCTCTTACCACAGATGTGTTCAACTTGATTTCTGTGTATTCCATCCAGAGAAGTCCATATGTGCAATCTCCTTTTGTATTGTTTAGGAAAAGTATTTGCTATAGACAAGTTGTTGGTCTTGAAAAATTCTACCATGTGATCTTCAGCTTTGTTTCTATCACCAAGATCATTCTATTCCTTGATCAATCCACCAACTACCATTTCTCCCAACTTTTGCATCATAATCGACCAAAATTATCAATGCATCCTTATTGCATGTTTGATCAACTTCAGACTGAAGATGTGGGTAGAATTCTGCAACTTCTTTGAGGAAACAACTAGCTTTGGAGGTTGGTGCATAAATTTGAATAATAGTTGTATCAATATGACTTCCTTAAGTAGAGATAAATATGTCTTTCCCAAATAGCATTGTACTTCAAGATAGATCTTGAAATGGACTTTTTGACTATGATTCCCCAACTCCTTTCATGTTGATTGCATCTTTTCCAGCACCGTAAACCATATGATTTTCTGATTAAAAATGGCCAATAGCAATACATTTCAGCTCATTAAACCTAGAATATCAATTTTTCTGAGTTCATTTCATTTTTTACAACTTCCAATTTTCCTAGATTCGTACTTTGTACATTCCACATTTTGTTTATTAATTGAGGTTTGCAGCTGTTCCTTCTCATTTTGAGTCATCCCCAAGAGCAAATGAAAGTCCTGAAGGACTTCCTCCTGCAGGCTTTACTCTTTCCACATCACTCTAGGCGACTCAGCTTTGAGAAGGCAACTTCTCCTCAGCGATAGTGTGAGGGCACCACTTCCAATCTCATGGCACCACCTCCGACAGTGTTCTGCTCTTTTGATGAGGTTGCTCAGTGTCTGGCAATGTTTCAATTCCGTCCATAAGGTTTTTAGTGACTAATTTCTCAGACATAGGTAGTCTATTCATTCTTGTAGCCTGTTCTGAGTCTGGAAGCTTGGCTGAAACCTCTTCACTTTGGGTGACTCTGCTGTCATTTGAAATTCTGGTGACATAATTTCCAGAATCGCAATGATACACAATGGTACACAAACTGACAGTCAAGTTAACTCTTTACAGGAGTAGAAAGCATCATGTTCTTTCAAGGTGTGTCCTTTAAACCACTGACCTTGCCACGATCAGCCAAGGTCATATCTATGCCACTAGGGTCCCTACTTTAATTTGTGAATGTTTAAAAAAATTAAAATCAAACTCAATGCTAGGGATAGGGAGTCATGTCATGAGTTTCCAAGGCTGTAACACTTTGTGGGATGAGAAAACTTCTCCATTTTCCTGTGGAGTTGCTGGTGGTTTCAAACTGCTGCCCTCAAGGTTCAGAGGTCAACACATAGCCACATCACCACTAAAATGCAGCTTAAAATAAGGTTGGAAATTCAGTAAGAAATCAGATGGTGAAGCGGCTTCTATACTACATCGGGATTATTTTATAAGAAGCCTTAATTTTTTCAGTAAGATGTTTTTGTTTCCAAAACTTATGGGAATTGAGGACAAGGATCTACATATAATCTCCTCCCTGGGTGACGGACAACAGAAAAGTGGGCAAAAGGAGATGTCAGACACTGTAAGACATGACAAAATGATAATAATTTATAAATTATCAGGGTTCCTGAGGGAAGGAGGAGGGAGAAGAAAACTGAGGAGCTGATACCAAGGGCTCAAGGAGAAAGCAAACATTTTGAGAATGAGGAGGGCAACAAATGTACAAATGTGCCTGACGCAATGGATGGATGTGTGGACTCTGATAAGAGTTGTACGAGCCCCCAATAAAATGATTTTAAGAAATGATCAATTTGTGTAAAGTCTGAGGAAGGGATTTGAGTGGTAGTCTTTAAAAATTATGATGAAGAAAGAATACCTCAAGGCAAATTTGATTCAGACGATTTTACATGAAATATGTAGTAATGAGTGAGCGAGAGAGAGACAGAGAAAGGAAAGTGGGAGGAAAGGAAGGGCTAAAGAAACATGGAGGAGAAAGAGAATTATATGACATCCTACTATTAAATGCTTAGTAAATAATATTGCTATCAAAGCTCTTTCTTGGGTGTACCTTGGAGTCCCTATTTTAGTGTATTTGTCCTCATTTTGTATGTGCAAAACAAGCAAGTGAAGAAATGGGGGAAATAGAGCTTATCTATCATGCTCCAGGACAAACAGATCACATTTGTGATTTATCAACTCTCAGCTTACCTTAACCTAGATCTATTGTATCCACGGCCCATGCTGTTCACCCTAGTTCACATACCCGTAGGCATATTTTGCATATCAAAGGGAAATTTAGGCATCGATTAAACAGTAACTGGAACTTATTAGGCTATTCAAAAAGCTTTTTCCCCCGACTGACCTAATTTTAAAAGCATATTTTCTAAACTTTGAGTTCTTTCTTTGAACATTTACTAATCAGTCTTAAAATGGACTTTTAGGAGCTTTACTTTATTTTGTCTCTTTCCTCTCCTCAGAAGCCTCCATTTCTCGGCTCTGTTTGAGATGAGTTTACTTGGCCTTGCCTATTGTTTTCTTCTCCTCACTGTGAATGATGCAAGATGATAGAATGAATGAATCAGAATCTACCCATGGAGTTTTGTAGCTGTTTCTAACATGAATATTTATTTCTGTCTCTCATGAGAGAATAAAGGAAATGGACAAATATAAGTAGAAGTGGCCAAATAGTGGATAGAGCTTGGACAATTGGTTGCCGTCACTCCCATTGTTTAAAGTCCAAATCCATTCCTACTTTTGCCACAATTTAATTTTTCAATTTTATTTGAAATCTTAAGTCAGATGTTCTTTTTCTCAGAAAGTTAAAGTTGAGTTTTAATCATTAACTACCAAAAGTCTTAATTGATGCAGAAACCATTAAAAAGGTAGTGTTTCTATCATTATGTTAAAGTCAGTCTAGCAATCCGGGGGAAATTATTAATGCATATCCTTATTCATAGATTATAAACATTTTTAATTGGAAAATCTATCTAGTAATGTGTTCAAAAGGTAAGACATATCATGTCCCTCATTGGGCACTTTTGACCTACGTTGTAGTTAGCCCTGGGTGACCCAGGCTATGTCGTACCACATGTGTGCTGTTTTCATACTTTCTTTGACTTTTTATGACATCACCCAGTGTGGCCTTTATGAATGAGCATCACTGAAAGTTATGCTCTATCACCAAGCTTCATTGCTAGTATAAATCGTGTCCCATCACCCACGTTGTTAACCAGCACAAATTCAGAATTCATATATCTTAATATGAAAATTTTTCCTATAGATGCACACTTCCTTTTCTTCAAAAGTGTTTTAAATTCTATACCATTAGTTAAATTCATGGTAATACTAATAGAAGTACAATATGAACCATAGAGATAATTTGTAAGGTCTTTCAACAAAATAATATTGATGTCTTTAAAGTGAACCAGGCATAAAATTAAACCAAAGGTTTATGAATGGATTTTGAGTTTGCATTTAATTCTAGGTCCAATTTAAGAACAATTAGATTGTGCCTGCTTAATTGCTACTCCCGTGAAATTATCACTGAAGACATAGATGCCACAGCAAATAGTGGTGAAGAAAGCAGATGGTGCCTGGCTATCATAAAGAGTTGTGCTTGGGTTATTAAAGTGAGACATCATCTAAACCCACATAGAAGAAACACATCAACCTATGTGACCCAAGAATTATAAATAATAAAATCCAAAACAGAGGAGGAATGGTATAGAGCTAAAGTTCTGAACACCTGGTTTGCAGAAGGCTGCGCATTATAGGGAAATCCCCAAACTCAGTCACAGGGTCCTCGTGCAGAGTGAGCCTCTGAAGAATTCTTTTTGACTTTGGGCCATAGTTTGGAAAGGCCTTGTTTTCAGCCAGAATATATTGTAGGGTAGATTCCTCCAGTTAGATCAATATGTGACATTTTGTCATTGAGCTTCTTCTTTAGCCAATGTATAATTGTTCTAGCTTTTCCTATTTATTGCCTTGCTTTCTATTAAGAGTTTTCTCTGTTTCATTATGTCATTGTTGTTGGGGCAATTGTGCATTTCGTCTTGATTTTGTGTGTTTTTCTGTATATGAAATCCAGATTAGACAAACCTGTAGAGACAACTGGATCAATAGATTTAAAGGGACATGGCAAGGGAGGCTGGTGGAAAATGGGGACCTAATAACAATGAGCACAAGGAAGAAGAAACATCCTGGGATTGAATGTGGTAATAGTTGCACAACTATGAAGACAGTGATTGAACTGCTGAAATGCAAGTTATGTGAACTGTATGTAGATGAAGCTTGTCAAAATAATCAAAATAATTAAAAATATTAACAACATTGGTATTAAAGATGTCTTATAAAAATAAATACCTAGATGCAAATAGATTTTTTTACACTAATAATAATTAGTATTGACAATAATTACAGTTTTTAGTTGCAAAATTGTCAACTAGATCAATTAAAGATGTTTAAAACTGAAAGTATTTCATCAGCTATCAGAGAAGCCTGCTGAATTCCAGAGTCACTATGTTGGGCACAACATCATGTTCTATGTAGCAATTAAATAACGGTGGGCATCAAAAATAACAACACTGTCTTCCATAATTAGAAGGCAACAGAGAGCAAAAACACACAGGAACTTGAGGAAAAGTAAAAACTACACAGAATAAAAAAGCTAGATAAACTCTCCATTTATATATCTATATAATTTCCCAGGGGGCATTTACCAGTCCACAGAGCTCTACAGAAAGCTGTAGTCTTGCTTGCATGGTTCAGAAAACACAAATTATGTCATATTCTGGTGGTGCTGTAAGACTGGAAACTATGCCACCTGTATTTCCAACACCAGCATCATTACCCATGGTGAATAGGCTTCAGCAGAGTTTCCAGACTAAGAATAGAGTAGGAGTAAGAAATAGAATGTCCATTATTGTAGGACTAGCCATATAGAAACTCTTATAGCTAGCAGAAGAACATTGTGTGATGTAGTGACAGAAGATGACTGACTCCCTTGGGTTGGAAGGCATTAATGCATGACTAGGACACTACAGCAGCCTAAGAGTTAATGTTAAAGGCCTAGATGGAGAAAATCTTTTGGGAACTTCTTTTGCTGATAAAGTACAACTTAAAATGAGAAGGAACAGTTACAAATACCCATTAATCATAAGAAAATGGACTGCATGAACATTGGAAATGATGAAAAATGAAATGCATAAAGATTCATGTTCTTGGCATAAGTGAGCTGAAATGGACTAGTGTTGACTTTTTTTGAATTGGACAATCATATGGTTTACTATGTTGGTAATGGCAAATACAAGATAAATAGCATAAAATTTCTCATTAAAATAAAAACACAAAAACACACAAGCAAACCACAACAAACTTGTAAAGTTCTATCACGAAGTACAATACTATCTGTGATAGAATAATATCTATGTATGTACAAAATATCTAGTTAATGTAACCATTATTAAAACTTAGGTACCAACCATTAAAACTTCTAAAGACCAAAATCAAACTCACTGCCCTTGAGTTGATCTTGATTCACAGCAACTCTCGACAATAGGAGAGAACTGCCCATGTGGATTTTTGAGACTGTAACTCTTTATGAGAGTAGAAAACCTTTTCTTTCTCCCAAAGAGCAGCTGGTGGTTTCTCACTGATGACCTTCAGGTTAGCAGCCCAACCACTTTAACACCAAAATTATATTTAACTCTTCAGTCTGGAATTGACTATACGTGCGCTCAAGATGCAGTGATCATACCAAATGATTGCAATGCAAAAGTTGGAAACAAAGAAGGATTAGTAGTTGGAAAATATGTGACCATCCATAAAATTCAAGGTGACGCCATCTGCAAGAAGAGACACTGAAGAAGTTAAATATCACCCACCAGAGACTGACTGTGGGACAGACCACTAACTGTGCATATGCAAGTCCATGTTGAAGCTGAAGAGAATTAAAACACATCCACAAGAGGCAAAATTTTGGACCTTAACTATATCCCATCTGAATTTAGAGAATATCTCAAGAACAGATTCGATGCACTGAACACAAGGGACTGAAAATCTGATGGCTTAGGAGATGGCACCAGGATCAACAAATATGAATAAAGCAAAAAAAAAAACAAAACACAAAACAACCCAAAACAAAACAGCCCAAATAAACAAAAACTAAATCACTCTTATCATGTCAATCATGATTAATAGTGAACCTATTGGGGAAGATAGAGCTGCCCCTGTGGGTTTCTGAGGCTGTAACTCTCTATAGAGCTGCCCCTGTGGGTTTCTGAGGCTGTAACTCTCTATAGAGCTGCCCCCTGTGGGTTTCTGAGGCTGTAACTCTCTATAGAACTGCCCCCTGTGGGTTTCTGAGGCTGTAACTCTCTATGGAAGTAGAAAGCCCCTTCTTTCCCCCATGGATGGCTGGTGGTCTCAAACTGCTGACGTTGCAGTTAGTATCTAAATGTATAACCACTACTCCACCAAGGCCTCCTGAAGAAATCAAAGGGTCATTAAAAAAAGAAGAAGCACACCAGCCTGTGTGATCATGAGGTGTCAATGGGAATAGGTATCAGAGTTCAAACACAAGCAATCGAATTGAAGACGCATACACAAATTGGAGACCAAACGCCCACCTTTAAGACAAATGGATAGTCCTTCACAGAATGGCCACACTGAAGGGATGATATAGCTAGGGTGCAGTATAGCACTGATGAAACACATAACTGTCCTCTAGTTCTTTAATATTTCCTCCCCTTACTATTATGGTCTTAGTTTTACCTCATTAATCTAGTTAGACCTGCTATGTTCATATGTATAATTAAGATCATTTGATGCATGAAATCCAAGATAGATAAACCCGTCAGAAACAGTAATGGGAATAATGATTTCCTCAAGGTACGGGAAGAGAGAGGGGGAAGGGGAGAAGGGGGAACTGATAGTGATGACAACTGCTTAACCCCACTCAAGGGGAACAAAAAACAGAATTGTAGGTGATTGGATGGTGTGGTATATGACATAATAATAACATATAAGATATGGTAAAAATAGTAACAATGTTAATATAATAATAAGAGTTCCTGTGGGTAAGGTAGGGAGGGAGGGTACCAAGGGGAACTAATATCAAAGAGTTCAAGAACAACAAAAATATTTTGAAACTGATGGTGACAGCAATAGTACAATTGTGCTTGATCTAATTATAACAGATGTTATAATATCTGTTAGAGTTCCCAATAAAATGATTATAAATAAATAAATAAATAAGCAAACAAACAAACAAACAAGCAGAGAAGCTGTTGGTGTCAGCACTCCAGTTTCTAATAGGGCATTAAAAAGAAAATACCAAAGTGAATGTCAGAAGAGGCCCTGAAACTTGTTCTTGAACTTAGAGTAGCTAAAGCAAGTGGAAGAAATGAGAAAGTCAGAGATCTGAGCAAACTATCACAGGGCAATTCAAGAAGACACAGTGGTATATTATAATGAACTGTTTCTAGAGTTAGAATGTCAACAGGGAAGAACACATTTGGAATTTTGCAAACTAAAATAATTAATTAAAAATTAAAGTCTTGACTTGATACTGAAGGAGTCTTTAAACAACAATGTTGAATGATTCAGGAAACAGCAATGGAAATTCAAAGGGATACACAGTCACTGTATCAAAAAGGACTGCTGGTGGAAGTTCAGTTATTTCAAGAGGCAGTATATGATCAAGAACAGATGATATTTAAAGAAGTAGTCCAAGATGTACTGAAAGTGTAAGTGAGAAACAAGGCTCAAGAAATTTATAGAACATCAATTGAAATATTTCAACAAACTGATGTAGTGCTAGAAGCATACATTGGTCTATACCCAGAAATTTAGAAGACAGCTAGCTACCTGGTCAACTGATTGGAAAATATCAATATTTGTGCCCATTCCAAAGAACGGTGAGTCAAAATAGTGTCGAAATGATCAAACAATGGCATTAATTTCACATGCAAGTCAACTTTTGATAGAGAGCATTCAACAACAGTTGCAGCAGTCCATGGGAAACTGTATCTGAGAAAATCAAGCTAGATTCATCAGAATATGTGAAGCAAGGGATATTCTTATTGACACCATATAGATCTTGGCTGAAAGCAGAGAAAATCACAAAGCTGTTTACTTGTACTTATTGACTATGCAAAGACATTTTACTGTGTGGATTATAACAAACCATAGATACCATTGTAAACAATAATAATTACAAAGCATTTCACTGTCATTATGTGGAAGCTCTACATGGAACACAGGGATGGGGCTTCATTTAAAATCGGGAAAAGTGAGCATCAGTGTTTTATCCTTTTATCAAATTTACTTGATCTGCCTGCTGAGAAATTTATCCGAGAATTTGGATTATATGAACCAGACTGAGGCACCAGAAATGG
Source organism: Tenrec ecaudatus (assembly GCF_050624435.1). Classification (NCBI taxonomy): domain Eukaryota; kingdom Metazoa; phylum Chordata; class Mammalia; order Afrosoricida; family Tenrecidae; genus Tenrec; species Tenrec ecaudatus. Next base: position 6,891,488 of record NC_134538.1, read on the forward strand.
AGGAAGTTCTATTAACAACCTGCATGATGACCCAATGTTGCTTGCTTGAACAATAAGTCAGATGACGTATTCATTGGGCAAATCTGTTGCAACTGACCTCTTTCAAGTGTTGAAGAACAAGGATGTCACTTTGAAACCTAAGGATTGTGTGACCCAAGGGATTTTCAACTGCTTCATATGCATGTGAAAGTTGGACATTGAGTAAGGAAGACTCAAGAAGAATCAATGTATTTGAAGTATGGCGTTAGTGAAGGGTATTGAAAGTACCACACACTGCCAGAAAAACAAACAAATCTCTCTTGGAAGAAATTCAGCCAGAATGGTGCATAGAAGTGAGGATGGTGAGGCTTAGTTGCATGTACGTTTGCTTGGGGGACACTGGTCTCTGGAAAAGGACATCATGTTTGATAAAGGACGAGGTCATAGAAAAAGAATGGCCTTGACAAGATGAATGGACTAAGTGGCTGCAGCTAAGGTCTCAAAATATACCCGTTTCTCTTGTGTATGGGCTCACTGTGAGTTGGAATTAATTTGATGGCACATAACAAGTTGTGTAGACTTGGACCATAGTGCTCAGTATGTGAAATTTATTCTTGAGATCTTCTGCAAATTTAGGTGAGATATACTTTTGACTGTGATCATTCAACCACAGATGCAGCAGTACATGGGAAATTGTATTCCTTGAGGCCATATTTTGACCTTTTGACCTTTAAAAATATTCTTCTACTTTCAAATAATCTATTGGTGGTCATCTACAGTCACTCACTGAACTTGTTCTGACTCAACATAGTGATCTTCTCCATCGTCTTTTTCCAAAAATGTAGTCCATTTGATTCCTATGGATCTGTGAGGTTTGCATGTGTAGTCAACATTTATATTCCTGAAAATAGGTATATTCAATGAATAGATTATTGGTCTGTAAAACTAGCATTATTTCTATCATCAAGGTCATGGGGCTTATTCTCATTTATTTCCAACTTTTTCATTTCAAACAGCAGTAATTATCAATGCTATTCATGGTCTATTTGATCAACTGCAGACTGCAGATTAGTAATCATCCTCAGCTTATTTTTCCTTGGCATTATGGTTGGTGTATATATTTGAAGAACACTTACATTAACTGGTCTTACTTGTAGACGTAGAGGTGTTATTCTAGTAGTAGACAGCATTGTCCTTTAAAATAAAACCTTAAAAGATAGTTATGATGATGAATGTGTTGCCATTCCACTTCAATTTGTCCTTCCCCATGTAGTACAGCATAGGCTTATCCAATCCAATATGCCCAATACCAGTCTATTTTAGATCATTAATGAGCTGTATTTTGGTTTTTTCCCAACTTGACATTTGCTAGATGACTACTTCATACAGTTCATGTTCTGATTATCAATGGATGTTTGCAGCTCTTTCCTCTCATTTTGAATCATGCTGTCCTAAAAGCGTTATTCCACTCACGCCATTAAGGCCAACTTTGGGGAAGCAGCTCTTCCCCAGTGGTATTTTGAGTGCATTCCAGAGGATCTCAACATCTGGCACCATGTCAGAACATTTCCCAGCTATTTAAAAGGTTTTCAGGAGCTAGTGTTTCGCAGAGGTAAACCACCATGCTCTTCATCCTAGTCTAGAAACTCTCTTAAAACTTGCTATAACTTGAAATATTTGTGGCACATTTTCTAGCATCATAGCAAATCACAAGTCAGCATAGTATCACAAACTGGTAGATGAGTGGTAGAAATCCAATATATATAACCTTAAAATTCTCAATTTCATATTCATGAGAAAGGTTTCCAGTGGTCCAGAGATAAACTACCTCTGGAAAAGTAAAACTTGAAAGAATACAGCAGAGATTCAGGTGCTGCCAACTGCAGACCAGACAGTTTGAAGTTTGAATTCACCTAAGCTAAAGGGGCATTAGACACACCTTGGGGTTTCCAGTGAAAACTAATGTATGATTCCACAACACTAAATGCTACATAATTGTTGTTAGGTGCCATTAAATTGGTTCCTACTCATATTTAAGGACTTAAAAGAAGACCACAATAAGTAAATAGCTTGTGATTTTAGTAGAGAAATTGAATGTGCACATCCAAACAATTACCAAAAACCAGAAAACAACAAATGAGAACTAATAAAAATAATCTGGATAATTTGTATGAATCTGATGCAGTTTGAGGTCATTAAACGATGAAGGAGACTGGGTGGAGTGTAGGGTTAAAGATAATAGAGATAAATACTATTATATACACAATCCTGCAATAATCCATTGCTTTAGGTTTGATTGTGAAGCACAGTGGACTCATATGCAGAACTGACACTACCCAGTAGGATTAAAATGCAGTAGGAAATGACAGGCAAAACAGCACTGAAATGAAAAGCCGTCAGATAAATGGAAAACTTTTCATAGGAATATCAGAGACAACGAAATAATATTTAAAGCATCACAATATCCTATAAAACAATAATCAAACAGTCTAACATATATGGACCCAAAGTAGAGGAGAAATTGGACAAACAACACATAAATATTTCCCATATTTAGTAGGAACATTATCTTATAGATTCATGAAGTGTTAATAGTCCCGAGACTCCAAATCAAATTCGCTGCCATTGAGTCGATGCTGACACATTGTGACCCTATAGAACTGTCCCCACAAGTTTCTGGGGCTGTCAATTTTTAAGGGAGTGCAAAGTCTCATCTTGTTAGGAACAGTTGGTGGTTTTGAACTGCTGACCTTATAGTTAGCAGTCCAACTCCTAACCACAATGACACTAGGGCCCAGTTAGGATAAATATAAAGAAATTCACACTTAAGAACATCCTTATAAAAATGTTGAAAACTAAAGATAAGACAGAAATACTGAAAGCAGACAAAGGATAACAAAATTCATGACAACAGAATGACAATGGCTGGGTCTTTATCTGGGGATGTGAGTGTCAAAAGACAAAGAAATAACACCTGTAAAGTATTAAAAGAGAATGGAGCTACCAGTAGATAATCTTTTTAAAAATGTTTTATTATTTTTTATAAATCATTTTATTGGGGCTCATACAACTCTTATCACAATCCATACATACATCAATTGAGTAAAGCAACCTTATACATTCGTTGCCCTCATCATTCTCAAAATTCACCTTCCACTTGGGTTCCTGGAATCAGCACCGGTAGAGAATTTTATGTCATCCAACTATCCTAAAGAACGGGACTGACAGTTCCGGGGGGACTTGGGGTGGGGGGGTAGGGGGGGTAAGGAAGTGGTGTTAACAAACCCAGGGACAAGGGAAAAACATGGGACCCCAAATGGTAGAGAAGGGGGAGTGGCAGGCATGGTGGGAAATGATCAAGGGTAAGGTTGCTTAGATAAGAGGTATACTCTAGCCCAGGTGGCGATGAAGCATGGTAGTAGGGCAGGAGGAAAGTCAAGGGAGATGGAGGAAAGAGCTAGGAGTCAAAGGGAGGTCTAGACAAAGGGAGTCATGGAGGTCTAGACAAAGACATGTACATGCAAATATATATAGGAGGATGGGGAAATAGATCTATGTGTCTATATTTATAGGTCAAGTATTAAGGTGGTGGAAGGACCTTGGGCCTCTACTCAAACACTCCCTCAATGCATGAATACCTTTTTTTATTAAATTGGAACTCTATGATGCTCACTCTCCTGACACAACGGCTGAAGCCAAAGTGGGTGAACAAGTAAATGTGGTGAAGAAAGCTGATGGTGCCCGGCTATCAAAAGAGATAGTGACTGGGGTCTTAAAGGCTTGAAGATAAACAAGCGGCCATCTAGCTCAGAAGCAACAAAGTCCACATGGAAGAACACACCAGCCTGTGTGATCGAGTGGTCCCAAAGGGATCAGTTACCAGGCATCAAAGAACAAAAAATCATATCATTGACTGCACACCTCCATGATAGGATCGCTAAAGACAAATGGGTGCATAAGCAAATGTGGTGAAGAAAGCTGATGGTGCCCGGCTATCAAAAGAGATAGTGTCTGGGGTCTTAAAGCCTTGAAGGTGAACAAGCGGCCATCAAGCTCAGAAGCAAAAAAGCCCACATGGAAGAAGCACACCAGCCAGTGCGATCATGAGGTGCCAAAGGGACCAGGTATAAGGCATCATGCAAAAAAAAAAAAACCACAACGATATAAGTGTGTGTATGTATGTGTATATATGTGTATATGTATATGTATATATATACCATATTAAATGAAGGGGGAAGTGCAGAGTGGAGACCCAAGGCCCAAGTGTCGGCCAATGGAGATCCCCTCATAGAGGCGTTTAGGAGAGGAGATGGGTTAATTAGGGTGCGAGGTAGTACCGATGAAGAACATAGCTTTCCCCCAGATCCTGGATGCTTCCTCCCCCTAACTACCATGATCCGAATTCCACCTTGCAGGGCTGGATAGTACAGAGGCTGTACACTGGTACATATGAGGGCTGGAGGTACAGGGAATCCAGGGTGGATGATACCTTCAGGACCAAGGGTGTGAGGGACGATGCTGGGAGAGTGGAGGGTGAGTGGGTTGGAAAGGGGGAACTGATTACAAGGATCCACATGTGACCTCTTCCCTGGGAGAGGGACAGCAGAGAAGGGGGGAAGGGAGACTCCGGATAGGGCAAGATATGACAAAATAACGAGGTATAAATTACCAAGGGCACATGAGGGAGGGGGGGAAAGGGGAGGGAGGGGAAAAAAGAGGACCTGATGCAAGGGGCTTAAGTGGAGAGCAAATGCCTTGAGAATGATTGGGGCAGGGAATATATGGATGTGCTTTATACAATTGATGTATGTATATATATGGATGGTGATAAGAGTTGTATGAGTCCCTAATAAAATGTAAAAAAGAAAAGAGGAGAAAAAAATGATTAGGGCAAAGACTGTACAGATGTGCTTTACACAATTGATGTATGTATATGTATGAACTGTGATAAGAATTGTATGAGCCCCTAATAAATTGTTAAAATTTAAAAAAAATTAGAAAAAAAAAAGAATGAAGATGGACCAAAGAGATTTACAGATAAGTGAAAGTTGAGAACTCTAGTTGTCAGTCAATCTGCACTACAGGAAATACTAGAGGGGGTTACAGAAGACAGAATAATGACAATCTGAAATGTCTCTGCCCTAGTTCATGAGAACCCGTAGATATGCTATGGTATGTTGGCATTAAAGACTTAAGGTAACACACGGAATTGCAATTACGAATCACTTAATCTTAATGTACAAAGGTCCAAGCTAGAAACATGTCTTAGAAATAACTGAACAACTCTTAGAAATGAATCTATGGACCTGGGGCTCAGGACCACAGTCTTGGTGAACACCAAGGCCAATCAGCATAAAATAGTCTATAAAGACAATGCTCTATGTCCTACTTTGTTGTGTAGGGACCAGGGGCTTAAAGTCAAAGATATAACTATTCTTCTTGCCTTGTCCAGAGGAAAGACAAACTGAAAATCAAGGACATATGGGAGCAACTAGTCCAGTGGACCATGCAAGCATCAGTCTCCACAGCCCTGAGGTAAAAAAAAACCAGATGGTGCCACGATACCACTACCAACAGTGCAGTGATTTTGGAGATGATAGTATTTATCATATTCTATTACATTTGTTTATTTTCTTGTCTGCATTTTTGAGATGGTGAGCTGGAGCATTTATTCCTGTATTCCCCGCATCCGAGATCAAAACTCAAACTCACTGCCATCAAATTGATGCCAAAACATAGCAAACTTATAAGACGGGGTAGAACAGTTTCCAAGACTGTAACTCTTTGTGGGAGTAGAAAACGTTGTCTTTCTCCCTAGGAGGCGCTGGTGGTTTGAAACTACAGACCTTGAGGATTTCAGTCCAATGAATAACGACTACATCACCAGCGCTCTGCATTCAAGATGGTCACTGACATGGAGCTGGCCAGTTGCCTTTGAACTCATGGCAACCTCAAGGGTTCAGAGTAGAATTATGCTCCATAGAATTTTCTTTTTTTTTTACTTGATTTGTTCTTTATTATTATTTTTAAAAACATTTTATTAGTGGCTCATACAACTCTTATCACAATCCACACATATACATACATCAATTGTATAAAGCACATCCATACATTCTTTGCCCTCATCATTTTCAAAGCATTTGCTCTACACTTAAGCCCTTTGCATCAGGTCCTCTTTTTTTATCCCCTCCCTCCCCACTCCCTCCTCCCTCATGACCTCTTGATAATTTATAGATTATTATTTTGTCATATCTTGCCCTATCCGGTGTCTCCCTTCACCCCCTTCTCTGTTGTCCGTCCCCCAGCTGTAGTCTTTCTGAAGTAGATGGCAAAGAGTTGCTTCTGAGGTGCTGCTCAGTAAATTAAGGCAAAACAGAGAATGTGTGTGGACCTCTTTCCAGGAGAAAAAAGAGGACGTTCCCAGAATCCTTCTGGTGGGTGTTACTTTGTGACCTGATTAAACCACTAGACTTCACCCCTTTGCTCAAGTTGACAGGAGATTATGTAACTGTCACACCAGGGCATTAAGGAGCAAGTGCTGGAGGCTGGCAGCCTACCCATGTCTTGGCCACCTTCCTTGATTGAAATGCTGGTGTGAGGCTCCCTATTGGTGATATCTTCTGAAATGGCGCTTTCTCTGAAAGGACAGTGAAATTAAGAGAGGATCTCGGGGGCGGGGGGGGGGGGGAGAAAGTGTGGAGAGGAAACTATATGGTTCCCAGCTATCAGAAAGAATAGCGTCTGAGGTCAAACAAGCAGCTAAGTGGGACATCAACTAAGCCACATGAGAAAAGCTCAGCAACCTGCAAGACCCAAGAATTGTAAATAATATAATCCAAAGCCAGAGGGAATGGCATCAGCTTAAATGGTGATGACAGGGGGAGCCCAAAATGCATTAGCAGGATCTACACAGAGAATAAACCTCCAGTGATCCCCCCTTGTATTTGTGCGTTTAACTATGCTTTCTTGGACCTTGCTCTGCACAAGTCAGGACTTACCTCTGCATCTTGACAGGCCTAGGTGTTTAGTATCTAGTACTTAACCATTGTACCATAAAGGGCCCTTTCCCACGCTTCGATTCATCTTAATTATAGTAACCATATTCTCCTTTCCAGAAACTTTGTTTTTGTTTGTTTCTATTTACCTGTCACTGTTATTTTGTTCTTATTTGCTATTAAAACCCCCCCTCCTTTTCCTAACATTTGAAACATGCATGGTTTAGTAATCTCTCATTATTTTTAAAGTTTGAATCCTTGGGATGCCAAATCTTTTAATGGTCTGTCTACAATTTTGATGGTTTGTTTCCTTTTGTAGCTTGTATTCCTTATTAGAAGCTCCTGGACTTGAAGAAATATTGCTATGGGCAATTATACATTTGCTTTCACCAAGTAACCAGATACATTTCCTACTAAACAACCAGCATTACCATTTCTACACCAGAGACTACATTTTTTTGAAATACAGAAAAATCATATACACGCTGATATATTTATCATGTCACTAGGGCAATAGGAACATGTGGGCAGAGTTTAATTAGGTTGGAGTTTGATTGGGAGGGCAATAAGATAAATTAATTTCCAAGACCCACTCCCTTCTCTTTTCCTCCCTGGTGATGCTTGTGATGGACCAGTGTGATGATGCTTTAGCTAGTTCTTTACCTCAACCATGTGCTGCATTACCTGTGGGCCAAGCCAACATGTGGACCATGTACTAGAGTTTGAGGCTCCTTTGAGACATGCTTTGCCACATTGCTGATGCGTACATCACTTGAGCCTGAGGCTGGTGGATCTTGTCACTGTGCATCACTTGAGTTTGAGATCCCATCAGCATCAGGGCCTGCTCTGCTAAGTTCCCATGCTGCTGACTGTTGCTGACCCACTCTGTTCTCTGATGCCTGAGGGCAGATGCTTCCTGTATTGCCTAAGGGACAACTCCGGTATCTGCTTCCTTGCCTTGGACTAACAGCCCACCCACATGATTTGATGAACTTTCAGTAATTAACTTACTGTTCCATGAAAGTGAGTTGAACGGAGCCCTTTGTACTGCTGTGTGTTCTAATTAGCTGTTATATTCATTCATATATATGTATATGAATATATATATATATATACATAAGTGTCTGGGTTTTGTTTCTCTAGAGAACCCTACCTAACACACTCTCTATGCTAGAAAAGAATCAGAGCCATGAAAAGAGGACTGACAAGTCACTTGGAAAGAAAATTGAGACACCCCAGATGCCTTTCCTAGTGTCCTTGTATAGGAAGTGGAGCCCATTAGTATCTGGTATGTTAAAATTTGAAGCATCTGGAAAGAAGATAATTTCATTATTGCAAAATGAATTTTCATTCCAACACTGACAAGTAGCAGCTTTGTTTTCCAAAGGAGAAAAGATGGGAAAATCCACCTTCTGTACTTTACACCCCCCAAATGTTCAATCTGCTCTTCTCTTCATTGAGAACTGAAGATTTGATAGATACTAAAATATTTTAGCATCTTAGAATCCTGAGTTCTAGCCTTCTGCTACACACATGTATCATCATCCTGCAGGTGCTCATGGCAGTACTTTTCTCATGTGAGTAGGTACAGATATTATTCCCTCAGACTGTTCTAAAAACTTGTGCTAGGTTCTCCAAAGCCCTCCCCCACCCCAAAAACAAAAAGTAAAACAAACACACTTGAGTCAAATCCTATTTATAGAGAACAGCATCATATAGTTTTCAAAGCTGTCAATCTTTCTGGAAACAGACAATTACATCTTTCTCCGGTGTAGCAGCTGGTGGGTATGGAGTGCGGACGTCTTTGGTCAGGGGTCCAAAGCTTAACCAATGGGCCATCAGTTCTCCTCCTAGGGTCTCCCAGGACGTCATATTGAAAATGATAACAGTAATAAGGAATAGACCAGATACTATGAAATACTTTCTATTAATTATGTCATTTAATCATTAATCAAGAAAGTGATCAATAACATACATGGTCATGAATTTATCTGGTTTTGAGTTCAGACCACCTAATTCTGACATGACATTCTGAACCTCAGTTCAAACTGCTGCAACTAATGGAGATAAATACACAACTCTCCTCAGAGTAATTTCAGGATTTTAAGTACAATTACTAAACACATTAGAGTTCTATAACGGTGTCCAATTTCCCCATGAATCATGAGGTGTCCTCCAATGTGATTATTTGTACACACACATGCTCACACGCAGGTACAAATAAGTTATAAATGTGAATATATATATAACTGGTGGCATAAGGAGCTACACTTCATGCTGTTTACCACAAGGAATTTTCTCTGCAGGAAAAATGAGGGCCCATCTGCTCCCATAAAGATAGAATATAGTATATATTGTATACATTAGAATGTATAAAGTATATAACACATAAACATATGTACATAAGTATAGGTATATTTCTAGAAAATAAAATACATTTATATAATTATATAATATACACATAATAATTACAACATACACATATTTATATGTGTTATATATAAATATATAATATACACATAACTGTAGAAATACATAAATACAGGCTTCAGGAAATTCATGGAAAATGAAAATTATACATGTATATTATATTTTACAGATAGCATTTTCTCCTAGAAACAGTACAATAATCAGGTTGGTTATTTTTCCTGAATTTACTTTGAAAATAATATTTTCCAAAAGGAATTAATTTTCCTTTTCCTTTTATTTCAGTCTGTTAGACCTCCTAACTCCTTCTTAAATGCTAAAATTACAGTAAAATTCTTAATGAAGCCTAAAAAAGAAGATTTGAGAGTGGAGTGTAGGGTAGGGAGCGTGCTTAGTGATATGTGCAGTTTTTTGTGAGCAGACAGTGTTAGCAGAGTGCCAACCTATTCCCCGTGCCTTTTCCTTTTGTCTCGCTGTGAGCGTAAGCATTCCCCTCTAGGACAATCTTCGGAGTAACTGTCACAGAAGTTTCTGAAACATGAGACCCCGACGATCCTGGGGAAACTCAAGCCTCAAGTCAAGCATCTCTTGACTTGAAAGAGCTTCTGTCTCTTAGTGTTGAGTAGATTAAGAGAGAGTTCTACTCAGATAGAGTAATGATACTCGATACCCCAAAAAGGAGGAAGCAGCTATAAGAGGTGAGACGTCCATCTCGAACTCCATAAAGAATTATGTGCATTAAATCTCTCAGGGAGAAATGAGACAGACTGAGGGAGTAAAGTGGAGATTTGAATAGAGCATGCACAGGGCCCACAATATCTTTTGATTTTATTTTCCAGAACTCCTTGCAACCCTGATGGAAGTTCTGGAGACCCTTGTGTGTTCGGGAACCTTTTAAACATGGCAGCGGGGAGCAAGCAATATTGTTTGACCATGCTGATGTTTTCTTTCTCCTACTAGCTTCTAAATAAAGTCATCTTGTGATGTACCCCTTTCTGAAAAACAAAACAGTGTTTTCTATATGTTCAAGGGCGTTACAAAAATTTAAGGAAAGTGAGCAATATGTCGGTAGTTAGTTCTTCTGTGTTTGTCATGGCAATATCACTAAGTGATCAATAATTAACTCACTCAACAATTCCTCATATTTGCTTCATCTGCTCAGTACAGTTTGTTGGTTTTGGTATATCAAGAACAACACCTGAGGCAACTCACAAGGGGAAATTATGCACTGTCTTGAAAAGCAGAGAGAATGCAGAGAAAATTCCATCTTCTTTAAGTAAGTTGTAAATGTGATTGCTTGAGACCAAGATAAAAATATATTTCCTTATTATAAATGTGATTATTTAAGACAGAGATAAAAATATAGAACATGACTCATAATTCTACAACAAAGACAATAACTGTTATAAATTGGCATATTTCTACAATGTCCCATATATTTGTATATTTTGAGGTGCTATGCTCTTCCCACAGAATGAAATGTGTCTAGGGTTTTGTTTCACTTGATATGATATCTGTTATTTTTGAAACACTACTTATTTGCACCCATATATGGTCTCTGTGTTTAGAGTAGATAACACATTCTACCTGAACAGGGGAGTGATGAATGTCCACTACTACATGAAACCAATAAGTAATAGATTCCATAAAGTTGTGTTCCCTGGCATCTCGTGTTAGTGTGCTAGTCTGGGTACTTTAGAGAAACAAATCCACAGAAACTCATGTGTAAGAGAAAGTTTTATATAAAGGTTAAGTGCACATCAAAAAACCCATCCCAACCCAGTGCTGCCCATGCCCACAAGTCCAACATTAACCCATATGTCTGACACCAATTCACAAAGTCCTCTTCCATCTCACAAAACACATACAATGATGCCGACTTCAGGAGGAAAGCCAAGTCAGTGAGTGGGTAAGCATCTCAGTGCTGGCAGGGGTCTCCACACAGCTGCTCCAGCACCCAGGGCTGCATCAGGGTAGGTCCATGTGGCTTCTCCTTGGGGATGTCTTGCAAGAAATGAGCCTTGCTAGCTGAAGCACGAACTTCTAAGGCAGCTGCACCCTGGTCTGACCAATAGAAAACAAGAGACCTGAAAACTCGAAAGGTGAGGCTCACTGAGCCATTTACCTCTCCACCCTTCAATTAACCAGCCAGGTTTATCAGCCAGGTTGGCACAATAAACTAACTCAGTTAGTGACTGTCCTTCTACAGTACTTCTATCTCCTCCTGATGTCTGAGATGCCTCCCCCGTGGTTTCTTCGGATTGTCATTAATCTTAAGTTTGGGTTAACACTTAACAGAAGAAAAGGATGTGCAATTCTGGGCTTTACGATGACAAAGGACACATATCTTGAACATATATTAAATATGTTATATCCTGTTATATTTACATTTTACGTGCTATCACTTTTCACCCACACTTGCCCAGGCTTTACATGATCACTTTATCACATTTCATTAATCAGAAGTGGTAAAAACTACTTATCAACCCCCCAAGCAAATGTCAGAAAGAAAAGCCATTCAAAATAAATCAAATGTTTCAGTAAACAATCAGGTTAGGAAAATGAATGTGGCACTCATTGGTCAAGTTCTCATCTGGTTGGGAACATTCCACCTCCTGGTCTGGATCGATTTGGACGCATGATAGTCTCACATGTGTCTGAACAGAACTGTTTTCAATGGCTGTAATTTTATGGAAAGTTTCTGAGTGTCACAGTTCAATTTTGGTTTCTAACTCAAAGGTTCCTGGGTCCACTCCCAGGTAGTGAGCCTGGGAAAGGAGAGCCGGGGGATCTGATCTAGTTCTGCAAGATTACAGTCATGGAGTACAGGTCTGTTATGAAACAGGAGGGGTTGCCATGCATCAGAATCAAACTGATTACAAAGAATTAGTTCTTGATGTTGTGGTTTAATCTTATGGAAATAGATCACCAGACCTTTTTTCTGCAGCACCACTCAGTAGATTCAAACCACCAACCTTTGGTCCCTAGTCTAGGGTAAGTTATTTTCACCACCTAGAGAACTTTGGATAGGTATAATAGTAATGATTAACATTAATAGTTTATGGTATGTGATATTTCATTAAAATAGAGTAGATATGTATACTATAAACATATTAAAAGTGTACATTATATATACTTGATATGTGTGCATGTGTATAGAAAGAAAATTTGTGAAAAGTATTCTAGAGATTATATTACCCTGGTTATATTATAGGCAATCATCACTGCAAAAAACCTAAGTGTAATACAACTTGAAAAAGAATAATGCTTCTTCGTCTTAATTAAACACTTTGAAGGATGCAATTGCTGGGTCCGGAGGCTGCGGACCATAGTCTCAAGGAAGAGTAAGATGAATTGCCATGACAAAGTTCACAGAGACCGAGTTCTACGTCCTACTTCAATGATTAGTGACTAGGGAATTAAAGGTGGAACGACTGGTTTCCCCCCATCTAGAGCAAAGAAGAGTGAAGAAAATCAAAGGCACATAGAAAAAACTCGTCCAAAGGCTTAATGGACCAGGTGAACCTTGGTCGTCATGACCTTGAGGCCAAAAGAAGTAGATCGTGCCCAACTACCACTGCCAAATGCTCTGACGGAGGTCACAAAAGGAGGCCTTGGATAGAATGGGAGGAAAAGGTGTAACAAAAATCTAAATCACACACAAACACACACACCACCACCACCACCACCACCACCACCACCACCACCCCTCCTCCCAGGATTGCTAGTCTTAAAGAGACTGGTGGAACCCCTGAGACCAGGGCCCTTCAAGAGTGGGACTGAACTCACTCTAATTGTACTACTTTCAGTCGAAAGAGAGGCTTATAAAGTGAACAATCATTTACGGGAGGAGAGTACTTTTACCTTGTGGGGACTGTTATCAATTCCACGAAACAAAGTGGATCAGTAGTTGGATGGAAAACCAATCTGTTCTGAAAACTTTCACTCACGAGGACCGGTCTGCGCATGCAGCAGCGGCGGTGCGGTGACTTTGCCGAGCAATGGAGGGCGGTTTCGGCTCAGATTTCGGGAACTCCGGGGGCTGGAAGCTGGACCCCGGTGTCATCGTGGAGCAGGTGAAAGTACAGATTGCAGTCGCCAGGCGCAGGAGTCGCTACAGAGGATGACAGACAAGTGCTTCGGGAAGTGCATAGGAAAGCTTGGGGGTTCCCTGGATAATTCTGAGCAGAAGTGCATCGTCCTGTGCATGGACCGCTACATGGACGCCTGGAACACGGTACCCCGTGCCTACAATTCGCGGTTGCAGCGTGAGCGGGCCAACATGTAACGAGGACCCTCCAGGAGCCCCTCCCTCCAACCCCCACGTCCTTATCCATAAACATTCTGAGACGTGACAGCGAAGAAGCGTGGTTCCGTAGCGCCTGGACTGCCCCTCACTAGACACTGAAGCTCACCCTGTCCGCCTCCAGTGTAAACTGAGTCTGGGGACCCAGTGCCTTCCTAACATGCTGGCAGCTCGGGCTCAGGCCGTGGAGACCCCCTTTGTGCTCCAAGGTCGACTTCATGCCCCATGCAACTCTTTCTTGTTTGGACTTTGGTGGGAGGGTGGGGCGGGCAGACCAGAGCCGACTTGCGCTCACCTGAGCCAAATCCACTTCAGGCTGTGAAATAAACTGCTGAGAAGCAGAAAAAAAAAAAAAAGAAAGAAAGAAAAAAAGAAAACTTTCACTCACACACACACACAAAGTCAAGTGCTACATTGGGTTGGGAAAATTTGCGGCAAAGGCCTTTTATTTAAAGAAAAAGGAAAAGAGTAATGTTGCGTCAGAGCGTCAACGCTTTTAGTATTTGTTTTCCTCCAAGATGCTGAGAGAGAAGGCTGTCATTTGCAGGTAACTCAGTCCTCCTGTGTTTCCTTTCACCCTGTGAAGTTCCCCCTGAGGTCTTTCATGACAGCAAGATGTTCCAGCTAAGTGAATGGGGCCATCTGAGGACACACTCAGGAGAGAGAGTGGGTACCTTGGAAAGAGCAAGCTTGCAAAAGTGAGGACAAAATTCGATGTGACTTTGGGCAAGCTGTGAGACTTCTCTACATCTTACTTTATTCAATTCTGGACCTTTGAGGAGTTTTGTGAGGATTAAAGAGGTAAGCGATGGAAAGTCACCGTCTCTGATGCTGCAATTTTCTGAATATGACAAAGCGATTCAGTTTTTCCTGAATGTGATTTTCCACACTCCTGGATCGGTCACAGTGCCATGGTGTGCTCTGTGACCTGATTGTAGCTGCCTCTGGGTAAGGCTGGCAAGGAGCTGATAGTTTCTTTCAAGGAGGGGCCTTCTTTCTTGTTTTGTTTTGGTCATTGTTTTGTGTTGTTGTTGTTTTGTTGTATATTGTTGCTTGGTTTTGCTCTGTCTTGTTTTTGTGCATGTTATTACCTCTGCAGGTCTGTCTAAATAAGATAGGCTGGATGAATAATCTGGAGGAGAAAACAACGGAACCGACAGTTCTGGAGGGCCATGAGAGAGGAAGGTGTGGGGAAAGATAGTGGTGTTAACAAACCCAGGGGTATGGGAACAATGAGTGGTCCAAATCGGTGGTGAGGAGGGTTTAAGAAGCCTGGTGGGACATGATCAGGGTAATGTAACTAAGAGGAATTGCTGAAACCCAAATGAAGACTGAGCATGATAGTGGGACAAGAGGAAAGTCAAAGGAAATAGAGGAAAGAGCTAGGAGGCAAAGGGCATTTATAGAGATCTAAATAAAGGCATGTACATATGTAAATATATTTATATATGAAGATGTGGAAATAGATCTTATGTGCATATATTTATAGGTTTCGTATTAAAGTAGCAGATGGACAAAGGGCCTCCACTCAAGTACTCCCTCAGTGCAAAAATACTTTGTTCCATTAAACTGGTATTCCATGATGCTCACCTTCCCAAAACAATCACTGAAGACAAAGTAGGCGAATAAGCAAATGTGGTGAAGAAAGCTGATGGTACCTGGCTATCAAAAGATATAGCGTCTGAGTTCTTAAAGGCTGGGAGGTAAATAAGTGGCCATCTAGTACAGACGCAACAAAGCCCACATGGAAGAAGCACAGCAGCCTGTATGATCACAAGGTGCCGAAGGAATCAGTTATCAGGCATCAAAGAACAAAAAAACATATCATTGTGTGCTCACCTCCCTGATAACGATCGCTGAAGACAAATGGGTTCATAAGCAAATGTGGCAAAGAAAGCTGATGGTGCCCGGCTATCAAAAGATACAGCATCTGGAGTCCTAAAGACTTGAAGGTAAACAAGTGGCCATCTAGCTCAGAAGTAACAAAGCCCACATGGAAGAAGCACACCAGCCTGTGCGGGCACGAGGTGTCGAAGGGATCGGGTATCAGGCATCATCAGAGCAAAAAATCATATCATAATGAATGAAGGGAGTGGTGAGTGGAGACCCAAAGCCCATCTGTAGGTAACTGGACATCCCATTACGGAAGGGTTGCTGGGAGGAGACCAGCAGTCAGGGTGAAATATAGTAAAGATGAAACATGCAACTTTCCTCTAGTTTCTAAATGCCTCCTACCCCTCCTCCCCATCATGATGCCAATTCTACCTTTCAAATCTAGCTAGACCAGAGGATGTACACTGGTGCAGATAGAAACCAGAACACAGGGAATCCAGGGTGGATGATCCCTTCAGGACCAGTGGTGAGAGTGGTGATACTGGGAGGGTGGAGGGGGCGTGGGTTAGAGAGGGGGAACCGATTACAAGGATCTACTTATAACCTCCTCCCTGGGAAACAGACAACAGAAAAGTGGGTTTAGGGAGACATCGGACAGGCAAGATATGACAAAATAATAATTTATAAATTATCAATGATTCATGAAGGAGGGTGGGGTGCGGAGGAAGGGGAAAATGAGGAGCGGATGCCAGGGGCTTAGGCAGAAAGCAAATGTTTTGAGAATGATGAGGGCAATGAATATACAAAGGTGCTTTACACAATTTATATATGTATAAATCCATATATATATGGATTGTGATAATTGTTTTATGAGCCCCTAATAAAATGATAAAAAAAATGTGTGTTTTATGTGCCTGGTGCTATTAGGAGGTTGGAGATATGATCGAAAACAGTACCAAATCATCCCCTTATTCTAATGAAGAAATATGTAAATGCTAAATATTATCCAAGGTATAGTATATTCTCTGGATTAAAGCAACTAAAATAAAGTAGGAGATATAGTTGGATTGGTCCCAAAGGAGGGGTCTGAAAGGTCAAGCTTGAGTAGGAGCCAGAGTGAAGGAAGATAGGTAGCCAGGAAAGTCCATTGTAGGAAGATGGATTGGAAGTGCTAGGATTCCATTGTTGAGAAGAGAGAGAAACTGGTGAGGATAGGCTGGGTGCATGTAGGGAGAGAGGACTGGAGGGAGGAACAAGGTGGAACCTAAATCCAAATCCAAAACCCATTGCTGTTGGCTTTATTCCTTTTCATGATCTATGTGTGTCACGAAGTAGAACTGCTTTCCATAAGGTCTCTTGGCTGTAATATTTCTATGGAAGCAGATGTCTAGTCCTCTCTTCCATGGTACTGCTGGGGGTGGGGGGTTTCAAGTCACCATCCTTAGTTTTGTAAACACAGACTTTGGAAAGGCAAATAGCAGCCACATTTCAGAGACCATAGTAAGTGATGGTAAGGTGTTGGTATTTTCTTTTGAGTATAAAGGAGATCTTTTAGAGAGTTTTGAGCGGAGGAGTGACTTGTTCTGACTAGTATTTTTATAGTTGGCTTTGGTTTGTTCTGTGGGGATTTACTTATTGCAAAAGAAGATTAGATACATTCAGACAAGTTGTTCATATCTATAAAAAACGTTACATGGAGCAGGCCTGGAAAATACTTTTGTTTTGCTTTGCTTTGTTGTGTTGTTCTGTGTTTTCATATTCAAATTTTATGCATGAGTCAATATTGGATGCAATTACTGGGACAGCTAAGGCAACCTTGGTCTGTACTTTTTTCTTCTTTCACATTTAGGTTCTACTATGCCTTGCAGTGGTTACAAAGAACTCGCAATTAATGACTATGGGGTTTATTAAGGATAGAGTTGTTCATCAGGACATGCTACAAAGTTCTTTCAGGGCTGCTAATAAATGCCCAAAGGGCATGCCACTCTAAGCTTCCACCAGAATGCATTCAGCTCCCATGAGTCAGTGAGTTAACATTTATTGTGTCAACCTGGCCGATAAACACATGTGGGGTTAATTGAAGGGCAGAGAGATAAATAGCTCAGTGAGCCTCACCTTTATAGTTCTTGGGTCTCTTGTTTTTGATGGTCAGGCCTGGGTGTAGCTGCCTTAGCCAGTTCCTTGCTTCAGCTGGCAAAGCTCACTTCCTGTAAGACGTCCCCAAGGAGAAGCCACATGGACCTACTCCAATGCAGCCTTGGGTGTTGGAGCAGCCCTGTGGAGACCCCTGCCAGTGCTGAGGTCTTTATACATTCACTGATTTGACCTTCCTCCTGCAGTTGGCAGCATAGTGTGTGTTTTGTGAGATGGAGGACTTCTTTGTGGATTGGTGTTGGACATATGGGTTAATGTTGGACTTGTGGGCTTGTGGAGCACTGGGTTGGAATGTTTTCTTGATGTTTACTTAACCTTTATATAAAACTCTCTCATATACACGAGTTTCTGTGGATTTGTTTCTCAAAAGTACCTCGACTAATAAAGTCAGCAAGTCCAAACCTCACCACTTAAGTGCCTAGAGAGGCACCCCATGCCACAAGTAAGACTCATGCCCCCAAAGCACCCAGGTTTACTTGCTCCATGGGCTAGAAAGTCTACCACACTGTGTTATGCTCTAGTTCCTGGTCTTGCTGCTCTCCCTCTGATATCATAACTGTCTTTTATATCTAGGACATTCACTCACTGCGCAAGGATCTCAGGTCCAGAGGACACACTCCACTCCTGAGTCTGGCTGGCAGTGAGATTCCCTCTCCTTCTTCTCAGTTCCTTTTATACCCAGCAGGAGGTAGTCCAAGGAGTCCTGTTCAAAATTACACGCAGGTGAATCTTGCTAGAATCCTATCCAATATTTTTACCCAGAAGCCTGCAGAAAAATGTTGTTTGGTGTGAGTTAGAGACGTTGACTAGAGGGGTCACATCAAATAACTCACTGCCTTGGCGACAAGTGAGACGACATCTGTAGACTATGACCAAAGTCTGGTGCCACATTTCAACATGATGGAAACAGGGCAGGATAAGCGTCCACTTGGAGAACATTCTAGAAATGGCAGTGTTTGTGGAACAATGCAAGGACCCTAGAATGTACAAAATGGTGAAAAGAAAGCTGAGGGTCAACCAAACACTGACTTCAAGGATTGGAAGGGTAGCACTAAACCTGGAGAAAGGGATTTCTGGGTGATCCAATTTTACTTGAAGAACAAAGGACTTCCTTACCTGAGAAACAAAGAACCTTTCTCATATGGTGAACATGGCTCAGAAGGATATGCTTTACTCACTTTTGGACATGACTGGTCTCAGCTAGAAAAACATTGGTCCGGTGTATGTTCTTTCCCTTGAGGGGGTTGCCATTCTTCATACACGTATATGTCACCACAACAAAACATACTGGTGAGAAGTCCTGGTTGTGTAGAGTTCTGCCACTCTGCTGCTAATGGCCGCCAAAACCACACTGATGAAATCAAGCACTAAAGTCATTTTCAGAATTCACTATAAATGTCTCAGAATTATGCATGAAATAAAAATATGCCACAAGAATCTGAATTTCCTGCATCCTCCATTCATGCAGTTCTTGATTTGGACAGTGTGCCTCCAGGCAAATAAATATTCACAGTATGGTTTTCATGTTGCTCTTCAAATTTGTGAAATAATGAGTCTATTCCTTTTGCAATATTGACATCATTTTAGTAACAGAAAACAGACAAATAAACTTTCATAAACAAAATGATATTCTTTTTATAATCATAAATATATGTTCCTGGTGGAAGATACAGAGAAGGATGTGGTGACTTGCATGTTGCCGTGATGCAGAAAGGTATGCCACCAATATTTCCAATATCATCAGGGTCATACATGGGGGAGAGCTTTCAGTGAAGTTTCCAAGACTATGGAAATACCTCTGTATACATCCATGAAGATTTTCTTAAAATAATTGCTGGCCTACAGCTCAGGGACAAGGACATGCCTGATCAGAGCACACAGAAACAAATGAAGGGGGAGGAAGAGAGAGCAGAGCATATCCTGGCCCACCAAGCCCTGAAGATGATATCCCTGCTCAGAGCAGCCAATGCACAGAGAGGACCATAGGGCCAGCCCCAATATGAGACACGATTTCCATCACTGACCCATAGCACTATAGGGGAAAACACTGGGGACACAGTGCAGGATTTGTACCCAATCTTGCCCCACCACCTCAAGGCAAAAAAAATAAGGGCATTCAACAGAACAGCAAGGGGAACAGAGCAACAAAGTCCCCAGGGAAAAACAAAAATAGACTTTGGGGCCAGGGTGTGGCACCCCATCAGACTCAACTAGAAAACACTGCAAAAGGTTAAACAGAACTTGAACTATGTACAGGCTTTTCTTTTTGCTTCTCTTTTTCTTGCTTATGTTGTTTTGTTTTCTTTTGTTGCTTTGTTTCACTCTGTCTCGTATTTTGTACATATTATTATCTCTACGGGTCTATCTAGATAGGATAGGTAGGATACACAAGCTGGAGGAGAAAACAATGGGACCAACGGTTCCAGGGGGACATGGGAGAGGGGGAGGTGGGGGAAAGGAAGAGGGTGTTAGCAAACACAGGGACAAGGGAACAACAAGTGATCTAAAATCAATGGCAAGGAGGGTGTAGGAGGCCTGGTAGGACTTAATCAAGGACAATGTAACCAAGAGGAATCACTGAAACCCAAATGAAGACCGAGCATGATAGTGGGACAAGAGGAAAGTAAAAGGAAATAGAGGAAAGAGCTAGGAGGCAAAGGGCATTTATAGAGCTCTAAATACAGGCATGTACATATGTAAATATATTTATATATGATAATGGGGAAATAGATCTATGTAATATATTTATAGATTTAGTATTAAGGTAGCAGATAGACATTGGGCCTTGACTCAAGTACTCCCTCAATGCAAGATCACTTTGTTCTATTAAACTGGCATTCCAGGATGCTCACCTTCCTGACATAGTCATTGAAGACAAAGTAGGTACATAAGCAAATGTGCTGAAGAAAGCTGATGGTGTCTGGCTATCAAAAGATGTAGCATCTGAGGTCTTAAAGACTTGAAGATATGAAAGTGGTGATCTAGCTGAGAAGCAACAAAGCCCACATGGAAGAAGCTCACCAGCCTGTGTGATCACGAGGTATTGATGGGGTCAGGTATCAGGCATCAAAGAATAAAAAAAATCATATTATTGTGAATGAGGGGGAGTGCCGAGTGGGGAACCAAATCCCATCTGTATGCAACTGGAAATCCCCTTGCAGAAGGATCACAGAGAGGAGATAAGTGAGTCAATGTGCAGTATAGCACCAATGAAACATACAACTTTCCTCCAGTTCTTTAATGCTTCCTCCCCCTACCACCACTATCATGACTCCAATTCTATCTTACATATCTGGCTAGACCAGAGCATGGTCACAGGTACAGAGCAGAGCCAGAAAGACAGGGTATCCAGGACAGATAAATCCCTCAAGTCCAATATTGAGAGTAGCCATACCAGGAGGGTAAGTGAAAAGTATGGTGGGAGGGGAAACCAATTACAAGGATCTCCATATAACTCCCTTCCTGGGGGACGGACAACAGAAAAGTGGGTGAAGGGAAATGTCAGACAGTGTAAGACATGAGAAAATAATAATAATTTATAAATCACCAAGGGTTCATGAAGGAGAGGGCTGCGGGGAGAGAGGGGGTAAAATGAGGAGCTGACACCATGGGATCAAGTAGAAAGCAAATGTTTTGAGAATGATGATGGCAACAAATGTACAAATGTGCTTGACACAATGGATGGATGGATGGATTGTGATAAGAGTTAAATGAGCCACCCCAAAAATAATTTCTTAAAATAAATATAATGAACTCCACAAAAATATAACAAAATAATTTATTGTCCTAAATTGGAATTTAATTGTAGCAAGTTTTTTGTTTCTTATTTCTCTAGTGCTGTAGTCCCTCAAAGTTATGTCCTCCCAAGGTACAGATTTACCATGAAACAAAAAGTTCAAGTAAACCTCAAGGCACCCAAGAGGAGCCCAGCCAGGTGATCACATTGCCATCTGGTAGTGTAATATCCACAAAAGTACATTATCCATCTTCCACTCCCTTCTAAATCAGATGGGGTAGTGTGAACAGAGGGACTTCGGAGATACAGTCAAGGGAAAAATGATTTGGGGTTGCAGTTAATTTGACTCTTACTGGATAAGTTTTTAGAATTTTCAATCACTTGTGTATAGTTACTGTTAACTGCCTTGATATAGGGAAAGTTAACACTTCTGCTCGCTCTGCTACCTTCCTAATGCTATAGCAAAAAGGTGGTGGGCCACACATCCTATAATGAGGTAAATGTATACTTTCCCACACATATGTGCATATACTGTAGAGGATGTATGGACATAGGGCTTGGGATTTCCAAAGTTGAATGTTATAGTCTGTAGAAAGCTGTCTATTCATCAGATGTGTACAATTAATATGAAGATTCCACTCTCATTATGCTTATTCAAAATAGATGCACCTTTTGTCACGAGCATGCTTAATATGCAACATATAGAGTTATGTATGCGTCTAAATACATATACTTTTGAGCAAAAGTGAGTAAAAGGGAATGTCTTAGAATTCATATGTATTTAGCAATAACTGTACCAGTGAGTAGATCTGTGAATACCAGCCTTTGAGGTTAACGTTATAAAAAAAATCATTAGTAATGAAGTTGAAAGAAATCTCTAAACTACTAAACTCTCAATAACTGAACCAATATCGATCAACCGTGATACAAGATTGAATGCTCTTTCTGTTGCAGTAATAGATCATGATATTATAAAATTGAAGTCCCAGGCATTCATGGAGGTCTAGACAAAGACATGTACATGCAAATATATATAGGAGGATGGGGAAATAGATCTATGTGTCTATATTTATAGGTCAAGTATTAAGGTGGCGGAAGGACCTTGGGCCTCTACTCAAACACTCCCTCAATGCATAAATACCTTCTTTTATTAAATTGGAACTCTATGATGCTCACTCTCCCGACACAACGGCTGGAGCCAAAGTGGGTGAACAAGTAAATGTGGTGAAGAAAGCTGATGGTGCCCGGCTATCAAAAGAGATAGTGACTGGGGTCTTAAAGGCTTGAAGATAAACAAGCGGCCATCTAGCTCAGAAGCAACAAAGTCCACATGGAAGAACACACCAGCCTGTGTGATCGAGTGGTCCCAAAGGGATCAGTTACTAGGCATCAAAGAACAAAAAATCATATCATTGACTGCACACCTCCATGATAGGATCGCTGAAGACAAATGGGTGCATAAGCAAATGTGGTGAAGAAAGCTGATGGTGCCCGGCTATCAAAAGAGATAGTGTCTGGGGTCTTAAAGGCTTGAAGGTGAACAAGCGGCCATCTAGCTCAGAAGCAAATAAGCCCACATGGAAGAAGCACACCAGCCAGTGCGATCACGAGGTGCCCAAGGAACCAGGTAGAAGGCATCATGCAAAAAAAAAAAAAAAGATATAAGTGTGTGTATGTATGTGTATATATGTGTATATGTATATATGTATGTGTATATATGTATATATATCATATTAAATGAAGGGGGAAGTGCAGAGTGGAGACCCAAGGCCCAAGTGTCGGCCAATGGAGATCCCCTCATAGAGGGGTTTAGGAGAGGAGATGGGTTAATTAGGGTGTGAGGTAGTATCGATGAAGAACACAGCTTTCCCCCAGATCCTGGATGCTTCCTCCCCCTAACTACCATGATCCAAATTCTACCTTGCAGGGCTGGATAGGACAGAGGCTGTACACTGGTACATATGAGGGCTGGAGGTACAGGGAATCCAGGGTGGATGATACCTTCAGGACCAAGGGTGTGAGGGACGATGCTGGGAGAGTGGAGGGTGAGTGGGTTGGAAAGGGGGAACTGATTACAAGGAGCCACATGTGACCTCCTCCCTGGGAGAGGGACAGCAGAGAAGGGGGGAAGGGAGACTCCGGATAGGGCAAGATATGACAAAATAACGATGTATAAATTACCAAGGGCATATGAGGGAGGGGGGAATGGGGAGGGAGGGGGAAAATAAAAGAGGACCTGATGCAAGGGGCTTAAGTGGAGAGCAAATGCCTTGAGAATGATTGGGGCAGGGAATGTATGGATGTGCTTTATACAATTGATGTATGTATATGTATGGATTGTGGTAAGAGTTGTTTGAGTCCCTAATAAAATGTAAAAGAAGAAAAGAGAAAAAAATGATTAGGGCAAAGACTGTACAGATGTGCTTTATACAATTGATGTATGTATATGTATGAACTGTGAAAAGAATTGTATCAGCCCCAATAAATTGTTAAAATAAAAAAAGAAAAAAAAATATTGATCAGTTCCCTTTGCCACAAAAAAAAAAAAAAAATTGAAGTCCCAGGAAGAGGTGGTCTAACAGCTTGGAGCTAAAAATATGAAGAAACAAAAAAGCATTATTTTGCCTTATTTAGTATTCTCTTTTATCTCTGGATTCTCATATGTATGACAATGCCCACACAGAACTCACAGATAATAGAAATGCTCAGAATGCAGCTGTTTATCAGGTCATGTTACAATGTTCCTTCAGGTTTGGTAATAAATGCCCCAAAGAGGCAAACCACTCCATTGTGAGCCTCAACCCCAAGGCATTCAGCTCAAGCTCCATGGTTCAGGAAGCCCAGATCCCTGAATTAAGTGCTGGGAGGACCACCGGTCCCAAAGCACTCAGCTTTATTTGTTCTTTGGGCTGGGAAATCCATCATTCTAGTTCATGCTCTGGCTCCTGGTTCTGCTCCTGCTGCTTCTCTGATGTTACAGCTGTCTTCTAGATCCAGGAGGGTGAGTTTGCAGGGCTATCAGTTCCCAAGTATGCACACCACTCCTGGCCATTGCTAGTATTAAGAGCCCTCCTTTTGCTTCTCAAAGGGCTCATTTTATATACACAGCGAGAAGACACTCCTCAAAGTCCTGTTCACGATTACTTACAGGTGAATCCTGTCAGTATCTTACTCCACCTTCTTACCAGACCATGCAGGTCACTTGGTGGGAGTTAGAGATTTTGGTTAGAAGAGCCACATTAAATAACCCACTAACCCTTAAATATAAGGTGTGTATAATATCCATCAAAGTGTGAAGAAAAGAGAGTAGACAAGGGGCAAGAAATGTTTACTTGAATATTAGTTTCTATAACTTGTAGGTGCCACAGTAGAACTGCTTCTTGATTGGTGGCTGTGGTAGTTACATAATATGGTGTCAATTTAGGACTTGAGAGGATTAAGAGTGTAGGGGTGGAGTCTAGTCTGTCAACAGGAGATAGCCATTGAGACCTCTGTGTGGGCATGGCCTTCTCCTGAGAATTCTGGGGCATCCTGTATTTTCCTCCTTGGAGATGGGAGACACTTCTCTCTCTCTCTGCTTACCCCTTGGAGACGCTCTACTGACAAGACACCTGGCACTAAGCTGAAAGACCTTGTGACCTGGGAACTGGAGAAGCCATGTGGAGACCCCTGCCAGTGCTGATATGCGTACAATGCCACTGGATCCAAAGACTTTCTACCCACTGGCCTGTGATAGTCCTGCATTTGGTGTGACTGCATGTGTTTCATGAGTCTGAAGTGGACTTTATAGATTGGTATTGGACATATGGGCTAATATCAGACTTATGGGCTTGCACTGGACTGGGTTGGGATGCTTTCTTAATGTGAAATTACCTTGTTTTATAAAACTCTCTCATGCACATATGGGTTTCTATGGATTTGCATCTCTAGTTTACCTAGAGTAACACAGTGGTCATTGGACTTCGGTTTGGATCTTTTCCTTTTAGAGGGCTCGATGTATGGTAGCCAGGATAACAATATACTTACTATTTTCATGCTTTCTTTGCTGTTTTATGGCTTGTGCTAGTCTACCTATGTAAATGAGTGTCATTGAAAATTTTGCCCTTCCCAACCCTCACTGCTTGTGTAAATAATGTCCAGTTACTTATGTGTTTAATGTGTACAAGTCAACGATTTATTAACTGTGGTCTAAACAGCTGGGCTAATCATTCCTCCCCTCGGCTCTGATATACCTTTAAGGATCACAGAAGGGTAGGGGAAGAAAAACAGTGGCAATGGGCGGGGTCAGAGCACTAACGCACCCAAAGGGAGGGTATTGTTTGTATTTCCATCAAAAAGGGAGAGTCAGGTAGACTTCATTCCAGTGTGCCAATCCTTGAGGGTGCTGTTCCTGCTTGGAACAACTCATTCTCCGAGATGACCACAGGGACTGGCCTCAGCCTGAGATGTGCTGTCCACTCCCTAGATGATGACAGTGCTGCAGCGTGTGGCTGGTCTGACCCACCCACACTGGGGCAAGTTGAGAGAAAAGTACAACAGACCAGTGATGGGAGCGAAGCTATGACATCTCCAAAGAATCCCGAGCATAGACTTCTGACTCTGGGGGGGAAGCACCCTGCATCCCACCTGAGCTAGTTGGGGATTACTCCTAAGGGGGCCACACTGAAAATCCAAAGGTGTGTTGGAAGTGTGTGGAGGGGGGAGGTGACTAGACTGCTCCATCCCTAACCGCAGGAATAGCAATGGGGGCTTTCAGACACTTTTAGAACATGAACGCTGAAGACTAAAAGGGTGTATGTGTTGCTAGGTAAATGGGGCCTGGGAAATGTAATCCTGAAAGAAATAGGGACTTGAATGGCGGTTTCTAACATATCCTGCTTTCTCCTTAGCAGAGAGATATTCATCTGCTCTGTGTCAGGATCCCTGTTAGACTTATGACTTTCTGGATTCCCCCCCCCCCCCCCATGCTTATCTATACAAGATAGACAGGATAGGAAATCTTACAGAGACAGTGACTGGGCCAATGTTTGCTGGGCCTTTTGGGAGGGAAGGCGGATGTGTATCGGGGAATAGTAAGGGTTCTAAATATGATGGAGAAGATGTTGTAGATTTTCTGGTCATGCTGGATCAATTGAATTGTATTTGAGAGGAAAAAGATGGGTAAACATGAGTGGGGTAAGAAGAAAAGAAAACGTGGAAAGAAGAAGAAAATAAGAGTATATATGTATAAATGTAAATACACACATGTCTATCTGTTTATAAAGGTACATATATATATACATATATATGCAAAAGCAATAAGGGAGCAAATGGACTTCAGGCCTCTATTTGAATCTTACATCAGTATAAGAATGGTTTGTTTTAATAATGTGTCATTACATGATACTCACCTCCCTGACGTGATCTCTGAAGACAAAATGGGGGCATCAGCAAATATGGTAAACAAAGATGATGGTGTCCAGCTATTAAAAGATATAGCATCTGGAGTCTTAAATGCTTGTAGTTAAATAAGCAGCCACCTAGCAGGGAAGCAACAAAGCCGACATGCAATAAGCACACCATTCATGAGATGTTGACGGGAAAAGAAATCAGAAGTTCAAAAAGAAGCAACCAAATTGGTGTGAAGGGGCATGGATGTAGTGAAAACCAAATCCCTCCTGTAAGATAATTGGACAGTATCTCTCAAAAGGGAGACATGGAAAGGGTGTGGGATAGAACTGATGAGCCATATAATTATCTGCTTATTCTTTAATATTTTCTCCACTTACTATTATGTATTTTGCTTGGTTTATCTCATTCATCATGTCAGATTTGCACAAGTTCATCTGTATGTTTAAGATAGTTCGATAAATGAAAGGCAAGATAGACAACACTTCAGAAACAGTGACAGGAGTATGGGAAGGGGTGCACCAGAGAGTATGGGGAGGGGGGAGGGGATAGGAGCTGGTAGCATTGATAACTGTATAAACCCAATTGATGGGATTAAACAACAACATTGTATGTGAATGGATATATTGGATGTGTAAGATGTGGCAAAAAAATTTTTTAAGTAAGAGGTCCTGGGGAGTATGGTGGTGGGGGAATATAGGGGAGCAGATATCAAGGTTTTCAAGAAGAAATAAAATGATTGGAAACTTGGGGAGCAATTTTACAACACTGTTTGCTATGACTCAATTATGATATCTGTACAAGCTCCCGATAAAATGATTACAAATAATAATAATAATATAATTAAAAAATAATCTGGCCTATGCATGTATAACTTCAATTTCTCAATGGTGTCATCAATTCTATACCATTGGCTAAACTAATTATAGTATAAATAGAATTACCTTCATGTCTCATGGGGATGATATATAATGCTCAACAATAAATTGATATCATGTCTCTAAAATGAGCCAGGGTCATATATTAAACCACAGATATATGAATAGACTTTGGGTTCACAATTAATCATAACCCTAATCTAAGAACAATTAGCTCTTATAACATGGTCCTTCTTGGTAGTCACCCTAATGGAGAAATCACTGAAGATATGGGTGTTATAGAAAAATGTGGTGAAGAAATCAGATGGTGCCCAGCTATCAGAAAGAATAACATCTAGGGTCTCTTAACGTCTTGTCTTAAAACAAGCAGCCATCTAAGTCCAAAAAAGAAGAAGCACACCATCCTGTGTAGAACCAAGAATCATAAATAATAAAATCCAAAACCAGAGGCAGGAACATTATCAGAGCTTAAATTCTGAACACTCAGATTGCAGAAGACTATGGATGACGGTGAAGCCCCAAATCCATTTGCAGGTTCCCCACATGGATGAACCTCCTGTGAATCCCCTTAACCCTTAGTTCAGGGATGTGAACAGCCTTGCTCTCAGACAGAGCATTGTAAAGTCGATTATGGCAGGTGTAGTTGGGTGAAAAGGTTAGCTTATCATATGGTCTCCCCTGCCTTATTTATTTAATACTTTAATTGGCATATAATGCACATATCATATAATCCAATAGTGCAAACATATTAAGAAGATTTGCTAATGGTAAGGTTGCAGTTTTGAGTCTACTCAGGGGCACCTCAGAAGAAAGACTGGGTCAACTATAATATCTAAAGGGTTTCTACTAGGCTTCCAGTTCATATGGGTATAGGCCTATTCCAAATGAAACGTATTTATACTTTTCTCTCCGATCAGTGGATGTCTGTAGAAAAGTTCTCTCAGGTCATAATGGTCATAGTCTCTTTAGGGCATGTTAAAAAAGGTGGGGTGGGGCAATTAAAATAGTGGTTTCCAAGGAGAATCGTTGTGCCAGGTAAATTCCAGGCAGAGAAGTCCACTTGATGAACTTTCTCAAGGGACACAGAACAATCACAGGGTCTATTTTTTTTTTTTACGTAATCTTTGGTCTTATTTATTTTTCTTTTTGTTTCTTTATAAATCATTTTATTAGGGGCTGTCACAGCTCTTATAAAAATCCATACATCAATTGTATCTAGTACATTTGTACGTAAGTTACCATCATCATTTTCTTTTTAAACATTTTATTAGGGGCTCATACAACTCTTATCACAATCCATACATATACATACATCAATTGTATAAAGCACATCCACACATTCCCTGCCCCAATCATTCTCAAAGCATTTGCTCTCCACTTAAGCCCTTTGCATTAGGTCCTCTTTTTTTTTCCCCTCCTGCCCTGCTCCTCCCTCCCTCATGTGCCCTTGGTAATTTATACATTGTTATTTTGTCATATCTTTCCCTATCCGGAGTCTCCCTTCCGCCCCTTCTCTGCTGTCCCTCTCCCAGGGAGGAGGTCACATGTGGATCCTTGTAATCAGTTCCCCCTTTCCAACCCACTCACCCTGCACTCTCCTAGCATCGCCCCTCACACCCTGGGTCCTGAAGGTATCACCCACCCTGGATTCCCTGTGCCTCCAGCCCCCATATGCACCAGTGTACAACCTCTGCCCTATCCAGTCCTGCAAGGTAGAATTCGGATCATGGTAGTTGGTGGTAGGAAGCATCCAGGATCTGGGGGAAAGCTGTGTTCTTCATCGGTACTACCTCGCACCCGGACTGACCCATCTCTCTTAACCCCCTCTAAGAGGGGATCTCCAGTGGCCGACACTTGGGCCTTGGGTCTCCACTCTGCACTTCCCCCTTCATTCAATATGGTGTGTGTGTATATATATATATATTTGCATGATGCCTTATACCTGGTCCCTTTGGCACCTCATGATTGCACTGGCTGGTGTGCTTCTTCCATGTGGGCTTTTTTGCTTCTGAGCTTGATGGCCGCTTGTTCACCTTCAAGCCTTTAAGACCCCAGACACTATCTCTTTTGATAGCCGGGCTCTATCAGCTTTCTTCGCCACATTTGCTTATGCACCCATTTGTCTTCAGTGATCCTATCATGGAGGTGTGCAGCCAATGATATGATTTTTTGTTCTTTGATGCCTGATAACTGATCCCTTCGGGACCACTCGATCACTCAGGCTGGTGTGTTCTTCCATGTGGGCTTTGTTGCTTCTGAGCTAGATGGCCGCTTGTTTATCTTCAAGCCTTTAAGACCCCAGTTACTATCTCTTTTGATAGTCGGGCACCATCAGCTTTCTTCACCACATTTACTTGTTCACCCACTTTGGCTTCAGCAGTTGTGTCGGGAGAGTGAGCATCATAGAGTTCCAATTTAATAAAAGAAAGTATTCATGCATTGAGGGAGTGTTTGAGTAGAGGCCCAAGGTCCTTCTGACACCTTAATACTGAACCTATAAATATAGACACATAGATCTATTTCCCCATCCTCCTATATATATTTGCATGTACATGTCTTTGTCTAGATCTCCATAAATGCTCTTTGACTCCTAGCTCTTTCCTCCATCTCCCTTGACTTTCCTCCTGCCCGACTACCATGCTCTGTCACCACCTGGGCTACAGCTATACCTCTTCTCTACGCAAGCTTACTCTTGATCATTCCCCACCAGACCTGCCACTCCCTCCTCTCTACCATTTTGTGTCCCATGTTGTTCCCTTGTCCCTGTGTTTGTTAACACTACTTCTTTACCCCCCCTACCCTCCACCCCAAGTCCCCCCGGAACTGTCGGTCCCGTTGTTTTTCCTCCAGATAGTTCATCCAGCCTGTCCTATTCACACAGACCTGTGGAGACACTAACATGCACGAAAACAAGACAGGAAAACAAAGCAACAGTATACAACCAGACAACAAAAGAACAAAAACAAACCACTGACAAAGAACAAAACAAAACACTTCACAAAAGAAAAGCTTGTAGTTAGTTCAAGGATCATTTGTTGGCCCTTAGGAGTGTTTTCCAGTCCAGTCTGTTGGGGCACCACGCCCTGGCCCCAAAGTCCACTTTCAGCATTCCCTGGGGACCTTGCCACTCCATTCCCTTGCTGTTCCGCTGCACTCTCCCAGTGCTTTGCCTCGGTGTGGTGGGATCAGGTCAGGTGCAATTCCCACACTGTATCTCCGGTGCTGTCCCCTGTATCGCCCTTAGTCACTGAGGGGCATCATTTCTCATAGTGGGGCCAGCCATGTTGTTCTCTCTGTGAACTGGCTGCTCTACTCAGGAACATCATCCTCACAGCCTGGTGGGCCAGGCTGTGTTCCACTCTCTCCTCCTGCCCCTTCATCTGCTCCCGTGTGCTCTGATCAGATATGTCCATCTCCCGGAGCTGCAGAGTCAATGTCGTCCTTTGGAACAAATTCTTTTCGGGGAAGGGGCAGGAATCCACTTAATTTATGGTGCTGGGGCCAGCCTCCCAGACCTCTCCACTGGTTCCCTACTCCACGCCGGGATATTGCATTCACACCTTGCGGCACTGGGTTGAAGTCTCGTCCCACTTTCCCTGTGGAGATATAAGTCCTCTTGATGAACTTTATCGAGGGACACAGAACAATCACAGGGTCTATTACAAGAGGTTTATTTTCAAAAATTGAAAACTGCACTGATGGAGATCCTTGGGGGAGGTTACAGGAAAATGATGCCATGTCCGATCACCTGTGGGAACAGTTCACTGTGGGACTGCCAGGTTTGCTGGTAAGGTAGCCATGTCGGGGACTGGGTTGTAAGACCGGGTCACACGATACCCCAGGGTTCTTTTGTTGGCTTGCCCAGAGAGAGTGTAGCTGTGCTTGTCACATGTGCAGTTGCTTTTCACAACACCTGCCTGAGATTTGCATCCCTTGTCGCTGCAGCAGCAACTCCTGCCTTCTTCCCATCCTCCTTCCGCCCCACACTCACACTGTCCCACTGCTTGTCAGCAGCGGGAAAAAATGTACCTCCGTGACATCCCACTGATGCCTGTGTGAACTCCTGGAGGCCCTGAAAATTGGAAGTCATGGCAGCCGGCAGAATAAAGCTCCCATTGGAGACATGACTTAGCCAAGCCTCAGCTCTCTTGCTGAATGGCTCTGTAGAAAAATATCTCCAGCTATTTGTAGAGAGGTCCAGCACCAGGGAAACATAGGGCTACTGGAACCCACAACACAGGGGCTTCCAGGAGGTTGGTAGAAATGTTCTCATGTTGCTTTGAGAAGGGAAACACAAAACTTCTTACCAGGCATTTAGAGGAAATAGAACCCAGCATTGCTAGGGTTCTTGGAGGCTTCCCCACCACAGGCTAGATCTCCTTCTGATCAGAAGCCCCTATTCCATGGGGAATCCATTATAATGGACCATTTACACTCTAGGATCACACCCTTAACCTATAACCCATAACCCTTAATGCTTAAAACTTATATTAACATTTAACACTTAGCACACACACCCCCAAACAAAACAAAAGAAAACATACATAGTGTCAAATTATTCAATTTCAAGGAAAAGGAGAAAATCATGAGAGCAGCTAGAGAGGGAATAAAGCAATCACGTATAAAGATAAACAAGTAAGAATAAGCTCAGGCCTCTCTGCAGAGACCATGCAGACAAGAAACTGGGAGCAACGTGTTCTGAAAGTTGAAAGACAACAACTGCAATCCAAGAACCCTTTATCCAGCAAAGCTCTTCATTACATTTGAAGGAGATATTCACGTTTTCTCTGATAAGGAAATGTTTAAAGAATTCATTAAAAGCAAAACAAAACACACACCCCAGCATTACAAACAAAACAAAACACTTTCCAGTTCTTTATGGACAGAAAAGCAACAACCAAAACACACAAACATGGAACCACCAGAGGGTCTAACACCACCCAGAAACCAACACACTGAAAACAGTACCCCAAACACTACAGATCCAGCAGAGATAGGAAGCCAAGAATAAATGCCTCTCTCACACGCATCCTATAAAAGAGAATAAAGGAAAACACCGAAGACAAATAGTACAGGGTGACAGCAACTAAGTAGCAATAAATAAAAAACCAACCCAGGGGTGGCAATATAACCTCAAACAAAACAGTGCTCAAGGTACATGACATAATCAGAGGTAAGGATGGGCATTACATAATGCACAAGGTATCAGTAGACCAAGAATGCATAAACATAATAAACATATATGCACCCAATGAAAGACCCACAAAATTCCCCAACCATGTCTCAAAAAGATGAAAAGAGAAAGTACTGGATCAACTATTATAGTAGGTGATTTTGATGCACTGCTCTCAAAGAAAGAAAGATCAACAGGGAAGAAACTCAATAAAGAAACTGAAGACTTGAACACATAATCAAACTACTTGACCTAATAGACATTTCCAGAGCTCTCCAACCAACCTTGAAAAATACCATTCTTCTTCAATACACACAGCTCCTACTTGAAAACAGACCACATGCTGGCACACCAGGCAAGCTCGAGAAAACTCAAACACCTAGAGATCATTCAGACAAGCTCCCGACCAAAGCACAATAAAGTTGGACATTTGAAATAAAAAGAACAAAAATCAAAGACAAGCACCTGGAGATTTAATAGCATGCTTATTAAAAATCAATGGGTATTAAAAAATAAAATAAATAGGTATTAGTCCAAATTAGAGAAGAAAGTAAGAAGTTCCAAGACACCAATGAAAATAAAAATACAACATATCAAAGCCTATGGGACACAGCAAAGGCAGTTATGAGTGGTCACTTTCTTAAAATAAATGCACACATGAAAAAAGAGGAGAGAAGTATGGTCAGTTCTTTAACCCAGCACCTGCAGCAGCTAGACCAGAGCCAACAGCATAATCCTAACAGCAAAAGAAAAGAAAGTATAAAAATTAGAGAGGCGTTAGATGAACTGGAAAGCAGAAGAACAATGGGAAGAATCAGCAGCAAAAGTCAGTTCTTTGAAAGGATCCACAAATTCAACAAACTGCTAGCAAACTTAACAATGGAAAAGAAGGACCAGATAATATATCTAGAATTTGGCATGAAATAGGGGAAGTCATAACATATCCCAATGACATAAAGATAAATTATGCAGTACCATGAAAGACTGCATTCCAACAAATTCAATAATTTGGAGGACATGGAAATAACTGGAAAATCACCCTCTTCCCAAATTAACACATGTGGACATTAAGAAATTAAACAGATTCATAGCAAAAGAAGAAATAGACTAAGTCATAAAGAAAACCTTCCAACTGAAAAATGCCCCAGTCCAGATGGCTTCACAGGAGATTTATACCAGGCATTCAGAGAAGAGCTGACAACAACCCTACACAAACTCTTCCAAAACATAGAAGGGATAGCAAACTCCCAAAGTCATTCTATGAAGCCAGCAAAACCCTGATGCCCAAACCAGGCAAAGACCCCACAAGGACAGGGAATTACAGACCAGCATCTCTCATGAACACAGATATAATATTTTTTCAACAAAATCCTGAAATAGAATCCAACAACATATCAAAAAAGAACACATCATAACCAATCGTATTCATACTAGGGATGCAGGGATGGATCAACATTAAAAAAAAACTATTACTGTAATCCACCACATCCACAAGGAAAAGGACAAGAACCATATAATCATATCAATGGATGCAGAGAAAGCATTTGATCACATCCAACACCCATTCCTAATAAAGACTCTCAAGAAGACAAGATTAGAAGGGGAAATCCTCAATACAGTAAAAGTCACATTAGCTAATATTACACTCAATGGAGAAAAACTGAAACTATTTCCACTGAACAAGGGAATCTGACAAAGATGTCTCTTACCCCCACTTCTGTTCAACACTGTGCTGGAAGACCGAGTCAATACTGTAAGACAAAGGCAAGATAGCAAGGGTTTACAATTGTAAAGAAGAAATGAAACTTTCACTCTTTGAAGAAGATATGATTTTATATATTGCAAATCCTAAGGGGTCCACAATAGGGTTGCTGGAAACAATTGAGAAGTTTAATAGAGTAGCAGAATACAAGATTAACAAGTAGAAATCAATTGTATTTCTATATACCAGTGATTGTAGTACAGTAAAAGATATCAAGGAGTCCGTACCATTCACAATAACCACACAAAAGCTGAATTACCTAGGAATAAGCCTATCCCCAAATACAAAAGACTCGTATGAAGAAAACTACAGAACATTACTAAAAGAAACCAAAAGGAAGCATATTCCGTGTTCGTGGATCAGACTATTCAAGTGTGAAAATGCCAATACTACCTAAAGCAATCTGCAAATTCAATCGAATCTCTATCCAAATTCCAGCATCATTCTTCAAAGAAATGGAAAATCTGATGACCAACTTCATAGGGAAAGGGAGGAAACTCAGGATAAGTAAAGATCTCCTCAAGAAAATGAGGTAGTGCAATCTAAATCTACTATACGGCTGCAGTTGTCAAAACAGCTTGGTACTGGTATAATGCTAGAGACTTGGACCAATGGATCAGGACAGAAAATCCAAGAATAAAAACATCCCCATACAGACAATTGAATTTTGACAAAGTCCCCCAAAACATTAAATGATAAGCAGATGCCCTCTTCAATAAATGGTGTTGGAAAAACTTGATATCCACATGCAGAAGAATGAAATAAGACCCATATCTCACTCCATGCACACAAACAAACTCAAGGGGGATCAAAGACCTAGATGTAAAACCCAAACCTCTCAGGTTAATCAATGAGAAAACTGGGACAAAACGTGGAGCCCTAGTGCAGGGAATACACGAACTATCAGAATTAACCAAAGAAACACACTCCATGTAAGGTAAAATAGATGAATGGGATCTATTAAAAATAAAACATTTTTGCACATTGAAAGACTTTATTAAAAGAGTTAAAAGAGAGTCCACAGACTTGGAAAGGACATTTAGTAATGATGTAACAGACAAAGTACTAATTACTAAGATCTACATAATTTTATAAGCTTACAACAACAAAAAATTGGTAGTCCTCTGAGAAGGTGGGCAAAAGACCTGAACTGAAAATTTACAAAGGATGACACTGAAATGGCTAATAAACACACGAGGAAATGCTCTAGGTCGTTAGCTATCTGGGAAGCACAAGTCAAAACAACAATGAAATTCCACCTAATGCCCAATCCTGTAGCCCAGTTTTAAAGAATTGAGAACAAATGTTGTATAGAGTGTGGTGTGTTAGAATGCTTATCCACTTGTAAATACATACAGCCACTGTGGAAGGCAATATGGTGAAACCTAAAGCAGATGGCAATTGAGCTACCATTTCATCCAACAATACCATTACTGGGAGTATACCCAAAAGAAGTGAGAAAGAGATCATGAGCTGACATTTGCTCCCCCCATGTTCATTGCAGCATAGTGCATGATAACAAGAAGCTGGAAACAACCTGTGTTAGAGGGGTCCTCTAGAGAAACAAAACCTGAATACTAATAATTATATATATTTATACAGACAGAGAGATATATAACATAAGAAATAAACAGTTAATTAAGTTATAAGACAGTACAAATGGCTCAGTGCAACTCACTCCCATGAGACAGTTGTGAGACACTGGCAGTCCTTCAAGTCTTGAGGGCCGCCGGGTAGTCCTCTGTAGAGCAATTCAGGTTATCCAGCCACAGGCAGCAAACAGCAAGGCAGGTCACCAACAGTCAGCTAGATGACAGGGTCCGACAGTCCCCCAGATCAAGAGATGTAAATTCCAATGGTGTGGTGAAGCAGGTCTTGAAGGAACCACAAATTACAGTGACACAATCCACGGGTTAGGTGTCCCACAGGTAGTGTAGCTTGCAAATTGAGGCACAGAACAAACAAGGCAGCCGCACACTTGTCCGATGATCAAAGAACAAGAGGCAAGAAAGACGAGGCTTGCTGAGCTATTTTTCTCTCCGCCCTTCAATTAATTCCACATGTGCTCATTGGCCAGGTTGGCACAATAAACTACCTCACAACCTGAATTCTCATCAATAGAAGAGTGCATTAAAACAAACCTCTGGTACATTGGTACAATGAAATACTCCACATCCCTAAAACACAGAAATGAAACCTTGAAACACCCCAGCTCATGCAGGGATCGGGAAAGCACTATGCTGAGTGAAGTTACTCAAGCGCTAAAGGACAAACACTGTTTGAGTCCACTGTGGAATGAACAAGCCACAGAATGGGCACAAGCTCAAGTTTGTAGGGCATCCAGCTTTCTGGCTGGGGACTAGAGAGCCTGGTAAAGAGCCGGACCAGTGACAATCTGCTCCAGGTAAGTGTAGTGTAGGTCACTTGGCCAGAGGGCATCTCAGGACAGCTGGGATCAAATGGTTGGGGGAGAGGGGAAATGGGGGGTTATGCGGTTTGCTGAGTGATAGCCATGTGGATCTGGGGTGAGGTCCCCCAGGGATGGAGGCAGCCCTGTCAGAGGGATGAGGCTTACTGATGGGAGGGGCAGTGCAAGAGAGGGAAGAGGGAATGGTCAAGCTTGGGTGAGCATTAGTGCCTGTCGGTTGAGGGGAGGGGAGGGAGGGCTGGCTTCCAAGTGGTGGGAAGAAGAGACAGAGGATGCTCTTAGGATTGTTAGGTGGGATGGCTCTTTAGTGGCATGCAGCAGGAGAGCAGAATTGACCTAGGGCCTCTGGGGGTATCCCGGGAACTCAGACGTGGTGCTGTAGAATGTTGGGACACTGAATCCTGGATCTTCAGGGTACGCATTATGCTCCAGTGGCGGCATCGGGAAGACCCCATATGGGTGAGCTGTACTGTACACCGGATGCACTTGTAACCCGAGGACTTAAGCTGGAAAACACCTGGTGTCTGAGGAAGTAGAAGCCAACTGTACTAAGAGCAGTGAGCTGTTGGTTGGTGCACAAACAACGTCTTGCTACATCAATGCCCCATATGCAGTATTAGGATATGTATTATTGTGGCAATCCTGTGATGCCCATTCTGTTATGTCCTGCGTATAAACAAGCTTATGCTTGTTTATCTTAGGGTGTATTTCAGAGGTGTGTCACCATTGGGGCTCACCCTCTTGAAGCTATGTTATTTGCTTCTTTGTGTTTTTGGTAAATGAATCTCAGTGATGTTGAGCCTATATGGGAAAGAAAATATAATGAAGGTTTGGGGGAAAGGGGGAAATAATTGGGTGGGGGAAATAAGAGTGAAATGATGTCAGGAGCAATTACTACTATCGAATTGTATGATATGTAAACTACATGCCATTAAAACTGTTGGGGAAAAAAATCACATCCTTGGAGAACCAACATTTTCAACGAGTCTAGTTGGGGGGTGGGAATTTGTCCCTGAGAGTTTTGGGTCAAGCTTGCCCTCTGTCAGAGGTGCTCTAATTTCAGTCCGCAGGTGTACCACCTGAAGGTTAGTTAAAATGCCAGGATAGGGCGAGGCTGGGAAGTGGAGGCAATTCTGTATTTGTACAAGTCTCCCTTGTGAAGGTGGTTTCTGCTGCCCACCTCCCCCCTGCCAAGCCCTTCCCAAGACTGTCAAACAAACACTGGGAGCCTGGAGTTGGGGGCAGAGGAGGGAGAATCTTCTCCCACCCCAGGGGTCTGGAGTTTGAAACAAAGAGAAAACTGGGGCTGGTAAAACTTTTTGTTGGGAAATCTTATCCCACTCACTGCACAGTAACGCTAGTGCTGCTTCTGACTCCGTTTGTCCCCCAAACTTACAGAACACTCAAAGGAAACAAAAGATTGAGTCAGAGATGACCAAGCTGCCAGTTGGATGTGGTGCACATTCAAGGTTAGAGAACTCGAAACAGAACCTTTCAAACTGGGTAGACTTAGCTGGAGGCTGTGTGTGCATAAAGAGTCGCTTCCCACGTTGATGTTTTGGTTTGATGAAGATTTTGGAGCAATACTTTTTGACCTACTCTCATAATTCTTACAAATAAGCCATTGCAAACTCCAGGATGCTCAGTTCCACTCCGACACACGGAGGGTGCCATGAGATGGAATTGACTTGAAGGCAACGGTGCCCTACTATCCCCACCCACCCCCTTTAAGTGGTTCCATATTCATGTTGAATTTCTGCCTACTTGTTTGATTGATGACTGAGGAAGGAGTGCTGAAGGCTCCAATTATAAATGTCATTTTGTGTGTTTCTCCTTTCAGGTCTATCAGTTTGGGCTAAAATGTTTTTTGAAGTGCCACTGTTTGGAACAAGCACACCTTGGATGCTTAGCTCTTTGTGAAAATTTTACATGATTATTATTATAGTTTTTCCTTCTTAGCCCTAGTAATTTTTCTTGCTATGAAATCTACTTTAACTGGCATTAATATAGACACCTCAATGTTTTAGGAAAACATTAATTGAAATTAATATAAAATAAAATGAACTGTTTTAAATGGAACGGTTTGTTGGCTGCCATTACATTTACAAGCTTGTGCATTCACTGCCACTATGAATCTGTAAGGGTTTCTATGACTGGAAGATAAGACTCCAAGATCATTATGGACATTTCCCACCGTTCCTGCTAGCTCCTAATCGGTGAGAATTTGCATTCTATTGGTATGCATTTACGAATTCCGGTTATTTTATGCAAATGGAACCACGATGTATGGGGATCCCGTGTCTGGTGTTTTCCACCAAGCGTGATGTTTTAAAGGTTCATCCCTGCTTCACAAATACAAGTGACCCTTCTTCTTCTGAATTTTACTTATTTTTTTTCTTGTCTGCCTTTGGCAGTGAAGTTAAACCATTGCCATTGGTGTTGATCTTTGCAAAGAACCAACTTTTGAGTTCATTGATTCCATTGTTTTTCGATTCCCTATTTCTTTTATTTCTTCTCTCCTCTTGATGCTTTCTTTCCTTCTGTTAGCTGTGAGCTAAATTTACTCTGCCCCGCCCCCACTATTTCCTCAAGGTGTAAAGCAAACCGTTTCTATAGTAACGCAGTAGACCCCACGTGTGGTCCCAGCAGAAACAAAAGGTTTCCAAGGGTTAACTCTTCAGATGCAGCCTTTCTTGATGAGTTCTTAGGTCGACCCAAACTTTCAATTTTTCAGTTAGCAGCTGACGATATTAACTGTTTGCAATACTCACTCTCTTCACAATGTGAAATTAGATTTTTTATTTGATCTTTTTCTTCTTTTTTTCCTCCTATGTTTGAGAAGAACTTGTAAGTTATTAAAGACTCTAAGTCCATTTCAGTTTTACTTTTCCTTCTTTTTCAGCCACTCAGACCAATATTTAGATCTAAGGGACAAGGAATCTGAAGGGGAATTTTTCTTCTTTTTTAATGTAGGTGTTTATGGGTATAGATTTTTCTCTGACCATAGCCTTTACTGCACCTGTAAGTTTTTTTCTGTTGTGATTTTATACTCACTAATTTTTTATGTAATGTATAGGTTACATTGTGATTTAAAATAATCATTTGGTTGTCTAGCAGTGCATTTTCAATATATGTAAAATTTCCAGTTTTCCTTCTGCATTGGATTTCTAGCTGTGTTTCTTTGTGGTCAAGAGCAATATTTTGTGTGATTTTTATATTTATTTATTTACGATATTTTAAGAATATTAAAATTTCTTTTGTGCAACTTAATATGTAGTCTATCCTGAAGAATGTTTACTATGCACTTGAGACTAATATGAATTATAATGTTTTGGGGTGTAGTGTTCTGTGTGTTCTTATTTGGCTTAATTTGGTCTATAGTGTTGCTTAAGTTCTTGATTTCTTTATCAATATCCCACCACATTGTTCTCACCATTATTGAAAACGGGGTATTGACATATTTGACTATTGTCAAGCCTCCCTTCAGTTTTGTCAATGTTTACCTCATGCATTTTGGGACTATTATTTGGCATATAAATGCTCATGTACATATGCTTTTATAGCCGTGATGTTTTCCTTTTTTTAATACATTGTGTCATTCTTTGTGTCTTGCAACAGTTTGGGACCTAGAGTCTATGTTGCCCATGATTAGCATACCCATTTGAGATCTAGATTGATTACTATTTGAGTGGAACATTGTTTTCTCTCTTCTATCATCTTTCTATTTCCATTCAGTTCATCCTAAACCTCTGTTGTTCCTTACATCTTCTAAGACTATTTTGGTTCTCATTTACTTTTTATAATGTACATTTTATTAATATTTTTTCATAAATATGATAGATATTTTATACTCCGATGAAACTTAAAACTACAAAAACACTGCAAGCAAAAGATATTCTCTTATAAATCTATCTGGTTCTTTACATATGCATTTCAAGACTAGATAATGCTCTAGAGTGGTATTGAATAACATTTTCTACTTAGCTCACTGTTTCTTTTAATTTAAATTTTATTTTATTGGGGGCTCTTAAAGCTCTTCTCACATCTATACATATATCCGTTTTGTCAAACCAACCTGCACATATGTTGTCATCATCTTTTTCAGAATATTTTCTTTCTACTTGAGCCTGTGGCATCAGCTCCTACCTTCCTTCCCTCCCCGATCCCTCATGCCCCCTTGATGATTTAGAAATTATTCTATTTTTTTCATGTCTTATACTTACTGCTGTCTCATTTATACATATTTTAAGGCATTTTCTTGGTGGCTACTATGGAGATTTCCATTAGCATCCTAAATTTGTAACAATCCAGCTTTAATTGATACAGTTAACCAAAAACACTGAAAAAAACTTTGCTCCTATCCAGTACTATGCTTCCACCTTAAATTGCTTTGACACAAATTGTACCTTTATATCATCCAAGACCATTAACCTAGACTTTTTTTAAAAAAATCATTTTATTGTGGCCTCATACAACTCTTATCACAATCCATACATCCATCCATTGGGTCAAACACATTTATACATTTGTTGCCCTCATCTTTCTCAAAACATTTTCTCTCCACGTAAGCCCCTGCCACCAGCTCCTCATTTTCCTCTTCCCTCCCCGCTTCCCCTCCTGCATAAACCCTTGAATATTTCATATCTTACACCATCCGATGTCTCCCTTCACTCTATTTTCTCTTGTCCACCCCCCAGACAAGAGGTTATATGTAGTCATGTAATCAGTTCCCCCTCTCTACCCTACGCTCCCTCCACCCTCCTGGTATCTCCACTCTCTCCACTGGTCCTAAAGGGATCATCCATCCTGAATTCCCTGTGTTTCAAGTTCCTATCTGTACCAGTGTACATCCTCTGGTCTAGCCACATTTGTAAGGTAGAATTGGGATCAGGATAGTGGGTAGGGAGGAACCATTTAGGCACTACACTGCACCCTGATTGGCTTTTCTCCTCCCCGCAGCCCTTCCATAAGGGGGTGTCCAGTTGCCTTCAGATGGGCTTTGGATTCCCGCTCCACACTCCCCCTCATTCACAATGATATGATTTTTTTTTGTTCTTTGATGTCCAATAACTGATCCCTTCAGCATCTAGTAATCACAGAGGCTGGTGTGCTTCTTCCATGTGGGCTGTTGCTTCTGAGCTAGATGGCCACTTGTTAACCTTCAAGTCTTTAAGACCCTAGATGCTATATATTTTTATAGCTGGGCTCCATCAGCTTTCTTCACCACATTTGCTTATGCACCTGCTTTGTTTTCAATAATCATGTAGGGAAGGTGAGCATCATGGAATGCCAGTTTAATAGAACATAGTATTCTTGCATTGAGAGAGTACTTGAGCAGAGGCCCAATGTCCATCTGCTACCTTAATACTAAATCTATCAATATATGTACATAAATCTATTTCTGTTCCTCATATATAAATATATTTACATATGCACATGCCTTTATTTAGACCTCTATAAATGCCCTTTGCTGCCTAGCTCTTTCCTCTGTTTCCTTTTACTTTCCTCTTGTCCCACTATCATGCTCAGCCTTCATTTGGGTTACAGTAATTCCTCTCAGTTACATTACCCTTGATCACACCCTACTAGGTCTCCTACCACCCTCCTCACCACCGATTTGGATCACTTGTTGTTCCCTTGTCCCTGGGTTTGCTTTCCCCCCACCCCACGCTCCTCTCATGTCCCCTGGAATTGTCGGTCCCAGTTTTCTCTTTCAGATTGTTCATCCAGCCTATCTTATTTTGATGGACCTGCAGAAATAATAACGTGCACGAAAACAAGACAGAGCAAAACCAAGGAGCAAAAGAAAGCAAAACAACAACAATAAAAAGCCGGTGACAAAAACAAAACACAAAAACAACCAAAAAAGAAAAGCTTGTAGTTAGTTCAAGGACTATTTGTTGGCATTTAGGAGTGTTTTCTGGTTGAGTCTGATGGGGTGCCAAGCCCTGGCCCCAAATATTATTTTTGGTATTCCCTGGGGACTTCGTTGCTCTGTTCCCCTTGCTGTTCTGTTCCACGTCCTTAGTGTTTTGTCTTGGTGTGGTGGGATCAGATCAGGCGGAATTCCCACACTGTGTCTCCAGTGTTGTCCCCTGTAGGGCTACGGGTCAGTGAGGGATGTTGTGTCTCCTAGTGGGGCCGGCTCTATGGTCTTCTCTGTGGTTTGGCTGCTCTGAGTGGGATTATCATCCTCAAGGCTTGGTGGGCCAGGATGTGCTCGACTCTCACTTCCTCACCTTTCCCTTGTTCCTGTGTGCTCTGATCAGACAGGTCCCTCTCCCTGAGCTGCAGATTCAGTGATGTCCTCTGAAATAAATTCTTCTGCAGGGAAAGGCAGCTGTCCATGTAGTTGGGATTGGGGCTGGCCCCTTAACCTAGACTTATACATTGTTTGTTCACTTGTTTTTTAAATCATGTAGGAATTAGGGAGGAGAATTTCCAATCTAAAGTAAAATAGTACTAGCTTTTACGTTTACCTAAAATGCTTGATTTCCTTGTATGGATGCAAGTAACTGTGTGGTGTCATTTCATTGTATTTCATCCTGAAAGATTCCTTTTGACAGCTTTTGGCTGGGACAATCTATCAGCAGTGGAGTGACCTCAGATTTTTGCTTACCTAATAATGTTGGTAATGTTAAGTTTTATGCCACTATGGTGGGATAGGATTCTCCCATGATATGATGTAACATAGTGTGGTTAACTCCATGATAGGAACTGGGTGGAGCAGCCAAGCAATTGTGGAAACAATAGGGTAGATTTTATCTATCACATTCTTGATACAGTTCAAGGAGATTTTATTTGAGTCTGATCAGCTCTTTGTACAGATTGACCATGTGTGAACATTAGCTGACTTCTACTGCTGGGTCTGGATCCTGCAATCGGTTCTTTGATCTCCTGCTAGTACCAGGAGCCATCAGCCACCTGCTGACCTTGCATTCAATGGGTTGACCTCTGCAAATCATTTAGTCCTTTATCCACCTGCCTGTGGTCTTCCTGCTCATCTTTCTGCTTCCCATTCATCCTCCCCCACGTGAGTCAGGAGAAAACTCCAACTTACATTTGATAAATGAACTTGAGCTTGACTGAACTTAACTACTTTTATAGCTCTGTGAGCCATTTCATGATAAATCTCTTTCTACCCATACCAAATCCGTTGGCTTTGCTTCACTAGAGAACCTAGACTAATGAGCGACTTAATTCTTTTCTTCATTGTTAAAGGATAGTATTTCCTGTGTTTATTAATGAATATTCATCTACACTCTTGAGACCACGGTCTTGGAACTGACGGAAGGTTTCCCTTAAAGTTGTGGGTGCTAGTCCACTCCCGATGCTGTTGATGTGACACTGCCACTGGTAGGGGGGCACAGCAGATGATTTCTATGCAAATAAATGGAAGATAAGAGACACGTGGCTTTTTGTCTGATCCCTTTCCA
This sequence comes from Tenrec ecaudatus, assembly GCF_050624435.1. Taxonomy (NCBI): domain Eukaryota; kingdom Metazoa; phylum Chordata; class Mammalia; order Afrosoricida; family Tenrecidae; genus Tenrec; species Tenrec ecaudatus. The sequence goes on from NC_134538.1 coordinate 6,935,983, forward strand.
CTTCAGAAACAAATGATACTCTCCTGTCCACACCCAGTGGGAGTTTCCGAGTTTTAGGGTGTCTTTAATTCCAAGCTGGATGAGTATAAGAGGAGATAAAAATGATATGGTGAGCATGGTTTCAGCGAGATGTTCAAGTCTTCTATCCCTTCCATTCATGTTTAGGTATCCTCTTTCCATTTTCTCCAAGATCTACATATAACTTCATTCTGGCTCTTTTCCCAGAACCAGAGCTACCACTTGCATTTTAAGGATCCTTATTATTCCAGAAGTCATAGCTCTTTACTGTACGTGATACAGACGATGCGCTTAGCAGGAAAAAGAAGGAAATGAAGCAAAAGTCATATGAATACTTAGGCATAGCTTCAGTTTACTTGTCTTTCAAGTAAATTTTTTCACGCTGCATATGCTGTTTTGTATTGCATTTCCCCCACCCCCACCCTCATCTTTCAGTGTGCCAAGGACCTATTTTCATCTTGTTTTGCAATCTTCTATCATGCTATTTTTTGAAATTACTTGGCAAGTGAGTTAGATTGGGTTCTTAAGAGAAGCAAAACCACTGACACTTGTAGGTGTTGTATATGGAACAATTTATATCAAGAAACAGCTTACACAGTCACAGAAATAGGAAAGTCCAGTTTGGTTCAAATAGGCTTCTCCTGACACATGGAAACTGATGAACAGGAAGCAGGATGATGAAGCAGAGACTGCTTGGGTCACAGGCTGGTGGACGCAGACATCTGAAGTAGGATGAGTGAATCCACCATCAGTAGTCCACTGACAGCTCCTGGGTTTAGCAGGTGACTCAACAGGAGAGCAAGGGACTAGATGTAAGACCTAAATGAAGGCAAAGGGCCCAAAAGTGTCTGGACCTAATTAGTCTCTCTCTCTTGGACCCAAAGACTTATAACACCGAGCAGGTATTTTCAGGCAGTGATGCAATTGATAGCTTGAGCTCTGCCCCTACTTTAACCCACAGATGTCTAGTTGATAAACCCCTAATCATCACAGTGAGCGTTTGCACACATTTATACAAGCTAATTTTTAACACCAATATTTTTCATCAAACATATAAGTCACATAGCTTTTACATTATTTTCAGTTTCAGCATAAGCAGCTGTGGACATCACAACCATAATTAAATTTCCTATAATATACCTTAGTCTCCATTTGAATTTCTGTACCAAAACCTTGCCATAATAAAATTCCACTCCTAAATGACAGAGTTGACACTCTAGAAAGAAGGCCCCTCGTTAAAATGCAGCGACCAGAATTTTGAGAGGATTGGTAAAGGACAAGCAGTGCTGTAAAAATAGCATTTTACATATAAGGTGCTGAGGGAACTCTATCTGGGGTCAGAGGCCTAAAAGAAGAGCCAAGAATGCCATGCCCTTAAGTGCGTGTGTTGCCGTTATCTTTATATGTCTCCACATCATCTCAGCTAGTGCCACCCACAATAAAGATTCACCTGTGCCTGCACAGCTGCGATAAGGCGCCACGGGGAAGTGGTTGCAGATGACTGTGGTTTTTTTTTTAAAGTGCCACAAAGAATTCTTTAATTAAGTCTTCTTTTCACTCTTATTAAAATTCAGTGAAGATTACCAAGGAATTTATTCTCTATCTCAGAAACAAATCATAACAATTTCATAAGCCTGTCGCAAGCCATCAGAATACAGCTCATTATATCACCGTGGCTTGATAAATGGGGAAATGTGTATGAAAATCCTCAGCATACCTGAGAAATGTCTTAGCCAAGCTTTTATGTCCTGCTGACACTGGAAGTTGGCGAACCAGCTGGAAGTTGACCACTCACCAATAATAAATGCAAGTTAAGGCTGAAAAATACCCACTCATACATACTCATGTGTACAAGTATATATGTCACTATGTGTATGTGGATGCATAGAATAGTAACTCCTCCTGTAGTTTCCTATCAGGTCTGCAACTTCATATTCTTTACATACTATGTCTCATTGAAAACCCCATGTAGGCATAATAAAATTACCTTCAGTAACTAGTAGAGAACAATGGGGGAAAATAGCTTTATAACAAAAAAATGGAGATTTGCACAGAAAACATGAAAGCCTCTACACAGTTAATCTACACAAAAACGATATCTTGGAAATAAATATAGGCCTGGGATTTGATATCTTACAACAATGATAATTGGGACAACTAATACTAAGGGCAAGAGGCTGGTACGGTAGTGGTCATGCATTGGGCTGCTAAGGGCAAGGTCAGCAATTCGAAACCACCAGTTACTCTTCAGGAGAAAGATGAGATTTTCTACTTCTCTATGAATAGGAACCGACTCCTTTGTTTAGTTCTGTGCTAAGCGCTTTCTCTTTTACACCCTGACATGTTGAATTCTGGCCTTGGGGTTTGAAGGGGCTCCTGTGGTTTAAAAGACCTTATTCTTCGTCCCTTGTTCTCTTTTCCTTGACTTTCCTGTTCTAAACTGAACCTTCTCCAACCTCAATGTTCATTTGCTCTCATGCCAACTTAGGATGTGGGCATGCTTTCCGTTGTGCTATGGCTTATGCAAGAGAATTTTTTGTGATCTGAAATACCATATATACCCGAATATAAGTCGACCCGAGTGTAAGCCGAGGTACCTAATAATTATTCCTTGGGAAATCAGAAAAACTGATTGACTCGAGTATAAGCCTAGGGTGGGAAATGCAGGATGTGAATGAACATAGAGACCAGAGGGGAGAGACGGAGCACAGCTACAGACACATCCTTACCAGTTAAGTTGCAGGCGTAAGTGAATCACTACGGTGCTTCTGCGAATTGGAGCCGTCCATGTCACAGGACGGCTCTGATTGGTTAGATGTGAGTAAACAAACATTCAAAGCCCTGCAGTGTCAGTGGGGCTTAAAATGAACATCTAGTGCTGACATAGAGAAAAAAAACCAACCTGTCCTCTACAGCTGACGTTGCGTCTGGATTTCTGGCATCCTAAACAATGAGAAATAAATTTCTGCTTATTAAAGCCACACATTTATGTTATTTGTGTTATAGTGGCAGTGAATAACTAAAACAAGAGGGGCAATACATTTTTCAGTTGCCTGGATGCTCCAGTTCTAATACATATTAGCTCAGTTCTGATAAGAAAGGCAACTTTGTACATGTGATAAGAAGAAAAATAAGTCTTTTGTTAATGTGTTTGTAATCTTTACATCTTTCCCTGAAAAATGAAGGGAATCCCATCTTTGACCTCAGATATTTTTTTCCCTCTGCATCTTCGGAGGTAGATTTGAGCCCTCAAGTTTGGGCCTTAGGTATTGGTAAGGCCTGATCTGGGCAATAGTAGAGGGTAAAAAAAATCAACAAAAAACAGAAGACAACTAAAAAAACTGAAGATGATAGTTGCTTTCAAAAGGACCAAGAATTATTTGTGAACACATACAAACTAAGTATACATGTGGAATGAAATTTGTTAGGGGAGGAAAACTAGGGACAAAAAGAGGGAGTCTCTGGGGTGCTGAGAGTAAGAGACAACGAGAAGACGTGTGCTAGTGGGGTGTGGGGGCTTTCTTTTGGTTTGAATGTATATACTAACATGTATCCTGAATTCCTGGCAGTGAAAGTGATTCTGTTTGGAAATATGTAGGGTCTTGTTTGTCGTGTTGATGACGTCAGACTTGGGTAGAGTGGTTTCTAAATCTAATAACTTCCGACTTATACCACGATGATAATGGATACATACACCGTCACAGGGGAAGGAGATGGATGGTGGAGGCAAATGCAGTTCCAAGAATTACTGGCATCTCTTAGCAGCTGAATAAACAAGGAGGGACCTCTCCCTTCAGTCACAGCCTCATTTGGAGTTCTAGCCACCTGAACTCTTAGCCAATACATCTCTGCTCTTTTAATAACCACCCACGGTAGCCTTTTTATTTGAGCCCCTTTAAAATTCATCAGAAGATGGAAAGAAAAACTCTCTGTTAGATGCTTCTCATGATTTTTCATGCCTTCTCTGCCTTTCTATGAATGGGACCTTATGCCTGGGTTGGGTCACGTGAGCTCATTGCAATGGAGTAAAACCAGTTTCTTTTGAAGTATCCACTTTGTTTTGTGCAGTTGTTTATTCTTCTAATGCTTGCGATTAAGTTTTCATCTATTTTTTATTGGATTCTAAGATCTTGGATGGCAGTATAAGATCTTCCCCTGGGAGCGCTGTAGTTTTAATGGCTGGATTTCAGTGTAAGGAAGAGGGGGAAGACTTGTGTGAAATGAATGACTACTGAAGCCCTCAGAAGCTTATATTTATGTAACTTTCTTGACAACAGAGTGGCTGCTTCAGATGTTTTATGGAATTCATCTGTCATCTAAAACAAACAAACGAACCACTGCCATGGTGTCAATGCTGACTCACAGTGACGCTCTAGAACAAGATAGCACTGGCCTTGTGGGTTTCTGACGCTGTAACTCTGTTCAGGAGTAGACAACCCTATCTATCTGCTGAGGAGTAACTGGTAGTTTTTAAACTGCTAACCTGAGCATCCCAACTCACAACCATTAAGCAGCCAGAGTACATTTAAAGCTAATAATTTTAAGTATGTTGAAATAGTTATCACTTATAACATAAATGTCAGACTCCTAAGTATGACGTTCTACGCCAACACAGACTTCATGCTTAGAACACAGTGAGGAGCTTATGAAAGTATCTCCATTTTTAGACTCACCATCTAGTTGGCAGATCCCCACTCGGTTTACACCAGTTGCCTTCAAGTTGATTCTGCCATCTGGTGACACGAAGAGACTGTGCACCACAGGGTTTTCCATGGTGACAGTTTGAAAGTAGGTCACCAGATCTTTTGTTGGAGGCCCCTTTTGCTGGATTCAAATCTCCCACCTCTCAGTCAGCAGCTAAGTACATTAGAAATGTGCACCACCCAGGGGCTGCACACCTCAGTGTACTCAGTCCCAAAATAGACTATGGTAGCCATCACAGCTTACCCAGTACTGTGGGCCCCCTTTCATTGAACTACACAACTGCTGCATTTAAAACATGGTTTTGATGAAGAAAAATGAATTGACAGATTGTTTCAGACTTATATGTACAAAACACTTGTAATCCAAAAAGGCCATTTTTAGCCAAACATTATCCAATAAACTCTACCTGCGCATCTTCATATTTGTAGTCAATAAAATAAATCATTAGGACTTCAATTAATCTCTCATCAGACTACCTGGTTAGTCTGGTGGTTAATCAATGTCTCTCAGACGACCTCAGCATACCAGTCCACCATCATTGTCTTTGAGTTGACCCCATTCAGTAACATCATGGGTAGAAGAGTAGAATATTTCGCTGGCTGATGGTTCTAAAGTAGATCACCAGGCTTTTATTCTGAGAAACTCTGGATGGACTTGAACCTACAACCTTGCCATTGAATGTATTACTTGCTTGCCCTACCGAGGGATTCCCCAGGTGTATTAGATGCATATTAGTCCTTGCATAGTTGAACGCATGATGTCTTCAGGCATGTCTGTGATCGTTTTCCAGGTTTAAACAGTACGAGGAGAGTGGGTTTTGTCTGTGTGTTTACTATTATAATCTTACCCCCAAGCACAATGCCATACGCAAAGATACCATTCAATAAGTATATGTTTATGAATAAATCGAATTCTTAGTTTTGCGTTTGGGTCTAGTCATCTTTCAAAATTAAGCAGTTTCAGGACAAAGAGTTTTATATGTAAACGTGCTGCTGAAGGGGACACAGGAATCCTATCTGTATGTTTACTGCTAGAATATCAGACCCAGAACAATGCCAGGCACAAAGTAGACATCAGTCAGTAGATGTTTACGAATAAGAACTAGTCTCGGTGCTCTATGTGTCTACACATATCTTTCAAGATTAAGCAGTATAAGGACAGGGGATTTTTTTCTGTGTGCTCACACCAAGAACACTGCCAGCAGCATAGCGTATGTTCAAGAAGTATATGCTCATGAATAAATACATGTCTCCGTAGTTCAAAGATGCTTTCCTTGGAGAAGTTCCTTGTGATATTTTGCCCCTTTTCTGGTCCTTCCCTTGTGCCTGTATAAATCAGGGAAGAAGCCAAGGCCATGTTGTTGGGTTTAAAAAAATCATTTTATTAGGGGCTCATACAACTCTTATTGCCATGTTGTCATTGATAGATGTCCTTGAATCAATTCTGCTTCATAGCTGCCTCTGTGCGACTGACTGGGACTGTTCCATGGAATTTTCTACACTGTAATCTTCATCAGTCAGGAGCCCTGGTAGTATAGAGCTTACAAATTAGATTGCTAACTGCAGGGTCAGCTGTTTGAAACCACAAGCCATTCTTTGGGAGAAAGATGGGGCTTTCAACTCCCATAAAGATGATGGTCATGGAAATTCCCAGAGGCAGTTCTACCCTGTCCTGTGAGTTGACACAGACTTGATGGCAGTGGGTTTGTGGATTTGTTTGTTTGTTGAGGGGGTGGGGGTATCTTTATGAGAGCCGACCACCATGACTTGCCCATGATGTTTCTGGGTGGGCCCACACTGCCGAGCTTTGGGTTAGCATTGGAGCACGTAGCCATTGCACCTGCAGGCGCCTTACTGAGTACAACAGATTATATATACCCGTTGCCACAGCAGCTTGGCAGTAAAAAATGGACATTTGTCTGATCCCTGAGTAGCACACTGATACGTTGTTGCCATTAGGTTTTCTCATGGCCACGTGCAGTCATGATGTATTTAACGGAATGAAACAGTGCCTAGCGCGGCCCTATCCTCACAATAGTTGTGTTTGAATAGGTTGTTGTGGCTGCTGTGTGAATCATCTCGTTGAGTGGCTTTCTCTCTTTTTGCTGACTCACCACTTTTTCAAGAAGGTACCCTTGGCTAGGGACTGGTTCTTCCCGATGACATGTTGAAAAGATGTGACACAATGTCTCCCCATTCTGGCTTCCAAGGAGCATTTCCATTTTACGTCTTCAAAGAAAGATCAGCTTGTTCTTCTGTCAGCCTCTGGCCTATGGAATAGACTTTGGAAACTCCATGCTTCAAAAGCAGTTACACGTCTCTGGCCTCCTTAGTCATTGCCGATCCGTCCCATGCATATAGGCAATTGAAAATACAATGGCAAAAGAGAATATGACGAGTGGATAACAAGCTTGGGGAGATCTTCTCAGCAACTACTAGAGAAGTTTCCCCAGGAGGGATATCCCACACATCCCGGCAGTGAGAAAATCAACTTACAGCTTCAGTAGATCCAAGTTCCTTAAAATGGGAGAGCAGCAAAGCCGACTGAGAGAGTAAAGGGTCACCATTGGCAATGACATGAACCATTTCTGTGAGCTCTGCTTTTCCCCTGCCCCCCACCAAGCTGATTGCTCCCAGTCATGAAGCAACCCAGCCCACCACATCTGTTTTTGGATAGCCTTGAGGCCTCTGCCTGGACAGCACAGTGACTGGGCAGCATGGTACGCACCTTCTCAGTACTCAAGCTACACGTTTTTGCCACTAGCTTTATTTCCTTACTTCCTCTCTTCCTGCTTTGTTCTCTAGCGCCCTCTCCACTGTCCCGTCCTCCCCAGTGCAGCACACAGGGACACACCAACAACACTACCAACGGAGCGGGGATCCACACTCTCAGGAAATTTTAATTTTTTAACCTAATTTCTTCAGTTTTTGTAGTTTTCATCAATTAGAATACTTTTATCTATTTATTTCCAATTCTCTCCCACTTTCTCTGTCAGTGCGACCCCACCTTCCTGAGAATACACCAGGCGAAATTGGCAGCCTTCAGATTGAGGCACACCCACCCCAAACAGGTTTGCTTTGTGTTTTCCTCAGAGTACACAGACTGTACGCATTCACACAGTGAGAGCCCCTAAAATTATCCCAATCAAATATTCACAGAGTTGAAAACAGAAACGAACAACTCGACTGGCTGCTCTGAAAAGCCATCTTTGCATTACTCCGGGGTTCCTCTGCCTCCGCGGACTCTGGCACCTCTGTCGCCAGAGCCCCTGAACTTGCGCTCTCTCTGTGTCGGGTGGACCGCATCACCAGCGCACCCCACGGTGGACACCAGCTCGGAGATCACCACCACGGACTTCCAGGAGAAGAAGGAGGTGGTGGAGGAGGCGGAGAATGGAAGAGAGGCCCCGGCCAATGGGAATGCTAATGAAGAACATGGGGAACAGGAGCTGACAATGAGGTAGACGAAGGAGAGGAAGAAGGTGGGGAAGAGGAGGATGAAGAGGATGAGGATGAGAGGCTGAGACAGCTACAGGTAAACGGTCAGCAGAAGATTGACGAGGATGACTAGACAGCAAAAGGAAAAGTTAAACTTACAACAACCAAACACAAACACAAAGGCCACCGTGAGCTATTCACCCCCCACTTCCCGTCTCAGAATCTAAACTTGGTCACCTTTTGGTAGAGAGTCCCACCCGCCCACCTCCGGCTGCGCCATTGCAGACATGCGCTCACCCCGCCCCCTACCACCACCATCAAAACCACACCGTGAATATGCAACAGGGAGGCAAAAAGAAGCAAAACTTCCCATGCCCTGCTCTTTTCCTTAAAAGTACTTAAAAAAGGAAATTTTGTTTGTATTTTTATTTACATTTTATATTTTTGTACATGTTGTTAGGGGTCAGCATTTTTAATGCTTTCCGATGACCACACCAGCCTTTGGAGTGTTCTCTCCATCCTACTTCTGACTTTCCTTGTGGCGTGACCATGTTCATTAGAATCTCAAAGGAAAAAAAAAGCAAAACAAAAAAACCTTGTAAAAGAAGCAAAAACAACAACAGAAATGCAATCTTATTCCGAGCATTCCAGTAACTGTTTTTGTGTATGTACTTAGCTGTTCTACCAGTAGTTGGTTTATATGAGATGGTTAAAAAGATCAAAGATAAAGGTTTCTTCTTCCTTTTTCTTTTTTTTGTCTAGGAATATGCTGTTTGTTTATTGACCTGTTTGATATATGTGTGAAACAATGTTGTCAAACAATAAACCGGAATTTTATTTTGCTGAGTTCTAATAAAAAATACAGAAAAAACAGCTCAACAGCAATAGTAGGAGACTCCAATATACCATTTCCTCGGAGAGAAAGATCATCAGGAAAAAAACTCAACAAAGAAAGTGAAGAGTGAAACAAAACAATAAACTTGACCTCTTCAACCTCTACAGAGCTTTCCACCCAAGAGCAGCACAAGATGCATTCTTCTCCAGCGCACAGGGTACACACTCTAGAATAGATGGCACAGAAGGCCACAAAGCAAGCAGCAACACTTTAAAAAACAATGAGACCCTACAATCCATTTCCTCAAATCACAGCGCTATAAAACTGGAAATCAACAATAGAAAGAACAGGAATATGAAGAGAAACACATGGTGACTGAACTACATACACTTCCCAATGATTGGGTACTAGAACAAGCAAGGGATGGAATTAAGATATTCCTTGAAACACATGAGAACAATAACATGACCTATGGGATACAGCAAAAGCAGTCTTCAGAGAATAATTTGAATAATTTATAGCAATCAAAGCACACATGAAAATAAAAAGAGCATAAATCCTAAATTAACACCTTAAAACAATTAGTGTAAGATAGTATGGAGACTGGCTCTTTTCTTACTAATGAAACACGTTCAAGGGGGTACGATCTGCAGTGAGAAAACCTGTAGATAAGAGAAAGAGTAGATATAGTTGGGGCCCAGGGTTTAAATACCCTTCCTGTTGTGTAGCCTGCATCCTGTGCCAGGATTACACAAAGGGACAGTTTACAATATTTTGAGAGTATACAAAGGAGCTTTAACAGTTCAACCAAGTTGTTTACAGACACGAGGGGAGGACAGGGTTGGGAACATGCAGTAACTGATAAGTTTGCTGACTGCTGCTTTTTGCAGCTTTAGTCAGGGAACAGGAGGCTAGTGTCCCTTTATCTCAGGTGGAAAGACAAGCCAGCTATTGCTGCATAAGCTCTCTTGGCTGAGCCACCAGCATTCCCCCACACAAACCATGGAAGGTGGTGACTCTCATTTGCCTAAGGTGTAACAACTTTCTCCTCACAAACTAGAATAAGAGCAACAACATAAACCCTCATACAACAGAATAAAAGAAGTCATAAAGCATAGAGATGAAATAAATGGATTGGAAGCCAGAAAAACATTGGGGAGGTGGGTGGGAATCAACAAGACAAGAAGATGGTTCTTTGAAAGGATTAACAAAACTTACCAACTACTGGCACATTTAACAAAGAAAAAGAAAAAGAAGATGCAAATATCTAGAATTAGTGATTGTGTTAGTCTGGGCACTTTAGAGAAACAAATCCACAGAAACTCATGTATAAGAGAGTTTTATATAAAAGTTAAGTACACATCAAGAAAACATCCCAACCCAGTGCTGTCCAGGCCCACAAGTCCAACATTAACCCATATGTCTGACAGCAATCCACGAAGTCCTCCTCCATCTCACAAAACACACTATGACGCTGACTGCAGGAGGAAAGTAGAGTCAGTGAATGTGTAAGCATCTCAGCGCTGGCAGGGGTCTCCACACAGCTCCTCCAGCACCCAGGGCTGCATTGGGATAGGTCCATGAGGCTTCTCCTTGGGGATGTCTTGCAGGAAATGAGCCTTGCCAGCTGAAGCAGGGAACTGGCTAAGGCAGCTGCACCCTGGTCCGACCAGCAGAAAGCAAGAGACCAGAGAACGAGAAAGGTGAGGCTCACTGAGCCATTAATTTCTTCGCCTATCAATAACCCCACATGTGTTTATAGGCAAGGTTGGCACAATAAACTTTAACTCAATGATGAAAAGGGTGACATCGCAATAGATCCAAATGAAATTAAAATAACACATTACTATGAATGGCTCTACTCTAAGTTTGTAAATCCAGTAGAAATGGAAAAATACTTAGAATCTAACCAAATTAATTAATTATGTAGGAAACCTGAACAGACCTATCACAAAGGAAGAAATAGAGGTCATCAAGAAATTTTCAACCATGAAAAGCCCAGGACTAGATGCTTTCACAGGAATTTTCTACCAAATATTTAGGGAAGATCTGTCACCAATTCTACACAGACTATTCCAGAATATAGAAAGAGACAGCAAACTCTCAAGCTCATTCTATGAAGTATGTATAACCTGATTCAAAAACCAGGCAAAGATACCACCACAACAGAAAATTACAGACCAATATCCCTCATGAACATAGACTCAACAATTCTCTACAAAATTCTGGCCAATAGATTTCAAAGACATATTAAATAAATAATTCATCTGACCAAGTGGAATTCATACCAGGGCTTAAAGGATGGTTCAACATTTGAAAAACAATCAATGTAACCCATTAGATAAAGAAGACATGCAATAGGAACCACATGATCATATCAACAGATGCAGAAAAATCAACTGACAATATCCAACACAGATTTCTGTTAAAAGAACTCTTGATTTAAAGTTACCTCTTGATAAAAAGTTCCTTCTTGGCCATATATGAGTGCCACTGAGTTTTTTTTCCTAGACAACCCTGTCTAACACACAAATGTAACATGATAGAAAGCCCAGAAATAAAAGTATCCACTTATGGAGATTTGATTTTCGATAAAGGACAAAAATAAAATTAAAATTCAATGGGAAAAAGACACCCTCTTCAACAAATAGTGCTGAAAAAATTGCATCTTCCTCTACAGAAGAATGAAACAGGATCCAAACCATCTGAAGATGAATTAAAGACCTAAATGTAAATCCCGGAGCTTTAAGGATCATCAGTGAGAGAATTGGGGGGAATGACAGGCTCTACTGCAGGGTATACATAGTCTACCAAATATAATAAAGGAAGTACATGTAGTGGAAGACAAAATAGAAGACTGGGACCTGTTAAAAATAAAAGACTTATATGAACCAAAAAAACTTCATTAAAAGAACAAAACAGCCCCTGGATTTCGGAAACAATTTTTAGCTTTGACACAATGGACAGGGGACTAGTTAATAAAGCCTATAGAATTCTGCAACACCTCAATAAGAAACCAACAACAAATAATCCAATTAAAACGTGGGCAAAGGACTTGAACAGATGATTCAAAAAGGTTGACACTCAAGTGGCCAACAAGCACACAAGGAAATGTTCAAAATCCATCTGGGAGATGCATATCAAACAAAGGTGAGCTATCGCTCTGTACCCATAAAGATAAACCCAAACCAAAAACCCAGAGAACAACAAATGCTTAAGATGGTGCAGGGAGATTGGAACTCTTACATGGGGATGGTGGGCTTATAATATATACAAACATGGTGGAAAGCAACCACCAACTCACTGTTAATAGAGTTGATGCCAATGCACAGTGCCCGTTCAGGACAAGACAGAACTGCCCCTGTGAGTTTCTGAGACCATAACCGTTTATGGGAGTAGAAAGCCCAGTCTTTCTCCCTGAGTGGTTGATGGTTTTGAGCTGCACATCTTGCGTATTGCAGTCCTGGAATGCAATGTGGCACTATTTCAAGCAAATGGAACTTTAAATACCGTCTGACCCAGCAATGTGTTTGCTGGGCATCTACCTCAAGGAAGTAGGAGACAAAACATGAGCAGACTTTTGCTCTCTTATGTTCATTGCAATGCAGTTCATAATAACAAGAAACGGGAAACAGCCCAAACGCCCATCACTGGAAGAATGGATAAAAGGACTTTAGTACATACACCCCGTGGAATCCTATGCATCCCTAAAAAACAGCAATGGAATCATCAATCGCCTCATGACAAGGAAGGACCTGGAAGCCATTAGGCTGAACGAAGTTAGTCAATCACAACAGTACAAATATTGTATGAGTCTACTATTATAAGGCTGAACACTGAATCAAAGGCAGGCTTCTGCTCTCAGGTCCTGTAACCTATTAAGATATCGCCCAAGCAATTAGAGATAGAGCCTGCATAATGCTCATGAGCCACATACCACTTCCTTTAAGGACACATTTTTAAAAACACTTCAACAGAGGAGAAATCGCCTCAGCTGAGGTAAGTTTCTCAAGAACGTGGGGGTAGGAGAATACCATTCAGTTGCTGATGTACAACCTCATGCTAAGGTCATCCCAAATCAAGAGACACTCCCACAAGAGGGGTTAGTAACCCTCCCTGGAAATTCAATTCAAGGCAACACTTAGCAATACTAGAACCCAAGGGGCGAATATGCCCACTACTATGTTCCTAATTGGACAGTTTCGACCGAGTTTCTTTCCAGGCCTGGGTGACCCTGGTCATGTCCAATATACTCCTGGGACTTTAGACTCTGTGCCTTAATCATTTTCTTTCTTTTTTTTTTCTTTTCTTTTTTTACATTTTATTAGGGGCTCACACAACTCTTATCACAATCCACACATATACATACATCAATTGTATAAAGCACATCCATACATTCTTTGCCCTAATCATTCTCAAAGCATTTGCTCTCCACTTAAGCCCTCTGCATCAGGTCCTCTTTTTTTCCCCTCCCTCCCCGCTCCCCCTCCCTCATGAGCCCTTGATAATTTATACATAGTTATTTTGTCGTATCTTTTCCTATCCGGAGTCTCCCCCCCCCCTCTGCCGTCCATCTCCCAGGGAGGAGGTCACATGTGGATCCTTGTAATCAGTTCCGCCTTTCCAACCCACTCACCCTCCACTCTCCCAGTATCGTCCCTCACCACCTGGTCCTGAAGGTATCGTCCACCCTGGGCTCCCTGTGCCTCCAGCTCCCATATGCACCAGTGTACAACCTCTGCCCTATCCAGCCCTGCAAGGTAGAATTGGGATCATGGTAGTTGGGGGGAGGAAGCATCCAGGATCTGGGGGAAAGCTGTGTTCTTCATCGGTACTACCTCGCACCCTATTTTAATGCTCTCCTTGCTTCCTGAGTCTGGTAGGCCTGATTCTGCCTTTGTGAATGAGTGCCCTATCATTTACCCCATTGTCCGTGTAAATAATTCTAGTCATTTAGATTTTAATCTGTACAAGTCCTATGTTCACGTACTGTGTTCTGAAAAGTCAACCTTTCCTAGTATAATTTCCTTTTCTGAAGCGTGCTCTAAATTCTTTGTTGTTGTTCTTCTACACCACTGGCTAAATTAGTGACACTTTTGATGGAATCACTTCATGTCCCAGGGGGATGACTTATAGTGTTCTCCATAAAATGATAATTATGTCTATAAAGTGAATCCGAGGCATATAGAAACCATAGATCTAAGAATTGTAGCCCCGATGTTAGAACAATTGGTTCTTATGACATGACCCTATTTGAAAATTGCCTCCATGAAGAGATCATTGAAGACATGGGCGGTTTAGCACAGTGTGGTGAAAAAAAAACTGATGGTACCCAGCTATCAGACAGAAGAGCATTTGGTGCCTTAAAGGTTTGTCTTAAAACAAGCAGCCATGTAAGAGAGGCTACGGAGAAGAAGCACACTAGCCTGTTTTATCCAGGGATTGTAAAGAATAAAATCTAAAACTGACAGAGGGAATGGTATCAGATCTTAAATTTCAGAAGGCTTTGGAGACAGTGGAAGCCCAAAATTCACTTTCAGGGTCTCCCATGGATCAAGCCTCCAGTGAGTACCTTTGTCTGCAGTCAGACAGCAAGAATTATATCGTCGATTACGGCAGAGGTAGCTGGGTTAAAATGTAGCATTTATCATTCGATCTTCCTTTTGACCCACCTCAACATTATTTCATTTAAGTATCATTTCTGCTGTTTCTGATTGAGCTTTTTTCTCTGTCTTGTCTTGTCATTGTTATTTTGTTTGCGTGCTTCCTGCTCGTGGTTCGTATGATTTTATGTATATAAGATCCAGGATAGGCACATCTATAGAAACAGTCATTGGATTGATCATCACCAAGGGCATAAGTGAACATGGACTTGATGGCAGTGGGATTGGTTTTGTTTTGTTTGGGGAGAGGCATTGCAGGGGAGGTTGGGGGAAAAATGGGAGGTAACAAGAATAAGTGTGAGAAAATGCATATGAAATTGACTGTGGTGATGATTGTACACCTCTTCTCAATACGCCCGAAGGATTATACTGGATGCGATGTGAGGCATACGCCCATAAAACCGTTTGAGAAGAAGAAACAATGGCATGTGTTGGCTGTGCCTCAGTCCCCAAACTGACGTCTTCGAACTAAAGAAGTCTTTTTGGAGCAGATTTGCCAATGGGTTATTTGACTTTTTGGCTTCTTCCATGAGTGTTGATTGTAGAGGCAAGTAAAATGAAATTCTTTCTAACTTTAATCCTTTCTCCATTTATGTATCAATGCTGCCTGTTGGTCTAGTTGGGAATACATTTGTTTTCTCTATGTTGCTGTGTAATTCATACTGAAAACTGTAGTTTTTGATCTTCAGCAATAAGTGTTGTAGTCCTCTGTCCTTTAAGCAAGCAAGGCCGTGTCATTTGCATAATTTAGGTAGCCACAAGTATTCCTTCATTTTTAAGTGTGTTCTTCTTCACATAGTCTAGCTTTTTGGATGATTTGCTCAGCAACCAGATTGATTACGTACACATGATGAAAGGGTGCAACACTGATCGATGCACACGTTCCTGGATTCTAAATGGCACAGTATTTTCCTGTTCAGGTCAAGGAACTACTTGGTCTATGTCTAAGTTCTAGGAGCGCAGGAAGTGCTCGGTGCAATGTTTTCCATAATGTGATACGATCAACGTAATCCAATGCCTTTTCACAACCAATAAAACACAGGTTTTCCCTTATTGTTTCGCCATACTCTGCTTTCAACCAATCTCCATCTGGCTTCTGCAAGAATATCACTCTGACCATTTTTGAGTGATCTCCAGTAAAATTGTACTTGTGCGTGCTATTAATGGTGCTGTTAAAAATGGTTTTGTTTTTGCATCGGTTGGAGCACTTTGTTTTTGAAATGAGCATACAGAGAGATCTCTTTCAGTCAGGTGTTCAGGTAGTTGTCATCCATAGGCCAGTGAATACTTCCGACATTGCATCTAATTGTTAAAATTCAGTTGGTGTTCTGCCAATTCCTGGAATCTTGTTTTCATGAATGCCTTTTAGTGCAGCTTGGATTTCTTTCTGAAACACCCATACATTCTAGATCCTCTGCCACTTCTCTCTTAAAAGGATTGAACATTCACTAATTATTTCAGTTACAGCAATGCTACACATTCTTTCCATTCTCTTTCGATGCTTTCTGCATCATTTGGTGTTCTCCCATGTTAACAAAACCAAACTCACTGCCATAGAGTTGGTTCTGATTCATAACTATTCTCATCCCTGTAACTCTTTACAGGAACAGAAATCCTCATCTTTCTCACGAGGACTGGCTGGTTGTTTGTCTGATCTCATGGTCAGCAGCCCCGTGTGTAATCCGCTACACCGCCAGAGTTCTTCACCATTGCAATTCAAGGATTGTTGCTTTTGTTTGTTTATATTCAGTCTTTCGGCTTAAGAAATGCGAGGTGCATTTTTCCTTTTAGTTTCCTAACTCCAGTTCTTTGTATATTCACCGTAATATTTTGTCTTCTTGAGCCGCCCCAATGGAGTACTACAAGGTCAGCAGTTCAAGGTCAGCAGTACAAGGTCAGCAGTTCAAACCCACCAGCTGCTCTGATGGAGAAAGACAGGACTTTTTTTTCCACTCCTGTAAAGAGTTATAGTCTTGGAAACGCACAGGGGCACTTCTACCCTGTCTTTTATAGTCCCGATGAGTTGGCATTGACTTGATGGAGTGGAGGGGTTTTTTTTTGTTTGTTTGTTTTATTTTTGCTTTTCTCAAGTCGCCTTGTGAGATCACCTGTCCACTTCTTTTATTTCACTTCTTATTTTTGTTTCTGCTAGCCTACATTCAAGAAAAAGAATCCGAATCTCTGCTGACATCCACTTTAGTATTTTCTTGTCTGTTCCATGGTCTTTTGGCTTCTTCATGTATGATATTCCACACACTTCTGGTCTTCGGTTATTAGTGTTCGCTGTGCCAACTATTCTTGAGATATTTGTAGAGCAGCTCATACTTTGGCTCCCTTACACTCATTTGCATTTTCTTCAACTTGTGTAAGAGGGCTTCGTGAGCTATTCCACACTGGCTCCTTGATGATATTAAGCTTCTCCTTTGTCTATTTTCACGGATGTAGTTTGATTTGACTCTTGTGTACTTCATCAGGTGAGGTCCAGTCACCATTTATGTTGCTGAAAAGTGGTATTTGCAATGAATAAGTTATTGGTTTCCAATATTCTAGCATGTGATCTTCAGCATCACTTCGATGACCACAACCACATTTCCTAGATACTTCTTCATTCCCTGTCTTCACGTTTCTGTCTCCAGTAATTATGATTGCTTCTTGGTTGCATGTTTGATCAATTTCAGAGTGCAGAAGTTGGTAGAAATATTCAGTTTCTTCATCTTTTGCATTAGTAGTTGGTAGATAACTTGGAAAATATCATATTAACTACCCTCCCTTATATGCATATGGAAACTGTCCAATCACTGAAAGCGTTGTACTTTAGGTCGATCTGGAAATGTTCATTTTGATAATGAATGGGATCCTATTCCCAGCATAGGATACTGTGTGGTTTTCTGACCCAAACACCAATACCAGTCCATTTCAGTTCACTAATGCCTAGGATATCAGTCATTATGTGTTTCGTTTCATTTTGGGTAGCCATCCATTTTTAGATTCACCTTTCCTATCTTCCACATTCTAATTAAGAATGGATGTATACAACTGCTTCTTCCTCTTCTGAATCATGCCACAGCAGCAGACGAAGGCCCGGAGGGCTTTACTCCATCTTTGTCACTTCTGTTGCCTCCAATTTGAGGAGGCAAACCTTCTTTTTCTTTTTTTAAAAACATATTATTAGGGGCTCATACAACTCTTATCACAATCCATACATATACATACATCAATTGTATAAAGCACATCTGTACATTCTTTGCCCTCATCATTTTCAAGCATTTGCTCTCCACTTAAGCCCTTTGCATCAGGTCCTCTTTTTTTCTCCTCCCTCCCACTCCCCCCTCCCTCGAGCCCTTGATAATTTATAGATTATTATTTTGTCATATCTTGCCCTATCAGGCATCTCCCTTCACCCCCTTCTCTGTTGTCCGTCTCCCAGGGAGGAGGTCACATGTAGATCCTTGTAATCAGTTCCCCCTTTCCAAACCACTCACCCTCTACTCTCCCAGTATCGCCCGCCCCTCACACCCCTGGTCCTGAAGGTATCATCCACCCTGGATTCCCTGTGCCTCCAGCTCCTATATGCACCAGTGTACAACCTCTGCTCTATCCAGACTTGCAAGGTAGGATTCGGATCATGGTAGTTGGGGTAGAGGAAGCATCCAGGATATGGGGGAAAGCTGTATTCTTCATCGGTGCTACATTGCACCCTGAACCCTTTGTGACAGGGTCTCCAGTGGCCAACAAATGGGATTTGGGTCTCCACTCTGCACTTCCCCCTTCAGTCACTATGGTAAGAATTTTTTTTTTCATGATGCCTTATCCCTGATCCCCTTGGCACCTCGTGATCACACAGGCTGGCGTGCTTCTTCCATGTGGGCTTTGCTGCTCCTGAGCAAGATGGCCGCTTGTTCACCTTCAAGCCTTTAAGACCCCAGACACTATCTCTTTTGATAGCCGGGCACCATCAGTTTTCTTCGCCACATTTGCTTATGCACCCGTTTGTCCTTGGTGATTGTGTCATGGAGGTGTGCAGCCAATGATATGATTTTTTGTTCTTTGATGCCTGTTATGAGGCAAACCTTCTTCCATAATATTTTGAATGCCTTTCAATCTGAGGGGCTCGCCATTCAAATTATATAAAAGAATGTTCTGTTACTATTCACAAGGGTTTTAATGGCTAATTTTTATTTTTTAGAAGTGGTCCACCTTTTTCTTCTTACTAGTCTGTCTTAACTTTGAAGTTCCACTGAAAACTGTGTACTCAAGTGACTCTGCTAATATTTGAAATACTGGTGGCATAGCTTCCAGGGCCACAGCAGCATACAAGCCACCACAATATGATGAATTCAGAGACAAATGATGTTACTGAGCTGTGGCCCAAATACTGTTTGAATATTTACACAAATGTGATCTTATCACTCCTTACAAATGTTCACATAAATAGGAATTATTTTTCATAAATATTCAAATAAATATTGTCTCATTTACCCAATAAATCTCATTCAAAAAAGAAAAGACACACATTAAAAAATTCACATTTTTGTCCCCATATTTAACATCTCTGTTAGATATGTTAGAACGAACTCTATCATGATAGGTTTATTGTTTTGTTTCTTTGAAATTTAGCTTTTCAGTCTTCTAGTGAAGCACTTGACCAAGTACATCGCACATTAGCATGCTCGACATGGACTTAATTTATGTAGCACTCCTAAGGCCTTGTTGTCCTTAAGGCCATCCGGTTCTTTCGGACGTGGAGTGACCCCAAGAGTTTGACTGCCCGACAGGCTCTCCTTGGCTGTCATCCTAATGGGAGCAGTTAACCTGATATTTTGATTATCAACTGAGTGCTTAAACATCGCCCCACCAGGGCACCCTCGCAGGACCTAGGATATTTGCAAAATGCTTTTCATTTCATTTCATGAAACCTCACACAGGCTCTAGAATGTTTGTCAATGGCATTAATTCTAACCACAGGTTTCAGGCCTGACCATGGATAGGCCGGGTAAGTGGCCTGAGAGGCACCCAGGGATTTCACAGACAAGTGGAGATTCGATATGCTCAATCTAAGTGCTTAATCCATTTTTCTGTTCTTTGGATTTCTAGAGGCTCCAGAGATCTCATGACAATCTGGGAGAGGTAAGAAAGGCAGTAAGACACAACTTAAGGATCTCTATACTGCCATCTTCTAGTGGACAATCTCCCGGTGAATGGCCAATGGAGAGGCCATCCAAGAAGCTAACAGGTCAGCTGTCCTGCACCAGCATCAGGCTAAGCACTGGTTGGCGCAGCGCTGGGCATGATTCGCTAATGTACTAAAGATAGAGCATCGAGAGCCGTGATTGCTCAGAAGTGGCATTGCTTATAATACCAGGGGAGGAAGTGTGAAGTTACAATAAAAGTACTTTTGGCTAAATGATTGAAATGGACAGAAGGGCTACACCAATTCCAGAATAAATGTCATTGAGCCCATTCAAGTGCCAATCCTACATTAAGAGAAATAATCTCAAAAGAAGTCAAACGGTAGAAGCGTGTCTATAGGATGCTGATAATACAGGATTTTGGCCTCTGACCACTTCCACTCCATGAATTGGGACAACACGGGCTCGGCAAGTATGCTTCTTGCTCTTTGAGGCAGTTACAATATATTTTTAAAAATTTCTTTAGCATGTATGTAGCACATCTCTCAGTTATTGCTAGGGAAGCCATTCTTAATTATTGCTCATTTATCTTCTCTGCTATCTAGCCATGTAGGTGCTGCCATCCTTGACATGTCAGAAGAATGGCGAGCCTGCATTTGCAGCCGTTGAAGTGGATGTGCCAGCAGGTCAGAGCTAACAGACAGCAGCAGGATGAGGGACTGTCCCCACATGTTCTAGTCCCTACCCTTGTGCGGTAGGGGTGCTTGAAATAGGAGGTCTGTGGAGGCTCCCCAGAGCTTTGGACCACAAAAAGCTGAGGGCGCCCATGGTGGTAAATCACTTTGCCTCTGCTGCTGAGCGCTGACAAGGGATGCGTAGCAAGCACACAGTTCTTACGTCGCCCATCTGTCTTCACGGGATGGTGTGATTTCAGCATGTCAGGGTGAAATCAGAACATCATCTTCATGTTGCTGCTTCTCAAATATCACCAGATTTACTGTTTTATTGACCAGAAAGTGGAACTCTTTTTCTTACTGAAAGTTTTCTAATTGTTCACTGTTTTATTGACCAGAAAGTGGAACTCTTTTTCTTACTGAAAGTTTTCTAATTGTTCCGAAAAAAAAGTTATATTCCAGAGAGAGAGAGAGAGAGAGAGAGAGAGAGAGAGGCATACTCCAATTAGATAACAGCTCTATGGTCGACTCCCATTGTGGTGACCTTGTGTACAACAGAATAGAATGCGGCCTATCCCTGTGTCATCCACTCAACTGCTGGCACATCTGAGTTCACGGTTGGCACTATGCCAAACAATATCACTAACAGTCTCCCTTGCTGGTCCTCCACCCCACCACGCAGGACATCCTTTCCCAGTGATTGATCCCTTTCGATGGCATATCCAAAGCAAGCGTTCCATTATGATCCATAAGATTTTCACTGGCTAAGTTTTGGAGATTGATCTCCAGGCCTTTCTCCCTGATTTATTTTAGTCTGGAATTGACACGGAAGTCCACTGTGAATGGTCCTCTTGGTATGTGAAATACCGATGGCATAGCTTTTAGAGTCAACAGTAACATGCAGGTCACCCTAGTATGACCACCTGACAGACAGGTGGTGGACACATCAATTAAAAGTAACCCAATGGGAAATAATTTTCACCCAGAAATCATTCTATCTAGGAGAGAAAATCAGCCTTGGCTTAAGGCCTAGGCTGGGTTTTCAGCATCTATTCTTAGAGCCTGAAATGATAAGGCTAATGAAGAAATGAGAGTTCTAGGCACAGCCTAGGTTTTAAAATCAAAAGAACCTCAGATCCCTTGACCTTGGCTCATAGGCATTCTCTGGAGAAAATTACTCTGTGATGTGTTTTAACAAAAAAAAAAATCTCATCGAAGTTCTATCTACCATAACACAGAGATACTTGACTTTGATGATGAGAAATTCCCTCTTTCAACCCCACAAGGCATCCAAGTGGAGACCAGAAATCCAGGTGAGGTCCTAGTCACTGAAGGACTCTCCTTAAACAAGCAGGGTTTCCGGTGCACCTGACTACTGGATGATCAGCGTTTGGTATGTGCCTATTTGCAGGTAGCCAGGGACCAGTGCTCCTAGACGCTGACATGCAGTACACGCGAATCACCTGAAGGGTCTGATGGAGCACAGATTACTGGCTCCACCAGTGTGTCAGACTTGGTATGGCAGGGCAGAGCCAGGCGTTAGGATTGCTAACCAGACCCCATGTGTTAGTTACGCTGCTGGGTAGGGGATTACCTTTGAGAATTATCACAGACATCAATGGCACAAAAGTAGGGGGGGGGTTGCTTGTTTAATAATGACAACAATCTACAGCAGAAGTGGTCAGCATTGGAAATCCAACTGCTCTGGGAAGGAAGATGATGGGTTTGCTCTTCTTGAAGACTTTGGAACCAGGGCTTAGAAATAAGGCAGGGCTGTGGGGCTAGGAAATACAATGCTGGAGAGGATGTCAGGGAAGTAAAACACACCTTCTGTCTCCACAAACCAGATGGTATGAGTCATTTAATTTGAATATAAAAAGGAAATTTAACTGTATTGTGTTCTCTAGACTGGGTGAATGATTACAACGTTTTGTTTTCTTTTTCAAATCAACTCACTTGTGTCCTCCAACAACCTATCTTGAAGGCCTAACCCTTGTAAATACCATCCTGTTTGGAAATAGGGGTTCTTTATGTTAATGAGGCAGAATGTAATAGCATGGCTCCTAAACCTAATCTCTTTTGAGAAGCATCGTATTCAAAAGGAAAACAGGCAGCAAAGAAGGCCTGTGATTCCCAGATGCTGAAAGAGACAAGGAATAATATCTTCTCAGGTGAACAGAGCACAGTCCTGGTGATTTACCTCAAAACTCTGAGAAATATCCTCTTATTCTTTAAAGTGACTCAGGCCATTTTTGATATAGAAGCATTTGCACACTAATACATATTGTGTACATGTATTAAAACACACACTCTCTCTGTCTCTCTCTCTCTCATTGCCACTGAGTCCATTCTGACTCAATGATCCTGCATGCAGTTTCTGAGGCTGTCCATCTTAAAGGGAGCATCTTCGTCCGAAGGAGCCACTTGCGGGTGGATCTAGGCTATCACACAGCATCTGCTGTTCATGCTCACCAAGAGCGCTGCCAGGGCTCCTTGTTTGTATGTACAGCACGCACCAGTTTCATTTGAGCATACTCAGTGACCCTACTGACTTATGAAGAATGGTCAGACTGCTAACTTCCCTAAACATGTAACCTCCTCAAGCACACGAGTATGTGACTCAATGGACATCCCCCTCTTTTCATGCAAACGGATACATTCCTGGTCATAGAGTAAATATCCATGCTTCCGGGTTCCTTTTGCTCTATTTTTCAAAGGATAAAATTGTATTCTTATTTTCTATCACTGCTTAAGGAGAACTTTGTGGGCTCTGTGGATTTTCTAATTGTATAAGCATAATCAGATACATTGCCATCTGCTGGAAATGAGATATGTATCCATCTGCTGGATTTCCCATCCTACAATTCACTGTATAATGTGGACAAATATTGTCCATTTAAAAATATTTTTACTAGTTACAGAGATCAGCGTGTTTTTACTTTTAAACCTTTTCATTTAAATGATTTTGAATTTACCAAACAACTGCACAGAAAGTTCCTTTAGACCCACAGGCTAATTCTAATGCTAATTGTTTCATTAATCTTAAGCATTCCCTTGGGCAGCCCATTTTTAGGCAATTCCTCCCTAACCTCCACAACCCCTAGAAACCAC
The DNA here is from genome assembly GCF_050624435.1 of Tenrec ecaudatus. Lineage (NCBI taxonomy): Eukaryota > Metazoa > Chordata > Mammalia > Afrosoricida > Tenrecidae > Tenrec > Tenrec ecaudatus. The sequence continues at coordinate 6,959,554 of NC_134538.1, forward strand.
GGATCTGTCTATAGCTCTGCTTCTTCTCGACTGTCACATAAATCACGTAGTATGTAACCTCTTGGGTCAAGAGTCTTTGATTTAGTCAAATGCACCGAAAATTCTCCCAGACTATTGCACACACATGTGTATCGTGGCTCATTCCTTTTTACTGCTGGGCAGATGTTATCTGTTGATTCATCCCTTATCCTGTAGGACATCTGGGCTGTTTACAGTTTGGGACTCCTGAATGCATTTGGCTACAGGTTATTGTGTGAATTTAAGTTGTCATCCACTTGAGTAAATGTTGAGGGGCGGTATTGCTGGGTTGTAGGGTAAGTGTGCATTTAACTTTCTAAGAAGCTGCCCAGTGACTTCCCATTGTGGCTGCATCATTTGCATCTTCCCCAGCAGCCAGTGGGCGTTCCCTATAGCCCTGCATCCTCTTTAGCACTTGGTGCTGCCAGTTGGCTTTATTTCAGTGGTTCTAATTGGTGCGCCATCGTTATCTCCCCAAGGCATTTAATTAGGATATTCCTAATGTCTAAGTGGAGTCCCCAGATAGTACAAATGGTTAACACGCTTGGCTACTTGTGGTTACAAGGCTGCAAACCTGAGTTCACCAGAGAAACCTTGGCAGAGGGTCTGCCATTCTCCTTCTGGAAACTCAACCATTGACAGCTCTACTCTGACACACAGCGAGTCACTATCAATCGGAATCAACTTGACAGTAACGGCCCTTCCTCCCTCCCTTCTTCTTGGCTTTCCTTCTTTCTCATGCCTAATGATGTTGGAGAAGCCTTGGTAACACTAGTGGGTAAGCATGAAGCTGCTAACTGAAAGGTCCACGATTCAAACCCAGCTGCCACTCCATGGGAGAAAGATGAGGCTGTCTGCCCTATAAAGATTTACAGCCTCGGAAACCTGATACAGGGTTTTTATGAGATGGAATCAAATCATTGGCAGTGGGTATGATTTATTTTTTACTAACGAGGAATATCTTCTCAAGTGTTTTATTCTTTACTTGTTTATCATCTTCAATGATAGATAAATGTCTTTCCCATTTTAAAAATGTGATCTTTGTGTAATTAGAGTTGAGTGTAAATTCTTTATGGATTCAGATCTACGTCCTTTTTCAGGGATGTGTGGAGAGACATTATACATTCACAAAGGCCAGTTTCTTGGCAGGCAGTTAGGGCATTTCATGAGAGCCAGCCCTGATTGATCAAATGCACCCACTTTGGACTTTGGATGAGCAACTCCTTAATAGTGCATAAACTCTCCTCCATCACGGAGGCTGGGTTGCTGCCAATAGTGGCGTAGAGTCACGAAGGTGAGTGTTCAGTCTGCAGGATTCACAGAGGCAGCAGAGACAGCTTTGCCTTCCATAGTTCAATGTCAAAGGCAGTGGTGAGCTCCCTGAGTGCAGTCACGATCCATTTTCCAGGGCCAGTTCTCCCACTTTCCGATGATGTGTCAGAGCAGAACTGTGCTTCATAGAGTGTTCATTTTCAATGGTTGCTTTTGTGGGAAATGATAGCCAGGTCTTTCTTCTGAGGTACTCTGGGTGAACTTGAAAACTAACCTTCTGGTTAGCATCTGAATATCATTTGCCCTATCCCCTTGTGAGCTACATAAAGGGCATAGGGAAGGGGAACCAAGGGGGTACTAGGTAAGTAAGGATAGTTGGGAAGAAGCCATCCTTTGATGAGCAATTCTGCACACATCTCCATGGGAAGTCTGAGACCCAAGTCCTCTTGAAGCCTCTTACTCTTCACCTTATCTTCATCACATAACCTTTTAGGAGGTTTGTCATCTGGGGGCTGGAGTCTTTGCTCAGCTCCACCACTAGCCTGCATCTCCTATTACTGAGTCAACCATGAGATCAACAAAGGAATGATATTTGTAAGCACCTTGGAAATTAAGGAACCAAAAGAATATGGATTAAAAGGGAGCTAATTTAACATTTTTCTTATTCTTCGATTACTACTCTGTGTTTTGTAGGGAATATTCTTTTGTGGAAAGCCACAGCTGGTCTTTCTCTGCCTATATGTACCATATCACTCGAAGTCAGTAGTTGTTACATAAACCTTTTCAACAATTCTCCTGCTTTCTCCCATACAAATAAATAAACAGGATATATGGCATTTCCAGCAAAGGCAGAAGGACAAGACATCCTATTTCATGCTTCAGCAATCTGACTAAGGATATAAATATAGATTCCCCCCTCAAAATGCCTTTAGGTTATAAGGCAAATTGATTAAGGCCTCCCTTTAAAATCCCTGCTAGAGAAATAAATGGATAAGGGAGTGTGCCTGGCCTTAAATAGAAAGAGGTTATGTCTAATATTGACTCTCCTAATCAGTTTGACATGAAACATATTTCTCACAGACGGGACACTCCAGCCCATCTTGTGTGCACGGGAGATGAAAGCCACGTGGTCTTCAGTTTCCTGTGAGCCAAGAATAAATTAAATCAGGGGCCTGTCTGCTCGTCCCCACTCCTCTGTGGATTCCATTTTCACATAGACATGTCTGATATATATTTTTTTTCAGGGAGGAGTTAATACATTGCTCTTTTCCATTTCCCTTACTGATATGATTCTTGTCTTTCCTTCCACTCTTTCCCCATGTCTAGATTCAGAATATGAGGAATAAACAAAACAAGAAGACAGTCATATATTTTGATATTGCTTTTACCTGATAGACGAGGTTAACGAAGAACTGATCATAAATGCTAAGGAGGACTGTTTCTAGAACGTTCTAGGGTGATGATGTTCTTTTTCCAGACTTGAGTAGGCTATTACAAGAGTTTAGTCAAAGCTAACTGCTGTGGCAGGCAAAACATCATCTTTACCACACACACACACACACACACACACACACACACACACACACACACAGCTTATGTTCCAATCGTGTAAAGTTTAGCAAATTGTGGAGAATGGAGGACGGTATACTCTTGCAATCATTACACACACAGACTGATGAGGCTTCTCACGTTCAGTTTGGGATGCCAGAGAGAGGTGGTGGAGAATCTCAAGACAGTTCTTAAGGGACAGGCCCGGAAACAGATCATTTCTGTAATAATGCTATTGTTCAAACCCTGTCACATCGCCTGGCAAGCTGAAAAATGCCTGGTAAGTGTGGCCCAAGAGGAAAGTGCTAGCTTAGTGGGTGTCTTTTTGTTTGGGAGAAAGAGAATTCTCATTTGAGTCACTTGGGAATTGGAGACCCAGATAGAATACTTTAATAAATAACTAAGCTATTTTCCTATTATGTGTTCTCCTCTTTATGATGATTTTTATTGACTTCATTTTGTAGTCATATGATTTTTTGAAAACTGTCAATAGTCACATTTTCACTCCGTTGATTTAAAGTTATTTTTGCTTCCTACAATACTACCTAATCCATTTCCATTAGACTGTCCTATTTTTTAGCTGAATTTTGATGAAGCTTCCCATCAGCTGGACTATGCCCGCAAGTATATTCCCCCCCCACCCCCCGTGTTGAATCTAAGGGTGTGTTTTCTCAGCCGTTACATGTCTGCGAACATTTTCTGTTGTCTTGACAACCTAACTGTGTCAGCTCTTAGAAAACAGGAGCGTTGACTGAATTCATACATGGGCAATATAAAGCATGCATTCATTCTTTTTTCTAGAATTCATAAAAATACAGCTGGTTAATGCTACCAATAATCTCCTGGGCTGCTTTCTCCATTGATACAGTTCTCCTGTTAAAAGAAAAATAGTTGATCACATAAAGAATATTTACAAATGATAAGCCTAAACTCCTTCCTTGAGTATTTGCAGAAAATGTAGCAATTTATAATAATGTTTCAAAAAGATGTTGGCAGTTTAAGAAGATTAAGATGATTTTCGCAGTTGCCCATAAACTTTGTGGAACTGTCTGGGCAAAAGACTTGTTAGCTGGCTGAAACTATTCAGCAAGGAGAGGTCTACTCCCCCTTGAGGGGATAAACTTATTTTAAATATATATGCACTGCCATCGAGTGATGCAAATGGCCTCATGGGTCTTTGAGACATACTATTTTTGAGAAGGAAGCCCCATCTTTCTCTGGCAGGGTGGCTGATGGTTTCAAACTGCCAAACATGCGGACCATAGCCCAACGCATAACCAGGGCTCCTTTAAGATATGTATTAAGCTTAAAGGGGAGTCCTGATGGCATAGGGATTTTGCATTGAGCTGTTAACCACAAGGTCAGCAGTTCGAAACTCTCAGGCAGCTCTGAGCAAGAAAAAGGAGGCTTTCTACCTCTGTAAAGAGTTACTGTCTCAGAAACCCACAGGAGCAGTTTTAGCCTGTTCTATAGAAATGTAATGAATCAAAATGGACTTGATGGCATTGAGTTTGGTTTACTAAGCTTAAATTCGGTGCACTAGGTTGGCAGAATGCTTTGGTTTACAAACAAGAATCCTAAATTCATTTTTGAGTCTCCACACAGACACCGCCTTTGATGGATTTTCTCTTACCATTAACCTGGCAGTGTGAATAGCTTTACCCTCAGGCAGAGTTTGAAAACTGAGCTGCTACCATTCCCCTAGCCAGCCCTGGCCTTGCTTGGATTTGCCCTAGTTAGAATTTGGGATACTGGGGTCTAGAAGGAGCCCTCGCAGTGAAGTGGTTACGAGTGGGCTCGGATCTGCGTGGTCTCCATACCTCCACCAGCAGCTCCACCGGGGAGAAAGACTGGGCTTTCTACTCCCCTGAACCGTGACAGATTCAGCAACCCACAGGGGTGGCTCAGTCAGCACCGACTTGATGACAGTGAGGAGGAGGGTCTGCCAAGTCAAAGTCAACACTAGGATTTTAAAGTTAATGTTGCGGCAGGTGGTAAGCAGGGCGTGAGGGCTGGAATTCCTTTGTTCTCTTTCTGTTAAACAATTGTAGATTAGTGATGTTTTTATAGGACAATTTCACATATCATATTTCACAATTTTAAATGGTGCATTCCTTGAACCAGAAAATCCATTCTTAGAAACATACCTTAGGAAATTATCCTCAGAGCATAATTGAAGACATGGATAAAAATGTATTTCTTTTATACAGCTATATTTTTTGTAATGATAAGAGTGATCCCCTGAATTGTGACAGATAGGTACAAGGATATGCAAAGTAGCTATTAAAATGGTCATGTGAATTTATTTAGAGGGACATAGAAAGTATTTTGAAGACTAGTTAATAGAAAAGCGCACAGTAGGACATCCCATCACAGAAGGGTCACAAGGAAGGGATGAGCCAGTCAGGGTGCAGTATAGCACCGATGAAACACACAACATCTTTCCTCTAGTTCTTTAGTGCTTCTTCCCCCTGCCCCCTCCCCACTACCAGGACACCAGTTCGACCTTACAAATCTGGCTAGACCGAGGCATGCACACTGGTACAGATAAGAGCTCTCCACACACAGAACCCAGGACAGATACACTCAGAACCAATCATGAGAGTAGCGATACCATGAGGTTAGGGGGAACGTGGAGGGAGAAGGGGGAGAAAGGGGGAATCTATAGCAATGATTGACATACACCCCACCCCCTTCCAGAAACGTAGGTGAAGAGAGACAACGGAGAATGTGAAATATGAAAATAAAGATAATCGGGAAGTGAGGGGATCAGTGATGTGAGGACGCTGGCATGTGACAGGGAGCGGGGAAAGGAAGGTGTCCGTCCAGGCTGCCTCTCCAGCCCTTCCCGCCCGGGGACCCTCCAGAAAAACAATCCAACACCCCGACCCTGCGGCTAGCCCCTTCCCCCAGGCTCTCTCCGCTGGATTTCGCCACCTTTATGTGGGAAGCGAATCCGTGGACAAAGCCGATGACCCGGGAACGTTTCCTCCGCAAGTCTGCCTCCTTCCTTGCTTGACTTCGGTGTTTGCATTATGTCTAGGGGCTCCTTGAGTGTCTGGCTGTTCTCATGGAATGAAATTAGTTTTCATGTTGCCCTAAGTCTCACCGTCAGATATTGGTGAACATGAAGGTTCCAGGAATTGATGGAACACAAACTGAGATGTCTTAACACGGAGATGATACACTGGAAGCACTCACTCATCTATGCTAAGACATTTGTAAGATAACTACCTGGTCAAGCAGCTGGATGGGATTCATATTTGTGCTCCCTCCAAAGAAAGGTGATCCCACAGAATGTGGAAATTACTGAACAATGCCATTAATATCACATGCAAGTAAAGTTTTGCTGACAGTAATTCAAATATGGCTGTGGCAGTATACAGTCGTGAACTGCTAGAAAGGAAAACTGGATCGAGAAGAGGATGTGGAATGAACAATATCATTGCTGATGTCAGATGGATCTTTTCTAAAATCAGAGAATACCGGAGAGATAAACAGCAGTGTTTTACTGGGTATACAAAGGCATTTGACTGTGTGGATCAAACTGTGGATAACAGAGATAATATTTGAGAAGAATGGCAATTACACAGTGTGTAATTGTGCTTCTTGAAAACCTGTGCACAGAGCCAGCAGTAGTTTGACTGGAGTAAGGGATATTGCATGATTTAAAATCAGAAAAGATGTGCATCCGGTTGTATCTTTCACTGATTATTCAGTCCATGCCGAGCAGTGATGTCACTGTGAAGACGAAAGTGCACTTGATTCAAGCCTTGGTCTTTTCAGTCACCTATGAATGTGAAAGTTGGACAAAGAAGAGTCATTTCATTTGTATTAGTGCTGGTGGGGAATATTGAAAGTATGGTGGATTGCTAAAAAAAAAAGCAAAGAAAAATGTATCAGAGAAAGCACAACCAGAGTACCTCTCATAAGTGAGGAAGATGTGACTTTGTCTCATGTGTTGTGGGCATGCTACCACGAGAGATCAGTCCCTGAAAAAGGACACCTTCTTGGTAATATAGAAAGGCAATGAAAAAGAAGAGACCCTTGACAAGATGGTGTGGTAGTTATATAATCTCCTGTCAACTTGAGTCAAGGGGTGGAGTCTAGCCTGTCAATCAGGTCATAGCCATAGACGCCTCTGTGTGGGCATGGCCTTCTCCCTAGGATTCTGGGAACTCCTGTCTTCTTCCCTGGAGGTGTACTTCACATTCCTGTTAACAAGCCACATGGAGCTGTGCTGATGGCAACCAGAGCCCTGGGGCTGGAGGAGCCATATGGAGAGCTGAGCCAGCGCTGAGATGCTTCCGCAAGACTTGCTCCCCACTGGCCTGTGATCTTCCTGCTTTCAGCATCATTGCATGTGCTGTGTGCGTCTCAAGAGGAATTCATGGGTTAATATTGAACTTATGGGCTGATATCGAATTTATGGACTTGATATTGAACTTATAGACTTGATCTGGGCTGGGATGTTCTGGTGATACATAATTACTTCTTGATATGAAGTTCTCTTACACTTATATAAGTGGCTCTGGATTTGTTTCTCTAGTCAACCTGGACTGACACAGATGGATTGAAACAATGGTTGCAACAATGTACTCCAACATAAGCACAATTGTGAGGATGTTGCAGGACTGGGTAGTGTTTTCATTCTGTTGCACTTAGAGTTGCTGTTAGTTGGAATCAACTTGAGGGTACCTAACAACAACAACAAGAAGAAAGTATTGATCAAACAATCTGAGAAGCTGAGTATGAAGGAGAATCTGCCATTGGGTTTAAAGAAATCTTATCAACAACCCGTGATATGCAGATGACAGAACCTTGCTTTCTAAAAGCAAAGATAACAGTGTACTTAGTAAGATCAAAGACTACAGCCTTCAGTGTGGATCACAGCACGATAAAGAAAACAGTCCTCACAACTATATCAATAAACATAATAAACAGAAAAGAAGCTGTAAAGAATTTCATTTTACTTCGATCCATAATCAGTGTGCATGGAAGCAGCAGTCTTATCAAGTGACATATTGCATTGGGCAGATCTGCTTTGATGCAGTGATTGCAACAATGGGCTCAAGGGAGCCACCGCTGAGAGGATGTTACAGAACCAGGCGGTGTTTGGTTCTGTTGTACACTGGGTCATTTTGAGGTGGAACTGACTGACAACACTAATAACATGTCTAATAAAATTCAGAAGGTATGAAAAATGCACAGTGCATCCGGAAGATACACACAGATGGCCTTTGCATTACCTACCAGTTCAAACTCGCTCCTGACCATTTCTTTCCATTGAATGAAGCATTCTGCATCGTAAAGGAAGGCTATGTAATTAACAGCTTTAACTCAAGAGGTTTGCATACTTTTGGAAATATTCATGGGCTCAATATACCACCTTTGACCCGCAAATATATCTCCTATGACTCCTATTGCCAGTATGCACTCTGTATAATACTGGGGTCCACTGACAGGAGTTTTGAGAAAATTTTACATGGAATAAGCTGTGGTAATTCTCAAAAGTAGACACCCCTTTCTATGTGAAAAGTCCGTGAAATGACCGGCATGTTGAAAATCAAAGAAAATAAAGATAATCATTAAAAAGGACAAGGGTAAGGAAAAACTATCCTTACTGGGGTTCTAGTTTTATATATGCACAGATTTATACACGCACAGATTAATAGCCCCACCAAGAAACAAAACACGAAAATGTGTTTAAGCCTCTTTCCATTTTCCGTAATGGCTCTCGACAAGTTCTTTCATTAACACATTTGTCGTTATCTCATTAAAAAATACACTCGTTGTCACCTGGTTGATGCGGACATATAATAACCCTGGAGGAAAGGATAAAGCTGCCCTTTGACCCCGAGGCTGTACCTCTTTACAGGAGTCGAAGCCCTGCACATCCCCCTTGGAGCCGCTGGTGGTTTCCCCTGCTGACTGATGGTTCCCCAGCCCAGCCCCCAGCCAAGCTGGCACCAGGGCTCCTTTATTTCAGTGGGGTGGCTTGCAACAAGGAGGAGCTCTTTCAGAGACCACAACCCAGAAAGTAATCAAGGTTTACATAACGAACAAACAACCTTTTCTGAAGGATTAGTCCAGATAGGATAACACTCCACAGTTCAATCGCATCACTCAGGAATGTACAACTGCTACCACAATCAGTTCAAGACAATCTTTTCCTTCTTGAGCTCCTCGACATCACCTGCCTTTTAATCCCTCCCACTCCCACCAGTGCAACCCCAGAAACCCTGATTGTACTTGCAGTCCCTCTAGATTCGCCAGTCCTGGATTTCGTATCCTGAACAACAGAAAATCATGCAACAAAACCTCAAGAGGAGCGGCCCACAGTGACACAACACATCTGAGATCAACCCCAATACACACAGAGAAAACATCGAGGGAATGGGACCATCTTCAGGATTTATGAAGCAGAAGGTATAAGAAATGGAAAACTACATTGGTGAGAAAAGGATCAGGAAATCTGGATCAAAGAATTTGCTTTCCTCACGACGATGTTCCTGCTCGTTCTTGGAGGCAAGCAAGGGGTGCCCTTTGAGAATCTTGTTGGGAAACTTTATACCTCCCCCCTCCCCCTACAACCCTCATCTTGCCCTTTTAGACTTTGTGCTCATTTTGTTTCCCAAGCTCAAAGAACATGTAAAAGGAACACAATTTGAGTCCCTTGAGTGTGACAAAATAACACATCCTTTGTCTAGCTCTACACACGACCGAGGGCAGTATTTCCATCTCTAACTGCTCCCCAGACAGTTCTACATTCTTGTGCTTACATGGCATCAACTAGCACATATATAAATACTTGTGGCAACATCTCACTGCCATTGAGTCAAAAATGACTCATAGAGACCCTATAGGACAGGGTAGAATGCCCCTGTGAGCGTCTGAGGCTATAGCTCTTTCAGGGAGGAGAAAGCCTCATCCCAAGGAGAGAGTGGGCACTCGAGCTGGTGACCTTGAGGTTAGCAGCTCAACACATAACCAACATGCCACCAGGACTCCTACGGTTCCATAGAAGGCAGGTTTTAGTAACGACTTGTTGATTAATTAAGGGATATCTCTAGATGGGGATCTTATGTTTGTTTTCCTGCTCAATTTCTGTTCTAACTAATGTTCATTAAGAGGTGTACTATCCACACCGCTGATGTTACAGATGTCAGTCCAAAGCTTTCTGGCACTGCCACCAGGGCTCCTTTACAAAGCAATGAGCTCATTACATTTTATTTGTACCCACACGTAGCTTTTCCACATTCTTCTCTAGGTATGACATTTAGGACTCCAAATTGGTGAAGAGTCCATGGATATGTTCCACAAGGGGCTGAAGGTCTTGGTCTCTTTCAACATCAATACTTTGAAAACCATATCAATAAGCACAAATGAATCCAACTACCCTTGTCCAAATAGATTAAAAATATTATTAAACATAATAGCAACAAAGGACTAATTAAAACGAACTCATCAATATCACCTGGAGGTTTCTCATTTACTTTCATTATTTCGGCATGATATGGACACCAAAAGTAGACATTCTAAGTTTTGGGGGGGAACTTGGAATAATAAGGTCTCTTCCAGCTCCGAATAGCTATGATTCAATGAATGATTCCATTATCTCCACGACAAGCTTTCAGATTCCTATTTAGATGTTCCACGCTGCCTTTGCTGCAATTTATGGGTACTTTTAATTTCAAACATACGAAGTATTTTATCTTAAGGAGGCACGCGTTATATATTTGCTTTAGTGTACCTCAGGGAGTGAAGCCAATGCGCTCTCAAGATTCAATTAGCAGTCCCAAGGATGATGATTACAGACTAGAATCATCTGGCGGATTCATCTCGTCTCTTCATCTAAATTCTTAGGGACGAAATATAGCTTGAAATAAGGTTTTATTTTACTTAAGTGTTAAATGCTACCCAGTCAATGAAGACTGCTTCTTCAAGTATATTCCCTTTTGTATACAGAGAAATTCATGATTAACTTTCCACTCTGGGAGAACTGTTGAAGTCATTGGAAAGAAGTGTTAAACTAGAATCCAGAAAGACGATGTTTCCTTGTATAACTAGATTAGTCTCCACCTTTCCTACGTTAAAAGGCACCTTGGTGGTGCTGTGTGTTAGTCATTGGGCTCTCACCCTAAGGTGGACAATTTAACCTACCAGCTACCCCAAGGAAGAGAGATGAAGTTGTCCGCTCCATCAATATTTAATCTCAGAGACGCAATATAGAGTCACTGTGAGTTGAAATAGATTTGATGGGCCTTGGGTTGTGCTTTTATTTGTCTCCCCCCCCCAGCCCCACCCCTGCTTACTTTGAAGCAGAAATCCCCAGCTGGTGATGTATGTATGAGATGGGTATTTAGGATGTATATATGTATTTAGGATGTATGTATGAGATGGGTATTTAGGAACTTTCCCAATTAGCACCATGCACAATTTGAAAGGCATCACATGCATTACATAGATGAACTTTCTGGTTTCAAATACCTACCATTGAATGGCCGCTGCCTTCTTCACTGAGCATGTAATTGTCTTACAAGAATGGAGATTCTCCTGTTTGTACAGTTTCTCTCTGATCAGGGTCCCTCCTTTATGTCATCTGCTCATCACCCGAAGCAGCTCTTGGTTTCCAGTTTACACTGTGCCAATCTCGATAATTTGTACAGCAACATGAAGTTAGGGAGCAGAGAACAGAATGTGCATCAACTATGGGACTAACCCTTCCATGTTCACATAGAGTCCAGTGTAATTTATTCTAAGAAGAGACAGCAACTTAAGGAAGTCCGAAGTCCAAGGATCACAACTAATATTTACCCATTGGAATAAGCCATGAAGAAGTGGCAGGTGCCTAGGAGACAAAGAGAATGTAGATGTAGTGGAGGGTCATCCTTTGGGAGATTTTTTTTTCAGGAGAAGGAAGGTCCCTCCCTGGATTCATCCCTAGGGAGGACAGAGTGAAGAGGAAACCCAGAATGGAGAGTCGAGGTTCACTATTACAACAACCAGAATTTAGGACACTGGATCTGGTTGGAAAGGCCATGTGGCAGATCAAGGGTAAAGCCTGAGACCACCAGACACACCAGTATGGTCAATGTCAGTGTCTGGCAGGGTGGAAGTGTGACTTTATCAGGTTTGGTTACGTTTCTAAGTCAAGCATAGGAACAGAATCATCAAAGGACACGGCCAAACTACAGGAGAGATCTTTGAGTCTGGCTTTGAGGATTTGGAGAATGTCACAAAGCAATTACGGCAAAGTCTGAATGGAAGGATCCCATCCACACTGGGATCAGGTGATCATTGGCCATTTCATTGGCTACTTTAGAAAGTGGATCACCAGACAGTTCTTCCTAGTCCATCTTAACCTGGAAGCTCTGCTGAAACCGGTTCAGCATCGTGGCAACATGCAAACATCTATTGCCGCTGTGTGGTGGTTGTACATGAGGTCAAAGGCATTTCTTATTTGCTACTCCAACTCATCTATTTTGTTGGCCTTAACCTTGAAAGTATATTATTTAGAAAATGACAAAAGGCAGAACTCTTGGCGAGCACTAACATCAGTCAGTGGGTATTAGTAGGCACTTACACTGAAAAACCACTTGCCCAGTGAACAAGCTTTAGCATTTGCAGGTCACAATTCTTTCCTTAGCCCCCAACTCAATCTAATTTAATGAGAAAAATAGCCTGTGTCTCTTCATTCTGGATACCCGAGAGTTAATTAACAACAACAACAACAACAACAAGTAATAGAGAGGGCTCAATCAGACAGAGAATAGCAGAGATTTGGGTTCCCACATTTCTGCTTCCTTCACCTGACAGACATCAGAATCTTTCATAATCTCATGCTCCATAAGCCAATCAATTAGACTTCACACTGATTAGGTTTTTATTGGCCAGTAGACTGTGGAGAGTGAGCTGTGAGGGTGTGGTGGTTAAAGTGCTCAGCTGCTAACCAGAGGTTAGTGCTTGACCACACCCAGCCTCCACTAGAGAAAGAGGGGGCAATCTTCTTCCATAAAGATTTATAGTCTTAGAGAATAAATCACTGGGCCAGGGGATTTATCACTGGGGACAAGATCATAGTACCAGGGAACTCCAAGGTCAATTGGAGCAACCTAGTCCAATTCTTACATAGAGATATAATCAATTAGTATGGACCTTCTAGCCATAAATCCTTATGTGATGTCTTATAATCCAATTCTGGAGGGATCTGTCTGCTATGCTACTGGATAGGATTAAGGGGGAATTAAGTCTCCAATTTAGTAGAACATGGTGTCATAGTGTCCTTGAGGGTATAGTCTTCTAAAAGACCACTTCCCAAGGAGTGGCTGGTGGCCTTTAACTGCTGGTTTTGTGATGAGCAGTCTAAGTTCATCACATCACCAGCCAGAAAATTTAAAAGGAAATGCAGCTTCAGAAACCCTATGGGACACTTATACTCTGTTCTATAGGGGCACTGTGAATCAGAATCAGCACAAGGGCAATGGGTTTGTTTTTGTTGATTTGTGGATGAATGAAATAGGACATTCATGTCCAGGTTGAAAACAAGAAAATTTCCAGTCAGGGAATCTTATATCAGGAAAAAAAGATTTTAGACCTTAATTTGTGTTTATCTACTCCCCATTTCTACATAGATAGGAAAGCCCTTTGTAATTCCTGGCTGGTAGGATGTTTAATGTACAAAAAAGCATACGATGCAAGACTGTCCTGTGCCATATAATAGTGTAAACACAATGAAAATATTCTTTAGTATGTGTTCTTTTCGCAGAGGGACAAATCTGCCCCAGGAAACCACAAAAGGGGGAAATCTGGAAAAATAAATCCCTTAGCGCATCTCTTCTCTGCCTCTTTTCTCCTGTTGGTTGTACTTCCGGTCGTGACCCAAACAAATCAAAGCCAAGCTCAAGGAAGTTTGTTGCTGTAGTCCATACGTATTAGCAGAGAGCGTGGTGGGAAAGGTGGGGTGTGGGATACAAGATCAGATGAACTGTATTTGTGACCATCCAAACCATTTCCTCCCAGTACCCATGCTTGCGTCACTGTGGGTGAAAGATCTGACATTCATCAGAGAAGACACAATTCTGTCATCAAGTGATCATTTAATTCAGTTGTACGTATGCAAATACTTTGAGCTAAATGATTCGCCAAACAGAATCTAATGAGTAATGTAGGGTCTTTTGAATGAGATTTATATCCAGTCAATTGGATATTAAAAATAAACTTTGATGCCTGCCACTAACCACACAGAACCATTCATTTGAGGAAAAACACATACCATTTTATAACCTAAGGTAATTAAGCATGTATAAATAGATACATTAGAATATATTGATGATATTAAGTAATGCAAATGTATCTTAAACATACAATGCTTGGTTATCAATGTGTCAGATGAATCTTGGCTAAAAGCAGGGAACATATATATATACACACACACACACACACACACACACACACACACACACACACACATATATATATATAAAATCAATCTGTTCTAATACTCTCTCCCTCTTCCCACATTCATTGTTTGCTCCTCAATTCCTTCTGTGCTTCAACTGGGAAACCTAACAGAAACAATAAAAAACAAAACCAAAATGAAGCAGAAAGAAGAAAAATAGTAATAGGAAGAATATAATGGTAAAAATAAAAATCACGAGTAATGTGTGATTGAAAAATGGCATGTTATGAAATCCGAAAGAGCTCCCAATGAAATGATTAAAGTTAAAAAATAATTATAAAGAAAAGAAAACACCACCAATATTTTAAAATCCAGAGAGGAGATTTCTCTTGTGGAACAAATGACCAATATTTGAGCCTAGAGCAAATTCATGTTGGGTCATGAGGGAGGTCAGCGGCCAAGTATTATATTATAAAATGGCTTAAGACAGCATAATCGAGTTCACAAGAATCTCTTTCTGACAGGAGAGCTGTTCAGGTCCCTCACCTGTGGCTAGAGGGGATCTGCCAGAGGCTTAGTTTGACAAGACGGTCTCCTGATGGATCTGAGTTCCCACTGTTCCACATAGCCTTCCCCAAATGGGGTTTTCACAATTTAAGCTGTGGTTCTCTTCCCTTTGTCGTATTTGGATTGTGCGCCATCTTTGGATCACATGGGCTGGTGTGCTTCTGTGTGAACTTAGTTGACACCTTGCTGAGATGGCTGCTTGTGTGAACACAAGCCTTGAAGACCTCAGACATGATTACAATCGGTAGCTGGGCACCATATACTTTCTTCATCACATTTTGCTGAAGCACCCTTATCTTCAGCGATCTCTTCATGCAGGTGCCATGTTATAAGAACTCGCTGTTCTTGGGTCGGGGCTAGAATGTACGTGGGAGTCAGAACCCATCTCCTTGAATGGCTAATGCTTTTAAAGTGGATCACTAGACTTTCGGTTGAAGTGTCTTTGGGTGGACTGGAGATCCCAACTCTTGGTTAGCAACCACGTGTATTCATTGTTTGCCCCACATTCCAATCCAAACCAATTGCTGTTGAGATTCTGACTCATGGGAACCCAAGGTACACTGTAGAGCTACCCATGGTTGTTTGTTTGTTTTACAGAAGTAGGCTGCTACATATTGCTCCCTTGGAGTCGCTGGTGGGTTTTGAATCTTGAATGTTTGGTTTAGTGATCACTGCATCACCCACTGGGCCTCCCTGCACTACGTTACTGATTCGAAAATAATGACGATGAACTTACTACACACCTGAAGAGACTAATAATAGAAAAACCTGATTGTAATAAGACCTCCTGTTGGTAAGGCTGACAATGGAAATGCTCTAGTTTTATGAGTGAGAGTGTTGAAATGGTACACTTACTTTACAAAATTGTTTTTCAGCCTCTACCAAGACTAAATACATTCCTATCCTATGACCCAGAAATCCTGCTCCTCGGCGTACATGAACAGAAATGAACGTTAATAAAAATGAGTGCTTGAGTTTACCCAAAGGTAAGTTCAAGGATAATCATAGTGGCTTTATCATAATTCCAAAGTTGGAAACAATCCAACTTTCCATCTGGAATGGTTCAGTTAATTGTGTTCTTTTCATATAGTGGAATCACACACACCAATGAAATGACATGCTTTCTCATCTACATATCAGGACAAAGAATAAGAATAAACCATTATTAAGAAAAAAGAAAACAATTAATATGCAAAAGTACATGGATGGGCCTTGTAGACACCACACCGAGTAACATGCATCAAATATAAAAGCTTGCACAGGGTATCATTTTATTCATAATACACCCAAAATTATCTATAGTGATAGAAGTTAAAATAATTATTCATTTCTGTGGAGACACCAAATAGACCAAGGTGTGGGGGGAACGCTTCTGGAAGCACCAGCAATATTTTTAATCCATCTAGTTGTTATGTCGGTGTACATGATATCTAAAAATGTGTTAAGCTCTACGGGGAAGAGTTGTAAATGATACTTTACAATTTACTTATAAAATTTTCCGAGGCTATAACTCAGTTAAAATATTCTAAAACGTAGAAGAAAAGGGTAAGTGGGTAGGATGTGTAGTTGGAAACATGAATATAGTCATAGATATTAACACAGGGAGAACCATACACTGATACTGAAAACTGTATTGACCAAGAGGCTGTTCATATCACAACAATGTAACAGAAATAATTTACTGCCCAGGATACTACAGACAAGCTTTACAGCTCGATTCCTCTCTGCTGCTTGTATTAGTTACACGACAAAGGGGAAGAACCAAGCTGCAAACCCAGGCAACAGGGGTCTAGCTCCAGGATTTGCACAGCAAGACTGTTCTTCAGAGCTCTGCAGACTGAGGTTACATCCGTGTGCTGTTCGTAATTTCCCAAAGATATGAAGAGGGCTCAGATAATGTTATTACATAGTAATTTCCTCTCGGGAGTTTTTTTGATAAAGAGCTGCAGTTCTATGAAGTCTCTTTTTTAATGGTTAAAAAGAAGAAGAGGCATGCATTGTGAAGCGTGGTCTAAAATTTGCACTCATACGGTCCAGATAAGGCAGACTTCGCAGGCCACGTGTTCCTTTTTTGGAGAAACATATTGTCTTGCTCTGACAGGGAAAAGGACAGACATTCTCTGAAAGTTAAATTCTTTGAGACATGAAATGTTCCACCTCGACTGCTTCTGCTTTTCCTGGAAAGGAGAACTCACTGCAACATTCTCAACCATTGAAAAATGGATTGCAAAAAGCTATAAAAGAACTAAATTGACAAATGGCCAAACCAGGATGCCAAATCTATTCCCATCCTGATCCATACAGGGAACCTCCTCTTGTCTTACCATATTCTATTTCTGGATGTTACAGGCCTTGAGGTGGGAAACTTCTTATTACTCTGTCTTCACTCCTAACTGGATCCTGAGCCTTCTTCACAAAGCCGGGACGCAGAGAAGGATCCTCCCATAAACTTCACCTCTCAAATCGTCACAGTGGACTCAACCATACACCATTCCAACAATCCCATTTCCATGATCTTTTAGTTACACGTCCCTGATACCTACTTAGTCTCAAGTGTGTTAAAGGCTGCAATGTGGTAAAAGAAATCCCTTCCCCTGTTTTTACATCACTCTTGCTTACCATTGTTTATACAAAATCAATGGTCAGTTAGTTGACCCCAACTAAGAGTGACTGTGTGCAAGCTCCCCGTAGAGTTTCAAGGTCGCGATCTTCACGGAAGGAGTTGGCCATGTCCTTCGTGCTCAGACTGGCTGGTGGGTTCAAGTCCCTGGCCTTTGAGTCAGCAGCCAAGGACTTAGCCACTGTGTCACCCGAACTCTGGAATTTTATTTGGCTTCTTCCTAGTCTGTGTGACTCCATCTTAGTTTTATGGTCTGGAGACTGAGCACCAGAGAAGTGAATAGACATTCAGTAATGTCACAACGAAATAGAAACCGGATTGAACATACATGGTATTATTGGTTGCTCAGAACTGTCTAGGCTGTACAATTTGGAGAATTTGGGGACAAACATAAAAACGAATAATCTACATTTTAAAAAAAATTTTCAATCATTTGGGATTTCCAGGAGAATTTGGTAATACCTTCAAATAGCAAATTTATGAAAGTATTTTTTTGTTTTGTATACACCTTGGTTAGGCAAGGTCAGCAGTTCAAAACCAACAGCAGCTCCTTAGGAGAGAGATAGGGCTTTGCACACTCCCACTTACATTTTCCAAAACTCACCCTGTCCTATAGGGTCGCTGTTAACATTGACTCCATGGAAGCGAGTTTGGATCTATTGGCTAAAGTGCCTAGTGTGGGGCTCATTTGATGTGTCCACTGCCCCTTTATCCTTCACAATGTCTCTATATTGGCCCCTCTCTGCTCTCTCTATTTGCCTGGGAAGCAGATGGTCTTTGTCTATTGATGCCTAGCAGACTTTTGAATTTTCCCCACAAGCGTATAGCTGTGCTCCAGTGATTTTCTCTATAGGTCAGAATAATATGCCAGTATTTAACGCTTACAGATAACTCACCAGATGGATGCTTGAGCAAAAATGATCTATGGATACATAATTATTCCATAACGTACAGAATCAACTGAAATTATGCCTATAGTGATTTTGATAAGCTTAACAATTTTAGGGTATGAGCTGGTTGTTTCTTCTACGATTATTTTTCCACTTTCATTTTATCATGCTTTGGGAATTGAGGGGAAATGAGTTTCCACATTTCTTGAGGTTTGGCCTCCATAGATGAATTCTTTTGGTAACCAGTTAAGGGATACCCCCCAGGTGCTATCATTGCCCATCTGACCAGTTTGTTGTACTGTGCCAGCTTGTGTATTCTTGTGACATAGGAAGCCATGCTTCCAGTACTTCAAAGATAAGCGGGTTTACCCAGGGTGGACAGATTTCAGTGGAACGTCCACAGCAAAACAAACTGGGAGCAAACATCTTGCAACATACTTATGGAAATTGTCCAATGGAAATCCTGTGGGTAACAACAGAATAGTGTCCATACAGTGCTGAAAGATGCACACAGTAGGCTCAGCACTGGATTTGACCCTCTCAAGAACCATGGAGATGGCAAAGGACTGGACCCCATTTCCTTATGCCCTATGAAAGGTTGTCATACCTCAGAGCTGGCTGAACGGCAACTGACAACATGATGCGGTAGGGACTAGCAACATAAAATTACCTGGATACAGTTTTGTTTCCCACTTAAGCTCACCTTGAAAGGGACATGCAGAAATGCGGCTCATTAAAAATGTAAGTACCCTTGACATTTTATGAGATGCTAGAGAAGGAAGAATTTCATTCTATCAGGTGAGAGCAGGATAGATTTTTTTTGTAGGAAATGATGTGAAAAGATTGATTGGAATTGCCTATGTGGCGAGGGAAGGGGAAAGAGAAGATACAGTGAGGGGATGTCTCCATTGAAGATGAAATCCCTGGTCACCTCTGCTTCTTTCTTTGTGTAAAAATAAACAAATAATAATAATACAAATAGAAAAAATGGAAAGAGATCCCTAAAATAAATGACTATGTTTTGACTTGACTGAGACGAGTTATTTCGTTTTCTCATGAGAATCAGAAGTGAGCTTGGAAAACTGGCCAGGGGAAATACACAGGCGGGGACCTCAGTGTCCAGTGAGAGCTTGTTTGTGATTGAGAAGCCTGTGAGAGAGAGCAAACCTGAACACATTGATACATTCGCTTGATTGCCTTCTCCTTTGGAGGAAGGTCACATCTCCTTTATATCCCAGACTTATGCTACATATTGGCCCCATAAGCTGATGTTAGTTGAAGGAGGCTGAGCAGGGAAAACTTCATTTACACTAAAGCTTCACCCAGGGAGAGAATTAGCTTCATCTTTCCTGCGTAGGACCATATCGATTAGTGCCACCTTCTGATGTCATATTTTATCAGTGGCTCTTTTTAGAATACTTTGTTGGCTGCTGGTAACCTTCCAGCCCTGGACCACTGTTTAGTCTCTCTCTTTCTCTCTGTTCCTCTGGCACCGAGTTGATGGTGTCTTGTAGCGACCCTATAGGGTAGGGTAGACTTGCTCCCTGTGAGTTTTTGAGACTAACTCTTTATGGCAGTAGAAAGCCCCATCTTTCTCCCAGAGTGGCAAGTGATTTCAAATAGCTGACGCTGTGGACCGCTATCAGCTTCTGTATTTTAATCTCCAAATGGTATCCCATATAAGCTAACCAGTAGTTGGTGGAGAATCCTTCCCCACGACAATCCTCTGTGAATGGTACCCATGGCATTGGATGGACATTGCTCTGTGTCTGTTGCTTGACACTGGCAGAGCCCTTACCTCTCCAACACTGTGTAGACACTATCCCTACCCATAACCCTGGCCCAAGACACAAGCCTTTGTCCCTCTTGCTCCCATTGCTAACTTTCCATGATAGTCTTGTGTCTCTACCATGTTCTGTTTCTGTGCTTGTCTCTTCATCTTGTTGCTTGCAGTCTGCCTTTTAAGTTATGCATCCATGTTATCCTGACCCCTGGGACTTTCCTTGTGGCCGTCAGCGACTATGAGTAGTAACTCCATTAGGTTTGCCCTAAAATATAGTAATTTCATCTACTAGCTTAACAACAACAACAATTGAAAGGGGCACTATGTTAGGGCTCTATGTGTATAGATGATCACATATAATATTCATGATTTTCTTTAGAATTTTCATAACAATTTTCATTTGTTTAATGTTAAAAAAAATCCATAGGTCAAAGAGATAAATTACTTCTCCCAAGCTCACGGGTCTGGTTGCAAAGGGCAAGCTATTTATAATGAAAGACCTTATATTCCAATTTATATAGCAGATGAGATTGTCAAGTATTGTCTTCAGTCTTATTGACTGCACCTCATAGTCACCTCCCCACCCCGTCCTGACACACAAACACAGGCACACTTTGTCTCATTTCTGTTAGTTCTTGTCAATGTTCCTTTCCTCCGGAGCTGGTCTGCAGCTTGCAGGGGCACACGGCTCAAATGCATGACTAAGATTAGTCTGGGGACTAGTCCTTCAAGACCAGTTTCCAGGCACTGAAGGACCACTAAGCTTAGTGGAAGGATGTTCTAAGCAGGAACAGGTTAAGTAATAAAGCAATGAAGTTTTCAGGAAGACATTCTAAAGTCTCATTGCAGGAATAGTGTAAATTTTGTTTCTTATGATTGGTTTTCTTTATTTCATATAGCAAATTTCAAATGGAGACAAATAATGTATTTTAAAAGTCACATATAGAAGGAGGATATGGAATGTGTATCTAATTCCCTCTGTGAATATTGGTCTCCTTTGCCATGAAACCAGATTTGGATTTTGTTTTGATCAAAGTTTCAATAGAAAAGTCCTGACTCAAAGCAGGGGAATGCAGAACATAATTTCAAATTTTCATAAATTCAAGATTAGCCATGGAAGATGGATGAACACCTGAAACTAATGCTCACAAAAAAATGTCAAACTAAAAAAATCTCCTAAGATATTCTTAAAATCAAACAGCTTTACTTGACTGGTTAAAGAAAGACTGTCTTAGGCATTGTGCTGTTTAAGGGTATTCTACATGGGATCAAACTGATAAGAGCAACTCAAAGGACTAAATAGGAACACGGGGACCTGGGAACTTATATAGCTAGGGAAGAGCAATGCAAGAGGAGGGTGAGGATGGCAGTAGAACTTGAAGAATGTAGTCAATGTCACTAAATGGTACATGAAGAAGCTGTTGAATTGGTATATTTTGCTGTGCATATTCTCAACAAAAAACTAATCTATAGAAAAAAATTCATTTTTTGTATAGAAGTGGGAAAAAAGGTGGGAAAGATTGTGCTTTGTTTAATTGTTTTGGATTTGAAAATTTTGGAACATTATTATAAACAAATGCACGTAAGCTCATCATTCTATAATTATAAAGAAAGCTTAAAGTAATAAGCATAACTGTATATAGTTGATGGTACAATCCAGAGAAAAGTTAGTACAAGTGACTTTCAAGTCCAGTGATTTGAGTCACTTTATTATATTCAAAACCCACATGAAAGAAGCACACCAGCCAGTGCGATCACGAGGTGCCAAAGGGACCAGGTATAAGGCATCATGCAAAAAAAATATATATATATCATATTGAATGAAGGGGGAAGTGCAGAGTGGAGACCCAAGGCCCAAGTGTCGGCCACTGGAGATCCCCTCATAGAGGGGTTTAGGAGAGGAGATGGGTCAGTCAGGGTGCGAGGTAGTACCGATGAAGAACACAGCTTTCCCCCAGATCCTGGATGCTTCCTCCCCCCAACTACCATGATCCGAATTCCACCTTGCAGGGCTGGATAGGGCAGAGGTTGTACACTGGTACATATGGGGGCTGGAGGCACAGGGAATCCAGGGTGGGTGATACCTTCAGGACCAAGGGTGTGAGGGGCGATGCTGGGAGAGTGCAGGGTGAGTGGGTTGGAAAGGGGGAACTGATTACAAGGATCCACATGTGACCTCCTCCCTGGGAGATGGACGGCAGAGAAGGGGGGGGGGGGGGGAAGGGAGACTCTGGATAGGGCAAGATATGACAAAATAACAATGTATAAATTACTAAGGGCACATGAGGGAGGGGGGAGCGGGGAGGGAGGGGAAAAAAAAAAGAGGACCTGATGCAAAGGGCCTAAGTGGAGAGCAAATACTTTGAGAATGATTGGGGCAGGGAATGTGCAGATGTGCTTTATACAATTGATGTATTTATATGTATGGATTGTGATGAGTCGTATGAGCCCCTAATAAAATTTTAAAAAAGAAAAGAGGAGAGAAAAAAAGAAAATGATTAGTGCAAAGAATGTACAGATGTGCTTTATACAATTGATGTATGTATATATATGGATTGTGATAAGAGTTGTATGAGCCCCTAATAAAATGTTTTTTAAAAAACAGCAAAAAAAAACCAAGAAAATATTTTAAACTATTTTTGAAATAATATTGGAAGCAGCATGTTAAGACTATTATATATATTAATTAGTGAAGTTAAGGGACAAGACTTTCAGAAGAAGTAACGGACATTAAACATTAAAGAAGCTAAGCAGTAATGTTCGGTTCAAATGGAGGAGGTCAGAGAGCTTAGCATTTTTACTCTAAGTAGAAATCTATTTCTTAGCTATGTTCATTAAGAAAAGTCTAAAAGCAGTAATTAGACAGTATAAGGTGGCAAACTAGTTTATAGATTGTGTCCTTTAACACCACTTCTCATCAACAGGAATTAGGGTTCCTAAAAAAAATAGTTTATTTTCTGACCATTATAGAAATTTCAAACAATGAGCTAAGAATATGAAATCAAAGAATTGTTGTTGCAAAATAATATAAACCTTTATTTTAAAATGTTTTCACTTTTTATGAAGCTAGTATAACTCTGACACCTAAAACGGGCAAGGATCCCACAAGAATTGAGAACTGCAGACCAATTTCCCTAATGAATATCAATGCAAAAATCCTTAACAAAATACTAGCCAACAGAATACAAAAGTATATAAAACAAATAATTCGCCATGACCAAATGGGATTCATACCAAGGATACAGGGATGGTTCAACATACGAAAGACCATGAGTATTATTTGCCACATTAAAATGGAAAAATATAAGAACCACATGCTGATATCTATATATGCGGAAAAAGCATTCAATAACATCGAACACCAATTCCTGCTTAAGACACTCAAGAATGTAGGTATGGAAGGAAAATTCCTCAGTATAATACAAGCTATATATGAAAAACCAACAGCCAATGTAGTAGTCAATTGAGAAAATGATCAGATCAATTCTTCTGAAAAAGGGGACTAGACAAGGATGTCCCCATTCCTATTTAACGTCATACTGGAGGTCCTAGCTAACAATATAAGGCAAAGAAAGGACATCAAAGGTATTCATCTGGGGAAGGAAGAAGTGAAACTACCGTTATTCACAGATGATATGATTTTATATATGGAAAATCCCAAAAGTTCCATGAGAGGAGTACTGGAAGCAATAGAGGAATATGGCAGAGTGGCAGGTTACAAGATCAAAAAACAGAAGTCTATCAAACTATCATATACATCGGACAAGGCCGCAGAAGAGGGGATCAAAAAGTCAGTACCCTTCACAATAGCTAAGTATAAATTGAAATATTTAGGGATATACATGAGTAAAAAAAATAAAAGGTCTGTATGAGGAAAACTACAAAACCTATTAAAGAAACCAAGGGTGACCAACAAATGGAAGAACATCCCATGCTCATAGATTGGAAGGCTCAATATAGTAAAGATGTCAGTTCTACCCAAGGCACTATATAAGTTCAATGCTATCTTGATCCAAATTCCAGCATCCTTTTTCAAGAAATTGGAAAAACAGATTACCAACTTCATATGGAGAAGGAAGAAACCCAGAAATAGCAGAGAACTCCTCAAGAAGAAGGACAAAGTTGGAGGGCTTGCTTTATCTGACTTAGCACCTACCCTACAGCCACAGTGGTCTAAACAGTGTGTTATTGGTATAATGATAGATATTCAGACCAATGGAAAAGGATTGAAACCCAGAAATAAAATCATCAGCATACAGACAACTGATCTTTGATACAGGCCCAAAAAATATCACATGGGAAGAGGATGCCCTCTATACGTGGTACTGGGGGAAAAAAGAATACATATATGCAGAAAAATGAAGCAAGACCCTTACCTCACTCCATGCACAAGAATAAACTCAAAGGTGGTCACAGACCTAGAGGTAAAACCACAAACTATTAGGAGTATCACTGTGGGAATTGGAACAAATCTGCAAACTTTGACTCAGGGAATACATAGGCTATCAGAAATAGGGAAGAACACAAACACAGAGGAGGCACAAGTTGACAAGTGGGATATACTAAGATAAAATGCTTGTATGCATCAAAGAATTTGCCAAAGATTAATAAGAGAGACCACAGAATGGGAAAACATCTTTAGCAATGACACATCAGACAAAGGCCTTATTACTAAAATCTATAATACTCTGCTAACTTACAACAAGAAAAAACAATTTTCCACTGAGGAGGTGGGCAAAGGACCTGAACAGAAGTTTCACTAGGGCAGAAATCCAAATGCCCAATAAATATATAAGAAAATATTCCAGCTCTCTAGCTATAAGAAAAATGCAAATTATAACAACTATGAGATACCACCTAACACCCTCAAAGATGGCCCAATTAAAAAAAATCAGAAAATAACAAGTGTTGCGGGGGAGCGGCTGTGGAGAGATGGGGACTCTTGTCCACTGCTTGTGGACCTGTAGGTATGGACAGCCACTATGGAAATCGATTTGGCAATATCTAAAACAGATGGAAATGGAGCTACCATATGACCCAGCAGTCCCCCTACTGGGCCTATACCCAGAAGAGGCAAGAAACAAACCATGGCCAGACATCTGTGCTCCAATATTCATTGCAGCACAGTTCACAATTGCAAGGAGTTGGAAACAACCCAGATTTCCATCAACAGTCGAATGGATTAAAAAGCTGTGGTACATACATACAATGGAGTACTATGCATTCCTAAAAAGCAGTGATGTATGCATGAAGCACACTGCTGCATTAGAAGAACTGGAGGAAATTGTGCTAAACGAAGTAAGCCAGGCACAAAAGTACAAGTACAACATGAGTCTGCTGAGATAAACTCAAAAAATCCAAAAGGGGCATAAGGTAGAAGCTACTGTATACATACATTCCTGGGGCGAGGTCCAGGTAATATGGCAGGGGCCAGACTATACCCAGGGATACATATGGTAGCTAACTAAAAAGGAGGGGGTGGTGGTAGGAAGACCTGGGTAACCAGAGTAACAGGGCACTAATCCACCCAAAGGGATGGTGTTTATATCTCCACAAGGAAAGATGGACCAGACTTCAACCCGGTGCTCCAAGATGTGAATGCAACATGTTGGCATGGAGTAGGGAACCAGTGGAGAGGGCTGAGGGGCCGGCCCCATTGCCAACTCAGTGGACAGCCCCTCCTCCCCCCAGAAGAATTTACTTCAGAGGACAGCACTGAAGCTACAGCTCAAGGAGTGTGGCCTTGTTTGATCAGAACACACAGCAGCAAACAAGGGGGGAGGAAAAAGAGTGAAGCACATCCTGGTCCACCAAGTCCTGAGGACAGTATTTCAGCTTAGAGCAGCCAATACACAGAGAGGACCATACGGCCGGGCCCATCATGCGACACGACATTCCTCACTGACCCATAGCACCACGGGGGACAACACTGGAGACACTCGGCCCTGACCCCCCACACCGAGGGGAAACGCTGGGGGCGTGCAACAGAGCAGCAAGGTGAGCAGAGCGATGAAGTTCTTGGGGAACACCAAAAATAGACTGTGGGGCCAGGGCGTGGCACCCAACAAACACAACTGGACAGCAAATAGACCTTGAACTATTTATAGGCTTTTCTTTTATTTGTCATTTATTTCTTTTTGTTGTTGTTGTTGTTGTAGCTATTGTTTTATTTTCTATTGTTGCTGTGTTGTGCTTAGTCTTGTGTTGGTGCATATTGTTGTTTCTGCATGTCTATCTGGATGGAAGAGGTGGGATAAACAAGCCAGAAGAGTGAACAATGGGATGACACTTCTGGGGTGACATGGAAGCGGGGGAGGTGGGGATGGGGATGGGAGGAAGTGGGTGTTAACAAACCCAGGGACAAGGGAACAACAAATGACTAAAATCGATTGGGAGGAGGGTGTGAGAGGTCTGTTAGGGCTTGATCCAGGGCACTGTAACTGAGAGGAATTACTGAAACCCAAATGAAAGCTGAACATGATAATGGGACAAGAGGAAAGTAAAAGAAGATAGAGGAAAGAACTAGGGGGCAAAGGGAATTTATAGAGGTCTAAATCCAGGCATGTGCATATGTAAATATATTTATATAGGATGGTGGGGAAATAGATCTATGTGCAAATATTTATAGGTTTAGTATTAAGGCAGCAGATGGACATCGGACCTCCACTCCAGTACTCCCTGAACACGAGAACACTTTGTTCTAATAATCCGGCACGCTGAGGTGCTCACCTTCTCAACATGATCATTGAAGACAACACAGTGAAGCAAATGTGGTGAAGAAATTTTATCGTGTCCGGCTATCAAAAGATATAGCATTTGGGGGCTTGAAGATAAACAAGGGGCCATCTAGCTGAGAATTACTAAAGCCCACATGGAAGAAGAACACCATCCTTTGTGATCATGAGGTGTCATTGGGATCAGGGATCAGGCATCAAAGACCCAGAGCCAAAAATAATAATGTGAATGAAGCGGGGGATGTGGAGTGGAGGCCCAGAGCCAATCTGTCAGAAATTGGACATCCTCTTACAGAAGGGTTGTAGGGAGAAGATGGGTCAGTCAGATGCAGTGTAGCACCAATGAAACATACAGCTTTCCTCTGGTTCTTTAATGCTTCCTCCTCTCCCCACTATCTTGACCCTAATTCTACCTTACAAATCTGACTAGACCAGAACATGTACATGGGTACAGATAAGAGCTGGAAACACAGAGAATACAGGACAGATAAAACTCCTCAGGACCAATATTGAGAGTAGCCATACCCGGAGGGCAAGGGGAAGGTGGTGGGAGAAAGGGGAACTGATCACAATGATCTACCTAGTGCCCCCTTCCAGGGGAAGTCAAGGGAGACATCGGACAGTGAAAGACATGAAAATAGGGCTCATGAGGGAGGAAGGGGGGGAGAGTGAGCAAGGGAGGAAAAAAATGAGGAGTTGATACTAAGGGCTCAAGTAGAAAGAAAATGCTTTGAAAATGATGATGGCAACATATGTACAAATGTGCTTGACACAATGGATGGAAGTATGGATTGTGATAAGAGCTGCATGAGCCCCCAATTAAGTGATTTAGAAAAACAAACCAAAAAAAGTTATGAATGTGTGAAACTATTGTTTTTCAGCATATCATGTGTTGAGTTCTATATACTTCCAAAGGCAGTGTTTTCATTCCTCTGCTCTTGCCTAAAGCATTCTGTGCTCTTCAATTTAGCATACTTTGGATGACAGCTACGTAGCCAACTGAGTGGAAGAGATCCATATTCGTACCAATTCCAAAAAAAGGATGACCTAACAGAATGCTTAAATTATAGAATAATATCATTAATATCACATACAAGTAAAAATCCAATAATGTACAAAAGTATAACCCCAACTGGTTGACTCTGGAGGTTGCTATGATACCAACTCTTTATTCCAAGTGTGGGCAAATAAAGGTAAGTAAACAGTATTCCATCTGGCATCCACATACAAGATATAGGTCAAGATAGCCAAATTGTTGGTGAGAAAATAGTGGTTGTAGGTGCATTCTGGTTAATAAATGTAGAAGGAGTTATATAAGTAGAATATATGTTTTAATCCAGAATCAAACAACATTTTTGACTGCTAAGCTACTAGGTGAAAGGCGGACATAGAATATTGCAATGGTTGTGTCAGGCTGAGAAAACCCAAATCAGATACCTGTCATGTCCCCACCCATGAACTATTTGTGCCAAGGGTGTGTGGATATGACAAAAACTGTACTTAACTTCTAAATCTAGCCACCGGTTATGTAAATTATAAAGGATAAGGATTATATTCAGCTAAAAATTAAAACTATAATACAGGAATTCTTTAAGATAAATAATCTGATTCCTTACATAAATGTTTGCTTTAACAAGAGAGCGGTAGCATCTTGTTTTCAATATAAATATGTAGGATGGGATAATGCTTTGTTCTTTCTTGTACATAAGGTTGCCTGGAGGTAGAGTCAATTCATTAACAGCTATTTATGTATGATTTATTAACACAACTGAATACATTTAAAAAATTTTAATACAACAAAAACCACGAGGTGTTGAAGGGATTGGCTATCAGGAATCAAAGAACAAAAAATCATTTCATTGTAAATAAGCATGAGTACAGAGTGGAGACCCAAAGCCCATCTGTAGGCAACTGGATACCTCCTTACAGAAGGGTCACAGGGAGGAGATGAGCCAGTCGGGGTGCAGGGTAACAATGATGAAACATACAACTTTCCTCTACTTCTTAAATGCTTCCTCCCCCCACTATCATGATCCCAATTCTACCTTACAAATCTGGCTAGACCAGATGATGTACACTGGTACAGAAGGAACTGGAAACACAGGGAATCCAGGGCAGATAACCCCTTCAGGACCAGTGGCGAGAGTGGTGATACCAGGAGGGTGGAAGGAAGGTGGGTGGCAAGGGGGAACTGATAACAAGGATCTACATATAACCTCCTCCCTGGGGGACAGACAACAGAAAAGTGGGTGAAGGGAGATATCGGGCAGTGTAAGATATGACAAAATAATAATAATTTATACATTATCAAAGGTTCATGAGGGAGAGGTGAGCGGGGAAGAAGGGAGAAAAATGAGGAGCTGAAATTAAGTGCTCAAGTAGAAAGCAAATATTTTGAGAATGACGCTGGCAATAAATGTACAAATATGCTTGACACATGAATGTATGTATGGATTGTGATAAGAATTTTATGATCCCCCAATAAAATGATTTTAAAAATTGGAGATTACAAACAAACACCATGAGAAACTGAATTCAAGGGCAGTGCTTTGCTTTTCCATGTCTTTGACAGGGCACATTCACTAGGGACTCCTAGGTGCCTCATGCTGAGATAATAAAATATATCACAAATGGGAAGCTTATTTTCTCATAGGTGTGGAGACTAGAATTCCACATTTAGGGTGTTAGCTTCAGGGGAAGCTTTTTTTGTTTGTTTCTTTCTTTCTTTCAGATTCTAATATCTGTCAGCAGTCCTTGGCATTTCTGGGTTTGTAGAGGTACCTGACATGTGCTTGTTTCCTCTTCTGTGTATGTATCTATTCTTATACCCTTTGTATGAGATACCACCAGGAAATGATTAGATTTAGGACCCACTCTCTTAGGATATGGTCTCATTAAATAACAAAAACAAAGCTCTATTCCCAATGGGCCATATTTACTAGTACGAGGATTAGGACTTCAATACAACTTTTCTGAAGACGATATATTTGGGAACAATGTGGATAGAAGAGGCAAGATGCATAAAATGTTGATCAATGTAAAGCAAGGTTATAGGTCAGAGGGTGTTCTAATTTTATGCATATTTGAACATTTCCACTCAAAACCTAGGTAGTTTTTGGAAAATTCCCATATATAGTTGAGAAGTAATACCTAGTTCATCTGTTAGATATAAAAAATCATGGCATATCATATCGCTGTATGATATACGTAATCTAGTATCAAAACATCTTTTATATAAAATTTATGTCTGTTGTTCAGAACTTGGAAACAATTTAACAATGGAAATCATCATAGAATGGTTAGGTTTTTAAGGCAATAACAAAAGACACTTTAGCCCATAATCAACAGAAAACACCCAAAGCTCACAATGAAACAAAGTCGAAAATACTAAGGCAACAATAGTAGTTAAAACACATTATATCGGAGAGCAAATGCCTTGAGAATGATTGGGGCAGGGAATGTGTGGATGTGCTTTATACAATTGATGTATGTATATGTATGGATTGTGGTAAGAGTTGTTTGAGTCCCTAATAAAATGTAAAAGAAGAAAAGAGAAAAAAATGATTAGGGCAAAGACTGTACAGATGTGCTTTATACAATTGATGTATGTATATGTATGAACTGTGAAAAGAATTGTATCAGCCCCAATAAATTGTTAAAATAAAAAAATTTAAAAAAAACACATTATATTATTGAGAAAGTAATTATTATTGATTTGTCTTTTGTGCTTTAGTGAAAGGACCTGTTAGAGTTCCTTTGGTTTGATTGTCTTTCACCAAAGGACCACCTCTCAACAGTGTCCATCAGATTGGAGACAGCTGGACAGAGGTTCACAGACAGCTTCACATCAGAACAGTCACTACCACTGCTGCCGTTCCAGGTCATGTCATACTCAGCACTCAAAGCACAAAACGAACTTGCTTTTTCTAAGCCCGCTATATGTAGTGCTTAAACGTAGAGATTTGGTGAAATAATGGTCACACAATCTAGTCTCTTACCCTGTGAATGGCTCGTTTATCTGCTGCACAGACTCCTAAGCCCAAGACCTTCCCCCAGGCATGAGCTGGCATCACCATGTGTCTCTCTACCTCCAGGTCTACTGACTCCTCCTCAGGATGCTCTTTCCATTACTGCATACCCCATTTGCTCTACCAAAGATCCTTGGCTAACTCCAAATGTGCTTTAGCCATTTAATTTTTCAATATTCAAGATTTCAAAAATTTCAAGTTTGTCATCTCTCCTCATTCCACATATTCTTATTAGCTTGAACATTCTTCTATGACTGGTAGTTACTTAATCTGGCGTCAATTTGAGGATTAAGGGTTTAGGGGTGGAGTCTAGCCTGTCAATTTGGAGATAACCAATGAGACTTCTGTGTGGGCATGGCCTTCTGAGAATTCTGGGAAATCTGGTCCTTCCTCCTTGGAGGTGGAAGTCTCTCTCTCTCTGCTACTCTCTGGGAGACATTGCAGCAGACAAGGCACTAGGACACACTTGTAAAAAGATAAAGGAGCTTCAAATCATGAAGCATGGATCTTTAAGAAACTAGTTCTTTGGGATGTTTGGGATGTAGACCATTTAAAGTAGTAGTTAAGGGGGCCAGGTGGACAGTGATTAATCACTTAGGTGCTAACCGAAAGGCCAAGTGTTTGGATCACCAAGTGTTCTGTGATAGAAAGATGAGACGGTCTGCTTCCATAAGATTTACAGCCTTGGGGAAATTTCTTAAAATTCCTTTAAATTTGGATTCGACTCAAAAGCAATGGGTTTGATTATTTACCGCTTGTGCAGTACAGGTAGGCACCGGTAATCTATTCTGATCCTGTATAATGGGTGGAGTACATCTGTCTCATCAGGTTTTCTAAGCAGCCCTAGTAAGTAATGAATTAAGCATTGGGCTGCTAACTTAAAAGTGGGCCTTGCGAACCCATCAGCCCCTCTGCAGGATAAAGAAGAAGCAGTCTACTTCTCTAGTGATTTGCAGCCTTACAAACCCCAAAGAAAACTTCTACTCTGTCCTAGAGGGTTGCTATGGGCAGGACTCGATTCGATGGCAGTAGTAATCTTTACTATAGCAGATCACCAGATTTTTCTCTCATGGAAGGACTGAGTGCCTTAGAGGGTTGAAATTACCAGGCTGTTGGTTAGTACAAGCACTTGGCCATTGTACCACAGGGTCCTTGCCATACAATAGTACTGCTCAGCAGTCATTTTCCATGCGGTGGGAACCGACAAGGAACTTCTGTGTTGATAAGACCACTACGTGCAGTGTCAACAACTCAGCCACTAATTAAGAGTTGGAAGTGAGAAGCAAGAGGCTGATATTTTATGATCGTGTAATAAATGCTAACCCTATGAATTAGACCATGTAGGTTATCTCCATCTTGGAGGTGAGGAACAGATATGCTATTTTTGCCCTGTGAATGAGATATTGCTTGTGATCTGGATCTTGAAGGTAAGAAGATGAAATTCAATGAGGTCAAGCAGTGTTCACATAGTCACCACACACTTAACGAGAGTCGACACCAGTCTTTGAACTTGTCTCTAACCACTGTCAAGTACTGTATAATTTATTCTCAAAAGCCAGAATTTACTACGGAAGTATTTGTGAAAAATACTTAAAGCTTGGCATTAGTTTCCTTTTGTTGCTGCAACGATGTACAATAAAATATGTAATTTAAAATAATATAAATTTTATCGAAAGCTACTAAAGTTCTAGAACTCAGAAGTCTAAACTCGAGTTGCCATCAAGGCTGTGTTTGGTGGATCTAGGGAACAATCATTTATGGGGCTTTATACAGCTCCCTCCGTCTGGCAGCTGTCTGGGAGGCCTGGTTGCACTGCGGTGAAGTACTTGTTTATCAAGAAAACTGTAACGTGTTGGAGCCTATCAGCCCCTCCATGAGCAAAAGGCATGGCGTTCTGTTTCCATAAATCTGTACAGCCTTGAAAACCCTATGGGGGCGAGAATCCCCTCCATCACAGTGGGTGGCGGCTCATCTCATGGCCTTGCACCACGGAGACCTCTGCCTCTTCCACGTCTCTCGTTCTGATCCTAATGCACCTGACTCCAGGAAATCCAGTGTAGTCTCCCTCTCTCTCTCTGGAACCTTGATCACATCGGCAACATTCCCTTGGCCGTGGGAGATCACATAATAAAGTGTAGAAAACCACTTGAAATGAATAAGCCACACTTTAGCAGGGATTGCCTCTTGGTGGGGGTGGGCTTCTAGTGACTTGCTAAGGATAGATAGAGTATTTTGAAAACCTCGTGGAATAAAATTCTATTCTGCAACACATGGGGACCATGAGTTGAAATCAGTTTGACAGCTATCGTTTTTTGGTGTGTTTTTTTTTGTTTCCTTGTTAAATATTCAAAAATGTTGATAGTCAGTTCTTATGTGCAGTTTGGAATTGTACATGATGGGAATATTTATACTATGGAAAAAGGCAAATACTATAAAAAGGTTTGTTTTCTTCCCCAGGCAACCAGAACACTAGGACAATACACAGTACTTATCTTCCAAAATTCTGTGCATTGTACTTTGTATTACATTTTATACAATAATGTAAATTAGTGTACTAGTCAGTAAAATTATCGATAAAAGCAAATGTAGGATCATTTGAAATTATATGAAAAAGTCCACTGGCTTCCAGAGAACTTGAAGATGATACAGACATGGCTCTTACCAATGAACTCAGAGTTTGCTGTAGGTTCAAAAAGAGACGGAATATTACAGGTTTTCTCGACCTCAATCCACTGTCTACAGAAAAGAGGAGAGTTGTGTGTTAGGCTGTGGGTCACCAGGCAAAAATTCCCCATCTAGTTCTTAATGGAAATTGGTGCATCGTTTGGTCCAAGTAGCCCTTCTGGTGTGCCAGAGCAGTGCAAATGGCTCATGCATTTAGCTGATTACATGAAGTTTGGATGCTGAAGAAGCTGCACTATATGAAGAAGAAGGTACTGCCAAGATTGGAGGAAGAATCATTAAAACCTCCGCCACGAAGATGGATCCAAGCTTGCGTATTGAACTTGAAGAAAACTCCAAGCATTTATTGATGAAGATCAAAGACTTCAGCCTTCATGTGAATGACATCTTAGCATGAGAGAATCAAATTCCTCACGACCTGACCATCACAATTGGAGAAAAGACTAAAGCTGTTAATAATTTCACTTTACGAGAATACACATCCAATGCCTATGGAAGCATTAATAAAGGAATTAAAGGATGCAGTTCATCAAGAACATCTGCTGCAAAAGTCACCTTTAAGATGTTATAAAGTACAGATATCACTTTGAAGACTAGGGTGAATACAGCCAGAGTCATGATATTTTCCATATCCTATTGAAATAGTTTGCAATATGCTTGCAAACACCGGACAGTGAATAAGGAACACCAGATAACCACTGATGCTTTTGAATTATGATGTCGTCTAGGAGTATAGAATATGCCAGAAGAATGGACAAATCCAGCTTGGGTGACGCAATCAGAATGCCCCTTAAAAGCAAGGAAGGAGAGACTTTTCCTTCAGTATTTTCAGCATGGAATCAGGAAGGAGCAGTCTCTGATAAGGACATCATGCTTGATAAAGATGAACAACAGTGAAAAACAGGAAAACCTCAGATGATGGATGGACCCAGTGGCTCCATCACCAGGTCCCAATACAGCAAATGTTGTGAACGTGGCGCAGGACTTGACAGCGTTTGGTTCTGCTGTATGTGGGTTGCAGTGACTTAGAACAGATTAAAGGCTCATAACAGGAAGAGTAATAAAACCAACCTCTTCAAAGACATGTACATGCAAATATATATAGGAGGACGGGGAAATAGATCTATGTGTCTATATTTACAGGTTAAGTATTAAGGTGGCGGAAGGACCTTGGGCCTCTACTCAAACACTCCCTCAATGCATGAATACTTTCTTTTATTAAATTGGAACTCTACGATGCTCACTCTCCCGACACAACTGCTGAAGCCAAAGTGGGTGAACAAGTAAATGTGGTGAAGAAAGCTGATGGTGCCCGGCTATCAAAAGAGATAGTGACTGGGGTCTTAAAGGCTTGAAGATAAACAAGCGGCCATCTAGCTCAGAAGCAACAAAGTCCACATGGAAGAACACACCAGCCTGTGTGATCACGTGGTTCTGAAGGGATCAGTTATCAGGCATCAAAGAACAAAAAATCATATCATTGGCTGCACACCTCCATGATACGATCACCGAGAACAAACGGGTGCATAAGCAAATGTGGCGAAGAAAGCTGATGGTGCCCGGCTATCAAAAGAGATAGTGTCTGGGGTCTTAAAGGCTTGAAGGTGAACAAGTGGCCATCTAGCTCAGAAGCAAAAAAGTCCACATGGAAGAAGCACACCAGCCAGTGCGATCACAAGGTGCCAAAGGGACCTGGTATAAGGCATCATGCAAAAAAAAAAGATATATGTGTATATATGTATATATATGTGTGTGTGTATGTATATATATATGTATATATACATATATATACCATATTGAATGAAGGGGGAAGTGCAGAATGGAGACCCAAGGCCCAAGTGTCGGCCACTGGAGATCCCCTCATAGAGGGGTTTAGGAGAGGAGATGGGTCAATCAGGGTGCGACGTAGTACCAATGAAGAACACAGCTTTCCCCCAGATCCTGGATGCTTCCTCCCCCCAACTACCATGATTCAAATTCTACCTTGCAGGGCTGGATAGGGCAGATATGTACACTAGTACATAGGAGGGCTGGAGGCACAGGGAATCCAGGGTGGATGATACCTTCGGGACCAAGGGTGTGAGGGGCGATGCTGGGAGAGTGGAGGGTGAGTGGGTTGGAAAGGGGGAACTGATTACAAGGATCCACATGTGACCTCCTCCCTGGGAGAGGGACGGCAGAGAAGGGATGGGGGGAAGGGAGACTCCAGATAGGGCAAGATATGGCAAAATAACAATGTATAAATTACCAAGGGCACATGAGGGAGGGGGGAGCGGGGAGAGAGGGGGAAAAAAGAGGACCTGATGCAAAGGGCTTAAGTGGAGAGCAAATGCTTTGAGAGTGATTGGGGCAGGGAATGTATGGATGTGCTTTATACAATTAATATATGTATATGTACGGATTGTGGTAAGAGTTGTATGAGCCC
This sequence comes from Tenrec ecaudatus, assembly GCF_050624435.1. Lineage (NCBI taxonomy): Eukaryota > Metazoa > Chordata > Mammalia > Afrosoricida > Tenrecidae > Tenrec > Tenrec ecaudatus. The sequence goes on from NC_134538.1 coordinate 6,995,522, forward strand.
CTAATAAAATGTAAAAAAAGAAAAGAGGAGAAAAAAAAGAAAATGATTAGGGCAAAGAATGTACAGATGTGCTTTATACAATTGATGTATGTGTATGTATGGACTGTGATTAGAGTTGTATGAGCCCCTAATAAAATGTTAAAAAAAAAAAAAACACAACCTCTTCATCCTATCCATGGATGCGATACAAAAAGTTTCACCCCTCTGCTTGAATACTATGCCGTACCAGATGTCAGCGCAAACCTCACACACCGAATTCAGTCTGGCAGGTGCGTGGCACCGGGGAAAGAGCCACGCCCATCGCAGCGCTATATCCATGTGTGGAATTCTTGAAATCTATATTCTTGTACACACATGGCAAATGGGTTGTAGCGTTGGTGGGGGGCGAGCCAGAGCTGTCAGGGGACACTATTGCAATTCGAGGTAATATGACAGGGACGGGGCCAGATAACACAGGCAGCTTTCAATTCAATGTCCCGAAGGCCACACAAGAGGCTTGTTCTGCCTGTTGCCTGCCCGGTGTGCTGAGTCATGCCCTTAACAAGTGTTGTTGAAAAAGGGAACGTGCATGGAATCTTCCAGCACCTAAGGAGGCATAGCCGCCCTGTTTGTACTGGCTATTTTCTCTCCTGCCGAGTCCATTTAAAAATAACATAAATGAAAACCGATGATTTCCTCCGTGCGCTGTGTGGGTTTCTCTACAAGGCCTATGCTGCTTCTGTCTGATTTTCATTAAAATAGTTAAAGAGATTGATAACTTACCCAGATCAATGCTAGTCATTCACAATCAGCAATCAAACAGAAGATGCCTTTGATACCAAAATCATGGTCTTACCCCTCTACCATGTTACTGCTCCACATTAACATCTTTATCAAGACTTCTTGACCTACTCATCCAGTATAAGTTTTCAAAGTAAAATTTGCATAGACAAATCCAATCTGAAGGATCCCTGGTGGTGTAGTGTGTTCGGTGTTCCGCTGATAACCAAAAGGTCAGCAGTTCAAACTTAACACACCACTGGGAGGGAGAAAGATGAGGCTGTCTGCTCCTGTGGGAAAGATGTTCAGCCTTGGAAACCCCATGTCATACGGCTTTTAGTCAGAATAGACTGGAAGGTAGAGGATCTGAATTTTGGTGACCAAATGATTCTTAGTTTGAGTGGGGAATGGAAATACAGACATTCCTGACAGAAGGAGCAATTTCAGAATTATCCCGTCCAGCTCCTATTACACATCCAGCAAGAGAAGCCCCCAACCTGGGTGTCACAAAAGACTCTCACACATTGGAAAACCCTGGCGGGATTGGCTGCCAGCATTCAGCTGAATAAGAGAATGAGAGAGGTCACCATTCTGGCCATTGGAGGGGCAAGGGATGGGGGACAGGGGGACAAACTGTATCTTCATATGGAATTCTTCCTATCAGAGCATAACACTGAAGGATGGAGAAATAAAACACAGGGTTAATCTTTTGAGAAAAAACATATTCTAAACATTAACTTTGTTCTACCCATTAAACACATGTTTTATACCAATTTCTTCACTTGAAACACTTTTCTCCAATATGTAGGTCAATAAGTGGTCTGATTAAGGAATTCATCAAAGGATGATTTGTTGAGCTGTTAATCCAATTCAGCAAAGTTTCTGTAACAATCCCACCACATCGATATACTCTCTGCTTTCATTTTTTAAATTGCCCTATCAAAACAGCGTAGCAAATATTATCGTGCGTTGTATCCCTTCTCTTTGTGTTGAAGGTTAATCTTAAAGTAAATATGAAGGTTCTATTTGCTTCATGCCTTTCAGCTTCATGACTTATTACATGACTTTGGCCTTAGAGATTAAATCAACATACATCAATTGGAATTACAGCCCAAATTTTATTTGAAATTCCTGATTGCATGGGTTTTCTGCTGAAAACAAAGACAAACATGGCTTCTAGCTCATCTAAAGAGTTATCTAGGGAAAATCGGTCAGGAACGAATTTTAAAAATCACACATCTTCAAATTTAAATTCTACAAGTATCCTAAGCACCTATTTGGGAAATACAGCTCTCGATTACATTTTTTTTTTTTGCTCCAAATACTCTGTAAATTCTCTCTTGTATTTCATTTCAGTTGCGTGGATAATATATTATTAAACCTCAATTTGTACAAAAGAAAACAGTGAACTGAGAGGTGATGTGATACATAAAGTTAGAACGTGAAACGGGGACTCTGTTGCTCTAAAATATATGCCCACCCCTCCTTTAAAGGGGAATCAAAAAGCAAAGCCCGGTGACCTGCCTGTCATTACAGTGCCTTTGAATTAAACCTCTTCCTGTCTTCTCTTTCCTTCCTTGTTGTTACATGCCATCAATTCATTCAGACTCATAAGAACCTACTGGACGGAGGAGAATGTCAACAGACTTTTCTTGGCTGCCATCAGTACCACAGCAGATCAGTATGATTTTTGGTTTTTATTTTCCTGTGAAACTAATACTGAATTTGAACTGCCAACATTTTGGATAGCAGCTGAGTGCTTAACCATTGTGCTATATGCAAAACAAACGAACTCCAAACTCACTGCCATTGAATCGATGCTGGCAATGGGACTTCAAATAGTTCATTATCCTTTCACCCAAGTTTTCCATGACCTTTTTGAAGAGCTCTCCTATAAGGTGATCAGATTTTAACATTGGTAAAGTGGGACACAATTGATAAAACTCACATCCTGGCGAAATACCCACATGGAAGCTAAAAACCGTATCCCATAGCTGGTCGTGCATTCTTTCCAAAAATCCGGACTTTCTCGACCGATGGGGGACACGGGAAAATTGTTAAAAATCAGGACTGTCCCGCCAAAAGCGGGACATCTGAACCTATATACAAATGCGTGGCACAGGGGGTTGAGTGCTGGGTGGCTAACTAACAGGCCAGCGGTGCACATCCACCAGGAAACTTGTGGTCATCTGTTTATGTAAACATACACACCCGCAGAAATGCTATAAAGCACCTTTTCGCTGTCTATAGGGTCCAAATGAGACAGAATGAACTCAAAAGCAGTGGATCAATAGCCCTGACACACAACTTTCCTCTGTTCTATTGTGCCAGTGCGTCTTAGTCCATGTTCAGGTTCCATATCAGCATAATGAAGTATTCTGGAATTTCCATTCTTCTCAATGCTCTCCATAGTTGGTTATGGTCAACGTAGTCCAATATCTTTGCATAGTCAGTAAAGCACACAGGAAACCCTCTCTGCTGGACCTTTCAGCAAAGCTATAAAATGGAATTAAAAGATAACAAAATTTTCACTTCTACAGGGTCACCATGAGTCAGGATGTGACTCCATGGCTGTGACTTGGTTTTTTGGTTTGGGTCAGTTTCCCATGATGCACAGAGAGGGAGAAGACCCAACAATTCCTCCCATATTATTCTATAGTGACACCTAATAAAACTCCTGCAAGAGTGATGAGTGAACCTCGCTGGAATCTAAGTCAGGAAGTGGCTGGTGGAAGGCATGTCTGGCTTGCACAAGGTGACTGTGATTTGGTTGGGGGTAAACTGGATGGGGCAGCCTACTACTGGGAAAATAGTCAACATTAAGTAAGTAGCTCACCAATGGAAGAGTAAGTGCAATATTATGTCCCTAATTGGACCCATGTGGCAGAATTTTTATCCAAGCCATGTAGTATAGAGAACCAGGACTTTAGACTCTGTCCTCTCAAGGTGAACAACGTCATATATAGACCACACAAGAAGGATCCAGTCTGGAACTCTTATTTACACACCAACAGCAAACTAAAGGAACTGCAACATTCCCATGGACTTGAGGATGGAATACCCTCGTGTGAGAAGCAGCAGACAAACACTATTCCAAGGCTAGGGATGAGGAAGTCTGGGGACTTTGGTTCAAAAGTCCTGCCTTGAGGATGCCTAATAAATGACAACGCAATGCTACCATGAATGTGCTATTGCTCTACCTATGTGGATGAGCATTATTGAAAGTTTTGCCCTATCTCCAACTTTCACTGTTTGGGCAAATAGTGCCCAGTCACCTATGTTGCTAATCTGTACAGATCAACAATCTATGTATTTTAGCCCTCCAACAAATCTAGCTTCAAGTTTGGCTAAAGAGCATTCAATAATGGTCTTGCAGAGATATATGTACAAGGAGTTGCCAGAACTTCAAGTCAGTGCTGATGTCAGATGGATCTTTGCTTAAAGGTCCAGCAGAGAGGGTTTCCTGTGTGCTTTACTGACTATGTAAAGACATTGGACTACGTGGACCATAACCAATTACAGAGAGCATTGAGAAGAATGACAGTGTTTTAAATTCTATGCCATGGGCTAAATTAATGGTAATATCAACAGAACTACCATATGCCCCATGGGGATAATTTTTAATGTCCTTCAACAAAATAATGCTGATATCTTTAAACTGAACTAGTGGCATATATAAACCATAGACAGATGAATGGATATTGATCTCACAATAGTAACCCCAATATAAGAACAATCAGTTCTTACGACATGACCCTAAACAATACCTGCCCCCATGAAGTGATCTCTGAAGATATGGTTCTGTCGAAAAGTGGGGTGAAGAAAGCCAGTCGTGCCTTCCTATCAGCTAAGTTCACCTAGAAGAAGCCGAAGTAATCCAAGAATTGGAAATAGTAAAAGCCAAAACTAGAGGAGAGAATCAGATTGCAGATTAAATTTTGAACACTCGCTTTGCAGAAGGCTATGGATGACAGTGAAAACCCCAAACCTACGCATGAGGTCCTGTGAGTGGATTGAGCCTCCAGGGAATTCCCTCGGACTGTGGACCAGAGATGGGAAAGGCCGTGTTATCAGACAGTGTACATTGTGGGGTGGATTACTGTAGTTGTAGTTGTAGTTCGTTCAAAATGTGACATCTTGTCATTTGATCTCACTCGACCTAATGTATAATTGGTCCAGTTTCTAATCATGTCTGCTCTGGCTTTGAATGAGGTTGTACTCTGTTTCATTTTGTCATTATTATTGAGTAATTTTGGTTTGGGTTTTATTTTACATGGTTTTCTGTAAGTGAAACTCAGAATAGGTAAACCTATAGACCCAACAACTGAATTAATAGTTCGAAGGGACATGGCAAGGGATGCTGGTGGGAAATGGGGAGCTAACCACAATGAGTTCAAGGCATAAGAAATATCCTGGAATTGATAGTGGTAATGGTTGCCCAACTCATTAATGTGATGAAACCACTTAAGTGCATGATATGTGAATTGTATGTCATTGAAAAGGTTAAAAATGAATTCATTAGTTTTTTTAAATAATCTTCCTCCAAAAACTTTCTGAAGACTGTGTGTGAGTATGTATCTCTCTGTGTGTGTACACATGCACATATATATATAACCCCATAGTATATATATATAATTTGACTCTGTCATATATAATATATAAGTAACTGCATGTCTGTGACTATATAATTTGACTGTCATATAATATATAAGACAGGAACAAATCATATATATATGATGAGATCAAAATTTGTAGGGCTTTTTATCAGGGAAATAGGTAGGATCCCAGGAGTTTGGGAGGGTGATCAGCTCATGATCCAAATCTGACTCAAGTGAAGGAGAAAAAAAGAAAAGTTTTTCTGGAGACTTTCTGGACAGCGGTGCAGTCTACAGTGAGTTTGTCAAGGTCATGGGAAGTCCTTGAGCCACAATTGGTCACCACCCAAACCCATTGCCTTTTTGATTCTGACACATAGTCGCCCTGTCAGCACAGAGAAGCAGTTTACAGGGCGGTGTATCCTACAGCGTCAGCCAGCCACCTCTCTCTCCCATTTTAGTCACCATAGATGCTCCAAGTCTCCTACAAATGGAGCTGAATTGGTAATCCCTCCATGCTCGGTGTTGGAGGGGACCATGTAGTGCACAGAAGGTAGTGCCCTTGGTCATTTATACTTCTTGGCTAGTTACCCTTGAGGGATGGCTACAACGTCTATTTTTATGGCCACCAAAATCACCGAGAAAGAATGACTACAGCACAAAAGCTTGATGCCTACAGAGGCTACTGAGTGGGGCCTGGGTTAAGAAGTTAAACTGATGACTGGCACAGCGTTGAGCAGTCAGTGGGAGGTCCCAAGAAAGGGGGTAGACCAAGACAGAAGTCACTCTGAGTGAGCCATGAAAGAAATGAGTGCCTGTGTGCTTCACAAGGAAACTCTGGAAGCTTCTGACCAATGCGTGGTCGCTACAGAATCATTCTTACTTGTGCAAAATGTGATGTGATCCTCAAATATGGCTCTTTTCTGGTCTAACATGTAAACTGGCTTGATAGATAATGTTCCAAATCCAAAAATAGCTTGATCGATGAAAGTTTAATTGGAATAGCTTTTAGTGTTTCCCATTGGACCCCCATGAAGGAACAAGCTCTCATTTGGACATACTAATTCTAATGACTCTGTTTCCAAATATGATTTGTTGTTGGTAGGTAACCTCAAGTGGGGACCCTGACGCACAACAGAAGGAAACACGGCATAGCTATGTGCCATCCCCACAATTGTTCCTATGCCTGAGTGTAGGAGGCATTGGCTGATCAAGGTGTTTATTTGTCTGTGTCTCTGTGTCTTTGCAGACAAAAGCATTGCAAAATGATTGTTATTTGTGACCTTGCTGCTAAAAACATTGAGAGATAACTCAGTTATTTCAGGATAAGATTCTTTTGAATCTTGCAAATCCGTGTGATTGTCTTAGAACTTAGTGCTTTTGTTATTCTAAGGTTAAGAAACTGTGACTAGTTAAGTAACATTTACATAGATAAGAGCTTAGGAATGTTTTTTTAAGTTCTTTGATGTTTGTTTTGTAACCAATCCCATGTAACAAGAGTATAAAAACCAGACTTTGAATATACTCGGGACTTCAGTCCATCAGACTGTTGTCCTCCTGATCCCATGCTTTGTACATATCTCTTTCTTTTCTTTTCATCAGCACGCCTCATTTCGGACCCAGCTTGATGCGGGATACCTGGTCTAATCCCCCCACACCGGAGCCCATTGATGGGGCCACTGTGTCGATCCATCTCATTGAGGGCCTTCCACTCCTTCACTGCCCCCTACTTTTCCAGACATTCTGTCCTTCTGGAATATTCTGTCCTTCTACAATATTCTCTACTGACAATACATCCAAAGATGAAATCTATCCATCCTGACCTCTAAGGTGCACGGTGGTGTTACTTTTTTCAAACACAGATCAGTTTGTCCTTTTCAAAGCTCATGGTGCTTTCAATATTCTTCTCCAGCACAATTCAGTTGCATCTCTTCTTCTTCGATCTGCCTTATTCAGTGTCCACCTTTCACTTGCGTGTGAGGCAATTGAGAATACCATGGCTTGGGTCAGGCACAACTTAACCCTCAAAGGATCATCCTTGCTCTCAAATACCCTAAAGAGTCTTGTACAGATTTACCTAATGCAATACGTCTTTTGATTTCCTGACTTCTGCTTCCATGAGCATTGATTGTGGATCCAGACAAAACAAAATCCTGACAATGTCAACTTGTTCTCCAATTATTATTATGTTACTGATCCATTTATGAGGATGTTGGCCTTCTTTACATTGAGCTATAATAGCTATAATCTATACTGCAGGCTACAATCGATCTTCATCAACAAGTGATTCTATTTCTCTTTAAGCAAGATCATATATCTGCCATAGTGAAGATTGTTGATAAGCCTTTCTCAAATCCTGATGCTTCATTCTTCCCCGTATAATCCAGCTTCTCTGATGATTTGCTCAGCATATAGACTGAACAAGTGGGGTGACGGGATAGAACGCTGATATACACCTTTCCTGATTTCAAAGTATGCAGTAGGCATTGGTTCTGTTTGAACAACTGCTTCTTTATCGATGTACAAGTTCCTCATAAGCACATTGAAGTGCTCTGGAATTCTAATTCTGTTCAAGATTATCTACAGTTTCTTTTGGTTTTGTAAATCATTTGATGGGGGCTCATAGAACTCATCACAATCCATCCATCCATTGTGTCCAGCACCTTTGCACTTGAACCCTTGGTATCAGCTCCTCATTTTCCCCTCTCTCCCCTTCCTTTCCTCCTTCACAAACCCTTGAAAATTTATAAAAGAATTTTCTATGTCTTGCACTCTCCGATGTCTCCCTTTACCCCCTTGTTGGTTGTCCATCCCTCTGGGAGGGGGTTATAGGTAGTTCATTGTGATTGGTTCCCACTTTCTCCCCCTACCTTCCCCTTACCATCCAGAGTTTCTTATGGTCCAAACAGTTGAATACCTTTGCATAGTCAATGAAACACAAGTAAACATCTTTTTGGTATTCTCTGCTTTGAGCCAAGATCCATCTGACATCAGCAATGATATACCTCTCTTGTTTCATGTCCTCTTCGCAATCCGACCTGAACTTCTGGCAGCTTCCTATCAGTGTATTTCCGTAATATTACTTAGTACTTATTACCACTTAATTCATACCTAATTTATTTTTTAGGAGTGAGTATAACTCTTATCTCTCCCCCAATTGAAGTGATCTATATATTCTGGTCAATAATTTTTATTGGGTTTTTTTGTTGTTCCCAAAAGGAGGATTAAAAAAACCAGGCAAAAGCAGCACACAAATCCAGTCTTCTTCTTCCTATCCCCACTCCATTTAAACCACCAAGGAAAGGTTGGAGATTGAGTCTTAGGAAGTCAGAGAAGGTCAACGAATGTCCTCATTCTTCCTCAAGGCCAATGTTGCTGATCCCAGGGGGGTCTCTTCAAAAACTTTCCCCTTGTTCACTTCTTGATGACTTGTTTAGATAAAAATGACTCTTTCCTCCATATGTTGTACTAAACAACATCTTTTCTATAAAAGTATGGAAGAAAGGGTAAGAATGTATAATTAACTTCTTGATATATAGAACCTGGAATGTAAGATTTTGGAGCGTTTGTCAGTTTGTTTTAGTGTGGTCGCTTGCATGATGCTGTCGATGGTGACTAGGTTTCTGTAGACCTTCCAGACTAAGAATGGTGTAGAAGAAGGAATGGTCTGTCTACTTCTCAGGGATCAGTCACTGAAATATTATAAAGAACAGCAGAATATTGTCTGGCAGGTGAGCCCTTCCGTTTGGGAGGTCCTCAACATATGATTGGAGATGAGATCCCTCCGCAAAATAGAGTCAGCCTTCGTGATCTAGACGGAGCACAGCTTTTGAGATACTTATTTGCTGGGGGCCCTTGTTTTCAAAGCGAAAAGAAACACCTGAAGACAGTCACTGATAACTGGGATGTGGAATGTACAAAGTATAAATCTAGGAAGATTGGAAGTCATCGAAAGTCAAATGGAACTGAAAAGGAGCAAGATTTAGAGGCATGTGGGGTTGTCTCCCAATGCCTGCAAAGGGCCACACAATAGAGGGGTTGGAGAGAGATCAGGTACACCAATCAGACACCTAACGGGGAAAGATTCAAACTGGGCATGTGTCAACTAAGACCCCTAGCACAGGTGTAACCTAGGGCCTAGCCTCAACCAGGGACAATGACGTCATCTAGATGTGTTTAAATGCAGCCAATAAGATCAGCCAATGCTTTCACCCACAGCTTGCCAACCAGAGGTGTTACATACCCCTGCTGCAGGAAGCCCAAGGCTCTCTTTTACTCTGCTCCTGTTCAGCGGAGCACACCAGTGTGCCCCCTACTACGGGCCTGCTTGGGGCCTGCACCCCCTTGGGTTCCCGGCCTCTTGGTCCCCGGAGATTCCCAGGTTCCACGTGTGCAGGTCTCAGTCTCCTGTTCCGATGTTCTTTCCAGTGTTCATGCCCGGTTGTGAACCCCCGGCGTGGCTTCTTTTCAGTCTGGCAGACTTTCCAGAAATAGCATGTCCCCTTTTGAGACTGTAAAACCAGAAACTTTTCCGTTCCTTTATAAAAACTCCCTTGGATTACAAAGTGTGAATTCTTTCAGCAGTGCGGAACAAGAACTGAGGCATATCCCACTCTAGAAACCTAACAGAACGATGGAAACTAGGCATTAGTGAGCCGAAATGGACCGGTGTTGGCTATTTGAGTCAGATAACCATAGTTTACTGGGCTAGGAATGACATATTCCAGAGCAATGGGGTCACATTCATCCTCAAAAAGAACATTTCAAGATATATCTTGAAATATATCAATGCTGCCTGTGATAAAATGATATCTACACACCTACACATTTATACAAAAAGCAATAAACCTAGTGAAGTAATTGAAGAATTTTTATCAACTTCTTCAAGTCTGAAATTGAAACTGGATGAGATCTATATCCGTGACCATTATTTGAAAAGATGACCCAGCAGAATTCAAAAATCATCAAATAGTATCATTAATGTCACATGCAAGTAAAATTTTAATGAAGATAACTCAAAAATGGCTGTAGCGGAAATGGATAGAGAGCTACTGGGAATTCAAACTGGATTCAAAAGAGGACAAGGAATAAGGGAAATCATTGCTAACATCAGATTAATATTAGCTGAAAGCCGAGAATGCCAGAAAGATGTTTCCTTGTGTTTATTGCCTGGATAGATCATAAGAAACTAAGTGTAACATTCACACACAAAAATTGAGAATCCCAGAACACTTCATTGTGAACATGGTGAAATGATGATTTGTTGATAATTATCATGGCTAGCTCTTGATCCCTCTTCTGGTCTACCAGTCCTTGGGCTTCATTTGCCATCCCACCAGAGCTATAAGGATTAGACTCATGAACACCATTGCCTGAGGCTATCAGCTAACTCACACTCTTTGATGGGGAGTTCGGATAAAACAGATGCTCATATAGTTTCCAAAGGGCCCCTTCCTTTCGCTCTTAGATCTTCACTCCTTTCTTGGCATCTCTTATAATCTAGAAATGGAACTACTTGCTTCCAAACTCGATGATCATTTTCACAAAGATAAAATTGAGATCCTAACTTTTTGCTTTGTATCTGGTGGAAACTCAGTACTGCTTTATACACGTTTTGACGTTGAATTTGTTATTGTAAGAAAGAGTTTTCCTATATCAAACGACCTGTATTCTGTATCCAGAACAAGAGAACTGGACACCACTCCATGCAACACCAATTAGTCATCAGCAACTTCTCCAAAGTGGCAGATTCCTTGTGAGAGGACTAGTGGGGATGTCCAAGACACTTCCAAGAGACAGGCACGTGGTGGGGAGTAGGAGAAGGAAAACCACTAGGTGCCTCCTCCCTTGGGCCTACTGGCCACACCACCAAACTCTTGCTAATGAAGATGCCATGCTTGTGAATAGAAATATGTCCCATAGGACTTTCCATGAATGATTATTTTTATCATTAATTTGGATAGATACATATATCAAATCATTCCATAGTTCAAACATGCCCAACAGAATTGTACATTTGCTACCTAAACAGTTCCTAAACAGTCTTTTTCTATAGGGACCCCTTGATGTCGTCACCCCTTCACTCCACCTCCACCTCTGTGCCCCCTTCCCCCAAAACCCTATTCTACTTGCTGCCTCTATAGATTCATTGGTCCTTGTTTTCATGCCCCCCAAACGAAATAAAACAAAAACCATACTGAAACCCCTACTATTCCATGCTGGACCTGATCTGATTTCCAGAATCTTACGTATTTGGGAGTTGTATTATTTGGTGTGGTCTTTGATTGGACATCTTGGGAGTGTTAAGTCATTGGAGGGGGGGATCACCCTCTTGAAGTGGTAAATGGCTGATTTTTATAAGACAACAAACATGCCTTTGTCATAAACCCTCTGGGAAGATTTTTCAGTTAACAGCAGGGTATATCAGCTGTTAGTATCACCTGGAGATAGGTCACATCTCAGGCACATGGGATTTACCTCTAGGGTTTTGGTTTGTTCCCCACTGGTGCCATGCGTCTTAAAGAAGTTTTTATGTCTAGTCTTCCTTGGAGTCAGGTGCTTATCCCAGGCTAGCAATCTTTCCCTACAGAATATCTTGTACATAGGTGAAAAATACATTTTGGTATTGAAACAAAGGTGGATTGTTGTTGCTATGTAACATGGATAGGCCTTGAGCTCCCTTCTAGATTGCCAGCCCCTGAGCCTCTCCTGTGGACCCATCGGCGCTTCAAGGATCAAGCCTGTGAATACCATGTATAGTGCTATCAGCTAATTAACTCGTTGGAAGGACTGGGGATAAAGCTGGTGCTCAAGTTGGAAGAGGATGGATTAAAGAAAATGAGGGAAAAAACTAAATAAAAAGTCACTCAAATTTTGTAACTTTCCTCTCACAATACCTTAAAAATAAACCAACTAGGTATCAGGAAGTCGATTCTAACACCTGACTCACCCTTGTGTATCAAGGGAGAACTGAGCGCTATAGGATTTTCAATAAGTGGTTTTTCTGAAGTAGATCACCAGGCCATTCTTTCTAGGTACCTCTGGGTTGGTTTGAATTACCAGTCTTTTAGGTAGTAGTCAAATGCCACTTAAAAAGGAGTGTTTGCACGGAACAAGCACACCAGCCTGTGCGATCATGAGGTGCCAAAGGGATCAGTTATGAGGCATCAAAGAACAAAAAATCATATCATTGTGTTCTCACCCTCCCGATGTGATTGCTGAAGAGAAGTGGGTGCATAAGCAAATGTGGTGAAGAAAGCTGATAGTGCTCTGCTATCAAGAGATATAGCTTCTAGGATCTCAAAGGCTTGAAGGCAAACAAGCCGCCATCTAGCTCAGATGCAACAAAGCACACATGGAAGAAGCACAGCAGCCTCTGTGACCATGAGGTGTTGAAGGGATCTGGTATCAGGCATCAAAGAACAAAAAATCAAATCATTGTGAATGAGGGGGATTACAGATTAAGGACCTAAGACCCATCTGTAGGCAACTGACATCCCCTTACAGAAGGGTAGCAGGGAGGAGATGAGCCAGTCAGGAATCGGGGGGAGTGCAGATTAAGGACCCAAGACCCATCTGTAGGCAACTGGACATCCCCTTACAGAAGGGTAGCAGGGAGGAGATGAGCCCAGTCAGGGTGCTCTGGAGCCATATGCAGCTCTTTCAGGGTATACACATGGCTCTGAAGTAAAATTCAAAATGAAAATAAACCTATCATAGTTTCACTTAACGGATATGCAGACAAAGGACATTCAGATAATGATGATTTCATTTGTTTGAAAAATATATATATATCTAAGGCTTTTGAATAAATTTCAAATTGTTCTGAGGGACAGGCTTGGCTCTTCCATCTCAAAAGTTTACCCTAGTCCCCTGCTCTAGCCTATGTAAAGTCAAGGAATTCAAGAATTCTTTGGTATTTACCTGGTACACTGCTCTAGTCCCTTTTCAATATTTGGAAATATTTTTTCTATGACTGTTGAACTTAAAAAATACATTATGCATATATGAGAGAAAGGCCATGAGATAATTAAGCAAAATCATACTGCTGCTGAGTTAATTATGAACCAGAGTGCCCCTCAAAGACAGAGTGGAAGTGCTTCATGGGGTTCTTGAGGATGCAAATCCTTATAGATGCAGGCTGCCTGACCTTTTTCCCACAGAGCCGCTGGTGGATTAAGTTTGGTTCTTTAAAACAGAACAAAATCTCTCTAGTTTAGCACAGCCTCCACTAGTCCCTATTGCACGTCCCTTGGGTTTCCACATTTATATATATCACCTGCCTGGCCCTTTAAGCACTGACAATGTTTGACTCCTGAACAAAATTCTGGTCCCTTAAAATGTAAGTGGGTACCATGTAAGTACCTATTCTTCTGGAGCATGAATTCTTTGCAGAATGAACACCTTCCTTTCCACTCCTTGATTTCCAGACATTCCCATGGATACCCCCTCTCTCTCCTGCGGTAGTCTTCTGCTAGCGTCGATTTCTCTGAATGAAGGACACTGGACAAGAGGCTATACAAACAAGCTGGAGGAAAGGAGATTGAGTCAGGAGTAAGTTCGGTCTGAAACCACACTGGAGGTGAAACTGAGGACATGGGAGGGCCACCTTGGCAACGAGGATGTTTTTTGTTGTGATTTTTCAGGCTTATGTTAACTCTCTGTAATTGACTCAATAGCAAGGGTGTCCTGGGTGCACAGTGTGAAATGCGGTCAGCTTCTAATGGAAGGCCGAGGGCTTCCAACCTGCTAGCGATGCCACGGGAGAAAGACATGGCAGTTTGCTTGGGTGAAGATTATAACCCTGGAGACCATTCTCATTTGTTCTCCTCGACCCTAAGCCAGCTGCGAGTCAGTTCAAGAAAACACACACAGCCTGATGCTCCCATTCCTGTTGCTAAGTATTCAGATCAAATACTCCCCAGGTTCGAGTAGTTAACGCTCTTAAACTTGGCAACAGAGACCCTCTGCTCTGCGACCCAGAGCTAATGACTCTTCCTGAATCCCCATCAGATGTACTGAGCCTGAGTACTGCCTCTGACAGTTCTGGCAGCATCTCTGGGCCCAGCACACAATGCTGTGGGCTAATGGGGAAGTAATGACCCAACAGCTGCAGATCCGTCTCACCCTCTGCCCTTCGTTGAAACAGACAAACAAGCAAAAAACCAAGGCCTGGCATTCTAGTCTCCCTTTTAAAATACCAAATCAAATCCATTTCCATCCTGCCAATCCCAGCTCATAGCTAACATCCTTATAGAGGCAAACTGCCACTTTTTCTCTGGTTTCATCCTACCTGAGTTTGAACCGTTGACCTTTCGGCTAATAGCCAAGTGCTTTAGTCACTGTGCTACCAGGAATCCTTCACAATAGTGGCCGCAAATGATTATACCAGCAGGTGTCCAGACTTCAAAGTGGGCACCTGTCACTGGAAAGATTTTATTCAACCAATTGTCTCCATGTTGTAATCAAGCCATTTCATTTCAATGGGTTTTTCAAACTGCTATTATGAATAGGTGGGGGACCTCCTGGGAGGATTTGGGCCTTGGGGGTTGCAATTATCATAGAGAAGGAGGGAGCTCAGGAAATGGAGGCACTTAGCACAGTGCGGTCAGCTTTTCCATGGCAGAGGTTGGCTCTAGGGAGAGTTTGGAGGTAGAATAACCAGAGTATTTAGGGAGGGGGCGGGGAAGCCTTAACTCTCTCTCCAGCTTCCCGGGTTCTGCATGTTTATTTAGTTTGCCTTCTGGCAGCTGACAGATGCTCCCCAGTCTGCACCTTGTTTGCTGCAGCAGGTGCCCCGGGGGACTGAGGAAACAGTAGACCTGTGTACCCAAAATGTTCCTTCTTCGCCTCTGGGGACCTGCGTTCAATACAAACATCACAGAGGGGATCAATGTCACAGGCAGGGAGGGTTCAAGGGCTCTGTTCTCCTAAAAGACTCCAAAGCCTCAGGTTTAGGTGTCCTTCTGGATCTACCAGATGTGGTCATCGGTGTGGGGGTGACTGAAGGTTTGATCCAAAGGAGCCCCAGCCCGGGCTGGAATTCACAGCCCTGCAAAGTACACAAAGAAAGTGCAGAATTCTGATGGGTTCTGTGAGGGAGGGGGGGGGGGATTGCCAAATTTCAATGATGTGTTACTGAGCCATAAGGGCTTGCTTGGACTGCCAACTAACAGATACACACACACACACACACACACATACACACACACATATATACGCATACACAGATATATATATACACACACAAATATATATATACCTTAAATTTACTTCTATCTATCTATCTATCTATCTATCTATCTATTGTGGGAAGTTAGTAGATAAGCATTCCAGAGTGGCAGGAGAGTGGTGAATTCATTAATGTGGTTCTTCTAGCCAAAGTCTCTAACTCCCATCAATGATCTTGGCTTGCATGGGTCTGGTAAGAAGGCAGACAAAGATATTGATATTTCCCTGAAATATCATCTTGATGCACATAAAATGAGGCAAGAGGAAGGATCTCATTACTAGCCAGAGCCAGGAGTGGGCACCCCTCTGGACCTGAGATCCCAGTGCAGTGAGCTCCTTGGATCCAGGTGACAGCCGTGACAGTAGAGGAGCAACAGCACTAGGAGTGAGGACAAGGAAGAGAGGTAGGGACTTCCAGTCCATGGAGCATGTAAAGCTGAGTGCTCTTGATGAAAGAACTTTGTAACATATCCTGAGCATTTCTGATTTGAATCACAACTTGTTAACTTCCTTCATACACCTTTTAGTTGTGAGTTTTGCCTGTGAGTTCTATGGAGTCATTGCAATGGGCATTAGAAGTTAGATGTAAAAGCAGAAAACGCTATTTAAGCAACACAAATAATGTCAGAAGTGGGATTCCTTGCAATGGCCCCAGGCTCATGGGAATTTGCAAGGGCCATGGGAAATTATTTTTTTGGATGATTTCACAGTTTTCATTGACTTTCATTCCTGACATGAGTGAAAATAATGTAAGGGATCTTAAATGGCCATTGCCTGTCCAAGAGCAAAATTGAGGGAGTTTTTAGACAAAAGGCTGATAGAAGGCAGGGACTTGTTGGATACACCTTGCCAGAGGTCTAAGGTGATATGCATATGAATGGCATCGTCTAGATAAGAAGGATTTGACTCTGAGTGTTCTAAAAAGGTCTGTCTAAAATTATTTGCTTAAGTGGCTGTATTAGGATTGTATTGACCTCTCTCCTATCTACTGTTATAGATCTAGTATGCATTAGGAATGAATATTGGAAATTATAATTAAAGAGAGCTTGTAAACCTGCATTCACTCTTTACAATTAGATTTGTTAAAAGGGGAGTTAGAGATCACCAGATGAAGAGGCTTCTGTTTTAAGCCAAAGTGAAATAAAAAGTTTGAGGGGGTAGGCAGGGAGGGGCAAGCCCTGTCCAGATTCTGGAGGGTCAGTACATTTTCATTTGAAAAAACATCTAGAACTACTAAGAGACTGAAGGGGGAAAATTTATAATTGTTTAGCCTTTTGACTTTTGAGCAAGCAGTTTGCCTGTGGGCACACCAACAGCAGAAAAGTCTGTTCCCACAGACTTTAAGGACTGAAAGTTAAAGGGAGCCACTGAATAGACTGGTATGCTCACAGTGTCCACTGGGTAGTGTCAACCTAGATCCACTTGTGGAGTAGAAGTGGGAGGAAAGTAGCAATGTATTCCACTGATGCCCGTTGACCTGGTCCACAGAAACTAGAGATGAGAGAAGAGGAATGGCTGCCTGGTCTGAAGTATACAGAGTTGTATAGATACTGAATTAGGGCATGACCTAGGCCCTAGTCACCTGATGAGGATATGTGAAGGGATGAGATTATGACTGGTGCCCATTTGACCTAGTGATGGGGAGGGCTGAGACGACTGGAAGACAAACAGGTGAAGAGAAATATAAGGGGGCACCCAAAACACTGGAATTTTTTTTCAAAATTATGTATTTAAATTTTTTTTACAAAACAAGCTTTTCACCTTCAAAGTACTCTCCATTACACGTCATATATTTGTCAAATCTGTGATTCCATTCTTGGAATCACATTTTTCAATATTTTTCAAACTCATCTGTTTGGTTGGCTGACAGCACCTCCTTTATTTTTTCCTTCACCTCTTGTATGTCATCAAATCGCTGTCCTTTCATATTCCTGTTCATTCATAGAAACAAAAAGAAGTTGCACAGAGTGAGGTCAGGTGAGTAAGGTGTATGGCGCATGAGAGGCATGCTGTTTGGGGGTCAAAACTGGCACACTGAGAGGGCTGCGTGCACAGGTGCATTATCACGGAGGCAAAACCAGTCCCCCTCCATCTGCCCCAAAGCAGGCCTTTTTTGGTGCATGCTGTTATACAATCTTTTCAGAACCTTTAAATAGAAAGTTTGATTAACAGTCTGACCTAGTGGAATGAACTCACTACAAGTCGACATTTTCATCTGTTTGGAAGTTGACAAAATATCCAATTGGGGTTTGTCACTATTCCACATTTCACCTTTTTTGAAATGAGAAAAAATCTCATACATTTGAGTTTTTTCATATTGTGCTGTCCTTGTCAGCTGTGTTCAATGGCACAACAGTGTCTAAGGAATTTTTCTTGAGCAGGAAACAAAATTTCACAGCCACGTGCTGTTCTCATAAATTAGCCATCACAAAAACCAAAAAAAGAGAGGTTTCAGTGAAACTGCTTTTACAAAAACACTCACTGTGACCAGAGAGAATCTTCCCAGGTGACACCACTGGGTACAGAGTAACTTGATACTTACCTAGTGGGGAAAAATGTTTTCTCTGAACACTCCACTCTGCCCAGGGCAATTCTGATTTGATTTGGGTACCGCCTTGTATGTTGGCCCTGTGAGTTAATGTAAATTGTTACCCTCACATGGACTTCCATGGACTTTGCCTCGTTTAAAGTTGCAGGTGTTCAACGTTCTAACTGGAATGATGATTGTTCGGATCAAAGAACTCGTATGTCTCTGCAGATTACTGGGTTGTTAGAATGAACAATTTAGGAAGTGAATATCAAAAATGGGGGGGGGGATAAGGGTATACTGTTGCTGGGTTATAAGTTTTCATAAGTGTGTTTAGTCTTTTAAAACAAGTGACACAAGGGACGACCCCCATTGAATAATTTTATCTTTTCATAATAGGTCTGGAGAAGAGAGGGTAGGGAAATGCACCAATCAGATTACATTATTTGGGTCAACAGAGTTAACAATGACTGTAACTGATGGAGGATATGAACTAATTTTTCATGTATGCGGGAGACAATGGCTAGAAGAGCCAAACGGTGGCCTGTGGTGGAGTGAGAGTCTTAATATGATTCTTCTAGCCAAGTCTCTGTATCTTCACCCAATGAGGGGGTGGGGTTATGCAAGTAGGAATTGTTCTGTTTTCATGCCATCTCACTGGGTATAATGATGGGCCATCTTTGAAGCAGCAGCAGAGAAAGAAATTTGGGGCACTTGGAAGAACGTATTGAAGATGTCTCTCTACAATAGCAGAGGCCACTGAGACCCAGCACATCAGAGACTGTGGTCCAGAGACTGAGGAGGGGCACCAAGACTACAGGAACCTCTCCTTATCTGGGCCCAAACTACAGTAGATAGTGTCAAGTCAATTAAGAATTTAATTCCGACAAGTCAACAATTCATGCGTTATGGTTCCTGGCTGACCTCTACTCATATTTTTCTCACTGTGTTTTAAATTCTATACCATTATCTCAATTAATGACACTAGTAATAGAATTACCTTATGCCCCAGGGGGATGATTGCTAGTATTCTCTAACATAAAATGACGACGATGTCTCCTTAAGGTGAACCAGAGACATATATAAAGCATAGATATATGAGTGGATTTTGGATTTTCACTTACTTCTAGTCTCAATGTAAGAACAGCTAGTTCTTATGGCATGGCTCTGTTTGATGCTTGCCCTTAGGAAGAAGATATGGGTACTGTAGTAAAACGTGGCAGAGGAACTTTATTGGCCCTGCTGTTAGAAAGAGTAATATCTGGAGTCTTAAAGCCTTGTTTTCAAACAAGTAGCCAGTTAAGTGCGGCATCAACCAAGTCCACATGGAAGATCTGGCTGTGTGATCTGAGTAGTGTGGATAATGAAAACGAGTAAATGATATAATAGAAAGGAGTGAATGGTATCAGAACTCACATTGTGAACACCTGGTGTTAGAAACTATGATGACAATGGAAGGCTAAAACCCATTTGTCAGGTCCAAACGTGGATTAATCTTCTGGGGAATCCCCTCTGACCATTGTTGACGGATGTGAGCAGCCTTGTTATCAGACAGAGATCACTGTACGGTCAACTATGGCTGAAGTAGTTACGCAAAAACACAATATCCTTTGACCTCCCTTTTGATCCATTCTAATGTTTTTTTTTAAGTTAAAAAAAAGAGCTTATACATGTGGATAAAACCTACGGTGAATCCCCTCTAGCCATAGACCAGGGATGTGAACTGCCTTGCTATCATGTAGAATGGATTGGGAAGTGGATTATTGCATTTGCAGTTAGATTAAAATTTGGCACGTTATCATTTGCTCCCCTTTTATTCCATTCTGAGATTATTCTAGTTTTTAATACTTTCTGATTTCTTTCTATTGAGTTTTTTCTGCTCTAGATATTATTGTTGCTAGTTGTTCTGTTTTTAAATTGTTCCTCTGTAAGGAAGTCCAGGAGAGGTAAATCTATAGAGACAGTAACTGGAGTAATAGCTCCTTGAGCTCTCACAGGGGATGTTGGGGGAAATGGGGAGCTAATATCAATCAATACAGGAAAGCAGGAGATGTTCTGAAATTGATGGTGGCGATGATTGTACAACTCGTCTTAAGATAATTGAAATACGGAATTGTATGATTTGTGAATTCTATGCCAGTGAAACTGTTAATTTAGAAAATGTCTAAATAAAGAAATATGTGCAGGAAATAAATAAATAACAGATAAAGAAATATTTAAGTCAAGTTATATTTCACATGGTGTTCTTTGCTCCAACACTGAAAATGACATGAACTTGGAATTTTCCTTTAAGTATCATTTCCCTTTAATTAGGAAGTGAGCAGAAGGCAGCCCAAATTTGTGATTTTTAAAAGGGGCCAGAAATAAAAGTTACTGTGCCATAAATAGGAGTTGTTGTGGCATAGTGTTTACATGTTGGGTTGCTAACTGCGAGGTCAGTAGTTTGAAACCCATAGCCTCTCTATAGGAGAAAGACAGGGCTTTCTACTCTCATAATGAGTTACTTAGAAACACACAGGGGCAACAGTTCTGCCCTGTCCCATAGAGTCACTTTGAGTTGGCATGTACTTGGTGGCAGTGAGTTTGGTTTTGGCTTGGTATAATAAATGAGAAGCTCTGATTGGATAGTGTGTTTTATGTTTGACTGCTAAGCACACAGTCAGCTATTTACTTCCACCACCCCCTCTGCAAGAAAATGCTGACTTTCGGCTCCCGTCAAGATTGACAGTCTCAGAAACCCACAGAAGCTCCACTCTGTCTTATAGGGTTGCAATGAGTGTAATAGGCTGACTGGTGGTGAGTTTGATACAATAACTCAAGATGCAAATGTTTTGATACCCCGAGTCTATCTTAGTTCAAACCCCTTTATTAAAATTAAACCGTTCCAGTCTTGTTATAAGATGGTACAACTTCGCCACCTGTGCACAGAAACTCTTGAAAGAAACATTAGGATTTTCCTTATCAAGATGCTTGAGTTAACTTCACTTCTAAAACATTTAACATGAATTATCAATTCAATTCATGTTGTCTATATATTAAAATGTGTTCTGAGATGCTTACTGCATAATTTGAAGAAAATTTTAGATCTCCAAAATATGTATGAAACTGCTATGAATTCTTACATGTTCAATGCTCCAGATTGCCTCACACGTTCCAAATATGCCCCTTAGTTTTATTCCCCACTCTTCTCAAGCCATATTCTAGCTTTGCAGTATACAACTCGCAGCCTCTGAATGTACGTCACACCATCTCATACCAAAAAGAAAAATCCACTGCCATCTCATCGATCCTAATTCACAGTGACCCTATAGGACAGAGAAGAATGGCCCTTTGGTTTCCAAACCATTATGTCTTTTAAAGTATGCAGAGTATCTGGTAGATTTGAACCACAGACCTTATGATTAGCAACTCAATGCACAACCAACTAGCCACCAGGGTGCATTGGAAGTCCCTTAATAGCTCATTCTTTTTCAAATAGTTTTTACATTTTTAATCTTATCCTGCAATTCATGGGTCTGAATTCTTCTCATGTTTAAAGCTAAGATGATACATTAATTAATTAGTATAACTTACAAACTGAAAATTAGAGCTGATGTCTACCTAATGTAGTTTTTAAATTGGTTCCCCAAATACCCCCAGGAACAGGTATAAAAACCAAGACATCAAGAAAAACATTTTTATGTTGGGCAGCACTATCAAACATAGATGTAGAGTGGTTTGGGAGAACTGGTTGGTAACATAATAGATTACTGAGGATAGAGTGTGGAGGCATGTCTGATTCTTGCCCTATGGCAAGAGGGAGGCCAGAGAAGGTCAGATCTGTGCATTTTCTTTCCACTTATTGCAGATAGATTACTGAGCAAAAGGTTAGTGGTTTGAACTTACCAGGAAGAGCCTGGGAAGACGTGACTGATATTCTGATTTTGAATAGTCTTGAAAACCCTGTGGAGTCCTTCTATTCCGCACACCCGGGGTTGGCAGGAGATGCAGACACTTGAGGACATCTTAAAGCAATGACAATGTATGGGTCCCAGAACAGTCACCATTTCTACAGTCTTCACATGTACAATTTAGTAGCATTAATTATGCTAATCATGTTGTTCCAACATTAACTGTAGTTCAATTTCCCCATTGCCTTTCACAGAGGCACTTGCTAGTGAAGATCAGGGATTGCAGCCTTTAGTGTGGATTGCTATGAGTCAAAATGAAGAAGACAAAAGTCTTTCCAACTGGACTAGTAGGTAACAAGCCGACCAGAAAAAAAAGATTGAAGTTGTCAAGGATTTCATCTTGCTTGGATCTATGGCCAATGCTCACAGAAGCAGCAGTCAGGAGATCAAATGATGCATTTTATTGGCTAACTTAGCTGTACCAAACCCCTTTAGAGTGTCAAAAAGCAAAGATGTTACTTTGAGGTCTAAGCTGGGCCTGACCCAAGCCATGGTATTTTCAATTATCTTAGATGCATGTGAAAGTTGGACATTGAAGAAAGAAGACTGGAGACAAATCAATGCAATGGAGTTGCAGTGCTGCCAAAGAATATTGAAAGTACTGTGGACTGACAGCAGGACAAAAGAATCTGTCTTGGAAGAAGTAAAGGATGGCCAGAATGCTCCCTAGAGGCAAGGATGGGAGGGTATACCCTTTGGGTGTGTTGGCTGGAGAGACCATCTTAGGGAAGGACATCACGGTTAGTAACATAGAGGGGTGGCGAAAAGAAGACGGTCCAGGACAAGATAACCAAACAGTGACTGCAACCAGGGTTCCAAAAATAGGAACAATTGTGAAGACGGCACAGGACCAGGCAGTGTTTAGCTCTGTTGTACGATAACATCTAACAACAACTTCATGGAAACTTCATGTTTTCTCTCTCAGTCTTTTCTCTTTCTGTCACCCACCTTGAGCACCTTTAGTCTATGTGCCCACTTTAGATCCTTCCTATACAGGGTCAGACACTATTTATCCTTTTTGTAGCTGATGTATTCCATTCAGAAGGAACCTGTTGGTGAAGTGGTTAAAGTGCTCAGCTGCTAACAAATAGGTCTGTGGTTCAAATCCACAGACTCTGCTGGAGGAAGACGAGGTGATCTACTTCCATCAAGATTTACCACCTTGGAAGCCAAAACTCTATGGTTCAACTCAATGCTTACAGGACAGCTATGACAGGGAGTTAATGTGAGACAGTAGAGTGAAATATTTCACGGAGCAATTGGTTTAAGTATTGATGATTAAAATTAGAAGCAGAGATGTTCAGCCCATGAAAACTGAGCCCTCTTCACACCCGACCTTGACTAGATCAGCAAGGTTCCAAACCTCAATTTTTTCAGCTATAAAACTGGGCACTAGAGGTGTGGCATAAAAGAAAATAAAACGTTAAGCTACATACACCGTGACTCAAACACTAGATTCCTTTTCAGGATATCAATAACATGGCATTCTTTTCTTTCCAAAATGGAATAGGCATTCACAGACGCCAAAATCCAGGGCTGCAAATCCTGAATCTAGAATAATCAATTCATGTTTTCCCTGATGCTTCTCAGTGCACTTGGATTTAGTACTTTTCTTTACCTCTAGCCTACTAGGTATTATCTTCTGTCTTCTCTTATCATCATTTATGTACAAAGTAGTGGCCCAGTTGCCTCATGAGACTGTCCTCACATGTGAAGCATCAAGTATGACCTTTTATGCATAGGAGAAAAAAAACCCAGACTTAATTCCACAGGGGCTGGAGTGAGGCAAAAGGCAAAAATGGCATGAATAAGGCTAACTACCAACATGAGTAAGTCTAGGGTACAGATTCCCCCCTTTGAACAGTGGGTCTTAATTAACTAATTTCTCTTGAGCATCAAGAAGCAAGAGTCAGACGGGTGATAAAGTCCACACAA
Organism: Tenrec ecaudatus; assembly: GCF_050624435.1. Lineage (NCBI taxonomy): Eukaryota > Metazoa > Chordata > Mammalia > Afrosoricida > Tenrecidae > Tenrec > Tenrec ecaudatus. Next base: position 7,019,518 of record NC_134538.1, read on the forward strand.
AAAGGTTTGGCCTTTGTTTACACATGGACTTTGTCTAAGGACAGTGGAGCCTGAGGTTGAAATTAGGATTGGGGCACACTGAATATAGCAAAAGACCAAGAGATTTGAGCATAAAAAAATCAACTGTTCTTACAAATAAAGACTTTAGTTATAAGAAACTGAGGAGCTGTGGGGTGCACTATTAAAAAACAAACTGAGCCAAAGAATCACTTACTGATAAGGAATTTTTTGACTTTTTTTACAGATGCCCTAAACTATTTGTTTTATAAATTGAGAATTATGTGAAGTTGACGTACCACATCTTCTTACATTTATGCCCTCTTGCTATTTGTCTTAACAACAAATAATCTAAGGTTACTAGATCTTTTTAAAATAAATTCTTTCTGTGCTTGGTCTATGTGTTAGTCTGGGTGCATTAGAGAAACAAATCTGCAGAAATTCTTATGTATAAGAGAGAGTTTTATATAAAGGGTAAACACACATCAAGAAAACATCCCAACCCAGTGCTGCCCAAGCCCACAAGTCCAACATTAGCCCATATGTCCAACACCAGTCCACAAAGTCCTCCTCCATCTCACAAAACACGCACTATGATGCTGACTGCAGGAGGAAAGCCAAATCAGTGAGTGTGTAAGATCTCAGCGCAGGGGTCTCCACACGGCTACTCCAGCACCCACGGCTGCATCATTGCGGTAGGCCCATGTGGCTTCTCCTCAGGGCTGTGTGGCAGGAAGTGAGCCTTGCCAGCTAAAGCAGGGAACTGGCTAAGGCAGCTGCACCCTGGTCTGACCATCAGAAAGCAAGAGACCCGAGAACTAGAAAGGCGAGGCTCACCGAGCCATTTATCCCTCCACCTTTCAATTAACCCTGCAGGTGTTTATTGGCCAGGTTGGCACAATAAAATTTAACTATCTCAGCCTACTTCTTTTAAAAATAATTAAAGTTTTGTTGACATATAATTCACATATCACGCAATGCAAAGGCTTAAACATATTAAAAAGAGCTGTGCAACTATCATCGTTAATTAGTCAAAGGTTGGCCAGAGGAAATGTGGTGATGGTGGGAAGAATCTGGCAGGAATCTTAACACAAAAGAGATGGAGACACATTTCTGTACTGTCTTACCTCTTTTGATGGTTAGGGGTTAAGTCAACAAGAGACTCCTGGGTAAGGATAGGGGTGGAGAACAACCTATCAATTGTGTTGCAACCTGATGATACCTTGCTGATGTGGGCACTTAACAACTATCACATGGTAGCTCTATAGTTTGTTTTTTGAGGAAATACCATTACTGTTTCCTACAAGAGCTCTACTAGATTTCTTTTATCAGTATTGGCTATTTCTCTCCTCTTTATGCATGCGATGGAATACATTGAATAGTATTCAATAGATTGAATTACTCCACATATTTTTTTATTTGAGTGACTGTCAAGAAATAAATTAGCCTGATTAAATTTCCACTTCAGACTTTAGCGCATCCAGTAACTTTTTTATGGGCCAATTATTTTTAAATAATATTTTATTGCATTTTTTGATGAACGTTTACATAACGTGCTACTATTTGACAATTCCTGCAACAAAAAAAAATAGCTCAGTCACCTCAGCGACACTGATCACAAAGTGTCGACACGCTCTTTAATTATGCTTGGTTAGTTCTTTTTCAAGTCTTGGAGTTCTCCTGCCCTCTCAGTCTCTCACATTTGCTCTGGAGAAATTGCTGACGATGGTTTTAAAAAAGAGCGTCACTGTTCTGGCTGATATCCTTTGCCTGGGTATCAGTCTGCTAGTTCCCTAAAAGGGGATATGCTTGACTCGAGCTTTCCAGTGTGTCTCAAGGCAACTCCTCTGCTTTCTACTGTTTGTTTCTCTGGCTCTTTAAAAACAAGGATGACCCCTAGTCTGCATTTTTCTCCTACTCTATCCCATATCGTCTATTGTGATGCTCATAAGAATGGTCAGTGGTGGGAGTTGGGTACCATCTAGTTCTTTGGGCGTCAGAGTAGATGGCGCTGTGCAGACTCTTTCTCCTATCGGTTTTTGTTATCCTCTTACTGATTTGCTCCTGGAAATTAAAGATCCATAGCTGTGTTTCTTTTGCAAAATTCCAAGAAGCTAAGTATTTCACTAAGATACTGATCATTATTATGTGAAATATGACTCAGTTGTTATATGAGGCAATGGGCCTGACTTTGTTGGAAGGTATTTGGTTATGTCTGAAGATTATCTATATTTGTGTCTCCAATGAATATATCTGCCTATACCCCCATATTTTAATTTACATATACTTTGAGGAGACCTGGAGGCTTGGTGACTAATTGAAAGGCCAATGGTTGGAACTCACCAGCTGGATCTTGGTGGAAAGATGTGGTAGGAATCAGGTTTTACACCTCCATTTGAAAGAGAGTATTTTTGCCTCGCTGAGTGGACTTTGACCCCCTGTGGGAACACATGTCTCTATAGACAGCTGAGGATCCCTGTGGTATGGCGGTTATGAATTCGGCAGCTGACCACACGGTGAGCCCCTCAGAGCCTTCTCCACTGGGGGGAGGGGGGGCGGAGGGAGGAGATTAGGCTTTCCCTCCCTGCAGAGTGACAGTCTCAGAAACCCACAGGGGCCATGATACCCTTTTCTATAGGGTCCCTATGAGCTGGAATTGATTGATGGCCACAAGCTTTCTTTTTTCTTTTTCTTTCTGTCCACTAATCTATAGGTCTCCCATTGAACCCATAATGCATTGATCATTGATATTGATAAGTCTGAGGACTCCCGCTTTGTTTTTCTTCTTTAATATGGCTTTGGTATCACGGTTCTCTTCCTCTTTCGGACAACGTTGGTTATTCGTTTTCCATTTTGGTAAAGAATGAAACAGTCTTATATTGGGATTTCATTGTAGCCGTAGATCACATTAGGTACAATTGACATTTCCACTGTATTAAATTTACTAATCCATGTCCAGGATGGTTTTTTTTCCACATTTCTCTAAGTTATTAAGTAGGTTATCAATTTTGGGGAATGCCACCATTTTCTAGATGTAGTTTTTTGAAGTAGTGGTTGATAGTGCAGAGAAAACAAACTTAGTGTTATGTGTTGATCTTTAACCTTCAATATTGCTAATCTCATCTACTCCTTCCAGAAATTTTCTTGTGGAATCTTTAAGGACTTCTAAACATAGGATCATGTCATTTACCAATAGAAATGATGTTACTTTTTCCTTTCTCATTTGGATATCTTTTATTTATCTTTCCATTCTGATCGCCCTAGCTAGGACTTCCAGTAGAGTGTCGATGAAAAAAATTGGTAATGGTAGGCATCCTTGCCTCAATTCTTTTGTCAAAGGAAGGGCTCTCTGTCTTTCTCTGCTGGGTATGATGCTGGCTCTTGTTTTTCTTATATGTTGTTAGTTATGTTAAAAATTGATTTTTTTACTTTTAATCTTTTTGAGTTTTCACTGACTACTTTTCTTAATTGATATAATTATATTTTACTTAGTAATATTTTATAGGAGTGCATTAAAGGAGTTTGAGAGAAGTTAAAACAACAGAAGAGTGGGGAAAGAATGATAGCTTGAAGGGAATCAAAATAGCACATTAAGTCACAATTTGTGAAATTGCTGCTTTTGTGGGCTTAAGGGGGGGAAATGCTAGTTTCCAGATTAAACCAACAAAACCAAAATTGAAGAAATAAACTCACTGCCGCGGAGTGGATTCCAAACCACACTGACCTTATAGGACACGACAGAATTGTGATTGTGGGTTTCTGAGATCATAGATCTTTAAAACCTCATCTTTATGGGGTTATGTGTGGAGGGTGACTTTGTAATTAGCAGCCCAACCTGTCACCTACTACACCATCAGGTGTTCTTCACTAAACCAGTTAGAGCATGCGAATTCTGGTAATGCCATCAAATAGCAACTTAGATGTTTTAGTTATTGTTAGTTATGCTCTTATTTCAAACTTTTTGTTTTTCCTTATTGAGGTTATTCCAGAGACTAAAAGAATAATTCATGCACTTTTAAACCCACATTATTTCACTCCAATTTTACTATTCGAAAGAGATCCTGCAGCACTGAGGCCCAGGAAAAGGGCAGACCCTTAATAGGGGCAGCTTCTTGGGTTTGTACCCAATACATTCACAGAGAGCATCACGCCCAGAAAGCCCTGCAATCAGGTCCAGTGTCCTGTGGCTGCCATCTTGAAATTTAATAATTTTCTTATTGAGGTTGTGCTTTGGAAGTGAAGTCGAATGAGACTCTGGAGCATAACACACCCTGGCGGCGTGCCGCCTAAACTCAAGTGCAGTCCACCCTCTGCGTCCTCCCTGAGATGGGTCCTGGGTGCTCCCCTGTTTCTGCTCAGCCAGTTCTGCTGCCCTGGCACCAGCATGGGAAGGGATGAACTCTGACACATTTCCAAAGAGCCCCTGTACATCTGTGAGAACACGCTTTCCAGTCCTGAGCATCCTTATCCCTGAGGTGGTGAAAAATCAGGTCGCAAATCAAAAGCACAATGGTAAGCTGAGAGAACGATCTTGGAGGAAGGGAAACAAGCTTTTATCCCGATTTCTGTACCTGGGGCCCAGCATTTTAATGTAACCCTGTAAAGAAGGGAAAACAAAACACTCGAACGTTTCCCATTCATTTAGCCACTAGAGCGAGGGTCGTCAAGAACATAGAAGAAACCTGATTGATCCAGGTCAAAGGTCACAAATGGAGTCAAAGGGCATGACTTGAACCATGGGCCCTGTGAAAGATGCAGTCAGATGCACAGTCTCTGGTGGCATGTGTAAAGGTTCGAAATGTTTCCTCCCTAATCTAATTGATAGTCGTGCATGTGGAAGATTCCAGGCAGGAGAGGAAAAAGCAGGGTGGGAGGCATTAATAGTTTCTTCCAAGTATTGTCCTTTGACATATTTATGATGCTGGAGATACTGAATAACTCCTCATCCTTTCCAGGAAGAAGATACTGTTCCATATAAATAGAAGCACCTGGAAGCCACCACTAAAGAGAAGACTTAATGGTTGAGTGTGGGATTACCATATATACTCGTGTATAAGTCGAGTTTAACAGCACATTTTGAATGCCGTTTTTGTGATAATATTAGATGTCTTGGCTGATATTCGGATTGGCTTATACTTGAGTAGATGCAGTATGTCCTTGTAATTCTCCAGCTTGTTTTGCTTCTAACTCCATTAACTCAAGTGTCGCATAGAATTTCCAGTGGCGGACTTACTATTATTTTTTAAATTGTGTGTCATATTGTGCTACGTTAGGTTATATTGAAATGTTCTTTAATTTTTTCCCCTTTTAACGAAGCATGCCTATTTTCCCCATAAGTCTTCTACCAGTCCTAAGTGAAGAATAAGCCATACCTGCTTCCCAGGAGCACACACACATGCCTGTGTCACACACAACATACACGAAGTCCTGACCAGGGGGAGAGGAGTATTCTGGTTTCTGATCTTTGAGTCCACTTTTCTACTTTGGTAGAATAAAAGACGGCAGTATTTTCAAATGAAATGTCTTCTGAAATGGGAAGAAAATGAAAATGAACACCCCTTCATGAAATGAAATCATTTTATGATCTTGCCTGAAATTTTCTTTATGCTATTGCTGCGCACAGAATGTAGCATCGTTTAATTGGGTCTTTAAAGGTGGCAAGGAAACGTCTGGCATACCTTAATCAATAATGCATGCACTTGAGAGCTAGTTAGTATTTCAATCATAAGCCTGTGTTGTAGAGGGAGGGACTAAAAGCCTTCAATTATCTTTAGAACATGTGTTGGTTAGTGTGGAAGAGGTCAGGAATAATTTTTTCAATGGTGAAGTGGATGGTGTCCACTTATGAAGAGTGGTTAGCTATAATTTTAAAGAAACCATCTTCTTCCATGTACTGGTTATACGATTCTGGGGGACACATATGAGCACGTATCTGTAGGATCGGTACCTTAGACCAAAGAACTCCATCAACTCCCATGCTCACCTCTACTTTGGATGACATTTTTCATTTCTTTAGTTCATAGTAATAAATACAGATACACAAGAGGCGAGCACACACAAACACAAACTGGAAGAAAAGGTCTACGAAGAAAGCACCTCTCACCTTTACTTCATAAAATTTGTCCTGCGAATTTTTGTTCAGTTCTAGTCTATTTCACTTTGTAAATTGCTGGTTACAGCCACTACATTCACTTCAGAACACACTAATGGGATGCAAAGCACAATTTAAAAACCTCTGGACAAGAGCGCTGGCAGGATCCTGTTGCCTGTACTCTGAGCGAGCATTTCCTGGGATGTGCTCCTCAGGGTGTCGGAAAGGGAAAGAGAGGGGGCTTTAGTCAGGTACAGCAAAAAGGAGGCCAAGGCTTTGGGCCAGCATGCCAGCAGATGTTCTTAGGTGGGGCAGAATGTGGCCAAGGACTTACCTCTATTGTAACATACCTCTATATGGTGAGGCACGCACGTTCAATTCCCAGCCAGTGCACCTTGTGAACAGCAGTCTACCCAGCATCTGTCAGTGGAGGCTTGTGTATTGCTACGACACCGAAAAGGCTTCATCAGAGCTTCCAGATAATGCAGGCGAGGAATAAAGGTCTGGCAATCTAATTCCAAAAACCATCCGATGAAAACCCAATGGATCACAGGGGTCTCATCTACTGTTGATTCTGAGATTGTACATGTCTGAATAGAGTTCTCTGACATTATGTCTGGTGGCACCAGAGTTAATTTGATGACAATATTAGCATTCTTTCCTGAAAGACAGCTCCAAATAAGCTAAGAAATTATATGGAATGGATCTCTGATGCTTAACTTAGGAAAAGGTCAGGCTGTTTAGAATTGATGGGAAAGCTTATCAAAGGAAGTCTTGGGGGTCTTTGTCCATTTCATGCCTGATGATAGCTTATCTATCTAGCTGGAGCCCTGACAACACCGTGTTTATGTGTTGAGCTTCTAACTACAAGGACAGTAGTTGGAAACCACCAGCCGCTCTGTGGAGGCGATGACAGGGCTTTCTACGCCCATAAACAGTTACAGTCTTAAAATGCCCAGGGGCAGTCCTTTCCTGTCCTGCAGGGTCATTATGAGTCAGCATAGACTCAATGACAGTGAGGGCTTTGGGTTTTGTTTTGGTATCTATCTATCTATCTATCTATCTATCTATCTATCTATCTATCTATCATCTACCTACTTACCTACCTACCTACCTACCTACCTACCTACCTACCTACCTACCTACCTACCTACTACCTCAATGCCTAGGAAATGCACTTGGTTAAGCACTGAACCATTAAGTGAAAGGGCTATGGTTTAAACATGCCCTGCAGTGTCTCGGCAGAAATGCCTGGCAATCTATTTCCTAAAGCTCACAGTCTTCAAAGCCCCATGAACTACCACTGTTTTAATAGGAAATAACTACATCTCAGTCAATTCTAAGGGGCTAGAAACCATCTACCATCTCTCAGCATTCTTTATAGAAATCAGCTGTATATTAAATCCAAACCTTATTTTAAAAAATGTGGTGGGCATGCTTACTACATACTCACGGGGTGAATAGACTTCTGCAAGAAGGATAAAGCACATGTCCAGGAGATCAAGTCCAGGAGATTTTAATTTTTAATCAAGGGCTTTGACATTCCTGGAAGATTGAAATCCTATCTTTGTGTTTGTGAGGGGAAAAAGCAGAGTATACTTCATTGTCTTTAAATTTCCAATGTGTTCTTATGGTAAGAAAATAAAATCAAGAGCATCATGTTAACTTAAAAATCAGAGACGCTGAGCTCTTACTAACTTTAAAAATAAATGTATCTTCAATAATACTTCTGGAAAATAAGGTTCTTTTTTTGAAGTTGAGACAATTGCTTCGCTCCCACCAACCCACTTCACAGAGCAAGCATCTCTGGTAGATTCGAGCAGAGTGGCGCAATGGCGTATGCTTCAAGGCTGAATGATGATGGGAAAATAGATCATTGTATTTATCTTTGGTGGTTCCAAGGAGAAAATAACTTTGTCATTTCTACTGAATCATTAAATTAGAGACGTTGCAAAGCGTTCTGTAAATTGCATGTGAAAATTGCTTTTGATGACACCATCATGCAATTGCCTCTAGAATCTAATAAAGCAAATGTTTTAGGCCCACCTCCTAACATTTATGTATCAGGGCCAACAGGAAAATTAAATATGATGTTTGGGCTTAACTTAAATGCTATGAAAGTTGTTATAATGTGATAGTATTATAATGACCTCAGTGTTAAGAGTTGTGGACATTTTTTTAGGCCTCTGTGTTATTAGACAATTCTTTTTCATTTCACCATATTTATAGTTCTTCACTTTAAAAATGTTTTAAACCATTCCAACATGATTAGATTCCTTCTAGCATATTAACTTATCATTGAAGTTTAAGATAGATCTGAGCCTACATTATTCTATCTTTACAATTCAAGTAGAACAATAAACTAGTCCCACTATCAAAAGTTGCCTTCAAGTAGATTCGGACACATGGAAAATCTTTGGGTACCAGTGTAGGACAGTGACCACAGTAGGATTTTTCAGTGACTGGTTTTGAAGTAGATTCTCAGAGTGTTTTCCCAAGGTATCTCTGGGTAGCATGAACTTCCAAACTTCTCCTTAGCAACTAAGCATAGTAATCATTTACACCACTTAGGGACTCCTTTCCAACTACCAAAACAAAACAACAAAAAAATTATCATTCCAACTCAGTGATCTTAAAGCGTAGAGGAGGAAAATGGCCCACAGGATGTCCAAGGATGTAATTTTGAGGGAAATCAATTTCCTCCGCTTTCTCCTGCAGAGTGTTGCACTGGTTGGAAGCCCTGACCTATAGATTGGCAGTTTTCTAGGACTCTGTGAGTCTGGGTGGATTAGAAAAACAAACCCAGGGAGACTCATATGTGTATAAAACAGAGATTTATACACAAGAGCAATTGAATATTGAGAAAACATCCCAGCTCAGTCCCTATCAAGTCCACAAGTCCGATATTAGCCCATCTGTCCTATACCAATCTATAAATTCCTCTTCAGACTCATGAAACACAGGCGATGATGCTGAATACAGGAAGATCACAGGCCAGGAGGCAGAAAATCTTATGGATCCAGTGGCAGTGGAAGCATCTCAGCCCTGGCAGGGGTCGCCACGTGGCTCCTTCAGCTCCCAGGCTCGAGGGTAGCTCCATGTGTCTTCTCAATTGGCATGTCTCGCAGGGATTGTGTGAGTGTCCCACCTCCAGAGAGCTCTTTTTCTCCTTAGTGCCTCCAAAAGTGGTCTTCAAGCTGCAACCTGATCAACAGGTTAAAGTCTACCCCTTCACTCTTAGTCTCAAATTGACAACAAATTCTGTAACTACCAGACTCCTTCCCCTACTAGGCACCTACAGAGTTCCTAGGGACAGTCTTCAAGTGAGTTGCCTTGGGTCCCATGACTTTCACTGGAGTGACCCCGGGAGGTAATGGGGATGGGCATTTCTCTGACTGGCTGCCACATTGTTGGAGTAGGGAAGGATTTGATCCCCAAAGAAAAAGGGTGTTGTGCCTAATCCAGGACAGTTCTGTTTGGATAAACCCTCAGGATGCAGGCATACTCTCTCAGGTATGTGTACACAAATGGAAAAGATGCTGGAAGACAGACTAGGTAGTAATGGCCCAACATACTTGTGGTAATTCTATTTTTTACATCTCTTTTCATTCCATCCCACCCACCTCCGCTTTCTTTTTTTTGTTTGTTTTTATAGCCTGCTATGTAGTTATATTCTGTTTGGGTTTTCAAATTAATTGTGTTTTAGGTGAAAATTTATACAGCAAATTCTTAGTTTTCCATTGAATATTTTCCCCACAAATTGTCTCCTGATGTAATCTGCCATCCCTACAATGTGTCAGCACTCTACCTATTTTCTCCCCAGGTCTCCTCATCCACATTCCCTGGCCTTCCCTGTCCTCACATCTTTGGCTTGGGGCAAATGTTGCCCTTTTCTTGTCTGATAGTTGATTTTTCTAAGGAAGGGATGCCTTATACGTGTTATTATTACTTTATTGTTAGGAGGTGGTCTCCTGTCTGCTCTGACCCAAAGCCACCCCGTCTACAGAACAAAACCTCCAAAACAGTCTTGCTCTACTTTCACAATAGTGGTACACTTGAACCTGCTGTTGCAGCCACAATCAGTTCCTCTTGTTTAGGATGTGTCTCTTTTTCGCAGGCCCTTTACCTAACCAAGCATGCTGTCCTTCTCCTGATAACATGTCCAAAGTACTTGAGACCGAGTGGAGCTGTTCTCACATCGAAAGAGCATTCTGGCTGTACCTCTTCCATGTTCTTTCAGGCAGATTCATTCATTCTTCTGGCAGTCAATGGTATGTTGAATAATCTTCACCAACACCGTAATTCAAAGACACCAGTTCTTCTCTGGTCTTTCTTATTCATGGTCCAGCTTTGGGATGCACAGGAGGTGATAGAAACAGTTTTGGGTGAGCACACCTTTGTGGGAACTAGAACCAGGAAGAGAGTATATGAGGACAAACTCTCAACACACAAACGTTAAGGAGTCTGGGAGATAAGGGTTACTGTGAAGGTTTGGGTTAGAGACGTGTCCCACTCACCTTCTCCTAAATAAAAGTTATTCCTCATGATGACCCCCCCTAAATAATGGCAAATTTTAAGGTGGTACTTGCAAGCACGTGGCTGCTACTATGCACGCTTGAAGGGCAGGTGCTTGAAGGCTATCTGTAAAAGTTGTCTGCCATCAAAAGCAATCAGACCTTATTGGCTGTCCCACCCTAAGTAGGGGCCACCCCCTTCTGATAAGGATCATAGATTGCTCCCCAGGAGAAGAGCCCAAAGACACCCATGGTCAAGCCAACTCAGAGACGACCAAAGTTAGTCTGCCATGTGAAGGGTAAAGCCCACCCATCCGGTTACATGTGCCTTCCTATCACGTGTGTCCCTAGTACCTGCCCTACCTATTGCATGTACGCCCCTTGCTTATCCCCCTCCTGTGACATGCATACCTCTTGTACAACCCCTTTCCTGCTACATATGTGCTTACAGTGGCTTGCTTGCTCAAGATTATATAAGTCTGTGAGTCAATAAAATATGATCTCATTCTGGTTCTGGTCAACATGGAGAGGTGAGCCCTTGCCTGCTTTATCTTGTCTGATGTCTCTAATTGACTGCTCAATTACGCAAGCGCCCCTTGGGCCCATTCAGTTGTGGGGAGGCTGGTCCCTCATTCACCTTAGCCCCCAAAGTGACATCATTGCTGTTTAACTCTTTAAAGAGGTCTTCTGTAGCAGATGAGCCCAATGCATTACATCTTTAGATTTCTTGCCTGCTCCTTCCATGAGTGTTGATTGTGGATCAAGTTAAAATGAAATTCATGACAACTTCAGTATTTTATAAGCCAGTCATCTGATCACTTAATCCCTGTGGTCAGCTAAGGAATGTTCAGTGAAAAATGTCTGGATAAGTCGCCTCCTTTTAACATCCCATATAGCTTACATCCCATTGATAGGATAGCATTGCTCATTCTGGCAGATTTTACATTTGCCAATAATCTTTGAGCCTCTGCGGAGAAAGGGCCATGCCTTTTTCACCTTCCCATTTCTAGGGCTTCTCTCCGTGTCTACCATAAAGATAGACCCAATGCATGTCCACTGAAGTGAGACACTGACATAAGACTTGGATCACACAAGGGAATCAATACACTATGGTTTCTCTCCACAGATAAGTAACAAAGACAGTAGGATAGAGGGGTTAATATCAATATTTAGTTTCTTTAACCAGGTGGTAGACTTGACTTACAAGAGAGATTTTTGAGAAAAATGACTATGAAATGTCTTCGTTTCACCAGCAAAAGATAGCACAGAAACAGAGGTTACATCACACTATCTAGTTCTATTTGCTTTTTTTCTGAATTCGGCCTGCTATAAAATGACTGTTGTGTTTCTTCTTTAGTTTTCAATTCCGGTACATTTTAGACAAGGTGGAAGCGTTCAGGCACATGCATCAATATGTCGCACCAAGAATCCTGGCTCCTGGGTAATTAAAGTGTCACTCACATAAGAATTTGTGCGCATCCTGTAATATCCTTTTCTCCAAAGGAAAACATCACTCATTTACAAAAGATAAAATGTGAAGCCAAGCAAAGAAGAAAAAAGAAACAGGGTACAGAAATAATCAAATGGGATATTTCCCCGGAGTTAAGGTGTTTGTGTCCTTAATATCGTGGCACGTGGTCACTTTTGTGGCGATGTCAGCTAGGTTTGAAAGGTCAGTCTGGGGACGCAGTTGTTGCCAACATGTTTCCTGTTCTCACATGTCATTGATAAATCTTGGAACTATTTTTAAAGCTGGAAAAGAGCATGGATGGTATGCTCTTCTGATCACAGGCTTGTGTTGTAAAGTTATTCATCTCTGAGAAAAATGACTTTGTACAAGCAAGGTAAATTGTTGTTAAATAGCATAGAGTTGGCCACCCCTTCACCGAGACTTAACTGGAGACCCTGTGCACAAGCGAACAAAATGGCCCATGGTTACTTGGGAATCCATCCACTGCGCTCCAGAAGATTTCACTGGCTGGTTTTAGAAAGTAGATCACCAGGCCTTTCTTCACAGTCTTAACAGGACACTAGATTATGGACAAAGGGGGTTGTCTTCCCTAAGGCCTGAGCTGAATGAAAATTGGCTGGCCATGGCACAATAAAGCGGTTGTAAGAAATCAGGCACACTAATTAGATACCCATGGGAAAATCCAGAACTGAGCATGCTCAGACACAAGTCACCTAGGCCCAGGTAAAGGGAAACCCGGCCCACACACAACACGAGGCACCAGCCCTATTGCATCACACAGATGTGCTTAAACTCCATCAATATGATCTGCCAATACCCTCAACCACACCTCCCCAGCCATTGAGAAGAGGGAGGGATAAAAGCACGCCAAGGGCAGGCGGATGATCTTTTCTTCTCTTCTCTTGTTCCGTCTCCCTTGCAGGTCAAGTGTAGAGGCACACATGCCCTGCTCCCGGCCAGTGGTTTCCCTGCTCTTAGTCCCACATGCATGAGACCATGCTCCTGTTCCAGTGTTCTTTCCATGTTGCTTTTCATGTTCAGCCGGGAACACTCAGTTTTGGAAGGGGCGTGCATGCTTTCTAAACATAGCATGGACTTTTTGAGACTGTCAGACCTGAAACTTCCCTTTCCCTCATAAAAGTCACTTGGATTACAAAAGTGCTTCTGCCCCGTGAATTCTTTCAGCATTCGAGGTATACCAAAGAAATCCGTTCAGCATCGTATCAGCAAGCAAGCCTCCACTGGGCAAGAAGCACACTGGCTAGGGCAGGAGCCTGGTCTTCGGCATGGAATTCCCAAGCTCTACTGCTGAGCCACCACAGCGAGTGAAAATTAGACTAGAGTTTAATGACCCCGGATTACTTTTATACTCGCATATGTAACTGTTGTTGAATCGGAAGAAACGGAGCCAACTAGAGGACTGTTCTATTTATGCCACACCTAACGTCAATTCTCTGATATTCTCAGACAATTTCTAAATTCAAAGATCCAAGTCCAAGATAATGAAACAATGAATCACACTTAAAAAGTTGAGATGGAATGCGGAAGGACGTAGAAATATTTTTCCCAAAGACTTTGGGCTAGTTAGACATAGCACCGCTTTTATTTAAATTCTAAATATTGGCAGCTCCACGAAACTGATTTCCATCAGCCTCCTCCACACTGCAGTTTATTTTCCCACCTTGACCCTCTCTGTTGAAATTCTGCTGCCTTTTGAATGGTGACAGACTTCCTAATCCTTGTTTCATTAATGTGCCACACCTGAGTCTGATTTGGCCAGAACAACTGTCCCAGTATGCATAATTTAATAGGAAAATAGCTAATTACATATGTTTTCAAAGGAAACCAGGAAGGGCTTGGAGAAAAGATACATTTATAGCTCTCCCAGTCAAGCACTGCATCTCAAACATTGAGTACCAGGCCTGTGAGAGGAACTGGGTGGGTGACTAAAGGTCTTACCTAATTGACAGACCTCCCAAACTTGCATTCCCAAATCAAGTATTATATGACATTTTATTATTATCATTGTATAAAAATATATGTTACACAATAATGGTGACTAAAGTTTTTCAGGTGTACAATCCACTGACATTAGACAATATTCAGCAAGTTATGGAACACCAAAAAATCTGTTAAGATTTCTCAGGTGGGAAATACCTCAGTTCTTGGCTTCGCACGAGGAAGAATTCACACCAAAGCTGGTTTGTGATCCAAGTGGGTTTTCACAAAGCACAGAAGACGGCTCAGATTTACAACTTCGTGGGACTGCACACTTACACGTGGTGGCCTGAGGCCAGAGAGACCATGCACATGACAGGAGCTGAAGGGGACGAAGAAGAAAGGGCAGTCTTGAGGTCCAGGTATTTGAGGCCTGTGGCTGAAAGGCGTGGCTGAAAGGTCGACCTCATTGGCCGAATTAAGCCCATTGGGGCCAGTTTGGGCTGCCCAGGTGTACCGCCCACCTGGCTTGGGCTTGAATTGGCACATGCCCAGTTAGTCTTTATGGCTGGCTATGGGGTTGCCTGATTCTCTTCCAACTTCCTGTAGGGGACCTTCAGGCATGGAGAGGGACAACCCCCTGTCCCTGTTTCTCACTACCTAACAAACCCATTGCCAACTTACTGTCCCTGTAAACAGAAGCTCAATGCTTCTTAACACCCAATCTCCCTCCTCCCCTCCCTCCCACCACTGGCTGAGGTGGTGGTAGTCTTCTAGGCAATTCTGACTTGTGGCCACCGCAAGTTATAGAGTAACATTGTTCCATAAGGGTTTCTTAGCTGTAGTGGAAGCAAATCCAGATAGAAGAAAGTTGACCAGCATTTTCTAATAGGCATCTCTTGGTGGTTTTGAGCTGTCAGCCTTTAGGTTAGCAGTTGAGTGTAACTTGTTTGCAGCACCTGAGTAACTACTAGAAAATTCCGATTTCTATAAACTTACCATCACTCGTTTTTTAAATGAGATTCGACAATATTTGTCCTTTGCATTTGATTTATTTCGATCAACATTGACATGGCAAGGATTGTTCATGCTGTTGCATATCTCAGTATGTAATTTCTTCTTATGGTTGAGTAATCTTGCATTGCATGCAACATAGCATATTTAAAAATCATACTTACCTGCTGTTTCTATCTTTTGGCTTTTGTGAATAGCTGTTATATGGGTGTTTGGGGGTTATTTTTGGTGGGGAGCGAGGGGGAGAAATTACTGACTTTGATTCTGAATTCCCAAAAGTAGTCTATATAATTATAGAAACAACTGGAATTTTAAAAATCATTTTTGGGGGGCTCATACAACTCATCAAAATCCATCCATCCATCCATTGTGTCAAGCACATTTGCACATTTGTTGCCATCATCATTCTCAAAACATTTGCTTTCTATTTGAGCCCTTGATATCAGCTCCACTATTTCCCCCCTCCGTCATGAACCCTTGATAATTTATAAATTATTATTACTTTGTCATATCTTACACTATCCAATGTCTCCATCCCCTTTTCTGTTGTTCATCCCCCGGGGGAAAGGTTATATGTAGATCCTTATAATCGGTTCCTCCTTGGTACAGATAGGAACTGGAAACACAGGGAATCAAGGACAGACGATCCCTTCAGGACCAGTGGTGAGAGTGGCGATACCAGTAGGGTGGAGGGAAGGTTGGGTAGAAAGGGGAATGGCTGGAATTCTTAACAAGTTCCATCATGCCCCTAGGCAGGCATTTCTAAGGAATGGTGCAATCACCCCTTCATTTACTTTTCTTTGTAAAATGTTCCTTCTCCTAAACCCCTCTATGAGGGGATCTCCAGTGGTCGACATTTGGACCTCAGGTCTCCACACTGTGCGATGTAGTACCGATGAAGAGCACAGCTTTCCCCCAGATCCTGGATGCTTCCTCCCCCCAACTACCATGATCCGAATTCTACCTTGCAGGACTGGATAGGGCAGAGGTTGTACACTGGTGCATATGGGAGCTGGAGGCACAGGGAACCCAGGGTGGACGATACCTTCAGGACCATGGCTAAGAGGGGCGATGCTGGGAGAGTGGAGGGTGAGTGGGTTGGAAAGGGGGAACTGATTACAAGGATCCACATGAGACCTCCTCCCAGGGAGATGGATGGCAGAGAAGGGGGGAATGGAGACTCCGGATAGGGCAAGATATGACAAAATAACAATCTGTGGATTATCAAGGACTCATGAGGGAGGGGGGAGCAGGGAGGGAGGGGGAAAAAAAAGAGGACCTGATGCGGAGGGCTTAAGTGGAGAGCAAATGCTTTGAGAGTGACTAGGGCAAAGAATGTATGGATGTGCTTTATACAATTGATGTATGTATATGTGTGGATTGTGATAAGAGTTGTATGAGCCCCTAATAAAATGTAAAAAAGAAAAAAAAATGTTCCTTCTCACTCTGCAGTCTCCTTCCTATTGCATTTCTCTCTTCCATCTTCCATTTACCCTGAAGTGTAAATGTATTCACTGGATATTAAGTGGTCGTGGAGATCTATACCAGGAGACCCCCCTCATTTCAGGAAGAGAAAAATAAGGCCAGAGTTTGGGGATTTAGAACATTCAACTAGCAAATGTCAGAACTGTTTGTCCTTATGTTGACTTTTTCTCCTTAATCAACATCAACACTTTTGAAAATTATAATTGTCAACATTTGCCAGGAAATCCGAATAACATTTAATGTGCCAACTTGAAATACAGCCATTTCACACCAAATGTGAATTTGCGTTAACATGAGAAACGGAGCTTAGAAATAGTGAAAGCAACTTGGGTGAGGCCATTCCAGCAGATAACATGGCAGCAACAGGCTCACCTTGTTTTCCTGTAGGTCCCATTTTCATGCATATTTCCTTTGTCAATTCCCAGGCAGTTCTGTGGGAGCAAACCAGGAAGAGTCAGTGTTGCTATGGCCACATGCCAAGAATGGGGTCTGCTAAACAATTTAGAGCATGCTCAGTAGAATGAGTTATCTGGGACGATCTAGCTGCACTTGCATTATTTTGAAGACAGCTTCATGACTGTTACTTATTTCAGGGCCATGATATTTTTTACTTTTATTATTGCTAAGTCCCGGGTAGTGGAACCAAGGAGGTGGAACAACGCAAAGGTGAGGTGACCCCTATGCTGTAGCCAAGGTTGTCAGCAGCCTTTCTTTGTCAGGATGCTAGACAGATGCTTCCTAAATGACAGCTATCACCATTATCTGTGCAAAATAGCATTGATGATACTTCTACGGACTAGGAACCTGAGTGGTACCGTGGTTAAACATTGCTAATTAACATACTGGTGGTCTGAACCCAGTGACTGTTTCAATGGAGAACGATGTGGTAGTCTTCTTCCATACAGATTTATAGCCTTGCTAGCCTTATGAGCAGCTCTCTGTTGACTAGGGTCCCTATGAGTTGGAATTGACTTGAAAGCAGAGGAAAAAACTGTAAGGGCTCATGGATTAAATCAACAATGTTAATGGATATAACAAAACATGATTTCTTCTTGGTGTAATACAAAAGAAGTTTATTTTTCTTATTTCTATGTCACAGTTTTGATTTGACTTGTGAAAGGGCTCAGCTTAATGAGGACCAGGTTATTTTCATTGCATGTTTACAGCATATCCTAGAACTTCATTGTGGCTCGAGGGCAGCCAAGACATAAGGGAACGTTGGTTGAAAAAGGAGCTTGGTAAAACTTCCCAAGTAGCCACTACTCTACTCCGAGGTGATGCACATCACATCTGTAGATGGTCCATTGCCAAGA
The DNA here is from genome assembly GCF_050624435.1 of Tenrec ecaudatus. Taxonomy (NCBI): domain Eukaryota; kingdom Metazoa; phylum Chordata; class Mammalia; order Afrosoricida; family Tenrecidae; genus Tenrec; species Tenrec ecaudatus. Next base: position 7,037,341 of record NC_134538.1, read on the forward strand.
GCAGGGCTCCAACTAGATGAAAGGCTACTGGGAACCGTTGTCTACTTGAATGCATAGAAAGATGGGTGAGCAGAGGTATGGAAAAGCTCTCAAAGTCTTGACACAGCCGGCTTGAAGAACTTGAGTGAGATCTACCCTAAAGATAATGTTGAAGCTCAGAGCCAATCACAAGCGCAGCTCCATAAGTATAGCTTTTGCTAGGGTTAACCTCGAGTCACTGGGTCAAGGAACTAAGATTGCCGCAGTCCATGTGGCAAGAATAGCAAAGTCTAACGTTGCCATACTAGTATGTCTTGTTTCTACAACCTTTATAGATCTGACGGGCTCAGCTTTTCTGCACACTGTGCGTCTGTAGAGAACACAAACCCACTGCTGTGGAGTCTTTACAGACTCAGAGTGATACTATAGGACTGAGTGGAACTGCCCCTTTTGGATTTCCAAGACTTTAAATCTTTATGGGAACGGACAGCCTCATCTTTCTCCTGCGGAGGAGCTGGTGAATTTGAACTGCTGTCCTTGTGGTTAGCAGTTCAATGTGTAGTCCTGTGCTCCTTAAGGGACGCAGAAAAAGAGAGCCATGAAATTCCCAGAGCTGCTGTATTCTTAGAGATAAACTAACAATAAACAGATAATCTGGAGATGTTTGTTCTAAGGTTCAGAAACTGTCCAAATATGGTTCTTATGTTTCTTTTTGTATTGTGAGAACATTTTATGCTGAGTCCCTGGTTTTCAAGAGGTGAGATTTTTGGACAACTTATTTAAATTTCACAAGTGTCTGCTTTCGCATCTCATTTACAAATGATACTCATTTTCTACCGCAGAGAGTTGGTGTGAGAATTGAATCCATAGTAAAATAAGAAACACCCATAGAATTGTTATCTGCTCTCAAATTCTCCCCTGATTCATGGTCACCCCATGAACAACCCTGGAAAATATTGTCCGGTCCTAAGCCATCCCCATGATGGGATGCAGATCCAGCTGTTGGAATCCTCAGCATCTTTGTTGGCTGATTTTCATATGTAAATCTCCCAGTCTTTCTTTCGCCTCCATCTTAGTCTGGAGCTCTGCTGAAACATTTTCAGTATTGTAGCAATAAGGATGATGAATGATCACTTTCCTCCCCCCTTGTTTCTTCTTAATCTTCTCCCCATCTTTCCCTCCTCAATGTGTATTAAATCTAATGCCACAGAATGAGCACTTTGGTTTTTCACTTCAGTCAAGGGTAGCTGCTGATAGGGTTGGGGAAAGCATGAAATACAGGGAAGACAGGGCTCAAACCCTCACAAACTGGTGTGGGCTTTAGGGAAACTCACTTGATTTCTCTAAGTTTTCTCAACTGTAAAACAAGGTGACAATTTCTAACAGTAAATGATTTTCAAAGTTTATGGCAAATAATTTATTGCTGTGCTTGGCATGACATGAAAGATAACTTGCTTGTCACTCCCTCCTATGAATTCTCAAGGCTCTAAGAATTTGTTGAATTGTGGCATCCGATGGCCTTGAAAGAGTTAAGTTGTATGCAAATTAGTTTTAAAACGGGCTTTTCTAGATCCATAGTGTTTCATTATTTGCTCTTATTACTATTTATAACTTCAATAATTGAGTGTGAAATATCCGGTCTTTGAACAGGCTAAATGCTTCTTATTGTCTGAGTGAAATGAATGCGTGACTGTTGCCCAGGTTTATGAAAAAACAAGTAAATAAAACTGACTGGATGAATGAAAGCAGATTACTCTTACACTGCGAATGGCCAGTATGGTGCATGGCAGGAAACGGCGAGCTCGTGCTAAAGCCAATAAGCAATTGCACTTGGTGCTTACTCTTCTCTTCTAAGCCTTTTCTCCCAAAATATCTAATCCTCTCTAAAAGAGCAGCTTGATTTCAAATCCGTTTTTAATTCATGGTAACTGGGTCTAAATGAAATAGCTCCTCAAGCTTCCTTAGTTTTCATTTACTTGATCTGCTAAATTTAAGAGAAGTTTTTAAAAATTCCCCGCCTTTAGTGCGGCCTGTCAAATTCAATTCTTTAAAAAAAAGATCATTTTATTGGGGCTCATATAACACTTATCACAATCCATACATACATCTATTGTCTCAAGCACATGTGTACATTTGTTGCCATCATCATTCTCAAAACATTTTCTTTCTACTTGAGCCCTTGGTATCAGCTCCTCATTTTTCCCCTCCTTCCCTGCTCACCTCTCACTCATGAACCCTTAATAATTTATAAATTATTATTATTTTGTCATATCTTATACTGTCCGACATCTCCCTTCACCCACTTTTCTGTTGTCTGTCCCCCAGGGAGGAGGGTATATGTAGATCTTTGTAATCAGTTCCCACTATCCACCCCACACTCCCTCCACCCTCCCAGTATCGCCACTCTCAGCCCTGGTCCTGAAGGGATCATCTGTTCTGGATTCCCTGTGTTTCCAGTTCCTATCTGTACTAGTGTACATCCTGTGGTCTAACTAGTTTTGTAAGGTAGAATTGGGATCATGATAGTGGGGGGGGGGGAAGTGTAGGATTCAGGGAGGAAGCATTTAGGAACTAGAGGAAAGTTATATGTTTCATCATTGCTACACTGTCCCCTGACTGGCTTGTCTCCTCCCAGGGACCCTTCTATAAGGGGATGTCCAGTTGCCTACAGATGGGCCTTTGGTCCCCTATCTGCAATCCCCATCATTCACAATGATTTGATTTTTGTTCTTTAATGCCTGATAACTGATCCCTTCAGTACCTCATGATCACACAGGCTGGTGTGCTTCTTCCATGTGGGCTTCGTTGCTTCTCAGCTAGATGGCTGCTTGTTTAATTTCAAGCCTTTAAGACCCCAGATACTATATCCTTTGATAGCTGGGCTCCATAAGCTTTCTTCACCACATTTGCTTATGCACCCACTTTGTCTTCAGCAATCATGTCGGGAAGGTGGGTATTCAAGAACTCACCCCCAAAATGAATGAGCCACAAGTTTTATGTCCAAGAATATTCCATGAAAAATGTGAAGAAAGTAAGCAAAGGGTGATGTACAAAAGGCAAACGGACAGATCACCAACATAGTCCCACCCCTACGTCAAATGAAGTGGACATGCATACGTCTCGCACTTATTATGTACACATGTATGTGGGCATGTGAATAAACAAGGCAATTTTTGCGTGACTCTACTAGCCCAGTTTGAGGTCATCTGAAGAGTGTACTTTATCATCTTGACACATGACTGCCCCCTCCAGTGGAACAAACTACAAAACCATGGGGGAAGGGAGACAGCTGTTAGTGTAAGATATGAAAATAACAATAATTTAAAATTTATCAAGGGGTCTCGAGGGCAGGGGGTAGAGAAAAAAGAGGTGCTAATACCAAGGGCTCAATAGAAAGTAAATTTCTAGAAAATAGTGATGGCAACATATGTACAAATATGCTGGACACAATTGATGTATGGATTGTTATAAGAGCTGTAAGAAGCCTCAATAAAATGATCTTTTAATTAAAAAAAAATATATATATATATAAAGAAATTTCAGTACTGAAAACAAAGCAACACAGTCACCGAGGCTTTAGTTAGCCAGAATTTGAAAGGCTGGTTCTCTTTGAGGCATCTTGCTCAGATGTCAGAAACAGCCCGCGGCATGTTTTTACGCAAATTATTTTCAAATTTGGCCACCTGAGGGACTAATTGCCCAGGGTATTTTCTTACTGGGTTTGACCAAAGTCCTGGAATCTGGATTTCGAATGAGTTTATTGTGTACCCCAGACAGGAAATGCCGTTTCTCGGGGCTTAGGAAGCCTGGCAGAGCGTTCAGCCTGAGCATTGCCAAGCCAACAAGATGCATCTAGCGGCGAACATTGTCGCTGGGTGACTTCCAGTGTGTTCCCAACTCAGGGCCACCTCGTATGCACAACTAAATGCACTACTGCCTGATGTGGGGAAATGCGCCACTCGGTCTTGCCTTATAGTGTGTCACCTCTGCCACCAAACCTCTTTCAGATCATCGCTGCACACAAGGCCCCACGGACAGATCTGCGGGGGCTGTGCATGAGCACCAGTGGCCAGGATGGGAACCCCGGGATTCTACCACGGAAGCACCCGTGTGCTAGTGGAGAGAGCAGAGGTCTGATCCGTGGCAGTATTTCATATTTCAGAAAGTGACAGTTTTATCTCTGCTCTGGGGGACCTGGTGAGTCTGGCTCTGCCCTGGTATATTAAGTAATGGCTGGAGGTAAATTAGAAAACAGCAAGTCTCAGGCCTGGCTGAGCTCCAGAGCTGCAGGCAGTTTAAGGAGGCTACAGAGAGGAGACAGGCTCTAGCTTGTTCCCAACACTGCTAAATGTTGAGTCCCGGGCTCGTGGGCACGCTCAGCTTCCAGAAGACACATCTCAGGCTGGGGCTAGTGTTGTGTCTTACTGTGTATTCAAAGTCCCTGCCATTGATGAGAACCATTTACTTGCGTTATTCATCACATCACACCCAAAGCAGTCCTGTGTGCTGGCGAGTAGAGGAAGACGTCTGGAGGGCCAGTTGAACGACCCTCTGGGCCTGTTTTGATGAAAGACATGATTCGCATTCATTGGAGAGCTTCCTCCTAGTTCCTTAGCCGCAGTGACAGAGATGATTTGTAGTGTGTGGAACTGAATCTGGATCCCTATAGCTCAGTTCTCCTCCAGGGTGCTCTACTTGCTCCTGAAAAGGGCCCCGGGCACTGTGGTATTCACAGGTGAGAGGGGAAGAGGGCCAGGGCATGAGCAAGATGGAAGTGTAAGATGGACTCAGTGTGCCTCACCTAGTCACTTCCTAAAAGCGGTGCTGCCTGGATATGTAGTCGAAGTCCTTGCGGTACCAGATGGCTTAACTTCTTTGCCTGGATCTTCTTTGCCAGTATTATACATTTGTTCTTTTTCCAAAATGAGTTACAATAGATAATTGCTTGAAATATGGAAGAAAATTAAGATTCCCATCTTTTCTCAATATTGGGTTTGGAACTTGTTGTCTTTGCCAGGAACTGATGGGGAATAGTAATGTTGTGCTTGTTTTTAACTTGAATTCCCAGAGTCAGTTTACTTGACCCTTTCTAGGGAACTCTGGGGAGCTCTGGTGGCATAGTGGTTATGCATTGGGTTGCTAACGATAAAGTCCAAAGTTCGAAACTACCTGCTGCTCTTCCCCAGGAGAAAGATGGGGCTTTCTACTCTCATAAAGAGTTAGAGCCTTGAAACTCACAGGAGCAGTTCTAGCCTGCCCGATAGGATGACTATGACTCAGTATTGGCTTAAAAAATTTTTACTAATAAATCTTTTTATTGGGGCTCATACAACTCTTATCACAATCCATACATACATCAATTGAGCAAAGCACCCTTATACATTCGTTGCACTCATCATTCTCAAAATTCTCCTTCCACTTGGGTTCCTGGAATCAGCTTGGTTTGCTTTTTTTTCCCTCCCCCTCCCTCCCCGCTTCCCCCTTCCCCCTGCTCCATTAATAGTTTATAAATAATTATTTTATCTTATCTTACACTGCCCGGTGTCTCCCCTCCCCCACCTTCCCATTGCCCATCCCCCAGAGAGGAGGTTACACATAGATCCCCAAGATCGGTTCTCCCTTTCTACACCCCCTTCCCTCCCAGTGTCACCACTCCCACCGCTGGTGTCAAGGGGTTCATCTGACCTAGATTCCCTGTGTTTCCAGATCCCTGCTGCACCGCTGTACATCCTCTGGTCTAACCAGGTCCGCAAGGTAGAATTGGGGTCATGATAATTGGGAGGGGAGGAGGTGTTCAAGAACTAGAGGAAGGTTTTGAGTTTCATTGTTGCTACACTGAACCCTGAGTGACTCATCTCCTCCCCACTACCCCTCTGCAGGGGATGTTCAGCTGTCTACGGATGGGCATTGGTTTCCCATCACGCACTCCCCTCATTCATGGTGATGTGATTCCCCCCCCCCGCCCCCCGCCTTTGTTGTTTGAGACCTGGTCTCCTCTGCCCTTCATGATCACCCATGTTGGTGTGCTGCTCCCGTGTGGGCTTTGTTGCTTCTGGGCTAGATGGCCGCTTGTTTTCTTTCAAGCCTTTAAGTCCCCAGACGCTATATCTCTCAGTAGCCGGCACCATCAGCGTTCTTCATGACACTTGCTTATGCACACTTTCGTCTTCAGCATTTATGTGAGGAAGGTGATCACACAATGATTGTTTTTGTTCCTTGGTGTCTGCTACCTGGTCCATTTAACACCTTGTATTCGCTTAGGCTGTGTGCTTCTTCTCTGAGGGCTTTGTTGCTTCTGAGCTAGATGGCTGCTTGTTTAGTATTGACTTTTAGAGTGAACTCTGCAGAGAGTCCTGGTGGTGTAGTGGGTTATCCATTTTACTAGGGTCATCAGTTCGAAACTATTAGTAGCTCTTTGGGGGAAAAGATGAGGTTTCCTTCTCCTGTTAGGAGTTACAGTCTCAGAAACCCACAGGAGTGGTTCCACTTTGTCCCTTAGGGTCACCATGAGTGGGAATCAAGTTGATGTCAGTGTGTTTTTGGTTTTTGAGGAAACTTCCGTGGCACAGTGGGGTTGGACTGCTAACTCCGTGGGAGAAAGATGAGATGTCTTGCTCTCTTAAAGATGTACGGTCTCAGAAACCCTCTAGGGATCATTCAGAGGGCAGTGGGGTTTGGGCTTTGTTGTGTTTGTAGAGAACTCGGCGGTTCAGGAGACCTGGTTTGATGCTGAGTGAATGCACCTCACACAGAGCCCCCACCTGGTTTATGTTCCTATGATGCTGGACACCTTTCAGCAGAGCTTCCAGAATAAGATGGACTATGGACTAGGAAGATGGGTAAAACAGGACTAGTGTTCTACTTCCAGAAATCAGTCCATGAAAATCCTATGGATTACAATGATCTGATTAGAAGTTGATCATGAGTGGGGACCAGGGGGGTGGAAACCAGACAGCATTTTGCTTTATTGTACATAGTCACCATCAAACAGGGAGTGCAATGTCACAACACAACTCCAGTAAACAGCATTCCCTCTGTGACTTCTAGGAACAGCAATAAATAATCCAGACATTTTATCTACTGACTATAGAGTGAATTATGGGATTTTTAACTAGGGCAATCTATATTTTATTTAGTTTCCCTTTAAATGCTACTCTATTGCTTCAACCTTATTTTATTCCAGAGGCAGAAGGACTAGAGCATTATCTGTTTTTCTAACATAGAAATGCATTCAATGTAGTGCCTCTAAATATGTGGTCTCCAGACCAGTAGCACCTTACCACCTAGGATCATCCCAGAAGTGTAGATGTGTGGGTTCCACCCCAGAAACCCTGAACTTGCATCTCAGGAAGAGTTCCAGCAATCTGTCTGAGCCTTTCTCCAGGTGATACCTATACTAACCCAGAGACTGAGAACATTGGTGGACCTTGACACAGTTACCTTCAATCCAAGTTCTAGAGAAAGGAGAGAGCCGTAAGGAGAGAAACAGGTGAAGAACGGTGACATACTTCAGTGCTTATGCTAACGGGAGATCTTATACTTTTCATCTGCCCTGGAAGTAAACAAACAAAAAATAAAGAAAACTCTGTTGATGGTATGATTGATATTTCAAAATAGTTGGAAAGAGTAATTTTCAGAGAAAACACTTTCATGAAAGGAATCAAAACATGCAGGTTGAACTAAGATGAAGTAAATATAATAAAATAAGGGTTGTTTCATTTAAATTGTTAAATCAAAGCTTTGTTGATCAAGTACAGATTATTAGGCCTTCTCCCCTTGGGGAGTCATTAACCGTGTCCCTCAATGGAGAAATTAGTGGAAGAAGCTTAAAGGATTTTATGATATGGGCTGGACAGGCTGCAAGAGGGAGAAGTGGTGGAGATAGGGGGGCACAGCAAGACAACTGGAAGCAAGCTGTGAATAAACAGGTTGTGAAGCTTGATTAGCAATGCAAACTAAATTAAGAGAATTGATTTTCAAAAATGATCCATTATATCAGAGATCAATTAGTCTCACTTAAGAAGTGATTCAAGTGTTTAACAAGTTTGCATATCTGTGAGGGAAAGCAAAACCACCCAGCTGAACAAATTTTTATCAATTTCATCCCCCAAGTTGTGAAATTTATTTATCATGTCATATAATATATTATAAAGCTGCATCAACTATGGCTGTGTTTTGCTTGGTAGAATAGCACAGTTTATTTAGGATAAACCAATTTTATTATAACAGTTCAAGGTATTTCTGTTGCATAGGTTCCTGAATTCAGCATAATGCTTTTCCACGATGCTGTCTTCCCTCAAAGGTTGTTTACTGACAAGCTCAAAAACAGTTTTTTCTTCAATTTTGAGTATTTTGAGTGGATTTGTAATATATGTAGTCATTTCAGGGTGATACTTTTGACAAAATGGACTTCAAAAAGCTTTGTTACAATGTCAGAAGTGTCATTAGGAAACGTGAGCCAGTTATGGAACTAACCAGACTCATCTTGCATCTGAAACACTGTATGCTTGTGTAGCTCTTCAAAGGTCTCATACATGGACATCTGTTGCTTTACTCTTCATCCCCCGCATAAGAACACTTGGGGGAAAATAAGCAGAATTATTCTGGGTGGGGGTGTGATTTGATCTAAACGATAAGTCATGTTTCCAGGTGATCTATCAATGCATCCTTTGTAGAACTCCATGTGTTCGATTGTCTTCATATGTACCTTTGTAAAAATAACACATACCTTTTGATGTAGAAGTGGATGCGTCCTCGGCCTGCTAGTGTAATCTGCTTTTGAAAGTGAGCTTGTTGCATCCTGGTGGGGTTTAAGAAAATGAGAAATTACAAAACAAACCAGAGCCTGTAGATTGACACCATACAATAACTAGCAAAACCACTAGTGTACACACACTAGGACCGTCCTCGACGCATTCCTCACTTGACTACTAGCTAAAAGGTTAGTGCTTTAACCCCATCGAGAGTCATTTCCGAAGACACACCTGGGGTTTGTTTCCAAAAGGGCCCGGCCTTGAAGACTCTGTTTTCCTTTGACATAAGGGACCCCTCCTAAGTCGGCGTCAACTAACGACGACATGGCCATTCACAGCTGGGCGGCTCTTGCTCTGTGGCACATTTTACAAGCACTCACAACGTTCCACCAGTGCCAACCACTCGTTTGGAGGCTTTGTGCAATTTGCAGCCTGTGGCCCAGGCCATATGCGGTCAGCAGGAGCGGTAACGTGGAAACCCTTTTCTCACCAAGTGCTGAGACAAAAGGGATGCTGTTCCCAAACACTCACGTAAGTGCCCTTCATATTTTGGTGAATGGGATCAAGTTTGTTCATCAGGAAATAGCTGGGCTACCCATGGAGCTGGGATACACAGGTTTTCCACAGTTCCTGCCTCATATGTCACGAAGAGTCTCACATGTCACCAAGAAGCCTGACTGTGCAGTGGTTAAAGCTCTCAGCTGCTCACACAAGGTCAGTACTTCAAATCCAACAACTGCTCCACAGAAGAAAGCGCTGAGAGTAAGCTTCTATAAAGACTTTTAACCTTAGAAAACTCATGGGGACGTTCTGTACTGTCCGATAGGGTTGCTTTGCGTGGGAATCAACTTGATAGCAGTGCGTTTTGATCTTGAATCACGTGCACATGAGAAGATAGAAATACAGCGAAACAATTTGCATTTCACTGCTAGTGTAAAATATTGCCACCCATCAGCACTGCAGAAGAGAAGCCAGGCAACTCTTTCTATTATTACAGTCTATAAAAGGGGTGGGGAACTTTTTTCCTGCCAAGGGCCATTTAGATATCTGTCAGATCATTTTGAGGTCATACTGGTCAAACATTTAATTAATATACCCTAATGTGATAGTTAGAATGGCCTCTCTTTGGTGAGGTACGATATTAGCTGATATCAGTGATTTTGCAGGTCTTCTATGTGACCCGTGGGCTGAGTGTTCCCCATCTCTGGCCTAGGAAGCCCCAGAGAGCAGTTTTCCTCTGTTACGTGGGGTGGTGTGAGTCGGGATTGACTAAGGCAACAGGCTAGGTTATTTTAATGTAACTTAATTATAACACTTTGAAAACAGGAAGTCTAAGAAAAATGCCTCAGTAGACAGGACCTTGGAGGAAAACAATAAACTAAACTGAGAGTGTCCTAAGCAAACCAGGTCATATGGTCACCCTACCTATATTTACCCCTATACCTATACTCACACCTACACCTTCACACCCACCGGTCCCACTCTATACACACCTCCCTGCCCCAAAGCCGGATGCACTTTTCAAAGGGTCTGTGGACACCAAGGCTTTATGTTCTTATGGTCATCTCGGACCTTCACTTCCCGCTGCTTCTGTTTTTCACACCTTTGCTGCTTATTTCTCAGCGGGTGTTGAGCTGCGTGGCACATGGCCAGCAGTTCAAAACTACCAGTCTTGGAAGCCCACAGAGTGTTGCTGTGAATCAGCGTGGACTCGGTGGCAGTGAGTTGGGTTTGTTTGTTTTAGCAAACACAAAATAACAAGATGTGTGACAGATGTTTCTGCCAAAGTTGGATGCTGAAGGGAATGCCAAAAATTTTCATCTCAACCAATTTAAAATGGAAAGTTTTTTTCTGTTTTTCATATTCTTTGGGCCTATTTTTCTTTCTTTTTTATTGCCCTCATAATTCTCAAAAAATTTGTTCTCCACTTAAGCCTCATGCATCAGCTCCTCAATTTCCCCCTCCCTCCCTGCTCCCCATGCCCCCATGAACCCTTGGTAATTTATAAATTACTATTATGTCATATCTTACACTGTCCGACGTCTCCCTTCACCCACTTTTCTGTTGTCCATCCCCAAGGAAGGAGGGTATATGTAGGTCCTTGTAATTGGTTCCCCCTTTCGACCCACCCTCCCTCCACCCTTCCGGTATCGCCACTCTCACCCCTGGTTCTGAAGGAATCATCTGTCTGGATTCCCTGTGCTTCCAGTTCCTATCTGTACCAGTGTACATCCTCTGGTCTAGCCAGATTGTAAGGTAGAATTGGGATCATGACAGTGGGGGAAGAGGAAGCATTTAGAAGGAAAGTTGATGTTTCATCGTTGCTACACTGCACCCTGACAGGCTCCTCTCCTCCCCACGACCCTTCCATAAAGGGATGTCCAACTGCCTACCAATGGGCGTTGGGTCTCTCATCGGCACTCCCCCTCATTCTACAATAATATGATATTTTTTCTGATGATGCCTGATACCTGATGCCTTCAACACCTTGTGATCACACAGGCTGGTGTGCTTCTTCCATGTGGGCTTTGTTGCTTCTGAGCTAGATGGCCTCTTGTTTACCTTCAAGCCTTTAAAACCCCAGACGGTATATCTTTTGATAGCCGGGCACCATCAGTTTTCTTCCTTTGGTCCTATTTTTCATGATGACTATTCACTCCCATTTTTATGACCCTCTTGTTTAAAGAGCACCACCACCCTACCCCCACACGGACTCACCAATTTATTCCATTTTCTTACATAGTGTTGGGCTTATACTCAACACTCAGCTCAAAGCCTACCTTTGAATTAGAAAAAAATTTGAAATGAACATTTCTGAGGATGCTCCATATTAGATACTAAACAAAGGCTGTCCACCCTCCTGATTTCTGCAGTGTTAACATGGATGATTTTACTCTTCTTTATATGCAGATACATATTTATATTGTAGAGAAATTTATGTTTACATATGTGTACTACTATATATGTATGTATTTGGATATATTTCTTCTCAAACCTCTCTGGCCTGGTGTCTTGGATGAAGTAACTTTAATAGTGAGTCATTCCACAGGTCCTCAGTCTCAAAGTAATACCCATTATATCTTGGCCTTCTGGGTTTGACCACCCACAGAAATCTACTTTCTGAGGTGCTTCTCGCCTTCTGCAGCAACCCTCCCTACGCTGTGTGCCTCCATCAAGTCATCATTCCATTCTCTGGGCCAGTGGTCCCTGGGTGCCTTGAGGAAGTTCCTGTGATCATCACGGAAGGAATGGAAGTGGCACAGCACAGCAGAATATGTTCTTCCTAAAAGAGAGGAGGAGGCAAGTGATTCTCGCCCAACTCCAAGGTCTCCCCTGGACTCCTAAATACATACCTCTAACTTCAACTGCAGATGCCTTTCCTCCAGCTCACACCTAGGTCTTCAATTCACTCTGTCATCCGGCTGACCATATAATTCATCATTCGGCCTAAGGCACTTTATAAGCGAATGGGTTGCTATTAATAATTATGGCCGGAAAGCAAGCTGACACCAGGATTGTTCTGAGCAAATAGGGTAACGTGGTGTCCTTATTTGTCAGCCTTCTTTCCCCCGACTGTCGACAGAAAGCTGCTCGACAAATTCCCCCAGGCAGGTTTTACTCTTCTCCCCAACTTGCCTACAGATCAACTGACTGTGAGACCCTTGGGTTCACAGAGCTCCTAGGGTGGATGTGCATGCAGCTCAGTTTGGGCTTCCATAGAAACACACCCATGGTACCTATTTTGTTGTTTCTTAGATAGTTTTAAAAATATATTACTGCTGTATCAGGAACTTTATTTGAGTGGGGGGGAGGAAGAGAAATTAATACACTAAACATGCCCTTTGATTTTAAGTTGCCTCAATTTTAGTAAATTCCAAAAGTGGGTGGAAAACAACATTAAGGTGAAGGACAATGATGACATTTAGTATATTCTTTATTTTTTGTGGGGGTGTCATCTTAAGGTTTTGCTTTTGATGTTCCTTTTTATTATTTAGAAAAATTAGTTGCCTATACCTTGCCATGACGGTGCACCGGAGGCCCTGGTGATGTAGTGATTACACCTTGGTCTGCGATCCACATGGTGGACAGCTTGAAACCACCAGTAGCTTCTCGGGAGGAGAAAGATGGGGGCTTTCTACTCCCATCAACATTTACAGTCTCAGAAACCCACAGGGGTGCCTGTGCATCAGCATTGAGTCGATGGTAGGTGGTTTGGGGTTCTTTGGCATTGGTTCTTGCCATAAGCTTTGTATACACTTGGTCACAAAACGTGGACCTCTACGCCTAGAAAAGTGATGTTCCTTGGTTTTCAAACCTAGAGCTCTTGGCCATAACTCAAAAGAATTGAATCTGGTGAAATTCACTGAACTCCATTCAGTTTCCCAAACTGAGGTCCAGAGTTTTGCGTCTTGAAGAGGTTGTGTAACTAAAGCAGTGGTCTGGTGGTGAAACGTTTCCGGACAGTTCGTTTTGCAGTACCAAGGTGTGTTAGTCTGGGTAGACTAGAGAAACACCACAGAAACTCATATATATATATATATATGAGAGTTTTATATAAAAGGTAAGTGTACATTAAGTATCCCAACCCGGTGCCGTCCAAGTGCATAAGTCTGACATTAACCCATAAGTCTGACGCTGATCTACAAAGTCCTCCTCAAATTCACAAACCACATACAATGACGATGCTGAATGCAAGATGATCATAGGACAGTGGATAGAAAGTCTTTGAATCCAGTAGAGGTGTAAGCATCTCAGCGCTGGCAGGGATCTCTACACAGCTGCTCCATCACCCAGGGCTGCACTGGGTAGGTCCATGTGGCTTCTCCTCAGGGATGTCTCGCAGGAAGTGAGCTTTGCCAGCAGAACCAGGAAACTGGCTAAGGCAGCCGCACACTGGTTAGACCATCAGAGAGCAAGAGACCAGAGAACCAGAAGGGGAAGGGTCCCAAGTCATTTATCTCTCTGCCCTTCAATTAATCTGCTATCCAATTGATTCCACATGTGCTTATTGACCAGGTTGGCACAATAAGCCTTAATTAGCACACAAGGAAAAGTTACATACGCACTTATTAATTCTTTGAAAAGACAAACCACCAGAAATTCCGCAACAGTAGTCAGGGAGCATTTTTATTTTATTCATTTTATAGGACAGCTGTACTTAAAAGCAGTAGTTTATAAATATGGAGCGTGTCTTACTAAAATGTGAATTGTTTTTCATAATAGTGATAGATACGCTTTTGGATATACTTTTAAAATTGCTCTTTGCAGTGAAGTGAAGTACCTAATGGGACTCTTCTGTCCCTTGTCTCCTTAATGCTCACAAAACAACCTTTTCCTGATGACACTGGCTAAGAGGAAGTGGGGGGGATGTTCTGACAGGATTTATTATTTAAGTGCTTGTTAACATAATTCATTGTGACTTCCTTAAAAAAACAACAACAACTCTCTGCTCTGAAGTTGATTCTGACTCATCATGGCCCTATTAAACAGGGTAGAACTGCCCCTTTGAGTTTCCAAGATTGCAATGACAGGAGAAAGCCCCATCATTCTCTAGCAAAGCAGCTGGTGGTTTTGAACTGCTGACTTTGCAGTTAGCAGCCCAATGTGTAACCCAATGCCTCCATAGCCACTATGCCTCCAGGATTTCTTGCTGATTATAAAATGAGACATTGTAGATCAAATAGGAAGGATTGCATACCAGCCATAGAGAACAGCCAGGAGTGGAGTGTGTCTTTTGATACCTGGATGCCTGAACACTGAACCTCCTTCGTTCAGGATACAGCTTTACAACAGAGAAATAGCAACACCAGAACCAAGAGCTCGTGCAGTAGGCAGGGTGGTGGACTTCCCAGGCCACAGAGCAAATAAAACGGAGTATTTTGCTACAGGTGGCTGGCTTGTGGAGTGGGAAACCATTGGGCACTTAATTGGAGGAGCTGACCCATGGAGCTGGAGCCAAGTGCCTTCTGCTTACAGTGGAGTGGCATGCCCTTTGGACATTCATTGGAAGTTCCAGAGGAGCTTTATAGCAATGGCTGAGCATGACAGAGGACCCACTAAGTGGATGATAGCCATAGAAATGCCTGTTTATGAGCATAGTGGAGAAGAAACTGCCTGATTGAACAACTGTACCCTAAGCATTTCTTACCTGAATTGTAACCTGTAAACTGCCCCTAATAGGTCCCATAATCATGGGAATCGTCAGTGAGTTCTCTGTGGCCATTATAATACATGATTGACCCCAGAAGGAAAATAGAGACGGTAATGGGAGAAAGTGCACTCACAAATATATGGTGGACAAATGGTTAAGCGTTCTGCCTCTAGCTGAGAGGGTGGTGGCTGGAAATCACCCAGGCACCCCAGAAGACAGGTGTGGTCATCTACTTCTGAAGGGGCACAGTCTTGAGAAACCCCTGGAGAGCCCTGGGCTGAGCTCAGAGCCCAACACTTTCTTCCACACACATCCAAGCCCACTCCACCTGTACACACACCTGAGGTGAACTTGATTTGATGACATCTCATGAAACAATAATAAATATGAGATTATGCTACTAGCTGTAATATGTAATATTAGAGTTCTACTAGTCACAATAATAGTCATAATATAAGACATTCTATACCATGCATATATGTATCTATATGCAATATAATATGTAATCTAATACAAACTATATATTTGAAGTTGATTCTGACTCATTGGGACCCTACTGAACAGGGTAGAACTGCACCTTTGGGTTTCCATGATTGCAACCACAGGAGGAGAAAGCCCCATCATTATATATATTTCATATGTATACATATGTAAATATGTACATCTGCCACATACTCTTCTCTTAAATTGGCCAGCACAAATAAATGAGGTTTGAGCAAAGAAACTGCTTTCACAAAAAAAAAAAAATGCACTGTGACCACAGAGAACCTTCCCGGGTGACAGCACTGAATGCACTAACTCAGAGTGAGTTGCTTGATGCTCACCTAGCAGGAAAAATACATACTATGAAATTTCCACCCACCAGAGATTTTTACCATTTGGAAGGGGGGAATACCCTCTCATATGATAATAGGAAACACATCAGAGAGGTTATATGGGAAATTGAATTCATTTGGGTTTATCTTAGGCATTACTTTTGCCTTTCACTTCCCTGATGACTTGGGAAAGAAATATAATCCAAGAGAATTTACTGTAAAATTATTAGTATTAGCAGGGAAACTCTCTAAAGTAGATGGATATAATAATAAAGCTAATTACTTATTTTTATTGGTAATACTTATTTACCAAATATTAGAAAAATATCTCAATACCAATATAAAAATAACAGAATAGATGCTATAAAAGCAAGAAGTTTATTTTTGCTTCAAGAAACAGAGTCCTTGAGTAAGAGTGCATTAAATTAAGAAAATATTGGTGTATGTAAAAGGAAGTCGTAATAGACAAGAAGTGCCAATCCACTCTCCCAGGTAAAAAAAGAATGAAAGAAGAACAAGGGCCACACCCACCCTGATCCCGGGGGAATTAGCCACCTTTAAGAAGAGCTCCCTGAGCTGGAAGGGAGGCTGTAAACATACGCTTACTGTACACATTGTCTCCTGGCACTAACCTGGAGTTTTACTAGTAAGAAAAAAAAGGGGAGAAGAAATCAATAGATACTTTCAAGTAATTAATGATAATCTGCTATAGTCAAACATGTTAGTTTTTCAACAACTATGTTCACCTTTCTTCCCTTGCATAGACTACCTCACTCCTTCCCACACAAGGCATTCCCAGAGTCTCTTCCATTTAATTCAGAAAGCTCATGGTCCAGGATCTCTGAATGAATTGTAGCCTCCTCTATCAGTGCTCAAAAATTTAAACCAAACAAAAAGAAAACCAAACATTGTCATGCAGTAGTTTCTGACTCATGGCGATCCAGTAGGATAGGGTAGAACTACTACAGTCGGTTTCTGAGACAGAACATTCTGGGGATTTGGGACTGCCAACCTTGCAGCCCACACATAGCAAGTACAGCACCAGTGCGAGCGATGGTTTATTATGACCTAGTGACCTACCGATACAAGAAAATATATATGTGCTACCAGCGTGGAAAATCAATAGAGAAGCTATGATTGAAATCTTCTGGACAGCAGCAATAATCATGGCATTCACCAGTCACTATTTCATAGCAATTATGAGATCATGCCAGGCAAGATTAGGAGCATCCCTCATCCCCGTCAGAGCAGCTAGCTCATCTGAAAGTTCTAGTTCCAAGAAGCTTCTTCATTTTTCTACTGTGACTCTGTCTCTTTCAGGGATTCTGTTGAGTAGCCAACAGTTAGAATTTTCCTGCATTTTCCCGGATATATGGTGATAGTGATTTTTTGTTACTTATTTTATTTTTTAAGCTGGAGAGTGTGGGTGTTAGTGAAGCTGTGGGGGCACGGGAACCCCTCCCCCCCGATTGCTAGTGGAAATGTAAAATGGCAAAACAGTGTGCTCATTCATCAAAAAAATCAACATAGAACCAGTATATGAGCCACAATCACAATTCTATGTCTATATCCAGGAAAAGTCAAAGCAGGAATACAACAGAATACTGTATGCTAATGTCCATTGCAACACTCTCCAAAACAGCCAAATCGGGTTACGATCAAAATGTCCATAAAGAGATGGATGGGAAAACGCAATGTACATACAATGCAAAATGTTATTCTCACATAGAGAAATTAAGTCCTGGTGCATGTCACAACCTGGATCTATTTGAAAATGTTATTTGGAGTAAAACAAGTCAGCCAGAAAGGGCAAATATGATTGTTCATGATTACCAGCAGAGGAGGGAAAGGGAAGAGGGAAGTTTTGCTTAGAGAGCATTGAGTTTATGTTAAAGGCACTGGGCTACTTGGAGAAAGTGTCATGATAAAGGCTGCATAACATGAAGGATATCATCAATGTCACTACATTGTGTATGTGGAAATTATTGAGTAGCTCAAGCTTTTCTTATGCATATTTTTGTCACGTTGTAAAAGAAAAGAACGGAGCAATCAAGCAAACACAACAAGACACCAGATTCCTACATTGTTGTTAGGTGCCATTGAGTTGTATCCAACTCATCGCAATTCTGTGCACAACAATGAAACACTGCCCAGACCTGCACCTTCCTCTGTTTGAGCTCATTCATCGGTGCAGCCACTGTGTCAGCCCATCTTGTCGAATCAATCTCTTCTTCACTGTCCTGATGCTTTACTAAGTTCGATGTCCTTTTCCAGGGACTGGTCTCTCCTGACAGTATGTCCAAAGTACGTGAGACCAAGCCTCGCCATCCTTGCCTCTAAGGAACATTCTGACCACTTCTCCCAGGACAGAGCTATTTGTTGGGTTGGCAATCCATGGTACTTTCAATAGTCTTCCTCAACACCGGAATTCAAATACATCAATTATTCATTTATTTTCCTTAATCACTGTCTGACTTTCACATGCATATCAGGCAATTGAAACAAACAAACCATGGCTTGGGTCAGATGCACCTTAGCCCTCAAAGCAACATCTTTGCTTTTCAGCACTTTAAAGAGGACGTGTGCAGCATATTTACCTGATATAATGCATATTTATTCTCTTGACTGCTGCTTCCATGACTGTGGATCCAAACCAGACAAAATTCTGGACAACTTCAAACTTTTCACCATTTATCAGGATGTTACCCATTGGTCCAGTTGTGAGGATTTGGGGTTTCTTTATGGTGACATGTAATCCACACTGACCTTCACCATCCAGCGCGTCACATCCTCCTCGCTTTAGCAAGCAACGTTGTGCCATCTCTGTATCACAGATTGTTCATAAGCATGCCTCAGGTCCTGATGGCACTCTGGAGTTTACGTTCGCATCCCAGGGACCTACAGGAAGTGAGTAAGCATTTGCCCAAGAAAATCTACTTAAGTTTGGCGAGTAACGGGAGGAACTGTGGCATATGACTCACATTTGCTCCCTCTGATCTACTCCCTGGCACAGCTTAATGGAAACCACATTCTAGGTTGTACGGCCAAGAATACAGAGCTCTCTACCGCCTTCACTCCAACTGGAGGGCAACAGTCTCTCCACGAAGGGCAGGCCACCAGCGTTTGTCATCATCCTGCTCCTTTCTGTGTGACTTTGAGGTCAAGAGCTCACTTCCTTTTCTCTGTTTGTACAGTGGAGACTCCTTCTAAGATATAGCATGTCCCATGAAGCCCCAATGGCACTAGCCCACGTGCAAGCTGATAAGATTGGACTTTATCACCCCTGCCCCTTCTCTCACTTCCCCTAGCTTCAAAAAGGTGTGTTTTCTTTTTTTCTCCCACAAGAAGAGGCTGGTGGCAAGAACAGAGAATTCCAAATCTCTCAGTAGAACTGGCTCCGTTTCAAACAATGTGGGCAGGCGTACCCCTAAAGGTGCTCTCAAAACAATGGAATTCTTTTATTTATTTATTTTTTTGTAAACCAGCGGTGGCTGGTAACTTCATAAGAGCAACAAACAAAATCACATGCTGCTAATTTAGTAGAGAAAAGAGATGCTAAGAAAACCTGTCTGGGATTAGATCTATAACTGCAATTGTCTCAGGGTGTGGGAATTGTTAGGAAAAAAATAGTGTATTGATTAGTCTGCAATTAATAAAAACTCGAGTGGTACAACAGTTAAGCATTTGGCTGCTTACCAAAAAGGGATGATTGAAACGTACCCAGTGGTTTTGAAGTAGAAAGGCCTGCTGGCCTCTTTCTATCCGGATGGTTGTGGTGTGGTGTCTGGTCCATTCTGTCTTGTTGATACCCTAAAGGACACAGTTGAGCCACTCCAGAGGAATTCCGCGTCTGTAGCTTGTACAAAGTCCTGGTACCACAATGGTCTAGGGGTAGGTTGCTAACCCGAAGGTGAGCCAGGCTCTGCGATAGAAAACACTGGTGATGTGCTGCGGTGATTTCAACAGTTCCACTCTGATCCAGGGGGCTGCTTGTCATGGAAAACTGACAGGGCACCCCCTAACAGCAACTGCATGCAATGTCAACGGAGATCTATAATTTCAGAAGGTGACTAAAGAGAAGGACAAATCCCCATGAAAGCCACTGCCACCTCATTACGGATGCCAAGGACTGTCCCCTCTGAGAGGCGACCGCAGAGACATCAGACTGTGTGTGTGTGTGTGGGGGGGAGGATATGCTTTACTAAATCATCCAGCCAGTTCCAGAGGACACTAGCGCGACACTAAGAATAACAAACCCCAGCATGTGTGATAGGAGCCGTGCCAGAGGGTTAGAGCATCAGGCAAATGGAAATGGAAAAGGCAGGAGAACTCAAACAATATTCATCCCAAGCGGCCTGTAACACACAGAACATGTTTAAACCCTTTAGTAACAAAAACACAAACTAAAATAACAAAGAAACAGTTTCAACTCTGGAGTTCCCAAACGTGTGTGTATATATATACACACACACACATACATACCATATTGAATGAAGGGGGAAGTGCAGAGTGGAGACCCAAGGCCCAAGTGTCGGCCACTGGAGATCCCCTCATAGAGGGGTTTAGGAGAGGAGATGGATCATTCAGGGTGCGATGTAGTATCGATGAAGAACACAGCTTTCCTCCAGATCCTGGATGCTTCCTCCCCCGCAACTACCATGATCCGAATTCTACCTTGCAGGACTAGATAGGGCAGAGGTTGTACACTGGTGCATATGGGGGCTGGAGGCACAGGGAATCCAGGGTGGACGATACCTTCAGGATCAAAGGTGTGAGGGGCGATGCTGGGAGAGTGGAGGGCGAGTGGGTTGGAAAGGGGGAACTGATTACAAAGATCCACAGGTGACCTCCTCCCTGGGAGAGGGACGGCAGAGAAGTGGGGGAAGGGAGACTCTGGATAGGGCAAGATATGACAAAATAACAATGTATAAATTACCAAGGGCACGTGAGGAAGGGGGGAGCGGGGAGGAGGGGAAAAAAAAGAGGACCTGATGCAAAGGGCCTAAGTGGAGAGCAAATGCTTTGAGAATGATTGGGGCAGGGAATGTGCAGATGTGCTTTATACAATTGATGTATGTATATGTATGGATTTTGATAAGAGTTGTATGAGCCCCTAATAAAATGTAAAAAAAAGAAAAGGAAAAATTAAAAAAAAGAAAATGATTAGGGCAAAGAATGTACAGATGTGCTTTATACAATTGATGTATGTATATGTATGGATTGTGATAAGAGTTGTATTAGCCCCTAATAAAATGTTTTTTAAAAAACTATATTGTTGATAGGGGGCAGTTGAAATTGGCATTCTCAATGCGTGTAGGGGGAGATTTGATGTATACATTGTGAAAAGCAATTTTAGAAAATTGGACAAACACTTTAAAATGTTCATGCTCCACACACACAAAAAAAATCTGTCCTGAGGAAATATGTTAGAATATTAGCTAGCAGATTATAATGGAATCTCACTGCACATAAATCCCCCAGTAGCTAGTGAAAGAGAGATGTCAGCGAGATCATACTATCCTTTGAAATGGACATAAACTTGACTTGACCTAATCCATGCCCTGGTCTCAAATCTGCAGGAAACTCTGTTAAAAACCCCCACAAATCTGTAAATTCTATAGGCCTTGCACTCTCCTGGGCTCCTCTGTGTTCTGTTACTCTTCCCTAGGAACTTTCACTCACCTCACACAACTAATTCCTTTCATTTGAGGAGCACTGATATGAAGACGGAACCCGGCTTTTCTTACCAGCAAAATGTCATGAAATAGGACATTTTTGTTCATAGCTAACCGAGTTGAAAATGTGGTGTAATTCTTACATAGTTCTAGGTCATCCTTAAATTGCTAAAACTCTTGACAGTAGGCATCTACAGTAGTCAATGTTCAATTTGCTTTCAAAATTGAAATTGGTTTAATTTTTGTGGAGACCGCAGCACCCTTCCAAGTCTTTTTCAGTTTGATCCATACTCCCAGTTTTGGCATCTCCCACCCCCCCCCTTCTTATTTTCTCTCACCTTCGATTTCCTTGTTATTTAGAATATTAATTTCTCTTTAAACCTCATTCTCTCTATTTAGTCTGAAACAAAGACAATCACGCGTAGGTCTCAAATCCCACATCCAAGTAATCCGTCCCAAAATTTCCCAAATCAAAGACCATCTGTCCTTATAAAAGAATTTGTGCCATTTAAAACAAATATACTCTGTTCCAAGAAAGAAGCCACTAGAAGAAATGAGATGAGATTTCCTCATCAGATAACGTTGTAATAGCTGATTGCAAACTAATGTGCATACTAAACACAGCTAGGAAAAACGGGAGAAAGCCTCAGAAGACTACCAAGAACACCAGACCATGAGCAGCCAGCGCGCCAGAGAGAAGAATGGGTACGCAATGCACTGAGTTGCTTAATGTGGCCTTTTTAGCCACCCATCATCTTGTGGTTTCCACGAAATGATTGGGTGGGACTATGCAAACGAAGAGCTGTGGCATACTAAGAAGACTGGAATTTTTTTCCCTACACAAATAAGACACATGGTGCCTTTGTTGGGAGAGGACCATGCACATAAGATGTATGAAATTCTCTGAGAGGACTGATCATTTGTCACATCTCAACAGGCTTAAGATGAGCCATTACTAAGGTGGGAGAAGGGGGTCCCATTATCACCCAGAATAAGAGGTGGGTGGTAGAGTGCATCTGATGGTTCTGGAATGCCCAGAAATGAGTTCTTCCTAGACCCAGGAGATCGCACTGTCGCCCTGGAGGGAGTGGGAAGTGGTGGCAGGCATGGCAGAACCCCGTGGTGGAGAAGCAGCAGCAAATTGAGGACATGGCTGTAAGAGAGCTGTGATATGCTGACCCATGGGGCAAGAGACTTACTGGTTGTGTGAGGTAGGAGGCATCCACACACTTGCTGGGAGAGCTAAACGAGCTTTGTGACACCTGCTCAAGTAAGACACACAGGATCTGTCTTGATGGGGTTGAAAGGCGCCTGTTCTGGAGGGGGCTAGAGGAGGCCTGCTTGGCTGAATGGAACTAAATGAGTTGTCCTACCCAGAAGAAGGAGATTCTGAAACACATGTGTCCTGATCCTGATCCAAAGCTGTCAGCTGGTACTTCTCTAATAAATTCTGCAGCTGTGAATATGGTCTGTCAGTTCTCCATGGTCAATGCAATGAATTATTGAACCCAACAGAGAAGTGGGGAGAACGCCAGGGGGGGATGGCTGGTGTCAGAATTGGTTAAAGCAAAAAGAGAGGTGAGTGTGCGTTTGCTCTGCTCTTCATAGGAATTATTGCTGGGCTAGTTTTGATGTTCTCTGTTCTCTCTGGTCAAGTGAAACAGGTAAACCTTGCCGTTCTCGCATGCCACTCATAGGGCGCAGGGAGCATCCCAAAAGATGCTTTCCTCCTTAAATGAGTTGGCAGATTCGTAAGTCCTGGAGGATTGGAAATGAAGCCAACAGCAGATGTGGATCTGAGCATTTGGGTGTCTCAGGGAATAGGGAGGCAGAGCTTGACAAAACCTCCAGGGTTTCATGTGAGATGGAAGAAGAGCTACTCTCCCACCCCTCCCCACCGCTCTTTACTGTGAATTAGAGGTGGGTGGGTTGCAGTATAGATCACCATTTTTCATTCAGCAATTTATCTAACCTTCCAATTGCTTGCTCTGTACCCAGCCTATCCCATTTCTCCTGCTCCCTCCTGTAGGTATTCCCATCTCTTCACTAAGCTAACACCTGTCGGAGCTCTAACCCATTGCTTCCCCTTCCTCTCTCTCCTCCCCCTCCCCCCTCGGTAACCATCAAAGTCTATGTTTTCAGGTATAAAACACTTACCTTGATTTTTGTCTTTTATAGCAATAGTCTCATGCAATATTTGTCTTTTTTTAGTTGACTAACTTCACTCAGGAAAATGTCCTCCCAATCCATTCAAATCAGGAGGTTATTTCACAATTTGATCCTTATCATTTAGTCATTCATAGTCTTCCACTGTGTGTGTGTCCCAGAGTTCATTTGCCCCTTCTTCCCCTGATGGACATGTAGACAATTTCCATTTTTGATTGTGAAACATTCTGCAGTGATCGTGGGTGTGTTTGTGTGTGCGTGTTCTGCAGTGATCATGTGTGTGTTTGTGTGCGTGTTCTGCAGTGATCGTGGGTGTGCGTGTGTGCGTGTTCTGCAGTGATCGTGGGTGTGTTTGTGTGCGTGTTCTGCAGTGATCGTGGGTGGGTGTGTGTGCGTGTTCTGCAGTGATCGTGGGTGTGTTTGTGTGAGTGTTCTGCAGTGATTGTGGGTGTGTTTGTGTGCGTGCTCTGCAGTGATCGTGGGAGTGTTTGTGTGTGCGTGTTCTGCAGTGATCGTGGGTGTGTTTGTGTGTGCGTGTTCTGCAGTGATCGTGGGTGTGTTTGTGTGTGCATGTTCTGCAGTGATCGTGGGAGTGTTTGTGTGTGCGTGTTCTGCAGTGATCGTGGGTGTGTTTGTGTGTGCGTGTTCTGCAGTGATCGTGGGTGTGTTTGTGTGTGCGTGTTCTGCAGTGATCGTGGGAGTGTTTGTGTGTGCGTGTTCTGCAGTGATCGTGGGTGTGTTTGTGTGTGCGTGTTCTGCAGTAATCGTGGGTGTGTTTGTGTGTGCGTGTTCTGCAGTGATCGTGGGTGTGTTTGTGTGTGCGTGTTCTGCAGTGATCGTGGGTGTGTTTGTGTGTGCGTGTTCTGCAGTGATCGTGGGAGTGTTTGTGTGTGCGTGTTCTTTGTTCTTTATTTCCTTAGGGCATGTACTGAAGTAGAGGGTTACTGGGTCATACGCTATTTCTAGTTCCAGTTGTTGGAAGATGCACCATACCACTTTCCACAGTGGTTGTACAATCTCACCACTTTAAACATCCATCAACCTTTCCTATACTCCCTTCCCTAAATCCCTCTGCCCTTTCCATAAGTCAGGTTGGGCCGTGAGACATGATATTGGGCAGAGAAGATCTCCTGCTAATGGGAGAGTTAAGGAGACCTTGTGTGTGTGTGTGGGGGGGGGGGGGTTACCAGAGGGTGTGCTGGGGAGCGTTGATGCTGCACGTCATGGTACTCTGCCTTGTATATGGTTGGGTAGGGGCCAGCCATTCTGTACATGGCGTCACTCCCACAGCAGGGAATGACACCATGACACACAGTCTGACCAATACCAAACCAAATGAAACATCAATTATTACTTCCATAAATAGAAGGATTCAGATTTCTATAAGGTATAGAGATTGATTGAAAATAGAAAAAGTAGGCATTATTCACAAGTTTAATAATTATATATGTATATGGAATATACAACAATCTACAGATAAACCAATAGAAATACTTTAATTGGTGAGTTTAACAATATTAATTTACAATAATCAGTAGTATCAAACAACTAGATAGTATCAAACAACTGATAGTATCAACCGACTGGAAAATAAAGTTTAAAGGTATTATCATTTTTAATCTCATTGAAAAATAATAGAAAGTACCAGGACTTATTCCATTGAAAGTTGTATATGACTTACACACATCAAATTTAAAACATCTTGATAAAAAAGACGTAAGTAAATGGAGGCCTATACCATGCTCATAGGCGTGAAAGTTTATTACACTTATGACATCAATTTTTTCTAAATTATCATAAAATTAAATGTTTATGCAGCCTAAATACAAGCAAAATTGATTTGTATGTTCATGCATGTGTCAGGTTAGTAAGGTTAGTTGTTCTCAAAGTGTGATCTTTTTGCTTTAGTTTCATATCATACAAAATTCATGATTTCAACCCGTTCTTGTACCATACCCATATTTCATGAGATTTAATTTTTTGTTGAAGTCTTCATTTATGTTAGGGTTGACTAGAGTTGTTAGTTTTATAAGAAGGCTTCAGGAATCCACTAAACAGTTAATTATGATTTGTTCGTTTGGTGAATTTTACTTTGTGTTGCTTTCATTAAAGGTTGATTGAGCCTGCATCTGGAAAAAGACAGGGCTTGCTATGTCCATAAAGAATTACAGGCTCAGAAAACCACAGGGACAGTCCTACCCTGGCTACAGGGTAGCAATGAGTCAGCCTGGACTACTGGCAGTGTATAGTTTCAGGTGAAGCCTGCATCAGTAGTACTTACTACACTCTAACCTGACTTTAACTGTTTTAGTGAAGAAGCATGAACTCAACCAGAGTATTTTCCTCCTTGATGTGGCAGATATTTTCTAACAATTGGCTATAAGATTTATGTATCTTTATCCTTGAGGTTCAGCAGCTTCGAGATTCTATGTCTTAGTATTTCTCCATCTGTATCCACTGTTTTGAGAAACAATATTGTTTTGGTCCACAGATCCAATCTAAGAGGCTTAATATTTTGTCATTTGCAATTGTACTTATTTCCTTGCTTTATTGATAAGAAAAGTATTTATTTTCTATATTTTGTTTCTTATATTTTTTGGTGGTGATTTCCCTAAGCATTTAATTATGAAACATTGCCACACCTACTAAAAAGGTGAAAGAATTCTACAGTGAAATGTCATGTATCTCCCACCTGGACTCTACAATTAGCACTTTTAAATTCTTGCTTTATTATATATCTGTCCATGTGTTATTCCTTTTGCCCATCTTTCATCCATATTATTTTTGTTGATGCATTTCAAAGTAATTTGCACACACAATAAGCTTCCCAATCAATACTTCAGAATGTGCTTAATGAACTAGAATCCAATATTTGCTTATGGTTATTTTTCCTTTCAGATAAAATTAACATACAATAAAGAGTGAAACTCTTGTCGGTCATTCCATAATTGAAAGTTGTTTATGACCTACACAAAGCAAATTATAAAGCATCTTGAAAATAGTACAATTCCACCAGAGTTCCCCCTGCACCTACCCATGGATTGCTGAGACTGGAAATCTTTGCAACAGTAGAAAGCCTCATCTTTCTCTCCTGCAGCAACTGGTGGCTTTTCACTCCTGCGGTGAGCAGCCCGACATGCCCCTAGCCCACCAGCGCTCCCACTGCCGATGCCCATCAAAGAATGTTTCTTTGCACGTGTAAGCCTTTTCTTGACTGTGTTTTACAATGTCTTCATTCAACATCTGCCTTTTGTGATGGATTCTTTCACTCAGCATAATGTCCATGTTATGAGATGATTCGTGGATTCATGGTTATTCTTTAACATTCCCATGGTCTTCCATTGTGTGCATGTACCATAACTTTATGAATCCATTCATCTGTTCACTGATGGACACTGACACCAGGGGTTTTCATCTTTTTTGCTATAGTGAATAAGAATGAGATGAATGTGGGAATATACATATTTATTCATGCCCAGGCTCTTTTAACCACTATTAGTGGGTAGTTCTTTTGCCAACTATTTAAGAAAGTGCCATGAACTTTTCAACAATGACTGAACCATTTTACAACCTCTTTTCTATTGCTCCTTTTAATGGAAAACATTTGTGTTTTCCTTCTCTGAAAGTTTTCCACCTCACACAGATTCTGGCTTTAACAAGTTTTGCTAGATGGCACTTTTTAATACATAATTTCTCCTATCGATTAACATCTGACTCATTCCAGTTTGGGGCTGTTTTAAAAACATTTCTATGAATGTTCTTCTAGGAAATCTTTTTACTTTATTAATTTAATACATACATGTTACTGTGTTAATGAATGACCATTATAAATAAGCCATGCTCCCTCAGAAGTAACCACTGTTAAGAGTTTGGGGTGCATTAGCCTAGATTGTTCTATGGCCCTGTCAACATGCACAAAGGGGAAATCATACTTCAGGATTTGTTCTGCACCTGGACTTTTTCACTCATAAAGAGAATGTGGAAAGGAGACCCCAGACATCGCCACATCTCACCGAGGAAGGCCCTGGCTCTCCCTGTCTCCCAACAAGGAGGGTTCAGCCATTCCCACTCACTGGCAAAGAAGGAAGACCCTGAGTGACCATGTGTCCCAAAAAGGGCAGCCTGTCATTCAAGCAGCCCAAGCCCTGGCATGTCTGAGAAAGTGATTTAACTTCTGTTGGTGGACAAACTAAGGAGGTGAAGCCTTCCCTGGGAAAAGTGCTCAACTTTACTGAAATAGATTCCCAATGGTAGAATCTGCCTAGTATTATCTTGTTATCATGGAATTTTTACCTAATTTCTTTTCTGTCTTCTGCCTGCATGATATCGGCTATTTGAATTTTAGCTTTTGTCTTTTCAAAGTATACAGCATCCATTCTTCATAGAAAACATCAGAATGATGTGATTTAGGAACCCCACTAAGAGAATTAGACTTTACCTTAAACGCACACGTTACAGATTGAAGGAACAGAAATACTCCTTGGGACTTAAAGGTGAACTACCCTAGTGAGAGAAAAAGTGGAGGACTGTTCTCCTGAGATCATGGATTTGGACGTCAGTAGACCTCCAGGAGCCCTGGTGAAGCAGCGGTTACGTGTTGGTCTACTATCTGCAAGGTCCCTGGTTTGAATCGCCAGACTCTCCGAAGCATTACAGTCGAGGCAGCTCACAGGGGCAGTTCTATGCTGTTCTATAGGGTTGCTCTAGGTCAGAATGGACTCGGCAGCAGTGAGTTTGGTGTTTTAAGACTGTGCTTCCAAAGCTGATGGTGCCCGGCTATCAAAAGAGATAGTGACTGGGGTCTTAAAGGCTTGAAGATAAACAAGCGGCCATCTAGCTCAGAAGCAACAAAGCCCACATGGAAGAACACACCAGCCTGTGTGATCGAGTGGTCCCGAAAGGATCAGTTATCAGGCATCAAAGAACAAAAAAGCATATCATTGGCTGCACACCTCCATGATAGGATCACTGAAGACAAATGGGTGCATAAGCAAATGTGGTGAAGAAAGCTGATGGTGCCCGGCTATCAAAAGAGATAGTGTCTGAGGTCTTAAAGGCTTGAAGGTGAACAAGCGGCCATCTAGCTCAGAAGCAAAAAAGCCCACATGGAAGAAGCACACCAGCCAGTGCGATCACGAGGTGCCAAAGGGACCAGGTATAAGGCATCATGCAAAAATATATATGTGTGTGCATATATATATGTGTGCGCATGTATATATATATATATATATATATATATATATATACACACACATACACACAATATTGAATGAAGGGGGAAGTGCAGAGTGGAGACCCAAGGCCCAAGTGTTGGCCACTGGAGATCCCCTCATAGAGGGGTTTAGGAGAGGAGATGGGTCAATGAGGGTGCGAGGTAGGACCGATGAAGAACACAGCTTTCCCCCAGATCCTGGATGCTTCCTCCCCTCAACTACCATGATCCGAATTCTACCTTGCAGGACTGGATAGGGAAGAGGTTGTACACTGGTGCATATGGGGGCTGGAGGCACAGGGAATCCAGGGTGGACGATACCTTCAGGACGAAGGGTGTGAGGGGCGATGCTGGGAGAGTGGAGGGCGAGTGGGTTGGAAAGGGGGAACTGATTACAAGGATCCACGTGTGACCTCCTCCCTGGGAGATGGACGGCAGAGAAGTGGGGGAAGGGAGACTCTGGATAGGGCAAGATATGACAAAATAACAATGTATAAATTACCAAGGACACAGGAGGGAGGGGGGAGCGGGGAGGGAGAGAAAAAAAAAGAGGACCTGATGCAAAGGGCTTAAGTGGAGAGCAAATGCTTTGAAAATGATTGGGGCAGGGAATGTGCGGATGCGCTTTATACAATTGATGTAAGTATAGGTATGGATTGTGATAAGAGTTGTATGAACCCCTAATAAAATGTAAAAAAAAGAAGAGAGAAAAAAAAGAAAATGATTAGGGCAAAGAATGTACAGATGTGCTTTATACAATTGAAGTATGTATATGTATGGATTGTGATAAGAGTTGTATGAGCCCCTAAGAAAATGTTTTTAAAAAAAAGACTGTGCTTCCATTCTCTTGCTTTAAGACGACCATATATTTGCTGTTTTCATACTTTCTTTGCTTTTTGAGACATGTTGGGCAGACACAGTTTGCCTTAGTGAGTGAGCGTGATTGAAATTTTTGCCTGGTGTCTAAACTTCCCCTCATTGCTTTTTACAACAGTGTTCCATTACTTACATATTTAAGTTGTATAAGTGAACATCCCATGTATTTTAATCTAAAAAGCTTCCCTACGTGTGAATATTTTCCTTTCACAATAGAACTTTAAAATCTATACCATTTGCATGATTGATGATACTATTAGTAGAGTTACCAAATGTCTCATGGAGGTTATTTATTTCTCAACAAGCTGATAACATTGCCTTTAAAGTTGACCAAGGATGATATATATCATATTTGATATATATGTGAATTTTGATATATGATATATGAATTTTGAAATCATATTTGATCATAAGAACAATTAGTTCTTATGATATGTGAGGTAGTTAGTTTATGGTGCCAAACTGGCTGATAAACACATGTGGGGTTAATTAAAGGGCACAGGGATAAATGGCTCCGTGAGCCTCGCCTTTTGAGTTCTCGGGTCTTGTGTTAGACAGGGTTCTCTAGATAGACAAAACCAGATTGCTAGTAATTTTATATATATCTATAAATATAGATAGATAGATAACACAAAAATGAACTGTTAAATTATAGATAGATAATACAAGAAATGCACAGTTAAATTATAAAGCAGTACAAATGGCTCAGTGCAACTCACTCCTATGAGACACTTGTGAGACACTGGCAATACTTTAACTCTTGAGGGCCACCCATTTATTCTCTGTAGAGAGAGCTAGGCTATATATGTACCCAGGCAGCAAACAGCAAGGCAGGTCACCAACTGTCACCCAGGTCACCAACCATTGGGTCCCAGCTCCAGAGATGTACATTCCAAAAGTGTGGGATTAAAGGGACCTTAACTTACAGCGACACCTTCCACCGGCTAGGCGTCCCACAGGTAGTGTAGCCTCTAAATTGAGGCACAGAACAAGCAAGGCAGCCGAACACTGGTCTGATGATCAAAGAGTGAGAGAACTAAAAGGCAAGGCTCAAGGAAACATTTATCTCTCCGCCCTTCAATTAATCCCACTTGTGTTTATCGACCAGGCTGGCACAATAAACTAAATGTCTCCGGTCTCTTGCTTTGTGATGGTTGGACCAGGGTGAAGCTGCCTTAGCCAGTTCCTGCTTCAGCTTGCAAGGCTCACTTTCTGCAAGACATCTTCAAGGAGAAGCCATATGGACCTAAATTGGTGCAGCGCTGGGTGCTGCAGCAGCTGTGTGGAGACCCCTGCCAGTGCTGAGACGCTTACACATTCATTGATTTGGCTTTTCTCTTGCAATCGGCGTCATTGTGTGTTTTTTGTGAGATGGAGGAGGACTTTGTCAATTGGTGTCAGACATATGTGCTAATGTTGGACTTGTAGGCTTGGGCAGCACTGGGTCGAGCATTTTGTTGATGTGCACTTACCCCTTATATAAAACTCTTTCATGTACATGAGTTTCTGTGGATTTGTTTCTCCAAAGTACTCAGACTAACACATTATGACTCTGCTTAATACCTACGCTCATGAAGTGATTACTGAAGTTATGGGTGCAATTGTAATGTGTGGTAAAGAAACCAGATGGTGCCCAGAATAGTGTTTACGGTCTTGGAGGTTTGTCTTAAAACATGAAGTCATCTATGTGAGTTGTCAGCTAAATCCTCGCAGAAGAGCATACCAGCCCATGTGATCCAAAGAGTATAAATAATAAAATCCAAGATTAAGGAAGGAAGTTATATTAGAGGGTAAATTCTGAGCACCCAGTTTGCAGAAACCTATGGATGACAGTGAAAGTCAAATTCCATTTTCAGAGAACTCACTTGGATTAAGACTTCATTGAATTCCCTTAGAACTTTGAAAAGTATGTAGGTAGTCATGCCCTTAGAGAGAGTGCATTGAAAGATTACATACATAGTTAGGTTCAAATTTAATGTATTATCATTTGTCTTCCCTTCTGAGCTCTTTTAAATTTATTCAAACTTTTATTCTGCCTTCTTTTGGAGTGATGTTTTTCTGTGTAAAACCTCAATAGAGGTCTTACAATGATACCTCAATTGTCAAGTGGTTCCAAGCTCAAACTTTCTACTACTGGAAGAGCAAAGTTAGAAAAAAAATACACTTGGTATACATAACTTTACTCGATAGTCAAGCTGAAAATCCAATTTGAAAAAACCTGTATGGGCCAAGAGTGAGTCACGCATCGAATCTCCTCACAGATCGAGTCTCATCACGGACACAAAGGGGTGATGCTTTTGTCGAAGCCCTGCTCTCGCTCAAACATCTTGTGCTTGTGTTAGTGCATTAAAACACTTGTCATTGTGCTTATTATTACTTTTTTGCATAAAATATTGTGACCATGGCTCCAAAGAAAGTTCATGTTAGCAGCAGTAAGCTAAGAGGAACACTGTGAGAACCAGGATAGAGTTAAAGAAAGAAATCATTGAGAAATTTGAATCAGGTCACCAATTGTCTGAGTTGGTGGTTGAATACATTATCTGCATTTTTGAAAAAATATGGGATTAAAGAGGTTAAGGTAGCAAAAGATGTGAAATTGTTAACTATGAAACCATGCAGGACATCTGAGAGATTGAAATTTTACTGTGAACTTGAATAAATCAGAAACAACTAGATGACAATAGTGTATCCGAGACAAGTGATACAGGAGAAGCAAAAAGCCTCCACAGTGACTTAAAGTCCTGGAAAAATGAATTTATAAGTGTAATTGCTTTGATTCAAGAATCAATTACTTGGTTTACTTTTGCTTCTTCGGGGAAAATACGTCCAGTTCTCGCACTTTTCTGTGTTTGAACACAAATTTGGAATGAATTGAGTTCAACAACCAAACCACTATAGTTTGTTGTTGTTTTTATCTCTTTTCTGTTTTGTTTTTAATGTGAGATCCCGGGTAGGTAATCCATAGAGACAGGAACAAGATTAATAGGTCCTTAGGGTTATGGCAGGGGAGGCAACAGTGGAATGGGGAGCTAATAATAATAGATACAAAAGTGAAGACGATGCTCTAGAATTGATTGTGGTGATGGTTGCATAACTATTTTGAGCATATTTAAATCATTGAATTGTATGGTGTGTGAATTATATGCCAATAAAACTATTAAAAATATATTGTGCACATCTTTCTACATCAGGATGCGTAGATTTATCACATTTGCTTTAACATGTGCAGAGTGCTTTGATCTGCAGATACATTTAAATTCATTTAACCAATCTTCTACTACAATATAATTAGTTAGTTTCAGCTATTAATCTAACGGTAAATATATTTTTGTGGCTACATGTCTTTCAGTTCTTTGGGGTAAATGCTATCAAGTATGGGGGAGTGGAATGCAAATGTATATTTAGTTTTATAACAAACTGTCAAAACTTTTCCCAAAGTGCTTGTGTAATTTTGCACTACTGTAAAAAATGTCTGAGCATTCTTGTTTTGTTTCCAGCGTTCCTGGTTTGTTTATCATTGATATTGTCGGTTGTTTTATTTGTTGCCACTCTGATGGCTATGGAGTGGTATCTCCTCATGTTTTTTGTTTACATTTCCCTAGTGAGTAACAATGAGAACTAGTTTATGTGCTTACCGGACTTTGTGAAACGCTGTACTTTTTTTGTTTGTTTGTTTTTGTTGCTGTTAACCCATATTTCGATGAATTATTTGACATTTTATTATCTTGTCATCAAATATTCTGCAAATATCTTCTAATAGTCACTGGTATTCCCTTAATTTACTTAATTAAGTATTTAAATGAACATTAGTTTTAATTCTGATGAAATCTAATATAATATTTTTAAGTTATTACTTCCTACGTTCTAATATTTGCATACATCTAATTAATAAAGCTGTTTCTTTATATTTTTCTTATAAGATTTAAAGTTTTAGTTTGATATTTATATTTCTGATGCATCTCAAACGAGTTTTGACATATGGTATAAGACAGGAGCAGAAATAAAGATAGGAGTAGAGTTTCTTCATCTTAGAAAACATATGGATTTCATATAAACTGTCCCCTACCATTTGTAGGAAAGACTTTCATTTCCCCATTGAATGGCTTTGACATATCTGACAAAATTCAAATAAATATGTGGGCCAGTACTAGGTTCTATTCTGGGTTTTATATTCTATAACATTAATCTATCTGTCCTTCTGTCACTGTCTTAATTTCTATAACTTTATCAAGCTCAAGCTCATGGTCACGGAGTCCATTTTGACTCATGCAGCCCCTACATAACTACATGCCAGAGTGGAACTGCTCCTATGGGGATCTGAGACTAACTCTTTATGTGAGTAGAAAACCTCAGTTTCCATCCAGGGAAGTGGCTGCTGGTTTCAAAGTGCTGACTCCTGCATTAGCAGCTCACTTTGTAACCCAGAATGCTAAATCTTAAATCCAGAAATTTTAAGGGGTCCAATTGTGTTATTTGAATTGATACATTAACCATATTGAATCATCCAGTCCATGAGCATTGTATATATTGAAATATATATATATATATTTAATTTTAGGCATCTTTAAATCAGCAATATTATTCAGTTTATCAGGTACAGATCTTGTTTATCTTCTCCTAGTATTATACGTTTTTAGCACTTTATTAAAATGTATTTTCTAATTGTTTGCTAGTAGTATATAGATATACTATTGGTTTTGGCACATTAACTTTGTATACTGAAGTCTTACAAAATTATTAATTTCAAATTATTGAATTATTTGAAATTGAATTATTCAATAATTTGAAATGATTAAAATTCAAAATTATTGAATTTGCATTGCCATTTTTGTTTTATATTAAGCTTCAGAGTTGATATGAATTTGTTTTTAAAATTGTAACCTGATCTAATGATTTATTTGTCAATACTTTAGTCCAAAATTAGAGTCATTTTATTAAGTGGGGTAATTTCTTTTTAAAAATATATTGGTTAATTCCCTGCATTGAGTGCAGCAGGTAAAACATAGAAACTTAAGTGAGCACTCTATGATGCTCACTTTCCCGACACAACTGCTGAAGCCAAAGTGGGTGAACAAGTAAATGTGGTGAAGAAAGCTGATGGTGCCCGGCTATCAAAAGAGATAGTGTCTGGGGTCTTAAAGGCTTGAAGGTGAACAAGCAGCCATCTAGCTCAGAAGCAAAAAAGCCCACATGGAAGAAGCACACCAGCCAGTGCGATCACGAGGTGCCCAAGGGACCAGGTATAAGGCATCATGCAAAAAAAAAAAAAAGAATATATGTATGTGTGTATATATATATGTGTGTGTATGTGTGTGTGTGTGTGTGTGTGTGTGTGTGTATATATATATATATATATATATATATATATATATATATATATATATACACACACCATATTGAATGAAGGGGGAAGTGCAGAGTGGAGACCCAAGGCCCAAGTGTCGGCCACTGGAGATCCCCTCATAGAGGGGTTTAGGAGAGGAGATGGGTCAGTCAGGGTACGAGGTAGTACCGATGAAGAACACAGCTTTCCCCCAGATCCTGGATGCTTCCTCCCCCCAACTACCATCATCCGAATTCTACCTCGCAGGGCTGGATAGGGCAGAGGTTGTACACTGGTACATATGAGGGCTAGAGGCACAGGGAATCCAGGGTGGATGATACCTTCAGGACCAAGGGCGATGCTGGGAGAGTGGAGGGTGAGTGGGTTGGAAAGGGGGAACTGATTACAAGGATCCACATGTGACCTCCTCCCTGGGAGAGGGATGGCAGAGAAGGGGTGGGGGGAAGGGAGACTCTGGATAGGGCAAGATATGGCAAAATAACGATGTATAAATTACCAAGGGCACATGAGGGAGGGGGGAGCGGGGAGGGAGGGGAAAAAAAAGAGGACCTGATGCAAAGGGCTTAAGTGGAGAGCAAATGCTCTGAAAATGATTGGGGCAGGGAATGTGCAGATGCGCTTTATACAATTGATGTAAGTATAGGTATGGATTGTGATAAGAGTTGTATGAACCCCTAATAAAATGTAAAAAAAGAAAAGGAAAAAAAATACATTGGTTAATTCCCTGCACTGAGTGCTGCAGGTAAAACATAGAAACTTAAGTTTTATGACAGTTTTCATCAGAGTTGGGAATTGTACTGTATTTACTGGTTAGTCTGAGATAATCTTGAATATTTCTACCTAGGAATGTGACTTGCATTCTTTCTTTTTTTTAAAAGGTTGATACTTAAATGTAGCCGAACTTATGCTAGAAGATGACATTTGGTCTATTTTGCTCAAGCTTTTCAGAAGTACAAGTATTTAATAATTTGCTATTCTAATGGGATCTTCTTCATTACATTGTCTAACTAGTTGTTATTGGAAAGCAATTGGTTTTTCACAATATTCATCTGTTGATTTATAATACAAGGAATATGATGAAATTGAAATCAATACATTATGATACAATTCTTAAATAGGCTGCTCCAATCAATGTCACTGGAATTGTGAAGGAAAGGGAGCCAGCAAGATACCAAAGAATGCCCTTGTGTTCCAAAAATCTGCATGAAGCAGTCTGAGACTCCTATGCCTCATTCTCCTTCAAGTTCAGATACATTAAGATAAATTTCATGAGTTGTGAATTTAGAGGATTTCTTTCACATAAAACGTCTCTGGGTGGCACAAATAGTTAAGTGCTCAACTACTCACCTAAAAGTTGACAGTAGAAACTCACCCAGAGATGCCTTCAAACAGAAAGCCTGGCTACTTGCATCTCAAAGGGTCAGCCATGAAGAGCGTATATTACATGCTCCTTCACATGGAGTGACCAAGAATTAGAATCCACTTCTCGGCAGCTGAGACTGCCCCCACCCCCATAGACATTTAAGACTCTCCAAAAGTAACTGTGTGCCTTTCACGAGTTCTTTCTTTTATTTGACTCAAGGAGCAAAGTGCCAAAGAAAAGACAATATTCAAGGAGAGACGGAAGAAGGTGGCTTCCTGTTAGATTTACCCGCCCTGAGCTCCTGCTGCCAGAACAGAACACTGGGAGGTAAGGTGAAGGAGACTGAGAGGTGGAGTTCTAAAATTAGAATCAGGGTACTAGGGTCTGTCCTTAACCCCACTTCTTAAAATTTTCACTCACAAAGTGAACTAAGAATACACTGAATCACTTTAAGTTTGGTGTGCTGGGCTCGTGGACTCCAACTGAGAAGCCACCAGCACTCAAGTTCAGCAGCAAGTAGCGATTTCCCCAGGCTGGGTCCACAAAGGGGACGTAATCCCACACAGGAGGAGAACCTCTGAAAACTAGGCACAGGACCGCACACCAGAGCTCCGCACCGTTAGCTGCCTTGAGCTCATAGCCTGGGGATCAGGGTGGGCGGGTGGCCATAGAGTTGGAGCAATGGAAAAGCTGCAAGGAAATTCACCTGAGTCAGATAGTGGTGTGGCAGAAAATAAGCGGTAGCAAATCCAGTTCCAGTTGGCCAAGAAGAAAACAACCTCTCTGATAAGCTAGATCTCCTCATCTGGGGTCAGCATGACAGCCCTGAAATCAGGGCACCCCATAAGTCTACATTGAGGCAGGGTTGGAACTCCTCCGCCCCGCAGTCAGGCAATCAAGCCTCAGTTATCAGCTTACTTATTATTTTTTTCTTCTCTCTCCCTTCTAACTTTTCCACCACAGTCGGTCTCAATGGGTCCAGTTTTCTTTTCTTTCTTTTTTAATTCTTTTTCATCTTCTCTCCCTCTCTTTTCTTTCATACGCCACTGCTGGCTTCTAGGCCACTACCCTCCACCCAAATAGCAGGGGGAACTGCAGCCTGCCCTCTGTGGGATTGCTGTGTACCAAACAAGGTGGCTGTGACAAACCTCTACAGTGCTTCACGGTGCTGAGGAACCCTCAGTCTGGCCTCTATGGTGATCATGCCAACTAGGGCTATTCCTCCCAGCACCGGTGGGACCCTGTACTAAAAGGGCACACCAACCTGCTAATTTGGAGCAGGGTTTAAACCCTTCCGGGTCCACGTTCAGGAATCAGCTATCTCTTTACTCTTTATTATTTTCTTCTCCCTTTCTTCTCTCTTTCCCACCACAGTCAATCTGAGCGAGCACAGCTGTGTTTTTCCCTCTTCTTTCTTTCTTCCCGCTTTCATTTTTCTGTTCTCCTCTCCTCTGCTTTTATGATTCTCTCCTCTCTTTCTCTTTCCTTCCACACGACACTGAACCATATCCTCTGCCTAGAGAACCTCCACTCACCCAGTGGGGAGAGCTCCAGCCTGCTCCCTGTGGTAGCGCTGCACACGTCATAAAGCAGTACTACCCACGTCTGGCCACAGGCTCACTATTTATATATTTTCTCTCTTTTTTTCTTTTGTTTTTTCTTCTTTTTCATCTTCTACCTGTTCTCTCCTGCCACAGTCTCAGCAGATTCGGTTTTCCTTATTTGCTGTTCTCTTTATTGGACTGTTTGTTTTGTCTTTGTATTTTTTTGTGTGTGTTCATTTATTTTTTATTTGGGCTCTTGGCTTTGGTTTATCCTCTCTCTCTCTTTTTTCTTCTTCTCCTCTCCCTCTCCCTTCACAAGCCACTACCAGCCTCCAGGCCAGTGATGACAGATGAAACAGGGCACATTACAATCAACCCTAATGAAATAAATAAGATAATTACAGAGTACTATGAGGCCTGTACTCTAATGAATTCATAGAATTAGTTAAAAAACAATCCCTACCTAGCCTATATCAGATGGATATCAAGGACCTCAACAGACCCATAGCAATGGAAGAAATAGACATGGTTATCAAGGGATTACCAATAAAAAATCTCCCAGGCCAGATAGCTTCACAGGAGAATTCTACCAAACGTTCAGGAAAGGACTGACACAAATCCTATACAAACTCTTCCAGAACATGGAAAATGATTGAAAACTCCCAAACTCTTTCTATGAAGCCAGTATAACACTGATCTCTAAAGTGGGCAAGGATCCCACAAAAATTGAGAACTACAGACCAGTATCCCTAATGAACATCGATGCAAAAATTCTTAACAAACTACTGGCCAATAGAATACAAAAGCATATAAAACAAATAATTCACCATGACCAAGTGGGATTCATACCAGGAATACAGGGATTGTTCAACACACGAAAGAACATTTGTGTTATTTGCCATATTGACAGGAAAAATTATAAGAACCAGATGATAATATTGATAAATGCGGAAAAGGCATTCGACAATATCCAACACCCATTCCTGTTTAAGACACTCAAGAAGATAGGAATGGAAGGAAAATTCCTCAATATTATACAAGCTATATATGAAAAACCAACACCAAATGTGGTAATCAATGGAGAAAATATAAAACAATTCCACTGAAAAAGGGGACCCCATTTCTATTTATAATTGTACTGGAGTTCCTAGCAAACATAAGACAAAGAAAAGACATCAAAGGTATCCGTCTGTGGAAGGAAGAGGAGAAACTCTTATTATTTGCAGATGATATGATTTCATATATTGAAAATCCCCAAAACTCCATAAGCGGAGTGTTGGAAGCGATAGAGGAATATGGCAGCATAGCAGGATACAGGATCAACAAACAGAAGTCTATCAGAGTGCTATACACATCAGACAAGATCACAGCAGAAGCAATTAAAAAGGTAGCACCCTTTATAATAGCCGAGCACAAATGGAAATATCTAGGGATATACCCGACTAAATTAACAAAAGATTTGTACAAGGAAACGACAGAGCACTATTACAAGAAACCAAGACAGACCTCAACAAATGGAAGAATATCTCATGCTTGTGGATCGGAAGACTTGTTATAGTAAAAATGTCATTTCTGCCTAAGACACTATAAATTTATGCTAAGTCGATACAAATACCATCATCTTTCTTCAAAGAATTGGAAAAATTGATTACCAACTTCACATGGAGAGGGGAGAAGCCCAGAATTCGCAGAGAAATCATCAAAAAGAAGGACAGAGTGGGAGGGCTTTCTCTACCTGACTTTAGCATGCATTATATGGCTACAGTGGTCAAAACAGTGTGGTACTGGTATAACATCAGATATAAAGATCAATGAAAGAGAGCTGAAAATGCAGAAATAAAATCTTCAGCATACAGACAACTGATTTTTGATAAGGGCCCCAAAAATATCAAATGGGGAGCAGATGTCCTCTTCAATAGTAGTGCTGGAAAAAATGGATCTCTACCTACAGAAAAATAAAGCAAGACCCTTACCTCACTTCATGAACACGAATAAACTCAAGGTTGATCATAGACAGTGAGTTAAAAGCCCCAAATATTAGGGAATTAAGACAAACCTGAGAACTTTGGCAAAGGTAATACATAGGCTGTCAGAAATAGAGAAAGGTAAAATACAGAGATGTCACAAATTGACAAGTGGGCTATACTGAAGATAAATCACACCATGAGAGTAATAAGAAAGCCCATAAAATGGAAAAGTATCTGTAGCAATGGCACATCAGACAAAGGCTTTATTAATAAAACTTACAATACTTTTCAAGCTTACAATTTAAAAAAAGCCTAACTACCCACTAAGGAGGTGGGCAAAGGACCTGAACAGAAGTTTCACAGGGACAGAAATTCAAGTGGCCAATAAACATGAGAAAATGTTCTGATCATTAGCCATAAGAGAAATGCAAATTAAGACAACTATGAGATACCACCTAACACCCTCAAAGACTGTCCAATTAAAAAAAATCCGAAAGTAACAAGTGTTGGAGGGGCTGTGGAGAGATAGGAACGCTCATCTACTGCTGGTGGATTTGTAGATATATGCAGCCATTATGGAAATTAATTTTACAATATCTAAAACAGATGGAGATTGAGCTACAATATGACTTAGCAATCCTCCTACTGGGCATATACCCAGAAGAGGCAAGAAAATAACCATGGCCAGACATCTGTGCTCCAATGTTCATCATGGCACAGTTCACAATTGCAAGGAGTTGGAAACAACCCAAATTTCCATCAACAGATAAATGGATCAAAAATTTGGTGCATAAGCATATGTGGTAAAGAAAGCTGATGGTGCCCAGCTATCAAAACATATAGCATCTGGGGTCTTAAAGGCTTGAAGATAAACAAACAGCCATCTAGCTCAGAAGCAACACATGGAAGAAGCCCACATGGAAGAAGCACATCAGCCTGTGTGATCATTAGTTGTAGGTGGGATCAGGTATCAGGCATCTAAAACCCCAACAAAATTATACCCAATGTGAGTGGGAGGGGGTGGCATAGAGTGGAGACCCAATGACCATCTGTAAACAATTGGATATCCCCTTTACAGAGGGTCACAGGGAAGAGATGAGCCAGTCTGGGTCAGTATAGCACCGAAGAAACCCACAAATTTCCACAAGTTCTTTGGTGCTTCCTTCACCCCACTATCATGACCTCAATTTGACCTTACAAATCAGATTAGACCAAAGCATGTACACTACTATAGACAAGAGCTCGCAACACAGGGAATCCAGGACCCCTCAGGGCCAACAATGAGAATAGAGATACCAGGAGGATTAGGGAAGGGTCGGGAGAGAAAGGGAG
Organism: Tenrec ecaudatus; assembly: GCF_050624435.1. NCBI lineage: Eukaryota > Metazoa > Chordata > Mammalia > Afrosoricida > Tenrecidae > Tenrec > Tenrec ecaudatus. The sequence continues at coordinate 7,078,518 of NC_134538.1, forward strand.
AATCAATTGCAAGGATCAACATATAACCCCTCCCAGGGGAACGAATAACAGAAAAGGGGGTGAAGGACAATGTAGAGGGATGTAAGATATAATCATTAACATATCAAGGGTTTTTGAGGGAGGGTGGGAAGAGGAGGGGGGGAGAAATGGGGAGCTGATTTTAGGGACTCAATTGGGAAGAGAAAGCTTTGAAAATCATGATGGTGGCATATGTGCAAATATGTTTGACACAGTGGATGCATGTATGGATTGTGATAAGAGATGTAAGAACCTCCAATAAAAGTACTTTAAACAAAAGCCCATAGAAAATATATGAGAATGTTGGGTTAAATGTGAAAAAGCACTAAAAGATTAAATGTAAACTGGAAGTAGCGAAAAAAATTAATGTGTGCAAATACACATTTTACCTTAATGACAATAAATAGGAAAAAAAGGGTAATGTTCATTAATGCACTCTCACTCTTAGATTCCTTTTCTGAAATCTGGCCTAAATATTATAAATGGAATTTGTCATCAGTTTATCAGGCCCAAGGAATGATAAACCTCATCCTAAAATCCCTGCCCACATTTCTAGTAGGTAGCAACTTCATGCAAAATAAATACACATGGAAACCAAAGATTATTAATGGTTCACCTGTGTGAGTGAGAGGAAGAAATGGGAGGTTTTTGCTTAGAAGAGATTGAGTTTAATTTGGTAGTGGTGAAATAATTTTGACAAAGATAAGACTAAATTTTGCACAATATGGAAAATACAACCAATGTCACTGAATTGTATAGGTTGAAATTATTTAATTGGTAAATTTTATTGTGTATGTTTCACAACAATTAAAAATCTATATAACAAAATATCAGCTAATGGTAAAATATAAATTAATGTAATTAATTGATAATGACATAATTTTTGTTATATGTTTTCATATATACAAAGGTGAATATCTGTTAATTTATTCAAGTACCCTATGGTAGAGTTCAGAAAAAATGTTTTTTTTTGTTTTTTTCAACTAATTATATTATTTACTTTTATTAATAAATCATTTTATTGGGGGGCTCTTCCAGGTCTTATAAAAATCTATGCATCAATTGTGTCAAACACATTTGTATATATGTTGCCATCATCATTTTCAAATCATTTTGCTTCCACTTGAGCCCTTAGTTTTCATTCCTTTTCCCCTCCTTCCCCAACTCTCCCACCCTCACAGACTCCTGATCAATTATAAATTATTATTATTTTCATATCTTACACCATCCACTGTCTCCTTTCCCCCACATTTCTGTTGTTTGTCCCTGTATGTGTGGGGAGGGGTGATCAACATCGACCATCAGTTCCCCATTTCTCCCCCTTTTCTCCCTACCATGCCCTTACCCTCATGCTATCACCACTCCCATTACTCTTCCTGAGGGTTCATCTGTCCTGGCTTCTGTGTGTCCAGGGCTCTTATCTGTTCCCGCGTACATGCTCCCATCTAGCCCAATTTGTAAGGTAGGACTGGGTTCATGATGGTGGGGGAAAGGAAGTATTAAAGAATTAGAGGAATGTTGTGTAGTCCTAAATATTCTTGTCCTTACATGGTTCTTAAATAGCTTTGGTCACTTTTCTGCCTGGGACTTTAAAATTTTGGTCACTATTTGAGGCAGTCACCTAAACTGGTGTCAATTTAAGGATTAAGAGTGTAGGGGTGGAGTCTCGGCTGTCAATCTGGAGAGAGCCAATGAGACTTCTGTGGACATGGCCTTCTCCTGATAATTCTGGGAAATCTGGGACTTCCTCCTTGGAGGCGGAAGACACTTCTCTCTCTCTGCTCACTTCCTGGGAAACATTGCAGAAGACAAGCCACATGAACACAACCAGACCTCGGAAGCTGGAGAAACCACGTGGAGACCCCTGCCAGCACTGAGATGCTTACAATGCCGCCACTGGGCCCAAAGACTTTCTACCCACTGACCTGTGATCTTATGCATTTGGCATAATTGCATGTGTTTTGTGAGTCTGAAGAGGATTTTATAGATTAATATCGGACATATGGGCTAATATCAGACTTATGGACTTGATCTGGACTGGGCTGTGATGTTTTCTTCATGTTCAATTGCTCTTACATATAAACCTATTTCTTATACACATATGTGTGTCCATGGATCTGTTTCTCTAGTCTACCAAGACTAACACACTATTTTAAGTTGAGAATTTTTAAACTACATTTTAACATTATTCTTTAATGGTAGAAAATGAATTCTCTTCTATTTTGTGGAAAAGAAATCCACTTCTATACAACTTGATTAACTCTCCTATTATTCCTAATAATTCATCTACAGATGTTTGGAGAGGTTACGTAGACAATCATGTTCCCAATAGAACAAATGCTTTATTTCCTCCTTTTAAGTTCTGCCTTTAAGCTTTTATTACACAGGCTAAAGTCTTTATATCAGAGTTATTAAATATAAATACCATGTAAGCTTCTTCTGAAACTTTTATAACAACTTTACTGAGAAATAATTCATATGTCATACAATTCACTCACTTTAAGTGTATAATTCAATGGTTTTTAGAATATTCATAGAAGTGTGTGACCACCATTTCAATTGATTTTAGAACAAAACCTTAAACACATTAGCAGTCACTTCCCGTTTCCTTCCTCGGTCCGAGGATATTGCTGCTCTATTTTGTAGCTCCATAAATTTGACCAGTTAGTGATATTTCCTAGCAAGAAAAGCATGCAGTATGCGGTCCCTTTCACTGGTTTCTTTCACTAAGCATATCCGTATACGATTTTAAATGATCTAATAGTCAAATTAAAAGAAGCAAAAAGAAACAAGCAAAATAATTCAAGATTTTATTTAGTAAACCTAACTTTCATGTCAGCATTTATCCAAGGACAAAGAGTGGAGAGTTAGGAAAGAGTAAGAGGAGGAAACAGGAGACACGGGGAGAAAGGAGGATCTGAGATGTTATACTGAGGGGATTACAATGGGTGAGTTGAAATAATATGGGAATGGATCGTTGAATGTGAAATTGATTCTCTTCTCTGTAAACCATCACCCAATTCACAATAAAAAATACAAACAAAATGAAAATTTTTTTTCAAAATGAAATATTTTCATTTCAAAATGTAATCATATTTTTAAAATGATAGTTAACAAGGGTAAGTCTGAAAGCATGGCTATTAAGGCTCCAGTTCATAAGTGCAGGGGCTTATTTCAAACAAAGCCTGAGTCAGCACATCTCTATGAACCATGAAGACAAGCCCTCACTTCTGTATTTACCTTGGTTTCATTAGGGTGTCTTCAAAACCAAGATTCAACCACAGAGTAGTTTCATGGGCTGTAATGGGCCAGTTAAATTCAAGGTGGAGAAGTCAGCAGAGAAGGTGATGGCAATTGTTTTTTTTTTTTGGATCCCCAAAGGGACACCTTGATAGATTTCTTCTAAGGACACAGAATAATCAGAAGGGCTTGTTTTTAAGCAATTGAAAAATTATATCAGAAATAAGAAAGACCAGGAAAATTTTGACTTCCCCAATTGTTTTTTTCAATCAATACAATCCAGTACTCATTCCCTTTTTTTCTGGGCTAACTTTTTTTGTTTTTAATTTTTTATCCTTTTGTTGGGAGCTCTTACAGACATCATAACAATCCATAGTTCAAGGACATCGAGTATTAGTGTACAATTGCCACCACAATCAGCTTCAAGACATTTTCTTTCTTCTTAAGAAGCTCAGTATCAGCTTCCCTTTATCCCCTCCAGTAGGAACCCTTCTTGTTATTATTTTTTTGGCCATATCTTACACAATCCTACATGTCCATTCATATACAATTCAGTTGTTCCATTCCAACGAGTGGGGTTGTACAGTCATCAATGCCATCAGCTCCTTATCCCCCCACCCTACTCCTCCTGGACCCCCAGGGAACCATTACTCCTGTTACTGTTTATGAAGGGTTATCTCTCTTGGCTTTCATGGACTGAGTGATCTTAAATATACAAATGAACATATGCAAAATCTAGCATGATTACTGAGGTAGAACAAATGAAAAATCAAAATAGTAAAGGGAGGACTGTCCAATTATCCTACAGGTGTGTTTTGGATCTCCACTACATACTTGCACCTTCACATCTATTTGGTTGCTTGCTTTGGGGCTCCATCCATGACTGCAGGAATAGCAATGGGACATTTAGGATGTTCATCTGTCAGACATAAAGGCTGAAGACTAAAAGGGTGTCTGAGTTGGTAGGTAAACAGGACCCAGGATATGCAGCTCTGGAAGAAAGGGGGACTGGACTTAACATGTCCTTCTCTCTATTTAACAGATAGATATTTATCTGCTCTATGTCAGGACCCATGTTAATCTTATGACTAGCTATATGTCACAAGGTTTAGTATTTATTTAATTACTTTTTTCCCCTTTTTGGTCTTTATCCATACAAGATAAGCAGGACAGGCAATCCTATGGATACACAGCAACTGGCCCCATGGTTGCTGGAAACTATGGGAGGGGAGGGGGAGGAGGGGAGGGGGGGAGGGGAGGGAGGAGCCAACAACCACGGGTACAGGGGAGGAGTAAGTGTTCTAAAATTGATGCCAAGGAGGGTGTAGTTTTTCTGGTCAAGTTTAATCAATCAAATTGTATCTGAAAGGAATTACTGAGAAGCAAACAGTGGGTAAACATGCTAGTGGGGTAAGAGGAAAGAAAATTGTATAAATATATGTGTATTTGTGTGTGCATACACACACACACACACATATATATACACAACTACAACAAAGAAGCAGATTGGCCTCTACTTGAAACCTTACCTCAGATCAGGAACAGTTTGTTCTAATAATGAAGCCTTGTGTGATGCTCACCTTCCTGACATGATAGCTGAAGACAAATGGGTGCACAAGCAAATGTGGTGAAGAGAGCTGATCATGCGCCGCTATTAAAAGATAGAGCATCTGGGGTCGTAAAGACTTGTGGTTAAACAAGCAAACCATATAGCAAAAAAGCAACAAAGCCCACATGGAAGAAACACACCAACCTGTGTGATCATGAGATATCACAGGAAGAGGGATTAGAAGTTCAAAGCAAGCAGTGCTCATTCTTCAGGGGAACAAGTGTCCTAGAGAATTCCGTGGAAGCCTTACCTTATCCACCCCAGATAGCCTTGTTTCTGCTGTTTTAGACTTGTGTCATATAAACTCAAAGAACATCGAAATGGAATACAATTTGAATCACTCAAGGATGGCCAAAAAGCTGCTTTGATGTGGTGTAAATCAAAGAGCACAGAATTCTCAGGGAAATGTTACTTACTGAGAGAGAAACACCACATCCAGAAGTTTGTAGACTAAATGGAGGCTCTGTTGAGAAACAACATCTTCACATTTTGATATGTTTCCTAATAAAGATTTCTGTAATATTGTGGCAACACTTTTCACTTATCCTTACATATATAGATTTCCCATAAACTTTTGGAAGCCCCTTATGTATGTAAACACACACTATAGCTCTATCTCCATCATGATCTCCATCTCTGTATTCATATACATATATACATCTACCTATGGCATCTTTGAGGGATTCAAATCCCTCATTCAAATGTTAATTTTCAAATTTTTTGTTAGTTTGGGGAAAAAAAGATGTCTGAAGGTGTAGGATCAGGGCTGCAGGTTAAACAGAGTAAGGTTTCAATGAAATTCTAATAGAACTCTCCTTGCTAGGCTCCAAGAAATCTGCCTGGACTGGAGGATGTATACTGGTACAGATAGAAACTAGAAAAACAGGGAATCCAGGAAAAATTCTTCCTTCACGACCAGTGGTGAGAGTGGCCATACCAGGAGGGTGGAGGGAAGGTGAGGGAGAAAGGGGGAACAGATTGCAAGGATCTACATATAACCTCCTCCCTAGGGGATGGACAGCAAAGAAGTGGGTGAAGGGAGACAGATGGTGTAAGACATGACAAAATAATTATAATTTATAAATTATCAAGGGTTCATGCGGGAGGAGGAGGGAGCAGAGGGGAGCGGGGAGGAACGGGGAGAAAAAAATAGGAGCTGATACCAAGGGCTCAAGTACAAAGCAAATGTTTTGAGAATGATGAGAGAAACAAATGTACAAAAGTGCTTGACACAATGGATGGATGTGTGGACTGCGATAAGAGCTGTACACGCCCCAAATGAAGTGATTTAGTTATTTAAAAAAATGAGCAAGTGGACCACCTGTCAGTTTGTTGAACTGACTTTCATGTTACTATAAGGCTGGATACTAGCCTAATAGTATCTAAAATACAGCATGGCTGATACACAGCATGGGAGACAAGTATCTCAAAAACCCATGGTAGAAAGAACTCAGAGGAAATTCTAGACTAAGGCTAGTAGAGAAGACCTGTTGATCTACTTCTGAAAATTAGTCAAGGAAAAGCATTATGGATCACAACGGAGCCCTAACACATTTGCTTTGGACATGTCATCAGGAGGGATCAACTGATAAATGAGTTCATCATATTTAGTGAAGTAGAAGATAAATGAGGCCGTGGAAAAGTCTCCATGAGATGGTGGAACAATCAATCCAATTGACTGAACATGCTGGTGATCATGAGAATGATATAGGACCAAACCATGCACCATTTTGTTGTATATAAGTTTGCCATGAGTCAGTGGGATTTATGGCAGCTGTCTACTATCTAGATCTATGATATAGTTGATACTATTTTTATTGTTTATACTAGGTTGTTGAAATCAGTCCATTTTACAGGTTTAGCCTGTCTCAGTGTGAACCAGCCACCTTTTTATGGTCAATGTGCATGCGATTAAAGGACTCGTAGACAATGCATCTCTATCAAATGCTGAACAGAAAGAGAAATAATGGATATTCTTGCCTTGTTTCTTATTTCATAGGAAATACATACAATGTTGCCCATTTAAGGTGATATTTATTGTCATCTGTTCAGGGATATCATTTACCAGTTAGTTAAATTATTTTCAAAGTATTTTTCTCATTAAGGGATGTTGAATGCGAACACCGGTTTTTCTTCATCTAATGAGATGGTATAGTTATGACTCTTCTTCCTTTAAACAGTTAAAGTGGTTAATAATATTTCTGTCTTGCTTAACACTAAATCTCCCTTGTATCCAAGAGCTAATACAACATTTATTATATATAGCTTGCTACTATTTTGTTGAGAGTATTATATCCATACTACTAAGATTACTTTGTCATAGGTGATTTTCTTAAGAAATTCATATTAGCTTTGTAAAATTGTTTGAGAAATAGCTCCTTGTTCTCCATTCACTAGAAGTCTGTGTTTAAATCGGCAAAGATCATTGCCTCTAGAGAGACTTCAACTACAACCATAGCAAGTGTTTACTTTGTGTGAGGTTCATCTTTTTAAATTGGTTTTAGATCACTCAAGCCGGCAGTATATCTGTTGGAGTTAATTTTGACAGGTGATATTTTTCTAGGCACTGTTCATGCCTTCAACATTGACAGCTGAAGTTTTCTACAATCTTAACGCGTCTTTCCAATGTATGAGGCATCTATAGATATTTCCCCTTTTATATTTACAATTTCACTTTGTCCTCTCTTTTTCTCCTCAGAAGATTGTTTTTATTTTTAATTTTTAAACATTTTATTAGGGGCTCATACAACTCTTATCACAATCCATACATACATCAATTGTATAAAGCACATCTGTACATTCAAAGCATTTACTCTCCACCTAAGCCCTTTAAATCTCCTTTTGCTACTTTTAAATAATCAGATTTAAGCTTTTTGATCCTCTTATCTAAACCATTATGTTCTATTGTGGATTTCTATTCTTAGATTTATCATTGCTTCCATTCTACTTTCAGCATATTCTGCTAACCCTTTCTCCTACATATTCTCAAATTAGACACTCAAACCAAACCCGTTGCCTTGAGTCAGTTCTACTGATAGGGACCCAACGTAGTGCTCCTGAGGCTCTAAATATTTATGGCAGCAGTCAGCCTCATCTCTTTTCCTGAGGAGCAGTCAGTAGATTTGAACTGCTGACTTTATGGGTAATATGGAACCCACTAAGTAGTCTGGGCTACTTTAAATGGGAACTTAGGTCATTAGTTTCCAGGTATTATTTTTTTTCTTTTATAGTAAAGATATGCTTAAATGTATACTTTCCCTTGAAGCCAAACTTTTCTGCATTCATGAATTTTGTTATGTAGTCTTTCCATTATTTTTCAGCCCTGAGCACAACTTAACTCTTATTATGATTCCATCTTTGACTCATGCCCTGTTTAGAAATGCATTCCTGTAAAAATAAATGTGAATATTAAACATGTATCGTCTTAAATTAATAACATCTCATTTTATGTAATTTTGTTTGGGACATGTATTTTATATGTTACTTGTTCTGTGATATTTGTTGAGGCTCGTTTCATGGCCTGGCAGACAAATGATTATATAAACGTTCCGTGTTCTTGAGAAGAATGTATTTGTTACATTCTGAACTGATGGGCCAAATTCTATAAGTTCATATTAGCCTCTATAAATATTCAGGGAGGAGATTTGTCATTGTTCTGGCAGAGGTATCAAGTTACCTCTGATTTTCAATTAGCTTTTGCTTGGTTTGTTTGGACACTATATAATTAGGTGTACATATACTCATTTCTCTGGTACATTGGCCATATTATCTCCTTGGTTAATTGGCTATATTAATGGGCTCCTCTATGTTCCCCAATGATGCTTTTAAAATCGTGCTGTCTGTAGTTGCCCAATGCAATGGGATTAAAAGATGTCACAGGATTCAGAAGGAGCGTTTCTAAGATGCTATGGCCTCCTCGCTAATAAAAACCATCAAGTTTCCTAAGAAAGTTACCTGGGATTTTGTGCCCACAGTTCAGATGTTTCTTCAAGCTCAGCCTCAGCCTTACACACACACACACACACACACACACACACACACACACACACACACACACACACACAGCATGGCATTCACTCTAGTCCCCTTTTCACTACTGTTAGCTTCCCACTGTTCCCACCCCAGCCCTTCTTTGCCTTCCACTCTACTCATTTTCTTTAGATGTTGAAACATTTGCAAGGATGGAGTTCTAGATTCTTCTTTGAATGAGATTTGGCTAGTCATTTTATGAGTAAATCCTTTTCCATCCAGTGCTTGACTTCAGGTAAGGGAACACAGAACCTGAGTCAAAACTTAGCCCTTTGATTTTCCTCTTTATTCAATGAGGTAATGAGCAAGTTTTACCTGCAGATGAGCCCTGTGGGTGTAGTGGGTTATGTATTGGACTGCTAACCACAAGGTCAGTGGTACAAACCCAATTTAAATAAATCCTTTTGTTTGAGCTGTAAACTGGGCTCCCTGTCTTGTTAAACTTAACTGGGCATAGGAAGAAACCAAATTTATGGGGAATCCCTGCAACAGTGCCCCACCCCACCCTATTTTGTAAAAAGTAAAGCATAACAAGAAATTGCCAAGAAATATTTATGTCAGTACTAAATTACTATGTTATTGCTCCTGTAAGTGACTAATCTCTAATCGTTTTACACAGTCACACACAAAATGGGGAATTCTAAGCCAGGCAGGAAGACTGGGACACAGGATGAGACTCATGAATGTTGAGAGAGAAAGTCTGTGTGCATGTGTGTGTATGGTTGCTTGTGTGTAATATATATGCGTGTCTGTGTGTGTCCATGTGTAGTAGAGGGAAGTCAGAAAGCATCCATCCATTAATCAAGCCGAGCATGGTGGCCGACATTCCTCCTTACTGACATGTACAATAACCCACTTGCAAAAGTACTATTTGGACCAAACTTAATAACTCTGCTCTTTTTTAAGTGGGTTTTGTCAAACCAATAAAAAGGAAAATTCCCTCTTATGGAGGAGAGACAGACTTGTCCATTTCTAGTCTTGATTTCTTAGTTGCTGGAAAGCAGTTAGATTGGGTTATGGGTGCATATGAAACGATTTAGCGGTATCTCCTCTCTCTGGAATCAATCCAGGTGCTGAAAGGCCAGGTGAGGACAGTGGTGAGAGAGGTAGGAGGGCAAGGCTCCACTTCACACGCTTCACTTCAGAGGTCACTGACTAGGCTCTTGACCTTGAACTGACTGCAGGTAATGGGTGAAGACTGAGCCTGGCCAAAACAAAGGCAGCAGGGTGACCACTTCAGGTGATTTGTCTTAGGTCAAAAAGGGATTCTTTTGAAAGAAAAAAGTTAGAAAGCTGTTACCATGGCAACAACCTCCACTGTGAAGTGAAAGGATCAGAGAAACCTCTGGAGAGCAGAAGGAAGCTACGGGGTGTGGCACACACAAACAGCTAAGTCTACAAGTTATACTTTGTTCTTTCTTTAAAAACAAACCAACCAAACCGGGTTTGATGATGTTGTTGCGAATGTAGGTACAAAGCAAAGCATACACCAATTCAAACAATTTCCACAGATAACATTTAATGACACTGTTTATAGTCTCCAGTTCTGCTGCCACTCCCACCCTCTTATCCGGAGTTATCCTCCCTCACAAATGTAAATTTACTTCCACCTGAGATACAACAAACTCGCTGCCACAGCTGCAATTCTGATTTACAGAAACTCTATAGAGCAGCGAAGAACTGCCCCTGTGTAAATCTTTACAGACATGGAAAACTTCATCTCTCTCCTGCGGAGCAGCTGGTGGCTGTACCCCACTGACCTTGCAGTTAGCAGCCCGGCTTGTAAGCCACTCTGCCTCCAGGGCTGCTCCTTCCCTCTAAGGTGCACAACCAAGTCACTATTGTCAATTTGATCTCATATAAAATAAAACCTGTCGCTACTGAGTTGATTCAGACTCATAGTAACCCTACAGCACTCAGTAAAACCGTCTTCCAGGGTTTCCAAGGTGGTACATCATCCTGGGAACAGACCGACACATTTTTCTCCCCTGCTGTGGCTTGTGGTGAACACCAACTTTTCAGTTAGTTGCCATGCAATTACTCAACCACCGCACCACTCAGGGTCCTGTTTGATCCAGTGTGTTGGTGCCATTGAGTTGGTTGCAGCTCACAAGGAACCTATGTGCCATAGAACAAAATCCTACCTGGTCGTCCTGTACCATCCTCAAACTTGTTCTTATCTTTGAGCCCATTGTTTCATCCAACATAGATAAAGCTTCAAAGAGCAGAAGGCTCAAGGCAGACACTCTTTACTAATTAAGCAAAACTGTTGTTTGGTTTTAAGGTTTGTTAGGTAGCTTAGCCTAGGTAATTGGGAAATCCATTTACGCATGCCCAGGAGAAATAGCAAAGGACAAAGCTGGATTTTCCCGCCAGTGGGTGGAGATGGGCGTTACACCTGGAGCAGCCCACCTGGGCCAGGTTACTGCAATTCAGCCAATGGGATCGACCTAGGGTCGTTCACCACGCCTCCCCCAGGAACCCTTAAGAAGGCAGGAACCGAGAAGGAGAGGGTCTTGCTTGGGTGATCTGGTTGTCTTCCTGGGAAGAGAGAGATATTTGCGTGACCCGAGCAGTCTCTGCCAGGCTGCATGGTCAAAGGAATCCTATGGGTGCTGCATAAAACCTGAAGCTTCTTTTAACTCTCATTAAATTCACGTGGATCACAAGCCCGGCTTCAGCGTGAAATCTTTCTCGTGCGGAGCCAAGGACCGAGGCTGAAATCTATTCCTGGAGAGAAAGACCTTACAGATTTCGGGGAATACTTTTGGTTATGATTTAAAGATATGTCAGGGCAATAGCTTCAGGGATTCAACCCAACCTCAAGACTCTAGGAATCAGAAATCTATGAGAATTGGAAATTTCTGTTCTATATTTCCTCCCTTTTGATCAGAATTCTTCCATAGAATCTTTGATCAAATGTTTAATAATTATAGCCAAGGCCTGCTGGTGTCGTGGCAAAAGGAGACAGTTAGCTTCATATTCCATATCCACCTCTATTCCTGACTCTCTTGCTTTGGGTGAATAGAGATAAAATATTGTGTCTTTGATGGCCATTTTCAGACTTTTAATACGCCCAGACACTACACCAGGAACTAAAAGAAAGAGCAGAAGCACTGAACACATCGACCCATCAACTGGGATGAAGCCATGCCCCTCAGCCTCTAATCGCCTGCGATGTTTCAGGTACATAAGCAGCCTCTGCAACTTTTTCTTTTGTGTTACTCTGCTGCTTTAAAGGTTATGTCTGAATATTTGGAAAGAAATAGGAGAAAGAAAAAAAAGAGAGGGAGGAGGTGGAGAAAGAGAGGAAGAAAGGAAGCAAGGTTAAAAAAAATCAAGTTACTTAGGGAGGAGGAAAGAGAAAAATAAGAAGCATCAGTCATGCCAGAGAAATATACTTGGGAGCAAGAAATAACTGCTTATAGAACTGAGAGAGGGAGGTATGCTTCTCAATGATTTTGACTTTTATGTTTTATGAAACTTAATAGAAGAGTTCATTCAGCATCCTGGGTTTCTACTATTAGTTAATTTGTAATATTTGCTTTCATGTGACTTATTAACCTTCAGATAATTGGGTTATTATCAGTTGAACATAAGGTTTATATCATTTTGTCTTGAATAGTATGAAATTAATGCTGTGAAATATGATTATATGTGTGCTTAATGTCAACAATGAAGCTAATCATAGGCTGGTTTTATTTCTAAATACAGAACAGCTAAATTATTTTTTAAAATTGGGAGCACAATTTATCAAACGCATAGAAATGGTTGCTTAAGCTATTCTATATCATAAGCCTATCAAGAGGGCTATTAACTCAAGTCAATCAACTTACTTGTCCCCTACAGGGCAGTGACTCACTTAACATGATTCTTCTGGCTTGAGCGACCTGGAAATACAGTGGATTCAGCATTGGACTGCTAACTGCAAGGTCAGCAGTTCAAACCCAATAGCCACTCCAAAGGAGAAAAATGAGACTGTTTACTCCCATGAAGATGTGAAGTCTCAGAAACGCTATAGCACAGTTCTCCTGTGTCATACAGGGTCACTGCATAGTGAGCCAGCAGGTCAGACATGTGATTGGAGATGTGAATGAATCCAAGGTGGGCAGGTCAGATAGTTGGCCACTGATGACTCCTGGGCTTGACTGGGAATGTGACAAGAAGTTAATTCAAGTCCACATGCAGCCAGATGCAGGGTCTAATAATAAGTCCAGTTAAAAAGCAGGCAAGCATGCTAATTCACAATAACTCTCTGCTACTGGTGTGCTTCTTCCATGTGGGCTTTGTTGCTTCTGACTAGATGGCTGCTTGTTTATCTTCAAGTCTTTAAGAGTCTAGACACTATATATTTTGATAGCCAGGCTCCATCAGCTTTCTTCACACTTGCTTATACACCAGCCCGCATGATCAAGAGGTTCCAAAGGGATCAGTTATCAGGCATCAAAGAACAAAAAAATCATATCATTGTGTGCTTACCTCCCTGATACGATTGCTGAAGACAAATGGGTGCATAAGCAAATGTGGTGAGCACTGGTGTCTCTCTCGTTATAATATGTTTCAGAGACTCGCCAATGTTCTTTGTGGTTGTGTGCAGTGTTCACTTGTATTTATGTATCATATTTTGCTTAACAATTCACCCCTTGAAGCCCAGTTTACAATGTTAAATAATCCTGTAATGAACATAGGTGTGCACATGTCTGTCCCTGTCATGTCTAGCAGGACTCTAGTAGTGAGCTGCTGAATCATATTTCTATTTCTTTGAGGAAGTACCAAACTGTTTTCTATAGTGGTAGTGCCATTTACAGTCCCACCAGTAAGGGGTAAAAGTTTCAATTTCTCAATCTCCCCTTGTCAATATTATTACCTTTTCTTTCCTCTTTTAATGGTTTTTAATGTGTCATTTTAGCCCTGTAACATGTGTTATTTTAGCTTATGTCTACCAGCCACTGGCTATCTCTTTCCTCTCACCTCTATTCTCAAGATCAAATATACTGTGGATTGGGCATCACCAACTCACCACTTCATCACATTGTGGTTTTGACTTGTGTCTCTCTTAAGGTTAATGCGCCATGGTAGGATGATGGTTGAGTGCTCAGCTGTTAGCCAAAAGGTTGGCAGTTCAAACTCATTAAGTTCCTGGCAAGAAAAGGATACCGCAGTCTGTTTCCATAAGGATTTAGAGCCTTGGGAGCTCCGTGGAGTAGTTCTTTGTTATCCTACAGGGGCCAGTGAGATACATGGACTGGGTGGCAATGACTTTCATGGATAATGATCTTGAGCCTCCTTCCATGTGCTTGTTGGCCACTTGAATGTCCTCTTTGGTGAAACATCTGTTCATGTCCTGTGCTCATGTTTTCATCGTTCATCACTTTGCTGTGTTGACTTCTTAAAGTTTTCTATGTATTTTAGGAATTGGACCTTTACCTGTTAAGACATTTCCAAATATTTTCCCCATTCTGAAGTTGTCCTTTTAATGAAATGTTGTGTGGGTTTGTGTTTAATTTTTATTAGGTCCTAGTTGTCTAATTTGTCTTCGGGCATCTATGCATGTATGCCTTTGTTTATTAGCCTTAAAAAATTAAAAAATTGGCTCCATAATTTTCTCTTGTTTTTTTCCCAGGAACATGATACTTCTAAGGGTATTTTAGGTGATTCCTTTTGAGCTACTCTTTGTGCATTGTGTGCGACGTGGGCTCTGTATCGTTTTTCTGCGTTAATATTCAGTTTTGCCATCATCATTTATTAAAGAATCTGGTCTTCCCCATTAAATAAATTTTGAGCCCTTGTAAAAAATATAAGTTCCCATAATCCTGGGTTCTCAATCCATTTCATGGTTCTCTGTATGTATCACTGAACCAATGGTAGGTTGCTTTGCAGTGGCCCTCTTATTTTATTTTTCTTCCTTGAATTACCTTATATTTGTGCTATATTGATTTATCTGATTTTCCACTGCGACTACAATGTACAGTCATAAAAGTGGGGACTCTATTCTATTGTCAACTGTATTCTCAGTGTATACAATTGGGAATTGGGGCAATGTGTGTCATGTTTGTCATCAATTAGGGGACTCCTTGCTCAATAGCGGTCATCTGTATTAAAAGCTAAGTTAATCAGTCATTTCATGAGAGTTGTCTAGTCTCTGAGCTGTCCATATATTCTCTGTCTGTTATTTTTGTGATTACAGTTTGAACATAGAGTTCAAAATTTACAGGTTTATGTGATGCCAGGAAATGCCGGGTCTGACACTGGATGATCAACATATGTACACATATTTGGTGACAGGGTGATGTTGATGGGGGTCAGTTTCAAATGTATCGCTCTGTGCCCCCCTAAACATTAGGTTGAAGCCCTAATCTTTTTTTTAAGGTGTTAAATTTTTTTTATTTGCTCTTCCTTTTTTTTTTCCTTTTTTTACATTTTATTAGAGGCTCATACAGCTCTTATCACAATCCATACGTATACATACATCAATTGTATAAAGCACATCTGCACATTCCCTGGCCCAATCATTCTCAAAGCATTTGCTCTCCACTTAAGCCCTTTGCATCAGGTCCTCTTTTTTACCCCCTACCTCCCTGCTCCCCCCTCCCTCATGTGCCCTTGGTAATTTATACATTGTTATTTTGTCATATCTTGCCCTATCCAGAGTCTCCCTTCCCACCCTTCTCTGCCGTCCATCTCCCAGGGAGGAGGTCACATGTGGATCCTTGTAATCAGTTCCCCCTTTCCAACCCACTCACCCTCCACTCTCCCAGCATCGCCCCTCACACCCTTGGTCCTGAAGGTATCATCCACCCTGGATTCCCTGTGCTTCCAGCCCCCATATGTACCAGTGTACAACCTCTGCCCTATCCAGCCCTGCAAGGTCAGTCAGGGTGCGAGGTAGTACCGATGAAGAACACAGCTTTCCCCCAGATCCTGGATGCTTCCTCCCCCCAACTACCATGATCTGAATTCTACCTTGCAGGGCTGGATAGGGAAGCCCTAATCTTTATACCTGTAAATATGACCCTGTTTGGAAATTAGAGATTTTCTATTACTGTGTTAATAAGGTCGTATTGGAGTAAGAGTAGGATTGGCCTGAATGGAAACTCAACCCTTCTGAGTGGTGTCCTGAAAAAAATAGAAGGATGGAAGATGCCCTAGTGCATCCACAGTGACAAAGGCATACTCGGTGTTGTGGACAGCTCTTTGGAGGTTGCCATGGCCAAGACCCTGATTGGGACTTTTAACCTCCATGCCTGTGAAAAAGCAAATGCTCATCCTGAATGTCAACTACTCTGTGATATCTTATTATGGCAACTGTAGGAAACAAAGATAGCCAGATATCTGATTAGACTCAAAATCTACAGGGATTCCCACCTTCTGAATGTTTCAAACTGGTCACCAGTCTCTACCACTCATTGTCTATCTCTTTCCCATTCTCAGAAGAAAGATCAAATATCCTGAGGAGAGGCGAGAGTAACTCACCACCTCTTTGTACCTGTCTAAGAATGTCCCTGATGGAACCTAGGAGATCCGGTGACCTTTCCTCATAGCTTTGGCCAAATCTTATTGATGGGAGAGTTTGGGGGAGGAGAGTAGAATAGAGAAGAATAAGAGTACATCCCAAAGCGGAGCAGAGGATTTCCTTCAATTTTATGAAAAAAAATTCAGACGTTAGTAATGGGACACACTAAAACATTATTGAAGCCCTTGGGGAAACACTCCAAATGGGGGAGGGGAACCAAAAACCTTTGAAGTAGCTAATTCAAATAGAATTTTCATGCCTTCAAAATAGGAATATATGGAGCTTTGCTATCACTACGCGAAAAGGTAGCAGTATTCCTATGGTAAGAACTACACGTCTTCATTGATTATGAGAACAGTGATTTTGCTCAGTCTTTTTCTCTGCCCAGAAACGCGGATCTTCTAGACGTGATGGTGTTTCGCTGAGGGAGTTAGATGACAAATTACCAGTCAGTCTTTCCAGAAGGTCACTTCATCAGTTGGAGAAAACGTCTAAGAGCAGCACCAGGCCAGTACTTAGCAAAAGGTAAAATGTAAGCCTTAACAACTCATCTGAGACAACAGGAGCAAAATAGGAGAGATGAGCCCCCAACATTTGATTCTATGCCCATAAGATGGCGATCCTGGCAAGCACCGAACATCTTTGAACTTTATTTTCTGCCACTTCAAGGAAAAAGCTCAAAGAGCTCGTGTTAAGGCATAACAAAGGTGTTGGAACTAGAGAGAATATCATTTGACTCATCTTCCACTCAACTGTTAAATATTCTTGAATAAATTACTTTACATCCATGAAGTGCTAAATCTTCATCAGTTTATTAACTATAGTGTGAATAAGCTTGTTGTTCACGGTTCTTCCCTAATAGGCTAGTTGTATGTACTAGCAACCCCCAAATCGATAAGCCCAAACCAAGCCCATTTCCTTCAAGTAGATTGTGACTCCTAGCAATTCTACAGGACAATAGAACTGCTTCTTTTCATTTCTAATAACAGTATCTTCTTTCTCCTGCAGAGCAACTGGGAGTTTCAACCATGAACCATGTTGCTGGCACTCAGTGAGTGCATAATCCACAGCACTACCAGGGCTCATTCTAAAACTCAATTGTTTGCAATCATTTAATATTCTCATTCAGAAGTTTGCAAATTGAGTGTGTGACTACTATGGGCTTGCTGGAGTAGCTTTGTTCCAAGTTATAACTTGGCAAGACTTGGTTTCTGGCTGGTAGTTGGGTGCTGGTCTGCAACCTAGGTGTTTATTCCAAGGCCAAGGCCAAGGCCAACAAGCAATGGCTACTTGAGTCATATTCTTCTCCTGGCGGGTCACGGAGGCCAGAGCTAACCCCAAATGGAGCACATTTAAGGCTTCTGCTTGCATCATAGCTGCTAACTCCCACTGGCCATTCAAGTCACATGGCAATTCCCGCATCAGTGAGGTCACCACTGTCATGGAGTTGGTTCCCATTTAGTGATCTTATGAGAACCCAATAGAACTGCTTCCTGTGGTGAAGCTGAGGCACACTGGGTGAGTTTGGCTAGCCAACATTTTACTTATCCGGCCAACACCGAATGCCCTGTGCTACCAAAGCTCCTTCATCAGTCGAGTAGGGTAAATTATACCAAGATTAGGAGGAAGAATAAAATGAATATTTGCTGAATGGTAGTTCAACTACCATACAGAGCATAATAATACTTTCAGATATGACATAGTCTTATTGGTTGGTGAAATACTCAGACTTGATTATTTCCACTGATTTTGTTTGGATACCAATTATGTGCCAGAAATTGCACAGAGTGGTTCGAATGAGCTACTCTCCCAAGCTTTGCTAAATTTTTCCAACCACCTGTTGTCTTAAATGGTTATTTCCGGGATAATTACCTGAGTTGTGCAAATCTTTCCTTAAACTAAATAATAATAATAATAAAGCAATTCACTGTCATCAAGTTGGTACCAACTGAAAGCGAACCTAAAGGACAGGATCAAACTGTTCCTGTGAGTTTCTGAGACTGTAACTCTGTACATGACTAAAAAGTTCTGTCTTTCTCCCAAAATTCTTTCTAAAACACACACACACACACACACACACACACACACACACACACACACACACACACCCCAAACACACGGTCATCTAACCTGTGAGTTTCTGAGACTGTAACTCTGTACATGACTAAAAAGTTCTGTCTTTCTCCCAAAATTCTTTCTAAAACACACACACACACACACACACACACACACCCCAAACACACGGTCATCTAGTTGATTCTGACTCATAGCTTGTAGTTAGCAGTCCTATGCTGACTCATCAGCAATACACTAGTAGTAAACAAAGCATAAGCTAAATGACTAAGCAACCAACCACTAACCTACTTTGACTTATTTTATTATAAGACTTTGACCACCTCTGGACCTTGGTTTCCTAAACTGGTATATGAAAAAATGTTCTCATAAGTTTGGTGGATCTTAGATATTTCAATGAGCAGTGGACTTTATATTAGCATTCTCTGTGTTGTTAAATAAAATAAACTTTTTAAATTGCTATTGCTTTTCGAGGCCTGATGGTGAAGTGGGTGTTAAGTGTTGAGCAGCTAATCACAAGGTCAGTGGTTCAAACCCACCATCTTCTTCACTGGAGAAAGAGGAGGCTGTCTGTGCCCATAAAGATATTCAGGGATCAACTCAATGGCAATGGGTGTGGGATCAAATGCTTAGTTTAATTCAGTCATAAAATGACAGTGACCTGCAAATTGCATTCACTGGGTGCTCTCTAGCTGTGATAGGATGGATAACCTGAAAAGAACATGTAACTAGGATTAAACCAGCCTGTTAGACATTCTTTCATAGGGTTATGAACATGAAGAACATGAAAGAAAGGCTATCGAACTGGATTGAAACAATGAAAGAAAAAAGAAGGTATTTGTCAGATGTATTTATCTATATAATTTGCTTGCCATTTCTCACCTATATTTAATTTTTTCCTCTTTTTAAAAATGTGTTGTTATAGCTGAGCATATACACAGCAAAGCAGGAGCCATCTCAATTATTTCTATAGGCAAATTGATAACATTCTTCAGGTTGTCCAATTATTCCCATCCTCCTTTGACTAAGTTTGTCCTGCTTCAATCACACACACTCACTGCCCCCTAAGGTTCCCATTCTGCTTTTAATTGGGTTTCATTTAGATAGGTCCTAATGCAGCATCATGCTCAAAGGGTATCTCCTTTACCATTGTGGTGGCTGCTAGGTGCCATCCAGTCAGTTCCGACTTACGATGACTTCGCAGAGCAGAACAAGACACACCGCGTGGTCCTGGGCCATCCTCATAATGATTCCCTGTTGGCGGCCATGCTGTAGCCACTGTGCCAGGCCACCTGTGGAGGATCTTCCTCTTTTTCCATGCCCCTCTACTTTCCCAAGAATGGCATCCTTCCCTGATAACATATCCAAAGGACGTGCTGAGTTCTATTGAATTATACATTTAATGAGTGAAGATGGAGTCCATCTTTTCTGAGCTATAAAGAGATTAAATAAGCCAGGGAAGGGGGATGGCTTAAGATGGATGCCAAGACACATGGGGATTTCCAAGGAATCAAGAAACAGAAACAGAAGAGAGGGGATCTCCCGCCAGAGTTGACAAGAGAGAAAACTGATGCTCTGAATTTTGACTTTTAGCCTCCTAAGCTGTAGGAAAAGAAATTTCTGCTTTGTTTTAAGACATCCACCTGTAGTATTTCTGTTACAGCAGCACCAGGGCACTGAAACAATGGCCAAGCATGGGTTTTCTTTGGGAGATGAGGAACCTTAGAAAAGGGTGTTGGGCATCGTTATAAGGCACATGACATATCTGTAATTATGGATTATATTTTTGTGTCCAATAAATGGCTGAAAGGAGCCTTGAGATAGGAACTTTTAGAAGATAATTGAATGTGTCAACTGGATCAAAAAAATTATGTACTTGCTCCACCTCAGCAAACAGTGATAAATAGTCTACTGCCTGGAGAGTCATCTTGGCATTTCATTTGTGTTGTAAAATTATGCTAGCCCTTGTCATTGAATATTTGGTTAGCAACTCAAAGAAATCCTTCAGCAACTCAAAGAAATCATCAGGGAGATGCCAGGTACTGCGTATAGTTACCTGGCAAACAGTAGATTTTAATAATCCACCCTTCAATTTATTTTAACTATTATCCAAACCAACAAGTAGATACATTTTTGTTTAAAAGATATGTTTGTTTAAAAGCAGGTTGTGTCCAATTCCCGTGGAACAATAAACATTTCTCTATATAAATAGCGAAGGGAGGGAAAGAACATTGATTCTTCATTATTTATGTTTCAGATTGTGGCCTTTGCATAATTGCTTTGGAACATAAGTGCCTTATTAAAATGGGCAATCAATAGCCACACCAGAATTGCCAAGCAGAAGAACAAAACAAAATATAAATTAAACCTTTCTATTAAGCCTCGGTTTTATATGCTCATTTATGAAGATTCATCTTGTTCTTTTGAAGAAAAAAAACCCAAAACATGTAAGAGAAACGGAAACAAATAGCAATCACTTGTTTGAATAAGGATGAGGTGAGAATTTTCAAAATCCCCAAACCGTGGAACAAAGGAAAATATCAGTTGATTCTTCACATAAATAATATAGCTTCTCTCAAAATTGCTTAAAATGCATATAAACCATGAAAAGCACTTGCTTCAAAATAGACAAAGGGTGAGACCCTTTGTATAGAGTTCTTTTGCCAAAGGTAGCAAAGCATTGTTTCTAATAAATTAAGCAAGAGAGGAACAAAGACAATTTAAAAGCGAGCCATATCACTGACGAACACACATGTGAACATTTTTCAACCTCACTCATCAACTACATGGAAATTAGAATAACAACGAGATGCTATTTTTATCCTATCAGATTAATAGAATGTAAAAATTGAGGCTATCCCATAATGGAGATTGAGTGCAATGACAGACACACTCAACACAGCTGGAAGGAATATAAAGTGGTTCTAGCCTTTAAGAAAGGATCCCATGCACAATTCATAATATCCATGACCCTGAAAAGTCTGCTTCTGGGGTTACACTAATGGAAGTGATCTGAAATGAAGAAACAGCTTTGTGTCTAAAGATGTTTCTCACAATGCTGTTTGCATTATTCCATTTTGGGAATAAACTAAATTTCCTGAGTAAGGTTAAATATTATGCAATTTAGAATAAGCTATAACGTAGCTATTCAGATATATGACAGATAAGTAGAATGGCATCTTGCATGCTGAGACTTTGGTTTTAAGCAGAGTAAAATTTATATATAGAATGAGCTAAGAGATATACAATGCATATATGAAATGGCAGAAGCGGCATATAATAAAACGTTAATGGTGATTGTATCTAGTTAACAAATCTATGGCTACAGTAGCCATTTGATGCGACGTTCAAGGAGTCTGGGTGGTGGAGTGATTAGGCTTTGAGTTTCTAACTGCACAGTCAGCAGTTGCAAACCATCAGCCTCTCCCTAAGAGAAAGACAGAAATTTCTACTCCAGTAAAGCATTACAGCTTCTATAAAACACATAGGGGCAGTTCTAGCTTTTCCTATAGGGTCACTCTGAGTGGGAATTGACTTCAGAGTCTTGAGATAATCGTGTAATTGAACCACATATATTGAGAAGAATGTGGTATCAAGATTGGAGGAAGGTGTGTTAAAAACAAGCCATCTGAAGATAACACAGCCTTGTTGTGAATGAGGCAGAATTGAAGCACTTGCTGATGAAGATCAAAAAGTGCAGCCTTCAATATGGGCTTCCTCTCAGTGTAAAGAAGGCCCCAATCCTCACACCTGGACCAATAGGTAACATCGTGATGAACGGAGAAAAGGTTCAAGTTGTCAAGGATTTCATCTTGCTTCGACCTCTACTATCAATGATCATGGAAACAGCTGTCGACAGATGGAAGCACATGTTACATTGGGTACATCTGCTGCACAGCGTTGAAAAGCAAATATGTTACATTGAGGGCTAAGGTGCACCTGTCCAAGCCATGGTATTTTCAATGGCTTCATATGCATGTGAAGGTTGGACTTCGATTAAAAAAAAAAACAAAACAAAGAAGAATTGATGCCTTTAAACTGTGGCTTAGGATAGTGAAAGGACCATGCACTACCAAAAGAACACACCGATCTGTCTTGGAAGAAGAACAACCAGAAAGCTCCTGAGGGACTAACATGGCTAGACTTTGTCTCATGTACTTTGGACATGTTATCAGGAGAGACCAGTCCCTGGAGGAGGACATCATGCTTGGTAGAAAAAGCTGAAGGTCTTCAACAACATGGCTTGACGTAGTGGCCGCAACAATGGGTTCCAACACAGCAATTGTGAGGATGGCCCCGGACCAGGTGTGTCTCCTTCGGCTGTGCACGGGTCCCTGTGAGTTAGCACTGCCTCTGCGACAGCTAACAGCACCAGACACATTTTTCCTCCTTTCTGCCGTGGAACCCACGCTGTCTCATAGCGACCCTGTTGGACAAGGCAGAACTGCCCCTGTGAGTTCCCAAGACCGCACCGCTTTACTGGAGCAGAAAGCCCATCTTTCTCCAGAACAACCAGCATATCATTTATTGACCAAGTGGGGTCCATAGGGAGACACAAAGTGTCTCCATTAACAATAATAAACTCAATTGTTTCAACCAAGGGGGCAGGTAAACAGTCACAGTAATGGTAGAAGAGAAAGCGACTCATACTTTTCTGCTTTCTAAATTTTATACTTTGACCTTTTATCATCTTACAATTTTAAAAAATCTCTACCGTAAGAGAAAATCAACCTGGACTGTAAAATACACACTGTATGAAAGATCACATTTCCATTAAGCTTTACCATTGGGAGACTGTTTTCTGACATGACTCTTTTTCAGACAGGTGGCTTATGTGTTTAAGACACTGTTTAGAATGGCCCTCATTGGAAATTTTAGGAAATCATAAACAAAACCATACCCAACCTATTGCTAGTGGGTTGCTTCCAACTCATGGTACTCCTAAAGGACAGAGGAGAGCTGCCCTGTAGGGTTTCCAAGGCTATAAATCTTTATGGACGCAGAGAGCCACACCTTTCCACAGAACAGCGACAGGTGGGTTTGGATAGCTGAACTTCTGGTGAGCAAATGAGTGTTTTACCCAGTGATTACTATGGTACCTTCCTGATTAATAATGGTGATATTTTCTGCATGTAGTGATATTAATGATGATTAAGTAGAAAGGCTCAGTAAAACAAAAAAAAGTGTGTGTGTTGGGAGGGGAGCTGGGGCCACTTTTTGAAGTGTGGTTGAACAACTGTTTGGTTTGAGAAATAGATGAGGGAAGTGGGAAGAATTAATGTTGCAGAATCGCATACTGGGCCAGACATTGAAACAAGGAAGCATGTTATCTGTGTTTACACCTATATGGAGTTCATAACCATTAATAAGGGGCTAGTTAAATAAAGACATGGCTATGCAATGGAATAGGACGTGGCCATTTAAAATAGGGCTGTGTGGTACTGTGTTGTGTTTTCCCAGTTGCTGTGCAGTTGATGCCAACTCATGGCAACCCCATGCATGTCAGAGGAGAATCGTGCTCCTAATGCTTTTCATCCGCTGTGATGTTTGGGAAGCAGATTGCCAGGCCTTTCTTCCAAGTTACCCCTGGTCAGTTTCCAGCTCCCAATCTTTCAGTTAATAGTTCATCACTTACCCATTTGAGCTCCTTAGGGAAAACCTAAAATGAGTTACAGGAATATATATGGGCTGATCTGAAAAGTGATCTATACTATGACATATGTGGCATCTATAATAGGACACATAAGCAAGTTGTCATAGAATAAACAAGTGGTTAGCCAGGATTTATAACAGAGATTTCAACGTGGCAGCTCACTGGCAGAAAGTTTGCAGAAGTACTTTTTTTGGCCTGGATTGCTTTTAAGAAATTTGATTTAATTGCCAACATTTAAACTTCAAGAGGCAGCAGATATAAATCTAAGTTTCTGGCTCCTTTTAGAAAATCAAAAGGTTTAAGAGCCCTGGGCCGGTGTGTCCATGGGCAACAAGCTTCTGGAATGGGGAATCCCAGCTCATTTCAGATGCGGCAGCCTTTCATTCTCCTTAGATGCCTCCATTCCCTTTGTCTCATTTCCAGTTTGTGTCTTTAACTTACTCCACCTCTCTGGGTGCTGGAGTAGTTAGATTTTGCAACCTTTGATGTAATACCTATTTAATTTCATTGAGACAAATAAAAAATTGTGTATTTATAATTGTATATGCAAAAGAATAGAAAAATATCATCATAAAGAGTCAAATAAAATTGTTTACTGTACTTAGTTTAGTGGGTGGGGTTGTATGAGAGAAGAGCATGGAAAAACAACTCGGCTCTTGTTTTATAAAGCAAGCTTTGAAGCACTGGGTTTAAAGATGGAGTTTGCTCTAAACATGAATACTAAAACAAAATTAATTATGATTTTTTCCAAAATATTCAAATAGGCCCATATGGAGATAATCAATAAATAGAAGTTCCTACTTTTGCCTTAATAGTTACACACATTTCATCATGGGTAATTTTCAGGTTAGTCAGCTGTTGTTATATACCCATTATAACCATAACTGTAAAGAAATATCATTTTTAAATGGAAATGTCTCCTTGTGAAGAGAGCAAGGAAGGTAGGGGCTCTCTCAATCCATGTAGCTCCAGGACCAATGTGGGAAAGTGCAAGAGAGTGGATTTTGACTGATGTAACCACTAGGACTTCCCAACAAGGAAATGTGAAATCATCCATTTCTCAAAGGAGTTAGTTCCCTACTTTTGAGCAGGGCCTGGGGGAGCCCCACTAGAGATGTTTCTAGAGTGCACTAAGAGACACCAACTCTGAGATATGAGGGTTTCTTTTTTACATGATTCACCCATAGTACTCAGCCCCTAGGCTTCCCCAGGACTTGTGTACAGTGGCTGGGGTCCAAACCAGAGACATCCAGAATGCCTAGGACGTCACTGTTGGCAGCAGCCACATAGTGAGAACTACAAGCTGGTAATTCCATCGTCAAGAACCTCTAGTATTACATCACTCACCCATCTACCTGCAGTTCCCTGTACTGACCCAGGAGCCACACTGAAAAAGCGTATTCCTTCTTTGCCTGGATGATGTGAACAGTTGGCACTCGACTCCTGATGTGGAGGTTGGCAGTTTGAGGCCATTCAGTGGCACCGAAGAAGAAAGGTCTGGTGCTTTGCTTTCATATAAATACAGCCAGGAAGACTGGAGGGTGAAACTCCACTTTGTAAGGCAGTTGGTGGGAGAAAGATGGCACTTTCTACTCTCATGAAGAGGTACAAATTTGGAAACACACAGGGGCAGTTCCCATAGGGTCAGCTTTGAGTTAGCAGCGACTCGATGGCAGTGAGTGAGAAGACAGTTGGTGTTGGATTGATAGCAAGAGATTTAGTGTTTTGATATTTTTTGTTGCCCCCCAAATAGTTCTATATTCCTCTACCATTTTTAATTCTTTTGTGATTTGCTAAATCACAAGGCTCCAGAAATCCCTAGTCTTTTCCCACCATCACCTCCTTTACCCTTTCCAAGGAAACCATTGTCTTACTTACTCATGTTGTTT
Organism: Tenrec ecaudatus; assembly: GCF_050624435.1. Taxonomy (NCBI): domain Eukaryota; kingdom Metazoa; phylum Chordata; class Mammalia; order Afrosoricida; family Tenrecidae; genus Tenrec; species Tenrec ecaudatus. The sequence continues at coordinate 7,104,542 of NC_134538.1, forward strand.
TTAACAAGAGCTAAGAGCTCAGCCAGTACACAATAAGGTAGGATATAGAACATCATCTTTGTGCACTATGAAATGACGATTGACCTCAACGTCCCCAAGACAGAGTTCCAAAATCGCAGGCCCAGGAGCTCATCCAAGGTGCTTTGTGAAGGCTGAGAAGTTCAAAGACTTTTGCTCGTGTCTGCTCAACTGTATACATCGGTTTATTTACAGTACACAAATACATAGGTACAAGTAGTCCTACTTACCTACCTGCATGTTTTCATCTTTCCTGCCTGTCAATGTGTCCACTTGTAGATTACTGTTTGCTATGACTAGTAATGGGATAAAGGTGAGGTTTTCTACTCCCCCAAAGATTTATAGTCTCAGAAACTCAGAGGGTCAGTTCTACTCTGTCTTATAGGGTCACTATACATAAGAATCAACTCAATAGCAGAGAGATTAGTTTTAGTATATTACTATTATCAATGCTGAATTATGTATATAATAGAACCTTTGTATGTAATCTGTATGCATGTCTCCATCTTTTTCTTATCTTATTGATTTTGTGCTGATCACCCCTTATTGTTTATTATTTTTCCTTTTACACAAATTAATATAATTCTATGATCTAGTTGACATTTTTCTTCCCATCTGTTCCCAGTCCTGGTAACCAACAAGAAGTGTTTCTTTCTCTGTGTAAAATGTTGGTTGACTTGATATCATAGTTGTTGCTGTTAGAGTCAACACCAAAATTCAAATGCATCAATTCTTTTATAATCTTTCTTATCTTTGTCCAGTTTTACATGCATATAAGGCCATTGAAAATACTATGGCTTGGTTTAGGGGCTGAGGCAGTTACATAATCTCCTGTGAACTTGAGCAAAGGGGTGGAGTCTAGCCTGTCAATCAGGTCACAGCCAATCATGACTCTGTGTGGGCATGGCCTTCTCCTGAGGACTCTGGGAACTTCTGTTTCCTCCCTGGAGGTGGGACGCTCTCTCTGCCTTCCCTTTCCTGCCATTAAGACACTCAGAAAGCTGGAGGAGACATGTGGAGCCCTGTACCAAGTTGAGTTGCTTCCACTGCTACTGGTTCCACAAGACTGACTACCCACTACCCTGCAGTCTTCCTGCATTCAGCATCATTGTATGTGCTGCATGAGTCCAAAGAGGAATTTAAGGACTAGTGTCAGACACATGGGCTAATATCGGACTTAAAGACTTGATCTGGCCTGGGCTGGGGTGTTTTCTCAGTATACAATTGCTCTTTTATATAAAGTTCTTTCTTATACACATATGAATGTCTGAATTTGTTTCTCTAGTTACTCCAGACCAACACAGGGGCCCGTTAGCCCTCAAAGCTACATCCTTGACTTTAAAGAGGTCTTTCACAACAGATGTGCCTGATGTGATAAGTCCTTTAATATCTTGACAGCTGCTTCCATGATCATTGTTTATCAAGCCTCAGAAGTGGACAGTCTACTCCACCTTTGTAGTCTGTTCTGAGTCTAGAAGCTCCGCTGAAACCTGTTCACCATGGGTGACCCTGCTGGAAGCTGAAACGCCAGTGGTACCGCGTCTAGTATCACAGCAGCATGCAAGCCAACACAGTACAGGAAACGGAGAGAGGAGTGTGATTTATAATAATAGACACATACAATATTTGTCCTTTTGTGATTGACTTAGTTCACTAGCAGAGCATGTGGGTTACAATTTCTCTGCCATCTTGCCAGCATTTCTGTTTTCTGTCTTTTTGAACATAACAGTTCTTGCTGAGGTGAGGTGGTATCTTATTCTTGGTTTGATTGGCAACTCATTAATGGCTAACAATCATGAGCATTTCTTCATATGTTTGTTGTCTGCCAGAATTTCCTCTTTGATGAAGCCTCTGTTCATTCTTCTATCTGTTTTGTAATATTTTTGTCATTTTTTGTTTTCTGTTGATGTATTGGCACCATCTAAGGTACAGCTATTTATCTTGCACGTCTGGAGTAAAGAAGAGTGAAGAAGATAAAAGCACATGGAAACAAGTACTTCAAAGGACTGAAGGACCGCACAAATGTTAGTTCCCCCAACCCTGAGACCATAAGAACTAGAAGAACTAGTGGCGGGGTATGGCCACTGACCGCTCGCTAAGGGATCAAAATAGAGGGTTCTAGATTGGCTTGGAGGAAAATGTGGAATAAAACTCAAGATGATAAGAAAGACCAGGCTTAAATCTTCTGATAGAGACTGGTGGAACCCCTAGGACTATGGTGCCTAATTGTCCCTTTAGCTCCACTTTCAGCCAAGCAATAGAGAGGATTGAAAGGTGAGTGGATTTGTCAGAGATTTCAAAGTACTCGGATCCACAATAAGTGCTCATGGGTGGACGCAGCACTCTAGAAATCAAAGAAACATGGCATTGAGTGAACCTGATGCACAACTCTTCTTGGGAAAAGATGTCGCTTTGAGCATTAAGGTGTGCTTGACCCAAACCATAGCCTTTTCAATAGCTTTATATGCCGGTTAAGTCTGGAAAATGAATACGGAGGACCAGCGCATCTACACACTTGACTTGTGGTGTTGGTGAAGAATGCTCAAGGTGCCATGTGCTTCCAGAAGAAAGAGCTATTCTGTCTTGTAGAAAATACAGCCAGTATGTTCCTCTGTGGTGAGAATGGCAAGACTTTATTCCGTGTACCTCGGATGTGTTATCCAGAGAGACCAGGGCCTGGGAAAGGACATCATTCTTGGCACAGGATCAGGGAGAAAGAGGAAGACGCTCAGAAAGCTTGAGTAACACAGCGATTGCAAACAATGAGCACACACACAACAATCGGAGGGAAGTGTGCAGGAATGAGTCTTTCCTTCTGGTGTGCGTAGGCGTGCCGTCAGCTAGAGCCGACCCAAATGGCGTCTAATAGTAACAACAACAAGGTGAATAGTAACACTTCTTAGAAGACTCAATCACATGATAATCAAAAGGACAGTATTTGCGTAGGAAGAAAACTTAAAAGGCAGGGGAGGACAGATAGGAGGAAGGATGGAAAAGTTAAACATAGCAAGCAAGTAGGAAGAGTGCATTGTGGGGCTTTGAGTTACTGTTATGAAAAATGTGTACTCCAATGACAATAAAATGTTTTATGAAGGCATTACACCTGGCGATTGATAGTATATAATATCTTAAATCTAGCTTATTTTTGATGTTTGTGAGATTCATCCATATTGCAACTTTATAGCATATAATTCTGCCGGGCATACCGATAGGTACGTCAAAAGGTGATCAGCAAGAGAGAAGGAAATCGGTCCAAAGAAGTCATGTGACTTGCTCAAGTTCCCATGACCAGTAAATGTAGTCCAAACCAATTGCTATCCAGTCAGCACCAATTTATGGTAACCAGACGGACATCCGAGTAGAACTAAGCTTCAAAGGGCTTTCGATGCCCAAATTTTTGGCAGTAGATGATCAGGACTTAATTCTGAGATCACTCCGAATGGGCTAGAACCACCAATCTTTGGGTTAGCATCCAGGTATGTCAACTGTACCCCCAGATACTCCATGACCAAGCAAGGCAGTTCTCTAGGTGATAGGTCTAGCTTTATTTCCCCCATGTTACCCTGTTTCCCCGAAAATAAGACAGTGTTTTATATTAATTTTTGCTTCCAAAGATGTGCTAGGTCTTATTTTCAGAGAATATCTTATCTTTCCATGAAGAAGAATACGGTACACATTTATTGTTTCTTGTTTTATTAAAAGAGACCTCGCACTTCTTGTCTACTCCGGCTGCACGGCAGTGCCCGCCGCTATGTCCAAGAGTCCAGAGTTAAGGTAGCTTGGTGGTGCCTTATTTTCCGGGAGGTCTTATTTTCAGAGGGATGCCTGATATTTCAGCTAGAGGCAAAATCTGTAAGTAGGTCTTATTTTCGGGGGATGTCTTACTTTCAGGGAGACAAGGTAGCACACCCAAAGAATGGTCGCTTTGCATGTGAATGAATGCCTGGCTCTCTTACTCACCACGAATGGGATTTTGGGTAAACCATTTACCTTCCTTAAGAATTGCGAACTTACTTTTTCAAATGGTACCCTTTCCTTGATACGGCGCGGGCAGTCAGTGTTTGTTAAGTGGATGACCACGTGATTCTAGTTGCCATTGGGCATGATGTGAGATCACGCTCATCAAGATTCTAGTGTGGTGTTTGACACTTTTCAGTCACTCACTAGTGAGTACCCAAAGCTGACCCAGAAAAGAAAGTCTCGTGCCAGGGAAAGTTCCTGGGGGAACATAGGTTTTGAGGCATCATATAGAATGCAGAGTAAGGAGAGCCTGATGCACCTGGAAGCAAAGTTAAAGAAAATCAATCATCTGAACATATCTGAAGTGTTTGTGTTGCACATGTGACCTTCAGTACTCCCCAGTGTCACCTGGAAGCTTAGGGCTGATTGGTAGCTCCTCTCACTGCCTCTGCTAAGACGAACAAAGCATTTCTCAGATCTCTGTTCACACCAGTCTTTGGTGATACGTACAAAATTCCAGCTTCTTACACTGAGTCTCTCCCTGGGTTTCTGATGCGCACACAGCACCGGGACAATGGCAACAAGCTCAGGACAGCATGGCTTTGCTCAAGAGGATTGGAAGAGCCTCCAGCCAGCAGGATAAGATGAGAAACCCACCCACATGGATCTGAGTTGGTTTGTGCCTAAATGCTTTCTGGTGCTAGACCTAGTTGTCCACTTGCTCTCACTAGGAAAATTTCATCATCTACATGGTAAGTCGCTGAGACATAAAACAGGTGCCCCCTGAACACAGGCAGCAGTCTGCATCCCTTGTTTTGCAGTGGTCCATGGGGGGCGGGGGGGGAGGTGGGTCAAGCTGTTAGCAAACTCGTGATGGGTTTCTAAATATTTCAGCATCCATATCCTTTCGGAACAGGTATAGCTACATTTTGCTGAGCACTTCACACATGGCAGGCTCCACCTTGGCTGCTCTTCAGTATTTCATTTAATCTTTCCCATAAACCTCACGCCTTTATTTTAGGATTAAGGAAACCGAATCTTAGAAAAGTCAAGTAATGTTGGCCAGGTAAAACGATTTCTAAGTGACAGCTGGAGACTGGATTCCAGCCTTGTCTGATTGCAAAGTTATTCTTATTGTCAGCCGCCACTGAGTCCATTCTGAGTCATGGTGACCCCGTGCATATAATAGAATGGTTCCATGACATTTTCTTTCTTTCTTTTCTTTTTCTTTATTTTAATCACTTGGATCTAGTGGTGTTGGAAGCATCCCAGCACTGGCACAGGTCTCTGCATGGCTTCTCCAGCTCAGAGGTCTGGATACATCAGAGTAGGTCCACGTGGCTTCTCCAGCTCCCAGGGCACGGGATCCATCAGTGTAGCACCAAACGTCTTGTCAGTGGAGCGTCTCCAAGGGAATGAGCAGAGTGGTAGAGTCTCTCCCACCTCCAAGGAGGAAATTTCAGGAATTCCCAGAATCCTTAATGGAAGGTGATGCCCACATAGGGGCCTCATTGGCTATATCCTGATTGACAGCCTAGACTCTACTCCTACACTCTTTTTCATTTTTAAAAATCATTTTATTGGGGCTTCTACAACTCTTATCACAATCCATCCATCCATCCATTGTGTCGAGCACATTTGTTGCCCTCATCATTCTCAAAGCATTTTTTTTCTACTTGAGCCCTTGGCATCAGCTCCTTATTCACCCCCCTCCTTCCCCACTCTCCCCTCCCTCACGAACCCTTGATAATTTATAAATTATTATTATTTTGTCATATCCCACACTGTCCAATGTCTCCTTTCACCCACATTTCTGTTGTCCGTTCCCCAGAGAGGAGGTTATATGTAGATCCTTTCTACCCCACCTTCCTTTCACCTTCCTGGTATCGCCAGTCTCGCCACTGGTCCTGAAGGAATCATCTGTCCTGGATTCCCTGTGTTTCCAGTTCCTATCTGTACCAGTGCACATCCTCTGGTCTAGCCAGATTTGTAAGGTAGAATCGGGATCATGATAGTGGGGGGTGGGAAGCATTAAACAAGTAGAGGAAAGTTGTATGTTTCATCATTGTTACACTGCACCCTGACTGGCTCTTTTCCTCCCCGCAACCCTTCTGTAAGGGGATGTCCAGTGGCCTACAAATAGGTTTGGGGTCTCCACTCCGCACTCCCCCCCTCATTCACAATGATATGATTTTTGTTCTGATGATGCCTGATACCTGACCCCTTTCAGCACCTCGTGATCACACAGGCTGGTGTGCTTCGTCCATGTGGGCTTTCTTGCTTCTCAGCTAAGTGGTCGCTTGTTTACTTTCAAGCCTTTAAGACCCCAGACGCTATGTCTCTTGATGGAGTTTTCTTTGCACTACACTTTAGGGAAACCATTTTTCAGGCCTTTCTTCTATGGGAGAGGAATGCAGGCCTAGCTACTCCCTGTCCTATGGGTCACTACATGTCCAGATCCACTCGATGGCAGCAAGTGAAAGACTGAATCATCTATGGATCTGTGAATGGGGTTTAACTGCTTATCTTGATGTTCATAAATCACTTGTGCCACCCAAGTTTCTGATTTCAAAGCAAAACCAAAAACCAAACTCATTTTTCTTGAGTAGATTCTGATGAATAGGGACTCTATAGGACAGGGTAGAGATTACCTCTAGCTTTCCCAAAGCTATGAACCTTCACATGTTACTCTTGTGCAATGGCTGGTGGGTTTGAACACGGTCTGCTTGGTTAGCAACCAGTGGTTAGTCACTCTGCATCAGAGAGCCTTGTGTTTCAGGACTCTTGTTATTTAACCAGTGAGTTGTTTTGTAAGTGAGAAGCCTTGGATGAAAAGGATATGAGATAGAGGCAAGTAGGCAGAATCTGTTCTAGCTATGGAAGTGGCTCTCTTTGTTTCCCCAATGTCCTGATGACAAAATGATGAAGAAAAACAGTTCCCATGGCTGGAGGTGTGGGCACCATGCCATGAAGGGGACCAACTACGTTTGTGTTGACCCCAGTCTACGTCTGCTCGGAGCAGCTGCTGACACATGCTTGGCAGGAACCAAAGCAGTTTCCCAGGTTTTTTTTCCACCATCTTGATGAGGGCCTATCTACTTGTCCAGCATAGTTTTCCATTAGCATAACAGTTTCGTCTTACTAAACTCTCCATTCCAAACATGAAGTGTGAACACAGTATTCATATAAGCAAGTAACTAGTCTCCTGTGTTGGCTTATTTTATATGGTAACTTGCTTAAGCTATGATTCTCAATGGTTGCCAGATATTGGCTAGATGCTCTTCCATAATATAATATAATATAATATAATATAATATAATATAATATAATATAATATAATATAATATAATATAATATAATATAATATAATATAATATAATATAATAATTTCTTCCATGAGATTACATAATGTGATCTGCCAATCAGCTGAATAGGGAATTTCCTTCCCTCCAATATATACCTGGATGCTCTGGCAAAGCTCATGTTTGCTCTACAGAACCTGCTGACAGCCAGTCCATGGGACATAAACTGCAAGAGTCTCCATACTGCCAACTGACCTGCAGATTTTAGGTTCATCAACCCACACAATCCCAAAGCCAGCTGAAGTGTCTAAGCTGCTGAAGATTTTCCAGCCTCCACAATTTCACAAGCCATTCCTTGAAGTAAATGTTACTCTCCCTCTCTCTCCTCTTTCCCATTTAGAACTGAGGACCTCACAGGTCACAGCCTGACACATAACCACTATGCCACTATACCTATATATGTGCTGTTAGATGCCATTGAGCCCATACTGATTCATAGTAACCTCATGTACAACAGCACTACACACTGCCCGATCTTGTGCCAGCCTCCCAATGATTGCTGTGTCTGAGCCCATTGTTGCCCCACAATATCAAGCCATTCCACTGGGGTCTTACTCTTTTTCATTGACCCTCTTCTTTCCCATATCTCCCAGTGACTCTGCAGGACAGAGTCGAACTGCTCCCTGGGGTTTCTGAAGCTCTCAGTCTTTGTTGGGGGAGAGATCCCCTTCTCTCTCCCATGAAGAATGAAGAACATAATTTAGTTTATGTCAATAGTGGTGGAATAATTTGGAAAAAGATATCATTAGCGGTTATATACACAAATTACATAATCAATGGCAGTGAATTATAGAAGTAGAAGTTGTGGAATCAGATAATGTTTTCTTGTGTATATTTTTTTGCCACAATTAGGAAAAATGCATGGATAATGATGAGTGCAAGGAAGAAGAAAATGTTCTAGAAATTAATATGGTGACAATTGTACAACGCTTCTTGATATGATTAAATTATTGAATTGTATGACATGTGCTAAGACAACTTAAAAAAAGGAAAAGAAAGGGGAAGTTTCTTCTATTAACCTACATTCCAAATGTCTTGAAATAATTTTTACCAATTGTGGTAGGTTTTGTGTCAGCTTGGGTGAACCAGGATTCTCCCATGAAATAATCAAACACATTGTGGGCAGCTCCCTGATGGTCTCTTTCATGAAGTAGTCAAGCAGTTGTGAGGAGAATAGGCCCCCTTAATCTGGCCTCAGCTTTGATACAATGGAGGGAAGTTTCATTCAGTGGGGACCTACTCTCAATATAATTTGACAGTATGAGGATGCTAGCTCACTTTTACAGCTGGATTGGTGTCTTCCATCTGGTTCATTGACCTCTTGTTACATTGCTGACATCTCAGGAGCCATCAGCAGATTGCCAGTCTTGGACTCCTTCAGCCGATCTCGGCTTCGGACAGCTCAGCATCCATCAGTCTGTGGTCTTCCTACTTGCTCTTCCCCCATCCTGCTCATCAGCTCCTGTGGCTACAGGAATCAGGAGATGCCTTCAGCTTACACCTGACACGTAGATTTGAACTGCACTGGGTTTATCTACTTGTACAATCGCGTGAGCCTTTTCTAGATATAAATCTCTTTCTAAATTGCCATTGATTTTGCTTCTCTAGTGAATCCAACCAACTCTATTAGTATTTTCTGCTTGTGCGATGATAGCATGACACTCAGAAACCTGTTAACAGAGGCTTATTTCTCACTCCTGCCACGCCCACAGGGGGCTCTAGTTCTGCTCTGAGTCTTCTTCATGCTGTGATAAAGTTGAGGGAGCTGTCCCTGGCTGGGACTTACTTTCATGGTCGAGGGAAAGAAGGCAGTTTAAAAACAGCATAATAACCCTTAACAGTTTCTCATGCACAGGATGCCTACCGCTTCCACTCACAGCTTGGAAGTGTACTCAACCCATGAAGAGGGACTTCAAAAAGAGTCTAATATACCAATGTAGTACGACTTAGTCCAGTGCTCATTCTTGCTCTTGACCCTCATGAAGGGAGCCCTACACCAAGAATTTCTACTCACTCCCCACAGAGTGTTCTTTACCAAGAAAACAGAAATGCTGACATTCAGCCTCAAAAAATAGATACCGGGCTTATCCGATTCTGTTTGGCTATGTGTATCTTTCTATATTCTTCAGAATGTGCAATGTATTCTGGGAGAATCTATAGAGACAGTAACTGGAATAGGGCTCCCGGGGGCACGATAGGAGAGTGGTGTCATGGGGAGCTGATGTCCAGGAGTACAGCAAAGAGGAACATGTTCTGAAAATGATTGTGGCAGTGGTTGTACAACGCTGCTTCATGCGACTGAACTGTTGAGTGGCATGATGTCTGGACAACGGGCTAAGAAAATGGTTTGGAAAGAAAAAAAATTAAAGATCATTTTTGAGGGGTTCTTACTTTTCTTATAACAATCCATACATCAATTGTGTCAAGCATATTTGTACATCTGTTGCCATCATCATTTTCTAAACATTTGCTTTCTATTTGAGCCCTTGGTATCAGCTCCTCTTTGCTCCCTCCTGACCCACCCTCCATCCCTCACGAACACTTGATAAATTATAAAGTATTATTATTTTTATATCTTATAATGACTGCTATCTCCCTGCCCCCACCTTTCCGTTGTTCATCCCCCTCTGGGCGGGGCTTGGGGGTGGGTGTTATTCGTCAATCATTAGGTGAGATGGGAAAACAGTATGTTGTTTCAAACCTATGATTGACATGCCATGACTTACAGGAAAGGCCCACCCTGGCCGCTGTGCTGAGAGGAGGGAGGGGAAAGTCGGTGAGGGAAGCACAGAGATGGATAGGAGGCTCTTTCCATGATCCAGAAAGGTGATCATGTCCATGCCTGGAGAATAATAGAGTTCTGGATATAGTTTAAAGAAAAGTTCTGATTTACCAAATTTGTCTCATTCTTAACACAATTGGACTTTTGGTTGTTGTAGAAAGAAAAATCTACCCAGGTCCTTTGGTGCCATTTGCTATGGTTCTAAGTGCCTGAGAATCTGAGTCTCCAGCTGACTGTCCCTTTGGCAGGTGCCTTGAAGGTCTTTTACAGTCTTCCCCTTGACCTGAGAATCTGTGGCCCTACAAGGAGCCTCATTCACTGAGGAGGAAAGGAAGGAGGAGCCAGTTGTGTGTTCATTTCCACCCTGTCACACAGTAGGTAGATTTGTTCATCTGTGTAGACTAGAGAAACAAATCCAGGGAGACCAAGCAGAGAATGTATATGTCCCACCCCCAGGGAGGAAGATAGGATTTCCCAGAATCCTCAGAAGAAGGCAGTGTCCACACAGAGGCCTCGTTGGCTATGACCTGATTGACAGGATAGACTCCACCCTTTCGCACGTTGGCAAGAGATTATGTAACTGCCTCAGACACCCCTTGTCCGCTTGACATTTTTACACAACTCCTGAGCCATATATAATTTTTTAACAAAATAATAAAATCATATCTGTATTTAACAGGATAAAACTAAAATGCATATAATTCAATATATGCCAAAGCCTCATTTAAACATAGTATTCTACAAGTGAACAAAAGAACAATATTCTATGCCTAACAATTGCAGTTAAGGGAACACCTACAACTTAATCCTATAATCCTATGAATATATTCCCCCACCCATGAAAGTTTGTCAACCAGCCACTCCATGCTTTTATCTGCCCAATTTTGGGTGTCCAATTTCTATACTGCCCACTGACATCAATCCAGTCTATGAGGAGACAATCCTAATATTTGAGGTGAAGACTCTTCATTCCGGTTGGAACCTTGTGAAGTCCATAAGCATCCATAAAAAAAGTCAAATCAGGACAGACCATCCATAAAGTCAGCAGCAATATGCACCAATACACAGGCTCAAAAAATCTTCTCTTTGCCTGGTTGGTTTCTGGTCAACTCAATGTGGGCCACCTCATTTAGCCTCACCAGGGTGCCCATTGGTCGCCTCACCTTTGGCCCATGGACACTGTCACAAATTCTCAACAACCCTAGCCCCCTTAAGCTAGTTCATGAACTTCAGACCAGTCAACTGCTCTTGTCCTCTCCTCTAGTCCCCGTGAACCAGGTCCACCAGTGTCAGTGGCAAGACTCAACCCGTCTCTTTATTGCTGCATTTCTCTCACTTCCACTCAACAAGTAGACCCAGGTGGTCACCTAACAAACATTTCAGCATGCCCACAGGCTCCCTTTAACAGTCAGTCCTAGAGTGGAGAGTTCCTTCCATGTTCCAAATGTTTACAACCTCAAGGACAAAGGACTAGTTCAAAATTCAAAACACTCAAAGATTTCCATTTTTCTTCAATCTGTTAACAACCCCCTAGGCAAGTCTCTTCACCTTTGAATGTCCTGAGCACTCAAGACACTGGGTGAGGCTTACCCTTTTAGAACCTTCTTTGCAGGCATGTCCTAACCCATTTAAATTCCAGTTTAATGGCTGAAAGCAAGTAGTCTTACAAACTCCCTATTTTTACTTCACAATAATCATTTCTATCAATCATTATATCAATAACAATAGCTAAAAGAAAACAGTATAATCATAGTAGAGCCAGATACTAAACTCAGTCTTAAAATAATCAAATTCTATTCTTATCTAAACTTATCTTTACCCTTATCTAAACTATTCCATTGATACAAAGTATGGCCTTAGGCCTTTGACTGAATCAAGCCAGGGCCAGGCGTTCTGTCAGCCATTTTCACTAAAAGCAGGGTCTCTGAGAAATTCAAGGGGTGATTTTGCCACCTGAGATCAATTAAAATTTATCACAATAATTTTCACCATTTCAGACAGGATTAACCAAAGACATTTTCTAGGAACCAACACTTTAAATTCCCACATTCTTTGTAGAAAACAATCCAGTAAACTGCATGGCTAGCCAAAGAAAAACACTGCCATGAGGCAGAGATCAAATAAGCGTCCACTCTCCATCTTTATGATTTGTTTCTCTAGTACCTCACTCCCAAGGTACCATAATGTGTAAGTCTGTGTAGACGAGAGAAACAAATCCAGAGTGACCAAGCAGGGAGTGTGCATGTCCCACCTCCAGCGGGGAACACAGGAATTCCCAGAATCCTTAGGAGAAGGCCATGCCCACACAGAGGCCTCACTGGCTATGACCTGATTGACAGGCTAGACTCCACCCCTTCGCAAGTTGACAGATTACGTAACAGCCACATCAAATGCGAAAAAAGAACTCGTTTATGATATGCATTTTTTCATGCTTAATCAAAAATAATGAAGAGAAACTGACCTAGAGCTACTGGCTCTTTAATTTCTTATCTCACCTTATTTTAGAAGCACGTAAAGTCAACCTCATTATGGGCACAGATGGATTGCTAAACATCAAGTGTCTTTGTGACGCTGGGAAGGTTAAACCAACCTGTCTGGCCTTTAATTCATCATTTGGGAATGGAGGTGATAATAATACTTCCTATTTGGGTAGTTAAGATTAAATGAGTTTATACATAAAGACATATAATAATGCATGATACATAATAGAAACAACAACAACACAAACAACTGTTTCCATTGAGTCAAGGTGATGTCATGTGTGTCAGTGTGTACTTCCATGTAATTGTGCTTGCACAGCCTCTTCCATGTGTGCAAACATTCAGTGCAGATGTGGAGAGTCTTATGCAGCAGAGAGGAGAGGGTGAAGTATTTTTCTAGGAAAAGAACCAGGGCACTGGTGTAATATTATGTTATGGGTCACTAGAGCTTATTGAAATAAGGAACTGTTTGCTGCTGGAAGATACAATATGTTTCCCAGGAGAAGGGAAAAAGAAATCTATTCTTACTTTATCCTGAGTCTTGGCAAAACAATCTGTCTTTGTGCTCCTAGAGACTAGTCACCATGAGAAATCTGGAACAGTAGAAATCTGGTTCTAGTAGACGCTATGAATTTTTAGCTGTTCATACCAACAAATAAGTGCAATCAGCATTGGTTTTGATAACCTGACATAAATCCCCAAGGAGAGGGAATATGGAGAAAAGAGTATATCAGTCTGAGTTCAATCAGAAGACAGATACCATAAGTCATTTAAATAGGAGGAGTTTAATAACTATAACTATTAAGTTATGAGGGAAGATGAGCTATAAAAATGGAAAGAGAATTCCAGAGTAGGCTGGGGCTGAGAGATAGCACCTAAAAAGAGGCATGTTGGGAATGATTCAGGGCCTTCCAGAGAAGGCATGGTTGCAGGGTGGAAAATCTGGCCAACTGGCTGGAGCAAGTGCTGGTCCAGAGTTTCTGGACAAACAGGAATAATCCTATGGGTGACTGGAAAGCAGAGGCTGGCGGGAGGCAGGTAGAGGGAGTGGTGCAAGGCTTGGGGAGCAAGGTCAGGATCAGAGGGCATCCTCATTAGAAGGGAGCAAAAAACCTGGCCGGGCACACGTAAGCTGACAAGAGGCCTAGAGTAGGAGGTCAGTGGCACTTGGAGCACAAGGCTTGCAGCGAGCAGTGCCTGATGTGGTAAGTCCCTGGGGAACAAACCATGGAAGCTGGTGGGGGACAGCAAAGGGAATGAACCACTCTGGGCTGGAAGCTGGATCAGCCCCTCACTGCAGGAGCCTGGAGCCTGTCATCTGGGTACAGCCACTGTAAGTGAAAAGTGGGGCCTGGGCTTGCTGCAGTTCTGCAGATCTTATGAGGCTGCCTTTACCATCCCATAACATTCTCTACCAAAGAAAACATGCCATTTTCTCACACTGGTTCCTTCTACCAAATTTCAATGTCATTGACTGAAAACTCCTTGGCCGTTGCCCACTACAATATTCCAGATTCCAAAATTTACTCCTGTACCTGGCACACTAGCAAGGGTTTCATAGAATGCGATTTTATATATATATATATATATATATATATATATATATACCACTTCACAAGGTTGTATTTAAGTGAATACATTGTGTTCAAAAATAATATATATATTTATATATAATATAGCAGGTAATTGGCCTTATCTGTAGTTATTACTATGGGCAGATTTTTTACTCTCTCAGAAAGTATACATTGCATGTATATAATCATAATATTAAAAACTGGGAAATGGATTCAAAAGTGGTATTTCCATAAGAGACATCCATTTTTCTGTCTCATTAGCAGAAGGAGCCATTAGATCACCTGAAGGATTTGGGTAAACCTATTTCTTGAATCCGCTCTCCTGGGATACACAGATAAAGTCATCATTTTGTTCGCTGTGGTGCCTCTAATTCTCCAGATGACGGATGGCCCGTAATGGTATTCCACGGGGATGGAGGCTTTGGCAATGGGGCTGCCGTTTGGTTTCCTTAGCAACTCTCTCCTAGGGACAGCAGAGCAGGCACATTTATTCCAAGTTAGGATTCCAGAAGAAAAAGAAGAGACAGTATTTTATTCGCCTAAATTAACTTTGCTCAAAAGAGACGCATTTTGCTTTGCTATCATTTTTTAGTTTGTGTGCTTACTTCTCATTAAAATAGCAAATACTTCCCCGTGGGGGAGGGAGGGCAAGGAGGGAGAATGCTGGTGGGGAAAGGATATTAGAAGAATCTAATAACCAGAATTTCAAAGCGCGAGCGTTTTATCACTTAGTTCCATTTTCTAATATAGCTCTGGGGAGAACTAATTTAGAATCTAAGCAAGTGTCTTAAAAATATGATCTCTTTTATCCTCAAAACCAAACCAAACCAAGCCAAACCGACTGCCATGGAGTTGCTAAGAACTCATAGAGACCCTATAAGGCAGAGTAGAGATGGCCCGCCGTCTAGAGTCTCCAAGACTAAACATCTTTAGAGAAGCCGATTCCTACTGCTTTCTCCTGAAGAGCAGCTGGTGGGTTCGAACCAACAGGCTCTTGGTTAACAGCTGAGCACTTCACCACTGTGCCACCAGAGCAACTTGTACTCTCTTTAACTGAAAAAGAACAAAAGTAAACCAAAACAAACTTGCTGTTACCAAGTGGATTCTGAGTCATAAGGAACCCACGTAGGGATTCTGAGACTGAACCTCTTCGCAGGAGCCTCATTTCTTCCAGAGAGCTGCTGACGGGTTTGGCGTTTGACTTAACCTTGCAAGACAACGCCATTCAGTTCCTATCACAACCATATTTCCCAGCATGCTATGAATGTCCAACAGAGGAAGCTATTCTCCTAAAAAAGAAACAAGAAATTAAATCAAACGAGAAGAGAAGCCACAGTAGCATCAACTTTGAACTTTATAGGAGAGTTTTATAGAATATGGATTTTATTTACTTCTATACTGAACAGCAAAATTAGATAAATCTAGAGTTAAAATGTATTGAACATTTTAAACTAATAGAAAATGACTAGTATTTTGGTTCAATAGGATTTAACATAAAAATTATAAAACAATTTAAAAATACATACAGTTCCCTGGGATTCTATAGTTAAAAATGAAAATGTTACTCATTAAAGTTTATCTATGAAGAAACTTGTTTTTGGTCTAATCTCAAAAGACAGGGTTGCCAACAATTTTTTTTTGAATTTCTACCATGCAGTTAGAATGAATTAATGCTAGAACTGAGGTGGCATGGAACAATGTTGATGTGAGCAAGCACCAGTATCAGCCATAGCATGCCTCATTGTGTGTTTAGCAACTGGATGGTTACATTGAAAACGTTTCATTTGAGGATGGAGTCTATGGGGTGTAGGAAAGAGAACGGTGGGTTTTTTGCATTGGGTTGACTTACCGTTTAAACTCAACGTTAGTATTTACTGGCTGGGTGATTCCAGGAACTTTGTTTACCTGAGCCGCACTTCAGTTTCTTTAGAGGATAAGTAAGAATATTGTCACCAAACAACGCCGTATCATTGGAGGGTGGGGCGCAGATTTGAAATAATGCACTTGAGGAGTGCCTGCATGTCCTGGGATGAGCTACCTTCTTGTTTCAGACTGGCAACGTTCATGAAACACAGGCGTGAGACTCAAAAATCTAACATCCTGCCCAGAATGCTTCTCCATTTAAACTATCAGGAATTGTGTATACAGATAGATAGATAGATAGATAGATAGATAGATAGATAGATAGATAGATAGATAGATAGATAGATAGATAGATAGATGATAGATAGATGTTAGATAGATGATAGATAGATGTTAGATAGATAGACAGATAAATGGACAGATAGACGGATAGACAGTCTAATACCAAATGCTGGCACAGAGGTGGAGCAACAAGAACTCTCCTTGCTAATCAAAGTTCGCAATGACACAGCCACTTAGAGAGACATTTGTCAGTTTCCTACAAAATCAAGCGTAAACAAAGTACAGACACCAATAATCAAATTCCTAGGTATTTACCCAAAGGACTTGAAAACATGTGCTCATCTGAAAACCTGCGCATGAATGTTCCTAGCATATTTATTTATATTACCCCAAATTGGAAACAATTAAGATGTCCTTTAAGAAAGCATTGATGGATGAACACACAATGTTCACAAAGGTTCCTAGTTAAAGCTAAATTACTGTCGACCTTTGGGGTTTCTAAACGACAACATCAGCCTTGCTGTGTGAGACGAAACTAGGGGTCTTAAAAAAAAAATCACTGGTTCGTGCCCTAGCGATTTTGACTTGGTAAGGCTAGGGGACCAGGTGGGGGTGGGAGTGGGGGACTTGGGCACTGTGTTTTGGAATGCTCCACAGAAGCTAGCCAAGTTATGTCGACACCTTGCCCCTGTGACCTCCATGGAATGGTTATGTTCCTTTTGTAAAATCTCGCTGACTGCTTTCTGTTTCTATGTTGTGTAGGATGTGCGCAAAAGGTTTAATTAAGAAGGATCCACATATAACCTCCTCCCTGGGGAACAGACAACAGAAACTTGGGTAAAGGGTGCATCAGACAGTGTAAGATATGACAAAATAATAATAATTTATAAAGTATCAAGGGTTCAGGGGAGAGGGGGGAACAGGGAGGGAAGGGAAAAATGAACTGATACCAAGGGCTCAAGTAGAAAGTGTTTTGAGAATGATGAGGGCACCAAATGTACTAATGTGATAGACACAATAGATGGATGTATGGATTGTGATGAGTTGATTTTTTAAAAAGAAATAGAATATCTGGGTGGTGTAGCCAAGTGTTGATAGGTTATATTATACTTTAATAAAAAATTTCATTAAAAATAACTCCAAGAAATCATCAGGTAGAACCACAGGGTTTGTATCTTACCCAAACCACAGGCAAAGGTAAGAAACGGTAAAGAATGATTTTTTTAGCATCATCAATGAAAGAATTATCAGACAAGTGTATATCACCAAGGAGACTAGTTCCTTCCTATAGATGTAGGAGACTTTTGTGGTCATTGGGTGCCATGAACTTGATTCCATCTTTAGAGACAGAGTAGAATTTCCCAATCAGATTTATTTGGCTATAAAATTTAAGGAAGTAGGCTGCCAGGTAACCTTTGGTTAGCAGCTGAGGGGCGTAACCACTGTATCAACAGGGCTTCTTTCTTTTTGCAGTGGAGGAAAGGGCCATGCATGAATGGTGATTTGCTGAAGTGACCCAGTCTGAAGCTGGCAAAGCAGACAGGGCTCATGATAACCATTTCTGTCCCAAAGAAAAGACCTGCACTTGAGTTTAACAACCTTATGGGTGAGATTATAATTGTCCCCTAGGCTTGCCAAGATTGCAATCCTTCAGGAATTTGAACCTTGGTGGTCCTGTACAGTAAGCATTGAACTGCTAACCACAAGATCGCCTGTTCAAATCCACCTGCTGCTCCTCAGGAGAAAGAGGAGGCTATCTGTTCCCGGTTAAGATGTACAACCTCTGAAACACTACATTCAATTACTGTGAGTCAGAAAGGACTCTATGGCAGTGGATTTGGAAATACTTCAGGAAGCTGACTCCCCCTTCTTTCTTCTACAGAGCAACTGGTGGGTTCAGACCATTGTCCTTCCTTCCGTGAGCAGCTGAGTGATGAACCACGGCACCAATTGGGCTCCTTTAATAAAATGTAAGTCACTGTGAAACAAACCCACATTTAAAACACTGTACTGTGTACAGTACAGTGGTGCTGATCTTGGTGCTCTGGAATTTCAGTCCTCACAGAGAGCAGAAGAATCACGCCATTCAGCTGATGATGCTCAGACCCGTACCTCTAATACCCCTTAACCTTGAACAAAGCAGCCTTAGCAAGGCAACCGTTAAATGTTCATCTGCTAACCAAAAGGTTGAGAGTTCAAACTCATCCAGTGGCTTTCTGGGAGAGAGGCCTGAAGGTCAAGTTTTGTAAAGTTTACAGGGAAGAAAATAAAATGAGACTGTCCTTTTCGGTTAGATGGGTCACTCTGGATGGAAATCGACTTCAGGACCAATAAACCCGAAGGAGCAAAGAGCCTCAGGCATGAAACGCTTCCCAGCTTCTACTAAAATGATTTCCTTCATGGAAACCGTGCCTCTAAAATCAGAACCGCGTACTGCAACCTCTCAATCTATGCCGCCCCGCACACATTCAGAAGATGAAAAATGGAGCGCTAATTGCTTATGCTTCCACTCCTGCTCAGCTAAGAATTAAAAGCATTAAAGCCGCTGGGTCAAAAGATTGCAGACGGTGTGCAAAGTGGCACACTCTATTTTTCTTCTATTCAAGACTGGTTAATGTTCTCCCGAGGAATGCTGGCTGCCCACTGCTTTCTCTGGCATTGAATAACTGAAAGCAATGGCATATTTTAAGCTCAGAAAAGACGGTACTTATTTGAAATTCCACTTAAGAGCTGAACTAGTTATGACTTCTACAAAAATAATGTCGATATGTCTAAGTACAGGGTGTCCAGAGACAATTTCTGTGATTTTTACGAGTGATTTCATTTTAAATTGCCTACTTTATTTACTTATTTCATTCTGGCTACGGAGGATAAGTAGACTTTATGGTACTGCTGAGAATTTCCATTTTTCTACTATAATGATAAGGAAAAAAGCAGATAGCGATAAACTCTCATGGTCTTCATCAGACATTAAACAAATTAAGTGTAAGTTTTAACCCGACAGAATCCTAGGATTGTTTTTAACCACATGAAATGCTTGGACTGGCGATTCTATCACGAACCCACTGCCGTCGAGTCACTTCTTACCCTGAGTGTCTCTGCCCGATGGAGTGGAGTAGCTCCTTAGGGATTTCAAGGTTGGGCATTTTTGTGGAAGCAGACACCTTTCTGCCACAGAGTGTCTGCTGAGTTTGAACTGCTAACCTTTTGGTTCGCAGCCCCATACTTAACTAGAGCAGCAGGGCACCTTTAATTATATCACTTGGGAAGGACATGTTAAGAAAAATGAATTCTGTATCCATAAGCCAAGCAACATCAGGAGCCACAAGAAACAGAGTCAAGAGAGGGCTCTGCTTAGTGACTCCATGGGGCCACGGCCCTGCTGTATTTGAACCTGACTTTATAATTCTAGCCTCCAAAACTATGATAGACTGAAAGGCTGTGGTGTTAAGTTACCAAGCTTGTAATTTGTTATGGCGGTACTACAAAAATGAATATATTCTCCCCATTTTATAGTGACGTAAATGAAGTTTGCAAAGTCTAAGTAGCTTGCCTTAGGTCCTCCAGGTTAGCCATCAGGAACACTGCCAGTGGGAGACAGCAGCCTGGTTACAAAGTTCCTGCGTGGACACAGCACACTGACACAGTCTCCCTGAGCTAAAGTCAGTTCCTTGGCCATGCCAGTGAGGGCCTTCTCAATGCGATCAAATCCATCTTTCTAGACTGTGTTCCCTACTTCCCACCCTCCTCACCTGCTGCATCCCATGTTATCCCGACACCTGGCTGTCTACATGAAGAATGTGAAGTATTGCATTCTTGCTGTGTACCAGATGCCCTGGTAAGTGCTTTGTAGTCCTTTACTCCTCTCTGAATCGGTGATTCTTTACTTACAGAATAAGAGACGGAGACCTTGAAGATTAGATAACATCAGGCTATGTTCCAAAGCTCATTGAAAAGTTGGATTAAATGTCGGTGACGTGTTCCACAAATTTTTAAGTAAGCCCCCTCATAGGTACTGGAGGTACTTTGCCCAGTTCAAAAGTCATTTCCTCTATGAAGTATTTCCGGCTTTTTCTTTATTCAGTAGCAAAAGCCCACCCCTTCTACGTTCCCATAGTGCTGCAGCCCTCTTCCATCACTCTCAACATTGCGTTCATTCAACAAACAGCTTTGAGCAACTACTCTGCAGGCACTGAATTTAGAAATTGATACATTTTGATCAACTGATGCAATTGATCAGTTTGATACTAGAGAAACACACAATCCTCATCTTCAAGGAGGTCACGATTGTATAGAAAACGTGGCAAGGAAAGCACCATTCTAGTATAGAACAACGAGTGTTGGAAGTAGGAGTTGGGATCACGGTGCAGTGAGTGGGGAGGGAGAAGCAAGAGGTGGGATCAGGGACAGCTTTCAAGAAGCCATGGAATTTTTCTCACTACCGTCATGGTTGATTAATGGAAAAATCCATTGTACACACTCGTGTTAAACAATGTGACCCGTCTTAGCGTCTGGACCATAGAATGTGTAGGCCAAGAGCAGGAGGAAGGCCCTCAGGACCCGGCTCTCTTCCCTGTCTTCTCCGGCAGCCTGTGTGGAGAGGAAGAGTTGATAGTTCTATTGGTCCACATGTTGTCCTAGTGCACTACGTCTCTCTTATATGCCACTCTCAGTCACGTTGTGGCTGAAACAGTCCTGGCACACTTCGCCGTACTTCTCCTCCTGGGCACGCGCACCTCTCCCATATCCTGTGCAGCAAGATCTGTTGTTGGGGGACTCAGATTGGCTCCAGGTGACAGAGCAGAACATCCCCATAAGGTTTTCTTGACTGTAATCTATGGAAGGGAGTCAGTATATCTTTTCCCCCAAAGACACAGCATGGGTTTCAATCATCAGCTTATCAGTTGGCTGCTTAACACTTAATCATTTTGCCAACAGGGTCTCTTTCTTTCTTTTTTTTCAACAAGTCCTTTTATTAGGAGCTCATACAGCTCTTTACACAATCCATCCATACATCCACTGTGTCAAGCACATTTGTACATTTGTTGCCATCATCATTTTCAAAACATTTTCTTTCTACTTGAGCCCTTGGTATCAGCTCTTCATTTTTTACTCTCCCTCCCTGCTCCCCCTCCCTCACAAACCCTTGATAATTTATAAATTATTATTATTTTATCATGTCTTACACTGACCAATGTCTCCCTTGACCCTCGTTTCTGTTGTCCATTCTCCATGGAAGGGATTATAGGTAGGTCATTGTGTTTGGTTTTTCCTTTCTCCCCCCCTCCCCCCTTTTCCCTTTCCCTTCCTGGTATCTCTACTCTCATTATTGGTCCTGAGGGCTTTATCTGTACTGGATTCCCCATATTTCCAGCTTTTATCTGTATACATGCTCTGGTCTAGCCTGATTTTTAAAGTAAAATTGGGATCATGATAGTGGGGTGGGGAGGAAGCATTAAAGAATGAGAGGAAAGTTGTATGTTTCATGGGTGCTATACTACACCCTGACTGGATCATCTCCTCCTGGGACCCTACTGTAAGGGGGCTACAGATGGGCTTTGGGTCTCCACTCTGTACTCCCCCTCATTCATAAGGTGTCTTTTCATGAGGCCTCTTTTAAGTGAATCAAAAAAATTCCCCAAATCCTTCATCAGTCTTAGGAAAAGAGATAAGGCCCTTTGACAATGGCCTGGGCCACCTGCTCTAGCTCAGATACCACAAAAACATCACAATGGGGTTTGGGCCAGACCTGGTTAACAAGCACAATAACAGGGTAGTTGATTCTCCATTTACCACTGTCCTTTGTGTGACTTGTTCTGAGAGAAGCCGTGGAAGCAGGATTTGGTCTCCAAAGCAATGAGATGACATCTCAGCTCTACTCTACCCATTCCCATCAGCCTCTGACCATTTTTTGTGTGGAATAAACCAGAAGCAGCATTGCCTACATTCACATTTAAGAAGCCCTAAAGCTCTCCTCGTGTGCTTGAATCTTAGGGCTGGCCAAGTCCTTGTCTAGGAGCTAATCTTGCAGTTTGCCTGGTGAGAGAGGACAGAAGCCTGGCAGTGGGGCTCTGCGTGGAAGCACCAGTGAGGAAGAAGGACTGTGGAGCTTGGCTAGATTCCCAAGCTTTCATTTCCAGAGTGACACAATGATTTTAATTAAATACTCGCCCTACTGACTCAGCAGCCGCCGACAAGGCTGCGCACAAATCCAGGAGCCTGATGGAGTGCTACTGGACTTAGTCAAGCTTCAAGGCTGCTTCTGGGGCTTGCCAGCCCTGTATGCTCACCTGCAAGGCTACCTCACCAGAAGATAGCTGTTTTCCTTCCTAGCCAGGGAAGGAATGAGGAATGGTTGGAGTCAGGCAAGTCTGCACATTTTCAAAGCCTCGTGAAGAGATGCTTTTCAGGACCTTCCTAGGTCTTGGTTGAGAGTCCTCTATCAAATAAGGATAGGGCGGGTGGGATGTTTTATTTACCTGATAGAGGTTTTCTCTCCATTGTTGCATAGTTGTGACTGGAAACTAACTTCCAAGAGTTCTTGGCTGTCCCCAGGGGAAGACAGAAAAGAAGAAAACGATCCAAGAATGTAGATCGGGATTCACATATTCCAACATAGAGCGATAGCAAGGATTTAGACCCAGACCCACATAGCTTCTAATACATACCAGTTCTACCAACTGCCACAAGGAATCCTGGGACAACTTACTGAACTTCCCTATTCTCAACATCTCAATCTAAAAAGAGATCAACCGGAACAACAGAGGACACACGGAAAGCCTTCACTAAATGACACATATGGTGTCCCACACGCATCGCTCAAGAAGATGCTGAACGAGACCACAGAATCGGGCAGAGAAGCCACAGTAGAGTTATAATCTCAGGAGACTCACAGGGACAGGTCTCTCCTGTCCTATGGGGTCAATATGACCCTGCATTGGCTCAATGGCAGCAAAAGTTGAGTTGAATAAGATATTAAGATAAGTAAGGCATCATGCTGCATGATTTTCAGTTCATCCCAGACCCTTCCTCTTCAGCACCATATGCAGCAAGCTCTTAGAGTTGACTGTTCTGGTGGCTGGTTCAATTAATAGTTACCTAGTTTTCATCTCTTCCTGATCCACCTCTACAAGAGATTAGCTCCCCGTTACATTGGTGCTTCCTTTGGCCCTGTGCTTATTTTGTCCAAGAACATAGGGGCAGAAAGGACTTTGTGGAGTTCTCAATTTGGGCCTGAAGACGTCTCACCTGTTTCTGCTCAACATTCTGGAAGCTTTCTACCTCTGCCCAAAAGTCATTGCCCCTTCATCTAGGGCCCGATATGGGGGTATGCTGATCCACAGCCTAGGCCTCCATAACCAACCTCCAAATTTATGATTAACAATGATTAAGATTTTGAGGTTATATGTGATGTGACAATAGAATATCTTTCCATTTATTTAATCTCCTTTAAATTCGAAGCTTTAAGATGGGACTTTCTACTTCCATAAAGAGTTACCATCTGAGGAGACACACAAGGACAGGTCTATCCTGTCCTATAGGTCAATATGAGTCAATGGCAGCGAAAGTTGAGAAAATTTTATTCAATGGCTTTTACACTCTTTCACCTCCTCAATTAAATTTATTCTTGCTTAATTTATTTTTCATATGCTCCTGTAAAAAATATCATTTACTTATTTTCCTTCTCAAATAGTTTATTGCTTGCTTATAGAAACACAACTAATTTCTGTGTGTTAATCTATTTTGACATTAATTGCTACTATTGGCTATTTGACTGCTCAACAATGGAGAAGCCGGATAAGCTTTTGAAACAAGAAATTCAGGTTCTCAGAGAGTCTGTATGTATGGATCAGACTTAATTGTGTTAAGGAGTCGGTACTATGCAAGATGATCTACAGATACGATGCATACCTATTAAATTTCTAATAGCATTTCCCTTCACCCCCAGAAATATAAAGTTGAAGCTCAAATATCACTTAGGTGATGAGCTCAAAATAATGCATAAAGGAGAAATGAAAATTATAGAAGGGATTTGTTTAACATATGGCAGTAGTTTCACAAATCGCGGTTGAAATATGTTAGTGTGGGTTGACTGGAGAAACAAACTCATAGACACTCATGTGAGTAAGAGAGAGTTTTATATAAAAGAGTAATTATGTTTTAAGGAAACATCCCAGCCCAGTCTAGATCAAGTACCTAACTCTTATAGTAGCCCATATGTTTGACACCAGTCTATAAATTTCTCTTCAGACTCACGCAACACATGCAATGATGCTGAATGCAGGAAGATCACAGGCCAGTGGGTGGAATGTCTTGTGGATCCAGTGGCAGTGGAAGCATCTCAGTGCTGGTGTGGGTCCCCATGTGGTTCCTCCAGCTCCAGGGCTCTGGCTCCATCAGTGTAGCTCCATGTGGCTTGTTCGAAGGAATGTCTCACAGAGAGAGTCTGTGTCCTCCCTCCAGGGAGGAAGACAGGAGTTACTAGAATCCATAGAAAACTGGCCATCTCCAAACCGAGGTCCCATTGTCTATGACCTGATTGACAGGGTAGACTCCACCCCTATAAGCTATTTAACAAGATGACATGAAATTATGTAACTAACACAATGTAGGAGAACAGATGACAAAGATTAAGAAGTACTTGATCTTTGGTGGATGAGGAAACAATGTGTTTGGTTAGGACAAACCATAACTAAACCAAACCCTCTGCCATTGAGTCAGCTATCACTCATCTTGCCCGTGATAGTTAAGTTTTGTGTCAACTTGGCTGCCCTGTAAAACTATGTAAGTAGAGTGAAGCCTCTCACTCAGATCACAGCCAGATGGCTCCTGGGGGTGTGACCTATTTGAGAAGCATAAAAAAGACACTGTGGAGAAACCTTTCTCTCTCCCTCCTGCTGGCCTGAATCTTGCATCTAGTTTCTTGGGATTTGTACCAGTGGTCCCAACCCTGGGAGCTGTTGGTGATCTGCCATATTGCTTATGTATCTTGGATCTATTTCACTCTTCTTCCATCAGCCTTTTGTTTTTCCACGTTGTGCTTTGTCTTCCTTTGTTTGACTTCCAGGTTCTGGTTTTCCTGTAGTGGCAAACTGAGTGAGTCAGGAAGGGGCTCCAGCTTAGCCTTTGACCCATGGACTTGGGTTGGACTGAGTCTGCTGTTTACACCTGTGTGGACAGTTTTCTTGATATAAATATATGAGTGTTACTGGTTTTGTTTCTCTAATAGACCCAGCCTAACACAGTGACTTCATATCAGCTTTCTGAGATTGAAAATCTTTATGAGATCACACAGCCTCATTTCCCCCCTTCCGAGCTGCTGGTGGGCTCAAACCACTGACTTATATTCAGTTAGAAGGTGATCACTTGGCCACACACTGCCCTAGGGCTTTTATGGATTGAATAAATGAAAACTCAAAACCCACTGCCATTGAGTTGATTCCAATTTATAGTGCCCCTATGTGATGATTCCGAGTGACCTATATTTTTGAGACTACGAATCTTTATAGGAGCGAGCAGCCCCATCTTTCTCCAGCAGAAGAAGTGGTGGGTTTGTGTCACCAGATTAACCCAATCTTCACATGCACCTTTGTCAGACATAGTATGGGCATATGTCTTATGCAATTAAGATTTGAATTCGTCTCAATCCAATAGTTACTACCGGTGTGAATTTAATTTTGTTTGTTGGCTTGTTTATTCTTCTGTATAACAGCAGTGGTAGTTCCTGGGCAGTGAAGACGGTTAAACAAAATATTTGGTGATTTGAACTCACCCACAAACACTGTGAAAGACTGTCCTGTTGAGCTGGTTCTAAAACGTTGGAATCTTGAAAACACTAAGGAATATAATTAGTCCAGTTAAACTGACTGAGCCTCACTTTCTGTCATCTCTGGTGAGTCCCCCACATGCCAATCATCCATGTTTTGTTCTAATCTCTTTTGTCTTATTCTAAGTTATCTGCCCTTAAAGACCAGGGATGTGAATAGTCTTGTTATCAGACAGAATACATTGGAAAATAGATGACTGCAGATGCAGTTAGGCTAAAATTTAACACCTTATCTTTTGGTCCATTTTGGATTTAATGTTTTCCACTTTCTTTTTGATTGATTTTTTATCTGTTTTACTTTGTTATTGTTGTTAGTTTTTAAAATTTTATGTTATGTTTTCTGTATATGAAATCTAGGATAGGTAAATCTATAGAGATAATAACTGGATATAAATTATAAATAAATTCCTTGGGAGTCTGGCAGGGGAGTTTGTGGGGGAGCTTGGAAATGGGGAGCTAATAACGGTGAGTCTAAGAATGAAGAAAATGTTCTAAAACTGATTGTATTGGTGATTATATGACTGCTGTTCTTGATGTGATCGAATGATTGAATTGGGTGATATGTAAATTACATGCCAATAAAAGTGCTAAAAATTAAAAAAAAAAAAAAAGACAAGGTCCCAGTCTTCCTTTTCACAATAAGTGCATGTGAAAATCTGCAAATGTGCTTTTGAATGGATAAAGTCCTAAAAAGTCTAAAGTACTCTTAACTAAACAGTAGAACTTAGAAAATGAGATTGTGTGGAATGCACGTTCATCTGCTTTCTTTTCTCCTTCCCGTATCTGCCTCTCTTCTACTTTACTTATTTCTCTTCCTTCTATCAGAGTTAGCGATTCCTCTCTCCGTGTCTCTGGAACTCTGTCTTTGTATCAGACTGAGTCACACTACAATCATGTGTGTATATTCCTGAATTTCTCACCAGATAGTGGTACTTCTATTGTTACTACTGTAATTCTTATTAATTGGGAGTTAATATATGTCATATCATCATATCATATCATTCCATAGTTCAATCAGGTCAAGCAGAATTGTACACTTGCTATCACCATCAGTTTTCAATCCTTCTTTTCTTTCTGGACTCCTTGACAGTGTCTTACTTTTACTCCACCACCACCGCTGTACTATCCCCTGTCCCCCAACCCCTTTCTACTTGCCATCCCTATACGTTCATTAATCCTGAGCTTTGTTTATTTTTTTCTCATTGGTTTTCTATTTTCTGATTTATTTATTTCCACTCTAATTTTTATGATTTCTTTTCTTTTACTGTTGGAAGGATTATGCTGTTGACTCTGTTCTAATTGTTGGAGGTGGTGTGTTAAGGTGCTGAATATAATTATCTCCTTTTATTTTCATGTGTGCTCTGATAACTGCTTTTGCTGCATCACATTTTGCTGTGTTATCACTCGAGTAGTGCGTTGTTGAGTCTCCAAGTGTTTGTCTTTGTTTTTTTTTTAATTATTACTCTTGTTGATTTCCAGCTTTAGTGTTTTCTGTGGTCAGAGAAGATGGTTTGAATGATCTCGGTGCTTGAATTTTCCAAGCTTGCTTTATGTCCCAGCATGTGAACTATTGTAGAATATAATCCATGTGCATTAGATAAGAATGAGAGTGTATTTTTTTGCTGTTCATTGGAGAGCTCTGAAGATATCTAGAAGGTCAAGTTGTTCTATCGTGTTGTTCAGCTCTTCCACCATTTTTTTATTGAGTTTTTACTTGCCAATCTATCTCTCTCTGAGAGTGATGTATGGAAATAATGTACTATGATTGTTGATCTATTGACTTGCTCTTTTCATCTCATTGAGGATTTGGTTGATGAGTTTCGAGGGTCTTTCATTGGGTACCTATATGTTTATTATTGTTATAAATTCGTGGTCTATCGAACCCGTCAGCATTATGCAATGTCCATTCTTGTCTCTCATTTGAGACCTATTTTGTTAGAGAATACTATAGTCATCCCTGTTTTTTTTTATTGCTTGTTTCATTTTCCGCCAACCTTTTGATTGCTTGTTTAATTTTCCGCCAACCTTTGATTCTCAGTTTGCTGTGTCTGTGAGTTTGAAATATGTCCCTTGAAGGCAACCGATCGATGGCTCTTGTTGTTTAATCTAGTCTGCTACACATTTGATTAGGGAGTTTGGTCCATTGAAGCTCAGGTAATGGAATCTAAATGTACATTTGTTGCTGTTATCTTGTACTATTGACGCTTGGTGTTTTCCTTTCTTCTCCCTTTATAGTTTGGTGTGTTTGTGTGAGGAGTTTATTCTTGTCTTTGTTTCTCCATTATGGCGGTAATGTTTTGGGTACTGTTTTTAGTGTGTTTGTTTGGTTACTCCCTGTGTTGGTTTCATGCTTAAGTCCTGCCTTGATGATTTTCTGCCCATAAGGTTTTTACAAATTCTCTAAACATTTCCTTATTTGAGAAAACTTAGCAACATTTTCTTCCAAGAATTCCCTTACTATTTAAAATGTAGAATTAGTTGTTTGTTCCTGCAGAGGAATCCCAATGATTTGAATATTCTCATGGTATCCCACATCATCCTCAGGTTTTCTTTTGCGTTTTTCTTTGATTGTTTATCTCGTTTGCTGAATTATGTTTGGTTGTCTTCAAGTTCGCTGATTGAAGTTTCCATTTCTTCCATTCTATTGATCTTAGCTTGCATTTTGGTTTTTTATTTATGCTACATCATTCCTTAACTTCTGAATTTCTTTGGGGTGTGAAGCTTTAATGTGCTTTCAAGATTAATCCCCTCATCTCTTGTAAGACCCTAAACATCATTCTTTTGTAGTCTCTATCTGCCAATTCAAGGGCTTCGTCTTCTGTGTATTCCATTGGGTTTGGGTAATCTTAAGTAGTTGACTTTTGGTTCTCTTGATTTTTTGGCTTTAGCTGCCAGATAGCTGTTGTTTGCACAGCATGGTGGTGGAACTGTAGAGGATGCATAGGATTTTGCATTTTGTATTGGGGAGGGGTTAGCAATTTACAGCAAAGGAGGATCAGAGAGGTGCTTGAAATTTTATTGTGTTTAGAGGGAAGTTTAGTTGGGTGGGTTGGAGGAATAAGATATGGGTGTTCAGGAGTAGGTGTTAAGTGGTGGTATTAATCATAGGAAGCCTTTTGTTAAGCATAGTAATTTCTGATGAGTTGGAGAGGAAGGTTGTAAGAGATGTGATATTACTTGTTAGGTTATGAGAGAGCGTCTGTCTCTGACATTGAAGAAGCAGGGTCTTGAGGTTATGGTGGTTGGGGTAAGGGAGGGGTATATTAAATCTACCAGAGTCACTTATTGGCCCTGTCTATTATCTATATTATAAATATTATGACAGTTCAGCCCTTCTGCTATTGTGTTTATAACACAAAAGCCTTTTTTTTTTTTTGGTGGGTTTCTGCACCACACAGAACTATCCACTCCGTGCATGTGGTCCCAGGATGTAACTATGCTATTGCAGTAGGGGCTCATAGTGGAGTAGGAGGAGGCGAGACTTCCAATCACGGGGTGTTCCTGCAAAGGATAGAGAGTCCCAGTGTCCACCAGCTGCCTAGGCTGAGGAGGGGAGGTTGCTGACAAGTCTGGAAATGCTAGGTTCCTTTTCCTCTGGCAGGAAAAAGAGTACGTGAGGTTTTCTTTCTGAAAAGAAAATAGGAACGAATTTAATAAACTCTTGGAGCCCACTGCAGGTTGAAGCTGTGTTCCTTCCCTACTAGGACCAGATCCCTTCTTGAGATAGCTGGGGTTATCTATCTGCAGAGCCAATCTTTGCAAGGAGGGGAGGGAGCTGGACTTTGGTAAGCAATGATAGCTACGAAAGCTCGATTCATTGGGCCACTATGGGGTCCAGCACCCAGGGCTTCCAGAGGTCCATGAGGATGTGGGTTCATGGGCTGGACTTGGAGGGCAGAGTGTCTTGAGGTAGTTCACCATTCTGGTGGGTCTTAAAATCAGTGGGGAAAGGAGGAGGCCGGCGGTCCCCACCCCCCTAACTTTGCTGTGGTAGGAAAAAGGTAGGACCATGGGCATGGTGAGCGGGGAACACAGAGGGGAGAAGGGAGCATCGTAGGGAGCTCAGCTGATCTCTCCAGGGATGGAAATCAGAGAGTGAGGTCTGAAAAAAACAAGACCCTGAAAAAAATAGCCCCTAGGATCCCAAGAGTCTAGTTCTCATGTTCTATTTCCCAGAGTTGGCCTCCTCACCTGTTGATCTGCTGGTCCACAATGGGAACTCTAGGCTGGTGATTCCACATCAGTACTATCTTCCTGGAAGTCCTACTACTATGTCTGATATTTCTATCTATCTTTAGTTGTCAATGAATCTCTGGCACAAAACAGGATGTTAATAAGTAGATAAGAAAGAATAAATGAGTGAATGAATTTTAATCTACTTAAATATACTTCTAAGAATGTGATGTTACATTGGAAAGTAATCTTGATATGCAGGTTAAACACTGTCTTAGTATCTGTATTACTAATAAAAACATGAGTTTAGTGAATGTATCACACCTGTTCCATTAACTACAAATTATTACATACATTCAGGATTATGGTCAACACAGTGGTGTCTAAATGAAAACAGAGTAATTGATGAAACAAAATCACATATAGGCCAAAAAGTCAATCCTAGTTAAATTAAGACAGATGAAAAATTGGTATAAAATTCGATGCCAGATGGCATCAATACATTACACTAATTTACTATTCACATATTCAATTATAGTTTAAATAAAAACTAATATAAGTAATTTATCACATGGAGTTTGAATGTGCAATCTGATTATAAATTCCCACAATGCCCAATTTACCTGAAAATTTCACACAGCAGAATTATCAAGCAAGTCAGGTGTGATCCTCAGGACATTCCAGCGGAGGCTCTGGCTTCTGTGGGTTTTAGAAGGAAGGCATCATGCAGCAGGAAGTCAATACTGACTTCTATTTTCCCAAAGTACAGTTGGCAGATAAAATACGGGGCAACCAACCGATTAAATAATGTTGTAGCACAAATGTATCACACATGCTGTTGTTTGGGATCATCAACTCACAACACCCATCTCAGCATTGCTGCAATAATTAGATATGATGGTGTACAAGTGGGGAAGCCCCATTGTTCGAGCCTCCTGTTACCCTCGAGCAGGATACAGAGGTGTCTCACATCACACCTGCACCGCGTCCTGTGCTCTTTCATAGACCCTTGCCTCCGCCTGCTTCCACTCCCCTTACTTCATCTGCACCACAGAGGGTGGGGCATAGATGTTTAGAGGTGACTATAAGACAGCAAGACAGGCCAACTCTAAAGAGTAGAAACATGCTAAACTATAAAATAGCTGACATAAGCCAATTGTAAAAAGTAGAGAAACACCTCAACTCAGACAAATCTTGAGTTCATAAACATATGTATATGCTCCTCTTAATGCGATTCCTTTCTTGTTTGCAGTTGTTTTACATGCCAGGCTCCCTTCTTGCAGAGCGAGGGAGAGACTATATTTATAGAGAGGAATATAGATAGATAAATAGAGGATCACACACACACAGGGTGTGTGTGTGTGTGGGAGAGAGAGAGAGAGAGAGAGAGAGAGAGAGAGAGAGAGAGAGAGAGAGAGAGAGAGAGGTTTGGTGGCACAGTGGTTGACTGCTTAGTTGCTAACCAAAAGTTCAGGTGCTCCAAGGAAGAAATATGTCTGCCTCTGAAAAGGGTAAGGCCTTGGAAACCCTATGAGGCAGTTCCATCCTTTCACATAGGTCACTGTGAGGTGCAGTCAACTAAAAAACAATGGAACACACACACACACACACACACACACACACACACACCACAGTTCCAAGAGTTTATGGGTAAGTGGAATTTAAAGATAATGGTATTTCCAACCAACTTTTTGAAACCTTTTGTATAGGTCCCTGGGTGGGGTAAGCAGTCTATGATTGGCTTCTAACTGAAAGGTTGGTGGTACAAACCCACCTAGCAGTATCATCAAAGAATAATCTGATTATCTACTTCCATTAAAACCCTATGGACCAGTTGTCCTCTGCACCACACAGGAAGCAATTCCATGGGAACTATTAATAGAAGAATATCTATATATTCTTCTATTAATATAATATTAATATATATAATAATATATAATATAAAATAATATTAATATATATCTCAATAGCGCTATCTTAATCAGTTATCCTATCAGTAATACCGCTATTGAAGGGCCCCCTTGCATGGCTTATTCTTTTCAGATGTTCCCTACTTGGTCCTCAATTGATTTGGAGTGAGGGAGGATTAGAAAATAAAAGCAGGGATATGAGAAATTAACTTTAAATTAAAATGAAGCTTGCTGTGAGTGCTGGCTTAGTTCTCTGGAAACGGCTTTCCTTTACTTACTCCTTCTCGGCTCTTGCTTACATGCCTACTCTTGGATTTGTTTAGCTTGGTCTACCTGATATTCCTCAGGGGTTTTCTGGGTTGGGACCTGGAACAGTAAAAGGAGTGAAATGGTTGCGTATGGACACATTTTCTATAATCTATAATCTAGAAGGGCCTGTACCCTGCATTCTTCTCTTTGGGAGGAAAATGTCAGGACGTGCTGAGGAAGATCCACTCCCAGATTTCTAGTTTGTCTCATTCAGCAGAAAGGTTGGTTTGTACAAATATCATAGCAGCCCAAGCTACTGTTTTCCCTCCACACCTGCCACCTTTTGCTCACAATCTAGCAGAAAACAGAAGCTATGATATAGGGAACTACACAAGTCAGAACCATTCGCTTGAGAGCACCTCTCCTTAGCAGCGTGGCATGGCACAAGTGCATTTCAACAACAGCCAAGACGCAGTCACTATTGACCATCAGATCAACCTGGAGCTCTATGCCTCCTCCCTACCCCTATCTGACGGCTTTGTTCAGTATGACGTGGCTTTGAAAATTGTCACTAACCATTCTGTTCACTAAAGAGAGAGGATATGCCAAGAAATTGGTGAATCCTATGGGGCAGCCATCACAGAGGTGGCTGCAGTGACTGGCAGAGCAGACTGGACACCGTGGAGTATGTGTTACTCTTGGGGAAGAACAGGAGCCAGTCACTTCTAGAACTGCCCAAACTGACCACAGCCAATAGCAGCCCCCTTTCGGTGACCTCATGATCTAAATGAGCACGAGAAGTCAATCAAAGAATGGAGGAATTGTGTGATCAGTCTGCACAGGCTGAGCATGCTGTACTCTGGCCTGGAAGAATATATCCGGCAAGGAAACCCTGAGAAATATCGAAGAGAACGAACTTTTAGCCTGGCTTCCCCATAGTCAGAGGAGGGACTTGTGTAATCAGCAAAGCAGTGCTTGAATGTGGAGTTTAAATGTTTTACGTGTTGTATCAAAACAGCCATTTAATTTCTTTCATTTGTAGCATATCTTCAAGTAAATGGATTAGGAGATATATAGAAATGAGCCTCAGCTCACGGTGTAAGGGTCACCCTTGGTAATTCGGAGTGCTTCTGGTGAGAACAGTAAAAGCAATAGCAAAACAAAAACCAACACTTCTCCCATGGAGAAAGTATCAAGTGGCCAAAAAAGGGACATTTTAGAAATAAATAAAATGAAGAATTATACAAACCAGACAATTTCACAACTTAAACAGGTATATACTTCTCCTACATACCCATTTCCCTTAGTGACATTTTTGAGGGCTATAATTTAGAGATTATCTCAATCATCTTTGAATCTATTTCCATTTTCATATTCTTGGGGTGATATGCTATGTAAATGTGCCATCTTTATGGTTATTTGTTCTAAATGCATCTCCTACAAGCTGGTTAAGTACTAAATCACCTACCTCTCTGGGGGACTAGTTTGGCAAGCTCAAAACTAGAAGTCTTGAAGCAAAAGTACTACAATTAGCCTTGTCAAATCCTTTGTAGCATAAACCTGGATAAAAATGTTGAAACGCATAAAACTGGAACATACAGATATTTGTCATCAAAGGGACTCCGGAGCCCTTGATGACTGATGTGCTTTATTTATAACTTTGTTAGGTGCACTGGTAG
This sequence comes from Tenrec ecaudatus, assembly GCF_050624435.1. Classification (NCBI taxonomy): domain Eukaryota; kingdom Metazoa; phylum Chordata; class Mammalia; order Afrosoricida; family Tenrecidae; genus Tenrec; species Tenrec ecaudatus. Next base: position 7,138,700 of record NC_134538.1, read on the forward strand.
AGCATTAGGTTCACATTAAAATGATAATGCTGTCAAAAAAAAAAGAAAATATGCCAGAAAAGAACCAACCAAAAGATGAAGAAATCAAATGTCATTATCCCAAATATGTGTGTGACTCTCCACTGTCGAGTGAGAAAAGCATGGGCTTGAAGACCGGGGTGTCTGGGAGTGAATGGGGTTCACAAGTTACCGTCTATGGCGAGGCTGTCACAAGGGGACACAGACGTGCTGACAGTGCTAGGTGTCACCGTCAGACGGACGGCACTACAATGATTGTCTATACAGATTTGTGCAGTGTTTCAGTGGAAATTATTTTTATTAAAATATTCCCATAGTTAATACAGCAAAACTAGTTCTCACATGCATCAATGCACCTACAGGTCTAACTCTGTGCTGTCTTTGAACTTTCCAACATGCCTCCAGAGCTGTCATGACTACTCAGTGACAGTGGCTTTATTTGCATGAGCTTTATTTGCATGAGCTTTATTTGCATGAATTTATTTGCATGAGCTACTCACATGTGTTGTGTTTCTTGCTGCTCATGTTTCTATAAGAGCCCTGATAGTGTAGTGAGTTATCTGTTCAGCTCCTAACTGCAAGGTCAGCGGTTTGAAACCACCAGCTGCTCTTTGAGAAGAAGACCAGGCCTTTTACTGTCATAAAGAGTCACAGTCTTGGAAACTCACAGGGGCAGCTCTATCCTGACCTATAGGGTTGCTACGAGTCAGCAAAAACTCAATGGCATTGAGTTGGCTTGTAGAGTTTCTATAACCACCAACTGTATTAGATTGGGTTGTTTGGAGAAGCAAATCCAGAGACACTCATCTATGTGTAAGAAAGAGTTTTATGTTAAGGAGTAATTGTGCACCAATAAAACACCCCAGCCCAGTCAGCTCAAGCCCTTAAGTCCAATACTACGCCATAAAGCCAAGACGAGTCCATAAATTCTTCTTCAGACTCACAAAGCCACGTGCAATGATGCGGAATGCAAGAACATCGCCCACTAGTGGGTACAAAGAGCTGCGGATCTAATGGCAGTGGCTCTGGCAGCTCTCCAAGTGACTCCACACTAGGAAGGTGAACTAGAGAGAAAGAGGCCCACCTCCAGAGAGCCATTTATCTTGGTGGCATCTCCAAATGAGGTCATCATGCTGCAACCTTATTAACAGGCTAAACATCACCCACATCTTCCTATGGGTATCATGTTGGCACAGCGAAACTAATGACCACGCCAACTTTGTCAAATTTTCTAGTATTTTAGCTACAGTGCTGTGGTAAGTAGTATTTGTCAGCTTACATCAATAACATTTTTAAGCATTAAGTAGTAATTAAAGGAAAAGAAATGTAAAGGCTTCTACTTATTAACAAATAATGCCGCTAACAAATGTATAATTCATTGTAGAAAGATTTTACAAAACAATTTTTAGTTAGTATTTGTATAACCAAGAAATACTATACCCAGGCAATTTATAACTACATTTAGCAAATATTATTCTATTATGATGAGCATTATTCATTCTGTATGGTTTGGTACTAAAGGACATCTATGGGGGGAAAGGGGGAGCAGATGGACATTTGAGTTATGCCATAAGGTGACGCCAATACAGCAAGTGACGCCACTGAATCCCTCTGTCTTCGGAAATTTCCCTAATCTGCAGATCTAGCGGCAGTCACACATGGAGCACCAGGAGACCTGAGCAATGTTTCTCATTGTCGTGCCCAGTGGTTCAGAGTCCAGATTGGTTCATTACACCTTCAGCCCTCAGAGAAAGCATAGCATCAGCTCACAGACATCAGCAGATACCATGATGACCCACCACGCTACCTGTGGGCTACCCTAAAGTTTACCTGGAGAAGGTGCCTATGATTCTGACTTTGAGATTGTCTCACTGCTCAATATGCTCAGCCTGTACTTGGGTCTTGGAGTGGCGCTCCATGAACAAGGGATGGGAGTTAGTGGAAAGTACATTCATTTCTCTGTCCTTATATTTTACATTATCTCTCAGTAGGGCCCAGTAGGAATGGTTCTCAGTAGCCCCTAAAATTTCCATGCCCTTCATTGGTTTTCCTTCATCCCTCTCTCATTCCTTCCTTTTCCCTCATCAAGTCTCTTGAAGTCACTTCCCCAAAGAACAACTTGTATTTAAGTCCATGTCCTCAGAATTTGCTTCTGGAGAAACCAGACCTAGAAAATATGCAAGCAGGTTAAATGAGCATCAATGGAAGCATTGGCATCTATCTTAGGCTGGGTTCTCTAGAGAAGCAAAACCAGCGATGTTGACATAGATAATGGGAGATTAGCCTCAAGGAAATGACTCACACAATGTTAGAGGCTGGAAAGTTCCTAGACCATGGGACAGATGTCAGGCTAGAGGCTTCTCCTGACTCACATAGCTGCAGCTGCTGATCAACCCAAGATTATCAGATTAGATATCAGGTTAGACTCAGGCTGCAGAAGCTAATGAGTTACAGGGTTGGCAAAGTAATAAAGCAGGCTTTTGGGTCAAGCCAACCAGTGGCTCAGGTTAATAAGTTAAATTATTGTCCAGATTCCACAAAGAGCCAAAAATCTTGGCTAGAATGTCCATGTATATCAGAAACAGACCACACTCCTTAGGAAATTCCCTTCCAATTGATTGGTTAGTCAGAGAAGAAATCATCATGAAAGTAATTACATCATTATCAATCTTGTCACTGGGGATGAGTACATTATAACTGCCAGCCTAATGAGAATCGTGGTCCAGTCAAGTTGACAAAAATCTTAACTATTGTAGATCATTAAAGGTATGAGATATGGGGGCAAACCCTGTTTGTGGGCAGTATAAGAGAAAGACCCTTGATAAGGTTTCTGGATGAACCTCAGATTTTCTTTAGCATACATTGACAATAAAGCTCCTTATTTCCATTCTTTGCCTTTTCTGTTAAACAAAATGTTGTAGGTTCAAGACCATCCAACGATGCCTTAAGAAAGAAAGGCCTCATACCAGCCTGTGTGACCATGAGGTGTCAAAGGGATCAGGTATCAGGCATCAAAGAACAAAAATCACATCATTGTAAATGAGAGTGAGTGCAGAGTGGAGACTCAAAGCCCATCGATAGGCAACTGGACACCCCCTTACTGAAGGGATGTGGGGAGATTAACTAGTAAGGGTACAGGGTAGCAACAATGAAACATATAACTTTCCTCTAGTTCTTAAATGCTTCCTCCCCTCCACTATCATGGTCCTAATTCAACCTTACAAATCTGGCTAGATCAGAGGATGTACATTGGCAACTGGCAACACAGGGAATCCAGGACAGATAACCCTTCAGGACCAGTGGTGAAAGTGATGACGCCTGGAGGGTGGAGGAAATGTGAGATGGAAATGGGGAACCGATTACAAGAAGCTACATATAACCTCCTCCCTAGGTAATGGACAACAGAGAAGTGGGCGAGGGGAGATGTCAGACAGTGCAAGATATGACAAAATAATAATAATTTATGAATTATGAAGGGTCCGTGAGGGAGGGCAGAGTGGGGAAGGATGGGGAAAATGAGGAGCTGATATTAAGGGCTCAAGTAGAAGGCGCATATTTTGAGAATGATGATGGCAATTAATGTACATATGTTCTTGACACAATGGATGGATGGATTGTGATAAGAATTGTATGAGCCCCCAATAAAATGATTTAAAAAAAAGAAGATTGAACAAGTAAATGTGGTGAAGAAAGCTGATGGTGCCCGGCTATCAAAAGAGATAGTGACTGGGGTCTTAAAGGCTTGAAGATAAACAAGCGGCCATCTAGCTCAGAAGCAACAAAGTCCACATGGAAGAACACACCAGCCTGTGTGATCGAGTGGTCCCAAAGGGATCAGTTACCAGGCATCAAAGAACAAAAAATCATATCATTGACTGCACACCTCCATGATAGGATCGCTGAAGACAAATGGGTGCATAAGCAAATGTGGTGAAGAAAGCTGATGGTGCCCGGCTATCAAAAGAGATAGTGTCTGGGGTCTTAAAGGCTTGAAGGTGAACAAGCGGCCATCTCGCTCAGAAACAAATAAGCCCACATGGAAGAAGCACACCGGCCAGTGCGATCACGAGGTGCCCAAGGGACCAGGTATAAGGCATCATGCAAAAAAAAAAAAAAAAAGATATAAGTGTGTGTATGTATGTGTATTTATGTGTATATGTATATATGTATGTGTATATATATATTATATTAAATGAAGGGGGAAGTGCAGAGTGGAGACCCAAGGCCCAAGTGTCAGCCAATGGAGATCCCCTCATAGAGGGGCTTAGGAGAGGAGATGGGTTAATTAGGGTGTGAGGTAGTATCGATGAACACAGCTTTCCCCCAGATCCTGGATGCTTCCTCCCCCCAACTACCATGATCCGAATTCTACCTTGCAGGGCTGGATAGGACAGAGGCTGTACACTGGTACATAGGAGGGTTGGAGATACAGGGAATCCAGGGTGGATGATACCTCCAGGACCAAGGGAGTGAGGGACGATGCTGGGAGAGTGGAGGGTGAGTGGGTTGGAAAGGGGGAACTGATTACAAGGAGCCACATGTGACCTCTTCCCTGGGAGAGGGACAGCAGAGAAGGGGGGAAGGGAGACCCCGAATAGGGCAAGATATGACAAAATAACGAGGTATAAATTACCAAGGGCATATGAGGGAGGGGGGAAAAGGGAGGGAGGGGGGGAAAAAAAGGAGGACCTGATGCAAGGGGCTTAGGTGAAGAGCAAATGCCTTGAGAGTGATTGGGACAGGGAGTGTATGGGTGTGCTTTGTAAAATTGATGTATGTATATGTATGGATTGTGGTAAGAGTTGTTGGAGTCCCTAATAAAATGTAAAAGAAGAAAAAAAAAAAAAAGAAAATGATTAGGGCAAAATATGTACAGATGTGCTTTATACAATTGATGTATGTCTATGTATGGATTGTGATAAGTGTTGTATGAGCCCCTAATAAAATGTTTAAAAAAATAAATAAATAAAAAATAAATAAAAAAAAGAAAAAAAAAAAAGAAAGAAAGGCCTGACAACCTACTTCTGAAACATAAGCCATGGAGACAGTCTGGGTGTCTTTTTGGCTGAAATGACTGTGAAAGTGAAAGCTCTTCTCAGCAGCCACCCTGTCCGCATTCCGAAACGTATTGGCATCACAGTGCAAGGAAGAAGAGTGATTTCAAGGGCTCCAGGGGAAACCTGCAGAGGAACTTAAGTCACATCTACACAGAGCTCAGCTTCCTCTACAAGAGACAAAAAAGCCTTCATTGTCACAGGAGGTTGGGAAGTAGGGCCTGGCTCACAATCACCCCATCTACAGCCATATACAAAACACAATGTAGCATATTACCGGGGCTTTGCGTTTCAAGATGAGATCTGTGTTGCTCACTTCCTCTTGGGTGGAAAACACCCACCTAGGGTTCAGAAGAGGCCAAGCATCGCTTGAAGGCCAGAAAGAGAAGTCAATTCTTGAAGAAAGCAACTCGGAATTTTCATCAAATTTAGGTGCTTTAATGCAGCAAGCCATGGCAATTAAAACCAAGGAACGGTTGAAATGGGACAGTTGAAAAGAGCAACAAGTGAGATCTAAGGACCTAGCTGCGGAAATGAGGTTGGATGATTCATAAGACCTTTACGTGATAGTCTGAAGGAGTAACAAAAACCATCTGTTTCTAAAAAAAATAAAAAACAAATAAGCTGCCCAGCTCTAATCTGATACAAAAGTGAGCTCACTCTGAGTCAGAGTCAACTTGGTATTTGCTCTCGTTCCAGTCTTTGGCTTCCTCTGGATAGCTAAGAGTTGCACTGATCCACTTTCTCACCCATAGAAACATGCATGCGGCGCTAGGTCCGGACTCAGAGGAATTATATAACTCACTGCACACCAGGCCCGGGAAATGCCTTTGAGGGTTTTCTAGACTTGGAGGTTCTGATGTTATTTCAAGATTGCTCACCATTTAGATAGGGCAACACAACATTCGGCATGGAAGATCTAGTGCCCGACTGGCAACATGATTCGGAAGGTGAGCTTTTTAATATGAAATAGTGTCTGAGTCTGGTGTAGGAGTGCATGTTAATTAACATGCAGAGACCATGGAGACACATGTCATTCCTACTTGGCAGTCCTGATGCCTTACTGATTTGGTATTATATTTTCTGTTTGGGAACTCACATACAACTTTGTAATACATTCAGTAGGGGGTTAGATTACTTAATAGCATTAGCTGCTTGGTGGCGGAATATGAAATCCTCTGACATGTACATTTCCCAAGGAAATGGGTGATTTTGGTATCGAGCACAACAGGATCCTTGGCCAATTTCTCTGACAAGCGTATTTTTCCAGAGCATTAGCTCAGACTATTAAGTCAATCTCCAGAACCACTTTATCTGCATAATTTTCATTTACATAATTCATCAATTAAAATATTGGAGAAATACATTTGGTACTGTGGAACACGTTTTCTTGACTCTCCATCCATTAAATGGTATCACGTATCACTGAACTGGACTCTGAGTGAATTCACTAGTTGCCTAGACCTGCTGTATGAAAATGTGCATTTCAGAATTTTATTTTCTACTTTGTCACACGGGACTCTTTGAGTTGGAATCAATTTGTAAAAGCAACTTTTCTGTATATACAATCTTAGCTGGTAAGTATAGGTTTCAATTCTCACACCATGTCTATAATCTTGGAAAAGTTATTTAAACTCTTTAAACATGATTTTTTGGTATATTGGTTTCAATAACTATTATTAAATAGAATTATATAAAATACCTAATTAGTATTTAAGTGTTGCTGCAAGGATGACTATAAATGTAAAGTATCTAGCAAAATGGTAATGTGTGTATATATTTATCAGTTTTTGTCTGTTGACCATCCAAACCCCATAATTATATTTGAACAATTTTCTATCCTTTATATCTTCATGGCAAGTAGAAAATGAAATGTAGAGATACATATAACTTCCCCCGGAAATTGAGCCAAGACACCTGACCCAAGGTTAGCCAATCAGACACGTGTGACTTAGGCTTGGCCATCAGATTCATTTGCCCAGGGTGAACTAGGGGGATTGTATCGCAAAGAAGCAGGACACTGAGAAGTCTTTCCATAAGGTTGAGCCAGTAGCAAGTACACATAGCTGCCTGGACACCCAGGGAAGTCATGGCAGCAGCAGCTGACATTTAGTGCTCAGTGTCAGCAGCATATTATCACTAGCATGGTTTTAAAACATGATCTTTCTGTGGTTCTAACAGGTGACTTCCAGCCCACTTTCCAACTTAGTTCTTCAACTGTTTGGGCAAGACTCTCATGAACTTTATATCCTCTCAGTCATCCAAGTAAAGGAGCCACGATCAATTTTATCTGCCCGAAACGGAGAGCCCAAAGGATGCAGACGTCAATAGGGAGTGACCATCACTGTGATTTATTTTTAACTGCCTACAGAGATTTGTGTCCTTTGGTGACAATGGTTAAAATATGTGGCTGTTGATTGAAAGGTTGAAGATTCCAATCTACACAGAGGTATTGCAGAAGAAAATCAGGTGAACTACTTCTAAACAAACCAACCCCTGGGACCCCAGCATAGATTACCCTGATGCGTACCGGGTTTCCATGAAGAGGGATTTACTCGTGTTCAACTGAATTTGGTCCACACACATTTTGTACAGGTTAGTGGATTCAGATGCCTTTCTGTAAACATATCCAAAAGCATTGCATTAATCTTGGAGCTGGACAAAAGAAAACCAAAATGTTAGCGGAACATAATGAAATATTTACTGTGTTAGTCTAGGTTGACTGGAGAAACAAACTCATAGACACTCAGATATGTATAAGAAAGAGCTGTATATGAAGACTAATTGTATATTAAGAAAATATCCTAGCCCAGTCCAGATCAAGTCCATAAGTCTGATATTAGCCTCCTTGTCCGATACCAGTCTGTAAATTTCTCTTCACACGACACATGCAATGACGCTGAATGAAGGGAGATCACAGTCTAGTGAATGGAAAGTCTTGTGGATCCAGTGGCAGTGGAAACATCTCAGTGCTGGCAGGGGTCTCCACGTGGTTCCTCCAGCTCCCGGGCTCTGGTTCCATCTGCTTAGCTCCATGTGTGTTGTCAGCAGGAAGATGAAGCACAGAGTGTAGATCTGGTCTCCAGTGAGCTATTTATCCGCATGGCGCCTCCAAATGAGGTCATCAAACTGCGACCTGATTGCCAGGCTAAACTCCACCTCTTCACTCTTAATAGTCTCAAGTTGACACCAGATTATGCAACTACCACATTTACTAAGAAAAGGCTCTACCTCAAGCATGGAACTACAAGGAATAAATGACAAACATGAAGAGCAATTGTTACATGTCATTCTATTTACTGAGGCATCAAGGAATTTCTAGTACCATAGCTAAAAATAAAGCTAAACTTGACCTGGTCTTGACCCTATTCTTCATTTGTCATCTGTTACTACATTGTTTGCTGAGACACTTCAGTAGTCATTAGTTGTTTGTGCCCTAGTTGTGTGGGGCTGGACTATGGCGGGGTCATTCTTTGAAGCGCAGCATCCTCAGTCACTGCCAGCATTGCTCTTTGTATAGTAAGTCAGTGACTTTTCGGTGGCTATCCCTTTTTGTGCATGTATTCACCATTCCTCAAATTCATAACATGCTGAAATGTTGAGGTTTGTTGTGGATGAAATTCAAAAGCAGCTGGATAAAGAGAGCTAAAAAGTGACCTCTCAACCCTGGCAGACTCAGCCATGTTACATGCTTCTAGTGCATTCTGAAAGGTAAGCACCTGGGGGTTGGTTTTATGGAGCCTCGAAGTTAATTGACCTAATAATGTGTTTAGGGTGTTTGTTCTACCTCTTAGTTTGTTACAGAATCCCTAGGGTTTTCCAAACTTTAGCGTAGCAGTCCAGGCTAGAAAAACAGTTCTCTCTAGTCACCTGGAGCAACATAGTAAAGAGAGTTATGAATGGAAGAAGGCAATGGAATGTGCGGCTAATTATCCCCAGGATTAACCACCTCTTTTGCCATGGGACCAGAACAATTGGATGACACCCTTACTGTACATTTTGATCAAAGTGTCTGTAAAAGAATCCTGGTCAAAAGGAGGAAATAGAGAACAGCTCATCCATTTTATGTTCAACAAACTTTCATCTAATCCACAATAAAGAGTTAAAAATATATAGGAAAAAAGCAGGGTGGTGATATAGGCAGGAACTCCATACTTTCTAGAGTCATGGAAGCTGGGTTAACCCCTGAGACTATTGACGTGAGAAGACTTTTAAGCCTTGAATCATGTATCAAAAGTATCCCTGATGTCTTCTTAAAAATCAAATAATAGTTTAGCTTATTACTAAAGAATAACTGCTTTTCACATTGTGTTCTTTTCAGATCTATTTATGTGAGGTTAAATTGGCAATAGTAACTGGAAGCATTAAATAGAAAACTTAGTGGATTTATGTTAATAGGGAGGAGTCATTCAGAAAAGGAGAAAGAATGTAATCTATCACCGAATTGTACAAGTAGTAAATATTGAACCAGCATATGTTCTACTGTGTATATTTTCATCAACCACAATAAAATAAATTATGTTTTAAAGGTAAATGGACCTCTCTATCAATAAAAGTACAAAGCAACAGATCGGAATGCACTGTACAGTCCAGATGAATGCATACTGTGTTTTATATGCCTCATGTGATTCTAGATTTCATGTCTTGGCTCATTGAACTCAATTATCTTTTTATTTTCAGGACAAAACAGTAAATTACTAAAGCACACACATTCACATTGTTTATTGTATAAGGTTCACATAGATTTTCCTAGATAGTATTCACTTAAAATACTATAAATTGCTTCAAATATAAAAAGTAACACAATGAACACCTACATACCTCAACTTCCCTCCTTGCCTTCTCCCTATATTAAGTTTGACCTAACTCCCTCTAGTATTTAAAAATTATTTCTCAGTTAAGAAATGCTGATTAGCCTGTGTGTTAGTCTGGGTAGACTAGAAAAACAAATCCAGGAAGACTCATATGTGTACAGGGAAGCGCTTCCTATAAATAAAAGAGCAATTGAGAAAACATCCCAGCCAAGTCCAGATCAAGTCTGTAGGTCCGATATTAGCTCATTTGTCCAATACCAAACTATAAAGTCCTCTTCAGACTCATGAAACACATGCAGTGACGATGAATACAGGAAGATCACAGGCCAGTGGGTGGGAAGTCTTGTGGATCCAGTGGTGTTGTAAGCATCTCATCATTGCCATGTGGTTTCTCCAGCTCAGGATACTAGTGTAGTTCATGGGTCTTGTCAGCTGCTATGTGCCCCACCTCCAAGGAGGAAATACAGGAGTTTCCAAAATCCTCAGGAGAAGGCCATGTCCACTCAGAGTCTCCATTGGCTATGACCGATTGACAGACTAGACTTTACCCCTTCACTCTTTTTTAAAAAAAATTTTTTTTAGGGTTTCAGAGGCTGTAATCTTTATAGAAGCAAATGACACATCTTCCCATCACAGAGGACTATCTGGTGGATTCATACTTTTTGGCTACCAGCTGAGTTTCTTTTTTAAATCATTTTATGGGGGGCTCATACAACTCTTATCACAATGCATATATGCATCCATTGTGTCAAGCACATATGTTGCCATCATCTTTTTCCAAACATTTTATTTCCACTTGAGCCCTCATTCCACTTCAGCTCCTCATTCCCACCCCTCTTCCCCATCTTCCCTCTCTCATGAATACTTGATAATTTATAAATGATTATTTTTTTCATGTCTTACACTGACTGATGTCTCCCTTCACCCACCATTCCGTTGTCCATCCCGCAGGGAGGGGGTTATATGTAGATAATCATGATCAGTTTCCCCTTTCTGCCCCCACCTTCCCCTTACCCTCCTGGTATCGCTACTCTCATTATTGGTCCTGAGGGCTTTATCTGTCCTGGATTCCCTGTGTTTCCAGCTCTTATCTGTACCCATGTACATGCTCTGGTCCAGTCGTATTTGTAAGGTAGAATTGGGATCATGACAGTGGGGGGTGGCGGAGGCGGAAACATTTAAAGAACTAAAGGAAGTTGTATGTTTCATCGGTGCTTCACTGCACACTGACTGGCTGGTCTCTTCCTTGTGACCCTTATGTAAGGGGGTGTTCAATTATCTCCAGATGGGCTTTGGTATCAAGGTAGCAGACAGACATTGGGCCTCTACTCTAGTACTCCCTCAACTCAAAAACACTTTGTTCTAATAACATGGCAATAATGCTTACCTTCCTGACAGGATTGCTGAAGATAAAATGGGTACACAGCAAATGTGGTGAAGAAAGCTGATGGTGCTCAAATGATATAGCATCTTGGGTCTTAAAGGCTTGAAGACAAACAAGCGACCATCTAGCTAAGAAGCAACAAAGACCACATGGAAGAAGCACACCAGCCGGTGTGATCATGAGGTGAAAATGAGATCAGGGATCAGGCATCAAAGACCCAGAACCAAAAATCATATCAATGTAAATAAGGGGGAGTGGAGATTGGAGACTCAAAGCCCACCTGTAGACAATTGGACACCCCTTCACTCTTAATCCTCTTAAGTCCAAAATTGACACCAGATTATGTAACTACCACAGCCTGCTTCATTGTTCTCATTAAAAGGGAGCCCAGGTGGTGTTACAGGTCAGGTATTAGACTGCTAACCACAACGTTGATGGTTCAAACTCACCAACCGCTTCTCCAGAGAAAGAGGCCGTCTTCCCCGCTAAGCATTTACCATTTCAGAAACCCTATGAGTTGGAATCAACTTGACGGCAGTGGGTATGGTTCGTTTTCAATTTGTCCTCAGAGAAAGAAACTCTGGTATACCACTGCTAAGTGTTGCACTACTGAGTGAAAGGTCAGTTGGGGAGCCCATCAGAGTTCGGTGGGAAGACTAGTGGCAGTCTGATTCTGTAAAGAATTTAGCCTAGCAACCCCCCAGGGACAGTGCTCTACACTATGGGGTTACCAAGAGGGAAAATGGACTCAAAAAAAATGGCTCGTGTTTTCTTCTCAATAAAAGCGATGCTGAATCTTCATACTATATTTGATCACATTTTTACCCATTTAGTAACAGATATTCAGTTTGAAATTGATGAAAATTATAGCAGGGTGAAAACTCATGGGTTACATGAGGCAGCAAACTACATAAAATGTGTAAATTGAGAAGCTAATTAGTTCTTCAAATGATTTTTTTTTTCTGAGTTCATCTGAAACCAAAATCTATAAAGCACCCAATCAGTTCTAAATAACAGGTTTGGGGATTTCAGTGAAGTCAGGACATTATTGTTTTATCATTCATTATTTTTGGTGTATTTGTTTTTCAGAGAAATGAATCAACCGAGAATCAAATGTTTACATTTATGCTGCAGAGATGGCTTCGATGCACTATAATCAATGTCTGTACTCCAGCAGAGAATTCGAATTCGATTTTTTAAAATCCTGTCTTTTTATACATAAAATCCCCATTCTTCTCAGGGGCCTAACATTAACAAGGGCTCTGGTCTTCAGATCAGGGATGAGAATCTATACAGAGTTTCCTAAGAGAATCTTCCTTATAATTCCCTCAACCTGTTCTTAGGCGCGGTTACATCAGTTTCAAGTAATCATGACTCAATGTACAATAGAAAGTAGCACTGCCCAGACCTGGGCAAACCTCACACGCACTCCTAGGTTAGAGTTCAAGGCTGCCAGCTTAAGCTGCCTCTTTGAGAATATTGAAGTCCTGGCTGGCCCTGTGCTTTACAAAGAATGATGTCTTTCTACGGGCTGGTCTCTCCTGATAATATCCCCAAAGTCTGTGAGACAAAATCATGCCATCCGTTCTTCTAAGGAGCATCTTGCTTATACTTCCTTCAAGACAGGTCCGTTTGTCCTTTTGGCAGTCCGTAGGGTTATCTTGGCCAGCACCACACTTAAAAGGTCTCAACTTTACATCGATCTGCCTTATTCCCTGTCCATTTTTGACATACACACGCGGTGACAGAAAACAGCGCAGCTTGACTTACGTGCATCTTACCCCTCAAAGTAACATCTTTGTTCTTTAACACTGGAGAGCTTTGCCCAAGGCAATATATCATTTGATTACTTCCCTGCTGCTCCTATGGGCATTTCGTTTGGATCCCCCAAAAATGAAGGCCTAAGCAACGTCGATGATTTCTGCATTCACTGCGATGTTGCCAACTGGTCGGGTTGTCAGGACCTCTGTTTTCTTGGTGGCGAGGTAGAATCCACACTCTTTGACCTCCATTAGGAAGTGCTTTAAATCCTCTTCACGTCCTGCAAGCCACGTGGTGTCTTCAGCTTCCCAAGTTGCGGAGGAGCCTTCCTCCAGGCCGGGCGGTGTTTTCTTCATAGAGTGTATCCTTTCAGAGTATTTTTTCCATCTTATGTTGCCCTTAAGTTACATACAGCCTTTTCTGCAGCACATGTCACTAAGATTTTTTTTTTTAACAAGCACACAACTGAATTCAAACAGCATCCACATGAAATCAAAGAACCTGATTACATCTTTCTCCCAGCCTAGAGGCGGTCAAGGACGGCCTACCGCTTTATCATAAATTAGACAAGCTTTTGAGGGAAATTCTCAAAAATGACATGTCCTCCAGTATAGATTGACAACTGAGCAATTTAACTGCTGTGCTATAGAAAGAGATGGCAGCTCAATGTGGGGCTGTCGAAACGACTGAAAACCACCCGCTGCCAATCTCTGCTCCACTGTAAGAAACCCAGTGTGTGGATGGATTATCACTGCTGGTAAGACGGAAAAGAAATTGCCTCACCATTCGCTGATTGTGGTTGACTGGTGCGAGAGAGATTTAACATACTGAGTCCTGGGAAATTTGCAGGGGCCCAAAGATAAAAAGTAACAAGAAAAGGCTAGGGCAACCTCTGATAAAGGATAGTACAACCACTTATTCTATCAAATACATCGGGAGGCACTGATCCTGCTTGAAATGTCCTTCTAAAAAATCATGTTTCAGTTAAAAAAAAAAGTAAATAAGATTCCAAATTTTAACAATAACAAATATTGTCAGGATTTAAGGAGCTATTAATTCTTCTCTTTTGCTTACATTAGAAAATACTAGATGTAACTATAAAATCAGAGGATGCTCTTATAAAAGAAAAATATTCATAATACAATTATTTTTATCTCTTAATATGGTCATCTAATTTTCTTCCATGTGAATAAGTATTATATGAAAGTTACAATCACGATGGGTCATTTAATTAATCATTCTTGGATTAATGATATAGCTCAAATACATATCTTCCTTTAAAATAATTATCATTATTAAAAATGAGTAGTAGTTGAAATCTATCTGACATAAGTAGTATATAAATTTATCAGATTTTGAAATCATTTCAATATTGTTGGTACAAAAATCTAAAACGTGATCATATGTCTCAGGTTTTCACCATCATGAATGAGTTAGTGCATTTTTTTTCTCTGAAAAATTATCAAGATAAGAACCTGGAAAAGGAATTACTGAGCAAAAGTCATAACCCTTGTCTGTACTATGGTTACTTGCTATCAAGTCAGCCGCCAGCTCATACCTCTATGCACAATAGCTGGAAACCTTGCTCAGCCCTGTGCCATCCACATGGCCAGTTGAGGATGACATTGTTGAAATCCGCTGTGTTTCCATTGGCTGGTTTTTGGAAGTAGCCTTGCTTACTGTTCCATTTTGTTCCGGAAGTGTTACTGATTCAAAAACTTGAAAATTACATGTATAAATTTAAATATATGACATTTGAAAACTTCCCATTTTAGAATGTTAAATGATAAAAGCAGGAACCAAGAATGTATGTACAGTATGATTTGAAACATGAAAAAATTAAAAATCACCAAAAAATGAAACCTGGAAGGAAAAACATTAAAATACTGAGTGGTTCACTCTGAATATTTGTGAACTATTGCTTCATACTCTTTGAATATTTTTAATTTTTATTGTGCATTGGTAGGAGAACATATACATCTATTAATTAAATAATATATAAGTATAATATCACTGGAGGAGATTATATAAAAAGAGAATGTTTTATAGGAATATTCTGGCTTTTCTAACACTTTGTTTATAACTTGACAATTGCCTAGGGGGTGTGTTGTGAATAACTGGACTTTTTATTGGTTATTGGTACCCTGGTGGCGTAGTGGCTGTGTGTTGGGCTGCTAACTGCAAGGCCAGCAGTTTGAAACCACCAGCTGCCCTTGGGAGTAAGAGGGGCTTTCTACTCCCATAAAGATTTATAGTATTAAAAAAAGAGTTATAGTCTCAGAAATTCACAGGGACAGTTTTACCCTGTCTTATAGTGTCACATGAGTTGACATGGACTCCATGGCAGTGAGGCCCTGGTTATGCTACACTCAGCCTTTGAAACCAGCAACTCGGGAGGAAAAGACCATTGGACTCCCTCTAAGATAGTTGTTTATCAGACTGTATGACAGGCATCATGGTGCTAGGACAAATAGTACCAGTAGAAATAGAAAAGAAAAGCTCAACAACGTTGTAGTTCTCTGAGACGGCTAGTTTTCATCGCTGCAAAACTGCCTTTATTCTTGATTTTCTTGAAGGGAAAATAGGTTTGTCATTGCCAGACTAAAACAATAAAATGCAGCTTTATCTCCTGCTGGAGTCTTGATGCCACATGAAAGCCCGGAGTGGAAATAGGATTGGGCTGAGCACAGGAAGAGAACCAAGCAGGGATCAAGTAGCCTGTCCATATCCTGCAGCATGTCTGAGCCCATTAGACGTCTTTCCTACTGCATGCACTGGTCTAACCTTTGCTTCCATGAAGAAATGGGCACCTTACTTCTTTTCTCCAAATCTGTCTGATTTTCCACTTTCGATGACAGTGTCTTTACAGAGTGGTGCAACTGTAGATGAACTAGGAAGAACACCATCAACACGAGCAGATGTTGTGGAAGTAGAGGTGGCTAGTAGGACACCTAACCGCCTTCCATGTGGGGAACGCAGGCTCCATTCCGAATGGATACATCAATGCCCAGCCATCCTCAACTGCCCGTGGATGCTTGGCTGTTGTTTCCATGGATTTTCAGCAGCTGCTGCTTGTGGGCATGTCGCTCGACTGGGTAGCATTTCCTTATTTTGGATCACCATGAGTTGAGGACTGACTCCATGGAAGCTAGTGACAACATGATAGGTGGAAAGTGGCCACTGACCCAATTCTCAGTGAGGGGGATGGGGACTGAGACTTAGGAGACCTTAAGCAAGGGTGGGGTGGGATGGCAAGTGCTCCAACCACAGGGACGGGACTACTCAGTTAGAGCCACCAGACCAAGAGAGGCACACATACTGAAGGGTTGTGCACATTCTTCAAACTTTGAAATGTTGGCAAAAGAAGTTAAGCCCCTTGTTTAACAACTTCATCATTGCTGTGAGTGGGATACAGCCTCTGCTACTCCAATAAAAGGAGTGCTTGTCTGGAAGAGAAACGCACGACATCCTGGCTCCGCTGGCTGCTAACTGTGTGGCCTGGGGCATCCTGGACTGCTCCAGATCTCAATTTCATCACCTCCTCTGAAAAACTCATCAATTATTTAAAGGATTTAATAAAGCTTCCAGTAGAGGTTTCTAGTTCATGTAAGTTATATTGTGTTGCATCTATCATTATATTAATATAAATATTAATGTGAATTATTCTTTATATTTATTAATCGCCTTATGGGGGGGGCTCTTACAAATCTTATAACAATCCATCATTCAATTGTATCAAGCACACTTGTACATATGTTGCAATCACCATTTCCAAAAGATTATCTTTCTGCTTGAGCCCTTGATATCAGCTCCTCTTCTTTCTTCTCCCTCTCCCCTCCCCACGCCCTCCTGAATCCTTGATCATTTATATATTATTGTTGTTATTTCGTGCATTACACTGTCCGTTGTCTTCCTTCACCCACATTTATGTTATTTGTCCTCCTGGGTGGTGGACTATATATCCAACCTTATGATGGGTTATTGATGCAGAAAAAAAGCATTGAATCAAAGTTAGTATCAATTTCACACAAAGAATATAAGTATAGAGCGAATCTTCCATAAGAGAACAATGTTCCTATTTACACGCAAAGTGGTATTAAACGCAACACGATCTTGAGATATATTCTTTAGTCAGAAAAAGAGGATCTAGTAATGGCTTCCTTATTCCTAAAGTGCTTTGCTAGTTTTGATCGATGTATTGAAATGCAAAACTGAATTAGGGGAGTAAATATTGGGAAAAAAGCAAATCTAACCATATTTGTGGCTAGCATGATGGTATGCATTAAAAGTCTAAAAGAATATATGAAATTATAATTAAGGCTTATCAAAAGGTCCAGAAAAATATCAATATTATAATGTTTATCATAAAAATTCAACTAAAAAGTATGAAGGAATGGATATCCACCCACTAACCAAAAGTTTTAAAGCGCTTAATATAAAATTTAGTTGAGGAGGACATGTGCATTTTAAATAAAACAAACCTTTCTTAAGAAAGGTTAATCATTTTGAAAAGTGATTTTTAATATTTTCTCATATGGGAGAGCATGTGATTTATTCATACATTTGAAATAATTCTGGTCATTAATTCCAACAATTTTTTAAATTGATGGAACAAGAGTATGAAAAGATAGTTCAGGAAATGTGTCAGCAAGACAGCAGGAAGCAGAGAAGTAAGGAGTCTGTACCTACTAGAGAGGACAATGAATTGTAAACCACAGACAACCCAGCAATATGACACTGGTGCCTAAAGAAGAACAAAACCCCAAAGAAACAGATATGCTCATGAAACACCACATCAATACTTGAAATGTTCAAATCCAGAAGATGCGAGAAGATCATTAAATATCAGCAATGATGGATGAGCAGCATGAGGGAGGGGAAAGTAAATTTATGCTTATATATTATGATATACACTAAAGTAAACTTGGCTATATTAAAAGATTAAATAAATTTTGGAACTTTCAGCTTTAAAAATATGCTAAGAATACAATCAAATATTAATTATTTATTAAGAACTTTTCAAAATGAAACCTGAGAAAAAGTTCATTAAATGAAAGATCACCATTTCAACTACTTAAAACTTAAAATATAAATCAATCTAAAAATGAAAAACAAAGTTAAAAGGCCATGATATGAAAGTACTTATATTAAATTTGATTAAAAATAAAAGATTCATATTTGTGAAATATTAAGAGCCCATTAAATTTTTTAGAAGAAGTTTTAACTTTTACAAACAAGTTGGCTCAGAGTAAAGCAGGCAGTAGTCATTGAATATTTTCATTGAATGAGACATTTACAAGCGGGTAACCAAAAAAAACAGAGTTTTTTCAAAGCTATCTACTATTTAACTTTTGTTTACAAAATGAGCGTATCACCTTCAAAACACTCTACATTACACTTAATAATTTGTCAAATCTGCACTTCCATTCCTGGAAACATTTTTGAAACTCATGTTTGGATGGCTGACAGCACCTCCCTCATTTTTCTTCACCTCTTCCCTATCGTCAAATTTCTATCCTTTCATGTCCCTCTTCATTCACAGAAACAAAAATAAATCCCACAAATCAAGATCATGAGTGTCAGGTGCATGGGGCAAGAGAGGCATGGTGATTTTTGTCAAAATGTGGCACATTGAGATAGTTGTGTGAGCAGGTGCACTGTCATGGTGACAAAACCAGTCCCCCAACCTGCCACTAATCAGGACATTTTTTGTCGCACACTGTTATACATTCTTTTCAGAACCCCAAAATTAGAAAACTTGATTGACAGGCTGGCATGGTGGAATGAACTCCAATAGCAATACAAGTTGACATTTTCTATGGTTTTGGAAGTTGACTAATGTCCAGAATGAGGTTTGTCATCAATCGACCATTCGCCTTTTTTGAAAGGAGAAAACCACTCATATACTTGAGTTTTTCCCATAGTGCTGTCTATGTAAGCTGTGTTCAACATCACAACAGTTTCTGGGTCATTTTTTCCCAAGCAGGAAGCAAAATTTCACAGCCACACTCTGGTCTCTTAAATTGGCCATCACAAAAAACAAGGTTCGAGCTAGTGTGCTTCTATGAAAAAATTCACGGTTACCAGAGAACCTTCCCAGGCTATGCCACTGGGTGCACTAACAGAAACCAAGTTGACCATTGCTTGCCTAGTGGAACAAAAGCTTAGTATGCTTACTATACCCCCTCATCTAGCTATTCTTCATTTATGAACTGTCTCTTCATCTGACATTTCATATTTACAACAATAATAAAAATCTACCTATTTTGTGCATTAAAGACATGTCTGGCAATAATGAAGGTGTGAAGCAAGTACATGCTTGCTGTATTGATTAAAGTCATGGATCACCTGATTTGAGTCATGATCTCAGGGAGTTATGGAATTAATATTGAAATCTGGGACTTGTGTGAAGATGCCATCATCCTCTATTTTGTAGTTTGATTTTATATAACAACCTGGTCTATGGACCCGAACCATTTTGGAAAGTGAGGAGTGGTTATACTCGTATTGACTCACTCCTTCATTCTTCCATTCATTCCATCCAACCACAGAATATGGTGGCTGCAATGGGCTTACGGCAAGCTAAAGCTGAGCACCTTTATGCAGCAAGTTTGTTAGTGGAATTTAAAAAGCTGTAGCACTTGCCTGTGCAGAACACAGGTCTTAGTGCCCATGCACAGTTGCCTCCCAGGATCCAGCGGAGAAGCATTCCTACAGCTAAGAAGAGACAGATGTGTCTGGGAAGGAGGCTTGCCTAGACCTGAAAGACCCATAACTCCTGCTTGTGTGGGGCAAGAGAAAACTGGGTACGCCCATGCAGAGGTGGTCTGGGCAGTGCTGTGGCAAGAAAGCCCCACAGGAGTGGATAACATGGAAGATGGGCTGCAAAGGCCCGTGAAGTCTAGAAACGTGGTAGTAGCCAGAGACAGAAGAGATGGGCACACCGCATCTCCCGTGAACCACGGCATGCCTCTCCAGAAACTTAAGAATGCACATGGGTCATTTGAAGGAGTCTAAGTAATTCCCCTTTGAGAACCTGTGTGTTCTATCATTTGCTGTTTATAAATAATAATGGCCTTCATTTTGTCATCTCCACAGGCAGAGGTGGCACCTATAGAAAGATAGGTATCAGTGGGAGTATCTCAGTACTATTGGTCTTCTGGCTACCTGGGAACTTGAGGCACAGCCTGCCCATATATGCTGATAGATAGATGTGAGCATTACAAACATGGTTGGTCAAGACGTTCTAGGATGCATTGATGAATTGCGCATCCCACCATTTGTCTGCCAGTTCATCATACTGCAGGGGCTTACCTGTTGCTGGGATGCTGGGAGCTATGCCACCAGTATTTCAAATACAAGCAAGGCCACACAGGGTGGACGCGTTTCAGTGGACTTTCCAGAGAAGAGTCGACTACCAAGGAAAAAATAGGCTCTCTACTTCAGAGGCATTAGCCGTGAATGTCCTTATGAACAGCAGCAGAACGCTGTCAGATACAGTCCCAGAAGAGGAGGCCCTGAAGTAAGAAAGCACTCAAAGCACAGCGGAGTGCCTGCCTTCTCAATGTAGAATTGAGCACAGTGATATGGAGGGAATAAAGCTTAGGAACCTTCCGTTGCTGACCGGGCACTATCCAAAATGAGAGAATGGTGCAGGCCAAGCAATGCTTTGTTCGCTTGTGCAAAGGGTTGCTATGAGTCAGATCTTACTTCATATTACTTCCAATGGGGCGGGGGTGGGGAGGTGGGGGGGAAACAGGCAAGAAAATAAACACTAGGAATACAGTGATATGTAAGTTGTTCTATGCAAATTAAAACTCTCTTAGAACCAATCCACACTATAAGAGGATTGCCAAAGCTTTAAAAACTGATGTGATTATTTCAAAACAAAGCTATACACTAAGAACGCTAAAATATGTCTGTTGGTCCACTGTCTTAGCTATGTGGTGCTTCTCTAACGGAAATAGCACAAGGGATTGGCTCTAACAGGCAGACGTGCACTCCTTCAGAGCTGAGGAGGCTACAAGTCTGAGTTCAGAGTGTTCTCTCATGGGAAAGACTCTCTGTCGGCTCTGGAGGAAGATGAGGGTTGATCACAGGTAGCTGTGTCTGAGGCAGGTCTCACCCTCAACTCTCAGCCCCTTGGTCCACCCTCTGCTCTGAGAGCAAGGGTTACAGGACTCTCAGTACCGGAAGCCTTCTGCCCAAAGGAATTCCCCTGCACCCTCTCTCTCGTGCCAATCTTCTGGTACTGCCGCCACAATGCTCTCTTGCTACTTCTAACTGCCTCTCTCTCCCTTTGTCTGTCGACTAGGTCTACTACATTATTCAAGATGGTATTCAGACGCCCTATCGCTGCTTGATCCTCTCTGGTTTCGTCTCTTATAAGAGTTGTGCCTCAAATAAGGGTATGATGGGATGAGGGTGGTAAGGATGGAAGCTGGGGTGAAGGTGATTGATGACTTGACTCAGACCCTCAAGTAAGGCGGAGTCTCAAAACACATCCCGCTTTAATGCTGTCTCATTAATATACTAGAGAACCCATTTCCAAATGGGCCCATGCCACAGGTATACAGGCTGGGGTTTCTAACACATCGCAATATGGAAGACAACCACACAGCGCTAGGAAACATGACCAAGTATTGTCGTGACTCTCCTTGTGACGTATTTGGGGAACATGACTCAATTCATAACATCCAGCAATCTCTCATACTATTGGAAATTCATTTGAGAGAACTAATTCATCAGAAGGAAACACAAATGTATCATCCATAAGTTAACTTGTAAATATTTATTTGTGCATGTTGTCCCTTGGACTATGTACTAGGATCTGGGGTGATTCAGATAAACTATAAATTTATTCTGGAAAATCCTCATTTCAGCCTTCGTTTTAAAGTGGAAAAAAGTCTTAACTTCCAACAAAAGAAAGTTATTTTAGACATTCTGAGGTATCAACTTAGAGAAATTCAACAAAACACTTAAATTGCATTCTGATATTGCATAGATAAAGGTAATCACTGTTGTGATACAATGCTAACCAAAAATATACTGAATTCTATATACACACCTGCTGTTGTAATAAAATATGTATTCATAATGGTAAAGACAGAAGAGTATATGGCCAATTGCATTGGATTCTGGAGAGTATTAATTATTTTTATTTTGCAAAATAAACACGACTACTACAGGTACAGGCTTCTTGGTTGAAAACAGTAAAAAAGAAGAATTCATATCACCAGGGAATAATCTGGAAGAGCTTAATAATTGATTACAAAGGGGCCCATGAGCATGAAGCTCTGTGTAACAACTCACAGAATAACAAACCAGGGTTTGCAGGAAAATGAAGGGAATAATATTCCTGCCTTATACGGAGACTCAGTGCCAGGTCTTCCACTGTCTTTTTCAAAATGTAAAGAGAGGCGTGAAGATAGAAGGGAATATTGTCCTATGTAATGCCATAATTACTCTGAGATCAATGACTTCTAATGCTTTCCTAACAAGGCAGCAGTCGCTAAGTGTTGTCAAGACAATGTTGTTCAGGATGATCAGGGACACTAGCGATTATACATAGTAGTCAAGTACATGTCAACTAAAATGCATTTATAAAAATTATAAACCACTTCGATGGGTTTCTTTGAGTCTTCCTACTACTTCTAGCTATCGTGTCCAATTTTGTGCTTTTAATTTTTAAATATCAACTGCTCCGCCACTTAGATAGCAGGAACTCTGGTCCCTCTTACTTTGTTCCCCAAGAACCAGGTATCCCTCGGCTGCCCTTTCACTCCCTTATTCCTTGAAATGCTGGAGTCTGACCTGCCAACAAGAAAAAGTAGCCCAACAGAGGATTGTGTCACAATACAAGGCCTAGCATGAACTCCCCTGAATTGTACAAGAAGAACTCTTCTAGTAATACGCAAGGACCATGGGACCTCTCTCTGGTGGCACCATGTGGAAAGCACTCAGACGCTAACTGAGAAGTCATTAGTTCAAACTCACCACTCTCCTGGGAAGATTTTCCATCTCAAAAACTCTCCGAGGCAGTTCTACCGTCCTCTAGGGGCGCTGTAAAACAAACTTGGCTCAATTGCAACCGATTTGAACAAGGACAGTTCTTTGGAGTTAAGTTTTTCTTCCCATTAGGTGGATCGAGCGAGTTCACCAAAGAAAACCTAAATGCCTCAGTGAGGGAGAAGTAGTATTTCTCTGGTTCTGGTGGCTTCATGGTGGCTTTGCTTGGTGTCAGGTCCACTGTGGACTTCAGTATAAATCCCATGGTATCCAATGGTTGGCTCTACAAACATGGCCATAGAGCGGAATCTGGCCAGACACTGTGGTCCTGTGAAAGTATTAACAAACTAATGTTAGCACACCAAGTGGATGATGTTAGTTATTTCTAAATTCAGTGTCTGCACTATTTTAGCAGTTACAGCTATACCTGAGTCTACAACTCCCCTTTCTAAAATATGTGTACATTGACCCTATCTGTTCTGCTTCAGTTAAGAATTGCTTTAATAGTCTCTTTTAACTACCAACTTCGTGGCCATAGAAACCTCCACCTCCACTGAGGACTGGGGGAATCCTCATGGACTTCTATGTGGCTTTAACACTGTGTGACTCAAACACTCTGTTAGGCCGGACTGACCAGATAAACAAATCCAGGGGCACTCATATATGTGTGAGAGAGAGCTTTATATCAAGAAGTAGCTATATATCTAGAAAACATCCCAGCCCAGTCCAGATCAAGTCCATGAGTCTGATACTAGGCCATAAGTCCCTCTTTGAACTCATGTAGACACACGCAATGATGCACAATGAAGGAAGAACATGGGTCAGTGGGTGCAGGGTCTAACGGATCCAATGACGGTGAAACCATCACCAGGACTCTGGCTGCCATCAGCAAAGCTCAAAGTGGCTCTTTCTCCAGGAAGGTGAAGCAGAGAGAGGGGCTCTCTCAAGTCTCAGCAAATCTCCCCATGGCTTATCAACAGAAAGATGATGGCAGAGAGAGAACAGAGGTTTCCAGAATCCTCATGGGAAGGCCATGCCCACAAGGAGGCATCATCAGACTGTGACCAGATTGACAGGTTAGACACCACCTCGACACTTATTTATCAAGTTGACATGGAATTATGTAAGTACCACACACTGTATGGTCCATTATATCTGGTCTCATACTTCCCTCGTGGAAGTTGTGATTGATGTTTATCTTTTGAAATCTGAGTTGATGCAACTATTTACAAAGTGGTTCACAGCTATCCAGAGGTGCCTTAGAAGAAAGTCCAGTGATTTGCTTCTGAAACATCATAATAGTCTTGAAAATTCTATGGGGTAGTTCCACTCTACGTATACGATGTTGTCATACTCAGAACTGACTCATTGGCAACTAACAACAACATTCCCCTTCCAGGATCAATCTCGATTCTCCTTGAGCTAATTCAGCCTTTGTATCCCATCAAACACTTGCCTGACTTCCGAGAATCCGCATAGTCGTTACCCTATTGAAGCCAGTCATCAAAACAGCTTTCCCGTGTAAATTTTAGTTTCCTCTCTAGGTAACCTACCTAAAACTATGTCAGAGCAGACTTGACAAGGTTACCAGTTTTCCGGCAGCTAATTAAAGACTGCATGATTTCCCCAAGACCCCATCATGACTCGTGATAAATACAGCATTAAAATTCAACTTCTAATTGCCACTCGGCTTCAAATCTAATGTAGGAATTTTAGTTTTTAAGATCTGTGTGCACAGAACTCTCCAACAGAAACTCTAAAACTTTCTCCTCTGGGTTCTCAACAATTGCTATTATTCCTACAGGCTGTGGTAATACTCAAGCATTCAAAGCTCCGTGTTAAAGATTAAGAGGTGGAATCGTTGTATTGGCAAATGGCGCAAGTGCTACTGTGTGTATTGTTACCAAAGCTTTGTGAAAAAGGAATGAGCTATAACAAGCAACATTCTTTAAGTCAGAGCTTTATATATGGTTCAAGTCCATGTCCTGTTTTGAAAAGCAGAAAACAAAGCTAAGATATAAAACCTAATGTACCCTTAGAATGCTCTCTGAAATGCCTAATTAGGATAAATATTGTGACTAAAGACAAGTAATGGAAATACATTATACAAATGCATTACCCCTCCCCCCAGCCCCCCAACAACATCAACTGGTGGACATCCTTTATCATTGGACTGAAGACAGAAATGATACAGTTATGATGTAAGGGGCTTGGGTGGGCGGAGAATGGAATAAAGAGTCAGAAATAAAAGAGTATAGTGCTTACCCATCTCACTAAGTAAAATAGTGTTCTATGGCCAAGTTTAAATTACTGTTGTGAAGATAAGAAGCCACATGGTAGGATGGTTAAGCACTAGGCTGCTAACCTACAGGTCAGTGGTTTGAAACCACAAGCTACTTCATGAGAGGAAGGTATGGCAGAGAACTTCCAACAGATTCTTGCCTGGGGAACCTTATGGGAGAGGTCTACCCTGGTCTATACAGTCGCCTTGAGCGGGAAATGACTCAGGAGCATCTAACAATAACATCCACACTGTGAAATTAATCAGCTCACAGAAATTCTGAAATGTTAGCAAAAAGCTCTCAAATCAATTTGAGCAGATTCCAACAGAACTGGGTGCTTTCCGCCTGTTATTGCTCTGAATTACCACCTGAAGACGTGGCTTTTGATGACCTCGTATTTGCCTACTGTTATTGTTTCCACTTGGCTGGGATTAGTCTTTCTAGTCCCCGGACAACGTAAAACACAATTACATCGCTCTGTGGTTGCGACATGAGTATAAACCTGGCCACATGAAAGAAGAGAAAGTCTGAAGACTATATCCCCACTAGCATTTTTCCCCTCCAGCTCCTCCTGGTCCATGGCTTGAGAGAAAGTAGTGGATTAGAAACAGAAATGGAAAAAAATGTGGCAATGTCTTGGTTTAGAAATGTTTGTGAAAGCTTTTCTCGATGTCAAGTTTGAACCAATAAAATGTCCTGTGATTCTTTCCGCCAAGAACTTGCTCTGTTCTATAATGTATGATATCACCTCAGAACATCATAATGATTAAAGGGAAGGGAAGTTCAACCATAAAGACATCAAATTGTGATATATTCTACATGAATAAAGCCTTGAGAACAAAGTACACTGGTTAGAATAAGTTAGGCACTAATAAACACATATTGTTGGCTCTCACTTCATGAAATATTCAGAATGGAAAATATATAAAGCCAGTGGGATTCACAAGAATTGGAACCAGCTGGCTGGCAACGGGTTTAGTTAGGGTTTTCTAGAGACCAAAGTGTATTAGAGTTTACCAGGGTCAGGTGTGTAGGGCAAACGGCTTAAATGATACTGAGTTTCTAGTAAAGATCCTGGAGCACTTTGGAAGCAGGCAGTGGTGATGGTGGCACAGTATCTGGAGTGCAGTTAATGCCGCTGGATTTACCACGGAAACGTGGTTCAGAAATGAGGAGCTGATGCCAAGGGCTCAAGTAGAAAGACAAAGTTCTGAAAATGATGATGGCAACCAACGTACAAATGTGCTTGACAAAGTGGATGGATGGGTGGATTGTGATGAGTTGTATGAGCCCCCAATGGAATGATTTTTAAAAAGCAGTTGAGATGAAAAAATGCGACATTATATATAGCCTACCACATTTTAAATAAATTTAATGAAAGGGGAATTTGAGAGAAATAAACGCTGGTGACCATAACAACCAGAGCAAAAACGTGTAGTTTATAGCCCTTAGCTGGAAGTGGGTTTGCTTGTTGATTCATTTACGTAGGTGCTCTGGGGGCACAGCGATTAAAACACTCCATCACTAACTAAAATGTCCGTGATTTGAACGAACTCCACTGACTACATCAGAGCAATTAGTGTGCCGGTCTGCTTCTTAAAGATCCACAGTCATGGACACCCTGTGGTGCCTATAATAAGGTCTCCTTAACTCAGAACTGACTAGACAGCAGGGGTTAATTTATGAAGCACTAACACGCACATCCTCATTGTAGTGAATACTGTATTTTAAGTGGACCCTGGTAAATGGGAGAACATTGAGCAGAGACCAGTAACAGCAAAAGGCAGTAATGCTAGACAGCGTGCAGAAAGCCACATGCTCTACTAGGAGTTCTTCACGTTCCATTTTTATTTCATTCTTTGAACTTTCCTAGGAGCTTTCAGATTAAAAAATAATAATTACAGAATATAAGTAATAATGTTTCCTCTGTCATTTATTTGATAAGTGGTGAAGTTGAGATTTAGACCCAGGTAGTTTAATTCCACAACTTAACTTTCTGCAATTAAAACAAGGCCATAGGAGCCCCAAATGACCTTGAGCACATCCCCCTGAAATGAGAAACTATCTCAAAAATAAATCTGACACATTTGAACACTAATGAGCAGATCACGTGTGGGACGGCATCAAGACATAAAGAATAACTAAGAAAGCCTAATAATGTGAGATACCATGAATAGAATAACTTCTATTTTATTGGAATTCCAAAACACACACACACACAGAAGCACAAAGGAAATTGAATGTTTTTTAGAAGAAAATTTCCCTAGTATGAAACACAGCAAGATATTTACTCAAGAAACTTAACTCTGAAAGGATAGACTCCAAAAGGAAATTACCAAGTTATGTCTTACTCAGTTTCCAAAACAAAAGAAAATCCTAAGAACTCAGGAAATGTTACCAATAAAAGAGAATCAATGTGACTAAGTCCTGATGTCTCAGCAAATAGTATGCAGGCAAGAAAACAAAGGCCCTTTAAGCCCACTACTGTCTAATTGCTTCTGATTCAGGTGAGCCTATAAGACAGAGTTCAACTACTCCCTAGGGTTTCGGATGCTGTAGATCTGTACAGGAAAAGGTAGTCTCCTCTTTCTTATAAGGAGCCAAGCTTGAGCTTGGTAGCACGGGATATGTAATACCCATCCAAGCATTATATACCAAGCAAAATGGCCCATCAAATTTGATGATGATATTTGGTCATATCCAAATTAACCAAAATTAAAGAAACCTGGGAAAGCAATACATACCAATCTTACAAGAAAATTAAAGAAGATCTTTCAGAGTACCATCAATGTCAGCTAACCTGAAATTAAGATGCGTGACAGCACCACCAGGAAATCTACCCAGATAAAGAATTTTGAAATATAAAATATACATACAAGACTGAAAAGAGAGAGCCAAGGACATCAGTACGTAAATGATGACAACTACAAAGAAATAAGAAGCAATAAATGTGTTATTAAAGAACTTCTAAATAGAAGGGATGTCAATACTATATCAAGGTAGAACAGAATGTTTAAAATTTGAGAATGATGAGGGCAAAGCATTTACAAATGTTCTTGACACAATTGATGTATGTATGGATTGTGATGCGAGGTGTGTGAACCCCCAATAAAATGATTAAAAACCAAAAAATAATGGGAACTTCAGAACACTACATTATGCTCATTGAAACTTGTACATGAATAAAGAGGCTGTTGTGCAAACAAATAAACAAACAAAAAACACCCCCACAAATTACAGAGAAAATGCAAAGACAAGTAACAGACCTTCTAACAAAAATTTTTAAAAGAAGAAAATTATAAAGGCTCAGGAAACACAAAACCAGCATCAACAAAGGAAGTGAAAAGAAAACCAAAAATATGAAATGAATTCTGCACAAAAAATAATGTATAGAACAAAGAAATCATCAGCATCACAAACACACACACACACACACACACACACACACACACGGAGCAAGAGAGAATACAATGACAGCTGCAAATTCACATCTGTTAATAATTATACTGAATAATGATGGATTGGATGCACCAGTCAAAAGACAAAGAGTGTTCGAATAGATAAGAAAATATGACCCTCTGACATGCATCCTACAAGGAAAAAATCTTAGACCCAAACCTAAAAATAAGCTTAAAATAAAGGAATACACAAAGAAGATCAAAAGTGGTAATATTAAACACCTGCAATTCTCTTTGCCCCAGGATATGACAACTCTGAGGTCTTCAGTATGACGACATTTGGGTTGGGCAAAATATGTAGCAACAGTTACATATCCTGAAGGGGGGAGGGGGTGGGAAATCTATCCTGACAGTCCTACAAAATCAAATCTGATGTTTTAAAATCATAAAGAGATAATTCTTTCCTAAAATACATGGCAAGAGAGGATAAAACCAAACCAGAAAAACTTTTGTTAAACAAAAGTATAAAACTCATTTCTCCAAATATCCTCCATCTAGGCTCACACACTTGTGAAGACCATGTCTCCATCCCTCCCGCTCTTCTCTACCACCACTGTCAGTTTGTCTTAGATGGCAGCTTGCATGTTGTTGTGATGCTTGTATTTGCCAACAGAATTTCAAATACAAATAGAGTCACCTGTGATGGATAGGTCTTAGCAGTTTCTAGACTAGGACACATTAAAAAGAAGAGGGGGTCCATGTCTGAAAAATCAGCAACTGAAAAATTTCTGAATAACAGTGGAATTTTATCTAATATAGTACTCGATGAGCCCCTCAGATTTTGGAAGTCAATCAAATACAACAGGGGGTGGGGGAGTGTCAAGGAAGGAGCTATCGCCTCAAAGCAGAGTCTCAATGATTTGGAAGTCTGCATGCTTCAATTGAAATGACAACAAAGAAACAAGGTTGGCGTCCTCCAGGGATTTGTAATGTTCACAGTGGTGGGGGAGTGGAAAGAAATCTGAAAGGGTGGGATCAAGCTGTAGGGTGGATGGGGTAAGTCTTCCCAGCGAAATTCCCCTAGGAGAGCCCCTGCTGCCCTCGAAGAAAGTACACTATTGTGATTTTCAAAGGTTTTGGGGTACAAATTTCTGGCCTTTTCATCATCAGTGTCGTTTTCAATTTTCTTTTGCATAATAAGCCCATAATCAAACTGTGTCCATTGAGAAAAATCGATCAAGAGTATACCAAAAGTCAGTTGTCATAACTTCCTGAGCTAACCTCTGCTTTGATCCAACAGATCAGTGGCACAAGCCACTGTTTTTCTTGCACCTCTTTTATTTTCAATTTTATTTTTATTTTATTGGGGGCTCTTACAGCATTTATCACAATCTATACATATATCCATTGTGTTGAACACATCTTTACATAAGTTGTCATCATCTTCTTCAAAACATTTTCTTTCTACTTGAGCCCCAGGCATCAGCTCCTCATTTCCCCTCCTCCTTCCCTATACCCCCAGGATAATTTACAAATTTCCCCCATGTTTTACACAAACTGCTGTCTCATTTCACCCTCTTTTCTGCTGTCTGTCCCCCTAGGATGGGGGCCATATATTGATCATTGTGATTGGTTCCCCTTTACTCTGCTCCCCCTTACCTTCCTGGAATTGCTGCTCCCCTTTTTGAAGGCACTTAATCCAGTGTATCATTGAGAGAATTTGTCTGCAGCTGTCCACTGAGCACAGAGACATGTCTAAACACGCAGATTTTTACAAGCACGTCTAAACATGACATAATAACCATGCATATGTAAATTGAAACTTGAGTAGCAAAACTTTTTTTGACATACCCTCATATTTTGGGGACTGAAAATATAGGGTGGCACTTCAGACACACATGATTAGTGTGTGCATGAGTTAGGGTAATTGCTGTGAACATCAGTAAAATATCCAGTTATACTCGATATGTGCAGTTAATAAAAAGTATGGGTTCTGGATCCAAATAGAGCTGAATTAAAATTCCTGTTATATCAGTTACAATTCTTTGAAATGCTTGTGACTTAAAAACCCAACTGAAAGGTCTTACATAGCGAAAAATTACTGTTTTTCAATCAACTTACATGGGACACTAATTAAAAAATCAGTTAAATTTTCACTTCAGAACATCATAACAGATGCAAATTCTTTCTATCTCTTTTCTTTGCCATTTTGATGGTGTGGTTTTGCCTTCAGAATGTGGCTGAGCTGGATGCATAAGCAAATGTGGTAAAGAAAGCTGATTGTGCCCAGTTATCAAAAGATACAGTGTCCGGGGACTTGGCTTGAAGATAAACAAGTGACCATCTAGCTCAGAAACAACAAAGCCCACATGGAAGAAGCACACCAGCCTGTGTGATCAAGAGGTGTTGAAAGGATCAGGCATCAAAGAACAAAAGAATCATATCATTGTGAATGAGGGGAAGTGTGGACTGGAGACCCAAAACCATCTGTAGGCAACTGGACATCTCCTTACAGATGGGTCGCAAGGAGGAGACGAGCCAGTCAGGGTGCAGTGTAGCAACGATGGCGCATACAACTGTCTTCTAGTTCCTAAATGTTTCCTCCCCTCCCCCCACCCCACCACCATCACTATCATGATCACAATTCTACTTTACAAATCTGGCTAGACCAGAGGATGTACATTGGTACAGATAGGAACTGAAAATACAAGGAATCCAGGATAGATGATCCCTTCAGGACCAGTGGTGTGAGTGGTGATACAGGGAGGGTGAAGGGAAGGTGGGGTAGAAAGGGGCAACCGATTACAGGGATCCATATATAACCTCCTCCCTGGGGGATAGGCAACAGAAAAGTAGGTGAAGGGAGACATCGGACAGTGCAAGATATGACAAAATAATAATTTATAAATTATCAAGGGTTCATGAGGGAGGGGAAAACAGGGAGGGAAGGGAAAAATGAGGCGCTGTTGCCAGGGGCTTACGTGGAGAGCAAATATTTTGAAAATGATGAGGGTAACAAATGTACAAATGTGCTTGACACAATGAATATATCTATGGATTGTGATAAGAGTTGTATGACCCCCCCCCAATAAAATGATTAAAATAAAGAAGGGGAAAAAAGTAAATAGACATAAACAAATGAAAAAAAGAATGTAGCTGAGCAGGACAGACACTATGGGTACCATTTTCACTCATGGTGAACCAGGTGCCATTGAGCTGATCCCCACTTGGGGTCATGCCCTGTGTGTCAGAGTAGAATTGTGCTCTGTGGAACTTTTCCTGAATGAATTGGGGAGGGGGATGACATTTCCATGTCTTCTTCAGAGGCAGCTCTAGGTAAACTTGAATCTCAAACGTTTAGGTGGCCAGTTGAACGCAATAAAGAACAGCACCGTCCAGAAACCCCTCAGTCGTCCACCACAGCATTTAGGACAAGAAAAGGTCCCTCCAAGTACCTTTTTGAAAGGGCAAGGCCCGTATCTCCTGAAAACTGCAGAATAGCCTTCTGCTCATGTGTTATGGTTTATAATTGGGTCACTCGCATTACCTGAACCATTCATTACCTACCCCACCCTGCCCCCACTCTCAAAACAAACATATTCAATAAATCTATTCTGATTCATAAAGGTCCTGTAGGGCAAAATGGAACTACTCACTAGAAGCTGTAAATCTCGACAGATACATTATAGCAACATACTGCCTCTGAGGGTGTTTTCAGGGAATGTGCTCCTGGGTCCCAGCACTGGGCCTCATCTTCTTATTTAGTTTTTTTCTGTTACTCATTTTCCTCTTATAGCTGCTCTCCTCCTCTTGTCTTTATTTCTTTCATCCGACTGAGTGGTTACTGCTTCTTTTTATCTCACAATGGTATAGTTTCTACATGATGCACTGTGTGTGTGAGAGAGTGTGTGTCAAAGATGAACTAAAGGTCATAGGGGAAATAATTTCTCCTCATTAATAAATACCTCCAGGCCTTCCAAAAACTCATTTATTTGAAGGGAAACAGAAGAAAAAATTTAAATCCTTTTATTGGGGGCTCGTACAATTCTTATCCCAATCCATACATCCATCCATTGTGTCAAGCACATTTGTACATTTGTTGTCATCATCATTCTCAAAACGGTTGCCTTCTACTTGAGCCCTTGGTATCAGCTCCTCATTTTTACCCCTCACTCCTCCCGCCCCCTTCCCTCATGAACCCTTCATAATTCATAAATTATTATTTTGTCATATCTTACACTGTCTGATGTCTCACCTCACCCCCTTCTCTTTTGTCTATTCCCCAGGGAGGAGGCTATACATAGATTCTTGTAATCAGTTCCCCCTTTCCACCCCACATTCCCTCTACCCTCCAGGCATCACCACTCTCACTACTGGTCCTGAAGGGGTTGTCTGTCCTGGATTCCCTGTGTTTCCAGTTCCTATCTGTACCAGTGTACATCCTCTGGTCTAGCCAGATTTGTAAGGTAGAATTGGGATCATGATAGTGGGGGGGGGCTTTTAAGAACTAAAGGAAAGTTATATGTTGCATCGTTGCTACCCTGCACTCTGATTAGTTCATATCCTGCTGACAACCCTTCAGTAAGGGGGTGTCCAGTTGCCTACCGATGGGTTTTGAGTCTCCACTCTGCACTCACCCTCATTTACAATGATATGATTTTTTGGGAACCAGAAATTTTTATCTCTGTATGCCAGTGTAATATGTCCTTAATATTACATTTGAAATCAGAATTGTTTGATTAAGGGAGGTAAGTAGAAAGAACATTCAACAAATATTCCGTGGTCAAGTCAAATGTCAGGTAGAGGCAAATATAAATCATGGAAAGAGCAAAGGAAATTTTGACAAATAGTGAGTTTGCCAAGAAGACAGGCAATAAAAATGGAAAATACAGCATGTGGACATATTTGGAGAACTTTGGAGGTTGTGCTAGACTTGGGTATGGGTCAGAGGATATAATGGGACTATTAAGTATTTTCATTAGAAATTAACTATGAGGAAGAAGGTGATTACAAAACATTAACCTGGCAGTAGTGTACGATAGCAATTGGAAAGAGTACTAAGTATTAGTAATCAAGCCAGTTAGGAGACTGTCAGTGAAGCGAGGCTGATCATGCTGGAGAGACAGACTTCACTGACGTGTTTAGCAGATGGAATCAGTAGTGACGTCAGCGGATAAAAGAGAGTGAGGAGCTGTGGAGAAAATGCTATCTGTTGGAAGCTATACGATGAGCAGTTTTGAGCTTGCTGAATTGAAAACGTCTCAAAATCACCCGAGGGCATATGGCCAGTTGGAAGATGAATTAATAAGTCTATTGTTACTCAAGAGAGAGTTTTGAGCTGGAGAAATAAAGGTATGCATCATGCAGGTATAGTGCTGTCACTGAATAGATTGTGCGGCAGTCCTTTCCCTGGATTGCTCAGTCTTACTTTTCTCTGGAGACCCAATTTTCTGAATGTGGAAATTTCATGGGATGCACCACGGTACAATAGGAGGTGCATTCTAAAAGCATTACTAGACCACATACAGAATATACAAAGGAAGTAACCCAACTAGTTACACAACGTAGCTCATCACCCACTTAAAAAATATAAAAATGTTTTAGGGGTGAGGTTATTAATGCTTAGCTCCAAGGGTTTACAGACGATAGTTAAAAATTGTGATTGGAATTCTGGGAAGGGATGCTCTTGACAAGTCAAGAAAGTGGATCCTCCCTTTTACCAATTTGAGATATCCTTGAATTTGGAGAGGAAGTAGACAACTGTCTAGGATCTGGCTCATGCCTTAAAAATCGGAAAGTTTTTAAAGAATGTTAAGCCTTTAAGAGCGACACGAAAGCGAAAGAAAGGCAGCTACCCTGGCATCAGCTTTCCCTTCTAGATTTTTCCAAAGGCAAACCAAAATAAGACTGGAGGGGAGCAGAAGTATAACCTTTTGCAGGTATGCTTAGACCTCAGCCGAAAGTTTCTGGTTGCATCACGAAACGCCGGGCTACCAAGGAAAGAGGTAAACCAAGTTGGCATTGAAACATACCTGACCCTGAGAAGGAACTATAGGTGAGAGATGTCGAAAAACTGAGACAATGGGGAAGACGTGGTGACCACATAGCTGGAGTCAGTAAACACACAGAAGCAACTGTATGGCTTCCCTATTGTAAATAGCAGGAAGTAACAGGAAATGGGTAGAGACAGAATTATGGCTGAATGTTCAATAGTGGACTATCTATCATATCCGTGCCTAACAGTATCCATTTTGCTCTACATGGTATGGGACAAAACTGTATACTCAGAAGAAAGAAGCTCTGATCTCTGGTGGAGGGACTAATTGTAGGTGCCATAGGATTTTCCAAAAGTAAACATGCTTCTTAACACTCAACAGGTATTGAATTGTAGACAAGGGGAAACAGATTGATAAATTCTTGAACACTGCAGATTTTGCCACATGGAAAAAACAAAACAAAAGATAGAAGGGCATGGATATTTAGAGTGAGATGTTTGGGGCTTGTCAATTGCTAACATGATGCTGTGCCCTGAGACTGAGGTGCAGGGAAAGGCATGGGGAGTCAGAAGCCTTAGATTCCCATGTTTTGGAGGATCTTTGACTGGAACTGTCAGTCCCATCAGGATGATGGCAGCGCTCCATGTGAAGAGGAGGATGTTGAGCCGGGTGTCAAATTTTTCAATGAAGGAGGTGATTTGGGAGTTAAAATAACAGGCAGAGGAGAGAATGTGGTGACAGTGTCAAATTGAGTTAATTTTTTCTTCTATTCTGCTTTGTTTTTAAATGTATTTTACAGGAGGCAACGATCTGGAAGCAGAAACCGGTGGATACAAAACTCATTTCATGAGCGTGAGGTACATGGGATGATGTTTGAGAAGAGTCACCATCGAGAGGAGTGGGGGATGGAGCTGCTTTCGTTAAAGGGTGAACCCCTTCGATTAAGCCAGAGGTGGAAGAATGGCTGAGGAAACTGGAGATCTAGGTGAGCTTGCTTGTTCATAAAGCAGCAGCTGGGTGCAGGACTGAGGGGAGGATGAAGCGGCTAAGTTTGATGAATACATCCGTAGAGCCTCTTTACTTAAAATGATGGTATTTTGTTCCATGTTACGGGTTTTGAATTGTTTTTAAGATTCTGCGTTCAAATACTAATTATGTTTTTTTGATGCTCTTAAACTTTGCACCCAAGGGAGTGCCTCACTTCTGCATCCTAAATCCGGTAGTTTCAGAGATTCCCAAGGAGTACTGTGGAAACAGAAAAAGACCACAAAAGTGACACTGCAAAACTCTACAAATATAGGTGAAAATATTAAGTGATATGTCTGAAACTAAGTAGTGAGGGAGTCAAGATGTCTTAAAATATGGATGTTAACCTACTGAGCCCCTTAATGTTGATTCTGATTCATAGCAACCCTGTAGGACAGAGTCCAATGGCCCCCAAAGTTTTCCAGGGCTGTGATCTTCATGGAGGCAGATGCCCACCCATTCCTTTGTGGAGCTGATGGCAGGTTTGAGCTGTTCACATTCTGGTTACCTTCAGAGTGTTGCACCGCTGTCTAACCAGGTCACCTCGTTAAGGACAGCGGAAGGGGAACAGTGATAGAACATGGTGACTTTGTAGATGGGTGGTGGGACTAGCAAGGGGGTAAAGAGAACTCTATGTATGGGAAATACATGGCGATATATACAGTAGGAAAGCAAATGATTTAAAAGAAATTATAAGAAGTAACTAATAGAGAGGGAGACTTGATGGCTCTGTAGTTAGGTACTTGTCTGCTAACCACGCCTACCAGCTACTCCACAGGCTAAAGATGTAGCAGTCTTCTTCAGTAAAGGTTCCAGGCTTAAGGATGCTATGGGTTGGTCAGCTTTGTCCTGTAGTGTTGCTGTGAGTTCAGATCAGCTCACTGGCGATATGTTAGTCTGGATTAGCTAACAGGAGTGGAAATTACTTTGGTAAGAGGTGGAGGCAAGTAGATGGAAGAAGGCCACTGAAAGGGGTCCATGAGACTGAATGAAAACAAACAAAACACAATTGACTGCCATTGAGTCTACTCTGACTCATAGTGGCTCCTTTGGATATTTGAGACTGACTTTAACTCTCTGTGGGAGCAGACTGCCTCATCTTTCTCCCTTGGAGTGACTGGTGAGTTTGAACAGCTGACCCTGTGGTTAGTAGTTCAGTGGATCATCCCCTGCACCTCCAGGGCTCCTTAAGAAACTGAAGGTACACTTAATATCAATAAGGACACTAACAGGACTAGATCACTCATGTTCAATAGGAAGGAAACAGACATGTGGAGATAGCCTTTTGCAATACGGGATTGGCATGTGAATATCATCTTACCTAGAATGTAGCCAAATGCCAATGTCTGAAATAGTGTGCACCTGATTTCCCCTACTTTAGACACCCATCACAATTTGGGGAATTTCCAGGGAAGTAAGTTACAGAGCCAGTTGTTTCTGCAATAAACTTTAGGTTTGAGAACTCCCCACAGAGATTTCTCAGAACGCACTGGAAGCAACTCTACTTCACTAAATTTCTGATAGGTAAACAGACATAAAGGCCATTTACCTGAAAAGGCATACATCCCACAGAATCTGGATGGAGCCCAAACAGGAAATTTCCCTTCATTTCCTCTCCGTGGGGTCCTAAGACACTGTCCTAGTCAAGCATGGGTGTGTGACAAGGAGCACATGAGTGTTGCCCACCCAGGAAGCTCATTTGAGCTTTGGTGTCCAGCATTTTTGCTATGGATCCATTATACAAGAGGGGGTTCGTTGATTATTGTAATCTCCAGCACCCCTCTCTCTGGAGACCAAATTGGTATCCTGGCCTGAAGCCCCAAATACCAAATCTCTAATCACATGATCAGTCTTTCTAGCGTGGCCAATCAACACTCAGTTATCTTGTTATCATAGAGTGTCTAGGGGTGCATAATGAGACTTACTATGAAGGTAGATAAGGTGCAATCAAAAGGCCTCCGGAAATAATAAAGACATTCTTTTCACTAGGGAAGATAAGAGCGTACAGATCTTCTAATACATGGTCTGTGAATGGCAGAAATCCTGGAGGGCCAGAAGGCAGAGGAGGGAAGGGAATGCCACCGTTGAGAAATGATCCCTTTCAGAAGCCCCACCTTCTGCTCCCCAGCCTCCAAATATCATCAGAGGCTCTTAGACCAGCTAAGAGGAGACTTGGGAGCGTAGTGGTTATGAACAAGGCTGCTAAACCTGAGGTCAGCAGTTCAAACACCCCCAGCATCTCCACTTGGAAAGAGATG
This sequence comes from Tenrec ecaudatus, assembly GCF_050624435.1. NCBI lineage: Eukaryota > Metazoa > Chordata > Mammalia > Afrosoricida > Tenrecidae > Tenrec > Tenrec ecaudatus. The sequence continues at coordinate 7,176,699 of NC_134538.1, forward strand.
CGACTCTCCACTACCACCAACATTTAGTCTCAGCATTCCTAGCAGCGTGATGAGGGACACTGATGGGAAAAACAAGCCAGGAGTGGGGAAAGAGAACATACACATCTAGTGGGGGAACAATTCTAGCAATACTTTTAAAGACACTAAAGGGGAGTGAACCTGACACTATGCTCCTAATGGGCCACACTGCTCTGAATTTCTATGCAGATTCTAAGGATCCAGGCCACGTGCCATAGACACTGGAACTTTTGGGCTCACAACTCACCCCAAAGGCCACCCCGAGGGGATGCAATGTGGATGCCCCATGGAGTAAGCTGACCTCTACCTCAAACACACCTGTAACCTGAGGACTTAAGACGGAAACCAAATGGTTTGGGAAGAAACAGAAGGCAATTAAACCAAGAGGACCGAACTGCCAGCAGGCAGACTAACATTTAGTTACTATTTCAATGCCTACTTGCTGTATTAAGATATGTATTATTCTGGCAGACCTGTGTCTGACAGTATCAATGAATATTATTGTAAGTTTTGCCTGACCACCAACTCCCATGGTTGGTGTAAATAGCATCCAGTTATGTAAGGATTTATTCGGTACAAGTCAATGATCCATGTATAGAGATTTGTAGTTAGTCTACACTTGTTCAATCTCCCTTACTCAATAGGGTTTTAACATTAGTACCACGGGATGGCCAATGACACTGTAAACAGAAGGTTCTTATGCTCCTGGGAGATGATTGGTAAGATTCTCTACCATAAAATATTAAGGAAATTTCTAAGGTGAACCAAAGAGAAATAAAAAACATAGATTCAGGAAAGGATTTGGGGTTAAGGCCTTGCTCCAATTTAGGACAAAATCAGTTTTTGTGTCATGGCCCTGATTGATACTCATCCCCATGACTCGCTGTTATGTATTTTAATGTTTTTTTTTTTCAGTATATGAAATCTAGGAGAGACAATAACTAGAATAAGGGTTCCGGGGGGGTATGGCGTAGAAGGGGGGTGAAGGGTAAGTGGGAGCTGATATCAAAGAGTTCAAGAAGGAAGAAAATGCTTTGAAACTGACTATGGTAACAATTGTACAACAATGCTTGATCTGATTGAACTATGGAATGGTGTGAAGTCTGAATTAGTTTCAATTAAAATGATTTGGGGTGGGGGGAGTGAGTTAGATTCAGAAACCCATGGGGCTGTTTTACCCGTTCATGTAGGGTCACCGCAGGCTGGAATTGGCTTCATGGCAGTGCGTCTAACCTGGCCTTGGCATAGACATTCCCTTTCCCTCATATGTCACACAAAATAATTAATTTAGCTTTCCAAAGACTGCTTTTATTAGAGTAAAGGAAGCACAATAGCAAGAATCCTGCAAAACTAACAAGGGAATATAATTAGAAATTGAAAAGTAACTAGAATCTGTATGCAAATAAGATGGCTTGCAGTCATAGCCCAGCGAGTCTCTGATTCGCTTTCCTTGAGGCATGTAAACCTATTCTTTCGGCCTGCTTGTTTCATCTTAATCACATTCATTAAAGGCATTTTCTACAGGCTGATGAAGTGATGTTTCCTTTCCACTTGTTCTAAAATAGCATCTTGAGGTCTCAGTGGGGGCAAATACAGATAGACTGTGAGAAGGAAATGAACAGTTTTCTACCAATGCACTGAAATCTGGTTTTAAAAGGTGCAGAAAATGACAAAATAAAATATTTGCACAGATAATTTCCCTTTTGCATATATTTTTCTGCTTTCTACAAAGGGCATGTATTATATTTTCAATAAGTAAAAACAAATTGCATTCAAAATCAACTGGGTGCAAGGGGTCAAATAAAAAGTAAATGTTTAGAAAATGATGATGGCAGCATATGTTCAAATATGCTTGCTACAATTGATGTATGGATTATTCTAAGAGCTGTAAGGTCCCCCAATAAAATTTTTTAAAAACGAATTTAAAAAACACAACCCTAGAAGCTGTAGCTGATATAAAACAGACTGATCATGTGTAGAAAATCACATTTCTGCTTCTGCAGAGGAAATCTGAATTTTCTATAGGTAGTGCAGGATACATTTGAGAGGAATATTATTTGTTATATTATTTGGTGCATGCACGATTAGGAAGACTCGGAGAAGACACTTACTAATTAAATATTTACTGGTGAAGACTGGACAGTAGACTAACCACCTTCTGAGTATTGGAATAAGTGGAGAAAGTGTCCCAGAGAAAAGACAGTCAAGGAAATGATAAGAGACAGCATTCCTGGAGACTCCCTTAATGGGTTTTTTCGGCCCCTGCAAAACCAAAGGAATATCAAGTCTGCAATACATTTTACATCTATATCGTTTAACGTCTGCTGCTTAGAAAACCCCAAGGACCCATTGGCATAGTCATTTCTTATTTTGAAAACACAAAGGTAAATCATTGCCCTAAAATACAAAAATGCCAGGAATTCCAGGGAGCTCTTACAAAGACACACTTGGTGTGCATTCATCCTTTACCTAAACATCCAACGTGAATGTACTGGGTCTGAACATTCTACAGGCAAAGCATTTCTATCACACACTTTGAAAATAATCAGTCACCTTTTAGTAGGAACATTATATATTAATTCTAATAACCAAAACAACACAAGGAAGCCTGCTCCCAGGATACCTTGAATGTGCTCAGAGCAGGAAGTAACCAGCTTCTATCAGGGACCAGAGAAAGTTTCCATCCAGAAGTGGTGTAAGGATCTGCAGTCAGAAAGAAGGTTTTCTTTTTTTTTAAACATTTTATTAGGGGCTCATACAACTCTTATCACAATCCATACATATACATACATCAATTGTACAAAGCACATCTGTACATTTTTTGCCCTAATCATTTTTGAAGCATTTGCTCTCCACTTAAGCCCTTTGCATCACGTCCTCTTTATTCCCCTCCCTCTCTGTTCCCCCCTCCCTCACGAGCCCTTGATAATTTATAAATTATTATTTTGTCATATCTTACCGTATCCGGTGTCTCCCTTCACTCCTTTTCTGTTGTCCATCCCCCAGGGAGGAGGTCACATGTAGATCCTTATAATTGGTTCCCCCTTTCCAACCCACTCGCCCTCTACTCTCCCAGTATCGCCCCTCACACCCCTGGTCCTGAAGGTATCATCCACCCTGGATTCCCTGTGCCTCCAGCTCCTATATGCACCAGTGTACAACCTCTGCTCTATCCAGACTTGCAAGGTAGAATTCAGATCATGGTACTGGGAGAGGGGAGAGGTGAAGGGAGAGAAAGCATTTAGGAACTGGAGGAAAGCTGTATTCTTCATCGGTGCTACGTCGCACCCTAACTGACTCATCTCAACCCCTAGTCCCCTCTGTGAGGGGATCTCCAGTGGCTTATAAATGGGCCTTGAGTCTCCACTCTGCATTTCCCCCTTCATTCACTATGGTAAGATTTTTTTTGTTGGTGATGTCTTATACTTGATCCCTTTGACACCTCATGATCGCACAGGCTGGTGTGCTTCTTCCACGTGGGCTTTGTTGCTTCTGAGCTAGATGGCTGCTTGTTCACCTTCAAGCCTTTAAGACCCCAGACACTATCTCTTTTGATAGCCGGGCACCATCAGCTTTCTTCGCCACATTTGCTTATGCACCCGTTTGTTCTCGGTGATCGTATCATGGAGGTGTGCAGCCAATGATATGATTTTTTGTTCTTTGATGCCTGATAACTGATCCCTTCAGAACCACGTGATCACACAGGTTGGTGTGTTCTTCCATGTGGGCTTTATTGCTTCTGAGCTAGATGGCCGCTTGTTTATCTTCAAGCCTTTACAACCCCAGACGCTATATCTTTTGATAGTCGGGCACCATCAGCTTTCTTCACCACATTTACTTGTTCACGCGCTTTGGCTTGAGCAGTTGTGTCAGAAGGGTGAGCATCATAGAATGCCAATTTAATAGAAGAAAGTATTCATGCGTTGAGGGAGTGCTTGAGTAGAGGCCCAAGGTCCTTCCACCACCTTAATACTAAACCTATAAATATAGACACATAGATCTTTTTCCCCATCCATATATATATATATATTTGCATGCACATGTCTTTGTCTAGACCTCTATAAATGCCCTTTGCCTCCTAGCTCAGAAAGAAGGCTTTCAAAAGGAGTCTCTGATGGCAGTTAGGAAGAGGCAGCCAGGCACTGGATAAAAAGAGACAGGCAGAGAGCAAATCCAATTTGGGGAGAGAGGGACTAGAAATTTAGACAGTTTATTCCAACAGTCTCTGAGGGGGGAAAAAAAGGTACAGAGTGTTTTTGCATTTTTAACAATGAAAAATTCTTTTATAGTGAATTAGGTGGGGGTGTATATTTCAGGTCAGTTGTGTATTCAGCAATTTAAAACACTTATCAAACCACACAATAGCTTACCCTACACCCCCACCCCATACCCCAACCACCACTACCACCACCATTAAGCCCTTTCTTTGGCTTCTGCATTACTGTCATCTCCTTCACCCAAGGAAATAGCTGTCAACACTCTAGCCCCTTGCTTCATCTTCCCTCCTTTGACCTCCACACCCCCACCCGAGCCCCACCCCCATACCTTCCAAAGCCTGTTTCCTTGGGGATGAAAGCCTTTGTCTTGTTTTGTTTGTTTGTTTGCTTGTTTGTTTGTTTATAACAGTGATCTCATACAATACAACATTTGTCCTCCTATTACTGACTAATTTCAATGACTCACATTGTCCTCTAGGTAAATCCAAGCCATGAAGTTTTCTTTCGTTTCATCATAATTTTTTTAGGGATGCAAAGAATCCCATTGTGTGTATGAATCAGTTTCTTTATCCATTCTTCAATTGATGGGCATTTTGTGTCTTTCCATCTGCTTGCTACTGGGAATAGTGCTGCAAAGAACATAAGTGCACATGTGTCAGTCCACCTTAGATCGTTGGGTCCTATGGGAGTTCTAGTGTGTTTTCTGAGATAGCACCATAGCCCTTCCCACTGTGGTTACACATTTAGACAGGAGCCCCAGCCTTGTATGAAGAGGTCTACTCTCTCGGCAGTCTCTCCTGTCATGTTCTGTTTTGTTTTGCTGTGATTTGGCTCACCGTGCTGGGGCTGCAACAGTGGGCTCAGACATAAGAACAACTGTGAGAATCGTGCAGGAGCAAGCAACATTTCATTCTCTTGTGCACAAGGTCACCATCAGGCACAACCAACTTGATGGCCCCTAACAATAGTAAGCCTAGAGCAACTGATGACCAGTGGGCCTCCTTCTAGAGAGATGTTAAAGCCAACACAGGGGGCTCCAGAGACGAAAGAGGAAGGTCACAGCATTATCACGCATCTGCTCTCTGCTTTTTCCAGTTTGAGATGGTTTCTGTTCTTTACAGTCATTAGTGCCCTGCCCAGCGGTCCCTGGGAGGTGCAGATTGTGAACACACTCAGCTGCTAACTAAAATGTTGACGGTTCAAGTCCCCCAAAGGTACTTTAGAAGAAAGGTCTGGTGATCGACTTCTGAAAAATTGGTTATTGAAAACCCTACTCTGACCTAAATGGGACCACCAATATATTGGTGTCTGATTAATATACTACAATGCCAGCAATCATGCAACATCGGGTCCCTCAGCAAACCTGCCGCTCACTGCAATATTTAAATTTTGTTGATCATCAACTAAGTATAAGATAGAGCTTCTGACTGTCCATCCATGACTGTCTCTAATTTATTTCAAAATATAGCTGAAACTGCACATGGTTTACAGCGGAGACAAATCAACACATCATTGTGATGAAAAAAACAAATTTATTAATAAAATCATTCAACTAACTTATGTGGCATCCTGTCAGAGGTAACCTCACGATTGTGTGGGTGACCTGCTACCCTGGTTAAAGCTGTGTATTGACTTGGCCAGGTCAGGAGTCTTAGTGGTCTGGCTGTTATGATGTAGCCATGCCCAGGATGGGATCAGAGATGATGTTTAATAACCTCCGTGATGGGATCTGCTGTGGGCCGTCAATCAATCGAAAGGGCGTGTCCTCAGAGATATAACCTGCTTTCAACATATGTGAACAGTCTCACCAAAGCTCTCTTGCTTTTTGCTGAATCTGGATCCTGCAGCTAATTCATCATCTCACTCCAGTCTTTCAACTTGAGCCAGTGGCCGACTGCATTATCTGCTGATGCTGCGATGCATATGTCTCCGTCTGATCTGGTGATCTTGGGTTCATCAGCACCACCAGCTACATGAGTCCGGGGAACCTCCAGCCACACATCTGCCTCATGAACTTGGAACTTGCCCGCCTCTACAGCTGTGCGAACCATTTCTTTGAGATAGCTAGCTAGAGGAACAAACCAACACATATACATACATGCAAATGCACATATCCACCTACAAACAAATCAGTCTTGGAAGAAGTACAGCTAGAATTCTCTTTAGAGGCAAGGATGGCAAGCCTTCATCTCACATACTATGGACGTGTGGGCAGTAGAGACCAGTTCTTCGAGATAAATATCATGACTGATAAACTTGAAGGGCAGTGGAAGAGAGGAAGGCTCTCAAGAGTTGGATTGACACAGTGGCTGCATCAATGGTTCAAACACAAGACCAGTTATGAGGATGCCACCAGCTTGGGCAGCATCTCATTCTGTTGTACACTCGGTCAGAATTGAGTCAGAGTCCAATTGACGGCACCGAAGAGCAGCGTACAAATACACACACATAAGTATATGTGCTTCACTGGTTTGCTCCTCTGAAGAACTCATCCTCAAAGAACCCCAATCTCCAGCTGTACCGCTGCCTCTCGTTCTCATTCAACACCCTAGAATGCTTTCACCTCAGCAATATAATAAAATACTGGATCTTCAATAGAATATTGTTAAAATTTCAGATGCCACCCTAAGAATCCAGAGGGGTGAGGAATAATACGTAGCTTGTTTCCTTCCTTTTCTCTGACAACTATCTGAGGCCCTCACACTCACAGAAAGACCATGAAGTCATGTTATATTTGAATTTCCCATAATTCTAAAACCCATGAACCCCTTTGCTCTGAGGTTTTCGAATTTGGATGTGCATTAGAACCCCATGGAAGGGGTTTCTTGAACCCTATCACCTAGAGTTTCAGATTCAGTGGGACTGGGGTGAAGCTCATTGCTATTAGGTCAATTCAGACTCATAGCAAACAAGGTCCCAGGAATTGGTGAAGCTGCTGGCCTTGTGATCACACTTGGAAAACTACTGCCATAGCTGATAAGGACTGACCCGGACTTGGTCAATGGCGTTCTCTGGAGATGACAACAGCTAAAAGCTATGCCATGGACGGCTGTCCTCACCTGCCTATGAGAAAGTAGGGGATCGTGCCAGCTGAAAGAGGAGGTTGTGCCACACGTAGAAAAAGAAGAAAAGCTCAGCTAGTCTTCCTTTCAAATCCTCTTGAGGACGATTAGTAAGAGGCAATCTGCATCTGCTTTGTAGTGGTTATGTGTTGGGCTGTGATTCATATGGTCGGCAGTTCGAAACCACCCACAGCTTGTGAGAGAAAGACTGGGCTTTCTACTCCCATAACCAGTTACAGACTTGGAAACCCACAGTGAGTCAGAGTTGACTTGATGGCAGCACGTTTGGCTTATGGGCTTCAGGATCACCATAATCAGGATCAACTTGATTCCAGCCAGTTTGGTGTTTTGTTTTTGTTTGTTTGTTTCTGAGCTCTACAGGGTTTCTTCTAATGGCTGACAATGCTCTGCTTTTGAATTAAGGTTAAACTCTGTCTCTAGAGGAACAAAACCAGTGAAAGGCAAACATTTATCTAGAGATCCACTTCAAGGAATTGGCTCTTGCAACTTAGGGAGCTGGGAAGTCTCAGATCCCTGTGTCAAGTGTGGCAATGAAGAGTTTCGATGACTCAGGGTTGCAGGCGCCAACTAGACCTAAATCTGCAGGTCAAGTGGCAGGCTGAAGGCTTCCGCTGGTTTTTACCGCAAGAACCAGAACTCGGAAGACCAGAAGAGTCCGTTTGTCTCAGCCAGCAAGGACATGAGTGAGTTTGCTGGAACATCCATCTATATACTGGAGGCAGGCCTCACCCCAAGGAAATCCTCGTTTCACCTGACTAGCTAATCACATTGATTTGGTTATGTTTACATTATGGAAGAGCAGTCTGCAAAGGTACAATACATAATAACCTAGCCAAATTGACATATAATATTAGTCATCACTTTGAACCCAAGGAGGAATGTATGAGAGTTGTGACTGTCTCACTTGTACTCCAATAAGCCATGAATGACTCTGCCCCTGACCTTTCTGAAATAACTGTCAATGCCAAGTCCCGAGGCCAGAGACTATTCCAGAGATCTTTGTGCTTTCTGCCAGTGGAGGAAACAGTATGTGGGGCCCATGTCAGACTCCACCCCTTCCCAAACTGACAGGAGATTATGTAACGGCCACAGCTATTCACACCCCTGGTCCACGGTCAGAAGGGATTCACCAGGGACTTAATCCATGTGGATATACCCTGAATTTTTGTCTTAACTGAAAGTTTTAAACCTCTTGGTACTCCTCTTTCAGAAGTGTGTGTAATGCCACATCACTTGCTTTCAGCCTATTTCTGAAAGTTATATCCCTTTTCTTGTTGATTGAGCATCAATTTAACAGATTACTTTAAAAATCATAGGCATATGAGTCACATAGCATACAATTCAATAGTTCAGTCACACCAAGGAGAGTTGTACCACCATCACCACAATTTTAGAACAGTCTCTTCATTCCTACATGCATTGTTAGTAGCTCCCCACATCTCCCCAAGCCCCCTGCTATACCCCCAAGGAACCATTCATCCAGTTACTGTCTCTATAGATTTAAATATCCTGGATTTCAGATACAAATTTTTTTAAGATAACAAAGTGATAACAGATAAAAACTTCAACAGAAAAGAAAGCAGAAAACATTAAAAACCAGAACAAATTTAAATGAATCATGAGGGAGATCAAATGATAGGGTGATAATTTTAACCTAACTGCATCTGCAACAATGCACATTCCAATCCATTGTACACGATAGCAAGGCTATTGTGTTAGTCCAGGTTGACTAGGGAAACACATCCAGAGACACCCAAATGTGTGTAAGAGAGAACTTCATACCAAAGAGCAATTGTACATTAAGAAAACCTCCCAACCCAGTCCAGGTGAAGTCCATAAGTCCAACATTAGCCCCTATGTCTGATACCGGTCTATAATTTCGTCTTCAGACTCACACTACATATGCAATGGCACTGAGTGCAGGAAGATCACAGGCCTGTGGGTGGAAAGTCTTGTGGATGCAGTGACAGTGGAAGCATCTCAGAGCTGGTGTGGGTCTCCATGTGGCTTCTCTAGCTGCAGGGCTCTGGTTCCATGTGGCTTGTCAGCAGGAAGACAAGCAGAGCCTCTGTGTGTATCTGGGCCTTTAGTCAGCTAGTTATCTCCTTTGCGCCTGCAAATGAGGTGCTCAAGCTTCCACCTGATTGACAGGTTAGACTCCACCCCTTCCTGAATTGGCAGATTATGTAACGGCCACAGCTATCCACACCCCTGGTCCACGGTCAGAGGGGGATTCCCCAGTGACTTAATCCACATGTATATTCTCTTCATTTTTGTCCCAACTGAAATAGTTTGTCAAATGGGGAACAAATGGTAAGATTCATTTTTACCTAACTACATCTACCAACAAAATCAGCTTTACAATGCCCCCTGTCTGATGACAGGGCAATTCATATTCCTCAACTATGATCACAGGGAATTCACCAGAGGCTTAATCTATGTGCAGATCCTGAAACTGCATTCTGTTTCCCCTGTCATCTACAGACTGCTGCAAACCAGTTATTCATAACTTAAATTCTGTTACCATTCCCTTCTTCAGATTTGGATAATATTATTTAAAATCCTTGGATCACACAGGCTGGTGTGTTTCTTCCATGTGGACTTAGGTGACCCCTCACTTAGATGGTTGTTTGTTTGAAAACAAGGCTTTAAGACTCCAGACACTATTCTTTCAGATAATTTGGCACCATCTAGTTTCTTCACCACAATTGGTTTTAGCACCCATTTCTTCAGTGACCTCTTCATGAGGCCGAGAATTGAGCAGGGTCATGTCATCAGAACTGATTGCTCATAGATTGGGGCTAGAACTAAATGCAAGCCCCAAATCCATTCCTGAATCTATGGCTAATATATGTCTCTGGTTCACTTAGAGACATTATCACTTTATGTTGTAGAATATTATCAATCATCCCCCTGGGGCATCACTTCCTTTGCTATCAGTTCAATACTGACTCATAAAGACCTTATAGGGCAGGATAGAACTGCGTACCTTTGAGACTGTACATCTTCACAGGAAGAGAAAGCCTCATCCTTCCCCCGCAGAGCTGGCTGGTGGTTTCCAACTGCTGAGCTTTTGCTTAGCAGCATTGATAGTGTCATCAGCTTAGCCAATGACATAGAATCTAAAACACTGTTGAGCCAAGGGAATTGTATACCAATAGGCCAGCTATGAACCAAAATACATGAATTGTTAACTTGTACAGATTAAACTCTTATGGACACTATTTCCATAAACAACAGGATTGGTGCTAGGGCAATCTTCCAATAATATCCATTCACTATAGAAAGACATGCCTACCAGATGAATGAATGTCATAATGAAGCAAGGAAGGCATGAAACTAAAAAGTGTGTAGTAGTTCTGGGTGACCATTCATTGGACACCCTCAAGGCAAGAGATTCAGATTCAAATCAAAGGCCAACGTCCACCGGTGCTATGCCTTGCCGTAACAAGGCTAACAATACACCCTCACAAATTTCTCGACCCGAGGATATTACCTGATTATTCTTCCACCAGTCCTCAGAAAGTCTCAGACTCTTTTGAGAATTCCAATGTTTGCTTAGACCTGCCCTCTGGGACTCTCTTTTGCTAATTATTATTTTCCATGAGGTCATTGCTGTCTATTCTAGCTCATGTCGACCTTAAGCATGCAGAGTGTGGACTTTCAAAGGCAGATTGCCAGACCTTTCCTCTGAAGCACCTTTGGGTGGGTCCAAACGAGTAACATTTAATATTTCAGCCATACAGGAATTATTTTCTATTACTTCTTCTTTTTGCATAACCCAGTGGTGCTCAACCATGGCTTTGAACGTTTTGACCCCATGCTGAGGATCTGTGTTTCCATGGCAGATATACTGAGAATCAGCATACACATTTCCACAAGTTCGCCAAATCATTCCTTTTCCCCAAAAAAATACTTCTACTGGGGGCTCTTACATCTATTATCACAATCCATACATTCATCCAGTGTGTCAGGCACATTTGCACATATGCCGCCATCATCATTTTCAAAGCATTCTTTTCCTACTGGAGCCCCTGATATCAGCTTCCTATCTCTTCCCCCTCCCTCCCCTGCCTGCCCTCCCTCATGAACCCTTGATAAGTTACAGATTATTATTTCCATATCTTATATCGTCCCCCATTGCCCCTCACCCACGTTTCTATTATTCCTCCCTCTGGGAGGGGGTTATAGGTTGATCCTTGTGATTGATTCCCCCTAACTCCCCCCACCCTCCTCTAATCCTCTGGGATCTCTGCTCTCATTGTTGGTCCGGAGGGGGTTTATCTGTCCTGTATTCCCTGTGTTTCGGGCTCTTATTGCCTGGTCTTGGCAAAAGGGACTCCATTTTGAATCCGGTGCCTTCAGCTTGGCTCTCAGAATTCACCTCTCATAGACCGCCCTTTCACTGACCTCCCTCTCTCACTGATCTCCCCCTCCCCCGCTGAACCTTCAAATTCCTGGAGCAGGCTCCTCCCTGAGCCAGAATGTTTTTTGAAGATATGCACACTCCACTCTAGCCATCCTTGGCATATAGATAAGGTCAGAGACATTCTCCCTTCTGAAGCACCTGTTTGCACAGATCCTCCCCAGCTTGAACCCTTCCCAGCTGTGCTTGCCAGCAGGAGTATAAAATCAGCAGCCTAAATTTCCCAAAGCGCAGTTTCAGTAGCTCAATTCCCTGAGTTGCTGAATCCGCCCGCAAGCCTCCCAATAAAGCCTGCTTCTAAATTTTGACGATTGGATATTTGGTTCTGTTTCACGCCCCAAAATTCCTTACACTTATCTGCAGTAGTGCGCATGTTCCAGTTTAATCCAAGGTAGAATTGAGGTCATGATAGTGGGGTGAAGGAAGCACCAAAGAACTAGAGGAAAGTTGTGTGTTTCATTTGTGCTACATTGCACCCTGACTGGCTCATCTCTTCCCTGTGACTCCTCTGTGCGTGCATGCCCATTGTTTACAGATGGGCATTGGGTCTCCACTCCATTCCGCCACCCCCCACCTCTCCATTCACATTGGGTATGATTTCGTTCTGGGTCTTTGGTGCCTGACACCTGATCCCTTCAACACCTCATGATCACACAGACTGGTGTGCTTCTTCCATGTGGTCTTTGTTGCTTCTCAGCTAGATAGATGCTTATTTATCTTAAAGCCTTTAAGACCCCAGATGCTACATCTTTTGATAGCCGGGCACCATCAACTTTCGTCAGCATATTTGCTTATGCACCCATTTTGTCTTCAGCAATTGTGTCAGGAAAGGTGAGCATCACAGAATGCTGGATTGTTAGAACAAAGTGTTCTTGTATTAAGGGAGTACTTAAGTCGAGGCCCAATGTCCATCTCCAACCTTAATTCTTAACCTATAGATATGAGTACATAGTTCTATTCCCCTCTTGTTACATATATATTTACATATGCACATGCCTGTGTTTAGGCCTCCATAAGTGTTCCCAAATTGTTCTTGGTATACATAAAAACCACCAGTTCAAAGCCCTGTTCTTAACCTAGGATGCAAAGGAGAGTCATGTGGGGAAGGTTCTAAATATCCGAATGCCCTGGGTTGATTTAATCAGACATGCTACGGATAGAATCGCAGGACAGGAAAACAGTGTAAAAGTCTATTGATGAGTAAATCACGAGCCAGGAATGCAATCTTTTCCCAAAGGTCACATAGTTACTTAACAGGTTTCGTGATTCTCATTTCAATATGCTTGGCAGCATGAAAACTCCTTTCTTCCACAGATTATTATGGTCTGTCCAGTATCGATTGCTATCATATAATTCCTCTCATTCCTTCTCTTTAGATTCATGCCATTCCACAGTGTCTAATGATGGGTCATGCACACAGTGAGCATTTAATAAAACATTGAGTTGCTGATTGTATACTCTTCAGGAGGCTTAACTAGAGATAAAAAATTGTTTTTTGTCCATGGTGGGGAAGAATTAATGACCATTTCTCTTGTACAGAAGTATATAGAAAGATGTTTTATGGAAAAGGAGATAGCTAATATTGGTGCTGATAAAAGCAGGTTTTTCAAATGTCATTCACTCTATTTGTCCAAAAATATCAAGAAAATAAAAATTTTATCTCTGAATGTCCAAATACAAATCTTTCAATGAAGCTACATATATGTGGTATTCATGCAGACAAAACTTAACTCTGCATGTTATCTAAAATTCTCTTCTTAGACTTACAAAAAATCCCCTAAGCTTCGGGCAGGTGGTAAAAAGTTCCCAAAACAACTCAAGACTAGATGGGCAGCAAGATAATATCTTTGTGGGTATTTCCCTATTCCATAAGTGTTCCATTAACACCTTCATCAGGTCTTACTGGTCCCGGCAGCCTCTGAGCTGATCCACTGTCTGTCTTCCTTGGAAGAGGAATAGTCAGAATGTTCCTTTGAAGCAAGAATGGTGAGACTTGGTCTCACGTCCTTGGGGCATTGGGATTGCTCAGTTGCTGCAGAAAGACATCAAGCTTGGTAGACGGCCAGTGAAAAAGCAGATGGCCCTCAGCAGAGTGGATTCACACAGTGGCTACAACAATGGGCTCAAACCTAACACCAACCGTGAGGCCCCCACAGGACCAGGCAGTGTTTTGCTCTGCCTTACACTATGCCAAAACCAACTCAGCAGCACCTAACAACAACACCATCTTCACTACATTTTCCACAGAGCAATCAGAGTGGCCTTTTAAAAATGTAGGCAGTATCTTCAATTTCTGGTAAGGATGGAATAACTAGTACAAGCTTATCCTCCCCACCATAAATAACCACAATACTGGACAAAATAATGGAAATGCATAGTTTGAATCCATGGTGAGGGTAGGCAGCATAGGATTGTGATCCCTGCCTCCTTAAAAAAGGAGTAGCAAGAAAGACAGCTTTCTGTCTACACTTTCTGTACTGAGTCTCAGGAGACAGGAACTCAAACGGAGAATGGTAATCCCACTGAGGTGAGACAGCAGAGATCAACTCGGTGCTCCTAAGACAGAATGTACAGGAAGAGGGCCAAAGAGAAGCACATGGTATGGAGAGAAACCTCTGAAGTCACCCAGTCACCCTCTTGAGCCTTTGGTCAAGTGCATAGGTAAAGTGCGACTCCATTAGACAAGACAAAGCAAAACTCCAAGTTGTCCCCGATTATTGGCAGGGCTCCATTCCATCAACTACTCTGGTGTAAGCCATATCTCTTTAGTCAAATACCTCATAAATTCCCATAATGATTCACTTTTATTACCAGTGTCTTTATAAATTTGATCTGTATTTGTCATTGGGAGTTGGAGACATCAGCAAATTTCTAGCTGAAACATTGTATGTAGCCCATACAAGCGATTTCAAAAAGTTGATGGGGAAATTCCATTATCATAAATTGCATTTTCCCACAAATTTCATACCGTCTTCTATTGCCAAAGGAGCCTTAGTGGTGCTGTCAGGTTAGTGTTGGACCACTAACCACAAGGTCAGTGTTTCAAATCCACCAGTTGCTCCTTGAGAGAATTTTGAGGCCTAAGTCTATTTGTCGCCATAAAGATTTCCACCCTCTGAGATCCTGTGTAAGGTGGCTGAATCAGCTCCATGGCAACAGGGTTTTAATACAAATAATAAGATATCCAAATAACAAAATGAAAATGAATCGTTTTGTGTGTGGTTCATAGTCACCTGAACACATCGTAGGTCAGAGAAAAACTACAGAAAAACTGAACTGAGGTGGGGTTCTACTTCTGCAAAGACTTACAGTCTCAGAAACCCACAGGGTCATTCGTTCTACCTTGTCCTCTGTGGTCATTATGAATGGGATTGACTCAATAGTAGTGAGTTTGTTTGTTTGTTTGGTTGGTTGGTTGGCTGGTTGATTTCAACTCGACCTCACGCGGGAAGTAGACTTGAGCAAATTTGCTGAACACTTGGGTTCAGTAGAGTGCTCAGCAGAGCGGAACAGGAGTCCCAGGGAAATAGTGATTACGTGCTGATTTACCGATAGTTCAGTGGTTGGAACCCACCAGCTTCTCCACACGAATCTGTTCCCATAACGATTTCAACCTTGGAAGTCCAATGGGACAATTCTGCCCATGCATAGGCTCCCTCTGACCCTGTAAGCAACAGAACAGTGTGTAACTCTATCTGGCAGCAGACTCACAATTGTGGTTATGTTGCAGGCTGTCACTGCAGCCGCTCTGTCAATCCATCTCATTAAGGGACTTTCTCTTGAGCACTGATTCTCTGCTTTCGCAAGCATGGTGTCCTACAGGACCTGGTCCCTGCTGATGGCACGCCCTAAGTGTTTGAGAAGAAGCATCGCCATCCTGGCTCTACTTCTTCCAAGACAGACTTGTTTATTTTTCTGGAAGATCATGGCACATTCAGTATCCTTCACCAACACTATCACTTCAGTTTTCCTTCCGCATCATTTAGCCTTTGCATGTACATGAGATGACTGAAAATACCATGGCTTGAGTCAGGCACAGCTGAATTCTCAGAGTGACATCTTTGCTCTTTGACATTTCCTAAAGAGAGATATTTTTAGTGGTGGTGGGGCAGCAGTTTTGCCCCGGCACTCTAACTCAGTACGTCTTAATATTGGCAAGCATGAGAGAGTCATCTTGCCACACACCGGCATTTCTGGGTCCCACACACCAGCATTTCTGATGCAGCAGGTCTGAATGGAGGCTGAGATTCTGCATGTTGAACAAAGTCCAGGGACACTGACTCTGTATGTCCAAGAACTTCACTTTGGAGGAGAATTTAGGACCAGAGACAGTGCTCACAACTAAACCACTTGTTTCTCCAGCACATCAATACCTGTTGATCCATTGATGATTTCAGCACTCACTCAGCATTGACCCCACTCATTCAGTTGAAAGTAAGAGCAGGGCCACATGTTTTGAAGGAAACTATGTCAATCAAACAGCCCAGGTTTGAGAGCCAGACCAGGAGGCATGTGCAACCTCCCAGATAATGAGAATCAAAGCTAAAGTCTTTACCATCATTACCTAGAAGTCTCAAATCTGCCAAACCTTCCCACTTCTTGGGTCTTAGATCACTGTGCTCAGTTAAACTTGGCCTACATTTGGTGGTTCAAAACCACCAGCAGCTCCTCAGGAGAAAGACTGGGCTTTCTACTCCTGTAAACAGTTAGTCTTGAAAAACCCACAGGTGGGCACTTCAAGTCAGTATCGACTGGAAGGTATTGCGAGAATGTTTTCTAGATCCCTGTTCATGCGTCTTCACTGCCGGATAAAGGAAACTGCCTGCAGAGGTCCTTCTCACTCCTGCCCGTGATGTGGGGCCAGGGCAGATCTGCCCTCCACAGAGTTTTCATCCAATGATTTTTCAGAAGTCCATCATCAGTCCTTCCTTCTGAGCTGCCTCTAAGTCTGCCGTTCTCAACCTGTGGGTCGATACCCCTTTGGGGGTCAAATGACCCTTTCCCAGGGGTCACCTGATTCATAACAGTAGCAAAATAACAGTGATGAAGTCGCAACGAAAATAATTTCATGGTTGGGGTGGGTCACCACCACTTGAGGAACTGTATGAAAGGGTCACAGCATTAGGGAGGTTGAAGACCACTGCTCTAGGTGGACTAATGCCTCTAATTTTTATTGAGTTGAGTGCATTGTTTGGATTAGGTGTAGGGTATGCTTATGAGTATTCTATATTTATTGATGGATTTTAAGGTCATTTACCATATTTGACAATTACAATAATGTTGCCTTGAAATGTATAATTTTGGTGAACGTGTTGCAGCAGACACAGTGGGTGCTCTGTGCAGTACCCCTTTTGCTGGCCTATGCCTTTCCTCTTGCAGCCACACCTACAGACCTCAGGCCATTGGAGCCACTTTGCCTTTCCTCCCATCCCAGCATGCGTCCATACCTGACAGTTGCAGGTGTGTGAAACTCCAACTCCCTTGCCTTAATTGTGGACAAACTCTGGGCCATTTTTCCCATCTCCTGATTCTTTTGCAAGATAAGGCTAAAGCTACTCTCCCCAGGGGTTGGCCCCAAATCACACTTGTCTGGTTTGTACCACATTTCTCTTCTGCTGCCCCCACAGTCTTACATGTCTGTCTCTTTGGAAAGCAAGCCCCTAATAAATGGCTTGTACACAAACACTTGCTTCAGGATCTGTTTCTTTGGATCCTCACCCAACTCCACAATGGACACAATTCTGTTGGGTATGAAAAGTAGCTAGAATCGGGGTAAAGGAGGTTGTCTTCCCCTAATGCCTGCCTAGTGAAAATCAGTGGACAGGGCCACAATAAAGGGGTTGGAAAGAAGTCAGGCGCCCATCAGACACCTAAGGGAAAACCCCTAGGCACCAACGATGGGACATCACACAGGTGCGCCTGAACTCAGCCAGTAAGGTAGGCCAATAACCTCAACCACACCCCTCTGGTAATGCAGGAGGGCGATCAAGGCAGGCCTTCTCTCTCTCTCCTTCTTCTCCTTCGCTCTCCTCCTCTCCTCTCCTCTCTCTCTCTCTTTCCTGCTCATGATTTGGCGCTCCTGTTCTGGTCTTCTCTTCACGTGGTTTTCCTTGCTCTCCTGAAGTGGCCATCTTCAGTCGCCAGCTCCCCTGCAGTCCCTGCCTGGCCCGGCCTGCTTTCCAGCATGTACATTTTAATACTGAAACTCCTTTCCCTCATAAAAGTCCCTTGGATTTACACACGTGCTGCTGCCACCTGGACCCTTTCCGTGTTGCAAAGCAAGAACGGAGGCAAGCCACTCTAGAAGCCTGGCAGATTCAGCTGGGCTGGGACTGGCCGTGCTTACTTTCCAAGGTAGCTGCAGCATTTCTCTCTCCAGGCAGCTGTTTATGGGATGCAATTGCTTCCAATCCTTGCCAGCACGTCTTTTGTTCAATTTAAATGAGCCACCTATATTTTTTCTTATAGATAGTCAGATATTCTTTATGTATGCTAGGTATGAGGTCTTTCTCAGATAATGAATTGCCAACATGGATTTCCACTCTTAATTTTAACATATACAACGAGGTCTTCTGTGGAAATCACTCTCGTTTCTTCCTTTCAAATCCTGACACCTTTTCTTTTCTCTTGCCTTAGTGTGTGCCTAAGGTCCTCCACACATCAATTGTCAATTGTGAAAGGCTATGGATTTCACAGAATACTGAGCAATGGACATATCTGGTACTTTCTAAGGAGAGAGATGGTATGATCAGGATGAAATCTGGGAAAGAAAGTATAGCAATCATTTATTATGTAAAGACCTATGAAAGTCGATAAAAATAGTCAGGAGGCTAGTCCCAAAATTCAAAAACAAATTAGGGTGCGTTTCGGATGCTAGTTGCTATCAAGCAATTCTGAGTCAGGGTAACCCAGTATGCGTCAGAGTGGAGCTGCATTTCATGTGGTTTCAGTTGCTGACTTTTGGAAATCAAACACCAGGAGTTTCTTCCCAGGCCTGTCTCATGAACTTCACCTAGCACCTGAACATGTTAACCAGTGTCACCACCTTAAGATACCAAACAAACAACAACAACAAAAAACCCCAAAAACAAAACACACTGCCATTGAGTCAATGCCCACTGATAGCGACACTACAGGACCGGCTGGAGCTGCCCCTGTGTATTTTCAAAACTCTAACTCTGCGGGAGTACAAAGTCCTCTCTCTCTCTCTCTCTCTCTCTCTCTCTCTCTCTCTCTCTCTCTCTCTCTCTCTCTCTCTCCCCTGTTTAGGACAGTGTAGTTCAAAAGATAAACTACTTTCTGGGAAAGTCAATGGTTCTCGAAATGGGTCTCTTGAGCCGCAGGAGCAACATTACAGGAGCACCTTGGAGAAATACAAATTGTCAGTCCACTCAGACCTGCTGAATGAGAAACTTGAGTGGTGTCCAATGGCCTGTCCTAAGCAGTCCTCTAGGTGATTAACATGCACGTGCAAGCGTTAGAACTACTGCTTTGAAGCACATTTCAACGGTAAGTTCTCTGGAAGCGGGTCATACCTCAGTTCTGGGCTTCCCACGGAGTAAGACTTTGCGCCGAATCCCGTTGTGCAATGCCAGTGGGTTTTTATGAAGTACAGCACCAGGTTTCAGGTTTTACAGTCTCAAAGGGAATCCCTGTCCCCAGGAACTATGCCAAGCTTCGCGGAAGCTGTCCAGAAGTTCACAACTGGGTACTAATAGTCACGTGGAAAAGAGCACACCCCCCCCCCCATGTGCGGAATGAGGGCCAGGGAGCCTGTGGCATGAGCGGGCACCAGAGAGCAAACGGAGGGAGAGCACGGGGCACATGTGGACCCCGAGTGGCCAGAAAGGGCCCTGCGGGGCATGCCCAGATGGCACATGTGCACCTCCACCCTCTGGCCTGCCACTCACCAGGAACAGGGTGAAAGAGAGACCACCTTTCCACAGGTAGGATATTTAAAGCCTCTGGCTGGGAAGGCATGGTTGATGGTATTGGTTGACCCCTTTGCCTGGGTTAAGTCCACCTGGGTGGGTTATCAGCCTGGGCCTAGTTTGGGCTGCCCAGGTGTACCTCCTACCTGGCTTAGGGGCTTGAATTTGAGCATGCTTAGTTTGGAGGTTTTCATTGGCATTTATTGGTCACCTGATTTCCTTCCAGTCCCTCTAGGGGGGCTATACAGGCCTGGGAAGGACAATTCCTGCCCCTCCTCCCCGACCCCTTGACGCTGAATCTAACTACCTAACACAGCCTCCCTTTCAGCTACAGGTAACAATGTGGTTCCACTTGTGGCCAAAGCATCTTAAGAGGAAGCCTGCGTGGGAGAACTTATAGAAAAGCTTATGCTTCGTTGATAAAAGGTACAGACATTGCCTTCTTTCTGGAATGCTGATGGATACCTGGAATTGTGGCATTGCCACTAGAAGTGCAACTAAGAGTTTAAATGCAGGAGCGGTGAGAAGTCCAAGGTGAGGATGAAGTAGAGAGAGACAGGCATCTGCGTCCTCCGCACATTTTTGTGCTTCGCACCAGTCTCAAACTGTCTACTTTTGCTCAGTTACATTAATCGTCATGCATTTGCTTACGAACCAAGCATTCTGTTACTCGGATCCAAGCATGAATCGAATGGCTTACAGATTTTTGTGGGTGTTCTTACAATGAAAACGTATGATTGTATGGGGAAAGGCAGAAAGGGAAAATGCCTAGCAGAGTCTGGAAGTGACCAGTCGGTCAGGAAATTATGGCCCTGGCCTTTCGAGCGCTTGTCTTTCTCACTCCCACCAACTGGCTGAAGAGGATTATAAAAATATCAAGGGCCTGTGGCCCCCCAAGGGAACCAAAGTGCTGGATAATCATGTAAAGAAGGTGTAGGCACTCTTGTGGGCGTGTAGTCATGCAAATGGTGGGGCAGGGTGCAGAACCCTCACCTGGGAATCGATGGGTTTTGCCACCCCCTCAAGGCATCATTGCCATCCCAGAGGTAGACGAGGGGAATCTCATGCTGGTCATAAAGAAGAGTTCGGAGTAGAGAATACCCTTTGTACCTAATACCCTGCATTGAACTTCCTCAATCCAGAAGACAGAGAGCTAGGACACCAGAGACGGTGAGACGCACTGGCAGAGAAGGAACCCAAGCCAGAGACCAGTGCTAACCCGAGCAGGGGACTTGCTGGCTCACGGAGTGAGATACCTGAGTGCCTTCAGGCAGGAGGCGTACAGGTAGGTGGAGTACATCTGGGCACATAATCAAGGGGCGAGGGGTGGCAAGGGGGTAGGGGTGGCATGGAGCTAGGTCTTCCAACCCCCAGAGACAGAATTGAATGTCACTGGTCCAAGGCTTACTGATGGGGCAGGGTGTTCATGCACACTGTTGACAGAGATAAAATCGTTTCGTAACCCTCACAAGGAGCAGGGCAAAGGCCCAGGTGTAACTGATCCAAAAGAAGATACGGGACATAGAGATGTGTTCCTTTTGGCAAGACTGATTCTTGATGGAAGAACTATGTCATTTCTGAACTTGAATTGTACCCTGTTACTTCCCTAATCCATCCCATAACTATGAGTGTTGTCTGTGAGTTCTATAGGGCCATTATAATGACTTATGCCATGAGAGGAATGGTGGGTATCATGAGTGGTCGAATGGTTGGAGGGTGGAGGTATGCGGACCCTCACCTCATAGGAATAGCTTTGGGTGCCTGATGATGATAGGAATTCGTTGTGATTCACACCCTTGTGGAGTTAGAGGAGACCAGATGCAGGTGGAGTTAGGGGCAATCAGAAGCTGCTGCCCTCACACCATTGTTATCGTTATTCACCGATAAATGATATCTAATTGATTGCCGCGTCAAGTTTATATCTAGCAAATAGTAAGAGATCAATAATTGCCCATTCCCCTTAATGGAATTGGAGACAAGTCCATTACTGGAGAGGAAGTATCTGCTAGTATTTTCCTCCCTGAGGAGGCCACAGCTTGGAATAGCATGATATTTCCTAGTATCTTGCGTAGAGAAAGCAGCTCTGAATGTTTTTAAACGCTTCTTCACTGGATGAATTCCCTTTTGTATGTGAGCCCAAACACAAGGGATGAAAATACCACTCTCCTTGATATCATCCTGGCCAAATCCAAAAGGAGAAAGAAGGCCCAGGGGGACGGAAAGTCCCGCGGAGAAAGTTATGCCAGACCCAAGTCCTGTTCATCTCAAATTCCTACTGTCAAGACACTTCACCAAGCACCACGCCGTGCTTCCGTGGGACTTTGTGCAACAAGAGGACTGTGATTTCGGCTGGGGACATGCTCCTCAGGGCAGAGTAATGCAGGCTGGCAACTTTCCTGCAGGGCAGCTCTAGCCCAATTACTAGGCGCTGGAAGTAAGCCCCAGGCGGAAGCAAGATCTCAAGTCCCAAACGTGGTTGGGTGGCATTTCATGGCTCATGTGTGTCACTGGCCTCTTCTCAAGCTATCACCTCCATGCCAATGCAAAAGAGGCGAACACTGACCATCAGCTGGCAAGTTACAAAGGATGTGTGGGTGAGCACCTTCCAGCTCCTAATTTCTGCTCTGAGTTCAAGGTGCTATTTTGGATATTCTGTGAATGAGCAAATAAATGAAAACTCCACAGTGAGGGTTTGTTTTTTGTTTTGGCGCCGACCACCCTTTTCAGAATTGCAAACCCTCCTCTTCACCTCCCCCTCTTTGTTTCATTTTCCAACATAGTTGGCATACTACATATTTTACTGATTTGAGTTTTAACTCTTACTCCCTCCACTAGAATATAAGCATCGCAAGAACGGGATTTTTTGTGTATTATTCATTGTTGTGCATCTAATATTTAGACAGGTATGGAGCATAGCAGGTGTTCAATAAAGGCTCAATGGGTGAACAAATAAGAGAAATTGACTTTGATCTTCTGTTGCTGGTTGTTTGGAGTCAGCTCTCACTCATGCAAATCCAACCTACAACCAAAGGAATTGTTTCCTGGTCCTGTGCCATTGCCATGATCACTTTTGTGCTTGACTTTAATGTTGAGGACGCAGTGTCTTTTGAGTGTCTTCCAACCTAGAGGCTCATCTTCAAACACTTTACCAACAACTCGTTTTGTTCCATGTAGAGTTTTCTGTGGCTGATTTTTGGAAGTGCGCCTTTTTCTGAGATTGTATTAACCTGAAAACGCCACTGAACTCTGCCTATCATGGGTCACTCTGCTGTGATTTGAAATGTCGGTGGTGGGGTTTCCAACATCATAGCAACAAGCAAGAAAAAGTTGACAGATGGGTGACTGATTGAAAATGATAGCTACTATTTATTTAAGCCTTAGTAGGTGCCAGAAAAATATTAGATGCTCTCTATATTATCTTATTTAATCCTCTGACTATCCCTAGCAGCTTCAGCCCATTTCACCAGTGATAACTTGTAACAATGTAATAGCTCATTTGTAGTACAGCAAAGATTCTAACTGCAGCTGTCTGCCTCCAAGGCCCGAGCTTCAACAACCACCACTTCCTTAGAGGATAATTTAACATCTATCTTATTCTAGTTTCTCCTCTTATGACAGGGATTTTTTTGCAAGTCTTGTAATAAAGTGACTGATTAGAGATAGATTATCCAGATCCCCTCCTGCCTGAATATATAATTAAATATAAAATGTGTTAGTCTGGGTGGTCTACAGAAACAAATTCATAGACACTGTGTATAAGAAAGAGCTTTATATAACGAGTAATTGTACATTAAGAAAACATCCCAGCCCAGTCCAGATCAAATCCATACGTCCAATATTAACTCATATGTCCAATGCCAGTCTATAAAGTCCTCTTCAGACTCACACAACACATACAATGACACCAAATACAGGAAGATCACAGGACATGGGGCAGGAAGTCTTGTGGATCCAGTGGTATTGTAAGCATCTCAGCACTGGCAGGGGTCTCCACATGGCTCCTCCAGCTAAGGGCATTAGCCTAGTTCCATGTGTCTTGTCAGCTGCAATGTCTCCCAGGGAATGAGTAGAGAGAGGGAGTGTCTCCCACCTCCAAGGAGGAATACCAGAATTCCCAGAATCCTCAGGAGAAGGCAATGCCCACACAGAGGCCTCATTGGCTATGGCCTGATTGACAGGCTAGACTCCACCCCTTCACTCTTAATCCTCTCAAATTGCCAAATGAGCATATATATAACTACCACATTGACAGAAATCTAGTTCTGGTTGAAATATTTAATCTGCTTAGATGCTCACAAACCATTTTATATAAAATTATTTTATGTAGAAGGAACTTATTTCAACACTCTGTTCTTCTGGATTTTAATTACAGATAATCATACAAAACACAAAGTGGAAGCAGCAAACAAATGGGACTTTAAAATCCCAGATGCTATTCTTTCTGATAGTTAGACACCATCTGATTTCTTCAACACACTTTGCTATAGCACCCATATTTTCAGTGATCTCGTGATGAATGCGAACATTAAGCAGGGATACATCATAAAAAGTAATGTTCTTAGATTGGGCCTAGAAGTAAATGTAGGTGTGTAATCCATTCATATATCTATAGTTTCTGTATGTTTCTGGTTCACATCAGAGACATCATTACCGTTTTATGGTAGAAAACATGGTAAATCGTTCCCCTAGGGCATAAGGTAATTCTATTGATGGTGTTTTTAATTTATCTAATGGTGTAGAATTAAAAATGCTGTTTAGAAAATGAAATTACACAAATATGCATATGAATTGTTGGCTTGTACAGATTAAACTCTTAAGCGACTGGACACTACATATACAATGGGTTTGGTGATAGGGCAAAACTTTTAATAGCACTCATCCACAAAGGCGGAACGACACCAACTAGACTAATACATGTCATAAGAAAGCAAGGAATGCACAATTCTAATACAAATCCCAACTTCATTCTTTAAAGAAAAATGAATTACTAACTTTCTATGGAGAGGGGAGAGACTCAGGATAAGCAGAGAATTTCCCAAAAAATAACAGAGTAGGAAATCTTGCACTACCCAACTTCAAAACCTAGTCTATAGCCATAGCAGTCAGAACAGCCTGGTACTAGTACGATGGTAGATAAAGTGATCAATGGAACAGGTCTGAAGACCTAGAAATAAAACATCCACCTGCAAGAAACTGACTTTTCACAAAGAACAACAACAAAAAATTAAATGGGAAAAGAAGTCTCTCTTCATAAAACGGTGCTGGTCTACAAAAGAGTGAAATAAGAGCTGGACCTCGCTACCTCACTCAATGCACATAAATGAGCTCAAAATGGATTAGAGACCTAAATGTAAATGTCAGAGCTTTAAGGATCATTCGTAAGAAAATGGGAAAACTTAAGGGTCCTATTGGAGGGCATAAACGGACTGCCAGAGCTAATGAAGGAAGCACACACAGTGCAAGACAAAATAGAGGAGTGGGACCTATTAAAAATAAACACTTATGCACATCAAAAGACTTAATCAAAACAGGAAGTAAAACGAGAGCCCACAGATTGAGAAAAATTCTTTAGCAATGACAAAATGGACAAGGGACTAATCATTAAAATCTATAGAAAAATTCCAATAAACATGTGAGCAAAGGATATGAATAGACAGCTCACGAGGGACAACATTCAAGTAGCTAGCAGATCCATGGGGAAATGCTCATGATCACTAGCCATCCAGTGGATGCAAATCCAAACAATGATGAGATTACCTAATACCCACAATGCTCGCCCAAGTACATAATTAAAAAAATACAAAAAAACAAATGCTGGAGAGGGTACAGAGAGATTGGAACTCTTGTACTCTGCTGGTAGGCTTGTAAATATGTACAGCCATTGTGGAAAATGATATGGCATTATCTAAAACAACTGAGAATCGTATGCCATATGTCTCAGCAACAAAGAAATAAGAAACATAACACAAGTAGATGTTCATGTAGCACAGTTCAGGATAACAAGGAGCTGGAAACAGCTCATCTGCCATTCAGTAGAAGAATGGATAAAGATGTTATGCTAAGAGGGAAGAAGCAAGATGGCTACCAGAGAACAAGCACAGGAAGGTCTCTCAACAACTTCCAAATAAAGAAACAATGGCACATGCTACACAAGGTGGAGTACTATGCATCCCTGAAAAAGAGCAACAAAACCCCTTTGTGACATGGAGGGACCTGGAAACTATTATGCAGAGTTATGTGTTAGTTGATCACAAAAGGACAAATATTGTATGAATCTGCTACAATAAGGACAAACATCAAGATGAAGGCAGGCTCCCGTTCCTTGGACATGTAAATGTTTACTCTGGTCTCCGAAACAGCCAGGTTCTAGTGTCCATGAACATGGATCACCTTCTTCAGATGTACATTGAACAACCACTTCAGCAGAGGAGAGCTTCCCTCAGTTCTGATCACTTTCTCAAGATGTGAAGAGAGGGAGAAGACCATTCAGTTGCTGTCATCCAGCATTGTGCTAAGATCACCCTGAAGCAACAGACATTCCTACAAGAGAAATAATCAAAACTTATGAGAAATTCAAGTCAAGATGTGGGGAAGGAGCATGTAAGTCTCAGAGAAGGTGATTACATCTCTGTTGGTGAGTAAATTGGGAGGAACAACCTCCCATTGGCTGAGCAATACTTATATAGAGCTGAAGAAGAGAACATGGCTGCTACCACGATTCTTATTGGACACGTTTGACTTAGTTTCTGTTCAGCCCTGGGTGACCCAGGCAATGTGCTATAGACCACTGGGACTTTCCAGCCATACAACATCCCTCATAAGTCACACCAGGATTCCATGCAGAGACCTTATGAAGCCAACTGGGTTTTACCTCAAACTCACCTGTAAAATATTTGAGACCTATCATCTGTTGATGCTTCCTCCATCGCTCAATATCTTTCCCACAGACTCTTTTAGTATCACAACTCAAAGCTTGACGTTTTTCTTCTGTCTATTTAGCTAGAGCAATGGGAAGCATATTCTTCCCTTTTTTCCTGCTAACTCCAAGTCTTGTATTTCATTATGATACGTCTTCTTAAGCTGTTTCTTGAAATTTTCTTGTTAGTTCTTTTACATCATCATTTCTTTGATTTTACCTAGCTACTCTATGTTGAAGAGTAAGTGTGTTAGTCTGGGTACTTTAGAAAAATAAATCCACAGAAACTCATGTATAAGAGAGAGTTTTATATAAAGGTTAAGTGCACATTAAGAAAACATCCCAAACCAGTGTTGCCCAAGCCCACAAGTCCAACATGAACCCATTAACCCATAAGTCCAACACCAGTCCACAAAGTCCTCCTCCATCTCACAAAACACATGCAATGATGCCGACTGCAGGAGGAAAGCCAAGTCAGTGGATGTGTAAGCATCTCAGCGCTCTCAAGGTTCTCCACCCGGCTGCTCCAGCACCCAGGGCTCCATCGAGGTAGGTCCATGTGGCTTCTCCTCAGGGATGTCTTGCAGGAAGTCAGTCTTGCCAGCTAAAGCAGGGAACTGGCTAAGGCAGCTGTACCCTGGTCCGACTATCAGAAAGCAAGAGACCCAAGAACTGGAAAGGCGAGACTCACCAAGCCATTTATCCCTCCGCCCTTCAATGAACCCCACATGTGTTTATCGGCCAGGTTGGCACAATAAACTAACTAACTCAGTAAGGTGATAAGAGGATGCATGAAAAGTTTTGTGAAAAAATAGTATTGAAAACTAATTGTGTGTAATAATGGAAAGATCCCAGGTGGTGGAGTGGGTCAAATGTCAGATTGCTAACTACAGTATGCCATTGAAACCTACCAGATGCGCCTTGGGATGAAGATGAAGCTATTTTCTCCTGTCAGGATTTATAGTCGGAACCTACGTAGCAGTTCTACTCTGTCCTACAATGTGGCTGTGAGTTAGAATTGATTGCCGTGAATTAGAATCGGGTGGTTAAGGTATAATTATATGATTGTATTGGTTCTGTTTCTCTCAAGAACACAGTTTCCGTTGTAGTCAATGTACCATTTGTATCCATATGACACTGTTTTCCTCAATTACCCCATGTTGTTTCATGTTTTTATGTCTTGGTTTACACATCTCCCCCTTCCTAAAATGCTTTTATCCATTTCTTGGCATTGAGGATGTTTCATCATTCTTCAAGACTCTCCTGGATGTTGAGTTACTTCTTCTAAGAAGCCTTTTTTTAAAAAAAACATTTTATTAGGGGCTCATACAACTCTTATCACAATCCATACACATACATACATCAATTGCATAAAGCACATCTGTACATTCTTTGCTCTCATCATTTTCAAAGCATTTGCTCTCCACTTAAGCCCTTTGCATCAGGTCCTCTTTTTTTCCCCCTCCCTCCCCGCTCCCCCCTCCCTCATGAGCCCTTGATAATTTATAGATTATTATTTTGTCATATCTTGCCCCATCCAGTGTCTCCCTTCAACCCCTTCTCTGTTGTCCATCCCCCAGGGAGGAGGTCACACGTAGATCCTTGTAATAGGTTCCCCCTTTCCAACCTACTCACCCTCTACCCTCCCAGCATCACCCCTCATACCCCTGGTCCTGAAGGTATCATCCACCTTGGATTCCCTGTGTCTCCAGCTCCCATATGCACCAGTGTGCAACCTCTGCTCTATCTAGTCTTGAAAGGTAGAATTCGGATCATGGTAGTTAGGGGGAGGAAGCATCCTTTTTTAGTCTTTTTTAGCCATCTAAGCCTAATCATGTCTTTGTACGGTGCACCCAGGTGCTCTGTGCTCACATAGTATATGATCAAGATCGTCTTGTTCGTGTTTTCATTAATATGCTAAGTTTCAGCAAAGGAGGGAATGTGTCTCTCCTCTTTTAGAAGGATGGTGTCTCAAGGGACATCAGGCGCATGAGTGATAAATATCTGAGCTGAAATCATAGGGTCATGATTATGCATAAAGGCAGTATCCTTAAGTGGGTGTGTTAGTCTGGGTAGATGAGAGAAACAAATTCATAGACACTCATATGGGTGTAGGAAAGAGCTTTATTCAAAGACTAATTGCACATTAAGAAAACATCCCAGCCCAGTTCAGATCAAGCCCATAAGTCCAATATTAGCCCATATGTCCAGTACTAGTTTTATTCCTCTTCAGACTCACACAGCACATGTCATGATGCTGACTGCAAGAAGATCACAGGTCAGTGGGTGGAAAGGCTTGTACCCCACTCCTTCCTCAAATTGGCAGATTATGTAACTGTGGGATAATCCTTACCTTCTATATAGGAGACTCAAGTTTCATTCCAGAAAAATGCCGCTACGATGTAGCCACCCAGGTCTGTCAGTGGAGACTTTTAGGTTCCTATGATGCTAAACAGATTTCGGCTGAGATAATTGAGTACAAGAGAGGCCTAGGAATCTCTTTCCAAAGATCAGTCAATGAAAATCTTATGGATCACAATGGATAGATCCAATTGTGCATGAAGCCATCCTGAATCAAAGTGGAGGACACTTACCAGCAGGTAACAAATTCACGCACATCGTACAATTACTAGTTATGAAGTTAACGAAACCTACTAGCTAAAATATATTAATAGTTTGAGATTTCCATTAATCCCCAATTGGATGCTTTCAATATCACCTTTCAAAATATTTTTGAGCAAGCAAATGATCATAATAGTGTGTCAAGCATTCTCACAGCAAAAAGAAGATTTAAGACATCATTCTTGAACCAATCTGCATCAAAGGAAATGTAACCATGGGTCCAGGGACAGTAGTTCATTTATTTTCTAGCCCAGACTCTAGAAATCTTTATGGAACACCCCACATAAATAGTTGCCTTCACTCTCCCGATTGCAACACTTCAAATGTATACTTTAGTTATTTGGAGTCTAGACTAGTAACTTCTCCCCTTCTAACTCAAGCAAAGTATTGGACCTGTTCTGCCAAGAGTCAAGCTGACTGACATTGTAAAGGAGTGCTCTCTTCAGCAGGATTTCTGAAGGATGCCTACCTACTGCAGGATTGACCAAAAGATGCAAAACGCTTGGTCTGAGATAGGAATAATTCCTAGTATTTATTTATAACCCGTCCCTGTGGAGATTGTGATAGGCGTGGTGTTGAGGGCTTAGCAGGCTCCATACAGGTAGAAGATGAGGCAGGATGTTTGTAAACTGAAGAACATTTAGTTCAGGAATACTGGAGGACAGCAGGCTTTCCACAGGACCTGCAAGGTTTGCCTTTTGGGGGAGAATTATTGAAATTAAAAAACAAAACCAAAAACCTATCGTGTGACAGATGAACTTATTTCTCCCATCTGTTCTGAGTCTTCTGTCGCTATCATCTCCCAGGTCTCAGCACATGAAGACAGGCTGTCACTCCTGAAGACGGACCTAATTAAGATGGCTGTCATTCAGTGTTGTTGAGTCGATTCTGAGTCGCGGTGACCCTGTGTCTAACAGAATGAAACACCGCCTGGTCCTGCATCCACCTCACAGTTGTTCTCATGTTTGAGACCATTGTTGCAGCCACCGTGTCCATCCACTTCATTCCTGTTCGTCACTGGTCCTCACTTTACCAAGCAGGAGGTCCTTCTTCAGGGACTCGTTGCCCTTGAGAACATCCTTGCCTTGAAGTCTTCTGACTGTACTTCTTCCAAGACAGATCTGTTTGTTCTTTTTGGCGGTTCACGGTACCTTCAATATTTTTTGCCCACCCCATCGAATATGTCAAGACATGGTATTTTCAATTGCCTCGTATGCATGTGAAAGTTGGGCATGGAATAAGGAAGGTCGGAGAAGAATCGATGCATTTGAATTGTGGTGCTGGAGACTATTGAAAGTACCGGGGCCTACCAAAGGACAAACAAGTCCTTCTTGGTCGAAGTACAGTCAGGGTGTTCCTTGGGGGTAAGGATGGGGGACTTCATCTTACAGGCTTTGGACATGCTGTTAGGAGGGACCAGTCCCTGGAGAGGACATCGTGTTTGGTAAGTGGAGGGGCAGCGTAGAAGCAGAAAACCCTTCATGGGATGGATTGACGCCGTGCTGCAACGATGTGTTCAGGCAGAGGGCCGATTGTGAGGATGACCCAGGACTAGGCAGTGCTTCTGCTTGGTTTTCCCTTATGTTTGGAATGACCTGTATGTCACTGTAGACTCCAAGTCTGCTTCAGATTTACGTTTCCTCCTTTTTCACCCACTCACACCAATTTAGATCCAAGGGAGTAAGGAATCTGGAGGGGTTTTTTTATTCTATTTTTTTTCTGTTAACCCTCCTTTCTTTCTTTTTAAAAAATCACTTTATTGGGGCTCGGTATAACTCTTGCATCCATCCATTGTATCAAGCACAGTTGTACATTTGTTGCCATCATTATTCTCAAAACATTTGCTTTCTACTTGAGCCCTTGGTATCAGCTCCTCATTTTTCCCCTCACTCCCCACTTCCCACTACCTCATGATAATTTATAAATTTTGTTTTCATATCTTACACCGTCCAACATCTTCCTTCACCCACTTTTCTGTGGTCCAGCCCCCATAGAGGGAGTTATATGTAGATCCTTGTACGTGGTTCCCCATTTCCACCCCACACTCCCTCCACCATCCTGGTATCGCCACTCTCAGCACTGGTTCTGAAGGGATCATCTGTCCTGGATTCCCTGTGTTTCCAGTTCCTATCTGTACCAGGTACATCCTCTGGTCTAGCCAGATTTGTAAGGTAGAATTGGGATCATAATGGTGGGTAGGGGGAGGAAGCATTTAGGAAGTAGAGGAAAGTTGTATGTTTCATCATTGCTACCCTGTATGTCCGCCTGCAACCCTTCTGTGAGGGGGTGTCCAGTTGCCTACAGATGGGCTTTGGTTCCCCACTCTGCTCTCCTTATTCTTAAATCGCTCTACATATATGCGCAACAAAGGCAGTGAGAGTCAGAGGTGGATAAAGTCACCTGGCTTCTTCCAGGTCTCCCTAGTTGTCCACCTTTGACAAGTTTTGCCACTTTTCAATTGATCTCAGTAAGTACAAAATATTTGTGTTTTTCTGCTCTGACATTCATAGGTGCCAATTTTTGTAGGGTTGACTGGATAGGATTTCAAACAAGTTGTGTTATAAATCTGTCTTTAAGTTGAATGTATATGTCAATCAGAGCAGTTGGGGACAGTTCATAGCTAGCATCGGTTACTCAAATGTTTGTCTTGGAATGTAGTCCACCTTCCCATATGTAACAAAATTATAGAAACACTGTCCGGACCACCACAGCATCTTTCACATCGCATCCCAGCGATAATAAGGCTTTGATGTGCTTCGCAACACAGTGCCTGTTTGTTAGGGTGAACCATTGCGTGCGTTTCTAACAAAGCGGACTTTATGGGCATCAGTTAGTAACTGTAGTTTGAAGTCATATGTTTGTAACTTGAGTTGGTCTGTATATATGTCTCAATAGTTTTTCTCCTGTGGGGAATCCAGAATAAAGCAAACGTCTTCCCCAAAGGGCAAAGTAGCTCTAGAAAGGACACTACAGAGCTTACAGAAAAATAAAATGTAAAAGTCTTTAAGAGAACATACTCTCTCTCTCACTCTCTCTGCCATTAGTCAATTTTAACTTAAAGTGACCCTATGGACAGGGTATAACGCCCCTACGGGTTTCCAAGACTGACTCTCTGAGCTGCTCACCTTGAGGTCCGCAGCTCAATGGGTAAGCACCGTATCACCTAAACTCCAGGAAGGGAGTACTATGGACATGCAGATATATGGAATATCTTAGATGAAATAGATGCAATCCCAGAAAGACACTAGCTGCTGAAACGGACTCAAGAAGATTTAGAAACTATAAATCGAACTATAAGAAGTAAAGGAGCCGAGTTAGTGGTTAGGGCCCAGATGATTTTACCAGTGAATTCAACAAATCCTTTCATGAGGAGGTAACACCTATTCCGGGGGTGGGTGGTGGTGCAATAGAATACTGAGAACACACTATATTAAAGAAGTCAGTTACAGAGAATGTAGATTGCAAAATTGAATTTATATGCAACGTCTAAAATCAAAACTGTAGAGGCGGAGTGTGGTGGTTTAGCGGTTAACCAGGCCCAGGAATCACGAGGGGAGTAGAGAACAGGCAGTGACTACTATTGGGCACATGGTTTCTTAGGGAGCTGTGGGAGATGGTGCTGGCTGCGCCTCTATACGGGCTTGCATACAGAAAATGGGTATGTTTTATGGAATGCGTATTATTCCAACAAAACCGCTCTTTTAGTTTGCCTTTCAGATTCTATAGGATTGCACATTTTCCAACACAAGTAGTTCATTGTCCTCCCTCCTCTGTGCTTTTGTGCTTGTTTTCTCATTTCTCTCCCTAAAATTTGGTTGGTCTGCTGGACCAGTTAGATCTCTTCCCCTTTTAAAAATAAACTTGTCTGTACTACTAAGTAGTATGCATAGTTTAAAAAGAAGAGTAAGAAGTAGCTAATGAGAAATACGTGCTCTCTACCTGTGAGGCCCTCTGCAGTTGTAATGGCTGTAAGCCGTTGACTGTGAATCTGTTTAGAATGGATTTGCATATTCACCGTGCATAGCCATATGTTCCCAACATGGTCACGCTTTGAGCAGCATTAAATCCTGTATCTTGTTTGTCCCTTCCGGGTTGCATTTTGGAGGTTGCTTTTTTAAATTTCTTTTTCATGTTTACGCAGATAGTGCAAACACGTGTATTCAAGGCAGCCTAGTTTTCCTGGAGTGTTTGTGCCGTCTGTGTAGACTCTGCTTTGGAGTGACACTGAAGCTGTCTCCAGATGTGCATGGATTTTGTTTTATATGTTTTACTCTGACAAACAATAAGCACTCTTAATCGTTTGTCATCATAATTCATAGAAAATGTTCATGGCTGAAGGATACCCTGGGTCGTGCAGGCAGTGAACCCGGTCAGTTACTCAGCAAAGGGGTCTCTTGGAACAAATGTCTAGGGATTTTTTTTTTAATTAGGTATTGGAAACCCTATGGAGGGAAATTCTACTCTGACAGACATGGGGTTGCCATAGAGCTTGATGGCTCTTTGATGGGTCGGTCCATGGGTTAAAATCCCCGTGCCTTTGAGTGCTGGTACATGTTTCCAGCTTGCCCTGAGGAAGTGTGTCCCTTACACACACCCTCTCTACCCACAACCCCAAACCCATCCAAACACTTGACAGCCAGTTCTAAAGCTCGGATGACAGGCTTTGTGCTCCGCATTCATCTTCCTCACCGGAAGCTGTTATACTTCCCCTGCTTTCGGCAGTTTTCCATCATGACAGCCAGGCCTCCATGCTTTATACCAGAGACATAATCAACATGAGGATCGTCCGTTACGGGGCTGTCCAAAAAGGTGTGGTGTCAGCTTTACTGTTCTCTGACTAATGGCTCCAGTCCTTCCTCTGTCTGTATTCTCGCTTAACCTTGAGGAAAGTCACCGAACCTAGGCAGCTGTGTTTCCAAGTCTACTTCAGTATTTGGTGGAAATGACAGTGGTGGGGGGAGGGTTCACCAAGTGTGCAATGTGTGTGTGCAGAGGAGTATGGAGGGGACCAGGGAAGTGAGATAGCAATTGAAAAAAGGACTCTTTTTGAGTTAATCGTGTTTACCAAGAAAGTACAACAAGATGGCAGAAATAATATTGTGAGCATCTTGCAAACACTCTGACAATATTTGGAGAATGTGATTTCAACTCTTAAGAAGGGCAACCTGCGTGGAAACATTCAAGCCAGCTGAAAGCTGACCACACTTGTATTGCAATGGAAGTGACACCGATTCCAAGATTTCCAACAGTATCACAGCATTATATTTATCGAGACAAACTTACAGCACTTGCTGGACAGGACTTTTGATACTTGAACATTAAAGTGATCTGTGTCCAGGAGTGACATCAGGTGAAGAGAAAACACTTGCTGTCCGTAAGCGCCAATTCTCATCTACCTGTGTAGGTTTTGGGCTCAGCTTGACACTGAGAAGCAAGGAAGAGTTTGGATAGGTAAGGGAAAGCACATCATCTTTCTAGACACATTTTTTTCTTCACTAGAAAAGGAAGATGTTGTTGTAGACTGAGGCCGTGATAGTTACATAATCTGGTGTCAAGTTGAGGATTAAGAGTGTAGGGGTGGAGTCTATCTGTCAATCAGGATATAGCCAATGAGACCTTCTCCTTGAGGACATGGCCTTCTACTGAGGATTCTGGGAACTCATGTATTTTCTCCTTGGAGGAAGGAGACACTCTCTCTGAGCTTACACCCTGCAAGACACATGGAGAGGGGCTGATGGAGTCAGACCTCTGGAGCCGGAGAACTCACGTGGAGCCCGTGCCGGTACTGAGATACTTACAACACCACTGGATCCACAAGACTTCCTACCCACTGGCCTGTGATCTTCCTGCACTCAGCGTCATTGCATGTGATTTATGTGTCTGAAGAGGACTTTAGAGATTGATATTGGACATATGGGCTACTATCGAATTTATGGACTTGAATTGGGCTGGGCTGGGCTATTTTCTTAATATTCAATTTCTCTTGTATATAAAACTCTTTCCTGTACACATATGAGAGTCTCCCTGGATTTGCTTATCTAGTCTACCCAGACTAACACAGAGGCCATGGCCCGAGATGCCTGCAGGGGCAAACAGGTGCTTCGATGAGGGCTCTAGACCAGTGAGGTGGGCATACAAAGATCTGACCTTCAGGAGAGAGGTGGGGAGCATTCAGTTGGCAGGTATAACTAAAAGTTGCTCTGTAGAACTAGGAGGCTTCCACACTCTCGAATCTTTAAATGTTGGCAACTATGTAAGTACAAAAACTTTAAATACTTTGTTGGTCAAACAAACTAAGTCTGCAGGCCTGGTGCATGTCAGAGACCACTCTGACATTTGGGTCATATGAACAGAGGTAAGTAAGCGTCACAGAAACTTCACATCTGAGTTTTGCTAGGTGAACACATGAGGACTGGCTCTGAATATGGGGCCTAGGGAGATACAGTATGTGTCAGGAGTATGCCACCTGATGGCAGACTTCATGCCACTTCCTTGTTACTGGCATGGCTTAATTACTCACTGTAGCACGAGATTTTCTAATAGTGCTGGGGAATGGGTCACCCCCCCAGCCCCAGGACCTTCATCAATTTTTAAACGCCAGCACACCTTCATTTCACCCACTTTGCCACATTTAAATGGTGCATCTATAAGCATATTCCACGATCTGTTGTCACTAGTTTCCACACTTGCTCAGTGTGGAAGGGGAGATCAGAGTGGCCAGAGGTCCTCACCGACTGAAGAATATGTCACAAAACTCCATGCCACAGAGAGGAGGGGGGGGGGGGGTTGGAAAGGAAGGACAGATGAGAGACACAAAAAATCGATACCTATCTCAGGGAATTCGCTAATTAACAGTTTAAAGAGGGAAATAAAGTCCTTCTTGGCTTCATCAAGCCTTGATGGCTATTCCCATCAATGGACCCAAGGGCTAGAAAAAAATCCACAGGAGAAGAGGATGGAGCACCTGGCCTTGCCAAACCACATGGCAGCTGCAGACCAGCTGCAGCCTGTCTGCCAACACAGGCTCTACCGCAGCCATCCTCACCGCGTAGTTAGGGGCTAAGCTCAAACCACTTACTACCAGGGAAAGCAGGTTTTAAATTCTAAAACAGTGGTCCAGGATGAAGTATCGTTTATTACACAAAACCCCCAAACCAAACCTGTAGCTCTTAGTTAATTCCGACTTGTGGCGATCTCATACTGCGGCGGAAATGGAGACAT
Source organism: Tenrec ecaudatus (assembly GCF_050624435.1). Taxonomy (NCBI): domain Eukaryota; kingdom Metazoa; phylum Chordata; class Mammalia; order Afrosoricida; family Tenrecidae; genus Tenrec; species Tenrec ecaudatus. Next base: position 7,213,133 of record NC_134538.1, read on the forward strand.
TTCCAGTAGATGCCCCACAGGGTGTTTTGGCTATGATCTTTGTGGACGCAGATCAGTGCACATGCCTTCCAAGTCCTGAAACTAACTGGATAGTACATGAATTGAAAAGTCACTGCTATAGGCATGCATATATATATATATATATATTCAGTCAGTTAATTTGGGGGTTTGGCTTTCCATAGTACTTACCCCTGTATGAGTATGTTTTCTGTCATACATTTAAGATTCTTTTTTTTTCAAACTAAGCAGAATTTGCTTTAAATAACAAAAGAGAAAACCATTTTAAGAGCTATCAATCTAGTCGCGATCTTATCCATAATTTTGCCTTAGAAAAAACCCCCGCATGTTGAAGAGGGGTGAGAAATTAAATTCTGTCCGGTGAGATATGTACCCCCTGATGGGAGAGGAGATAGAATTGAGGGATTTTGAACAATCCTAAGAATATAATACTGTGCGCCTGAGCTCCCCAAATCCTGCCTGATTTGTAAATTTTTGTTTCCATGGTAACACAAGTGTGTAGTTAAATAATCCTCACTCTTCTAGGACTGAATTCCTAAACCTTCATCCTATTCTAATCCCATAGCTGTTGCCATGGAAATGATCAGATAAGAGTCAGTCCTGGAAGCAGATGGGCCTATGGTGTCAGCTAAGTCCTGCCCTACATATCCCCCACCACACTGGCTTGGTTTGATTTTGCTTTCTCTCAATCTTTGAGTCACAGAAATTGGCTACCTCAAATGAGAGATAATTTAGCAGACTGTCATGAAAAATCAATCTTGGGGGCGGGGGAATGTTGCATCTGGAACACATGAGGAAAAGTCGATTCCAAAAATACTGCGGCGGAAATGGAGACATTGAGATTTTTTCCTTTGACTGGTTTTTGGAAAGTTTCTCTAAGAGATAATCATCCTGGAGCTATTATTTCTATGTCATTTCCCTCAACTGTGTCCCCAGCCCACAAGGATTGTTGGTCACACCAGGACAACCTCCTCCCCCTGCCCAGACCTTGCCAGATGAGATCAGTTCGGTTCATTTTCCGTTGTTCATAAGGAGTTTCCTTTTTTCATGGTTGATGGGAGTCGATCATGCCTACAGGGCTTACCCTGGTTGTGTCAGCAATGTCCTTACAAGAAGCGACAGGCTTTTTCTGTGCTTCAATCAGCATCCTATTATCATGTGCATTCTAGCAAGCAGATTGGGAAAATGCAGGATTTAAATCGCCGTTTCCAAGCAATATCCCAAAGAATTTTTTTTCTTGTTTTGATTCACTATACTGTGTGATCCCCAGTATGTGAGAAAAAGACAGATTTTACAATAAAATATGAAATTCCAGAACTACAGGAACCTTCGATTCAACTACGGTGACTTTCACATCAAGAATATGAGGCCCAGGTTTCTAAGACTTTGGAGATCAAGACTTGGGCATTTCCATCTGAAGCCCTTTCTCTCTTGTCTCTGATGACTCTTTCTCTCTTGCCTCTGATGAAGGGAGGATCAAAGATTTACAGTTATCTTTCATTTGGTTCCCTTTTCTCGGGGTAACTCCAGTTGAACTCTTATAGGACAGTGCGTGTTAGTTCTTGGCTGGTACAAGCAATTAATGAATTTGGCTCATCACTGAAAGCTTGCAGATTCAAGTCCACCCAGAGATGTCTCAGGAAAAGGCCCAAGAATCCATTTGCAAAAGAGAGCACGGGAAACCCTAGGCTGGGCACGCCGTGTCTCCGGGGTCAGAATGTACCTGACTTGCACTTGCAGAAGTATCAGACTCCTCTAGGAATTTATTTCCAAAACTCAGTTGTTGCAAACCAAGGGTCCCACTCTTAACACATCTGAGGTCACAATCAGTTGGAATCAACTCTATGGCAATTGAGGGAAAAAATGTTTTCTATAACTAAATATTCAGTTTTGAGATACTACTCAAATGTGCTGTGCATTGTTTTGTAAATCTTCATATGCATCCGATGTGTTTGATCAACACCTGTTCAGTTGGATACATAATGCACGATTGGAGACATCAATGCAGAATATCTATCATAGAATATGACTATCAAATTTTTCAGATTTATCCTGGTCTATATCTCCAGAGAGTGGAACTTTTAGAACCTGCTTAACCAAAGTACTTGCTGGGCAACATGTATGTTTTAAGTGGTAAAAGTTATACCTTTTAGGGAATGAAGGAGAATTTCATTCTTCCATCGACTTTCATCATTTTAAGTGATACTAAAGAGAGACATGGGCTCCGTCGTTTTCTGAAATAAAAATGAAGATAGGAAAATTAGAAATGAAGTCTAGTCATTCTTCGGCTGACTTCTGTGACTCTAATTGTCTCTTCCACGCAGAAGAATATGTAACTCCTAGCTTCAAATTTAAGGCTGAATTAAAAATCAGCTGGTGTCAAGAGCATTCTTGTGCCCGATGTACTGCTGTGATGATTGTTCCATTTTATACTATAAGCTTTGTAGACAGTCTCTTCTCCTGACTCGGAAGTATATCTAATTACAATGACTACTTTTTATTTTTAACTTTTTTTGCGTGAGGAGAGTGAAGGTTTCTAGGACAGAGTATTAATTTTTCATCCAACAGTTCAGACCCATTTGCTTCACCTTCCCTCAAGAGACCCATCCCTTCTCATTCCTGCCCTGTTTCCTTTCCATCCCTCCTCCTTTCCTCATTCTTCTGCACGTTGTCTGTGGGTAAATGCTGCCTTTTTTCATCTTAGAGGGTTGATTACCATATGCTATTCTTTATGTGAACAATGTCATTGCTTCTATCCTGGTGACGGGCCACATCGGTTACATCACCAGACTGAAAACCATCCATGAGAGGTGCTCCGTTAGAAGCTCACCCTTAGTTGAGAGAAAATGATCCTGAAAGTGGATGTGCTTACAATCTTTCTTCAGGCCCTCTTCCTGATGTGATCAGGCCCCAAATCCTGGCTAGGGAGCTACTATCTCTTAAATCTACCATCTCCTAAATTACCATCATCTCTTTTCTAAGACAACTGCAAAGTCTTCGCTAACAAGACTTCCGAGTCCCCACTTAGCCCTTTCCAATGCAGGGTCACAGCAACATTTTTAAAACCTTAACCTGCTCATGCCACTATCTTGACTAAAATCTTTCAACCGATTGTCTCTGCTCTTGGAAGAAATCCAAAATCCTTACCGTGGTTCTCCATGATGGGAACATTTCTCCAGCACAGCCTAGAGCCCCATCTCTTGCTTTCCCACGCCCCAGCAATACACCCATTTCCACACAGCACGTGTGTCTGCAGCTTCCCTCCCGCTGCCCTTGGCTCCAAGCTGACTTCAACTCACCCTTTGGCCTAAGCGGAAAGGTCATTTCCCAAAATAAGCCTTTGCTGAGCTCCCAGATTAGCTCCAGTCTCACCCTGGCAAGTTCTCCTTGCACGATGCACATGAATTCAGAGGAAACGACCGCAGCTGGAACCACAGAGGGACCTGGAAAATAGCATATCTGTTGTCTCTTCTAGACTATACATTCCTTGAAGATAGAGACTATTTGTTTTGTGTATCCCAATTTGGGGTCCTGAGTATCTGACACAGATGAGATGTCCAGAAGAATAGCTGTTAAAGTAATAAATAAATAAGAACAAGTTAGTTGCTGTCAGTAGACTTCAGCTTATATCGACTGCACATGTGTCAGAGTAGAACTGTGCCCCAGAGGGTATTTGATGGGTGATTTTTCAAAGTGTACGGGCAGCTCTGTGTGGACTGGAATCTTTAACCTTTCTGTTAGCAGTTGAATGCATGATTCATTTTCACCATTCAGTGGTTCCATAGGAGAAAAACGGGGTAGTGTGCTCTCATAAAGAATTACAGGCTTGGCCATCCTATAGGGCGATACCACCCTATCCTGTAGGGTTAATATGAAGTAGAGTCAATTCGACAGCAATCGGTGGTATGTTTGCTTTGGGTTAAATGGAGAAAAGACTGTTACGAACATTGAGGGGGTTCAGGTAATGGGGAGGCAGGTTTTTTGGAGAGATCATTATTGTTCAAGGATAGGCAGGGAACCAAGGAAGTCTCTGGGTTCAGGTCAAATGTCGAGCAGATAGATGTCTCAGGATGGGGCCCTGGGGATACAGTAGGTTGGGTTGCGAATCTGAAGGTCTGCCGTTCGAAGCCACTCATCACTCCATGGGAGAAAGATGAGGTTTTCTGCTACTGTCAAGTGTTACAGCCTGAAAACTCTGCCCTCTAGGGTCTCTATCAGTCAAAATCAAGGAAATGGCAATGGACTTGGTGTTTGAATGTGCCAGAAGAGCCTGGGCAGTGCAGGTGGCTTGCAACAGCCTGCTATTCCTAAGACTGGTCAGAGGGTTGAACACACCCAGAAACTCCTTGAAAGACAGGCTTAGCAAACGTTTCCTTGAAGATTACATCCAAGCACACCCTGCAGAGTGGTTCTATGACTATAGCACATGGAGTCGCCATGAGTCAGAATCAACTCAACAGCAATAGTGTATGTTCCTTGACGAGATACAGAGACGGCAAACATAAATATTCTCACTCCTCATTTCCAATGTGGCTAGGTTCCCAAGACAAGTCATTCAGCAAAAATTGGCATGAGAATCTGGAGGATGACCACATACAAGCACACATTAGAGAATGACTACATAATTATCTAACTGCCAAAGTAGGTCATTATGTAACAGCCAAACCACTGAGAACCAAGGCCCAGCCAAGTTAACACATAACATTAACCATCACAGTGAGCATCCTTACTTTTGACTTGTATTTCTCAGTTTGTTACTGCCAAATGCACTCTATTAATGGGCAAAATAATCAGGTAGTAGATTGATTATGATTCTTGAAATGTAAATTATCAGATAGTGAGATAATCAATAAGTAAAGAGTCCATGCATAGTCTCCTTCCTTAAGGAGCTCACAGTTTAAGGAGGAAATGCACAGAATGTACGTACAAGTGGAGTTACCTCGCACACACTTCTAAATTACCAAAAATTAAAATAGATCCACTGTCACCAACTTCATTCTGACTCATAGTAACCTTATACAGGGTTTTCAAGGTTGTAAATATTTACAGACACAAATAGACTTATCTTTCTCCCGCGGGGAGGCTGGTGGGTTTGACCTGTCCACCTCGAGGCTAACAATCCAACATCTACCCAACAGTGCTGCCTATTGCTTTCCTTAAAAGTTACTTTACTTTATACATTACTTGAATTATATGTTCTTGACCCATGCCAAAAAAAAAGAAAAGAAAAAGGAGCTAATTTGTTCTCAGCTGAATTTGGGGACTGAGTGGCAGGGATGCCCCAGAGCACTGAGCAGCCACTGCAAATTTGCCCCAAGCTATGGGGTATTACAGCTGGGATTGGCTGAAGGAAACCTTTCAGGGAGCCTATTTCAAAAGTCCACTGCTCCTTCAGTTCAAATTCAAGTCAGGCTTTCAGTCTTTGCCCAGCAATTATACCTGCGAGGTCAAGGGCAATTATTTATAAACTATTCCAAATAAGCCGTCAGTTCAGCCACAGCACTATTGTCCAGGGTTTCAGGCCCTTCCAGACTCCTCTCTCTCTGTTTGGGGACCTTTTCTCTACTCGTTGTAGTGGTGCCTGTGAGATCTCAGGTGTGAGGTGTGAGGTGGCTAAGTAGCTGTGGTGTGGACACCTACTTCTGTATCATCCTAATGAACCCCCAAAACCGAAAAATCAGTTGCTTTCAAGTTGACTCTGATGCACAGCCCTCCCACATGCCTGAGTCAGACTATGTTCCATGGACTTTCCCATGGCCGAGGTTCTGAAAGTCAATTGCCATGACTGGCGCGAGGTGCTTCTGAGTGAACTCAAACCCCCCAGTCTTCCAGGTAGCAGCACATCAACCAGTTGTCCCACACAAGGACCCCCAAACAGCCCCTACCTAGACAGAGAGCTGTGAGATATCCCCCTCCTTTTAAAGCTCATTCCTGAATGATTCCAAGGCCCTACATCTTCCCAAAGAAATTGTAACACACTTATCACACGTCTGGAGCATTTTTCCTATAGGAGCCAGCATGTCACTGAAATAGCATTTCTCCATAGGCCTAGTTTTGCCATATTGGGCTCTGGATGAAATCCAGAACCACATGGCATTTAAAACTTGGAATAACTTTTGAAAAATAACGTTAACTAAAGGTCTTTCTGTTCTTTCAATCTCACTGTACGGAACCTCTTGTCACTCAAGAGAGACTTGGAGTCTCACTGAAAACTGAGAATACAGAGTCCAGCTTAAATTCATTTCACTTGTCCTCAGCAATAACCCATAATCCCAAATGTCCATGCATTCCAATATGTCCTGAGCACCTGCTGTGTGTTGGGAACATAATGGAGATGAGCGAGACTTGGTTCTTGCGCTAGGCTGTCTCATTAAGGGGCAGAAGACAATCAGGATGGCATTTTCTGGGAATTTGAAATTGTAAATGGCAGCAGCCCTCAAAGATCTTTTGGCCTTGACCAGTTCAATACATGTCCACTGGCCACCTTGCTATTGAGCACTGAAAACGTGATGTGGGTGAGTTGAGAAACTAAATGGGCAATTCTGTTTTGCTCTGATTTAAAACCTGTACTCAATCCAGTATTGGACATTTAGGTATTTTTAAAAACAACCTGGGAATTTGAATTTTATTTTTTTTAAATCATTTTATTGGAGGCTCATACAATTCTTATCACAATCTATACATACATCCATTGTATCAAGCACATATGTACATTTGTTGTCATCATCATTCTCAAAACATTTGCCTTCTACTTGAGCCCTTAATATCAGCTCCTCATTTTCCCTCTCCCTCCCCACTACCCACTCCCTCTTGAACCCTTCATAATTCTTAAATTATTATTATTTTGTCATATGTTACACTGTTCGACATCTCCCCCCCACTCTCTTCTCTGCTGTCCCCCACCCCCAGGGAGGAGGCTATACATAGATTCTTGTAATAGGTTCCCCCCCGGAACATGAATTTCAATTTTAAAATCAAAATCTTATGAAATTTAATTACAGATCAACAATTTCCCATGAAAATTCAGTGCCAAAATTGAGATGGATTAGTAGTATAAAGTGTAGACTGGATTTCTAAGATAAAATAAGAGAAGAATATTCAATATCTCAACAATAAAAACGGGAGATACTGGGTAAATATAATAAGTAAAACAGTACTACTATAAAATCAAAATCATAGAAACTTTTATTAAACACAAATATTGAAATGTGGGTATTTATTTCTCCCCATATGCTCTGGTTCTATACGCTGCTGAAGGTGGCATTTTTATTTCTCTAATCCTTCCTTAAAGAAGTCTGTGCTCTTTGATTGACACCACGTGAACAGGGTCATCTGGGCATCCTTGAAAGACTTAAACTATGCTCCTTTCACATGTTCTTTGAGATTTAGGATAAAAAAGAGTTGTGGATAGAGGGATCAATAAAGTTGGCTTTTGCTAATCAAAGTATTAGAAATAGAACACTGTACAAGATGAATTTTGTTAGACATCTAAAGAGAATTTTCTGTAGCACTACGCACCACCAGCTCCCACGCCGATAGAAGAAATTCCTTTTTCCTCACCAGGAAGAATGGTCTTCTAAGATAAGAATGTTGCAAGCAAGACCATTGAGATAAGTAGCTAAATAAGGGGTGAGGTATATTGTGTTGAGAAAGAGTAGAGTGTTTGATGTATATCCATTAGCTCACATTGAGCCTTGGCTTTATTTGTACCCTCACTGTCCTTCGTAATCTTTTAAGTAGATGGTCTATATAGAAATAAAGATGATGCATCTAGGCCCCAACTATTGTTGTGGAGTTATTTATTTCTCCTTTCCTATTAACCAGTATTTGTTTATTTTATTGTAGGACATTGAGGTTAGGCGCATATATGTTTATAATCCTATGTCTTCTTGGTGAATTAACCCTTTTATTTCTTCCTTGATCGCTTGTAATAAATAGTAATTCAAATTCTTAATAATAAAAAAAAGATCAGTAGCTGAGTGGCGAGAAGCTCCCCACTCGAATGAGCAGGAGTCGTGGAGTACAGTGATGTGAGAGACACCGGTGTGGTCAATGTTAAATGCCTAGCAAATGTAATCCCTGAAAAATGGACAGAGGTTATTGTTTCTTTGATCATTGAAAAATCTCTATCATCTCTTTGATAATTGTCAAACCTCTTTTCTGCCACTTTGTTTGGGTTTGGGTATGTAACCTAGTTGATTCTCACTGAACTTTTAAGGCATTTTGGAGGCAGCCAACCCTTGTTCCTGATGATTGTCTACAGGGACAAGATCAGGGCTTCCAGGGGGATGGGAGAAGATTGCTCAACAAAATTCTCATAGGACAACTCTGGTTATCCCCAAAGAATGAGCAGACACGTTGTCATGTTGGAACAACAGTAACATTCCTTCATACAGCTTTCCTGGCTTTTTTCTCAGCAACCTCCTTTCCAATTTCCTTACAGCTTCTTTGAAATAAGTCCCCCTGGTTATGCTGTGTTCAAGAGAATTTATCAAGATTACCCCTTGGATTCACAAAAGAGTCAACATGGCCTTCTGAACTAACCTCTCTGTCTTGAATTGAACCAGCCCAGCACATACTCCAGGAAGTCACTGCTTTTACGGAATCATTTTGAAGGCATCCTACTGAGATTAAGATGAGTCTGTTGCTCAGAGAACTTGTCTGCAGCCATCACTGATCCAAGAAACATGTTTAAACAGGTTTATTTACAATAGAACCTTGTATGTAAGAAACGGACTTGGTATGATATTAAAAGTAGTCATCTATTTGTTACTTATTTTTTCCTTTAAATGTTTTTAAAATTATATGTGAAGTTCTCATTACATTTATATTGGATAGAAGTTGTCTCAAAGAAGACATAGATGAAGAAATCCAAAATGAAACAAACAAACAAACAAAAATAGAAAACACACTCACTACCACTGAGTTGATTCGAACTCATTATGACCCTACGTGTAGAAATCCCCCTGTGGATTTCTGAGACTATAACTCTTTATGGGAGTCGAAAACCTCATCTTTCTCCTGGGGAGTGACTGGTGGTATCAAACTGCTGACCTTTTGATTAGCAGCCTGGTTCATTACCCACTTCACCCTCAGAGCTCCTCAGACAAGATAAAGCAGAAATTGAAAATGTGTGATGAGTGTGAGAGAGAGAATTAAGGGCCACATAGGTAGAACATCTCATACAGAAGAGCTCATGGGTCTTAAAAAGAAGAAAGAAAAGGATAAGTCAGAGCACTTGACATACAGGAATATATAGAAAACACAGATAAGCCATGGTCTTAAAGAGTGGACATGACAGGACTTTCTTTAAAAATGAGAGTAATGGCAAAAGTAGGATCCGAAATGGCAAGACTTATATGTCAAATTAAGGGACTTGGTGGCATAGTGGTTGTATTAGTCTGGGTACTTTAGAGAAACAAATCCACAGAAACTCATAGGTATAAGAGAGAGTTGCATATAAAGGGTAAGTGCACATCAAGAACACATCCCAGCCCAGTGCTGCCCAAGCCCACATGTCCAACATTAACCCATATGTCCAACACCAACCCACAAAGTCCTCCTCCATCTTACAACACACACACACACTAGGATGCCCACTGCAGGAGGAAAGTTGAATCAGTGAATGTGTAAGCATCTCAGTGCTGGCAGGGGTCTCCACGTGGCTGCTCCAGCACCCAGGGCTGCATCGGGTGGTCCATGTGGCTTCTTCTTGGGGATGTCTTGCCGGAAGTGAGCCTTGCCAGCTGAAGCAGGGAACTGCTAAGGCAGCTGCACCCTGGTGCGACCATCACAAACAAGAGACCTGAGAACCCGAAAGGCAAGGCTCACAGAGTCATTTATCCCTCAGCCTTTCAGTTAACCCTACATGTGTTTATAGGCCAGGTTGGCACAATAAACTTTAACTATCTCAGTGCTTAAACTGTTGGCCTGCTAACTAAAGGGTCAGTGAAATAAACCGACCCTCCACTCCACAGGAGAATGATGAGCCAGTCTACTTCCAGAAAGGTTTACGGTCTTGGAAACCCCGTGGGGCAGGTCTTCTCTGTCTTGCAGCGTTGCTATGATTCGGAATCAACTCAAAGCCTTGGCGTTTTGGTTTTCCTATGCCAAATTAAAGTGACTGCGCCTTATTCTAAAGACGATGAGGAAATATGGAATTATTTGAAGGAAAGAAAGACATGGTCAGATCTGCATCATACAACAAACTCAGGCGGCAGTGTAAAGCTTGAACAGGAAGGATCGCACTGCGAGTGCGTGCACCACATTAAAAACCCACTGCACCAGTTGATTCCAACTCACAGTTACCCTTTAGAACAGAGGAGACCTGCTCCTGTGGCATTCTGAGGCTGTCCATCGTTATGGGAGTAGAAAGCCTCATCTTTCTCCCACAGAGCAGCTGGTGGTCTCAAACTGCTGACCCTTTGGTTAGCAGTGCACCGTATAACCCTCTATGCCACAAGGACTCCTACAGGCACCAGACAGTAGGGCAGAAGTTCACAGGTCCAGGGATCCCCTGAAGGGGTGAAATGTCAAGAAAATAGCAAGGGAATCAGCTATTTAAATTGCTACTAATACTGTGCCAATCACAAGCAGGGGATCGTGTTTATGAATTTTACATTGATGTTCTCATTGCTTCCTTTTCCTACAAGATTTTCTTTGAACGTGTAGACACCACACAAGCACTTGCGAGTATATTTGGGAAGACAAGACATATGCACAGAGAGCACTGAAAATATGAGCTACTGACAATCCAGATAAATTAATCTACACCCAGTGACATGAAAAATTCAACTACCAGAAGAAAATTGACAAAAGGGAAAACTGGGCATGTTGTAAAGACAGGTTTTCCAGGATTATGTCCAACCTTGACATTACTGTGACCCCGTTTATTTGACTGCTCGGCTGATCAAGCCTCATTTTTACCTTTTTGGTCTTAGCTCCCTTTGGGCAAATGGCTTCGCCTGCAAGTATCCCTGTTCTCGTTGGGACGGTCTCATTATGCTCCAGCTTTGTTACTGGATCTAACCTCATTTCATGATGAAGTTACATGTACTTTCCTACTGAAAGGTCGCGGGAGGTGTTGGTTTGCTTTTTAATCTATGTGAAATATAATATATTTCTTATATCAGAATAATGTATTTATTGTATTATAATATTATGTATTTTTATCTATACTATATTATATTTTGGTGGAATTATATATGTATAATATTATTTGTAAGATTTATAAGCATCACAGGAAATAGCCTTGGTTAAATCAACACCAATAGTTATAAGTCACTGGTGTGATTGGGATGGGGACTAGGAATCAGAAGGTTAGGTCTCCACCCTTGCTGTGCATGTGGTCGTCTGGGCCAAATGGACTATTCACGGCATTGCCCTGGGCTTTGCTTCCTCATATGTGAAATGAACATCATCTTCTCCGCCCTCTGTATCCCACAGGCCTCTTTGGGGCTCGAGTAAAACATCTTCTCTAGAACCGACTGAAAGGTGGTCACTTTCTCCTGTGCATCAATAGCTGCAGTGAATCTTTAAGGACACTAATCATTATTCTGGTGGCTGGCATTGCTGATTTTTTATGTAACTTCAGCTTAGGCACAGCTGGAGCAATAAATATGGTAGAATGGTCTCATAGTCACAAAAGGGTTTCCCTGGCATTTTTGCAAGAGAACCTTTCTTTTCCTGAATCCTTAACGCCAACTTCCTTGATGAAATATAGTCTTTGGTTCTCCAGATTGGCTCTCTAAGCTAATTCCACTACCAAAGCCTCATTTCTAAACTTTACTTTCAAATATAATGTTTGACTCCAATTTGGTCTCAGTTGACAGGGAGCTGCCAGAAGTTCAGGCTGGATTGAGAAAAACAAAGGATATCATTGCTGATATCAGATGGATCTTGGCACAAAGAAGTGGATCCCAGGAAGATGTATACTTGTTTTTATTGATTATGCAAAGGCATTCAACTGTGTGGATCATAACAAACTATGGATAACCTTGAGAAGAATGGAAATTCCAGAACACTTCATTGTGTTTATGCAGAACTTACTATACAGCGATCAAGAGTCATTTGTACAAACTGCATGGGAATACTGCATGGTTTATAATTAGGAAAGGTATGTGTCGGGGTTGTATCCTTTCACCATACTTAGTCAATCTGATTGCTGAACAAAAAAACAATAGTCAATCTGATTGCTGAACAAATAATCACCATACTTAGTCAACCTGATTGCTGGATTATATGAAAAAGAATGTGGCTTTTAAAGTGTAGAGAGGTTTGTTAACAACTTGTGACATGCAGATGACCCGACCTTGCTTTCTGAAAGTGAGGAGGACTTGAAGCACTTGCTGATGAAGATCAAAGATTGCAGTCTGCAGTATGGATTATGAAGACCAAAAGCCTCACAACTAGATGCATAGGTAGCACCATAAAAAATGGAAAAAAGATTTGTCAAGAGTTTTATCTTTCTTAGATCTTTGTTATCTTTCTTAATACTCATGGAAGCATGTCATCATGTAAACCTGTTGCACATGACCTCTCTAGGGTATTGAAAAGCAAGGATGTTACTTTGAGGACTAAGGCACACCTTACCCAAGTCATGGTATTTTCAGTTGCCTCATATCCATGTGAAAGTTGGACATTGAATAAAGAAGGCCATAGAAGAATCTGCGCATCAGTTGGGTTGTCGGAGAAAAATAGTGAAAGCACCATGGACAGCTAAAAGTACAAACTGATCTGTCTTGGAAGAAGTACAGCCAGAAGAGCTCTGTAGAGGCAAGGGTGGTGAGACTTAGTCTTACATACTTTGAGCATGTTGTCATGAATATCATGATTGGGAGAGTAGAGGGGCAATGAAAAAGAGGAAGGCCCTCAACTAATGGACTGACATATGGCTGCAACAGTGGGCTCAAGCCTAGGACTAATTGTGAGGATGGCATGGCACCAGGCAGTGTTTCATTCTGTTGTGCATAAAATCACTAGGGGTCAGCACTGACTCCATGGTGCCTAACAACACTGAACAAACCAAAAGAAATTGTACTTAAGACTGATGGGGGTTGGCAGCTCTCCTTTGTACCATATAGATGCTATGACTGGGGGTTACCTTTTGTGGAGGCTCTTCTTTCATAGATTTCTTCTGGTTACTTATCTCTTTGCTCATTCTCAGTCAACTGGTCTAGGTTAGTGATGTAGAAGAACAAAGTAAACCAGAGGGCTGAAAGCACTGAAGAGGAGAGTAGGTATGATAGTAGCAACCGACTTCTATGGAGATGTCAACAGATATGCCAGACATTACTCTAAACACTTTATATGTGTTAATTTATTTAATCTTCCCAACAGTCCTATGCTGTGACAAAATTAGTATCCTTATGTTACACCGGAGAAAGCTGAGGCATGGAGAGTTTAAATAACTTTTCCAAGTTATACTGTTTGTAAGAGATGGGAAATAAAAAGAAATTCAATTTGCAGGGAGGTAGGAAGAATCTAATCCTGGTATCAGTGGGCCCAGGTGTTGGTGAGAGTAGTTTCTGAGCAGCATGGTGATCATGCCCAATTTAACATGTAATTGCAGGTGCCAGGGGAGAACAAATTGGTGGAGAAGATTTGCTAGATGAAGAAGATAAAATGTGGTTCTTGACCAGGTGTAAGTTTGCTTACAAGAAATGTTGCAGACAGCCACCATTTAAAAATCAAAATTGTGTCTTCACAAGAAATGTGGATGGTGTCACAATCTTCTCTCAGAAGGGGCGATTTGATCTTGGTCTCAGTGTGGCTGTTGTCTTACTTACAAAGGATCAAGGTTTAGAGTTCCTTACAAGAAAAATGTGACACCTTGGTGTCATAATAATGCTTTCTGATGGACATACGTCTTTCTTCAGTCTGTGGGTTTGTTGCAGTTAGTTGTTGGATGGATTTACACTTAGGATGACTTCAAGTTTCAAGAGTATAATTGCCCCATAGAGTTTTTTAAAATCATTTTTCTGGGGGCTTATACAACTCATCACATCCATCAATCCATCCATCCATCCATTGTGTCAAGCACATGTGTACATTTGTTGCCATGATCATTCTCAAAACATTTGCTTTCTACTTGAGCCCTTGGTATTCACTATCCCATAGGGTATTTAAGGCTGTGACCTTTCATGAACCTCTGGCCATGCTTTACTTCCTAGGTAATCTGAATAGGTTTGAACTGCAGGTCTTTCTGTTAGGAGTGCATCGCTTAACCACTTGCACCACTCAGGAACGCTCATATGCAGGCAGCACTGGCCAAAGGATAACTACCGTTCTTCAGTGATTGCTGAACGGTTCCCTCTATCAGGATTCCCAGGAAAGGCTCTATAATCTACCGTGACTGGTCTTACCTGTTGTATTAACTCCATGAAGTGGCTGGCTGGTGCAAAACATTAACACGCATGGCTGCTTGATGAAAGGATAGAGTTTCAAGTTCAACCAGATGTGCCCTGGGAAAAAGGCCTGATGATCTACTGAAAAATCAGCCATTGAGAACTCCATAGAGCACAGTTCAACTCTGATGCTCATGGGGTTGCCAGGAGTCAAAATCTACTCAATGGGAACTGGTACTCGATGCCACTGCAATCTCACTACCTGTTACTTCTTTCTGTTTGCATAAAACATTTTAGATTGGTGAGTAAGGAATGAAAAGGAAAGCCATCGATCCTCACAATGGAGTTTGCACATCTGGGTGTGAAAACCACCCTTAACCCACTCCCAAAATGGAAAAGTCATGGATTAAAAAGGAATTCTACAAGGAAACTCGCTGCCATTTGACTGTTGTTCAAAATTCATGGACAGGAGTGCCGGGTCTGAAGCCTTTCCCATCATATCCAACTGATAAATTCCTACTCTGCCTTCCAGTTCAGTTCATCAATCCCTCCCAGGAAAATGGTTTTTTGTTGTTGTTGTTTTCCGCAAGCAGGATGAGGTGCACAATTCTCTGGATCCCAGTGGACCTCAGTGCTTCTTGATCACAGTGCTTACTACCTTGCTTTGTAATTCTTTCTTTGTGGCATTATTGCCAAGTCTGTAATTCTTTTCAGCTCTACAGTTCTATAATACAGAATGTGTGTTATAGATCTTTGGAGTCAAATCAACTGAATTATCATGTAGTAAATGTCCAGCAAACATACATATGGATAAATAAAATACGTATGAACAAATAAAAAAATGGGACAACCCTCCACCTACCTTTCCATCATTTTATTACTTATCTTTCCTTTTTTAAAATCATCTTTGAGTGGGCCTCTTATGTACTGAAGTTACATGTTGCTTGCTTTTTGCCTTGCTTACAAGTTTGGGGATTTATTTTATTATTTTTTTCCTGAAAGAAGAATTTGGAAACAGCTGTGTGAGCCATGATCCTAATATCTACCATGAGAAAAACACACTGAAGAAGCAGGGAATGAAACAGGAGGGCAAATTGGTCCAAGATAGAGTGATCGTGACTGAATGGTGGCCAGATAACCCTTGATGCTATATTTAAAACCAGTTAGAATCATTTAGTAATGTTGACCTCTGGTTAAAAAGATTCTATTCTAGATAGTGACAACGCTGCACATAATGTACTACATATATGCAGATGTGCAAGATTAGAGATGAATAAAATGTTAACCTTTCTCAGAGGAAGAAGTTTTAAAATTCAATTATTCTCTTGAAAAGCAAGGCAGGAGGGCAACTATGTAACATTTTGTGTGAACATACTATGTCATTATCTATACGTTTACATATAGCTATGCTACTTTGAATCTGCGTGTTACCCTCTTTTTATATGTATTATTTATTTTGTTCTCCTTCCCTGCTTTCTCCTCCCCAGCTCAACTCAGCTTCTCCATAACCCACAGAGTCTGCTTCTTTGGGTGTGAAATCATTAAAAATATATTTTTCTTTTAATAATAGTAATCTCATACAGTATTTGCCTTTATGGGATATTGGTTAAAGTTTCTCAACATGACATTATACGAATTAATCCATGCAATGAATTGTTTGACAGTTTTCCTCATTGCTCTTTAGCTATGCATCATACCTCATCATATGTATGCACCGACGTTTATTTATCCATTGCTTCACTGCCAGAGGCATGCTGATTGTTGCCGTCTTCTTGCTATTGTAGATAATGCAAATACACACAGGTGTGCATGCATCGGTTTGTGTTTTGCTAAAGATTGCTTTGGGAAGTATTGACACTTTTACAGTATTACGTCTTCCTAGCCACTAACAAGGAACATTCTTCTACGTAGGTAGGTCTGTTTTGCTTTCTGGGAGTGGGTTTTATAGTTTGCTTTGTCTGAGTTTTACATCTTGCTTGGGCTTATTCCTGTTTCTTTGCTTCCATCTTAGAGTTCTTCCCTTAGTTCGCAGGAATCCTATTGATTCGTGGGCGTTGACCTGGTAGCCTGCCGCGTGGCCAAGCTTTTCACGGAGTTGCAGCAATTTTTAAGTTGCGTCTTTGGTGTTTGATACATATCTGCAAACAAAGAGAATTTTGCTTCTTTGTCAATTTGGATGTTTCTTTTTGTTATCGACTAGCTCTGGCTAAGACTTCCAGGACTATCTTAAGTAAGAGTGTTGATAAAAGTTCTTGTCTGAACCTTGTGTGCAGAAGGAATGCTTTCAGTGTTTCTCTCTTGAACAAAATGTCGGCTGTTGGTTTTGGGTCTGTGACCATTCATATGTTGAGGAATCTCCCTTCAATTCCTATTCGAGTGAATGCTCTCTTCAAAAGTGGGTGCTGTTTTTGCCAAATAAAGTTTCTACATGAATTATATGATCACACCGTTCTTTTTTGATATATTTACATAGCCAATTAAATTGCGTCTTTTTCTAATATTGAACTATCCTTGCATAGCTGGTGTAAATCCCACTTGATCATGTAGTGTTATTTAAAATATTTTGTTGAATTCTGTTGGCAAGGATTTGGTTAAAGATCTTTCCAATTATATTCATAAGGACTATTGGCCTATACTTTTATCTTCCAATCATCTCTTTGCCTGTTATTTTTAATCAGAATTTTATATGCTTCATAAAATGAGTTTACATTTTACTGTTCTTTTCTATATTTGAAAAACGTTCTTATGGAATTGGTGTTAACTCTTCCCTAAATGTTGGGTCAGAATTTCACAGTGAGGCCATGTGATTGTGGACATTTTTAATGACTTGATCTATTTCTTCTTGTATTATAGATGTCAAGGTCTTCTAGATTATTCTGTGTTAATGTAGATAGGTAGTGTGTTTCTAGAAATGTATTCTTTTAAGTTTTATAATTTGGGGGAGCACATTCCTTCATAATATTATGTGGTTATTTTTTATTTGACTGTTTTTGCTGTGATGTCATCTATTTCATTTCTTAGCATGTTGCATTTTTATTCTCACTTGTTTTGAGGAATTTTTAAATTGCAATTCTTATTTCTTCAAGTGGCTAGTAGTTTTTGAGCCGGTGTTTAGTTTCTATGTACTTGTTTGTTTACTATTTATTTGCTTTGCATTTCTACTATTGATTTCTAACATTATAACATTATGATCTGTGAAAAATAGTTTGTGATGTTTCAATGTATTTAAATTTGTTAATGCTTGTTTTGGGGTCTTTTCTTATTCCATGTGCTCTGGAGAAGAATATATATTGTGTTGTACACAGTATAATACAGTACATCTGTTGTAAAAATGTGAAATGTTCTGTATATGTCTAAAAGATCACATTGATTTTGTTATTTAATTCTTCTGTGTCTTTGCTGATTTCCTTTCCAGCTGATCTGTGCTGCCTAGAATGATTTGTTGACATGTCCTACTATTGCAGAACTGTGGATAGCTCTCTTCAACTTTAAAAGGTATTGATTTTAACTGTATTCTAAGGGTGAGTTTAGCTAGTTTACATTCGTGTTGTTAATATGTATGATTTTATTGCTATCATTTTGAATTTTGCAATGTTATTGCTGTCTTTGTTCATCATTCTTGTCTGTGCTAAATTTGGTTTTGTGGAGGTTTTCTTCTCATTTTTGTTTTGTTTTAAACGTCCTTACTAGCTTTTTGTGGTTTTCCTCTTTATTATTTTTCTTTCTTTCTTCTTTTTTTGAGGTTATCTTGAATGTTGTTATCTTGTTTCTAGTATTGAAGCAGTTCATTCTCTCTTGAAAGTGAACTGACTTTCTCTACATTCAGCTGTCTTATATCTCCCCGCTTCCCGCTATTATTTCATGGATGTCTTCATTGTAGAATGTTGATTCTCACTTACTATTTTCTGCCTCATGGCTTTATGTCACTTTGTGTACAGGTTAAGTGGGTGGACTTCTCGATGGTAACGTTTAGAAATTGGTTCCTAAGCTGCTGTTTTCTGTAACTGTTGATTCTCTGCCAAAGAATTCCCTTTAGGATCTTTTGTAAAGTTGGATTGTTTTCATGGTTTCTTCTCAAAACCCCAGACATGTATCTATTCATTCTCTTTTGTGTGTAACATTTCTCTTTTCCTGAATGGCTCTCAAGACTTTTTCATTTTGTTTAGTGGCACAAGGGCTGGCTAGGCTATTTATGTATGTGATTTTCTTGTAGAAATCAATCCTGTTTGAGGATCTTTTAGATTCTTGAATAGCTATTTGCTCCCCTCTCTTGATATTAGGGACATTTTCTCCTGATTTTTTTCGGGAGTGTGTATATTATATTTTCCCGGTAGTTTTCTTGTTTGTTTGTTTTTAAGAACTCTTCCTCTCCTGGGATGTTTATCAAAGGAAGGTCTTCCTTATGCTCATGCTCCACATACATTTTAGTCATTCTTTAAAGGTTTTTTTGTTCTTTGTAAGATTGTTCTTATGGATTGGTGTTAAGATACTAGAGGATACCCCCCCCCCCGCTTCCCGCACACAAAAATTCCAACAGATATTTTTTCAAAGTTTTGTACTTAAATTTTTTTTTTACAAAACAACCTATCACCTTCAGACTACTCTCATTTATACTTACTACATGGGTCAAATAAATCAGCAATGTCATTCATAGAATTTACAAACTCATCTGTTTGAACTGCTGACAACACCACCCTCATGTTTTTCTTCTCCTTTGCTACGGTGTCAAATTGCTGACTTTCATGTTCCTCTGCATTCGGGGAAACAAGAAGTCACATGGAGCAAGGTCAGGTGTGTCGGGCAAGAGAGACATGCTGGTTTTTGCCAAAATATGGAGCACTGAGGTGGGTGCATGAGCAGGTGCTCTGTCATGGTGGCAAAAGCAGTCCCCCATCTGCCATAAATCAGGCCTTTTTTGTCACAGATTGTAAAGCAATCTTTTCAGAACCTTTAAATAGAAACCTTGATTCACAGTCTGACCTGGTGGAATGAGCTCCAAATGCACTATGAGTTGGCATTTTCATTCATTCAGGAAGTTAATGAACATCCAAAAGGAGGCTTGTCATCAATCAACATTTACCTTTTTTGAAACAACAAAAAAAATTACGCATAGACTTGCACTTTCCCCATAATGCTGTCCCTGTAAACCGTGTTCAACATCACAACCGTTTCTGTGACATTTTTCCTGAGCAGGAAACATGCTTTGATGGCTACACACTGTTCTCTTAAATCGGTCATCACAAAAATGAGGTTTGAGCAAAAATGTTCTTACGAAAAAAGTCACTGTGACCAGAGAACCATCCCAAGCAACTAAATTGGGTGCATTAACTCAAGAGTGAGTTGCTGGATGCTTGCCAGGGTGGAGGATGGGAGGGGGACGGATGCCTACCACAAAAGCTCCGCTCTGCCCTGTGCAATTCTGGTTTTATTTGGGTACTCCTCGTATTTGTTTGTAAACTCTCTAATTTGGTTTTCCATTGCTTTAATAATACTACTTTCCTCTTTCTAGGTGCTATCTAGGTCTAATACATTAGCATTTATCTTCTGGATTTCAATTGGGAAGTGTTGTATGACTTTTAGCTGTTTGTTTGTTTTGTTGGATTACACTTGTCATGTTTTCCTGATTTTTTTCTATATTTGCTCCCATCTCTTTTCCATCGTTCTCTCAATCTTGCCCACCACCCATTGAAAGCAATTGAATATCATTCTTCTGAACTCACTCATGGATAGTTCCCATCTCTTCTCTTCTTCAGACACATCCTCTGGGTCTAAGCCTTAGTCGGTCATTTGTACCATCCCAGCTTGCTTTCTCGTGTGTACTGAGATTTATTGCTGTTTCTAATGCATGATCTTCTTTATATCTGTTTCTGTTGGTTGTTCAGGTGGTGTTAGAGGGAGTACTTTTCCCTGCCTCCTCTCTGTAACTGTGGAAGGTTCAGTAGCGGGTGAGTAATTTAGCAATAACCTATTTGGAAAAGGGGCTGGTGACAGAAAAACAAAAATGAGAACAAAATGTTAGACACAAAAATAACAGAATCTAACAAACAAAAGAACTCTCCCCCATGTGCACACCAGGAAAAAGAAAAATGAGGAGGTGGGAGGCGGCAGGAAAAGCAAACACAAAATCCCAAGGAAAACACCCTAGATCCCAAAGCCAAGACCCTAGTCTTCCTAGTCTTGATATTGTCATTTATGGCTACCAGGGAGTGTAGGCTGATGACTAAAATGTCCATGTCTACAATAGTTACAAAGGGATGCAGGAGGCAAATGTCTTAACACCCCAGACTGTTCGACCCATGTAGGGCTGGGTGCTTATGTCCTCATGCTAGCCTGGTGTCAGTTTGTCATGTGTCAAATGATAGCATCTTTAGCCACCAGCAAACAGCGTGCATGCCCTTTCAGCTTCAATGCTGGTGGGAAGCTGACATGTCCCTCTTTCCTTTTCCATATTGTTAGCTCCCCTGCACAGCTTGGTATGTGGAGTTAGGGATCCCACCATCCACGATAGGATTAGTTTAGGTCCTGGGAATTCCTCTGTCTACCAGCCTGGTGTAGCGGACAATGAAGCAAGTGGGTAATCTGCCCCTTCTCCAAGTCTGGTACTCCCACAGCCTGGGAAGGGCTGTTCCATGAGAATTTACTGCTTTTCCTGGCTTCCCAGTATAAATGTCTCCCTTCAAGTTTCCCAGTCAGTGGTTGGTCACTCCTCTGTCCTAGCTGGCAGATTCAGATGTCCAGGCTTCCAACCTTTCTCCACTTGTTTCTGCTCCTAGTTACAGAGCATGGATCCCAAGGAAAACTTCTGCCTTCATGGTCACGTTTTACCAGAGGTTTTATTTTAAATTGCCCATTCTAATCATGTGCACATTAGGATTTGATCACAAAGAACAATGAATTGGTATTTTATAATAAGAAAATTTATTTTAAAATTAGAGCATATACACTGTGAAAGCGAATTAAACCATTTGTCTACGTCTATTGCATCTACCTTTGGTATTGGAGTAAAGTCAACAGGGCAGGCAGTCAGGAAGAAAAGGTGGACAGGAAGTTGAGGACGAAAGGACGCACTGAATCTCATGATAAAGATGGGAACTACTTTCATAATGCAGATCATACTGATGGCTTTTAATATGGTACAGCATACGTCCCTTGGCCAAGTTTCAAAGGAGCTAAAGAAGGCATGGTACAAGCTAAAGGAGCCACAGGCTTGCCTGCTACTTTACACCAACAAGGTGAGCCAGTACATCGTGAGCTGCAAGAATGCCTGATGATCCTATCTTCCAAATCTCTCACAAATTTCTCTTGTGACTAACTCTAGCCACAAACCAGACAGAGAAAAAGGATTCTGGGAAGCATAGGTCCAACTTAGAAAAGCTGATGCTATTGTGTATACTTACCATATATACTCGAGTATAAGCTGACCCGAATATCAGCCTAATTTTACCACAAAAACTGCATTCAAATGTGTTGGAAAAACTCGGCCTATACATGACTATATATGTACCTCCCCAAAACAGTCATTGAAGACAAAGCGGGTACATAAGCAAATGTGGTGAAGAAAGCTCATGGTGCCTGGCTATCAAAAGATACAGCAACTGAGGTCTTAAAGGCTAGAAGTTGAACAAGTGGCCATCTAGCAGAGAAGCAACAAAGCCCACATGGAAGAAGCACACCCGCTTCTGTGATCATGAGGGCTTGAGGGAAATAGGTACCAGAAGTTCAAAAACAAGCAATCAAATTGACACAAAGAAGTGTGGACCAAGTGGAGACCCAAAACCCACCTGTAAAATAATTGGACAGTCCCTCACAGAAGGACTACATGGAAGGGCTGGTAAATCTAGGAAGCCGTATAGCACTGATGAAACACATAACTATCCTCTAGTTCTTTAATATGTCCTCCCTTACTATTATGGTCTCTGTTTTACTTCATTAATCTTGCTGTACCTATGTTCATCTGCGTAATTAAGAGCATTTGATGTATGAAAGCCAAGAGAGATAATCCTTCAGAAACAGTAATAGGAGTAATGATTCCTTGAGGGTATAGGAAGAGAGTGGGGTGGAAGTGGGGGAAGGGGACGATGATTGCAATGATGACTGTATAATGCATAATCTTACTCAAGGGGAACAAATAACAGAGTTTCAGGCCAACTGATACATTAGCTAGTATAAGATATGGAAAATAATAATATATAATATAATAATAAAGTTTATTGGGGGCTGGGTGAGGCAGAGAGGGGATAAAGGGGAGTTGATTTCAAAGAATTCAAGGAGGAAGAAAATGTTTTGAAACTGATAGTGGTAGCGATTGTAAAATTATGCTTGATCTAACTGAATCATGGATTGTTATACTATCTGTAAGAGCTTCTACTAAAATGACTTTTAAAGTTGATGTTATACAAAGCCAATATAATAGGTATAGTATAAATAGCCTGCACAAAATCAAACCTAAACTACATTTTGAAATTTGGCAATCTATCTCTATTAGGACCCACCTGAATGAGGAGGAAATCGCCAAAAGGGTTTCAAAATATTTCATAATGGCTCCATTTCACTCATCCTAGCATCTACGTCCTTGATGGCCACACTATGTAGTGTACTTTCCTGTATCTTGACCCTGGGTAGGCATGCAACCTACTTTGGCCAATACTATATGGGTAGAAGTGAAGTTATTTCCAGTCTAAATCTTGAGGCTACATATATTTTCACTTGTCCCTCCACTCTTTTGTTATCTCTGAGAGAAGCACATTCCCGGGATAGCCCACTTAACCCAGGAGGAGAATCATGAACACACAGAGAACCCCTCGAATCCCATTACCGACACATGGAAAATAATGTTTCATAATTGTTGTAAATTCTATCCTTTGGAGTTTTTTTTGTTACACAACAATAGTAAATCAAATAACTGGTAAAATAGTTAACTAAAGCAGTCTCAAAACAAGAAAGACCTTTCTCTGAATCTCAAAGCTTCAAATTTATGTTAGTATCAATGACAGCCATGCAGTGTTCCAGTTATCAGCAGCTGCTGTGGTTAAGACTGCAACCATTTCCTGCACTGTGTGGAGTAGGAAGTATAGCTTTTAGGGGAAAGAAGGTGTCTCTGGTATGGCCACTGCTGGCAGAAAAGACACTGGCCAATAATGGAACCTGTAAATTACATAAACGGAGAGATAAAGTAAAGAGCTCTAGTGGTGCAGTGAGTTAAGCAATGCACTGCTAACCTCCGTGGTCAGAAGTTCAAACCCACTACAGGCGAAAAATAAAGTTATCTGTTCATCTAGTGATCTAAAATCGTGGAAACCCTATGGATCCGTGCTACCCTCTGTTCTGTAGGGTTGCTATGAGTCAGAACTGGAAACGTGTTCAAAGTTAGGGTAGGCACAAAGGTGGTCAGGACTTGGCAGAAAACCAACATTTTCTGAAGTGAATTTATTTTCAGGAGCAATTTGTCAGAAATACAGCTAAGAAACGGACTGCAACATGACAACTACGTAAACAGTCTCTTCTGCTGGACCCCCGACCCCATCCCCTATGGGATAAATGTCAAATGTCCCAAGAGGGAAGATAAGATGATTTTCTGACCTGGTATCTTTCTGCCTTCAGGGACCTCTCTCCATCCTTTCCCTTGCTCACACCGGAACTCCCTTTGCCTCGAATGTTCTTCTCTTTTCCTGAAATAGCAAACTCTTACTCGTTTTCATAAGGCAACCACAATTGATCTATTCTCTATACAGGTTTCGGACACTATTACTTCTAGTCCTCGCTCCCAGTAGAATCTCTGCTCCTTCTCTTGTTTATTTGGTCTTCCAGTTATTATGATCTACTTGCAAGCAGGGTCTGCTTCTCCTTGACAATGGTATTCTTCCGCACTTACCCCAGAGCCTGGCCCACGAGAGATGATCAATAAATTATAGCTACTGAGATTCGGGTTTTTTTTCAGAGTAAAAATATTGGTCTCTGCTGAGAAAAGAAAGTATTGTTTATAGAAAAGTTGTCTTCCTAGGTTTTGTTGATAATTGCTGAATGTCAAGACAATGGTACACATTGCAAATAATTTTTTTAAAGAAAGCTCAGAATAAGTGAAGACCCCGAAATTTCAAATATACCTAAAATTCTCCAAAACATAAGGTGACAAAAATTCATCCTACTGCTAAATTGCTTAGGAGAAAAATGTTTTATATAGGTCCCTTAAATAAATGCCAAGATATACTCTTAACGAGGCTTCCAATCTGTTCCAGATATTTCTCTCTGAAAGAGGGGTCAGAAAACTTTTGAGATGGAAGAGCCATCAATTTAAAAATTATTCAAGAGCCATAGATTGTATTTAGATATAATCACCATTATCTGAATAATATCCTTTCCGTTTTACTTCAAAGCCACATGCATGTCCTGAAAGAGCCACAATGTGACTCTCAAGGAGTCAAAGCAATGCTTTTTCAAAGTAGCATTGTGACCACCTCTTCCTTCAATTTCAAATTTAGTAAAGAGGAGGGAATGCCCGTGGTTAATCTTTACGCTCTTCGTCCTCTGCGAGATCAACGCAGCTTTTGTCTAGGGCTCACCTGTTCCAGCTTCATGAACCCTCTGGGCACAAATCCCACCCTTCAACGCCTGGACCTGTGATGCCTCTGTGATCACAGTTCATCACTGCCAACTTGGTTTTCCCCCACCCATCTGCCAGTTTGTTGTGCTGTGGTGGTTTCCGTGTTGTTCTGTTGCTGGAAGCTATGACACTGGTATTTCAAACACCTCCACGTTCAACTGTGGTGGGCAGATTTCAGCGCAGCTGAAGAAGAAAGACCTGATGGTCTACTTCTGAAAATCAACCAATGAAAATGGATGAATCACAACAGAATATTGCTGGACATAGTGCCGAAAGACAAGCCCTCTAGGTTAGAAGATACAGTGGCCACTACAATAAACTCTAACGTACCAATGAGCGTGAAGGCGGCGCAGGGCTAGGTCCTGTTGTACAAAGGGTCGTCTTGAGTCAGAGCTGACTCATGGTCAACTAACAACATATGCTGTCCTGAGATTTCAACTCTGAGACTTCCCAGTCCCTGATGTGCTAGCTCCTCATTGCACGTTTCTGCATGCGTCAGGAATGATGGAGAGTGTCCCCAGGCACACATTAGTTGAATTACACTTAGCTGCTGCAGAGCCTTATTATGCATTTTCATCTTCTTAGTGCTTTCTAATTAAAAAAGGAGGGAGTGGTGATCTTTTTGCTCTCTAACCTCTGCTTCTTTGTGTGCAAGGCAGAGGACCCCCAGTGAGAGCCTTTGAGTAATCCAGCTTGATGTATCCTAATCAGCACTTTAAGTACAAAGTTCTCCTTGGTCCTTTTTTACTGGAGAGAGCTCATTCACAACACAGCCACTAATCACTTACCCAGGCTTCGTCTTGATTACCAAAATTATGTAAATGCATTCAGTCACCTAGAAGTCTATAAACATCTGGCCTCACTGTAGCAGAATTTAATTAATGATAAAAGAAGAATAGAATAAAAAATAAATATTAATGTTATTTAACATCAAGTAAGGAGCCCTGGTGGTGTTGTGGGTTAAGCTTTGGAATGTTTGCTGCAAGTTCAAATCCACCTCCTAGTCTTCTGGAGAACAATAAACTATTCCCATCATGATTACAGCCTTGGAAACTCTGGGGAGGATGCTATGACTCAGAGTTAACTCAAGGTAAAGGGCTTGGTTTTGATTTTATCATCAATTTAATGCTGAGGGAGGACTAAGTTTTGGGGTTAGTGTTTTCTAATTTAATTTTCAAGAGACTAATTATTATGAAGTAAATATTATTTTCCCCATACTGTGCATGAAAACTTATAGGTGAAGGTTATGTTGAAATAGAAAGTGTTGAGATTTGAGTCCCAGTAAAAACATCTTTCTTTATTATAATGCTGTTAGAACAGAAATATCACAAGTGAATGGCTTTTAAAACAAACTATTCTCTCACAGATAAGAAAGCTAGAAATATGAATTCAGGACATTGGATCTCAGGAAAGGCTTTCTCTCTCTGTTGACTCAAAGTTCAGGAAGAGTTAAAGGAGGAGGTATCTTCAACTTCTATTGGCCTACCTAGTGTTTCTCCTGTGTCTCCATGTATCTCACCATCAAGCTTGCCCTGAGTCTAGAAATGTCCCAGTGCAGGGATCCCAAGGACATGCTTAGATACCAGCTCTTCTTACTCACTGCCATTGAGTCAATCCTGACTCATCAGCCCTATAGAGGACTACCAAGAATGTAAACCTTCATGGGAGCAGACAGTCTCATCTTGCTCTCACAAGGTAGCTGCTTGGGCTAAACCATCATCCTTGTGGCTATCAGTCCAATGCTCACCCTCCAACAGTACCAGATCTCCTTTTCAGTTCTGTTTACTTGGTCGAAATAAATTCCTCTGATCTCTACTGGTTGTTCAATCATTTTTTTCCTTCAAGAATTTTATTGGCATATATGATTCACACATCACACAATCCAATAATAATCCAATAACATCAGGAAGTATTATGCAATGAGTACAAGAATGAAGAAAATATTCTAGAACCGATTGTGGTGGTAATTGTGTAACTCTACTTCGTGCGATTGAACTAATGAATTGTATGATGTGTGAATTATATGCCTATAAAACTGTTGGGAGGGAAAAAGCCAAGAAAGAGCCAGGCCCTTCAGGCAGAAGAAGACAAAGAAGAGTTGAACAACCATGACAATCAGCTCAGAACATTTTCTTCATTCTTATACTTATTGTTATTAGCTCCCCATTTCCCCCCAACCTCTTTGACATACCATCAAGGAGTCATTACTTTCGTTACTCTCTATAGCTTTACCTATCCTTGATTTCAAATACAGAAAAATATATATTTTAGAATAACAAAACTAACAACAATCTTAAAG
The DNA here is from genome assembly GCF_050624435.1 of Tenrec ecaudatus. NCBI lineage: Eukaryota > Metazoa > Chordata > Mammalia > Afrosoricida > Tenrecidae > Tenrec > Tenrec ecaudatus. The sequence goes on from NC_134538.1 coordinate 7,240,395, forward strand.
TAAAACAGATAAAAACCTCCATGGAAAAGAAAGCATACTTATTTAAAAACTAGCACAAATTTAAATGGATCATATGGCAGATCAAATGATACAGTGATAACTCTCAAAATCTTACCTAATCCCACTACCCTACCTCATTAATATAACTACCATTAACCCTGATTCATTAGCATAACAGTGGTTAAAACTTAAAACTCATCAGATAACTACATGAGATCAAAAAATGGATGTAAATTACATAATACTAAGAATCATGACTGAGCCAAGTTGATGCATATATTTTGGGGACATAATTCAACCCATAACACATGCTAGCATTTGTACACCAACCCTTGATGTTATGACAGCCTCTAATAAGAGGGGGTACCCTCCTCCCCAAGAAAATCCCTGGAAAAACTCTGCTGGGTGGAGCTCTTGTAGTACACATTTCTTTCCCCCCACTGGGCAAGCAACTCGCTCTGAGTTAGTGCACCTAGTACCATCACCTGGGAAGGTTCTCTCTGGTCACAGTGAATTTTTTTAAGAAAGCAGTTTTGCTCAAACCTTGTTTTATGATGGCCAATTTAAGAGACCAGCATGAAGCTGTGAAATTTTGTTTCCTTCTTGGGAAAAGTGCTGCAGACACTGTTTTGGTGTTGATACCACTTATGAGCACAGCGCTACGGGAAAAACTCCTGTGCATGAGTGGATTTCTTGTTTCAAAAAAGGTGAAATGTCGATAGATGGCAAGGCTCCTTCTGGATGTCTGTCAACTTCCTGAGCAGATGGAAACGCTGACTAGTAGTGCATTTAGAGTTCATTTCACCAGGTCAGACTGTTAATCTTTCTTTTTAGAGTAGCAGTTCTCAACCCGTGAGTCGCAACCCCTCTGGGGGTCAAACGACCCTTCCACAGGGGTCACCTAAGACCATCAGAAACATGTGTTTTCCGATGGTCTTAGGAACCGAGACACCACTCCTCTGTCTCCAGGCGAGTCCACCTACGTGCAGATACGCCCACTACAAGCACCCAGTGTGAAGACTATTACCCATGCTACATCACACTTCAAGACAAAATTTCAATTATTTGTCATTAGAAATAAATATTTCACAATATATAATTATATATTGTTTTGTGATTAATCACAGTGCTTTAATGAGGCTCAATTTGTAACAATGAAAATGCATATCAGATTTTTGCATGATGACTCATAACAGTAGCAAAATTAAAGTTATGAAGTAGAAATGAAAATAATTTTATGGTTGGGGGGGTCACCACAAAATGAGGAACTGTGTTAAAGGGTGGTGGCATTAGAAGGTTGAGAACCACTGATTTAGGAGTTTTGAAAGATGGCATAACAGTGTACAGCAAAAAATACCTTATTTGTGGCAGACAGGGGACTGGTTTTGCCACCATGATAATACATCTGCTCAAGCAGCCATCTCAATGCTCCAGTTTTTGGTAAAAACTAGCATGCCTCTCTTGCCCCACACACCTTACTCACCCGACCTCACTCTATGCAACTTCTTTTTCTTTCTGCGAATGCCGAGGGACATGAAAGGACAGCGATTTGATGATGTAGAGGTGGTAAAGAAAACAATGAGAGTGGTGCTGTCAGTAGTTCAAACAGATCAGTTTGAAAACTGTCTCCAATAATGGAAGCGCAGATTTGAAAAATGTGTCAAGTGTAATTGAGAGTGCTTTGAAGGTGATAGGTTGATTGTGAAAAAATTTAAATACATAGCTTTGAAAAAAATCTGGTTTTCTTCGGGGGGCTACCCCCTCATATAGGACAGAGTAGAAGTGCTTCATTGGGGTTCTAAAACTTTGAATCTTGATGGGAGCAGGCAATCTCATCTTTCTCTAGAGGAGAGTTGGCATGTTTAAGCCACCAGCTTTCAAGGACAAACGAATGCTTAACCCAGTGCAGTACCATGAAACCTTCCCAAGTCTTAGGTAATGGAAGCAATGACTTTTCCTTTTATGTTGCATGAGGATACTCTTTGTTACTATTACGAAGAACTCAATGTTATGAAATTTAAGAAATTGGGGGGGGCAGGGCATTAGAATAATAAATTGAAGTTATAGACCATTTGATTCTAAGTAAACTTCAGAACCCTTGAATTTGGGTGAAATAATAGCCAGCTCCATGTAAAGTAAGTAGCATTCAATTGTCTTATCTAGGGCCGCGATGATGGAAACAGGCAAAGTAGAAGTGCTAAAGTTAATCTAAGTATCCAGCTGTGAACCAGATTACATGTCATAAATTATCAACTTTTCTGGGTAAAGTTGGTTTCTCACCCTTGAGGCCCCTGCTCACATATGAATATCTTAATCACCACTAGTGAAAAGCATTTGAAATATGAAATTGATATTCAAGACTATTTCTTTTCATTATTAAGTTGAGCTTGTTGTGTATGTCAGACACGAGTGTGGTCCTATTTTGTTGACTTATACTTTGAATATCTTATCCAGCATATTTTACCCCTTTGGGGAATTCTGTGACCCAAAGCACGTGGTTTAATGAGCTTCTTTTCACTGTACTGTATGAAGTAAGGACTCCCCCCTAGGGTTATGTGAATGACTGAGCACACAGCAGCCCAAACTGAGCAAAATAGTTTAAGAAGGGTTTATGGGTCACATATACTCACAACACCTCACGCAATACCACATTGATGTTGTACTAAGGAAAAGAGTGGACAACACGGACCTATGTGAGACAGTCTTTGAAGTATCAAAAGAAGGCCGTGCACCTGGTCCCTGGAGGAGACTATGATTGGTTTGCATAAATTATTCCAGGGGCTGAACCCCACTGCTCTGAGCTAAGTCAGAATTACGTTTGATCCTTTTGACAAGACGGGTAGTTTGGCTAGGGCTTTATCTATAAGAAGAAGCGGGGAAAGGAACTGGCAATTGAGCCGTGTATTCCCCAGCGATCCAGGCACAAACAGTGTCAGGTCTTCCTGTTGGGCCTTATCCCACATTGGAGGCAGGGATCACACATGGAACATGAAATGAGAGGCTGGAGCTAAATGCTGACATCGATAAGCATAACCAGGCTCTCTCTGTAGCCTCACCCCATGCCCCATAGCTTTTTGTAATTTTATTTATGACCTCACATGATGTTTCTTCTACCTTGAATATTCTTTAGGCCTCCTCAAATCCCCCCTCCTGTTTACCCTTTGAGTGTCAGTTTTAAAGATGCTTTGTGTGTGTGTGTGTGTGTGTGCAAAATTTTCCTCACCCATAGACACCAGTCAAAGAATCTTCTCCTTCTTCACAGTGTTTATCAAAATTATAACACTTATTTGAGCCTTAGTCAAGTATCTATTATTGTACTTGATTATAAGTTCCATCTCTATTTCCATGGATAGCTTAGTATAGTGCCTGGTATGTAACAGACACTCATTATTAGTAACTTAATGAACACTAAACCTTTTTTACAAATCTCCCAACCTGTCCCATGTATGACACCCACTTTTGTAACATGATGAACCTTCTTTTGATCCCAGACAGACTTTTGAGGTGAAAAAAATGTTCATGGCAAGAGAATATGTCATGCCTTTACCAATCAATAAAGACTGATTTGACTGATAAGCATAGCTAGGAACATTTTAAGTGTAATTGAACCAAACTTCAGGTGAAATAAGAGTAAGAGCCAGATATTAGAAAAGCTGAAATTTCCTGATATCCATGGTTGAAGATTTCTATACTCAAAATCAGGGCTCAGACTGTGTTAAGTGCAATGTGTTTCTGGAGGTAACAGAAATGACTCGGAGGATGCAGTAAAACAGGGTATAATAGCATGGGCCTTAGGGCTAGACAGATCTGGGTTTGAATCTGGCTCTGTGGCTAACAGTTGTAGGAGTTAGTCTCTTAGTTTCCTCCTTGGTAAAATGAGATTAGTAATCTCTATCTCCTGGAGACTACTTATCTGTCAGTTTGTCTTATTACTGTGGCTTTTGTCTTGCTGAAAGCTGTATCATTGGGATTTCAAATACCGGCAGGGCCACCCCCCCAAAAAAAAACAGGTTTCTGCAGCGCTTCCAGACTAAGAACAGTCAATTAAGGAGTTGACTCCCCACTTTGAAGTAAAGAGTCACTGAAAACCTCAATCATTGTTTTGAAACAGCAAATATTGAGACATTGGGTGTCTTCTGAGTGACGCAGAATATTGCCGAGTGAGTGGCTGAGGATGGGTCCCTTGGGTCCACAGGCACACAACTTGTGACTGAGGGGGTGCTGATGTCTCTGAGTGGGGTTGACCTTGGTGATGTGAATTGGGTGAAGTCTGTGGGAGTGGAGTCTTTCTGACCTTCACTTGAAGACTGGGCATGGCTCAAAGTCAGGAGGGATGGTTGCAAAATCAGCTCACGGTCAGGACTTGGACTATGCAAAGTATGAACCTAGGAAAATTGGAAGTAATCACAAATGAAATTGAATGCATAAAGATCAAGATCGTAGGCATCAGCAAGCTGAAATGGACGGGTATTGGAAAATGTTTTTCTTACATCCATCATTGTGTCAAGTATATTTGTACATCATTGACATTGTCATTTTCAAAACATTTTCTTTCTTCTTGGGCCCTTGGTATAAACTCCTCAATTTCTTCTCACCCTCCCTCATGAACCCTTGATAATTTACAAATTATTGTTATTTTTTTATGTCTTACACTGACCAATGTCTCCCTTTACCCACTTTTCTGTTTTCCATCCCCCCTGGAGGGGGTTATAGTGTCAGTTCCCCATTTCTCCCCTCATCTTTCCCTTACTCTTCTGGTATGGCTATTCTCAATATTGGTTCTGTGGGAGGACTGTCTGTCTTGGATTCCATGTGTTTCCAGCTCTTATCTGTACCCATGTACATGCTTTGGTCTAGCCAGATTTATAAAGTAAAATTGGGATCATGATAGTGGCAGGGGGTGGGGGGAGGGAGACATTAAAGAACAAGAGGAAAGTTGTATGCTTTATCATTGCTACACTGCACCCTAACTGACTCATCTCCTCCCTGTGACCCTTCTATAAGGGATGTCTGATTGCCTACAGATGGGTTTTGTGTCACCACTCTGCACTCCCCCTCATTCACAATGATATGATTTTTTGTTCTTGGTCTTTGATGCCCTATACCCAATCTTATCAACACCTCATGATCATACAGGCTGGTGTGCTTCATCCATGTGGACTTTGTTGCTTCTCAGCCAGATGCCACTTGTTTATCTTCAAGTCTTTAAGACCCCAGATGCTATATCTTTAGATAGCTGGGCACCATCAGTTTTCTTCGCCACATTTGCTTATGCACCCACTTTGTCTTCAGCGATCTTGTCAGGAAAGTAAGCATCATGGAATTCCAGGTTAATAGAACGAGGTGTTCTTGCATTGAGGAAGTACTTGAGTAGAGACCCAATGTCCATCTATTACCTTAATACTAAACCTATAAATATATGCACATAGATCAATTTCCCCATCCTCATATTTAAATATATTTACATATGTACATGCCTGTATTAAGATCTCTATAAATGTTCTTGGCCTCCTAGTTCTTTCCTCTATTTCCTTTTACTTTCCTCTTGTCCTGCTATCATGTCCAGCCTTCATTTGGGTTTCAGTATTCATCTCTATTACATTGTCCTTGATCAAGCCTTACCAAGCGTCCTATGCCCTCCTGCCATCAATTTTGGATCACTTGCTGTTTCCTTGTCCCTGGGTTTTTTGACACCCACTTCCTTTCCCCCTTTTCCCCTTCTCCCATGTCCCCCCAGAACCGTGGGTCCCATTGTTTTTCTTCTGGATTTTTTTTATCCCACCTATCTTATCTAGATAGACTGGCAGAGATAATAATATGTACAAAAACAAGACAGAGAAAAACAAAGCAACTAAAGAAAAGAAAACAATGACAAAAACATAGAAAACCCTATAAATCAGACACCAACACATGTTGGACAGACTGTGGTGATGTAGGAACTCTCATCCACTGCTGGTGGACCTGTAGGTATGGGCAGCCACTATGGAAATTGATTTTGCAAAACCTAAAACAGATGGAAATTGAGTTACCATACAACCCAGCAACCCCCCTACTGGGCATATACCCAGAAGAGGCAAAAAACAAACCATAGCCAGACATCTGTGCTCCAGTGGTCATCACGGCACAGTTAAAACTTTCAAGGAGTTGTAAACAACCCAAATTTCCATTAATAGATTGGATAAAAAACTGCTGTACATACATACAACGGAGTATTACACATCCCTAAAAAAACAGTGACAAACACATGAAACACATCGCCGCATGGGAAGAGCTGGAGGAAATTACACTAAGTGAAGTAAGTCCAGCACAAAAGGACAAGTACAACATGAGTCTGCTGAGGTAAGTTTAGAGATGCAAAAGGTGCATGAGGAAAAAGCTACTGTATACATACATTCCTGGGGTGAGGTCCAGGTAGTATGGCAGGGTCCAGACCAAATCCAGGGATACATTTGGCAGCCAACTAAAAAGGAGGGGGAGAAAAAAGACATAGGTAGCAGGGGAACAGGGCACCACTCCCCACCCACCCAGGGGAGGGTGTTGTTTATATCGCTACAGAAGAAGTGCAACCAGACTTCAACCCAGTGCTCCAAGACATGAATGCAACATACCGGCACGAAGCAGGGAGCCAATAGTTCTGCGGAGCCAACCCAAATCCCAACTACGTGGACAACCCCCCACTCCCCAGAAGAATTCACTTCAGAGGACAGCACTGAAACTATAGCTCAGGGAGAGGGACATGTCTAATCAGAGCACACAGGAGCAAATGAAGAGGAAGGGAGAGAGAGTGATGCACATCCTGACCCACCAAGCCCTAAGGATGATATCCCTGCTCAGAGCAGCCAATTCACGGAGAGGACCATAGGGCCAGCCCCACTATGAGACACGATGCCCCTCAATGACCCATAGCACTACGGGAGACACCACTGGAGACACAGTGTGGGAATTCTGTCCCACCTGACTACAACACACAGAGGCAAAACCCTAAGGGCGTGCAACAGAGCAGCAAGGGGAGCAGAGCAATGACATCCCTGGGGAATACTAAAAATAGATTGTGGAGCCAGGGCGGACACCCCATCACACTCCACTGGAAACTACTCCTAAAGGCCAACAAACAGATCTTGAACTATTTAAAGGTATTGGAAATTTTGAATTAGAATATCAGATGATTTACTATACTCAGAATGACACTGTCAAGAGGAATAGAGTAGTAGTCATTGTCAAAATGGACATTACAAAATCAATTATTTAGTATAATGCTGTCTGTGATAGGACTAAGGAAATCCAATCTCAACACAACTATTATTTAAATTTATTCCCAACCAACAAAAGCAATTGAAGAAGAAACGGAAGAAGTCTACCAATGGTTTCAGCCTGACATTTATTAAATATGCGATCAAAATGCATTGATAATTTTTGGCGATTGGAAGATGAACAATGGAAACAAAGAGGAAGGAACAGTAGTTGGAAAATAAGAACTTGGTGACAGGAGCCAAAGTGGAAAATGAATGATAGAACTATTCAAAACCAACTACTTGTTCACAGCAAAAACCCTTTTCCAACAACACAAAAGGCAGTGATACACATGGAGATCTCCAATGGAATGAGTAGAAATCAAATGGACTATATCTGTGGGAAGAAACGATGGAGAAGCTCCATAGTAGTGGCTGAAACCAGGCCATAGACTGCCTCTGGAACAGACCACGAATTGCTCAAACATAAGTTTCAGATAAAGCTGAAGAAAATTAAAAGAAATCCAAGAATGCCAAAATATGACTTTAAGTGTATCCCATCTGAATTTTGAGTGCATCTCAAGAAGAACTTTGATGCAATGAACACTAATGAAATGACAGAAAACCTGATGAGCTCTGGGAGGATATCAAGAACATCATACATGAAAAAAGCAAAACTTTATCTTAAAGAACAAAGAAAAATGACAAGCTCAAAGAGGATGTCAGAATAAACTCTGAAACCTGCTCTTCATCATAGGGCAGCTAAGCAAATGGAAGAAATGATGAAGTCAAGTAGCTGAATACATATTTTCAAAGGGCAGCTTGATAAGACAAAGTCAATCTTATAAGGAACGATGCAAAGACCTAGAGTTAGAAAACCATAACAGAAGAACACTCAGCATATCAACCCGGAAGAACTCAAGAAAAGAAATTCAAATTTTGAGTTACAATATTGAAAGATTCTATGGACAGAATATTCAATGATGCAGGAAACATCAAAAGAAGATGGAAATAATACAAAAAGTCACTATATCTGTGGCAGTTACATAATCTCCAGTCAACTTGCGAACGGGTGAAGTCTAATCTGCCAATGGGGTCGCAGCTTGATGACTTCATTTGGAGGCACTATGAAGATATAGAGCTCGCTGGAGGTGGGATACACAGAGGCACTCTCTGCTTCATATTCCTGCTGACAATAGACATGGTGACCCCTGATAGAGTCAGAGTCCTGGAGCTGGAGCAGCCATGTGGAGACCCCTGCCAGTGCTAAGATGCTTCCATCACCACTGGATCCACAAGATTTTCCAACCACTGGCCTGTGATCTTCCCACATTCTGCATCATTGTATGTGTTGCATGAGTCTGAAGAGGAGTTTACAGACTGGTATTAGACATATGGGCTAAGATAGGACTTATGGTCTTGATCTGGACTGGGCTGGGCTGTTTTCTTAATGTACAACTTCTCTTTGATATAAAATTCTCTTAACACATATGAGTGTCTATGAATTTGTTTCTCTAGTCAATGCGGACTAACACAGTATCAAAAAGAACTAGTTGACATTGCAGCATTTCAGGAGGTAGCATGCTATTGCATTGGTAGCAAGAACCAATGGTGCAGAAGGAAGAAGTATAGCTTCACTGAAAGCATTAGCCAAAACGAAGGCTCCAGGAAGTGATGCAATACCAATTAAAATGCTTCAACACACTGAGGAAGCACTGGAATCGCTGATCTATGCCAGGACATTTGGAAGACAGCTACTTGGCCAGCTGATTGGAAGAGATCCATATTTGTACCCATTCTAAAGAAAGATGACTCAACACAAAGCTCAAATTATAGCACAATAGTACTGACATCACATGCAAGTAATGTTTTGCTGAAAATCATCCAACAATTTTTGCAACAGTACATTGACAAGGAACCGCCAGAGGTTCAGGCCGGATTCAGAAAAGGGCATGGAACATAGCAAAAAACAACCACCTCCTAAAGTTGTGGGGAGCATTGAATGTGGTGGCTTCCGTATTATTTTAGTACAACATCTACTTTATAATATTCATACACTAAATGGTATACTATGGGGTTGTTGGTGCCAACATGGTAGACTTCTTGCCACCCAAGCTGGAAATCCAGGTTCAATTTCCAGGCAATGCACCTCATGCACAGACACTACCTGTCTGTTAGGAGAGGTTTGCATGTTGCCATGACGCTGAGCAGGTTCCAGTAGAGCTTCCCAAACAAGATGGATTAGGAATAAAGGCCTGGTGATCTAGAAAAATCAGCTAATGGATCACAATGACCCAATCCATAAGTGGCTGTAGGATAATGCAGGAACAGGCAGCATTTTATTTTGTTGTGCATGAAGCCACCATGAGTTGGAGGCTGGGTTGACAGCAACTAACAATAACGGATTACTGCCTGTGTAAGCTAAATGCACTTGTGATATCTATTGGAACTGCGCTAAAATATCCAGAAGATGTGATTGTCATAATAATGTGGCAACATGGGAAAACTGAATGGAGAACTATACTTGAGGCAGATTAACCCAGCAAAGACCTCTACAGGTCACTAATAAACTCTCCACCTCAGCCAGGGGGGACAAGTATAGAATAATATACTCTGTTCCTGAGTTATTTCCCAATTTGTTACCAGCAGATGCCCAAGAAAGAGTGCAAAAGTGGTACAAAACCTTGTCAGTAGTGATTGCCAAAATTTCATGGCACAAATGTGAAGGAATTATATTTGTTCCACTGGGGTTTCTTTCCACAGGGATGAAGATGAAAGAAATGTAGCTGAGTGCTTCTGGCTGGGGAGTTCTTTGTGGTCGGGAGGGATTAAGATGAAGGCTCTGATACAGGAGGAATGTGAGGACATACTTCAGTGACAAAGGATATTATTAGCACAGCTTTCTGGCAGTCTTTAAGGAAAGACTACTCCCCTGGGGCTGAGGGCGCCAAAGCTGAAAGTACTGAGAATTCTGGGCAGATACTTTGTTAAGTTCTTCAAGATATCCTACTTCTCTCATTTAACACTAAATTTGTATGGCATTTCACAAACAACTCTTGATTAATGGGGTCAGGTGTATAGTCAGCTCCTGTCAGCTCCAGCTCATAGAGACCCTTGATGGAACAGAATAAAACTCTGGTGGTCATGCCCTACCCAGCCCTGATGGGAACCGCCGTCTCAATCCATCTTTAAAAATTCTTTGTCTTTTTCACCAAGCCTCTGCTTTATGAGGCATGATGTCCTCTTCCATGCAGTAGTACCTCCTCATAACATGCCCAAAGTACAGGACACAAAATAGATTCTTGTTTCTAGGGAGCATTTTAGTTGTACTTCCACCAAGATAGGTCTGCTTCTTCTGGAAGCTCATCATAATTTTAATACTCTTCATATTGTAATTCAACCCCAACAATTCTTCTCAGATCTTCCTGGCTTATTGTCTAACTTCCACATGTATATTATGAGGCCTGTGACATTATTATGACTTAAGACAGTGGTCCTTTAGTCCTTAAAATGACATCTGTATTCTTCAATACTTTAAAGAGGTCTTTCCCCAAAGCAACATATGATTTGATTTCTTGACTGCTGCTTCTATAAGGGTTGATTGTAGAACCAAATAAGATGAAATCCTTCACAAGTTCACTACTTTCTTTGTTTAATGTAACTTTGTCTGTGGTCCAAACAAAGAGACCTGGTGCTGTGGTGGTTATATGGGCTGCTAGTAGCAAGGTCAGTAGTTTGAGACCGCCAGCCACTCTGTGGGAGAAGGACGAAGCTTTCTATTCTCATAAAGAGTTATGGTCTCAGAAACCCACCAGGGCAGGTCTACTCTGCCCTGCGGGTTAGATCTGGATATATAACAATGAGTTTGAGTTTTGAATTTTTTGAGTTTGGTCCAATAATGAAGTTTGGTCTTTGTTTGTTTTCTTTACCTAGAGAATTAATCCATACTGAACTCTGTAGTCTTCAATGTTCATCAATATTTCAAGTCTTTTCTCTCAGAATACAAGATTGTGCCACCTGCAAATCCCAGCTCATAAATGGGCCTTCATCCAATCTAGATGCTATGTTCTAGAGATAGTCCAGAGTTTCAGGTTATTGGATAAGCATTCAGATCGAATAAATATGGTGAAAGGATACAGCTCTGATACACACCTTTTCTGTTATTAAACCCTTGTTCTATTCAAACAACTGTCTCTTGGTTCCACATGAGCACCATTAAGTGTTTTGAAATTCACATTCTTTGCAATGTTTTCCATAATTTATTATCCACACAGTCAAATGTATTTGGAGAGTTGATGTAACACTGGTCAATATCTCTCTTGTAGTCTCTATTTTTGACCAAGCTTCATCTGACATCTGCAGTGATATCCTTCCTTTCACGTCCTCTTCTGAATCCAGTTTGCATTTCTAGCATCTTCTTATATAACATATAACACGATATATGCAACATGCAATATGCAAAAGCAACTGATTTTTATTTTTCTTCAGAAAATGATAATTGTGTATGACATTAATGGTATTGCTTGATATTTTTCCATTGTATTGTGTCACTTTTCTTCAGGATAGGCACAGATATTGATAGCTTCTAGTCAGTTGGCCATACAGCAGAACCCTGATACCCAAACCAGACAATGATCCCACAAAGACACAAAATGACAGACAAATACATCTCATGAATATAGACACACACATTCTCAGCAAAATTCTGCCTAATAGAATCCAACAAGATATAAAAATGGTAATAATAATTCATCATGACCAAGTGAAATTCATACCAGGGATGCAAGGATGGCTCAACATTTAAGAAGCAATCAATGTAATAAACACATAAAGCAGGCAAAGAATAAAGCCACGTGATTATATAAATATATGCAGAAAAGGCTTTTAACAATAATTAACAGTCATTATTGATAGAAATACTCAACAAAATAGGAATATGAAGGGAAATTTCTCAAAAAGGAAAGCACATACAACCAACATTACACCCAATTGGGGGGGGGGGGGGGCGGTAGCAGAAAAAAATTTCCCTGAGAGCAGAAACTAGATAAGTATGCCCTTTATCACCACTTTTATTTGGAAACATGCTGGAAATCTTATCCAGAACTGTTAGAAAACAAAACAAAATAAACAAACAAAAAAAAAAAAAAACCCCAAGGGAACACAATTGGGCTTAGAAGAAGTGACACTCTCACTATTATCAGAAAATAATATTTCATAAAACAAGAATGCCAAGGACTCTTAAAAATGATTGTTGGGAACCATTGAGGGATTTAGTAAAGTAGTAAAATAAGAGCAGAAATCAGTTGGATTCTTGTATTAGCATATTAGCACTCAGTTTTGAAAAAGAGACTGAGTAAACAAAACCATTTACAATAACCACACAAAAGATGAAATACTTAGGAATAAACCTAAACTAAGAAACAATAGATCTTTACAAAGAAAAATACAGGGCATTGTTACAAGAAACTAAAAAAGACCTACACAAATATTACAATATCCCATGTTCATGGATAGGAAGAATTAATATTATGAAAATACCAATATAACCTAAAGAAATCTACAAATCAAAATCCCAACTTCGCTATTTAAAGAAATGAAAAATCTAATTACCAAGTTAATGTGGTGATGGGAAAGATCCTGGATAAGCAAACAACTTTTTAAAAAGAAGAACAAAATAGGGAGCCTAATATTACCTGACCTCACTGTAGTCAAACACCTGGTAAAATGATAGATACACTAACCAGTGGATCAGAATAGAAAATCTAGAAATAATTGCACCTACCCGCAGGCAACTGCTTTTGACAAAGGATCAGAAACATTAAATGGGAAAGGGACACCTTTTCAATAAATAATGCTGGAAAAATAGGATCTTTATTGAGATAAGAATGGAACAGGACCTATACCTTGTCCCATGCATAAAGATGAACTCAAGATGAATTAGGGACCTAAAAGTAAACTCTAGAGTTCTAAGGATCATCAGTAAAAAAATAGGGACAAAATTAAGTGCCCTATTGCAGGGCATACCATACTACCAAATATAATGAAGGAAACATACACAGTGGAAGACAAAACAGATGACTGATACTTACTAAAAATAAAATGCTTATGCACAGCAGAAAACTTCATCAAAGGACTAAAACAAGAGGCCATACACTGAGGGAAAAAAATCTAGCAATAACAAGACAGACAAAGGGCTAATTAATCACCAAAATAATCCAATCAGTAAATGAGCCAAAGACACAAACAAACAGTTCACCAAATATGATACTGAAATGGCCAACAAACACATGAAGGAATGCTCATGATCACTAGCCACCTGGGCATGCAAATTAAAACAAGGATGAGCTATCCCTTTACACTCATGGCATCCCGGTTCAAAAAAACATGACCAAGAGTAACAGATGCTTGAGAGGGAGCAGAGAGATGGGCACTATTATAACTGCTGGTGAGCCTGTGAACATGTACAACTATTATGGAAAGTGACATGGTGATACCTGAAACAACTGAGAATAGAAACATCCAGCAATATGTCTTCTGGGCATATACTCTAAAGACATAAGAGACAGAACGGCAACAGACATAAGCTTTCCCCTGTTCATTGCAGCACAGTTCATAATGGATAAAGAAACTCTGGCACCTAGATAGAATGAAATACTGTGCATCCCTAAGAAACAGTCATGAAACCACAGAGCACGTTATGATATGGATGGAGCTAGGAATGATTATGCTGAGTGACATTAGTAACAAACAGACAACTATTGTATGAGTTCACTACTATAAAGATAAACATCAAGACAAAGGCAGGCTTCGTTCTCAGCGCAGTCTTCTAATTCTATCACCCAAGCAATGAGTTAGTGGGCCTGCATATACTGGCCTCTTATTTGAGCATTTTAAAAACCACTTTGAGAACGGAGGCCTAACCTCAAGTCAGGATGGGGGAGCTGGAGAAACAAATCCGTTCCTGCCAGATAACATTGCTCTGTGGTTACCACAAACCAACAGACACTCCTCTAATTGTGATTAGCGAACCTCAGTGGAAATTCAAGTCAACAGGTTGGGTGGGGACATGGGGAGGGGAACATGTTTGTCTTGGAGAAGGTGATTACACCGTGTAGTTGGGTAAACCTGGTGGGGCAACCTGACCAGAGAAAAACACTTAATGTTACTTATATAGACCCGAAAGGGAGAATGCATCTGATATCATGTTCCTAAATGGACGCTTGTGACATAATTTCCATCCAAACATTAGTGACTATCTCTATTAAGGTGGTCGTTAGAGTTTGGTTCAGACCTCTTCCTTTCAGGATGCCCAATGTATGGTGACCTGGGACTACCATTTTATTGTCAGGTGCCATGAAATCTGTTGTGACCCCATGCACAACAAAACAGAATGCTTCCTCAGCCTGCGCCCACGTGACAACTGTTGCTATTCCGGAATCCATTGTTACAGTTACTGTGTGAATCCATCTTGTTGGGGGCCTTTCTCTTTTTCACTGCCCCTCCACTTTATCAAGTATGATGTCCTTCTGACAGGACTGATCTCTCCTGAAAATATGCCCAAAATATGTAAGACAAAAATCTGTGCAGCTTCTCAATTCAGAGTAGACTGGAATATGTACACAGGTATAGAAAGGGATGGGAGGTCACAACACACAGAATCCAGGAACAGGAGTGGGAATAGTGATACCAGAAGGGTAGGGGAAGAGGGGGAGAGGGAGGGAGAAAGGGGGAGCTGATTGCAATGATCGACACATAACCATGCACCCCTTTACAGGGGGAAAAATAGCAGAAAACACAGGGGAGGGGAGACAGCAGTCAGTGTGAGAGATGAAAATAATAGCAATGTACAATCTCTCAGGAGGTTATGGTGCGGAGGAGCTGATACCAAGGGCTCAATAGAACGTAAATGTCTAGAAAAGAATGAGGGCAACATATGTACAAATGCCTGATTCATTTGATGTGTGGATTATGATAATAGATCTTTACATGAGCCCCCAGTAAAATGAATTAAAAAAAACAACTTGTCACCCTTGCTTTCAAAATCTCTGGCACTCTGGCCATGCTTCTAAGACGGATGGGTTTGTTCTTTTAGCAGTCCATGATACTTTCAATATTTTCCTCCAGCATCACAATCCATAATTCAAATAAATTGGTTGACTTGTCTTCAGGATATATATATATCTCCATCCCTTTGCTGTTTTATGATGTGTTCATCTAGCAGGTATTGATCTGCCTTTATGAATGAGTGTTCTTCAAAAGTTTGCCCTACTCACACTTAATTCTAGCTAAGGACAGTTATTTCTTATGACATAGCCCTGCCTGATGCTCACCCTCATGAAAAGGTCACTGAAGATATGGTTGCTATAGCAAAGCGTAGCAAAGAAACTAGGTGGTGCCCAGCTCTTAAACAGAATAGCATCTGGGGTATTAAAAACTTGTCTTCACACAAGCAACGCTCTACGTGAGGTGTCAACTAAATCCACTCAGAAGAAGCAATCAGTCCAAGGATTATCAACAACAAAACCTGAATCCGAAGGAGGGAATGGTATCAGAGCTTAATTTGTGAACATCAGGTCTGCAGAGGTTATGGATGATGGTGGGAGGCCAAAGTCCATTTGCAAGGTCCACACATGGAATTTACCTCTAGTGAATTCCCTCTGACCACAGACCAGGTTGATGAATAGCCTTGCTTTCGGGCAGAGTGCAGTGGGTCTTTTAATTTTTTTTATTTTGGAGGTTTTTGGGTTTTGTATTTGTTTTTGGTATGTTTTCCATATATGAAATCCAAGATTGTTGACTCTAGAGAGACAGTGAAAAAAAAGTTTTGCCCTGTCCTTAATCCTCACTGTTTTTGTAAATTGTGTCTAATTACTTAAGCTTTTAAACTGTACAAGTCCACAATTCATGTATTACAGTCTGAAATGCTGGGCTAAACATGTATAATTTCCTTTTTTCAACTGCTTGAAATTGTATACCACTGGCTAAACTAATAATATTGTGAAAAAATTCCTTTATGTTCCATGGGAATACTTTATAATCTCTGATGAAATTATAAGTAGGTCTTTAAAATAAATCAGGGACATATATAAGCCATAGACATATGAATGTATTTTGGACTCACACTTAGTTGGATCCCTAATGTAAGAACAAGTCCTTCCTATGACATTAGTCCTCATGGAAAATATAGGTGCTAATGCAAAGTGTCGTGAAGAAAGCAGATGATGCCTGGCTATCAGAAAGAATAGTATCTGGGATCTTAAAGGCTCATCTTCAGACAAGCCACCATCTAAGTGAGATACCAAACTATATCCACTAAGAAAAAAAAGCATGCCAGTCTGTGTGATCAAAGGATTATAAATAATAAAACACAACTATGGAGGCGGGAACAATATCAGAACTTAAACTGTGAACACCCAGTATGTGATGGTTATGGAGACAGTGGATCCCAAAATCCATTTTCATGGTCCCTAAGTGAATTGAGGTTCTGGTGACTATTCTTTAATTATAGTACAGAGGTGTGAATATCCTTGCTATTAGACACAGAGCAGTGTACATTTGATTATGACAGGTGAAGTTAGGCTAAAATGTAACACCTTGTCATTGGATCTTTCTTGGGATCCATTTTAAATTCGTGTCTAGTTTTTAATATTCCCTGCTTTCTTTTCATTGTAGTTTACCCCCTTTTCACTTTGCCATCCTTATTGAGGGTTCTTTTTCTGGTCTTTGTTATTTTTTGACTTTGTGTTCTATATTTTTTTTCTATGTAAAATTTAAGATCGGGAAATTTATAAAGATAGTAGCTAGATTAATAATTACCTAGTGACATGGCAGGGAAGGTTGAAGGAAAATGGGGAACTAACACACATAACTGAAAAAAATGAAATGATATAAAATTGTGGTGTTGATTATACAGTTATTTTTATAAGAATGAACTATTAAAATATATGTTATATGAATTGTGCCCCAACTTAAAAAAAGTTGAACCTACAAAACACCTCATAACATGGATTAACTTGGAGAATTAGCCAGTCACAAAAGTACAAATATTGTAAAATATCGCTATTCAAACTCAAGCTCACTGCCATTGAGAATTGCTGCCACTCCATAGAGACTCCAAAGGATAGGACAGAACTTCCCTGTGAGTTTCTCAGACTGTAATTCTTTACAGGAGTAGAAAGCCCCATCTTTTCCTGAAGGAGCAGCTGATGATTTTATCTGCTGATCTTAGAGTTAGCAGTCAAATACATAACCACTACTTAAGGGATCCTTAAGACCACTACTACAGGAGAAAAATCAAGACAAAGCCTTTCATACCAATGGCAACAGGCTTTGGAGGGTCCCAATAGAAGGAGAACAAGGGTGGGAAGATGAAGCAATGGAGTAGAATACTGAAAGGTATTGATTTGAATGTCAGGAGAATGGAGGTCCATAGAATGAGAAGATAAATCTGGGTAGGGAAGTAGGTTTGAATACCAGGAGGCAGGTTGATGAATGGTTTGAAGTGTTGGATGCAGAATTAATGGTCTGAAATGTAACACACACACACCCATCTAATTCGCAATTTAAAATAATTTTAATAAAACATTCATTAATGAGAAGTTTGAATTTATAGCTACCTTGCATGGAATTTCTGTTCTCAATTGTTTCAGATAATGCTGTCTCACTTTCCACAATGAACGTACCAATGATATATGAGAGTTCCAATCTTTCTGAGCCCTCTCCAGCATTTGTGGTTTGCTGTGTTTCTTTATATTTTTAATTGGGCTGTCAGGGTTGGTGTAAGGTGATATATCACTATTGTTTGATTTGCATCTTCTGGATAGCTAGTGGTTGAGAGTATTTTTCATGTTTGTTATCCACTTGGGTATATAAAGCATAAATATAAGAAAATTAGAAACCACCAAAATAAAATGGAATATGGAATGAATGAAATATGAACCTGGGAAAACTTGAAGTCATCAAAAATGAATTGAAATGTACAAAGATTGATAACCTAGGCATCAGTGAGTTGAAATGAATCAGTACTGACTAGTTTGAATTGAACGATCATACAATTTACTATATTGGGAATGACAAAAAAGAGAAAAGTTGTTCCATTCATGATCAAAAAGAACATTTCAATATCTTTCTCAAAGTACAATACTGTCTGAATAGATAATATCTATATGCAAGTATGGGACATGAGAGAACTGCCCCTGTAGGTTCCTGAGACTTTTATAGACAGTAGAAAGACTCATCTTCATCCCCAGGAGATGCCAGTGGTTTTGAAATGATTGCTTTGTGGTTAGCAGCATAACTCTCAACCACTATATCGCCATACAAACACTAAAGCCAGTGATAAAGTCATTGAAAGATACTACAAATTTCTTTAGTCTGAAATTGATCAACCATCCAAGCAAGAAACATTGACAATTATTGGTGATTGGAAATGGAAAATTGTAAGGAAAAAGGATCAGTAGTTGGAATATATGGCCATGGTGGTAGAAATGACACTGGAGATAGAAATATGTTTAGTATAGAATAAATACCATTAACAGAGAACATAACTTACCAGTGAAATATAGAATTGAGTAGGATGGGGACCTCAGACCTCAGCTCCAATTGCCGAGACTCACATCCTGGCTCAATTCCTTACTTTTTATGAGATCACAGGGCAAGTTACTTAAATTTATCATGTCTCCATTTCTTCATCTATAACCTGGTAATTAAAATACATTTCTACAAGTCATGAACTACAATTTCAAAATTCAAAAACACCAGAAAGTCGAAGAGACTTTTCTGAGGCACTCTGGGATAATGGCCACAAGGTAAAGGTAACACATTGGGAGCTCTACCAATGATTGCTGGTTTGGGGGATAGGGAGGCTTAGTGGGGGGTCCAAGACATGCAGTCAGGCTTCATGGCACCCAGGGGATTATACCAATGTATAGGCAGACCTTCCCCTGTCGGGTCGACCCATCCTATACCTCCTCCCCGATATACCTCTGAGCTGCTGCAGTGTGTGGTTTGGTGTCCAGGCCACCACTTTGCGTCCTGCAGCCTCACTGTCCAGCTGGTGCCTCTTTTTTGCAATTTGAGACCTGCCCCCACCACCACACTGGCAACCCACACATTTGCAGCCCACAGCCCCTTCCCCTGCCACTATTGACATTGCCGCTTAAAGGTCTGTGGCCCTATCCCCTGCAGCCACTTTGATGCCTGCAGTGTCCCCCTCCATCACCCACCTCTGGTCCCCCCAATGCCAACCCCACTCTGAGCCCATGGCCGCACCCCTTGCCTACCACCCTTGCTGCCATCAGCACACAATGAAGCCATCACACAATGAAGCATGGGATCCTCTCAATAACACCATGTGTTTTGCACATTCTGGGGCCAGTGACTCACACTTCCTGAGCAATCAGCCTGCCCAGCACCAGTCCCACAGCCTGAGACCTCCAAGCCCACACTGCCTTTGAGGGCCACACTAGCTGCCCTCAAAATAGATGCTCCCAGATGCCTAGGGAGAGAGAAAAATTCCAGTGACATAGAGATGTAGCCCGATTCTGTAGTGCAGCGAACGCCAGGAAGTTCTTAGACTCATTTTTATCAGCCTCCCAGAAAGAAACACAGGGATTCAGGTCATCTGGGAAAATGGCACCATGTTACAGCAAAATGACATGCAGACAACAGCCCATCAGCGTGCACTAGAAGAAAGAAAGAGCAACAAAAGAGGAGGATCTGAACCCAGCGATGTACATAGAAGAAGTAGACTTTGAACTGCCACAGAAAGAAATCTTCAGGATATGAGGGAATCAATACAGAAAAAAAGATTTTAAAAAATAGAGAAAATAGAGTCCATTTACTGAAAAGAAATACAACAATCTGGGTAAACTAGAGAAACAAATGGATAGACACTCATATGTATATAAGAAAGAGCTTTTTATACGAGAAGTCGAATATTGAGAACACATCCCAGCCCAGTCCAGATCAAGTCCATAAGTTTGACATTATCCCAAATCTCTAGGACCAATCTATAAATTCCTCTTCAGACTCATTAAACACATGCAATGTCACTAAATTCAGGAATATCACAGGCCAGTGGGTGGAAAGTTTTGTGGATCCAATGGCAGTAGAAGCATCTCAGTGCTGGCAGGGGTCTCCAAGTGGCTCCTTCAGCTCCAGGGCTCTAGCATAGCTCCATGTCTTGTCAGCAAGCATGCCTCCCACTTGCAAGGAGCTATTTATCTCCTTAGCACCTCCAAGTGAGGTCATCAAGCTGCAACCATAGCGAAAGGTTAAACTCCAACCCCTACTCTTAAGACTCAAATTAATAATAGATTATGTGTGGTAGTTCAGTGGAAATGCAGCAGAAGTAAGTCAAAGAGTAAAAGACCTTACTAACAGACTGGAAGAGGCAGTGAAACATACCAGCGACCTCAAAGATAGCGAACTGGAAAGGCAATCAAACAATATAATCAAAGAAGATGAAGAAAACCTGAGAACAGTGAATGATTTTATGCAGAGGAACAATACTCAGATAATTGGTATCCAAGAACAAGACACAACAAAGAAGTAAATACCCAGAATAGCAAGGGAATTCTTGGAAGAAAAATTCCTCAATTAAATGAATGAGAATCATACAATTATCCAGGAATCAGAAAGGACACCAATAAGACAGAACCCCAAGAATACTCTACTATACACCAAGGCATATAACAGTCAAATTATTCTATTTTAAGCATAAGGAGAAAATTATTAGAACAGCTAGAAAGAACACATAAAGTCACCTATAAGGGTACTCAGAAAAGGATATATTGAGACTGATCAGCAGACACCATGAAGTCGAGGAAAGAATGAAGTAGCATCTTCCAGAAGTTGAAGGAGAATAACAGTAACCCAAGAATCCTCTATCCTGCCAAACTATCCATCAAAATAGAAAGGCAGGATTTTTCCAGACAAAGTAAAATTAAGAGAATTTGTTCAAAACAAAACAAAAACAGCACTACCACAAAATCTTTCCAACTCACTTTGGACAAAAGGTAGTCATGCACAACATGAGAACACTGAAACCACCACATAGCGTAAAGAGTGAACGCAGTGAAAGCAATGCCCACTACTTCATTAACCCAATGGTGTAAAGAAGGCAAGAATGAATCCTCTCACACATACACAACACACTGCTAAGGAGACACGTAGGAAAATATGTAACAGAAAGATACAAGATGACAGCAAAAAAATCCAGATGGATTTGATAACTCTGAACGTCAGTGATCTCAATTCACTCATTAAAAGACACAGGGTAGCAGATTGGTTTAGGAATCAGAACTCATCAGTCTGTTGTCAGCAAGAGATACATCTCAAACTATATGACAAAAGCAAGTCGAGGATCAAAGGCTGATGAAAAGTATATCAAGCTAATGGCAATTTAATAAAAGCAGGAGTTTCAGTCCTAATCTTTGACAAAATCAATCTCAAGGTGCAGAACACATCAAAGATAAGGCTGAGCGCTATATAATGCATAAGAGATGAGTAGCAAATAGACAGAGAGCATAATAAATAAATATGCACCCAACAAGAGACCCACAAAATTCATCACCCAAACTCTTCAAAAGATGGAAAAAGAAATCACAAGGTTCAACAATCATAGTAGCTAACTTAAGCACACTGCTATCTGGGAAAGACAGATCAGTGAGAAAGAAACTCAACAAGGAGACTACAAAATTAAACTCAACAATTAAACAACTTGATCTGATAGGCATTCAGAGCTTTCTACCCAACAGTAGAAATACTCACCTTCTTTTCAAATATACATGGCATGTATTCAAAAATAGACCACACACTGGGACACAAGTCAAACTTGAATAAATTCAAACATATAGAGGTCACTCAGACGTCCTTCTCCAACCACTATGCCATACACTGGAAATAAACCAAAAAAAAAAAAAAGATTTTTTTTTTAAAAAGGCAAATACTTGGAAGATGAACAACTTTCTTCTTCAAAAGGAGTGGGCCCTGAGCCAAATTAGAGATGAAATCAGGAAGTTTCTGTAAACTAATGAGCATGGGAATACAACATATAAAAACGTATGGGATCCAGCAGAAGCAGTTATCAGAGGATGTTTGATAGCCATAAATACACATATAAAGAAGGAAGAGAGATTAATGATCGATACTCTATCACAAAACCATTGTATGTTGGAGCAGGATCAACAGAATAATCCTTCTAATAACAAAATAAAAGAAATAATACAAGTTAGGGCAGAGATAAATGAGTGGGCATACAAGAAATACTGCAAAAAATCAACACAGTTTTAAAAAAGCTGGTGCTTCAAAAGAATTAACAGAATCAACAAACCATTAGCAAATATAACCAAAGATATATAATATAACCAAAGATATAAAATATAACCAAAGGAGTAGACATTAATATCCTAGATGAGGGATGAAACAGGGGAAATATCCATAGACCCTATTTAAATAAAAATATTAATAAAACAATACCATGAAGATATGAACTCCAATGTCTACAACAACTTGGAAGACATGGACAAATATAATCCATCCCCAGATTAGCCCATATAGATGTCAAGAACCGGAACAGACCCATAGCAAAAGGAGAAATAGAGAAGGATATGCCAACTAAAAAATGTCCTGGCCCAGATGGCTTCAAAGGAGACCTCTACCAAGCATTCAAGGAAGAGCTGACACTAATTCTATAACAAATTCTTCCAGATTGAAAAGGACAGTAAACTCCCAAATACATTCTATGAAGCTAATATTACACTGATACCCAAACTGGGCAAGGATCCCACAAGAATAGAGAACTACAGCCCGCTATCTCTACGGTAGTTGTCAATTTGAGTGAAAGGGTGGAGTCCAGCCTGCAATCAGGTCATAGCCAACGAGGCCTCTGTGTGGGAATGACCTTCTCCTGAAGATTCTGGGAACTCCTATATCCTCCCTAGAGGCAGGAGACACCCTTGCTGCTCGTTCCCTGGGAGACATTGCAGCTGACAAGACACATGGAGTTAGGTTAGTGCCCTGAGCTGGAGGAACCAGGTGGAGACCCCTGCCAGCACTGAGATGCTGACAACGTCACTTAATCTACAAGATTTTCTACCCACTGGCTTGTGATCTTCCTGAATTCGGCAACATTGCATGTGTTTCGTGAGTCTGAAGAGGACTTTATAGATTGATATCAGACATATGGACTAATATCAGACTTAGGGACTTGATCTGGAATGGACTGGGATGTTTTCTCTATATTCACCTTCTCTTGTATATAATGCTCTTTCTTATACATATATAAGTGTCTATGATTTTTTTTCCTCTAGTCTACCCAGACTAACACAATCTCTAATGAACATCAATGCAAAAATTCTTAACACAATATTGGCCAATAGAATACAGAAATATATAAGATGAATAATCCACCATGACCAAGTGGGATTCATACCAGGGATGCAGGGAGGGTTCAACACATGAAAAACCATCCACATCCACCACAG
Source organism: Tenrec ecaudatus (assembly GCF_050624435.1). Taxonomy (NCBI): domain Eukaryota; kingdom Metazoa; phylum Chordata; class Mammalia; order Afrosoricida; family Tenrecidae; genus Tenrec; species Tenrec ecaudatus. Next base: position 7,264,111 of record NC_134538.1, read on the forward strand.
ATACAAGAAAAGGGACAAAAAACACATGATATAAATAGATGCTGAAGAGGCATTTGACATCATCCAACACCCATTCCTAATTAAGGCATTCAAGACTGTAGCATTGGAAGGACATTACCTCAATATAATACAAGCTCTATATTAAAACCAACAGCCAGTACTACAATCAGTGGACAAAAGACTAAAATATTTCCAGTGAAAAAGGGGACCAGACAAGTATGCTCCTTGTGTTTCTATTTTCCCACTTCCCAGAAAACAACTGAGTAAACAGTGTGGCTTAATCTGACCTATGGCTAGACAAAGAAGAAAAACAACCATGAGGGAGAGGTCAAATGAACATCTAGTCTGTGTCTTAGAATTTGTCCCTCCAGTACCCCACTCCCATAATGTATTAGTCTGGGTATGTTAGAGAAACAAATCCACAGAAACTCATGTATAAGAGAGTTTTATATAAAGGGTAAGTGTTCATCAAGGAAACATCCCAACCCAGTGCTGCCCAAGCCCACAAGTCCAACATTAACACATATGTCTGATGCCAATCCACAAAGTCCTCCTCCATCTCACACAACACACGCAATAATGCTGACTGCAGGAAGAAAGCCGAGTCAGTGAATGTGTAAGCATCTCAGTGCTGGCAGGGGTCTCCACATGGCTGCTACAGCACCCAAGGCTGCATCATTGGGGTAGGTACATGTGGCTTCTCGTCAGGGATATCTTGCAGGAAGTGAGCCTTGCCAGCTGAAGCAGGGAACTGGCTAAGGCAGCTACACCCTGGTCTGACCATCACAAAGAAAGAGCCCCGAGAACTAGAAAGGTGAGGCTCACCGAGCCATTTATCCATCTGCCCTTCAATTAACTCCACGTGCGTTTTTTGGTCAAGTTGGCACAATAAATTAACTACCTCACTCCTTGTCCCCATATTTACTCAACATCATATTGAAGGTCCTCATTAATAATAAAGGCAATGAAATGATATCAAAAGAATACATTTGGGAAAAGAATAAGTGAAATTATTGTTATTTGCAGGTGCCATGATTTTAAATATTTAAATATTCTACAATAGGAGTATTGGAAGCAATGGAGGAATATAGTGAAATGGCAGGAGATAAGATTAACAAGCAGAAGTCCATTGAATTGCTATATACAACTGATGGGATGACAGAAAAAGAGATCAAGAAGGCAGTACACTTCACAATAGCCAAGGTAAATTGAAATATCTACGGATATATCTAACTGAAAAAAACAAAAACCTGTATGAGATAACTATAGAACATTATTACGAGAAACCTAAAGGGAACTTCAAATATGGAAGAATATTCCATGCTTGTGGATCAGAAGACTCGATATTGTAAAGATGTCAATTCAACGTAAGGCACTATATAAATTCAATGCAATCCCTATACACACATCAGCATCTTTTTAAAAAAATGGAAAAACTGATTTTCAACTTCATATGGAAAGGAAGAAGCCCAGAGTAGGCAAATAAGTCCTCCAGAGGAAGAATAAAGTAGGCGGGCTAATAATATTACCTGACTTTAAAACTTCATATACAGACACAGCTGTCAAAACAGCATGATGCTGGTATAATGAAAGACACTTGAACCAATGGATAAGAACAGAAAATCTAGAAATAAAAAGAGCAGCTTACTGACAACTGATCTTTGATAAGGGCACCCCAAATTATCAAATGGGAAGCAGTTGCCCCGTTTAACAAATGGTGCTGGAAAAACTGGCTATCAGGCTGCCGAAGAATGAAGCAAGATCCGTACCTCACTTCACGAACAAGAACAAATTCAAGGTGGATCACAAACCCCAAACTATCAGGGCCATCAATGAAAAAGTTGGAACACATGGACTAGCAGAAATAAGGAGGAATACACTTAGAGGAAGATAAAATAGATGAGTGGAGACATACTAAATATAATATAAATACCCCAAATCATGCAGCAAGTAAGGAAAACAGAATTTGGACTCTTGAGTTGGTAACCTGAAAGAAAAGGGGTTTGGACTGATGGAGATTAACAGGCCCTGCTTGCCATTTAACAGAGATACTCGTCTACTCTGGTCAGAAAGTTAATTAGACTTGGTCCTATTTGTACAGTCCTCTCTCTCTTTTTCACTTTTTCTTTCTTTGGCGTCTATCCATACAAGATAGGCAGGATAAGTCATCCCAAGGAAACAGTGATGGGACCGATGGATCCTAGTTGGGGGGGAGGGAGAGGCATGAAAGGGAAGAAGTCAGGGGGAGGTGAGCAGTGAGCTACTTTTGACAGGGACAGGGGAATAGAAAGGGTGTTAAAAGAGACAGCAAGGAGGGTGTAGCACTTCTGGTTTTGTTTGATCAATTGAAATGCATCTGAGAGAAATTACTGAGAGGTGAATGATGGGTAAGCATTGTAGTGGGGCAGATGGAAAAAGAAAAGAAAAAGTTAAAGAAGAAAAAAGTAAAAATATATTTATAGGTATATAGATATATATGTGTGTGTAAATATTTAGATATATAAATGTAGGTATATTTGTTTATATGTGTATATATATGTAAATACAGCAAAGTAGCAGATGGACTGGAACTCTACTTAAATCTTACCGCAGTACTTAAACAATATGTTCTAACATTTTGGCATTTTAAGATGCTCACCCTTCCAACATGATCAATGAATACAAAATGGGAGCACAGCAAATATGGTGAAGAAAGTTGATGGTGCCCAGCTATTAAAAGATATAGAGTCAGGGGTCTTAAATACTGGTAGTTAAACAAGTGACCATCTGTCAGGGAAGCAAAAGTGCCCACATAGAAGAAGTACGCCAGCCTGTGATGATCTTGAGATGTTGACAACAATAGGTATCAGAAGGTCAAAAATAAGCAACCAAATCAATGTGAAGGAGCATGGATGTGGTGGAGACCTAAAACCCACCTGTAAGATAATTGGACAGTCCCTCACAGAAAGGGCAAATGGAAGGGACGATATATCCAGGGTGCAGTATAGCACTGATAAAACAATAACTATCCCCTAGTTCTTTAATATTTCCTTCCCCTACTATTATGGTTCAGTTCCACCTCATTAACCTTGTTAGATTTGAGTGTGGTCATTGGCAAAATTAAGATCTTTTGATGAATGAAAAGTAACGGGAGTAATGATTTCCTGAGGGTATGTGAAGAGAGTGGGGGTAAGGAGGGTAAAATGGAGCTGATAGCAATGATTGTTAACTGTGTAACCCCACTCGAGTGGAACAAAACACAGAATTGTAGGTGAATGGATATTTTTAAAAGTGTAAGATACAGCCATATATATATGGAAAACAATAATATGGGTTCTGAAGATTGGGTAAAGGGTGACAAATATCAAGAAGTCAAAAAGGAAAGTTTATTGAAACTGATTGAGGTAGCAAGTGTACAATTCTGCCTGATGTTGCTGAACTATGGAATGTTATGATATCTGTAAGAGTTTCAGTGGTAGTTACATAATCTGGTGTCAATTTGAGGTAAGAGTGTAGGGGTGGAGTCTAGCCTGTCAATCCGGAGATAGCCAATAAGACCTCTGTGTGAGCATGGCCTTCTGGGAATTCTGAGAGCTGCTGTATTTTCCTCCTTGGAGACGGGAGACACTTCTTTCTCTGCTCACTCCCTTGGAGACGCTCTCCTGACAAGACACATGGCACTATGCTGAAAGACCCCGTGACCTGGAAACGGCAGAAGTCACTGTAGAGAGACCGTTGCCAGTGCTGAGATACAACGCCACTAGATCCAAAGACTCTCTACCCACTGGCCTGTGATCGTCCTGCATTCAGCGTCATTGCATGTGTTTCATTAGTATGAAGAGGACTTTATAGATTGATATCAGACATATGGGTTAATATCAGACTTATGGGCTTGATCTGGACTGGGTTGGGATGCTTTCTTAATGTATAATTACCCTTTATATAAAACTCTCTCTTATACACATATGAGCGTCTCTATGAATTTGTTTCTCTAGTCAACCCAGACTAACACAGCTCCAATAAAATGATAAAAAAGGGTTATTCCCCCCTGACTCCATTAATGACAGGAAATCTGATATAAACTGAGAGGAAGATATTTATGAACTGTATTTATTCCACTTGATATAAATATTCAGAAGGATTATATGGTGCTGTCCCAGACCTCGTTAGAGGTGTTATGTTTTATGTGATATATGAATTTTGTTACCTATCTATAACTTAAAAACTAAATTCTGAAATCTATCTGACCAGAGTTTCAGATAAAGGATTGTGGATGTAAAAGATAATGGAATTTTCTCACACATAGTTACACCCACTTCCCAGTACTGGGAGGATAGAGGGGCTGATGTTTGTAAAGCAGTTCTCAGCCCATAGGAAGGGCTCAGTGAAGGTTAGCCATGGAAATAGAGCACCGATTCTTGACCAAACTTAACGCAAAACTCAGACCGGTTTCCATCACGTCAGTTCTGACTCATGGTAACCACATGTGTGTCAGATCAGAACAATGCTCCCGAGAGCTTTCAGTCACTTATTTTTCGGACGGTATCTCCAGGCCTCTCTCCTGAGGCACCTCTGAGTGGATTCTCACTACCATCCTGTCTTTTAGTTGCTGAGCACTTAACCATTTGTGCCACTCATGGATATGCCTGGACTAAACTTGATGCGTCCAAATTCAGTTTGCCTTCCTTGCTGCATGATTTGGGGTGATTATATTATCTTTCTCAATTTCATCATCGATGAAATGATTATGTTGACCATGATATCTGCCTCATTGTTAGGAGGATTAAATCAATTAATATATGTACAATTGTTGATCAGTTGCCTAGTACCTAATAAGTACAAATAAAGGGTTCACTATTATTATAATTGTGTTTTTGAATAATTTTATAAGAAGCATGGCATTAAAGCAAAACTCAGAAAAGGCAGCTCAACTTGTATATTGAAATTGCAAAAATTTTATTCAGTCAATTAATCTAAACTCATCTTTTATTTCTTATTTAATCATATTAAAAGGCCTCTCATTAAAATCATTTAATTAAATTTTATATTATGTTCACATAATGTTTCTAATTGATTTTTCTGATAAGTGGTAATAAGATAAAACAAAATCAAAATGATTACCTCCTGTTTTATTTATAATGAAGCTATTCTATAAATAGCCTGGACATGATGCTTAAGAAGGCTTTGGTAAGGATGTTATGCTAGATTCCACCCTCTGCTGCCCTACTGGAGGTGTGACCAAGAAGTATAGCACTGAGATCCCCAAAAGAACCTGATGGACAGCTCCAGGAATAATGTCTTTAGACACTCTACATTCCAGAATCATGCTTCCCCTCACTCTTGACTGAGACTGTGGTGGTCCTATTGCTAACCCGTTGCAGGTTGACAGAGAATTCCTCTAATAAACAATTTTTGTTTGAGGACTTTTCAATGATGAAGATTTTCTTAGAACTGTGCTAGTCTGCAACTTGTTCCATCCAATCTACCTTCCCACTCTCCCTGTACTTATGTCTGATGTGCATCTTCAGAGTCTTCCTGCCTAATTGTGCTTCCTCTTCCTTTAGCCTCCTATCAACCGGAGGGAAGTCATCCAGTAAATGTGATGCCACTCTAATCCCGTGACTCGTGTTGGGGAAATGACCATGAGTTGGGGGAGGGGTTCCTGAGTGTTTGATCCTTGAAGGAGCTGAGCTGACACAAACGGTATTGATATCTTGGACTCCCTTGACACCAAGATTCTGGATGTGATCTGGGTTTTGCTTCTGGTATGCTCTGGCATGAGTTCTAAAAAGGCAAAGGAAGGAAAATGCCATTCTTCCCGTCGTGACGTCAGCTGATAATTGGGCTCCAGCAGATGTGGATTCCTGGAGTCGCCAGAGTCCACATTCCACTACCCAATGACCAGCTACGTGGTCTCGACTCAGAGCTGGTGTGGCATTGGCATTGGCATTGATGTTTCCATAACTCTGTCCAGCAGCAGCAAGGCCCACCAGATCATGGCTGCTGCCGCATGATACTGATGCCCAATAGTGGATGTTTTTGCTTCTGTTCTTCCAACCTTCCAATCATTTCATAAGCTTCCAGCTCCCTGTATTTTTCTGCTTCACACATTCAGGAAGACTTCCATTTCTCACAGAGAACGCTAATTGATCCAGCAATTGCTGTTGCAGATTACAAAATCACAGGCTTTTTCGTTTGTGCCGAGGAAAAATATTTGGTAAAGCTGTCATCTTCCGTAGCTTGGAAGTGAGTAAACAAGCCAGTAACTGAAAAACCAGCACTTTGAAGTAGTGGAGAATTGGGGCATGTTTGCTCTTCCTTGAAAGGCATTTCTAGGCGGAAAATGAGCTCCAGAAAGAATAAGGCAGAATTCAAAAAGGAATGAAAGAGAAGAGAATGCCGAGATTAAAGACATTGCGGTGCTGGAGAAAGCCACTGCTTCTAAACGGATTCATGCTCTGACATTTCTTGATCTGGATGATAAATCATATGATCAAGCTAGGTGTATCCCAAATATATATAGAGAGAGGATTATGATTCAATTTTTTTTTTCAAACACCTACTAAGTCCTCTTTTGGAGCCAGAGGACAGAGCCTAGATGGCATCATGGTGGCACGCTCTGCCCAATCCCTCTATAACAGAGATCAGGAAAAAATTGAGTGAAACACATAAAGAAGATAACCTGGACTCTCTGGGCATGAAACGAGTGTGGTAGTTATGTCATTTTGTGTTAACTTGAAGTGTAGGGGTGGAGTCTTGCCTGTCAGTCAGGTCACAGCCCGATGTTGCCTCCTTGTGGGCATGACCTCTAAACAAGGAAGGTCCTAGGAACCTTGTCTCTCTGCCTACACCTTCCTTTTGATGCCACTTGGAGACCTGAGCCAACCACGGGATGTTTCCACTGCCATGTGATCCACAAGACTTCACACCGGCCTGCGATCTGCCTGCAGGCTGAATCATTGCTTGTGGCTGCTTGAATCTGAAGAAGGGACTTATGGACTAGTATTGGATTTATGGAGTAATAATGCACTTACAGACTTGGTCTGGGCTGGCTGAAGCTGTTTTCCTGATGTATAACTACTTCTTGATATAAAGATTGATCTTCCATATATACGAATGCCTTTGGATTTGTTTCTCTAGTCAACCTGGCCTAACAGAGTGAGACAACAAAGAGTTTCATTACAAAGGAAGACAGAGGAAACCAGTGATGGAGGAGAGAGATAGAGCAGGACCCCATGTTGCATCCAGATATTTTGAGACACAGAAGACAACGTAATTGGGCAAAGAGAAGAAAACCTCATAGAAGATCCTTATCCTCACCTCGATAAGACTATGCCCCAGATTCCTGCCCTACCTTTTTTTAAAACCATTTGTTTGTTTGCTTATTCCTTCCTTCCTCCCTCCCTCTCTCCCTCCTTTCCTTCCTTCCTTCCTTCCTTCCTTCCTTCCTTCCTTCCTTCCTTCCTTCCTTCCTTTTTCCCTTGAGGAAGGGGGCAGCTAACCTCTTATAGCATTCTTTACATCAATTGAATCAAGCATATTTGTACATATGTTGCCATCATCATTTTCCAAACATTTACTTTCTATTTGATCCCTCCCCCACTTTATGACATCTTGATAAATTATGTTATTATTGTTTTCATATCTTAAACTGACCACTGTCTCCCTTCACCCACGTTTCTGTTGTTTGTGCCCTGGGGAGGAGGAAAGGGGTGTTATATGTCGGTCATCGCAATTGGTTCCACTTTATCCGCCTCCTCCCCACACCTTCTTCTAAACTTCCTGGTATCTCCCTAGACCCTACTCACATTTCAGCTCCCGAGGGGTTTATCTGACCTGGATTCCATGTGTCCTGAGTTCTAATCTGTACCAGTGCACATGCTCTGGTCTAGCCAGAAGTGAAAGGCAGGACTGGGGTCATGATAGTGGTGGGTGAGGAAGCCTCAAGTAACCAGAGGAATATGTGTGTTTCATTGGTGCTACACTTCACTCTGGTTGGCTCATCCCTTCCTTATGACCCTTGTTTGAGGGGCTGTCCCATTATCTGTGGATGAGTTTTGGGTCTCTTCTCCAACCCCACTGATTCTCAACAATATTTTGTTTCGTTGTGGGTCTTCTGATGCCTCTTACCTGATACCGTTAGTACTTCATGGTCACATAGGCTGGTGTGTTTCTTCCATGAGGACTTGTTGCTTCTCTGCTAGATGGCCACTTGTTTAACTTCAAGTCTTTAAGATCCAAGACACTATATCTTTTGATTTCTGGGCATCATCTGCTTTTATCACCACATTTGCTTATGTGCCCATTTTGTCTTCAGTGATCGTGTCGGAAGGGTAAGCATCACAGAATGCCAGGTTGTTAGAACAACCTGTTCTTGCATTGAATGAGGGCTTGAGCAGAGGCCCAAAGTCTGTCCAGCACCTAAGTGTATTGGCATATAAATATATCTACATGGACCAATAACTATTTTTATTAATTAATATATTTACATAAGTGCACACATGTGTTATACCTGTATCCATAGCTTTGCTTCCTAGCTCTTTCCTCTGTTTCCTTTTACCTTCTTCCTGCCCTACCATCAGGCTTACCTTTCTTCTGCTTCTTAGTAATTCCTCTCAGCTACATTGTCTTTGCTCCAACACCACCAGGATCTCTGCGTCCTCCTCATTGATTCTTTTTAATTCCATAGTTGTGCCTGTCTATGGAGTTGGTTGCTCACCGCTCCTTTCCCCAGCCTTCTCCTCCCCACAAGTCTAATCAGAACCATCGGTCGCGTTGCTTTCACCTTGGGCTTGCATTCCATAACTATCTTATATAGGTAGGCAAAGCAACAATAACAGAGACAAAACAAAAAGAAAGCAAACCAGCGAATAAAAAGAGAAAAGAACAAACCAAATTTTAAAAAGAATGAAAAAAAACCCTAGCAAAAACCAAAAAAGCATAAGGTTTATCTACGGACCTTTATGACCATCTCCCCACCAGTACTGATGGTTCCAGGAACTGCCCCTCCTAACCTGAAGTCTATTTTGGAGGCTCCTCGGGGATGTTGTGGCTTGGTTTGCTCCCATTGCGAATCTGTTATGTTCTCTTCTTGGCTTGCCTCACTGTGGGGCGGTCAGACTGGACTTACTCCCCACCGTGTGTCCCCAGTATCGTCCTCTGTTGTGACATGCTTCAGGGAGAGGACATCATGTCTCCAGCTGTTGTTGGTCCTACAGACCTCTCTGTGCCTTAGCAGCTCTGTGCAGGCTCATCATCCTCAGGGCTTGGTGTGCCAACATGAGGTCTATTCCCTCGTTCTCTCTTTTTCCTGCTTGGTGAGCTTCTGTGTGGGCGTGGCAGGCCAGCCCCTCTCCCCAACCTGTAGGCTTAGTGTTGTTCTCTGTGGCACATACTTCAAGGGGATAGGAGAAGCGATCAGTGTGGCTCCGCTTTGGGCCGACCCTGTAGACCTCTCTGTTCATGAGTTGCTCCACGTGGTTACGTTGCCCTCAAGGTTTGGCGCGCTGTGGTGGGGTCTGAACTCACACCCCCATTTCTGCAGATAGTTAAAAAAATACCCTTCCCCAGGGTGGATTAGTGCCCTACTCCCCCAGGGCCATTGTCTCCCTTTTCCTTTCTTTTTTTCCACCCCTTTTCTCCCTCCCCACCTTCCCCATTTTCCCTTCTTCATGTTGGAATGACATATACATCCTTGGGTTTGGTCTCTTTGCCACCTGATTGCCTGTACCTCAACCCATTACGTGTGAGATAAATGGCTTTTCTTCTATAGCTACTGTCCTGATTATACTACCTCAGGGGATTTGCATTGTACTTGTCCTTTTGTGATTGGCTAACTTCACTTAGCATAATCTCCTCTAACTCTTCCCATGAGACAATGTGCTTCAAGGGATAATCATCAGTGCTTTTTAGTGATATGTAGTACTCCAGGGTATATATGTGCCAGAATTTTCTAATCCATTCATCAATCGATGGAAATTTAGGTTGTTTCCAATTTTTGTGATTGTGAATTGTGCCTCTATAAACATTTGAGTGCAAACAACTGACCAAGTGTGGTCTATTGCTTACCTCTTCTGGGGATATCTCCAGAGGGATAGAGGGATTTCTGAGTCATAAGGTAACTCAATTTTCCATTTGCTTTAAATATCACCAGATGGCTTTCCACAGTGGCTGTATGGAACTACATGACCACCAGAGGTGGAGGAGAGTTCCTATCTTGCCACATCCCATCCAACAGTTGTTGCTCTCTAATTTTGTGATTTTGGTTATCCTCAAGGGTCTTTGGTGGTATCTCACACTTGTTTTAATTTGCATTTCTCTAATGGCTAATGATTTTCTAATGGGAGCATTTTCTCATATGCCTATTGGTCATTTGGTCTCCTCTGTAGTGAAATTTCTGTTCAGGTCATTTGTCTACTTTCTCAGGAGTTCAACTATTTTCTTATTTTTGCAGGCTATAGGGGGCATTGTAGATTTTAGTAATAAGCCCTTTGTCTGTTGTGTCATTTCTAAAAATCCTCCCCCCACATGTGGGTTCTCTTGTTACTCTGTGGTCTTTTTGACACACAGGTATTTTATGTTTAGTATATCCCATTTGTCAATTTCAGCTTAATGTGTATGTACCAATCCCTATTAGAGTTAGATTTGCCCCAATTTCTTCATTGATGGTCCTGATAGTTTGGGGTTTTATTTCTAGGTCTGTGATGCACCTTGAATTTGTTCTTGTGCATGGGATGAGGTGCATTTGTCTATAGGTGGATATCCATTGTTTCTAGAACCTCTTGTTAAAGAGGGCATCCACTTCCCACTTGAAGCTTTTTGGGCCCTTGCCGAAGATGAGTTGTCTGTATGCTGATGGTTTTATTTCTAGGTTTTCTGTTCTTTTGCTCTGAGTATCTGTAACTGTTGCAGTACCATGACATTTTTGACCACTGAGACTATATAGTAAGTGTTGAAGTCAGCTAAGGCAAGTGCTCCGACTGTGTCCTTCTTTTTGAGGAGTTCTCTGCTATTTCTGGGCTTCTTCCTTCTCCATATGAAATTGGTTGTCCGTTTTCTCAATTCTTGGAAGACGGTTGATGGTATTTGGATTGGAATAGTGTTAACCTTATACAGTAAGGTAGGTTAACTTTGGGTAAGATTGATACCTTTATTATGTTGACTCTTCCTACTCATGAGCATGCGATATTCTTCCATTTGTGGAGGTTCACTGTAGTAGGGTTCTATAGTTTTCCTTGTATAAGTCTCTTGTTTTTTGGTTAGCTATATTCCTAGATATTTTTAATTTTGCTTGGCTACTGTGAAGGGTACTGCCTTTTTGATCTCCTCTTCCCTGGTCTTGTCCAATGTATATAGCAAACCAATAGACTCCTGTTTGTTGATCTTGTATCCCACTATGCTTCCTTATTCCTCTATCACTGCCAGTACTCCTGTTATGGAACTTTTGGGGTTTTCAATGTAAGAATCATGTAGTCTGCAAACAGGGTTCGTTTTATCTCTGCCTCTCCCAGCTGGATACCTTTAATGTCCTTCTGCTGACTTATGTTGTTAGCAAGGACCTCCATTATGATGTTGAAAAGAAGTGGGGGAAAGGGGCATCCTTGTCTGGTCCCCTTTTTCAATGGGATATTATTTGTCTTTTCTCCATTGACTATGATTGCTGGCTATTGGCTTTTCATAAATAGCTGGTATTAACTTGAGAAAATTTCCTTCCATTCCTATCTTCTTAAGTGTTGTAATTAGGAATGGGTATAGGATGTTGTCAAATGCCTTTTCTGAGTCTATCGATATGATCATGTGATTCTTATCCCTTTTCTTATCAATGTAGCGAGTTATATTGATGGACTTCCAGATGTGAAACCATCCCTGCATCTCTGGAATGAATCCCACCTGAACATGATGGATGATATGTTTTATATATTTTTGTATTCTGTTAGCCAATATTTTGTTAAGGAATTTTGCGTCTAAGTTTATTGGAGATATTGTCCTGTAGATCTCTATTCCTTTGGGATCCTTACCCTAGGTGATAATTAAAGTTATACTTTTTCATAGTATGAATTTGCCACCTTTTTCTATGCTATGTGTGTTAGTCTGGGTACATAAGAGAAACAAATTCACAGAATCTTATATGTATAAGACAGAGTTTTATATAAAGGGTAAGTGCACTTCAAGAAAACATCCCAACCCAGTGCTGCCTAAGCCCACAAGTCCAACATTAACCCTTTTGTCTGACACCAATCCACAAAGTCCTTCTCCATCTCACAAAACACACACAATGACACTGACCGCAGGAGGAAAGCCAAATCAGTGAACGTATAAGCATCTCAGCGCTCTCAGGAGTCTCCACATGGCTGCTCCAGCACCCAGGGCTGCACCGGGGCAGGTCCATGTGGCTTCTCCTTGAGAATGACTTGCAGGAAGTGAGCCTTACCAGCTGTAGCAGGGAACTGGCTAAGGCAGCTGCACCCTGGTCTGACCATCACAAAGCAAGAGACCTGAGAACTAGAAAGGTAAGGCTCATTGAGCCATTTATCCCTCTGCCCTTCAATTAACCCCACATGTGTTTACTGGACAAATTGGCACAATAAAATTTAACTTTCTCACCCTGGAATAATTTGTGGAGCATAGGTGTAGGTTTTCCCTGAATGCTTGGTAGAATTTTCTTGTGAAGCCGTCTGGCCCAAGAGCTTTTTTCATTGGTACTTTCTTGATGACCATATCTATTTCTTCTTCTGTTATGAGTCTGTTGAGGTTCTTGACCTCTATCTGGGATAATCTAGGGAGGGATTGTTTTTCCAATTATTTTTTCCACGTCTTCCATGTTGAATTCATTAGAATGCAGACGTTCATAGAATTTTGTGATTATCTTTTAATCTTGTTGGTGTCTGTTGTGATTTCCCCAGTTTCATCCCTCATCCTGGCTATTGATGTGTGCTCCTTCCTTTCCTTGGTTACGTTTGCCAGCAGCCAGTTGATTCTATTGATCCTTTGAAAGAACCATTTACCATATTATTAAATGAACTTGTATGTCACTAAAAACTCCAACTCCACTTCAGTTTTACTTTCCCTCCTTTTTTTTTGGCAACTCAGATTAATATTTTGATCTGAGGGGTTAAGAAATCTGGAGGGATTTTTTTTCCAGAGAGTAATTTTCATTACTTAACTTACTTTAATTTCTCTTTTACTTTAAATTTTCGTTTTAAATTTTAATTTACTTTCATTACTGAAAACAAATTTATTTCCTGTTAAAGCCTCCTTTTATTTTTTGTCCCTCTCCTCGTATCCCTCCGCACTCCCTAATCCCAGCCCTGTCCATGGCCTCTTCATAATCATCAAAATTTTGCCTTTTGGCACATAAACTATATTTCTTCCTCTGTTTGCTTATAACAATGATGATTTAAATATTTATCTTTGTAAGGTTGACTAAGTTTGCTAAGCACAATAGTTTCTACTTTTGTGCATTTCTTGTGGTGTTTAAGAGTTACCATTGTTTTTAATTAGTGTATAAGATCCCATAGTATGAATGTATCAGAGTTTTTAAATCTATTCCTTTATATTTGAGGTTTTTTACTATTTCCACGTTTTTGCTATTGTGGAATTGCTGCACTAAAACTAAGTGCACATGTATCTGTTTGGGTTATATTCTTCCTTTCTTTAGGACTTACACTTAGTAGAGAGATTGCTGGAACATAAGGTACTTCAATTTGAATTTGTTTAAGGAAGTGGCAAAGTAATTTCTATATTGATTTATACAGTTGTTCCAGCAATGTAACAGCATTCCTGTCTCCTCACATCTGCTTCAGCATTTGTAATTTTCTTTTTTACTAAATTTTGTCAAAATTGTCAATGTGAAGTATTATCTCATAGCTGTTCCTCATATTTGTATTTCTCATATTTCCAATGATATTTCTCCATATGGTTATTGACGGCACGTGTGTCATTTTTTGTAAATTATCTGTTCATGTCTTGTGCTATTTTTTATTGGATTGTTTATATTTTTGTTGTTGAGATTTTGACATTTTCTGTAAATTTTAGAGGTAAGCCCTTTGAGTTAGGCTGGGTAGACTAGAAAAAACAAATACAGAGACAGGCATATATGTGTAAGAGAAAACTTTATACCAAGAAGTACTTCTATATCAGGAAAAAAACTCAGCCCAGTCAAGATAAAGTCCATAAATCTGATACTATTCCATAAGTTAACTACCTGTCCCTAAATCCTTCTTCATACTCATGCAGCCACATTCAATGATGCAGGATGCAGGAAGCTCACAGGGCCATGATTGCAAAGCCTTGTAGAAAATAGCTGTGGCCACATCTCCAGGGTTCTGGCTGCCATCAGCGGCTCGGAGTGGGTCATCAACAGGAACGTAAAGCAGAGAGGGAGGAGGGCTAGCCTCCAGAGATCCATTTATCTCGTTTGCCCTCTAATCAAGCTGCAATCTGGTTGAAAGGCTATACTCCAGCCATGTGCTCCTATGGGAGCCATATTGGCACCCCCCTCCCCGACTATCACAGTCCATTCCTTGCCAACTTGGCACTTGTACACAAATCTGTAGCCGTATATAATTTTCAAAACAAGGACAATAGTAAAACCATACTGTGCCTAACAGGATTAAATGAAAATGCTTACAACTCAAAATGTGCCAGCCCCCATTTAAACAAAATATTCTATAAGTGAACAAAACAAAAATATTCTATGCCTAACAATTGTTGTTACATGAAAAGTCACACCACAATCCTATCAACATATCCTCCCACCCATGAAAGTTTGTAAGTCAGCCACTTCATACCTCCCCCAAATTTGGGTATCCATTTTCTGTACTGCCCACTTACATCAACCCAGTGCTTTGAGGAGACGAGCATGTTCTTTGATGTGAAGAATCTCCATTCCAGTTGGAACTTAATGAGCCCGCATCCATAAGTAAAATTTAAACAGGACAGGCCATCCATAAACCCAGCAGTAATATTCACCAATTCACAGTCTCAAAAATCTTATCTTTATCTGGTTAGGTTCTGGTCACCCCAATGTAGGCTGCTTCACCTAGCCTTGATAGGATGTCCATTGGCCCCCTCACCTTATGACCATGGGCCCAATTACAAATTCTCAAGAATTCTAGCCCCCTTAGGTTAGGTCAAGCCATAGGATCAGGTCCCACACAATTCTT
Source organism: Tenrec ecaudatus (assembly GCF_050624435.1). NCBI lineage: Eukaryota > Metazoa > Chordata > Mammalia > Afrosoricida > Tenrecidae > Tenrec > Tenrec ecaudatus. The sequence goes on from NC_134538.1 coordinate 7,279,254, forward strand.
TAAACTTCAAACCAGCCAAACCTCTCTTGTCTTTTCCTCTAGTCCCTGTGAATCAGGTCCATGGGTATCAGTGGCCAAACACAACCCTTCTCTCTATTGCCTTTTCACCCACTTCCACTCAACAGGTGGATCCAAGTGGCCACCTTGCAAGCATCGGACTGCGCACAGGTTACCTTTAACATTGAGTCCTAGAAAAGACAGTTCCTTCATGGATCCAAATTTTTCCAGCTTCAGGCACTGACCACTAGTTCAAAACTTAAAAAGTCAACGAGTTCCTTTTTCCCATCAGTCTGTCAAAAGTCCTCTAGGAAAGTCTCTTCAAATGCAAATATCCTGAGCACTAAAGATACAGGGTGGGGCTTACCTTCAGACCCTTCTTCCCAGGTATGTCATAACCTATTTAAATAGTCAAATTAATGGCTGAAGACAGGAGCTTATAAACTCTCTATATTCTTACTTCCTAAAAATCAGCCTAATTGCAGCACACCAACAAAGAAAAGGAGGTTAAGAAATCAACATTTACAAGAGCTAAGAAGAAGATAAAATACATAAGAATAAACCTAATTAGAGATAAGGACTTAAAAAACTTAAGTGTTTAAAAATGAAAAGAAAAAGAAATAGAGTGACAAGTAACTAAAATTGCTTTGTGAATACTTCTGAGACTTGTTTATTTCACCCCCAAGTAGATCTTTTCAGTTAATAAACACATAGAAACCAGTTCAAGATTAAAAACAAAAACAAAACTTCAAACCACTACAAGAAACTAAAAGAAGTCTGCATAAATGTAAAACATATGGTGCTGATGGATTGGAAAACTTAACATTATAAACATCAATACTACCCAAAGTATAGATATATACTTCATAACTAATAATTTGGCAATAGTATTCCATCCTGTTTGATGTTATTGAATATTTTTAGTATAATTGTTGTTGTCAGCTCTTCTCTGAATGTTTGATAAATTTAGCCAGTGAACCATATGTGCCAGCTTACACTTTATTGGTAATTTTTAAAAACCTAGTTGATTTATTCTTTTATTATACAAAGAAAGACAGCAGGAAGAAAAGCCTCACTGCCATTAAGTCTATGCCAACTCATTGCAACCCATAGGACAGAACTGCCCCACGTGAGTTTCTGAGACTGTCACTGTTTATGGGGCCAGAAAGCCCCACCTTCCTCCCTCTGAGTGGCTGGTGGTTTTGAGCTCATGACTTTGCAGTTAGAAGCCCAATGCATAACCAATAAATGTTTAAAACCACTGTATCTGTTTACATTTTTGCCACAGCTTTTGTTAATTTAGCAAAGTTGTGTGCTTCTAGCAATTTGTTCATTGTATTATTATTTAATTTTTATTCATTCAGTTCTGGGGTAGCACAGTTTATTTAATATCTTACTGTTGTCATTTTCAGCTTCTCTTTGGTGTTTTGTTATATTTATCAGTGGTTTGTTTATTTTGACATTATTATTCTTTAAGGAGATGGGGGGAAATTGTCACTAATAATTCATGGAATGGAAAGAGTTCTGAGAGAAGCAAAGCAATAGTAAAAGAGAAAAAGTAAAGGTTTCCTATTTCCTGATCTTAAAAAACATAACTACTACAAAACAGCCTTTAACTGATACAAATACAGACACATGGACAAAAATAACAGATTGAAATTCCAGAAGCAAATCCATCTACCTATAGATAGCGACTCTTAAACAAAGGCCTGGATGCCATTAAATCAGAAAAATTGTCTTTTTAACAAATGATGCTGGCTAACTGACATGGTAGTTAGATAATTTTATGTCAACTTGAATTTTTGTGGAAGTATAGGGATGGAGCCCAGCCCCTATAGCAGGTCACCAGCCTAAAGCTACAGGAGTCTAAAGAGAGATGTATGCACTTGCATTGGACTTATGAACTGGTGTCATACTGGGCTGGGATGCCTTCTTGATATATAATTATTTCTTGATATAAAGTTCTTCCATATATATGTATATAGGAATACACACAAACACACACATATGAGTGTCACTGGACTTGTTTCTCTAGACAATTGGATCTAATACCAGTGGATGTCCATATGTAGAAAATGAAACAAAATCCATACCTTACACTATTTTCAAAAACAAAATCAAGAATCAAACAGTTAAGCCCCAAACTGTAAAGCTCATCAAAGACAAGATGGGCACAAACTTAGAAGCCCTGATTTTAAAAATAAATATACTATCAAACTTAACAAAAAGATACAAAGTGCAGAAAACAAACTAGAAAACTGGGGCCTTCTAAAAATTAAACACTTTTGCACATCAAAAGAGTAAAACCATAACCTAAAAATTTGGGAAAATATTTTGCAATCGCATATAAGACAAGGGACTTACCTATGAAATTTACTTAAAATTTTTCAATACCATCACAACAAAAAGAATAGAATCCAATTTGAAAATTAGTAGGGAATGTGAACAGATACCTTATTGAAGAAGATATTTAAGTGGCCAACAAATACATGTATGAGTTACCTATTGGAGAGATGCAAATCAAAACAATGAGATATCCTCTCAGCCAAGTATTAATAGCAAAGTGCAGTAGCATGCGACGTGACAAATAGTGGTGAGGGTCTGGAGAACAGAGACCACTCACACGCTTCCAGTGGGACATAAAACTATAAAACACCCGTGATAAATGATCTGATGCTTGCCTAAGCAATTGGAACCCGTGAACTGGATAAAAAGAAAAAATCTTCAGCAATGGCACAATGGACTATTAAAAATCCATGGAATTCTACAAAACCCCAATAAGAAAAATAAATCCAAGTAAAAAGTGAGCACAAGACCTGAGCAGACAGTATACTAAAAATGATACTTAAATGGCTAGCAAACACATGAAAACATACTCAGCATCACTAGCCATCCAGGAGATGCAAATCAAAACATGGTTGTCTTTGAGAAGATGATTTCAATTTTTGTTTGTGGGTAAACCAGGTAGGCCAACCTACCATTCGTAAAAACACTTAATATTATTAATCCAAAGCAGGAGGGAATACTATCAGAGCCTGAATTATGAGATTCTGGTTTACAGAAGGCTATGTTTGACAATGGAAACCCAAAATTCTTTTGTGATATTTACACAAGAAATAAACCTCTGGTGGTTTCCCTCTATTCATAATGGAGAGATGGCAATAAACTCATTACCAAACAGAGAAAGGCCTAGAGGCGATCAAAATAATAAACCTGTAAGGGGATCTCCAGTGGCCTACAAATGGGCTTTGGGTCTCCACTCCGCACTCCCCTCCTCATTCACAATGATATGATTTTTTGTTCTGAGGATGCCTGAAACCTGATCCCTTTGATAACTCGTGATCGCACAGGCTGATGTGTTTCTTCCAGTTGGACTTTGTTGTTTCTGAGCTAGATAGACGCTTGTTTACCTTCAAGCTTTTAAGATCCCAGACGCTATATCTTTGATAGCCGGGCACCATCAGCTTTCTTTGCCATGTTTGCTTATGCACCCATTTGCCTTCAGTGAACGTATCAGGGAGGTGAGCATATAATGATATGATTTTTGTTCTGATGATGCCTGATAACTGATCCCTTCAGCACCTTGTGATCACACAGGATGCTGTGCTTCTTCCACATGGGCTTTGTCGCTTCTGAGCTAGATGGCTGCTTGTTTACCTTCAAGAATTTAAGACCCCGGGCACTATATCTTTTGATAGGCAGGCACCATCAGCCTTCTTCACCATATCTGTTTATGCACCTGCTTTGTCTTCAGCAATTGTGTCGGGAAGGTGAGCATCATAGAATACCAATTTAATAGAACAAAATATTCTTGCATTGAGGGGGTACTTGAGTGGAGGCCCAGTGTCCATCTGCTACCTTAATACTAAATCTATAAATATATGCACATAGATCTATTTCCCTATCCTCATATGAAAATATATTTACATATATACATACCTTTATTTAGACCTCTATAAATTCCCGTTGCCTCCTTATCAAGGGTTCATGAAGGAAGGGAGAGCGGGGAGGGAAGGGAAAAAATGAGGAGCTGATGCCAGGGGCTTGGGTGGAGAGCGGATATTTTAAGAATGATGAGGGCAATGAATGTACAACTGTGCTTGCCACAACTGATGCATGTATGGATTGTGATAAGAGTTGTATGAGCCCCTAATAAAATTATTTTAAAAATAAAATTAAAAAAAATAAACCTGACTTGAACAGTTAAAACCTTGTCAGTCGATTCCCCGATTTGATACACATTGGACATGATCTGACTTTCCACATTTTGTTTTCTATTTTTTTCTTTTACATATTAGGGTCTATGTCTGATGCATTTTGTCATTGTGGGTGGCCCTCTTGAATTGTTATTATGTGCCTTACTATTTTCAGTATATGAAATCCAGGATGGTTGAGCCCATAGAGACAACAAGCAGAATAAGAGTCCCTGGGGGGCACAATGAGTTGAGGGGGCTGAAGGGAGGTGATAGGAGTTAAAGAAGGAAGAGAATGTTTTGAGACTAACTGTGGGGGCAATTGTACAATGCTCCTTGATGTGATTGAACTATGGAATGATAGGATATCTGCATTAGCTCCCAATAAAATGATTTTAGAAAATAAATACATAAAAATGCATAGCAACCCCCACAAGCAAACATTTAGCAATGCTTCTGTAGACTCCCCTAAGGGGATAATATGCCTGATATGATGTTCCTAACTGGTTAAGTTTGACCTAGTTTCTGTCCAGCCCTTGATGAACCAAGCTGCATGCTATAGACAATGAGGACTGGCGACTCTCTTTGAGGGGCACAACTTCCTTCACAGGCCACACCAGAAGGATCTGATTGGAAACCCTACAAACCAAACTGGACTTAACTTTAATCTCAGCTGTTGCAGATGCAAGGAACTAAAATTCTACCTTGAACTTAAGACTAAAACACTCTAGGGTGAGAAGAAACAATTGAAGGTATCCCAAGTTAAGGATTTGGAGATCATTGGACTTCGATTCAGATCTCTGATGCCCAATGAATGGCATCTTTGGACAACCAAATATTTGCTATTTTCATGTTCTTTGCTTTTTTGTAGCATGTGTTAGTCTAGCAGGCATGGTTCTGTTTTTATAAATGAGTTTTTGCCCTACTTCCAACTTTCATTGTTTTCATAAACAGTCTAGTCACATGAGTGTTTATCTGTACAGGGTAAATATATATTTATGTATACATACATACATATATGGAAAACTGTCTTATATATGTATACTTTTCTTTTCTAAGCAGTATTTGAGATTCTATAACATTGGCTAAATTAATAGTGCAATCAATAGAATTAGTATACACCCCTGGGGATGATTTATAATGTTCCCCAATAAGAGGATAATGATGTGTCTAAAGTGGTAAAGGGACATCGATTTATGAATGGATTATAAACTAACAATTAGTTTTTAGGATGTTGTCAAAGTCAATACTTGCCTTCATGAAGAGATCTTTGAAGACACAGTGGCATAATCAAGTATGGTGAAGAAAGCAGATGGTACCCAGCTATCAGAAAGAATAGTGTCTGGGGTCTCATAGACTAAGAGGCATCTAAATGAAGTGTCAGCTAAGTCCACACAGGAGAAGAACACTAACCTGCATGATCCAACATTTGTAAGTAATGGAATCCAAGACCAGAGAATGAAATAGTATTAGAGTTTAAACTCTGAGCACCTAGTTTTCAGGAAGTTATGGATGGCAATGAAAGTCCAAAATCTATTTGCAGGATCCCCACGTGGATTAAACCTCAGTGAATACCCTCTGATAGTCTTGCGATCGGAGTGTGTTAGAAAGTGGGCTAGTGAAGATGGAGTCAAATTAAAATTCTACCCCTTTATCATTTAATTCTTCCATTTAAAAATTTACTCTAGTGTTATTATTTTCTGCTATCTTTTCAATTGACATTTTTCTTGGTTTTATCTCATTATTGTTGTTGGGGATTTTTTTTCTTTCTTTTTTTTTATGTCTTTCTTTATGTGACATCTAGGATAAGTCAGTCTATAGAGACAGTAACTGGATGAATAGCTTTTAGGGGTTATGACAGGGGAGATTGGAGGGAAATAGGCAGCTAATAATAATGTATACAAATTAAAAGAAAGTGTTCTAAAATTGAGTTTGGTGATGATTCCACAACCTTTTAAAATACGAACTATTGAATTATATGATATATGAGTTATCTAGCAATAAAATTTTAAAAGTTTTTAAGTTGGAATCATAAATACTTTTGATTCAGCAAGCCCACTACTAGGTATATTTCCTAAATAAATGACAGCTTGGTAGGAATTATATATATGTTTTTTATACATGTTCCTTGCAGCATTGTTCACAATGGTAAAGAGAAAGAGACCTTTTAGTGCCGATCCATGATGAATAGGTAAACTATGACACATACACATGATGGAATAATAGGCAACACTATAATGCGGATGAGCCTGGAAGACATTATGCTGAATGAAGTAAGCCAATCACCAAAAGACAAATCTTGTGTGTGTGAACTGTTTTAAAAAAAATCAAGGAAAAGTTTACACACAGAAAGAAATATTATTGGATGGTTGCCTGGAATGGGGAGGGGGTGGGGGAAATTGATAACACTCAACTCAGTGCTATCAAGTGGATTACAACCCAAAGCAACTCTATTAGACAGGGTAGAACTGCATCTCTGGATTTCCCAAACTGTACATCTTTACAGGAGTCAAAAGCTTCATATTTCTCCCACCTGGCCACTGGTGATTTTGAACTGCTGATCGGTCATTTTGGTTATAAGTGCAATAGGTAACCCATTACCTCACCAGGGATCATTGAGACTCATATTAATCTGTGTAGTGGGAATGGCAATCAGCACAGTCACTAAGGAAAATGAAGACATGGAGAGGTGCGTAAGTGACAGACAACAAAGGTAACTACTATTATATACACAATCCTACATGATCAGCGATAGCAAATATTAATCTCCAAGTGGACACATTGGAAGACAAGCTAGATGAACAGGGATAAGGTCGCCATATGAACTACACTGACAATCATATACAGGCTCGGCAGATAATATTTCTACATTTGTATAACGCCTAAATATATCCAAGTATACAGTGGAGGAAACAAGGCAATTGTATGTAAATTTCACAGATAACCTTAACACCTTGAAGGGATGTTTCACTGAGCCTGCAGGCTTAGGAACATAGTTAAGGAACATGAAGGTCAACTGGCATAAGATTGTCCACAAAGACAATGTACTGCTCTGATGAGCAGCAACTGTGGTCTTAAAAACTGGGGGATGTCCATCTAAAGGACCTCTATTGATCTCTTCCTAGAGTAAAAACACATGAAGAATACCAAAAACACATGGAAAAAAACTAGTTCAACAAATTAATGAGCCACTCCAACTTCAGCCTCCATGACCCTGAGCTCAAAAGAACTAGGTGGTGTTTGGCTACTACTTCTGGCTGTTCTAAGAGAGAGACTGGTTAGAGGGGGAGAAAAATGTGGAGCAAAACCCCAATCATAAAAAATCTAGGCTTACTGGTCTGATGCAGACTGGTGAGAGCCCAGAGACAGTGGCCCTTATTCTCTCTCCCATTCTGGAATTGAACTCTCTCCTCAATGCAACATACCCATAGGGTGGAAAATGCCACCTGGGATGTATGTATGCCTAGGACAATCAACTCTAAGAGATCAAAAAGGCAGCATGTTCCCAGGGGAAAATATGAGTCAGGGATGGATAGGAAAAGAGGATAAAGAAATCAGTAGACAAAGGGAGAAAAGGGGCAGAGTGCTATTACATTGTGGGGACTGCAATCAATGCAAGGAAACAATATGTGTGTGAAATGGAATGGAAAAAAATCAATCTCTTTCTAAATTCAGGTATCAGGAATCATCAGAAAAAAAAAATCTTACCATAGTGAATGAAGGGGGAAATGCAGAGCGGAGACCCAAAGCCCATTTGTCAGCCATTGGAGATCCCCTTGCAGAGGGATCTAGGGGAGGAGATGAGACAGTCAGGGTGCAATGTAGCACCGATGAAGAATACAGCTTTCCTCCAGTTCCTAAATGCTTCCTCCTCCCAACTACCGTGATCTGAACTCTACCTTGCAAGTCTGGATAGAGCAGAGGATGTACACTGGTGCAGATAGGAGCTTGAGGCACAGGAAATCCAGGGCAGATGATACCTTCAGGACCAGGAGTGTGAGGGGCGATACTGGGAGGGTAGAGGGAGGGTGGGTTGGAAAGAAGGAGCCAATTACAAGGATCTACACGTGACCTCCTCCCTGGGGACAGACAACAGAAAAGGGGGTGAAGGGAGACGTTGGACAGGGCAAGATATGATTAAATAATAATTTATAAATTATCAAGGGCTCATGAGGGAGGGGAGAGCAGGGAGGGAGGGGAAAAAAGAGGACTTGATGCAAAGGGCTTAAGTGGAGAGAAAATGCTTTGAAAATGATGATGGCAAAGAATGTACAGATGTGCTTTATACAATTGATTTATGTATGGATTGTGATAAGAGTTGTATGAGTCCCTAATAAAATGTTAAAAAGAATTCTTCCTCAAATCAGAATAAAACATGTGTGTGTGTGTGAGAGAGAGAGGGGGATTTCCTAACCAACCATTAAGTTAAACAAAGGTCCACAATCCTGACCATGAATCAAATGACAAGTATTGCCTTCCAGCACAACCTATTGTCTTAATAGGCTTTCATGTAGTTGTCATAAACATGGAAAATCAATGAGTGTAACAGGAGGGTAGGTTGAAAATAATATCTAGAAAGAGCTTGGGTGTGGTTACTGGCATCTGGAAGCAAGTGGAATTGTCTTATCAAACAAATTGTATACCTGGTTTGCAAAAGCGTATAACAATTTAGGCAACAGTAACCTCCCAGATATCCTCAATATTTATAAGCCAGGAGTTGGCTACAAAACCTGTGTGGAAATCAAAGATATCTTACTATTCAGTACTCGCTCCAGAGATGGCTGTAGAGAATAAAGGATGCGCAGACAAACATTCACAAGAGTTGGGTTATGGGACATTGAGGAAAATGAAGGAAGGTTTCCCCAGAAAAACAGAATCCGAATCTGAGCAAGAAGCTCATTCTAGGAGCAGGGCAGGGCGTCTTCACAATCTTTGCTCTGCTGGTTTTCCTTTGTGCTGGCTCAGTGACTGCTGTGTGTTGCTATCTCTCCCTTTTTCTATTTGAGAGGGATGTTAACTGAAATTTAGTTAAGTCCATCAGGCCGACTCTTACTCTATGATCATCCATCCAGCTGTCTTCAAAACAAAGATGGCTGATTTAGTCACACATCCAGATTTCACCTTGGACTAGAGGCTGCTCTAGTTAACCTGCTGTTATGCTTCACTATTGTATATTCAGTGTGTGAGGATACGGGTGCAATTAAATAGTCTTTTAGTTTATAGGTTACTAGACCATGAAGAGCCAAAATCAGGTCTGGTATCTTATATTTTGATTTAATCCCCAAACTGGTTCATGCTTTGGACCATCTCCCTTGGGAACAAGGGATTGTGTTCTATGTGTGGAGAGAATGCACAGGGATATTTCATAGATGGTTTGGTTGTGTTTCATACAGACAATTATGCATAAAATTCCATTCTAATTTTCTTGAGTGCTTCAAACAAGGAACCCATGTGGTCTGGTGTGTTACATAGTGGGTTCCTAATCCATAGCTCAATTGTTCAAGATCACCAGCCCCTCTGTAAGAGAAAGATGAGCCTTTGTAAATTGTAAAGATTTATTTCTTGGCCAGGTGCAGTTCTACCTTGTCCTATACAGTCATGATGTGCCAGTAGCCATTCTATGGCAGTGAATTTATTATTTTGTTTGTTAAGTCCAACAGAGTCCAAAAAGGGAAACACAAGCTAGATGAGGGGTTTCAAGGAACTTAATTGAATGTAGGGAATTCAATTTTCAAGTGATCGTAGGACTGAGACGGCAAACAGAGGGAAGTGAAGTACATCAGACATTAGGAATAGTGTGTAAACTGCTCTTTCTCCTAGGATTAAAGAGACAAAGAGAGAAGCTGATGTTACCATAGTCCAGGAAGTCAAGCCACATTGCATGTGGGAGAATAACCACAGTCATGGAGGGGGAGGTGTCTGGCAAGAGGTGGAGCCATGGAGGAAGTCCAGCTAAAGTAGAGGAAAGCAAGGTTACTTTACCTTTCCTCCGGCTCCTGCCCTCCAGTTTTCTACCTGTGTCTTCCCCTTAGCCAGCCCCACTGCACATCAGATCAGGCAGCATAGGAAATAGGGTTCCTTATATACACAGCAGGGAATAAGACAGAGACTCTGGGCATAAGATTAGACTGTATTCCCTAGTCTCCCCAGTAGCTAGCTGCATCGAGTGACTCAGTTTATCCTTTGATCTATGAGCAGAAATTATGCATAACCTTCAAAGCCTGGTGTTTATGGTAGTGAACATACTTCCCATAAGAGTTCTTTCTTTATTCATCCACTAGCACAGGAGCAGCTTCAGCATCATCCCCAGCAGACATGTTTCCTGGGCAAGGAGGAGGAGGATGATAGAGGAAGAAATTTTGGATCCTAAATGACCATATGGAGCAGAGAAATGAACTATATTATATATCAGTGGTTTTCAACCTTCCTAATGCAGTTTAGTACAGTTCTTCATGTTGTGGTGACCCCCAACCACATAATTTTTTCATTGCTACTTCATTACTGTAATTTTGCCACTGTTAAGAATCATAATGTAAATATCTGATATGCAGGGTATATTTTCATTGTTACAAATTGAATATAATTAAACATAATTAAGGCATGGTGATTAATCAAAAAATAACATGTAATTATATATTGTGAAATATTTATGTATTTTCCAATGGTCTTAGGTGAACCCTGTGAAAGGGTCATTTGATTCCCAAAGGGGTAGTGACCCACAGGTAGAGAACTGCTGTTCTATATTCTTTAAAATGAAATATATTGTTTGGTTATTGCTACCACAGTTTAAATCATTTTTCTAATGATTACAGGGAGTTTAGGTGATTTATTTAGAGCCACCCAATTAATTGTCTAAGTTTAAACCAAAGTTGGCTGACTCTAAAATCAGTGGTCTTTCCACTATCGTAAGCCACCACACTAACAAGTGAGCTTTGGTTTTGTCATATTAGTAATGAGGAAGAGATGACTGCTAGTCCGACTTGCTGAAAACATTCATCAAACCCATTGCTCAGATACATGAGAGACCAGTAGTTAAGTTGGACCAAAGTAAAGAGATGAGAAACCCCTCTCTTTACATGATTTTTATGCTATAATCTTGACCAGAAAAAAATGGTATTCACTACCTGACTTTCCTATTTCCTATCAAATTTGTTTTAAATTACTTCAGGTCTTTTCTCAAGGAAACCCAGATTTAAAGGACAAAGATTTACTCCCATGAAGGAGATGGAAAGGAAATGTGTTTGCCCCTGGCCACATTTAACAGCTCTGTCTTTGCTCCTGGCCAAGAGAAAGAGCAAGAAAACCACTTTCTAGTTCAGAAAACTCGATCTGAAAAGTTTATGCTTTTTTTTTCTTTTTAAATTGGGGCTCGTGCATTATTATCACAATCCATCCATCCGTCCATTGTGTCGAGCACATTTGCACATTTGTTGCCATCATCATTCTCAAAACATTTGCTTTCTACTTGAGGCCTTAATATCAGCTCCTCATTTCCCCGCTCCCTGCCCACTCCCCTGTCTCTCATGAACCCTTGATCATTTATAAATTATTATTTTGTCATATCTTATACTGTCTTATGTCTCCCTTCACCCACTTTTCTGTTGCCTGTCCTCAAGGAGGTTATATGTAGATCCTTGTAATCAGTTCCCCCTCTCTACCCCATCCTCTGTCCACCCTCCTGGTATCTCCACTCTCACCACTGGTCCTGAAGGTATCATCCGACCTGGATTCCCTGTGTTTCCAGTTCCTATCTGTACCAGTGTGCATCCTCTGGTCTAGCCAGATTTGTAAGGTAGAATTGGGATCATGATAGTGGGGTGGGGGAAGGAAGTATTTAGGAACTAGAGGAAAGTTGTATGTTTCATCATTGCTACCCTCCACCCTGACTGGCTCTTCTCTCTGTGACCTTTCTGTAAGGGGATGTCCAATTGCCTACAGATGGGCTTTGGGTCTCCACTCTGCACTCACCCTCATTTACAAAACTATGATTTTTTTTGTTTTTTGATGCCTGATATCTGATCGCTTCGACATCTCGTGATCACACAGGCTGGTGTGCTTCATCCATGTGGGCTTTGTTGCTTTTGAGCTAGATGGCAAAAACCTTTTTCTTGAGCTTTTGTAAAAGAGGTACTTAATCTGGCATAAACTCATGAGGACATATTTGAATGACCGTGTCCATTGGTGACAAAGCCAATACTACTATCTCTAAATGTTGGTTTTATAATTGAATAAAATGATCATACTGCATAAGACTCTTCTTTTAAAGATCAAAATGAACCTGGATGATACCAAGAGAATTTGTATTTATGCATCTGCTTGATGTTGCATAAGGGAATGAGAATTGTAGTAGATTATTGGAAAGGAGCAGCGTAAGCCTTTTCAACCTTCCAAAGCCAGTCTTTTTTCACTCTAGATTATTCTCAATTTCAAGTCTCGGATATATATATATATATATGTAATTTTCCCCTTAAGTAAGAAAGGACTTTTTTTTTTGGTATGAGCTCTGAAATATTTTTTTAACATTTTATTAGGGACTCATAAAACTCTTATCACAATACATATATACATCAATTGTGTAAAGCACATCTGTACATTCTTTACCCTCATCATTTTCAAAGCATTTGCTCTCCTCTTAAGCCCTTTGTATCAGGTCCTCTTTTTCCCCCCCTCCCTTTCTGCTTCCCCCTCCCTAATGAGCCCTTGATAATTTATAAATTATTATTTTGTCATATCTTGCCCTGTCTGACATCTCCCTTCACCCCTTTTTCTGTTGTCTGTCCCCTGGGGAAGAGGTCACATGTAGATCCTCGTAATCGGTTCCCTTTTTCCAACCCATTTTGATGGAGAAGAAATTTCAAAACAGGAGAAACTAATCCTGTCTTGGAGCAATGAGGTCATCAATTTTGTCATGAGAAAGTCTGAGCATAGTATGTCTCTGAGTTCTTATGAGAAATCATTACATAGAAGTCAATAACAAATCACAACATGTCTTCTTCTTGGAAAGTCACCACCCTTGACAGACTCTTACATTCACAGAGATTTCACAAAGACAAATGTGTGAACACACATGGAGGTCAGCAGCAAGGACTAGGATAGGCAGTGATTGTTCCCAAGACAACAGAGGAAACCACGCATGTCGATGATAATTAGTAGCTGCCATTTGGGCTGACTCATGGCAACCCCATGTACAAAGGAACGAGACATAGCTCCATCCTGTGTGGATCTCGCAAATGTATCTTGGGCTTACATTGTCATCCATAGCCTTCTGCAAACCAGAATCTCACAATTTAGGCTCTGGTTCTATTCCCTCCTTTGGCGTCAGATGATACGATTTACGACCCTTCAGTCACTGATACTGGTGTTCTTCTTCTATGTAGACTTAGTTGACATCTCACTTAGATGGCTGCTTATCTCTTCTTAACTTCCCTGTGTCTGCAACTCCTAAAATTTTGTCAAATGCATTGGTCTTATGAATCTCCTTTGCCAAGAAACTAGAAGAACTGGCTCATGCTCAGCTACCAATACTGAACATTTTAATTAAAAATTTATAGGATACTCCTGATCCAAAAGACTAGAAATGCCAAATGGAATTCTAAACTTTTACGGAATTCAGCCATTGAGAGTGGCCAAACCCCTGAAAGTGTTGCTCTGAGATAATCTCTAAGCCTCATATCAAGAATATCCCCAAATCTTCTTTAAACAAAATGAAAAGTTGGCTTCTTTAGGGAATAATGCTTGCCTGGAATGCTGTGGCCTTTTGAAGAAATGTCTATAGGGGATCAAACTGACCACAGCAGTTTCAAGGTCCGGTAGGAAACACAAGGGCCAGTGAATACATGTTAGTGAGGGAGAAGCGATTCTTCAAAAGCAGACAGGAATGGCAGCACAGCTTGCAAACTGTGACCAAAGTCACTGAATTGCACGTGCTTGTCGAAGCTATTAATTTGGCATATGCACTTTTGTGTATTCTTTCAACAACAATAAAAATTAAAAAAAAAACTTGACTTCCTCAAACCCACATCACTGGTTGAAGAAGGGAGATCTTTTACCCACACCAAGAGTAACTGGCCAAGGTTGGAAAACCCACATAAGACTTTTTTTTTACTATTGTTGCTCAGACTGGGAGCATAAGGTTGAGAGAAAATGTGGTCAAAAGAAGACACGTCTGGCTATCAGGGGAACGAAGGTCTGATGTTGTTTGCAATGACTGGCATCAGTAGAGTCATTTGTAGCTGCTGGAAGGGGACCCCAGAGAGGACACAGGTGTGTCAATATTCTGGATAAAACTGATTTCCCGCGATATACAGCTTTCTGGCATAAGAGTGTTTGTTGGTTTCAAGAGTTCTCCTTTATCTCATGCCACACAATTGCCCTGAGTCTGTCATGGACTCTCCTGGTAAAGCCAAGACAAGACATTTATGGCCTGGTGCCAGCGGACAGAAAGGAATAGAGTTCCTATTTCTAAGCTGTGCCACTCTGCTGATCTCTGTATTCATTGGGATGGGATGCTGCCCTCCCAAACAGGGCCCCTTGCCAGGGATTCTTTGGGCAATTCTCTCGTGAATACACTTACTTCAATTCCTAACAAGTATTGGAGATGGAAGACACTGACCGGACCGCAAGCTGCCTAGCAGACTAAGATTGGCTGATGACCCTGTTACAGTGATGGGGTCAGAACAGACAAGGGAACTGAAGAGTTAAGATTACCCAAGAGCAGGAGCTTACAAGAACAATACACCCTTGTTCTGTATCTTTGGTGAATAAATTCCCCCATGATGCATTGGCCCGAGACCAGGTTCTTTCCCTGGTTACAAAGACAGATTATCACTCAGACAAAAGACACCATGGTTGTGCCTTTCTGGAAATCCATGAGAATAAATGCCAAGCTAGGCTGGGTGTGTGCACACGCGCGTCCAACATTTGAAAATGCCTTTGGGCTTCAGACAGGGGCACAGTGACCCAGATGTGCCTGCCTGCTCCGTAGTGCATGGCTCTTCTATACCACCGGTGGCTGCTTCTTTAAAAGAGATCCCCAGAAGCCCCTGAGCCGGTGGTCCTTAGACACCCTTCAAATCCGGAACTGGACCCAACTCTGATGATCAACTGTAAGCAATAAATGGACCGATAAAGGAACAATAACACATAGGAATATATTGATCAGTAAAATAAACACCACGAGACCGAAATGGTAGTATTTGCTAAAAAGCAGAGCCCAGAAGGCAAAAAAAAAAAAAAAAAAAAAGGGGCAGGAAAAAAACCCAAAGAATTAATCCTGGAAGGAAGTGGGAAGCGAGGATTGCAACCCATGTCACAAAGCAGAAGGTGGATAAATTGTGGGACGGAAAATGAATGTGCTCTGTCAAACTGCACCCAGGCTGCAACAAATGTACAAAGGAAGAAAGAAATCTACTCCAGCGGTTTGCAACCTTCCTGAGGCCGTGACCCTTTCAGACAGTACCTCAGCTTGTGGCCACCCCCCAACCATCACATTATTTTCATTGCTATTTCATAACTGGGATTTTGCTACTATTATGAACAGGGCGACCCCTGGGGAAGGGTCATTTGACTCCCAGGTTGAGAACCGTTGTACTAGACTGATGGAAAATAAGTGTCTTGTAGAACCACTGTTCTATGTAGACTAGATGATACATTGAATTAAATGTATCATCATAAGACTAGCTAACAGATAAGAGATCTCAACACACAGAATCCAGGAGAGCTAACCCACTCAGGAACAGTAATGGGAGTAGTGATACCATGAAAGTAGAGGGAAGGCTTGGGGAGATGAAGGTAAAGGGGGGAAACCAATCACAATAAGCCCCTACTGAGGGGGGAGAACAGCAGAAATGTGGATGAAGGAAGACAGCAGACAGTGTAAGACATGAAAATAAAAAAAAAGAAAATAATAATTTATAGTTTACCAAGGGGCCAGAATGGTGAGAGGGTCGGGGGTGGGGGTTGGGGATAAAAATGGACCTGATACCAAGGGCTCAAGTAGAAAGAAAATATTTTGAAAAAAATGATTGTAACATGTACAAATGTGCATGATACAGCTGATGTATAGATTGTTATAAGAGCTTTAAGAGCCCCCAATAAAATGATTTATTTAAAGAAAAAATAGCTAACAGCTTACTGACTACAAGTTAGTTCAAATAGTAGGGCCAGGAGAGACCTTATCGTCAATAATAATAGAGTCAACTAATATTTATAAAGTACCTACCATGTGCCATGCATTATTTCACATACTGATATATGTAATCATGAGTGCCCTCGTGGAGCTTACATTCTAGTAAAGCAGATGGTGACATTTCATCTCACGTACATTGGACATGTTATCAAGAGAGAACAGTCCCTGGAAAAGCACATCATCCTTGGTAAAGTGGAAGGGGAGTGCCCAAGAGAATGATTCTCCAAAGAGAGGGATTGACACAGCAAATGCAACAAAGGACGCGAACATACAATTTTGAGGATGGAGCAGTCAGTGTTTTGTTCTGTTATGTATATGGTCGTGTATATGGTTTACATTTATGTATATGGTCATCTACATGACAGCTCAGCAACACCTAACACAAGCAGATAGACAAAGAATCAAATAAATTCTGTGGCTGTGATAGTTTAGGTGGTGTGTCAACTTGACTGAGCCAGATTCTCAGTGTTCTGGCAGTTAATATATAAGATGAGATTGGCTATGAGCCATCAAATGAAAGCTAAGCAGTAGACTGCTTCCAATAAGTGAGGATGATTGGGCAAAGCTTGCTTGCTTTTTGCTGTCTGAATTGCACTGCTGCCTTTTAATCCTGGGAGTCTTAAGTTGCTTAAGCCTGCGAGTCAGCAACCTGCCATCCTAACTGTCTTCCTTGGGTTCAGTCACCTTTAGAAATAGAAGCCTGGTAGCTAACCTGCTAATAATGGATTCATTAGGCCCTGCAGCTATGTGAGTCAGGAGAAGCCTCCAGTCTGACATCTGACCCACCTTTGCGTTAACAGCAAAATGCTTAACCTCTGCACCACCAAGGCACCTTAAAATTACATGTTGGTGTTGCTAAGTGCCATCATGCCCCTTCACACTCATAACGATCCTATGTTCAACACTAAGAAACACTGCCTGGTCCCATGCCATCTCACAATTGTTCTTATGTTTGGCCATCAATGCAGCAACTGTGTCAATTCATATTGTCCAAGGTCTTCCTCTTCCTCACCGCCCCTCTAATTCCCTGGGCATGGACTGCTTTCTCCTGACAATATTTTCAGGCACATGAGATGAAGGCTCATCATCCTTTCCTTAAACTAACAGCCTTACTTTTCAACACTTTAAAGAGTTCTTGGGGAGCAAATCTACCGAATGCAATGTGTCCTTTGCTATCTCAACTGCTGCTTTCATGAGTGTGGATACAAACAAGATGAAGTCCCTCCCAAATTCAATCTTTTCTACATTTACCATGGTGATACTTACTGGTCTGGCTATGATGACTTTTGTTCTCTTTACATTGAGTTGCAAACCACACTGAAGGCTGCAGCCCTTGATCTTTATCAGCAAGTACTTCAAACCCTCTTTATTTTCAGCAGGCAAGGTTGTGTCCTCTGCATATCACAGGTTGTTAACAAGCCTTCCTCAATCCTGATGCTGCATTCTTCTTCAGATAATCCGGCTTCTCTGACCACTTGCTCTGCAAGCAGACTGAATAAGTTTAAAGTCCTACCGGGCATTTAAACCATACACTGTGCCCTCGTTCTGTTTCCACAAAGGCCTCTGGATCTCTATACAAGTTCTGCATAAGCATGATGAAGCATTCTGGAATTCCATATTTTCGAGGTTGTACATAGTTTGTTATGACATAGGCAAATGCTTTGGCGCAGTCAGTAAAACATAAGTAAACATCTTTCTGGTATCCTCTGCTCTCAGCCAAGCCCATCTGACATCAACAATAACTAACCCTTGTTCCACAGCCTCTTCTGAATCTGACCTGAACCTCTGGCAGTTCCCTGTCAATGTACTGCTGCTTGCATGTGATATCAATAATGTTGTTTTATAATTTAAGCATTCTGTTGGGTCACATTTCTTCAGAATGGGCACAAATATGGATCTCTTCCAGTCAATTGGCTAAGTAGTTATCTTCTAAAATTTCTGGCATAGGCGTGTAAGTGCTTGAGACACTTCAACTGGTATTTCATCAGTTCCTTGAGTTTTTTATTTTTGGTTAATGCTTTCAATTAATGCTTAAGTGCAGCTTGAACTTCTTACTTTGGCATGATTGATTCTTGCTCATATGCTACCTCCTGAAATAATCAACTAGTTCTGTTCATTACAGTGACTGTATTATTTCCATCTTCTTTGGGTTCTTCCTACATTATTCAATCTTTTGTTCATAGAAGAGTTCACATTACAACTCAAGGTTTGGATTGTTTCCTTGAGTTCTTTCCGTTTAAAATATGCTGATCATATAGGGGCATTGAACTCTGGATCTTCAAGGTGCACAACACGCTCCAAAGGCCACACCAGAGGGATGTGATGTGGATATTTCACTTGGTGACATAGATTCTACCTGAAACCCACCTGTAACCTGAGGACTAAAGACTAAAGCTGCATGCTGTGTGAAGAAGCAGGAGTCAGCTATGCCAAGAGCATGGAACTGTTGGTAGGTAGACTAACATTTACTTACTACTCCAATGCCCTACTCACTGAATTACGATATGCATTATTCTGGCAGACCTGTGTCTGATATTGTTAGTGAATATTATTGTAAGTTTTACCTAATCGCCAACTCCCATTGCTTGTGCAAATACCAACCAGTCATAGAAGGATTCATTCTGTACATGAATAATTCATTTGGCAATATGTAGTTAGTGCACACTTGTTCAATCTCCCTCTCTCAATAGTGTTTTAAAATTAGCATCATGGTGTAATAAATGACACTATAAGCAGAAGGCCATTATGCTCCAGGGAGATGATTGGTTTTTACCAAGATTCTCTACAATAAAATATTAAGGATGTCTCTAAGATGAACCAGAGGCAAATAAAAAATTTTAAAAACAGATTCTGGAATGGATTGGGGACTTGCATTTAATCCTAGCTCTAATCTAAGAACAATTCATTCTTATAAGAACACCCTACTCAATAGTCACCCTCATGAAAAAACACAGAAGACATGGGTGCCCTATGGGTGGTGATGAAATGATATGCTGCACGGCTATCAGAAAGAATAGCATCTAGGGTATTAAAGGCTTATTTTCAAACAAACAGCCATCTAAGGGAGACATAAGTTTAGCCCGCGTGGAAAAAGCACACCAACATACATAATCCAATGATTCCAAATTATAAATCCGAATTGGAAGGAAGGAATAGTATCAGGGGTTCAATTGTGATATTCTGGTGTGCAGAGGGCTATAGATAAGAGTGTAAGCCCAATTGGTTGTGAGGGGGGAGTGGCAGGCCTGGAAGGGAATGATCAAGGGTAAGGTTACGTAAAGAAGAGGTATAGCTGTAACCTAGGTGGGGACAGAGCATGATAGTGCAGCAGGAGGAAAATCAAGGGAAATAGAGGAAAGAGCTAGGAGGCAAAGGGCATTTATAGAGGTCTAGACAAAGACATGTACATGCAAATATATATATGGATGGGGAAATAGATGTATGTGTCTATATTTATAGGTTTAGTATTAAGGTGGCAGAAGGACCTTGGGCCTCTACTCAAGCATTCCCTCAACACATGAATAATTTCTTCTATTAAATTGGCATTCTATGATGCTCACCCTCCTGACACAACTGCTGAAGTCAAAGCGGGTGAACAAGTAAATGTGGTGAAGAAAGCTGATAGCACCCAGCTATTAAAAGAGATAGTGTCTGGGGTCATAAAGGCTTGAAGATAAACAAGCGACCATCTAGCTCAGAAGCAACAAAGCCCACATGGAAGAACACACGAGCCTGTGTGATCACGTGGTCCTGAAGGGATCAGTTATCAGGCATCAAAGAACAAAAAATCATATCATTGGGTGCACATTTCCATGATATGATCGCCGAAGACAAACGGGTGCATAAGCAAATGTGGGGAAGAAAGCTGATGGTGCCCAGCTATCAAAAGAGATAGTGTCTGGGGTCTTAAAGGCTTGAAGGTGAGCAAGCAGCCATCTAGCTCAGAAGCAACAAAGTCCACATGGAAGAAGCACACCAGCCTGTGCGATCACGAGGTGTCAAAGGGATCAGGTATAAGGCATCATCAAAAAAAATTTAACCATAATGAATGAAGGGGGAAGTGCAGAGTGGAGACCCAAAGCCCATTTGTTGGCCGCTGGAGAGCCCCTTGCAGAGGCATCTAAGGGAGGAGATACATCAGTCAGGGTGCGACTTAGCACCAATGTAGAATACAGCTTTCCTCCAGTTCCTAAATGCTTCCTCCCTGGCAGCCCCCCTCCACTACCATGATCCAAATTCTGCCTTGCTAGTCTGGATAGAGCATAGGTTATACACTGATGCAGAAAGGAGCTGGAGGCACAGGGAATCCAGGGTGGATGATACCTTCAGGACCAGGGGTGTGAGGGACGATACTGGGAGAGTAGAGGGTCAGTGGGTTGGAAAGGGGGAACTGATTACAAGGATCTACATGGGACCTCCTCCCTGGGGGACAGACAACAGAAAAGGGGGTGAAGGGAGACGCTGGATAAGGCAAGATATGACAAAATAATAATTTATAAATTACCAAGGGCTCATGAGGGAGGGGGGAGAGGGGAGGAAGGGAAAAAAAAGAGGACCTGATGCAAAGGGCTTAAGTGGAGAGCAAATGCTTTGAAAATGATTAGGGCAAAGAATGTACAGATGTGCTTTATATAATTGATGTATGTATATGTATGGATTTTGACAAGAGTTGTATGAGCCCCTAATAAAATGTTTTTTAAAAAGTGTAAGCCTCAAATACATTTGCAGGATCTACACAGGGAATAAGCCTTTGGTGATTTCCCTGTAACCATACTGGAAGGATGGGAATAACTTTGTTTTCAGACAGAGAGTTATGTTGAGATGTCTGTAGCAGATTAAAATGAACAATCTCACTTGAATGGTTAAAACCCTCTCACTTGATCTCCTTTCTGATACACTTGGTGCTTGATCTAGTTTTTAATATTTTCTGTTTTTATCCTTATTCATATAGAGGTTTGTCTCTGATGGATTTTTTCATTTTTGGTGGCCTTCTTGACTCTGTTATGTTTTTTAAAAAAATGTTTCTCAGTCTATGAAACCCAGGATAGGTGAACCTATAGAGATAATTAGAATAAGGGTCTGGGGCTACAGCTGAGGAGACGGGGTATGGGGGAAATGATATCAAGGAGTTCAAGAAAGAAAAAAATGATTTGGAACTGATTGTGGAAAATGGTACAACACAGCTTGATAATGATTGAATTATGGAATGGCATAATGTCTGGATTAGCTTCTAATATAATGGTTTTTGAGTAGGGGAAATATGCCAATCATCTTACAAAATTGGTTTTCTAAGTCTAGGTCTTTGAACATTGCCTTATATAATTTTGTTTTGTCTTCTCAAGCTGCCCTTTGAAACTTTCTCTTTAGCTCTTTGCCTCCATCAGTGCCTCCATGTGTCTTAGTTCCTCTATAAGTTTCAGAGTCTCTTCTGACATACTCTCTGATCTTTTCTTTCTTTCCGGTCTGTTTAATGACCTTTTGCTTTCTTCGTGTATGGTGTTATTGATGTCATCCCACAGCTCGTGAGTGCATCAAATCTGTTCTTGAGGTAGTCTCGACATCTGGGTGGAGGAGAGTCAAGGTCATATTTTGGCTACTGTCGGCTTGTTTTCATTTTCTTTAGCTTCTTCCTGAACTTAGTACTCATGAGCAATTGTTTGCCACAGTCAGCCTCCGGCTTGGTTTCAGCTACTGACATGGAGTTTATCTATCGTATATTTCCAAAGATGTAGTTACTAATTTGATTTCTATGAATTTCATCTGGGAAGTCTATGTGTATTTTGTATTGTTGCAATAAAGGTATTTTCAATCTACAAGTCATTAGTCTTACAAAATTCTATCATGGGATCTCTGGCTTTATTCTTATCACTAAGGCCATATTTTCCAACTTCTATTCCTTCCTCTTTGACATTCCAATAGCCAGTAATTACCAATGAATCTTGATTGCATGTTGGAACAATTTCAAACTGAGGAACTTGGCAGAATTCTTCAACTCCATCACTAGTTCTAGTGATCGGTGCATAAATTTGAATAATATAGTTGCACTGATTGGCTATCCTTGAATGTGGATAGATACAATCCTATCACAGACAGCCTGTGCTTCAAGACAGATCTTGAAATGTCCTTTTAGATGATGAATGCAACCATATTCCTCTTGATTATTTCATTCTCTGCCTAGTAAACCCTATGATTTTCTGATTTGAAATGGCCAATAACAGTTCATTTCAACTCACCAGTTCTTAGAATGCTGATTTTTATTTATTTCACTTCATTTTTTGGGACAACTTCCTATGTTCCTAGATACATACGTTGTGCATTCCAAGTTCCAATTATTAACTGATGTTTGCAACTCTTTCTTTTCCTTTTGAGTGGTGCCCCATTAGCAAAGGAAGGTCCCAGAGGTGTTACTTTCACAGGTTTTCCTCCATCCACATCATTAGGGCCCATTCGATTTTGAGACGGCAGCTGCTCGATCAAAGTTCAGGTGCCTTCCAACCGGAGGGGCTCATCTCCTGCCACTGTCATTGACAACGCTCTGCTTCTGCTCATGAGGTTTTCTGTGTCTGACAATGTTTCCGTTCTGTCCATAAGGTTTTCCATGGCTAATTCCTCTGAAGTGGATGGCCTAATCACAAGAAACCACCAGACAAAATCCAACAGAGGGACGCGTTACAAAAATCTGCTCAGCACTCTCCAACACGGCAGAGGCCATGAAACGCCAGGACAGGTCAGGAGACTGTTACATACTGGAGTAGATTAAGGCGACAAAAGACTGAACTCCAACGAGGTCCCCAAGACAGCAGATTCTTTTAAAGGAGCTTTCGTAGTAAACTGGCGATATAGAGTTGGTAGTTTAGTTAATAATATTGTATCAGTGTGAGTTTCTTAGTTTGGGGAAATGTGCAATGGCTATGGATTCTAGTAACATTGGTAAGAAGGGGTGAAAAGTCTATGGGAATTTTTTTTTTGTATCCACTGTGCAACGTTTATGCAAAATTCAAATTCCTCCAAAGCAATATAACAAAATACAAAACACAGTGTTTTCCAGGGGTTTTCTGGGGGCTTTCCACTTGGGAATATTCAGTGAGAGGCCAAAAAAGATTGCCTTTCTGACAATAAACACAGAAAAAAATGGGCCAGAGTGTTTGGAAGGGAAATATATGGAGTTGACTAATTCACTAGTTTATAAAGATTACTTCAAGGAGTCTATATTATTTAAAAATATGCACAATGTAAGGACTTCAAGGAGTCTATCATTATCTAGGAGCTCCTAGAGTTTAGCAGTTCAAAGCCGCACAGACATGCTGCAGAAGAAAGATCTAGCAAGCTGCCTCAGAATGGTCACTGCTTTCACAGCCCAATGGAACACAGCTCTGATCTGACATACATGGAGTTGTCATGAGTCGGAGCTGACGTGACAAC
Source organism: Tenrec ecaudatus (assembly GCF_050624435.1). NCBI lineage: Eukaryota > Metazoa > Chordata > Mammalia > Afrosoricida > Tenrecidae > Tenrec > Tenrec ecaudatus. The sequence goes on from NC_134538.1 coordinate 7,303,053, forward strand.
AACCGACTTGTCTGTTTATTTGTTTATCGTGGGATTAGCACCATTTATCATCATGTCATCTCCGAATGTCGGAATAGGCTCCTGTTGCCATTCTTGCTGTTAGTTGCCACTAGTTGACAGTTACTCATTGTCTACGTATGCATAAAAACCACAGGTCTAGCATCTTTTCGTAACATCTCCAACTTCAGGATGACATAGTACACCAACTTTGATGATTGGTTACACAAATAAATCAATTGAGACAATCAAAAGTTTCCTTCTGCATTTGCCTGAGAAATTGCTTTTGTGGATGTTTTAATATATTCTTCCAGTCCATTTCAATTACAGCCCATCATGATAGGGAATCAATACAGACACTAAATGGACACAGCAAACAAAGGCGACGAAGGGTAATTAATGAGAAGTAAAAGGAAGCGAACTATCTTCTCCGGGGCAGCTGGATCTCCTGTGTGCATGGGTTTACAGGAGGACCCACAGCTCTTCAATGCACTTAGTATTTAACAACTCATATTTATTGAACACTTACCTCCGAGATTCACAGACCTAATCACCACTATGCGGCAGGACCATGCCATCCCTATTGTATTACTAACCTGACATAATTTGGACCGCCACCGGAGGCAGAGGAGACTGCCTGCTTCTGTAAACAGCCTGAGAAACTCTATATAGTGTTGCTAGGAGCCAGACTGCACTTAATGGCAATGGGTTAACCTGACAACAGAGACACTGTTCGTCCTACTGTTATACATAAGTGTTTGAGGCTCAGAAGCATTCCATTGCATTGCTAGTTGGGCAACAAATCTCTATACCTCTGGCTTCAAATCTCAAGCATTCCCTACAACACAGCACACTACTCAGTCACAAGGATCTGCCCCAGGGTGGGCTACACGGATGCCATGACACACGGGCCATGCCTGCAGCAAAGCAAAGGAGAACACAAAGACAAATGTTTTAATAATTCATGTTTTAATTCCATTTTCCACACATTTTTAAAAGCCCCCCAGGATGGGTGTATATGGTAGCAATGCGTCAGAGTTGAATTGGCATCAGTGGGTTTACAAAAAACCACCATCAGTCCCTTTGTCCTTCTGTCTGTGGGGATAAGTGTCTTTGTGATGCTGGAGGTGAGGTCACCAATATTTCAAATGCCAGCAAGTTCATCCATGGTCAACAACTCTAGAGGAATTTAGGACTAAGGTGATAAAGAAAGACTTGGTGGTATACTTGGGTAAATTAATCCTGTGAACTTTACAGATCACAATTGATTATCATCCAACTTGCATGCTTTGGATGTATCACCAATTGCTAGAAGAAGTGTTCGTCCTTGGTAAAGTAGAGGACGGATGAGGGAGAAGGAGATCTTTGGTGAGATGGCTTGGTACAATGGCTAGAGCGATGGATCTGCACCTGCTAGTAATAATGAATATGACCTATTACAAGGCAACATTCAGTTCACTTGTACACAGATAGCCATCTGTTGGAATCAACTCAATGGCAGCTATCTATCTGTCTGTCTCTGTATATGAGTGACTCTCAACCTTTCTAATGCCGCGACCCTTTAATACAGTTCCTCATGTGTGATGAACCCCAACCATAAAATTATTTTCATTACTACTTCATAACTGTTATTTTTTGCTAAGGTTATGAATTGGGCAACCCCTGCAAAAGGGTCATTTGACCCCCAAAGGGGTCACGATCCACAGGTTGAAAACCGCTGCTGTGTATGGTCAGAGCTTGGTTGTCACTTCCTAAGCTACTGAATTCCTAGGTCAGCCTGGTACATTGTAGTTTCACACTGTGTAGACACTCCTCAGTTTTGACATTGCAAGATGTTTAGAACACCGACTAGAAAGGATTTTCTATCGCCCCTGACCTTGAGCTAGAACAGTGAAGAGTGATTTTACATTGAACTCTAGATTAAGCTTCCAGGGTATCTCATAAATATGCAAAAAGCATGCGACCTTCCCTGGAACGATTTGATCCAGACGAAGCATTGTCTGTGATCATTACTGACTAAACCTAGATCAAAGACTAGAATCAGAAAGGAAAAATAAAGACTGGAATCAGAGCCCATGGCGTAGGGGGAAATTTAAGGCTGGGTTAATACTTCATCTCTCATGGCTCCCAAGTCTCTGTCCCTGTCACCAAGCAGTGAACCTCAAGAGTACCTCTACTCCAAGAGAGTTATTGTGGAGGAGTTGGTAATTCCATTGACCTCAAAAGCAGGTGGAACTTATTTTTTAAATATCATATGTAGAACATAGAATAAAGATGATTATAGGGGAAATGAAAATATCTCTCTTTTCATTTTGACCTACTTCGGGACTGGCAAAAATGTATCAAATTTATAGATATCATTGCCTGTCATATTCTAGTATTACATGTGAAAAATTACTAGAAATGTTCTCACTGTCATTTCCATAATGCATCCCAGTTGACAAAAGGCCTTACTGTATTTCATGTCATGCTAGAATGAAGAACGCAATCTCTGAAGTGGACAATTGCAGTGAGGAAATTGACGTTCAGGATGTTAATGAATTGTTCACATTCACAATTGGAATGTGGATGGCTATTGGGTCACAAATGTCTGAGGGATTTCATTTAGTCATTAATAATGTCTCCTTCTGAGCTGCAAAAGAAAAGAAACAATGCATTGTTTTTCTAGTTTCTTGGAGTAGTGGCTTTCAATGGCTGTGGAAGAACAACAAGGTCATTACGGACATGAATGTCCCCAGTTCCATCACTGTTCCAGGAGGAATGGATGCTTACTTATATAGGTTTCTCTGAAGGCCTCCCTTCTCTTGCCCATATCGTCCCAATGCAGTGCGGTTGCTGTGGTGTTGCTTTCAGCCTCATCCTCTCCACTTACCCTGTATAAAGTTCCTCCATGTCCAACCGTCCATCTCTATTTGGGAACATGAATCCTGCAGGCATTTTCCATAGATGTAACACGTCATGTACTACATCCACTTTTGGCAGACACCAGAATTGTATGTGAATTCTAGTGTACTTGTTCTAGGGATTTTCTCATTATTGGGGACTAAACAAGGCAAAAGTTAACTTACTTTGCCCCCATTAGAGGCAACTGTTTATTTAATCTTTGTATAAATATAATAAGGTTTCTGGAATTCAATATTCAATTCACTTCCCTTATTCAGTTGGCAGATCTTGAAAATAAAAGGAACTACTTCAATTTAAAAGAGTGAAAATGCTGAGCTCACATAAAAATGTTTCATATAAAAATGCTTCCTAAAACAGGCATTTTTCTCCCTTCCCTTAAGCCTAAATCTAGTCTTCTGTCGCCAAAGAACAAATTTCTACCTGTGAATCATGCTATCAAGTAAAACTAAAAATACTGATACACATATAAGTGAATACACACATTGAAATCATGTTTTCAAATAACTTGCTATATCATGGAAAACAAAATATTCTATAATCTCTTTACAAAATATATAATTTTAATATATTACAATGGCTGAAAATAAGTACATCAAAATGTTCATCGTAATAATCTCTGGATTATAAAATAATTGTTAACTTTTCTAATCTCTTCATTTTATTTTTCTTCATTATCCCAGGTTTTTACAATAGTAATGTATTGCTTGTTCTTTTAAAAACAAAAACACCCTATTGTGCAGCTCAACATTTTTTGGTGAAAGTGTATAAAGCAATTTAGTTTTCCAATCAAGTTCCTATAGAAATTGTTCTGTGACATCGGTTACAACTCCTCTGATATATTGGTAATTCTTTTACATTCCTCGTTAGATTAATTTCTAATATTTTATCTTTTTTGAGGGCTATTGGAAATGATATTGTTTTCCTCCAAATTCCAAATCTATGTATCTCATTGCCAGTTTAGTACGTGCATTATAATGACGAACTAGCAGGTCAAATGAGTATTTTCAAAGCTGGATTCAGGATGCTGGTCTCTACCTCATTGATATCCACTGCTTCCTATGTCAGTGAGTGACAGCACCATTCATGAACTGCATAAGCTATGAACACGCCTGGCCTCTTTTTCCAACCTCCCTATTCAACATGCCACGCATATCAAATGCATTATCAGATGTTATTTCTTCGTCTTCTGAAATCTGTCCATATCACTCAGTCTCTACTGCCAGTCTGCTGGGTGGAGCTCCCAGCCCTCACCTGGATGACCCAGCCCTCACCTGGATGACTGCAATTGGTCCTCTCATATCTGCCTTCCAGTTATCTTCTCTCTACAGTGACATTTATCATTTCATTTACTTTTACTTAATTTGAGCTATAATTAACATACCAAGAAAAATTCAAGGTCAATCATATCAAGAAGGGTTGAACTCATAAAACAGGTAAAGACCCCACTTCAAGAAAATGTAGATACTATTTAAAGTTGAGAAAAAATTCACCTTGACCTGGAGGGAGAGCACATTACAAGGTATTGCATTCCAGCTAATGTACAGCTACACGAAACCCACTCCGCATTTTTCTGTCTGATATTAGGGCTGTTAAAGTGCCTTGTTTCTGCTCATTGGGGATCCACCAGGGATTCAATGCGTGTAGCGGACTCTATATGGAATTTTGGGCGGCCGCTATCATCCATAGGTTTCCACACAGCAGACATTTAGAATTTGGGCACTGTTACTAGTCCCTTTTCTAGGTTTAGATCTTAGTATGTGGATCCCTGGGGTCACACAGTCATTGTTCCTCTAAGTCTCGGGTACCCTTTTGGAGAATCGTTGTCATTTTATTGTAGTACATCATAGAGTACCCCATGGGGGTTAGGTCAACTCTGTTGATAGTGAGGATATCTTCGTCGATGAGCTAAGGAGGATTATTGAGTTAAGTATTTTATCCATGGGAACAACTTCTTTTTTTTTAAACAATTTATTAGGGGCTCATACAACTCTTATCACAGTTCATACATATACATACATCAATTGTATAAAGCACATCTGTACATTCTTTGCCCTAATCATTTTTTTCTCCTATTATCTTTTTTTACATTTTATTAGGGGCTCATACAACTCTTATCACAATCCATACATATACATACTTCAATTGTATAAAGCACATCCATACATTCCCTGCCCCAATCATTCTCAAAGCATTTGCTCTCCACTTAAGCCCTTTGCATCAGGTCCTCTTTTTTTTTCCCTTCCTCCCCTCTCCCCCCTCCCTCATGTGCCCTTGGTAATTTATACATCATTATTTTGTCATATCTTGCCCTATCCGGAGTCTCCCTTCCCCCCCTTCTCTGTTGTCCCTCTCCCAGGGAAGAGGTCACATATGGATCCTTGTAATCAGTTCCCCTTTTCCAACCCACTCACCCTCCACTCTCCCAGCATCACCCCTCACACCCTTGGTCCTGAAGGTATCATCCACCCTGGATTCCCTGTGCCTCCAGCCCTCATATGTACCAGTGTACAACTTCTGCCCTATTCAGCCCTGCAAGCTAGAATTCGGATCATGGTAGTTGGGGGAGGAAGCATTTGGGAACTGGAGGAAAGCTGTGTTCTTCATCGGTACTACCTTGCACCCTAATTAACCCACCTTATCAGACACCAATACATAAATTGTTAACTTGTATGTATTCAAAATGTAAGTGACTGGACACAAGATACACATGCTGTACGGGTTGGACATTTGGCGATGCTTTCAGCAACACTCCCGTATAAGGGCAGAACCGAGGTGTGGTAAACTGACACGTGTCACATAAAGACACAGGGTTTGAAATCAGCAACTGTGGGTTCCAGAATGCCATTCATTGGGCACTAGGTCTGAGTCCACCCAAAGTCCAACGACTACCAAGCCATTAACCTTGTTTTAGCAATTGTCTGCTTCTCAATCTTCCACGGCACTTCAACTTAAAGGTTAAGGGAGTCTTTCCACTCCTTGTTTCTAAGTGTGTTTAAGGTAAAGTCCAGTTCTCTTAGTAGGATGTCCAATTCGGGTCCTTCTGGTATGGTCTCTGAAGGGTGTTGTATATCTCAGGCGGGCAGAGTCTAGTGCCCAAGTTGTCAATAGCATGTTGCCACCAGGGTTTGTTAGAAACCTGGTCAAAAAAAAAAAAGAGAAATCTGGTCAAAAGTGCCCAGTTAAGAACATAATACTGGGTGCATTTCCCCTTGTGGGGGAGGGATGGCTCTACCAGCAAGGTGAAGCATGTTCTCCAATGTCTGGGTACTCCACTCTGCCAACCCACCATCTGAAGTACAATTGCCTCCTCCAATACAGCTGTGCCTCCCCCTTCTCCCCTTGATACGATCTCCCAGTAAAGTTTACTGATTACTCTGGTAGGCTTGTCTGTTAATTTACGGTAACTGCAGAACACTGCTACCTGGTGGGAATGAGTTTGACCTCTTCCCCCATGAAATGGGAAATTGGCTCAGTCTATATAGAGACTACATCTGTTGAGTTGGTTTTAAGGTAGGCTAACAAGAGGGTGATATATAGATTATCGGAGCTAGGTAGGCACATTGCCTTGTGGTTTTGGGACCAAGTTAGAAGACTATATGGTGTGGAAATCGGAACTTTGTTTTGTTTTATTATAGTGGACTCATACTGCTGGTATGATTTGAAGCACATGTAAGCATTGTGAAAAGTGTTTTGATGCTTCATGAAACAACCGGGGATGGAAATACCATAGGACTCAACACCCGGTGGACTGTTTGGCATATACCCCTGGGCATATAGCTCAGAGAAGTAAGAGAAAGAACACAAATGACATAAATGCATGCTCTCTCCCATGTTCATAGCAGTACAGTTCACAAAGAAAGAAGCTGGAAACAGCCCAAATGCCCATCAGATGAAGAATGGACAAAGAAACTGTGCTACATACAAACAATGGCATACTAAGCATCCCTAAAAAATGATGATGAAACCACAAAACAGCTCAGGACCGAGAGGGACCTAGAAACCATTCTGCTGAGTGAAGTTAGTAAATCGTAGGTTTATCCTTTTGAAAACATTATTGGATCATGTACTGCCCAAACTAAATCCTCCCATGGTTTTCCTCTGCTACTGAAGATACAATCTAAAATCTTTAACAAAGTCTACAGCCCCCCCCCCCCAACCAAATAACCAATTTCTTTTTATCCATCCTCACCAGGTCTTACTCACCTACTTGTTTCATGTGGTTGGCTGTGGTCAACAGCCACCAACTCAGCAATTGATAACAGGTTTCCCCTTAAAGGAGAACGACATTGGGGGAAGGACGAAGAATCCTTAACAGTTAAGAGGACAGAGACCATTTCAACCCCGTTTATTAACACATCAAAGCAATAGGGTTTTATAGACTTAAATATAACAAAAGATCACTTTCAAAAATTCCTTTGCCCTATGCAAAGAAAGAGAAGGCCCTATGATACACAGGTAAGGAGATAAACCATCTTGCTGCTCACTAAGAGTGGAAGAGGTCACGAGCTATTAAGTTCCAAAGAGACTATTTATAGATTTATAGAGGCACTGAAGACATCACATAGATATAGATATGGATTGGATATGGATATGGATATAGATATAGATACAGATATAGATGATATAGATAGATATAGACATAGACATAGACATAGACATAGACATAGACATAGATATAGACATAGATATAGATATAATCAGGGATCATTTCATCAACTTAAGTATTTACGATCAACAAAAGGTTATAGTATTATCCAGGAAAATCAACATAATTGCCCAAGGGAGTAAAACATTAGGATTTCTTTGGTCAAACTAGCTGGAGACCAAGCCAAGCATACCCGTCGATATTGGAGGAACTGATTTCATCACTAACCAAGTCAACTTTGTTCAATGTCTCCAGGAAGATAGCACTTTCCTTCTCAGGTACATTTAACAAGCGGATCTATCTTTGAAGATTCTTCCCCTGCCTCCTTCCCTTGCCCGGCTAACTCCTACTCTTTCTCTGCTGGTTGTCATTACCTCTGGAACCGTCCATGATTAACTGATAAGCAGCTATTAACTGATTAATAGGGCTCCTTGATTAATTCTCTCAGAACCTCCATTTTTAATCACTTAGAAGAGATATAATTCAATAATTAATTGGCTAATGTTATGTTAGAAGACTGGAAAATTAATAAGACCAAAGAAGAATCAATGTCTGTGAATAATGATGCTGGCAAAGAACGTTGACTAGACCACAGACTGCCAGAGAGTGAACAAATTTATCTTGGAGTAAAGACTCCTTAGAAACAAGGATGAGGAGACGAATGCCACATACTTTGGACATAGATCAGGAGAACTCACCTTGGGGAAGAGTTGCTGCAAAAGAGACAGAAACTCAAGAAGATTAATCACATCATGACAACAACAATGGATTCAAACAAAATGACATTTGTAAGGATGCTCAAGCCTAGGTCCTTTTGTTTTTGTTGTACACTGGGATGTAGGAGTAGGAACCAGCTCAACAATTCCTAATAACAGCCTGCTAGAATCTGAGTTCCAAAATATGCTTATCAGATTCATCACTGTAGGTCCCAGCCCAGACACAGGATCTTTGGCATTTTACAGATATTTGGGCAATGAATAAATTTAACCCTCTGGGTTATTTAGAATGTTCATCTATAATACAAATTATAGAGCCCACAACACAGGGAATCCAGGATAGATAAACCCCTCAGAACCAACAATGAGAATAGAGTTACCAGGAGGATAAGGGGAAGGTGGGGAGAGAAAGGGGGAATCAGCCACAAGGATCAACATATAACCCCCTCCCAAGAGGATGAACAGCAGAAAAGTGGGTGAAGGGTGACAGAGGATGATGTAAGATATGAAAATAATAATCTATTACTTATCAGGGGTTGATGAGAGAGGGAGGGCAGAAGAGGGAGGGAGAAATGAGGAACTGATATCAAGGGTTCAAGTAGAAAGAAAATGTTTTGAAAATGGTGATGGCGGCATATGTACAAATGAGCTTGACACAATGGATGGGTGTATGGATTGTTATAAGAGATGTAAGAGCCTCCAATAAAAGTACTTAATATAAAGGAAGCAATATGGAAATGTTTTAAATATTAAATGGTTTCTGCCAGTAATTATTTGATAGTTTTATCAATAAGCTAAACCTCTTTCTTACATCACGATCTAGTGTTGTGTGCCTCTTTTACTGTTCTTAAGTATGGCTTGTATGAAATAATAAACTACCTTTAGGCAAAAAAATACAAATTATTACTGCCTTGAGGGCAAGGATTTGGTTGTATTTCTTTTGTACCTCCTCCTGCATGACTGAAGATAGTGTCTGACACCGAGGGCCTCATTGAACCCTTGGCCTGAGCCAAGTAAATGCACAGGGAAACAAAGATCTCAAAAGCATTTCATGTCTTCTTTCTTGATCTCCCCATTAGAGACACCAGTATCTTGCATGCGTGGTCTCAGGCTCCTTGACATTCTTTTTCCTTTTTAAAAAAGTTTTCATTGTGAATTGAGTCAAGATGTACAGAGCAAATCATCAATTTTACATTCAACAATTCATACATATTTTGTTACATCTCATTCATTGCAATTTCCTCAATGTAACATCAGTTATCCCACTGCCTAAATTTCATTTAGAATGTCAAAAGCCTCTGCTAGTATAGGTTATTTTCTATCAACTAAAAGTTAAAACTTAAAAATATTTATGTAAGAATTTATTAAAATGTCAATAATAAATGCATCATGTGCTAATAAAAGTAACATAGACACTTATTTAAAATGTTATCTTTCTAAAGCCAAAAGAATATTTAATTAGAATTGGAGCATCATTTTGCATTAAAAAGAAACTTTTAATGTTTGGTTTAAAGAAAACAACTGAATTCTCCACTAATTGCTTTCAATTTATTGCAACATGTTGGTTTGGTTGAAGTATGTATATACAGAAAATCCGACTTCATACACATATGGAGTTAGAAAATGGAGATTTTAATCGAAGTTTTAATAACTGTTGATACTTATTTATATTAATATACTAAAATTTGACTCGTGGCAATGTCTTAAATGCCAAATGCAACGTAGAATTTCATACATTATCAACGAACTTTTATTTATTTATTTTTTAAAAATTTTAAGCATTTTATTAGGGACTCATACAACTCTTATCACAATCCATACATACATAAATTGTATAAAGCATGTCTGTACATTCTTTGCCCTCATCAGTTTCAAAGCATTTGCTCTCCACTTAAGCCCTTTGCATCAGGTCCTCTTTTTTCCCCTCCCTCATGAGCCCTTGATAATTTATAAATTATTTTGTCATATCTTTCCTTGTCCGGCGTCTCCCTTCACCCCTTTTCTGTTGTCTGTCCCCCAAGGAGGAGGTCACATGTAGATCCTTGTAATCAGTTTCCTCTTTCCAACCCACTCACCCTCTACCCTCCCAGTATCACTCCTCACACCCCTGGTCCTGAAGGTATCATCCACCCTGGATACCCTGTGCCTCCAGCTCCTATCTGCACCAGTGTACATCCTCTGCTCTATCCAGACTTTCAAGGTAGAATTCGGATCATGGTAGTTGGTGGGGGGAGGAAGCATTTGGGAACTGGAGGAAAGCTGTATTCTTCATCGGTGCTACATCGCACCCTGACTGACTCATCTCCTCCCCTAGACTCCTCGGTGAGGGGATCTCCAGCGGCCGACAAATGGGCTTTGGGTCTCCACTCTGCACTTCCCCCTTCATTCACTATGGTAAGATTTTTTTGTGTGATAATTATGCCTTATACCTGATCCTTTCGACACCTTGTGATCACACAGGCTGGTGTGCTTCTTCCATGTGAGCTTTGTTGCTTCTGAGCTAGATGGCTGCCTGTTCACCTTCAAGCCTTTAAGACCCCAGAAACTATCTCTCTTGATAGCCGGGCACCATCAGCTTTCTTCGCCACATTTGCTTATGCACCCGTTTGTCCTCAGCAATCCTATCATGGAGGTGTGCACCCAATGATATGATTTTTTTTCTTTGATGTCTGATAACTGATCCCTTCGGAACCACATGATCACACAGGCTGGTGTATTCTTACATGTGGGCTTTGTTGTTTCTGAGCTAGATGGCAGCTTGTTTATCTTCAAGCCTTTAAGACCCCAGATGCTCTTTTGATAGCTGGGCACCATCAGCTTTCTTCACTATATTTGCTTGTTCACCCGCTTTGGCTTCAGCGGTTGTGTCAGGAGGGTGAGCATCATAGAATGCCAATTTAATAGAAGAAATTATTCATGTGTTGAGGGAGTGCTTGAGTAGAGGCCCAAGGTCCTTCCGCCACCTTAATACTAAACCTATAAATATAGGCACATAGATCTATTTCCCCATCCTTGCATATATATTTGCATATGTACATGTCTTTGTCTAGACCTCTATAAATGCCCTTTGCCTCCTAGCTCTTTCCTCTATTTCCCTTGACTTTCCTCCTGCCCCACTATCATGCTCAGTCCCCACCTGGGTTACAGCTAACCTCTTTGTTACCTTACCTTTGATCATTCCCTACCAGGTCTGCCACTCCCACCTCACCACCAATTTGGATTCCTTGTTGTTCCCTTGTCCTGGGTTTTTTAACACCACTTCCTTACCATCCACCTCCCCCTATCCCAAGTCCCCTTGGAACTGTCTGTCCTGCTGTTTTTCCTCCAGATATTTCATCCAGCCTATCTTATTTAGACAGACCTGTGGAGACACTAGCATGCACAGAAACAAGACAGAGGAAAACAATGCAGCAGTATACAACAAAACAACAACAACAAACCACTGACAAAGAACAAAACACATCAAGAAAGAAAAGCTTGTAGTTAGTTCAAGGATCATTTTCAACTGACTCTTTTATCATGGACTTTTACAATGAAGTCCGATGGGTCACTTGCATGTTTAATGGGTCTATACCACACAGGATTTGTGACCTTATTCATTTATCATTTGCAGCAGAACTACTTTATGTACACGTATCTTTCTATTAGATGGTACTCCAGGGCTAAAGAGTCCATTAAATTAACACACTTTACTGTTTCATTATGTTGTTGTTAGGTGCCATTGAGTTGGCTCCGACCCACAGCGACCCTCTCCACAATGGAAAGTCATAGGGCAAGGTCGTGTGCCATCCCCACAGCTTTCCCTATGCCTGCACCCATTGATCAACCACCACGTCAATCCATCTCATTGAGGGCCTTCCTCATTTCCGCTGCCCTTCCACCTTACTAACTATGATGTCCATTTCCAGAGAATAGTCTTTTTAAAATATGCTGTTTAATGGTTTATTTATTTAAAATCATTTTATTGGGGGCTCATGCAACTCATCACAGTCCATCCATCCATCCATTGCATCAAGCACATTTGTACATTTGTTTCCCTCATCATCCTCAAAACATTTGCTTTCTACTTGGAATCAGCTCCTCATTTTCCCCCTTCCTCCCCGCTTCCCCCAATCCCATGAACTCTTCCTTGATAATTTATAAATTATTATTATTTTGTCATATCTTACGCCATCTGACAAAACTTTTAAAATATCTCGATGGAGGTAGACCATGAGAAGGAGACATGTCTTTCCCTTGGTATTCGGATGACAGAGCTTATGGGAATGGGGAGCTGTTACAGAATAGCAGTTTATTAATTTGCTCTTTGTTTTGTTTTTATTTTTAACTCAAGTAAAATTAGGGTTTAAATAGAACTCTTCCACTCTTGACCAAAGTATGCATCCTTTCTCAGCTTCTGATTCCTTATCCATAAAAGGGTATCACAGTCCTTACCTCTCAGGGCAGTTGGAAGGACTACACTGGGTATTACACACACTGCATTTAGCACTACGCTTGGCGTCAATGAGTACATAACACATAGTGGCAGCAGGGGCGGTGACAGGAGCAGCACTGGCCATGGCATTAGTGGTGAAAGGCAGCCCCCGTGGCTGTGGTGGTTGTAATCATGTGAGCGGTGTGGTGGTGAGGTGGCAGTATTGGAAGAAGAGGCTACTATATTCGTGGTGGTGGAATAGTGGGGCTGGTGATGATGATGGTAGCAATCGTGTTAGCAGTGTCAGTGTGGAGACTGTTGGTAGTAGTGGTGGGGCTGTCGTGGTGCTGTTCATAATGATGACAAGTGACTGAGATGGTAATGGTCAGGATGGTGACAGTAAACGTGTTAGAATGGCAGTTGTAGCAGTGGCGGCGGCTGAGGTGGTGGTGACTGTGGTGGTGGCTGCATCATGCTGATTGTGAAAACCAGGGCAGTTGCTCGAGATGGAATACAATGTGGACGAACTTGGCCCTAAGATTTGAACAGGGTTTCTAAAGACATTCGTGAGAAGAATTAAAAACCATTTCTTTACGAAGGAGTTAGCGGATTTCTAGTTCTGCTTCATACACAGATGTCTTCAATTCATGGTACTTCCTGTAGTTGTAGGCAGCCCAAGAAGAGCATTAAAATGATGCATGATGAAACCTGCCTATTGAATGAGCTCGACTTGATAGGAGATTAGAAGAACCAACCTAATTTCTCCTAACGCAATTTTTTCTTCCCCATTCCTGAATGATATCTCGGGCAGGGCCCACTGTTTTTTAATCATATTATAATAGACAAATAATCTATTTGTTCTGGCCTTAAAATCTTGAGCCCAATTTAAGAAGCATAATCAAAATATTGTCAACTCCTCTCTCTCCACTTCAAATCTGTCTGCTGTACCTCACCTCTTCCTGGGCTGCGGTTTCTGATGCTTCCAGGTAAAAGGGTGAGAGAGTTAGAGGCAGAGGAAAGAATCTAACATGATGTGACACGTATCAGCTTCCCCCTTTGAATGGAAAATACCCATTTGCTGCCTTTTGCTTTCACGGACACTTTTATAGGATTTTTACAGACTCACCACACACGCGCGCGCGCACCCCACTTTAGATAGTCCCTACAGATTATTGTCTTTGCTCCCTTCCACTGAGCATCTCATGTTTGCCTTTGATAAAGAGGTGGGGCAGCACCAATCACAGTCATGCCTCTCATGCTCCCCATATGCCAAAGGGCACAGGCTGGACTCTGAGAGGTCCCCTCAAGGCCTTCTCACTTGACTTAAAGCGGACATGTTATATAACTTGTCTGTTTCCTCATCTGTAAAATAAGGATAATGTGTGAACTATATTTGAAACTGAAGAACCATTTTGAAAACGGGAGTTATTTCTGTCATCAGAAATGCTCCCCTCTCCCAACAGAGGGATGAAGACATACAGCACTCGGCAACTCTGATCAGAAAATGCTCCCCTATCAGCCTTTTCTTCATCCTGAGCCGGAAAGTGGCTACAGATGGAATGCTTACAGACTGGTTTTCCAGTCTCCCAACAGGTTGTGCTAAGGAGATAAGGTACTTGGCAGCTATTACCCTGTTTGATGGCGGTGGGCCCTGCTGAAATCCCCAGAGAAAGTGAATGACATTTGAACAGATTGTGAGCCTCCTTTGGTTTAGGAAAGTAAACACAAAGAGAGGATCACAATAAGGAGGACATGCTCGGCATTTGCAGATCAAAGCTTTTACATGTATCGCTATTTAATTTCCAGGGACTAGTAAGGAAGTGGATATGGGGATCACAGTATCGAGCTAACATTTGACTGTGGCAGAGGTTACAAAGAGTTTCTCAAGTATTGTCTCATTTGATCCTCATAAGAATTCTGCAAGGCTGGTGCTATTCATCTCATTTTACAGATCAAAAACCTGGGTCAAGAGTAGCAAATAGTTTAATAACAAAGGTCAACCCATACCAATTGAGACCTGCTGTCTGAAGCAGGGCTGGGGACTCAAAGCATAGCCCAAATGAAGAACCTGAAAGCGACTTTTAAAAAAAGTTATAACAATTTAACATTGTCATGTCGTCCCAGTATGTAATCAGTAGCATTACTTTATATAGAGAAAAATGGAATGGTTCAGGTGTCCAATCTACATAATGGGACAACCAACCGGGCTGGGTACTAGTCCTGCACAGTAAATTCACATTCCACTTTGTAATAGACTAGAAATAAGAAATAGAAATGTGACCATTTCTTCAGACAGAGCATTGCATTCCGGAGTTTCAGATGTCAGGAGAGTGTGCTGTGGTTGATTGAGGATGACTCCCTGCGCATGGAGGTAGGAAACAGGAGATTTGCTGCACAGTGGGAAATCAACATGTATTACTATTGGGGCTTCCATCCACACATGGACGGGCTGATTCCAAACAAAATATGTTTCACCGTGTGCCTGTGATCCGTGGATGGTTCCAGAGAAGTCCTCTCAGTAATCCAATTGTCTCAGTCTCATTGCGGTACCTTCCAAACGAAGGTCCACCCCAAACCAGGGCTTCAGGGGGATCTGCTGTGTCAAAAGCAAGGGAGAGAGACCAGTGCAGGAGGTGATGATGACCATTTGGAGAGCCACAATGAAGTCATCAGGATATATTGTCTCAGAGGACATGAATAATCATAGAGGCTGATTATAAAGCATTTTTAAGAAAACAGAAAAGCACACTGGTATTTAAAAAGTCATGAGAAGTCGTATTAGTTTTTGTGGGTTTATTCTTTTTGTCCATCATTCTTCAAGGGTAGCAGGGTTGTTTGATGGGAAACCTTACCCCATCCACCCATCAGTCCTGGCCTTTTCCTTTAAGGCTTCGTTTTGTTTCCCAAACTCAAAGAATCTAAAAAGGAATATGATTAGGGTCCATCCAAGATGCCCAAACCACCTTTTAGATGTGGTATGAATGGAAACTCACACAGAATCCCTCTGGGAGGGCTTAGCGAGAAGGAACGAGCTCCACTAGAAGTGTATAGACCTAGATGGAGGACGTGTTGGGGGAAAAATGACTTCCATGTTTGGTGCTTTCTGATTAAAAGTTGCTATGATTTTTTTGTAGCAGTACTTTTTGATTTACTCTCACACCTTGTTGTAATTTCTGGACCAGCATGTCCTGCTGAAATAAAACTCCTTTCTTGCATTGTTAACTGTCATTCAAGTCAACCTTGATCGGTGGTGACCTCTTGTATGAAGGGCTGCCCTGTCCCATGGAAGCCCCATGGTCACCTGTAGATGAGTCCATTGTGAATGATAGGTGTTCGTTTTTTTTATTTGTTGGTAAAAATGCACCGATACTTCTCTTTTAAACATGAATTGTGATCTGTGAATGTTTCTAGGAACGAAATCTGGTTTGTCATTGAATAATGCATCCATGTGGACTGATGGGCATGATGAGTTGATGTCAATCCCCACAAGGCAACACTTTTCCCCACTTTCTCCCTGTGTTTACAGTTGCTATTCACACACCTGTCCCGTCACCTCCTGCTTTCTGAGCTTTTCCCCTGGAAAAACGCATCCACCTTAATCTCGTGTGATTGGTTGTTTTCAAGGGGGCATAACTCCCTGGAGTTATTGTTTACCTTATCACCCGCCAATTCCAATTCATAGTAGAACCTATAGATCAGAATAGAACTGCCCGTAGGGGCTTTTTAGATTGTAATTCTTTATCAAAATAAGAAGTCTCAATGTTCTCCCTAAGAGTGGCTGGTGGTTTCAAACTACTGACCTTGGCATTCGCAGCCTAACACATAACACGCTATGCCACCATGGCTCTTTATAATAAATGCATGAATGAATAAGTCCATGCCGTAGGAGTGCCATCTGCTCTCCTATGACCTCACAAAGGAGATGGAGAATCAAATTCTACATCAGTCCAGGGCCAAGTTCTTTGAGTGTGAGATGGTCCAATGTGCAGGAATCCATGGCCCAGCCTTCTTAACCAATTCTGACACCAACCATCCCTCTCCAGGTACTCTCTGCTTCTTTCCCGGGATCAAAAATTGATTGCAATGGGCCACACGGAACTCATAGACAATACTCATGAGATTTATTAGGGAAATGAGCAAGAGCAGCAATGCTCAAGGGACACCTCTTCTAGGTAGGAATGGCTCTCCTTCGCTGTGCTCACAGAGCACACCTCTCCTGGTCCTCTGCCTCTTGGATACCTGGCCTCTTACCTCCTACCCTTCCAGTGTTTCGTAACCCTCTTAACGTTGATAAACATCAAAAGGGCATGCAACTTCATCATAATCTTCAGCCCAAAGGTGTTCAGCTCTGTGCGCATGAGTGAGCAAACCTACCTCCCCAACTTAGGTGCCTGGAGGCACCCCACTTTGATCCTCAAAGCAGTCAGCTTACTCAGTGGCTTGTGCTCTGGCTATTGGTTCTGTTGCCTCTGCTACCAATGTTCTGCTGCTCCTTTGGGGTCACAGTGAGGTCTCCTGCATGGCGATGGTCTTGTGCGCAGGAATACGGGTCTAGGCCCTAGACTCTAGCGATGTGCTGCACTCAAGGATCTTCTTTCTGGATGGCAGTGAGATACCTCATTACTGCTTCTGAGATGCTCAATTTATAGTCATCACAGCTGGCCAATTGCTATGGTCGAGTTTCATTATATCCTAATTTCATGGTCTCACCCAATCAGTTGTTGAGAGACACAGATATTACGGCTAAAAGTGTCATAGCAATGAATTATTTGACTGATTCTTCCTGATAATGTGTGAAAAGTTATAGAGACAAAGTCTCACCACCTTCACCTTCTAAGTAGGATTCTGGCTGTGCTTCTTCCAAGACAGGTTTGTTCAGTCTTTTGGCAATCCCTAGTATAACCAATATTCTTCACCAATATATTTCAAAAATGCACCAATTTTGCATTGATCTTACTTATTAGTTTCCTGACTTTCACATGCAGTTAAGGTTATTGAAAATGCCATGGTATGGATCAGGTATGCCTTTGTTCTCAATATGTTACCTTTTTTCAACCCTTTAAAGAAGTCTTTTGCAGCAGACTTGCCCAATGCAATGTCCTTTGTTCCTGAATATTGCTTCCATGGATGATTTAGGACTCAGTGGAATAAAATCCTTGGCAATCTCAGTCTTTCCCCCATTTATCATTATGTCATTAATTGGGACATCTTTCAACCAAGTTCTACCTGATATCAGCTACACCCTGTTCTATGCCCTATTCTAAATTTAGCTTGAATTTCTGGCAGTTTCTTGTTGGTGTACCACCACAATTGTGTTTTTAATTACCTTCAGCGGAAGTTTACTTTTGTGTAACATGAATGATATTCTTTAAAAACCTCAACATTATTTTGTGTCATCTTTCTTTGGGAGGAGCATGCCAATAGAGCTCTGCAGTTGGCTGGCCAGCTTTCTCTCTTACCAATTTCTTCACACCTCATTAGCACCTCCAGTGCTACACTCAAAGAGCTCTCTTGGTAATTAGTTCCTGCAACCAATTGTTTTTACCCAATGCCTTCAGTACAGCCTGGACTCCTTCTTTCAATGCAATCAGTTAATTAGCTCATGCTGACTCTGAGATGGTTGAACATCAACCATTTGGTACCGTGACTCTGTATTCTTTCTATTTCCTCTTGATACTTCCTGTGACATTCAATATTTTGCTCATAAAATCCTTTGATAGTGTGATAGAACATCTCAAAGAACCACACAAGAAGAAAAATATATTATGAAATTCAAAGGAGTCAAAATTCCAAAGGGGAAGAATACACTTGGCATTTCTCAAGTTGAAGGAACTGAAAAATGCATTCAAGTCTATTGCAATGTTAAATTATTCCATGCTGAAGGTTAGAAATCCAAGTTCAGGGAGCCAGTAGAGCCACGATCTCTCCAGACATTCAAGAGAGAAAAATATTCTATTGGATATCTCAGCTTCTGGAAGCCTAGGTGTTACTTGGTTTGTGGATGCATCTTCACAGGGCTACACTTCCACTTTTGTCTCTGTGTCTTTTCTCTTTTACAAGACTGCCACTCAGATTCTTCCAGCCCCTAGCCTATTCCAGCAAAACTTCATATTAATTTAATTTATAATAGTTTCAAAGACATTGTTTCCAAACAATGTCACATTCAAGGGTACCAGGAGGTTCAGAATAGAATACACTTTTGAGGAATACACTTCAATTCTCCACGACTTGTCTGTCAGTCTGTCGTACTGTGTGACTTGTGTGTTGCTGTGACCCTGGAAGTGATATCATTGATATCTCAAATGCCAGCAGGGTGACCCAAAATGAGCAAGCTTCAGCAGAGCTTCCAAATAAGAACAGACAGTGGAGAGAGAGTCAACTCCCAACTTTGAAAGAGTAGCCATTGAAAATTGTAGGCATAGCTTTGAAACATTGTCAGGTACGTGTTTGAATGGAATAAATGGAAGCAGAATATTGGAATGGAATATTGCATGGAAGCAGCTTGAGAACAGGAAGCCACATATGACAATGTGCTAAGTCTCGGAGTTAGAAAATACAAAAGGAAGAATATGCTCAGCATATAGGAAACTGAACGAATTCAAGAGAAGATTCAAGCCTCAAATTACAATATTGAAAGATTTTATGGGAAAAATATTGAGTGATGCAGCAAGCATCAAAAGAAGATGGAAGGAATACACAGAGTCACTGTACCAAAGAGAATTGGTAAACATCTCACCATTTCAGAAGGTAGCGTCTCAGCAAGAACCAATGGTGTTGCAAGAAGTCCAAGCTGTACTGACTGAAAGCATTCACCAAAACAAGGCTCCGGGAATTGATAGAATGCCATTGAAAGCCATCAATCTGATGAAGCACGGAAAGCACTCACTTTTCTATATTAGGAAGTTTGGAAGACAGCCACTTAGCCAGCTGACTGGCAGAGATCTACATTTGTACCCATTCCAAAGAAGCATGACCCAACATAATGCTCTAACTATAGAACAATATCATTCATATCATATGCAAGTAATATTTTGCTGAAGATCATCCAACAACGATTGCAGCTATACATTTACAGAGAACTGACAGAGATTCAGGCCAATTCAGAAGATGTGGAACAAGGAATATCATTGCCCATGGCATATGGTTCTTCGCTGGTAGCAGAGAATATTAGAAGGAACATTACTTGGGTTTTATCAACTATGCCAAGGCATTCAACTGTGTGGACCATAACAAATTATGGATAGCCTTGAGAAGAATTCCAGCATATTTGATCATGCTTATGCAAAACTTGTACATGGATGAAGAGTCAGTTGTGCCAGCAGAACAAGGGAATACTATATGGTTGAAAGTAGGGAAACATGTGTGTCAGGGTAGTATGCTATCACCATGCTTATTTAAGCTGTATGCTGAGCACCTGTAATCTCTCTCTATCCATAATTGAGGGATGGTACTCAACAGAGGGCAATGGAGAGATGAGCATAGAAAAGCAAAGGGGGAAACTTGTCTTAAGCAGCTCAGATTTTGTCAGTTGATCCCCCTCTAATGCATGCTGGACCTGATCTGGTTTTCAACATTTTCTCTATTTTTGTTTGGTTTGTTTATATTAGGGTTTATCTCAGAGGTGTTAAGTCATTGGGGATCACCCTCTTGAAGCTGGGTTATATGTTTTTCGGTATTTGAAACCCAAGAGGGAAATCAAGTAGAATATTTTTAAGGGGGGGATGGGGAGGGAGAGTATACTGTGCCTGGGGGGATGGGGAGGGGGAGAAGGGAGATGATGTCAAGGAACCCAGGAAGGAAAAGGATATTTGGAAACTGATTGTGGTAGCAATTGTACCTACCACAGTCAATACTGCTTGACGTGGTTGAACTGAATGATATGATCTGATCTATGCATTAACTCCCAAATAATAAAAATATTTTTAAACAATAAAATGTGTTAAAATGCAGCATCGGGATTGGAAGAAGGCTTATGAACAACCTGAGCTATACAGATTATAAAACTTCTTTGCTAAATATCAGGAGGACTTGAAGATCAAGAGCTGCAGCCTTCAGTATGGATTTCAACTCACTGTAAAGAAGACCCCAATCCTCACAACTGGTAAATTCTTACCTATTGGCAACATCACGATAAATGGAGAAAAGTCTAAAATTGTTAATGATTTTGTCTTTATTGAATCCCCAATCAATGCCCATGGATGTAGCTGTCAAAGAACCAAAAATCGAGTTGCATAGATAAATCTGCTGTAGACTCGTTAGACTAATCAAAAGCAAGGATGCTACTTTGAGTACTAGGGAGTAACTGACCCAAGTCATGGCGTTCTTCATTGGCTCATATGCATATGAAAGTTGCACATTGAATAAGGAAAACCAAAGAAAAATCGATGCATTGGAATTGCGGTGTGGGAGAAGACTATAGAAAGTATGATGGATTTCTATAAGGACAAACTGGTCTGTCTTGGAAGAAATATGGCCAGAGAGCTCTTCAGAGGCAAGGGTGGCAAGACACAGCCTTACATACTCTGGACATATGGTCAGAGGAGACTAGTTCCTGGAGAAGACATCGTGCTTGTTAAAGTGCAGGGGCAGAGAACAAGAGGAAGTCCTTCAAGGAGATGGAATGACACCATGGCTACAACCTGAGCTCAGGCACAGGAGCCATTGTGAAGGTGGTGAAGGAACATGCAGTGTTTGGGTCTGTTGTGTTTAGGGTGGCTGGGGTCAGAACCGCCTCAGTAGCATCTAACAAGAACAACTTCAATTCCTAACACTATTTTTTTTTCCCTCCCACTGCTTGCTACCATTCCATGGATATTTGTAACCATCTTATTGGAGTAAAGACTGAGGTTAAAAAGCCACAAGCTCGGTAAGTGGAAAGTAGACAATCATAGCACTCCTCACAGGTGTTGACCTCCATCCTTTCCATGGAGTGCCCTGAGCACTGTGGTTATGAATCCATCAGACCAGTGACAATAACCTCTTTTGTGGTGCAGAGTTTCACACAGATCATCAACCAAAAGCCCTCCAGTGGCACGGAAAACTGATCAATCAAGAACAGGACATCTGCTGGCGTTCACCATAAACAACCCCATCAGTTTCGACTCTTGGCAACCTCATGTGCTACAGAATATAATTTCTCCACTCGGTCTTCTCTATCTTTATTTTTTTAACTTGGATTAAAATGTACATAGTAACTCGGTTTTCCATTGAACAACTCAAAGATGTTTTGATTGTGACACGGATTGCAATCCGCACAATGTAAATGTGCTGTCCCCACATTCTCCCTGTATTGGCAGTTTCTATTCATACTTTTTCCTATCTTTTTCTGCATTTTGAGCTTTATCCCTAGGTAAATGCTATCCTTTTTTATTTCTTTCTAACAAAATTTTAAATAGTTTTCTTGTCTTACACTTCACATATCACATAATTTAATTGTTCAATTTTATTAAAAATAATTTAATTTTTCAGTGTTCTTAGGAAAATGTGCTCAATCATCACCACAATCAATTTCAGAACATTTTCTCATATTCATTGTTAGCTCCTCATCTTCCCACCCACTATATCCCCCTGCCGTGTTTCTAGGTAATTATCAATCCAGCCAGTATCTCTATAGTTCAACCTATCCTGAATTTCATCTACAGGAAACCACACAAACACAAATAGGAATCAAGCAAGCAAGCAAACAAACAAACAAAACACCCAACAACGATCACTAAACAAAGCTTAGGAAAACCAAAAATCTAAAAGAAAACAGCAAATATTAAAAATGGAAACAACTTTCAGATAGGTTAAAAGGAAGATAAGGTAATACATTGTAACCTAATTACATCTGCTGTATCAACTTTACACTGTTTTCAGTCTAATAGAAGTCTGATATAGTCAGAGGGTATTCACTGGAGGCTTAATTTATGTGAGGAACCTGAAAATGGATGTTGGGCTTTCAGTGTCATCCATAGCCTTCTGCAAATGGGATATCCGTGCTTTAAGGTCTGATACAATTCCCGCCTTCAGATTTGAATTTTATTATTCACACTCCTTGGATCACACAGACTGATGTGCTTCTTCCATGTAGACTTAGTTAACAGTCACTTAGCTTGTTTTAAGACAAGCCTTTAAGACCCCAGACACTACTTTTTCTGATTGCTGGGCACCACCTGGTTTCTTCACTATACTTTGCTGTAGCACCCATAATTTCAGTGATCTCTTCATGTGGGCAAGCACCATGCAGGGCCCTGCTTTACTCTTGTGCACTTGGTTGTTCGAAGGGTCTTTACCTTCCTTGAGCTATTGGCCAACATATTTTTTTATGGACCTATTTATTGTTTGACTGAAAGTTAAGCCCTGGGGATGGGTTCAGTTCCAGACCTGAAGGCTATCTATGGACCATGCCCTAAGGAGTTTTCTCACATATTGATATGCATGGTCTGTGCTTTTCCATGTAGAACATCCATCTTCAACATGATCTCATCCGTTCTTGGAATGGATTTGACATGCTGTACACTAATGACAGAAGAGTTGATACCAGCTATAACATACATGAAGGAAGCAAAAGGTTATTGAAAAGACAGAGAAGAACAAGTGAATACTGCTTCATTTAAAATTAGGAGAGGTGTGCTTCAGGCTTGTATCTACTCACAATACATATTCAATCTGTATGCTGAGCTGGATTATATAAAGAAGAATGCAGCATTAGGATGGTGGAGGGGTCATTAACACCTTCAATATGCAGATGATGCAGCCTTACTTGCTGAAAGTAGGATTGGAATTTGCTTTTGAGGCCAAGGATCTTCATTTGGAGTCAGTGTGGATTAGAACTCCTAAAGAAAATAAAAATCCTTACAACTTGACCAGTAAGTAGTCAACCTCATGTAAATAGAGGAAAGATTAAAGTTGTCAAGAATATTTTCTTGCTTGGATCCACAATCAAGACTCACAGAAGGAGTCATCAGGAGATCAAAGATGCTTTGGGTAAATCTCCTAAGCAAGGATGTCATTTTGAGGGCTAAGGCTTGGCCTCCCCCAAGTCATGGTACTTTCAATTTCCTCATAGGCATGTGAAAGTTGGACATTGACTATGGAAAACCAAAGAATAATCAATGCATTTGAATTATGGTGTTGACAAAGAACCAAAAGAACCAACAAATCTCTCTTGGAAGAATTACAGACAGAATGTTTCTTGTAAGTGAGGATGGCAAGCCTTTGACTCCATCTCACTTCCTTGGAAAATGTTTCCAGGAGAGGCCAGTCCCTAGGAAAGGACATTGCTGATGCTTGGTAAAGTAGCTCTACTCATCGCCATGGAGTCCATGCTGACTCACAGGGAGCCCCTGTGGGTTTCTGAGACTGTAGCTGTTTACAAGTGTAGAAAGCCCAGTTTTTCTCCCAAGGAGTTGCTGGTGGTATCAAACTGCTGACCATGTGGATGGCAGCCCAACATGTAACCATTATACCACCAGGGCTCTGCTTTGGTAATGTGGAGGGATGGGGAAGAAGAAGGGGAAGATCCTCAACAAGATGGGCTGACACAGTGGCTGCAACAATGGGTTCAAACATAGGAACAATTGTGAGGAATGTATAGGACCACATGTGGTTCATTCTGTTGTACGTAGGGTCACTCACTATGAGCTGAAACAGAGTGAATGTCACCTTAGTCCTACTGAGTCAGAAAACTTTCATTCCTTCCTGACTTAGGTATGGAATTGATCATCACAAGATCAGAAGTTCGAAGCCAACAACTGCTTTCCTGCAGACAAAGGAAGTTGTCTGCTCTGGTAAGATTCACAGTCTCAGAGTCTCTAAATAGGGCCACTATGAGGCAGAATCAACTCAGCGTCAGTGGGAATGTGATCTGTTCACCTGTAACAGTGGCCACGTGGAGACCAGCACTCAGGTCTCTTGGTTTAATGTTCTCATCACCGCCTCCCTGTCAATTGTGGAGGATGAAATCACGCCATGCGTGGGAAAGCTATTGGAAACACGGAAATGTCATATGATATCCGTTTTAGTATCGAACACTTTAGATAATTTCATGGATGGCAAACTAGATGGACTTTCGATTGACCTCTCAGAAGACCAGCCAACCTCTCTGACAATGAAAAGCGATTGCACTTTCCAACAAATCTCTTGGCTCGCGAGGAGCGTGGGTCTGTCTCTGGATAACAATTTTCTCCTTCATTTGCTAGCCTCGCTCCAGATGTGATCACTTGAGCGAGATTGCATATAGGTCAGTAAAACTTTCCTGTGTCCAACGAGCATCCATTAAGCACTTGCGGTGTACCATGGGGCTTCACTATAAATGAGGACACAGATAGATAAACAGGACCAATAGAGGCATATGCACATATTTTCAGTTGAGTGTCTTTTGTGTAATAATAACAACAAATATGTGCAAGCAGTTCACAGTATCATCTAGAGAGAGAATGGGTCACTCTATGGGTGGAGAGAGTGAGGAAAGCAGAGGGAAAATGATTTACAGAGGAAACGTCCTTACCTGTGTCATGTTTTGAAGGTGAATAACAGTTGAGGAAAAGATTTAGACAAAATAACAGCACACACAAAGACACAATTCAACGCACCACCATAGCTTCAACTCCAATTCACAGCGTCCCCATAGGAGAAATTAGAACTGGCCCCATGTGTTTCTGAGGCTTTAAAGCCACTGTAAATCCTGTTGGTTTACCTGAGAAGAAACCCTTGTTTTTCTACCATGAAGCAGCAGGTGAGTTTAAACTGTGGACCTTGTTCTTAGCCATCCAACTCACGGCTCACTGCACCAGCCGGGCTCCTTATGAAAAGTCACAGAGACTTTAAGCCACCCACTAGATGTATGGAAATATAGATGATTTACATATTACTTATGAGTCCTTTTTAAATGGCATGCTGCAGAAACAATGTAGAGATTTGAACTTTACTGTCTGTGGTAGTTAGATAATCTGGTGTCAGTTGGAGGATTAAGATTGTAGGGTGGTCTTTGATGCGTGATACCTGATCCCCTCAATATCTCGTGATCTCACAAGCTGGTGCACTTCTTTCACGTGGGCTTTGGTGTTTCTCAGCTAGATGAATGCTTGTTTATCGTCAAGCCTTTAAGACCCCAGACGCTTTATCTTTTGATAGCTGGGCACCATCAGCTTTCTTCTCCACATTTGCTTATGTACTGGCTTTGTCTTCAGGGATCATGTCGGCACAGGCCGGTGTGCTTCTTCTATGTGGGTTTTGTTGCATCTCAGCTACATGGCCGCTTGTTTATCACCAGGCCTGTAAGACCTCAGGTGCGATATCTTTTGATAGCCAGGCACCGTCAGCTTTCTTCACCACATTTGTTTATGCAACCATTGTCTTCAGCGATCGTGCCAGGAAGGTGAGCATCTCAGACTGCCAAATTGTTAGAACAAAATGTTCTTGTGTTGAGCACTGTGAATGAGAGGGAGTGTAGAGTGGAGACCCAGGACACATCTGTGGGCAACTGGAGATCCCCTTGCAGAAGGGTCATGGGGAGAAGACAAAGCAGACAGGGTACAGTATAGCAATGATGAAACAGACAATTTTCCTCTAGTTCTTGAATGCTTCCTACCCCCTGCCCCCCACTATCATGATACCAATTCTACCATACAAACCCAGCTGGGCCAGAGGATATGCACTGGTCACTGGTACAATAGGAACTGGAAACACAGGGAATCCAGGACAGATGAACCCCTTAGGGGCAGTTGTAAGAGTGGCGATACCGAGAGGGTGGAGAGAAGGTGAGGGAGAAAGGGGGAACAGAGTACAAGGATCTACATATAACCTCCTCCCTGGGGGACAGACAGTGGAAAAGTAGATGAAGGGAGACTATGGACAGTGTAAGATATGACAAAGTAATAATAATTTATAAATTATCAAGGGTTCATGGGGGAGGGGGAGCGGGGAGAGAGGAGAAAAAAATGAGGAACTGATACCAAGGGCTCAATTAGAAAGCAAATGTTTTGAGAATGATGAGGGAAACAAATGTACAAAAGTGCTTGACACAGTGGATGTATGTATGGATCATGATGAGTTGTATAAGCCCTCAATAAAATGATTTAATTATTTTAATAAAAGACTTTAGGGTGGATTCTATTCTCTCAATCAGGATATAGCTCTGTTTGGACATTGGCCTTCTCCTGAGGATTCTGGGAACTCCTGTAATTCCTCCTTGGAGGTGAGAGACAATTCTCTCTGCTCACTCCCTGTGAGACACCTCTGTGGAGAAGACACATGGAGAGAAACTGATGAAGCCAGATGTCTGGAGCCAGGGAAATCACCTGGAGTGCCCTGCCAGCGCTGAGATGCTTACAACACCACTGGCTCCACCAGACTTCCCACCCCACTGGCCTGTGATCTCCCTGCAATAGGCATCACTGCATGTGCTTCGTGAGTCTGTAGAGGACTTTATAGATTGGTATTGGACAAAAGGGCTAATATTGGACTTATGGACTTGATTTGGACAGGGCTGGGATGTTTTCTCAATATTCAACTGCCCTTGTATATAAAGTTCTTTCTTATACACAGAAGGATGCTTATGAATTTGTTTCTCCAGTCGACCTGGACTAACACACAGTCTGTGTTTAACAAAGGGAAAAGGAAGTCAGCTACAACTCACATGAAACACATTTTCTTTTCTTAAACTTAACCCAGCACTTAACCTTCTGCACCTCAGTAACTTCTTCAATAATATCAGGTGGTAATATAATCCACCTTAACGGGGTATTGTCTGGGTTAACCACAGTGCTTGCCAGTGTTCTTGATGGTGCTGAAAATCGTAGTGGTGATAAAAATTGTGATTGTGTTCACTTTGCTTGGCCCCTCATCCTTCTTTCTGTGTCTGGGCTTCTAGGACTAGAAGTATGGATAATCTGACATCTTGATTCTGCTGCAGAGGTCTCACAACAGACTATTCTGTGTGACACGGGAGAAAACAGCACCCCATCTGAGATGCCTGTGGATCAAAGCCAGGTAACTACACTCCCTGAAGGGCACTGATGTAATGCCCTTGGGCAGGGGTCAGTAAACCACAGCCCCTGGAACAAAGCAGTCCCTGCCTATCTTTATAAATTAAGTTTTCGTGGAATCCAGCCATATTCATTCATTTACAAGGATTTCTGGCTTCTTTGGGGCTGTAATAGCAGAATGTAAGAGTTGTCATAAAGACTTCTTTTGAAAAGGTTGTGCTTTGCAGGATTTTCAATGGCGGGTATTTTGGAAATAGACTGCCTTCCTTCTGAGGGTGGCTTTGAACCGCCAGTCTTTTGCTTAGCATCACAATACATAAACCATTTGCATCATCCTGGACACCATGTGGAAGAGACATATCAGTGGTAAATCACTAGATGAATGTTTGCTGTTTGAAGAACCATCTTCCCATCCATAAACAAACAAACAAACAAACAAACAAAAATCACCCAAGTTAAAAATCTGGGGAAGAAAAGATCAGAGGCAAAATCCACATTCACTGAAACCCACTTGTGTTCGCCCTCTATGCTTGGGCATCACGTCTTACCTATAACATGGGCGTTGTTGCTGCAGTTTTGTGGGCGAGGAAAGCCTCCAAGTTCAACCCTCAAAGCTGGGAGACGACAAAGCTGAACTGAGGTCGGGGTTTTCTGGAGTTCTATCCCCGGGAGACCCAAGGAGCAAACTGGCCTGGGTACCCTCTAAAACACTTTCCAATTCCAGAAGTGCACGGTTCTCAATGCTCACTCTCCTGTGTGAGGATTATTGGATGACCCCAGGGAAACAGGGCTCTGAAGGAAATGAGTTCTTCCGCTCAGAGCAGGAAGGGGGACCTTTCTCTGGCTCTCCTGGCACGGTGTCTCTGAAACAGAGCTCGCAGGGAGGAGGGGGGAGACACAGCGGCCTTCTTTCACCTTGTGAGGCCCTGATACCTGAGACAAAATAAAACCTTGAGGGATTTTGCTGGTACGTCTAAACTGCCTAATGACAAGGTAAGGATTGAGCCCCAGTTGAAAAAGCTGCTGCCAAAGGCAAGGCAATTGTCAGGAGGGAGCAACCTAGACTCCTTACTTTGAAGAGCTGAGCGTGGCACGAATTCTTGCAAGCAGGCGGTGGCTCCAGGAAGGAAGAAGAAGTGATGTCACATTCCCACTGTGTGCACAGAAAGAACTGACGGGCACAGTAAAGACTGGTCACGCAGACGGTGACCCGCAGAAAACGGAGGGGCGTTCCCATGTTTTTCCCCCAGTGCTTGAATTCTTAAGATATTAAATCAGTTCATATTAGAGATGGGCATAGCGTTGGTGGGGGGGGGGCTGTCTGATCCCTACCAGGTTATGAATAAAGATAGTCTGCTTCACATCCTTATTAACTTCACTTTATAAGACACTAGCCGTCCTGTCTTCCATGGCCCGTGAGCTGCGCTGACTGGCAACGCCTTTTCCAATAAATCCCTGTCACAAATTCCCATTTTATACTGGGCCCAGTGCGTGCTATGCATGAAATTGTCATGAAGGGGGGATGGATCCCAGGTCTGCACTGAATATTTAGTTTCAGTGTGATGAGGTCATTTGGGAGTCTGTGACCTTCCTTAGGAGGTAAGGTTGTAAATGACACCCCTGGATCCCTGTCTCAGGAACACAGTGGCCTAGATTGGCTTAAACAACAAAGATTCCGAGTATAATGCTCTGCCTGCAGCTGCATCTGTGCTTTCTGCAAAAGACCTTGCTCCTCCAGGGGAACAGAAAAATGTGCCTGGACCTGACCATTTCTGGGAGCTTGTTTTGAACTTGAACACTACTGCAGACTGCCGGTCATGCTCCTGGGATATGTACATGTGCGTGTGTGTGTGTGTGTGTGTTGGGGGGGACATGTAGTTTCAACAAGGATTTCTCTCAAAGACATAAAAGTGTCAGCCATGTGGAAATTATTCGGCACGGAACTAGGTAGGCACAATGACAGACCTTGAAGGCAGAGCTGCCTCTCCCTTCTGGTGGCAGAAGCATGCCCAGAGGTGGGCATGCACAGCCCAATTACTATGGAGTTGTCTCTTTACGCATGGCCCCTCCATGTATGTCAGAGTAGAACTGTGCTCTGCGGGCTTTGCACTGGTGGGCTCTTCTGCATTATATCATCAGCCCCTTCCTCTGCATGGACTTGAACCTGCAATCTTGCGGTTATCAGCGAAGCAAGTAAACCATTTGCACCAACCAGGAACTCCACAAATCAGGACACAATGATAAAATTGTAGTCTTTTCAAAATGTGTATTTTCTAAGTGCATCCTTGGGTTTGAGTAAGATTTCTAAGTATCCATGTCATTGAGATGAGAGGCATTGTCTACGAAGAGCTCTTCTGACTCTATTTAGAAGGCACTCTTTCAGCTCTACTGCTTGAAAGTTAATTCAACAACACACCTGTATCTTGCTAATGGGAATTTCTGTTAAAAAATATGGTCAATTGGCGAAACCCTTCTTTCATAGAGATATTATTATCTCTTTTCTCAAGAGGCTGGAGGCAACACTTACATTCACTTCACAGGAGGCGTCCTCTGAGAGGTCAGACCAGGGGTAAGGTGCCCCCTTATCTAAGGAGAGCATCACAGAGCTGCACCAGGGATTTGCTGGAGGCTTGGAGATTCTGTCCCTGAACTAGCATTCTCTCCCTGAGCTGTTTCAGTCAGAGATTCATTTCCACACACACAAAGAAAGATGATCCCACATGTAATAGAAATCTCAGGGCTCCTGGGTGATACTCCAGAAGAAAAATCGTCATCGATATGAAAGTATCTACCTTCAGACAGACCTTTGTTTATTTTTTTTGCTTCAACTATCTCAAATTGGAATCTTCTAAACTGAACTTTACCAGAAAAACTCAGAAACCTTCCACCATGGCTCATCTGGGAAACGAGATAAATGCTCATAGAAACCTTCCCAGGTGTCCTGTGAGCTAGTGCCATACTTTGGCCACTTTGAGTAGTTTGTTCGGGTGAGCATCTCATGACCAGAGAGAAAGGCTTTCCCTCCAGGACTTGATCAAGATGCTTTCAGGAGGGACCCGAATGCCCAGCTTGCCTTTAGAGGCTCCTCACAATGTTCAGTTATGCTCTAAGATTACACAAGAGAAGAGACCATATTGGTGCACCAGGAGGTAAGGGCAGAGCAAGAAGCCACAAGAAAAGGGGAAGATGAGGTGAGTGGTAGGAAACATAGCCTGGATAGCCAGAGTGTCTGATGGCTGGACTCAACACAGCTTTCTTCTCCCCAACTGTAACAGAATCATCTCTACGTCTGTCCCCTTTGCTAGTCCCATTTATTTATTCATTTATTCATTTTACTTGGATCCATATTCCATGACCATGGCTTCACTATTTAATGTGATGTAATTTCTTCTTCTTTTTTCAAATAAGTCATTTTATTGGGGGGCTCTTACAGCTCTTATAACAATCCATACATCAATTGTATCAAGCACATTTGTACATATGTTGCCATCATTATTTCCAAAATATCTTCTTTCTACTTGAGCCCTAGGTATCAGCTCCTCCTTTTACCCCTCCCCCACCATTCCATCCTTTTGAGCCCTTGATCATTTCTAAATTATTTTAATTTTTATATTTTACACCATCCATTGTCTCCCTTCACCCAAGTTTCTGTTGTTCATTCTCCTGGGGGTGGGGCATTGCATGTTGATCATTGTGATCGGTTCTTCCTTTCTCCCCCTTATCCTCTCACCTCATGGTATCGCTACTCTCAATATTGGTTCTGAGGGGTGTATCTGTTCTGGATTCCTTGTGTTGAAAGCTCTTATCTGTAGCAGTGTACATGCTCCGGTCTAAGCAGATTTGTAAGAAAGAACTGGGCTCATGATAGTGGGAAGGAGGAACCATTGAGGAACTAGAGGAATGGTGTGTGTTTCATCAGTGCTATACTGCACTCTGGCTGGCTTTCCCTTCCTTGTAACTATTTTGGGAGGGTACGTCTGTGTTAGTCTGGTTAGACTAGAGAAACAAATTCATAAGACACTCATTTGTGGTGGGAAGTCTTGTGGATCCAGTGGTGTTGTAACCATCTCAGCACTGGTAGGGGTCTCCACAGGGCTTCTTCAGCTCAGGGCCCTAGCATAGTTTCATGTGTCTTGTCAGCTGCGATGTCTCCCAATGTGTCAGCAAAGAGTCTCTCCCGCCTCTAAGGAGGAATTTCCATAATCCACAGGAGAAGGCCACGCCTACCGAGAGGCCTCATTGACTATGACCCAATTGACAGACTACCCCTTCACTCTTAATCCTCTCAAGTCCCAAATTGACACCAAATTATATAAATACCACAATGTCCAATTCTCTACAGATGGGCTTTGGGTCTTCATTCCGACCCCCTTGTTCACATCAAAATGATTGTTTGTTTTGGGTCTTCTGATGCCTGATACCTGGTCTCGTCAACACCTTGTGATCACACAGGTTGGTGTGCTTCCCCCATGTGGACTTTGATGCTTCCCTGCTAGGTGGCTGTTTGGTTAACTTCAAGTCTTTAAGACTCCAGATACTACATCTTGTAATAGCTGGGCGCCATCAGATTTCTTCACATTAGCTTATGCACCCGTTTTGTCTTCAGTGATCGTGTCAGGAAGGTGAGCATCACAGAATGTCAGATTATTAGAACAAAGTGTTCTTGCCTTGAGGGAGGACTTGAGTCAAGGACCAATGTCCATCTGCTACCTTAATACTTAACCTATAAATATATGTACATAGACCTAAAGCCCTTCATTATATATTAATATATTTACCTATCCACATGCCTGTGTTTATACCTTTATAAATGTGTTTTGCCTTTTAGCTCTTTCCTCTATTTTCTTTTACTTTCCTTCTGTCCCACTATTATGTTTAACCTTCATTTGGTTCTTTGTACTTCCTCTTCCTACTTTGCACTTGATCAAATCCCACAAGGCATTCTATGTCCTCCTCACAATCAATTTTACTTATTTATTTTTATTCATTTTATAGGGCCTCTTACAGCTCTTATCACAATCCATACATCTATCTATTATGTCAAGCACATTTGTGCATATGTTGCCATCATCATTCTCAAAACATTTTCTTTCTACTTGAACCCTTGGTATCAGTTCCTTTTCCCCCTTCCCCACTACCATTGATTTTAGATCGCTCATTGTTCCCTTGTCCTTGGGTTTGTTGACTCCCCACTCCCTTCCCTCACCTCTTCCTATCCCCTGTCCCCCAGGAACCATCAGGTCTGTTGTTTAATTTTTCTTCAGGATTGTTTGTCCTATGTATTCTATATGGGTAGACATGAAAAGAAGAAGAAGAAGAGGAGAAGGAGGAGGAGAAATACCCTATGAATAGATCCAGGTCTGTCTGCTGACCCTTATGAATGTTCTCCAATCTGATTTGATGCAGTGCCAAGCCCCGCCCCCGCCCCCCAAGTCTGAAGTCTATTTTCTGGATTCCTCGGGGGACTTTGCTGCTTTGATCTCCTTGCTGTTCTGTTGTGCTCCCTTCATGCTACACCCTAGGGGGGTTGGGGAATCAGGTCATGGTAGCCACAATTCCCGCACTGTGGCTCATTGAGGGGGTGTCGTGTCTCATGGTGAGGCCAAACCTATGGTTCTCCTCTCTGTGCATTGGCTGCTCTGAATGGGAATGTTGTCTTTTGAAACTTAGTGAGCCAGGATGCTCTGTTCTCTCTCTCTCTCTCTCTCTCTCTCTCTCTCTCTCTCTCTCTCTCTCTCTCTGTCTCCTTCTTCATTTGCTCCTGTGTGGTCTGGGCAGACCTGTCACACTCCCTGGGGTGTATATTCAGTGCCTTCCTCTGTACTACATTCTTCTGGGAAGCTGGGGTGGGGGTGGGGTTGACATAGCTGGGATAGGGCCTGGCCCTGCAGACCTCTCTGTTAGTTTGCTGCATCATGCTGGTATGCTGCCCTAAAGGCTTGCTGCAAAGGGTTGAGGTCTGGTCCCTCTCTCCCTTTCTTATGGAGACAAAAACAGTGCCCTTTCCATGGTGGATTAGTGCCCTGTTTCTCCCCTCCCCCCCACCCCAATACATAATTTACAGATTGAGAGAGAGGCACACAAGCAGGTCATAGACCAAGTCCAATGATGCAGTTCAGCATAATAACATAAATAAGGGGGAAAGGGAGAGGCAAGGTAAAAAGGGGGGAGGGAAAAGGGGGGGAATACAAAAGTATTGCTAGGCCCCTTTAAACAGCCCATTGCCATAGAGTTGATTGCAAATCCTGTGTACCCAAGTAGAACTGTTCCATAGGGTTCTCAATGTTAATTGTTTGGCAGTGGGGTGGAGGTGGTTTAAAATAATTTTCTTTCATGTACCTCTGACTGAGCCAGAACCTCCAACTTTTCAGCACTTCTATGAATTCCATTTATCTCAAAATCATCCTTCAATATGGAATTTGGAGATTGTGTGTGAGAAAAGAGAGAGAGAGAGAGAAGGAGGTCACAGTAATTCTTGATCCTTGCTATAAATAAGAAGCTAGGTCCCCAGGTCCCAAGAAAGGCCCTTCTCCTTGTCATCAAGAGACTTATATAGTCCAGGTGGAGTGACCTGGCAAGAAAATTAGACGTGTCAAATGATCATGGTAAGCAGCTGCAGCTGATGGGCGCCCTGCCCACAGTGATGATCAGTCCCAGAACAATTTGCTCAGTGTGGCAGGGTGCTCCAGAGAGGTTCAAGGGAAGGAGTGTGCCAGGTAGGTTTAGAAAGAAGTAAGAAAGTTACTTCAAAGGAGGAGTTCTGTGTTTGACCCAGTTGGCTAAAGAAACAAATTCAGAGATTCTCATGTGTGTGTAAGAAAGAGCTTTCTATCAAGGAGTAACTGTATATCAGGAAAACATCCCAGCCAGTCCAACTGAAGTCTTTAAGTCCAGAACTAGTCCATAAGTCCCTCTTCAGACTCACAGTCACAAGCAATGATGCCGAATGCAGGAAGATCACAGGTTGGTGGGTGCAATGCCATGCGGATCTAATGTCAGTGGCAGGGCTCTGGCAACAATCAGGGTCAGCCATCAGGAAGGTGAAGTCAGGGGCTGGGGGTGCCAGGGAGGTTCCCAGGGCCCTCCTTATGAAAAGGCCACGCCCACAAGGAGGCACCATCAGTCTGAGACCTGATTGACAGGTTAAAGCCCACTGCTGTCATACTTGGATGCATCTTCGAGTTGACATGAAATCATGTAACTACCACACGTTCGAAGACTCCTCCCATCCCCATGATTTCTTCTCGGTTCAGGTTCAGCTCCCGCTGAGTCAGGTTTTAGTAACCTGAGCTCTGGTATCAACCTGAGCTCCTAAAGTGAATATGATGTGTCCTTTTGGGGACATGGGATGGTGGCCACCTGGCTTCCATCCTGTTGGCGAAGAGCTCAGCTATTTACCAAGAGGTACCTTGGAAAAAAGAACTGGCCATCCATTGTGAAAGACCACCACCATAGAAGACCCTAGCGAGCATGGCTGTACTCTGGCACATGTGGGGTCACCATGCGTCAGAATTGACTTCTCAGAGACTGGCTACCTCACTCCTGTGGGCAGAAGGCTAATGCATGCCAGGTTCTTCAAAGTAAGGAAATTCTAGAATGCCCGACAACAGGCACAAGGAAACTAGTCCCATGAAGAAAATCGAAGAAGAGTTATGTATACTAAAGTAAGGGAGTTACTTACTCTTTCAGCAAATCTGCTTTCTCGGCTTTAAAATAGAAATATTAATAAAATATAATCCATAGGATGATCAAGATTAAACTGACTAATTGGTTTGGAGCTTTTAGTACCTTGCACGCAAGTTTTCATTGGTATAACAGCAGTGTTCCTATTAGATCAATACAATATGAACAAGAAGAAAATACAGTGCTTTCTCCAATAGCTTGTTCTCCAGTGGGAGAGCAGGGGTTAAAATAAATAAATGGACCAGATAGAATAACCCCTCTATTGGAGGGGAGTGCAAGTGCATTTGGAAAGTGCAGTGTTTCCCCAGTCTTCCAGGAATCAAGGAAAGCCTTCTCTGAGAAGCCGGCTTTTGCTTTGGGGCTACTATCAGAAGAGTTGATGTTCTGAACCCACAAACCTGTCTCCATGGGAGATTCCTTATCTCATTGCCATCCTAGAAGACAGGGGAGAGGTGAGCCAGTGAGTTTCCCAGACTATAGTTCTTTAGGGGAATAGAAAGCCCAGTCTTTCTTCCAGGGAGCGGCTGTTGGTTTCAAGCTACTGGCCTTGCAGTTAGGGAGTGCAGTGGTTTCACATCGGGCTGTGATCCATGTGGTTGGGAGTTTGAAACCACCAGCAGCTCTGCAGAAGAAAGACTGGACTTTCAACTCCTGCCAACAGTTACAGTTTTGGAAACCCACAGGGAGTGACTATGAGTCAGCATTGACTTGATGGCAATCAGTCTGACTTTTTCTTTTCTTTTGACTTTGCAATCGAATTCATAACCATGACACAACTCAGAAATCCTAGTTAGTGGTTCTTCTCTGTTCTATAAGAGTGCTATGAGCCAGAATGACTTAAGTCGATAACAGGGAATGGGTTTGCTCAAGAAGAATAGCAGGGTTATGTTTTACAGATAGACAAATTGTAAAATCTTTTTTTTTTAGGCTAAGAACTCCAAAGTGCCAAGGCACATAGGTATGAGAGAACAAGAAATCTAGGGCAAGT
This sequence comes from Tenrec ecaudatus, assembly GCF_050624435.1. Taxonomy (NCBI): domain Eukaryota; kingdom Metazoa; phylum Chordata; class Mammalia; order Afrosoricida; family Tenrecidae; genus Tenrec; species Tenrec ecaudatus. Next base: position 7,339,369 of record NC_134538.1, read on the forward strand.
CCACACACCTTAGAGCTTATACTTTAAGCTAGCTCATGACGAGCCTGAATTAAAGTAAACAGGCAATATGACTTTTAAAAATTGTTTTCAATTTCGAAACTCAGGCAGGCAAAAAACAATTCACCTTCTTAACTACATGGTTGCAGCTGATAACATCAAGCTTCCTTTTTTAAAAAAAAAATCAAAAGTTTCTGCTCTGAGCTATTATTTTTTTCCAAAGCAATGCATTAACACTGAATCCATTTTCTAGAAATTAGCCTAATTAAGTAAACAACATACACGATCTGAAACAAAACCCTCCAGCAGTCACTCTTAATGTCACCAGTATCTAATTAAACATCACAAGTCCTGGAAGGTGATTTTATTATTTTTATTTTAAGTATCCTGTTTGCCAACTACTAAAGAGCCTCATGCTCCTTCATGGACCCACGATGTCCTACTTAACTGGTGATATATAGGAGTTTCATTCAGTGTTCTGAATTTCTTTTTTTCTGGAATGTTATTAATTACAGTATCAAAGGTAAATTTTATACCCAAACTAGGTGCAGAGGTGGTTTTAAAATAAAGACAGACAACAGGGTTCAAAGTACCTGATGTATTTACATCCCCTTTACCTGATATGTTTCATCTGATTCCACAGCAAACTATAATCCGACAGAGCAGTATCAGAAGGAATCAAGCTGTTTTAAATTTATAAACAGAATCTCTGCCTATTCCAATAGTGGGGGGAGGGGAAGAGAATCGGATATCAAGAAACATAAGTTTGTTAAGTTTTCAAGGCAGCGAGTGACTGTTCCTCATGAAAGATACATCATTTCATTGTTCACGGGCTTTGGGTCTCTGCTCCAACCCCCCCTCCATTCTCAGCAATGCTTTTTTGTTTGTTTGTTTGTTGTGAATCTTCTGACAGCTGTTGCCCAGTCTGGATGACACCTCACGATCACACTGGCTGGTGTGCTTCTTCCATGTGGACTTGCTGCTTCATTGTTGGATGGCTGCTTGTTTAACTTCAAGCCTTTAAGACCCAGACCCTTTAGCTTTTAATAGCCAGGCACCATCCTCTGTCTTCACCACATCTGCTTATGCATCCATTTTGTCTTCAGGGAATGGGGGGGTGGGGGGAGGTGCATCACAGAATGCCAATTTGTTAGAACAAAGTGTTCTTGTATTGAGGGAAGGTATGAGCTGAGGCCCAAGGCGCATCTGCAGCCTCAGTGTATTGCCATATAAATATATGTACATAGGCCAATACCACTATTGTTATGGATTGATATATTTACATAAGTGCACACCTCTGTTCATCTCCCTACCTATGCCTTTGCTTCCTAGAGCTTGCTTCTGTTTCCTTTTGCCTCCTCCTGCTCCACCATCTCTTTCCCCCTTCTTCCACCTCTTAGTGCTTCCTCTCCGCTGGCTTGGTGTTGCTCGAATACTCACAGAATCTCCACCCTCTCCTAGATGCTGGTTCCACTTCCCTAGTTGTTCTCCTGTCCATGACGCCATCTGTTCACCACACCCTTCTCCCCACCTCCTTCTTCCTCCTCTACCTTCCGGGGCCATTAGCCCTCTTGCCTCTTCTCCGAGATTCCCTTCCATGTCTAACCCATATAATTAGGCAAACCATCCATGTCCGATTCCGAACAACAAGAAAACATACATTTGAAGAAAGAAAAGGAAAGAGAAAAAGATGAGACAAAAAAAAAGAAAGGAAGGAAGGAAAAGAAAAGAAAAAAACCTTAGATAGCTCCAGGTCTGTTTGCTGGTACCCATGAGATCCTCCCCCCTGGTCCTGAGGAAGATCCTGGGTTGCCCCTCCTAGCCCAAAGTCCATTTTTGGGGCTCCTCAGGGGTTCTGTGGCTTGACTTTACTCCAAGTGCTGATCTGTTATGCTCCACTCCCCCACTGTCTCCCTGCCGTGTGTCCCCATTATTGTCCCCTGTCTCTGTATGCTCCACTTAGGGGACAATATGAACATCCCCCCACAGAGGGGCTGCAGGGAGGGGATGCATCAATCAGGGTGTAGTAGAGCACTAATGGGTCACGCAATATACCTCTGATCCCTTGAGGAGGCCTTCTCACCCCCCACTATCATGACCTCAGTGCCGCCTCCCAATCTAGCTGAGACAGGAACATGTACATAGGTAGAGGCAAGAGATAAAACTCTTGGAACACATGGAACCCAGGAACAGGACTGGGAATAGACATGCCAGAAGGGTAGAGGGAAGGTGGGGGGAGACATGGGGAGGGAGGGGGACACTGATCACAATGAATGGCACATAACCACACACCCCCATCCAGGGGGGAAAGCAACAGAAACCAGAGGGAAAGGAGACAGCGATGGGTGTGAGATTTGGAAATAATTAACAATCTACAATCCATCAAGGGGCCGTGAGGGTTGGGGTGGAGGTAGGAAAGGAAAAAAAGAGGAGCTGATCCCAAGAGCTCAATGGAAAATAAATGTCTAGAAAAGAACGACGGAATACACATATGAATATGTCAGATGCAACTGATGAATGCATTGTAACAAGACTTGTAAGAGCCCCCAATAAAATGAGTTAAATAAATAAAAAGGATGCATCATTAAACTCCTGTGTCTTGATAGGGAAGAGTCTTACAGCTGCCCTCAAAGGAATGTTTACCTGATAAGCAAGGTACACGTGGACATAATTGTGTTTACAGACTAAGCTGTAGTGCACACTTGCTCAGGACATGCAAACGTGTGCCCTGCAGACTAGCTAATAAACACAACTGAACCTGTGTGTGCCTTGCTTACCATAAGCCCGGGGCCACATTGCTTGCTGGTTCATCCATCCTCCCAGCACAACTAAAACCACATATTGGCAATCACCAAATCATCTGATGGTGGTAAACAGCCAAATCTGTCCAGTCAGGGCCTTGGCACTTTTATTTTTGGCCTGTTTTCCCAGCTGATGTTTTTCCCCATCGATCACATTAATTGGTCAATTGTAAGCTTTCCAGCGGGCTTCCTGCTGTTGGAAATCCCCAGGGAAGGTTCAGCTGTGGCAAAAGAGAAATCTCTATTGAGCTGTGCCACACGAAGCCCTATCTTTGAAGTAGAGAATTAAAAATTAAGGAGATTCTCCGTGAGTGTTGCTTTGGCCTGGGCCCTGTGGCTTAAAGCATTACTCATCTCCCAGTGTTTCCTATTGCAGTTCTCATGATACCGGAGGCTCTGCCACTGGTATTTCAAACAGTAGCAGAGTCACCCATGCTGGACACATTTCAGTGGGATTTACAGGCCAAGACAGACTAGGGAGAGTGGCTTGGCAATCTGCTTTTGAAACATCCATGTTATAGACCACAACACGATCCACCTAACTTGCTTTAAACACATCGTGGGGAGTGATCAATCACTAGGAAAAGGACTTGGCGATTAGTGAAGTTGGGGACCAATGAGCCAGGGAGACCCTCGATGAGATGAATGGACACAGTAGCTGTGACAAAGGACTGAAGCATGCAGGTGATTGGGAGGATGATGCAGGGCCAAGCAGTGTTTCATTCTGGTGTACACTGGCTCTTCATGAATGGTCGGCCACTCTACATGGACAAACAAACTCCAGACAGGACTTCAGGACACAGGGTTTATTCTGGGCTTACCCCTTTCTTTTATTCTTGATGAACTAGGGAATCTTTGGTCCAGCTTTTGATTAAGTGGCCCTACTCTGAGCTGGGACAATTACTCTTCTTTGAGCAAAACAACACAACAACAACAACAAACAACAACCAAACTCACTGCCATTGAACTAATGCCAATTCAAAGCAACCCTGCAGGACAGAGTAGAACTGCCCTTGTAGGTTTCCAAGACTATAACTCTCCAATCACCCTCTAAACTAGATGGACCCAACTAAGCATCATCCTCTTGCCAGTCTACAAATACTAGTTATTGATTCTCAGCTCACTGGTTCCAAACCAGAATCTTAGGTTTTATGAAGCATCTTCTCCAGGGCTCCCCATGAAGGAGGAAGACTCCCCAAAGTATCAAGCTTCTGTGTCATCATAAAAGTTTCTAGCAATTATTTATGGACATCCCCCTCACTCCCCAATGTTTTCATTTGAAAAATGGCTAAATGATGCATCTGTGTTATTAAACGGAGCTAGATTTCAATCCCCAAATCTTAGTGGCTTCCCACAACAGTGGTTTCTTTCAAAGTCCAGCCAATGGTGATGACCAAGAGAGGCCGGCAGAGAGCACTGCTCCATTTAACACCCAAGGAACCAGTCGGAGTGCTGGTCCAACATCTCAATACTAGGCTTCCGTGTGACATGGGAGGCCAAGAGAGAGGCTGAAGACCGTGTACCAGAATTCAATTCAAAGTCTATAGTCCAGAGATGGCAAATGCTACTTTTATTCACAGCCCATAAGCCGGACTAGTCACATGGCCATATCAACTGAAGAAGACAAAAAAGATGCACAGTTCCAAGAACCTCAGAAGTACAGATGACTAGACTATCGATGAGCCCTGGTGATGCTGGCCAGAATTTCTCTCTTTCCTCCTTCCCTCCAGATGTTTAGCTTCTAACTCCCTGGAGTTTTTCCTCTGATAGTAGGACATCCTGGGTGCTCTTCCGAATTTTGGACATTAGTAACACTTTCCTAGCTCTCTCACCCCTCCCCTCATTGCCAGTGAAACCCACACAGTCACATAAGCAAGCACACACAGATAGATTATAGCTAGCCAGCTAGATAATAGATAGATGGATAGATAGATGATAGATAGACAATAGGTAGGTAGATAGATAGATAGATAGATAGATAATAGATAGATGGATAGATAGATGATAGATAGATAGATGTTGAGAAAGAATGAGAAACAACTGCCATCTAGTCAACTCCGGTGCGTGGCTAGGGTAGAACCACACTCCCTGGTGCAGTGTTCAGTGGCTGACTTTTTGGAAGTAGATTACCAGATCTTTCTTCCAAGTTGCCTCTGGGTGGATTTGAATGTCAAAACTTTTGTTTAGCCACTGAGCTCATGAGCCATTTACACCACCCAGGAAAGTGGGGGTCAGACAATTAGTTAACAATACTCAAGCATATGTAACCCAAACAAAAGCCCCTGAGGCATGCCCGCATTCTGGTTGGTCAGGACTTGTTAAAAATGGACTGTGGGAATTGGCTCTTTCCCACTTGCATGTGTGACAAGGGCTCATAAGTCATGCTCAGTGCGACTGTACCGCTGCTATGCTGTGGCTCCAAACAGTGACTAGACCAGTTGATGTCAGACATGCCTGTCAGTTTGTCTGAATATGTGTAGTTGTGTGTATTGGGGAATGGCAGGGGGGGTGATGGGATAGATTACCCAGATATCAAAGCAAAATAGAAAATTCAATTGTACTAATGAGGCAAGTTTTAAACACATTGCTGGAGAGGGTGCAAGGAGGGCTCATAGAGAGCAGGTTGGAATGAACTTTAGTGGTACCCTTCTGGCCAGTTGGCAAAACTTAAAATGATAAATAAACCTTGTTCTGGCATTTCTATTGTTACACATTTTTTCTAGGAACAAGTACAAAGATTCCGTTGGAAACTTGTTCACATTTAGCATTATTTATTATTTACCTGAAACATAATGGTTGTCCAACAGGGAACTAGTTTAAATAAGTCGTGCCATTTTTTCGGAGACTACCCAGCACTTAAAATATATATATTTGGGCAATATGTTTATTGACATGGAAACTTTTTCATAAGTTATTGTTTTTTAAGAAAGGAGAGAATCCAGTCCAATAAAAAAATTACCATTTGAAAGCAAATGAGCACACACATGTATTTCCTATGTTTGTATAGATCATGGTATGGAAGGCGATGTATACAAAAACATCTAAAAGACTCAACTGTGACCTAATTTTTCTGTTTTTAAGTTTTTAAATTTTTTATTGCTATTTGCATAAAATCTTATAGAGAAAATGTATCTATTATTCAACCTTTCATAAACGTGTGACAGTGTTTGTAATTCCTTCCCACAGCCCCCCTGGGTTTGGCTTTTTCCTGCATCTTTCGTCTCTAACCCTTTCTACCATATGAGCTTTATCTGGACAAAAGCTGCCTTAATGGTCTTTATCGTCTAAGGAGAGCATCCATTCCCACCTTACTGCTCCTTCATCTGGAGCTGAGAGTTGATTCCATTCCAAGCAGAAGGGTATAAAAGGGTCACAGTTTCAGGGGTGCCATCAGTCTCTATCAGAACATTAGGCCAATTTTATTTTTATTACTTTAAGTTTGGTACCACATTCCCCCCACTTTAGGGCTCCTTGCAGAGCGGCTAGCAGTTGTAGAGGGGCGTCATCTACTCCTGAACTTAGGCTTGTGAATGCTGAGGTTCACTTGCCCTCTGAGTCCTTTAGACCAGTGGCTCTCAGACTTCCCAGTGCCACGACGCTTTATACTGTTCCTTATGCTGTGATGACTCCCCCTCCAACCATAACACTGTTTTCACTGCTACTCCATCGCTGTCATTTTGCTACTGTGGGGAATCGGGCGGCCCCTGTGAAAGGGTTCTTCAACCCCCAAAGGGGTTGCATCCCGCAGGCTGAGAACTGCTGCTTTAGACTGATTGTTTCCACGGGTCTTCAATTTTCTGGACTCTTCTTTTCACTGGTGGGGGAGACCAACAATTGTACCGTAGATGGACACTCACAAGATCCTAGTCACTACTCACCACAGTGGGATGTAGAGCATGTTCTTGGTGAACTATGTGCGTCCACTGGTCTTGATAGTGTTGGGTATTATGACAATTATTACAAGGCTAGGTGTGTAATTTTATTCATATTTAATGTCTTTAACACCTGTGCTTCTCTGAGTGCCTTCCTTTACCTTGATCCCTTTGTGCTGATCTTCCTCTTATTTATTACTGCCTCTCCTGTCACCCAAGTTAATACATGTCTATTGTCTAGTTAGGGGTTTGCCCTCCCTTCCCTGCTGCTCCTGAGAAATTTCAAAGGTTTCTTTCTGTAAGTAAATATTTTCTTGACATTTTATGGTAAAGGTCTCATACAACATTTGTCCTTTTCTAATTGACTAATTTCACTGAGCATCATATCCTTTTGGATGCTCTATGTTTGTGCGTGCTTGACAAATTCACCGATAGTCTTCAATATTGCATAGCATTCCAATTTGTATTTATCACAGCTCATTGATCCACTCATCTGTTGATAGGCCCTTAGGTTGTGTCTGTCTTTTTGGTTCCATGAATAGAGCTATTTGTAGATTCCTTTGAATAGACTTGACAGTTTCACACTAAGTCTCCTTCTCCATCAATAGAATATATTCTTGTATTTATGTAGATATCTTTTGGTTTCTGATAATAGTGTTTGATCGTTTTCTTTGTATAGGTCTTTTGTCTCTCCAGCTAGATGCATTCATAAGTATGTCACCTTTTGGGTGGTTATTACAAATGGTATGGCTTTCCTGATATTCTTTATTAAGGTCTTTGTTAGCATAGAGGAATATGATTATAGAGTAAACTGATTATTGCATTTGGTCTTTTATCTTGGCTGAGTTTTATTTTCTTCCTATTTACCTGAAATGCTTATGAGCTTTTTGTTTTGTTTTTTAAGTTATAATATTTGTATAAAAGTAATATTTTGAAAATATTTGAAATGTTGCATTTGAAAGACCATTGTAGTTTAAAATATTTCCCTCTCTCTCAGATCCCATAAATGAATTCAGTTCATTTGTATACCACTCCAAACTAAGTCTAAATCTCCACTGGAGAGATACCTTAGAGATTGTTTAAAGCTCTCTTCCCTTTTGTTATAGACTCACTTAGAAAGCACCCTCTGTACTCAGTTACACAGATTATAGCACCGTAATTCAAATGCCCACAGGGTCGCCCTTGGTGGACAGATTGTAGAGTAGAAAATCCTCAACGTTGCATAGTATTCCATTGTGCACATACGCCATGGCTCGTTTATCCACCCATCTGTTGATGGGCACTTATTTCCTTAGTGCTGAATCCTAAGTGTGTCATCTCTCTGTTGTCTATCTTCCAGACTAAGAGAGGTGAGGGAGAGAAACCTGGTGATCTACGCCTGACAATTAGTCATTTGAAGTATTATAAATCACAACAGAACTTTGCTTGGCTTGCTTTAGCTACATTATAAAAGCAAAACAATGAATCCAAAGCTACTACTAGTGGGTCAACTCTGACTTAGTGAGACCCTAATCTGAGGTTGTAAATCTTTATCAGAACTGATAGTTTCATTATTCTCCTATGGACTGACAAGTGGGTTTGAACTGCAGGCCTTGTGGGTTGCAAGCTATTGCTTACCCAACCAGACCCACCTCATGAGTGATCCAGCACTGGAAGAGGACATCATGCTAGATGAAAAAGAAGAAGTCGATTGGCATGGAAGACCCTGGGTGTTATGGATTGGTACAGTAGACACAAGGACAAACTCAAACAGGATGGCAATTCTGAGGATGGCATGAGACCAGGAGAGATTTTGTTCTGTTGTGCCTAAGGTCACCGTGAATTGGAGTCATCTAAACAGCAGCTAAAAGCAGCCATTGTTATCAAGTAAGCAGAGACAATGCCAATTTCTCTGCACACTCCTACTACCTACTCATGAGAAATGGATTAAATGCGAAAGTAAAGCCATTCATATTTGTGTCAACATAAAAATAATGAAAATTTTGGAAGCCCCTCAAACTCACTTTGAGATATTGATCTTAAAGAAGGCAGAGAAAGACTAATAAGCAAAACGCTAAGAAACGGTTTGTTGACCCCAACATCTGATAAAATAATTGTTAAATTTTGAAATGACCTACATGTTTTAGTGGGCATGTGGTCAGCACATAGCTAGACAAAATTCTAGACAAGTGAGAACTTCTGTTTCAATGCCATCGCTCATGACAATCACAAAACATCCACATGTTAAGTATACCAATGAGTCTTATTTATGTGGCAAGTGCAAATGGAGACCATAAAGAAGCTGTTTCGTTTAATTGGAAGCAAACCTTTGAGATAAGCCTTTGTTTTTATGCTCTGCCTATGCAGACACCTTCTCATGAATGAGGTCACTACAGCTCTGCCCCCTGGGACTATTTGCCTTCCCCACACCAGAATCAATGAGCATTTCTTTTTGCTTTTAAAGCACTAGGTGCTAAGCATTGCCCTGGAAATTCTTTTGCCAAGAACTATTTTTTAACACATTCCCAAGTACAGCTCTGATGGAGTACATTCCCGAGGAAGGCATCTGTGTGCACACAGCACGGAGCCCACCAGGGCCAGGCATACTGCAGCTATTTCCGGACCGTTAGTGTGCAAGTGACAGATTCTCACCCTGGACGTGTTACCACACATCATGGAAAAACTGAGAAGCTATCCATCTGGATTGACTTGATGCTCTGAAATATCAGACTTGGTTGAAATGCACATTTATTCTTTGAGGTGGCTTGTTAGAAGACTTGGTCTCAGTAGAGGTCAAAGCCAAAGAGACAATGCAGTCTTCGACACACAAGTAGATAATGAGCTGACAAACCGGGATTTCACTAGCTGGCATCTTGAAGCTCCTTTTAGAAGCGTTCTTTTTTCATCAATGCACGTCCTCTATTCCTGTTAAAAACGTACCATTTGTATGGGAGCAATAAGTTAAACTGGTAATAATAAAATTCCAATTCACACTATAAACCTAGTATCCTTAGGCCTGACCAAAGAATTCGTTAAATATGATATCACTCTCTGTTATCTAAAATGTTGGTAGTGGCATCACTGCTGTGACTTTTTTTTTTAACCAGGTGGTTAATAACTCTAGAAAATAGAAGCCATTATTAAATCAGCAAAACGAAGGCATTCTCTTGAAGTTCAACATTGCCCACCTGGTGAGAGAGCCAATGCTTGAGAGTCACTAGTTCAGCGTTCTGATGATTGTCAGCAAGGGGTCCCTGAGCTAGAGACGTGCTTGATTTCATTGGACCTAGAGGACCCAAGAGTGACGCAGTGGTAAAATTCTTACCTTCCAGACAAAGGACTCAGGTTTGGTTTATAGCCAATTCTCCTGATGTTCAGCCACCCCTCATTTGTCAGTGGACAGAGCATGGTTCTGTGATCCTGGTCAGGTCTCGGCAGAGCATCTACACTGAGAGAGTAGGAAGAAAGCCCTGGAGATAAACTTCTGGATATCAGTTCATGAGCCCTCTAGTAGTCACATGATTTAATTCTCAGCATCCTGAATCTTCAGGCACATTCTGGCTCTCTCATTCATCGTCTGGGGACTCCTGTAGTTACCAGCTCTATAAGGCCTCTAATTTAGCACAGGGATAACCTAGCAGTGCCCTTCTCTTGCCTAAGAGTGCCCCTTCCATCTTGGACCATCACATTGATTTTTGGAGTGTGGAAGGTTGACGATACCTTCTTAGGGTTCACCTATGAGCAACCTGGGGTATGGAAGAGAGCACCATCATTGGATGATATTTCAAGAATACAAGGAGGCTTCAGAAGTTTACAGAAAAATGTCACTAAAAGAGAATGACTTTTTTTCATGAATCTCTTGAGGACCCTTCCCCCACCCCCAGGAGATAGGAACCATTTCCTTCTTTTTTTATCTCCACTGTCGTGAGACACATTTATAAGGTTTCTCACTCACAGTTCCATCCTTTTATCCCTGCAGCCCTGGTTCCTAAGGACAGTGTATACAGTAACACCTGGCAGGGGTCTATCAATAAGATGCTCTTGTGTTGACACTGTCTATGTCGATTTCTTAGTCCTCCAAACCCTCCCCACCTAGCATTGCACCCCTGAATAAAGTAATAATATGAGCTTTCCCCTCACAATCAGATTTCTAAGGGAATTAGTTAGGTTTATAGTGCCAACCTGGCCAATAGGAACATGTGGGAAGAGATTAATCAGTTTTCAGTTTGATTGAAGGGCGAGCAATAAAGGAATCTGCAAGGTCCTCCCCCCCTACACTCCCCCTCCCCAATCACCACCACCACCACGACTACCACCACTACCCCTGCCACTTTCTTGCTATCTGGTGATCAGACCAGTGTGATGCTGCTTTAGTCTCTGCCTCAACCTGTGTGCTACACTACCTATGGGCCAAGCCAACCCATGGATTTTGTTGCTAGCGCTTGAGGCTTCTTAGAGACCTGCTTTGTCATGCTGCTGGTTCATACACCTCTTGAGCTTGAGGCTGGTGGATCTGTCATCATGCTTTGCTTGAGTTTGATATCCCATCTGGGCCTGTCTTGCTAAACTCCCAAGCTACTGACTGTTGCTGACCCACCCTACTGTCTAATCCATCCTGTGGGCAAACTCTGCCTTTCTTACTTGGGGGAAGACTCCACTGTCTACTTTCTTGACCTTGTGAGTTGAAGGACTTCTAGGATATTAACTCTTCCATGAAAGTGAGTTGGACTGAGCCCTCTGTATTGCTGCGTGGACTAATTAGCAGTTACATTCCTTCTCGCTGTATAAACCTATATGTACATGTATATATATATACTAAAACAATTGCTGCTCCTTTGTCCTTTTAACCAGAATATTTTCATTTATCTGTTCATTGTCCAGTTCAAACAAGCTTAAGGTACCCAGGAGGTCAAATGAATCATGTTTCTGTGGTGAGCAAGGAGCCATATAAACAAGTAAATAAATAAATAAATAGACTCAAGAGATGTGAAGGACATTCCATCCAGAATCCACAATACACCATATTTAACTTCTCTGCCTGTGCTAAATGTTGGACACTATTGATCTCATCTGGCTTCATGTCTATACTTCCTTTTCCTTACACCCAAGAGGACTCTCTTATGAGATATTATACACAATGAGAAAGTGATAGATATTTTTCTTATAGTACTACATCTACGACCTACCCCCAAGTCCTCTTTTAATCCAATTCCATTCTGCTTCCATAGTTGTTTCATTTCCGTGGAGTCCCTAGGTAAACATTTGGAGGTCTGAGTCTTACAGAGACGTGCAGGAAGAAAGACTTAGCAATCTACTTCCAAAATGTCAACCACGAAAAATCCTATGGATCACAATTCTTTTCTGACACACAAGGAGTCATCATAAGTTGGGTCAATTCCACAGCAACCTATTTTAATAATAGCAGAAACCTCAATTAGTATACTGTGCACCAGGCATTGGTGTGAAGACTTACCTGTATTAACTCACAGAAACCCCACAATCTCAGGCTACCACTATGATTATCCTATTTTATAGACAAAAAAACCGAAGCATAGAGAGATTATATATTTCCTCACATAGATATTAGTTGGCAGTGGACTTGCCAACTGAGGAGGTGGATTGGAAAGCCTAGCTCTTCAATCACTACATTCTATTATAGAACTCCATTGTCCAGGTTTTATGGAATTCTGTTTTTCATGTTTCTTAATTTTAAGAACTCCTCATTTCTCAGCTGTGGGAACACTTTAGAGTTGATCTTTATGGATTGTTCATGCAGTCTCCTACCCAGCTTTACTTCTGTTGTCTCCTCTCTTCCAATCAAAACATTTCCAGTGTCTTCCACCATTGAATTCATCAGCCACTAGGCAAATGTCAGCTCATACTCTTGGTGCAAGGTCTAGCGCTGTGATTCCTACCATAATTTATAAACCACTCTTACGCAAACTAGTCAACAGTCTACTCTTTCAGGGGGTGGCATATGAGAAAGAAACAATGCTGCTTAAGGAAGAAGTTCAAAGTGCACTGAATGCATTCACCAAAAACAAGGCTCTAGGAATTGGCAGAATATCCAAAGCAATGTTTCAGAAAGCTGAGCAAGCACTGGGAGCACTTGCTCATCTATGCCAGGAAATTTGGAAGATGGCTACTTGGCCAACTGACTGGAAGACATCCATATTTTTGCCCATTCCAAAAGATGCTGACCCAACAGAATGCTTCAACTACAGAAAGTATCATTGCTAGTGCGCACAAGTACACTTTTGCTTAAGATCATCCAACAACAGTTTGCATCAGTCTATCGACAATACATTTCCAGAAGTTCAGGCAGATTTAATAGAGGAAGTAGAACAAGGGACATCATTGCTGATGTCAGATGGATGGATTTGGGCTCAGAGCAGAGAAAGCCAAAAGGATGTTTACTTGTGTTTCGTTGATTATGCAAAGCATTGTGGGCCATAATAAACTGTGGATCACCTAGAGGAGAATGGGAATTCCAGAATATTTCATTGTGCTAATTTGGAACTTGTACATGGATCAAGAGGCAGCTGTATAGACAGAACAAGGGAATATCGCATGCAAATCATCAGAGAACATGGATTAGATGAAAAAGAGTGCAGCATCAGGAGTAGAGGATGACTTATTACCAATATGCAGCTGACACAACCTTGCTTGCTGAAAGTGAGGAGGAACTGAATGAAGCACTGGCTGATGAAGATCAAGGATAGCAGCCTTCAGTGTGGGTGACAACTCAATGTAAGGAAGACCAAAAGCCTCACAATTGGATCACTAAGTAACATCACGATAAATGGAGGAAAGGAAAATGAAGTTGCCAAGGATTTTGTCTTTTTGGATCCATAATCAGTGCTCATGGAAGCAACAGTCATGTTGCATGAGGTGAATATGGTACACGAGGCCTCGTTAGAGTATTGAGAAGTCAGGATGTTGCTTTGAGGACTAAGATATGCTTGACTCGGGCCATGGTGTTCTCTATTGCATCAGGTGCATTGTGAGAGTTGGACATTGAATTTGAATTGCGGTGCTGGAGAAGAACATGGAAAGCACCTTGGACTGCTAAAAGGACAGACTGATGTGTATTGGAAGAAGTAAGATCAGCGTGCTCCTTAGAGCAAAGAAGGCAAGACTTCATTTTGCATCCTTTGGACATGCTGTCAGGATAGACCAGTCCCTGGAGAAGGACAAAATGTTTGCTTTAGTGGAGAGGCGACCAAAGAGGAAGGCCCTCCGAGAGCTGGATAGACATCAGTGAGCATCAGTGAGCATCAATGAGCTTAGAGACAGGAATGACTGTGAAGATGGCACAGGACCATGCAGTGTTTTGTTCTGTTGGGCATAGGGCCCCTCTGGGTCAGATCCAGCTCACAGTAATGACTACAGCCGCATAGAAACATAATACCATGTTAGACTGAGCCCTCCGATTCCACCGAAGCATTCCTCTCTCCACATGACCCCATTTGTATCAGCGTAGAGCTGCATCCAGTCGGGAGTTCAAAGGTTGATTTCCCTGAAGCAGATTTCTTTTCCAGCGCATATTATAATAGGCTCCACCCTCTAACCCTTTGGTGAGCAGCCAAGCACATTGACTATTTGCACCAGCAGGCGCTTCTATGCTAATTAATCTATATTAATTGGACAATAAACATCACATAAAAATAACTGTCAAATCAACTCTGACTCATCGCCACCTTAGAGGCCAGAGCAGAAGTGCTCCTTAGGATTTCCCAGACTGTAAATCTTTAACTGAAGGAACAGCCTCCTCTTTCTCCTTGGGGGTGGACTGTTGACCTTGAAGTTAGCCCAACACCTACCTCACAGAGTCACCTGGGTTCCTTTAAGTATCCCCTAAGCCAGCGGTTCTCAACCTGTGGGCAGTGACCCCTTTGGGGGTCACCTAAGACCATTGGAAAACACATAAACATTTCACAGTATTTAGCAATTACATTTTGTTTTGTGTTTAATCACTGTGCTTTAATTATGTTTAATTATGTTCAATGTGTAACAGAAAATACACCCTGCATACAGATACTTACATTATGATTCATAACAGTAGCAAAATGGCAGTTATGAAGTAGCAACAAAAATAATTTTATGGTTGGAGGTCACCACAACATGAGGAACTGTATTAAAGGGTCATGGCATTAAGAAGGTTGAGAACCACTCCCTTAGACATTCGATTTGCAGAAGATGACCTGGAAAGCAAGCAAATGCCATATGATATAATTGAGAGTACACATTAATTTGATGGGCTAGATTCTGAAGCAAAATGAAAGAGAGGGACAAAAATATGTGGAGTCCTGTTCCTGAATATATAATAGTAAACAATCCTACAATACAGAAGAGGAGAGCCCTCATTTGTAGAAAAAAACACCGGGGAAGCTTATAAGGTTTAAATAATAGCTATAAGGTTTAATAATAAACTATAAGGTCTTCTGGGGTGGGACTGTGTGCTCCTTTTCTGGGGTTTAGAGGGTGACTCAATGGTGCTTGGGATGATGTTGGCCTCACAGGGACATGTTCATTCTGCCCAACTGAATACGGAGTAGAAGTTTTACTACTGATGTTACTGACATGTCTCCATGGAGGGACGATTTCCCATAGACCAACCAAAGATAGTAAAATGAAAAATCAGATCACTCTCCACTAAAATGCCCTGGTGGTAATATAACAAAAGATCCACGGGTCCATTACTATATATACACAGAGAGACAAAAGATCCATATATATCTACCAGAAGCCTCAAATAAATCAACAATTTAGCAAGTGAACCTGTGTTGCTACCTGATTGCTTTCTTCTTCCGTGGTGCTGGCTGGATTTAACACAGAGAGAAGGCCAGGTGTGTCTTCTGTGCTTTTGTGCCTTTAGTGTGTTTGATCTTTGGAAATCATTGACTCCCAGTTCTCTACTTGACTCGACAGTTTCCAGTTTTTATTGTAGGTGACCTCAGTTGTCTGATGTTCTGATGCTTAAAGGCACAGCCTGGGCTTTGTTCTTCTCTTCCCAGCATGATGTCACTTCCTGTCATCCAGCAACTGTTGACATGACATCCGGGCCCTTACCTATGTTCACTTCCTGAATGATCTCTGAGCAGTCGCTTCACCTCTCTGGGGAAAAAAAGTAACGAAAACGGATAGAAGACCACACCAGTGGTCATCAAGTTAACTCGGACCTACGTGACATGGAAGGCAGGGGACTGCTGTGTGTAATCGTTGGAACTTCTTTCAGACCTGATATTCTGAAATATTGTTGGGGTCAGTTGCTAGGAGGCACTTGCTCATCATTGATCATGTGTTTTCAAACTGGCGAGTCTCTTCTTTAAGAAATAATTATTGCTGGGGATTTCAAAGTTACCGGAAAGAACTGGAAGGAGTTTAGTAACCAGGATTCAAATCTCTCTCAAAAGTCCTTCTCTGATATTTGTAAGTGAGAGGTCTCAAGAGCATGCCATTCACCTGAATTCACTTTTATTTCAAATAAATAACGTGTGACTTGGGAGGAAAATTCTATTCCCTCTAGTTGGGGGCTTATATCGATAGAGTGATTCATTGTGAGCATTACCTTGGTTCAAATGTGGAGGCAGCATTAATATTTATTCACAAATAACACATGGTCATTAGTCTTACAGATGTCTAAAACAATATACACCTTTGAGGGACAAGTGGGGAATCAAAAGCTTTCCCGGGCTTCCAGAGTTCTCCTGATTAACTCCGGTTGATCATTCTTCTGCTGTGATGTGAACCAACTAGACAATACCTGGTCTTGTGGGGTGATCACCAGAGGCACAGGAGCATAGCAAGCCGTCCCGGAGACAGTGGTGAAGGAAGAATAGCAAGGTACCATTAGCACAGGAGGTAAATGGTAAGCAAATGCAGAAAATCATAAAATTAAATTAATCTTACTTTCTCTCCCCAAACATTCGAGGACAGGTTGATACTGACTCACATCGATGACCCACCTACATCAGAAGAGAATTGTGCTCCTTGGGATTTTTTTAATAGGTTATTCCTCAGAAGTTTATCACCTGGTCTTTCTCTCCAAGCACCTGGAAACTCGGGGCCTGCAATCTTAGGCTGGGTTTTCTAGAGAAGCAAAACCAATGAAGCTTATATATGTGTTTAGAGAGAGAATTTTTATCAAGAAAATGTAGAAGAAGGCAAGTTTCAAATACGTAGGTCAAATGTTCAGCTGGAAGTTTCTCCTGACTGTTGTAGCAACAGGGTTGATGGATTCAAGATTGACAAGAAGATCAAAAACATCTTGTGGCTACTGAACCTGTGGCTACTGGCCATCAGGTAAGATGACAGGCTACTAAGAACTTCCAGGAGAGGTAGGCGATGAGCAATAAGGACACTGCTGGCTGAAATTCAGAGGTTTGAGGAAGAACTAAATGCAGAAGTCAGACCCAGTCCAAAGCAAGCAAGCTTTCTGTAGTGTCCACTTATATTGGAAGTAGATCACACCTCTAAGGAAACTTCTTTTCAACTGATTGAATTAGGGCTGTGATTGAGTTGCCACCTTCCCTAATCTTCTTACAATTGATTGACTACTTACAGCAAATCCCCTCATGAAGGTGATTATATTGTGTTAGATAACCTCATATTACTAGATCTTAAGTGCCCCTGCCATAGAGAATCCTGCCCTGGCTATGTTAATACAAAACCATATCTATTACAACAGCTGAGTCCATTAGCTGTTTGCACCATGCAAGAACTTCTAATTAATATTAATAACTCTGGAATCACATTAAATTTCACTAAAATATCTATGGATCGTTAGGGCTCAGAGGCATTTGCCTAATCATCTATAGTTTAGACATCTCTCAATAGGACAAACTGTTCCTCAATCCTTCCTGGATCGCTTAACACAATTCCAGATAGGGGAATCCAGATTTTACTCAGGAGTCAGCAAATATTCTGCAGCTGTTATGGAAAATTATTCATACCTACCCATCCTTCGAGCCTTGGTGGTGAGGTTAGGTAGGTTATGCATTGGGCTGGTCATTGCAAGGTCAGCCATTTGAAGCCACCAGCCATTGTGTGGAAGAAAGAAGACTTTCTGCTTCTTATAAAAGAGCTGCAGTCTCAGAGAACCACAGAGGCAGATCTACTCTGTCACACAGGATCACCATGAGTCAGAATCAATGATGATATAAGTGACTCATGCTTACTTGTGTGTGTGTGCGCGCACATGCGTGTGTGTGTGTGTGTGTGTAAAATTAATCTGGGGAAAAATATAAAGTTTGAAAGGCCTCAAATCAAAAGAAAAATTTAGGAACCAATGACTTAGATTCCAAGAACTGTTCTATGAAACTCTTAGCTTGTGATGTTTTAATGAGATCGTGAGAGAATGAGCAATGGGACCCACGAAGGATATAACTTCTTAACATAAATCAATGTATTCATGGGAGAAATTAGCAGCCAAGCTTCAGCGAGGAGAGCGTCCTACCGAGCGCTCCTTGGATGAAATCCTAACCATATTCATCCCCTTCAGTCCTATGTCCACAGTAATGAAGGATCCTGACCCACCAGGAAGAAGCCAGCAGTCCACAGCTACAGGAGAAAGCCATGGTATGCAAAGAACAATGCAAAGACTAGGAGCATAAAAGTGGTACAACTGTGGAGAACACTGGCATAATGTGCACATAGTTCACAAACTCACTGAATTTATTCCTAACACAGAGAGAATGTTACCCAAGGGTAAAGGAGCTGTGCAGAAAGTTTTAACCATGTGCTGTGCGCTGTAGAATAAACAAAAGCAAACAGAGAAATGAAAAGAAAATCTATACATTTATGTAGAGGAGAATGGGCTTCAAAAAAGTTTGAAATGTTCACAAAATGCAAACTAAGCAGCATCCAAAATGAATGGATAGAGCGATATGTCCCAACACGAACAAACCTCAGCACAAATTCTTGAAACAAAATATTTTCAAAAGCAAGGTACAGAAGTGTCAATTCAGTCCACATGGAAGAAGCACACCAGCCTGTGTGATTCAAGGACTATAAATAATATAATCCAAATCCAGAGGAGGAGAGAACGGTCTCAGAGCTTAAATTGTGACTATTCAGTTTGCAGAGGGCTATGGAAGACAGCGGAAACCCAAAATCCATTTGCAGGGTCCACACACGGAGCTAGCTCCAGTGAATCTCCCTCTGACCAAAGTCAAGGAATGTGAATCGCTTTGTTATCAGACAGACTGCAGTGTACCTTTGATTTTGGTAGATAGTTAGGCTACAATGTAGTATCTTATTTGAGATCCCTTTTAATCCATTTGGAAGTTGTTCCAGTTTAAAAAAAAATAAAGTGAAGGAGAAACACATGTGTATTCAGCCTCAAGTGACTCCCTCTGACCAGAGGGCAGGGATGTGCACAGCCTTGCTACCACGCGCAGTGCATTGGAAAGTGGATGATGGCAGAGGCAGTTAGGTAAAAATTTAGCACCGTATCATTTACTCTCTCTTTTGACCCACTTTAACATTGCTCTAGTTCTTAACTATTTTCTACTTTCTTTTCATTTGATGTTTTTCTCTGTTTATTTTGTTGCTGTTGTTAGTTTTGTTTGTTTGTTTTCTTGGATGTATCACAGTGTACGAAGTCCAAGATAAGTAAATCTATAGAGGCAGTAACTAGATTAACGGTGTCTCGTGGGTCTGGCAGGGGAGATTGGGGAGAAATCTGGAGACTAATGATAACAAAAAGAAAAAAGAAGAAAATGTTCTGAAATTGATTGGGTTAATGATTGTACAACTCTTCTTGATATGACTTGTATGATATATGGATTATATGCCAATGAAATGACTTTAAAAAAAGAAATTCTCAAGTGGGAATCTAGGATATGAGAGAAAGCATAAAATCATGCTGACTAAATTATGTGTTGATTTGGGGAACATGAACCCTATGAAAACACACAACCCTGCTTGGAAATGATACCACCAGTATCAAGATAGTGGCTAGTTAGGAAAGAGGGATTAAGACTGGCATCAGGGCAGTTTCCAAGAGGTTTCTTTCAACTACATTTCTGATGCTTTATTTCTTCTTAAAAATATCAAGCAAAGATACAAAAGCAGCACAATCAGATAAAGGGGGTGGTGAGTACGTGGTTTGTATTATTACTGCTGTTTTTTAGGCACCTCTCTATCGATCTTGGAGAAAGTACAGCCAAAATGCTCCTTAGTCTGTTAGACTTTGTCTTCCTGCCTTAGCTCTGCCGTCAGTGAGGCGCTGCTGCCCCAGGATCAGCAGAGAGTTGGCAAGCAGGAGGAAAGTCCTCAATGAGGGACAAGGCATGACAGCAGCAACAGTGAACTCAAACACACCATAGATGGCGAAGACAGGCAGAACCTGGAAGTGTTTTATATTGACGTGCATGGGGTCGGCATGAGGCTGAGCCAATGCAGTGGTAGCTAACATCAGAGACAGATAGCACGGTGAGCTACTTTTACGGCAAGAGTTTCATGCAAGGCATTCAAGGTCTTTCAGCAGCAACCTTTACCCCTACTAGAAATCAAACTAAATGGTGGGATTTTTTTCCCCCCACTTGAAACCTGTCAGAGTTTAGTGCCCACAAAAGAGTCCTGGCACTCAGATAACCAGACTGCATGTTTTTATTCTCTGGTTTATTTTGCCTGGAAGGCTAGAAACAATGGCAGCGCAGAATGCAATGGAAATCAATGGCCCCTTGAAGTCATTGCGTGTACCCGAGCAAGAACCCCGGTCCCATTTAGATCTGTCGGTGGCTCCCGCAAAGCCTATGACTGAGTCCTGATGGCGTTAATAGTGCTGAGCTCCTTGAGGAAACTTCGGAATCAACTAGCCATGGGGTGCTCGGTATCTTTATGGCCATCTGCGCAGGAGTGCTTAGCTGCCCTCCTGACACCTACTTAGGTTTGCATTCCAGAATGCCCCTGCCTGCCAGTGCTTTAGGAACCTGGATCCTACCAGGATGCAAAAAAAGATGATGAACTGCTTGTAATCAGCCATTTGTATAGGGCAGTAAGTTTACCTAAAGACGTGAAACAATAAAAAAGAAGGAGAGATGGTCGATAGCCTGCAGGTCTTTCTGTCATCGATGGCAGTGGTGTCCGGTGCCATTGACAAAGTTCCGACTCATAGCAACCCAAAGTACGACAGAACACAACGCTGCCTGGTCCCGAGCCACCCTCTAGACCACTGCTGTACTTAGCCCATTGCTGCAGCCACAGAGGCAATCCACCTCCTTGAGCATCTTCCTCTTTCACCCTGACCCGGTGCTTTACCAAGTAGGATGTCCTTCTCCCAGGACTGGTCCATCCTTATAACATGTCCAAGGAAAGGGAAACAAAACCTCACCGTTCTCACTCCTAAGGCAACACTTCTTCCAAGACAGATCGGCTTGTTCTGCGAGTCCACAGAATTTGGGGGTGAGCAAAAAGTAGTGCTACAAAATCGACTGCGATGGGGGCCTGGGGGTGTAAGTTTCCTGGTGGTGCTGGAGCAACTATAATCTAGACAAGAGCAATTCCTGAGAGGCAAATGAGGGGTGAGCATGATAGCGGGTCAAGAGGAAAGTAAAAGGAAGTAGAGGAAAGAATTAGGAAGCAAAACTATTTATAGTGGTACAAACATAGATGTGTGCATATGTAAATGTATTAATACATAAAAATTGGGATGCTAGATGGATTGTTATCATATATGTAAGAGCCCCCAATAAATGACTTCTTTTTTAAAAAGCACACAAAACTAGATTATGTTATAAGAAAGTTTTAAAATAGTAATTAAAAATAATAAATAATACCTGATAAACAAAATTTTAAAAACCATAGCTACACACTATAAACAAAAATATCAAAATGTGAAGCGTTTGCATCTATACATAGTCTCTATGTAGGGGGTGCTCTTCTGAAAACTGTGTTTCCAGCTCTATAATTTTGGAGCATTCTGTGCTTTTCGTTCTACGTCACATTGAACCAGCAGTGTTGACATCTCCAAGGGACTCCGTGTTCCTCGAAAATGTCCTTCGCATTTGGGGAACAGACAGACGTCCGAAGGGGCCAAGAAGAGTTGTAAGGCGCATGGCATAAGCTTTCCCAACAAATCCATCACGCAGCCCGGCTACCCGCAAAGCACGAACAGGTCCATTGTCTTGATGGAGAAAAACGTTTTTTGTTTTGCTTCAGTCTAACTTCCCTGATATTTTTCTCATCATGTTTTCAATTTTCTTAACACTTCATAGTGAACGTCCTGTGTCTATCAGGTTATGCTTTTGTGAACCCAGAAACAAGTTTCTAGAACTTTCTGCACTGCTCCCGCTGCCTTCTTGGCTAGTCCGACAGAACCCCGCCAAAGCCACTACTTTGCCTGGATCATTTTCTTTGAAGGGACCCTGCTGGGAGAACATGTCTGTAGCCAGCCACTGGTCAGAGATGTGTATGACCATGCTTTGTTTGGAATAAATCCATGTATGCATGAACTGAAACTCAAGTAACCATACTTTTTGATTTACCCTATTCCCCCAGACAATCTTTCATTTGGCTGAAATTCTTCTCTTTCCATTTGGAAATAATAGACACAGCAAGTACACTGAGAGGCCATGTGTCCTTGTTTGAATCTCTGTCTGCTGCTTCCAGGCTAGGTGACCTGAAGTTAGTCATTATGAATCAAGACCTGCTCAAATGTTGATTAAAAGCCGTTGCTGTTCATGGCTGTGGAGTCACAGCTGATGCATGGTGCCCTTGCGTCCTGGGCAGAATGGCTGGGCTCCATGGAGTTTCCAAGCAATGACATTACGGTTGCAGATTCCCAGGCCTGGCCTCTCAGGTGCATCTGGGGAAGTATGAACCACCTACCTTTCTGCCAGTAGTTGGTCACTTCCGCATTTTTGACACCTGAGACTACAAATGTAACATTGGGGACAGGAAACATTAAAGAGGATAAACTATGTAAGATGCCCCCAAAGAAAGTTGTTCAATTGCATTTAAAGTCTATGTCAGTTATCTATTGTGGCATTTAAAAATTGCCCCCAAACTGGATATCATAAAATAACAACATTTATTATCTCACATTTTTGTGGGTCTGAAATCCAGTGTGATGGGCTTAGATCCTCTGGCTCAGGGTCGGTCCCAAGGCTGCCATCAAAGGAACCAGCCAGAGCTGCGGGCATCTGGCATCGCAAGCTTTGACTGGCACAAGATTCGCTTCCAAATCGCTCAGTGGTTGTTGGCACAATTCAGTCTCCTGGCCTCTGAGAGTGAGCGCCTTACTTCCTCAGTGTTGGCCAGAGGTCGCCTCTGTTCTTTTCCATGTGGGCCTCTCAGGCCTGGCCGTGTGCTTCACTGAAGTGCGCAAACCAAGAGGCAAGAGAGAACACCAAAAACATGGAAGCCACCGATTTTCAGAAGTGCCATCCATGCAAGCCATCTTAGCAGGGACTCTCCAAACTCAAATTCACAGCTACCGAGTCTCTTCTGATTCATAGTGACCCTACAGGACAGGGTAGAACTGCCTCTGTGAGTTTCTGAGACTGTAACTCTTTGCAGGAGTCGAAAGTCTCATCTTTCTCCTCCAGAGTAGCTGGTGGTTTCAAACTGCTGACCTTTCAGTGATCAGCCCATTAAGTAATGCACTACACCACTTGGTTAATAATCAATTTATATTTGTCTAATACCACTGAATTGAGCTCAGTTCTTTATAGCTGAAACCCCAAAGCCAAAGCAAACCAGTACCATCGAATTAACTCTGATTTGTGGTAATCCCAGAGGTGTAACCCAACAGAACTATAGGATTTTTAAGGACTGTTTTTTTTTTGTTTATTCATCTACTGGGTTTTTAAACATAAACAAGTATTTCTTCTGAAGCACCTCTGAGTCACCTTGAACCTCTGACTTTTGGATTAGCAGTCAAAGGTGTTCCCCATTTGCACCCCCTCATAGATAAGAAGCAGGAGCCCTGGTGGTATGACGGGATATGGGTTGGGCTGCTAATGGCAGGTTGGTAGTTCAAACCATCAGCCACTCTATGGATGAAAGGGGAAGGCTTTATACTTCCGTAAAGACTTACAGTCTGAGCAACCCACAAGAGCAGTTCTACTCTGTCATATGCCGTTTCTATGAGTCGTAATCAATTTGATGGCAGTCCGTTTTTTCATAGTGAAGAAATTATATTACTACAAGCTTTCATCTGAGCCAGGGGAAGTAATTCCATCTTTTTATATGTTTGAGTTTTAAATATATTTATCTCCTATTTTCCTAAATGACAGGATAATTATCCTCATCATCAATCTATGCTCACAAACTATAAATTGCAGAAAAACTTCTAGATATTTACAAATGTAAGTTGTTGCTTAAAATATTTCAACCCTCTTGTATGATAGATGGATTTACAACAATAAAAGTAAGAGTGATAGTTTATGTGCAGGGAAATACTTCACGGGATTTGGTTTCTTGGTTTGAAGGTTTAGGATCATGAGTTCATGTGACATTGCACTTAATTGGTGTGGCAGTTACATAATTTTGTGTCAACTTGAAGATATAAAAGTGTACGGGTGGAGTCTAGCCTGTCTAGCAGGCCACGGCCTGATGGTGCCTCCAGCCTCGTAAGGAGGGTCCTGGACACCTCCATCTCTGCCCTCTCCTCTTCCTGTTGATGAGCCACGCTAAGACCTGCACCAGCCCTGTGATGCTTGCACTGCCACTGGATCCACAAGACTGTCCACCTACAAGCCTGTGATCTTCCTGCATTCTGAATATTTGCTTGTGACTGTGTGAGTCTGAAGAGGGACTTGTGAACTAGTATCAGACATATGGACTTGAGTTGGACCGAGCTGGAATGTTTTCCTGAAATGCAATTACTTAATGACATAAAGCTCTTTCTCACACATATATGAATGTCACTGGATTTGTTTCTCTAGTCAACCAAACCTAACACAATTGGCAAAATATTATATCTATCTCCTACTTCATTGTGTGGTGCCTGCAGTCATAAAAGCTTGCAAACATCCATCTAAGGAGCAATTATTGGTCTCTGTTGAGCTGGAGCAACAGAGAAAGAATGAGGACTGAACAGAGACTAGGGACTGTGTGGCTTATTGCACCCATAAAGAACGGTCCACGCGACCAGAAGAACTGAATGGTGCCAAGCTACCCTAGCCACACATTCCGATCAAAGATTGCACAGAATGAATGCTGATTTAAAAAGGGGGGAAGTACAGAATAGAATTTCAAATCTTTACAGACTCCAGCCTCTTGTACCACGAAAACTGAGTGAACCCTTGAAACTATTGCCTATTTAAAATAAAAATATGCTCTGAAGTCTTCTTGAAATGGAACAAGAGTTTGAGTTAACTAGCAAAACAAGGGTCTACAGTGAGCATCCCCTACATTGAAGGACTCTCTGTATGAGATAGAATTGACAACAGGAACCCAAAAGATTTGATAGAAAACTTTCCGGGAGGAGGGCGTGGGGGTGTGGAATGAAAGTTATGCTCATGATGGGGGATCAACTCAGAAAAGGAGGGGGAGAATGGCTGAAGAGCTCAAAGAACGTGCCCGTAATCAGTGCCACTGAATGGTGTTTGTAAAAGCTGTGGAATTGACGTGGCTTTCGCTGTGTATACCTTCAACAACAACAACACAACAAACAAATAAAACTTAGAGAAAAAGAAGGATATTGGTGGGAAGGGGGATGAAATTATCTGGTGCTTACCTGTCTCTCCAGCCAAGACAGAGGTACATTATGAAATATCAGCATGAAGAAACTTTAACGACCTCTTCAAATTTCAACATAATGTATAACGTGCCTCTCGACGGTCCATCAGCCAAGGCTCTTCTCATGCTGTCGCTCACTGTCCCTTTAAGAACCCACGCTCTTGCTCTGGGGGGAAGAGAGGATGACGTACCTTTCTAATTATAACTGGCTGGGCTCATCCACACTCTCTTTGATGCCCTGAAGGTTAGACTATTTGCCAATATCTAGTTAACTGTAGCTGTAACAAGGAACAACAACCTCCACCACCACCAAAAATCCCACATCTAATCATCTGGAAATTGTGCAGTTCATACTCCCTTTATCACAATCATAAACTTGGACTTGAGGTCACCTTTATATATGAGGGGAGAGCCAGGGTGGGAGAAATTGATATTAAACACAGAGCAAAGTTCTAAACTTTCACTCTCTAGAGTCTGGCCTTTGATTGTTAATGCTTAGTGCTGACACGATCCCTACTGCCTCAAGCACAAGCCAAGAGCCTTCACAGCGCGACCACATGGATCTTAGCAACTGTCAGGCTTGGCATCTCTTAAAAACCTCCATTTCCTTACTGTCTGTCGTGCTAAGGTACCATGGTAGGTGAGCCAAGGTGAGAGCTTTCTAGCAGTTCCCTTAGACCCATGATTTAGACCCATACTGAAGTCCCAACCACCTCCCTGGCTGCCTCTTTCCTCTTGGATTGCTTAGCTCTAAATTCCACCTGCCCTAAAGGTCCCAATGCAGGAACAGAGGCTCACAATGAGATAATTTGCTAAATTAAACCCCCAAATGAACTGCTGCTAAGAGAATTCCTACAAGCCAGGAAACTCACTTTTATGGACAATACCTCTGCTAGTGAATCTAATGAAGAAGTTTCCCTAGTGATAGAGTTCCAGAAGAGTTTGAATATATGTAGTAAGGCAGTTAGACATTTTTTGAAACTCTTATATTTCACTGAATCATAATGGGTGGTAAGAGAAATAAAGAGATGAGCAAGCAACAAGGAAGGGAACACTGCTTGATTACATCCCATCCCAAACACTGTGTTAGATTCTTGTCATCTCATTTAGTTCTTACCATAATGTTCTTAAACCACCACTATTGAATTGTTCTGACTCATACCAACCCTGGAAGTAGATATGAAGAGCCATATTTCTGTATTTGAGCAACGCCAGGCTAAAAGATGTCAAATAACTCTTCTAAGGTCACATATTGTCATTAGTTGCCATCAAGCCAACTAAGACTCATGGGGACTCTATGTCCAAGGGAGTGAAAATTTGCCCTGTCCTGTATCATCTTCATAATAATCTGAGAGCCCAAATCAGTGTGGCAGCCCCTGTGTACTTTGAGTACTTTCTAATGTACAGGGTCTTCTGCTAGCCCTACATCATGCAAGAATCTATTATGAATGACTTGTTTTTCATAGGTCGATTTTTGGATATTGATCATCAATCCTTTCTTGCTAGTGTATCCCAGTCTGGAACATCTTCTGAAACCTGAGTGAGCCTACTGGCATTTCATAAGCACAGGCAACCATAGTATGATAAAGTGACAGACAGGTGGTGGGAGATCATATATTGGAATGGGAATTAGGATCCTGGCAAAGTGATGTATCTCCAAAGCGCTGATTTTTCTCTCTTTCTCTGTACCAAATTGACACAGCGGCTCAACCATGGGCTCAGACATAACAATTGTGCTCCTCTTGTACATAGGTCGCTATGAATCCAAACTGATTTGATGGCAATTTACCACAACCTGATACTTGAGAGACCAGGAGTCATATGTCGACCCAGGACAACTGAAGGCAGAGAATCAGGAGCTAGCACACAAGTTGTCCTTCTAAAGAAAGTGGCAGGGCCCTATGATCCAAGACCAAAATATAAGTTAAGGAATGTACTCCAGTCAGGAAAAGGCAACTCTCAAAGAAGACCAAGTAGCCAGCATACAGTTCTAAATCACCCCTCATGCACTTGATGATGTGTTTGGGAAGGCACATGAAAGAGGACTCTGGGGAGATCCAGAGAAGGACCAAAGAGCATGGTGTCAATGGTCAGGATTCACAACCCTTTGGAAGCTGGAAATTCAAGACTGACACCTGACAGACGACTGATCACGGTCACTGGACCAGAGCTTCTGTACTGGGAAGTGGCCATTAGGCTCTGGTGGCTCTGAAGAACTGGAGGAAGCATCAGACTGCTAACCACAAGGTCAGGGGCTCATTAGCTGCTCCATTGGAGAAACATAAGACTATCTATTCCCATAAAGAGTGCGAGCGTCAGAAACCCTGTAGAGGGTCGCTGTAAATCAGAATAGATCCAATAACTATGGGGTTGTTTTTTGTTTCGTCCTTTGGCACCGAGCATGTTTATGTCCCAGGATCCCTGAGTACCTAGATCCTCCATGAGGTTGATCTTGTCAGCAGGACCTATTTCAGAGAAAGTATGAGCTTTGCCATAAGGCGTCTGGGGTGGTTCTGTGGTTGCGTATAAGAATGCTTCAAATAAAATAGCCTTTATGTAAATTAGGCCTCCATGGTACCTGAACTCTAAAAACCTACGAAGTTGTATATTTGAGGTGAAGCTATCTTTCCTGAATAGGATGAAGCAGTGTAATATAAAAGACAGAGAAATGCCCCTCAAGCCAGGCAGGTTGAACTCAAATACCCCCTTTGGTAATTACTAGCTCTGTGGGAAAATTACTTAACTTAACCTCTCTGAAGACTCTGTTTATCTTTATAATGAGATCCACAGTACCTATTTCAGAAAGTTGTGGTGAGGAAATGAGCTTGGATTAAAGTAAACCCTTAGTAAATGATAGCTATATATAAAATTCAATCTTTTAATTCAGAATTATAATGAAAATGATTTTTCCAACCACTGAAACCCATTCATTTTTTAAAAATTATATTGAGTGCATGAAATTATATTTGGTTAACTGAAAAGGGACTTAAGCTTCAGTTCATCTCAATAGAATATGCTTATGCACACAAACCTATTACTTACCCAGGTATAGAATACCTGAAGATGCATATGTGCCTATGTACCCATGTCCCAATTTCAAATGAATGGAGATATGATCAGCATTTTTCACTGCCATCAAGTCATTTCTGACTCATAGTGTCCTTGGCAAGAGTGATGAGATGTCTTCTTACATACCTTGGGCATGTCATCAGGAGAGACCAGTCCCTGGAGGAGGCAGGTCCTCAATGAGATGGATTGACACAGTAGCTCCATCGATGGACTCAAGCCCAGGAACAATGGCGAGGAGGTGCAGGACCAGGCAGTGTTTCATTCTGTTGGACAGAGGGTTGCTATGGGTCAGGACTGACTCAATGACACTTCAACAATAACATGACCAGCGTTTGGTTCTACCTCTATTTTCCAGTCCTTTCTCACTAATAAAGTGTCATTTTAAAACTGAACCAACAATTATGTGCGCTAGACTATGGACTGGTTACCACCAGATTGGTGGTTCAAATCTAACAGGTGCTTCATGGGAAACGATGAAATTGCTCTCATAACAATTTAAAGTCTCTAAAACCCTAAGGTAACTATGAGTAGGAATTGAATTGATGCCCATGCATTTGCTGTATGTTTGGTACTTTTTTTATTGTAAACTCACCTGCTGGTTTAGTGTTTTCCCTGGGGCTCCTTAGTTCCAGCACACACATGATTTTTTTTTAATGAAAAACAACAAACTCCTCTCCTAAACCCCTGGTGCATATGGGGGCTGGAGGCACAGTGAATCCAGGGTGGATGATACCTTCAGGACCAAGGGTGTGAGGGGCGATGCTGGGAGAGTGGAGGGTGAGTGGGTTGGAAAGGGGGAACTGATTACAAGGATCCACATGTGACCTCCTCCCTGGGAGATGGATGGCAGAGAAGGGGGGGCGGAGGGAGAATCCGGATAGGGCAAGATATGACAAAATAACAATGTATAAATTACCAAGGGCACATGAGGGAGGGGGGAGCGGGGAGGGAGGGGAAAAAAAGAGGACCTGATGCAAAGGGCTTAAGTGGAGAGCAAATGCTTTGAGAATGATTGGGGCAGGGAATGTGCGGATGTGCTTTATACAACTGATGTATGTATATGTATGGATTGTGATAAGAGTTGTATGAGCCCCTAATAAAATGTAAAAAAAGAAAAAGAAAAGGAAAAAAAAGAGAAAATGATTAGGGCAAAGAATGTACAGATGTGCTTTATACAATTGATGTATGTATATGTATGGATTGTGATAAAGTTGTATGAGCCCCTAATAAAATGTTTAAAAAGAAAAAGAACAAACTCATTGATATAATGTCATGTCAGACTCATCCTGACTCTTTAGGACAGACTAGAACTACCCCTGTGGGTTTCAAAAGTGTAACTCTTTAGAAAGCCTCATCTTTCATCCTGAGGGTAGCTGGTGGTTTCAAATCCCCTCTGGTGGGTAGCAGCCCATTACATACCCCCAGGGCTGCTCATTACCATGCCGACTGTGCCAAACAAGGGCCCCATCTACCTGGCTGCTATAAGGGAGAAACAGAGTACGGTTCTTTGATAGGAATAACCTATCACTAATCTTGCCAATGGTAAGGTGAGCAGTTTGAAACCTTACCAGCAGTGTCTCCAAAGAAAGAGGGGACTTTCAACTCCTGTAAAATGTTATACAGTCTCTGAAACTCACAGAGACAGTCTGACTCTGTCTTAAAGGGTCTCTGTGAGCCAGCATTGACTTTATGGCAGTGAGTTTGGTGTTTGGGAAGGATTGCTTGAAAACCTACAATCGAAGAATGAATGCCATGCACACTTGTGTGTCCCCAGAGTCAGTAAGTAACATCTGTCAGGTGTTGAGCAAAGGACTCACACCCAACTCTCCTGGCAAATTCAGTTAACTAGATCATATCCCTTATTGGGCTTCCTTGTAACTCAATGCATCTATCTTTCTTCTTTATAGGATGATGACACGTTTTTGTTGTGTTTTATTTTACAATGTTCAAAAAGTTTTCTATGAAGACCCTCATAGAAGGTAAAGACAAATGACATAACGGCACATTAATTTTGGCTATTGCATATTCATCAAAAACTTTCTCATGAATATATATAAGGAGAGTTCTCAAAGCTCTGCAAGTCATGAAAAGCATTCAGCCTGACACCGCCCCATAGCCCTGGAACTTTTCCTTCTCCGCGATGGTTTGAGTCACTCAGTATGTATACATATGTAAGCTTCAATGGTTTTGCTTCTCTGTGGAGAAGGGTCAGCTATGTTGTTTTGAGGACATTCAAGGGATCCTGTGCAAACCTGCATGGCAAGAAACTGGATTTCTAGACAGCAACCAATAAGAAACCTTGGGCTCAGTGTATACCCATTGGATGGATCTTCTAAAATATGGGCCTTCTAATCTTAGCTTAAGCCTAATAAAATGATGCATCCCCACGCGATTGAAATCTCAAGAAGAGACCCTGGATCCAAATCATTCAAATATAAGAGGCTGAATATTAGAGTTACTTGAGCACCATGTGGCGGCTATTTCTCCGGAGAGACAGAACCAAAAAGGACTAAACAAACCTGCTGGTATCAAGTCATGTCCATTCATGGCGACCCTATATATAAGGTTGTACCCTGCTTTGATCGAAAGAATGTTGTGGCAGTTACATAATCCTCTGTCAATTTGAGCGAAGGGGTGGAGTCTAGCCTATCCATCAGGTCATAGCTAATAATGCCTCTGTATGGTTATGGCCTTCTCCTGAGGATTCTGGCAATTCCTGTCTTCCTCCCTGGAGGCGGGACACACACACATTCTGCCTTCCCTTTCCTGCTGTTGAGACACTCAGAGATCTGGAGGAGACACGTGGAGACCCACACCAGCATTGAGATGCTTCCACTGTCACTGGACCTACAAGACCTTCTACCCACTGGCTTATGATCTTCCTACATATGGCACCATTGCATGTGTTGCGTAAGTCTAAAGAGGGATTTGTAGATTAGTATTGGACATATGGGCTAATATCAGACTTAAAGACTTGATCCAGATTGGGCTGGGATGTTTCCTCAATTGCTCCTTTATATAAAGCTCTTTCTTATATAAAGCTCTTTCTTCTTTTTCTTTGGTTTCATTCTTTTTATTTAACATTTTATTAGGGGCTGATACAACTCTTATCACAATCCATACATGTACATACATCAATTGTATAAAGCACATCCATACATTCCCTGCCCCAATCATTCTCAAAGCACTTGCTCTCCACTTAAGCCCCTTGCATCAGGTCCTCTTTTTTTCCCCCTCCCTCCCCGCTCCCCCCTCCTAATGTGACCTTGATAATTTATATATCGTTATTTTGTCATATCTTGCCCTATCCAGAGTCTCCCTGCCCCCCCCCCCTTCTCGGCCGTCCATCTCCCAGGGAGGAGGTCACATGTGGATCCCTGCAATCAGTTCCCCCTTTCCAACCCACCCACCCTCCACTCTCCCAGCATCGCCCCTCACACCCCTGGTCCTGAAGGTATCATCCACCCTGGATTCCCTGTGCCTCCAGCCCTCATATGTACCAGTGTACAACCTCTGCCCTATCCAGCCCTGCAAGGTAGAATTTGGATCATGGTAGTTGGGGGGAGGAAGCATCCAGGATCTGGGGGAAATCTGTGTTCTTCATCAGTACTACCTCGCACCCTGATTGACCCATCTCCTCTCCTAAACCCCTCTATGAGGAGATCTCCATTGGCTGACACCTGGGCCTTGTGTCTCCACTCTACACTTCCCCCTTCATTCAATATGGTATATGTGTATATATATTTATGTATATATATATATATATATATATATATACACACACATATATACACATATACACACATATATCTTTTTTTTTTGCATGATGCCTTATACCTGGTCCCTTTGGCACCTCGTGACCGCACTGGCTGGTGTTCTTCTTCCATGTGGGCTTTTTTGATTCTGAGCTAGATGACCGCTTGTTCACCTTCAAGCCTTTAAGACCCCAGACACTATCTCTTTTGATAGCCGGGCACCATCAGCTTTCTTCGCCACATTTGCTTATGCACCCGTTTGTCCTCAGCAATCATATCATGGAGGTGTGCAGCCAATGATATGATTTTTTTTTCTTTGATGCCTGATAACTGATCCCTTTGGGACCACCCGATCACACAGGCTGGTGTGTTCTTCTATGTGGACTTTGTTGCTTCTGAGCTAGATGGCCACTTGTTTTTCTTCAAGCTTTTAAGACCCCAGTCACTATCTCTTTTGATAGCTGGGCACCATCAGCTTTCTTCACCACATTTACTTGTTCACCCACTTTGTCTTCAGCAGTTGTGTCGGGAGAGTGAGCATCATAGAGTTCCAATTTAATAAAACAAAGTATTCATGCATTGCGGGAGTGTTTGAGTAGAGGCCCAAGGTCCTTCCGCCACCTTAATACTTAACCTATAAATATAGACACATAGATCTATTTCCCCATCCTCCTATATATATTTGCATGTACATGTCTTTGTCTAGACCTCCATAAATGCCCTTTGACTCCTAGCTCTTTCCTCCATCTCCCTTGACTTTCCTCCTGCCCTACTACCATGCTTCGTCACCACCTGGGCTAGAGTATACCTCTTCTCTACGCAACATTACCCTTGATCATTCCCCACCAGGCCTGCCACTCCCCCCTCTCTACCATTTGGGGTCCCATGTTGTTCCCTTGTCCCTGTGTTTGTTAACACCACTCCCTTACCCCCCCTACCCCCCCACCACAAGTCCCCCCAGAACTGTTGGTCCCGTTGTTTTTCCTCCAGATAGTTCATACAGCCTGTCCTACTCAGACAGACCTGTGGAGACACTAACATGCATGAAATCAAGACAGAGGAAAACAAAGCAACAGTATACAACCAGACAACAAAACAACAAAAACAAACCACTGACAAAGAACAAAACAAAACAGTTCACAAAATAAAAGCTTGTGGTTAGTTCAGGGATCGTTTGCTGGCCCTTAGGAGCGTTTTCCTGTCCAGTCTCTTGGGGCACCACGCCCTGACCCCAAAGACCACTTTCAGCATTCCCTGGGGACCTTGCCACTCCATTCCCTTGCTGTTCCGCTGCACTCCCCCAGTGCTTTGCCTCAATGTGGTGGGATCAGGTCAGGTGCAATTCCCACACTGTGTCTCCGGTGCTGTCCCCTGTATCGCCCGTAGCCACTGAGGGGCATCATTTCTCATAGTGGGGCCAGCCATGTTGTTCTCTCTCTGTGGACTGGCTGCTCTACTCAGGAACATCATCCTCACGGCCTGGTGGGCCAGGCTGTGTTCCACTCTCTCCTCCTGCCCCTTCATCTGCTCCTGTGTGCTCTGATCAGATATGTCCATCTCCCGGAGCTGCAGAGTCAATGTCGTCCTTTGGAACAAATTCCTTTCGGGGGAGGGGCAGGAATCCACTTAATTTATGGTGCTGGGGCCAGCCTCCCAGACCTCTCCACTGGTTCCCTACTGCACGCCGGGATATTGCATTCACACCTTGCGGCACTGGGTTGAAGTCTGGTCCCACTTTCCCTGTGGAGATATAAACAGTACCCTCCCCTTGGGTGGATTAGTGCCCCATGACCCCACTACCCTTTTCTTCCTTGTAGTCATCCTTTTGTTTTCCTTTCCCCACCTCCTCCACCATTGTCTACCAGGTGCATCCCTGGTTTTGGTCTGGTTTCTGCCATACTACAGAGTCTTCACCCCACAAATGTTTGTATACAGTATAAAGCTCTTTCTTATACAAACATGAATGTCTATTAATTTATTTCTGTAGTCAACCCAGACTAACACAAATGGTAACATTAATTTTTGCTAATCTTGCTCTGTCACCCCTGCTCACTTCATAGGAAGGCCCATGATAAATGGACATTGTGGCCTTTGCCTTTATAAACTGACTAGTCCTTTGCCTTTATAAGCTAACTAGTCCTTTCTGTGGCAGCTATAGTTTAGGGAAGGGCTTTTAGCTTCCTTGCCACACCCAAGGGTGTGAGGGGCGATGCTGGGAGAGTGCAGGGTGAGTGGGTTGGAAAGGGGGAACTGATTACAAGGATCCACATGTGACCTCCTCCCTGGGAAGGGAGAATCCGGATAGGGCAAGATATGACAAAATAACAATGTATAAATTACCAAGGGCACATGAGGGAGGGGGGAGCGGGGAGGGAGGGGAAAAAAAAAGAGGACCTGATGCAAAGGCCTTAAGTGGAGAGCAAATGCTTTGAGAATGATTGGGGCAGGGAATGTGCAGATGTGCTTTATACAATTGATGTATGTATAAGTATGGATGGTGATAAGAGTTGTATGAACCCCTAATAAAATGTAAAAAAAGAAAAGAGGAGAAAAAAAAAGAAAATGATTAGGGAAAAGAATGTACAGATGTGCTTTATACAATTGATATATGTATATGTATGGATTGT
Source organism: Tenrec ecaudatus (assembly GCF_050624435.1). Taxonomy (NCBI): domain Eukaryota; kingdom Metazoa; phylum Chordata; class Mammalia; order Afrosoricida; family Tenrecidae; genus Tenrec; species Tenrec ecaudatus. The sequence goes on from NC_134538.1 coordinate 7,374,159, forward strand.
GATAAGAGTTGTATGAGCCCCTAATAAAATGTTTTTAAAAAAAGACTCTTATAAATTAAATATTTATATATATAAAGTACTACTAAAATTTAGCACTAAGAAATAGACAAACCAATAAATGTAGGTAAGAGATTTGAACAGATACCCCATTTAAAAAAGGATAACAATTAAATATAAGAAAATATGCTCAACAGTATTTAGTCATTAGGAAAATTCAATACAACATCACAATGAGATACTGCTTTACAATTACTAGAAGCTAAGTTGACTAAGAGATTCCAAAGAGAAGGCAGTTGTATCCTATGAGGGTTTGTTGTTGTTTTTGTATATGGATTATGTTGTATTAATTTCTGTGTTTCTGATGCATCCTTTGTGAGCTGCAGGCACACAATTGATTGGGTAGATGGATGGATGAATATTTGAGTAGGTAGACAAATGTCTAGATAGATGATGGATGGATGGATGATGGATGGGTGGGTGAATTGTGGCACATTCAACCTTGGTACAGAGTTAGATAAGTTCTTATTCTAGGTCTTAAAGATGGTCAATTATCATTTTCAAATATTGAGTCATTTGATGATCAGTAGTAAATACTTATATTGACCTCAACCATATCCTTCTATATCTCAGTGCCTACCTTAGACTATGCCTGATCCTATCTTCTTCCCACTCCTTGTGCCAACACCATACTACTTCTAGTAATTTCTTCTTTGGCATCTCTGTCCTGGTGTTTGTTGACATTGATAAAGCTCAAACTGAATTGATGACATGGGTGTCCCCAGGAGAAACTAGAAGGCATGAAAATGAGAATCTTATCAAATTATTATTTAATAATTAAGTAGTATTATCTAATTACTAACACCCGAGAGAGTTAGCTGCTTAAACATACTTTTCTTACACTCTGAAACTCCACTTCTTAGTTGCTAGTACATTGTATCTGAGGAAATGCTGTCCTCTATCTCGATTCTCCTCTCTTCTCCCTCCCTTCCTTTTGGCTGTGGTCATAGCTCAGTTTCTTCCCTCCCCTCCCCACCTGCCCTCTATTGGTCCCTGAGGTATGGAAATTAGCTAGCTGGAAAATCCATTTACCTATGTAGATTTCCACCTCAAAAAACCATCAACCTGGATTTAACTTTGTTACCCGCCCAAACCATCCAAAACAAAGGTGACAGCTCAAGTCTTTGGAAGATCACCCCCCCACCACCACCCCCTTAACTCCATTTTGTTTACAAAAATAATTTAAAATAAGACAAGGGCTCCCCCAACACCTGACACCAATGACTCAAGTTTCTTCTCATTGTAGGTAAAACTTGCTGCCTGCAGAGCATGGGGGTCTTCAGAAAACATCTTGAGTGTGTCTGCCAATGGGTACAAAGTGGTGACCAGGAGTCCCTCCCTCAGCTGCCAGTTCAGCCACAGCAATTGTCTTAAACAGGCAGAACTTAAGACAGATTCTCCTGCTCAAAGGATATACCTGTGCTCCTCAACATCTCCCACCCGCCTTGACATTCCTTACCTGTGCCTTGGTGCTGGAAATAGAGTTCGTGATTTTAATTCTAATTCTACTTATTTCTGTGGTCTTAGAAGAAGGGGAGTGTCAACTTTATAATCTTCACACCAGATGCTTCCTTCTGAGTTTGAAAAGGCCCACAGAAAGGCTTAATGCTCAGAAATATTTTCCCCAAAGCTAGAGAGGAGCTTGTGGTTCCACACTGTTCTTCTTCCTCCTCACTTGTCTGATCACCATAGACAAGGGTCAAGGTCCCTCTTTTATCCTACCTGAGATGCATTTCATATTGTGTGTCTGTTGTTAAGTGCCACCGAGTGGGTGCCGACCATCATGACTTCATGCACAATGGAGGGAAATTCTACCCAGCCCTGCGCTAACCTTACAATTTTGTATTTCTATCCAGACAGTTCCAACTAGTTGTAGGTTTGATTGCTGAATGGACTCCACCCCAGCCCATGTTTGGATGGGTCACGCTGTGTAACCTAGGATACATTCTCAAGAGCATAGATTCCCTGCATAAGACGGAGTACGGAGGCAGCGCCCACCGTGATTTTAAAGAGTGCTCTCAGGAGTTCGATTGCCTGAACTTGAGGCCCAATTTTGCCCACAAGGAGGTTTAGCAGAAGTCACCAACTTTTCTAAATTCTAGTCATTCTGTAGAGCTGTGGGGAACTGAGCCCTGGTCATCTGGCAAGTGCATTAGCTGTCACAGGAGTCCTTGATGTCAGCAGCCAAGCCTAGAGCCAACTCTTGCTATTTTTTCACCCAAACAGTCCCACCACCACCCCACTCTGTATAGTTCTACATTTATTCACTCACCTCATAGCAACGTGAACGTTGGGCATTGAATAAGGAAGTCTAAAGAACGGATGCTCTTGAATTACAATGCTGGCCAAGAACTGTGAGAGTATCATGGACTGCCAAAAGAACAAACAAATCTGTCTTGAAGGAAGTACAGCCAGAATGCTCCTTAGAAGCAAGAATGGTCAGATTTGTCTGCCGTATTTTGAACATATTATCAGGAGAGACCAGTGTGGGAAAAGGACATCATGCTTGGTAGAGGGGCAGGGAAAATGAGGAAGATCGTGGAGAAGTGGGGTTGCAATAATGGGCTCAAACCAAACAACAGAAGGCCCCAGAATCCGGCAGGGGACTCGGCATTTAACAACGTCCCCAAGATGCATATGCCAAGTCATGTTGCCTGTCTCTCCGGGTTCTCCATGCCTAATAATTTTGTAATGCTTTTGTCCCAGCCCTCAGAAGCCTGAACAGGAAAGAGGTAAAACTACATCCGCTGAGATTCCTCATCTTTTATGCCCCTTGGTGCCCCTGTAGGGAAGGGGGAAGCAAACCTTGAAGTGACCACAAGTGAGGTTTATAGGACTGATTTAGGAGAAAGGGCTCTGCAGGGCATTTTATAAACTGTATTCAAAAGTCCTTAGTCTAAAAGAGAGCATACTAGAACAATCCTGATAATCCTAAACTATTTTTAAAGACTGATCAGACAGGAAAGATTTTCTCAGACTCAGATAGCACCGAGAAGGGCAAGGCCTGGGAAACAAGTGCAGGGACATAGGTTAAGGGTAGGCCCCGTTGCTTTGGAGAATCTCAGCTCACTTCAGGGCAGGTGAGCTCTGGGTACCATGCTCTCTCACCTCGAAACTAGGAGGGATGGTTTCTTTTGCAGAAATATGAGATGAAGACTACTAAGTTTTCTGTGGAAAGCATTTGAAAATGACATTGTAGCATACAATATTATTGTTATGTATTGTAAATTGAAAAAACGGTTTTTTAAAAGGGGCGGTCTGATGGTTAGAATGATCAGAATTGCATGTGGAATGGAAGTTTGTTTGCTAGGCCAATGATCAAAACATTTTCATTGGGTTTTAATTTTTCATTAGGAAAAATAATTTATATTGTACCCCAGGTACATAAACTGGAAATTAACAATATCTACAGAATAATTCCATTCTCTTTTAATTTTCCATGAACTTTTGGGAGCCCCCTTTCAAGTCTGTATGGGGTAGTAGAAATAAAAGCAAAGTTTCTACTAAAACAACAATTAGTATACATAGCTTGAAAATAAAGTGGACTCTTATAATTTCTATTCTCTATGAAGCTTATTGAGATAGTTATTTTATTGTGCCAACCTGGCTGATAAACACAAGTGGGGTTAATTGAAGGGCGGAGAGATAAATGATTCGGTGAGTCTTGCCTTTCTTGTCCCTTTAATCATCGGACCTGTGTGCGGCTGCCTTGCTTGTTCTGTGCCTCAATTTGCAAGCTACACTACCTGTGGGACACCTAACCCGTGGACTGTGTCACTGTAATTTGAGGTCCCTTTAAGACCTGCCTCATCACACAATTGGAATTTACATCTCTTGAGCTGGGGACTGACTGTTGGTGACTTGGCTGACTGTTGGTGACCTGCCTTGCTGTTTGCTGCCTGTGCTGGGATAACCTGAATCTCTCTACAGAGGACTACCTGGTGGCCCTCAAGACTTGAAGGACTGCCAGTGTTTCACAATTCTTTCACAGGAGTGAGTTGCACTGAGCCATTTGTACTGCTTTATAATTTAACTGTTCATTTCTTGTATTAAATATCTATCTATCTGTATGTAATTTAACTGTTCATTTCTTATGTTATATATATATCTTTATAAATATATATATAATTATTAGCAATCTGGTTTTGTCTCTTTAGAGAACCCTGTCTAACCTACTTCTTCAAATAAGATGCTTGCCATACCATTTAAACTGACTTAGCACCTTATTTCAGAGAATACAACTACATCTTGAAAGCCAGTCCTTTGGCTACAAATATGATCTATTCCTAAGTGTGTCTTCAGGTCTAAGTGAATATTTAATTTGTAGGCAAGTCAGAACAGGCACGGCCTTACTTCTCCCTACCGCAGTGCCAGAAAGGCCTTCGCAATGATTTGAAAGCAGCCATGCAGCAAGTGGGGGTGATTGTGGTAAAGAATTTGGTGTGCGTAGGGTTTGGTTCACCTATTTCAACTGGAGGGCAAATTTACACAACATTAATTGGCAAGTTGGGGGATTTAAATGACAGAAATTTATTTCCTCTGTTCTGGACGCTAGATCAGTTTCCAAAGTCCAAGCTAGGTCCTTGGTTTTTCGGATTCCTTCCTATGAGTTCCTTTCCTGGTTTGTGGGGTCTGCTGGGCAGTCCTGGTGTACTTTGGTTTATAAATGGCTCCTCATAGCCTAGCTGTCTCTACATGTGTTTCTGTGTCTCTGCTCTTTAAAAAATTATTATTCATTAGGAGTTAATACATATATAATATCATCCCATAGTTCCATCACATCAAGCAGAGTCATACAATTGCTTCCATAATCAGTTTCCAAACATAGTTTTTCTTCCTGGACTCACTGACATCATTTCCCTTTTACCCCACTACCAAACCTGCACCAACACCACCCCCACAATCCCGAAATGATTGGGTTTAGGATGCACCCAATTCTTGCATGTCCTCATTAACATAGTAGATGCAAATCCCTACTAAATCATATTTACACATAGAGTGGTTAGGGTGGAACCCTTTTGGGAAAGGCACAATTTAAATTAGCACACAGAACATTGGCATGGCTGGGTTTTGATGAAAGTTCACTTAAAAAATAGTCTGCTGATGCTGGTGTAGATACAAGAAAACCTGCTGGTTCCCCGGATTAAGCATTGGGCTCCCGATCACAAGGACAAAAGTTCAAACCTACCAGTCACTCTGAGGGGGAAAGATGAAGTTGTCTGTTTCCACCAATATTTACAGTCTCAGAAATCCTATATAGGGGCGTGTGGTAATGGGAAGCTAATATCATGGAATCCTAAGAGGAAGAAAAAAATTTGAAATTGATTGTTGTAGTGATTGTACAACACTGTTTGATATGATTGAACTGTGGATTGGTTGGTTGTCTGGATTAGGTCTTAAGAAAATGATTTGAAAGAAAAAGATAATAAAATCAACAGGCTTTCAAATTAATTAATTTTTAAAAATCAATTAATATATCATAGCAATAAAATAAATGAATAAAAATAAGTTAAATTAGTTAATAATTTAAAATAATTGGTTAAAAACAAATAAATAGGTAAATGAAATAAAATATTATCTTAAAATAAAAGAAATCCTATACAGATAGGCTCACCCCACTCCATGGCCGTTGGTTTGGTTATTGGCCTAGATGAGTTCTAGTTATTTAGATACCCACTGTCAGAAAACCAATTCCACCTTATATTGACCATACAGGATAACGTAGAACTACTCCATTGGACTTTCAAGACTGTAAATCTAGAAGGATGCAAAATTCTTCACTTTTCTGGATCAGGGCAGCTAATGGATGTGTTTGAACTGTTGACATTATGATTTTCAGCCCACCTAATAACTAATTAACATCACTCAGAAGTCTTCGTTACACATGTGGTAAAGGAGAGAAATACCGTGAGGCCACTAACCTCTAAAGTAGTCCAGGTCTCTGACTCTCTTGTGGGACTTACTAACCCCCTCATGTTGGCCTCCTGTGCCAATCCACCCTCACATGAAGAGAAGTCTTCTCACAATTGGCCAGCCTTGAGTCTCATGATCTTACCCCTGAGATCAGGTCCACGCCCTGAAGCAATCAAACCTAATTAGGAACTACTCCCAGTGGAATTGGGAAAGAGGATCCATTCTTATTTAGGAAGCCAGACTAACAGAACATCCCACAACAACAGAGGTTGTTGGGAAGGTGCTCAATTCATTTCATTTCCCAAACAACATTTATACTATTTTCTCTAACAATAGTAGTCATATAATATATAAAGGTATATGTAATTATATAATTCTTAGAATCCATGACACGTCACAAAAAACATACAACCTAGTGAGTTCATTAAATGAATTCTATAATCTATCATTTTGGCTGTTCACTTTTTTGATGGCTGACTGCTCCTTGTCAATCTTATATAATGAGCAGAAAAAAAACTGAATGTCAAATTAACCCCATGCTTGATTCAAATAGCAATTTGCATTTCAAACCCCGTTGAGACCCTAGGAAAAGGGTTAAAGCATACATACACTGACAAAACAAATAAAATCCACTCAGCAAAATGGATCAGAGCTAAACATAAAAATGGCTGCAGTCTTGCTCACATCCCACAGTGGCTCATTCTCCTTCCAGTGAAATTTAACAAACTGGTTTGTGGTTTATAAATCAGTTCCTTGTGAATCTAGTTACTGTGAGTCATTACTCAAAAGCTTGCTCATTCGTAGGGTCCTGAGGGGGGAGTAGGGTGGGGTGTGTGTGTGTGTGTGTGTGTGTGTGTGTGTGTGTGTGTGTAAATGTTCCTGAGTCAATGAAATGAATGCATGGACTTTAAATGATCACATCCCACAAAGTATTGCTATCCCTGTCCCACTCCTCTACGTCCAGACTCATCCTGGAAAATCCAGCCAGATCTACACAGCACAAACTAGCCAAACCAAAACAAGCACGCACTTCAATGTTAAGTGGCTTTTTCAATTAACTCCTGCCATTGTGCAACTGTAGGCTCCCGAAGATTTTGTTCTAATGACTGAAGTTCTTTAACTGACTTCTTTAATCTTCAAAATTAAAAACACTGGAACAAGAGGTATTTGGGTTCTGACATTGTTCAGATGAATGAAGCTCTTCAGCAGGGCACATAATGCAGAGGATGAGCCGCTGGTCCACCTCCACTCCCGCCTTGTCTCTCTAGACCCACACACTGGATGTGAATCAGGAAAGACTTTCTTCACAAACCCAGAGTACCGCTCAATGGCCACATGAATGATAACCTTCATGCATTGCCCATGCAACAAACAGAAAAACTAAACAAATAACAACAAAATAACCTCACTGCCATCAAGTTGATTCTGACTCAAAATGACCCTGTAGGATAGAAGAAACTACCCCTTTTGGTAGTTCTTTTGCCTGTGGAGCAGCTGGCTAGTTTCCGCTCAATGCCGACAGCCCATTAAGCCACCAGGGCCACCAGGGCTGGATATGGCCAGCAGGCTGTAGTTGACCAACTCCTGGTATGAGAGGATGGAGAACAGGCCAGCAGCTTGACACTGTCACTCACCTAGGGTGGAAAACCACAACAGATTTAGGGGGTTAGAGCACAGTCTTTCAACCCCATTTTCCTTCCTAGGGATAGTATAACAGAAGTAAATCCATTGCATTGAGGGTTGATAAATAGTTAACTTTGTAGAATACAAAATATGATGATCTGATAGGTAAACTTCCATCTGATTCACAATAAGAAGTTGCTTAAATTAACTACATAACATATGGTTAGTCAAAATGTCTTAAAAGTAAACTTATGTATTTAAGTTCACTTGGAAACATTCTGCATGCTATAGTATACAAATATGATAGTCTAATCCTAGAATAAATCTGCTTTATGTGTAACTTGTATCTACTCAGTAGGCTACAGATACAATTCTATAGCATAAAATTCCATGCCAACCTGATATTTCAAGATCCCTACAATTAAGTGAGATCAGAAAATATTTGGAATCTAATAGCATGAATATTGCCTACATTGATGCAGGATTAGTGCTTTTATTTCATTCAAACTCTTTAGATCTTACTTGTCATTTATTGTTAGTTTGATTTCCAGTATTAGGATGATCACTCAACTGGTAAAAATAGTCCAGATGAAATCGCATTCATTTCTGAATGAAGAAATGGTATTTGAATAAAGATTAATGTTAATTGATTAAAGATTCATTTAATATTCAGAAATTGTATGTCATTCTTCCTTTGATTATTTTTATTCTGAGAAACTATGTTTTCCACATTCCTGAATGAAATGTTTGTCATTGAGAGGGCAAGATCTAGCGACTAGACTCTGTAGGCAACACTCATAAAGAAAAGCTATGGAGAAAAGAGTATTGTCTATTTCTGATGAAGAATTTTATGTCAGAACCATCATCTCCCTCAAAAACACGACTGGAAAATCTGGTTATAATTCCAAAAAAAAAGTCACATTCGAAGGCACTGAGCCCTGTTAAAGAGCATAGCAGAGAAACACGCACGGATGTGAGGAACCCCACCTCATCGATATTTTCTCCCCCTGGGTATTTGCCAACTCCAAAGCTAGAGGTCAAGAGACTAGGAAGCAGAGTCTGAGGTGTTGTCTCAGAGTCTGAGGAGAGATTTTGACGATCCCATGGAGCTGAGGTGGCAGAAATTGAAAGTCAGAGCCGATCAAAGAGAGGAAATTCTGGTAAACACCCCAGAGTTCCAATCCCAGTCTTGGAAGGATATGCCTCAAATTATATGAAAGTCTGATAATATGTCCTCTCTCTCTCTCTCTCTCTCTCTCTCTCTCTCTCTCTCTCTCTCTCTCTCTCTCTCTCTCTGTCTCTCTCTCTCTCTCTGTCTCTGTCTCTCACACACACACACACACACACACACACACACACACCCCTTCAAACCATTTAATTCAAACTCGGTAAAAAAAACATTGAGCCTATTTCAAGTACCTTCCTGCTTCCATTCGCTCCCTGTCTGTCCAGTTGTCCCATTGTGATGGCCACTGTCCCACCCATTCACTCTAGGTATCCCAAATGTGAGTGCAATATTCATCTTGAATATTATAGCAGACAAAACACATCAAAGAAGCAAAAATCACAGCCAATAGCCAGAACCAAGTGCCCAACCTTAGGGCCTAGTAAAGCCATTCAAGGCCCCAGATGTCATACAGCATTAAAGATGTATTTCTTCTATGTAATTCCTGATTCAGAACAATTATGAAAATAATAAATTGTGTGTATCTTGCTTGCTCACTCTATGGTGTGCACAAACTGCTTTCCAATAAAGACAACTTTAAGGCCAGATGGCTCCATGGATTAATTCTTCCAAATATTAAAGTACACAAAATGACCTTACATAGTTATTAAAGAGAATAAAAAGGGAACATTTTCCAACTAATGTAAATCCCAGTGTCATCTTGATTCCCCAAGTGACAAAGGATTACAAGAAGAAACTGTGCAGATAAATTTATCTCATGAACATTGATATGAAAATCTGATTACCAAATGAGGCCATACTTATGAAGCACAGTAGGGCAGTTCATGCCAACACCATACTTCAAATGCATTCATTCTTCTTCTGCCTCCCTTACCCAATGTCCAACAATTCACATGCATGCGATGCAATGCTTCTGTCAGGCACACTTTAGTTCCTTGACATCTTTGTTGTTTTTTTAACCCTTTAAAAAAGTCTTGCTCAACATATTTGCTCAATTCAATACATCACTTGGTCTCTTGATTGCTGTTTCCATGTGCATTGATTTTGGAGTCAAGTAAAATGAAATTCTTCGTGTCAATTTTTTCTCCATTTATCATTGTATCGTCTATTGATCCAGTTGTGAGAACCTTTGTTTTTGTTCTTTACAGTGAGTTGTAATCCAGGCCATAGTCTTTGATCTTTATAAGTAAGTTCTTCTGGTTTTTGTTTTGTTGTTTTCAGCAAGCAAGGTTGTGTCACCCACATATCGCAGGCCTACCTCAAATTTGATATTCTTCCTCAGCTTCTTGTGTTACTTGATCAGCATACAGACTGATGTGAAAGAAAACAATCCTGAGGTATCCCTTTCTTGATTTGAAACCATGTGCTATACCCTTGATTTGCTGAAGACAAAGTAACTCTTAGTTCACATACAGGTTCTACATGAGCACAATCAAGTACTCTGTAATTCCCATTCTTCACAGGGGTATTCATAGGGATAGGAGTTAAGAGTCTAATGTATTCTGGAGATAATCAAGTCCAGTACATAATAGTGGGTGGGAATTTTACATTGTCCCCAAATAATTTATGGATTAATGTGGGCTTGTCCTTCTGATTGGATAGGTTCCTTGTCATCTTATTAGCAGAGCAGGTAGTTTGTCTAATTTCTACTCCCAGCTCTGCACTGTTCTAAGGGCTGGTGTGGTAGTTACACAATCTGGTGTCAATTTGAGAGAATTAAGAATGAAGGGGTTGAGTCTAGCCTGTCAATCAGGTAATAATCAATGAGGCCTCTGCATGGGCATGACCTTGACCTGAGGATGCTGGGAACTCCTGTATTCCTCCGTGGAGGTGGGAAACACTCTACCTCTTGGCTGACTCCCCGGCAGACATTCCAGCTGAGAAGACGCATGGAGCTGCACTAGCGCCCTGAGCTACAGGAGCCACAGAGACTCGTGCAAGTGCTGAGATGCTTACAACACCACTGGATCCACAAGACTTCCCGCCCACTGGCCTGCATTCAGCATCATTACATGTGTTTTATGAGTCTGAGGAGAACTTTATAGATTGGTGAGATAGTTAAGGTTTATTGTGCCAACCTGGCCAATAAACACATGTGGGATTAACTGAAGGGTGGAGGGATAAATGGCTTGGTGAGCCTCACTTTTCATGTTCTTGGGTCTCGTGCTTCAGCTGGCAAGACTCACTTCCTGTGAGACATCTCTGAAGAGAAGCCATATGGACTTACCCTGATGCAGCCCTGGGAGCTGGAGAAGCTGCGTGGAGACCCTGCCAGCACTGAGATGCTTATAGCACCACTGGATTCAAAGACGTTCTACCCAGTGGCCTGTAATTCTCCTGTATTTGGTGTCATTGTGTGTGTTTTGTGAGTTTGAGGAGGACTTTATAGATCAGTGTCAGACATATGGGCTAACTCGGACTTATGGACTTGGACTGGATGGGGTTGGGATGCTTTCTGAATGTACACGTTCCCTTTATATAAAACACTCTCTTATGCATATATGAGTTTCTGTGGATTTGTTTCTCTAGTCTACCCAGACTAACAGAATTGGTATCGGACATATGGGCTAATATCGGACTTGATCTGGACTGGGATGGGCTGTTTTCTCAATGTTCAATTGCTCTTGATATATAAAGCCCTTTCTTCTATACATATGCGTGTCCGTGAATTTGTTTCTCTCATCTACCCGGACTAACACAGCTGGAATGCAAAAAGGGTGAACACTCCTGCTTTAACGGAGGTGTGGTTCTGGTGGCAGGTGTAGGAAGTACACTAATAAGCAAGGAGCATTGTTGCAGACATGTACTAAGTGGGAGTAAACACAACAAGGGAAAGCAAAGAGAATCAGTGCGAAGGAAGACAGGGGTTGCTTTATCGCAAAGAGTGCACAGTGAAGGTACTTCAAGGGAGGGGACCTTTCATTAAAGACCTCAATGAAGCAAGGGAACAAGCAATATTCTACAAGAATCTTGTAGAATGGCAGAAAGCGCGTTCTAAACAGAGGGAACAATAAAGCGACGTTCCTGAAAGTGAGAACACAAGCATTCCTCACTCAGGTGCACGTATCACAGATATTAAAAAAGAAGAAGAAAGTCCCGTCTTTCTCCTGAAGAACCTATTGGTGTGTTGGCTGTCTTTCCCGCCATCCTGCTGACTTCTTAGGGCAGGAGCCATATCTAACTCATTCAGCAATTCTTCCCACGCACTCACTGTCATGCCTGATGACTGGGCTTTCTCAGTAAATTTTTGTAGGGCAAGTAAATTACCCGACTGCCTCTTCCCAGAGACATCAATTTGTGTGTGAGCTACCTGTTGTGCTCATAGAGTCTGCTTATTGGGATCAGTATCACACTGGTTTGATCACTGTAGCGTTGGAGTTGCCTAAACACATGCCAGTACCATCACGGGTGGCTTATTTCAAACCGTGGACTTGATCATGGAGATACAATAGTGCTAGAGATTGAGTGGTACATCTCAGTATCATATGTTGATTTCCTGCTCTTTTGTATTTCTATAAAACCCTTTGAGATAGTTATGGTTTAATGTGACACCCTGGCCGATAAACACATGTGGGATTAACTGAAGGGCGGAGGGATAAGTGTCTCAGTGAGCCTTGCCTTTCCAGTTCTTGGGTCTCTTGCTTTGTGATGGTCGGACCAGGGTGCAGCTGCATTAGCCAGTTCCCTGCTTCAGCTGGCAAGGCTCACTTCCTGCAAGACATCCCTGAGGAGAAGCCACGTGGACTTACCTTGATGCAGCCCTGGGTGCTGGAGCAGCCTTCTGGAGACCCCTGCCAATGCTAAGATGCTTACATACTCACTGATTCGGCTTTCCTCCTGCCATCAGTGTCATTGCGTGTGTTTTGTGAGATTGAGGGGGACTTTGTAGATTGATGTCAGACATATGGACTAATGTTTTATTTATGGGCTTGGACAGCACTGTGTTGGGATGCTTTCTTAATGTGTACTTACACTTCATATAAAAATCTCTTATACATATATGAGTTTCTGTGGATTTGTTTCCCTAGTTTACCCAGACTAACACACCTCTATTTGGAAATAGGGAGTTTTCTTTTGTTGGGTTAATGAGACCATATTGCGCAGGCTGGATCCTAACAATAACTTTTGAATTGTTTCTTTAAAAAAGCACAGGAGAGGCAGAGACATATTGTGGAGTGAGTCAGATGGCAAGATATACAAAGAAAAACGAACAAATGTCAAGAATCACCAGCCGAGAAGGAATGAATACGGTCAAGACCTCGGACTGGACTTTCAACCTCCAGAACTACGAGCAAATAAAGGGTGGAGTAGTTACAGCAGCACTAGGTACCTGAGACACACAGCTAGCAGAAGCAGACGGCTGGCCTCGTTGTCTTCACTAAGGTCAAATCTTAGCAGCTGTGCAGAGGAAGAAAGGCGTTGCTTCCCACGAGAACGTGGCAGTGTATTCTAGGCAATGCATGAATACAGCCTGTCTTTAGGACGGAGATGGAGGGCTGTTGGGAGGTCAGACATAGGAAAAATCCTCAAAATGGGGCACACGGTTTGATTTAAGGGGAGGAGTTTCTTAGGAGCCCTTGTAGGTTCTAAAAACGGTGTGCTATTTCCAGTCCTGAGACCCAGTGGTGAGTGTTAGTGTTTGTGAAACAGAGCCCAGAATACATTCGTGCTGAGATTGGATGACTGGGGTGGTGCAAGGTGTGACCTCTCCACCTGATCTGCCTGGGGCAGCAGCAACACAAACAGCTCAGACTATCTCCCCCATGCCCTTCCTTTGAACCAGGGCATGCCTCAGGCCCAGGGGTGAAGGGTGGATTTTTAAAAATTAAATGGTTACCTGACACGGTTCCGAGGAGATAACCCACTTTGGCCCCTTGGCAGGGGTTCGCTTCTCCACTGCCCAACACACAGATAATGTTGCCGACTGCCCAGGTCTTGGTGGGGGAGATGGCAAGAGGTGAAAATGTCACAGTTCTTGGATGTCAGGGCAGATTTAGAAACCTCACATCTCAGGGGCAATTGTTTCTAATAATGTCGATTTGGGCTGTTGTGTCTCATCAGAAGATTCTATTCTAACCCATTAAGTATGACTGAACCTATCTTTCATTTTACTGCCTAAGTTTTGGGGGTATAGCTTGATTGCCACTGGGTTTTTACAACACATCCTGTAAGAGCTAAATAATCTACTTAAACAAAAAAAACTGTTTTATAAGGCAAATAAGCCCTTGACTTAGTTTCTTAGCACCAATGTTGGAGAAATATCATAAGTGGAAGTAGGATTTTAAAGGACAGACATATGTATTCTGACACTATAGGAACCTGTAAACCAAAATCAAGACCACTGGCTTCAGGGAAGGCTCTGTCTCTTCACACCTGGGCAATCCTTTTCTATGGGTCAGCAGCAATCTTCTCCAGGTTCTTGATGCTCTGTAGGTGCTATCTGTCTCCCCCCATTTGACCTTGCTCCCCACTGAACTTGATCTGCTCTGCTTGTATCCCAAACATTATCTTACCCTGCTATAACTTAATTAGCATAGCAAAGAAAACCCTAATCGCAATTGATGTTACATACCTAGTTATAAATAATAACCCTACTGCCATCAAGTTGATTCCAATTCAGCATTGCCCTAGAGGACAATAGAACCGCTCCTGTGGGTTTCCAAGGTTACAATCTTTATAAAGACAGACGGTGACATCTTCTGCAGAGTGTTTGGTTGGTAGGTTCAAGCTGCCAGCTTTCAGTTAACATCTCAGCTTTCACAGAAAGAAGGGTTAGGATTCCAGGACATATTCGGGGGCAGTCCGTTTCAATCCATCCCACTCCCGGTCTTGTCATTTGATGCTGTAGAAGCTGAGCTTTCAGAAAGCAAGTCACAGAACAGTGATGAAACCTCGCCTCTTGGCTCTTTGAAGGCAAGCATGAAAGCCCTACCTGTGGAGGGAAGAGAATGAGCTGAAGTCAGAGGAGGGTGGGAGGAGTAGATGGTTGGTATCTGTATTGTCAGCAGGCTGTGAGCCTAGTGAGAGCATCGTTACCATCTTTACCAGGATATCTTCTGCTTCTCTACTGGAAACAGGAAAGGAATTTCTCCCAGGGCCTTGGAGGAGAAGCATCCTTGGCCCCTTCCTGGATTCTCTGTCTCCCTCTTGGGAAAAATAAAACCTTCATGGCTAAGTGCTTCCTGTGGGGCCAAGCTGCGGCCATCAGACAGGACTCCCAGGGCGTTCTGTGTCCCATCCTCCCCCACCCGAGTCTGCTGTTTGTTCGCTCCTGGCAGAGACCACACTGACCTTCTGGAGGTCAAGCAGCCTCCAGTGCTTACTTAGACAGGGTCCAGACAAATGAGAAGACTGCAGGGATCCAGCTGATGCCATGTATGCGTGCCGCTTCTAGACTTCGAGACGCTGGACCTCATTCAAATCCAGCCCCATCATTCACCAGATGCTTGGCCTTGCCCTCTCTTTGCCTCAGTCTCCTCCTCTGTAAACGGAGAAGTGGAATACGTCTTTCACAAGTGTACTGAGAAAGTTGCATATAATAGCAAGCCTAAAGTGCTCTGCCCAGCACCTTGGTCCCCAGCCAGTGAGTGAGAAAAGCCGTCTCTGAGAGGAGGGGTGGTTTATCAAGCCAAGAGCTGCCAAGGTCCCCTGCGCAGCTCATTCCTCCTCATGGCGGCAGAAAGCTCTTCCTTTATCATTTTACTTAGGCTCAAAATTAGTCATTGGGAAGAATTCCATCCTTGTAGATTTGTTAATGTCTTTAGCACTCATGATGACTGAATTTGTTACTGCCCTGTTTCTCAAACAGCAGCCTGTCTTTGCCAGGAGGAATTTCTGTCTAGCTCAGAACAAGAAACCATAATGGCACAGTGGTTTATGCCAGGAATTTGAACTCACCAATGGCTCAGTGGGAGAAAGGACTGGATTTTTGCTCCTGTCAAGAGCGACAAGTCTTGGAAGCACTAGGGAACAGTTCTACTTTGTCCTAAAGTCAGAATCAACTCGACATCCATAAGTAGTGAATCTCAGAGCTCAGTGTTATTTGTCCCTCTGCCTTAGAAACTGACAACAACATATATGGATTGACTGAAGTATACAGACAATTCACCGATGATGGAGTTGGATCAATTTTATCCCTTATTACTTAATCCTCTATTAATTTAATTGCGTCTAGCATCTACCTCTACTCATGGGGCAAAAATAATCAAGTTTTCTTCTACAGCTGTCATGGAGACTTCCACTGCTGTGATTCTGTCTTGAGGAGGAAAGAGAGGTGTGTGACCAGGAACTGGGGACAAGGGTAAACAAGAAAAGATAAGAGGCAAACAGGCCAGAGTAGAACTGCTCCCTGCAGTTTCTGAGGCCGTAAATATTTATGGATTAGAAAGTCTCATCTTTCCCCTGCAGAGTAAAACCTTGGTGAGTTTGCAAGTACTCACGCAATGCAAGAACACTTTGTTCTATTAAATTGGCATCCCATGATGCACACCTTCCTGACACGATCGTTGAAGACAAATGTGTGCATTAGCAAATGTATGAAGAAAACTGATGGTGCCTGGCTATCAAAATATATAGCATCTGTGGTCTTAAAGGCTTGCAGGTAAACAAGCAGCCATCTAGCTCAGAAGCAACAAAGCCCACATGGAAGAAGCACATCAGCCTGTGTGATCACGAGGTGTCGGAAGGATCATGTTTCAGGTATCAAAGAACAAAAAGTTATAGTTTTGTAAATGAGGGTGAGTAGAAGGCAAATATTTTGAGAGTAATGATGGCAACAAATACACAGATGTGCTTGACACAATGGATGGGTGTATGCATTGCGAAAAGAGTTGTACGAGCCCCCAATAAAATGATTTTTTTTTAAGTTGGTGAGTTTGAACTGCTGACCGTGCAATTAGCAGCCCAGTTCGTACCCTACTACGTCACTAGGGCCCTTAACAGACAAAAGCAAGTTAATTTGTTTTTTAAATGGAGTTTCCAAAATATCAAAACATATTAAACAAGGACCAAACAAACTCACGACCATGAAGTTGATGCCAACTTAGAGGCCCTCTCGGACAGGGTCGAACTGTTCTGGCGGGTTTCCTAGATCTAACTTTACCAGAGTAGAAGGCCCATGTTCCTCCCAAAGTATGGCTGATGGTTTCAACCTGCTGACTTTGAACGTAGCAGCCCCACTCCTAACCACGAAGCCAGCCAGCCTCCTTAAACAAGGACAGCAGAGAAAAAAGGTTTGGCGAGAGACTGGAAATGGAGTCACAAGATAAAGGCTAAAGGAAGCTCTCTGGAACTTCACCCTGGAAAATGATTGTTGGAAGAATGGAATTATTATCTGGGATTACAATCATTGTCTTTATTCTGAGAATCTGGTGACATCTTAAATGTACAAACATGTGAATCAGAATTAGAATCCACTAGAATTTAGCTCACTATTAAAATACAATAAAAACTGCAAAACACTCCGGCTGAAGACAACAGAACTCCACTTTTCAAGCTTGTTTGCAAGTAAAGGGGAGACGGGGACTGGGGTGGGGGCAGCTATTAGTCACATGCTACAAGACACCTATGTCAGGAAATCAAGAAAGCACACGGGCATTCTCTAGTGATGTTGGGGACACAGAGAGCAATTGTCTCCAGCTTCCTCACAGGTTTGATCTCACCTGCCACCTGACTATTTTCATTTGAGCCTGTGGTACATTCAATACATCCCCATAGTTTGCAAGAAGAGAAACAGACAGGCATGAGGAGCCCATTGTGTCTTCAGGACCTCGGGGGAGAAGCTGTACGGATTCCAGCTCCTTCTGCCCCCTCAGCCTCAGTGTGAAGGAGAGAGTTCAATCACACCCTGGCCCTGCCTTGTGATGTTAGTGGGAACTTGGGGGACTGCTGGGTTATACCTCTTCTTACCACTCAAGTTTAGAACCAAATGGAAAGGAGATAGAAGACACAGACACAACATTTAAAATAACACTTTTATTCTAGTACTCACCGGAAAATATGTCCTTCTGTTGAGTCACCTTGTTCTTGTCAGGTGCCATTGTGTTGGTTCCGACCCACAGCAACCACAGTGAATGAAACCATGCACAACGTACAATGACCCTATGCACAGTGAATGAGTGAAACCCCACCTGGCCCCTTACTGAGTCACATTGCTGAGTGGCATTACCCAGAAGTTCATGTTCTATTGCTGTAAATATATATAACACCACACTCCCTAATTCAACATTTTTACATGTATATTCAGAGACACCAATTACTTCAACCAGGTTCTGAAACCAGTACCAGTGTCCATGGCCTAGTTTCCCAACCCATCACAGATACTTGCTGCCCATGAAAAATGGCTCCCCCTTCTCCACCCCCACTTGCTCCTGATTAGATGTCCCAACTATGTAGGATGGAGTCTTCCCATCCTTGCATCTAAGGAGCACTCTGGGCTTACTTCTTCCAATACAGATGGGTTTGTCCTTTTAACGGTCCATGGTACCGTCAAAATTCTTGCCCAGCACCACAGTTCAACTACATCAATTCTTCAACGGTCTTCCTTATTCAGTGTCCAACTTACATATACATATGATGTAGTGGAGAATGCCATGGCTCAGGCCAGGCACATCTTAGTCCTCAAAGTAACAGCCCTGCTCTTCAAATACTCAAAAGAGGTCTTGTGCAGAAGACTTACCTAATGCAACTGAGCTTTTGATCTCTTGACTGCTGCTTCCATGAGCATTGATTGTGGATCCAAGTAAGACATAATCCTTGACAATTTAAATCTTTTCCCCATTTCCCATGATGCTACCTATTGGTTCAGTTTTAAGGATTTTAGTCTTCCTGGTATTGAGTGGTAATTCATACTTAAGACTACCATCCTTGATCTTCATCAGCAATTCCTTCTCCCTGTCAGCAAGCAACGTTGTGTTATTTTCAGATTGCAAGCCTTCCTCCAACCCTGATGTCTGACTATTCTTCATACAACCCAGCTTCTCTGATGATTTGCTCAACATATAGATTGAACAAGTATGGTGAGAGGCTACAACCCTGACTCACACCTTTCCTGATTTTATACCATGCAATATCCCCGTGTCCTGTTTGCACAACTATTTCTTGATCCATGTACAAGTTCTGAATGGGCACAGTGAAGGATTCTAGACTTCCCCTGTTTCTCAAGGTGATCCACAGTTTATTACGGTCTATATCTTGGCAAATACCTTTGGCACAGTCCATGAACCACAAGTAAGCATCTTTCTGGTATTCTCTGCTTTAAGTCACGATCCACCTGACACAAGGGATGATATCCCTTGTTGCACGTCCTCTTCAGAATCAGTCCTGAGCTTCTGGCAGTTCCCCGTTGACATACCACTGCAATGGTTGTTGGATGATCTTCAGGAAAGTTTCACTTGTGTGCAGCACTGATGATATTATGCTATAGTTCGAGCACTCTGTTGGGTCACCTTTCTTTGGAATGGGAACAAATATAGGTCCCTTCCCAACAGTTGGCCAAGTAGTTGTCTCCAACTTTCCAGTGTTTCTTCAACTCTTTGAACTACTTTAGTGAGCTCTGTGTCAATTCCTGGAACCTTGTGGATGGAGAGCCAGAAAGTAGCTTGTTTTCACTTTGGGAATATGGTGAGTAGCACTACAGTGAGCATTGCTTGTACTTGTGTGTGTTTTTATTACTGGTTTCAAGTCTCTTGGGTGTAAACTTAAGAGTAGAATTTATGGTGCATATGATAATTCTGCGTTCATTAAAAACAAAACTACCAAACTGTTTTCTACCATTTTACATTCCCACCAGTAATGGATGGATGAGGACTTTAATTTCTTCCCCTTCTCACCAAATGTTGTGGTTTTTCCTTTTCATACATCTTAGTTATGCTAATCAGAAGTCGTTTCAGTCACAGCTATTTGGGAATGTCCAGCACTTCAGGAAGCACTAGAACTGTCTGGGCTTCTTTGACAGGAGCAGAGGCCTGTCTGGTAAGCTGAGAGTGGAACATGCACGTGGCAGAGAGAATGCCCAAAGACACATTTCTGCTCAAGAGCCATGTCTTAAGGGGACAAAATTGGAAAGAAAGAAGAATTTCTTCTCCTACTCTCACCACACAGAGAAGCCAACCCTTTTCTTCCAGGGATGAATGGACACGTGAAGAGGAGCCAGCAGCATTTCCTGAATGGAGATCTTCTCATCTGGAATGGCATATCAGAGATGGGGTATAATATTCCCCATCTATTCTGGGGTTTCATTTATTTTCTATCACTGTTTGACTTTGATCTCTCAAGAGGAAATGGCTGCCTCGTTTTCTTCTGTCGTGACATTGTGCTTAGAATAATGCATGGGGAAGGATGATGCATGGGGAAGGAGTCTTCTCAGTCCTGTGTGTTGACAACAGAGAGATTTCCAGATGACCGGGGAGATGGCAAATAGAGCACCCAAAACGCCGGCTCTCTCCGACCTCTCGGTGATTAAGCCCTCCACAATGGCCAAAGGGCTACTGTCAAAGGAACATCTTCCTCGTGGGAGGCAAAGTGCTCCTGAAGGGTGGGTACCTGAGGGTGATGCCTGGCTGAATGAAGGATTTCAGCAGAATGAGGACAGCAGAGTGTAGATGGGTTTCCGTGGGCATGTATTAATTTGGAGAGAGGTGTGGAACATTCATTCATTCATTCATTCATTGAGATATTTGCATGTGAATCTAAGAGCTGTTATGAGTTTAGGGATCCAATGGTGAGCGGAGCCTTGAGGCAGAAAATACATGGACACAAAGAAATAAATGATGTGATAGCGTAGCAGGTGGTGACACATGTTCTATGAAGGAAAATAACGCTGGGTGAGAAGGATATCGAGGAGACAGTCACGGGATGTACCATCTCAAAGGAATAATAAGCCAACTGCTGGAGGTAAACTAAATGCCACTATCTTTCTTTCCTTCTCCTCAAGGTATCTCAGGTAGAAACTGCCTACGACAGCCTCACCGTGGGACCAAACGTTTGCTCAGTTCTTAAGGAAGCTGCTCCATGACTGGACAGTTCAAAATTGTAATAAAAACCTTCCTTGAGCCCAAGTCAATAATCGCCACATACTGGAACTCCTTGTGGTTTCTGGAGCAATTTGTCATAGGCCTCTTCCCCTTCTGTGTTTTAATATTGTAGCTATCACTCATTGGCCACCTAGTCTCTCTCTCACCCCTTTTACAAATCTGAGCAAGTCCCTTCACCTCTGCAAGCCTCAGTTTATTCTGTATATCAACAATAGCAGAGCCTGCCTCAATGAGTTTTAATGAGGATTAAATTAGGTGTGTTAGTCTGGGTTGATGAGAGAAACAAATCCATAAACATGCATATGTGTATAAGAGAGAGCTTTATATAAAGAGTAATTGTGTATTAAGAAAACATCTCAGCCCAGTCCAGATCAAGCCCATATGTCTGATAGCAATCTATAGATTCTTCTTCATATTCATGCATCACATGCAATGATCCGAATGCACGAAGATCACAGGCCAGTGGGTAGAAAGTCTTGTGGATTCAATGGCTGTGAAAACATCTCAGTGCTGGTGTGGGTCTCCACATAGCTTCTCCAGCTCCAGAGATTTAGCATAGCTCAATGGGTCTTGTCAGCAGGAAGACATAGCAGAGAGGGAGTGTGGGTCTAGCCTCCAGGGAGCTCTTTATCTCCTTTGTGCCTCCAAAATGAGATCATCAAGCTGCAACCTGATTGACAGGCTAGGCTCCGCCCCGTCACAGGTTGACAGCAGATTATGCAACTGCCACATAAGGCAATACTGTGCACCTGGCACTGAACTAGACAGGACATGACTGATCTCTCTTTTTTTTTTTTTTTTACTGATCTCATTTAATGCCAAAGATAAGCCTGGAATAAAGGATTTCCAAAATCTCTCAGGGAGTATCTCACTGACTCAAATTCTTAGAGTTCATATATGGTGGAACAAGATTAAAATGTCATTCATTTGGACACCAAACTCAAAATTCATTTGTGATTTTCCCCAAATCATGTGCTCATTTCCCACACATTGGAAAGAGATGATCTTGAGCTTGTCACGTTACATTTTCACTAAACAAAATGGCATAATAACCCCTCTTTCGTCAACTTGTCATTATAAGCCATTGCCACTAGATATTTTTAATCCTACTTAGTTCCCTTTGGGTTATGCCTATGGCTGTGGACACATTAGCCATGTGTTATCTGATCAGGAAAAATCTGAGATGAGCTATTCCACTGGCATTTTCTTATAGGAGGCAATGAAGGTATACTAACAAAATAAAAGTTATGTTTACTCTGTTTCTTTTTTGCTAGTACATCACACAAGTCGAAAATATAAGATACCACTTCAGAACTTTATTTTCAGGTGAAATATATCCAGAAAGATCTTTCATTGTTACTTCCTCTACAAATATTCTCATTTTTCAGAATGTCTAAAAGAGATGGTCTATAAGCCCAGCTGCTGTAGCGTCAGTTCCAACCATGGTGACCCCATGTGTGGGATGCCATGTGAAAGTAGAACCATGGGGCTTTCAATGGCAGATTTGTGAAGCCTTTCTTCAAAGATACCTCCAGGTGGGCTTGAACCTACAACCTTTCAGTTAGCAATGGAGTGTGTTTACCATTTGTACAGCCAAGATCTCCAAGGGTGTATAATTTTTATCTCCATGTAGCCTCATAACTTCAGTCAAATTAGATCAGAGTATAAAAAAGATTAAGTACTAACAAGCAAAGAAAATGCAGGCAGGGAGTTAAGGGCAACATGGTTATGAACTGGTGAGAAATTTGAAATACTTTCTGGAATCCAAAAGTCAATGAAAGCAAGCATTAGATGAATAGAATGTTGTAGAGAGAGCAAGGGATGAAACTGAATCATGCATGGAATGGAATCAAGGATCTAGACTGCTCAAAGGAGCAGCTTTGAAGACCCAGCTCCTTATCTTGATGAGCAAAGCCCCGAGTTAACAGCTCAAGAGTGACGTCCTATCGGACCCTTTCCTTATTAATGTGTTTATTCAGCACTTGCTGAGCACCGATATGTACAAGGCAATATTTTCTGAAGTAGACGAATAAGATGCAGTATATACCTTTGGGGAACCGCAAGGCCTAATGGAAGAGACACATATGTACACAAATAATTACAGCACAGCATGAGAAACACTATAACGAAATGCTGCAGAATCACCAAGCATGGAGGAACCAGCTCTGCCCAGGACTGGGGCATTTTTGTACAGAAAGTAATGTTTTGAGTTGTGAAAGTGGGTAGCATTTCCTAGGCAAATAATATGGGGAAAGCATATTAAAAAAAAACAAACAACAGCATCCTCTTAAAAAAAAAAAGTCATGCCAAACCGCAGACTCTCTTTTTGACTGAAACTAGTGATATTGCATCTATAATGTTGGCTGTGTTGATAACCTAACCAATAAAACAATCTTTAAAAAAGAAGAGAGCCCTAGGTTGATGAGGTTTGGTTTGGGCTTTTTAAAATTATCGCATGCTAGTTGACATCCACATATTGGAATGGAATGTAAAAGTTTTTAAAATACAAGCATTTACCTAATTTGAATCTTAATGAACAGAAATATGGCAAAGTCCTTTTGGTTTCATGGCGTGTGTGTGTGTGTGTGTGTGTGTGTGTGTGTTTTCTTTTTGATAGTGAGAGTTAAGATCGTACCATGGAAATGATTCCTGGCCACAGGACATTCAAGTTCAATTTCTTGAAGGAAAGCATGCCCCTAAATGGTATATTCCAAGAATAGCTTTGTTGTTCTACATGAAATACGGAATTTCCTACCAAGCTCCTGTATTTCCAACAATTACCCCTTAAAAAAAACTTCTTATCTAAGGAAAATAGGCCATGTAACCCAAGAATCATCCCTTTAAAAATAATAAAGTAATTTAGTAAGCTTGGTAGCCTATGATGATCGTGATATGATCCTTTTGAGAGAATTAAATCCCCAAAGGTAAGTATGCAATGCTTACTAGAGTTGTTTGTATCAGTTGCCATCAAGTCTGCCCCAATCTCAACCAATGGCCCCATACACATAGAATCAGACCATTTTTTCAAGGTTTGATTCATTTCTGAATCTCTCCTCATATGGAAGCTCTGTTAAAGCCTGTTTGACATCACAGTAACCTGAAAGCTTCCACAAAGGGATGGGAGATGGTGGTTGCCCATGAGGTACAGCCAGGGATCCCCCCTGAAAAATGGGAATCAACCACTGCATTACCCCTGCCTCTAAATCCAGCATGACCGGCTCCTCTTGCATCAAGGCAAACGTGACCTCTTCGAACCCCCATCTAGTTTAGTGATTGACAATATTTCACCCCATCCTCTGAGATTCTTGAGGGATCCCAGAGCCTGGCTGACCATTCTTTTAAATAATAAGCTCCACAAAGATAGGGACCATGACTGTCATGACTAGAGTGTGTCCCCAGAGTCTAGCACAGTATCTCCCACCCATAGAATAAGCCAGATGCCATTTATTTGATTTTCTGACTCAAGACACTCAAGATGTGTCAGACTAGGCCTGTACTACATAGGATTTCTTATGACTTTTTTTTCAGAAGTAGGCCACAAAGTCTTTCTTTCAAGGTGCTTCCGGGTAGACTCAAACTTACGACCTTTTGGTTGGAAATCTAGCACATGAACCATTTCAACTATTCCGTGACTCCATTGATACCATCGATCACAGCCATCAAGGGAATTGTGACTCATAGACACCCTGTGGAATGAAGTAAAACTGCTGATTAGGGGTTCCCATACTGTAAACACTTCCTTGTGCTCGCATAGAACCTGTTCATGGACCAAGAGGCAGTCATTCAAACAGAACAGGGGATGATTGAGTGGTTTAAAATTAGGACCTGTATGGGTCAGAGTTACTTGCTTCCACTACATTTATTCTATCGCTATGCTGAGCAGATAATCCACGACGCTGGACTATAAGGCATCAGAATTGGAGGAAAGTCATTAACGAATATGCAGATCACACAACCTTGGCTAGCCGAAAGTGAGGGGATACTGAAGATCAAGTATTGCAGCCTTCAGTGTGGATTACCAGTACAACTTAATGTAAAGACTCAAATCCACGCAACTAGACCCATAGGTAACATCATGATCAATAGAGAAAAGGTTGAACTTGTCCAGGATTTTATGTTGCTTGGATCCACAATCAATCCTCATGGAAGCAGCTGACAAGAAATTAAGCAGCACATTGCATTGGACAAATCTGCTGCACGATACCTCCTTAAAGTGTTGAAGATCAGGGATGTTGCTTTGAAGACTAAGGTCCGCCTAAATCAAACTAAGCATTTCCAATCACCTCGTCTAAATGTGAAAGTTAGACATTGAATAAGGAAGACTGAAGAAGAAAAGGTGCATATGAATGAGAGTATTGGCAAAGAATATTGAAAATATCATGGATGACTAGAAAAACAAACAATCTCCTTACTTTGGTCATGTTGTCAGAAGTCACAAGTCCTCAGAAAAAGACATCATGCTTGATAAAGTGGAGAGACAGCCAAAAAGAGGAAGACCTTTGACAAGACGGATGGGCACCGTGGCTGCAACCATGGGTGCAAACATAACAGAGATTGTGAGGATGATGCAGGACTGGGCGATGTTGACCTCTGCGGTCCAGCAGGCCATTGTGCGGCAAGACTGATGGAGTGCAGCTAACAACAGCAAAACTTTGGGGAGCAGAAAGTAATTTTTCCAGTGGGTCAGCTGGTCAACCTGGTGTTAACAGGCCAAAACTCACTCCACTGCACCACCAGGCTTCTCACCAGTCAAAAGGGAACTGAATGCGTATTTATTAATATATATCATAAGAAATAGTTAATCTATAAAGCAGCACAAATGGCTCAGTGCAACTCACTTCTGTGAGACAGCTAATACACTGGCAGTCCTGCAAGTCTTGTTTTAAAATCATTTTTATTGGGGACTCATACATTGTGCTTCTCACAATCCATCCATTGTGTCCAGCACATTTGCACATTTGTTACCATCATCATTCTCACAATCCATCCATTGTGTCCAGCACATTTGCACATTTGTTGCCATCATCATTCTCAAAACATTTGCTTTCCACTTGGGCTCCTTGTTTTTCCCCTCCCTCTCCCTACCCCCTCCCTCACGAACCCTTGATAATTTATAAATCATTGTTATTCAAGTCTTAAAGGCTGCTGGGTAGTGCTCTGTAGAGCAATTCAGGCTATCTGTCCACAGACAGCAAACAGCAAGGCAGGTCACCAACAGTCAGCCAGATGACAGGGTCCGACAGTCCCCAGCTCAAGAGATATAAATTCCAATGGTGTGGTGAAGCAGGTCTTGAAGGAACCTCAAATTACAGTGACACAGTCCACGGGTAAGGTGTCCCACAGGTAGTGTAGCTTGCAAATTGAGGCACAGAACAAGAAAGGCAGCCACACACTGGTCTGCTGATCAAAGAGCAAGAGACAAGAAAGGAGAGGCTCGCTGAGCCATTTATTGGTCTGCCCTTCAATTAATCCCACATGTGTTCATTGGCCATGTTGGTACTATCTCAACTTAACTATCTCAACTGAATTAATAAACAATGCCATATATTTCATTTGAATGAAGCTGCATGAAAATTAAAAATGAATAAAACACTACATGTCTTATGAAGGAGCAATGAAGGCATAGCTTTCAGAAAAACCTACTTCAAGAGTTGGTAAACTTTTCCCAAGAACCCACAGTTCATTATAATCACCGATATAGTTAATCAAATGGAGGTTTATTTAGATCAAGAGCTGTTGTCAAAATTTCAAAACTGCTTGGGATGTACAGACCTATTGATCATCACAAGCTAATATCAGTTGTTGTTTTATTCTTACACTGTATGGTAATTATTCAGTCTGATATCTCAAAACCAATTTTTTTATGTCTACATGAAGAAAATTTATTTTGGAAGGCTTACGTCTTAGGGCAATGGAGAATATGAGATAATGGTAACTATCATATTTAGGTGTATCTTTATACTAATAAATTTCTCAGGTGCTTATCTTAATTTCTTCTCAGAAGACTATAAAAATAGAAAGGCATTCTTATCCAAATTTGCAGCTGAGGAAGCTGAAGATAAGAGAGTTTAAAAGACTTATCCGAGGCCGTCTCGGCTAGCCAGTGCTAGGACAAGTAATCAAAGCAAACCTGACACGTTTGTCTGCTTCAAGAGTTGGTGAATTTCCCCACACATGCCAGCTTGTAAAGATTTTAGAATTTGTGAACTCCACTTCTGTGCTCCTAGAGACAGCCCTACACAGTATGCGGACAAGCCAGCGCAATGTGTGCCACCTGATGATCTCTGAATTTGATGTAATGTTCACGGGCCTCAATGTATTCTTCTTCTTTAGATGTCTACTCCACACCATTGAAATGGCGAAAACAAGCCTTGCCTGCAGGCTCCATGAAGACATGGGATGAGATGGCTTTCACCTATGGGCAGGAGTTAGCAAAACCCTGGCCCAGTGCACTGCACTCTGACCCCGTGTTTGAGGTGTCAGGAGTGCTGTGGATGCCAGGAATTCAGTTTAAGGAAAAGTGGATGATCTGGGGAAATGTCTGTGTAAACTTCATCTTAATGAAGGATTAAGATGAACTTGATGTGTCAAAAAAAAAAGTTACTCCTTCTGTTAAGTCTCATGGTCTCTTGGTAGCTCTGTGTTTACGTTATTAGGTGCCGTTTAGTTGATTCTAACTCAACGATCCTATGCACGACAGAAGGAAGCTCCACCCATTGTGCAAGATCCTCACAATCGTTGCTCTAGTTGAACCCATTGCTGCAGTCACTAGGTTGTCTAGAAAGGGTGGAACACATTCCGGCCCACCAAGCCCTGAGGGTGCTATTCCTGCTCAGAGCAGCCAACGCACAAAGAGGACCATAGGGCCATCCTCTCCACAACACATGATGTCCCCCACTGACCCATAGCACTACGGGGGACAACATCAGGGACACAGTGTGGGAATTGTGTCCAGTCTGACCCCACCACACCAGGGCAAAACACTAAGGGCTGTGCAACAGAGCAGCAAGGGGAGTGAAACCAGGAAGTCCCTGGGGAATACCAAAAATAGACTTTGGGGCCAGGGAGTGGCACCCCACCAGACGATGGAAAAAGACTTCTAAAGGTCAAAAAACAGACCTGGAACTATTTATAGATTTTTCTCTTTTTTGTTCTTAGTTTTTTTTGGTGGGGGGGTTCTTGGTTGTTATTTTGGGGTGTTTTGTTGTTTGTTTTGTTTTGCTCTGTCTTGTTTTTGTGATTTTTGTTTCTGCATGTCTGTCGAGATAAGACAGGTGGGATAAAAAATCCAGAGGAGAAAACAAAGGGCCCAATGGTTCCAGGGGGACATGGGAGAGGGGGTAGCAAGGGAAAGGAAGTGGTATTAACAAACCCAGGGACAAGGGGACAACAACTGATCTAAAATCAATGGCGAGGAGGGCACAGGATGCCTGGTGAGGCTTGATCAAGAGCAATGTAGCCGAGAGGAATTACTGAAACCCAAATGAAGGCTAAACATGATAGTGGGACAAGAGGAAAGTAAAAGAAAATAGAGGAAAGAACTAGGAGGCAAAGGACATTTATAGAGGTTTAAATAGAGACAGGTACATATATAAATATATTTATATACAATGATAGGGAAATAGATCCCTGTACATATGTTTTATTTGTTAAGTATTAAGGCAGCAGACAGACATTGGGCCTCTACTCAAGTCCTCCCTCAATACAAGAACACTTTTTTCTAATAACCCAGCATTCTGTGATGCTCACTTTCCCTGACGTGATCACTGAAGACAAAATTGGTGCATAAGCAAATGTGGTGAAGAAGCTGATGGCACCTGGCTATCAAAAGATATAGCATCTGGGTCTTCAAGGCTTGAAGGCAAGCAAGCGGTCATCTAGCTGAGGAGCAACAGAGCCCACATGGAAGGAGCACACCAGCCTGTATGATCATGAGGTGTCGAAGGGATCAGGTATCAGGCATCAAAGTCCAAGAACAAAAAACTCATATCTGTGAATGAGGGGGAGTATGGAGTGGAGACCCAAACCCATTTATAGATAATTGGACACCCCCTTGAAGAAAGGTCAAAAGGAAGAGATATCAGTCAGGGTTCAGTTTAGCACCGATGAAACATACAACTTTTCTCTAGTTCTTTAATTCTTCCTCCTCCCTATTATCCTGACCCCAATTCTACCTTAACAAATCCAGCTAGACCAGAGTGTGTACACTGGTACTGATAAGAGCAGGAAACACAAAGAATCTAGGACAGATAAACCCTCAGGACCAATAATGAGAGTAGTGATATGAAGAGGGTAAAGGGAAGAAGCGGGGATAAAGGGGGAATCGATCAAAATGATCTACATATAAGCCCCTCCCAGAGGGATGGACAATAGAAAAGTAGGTGAAGGGAGACAGCGGTCGGTTTAAGACATGGGGGGAAAAAAAGATAAATTATCAAGATTACAGGAGGGAGGGAGGAGGGGGAGGGGGGAAGGGGCTGATACCAAGGGCTTAAGTAGAAAATGTTTTGAAAATGCTGATGGCAACATATGCACAAATGTGCTTGACACAATGGATGGATGGATGGATTGTGATAAGAGGCCCTAATGAAATGATTTTTTTAATTTGGTATTTTTTTAAAAGATTCAAATTGAATGTTAGGATAACTTACAAGTCTGAGAGGAAATACACACAGAGAGAGAGAGAAAGAGAGAGAGAGAGAGAGGAAACCCTAGTTCAATGCTCTTCTTTCCTGTACAACTCCAGGTTTCCCATCATGCTTTTCAGAAAGCAAAAGGAAGATGTTAAACCTATATAAATGAGAAATATGTGGTCCAGCCTCCTGCCTGCCCTCATTTCCCCATCTCTCTCTCTCTAGAACTTAATATTGGCTGCAGGTAACTGAAAATCTAAAATCAAAAAGGCAAGAATGACCTGTGTTTCCATTTCACAGAGCTGGGTCCTTCTGTCTTATTCAGCTGTCAAGGTGCAGCCGGGATCTAAGATGGGTGCTCCATGCCAGCCACTATGTGCACAGTCGAAACAGAAAAAAGTAAAAGGCAAGCTGTCTCCCTGCCATGCCACTTCCTTCATATGGCTTACACCACATCTGTGTGTGTATATATATATATATATATATATATATATATATATATATATATATATATATATATATATATATATACACACACACCTATATATATTAGGTAGATAGATCATGGCTGAAAGTGTCTGGGAAATGGAGTCTTATATTATTGTCATTCAAGTGCCCCGCTAATATTTGGAGGTGTCTTACCTAAAAGAAGGGGAGACAAGAGATTAGCAGATGACCAACAGTAGATGCCGTAACATTCATGATGGAGGAGGGTCCTTGTTATCCGCTCAACCTCTGCAACAGCACACAAAATGTTCCCCAGGCTTTATGGACAGAGCTCAGGATGCACATTCAGCGTCTCACACTTTTCCTCGTCCCTCTCTGGCCTCTCCTAGCCACCGGTCTCACAGTCTCACTGCCCTTCCCTCCTCATTCATCCCCTTCCTTTATCCTTCTCTACTGCGCTGCTTGCATTTTTTCAACCACTTTCATGACACCACATTCTGACAACACACTCCAGGTCTAGGGGCAGACCTCTCATGCTGAGCTGACTCCCAAGACCGTCAACCTGGAGGATCTGTTCAGGTGGGTTTTTCAAACCATGGCCGTCGGATGTGCGGTGCAGACTGAACCTGCAGCCAATTTCCCTTCGAGGACATGCGTGACTATGGCGGACACAGCAGCGCCTTCATTCTGCTGCTAAGATTGCATTAAGAAATGAGGAGGGAACCACAAATAAAGACACTTATTTGGTCATTACCTTTTTATTTACTCGACTGTAAAGCGCTGTGATAGGATCTCATTTGGTTTGATAAAAGCAAAAAGAGATACTTATCTTGTTAGGAGTACGAATTAATGTCACTAGAAGAGTCTGTTTTGAATTTCTTATAGTGCCTCCCTTTGGGAAGAAGAAGGAATATTGCCATAGATGGGACTCTCCCCCCCCTCACAAATTTAAGTGCCCTGTTAAAGAGTTCGCATGGCATAATTATGAAAAGTGGTTATTAAATATCTGAGAGCATATACAGTAAAAACTAGACTGTCCTGGGAGTGGCAGTTCATATAAAACTCAGCCACTCCTAGAACGGTTTTCTTTCT
The DNA here is from genome assembly GCF_050624435.1 of Tenrec ecaudatus. NCBI lineage: Eukaryota > Metazoa > Chordata > Mammalia > Afrosoricida > Tenrecidae > Tenrec > Tenrec ecaudatus. The sequence goes on from NC_134538.1 coordinate 7,405,142, forward strand.
TCCTGGGAAATAGCTTTATTTTTTATTTGAATAGACAGCTTTAGGTATAAGAAATTTGAGACAAGCACCTGTATTTCAAGGCATTAATAGCATTTATTTCATTATTCATATATATGAATTTACTGGCAAAGTGGACTCTACGAGGCTTTTCGCTTAGTCTACGAGGACAATGACTCAACCAGGAGGAGAAATGATATCTTAATCTGTGCTGTGACAGGAGAGAACCTTCAGAACATGCCGCTGAACAATACAAGCCAGTTAACAAAGGACAAACGTTCAACGATCTCACTTCTATGAAATATGTATCATTGACAAACATATGGAAACACAGGTGTATCTGTGACTACCAGGGGCAGAGAGGAGACAGGGAAAGGCGAAGTCATTGCGAACACTGAGCATTCATTAAAGGTAATGCAAATATTTTAGAAACAGATAAGGATGATGGTTGCGTAACAAACCAAACATAAATAATGACACTAAGTTTTCCATATAAGGAGTGTTGAATTGGCACATATTTTGTTACTTATATATTTATCACCATAAAAATTTCCATTGAGTTATGTTTCAAAATCAGCAGGGGGCATAAAAATAGATGTGGTTGGCTTCTGCCTAGGAGATATGATAGCAGAGAGACTTTGATAGCAGAGTATGATAGCGGAGAGATCAAAAACTCACACAATAGTAGAGTTAGATTATACCACAGAAGTCATCTGATCTTCCTACTACTCCGAGAGCATTGGCAAGTGGATTTCCAATAGATAGAGAGAGAAAAAAAGCCAGTAGACCATTGTTCAGATGGGCCACTGGGTAGTCACATAGCAAATGTAAGTACGATCTAAATTCATATGGCATCCATCATCTCATTTATATTTATTGTGGGCAACTCAGACATTAGCTAATCTTTCTCAAAAAAATCCACCTTCAAGCATTACAAAGAAAAAAAAAACCTAATTTGTCCTCCTTCCATTTTGTATTCTGTGGATTTTTAGCTGTCACTCAGTCAACCTCAACCCCCGGCAACCGTAGGCACACAATGGGACAAAATGCTGCTCCTGAGCTATCTGGACAATTGATCATAGATCCGGTCATTGTGAGCGATGGCTCTTTCATTGGTTCATCTTCAGAAATAGATTGTCAGGCCGTTCATTTGGGTCTGAGACTGGACGCTCCTCCGAAGCCCATCAGCCCCATCAGCAACACTCAAACCTTCGTAGATAGAAGCATTAGCCAGAAATGAAACCAAGTCTCCCTGGTGGAGGGTGCAGATTCAACCTCAGAACTGCCTCATTGAATCAGACCCATCTTTTCAACTTGCCACTGTGACCTTCCCCCCAGGACCCATCCTCAAACTCCATGCATTTGTAGTGTTCTATTCAAAGTGCCCACCCAGAACTGAGAGGATGTGGCCGGGGGAGAAAGACATGAGGCTATCAAGACTCAGATCTACACGATGGCTTCTCCATGCGCTGAGCACCCATTAATAATTCACCCTTCCAAGTCTTACTCTTGGCCTCTGAATTTTGTTTGTTAACGTGTACTATTTACTATTTTTTAATTAACCAAAGTTGGCATGCAAATTAGATGCCATCCTTGGCTTGGTTACTTGGATTCTCATTGAGAATCCAAGTAACACAACAGAGGTATTATTGGATGGGCATAGGAGGGTAATGGGGGCAACAAGAACTTGATTGGATTTTGCAGCCTAGACAGCAGTATTGCCCATAAGCATGCAGAGACACGGTGAGGATGGACTAGTGGGAACTGAGGTTGTGGAGGAAAGGCCAGCTGAGAGAAGCTGAGGTATCAGTGGAACATAGTCACTAGCCACTGCCAGGCCAAACCCAGACCAAACTCACTGCCCGCTAGTCGATTCTGATTCGTGGTGATGCTTTGTGGCAAGGCAGAACTGCCCTGGTGGGTTTCTGAGACAGCAATTCGTTATGGCAGTAGAAAGCTCTGTCTTCTCCCAGGGAGCCCCGGGTGGCTTCATACTCCTGACCTTCCAGGCAGCAGCCCGACGCAAAACTGCTATGCCACCAGGCCTCCAGGCACTGCCTGACCACAGCCTCCAAAACATCAGGAGTTCTTCTCCTGGATGTCTCTCTTATTCAAAATGAAATAATGGATTTCTTTTCTTTTCTAAGCAAAAGTATATCCAACAACTTCCTCTCTCCTTATCCAATAAAAAAAGTCTTCGTTTGAGTTACATGAACCAATCTTTGTGATGAGAAGCAGGATATGGAAGTTGGAATAAAGAGCTAGATCCAATGACTGTAGCACATGTGAAAAGTTGGGTACACAGAGACGTGAAGATGGGAAACCATCCAGAGAGTTGAAGGAGAGGGTAAAAAGTAGGTGTGTGTTCTTTGCGGGGCCAGGGTTGGGGATCAGGATCCATGAGACTTTGAAAAGGAATTGAAAGAAGGAAAGAGTTAGAGATGAAGTGCAGACAAACGGAAGACAAAAACTGAGGAGAAAGAAGAGGAAAAGTGAGAATCTGGCTAACCTGGGGTTTTAGAGATGGGTCAAGGAGATTTTCTCATTCAATATTTGTTAATGGTGATTAAAAACTTGGCAACAATTACGCATACTGGTTGCATAATAAAATTAACAGCATCGATGATGCTGTGCATTCTTGAATGTGAAGACTGTCAAATTGACAAATGCCGTGTTATATATGTCTCTTCACCTCAATAAAAAAGCATAAGTTCAAAATTTAGTGAAACCTGACCCCCAAAGGAGATTTGAACATACACATACACCCATGAGAGTAAGTCCCAAAGCACCGCTTCAAACCCATAGGAACTTCCATTCCACTGGGAAATGCCGAGGTCTCCACATTTTGGAAGGTGATACTTCATCTTTCTACAAAGCAACACTGTACTTTGATTGACACCAAATGAAACCCTTGAGGACACACACATGTGCCTTTGAAGTGCTCTTTGACTGTGGAAAACAAGAAGACATCCGAGGGCAATGCCTGGGCTGTAGGGTGGATGGAGTAACCTGCATGAACTAATCCGAGAACCCTTGAAGAATGAGCAGACTCTTCTTCAGGCTCAACAAAGGTAATTTCTCTGGCTCTTTTTTTTTCTCTCACCAATGCCATTTTCAAATTTCTTGTACCCTCTTCCTACTAAGTCTCCCGTGACTTTTGAGAGAATTGATCAAGCTGAATGCCTGTGGCATACAACTGAACAAAAACAAATCCAGGTGCTATCACCTTCAGAGCGGGACCCTCTGCTCTGAGTGCATCCTTAAAGTCTTCGTGGCCTTCCTTAAAAGGCCTGGTGCCGTGGAAAATGTTTGTTCTATGGAGAGCGGCATTCCCATAAACTTGTTACACAACTTCAGGGATTGGAGAACATGTCCACGTGAGGTTTGTTAGCAATTAGATATTAGCCCTTACCTCAAATTGTTTTTTTCCATGGCACAAAAAGTATCCTTTTTTTTTTTGGAAGGTCCCTTAATGAGTCTAGATCAGCATATTACTGAGAAACTTGTCTGCAACCCCCCACTGATTACATAGAAATGTCTCCGCACATTTTGTCTGGAATGAATCCAAGCATGGACTGGAGCCCTGGTAGCGAAACATTTTGTTTTCCCTTTGGATGAAAAGGGCTTTCAGGAGACAATGTCGTGTGTTTTCCTGGTTCTTCATTCCTGCCTCTGCAGAAAAATTTCTTCTCCAAATACTTACATTACATTTCAAGGCTCTTTTGAGTCAGATTTATGTCTATTGGAGGCTACACAGGGCAGAGATAAGCCTGGAGGCAGCCTGAGATGATACTGTTTATATTTATTGGATTGACTTGATACTTCCTGCAAGTATGAATGTATTTCTCAAAAAGGCCTCTGGCAGTAGGCTCATTAGTCAGTTCAAGCGTGCGACACAGTTTTGCTCTTCCCATTGTTAGCCGTCACAGACAGACAGGAGAAGCCTCTATCAGCTGGTCATATCGGAGATTCGTGCAGCACACGCCGGAATCACCAATGGGCAGACGAGGGAGGGAGTTCAAGGATGTGGCTGTTAGCTTTTCTCACGGTGTCTTCCGCCATGTCAAAGAAGCAGCCCCTTTCCTTACACCAACTCTACACCCCATGGTAGCCGCTCCTTCCTCCAGTTCCAAACTTCCCAGGATCAACAGTAGCGCACGCTTGATGCTTTCAAGAGACCTAGAGTTCCTGCAAGGTGGTGACATATTCTTTGTTTTGCTTTGTTTTTTTTTTAATCCAGAAATACTTACTGAATCTTATTTCTGCACTCCTATCAATAAAGAGATGACAGCTGGGAATTGTTCTTATGCCAATTTTCAAATTGAGAGGGGCAGTCCTTTGTTCCCCTCATCATGACTCCCTTTCTGTTCCACTGGATTTCGAAGGCCATCGGGAAGCTCCCTGTGAACCCGCCCAAGGAGGAAGCAGAGAAATATGAGGAAGCTGGTTCTAAATCAGAGTACATATGCGGTATATCAGGGATGCAATAAGCAATGTGGAGTTACCAGTGACTACAGATGAATATAAGGGAGAAGCAATGAAGCCGAAGCACTGTGAGTGGTCATAAAGACACAGCTTAACTTGAAGAATGTAATCAAGGCCCCCGAATACATACATATGTAGACATTGTTGAATTGGTGTATGTTTGGTTGTGTGCATGACTAATTTTAAAGAGACAAGACATGCATTTCCAAAATATAAGATGTGTGAAATTCCTTGTTGTGGTTAGTACGGTCAAGTAGGTTCTGATCCACAGTGACCCTGTGTACAGTAGAACAAGAGCTCTCCGGTCCTGTGCCAGCCTCACAATCCCTGATCCGTCGGAGTCCCTGGTCGTAGCCACTGTTTCGATCTATCCCCTGGTTATTATTAAATAAAAGTCTGAGGTTACGTGATTAGAGCCACCAACCTGTACACGGTTTGCGCTGTTTTGTGCTTGTGTCGCAAAGGAAATACTTAGCAAGCAATGAAAAGACCATATCTGAGCAATTAGCTTTTTGCTGTTTATTTGAGTCTCGCATCCCTGTAGGAGAGTAGCAATTAGGTGAGACATCTACAGCTCTTTATCAATGCCGTCAGAATCACTTCCTCCACATGTCACTAATTCAGAACAGACCCAACATCGGCTTCTGGATGGCCAGAGAAAAAGCAACATTATGTCAGACCTTGTCCAGGTCAGAAAGAACTTTCCATTTCCTAACTCAATCCCCAGAATGTATTGCAGAAGGGTAAATTGAGACTCATTAAAGAGGTCAAGTGAAGGGCATTCTGGGCACTAGATAATCAGATTAGGACCGATATTCATGGGACGCAAAGGATCAGTTGCCGTTGTCTGCTTTGACTTTTTCAGGAGGCTCATAGAATCAGGGTCAAACTCTAGGGGGCCCTTGCTTCACGGCCCATCAATTTGACCAGACCGAGCACAGAGATCATCTTGGCCTCATCCCTGGGTCCAAGGAGACATGGTCTAAAAGGAAAGCAGCAGTATCCATTAGTGGGATGTGGAGTTATTCAAGCATTGACAAAACAATGTGGCTGTTGGCCACCTAGACACAACAGTCATTTAAGAGTCCACAGAGAAGGGAGCTTGCTGGAAAATAGCCTTAAGCTATAAAACCCTGATAACTATCATTATCTTTGGAATTAGCACATCATTTATCGCTGTGAGTGCCCTCGCAGAAGGCCCCTCAATGCCTTGGCTGGTTCATTTAGTAGAGGCATTAAAATAACCACAACCTTTTGAGTCTTTGTTCTTCCAGGGAGCTGGATCCTTTGTCAGCGTTTGGGGATTTGGGGAGAGTCCATGGTAAAATAAGACCCTAGGTTCTCAGTGCTAAGAATACTCAAGGGCCTTCGAGGGGGCAGGGTGAGGGAAGACGCTTCAATCATTAAACAAATGGACCCTTGGATGAAGTCCCACAATAAATGGGCACTACTGCTTAATGGGGGTTTATGACATATAAAAATGTGTTGGTTACAGTTTATCTCATAGACACTCCTTGAGATCATCCATCCATGGAAACACGATCTTTCTCCCTGCCATGAAGACTTGGTTTCTGAGACTGTGAGGGGAAGAGCCGACCATGGAAATTGTTGCAGAAACACCCCAAATTCAGTTCTTTGTAAGGAGCATTCATATTATTTTGTTCCCTCGGGCATAAAGAGGAGCATTGAGATAATCCAAGATAAGAATCAAGGGTGGAAGCCCTGGTGAGAAATACAAGGTTTCATAAATGCTAAAATGGCGGTTACTGACTTTTTACAATCGTCCTTATGAGCAAATTTTGGGTTCAAAAAACAAAACAAAACAATGCTCTGCGGCAAAAATGAAGGATGAACTGGAGACAGCCAATGTCTTCCTTTCCTCTGTGCTCTCATCTCTGAAAACCAAGAACACACGGGTCTAGATGCAAGTTCTACAAATTGTATCAAGTTCTAAGTGTAAGAAGGTTACTGTGATACAAATCCTCAAGCATTTATGCTCTGCTATCTCCTTAACACACGGTGCCCAGGAGTTTAACTTTCATCATCGCCTTTAGGTTTCCTGATAAGCCCAGGGAGGCCGTCTGTATTTCTCACTTCATTGCACAGAGGAGAACTCTAAGCTGAACATGTTGATTAATGTGCCCAAGTTCACCCAGCTAAGAAATGCTAGTGCTGGATAGCAAACTTGGGGAAGTCACACAGTTACCCAGCAAATATTGACTAAGGGCTTATTAGGCCTCCGATTGTTGGACAAGCACCCTGGGGCTAGGGTGATGACAAGCAGGCACAGTCTTTCACCTCCATCTACAAAGAGAAATGAATAGGAATTAGTTACACATGCCAGCATGTGTTAGAACAGCAGTTAACACACGTGCTAGAAAGAAGAGTAACATGAGACTTGGAAAACCTACAGCAAGAGGATTTTGATAGAAAAATCGGCCTGAAACACGGGTATGGAGAAACCATGCCATACTGGTATGGAGAAACACTGGTATGGCTTTATTGGGATGTGAAGACTGCCGGCCGGGCTACTTTAAAAATGGCAAGAGTAGATTCAACACAAAAGAGGTTCGGACAGATACACCCTTGGGGTGGAGGCTGGTAGCTAAGGGCAGGAAAGCACCGTGTCGCCTCCTGATTGGCCAGTTTAAATGAAGCAGTGTGACGGATGTGGCCTCTGTCGCACATGGGAGGCTGTTGGTGTGGTGTGCAGAGGGTCTCTGTAGCAGGGAGCCGCTCGAAGTGGCCAGGGGCCTTTGACACTCAACCAGGCCCATTCGATTTGACTTAGGGAGACGGGGAAATACCACCCCAATGTTCCCTGAGCTGAGATTTAGAAGAAAACACAGAAAGAAAGATCGTTCCGGGATGAAGCAATTCCCGAGTGAGCGCGTGAAAAAGCCCTGTGGTAAGAGGGACCGTGGAAGTGAACTATAAGTCTCCACAGGCCGGGGTGCCTGCGGCAGAGGCAGGGAATGCAGTGCGGGAAAACTGGCTGGAGAGGAAGGCAGGGCCAGGCCACCAAGCTACATGGAGCACAGTAGTGAGTTTCTTTTTCTCCCAAGACAATGAAACCCAAGTGAACAGTTCTGAGCAGAAAACGACTGAATCGAGTAATAGGTTTTTTTCTATCTTTGCCAGTAAAAATGAGATCAAGTAAATGCCTACAGGGCAGACAAGCAAACAGGGGAAAGTGTGCTGGGACGGTCAGTGTTTTATGCTTTTCTCCTCTGTGAAGGATTGTATCCAGGACTCCCTGTAAGTGCTCAAGTGCAACATATACCATGGCATAGCATTTGCACATAGCCAACACATTTACCCCAGTATGCTCTAAAATGCCCCTAGATTGGTGATGACACGTAATGTAAGGTAAATGCTATGTAACTATCCCTCTATGCTATCTTGTAGTCTTGAGGAACTGCTTTGACTACTTAATTGAAGCCCTTTTGTTTCCAATATTTTCAATCTGCAGAGTTGAATCCAGAGATGTGGAAAGTTGGTGTGTTAGTCTGGGTAGACTAGAGAAGCAAACTTATAGGCATTCATATGTATATAAGACAGAGTTTTATATAAAGGGCAATTGTACATTAAGAAATCATTCCATCCCAGTGCAGTCCAAGCCCATAAGTCCAATACTAGCATATATATTTGATACCAATCTATAAATTCCTTTTCAGACTCATGAAACACAGGAAATGACGATGCAGGGAAATCACAGGCCAGTGAGTAGAAAGTCTTTGGATCCAGTGGCAGTGTAAGCATCTCAGTGCTGGCAGGGGTCTCTACGTGGCTTCTCTGGTTTCAGAGGTCTGGTTGCATCAGGGTAGGTAAGCGTGCCTTCTCCAGCTCAGGGCACTAGTGTAGTTCCGTGTGTCTTGTCAGCTGCAATGTCTCCCAGGGAGTGAGCAGAGAGAGAGAGAGAGAGAGAGAGAGAGAGAGAGAGAGAGAGAGAGAGAGAGAGAGAGAGAGAGAGAAGTGTCTCCCACCTCCAAAGAGGAAAAATACAGGATTTCCTAGAATCCTCAAGAGAAGGCCATGCCCACACAGAAGCCTCATTGGCTATGATCCGGTTGACAGATTAGACCCCACCCCTTCGCTCTTAATCCTCTCAAGTCCCAAATTGACACCAGATGATGTAACTACCACAGACTATACCTTGTCAATTTGATACTTTCATACAACTCTTTAGCCATATACAATTTTCAAACAAACAATAATAAAATCATATCTGTACCTAATGGGATAAAACTAAAATGCATATAATTCAATATATGCTACACTCATTTGAACATAATATTCTATAAGTGATTAAACAAAAGTATCTGTCCTAATAATTGTAACACCTACCCCTTAATCCTATAATCCTATAAATACATTCCCTAACCTATGAAAGTTTGTAAGCCAACCACTCAATGTGTTTATCCCCCCCATTTTGGGTATCCAATTTCTATACTGCCCACTTACACTTGGATACGAGATTCAACTGTACATGCATCAACTCTTTATTTTTCAACTATTCACCTCTCCACTCCCCTGAATCCATTTTCTCAGAGGATGCGAACGACTTCGTAATTGCAAAGCAATTGAATTTCTCTTTCCGTGTTTAGCTGTCTTGATTTCTTGGTGCTTTCTTATACAGTGCTGCTCTTTTCGCCAAATCCTCTCTTCTTTCTCTTTTACTCTCGGTGTGTGTGTATTGTTTGTGGTGGCAGTGATTTGTGATTTCTTAGTTTTAGGGTTTTGGGTTGTTGTTCCAGTTCCGTTGTTAGCTCCTTTTCTTACATCCAAAGGAGCGTGGCGATGAAGTGTTTGGCTGGTAACAGAAAGGTATGCTGTCTGAATCCCCAGCCCCTCTGTGGAAGAACTGTAAAGATATAGCCTTAGGTGCTCTGTGGGAAGTCCTACTCTGTCCTATAGGACCACCACGAGTCAGACCATGCCACAGTAACACTTTCGGTTTTCCAACATCCTCCTTTCTTTAACATGACCCCGCACCTCCCAGCCCCCCACTCTTCTTTTACATACACGCTCGTCTACTCTGATGGCTCACAGATCTATAGGTCCAATGGCCACTGCTCTCTCCAACTCCCCAGAACTGCTCCACTCAACACCACAAGACACTCAAGGTCACACGTCCAAAAATAAATCTGGTCTCTTCATTACGTGCTCTGGTGATGGAGTCACCACACACAGAGACACACAGCCTGTATGTACCATTCTCGTTCCTTCCCTTTTCACACGAGTTTAATCGTCAAGTTCTGCCACCCTGGTTCTTAACTCTCTCAGAAGGGTGAGCCTACACCATTCACACCATCTAGTTCGGGCGCTTAACCCTTGCTTCCTTGACTACTGAGGTAAGCGACTAAGTTGATTTTCTCCCTGTGTCTACCCTTCACTTTATCACCCTCGCTGCTGGCAAAGTCATGTAAAATATGATCCTACCTGTGTGACTTCTCTGTTCAGAATCATTCCATGTTTTCTCTGGAAGAAAGTTACTGATTGTTAGATGTCTTAGAATTCACCCTTCAACATTAGTATCTACTTCTAAACTCTCAGTGCTGCATACCATCTACAAATACTTTGAGCTTCTTGGCACGGCATTAAGGTTCTTCCTAGGAATGTTACTAATATAAATACTACAAATGATATTCCAAACTACTATCTCTCAAAACTTAATATACATGTGAATCATCTGGGGATCATGTGCAAAAGATGGATTCTGACTCATTAGGAATGGAGCAAGGGCCTGTAATTCTGCATTCCTAACCCACTCCACTGACACAGTGCTGCTGATCCACAGACCACAACTTTGAGTAGCAAGGGATTCAACTTCAAACTAATTCTGTTCTCTCTCTTCCTTCTATAACCCACCTGACATGCCCTCCAGTACGCCTTCCAGTCTTCAATATTTAATCACTTATTTTCTCAAAGCTAAGCTCAAATGCAACCTCCTCTCTAAAATGTTCTTTTCTTTCCAGAACTAAATATGAGCTCTTCATTGAGATTTTTGTTTATTTGACTTACCAAATCAGGCACATGAAGAAAAGTTTTCATGTGGAATTCCACTTTAGGACAAGTTTCTGGGTTTCTTGGTGACACACTGCATTACTTGCCAGGCTGCTAACCACAAGATCAACAATTCAACCCCTCCAGCTGCTCTTCTGGAAAGAGATGAGATTTCTGCTCCAGGAAAGAGCCACAGCCTCAGAAACTCTATGGGGCAGTTCTACTCTGCTCTATAGGACTGCTCTGGGTTGGAATCAACTTGACAGCATGGTTTGGTATTTGGCTTAATTATTGTTGTCCTATAAGTTGACCTAACCCTATCCTAAAATGATTTGGCACATTCATTATATATTCTACACAATAATTAAAGTATTATAGATCTCTTCCATTCATTTAGGACATAAATTGGCATAAAAGTGTGAACTCTGCAGATTGTACAAAAGCAAATGATAATAAGTTATATTCATAATAGTAACCAAAAGGCATAAGGAGATTAAAATGCTTTCTGAATCATCAAAGGAACATTAAAACTCTATTTAAAACAATTTAGTGTTAAGTATAGTTGATTATGTCTTAATTCGCTGTGATAGTTAGATTTCTTGTGCCAACTAGACTTCCATAGGAACATGTGGAGTTTAATCAGGTGACATCTTGATTGGAAGGTGACTGAGGCAAATGCTTTCTCAGGCTGCTGGCATCTCGTCTTTCTTTCTCCCTGGTGATCAGATCAGCATGCTGCTGGTTCTTGCTTGAGCTAGTTCTTTGCCTCAATCGTGTGCTGCACTACCTGTGGACTGAGCCAACCTAAGCACCGTGTTGCTCTGCCGTGCATCACTAGGGCTTGAGGCTCCTTCAAGACTCGCTTCACCACTCTGCTGGTGGAGTCTGTTGCTGTACATACACAGCTAGAGTTTACCTGTGCTCCAGCACTGCTGGCTGTGTGGCCTCACCCTGCTGTCTGCTGCCAGTGGGTCTTACCTGAGGGCAGATTCACCGTCTGCTTTCTTGACCTTGGATCAGCAGCCTGAGTGACTTGAAAGACCTTCTGTATATTGACTGTTCCAAGAAAGTGAGTTGAACGGAGCCCTCTGTACTGCTGTGTGGAGTAATTAGCTGTGAGATCCTTTATTGCTGTATAAACCTATTCTTTTATATATATGTGCATATGTAAAAATAAGTACCCTGGTACTGTTTCTTTAGAGAACTCTGTCTAGCACATTCTCTAAAAACTGATATATGTTGTGTGTGTGATATTCTAATTCCTCCAAAGCATATAAGGGATATATAATCCATTTTCAGTTATATGTAATGTTCATCACTGTTAATACCAACTCTATGCCATCCACGTCCTCACCCTTCCCCTCACACATGCCACGTGGCTTTTCAAAAATATTGTAGGTAAATAGGGATTCGATACTATTTTCTAAATTCCCTTGACGTCCTCTTTTTTTTTTAATTGAGGACTTGGTAACTTGGTAACTATCTGGATTGAGTTAAGTATTAAGGTGGTGGAAGGACCTTGGGCCTCTACTCAAACACTCCCTCAATGCATGAATATTTTCTTTTATTAAATTGGAACTCTATGATGCTCACTCTCCCGACACAATGGCTGGAGCCAAAGTGGGTGAACAAGTAAATGTGGTGAAGAAAGCTGATGGTGCCTGGCTATCAAAAGAGATAGTGACTGGTGTCTTAAAGACTTGAAGATAAACAAGCGGCCATCTAGCTCAGAAGCAACAAAGTCCACATGGAAGAACACATCAGCCTGTGTGTTCGAGTGGTCCCGAAGGGATCAGTTATCAGGCATCAAAGACCAAAAAATCGTATCATTGACTGCACACCTCCATGATAGGATAGCTGAAGACAAATGGGTGCATAAGCAAATGTGGTGAAGAAAGCTGATGGTGCCCGGCTATCAAGAGATAGTGTCTGGGATCTTAAAGGCTTGAAGGTGAACAAGCGGCCATCTAGCTCAGAAGCAAAAAAAGCCCACATGGAAGAAGCACACCGGCCAGTGCGATCACAAGGTGCCAAAGGGACCTGGTATAAAGGCATCATGCAAAAAAAAAAAGATATATGTGTGTATATGTATCTATATGTGTGTGTCTATACATGTACGTATGTATGTGTGTGTGTGTGTGTGTATATATATATATATATATATATATATATATATATATATACCATATTGAATGAAGGGGGGAGTGCAGAGTGGAGACCCAAGGCCCAAGTGTCGGCCAATGGAGATCCCCTCACAGAGGGGTTCAGGAGAGGAGATGGGTCAATGAGGGTGAGAGGTAGTACCAATGAAGAACACAGCTTTCCCCCGGGTCCTGGGTGCTTCCTCCCCCCAACTACCATGATCCGAATTCTACCTTGCAGGGCTAGATAGGCAGAGGTTGTACACTGGTGCATATGGGGGCTGGAGGCACAGGGAATCCAGGGTGGATGATACCTTCAGGACCAGGGGTGTGAGGGGCGATGCTGGGAGAGTGGAGGGTGAGTGGGTTGGAAAGGGGGAACTGATTATAGGGGTCCACGTGTGACCTCCTCACTGGGAGAGGGATGGCAGAGAAGGGGGGGAGGGAGACTCCGGATAGGGGAAGATATGACAAAATAATTATGTATAAATTACCAAGGGCACATTAGGAGGGGGGAGCGGGGAGGGAAGAGAAAAAAAAAGAGGACCTGATGCAAAGGGTTTAAGTGGAGAGCGAATGCTTTGAGAATGATTGGGGCGGGGAATGTATGGATGTGCTTTATACAATTGATATATGTATAGGTATGGATTGTGTTAAGAGTTGTTTGAGTCCCTAATAAAATGTAAAAAAAAATAAATGTAAATGTTAAAAACTGACTTCACTCAGCATAATGTTTTCAAGGTTCCTCCATGGTGTTGTAAGAATCAGGACTTTATTTTCCTTTAGGACTGAGTAGTGTTCCATTATATGTATATGCAACAATTTGTTTATCCACTCATGGGCATTATCCATGAATGAACAACTAATTGTTTCCACTTTTTGGAGACTATGAACCATTTCAGCTGTAACCTTAAATTCCTTTAGATTGATTATCTCCAAAGTATTGATATTCAAAGGAAAAGAATGACTTTACAATGTATCACAGTTTTCCTTGTATCTAGAAACCAAAAATGTGACACATTCTGGTTTATAATTTATTATTATTATTTAAGCAAAAGGGAAGAGATTTATTGGAACCCATACAGGAAATCCTAGAGGGGCCCAGCATACCCTACTGTGTAGGCATGCCCAGCAAAGGGTCACGCCATTCACTGCACTCCCATGTCCCAGAGAGACTCCCCTTGAGCCAAGCCCCAAAGCTCCAGGACTGGCTGGGGGTGAGGATGTTATAATTTATTACTTAAAAAAAAACATATCCTCAGAAGTATACAAGTTTATTCCCAGGCTGATAATCATCATCCTTAGCCCAAAGTTGATTTGGTCCCCTTGTGTGAGGCTGGGTTGTCTAGAGAAACAAACCATGTGTATGAAAGAGCTTTCTATCCAGAAGTCACCTGACATCAAGCAGCCAGCCCAGCCTGGTCCAGCCTAAGCCCTTGGGTCCAACGCTAGCTGGAGTCCTCTTCACAGAGCTACAGGCTGATGATGCAAAAAGGTGACGCAGGATGCAGGAAGATCAGAGGTGGGCCGGTGCGGAGCTGTGTTATTCTAAAGTCAGAGGAAACATGGCAGGGCAGCGGCAGCTCTCAGGGCCAGGCATCCCAAGGGGTGCCACTCCTGGGGGGTAGGCACAGTCTCTCATCAAAAGCCCATCCCCCAAGGAGGCATCCCCAGGCTACCATCTGCTTGACAAGGTGGACTCCACCCTCACCTGCACACAGGTACCATCAAGTTGTCATAAAATCTAACTACCGCACCCACGGGGCTGTACAAAATGCATCATGAGTTGGCATCCGGACCTGTAGCAAGACAAAATTGCCAATATCACATGTGCTCGGCACATGAAAGGGAGTCTAGCCTTTCCCTCTGACTGCTTTTCTAGAGAAGGCTCATTTCAAGGGGCTGAGCTGTCCAAACCAGGGGAGCAGCCTGTGGCATCAGACGGTGTGATTTGTAACAGGTTCCTGGAAGGGACTTGCCATCGGCGATGAGCAGGAGACCTTTCAGTTCTCAGCGAATCCCCTTTAATCAGTCCCCCACCCCTACACCCATGCCACCAACACGCGCGTCTTGGGACTTCCAAGTAGTGACAGTGAAGTAGCATGATTTATGTCTGTTTCACATATGTAGCTTCATGGCTAACAGGGCCTGGGGATTTCTCTCCTCTTCCTGCACCCTCTCAACATCTCAGAGATTTGAAATTTTGATTTGCTGTTATATGATGTACCAATGAGAGCACTTTTCTTTCACCCGTATTTTCATAGATCCACTCGGAGAGTTTCTATGAAAAAGTAAACGAAAGAGGGCTGGCTCATCTACTTGGTGGTCCAAGTGCTCGGTTCTAATACTTGTAGTTCATCCAGGTGCTGTGCTGGGGTTTTCTTCTGCAGGCAAGCTGGCTGTTCCTAAGTGCCCAAGCACTCACTGTGATCCCCGGGAGCATGCTCAGCCATCCCTGTGTTCTATAGCTGGGCTGTGAGATAGCCCACTGAACTGTCAGTTTGTCTGCTAAGCTGAAAGGGGGTGTCCACAGAGGCCATTTTGTGGGTCTCTCCTGGGGAACTGGGGCACCTCTGCTCTAGAGAGTGGACAGAGTTACAGACAGTGGCTTCTTGTCAGTCACCTGTCTTCTAGAAATGGCAATAGCAGAAGAGGTTGCCAGCTAGGATATTTGGGTGGATAGTGACCATCCATCCCTAAGGCTACATCCTATGTTGGATGGAAGGGAAGGTGAAATTCTCAGCAGCCAGTCCTTAATTTTATTTCACCTGGAGCCAAGTGGACAGTTATAATCCAGGAAGAAGAAATCTCCCAGCCCACTTCACACTTCTGTGACTATTTCATTCAGAGAAGTGTCTTTGGCTCTGATCAAGAACAATAGATGGTGGATGAACTGATCACCCGCCCATTCATTGATTCACTCTAACCCGAATTAACAATCATCTCCTAGCTGTGCGGTACATTTGTAGATGAAAGACAGTAACTGCTTCCAGAAGGCTCTTTGCTTAAAGCTACTTCATTTTCTTTAGTGTACCTTCTCCTTTCCCTTCCTACTCCTTCTCTGTCTTATTTTCAAGTTTGTACTTTTTAACATAGTTTTAGTGGCATCTAATCCACCTATCATACAGTTTGATACATATTATCAGAAAACTGTGTTTGGATTGAAATGAAAAGGTGGGGGGCAGGGAGGGAGGAGGCCTCAAAAGAATTAGACTCTGATTTCCATTGGTAACTTCAACTTCAGCTTTTTTGGAACACACTGGCTCTACCCTCTTAGAGATGGAAACCAGGCAGTCTGCAGCTACTACCGTTCTCCAGCACTGCCGAAGGAGAGATAGCAACTTGGCTGACACTATGAAGCCTAACCAGTTGCCCGCGAGTGGATGCTGATGGGTGGGGACTAGTGGGTGTCACAGTAGGTCCCACAGGATTTTCAGTGGCTGCTGTCTTTTCAAAAGAGATTACCTGGCCTCTCTTTGGAGGCACCTTGGATGGAGCTCAGCCTTGAACTGTTTAGTTAGCAGCTGAGTAGCTGAATGGTTTGCAAAATTTGCTTCCATGCGAAAAATGCTTGAAAATAATTGAGGAACCCTACATCTGCCCTTTTCACCAACGAAAATCTAGAGGTCTACGGGTAAATAAACACTTTATTTCAACAGTCAATGTTCATGTTTGACTATCAAGATTGAAGAGGTGTGCTCTCTACCGAAGGTCTTCCACAAGGAATATCTCATCGGAATTGGGCAGAGTAATATCCTTTGCGACACCCACTTCATATACTTAGCAAATCACTGGCTGGATTTGAATGTGGACAAGTTTAAGTTAAGTTCCCTTGAGGGGAAAGTCATCCCAACTTTGTCTGCCTTTTATTCTGAGCCGATCAGTAACAGAGCAGAAATGAGGGTTTCCTTCCTCTCTGCCTCCCTTCTCGCTGCCCGGGAATGGGCAGACAGGCAGAGATGGAGGCTGGGAAGGCGATGTCACAGGAGGCCTAGAAATGTGCTGCTTCCACGTTCCTTGCATGCCACACACGAGAATCAGTGGCCACCACCCATCTGCCAATTTGCCAGGCGCCAGTGGCCTGCCTGTTGTGATGCCGGAAGCTGTACCACCACCATCTCCAGCACCAAGCAGGGTTCCCATGGTGGATAAGTTTCAGCAGAATTTCCAGATTCAAAGAGACTCTGAAGATCTGAAACTCGACTTCGAAAAGTGAGTGAGTGAAAACCCTGTGAATCACCAGAGGGGAGGGTCTGAGAGAAGGCTAGAGGGCGATCCCTACAGGTTGAAAGGCACTGGCTGTAGAGGCTTGACCATAGCAATGATTGCGAAGATTGTGCTGGTCTGGGCGACGTGTCATTCTATTGTACAGGAGTCCGTGCTGCCTCGATGGCACTAACCACAAGAGACTCACTGGGGTCAACCGCTCAATCACGATGGGAAAGGAAGAATCAAGCATTTGTGTTGTTGAAGTTCCCCTATGACTCTGATGTACACACGCTGAGACAGAATGTGCAACTGGCTCTGCTCAAGTGCAGTGGAAGCTGAGAGGCAGTGCCTCTAGCCAGTTTCCAAGTGGTGCTCAGGTTCAGGCCCCCAGACTGACCTTCAATTAGCAGAGTGCAGACTTTCTCCCCACGATCCCTGGGGTACCCTGGCGAAATGAAAAAAAAGGTGAGAAAAAAGAAAAATGATGTTAGGGGAATAAATTTCTGGTAGTTAGGCAAGGGATAGGCAAAGAGAGGAGTGTGTGTGTGTGTGTGTGTGTGTGTGCGCGCGCGCGCGCGCGCATGTGTCCCTGATCATATGTAATCACAGCCTGGAACAACAACAGCAACCAAACAACATGAACATTTTGTTATCCATAACCAGTCACCAGTTGCCTTCCAGTGGGCACCCCCATGTACGTCATGGTAAACCTGTGTTCCATAAGGAGTTTTGTGATGAATTGAATGGTGTCCCACCCAACTGTGTGTTCTATAATCTCATTTGGGTGTGGGCTGTCTTTGTTATGCTAATGAGGCATGGTGATAAAAGAAACAGAAGATAAACAGAGAGAGAAGTGAGCAGTGAATAAACAGAAAGACCTCCTCCTACCAAGGAGGAAGAGTCAAAGCAGGAAGGTGTCCTTTGGACCAGGCCTTTGCACTGGGAGCCTCTTAGGTTGAGGGGAAGATTGATGGCAAGACATATGGAGACTTCCAAGGAATACAGGCCAGCAGATTCTGAAAAGAGACAAAGACCTTCCTTCAATGCCAATAGAAAGAAGAGAGAAAGAGACAGACACAGAGAGAGAGAGACCGAGAGCAAGAGCCTTTTCTTCACCCTGGCTTTGTAAATTCAGACTGGCAGCCTCCTCAACTATGAGAATATAAATTCCTGTTCGTTAAAGCTTTCCACTTGTGACATTTCTGTCTTAGCAGCACTAGATAACTAAGACATCAGCAGAGAAATATGTTCCAGAATTTCCCACTTTCCAAGCAAATAAGCGAACGAACTCACCTCCCTGTGCCAATGGGCTTCCTCCCAGGACAGCCTCTCTTATTCTTTGTCCCCAGACAACATCTTCAAGAGAGCCTACTGTGTGCCGCTCTGTGCCTACTGTCCGCAATTCCCGAATTTCCATGCTTTCCATTCCCAAGCATTGATGTTAATGTTGTGTTTACCATGGATTATTTTATACCCATTTGGATTTTAATTATTTGATTATTATTTTTTAATAATAGGGCATTAAAATATTATTTTTCTATACCTCTTCAATTAGGCTCTCAAGCTGAATGGCCTTACTCACTTTGGTCTTGTTCCAGCTTAATCCCAAACCCATTACAACCTGACTTCTACTTTCAATAGTGCAATAGAAACTAACCTAAAAATGGTTCACACCAAAAAATATCCTATTTGTAATATGTAAGGATTATATATAACTCTCTCTCTATGTGTGTGTGTGTGTATTCTGCCAGGTCAGTTCTAACTCATTGCGATGCTTGTGTATCAAAGTACTTCATAGAAATGTCTTTCTTTTATAGTTGTCGATGTAAGTATGAAATCACCAAGCAAGTGATTCTGGGGTGGGTATGCATTCAAATTACTTCTCTCGAGGCTTTTCAAGACCCAACCATGTGCTTTTGAATGAAACTATCTATATCTCTATATCAATATAGATATTGATAGATGTACATATACATATAGATATCACTTGTACATATATACAACAGAAGGAAACACTGCCCAGTTTTGTACCACCCTGCTTCTTCACCAAGCATCATGTCATTTTCTGCCCTTTTCTGCTGGGCGCCTCCTGATAAAACCCACCCTTGATGCCACCAAGTCAACTCTGATTCATGGGAACCCTGTAGGCCAGAGCAAAATTGCCTCATGGGTTTCTAAGACTGTTACTTTTCATGGCCTTCGAGAAAGCTTCGTCTTTCTCCCTCCAAGCAGCTGGTGGATTCAAACTGCTGATCTTGCAAGCAGCACCCCAACTTGTAGCCCGCTGCACCACGAATGCGCCTCGGTCTCTCCGCATAGCATGTCCAACGTATGCGAGACAAAGGGGCACTAAAATGATAGGAGTGCTTAATGAAATACCTGCCTGAGGTTATAGTGTCTGTATCCAGACCAGAAAGAGTAGCAACTCAGACGGTCAAGATTAGACCAACCAAGTGATCCTTGGGTAGGGAAAGACTTCAATTATTTCTCAGAAGGAGATTCAAACTCAAGGCATGGCCTTCAGGATGAAATTTTAAAGCAGAGATATTGCTCATGTGGATCGTCAAAACCCCACACTTTCCCCACAGACTTTAGCGGAATCCTCCACCGCATGTGGAAGACTTTCTTGGCCAGCATGATCTAACCCATTTTTTTGTATTTCTGATAAATGGGTGTATTCTGTCAACTTTATTTAAAACTCCTGGATGTCTTGTTGGCATTTCATAATAATTAGCAGAGCCATCTAGAGATTTCATGTACCAGGATGGATAGAAATGAGGCATGGCACAATAGACCTCCTCGTTTGGCTAATTCATCATCCTGAACCCCAGTTTGGATGTGCTTCCTGCCAGATTTTTGTATGTGACCACTCGACCTTATAAATTCCTCCAATGTTTTTGAAGTGTTTTTGTATCTTTTCCCTGGGTCATTTAGCTAACTCCCCTCCCCCATAGTCACCAAAGAGTTATCTCTATGCGGTGCTTACAGTTGAGGTGCTGGGATGCTACACCAAAGATTGGAGGTTTGAGGCCAGCCAGAGGCACCACAAACAGAAGAAAGGCCTGGTGACCTCCATCTGAAAAAAATCAGCTACTGAAAACCCTAGAAAATGCAATTCTATTTTGGCATAAGTGGTGTGGCCATGCATCAGACTCCATGCCAATGGGCTTTTCACTTACACAGGTAGACACGAGTTTTCACTGCTATATTCTAAAACAAGCCCTGGTGGCATAGGACTTACCAGGTGGACTACCAACTGCAAGACTCCACCATCTGCTCTGCCAGAGAAAGATGAAGTTTTCTGCTCCCGTAAAGAGTTACTCTGGGGAACCTACCGAGGCAGTTCTACCCTGATTTACAGGGTGACAGTGAGTCAGAATGGAGTTAAGGGCACTGAGTTTATCAATTGACAGTAATTTTCTTGATTAAGATAAGCAGAGCATTCCAGCAGATCCCTTGACCGCCACACGTGCGTATTCATCCCAGTTGCCATCAGCATATTTCATATTAACTTTCCCCCCTAATTGTCATTCCAATACTGCAGGCTTTCACAAACTCATCAGGTTTCAATTAAGCACACGTATCATTCCCTTTTTGATACTTAAGTTGCAATTCTGCCAGGGAGAGTCTTCTAGATGGCCTTTCAGCATTGCCCTGGCATCTTTCAAAACATGCTGCTTTATGGCAATTCGGTGTTCTAGAACCATTCCTCTGTGTGTGTGTGTGTGTGTGTGTGTGTGTGTGTGTGTGTGTGTTGTGTGCAGGGGAGGGCGGGGGAAGGGAGATGTCCCTCTGACCAAGTATTGATATATTGACCCTGCTGGAATGCTAGCTAGATATTCAAATCTAGATTTAGGAGTTAATATGAGTAAACACAGTGACCAGCTATCCTGTGACTGTTGAGATTCTTTAAGGAAAAAGAAAAACATATATATTGCTTGTCAAGATCATGAGAGTGCATTGATTCCCCACCCCCCCACCCCCCACCCCCGGTATTATTAATGTAATTAAGTTGCTGTGCTGTGGCCTTCTGATATTGTGAGGTTTGCTCTACCTCCAGGGCTTTCTAACGCATTGATATGACAAATGACTTCTGCTCAAACCTCGTCTCATTCATAGCTCTCACGTTCAATTGTTTCAGGGCTTGCCTTCATGTTATACAGGTCTCTCTCTCTCTCTCTCTCTCTCTCTCTCTCTCTCTCTCTCTCTCTCTCTCCTTTCTCTCTCTCTCTCTCTCTCTCTCTCTCTCTCTCTCTCTCTCTCTCTCTCTCTCTCTCACACACTCACGCATGCACACACCACATCACAGACTCTCAGCACTTGATCGTCCTGTTTGGGGTTCAACTTTGGGGTCCCCTGCCTTCCACTCTCTCTCTGCCTCTGCAGGTTTCTCTCCCTGGCTTCCAGCGCACTGAACACAGGGATTGCGAAAGCAAACGACTCGCTGCCTTAAGTACATTTGGACCGCGGGCAGCGGCCTTGTAGGTCAGGGTAGAAGGTCCCTGAGACTATGAAACTTCCTGGGGGTAGAAAGCCTCATATTCTCCCAGAATACAGGGATGCCCAGGAAGAGCGATGTGGCCTCTGGGCAGTTTCTTTAATGGGAGCAGGGACCACCCGGCTTCCCCTTATGTTAGACAAACACACCTTCCTTCTCAAAGTCCCAATTTTCCTGTGATAACTCAGACTTGCTGAACTTTTGCCACAAGGGCCCCAAGCCTGCCCTCTTGGTCAATGTGCTCTCAGCAAAGTGGATGAAGCAACCCGTTTCCTTTTATTCCTCTGAGCTGGGAAAAGCACGTAAAAATGTTGACTTGCGGGTGGCAGTGGGAGAACAATGGGATTTTCTGGTCCCATAAAAAGTCTCAGTCTTGCAAGCTCACAGGGGCAGTTTACCCTGTCCTGTCGCATTGCAATGCGTTGGCATCCGACTCACTAGCAGTGGGATTTGCTGGTGGCAGCTCACCCAGGTGTCCTGGTTGTCACAGTAGGCTAAGAGTTGGGTGGCGGACTGAAAGGTCAGATTTCTTCACTACCAGCTGAGCTTCGGGAAGAAGATGAGGTTGTCAGTTCTGGTAACCATGCACCATCTCAGAAACCCTGTGGGGGTACTTCTCCTCTGTCTGTAGAGTTATTATCCACTGGAATCAACGTGACAGCACTGGGCTGCATGGCCCATTAAGCTTGGCAATTCGTGGGGCTCAGAGAGAATGCAGGATGTGTACTTTTAAAGACTCCTGGGCACATCAAGTGAATTCTGGTGGTTCTGAACTGCCAGTCTCGTGGTTAGCAACCCAATCCTACACCACAAGGCCTTGAAGGTTCTTTTATTTTTAATATGAATGGGACTTTCCCTACTTTATTCATAATGCAAATTATCTTTTTCCAGGATAACTCTAAAGTATGTAAATTGTCATTTCTTTGGTAGGTGGTAAACAGCAATGGAATAGACATATCCGACCTTCCCTGGTGTCTCTATTGCCACAAGGCTGGGGTGAGACATGCTCCGTCCTCCTTTCCCTATTCTGACCCCAGCTGCTCCTCCTACATCACTGTACCTCTATGCTGTTTCCATAAATCCTTGTAACGTCCACACAGGACTCATAGACAATCCACATGATCAAGGGATTTAGCTGAGAATGTCCTAGGTTATCACAAGTCAGACTCAGCAAACAGTAAGGATACAGTCACTGGTCTCCTCAGCTAGCAGCCGAGTCCCTTGTCAGTTCTCAGCCTCTCAGCCAAGTCTCTCTCTGGTTCTTAGTCTCTCAGCCACATGGTGCCTTCTTCTTTGCCTCCATGGGCCAGGAAAGCAGCCTGCCTGTCATTCTCTCATAGCTCGTAGTCTTGGACCTGCTAAGAGGAAGGCACCCAGAGGCTCCTCTGAGTCCCCATGCACATCTGGATGCATCCGGTGTGCGTGGTCGCCACCACTTCAGACAGAGATCTCCAACATGTTTTTCTAAGGTCTTTGGTTGAGATTTCTTTCATCTGCTTTCTTTTAAAAACAACAACAACAACAAACAGGCTCATATGAGAGCTAGGGGCGTGGTAACCAACACCGGCCAATCCCCTCTCTTAGTGTTCCACAAACTCTGTTTGCACAGCCCCACCCAATCATTTGGTGGGAGTTCCAGAGACTTGGGTCAAAGAACCGTATTGAGAAATTTTATTCCACCACACAATGGTAACTCAAATATTTGTAAAATATTTTTTGAGTGGTAAATGTGCATAAAATCTTTCATTTATGAGTCAGGCCCTAGGCCAGACACTTAATATTGAAGAACTCTTCTGATCCTACCAACATACTAACCCTCTCCTGAAAAATAAAAATCTTCACTGGCATCAAGTCGATGCTGACTCATAAGAGGTATTATTGTTGGTCTTGTTTTGCAAATGGGCAAAGTGAGGCTTGCGGAGGCTAAGTAAATCACCCAAGGTCCTCAACTCAAACCAACCTCACTGCCATCGAGCCCATTTCCACTCATGGGGGCCATAGAGGGCAGAACTTCCCCTATGGGTTTCGAGACTGACTTACAGGAACAGAGAGCCTCATCACTCTCAGGAATAGAAAGCCATGTCACCAGGGCCCCTTGATGATAAACTAATAAGGGGTAATGTCAGGTAGTCTGACTCTGACTCTGGGAACCATAATCTTAATGTGGTGTGATGTGATGTGTGTGAGTGTGCGTGTGTGTGTGTGTGTGTGTGTAAAGCAAAGCTTGGATCATAATATATAAACAATAAGAATCCCTGGGGGCGCTGAGGGTTGGGCACTGTGCTGTGACCCCAAAGGTTGGTTGTGGCACCTGTCAGCCTCTCTGAGAGAGAAAGATGAAGCTGCCTATTTCTGTAAAGGTTTACCATCTCAGAAGCCCTCAATTGGGTCTCTTTGCATCAGAATTAACTTGACGCCAGTGGGTTTGGCTTTGGGGGGAATATATGTACAATTTGTATTACCATATATACTTGTGTATAAGCTGAAGTTTTCAGCCCATTTTTAAGGCAGTTTTTGTGGTAAAATGAGTTACCTCGGCTGATATTCAGGTCTGCTTCTACTTGAGTCTATGAGGGTACTTACCCTTTTTTCTCACTTGTTACTTTTAAGAGGGTTTCCTCATAATAGCTTAGAAAACCTCATTTAAAAAGAACAGAATATAGAAAGGGGGACCTGATTACATGAATCTACATATAGCCTCCTCCCTGGGGGAGGGACAGCAGAGAAGAGGGCAAGGGGAGACATCAGACAGTGTAATATATGAAATAATAATAATAATATATAAATGAGGAAGGGTTCATGAGGTCGGGGGAGTGGGGAAGGAGGGGGAAAATGAGCAGCAGATATTAAGGGCTCAAGTAGAAGGCAAATGTTTTGAGAATGATGATGGCAACAAATGTACATATGTTCTTGACACAATGGATGAATGTATGGATTGTGATAAGAATTGTATGACCCCCCAATAAAATGATTTTTAAAAAGAGAACAGAATACTCTCTTTTCTTAAAAACATAGCATCATTTTGCTATTAATGAACACATATGTTCTCAGAATTGCAAATAATTATTCACTAGACAACAAAGCGTTGCACTCATACCCGTGTTAGTATCTGCGTGTATTTTCTTTTGGTAGATCCATTCCAGGAGAATGACTAAGCCGCAGTAAGTAGAAAGTGTACGCACCCAAGTAAGTACTAGCGAATCCCTTTCCAGAAAGTTCTGCTAGCAAGTTATCCGGGGACCTTCTCATCAAACTGCTACAGGCCTTGAGTTTTTTCTTGAAAAGTGGTGTTTCCGTTTCCGTGGAGAAGCAAATGTATTGACAGTGTTTCAGTGAGTCTTTCTTTGTGAGCTGTGAGCATGGACTGTGTGGCTTTGGCAGTTCCTCCCAAAATTGGCTTCCTGGATCCCTATCCCTGTTTCTTTGGGAAGATGAGGGTTTTACTTAAGGATTTCCTAGAACGCTTTATATTTGAATGATAGTACCTTTCTGGCCTGTGGTTACTTCCCCCCCCCCCCATTTATGGTTTTATCACTGTGAGCCATGCTTCCTGAAGTAGAGGATATTTCATTGTGGAATAGGAAAACTTATCAACCTTTGCTTCATAATTACTTCCATTGTTTGTATGTTTAGAATGGTCTTTTTCTGTCCAGAGAGCTTATAATTATGCACTTATCAGTTCGTCTATGTGTAATTCTCTATTCCATCTGATTTTATTGTTCTTTTGCTGTTGTTGTTTTTCATTTGGGGTTGCTGCATGGTCAGCCTATAATTTTAGTTAATCAATTTTCCCAACCAATTGATGATAGACGCGCATGCTCCTACTTTTTGCTGTAATTCCCTTATTAAGCTGAGATGTATTCTAGAGTCGATCTCAGAGTTCATCATGCCACCCTGTTTAACCGTCTGCCTGTTTCTGAGTTAGCATCACTGCAGTTCTTGGTTGCTACTTATATTTTTATAACTTGTCGGACACGCTGGAGACCCTGAGTGGTACACATGGTTGACACACTCAGCGACTGACTAACAGGTCGTAGGTGCAAGTCCATCTAGAAGCATTTCAGAAGAAGAGTCTAGCAGTCTATGAGGGAAAAATCAGTCAGTGAAAACCACATGGAGGCCAGTTCTACTCAAGGGGCATCATGAGCCAGAATCAACGGGAAGGCAACTGACGCCAGCTTCCTCCTCAATCTATGTGTCCCACTTCCCTGTCAATATCGCTGTAATCATTTCCCACTCATTCTTCACCTCTAGCAGCATCGTTTTGTCCTGTAAGAAGGCCAACATTAGACTGCCTTTGGGCCAGGACATTTTCTCGTGGTGATGTCTATGAACATGCCATTGTAGGAGCCTTGCTTGTATAGTGAGTTAGCCGCTGGATGGCTAAGTCAAGGTCAGCAGTGCGCAAGCACCAGCTGCTCGCTCCACAAAACAAAGATGAGGCTTTTTACTCCCGAAAAGATTGACAGCCTTGAAAACTCCCAGGAGCAGTGCTACCGAGTCAAAACCAACTCGACGACACTGAGATGGGGGACGGGGGTGGATTTTTTTGAACATGCTATTGCAAGTTGAAGAAAAATAGTGATTATTTTTCAATTCCTGAGCTATCATGTGCAGTTGTAGATCAGCATAGCACCCACACTGACTTCAATAAATCAACTTTTAATTCAGATTTTATTTAACACTTACACAAGTTATAGGTGAAAGATAGTTGCTTTGCACTCCTGTAAAGAGTTCCAGTTTCCGAAACCCACTGGGGCAGTTCTCCCCTGTTCTAAAGGGATGCTGTGAGTTAACATCAACTTGATGGCAGTGAGGGAGGGAGAGGAAATTTATATGGCATGTAATTATCTGCCTTACTGAAGGTCTAAATGCTATTACTATCGAGATTTCCAGGCAAAGAAACATGTTTTGAGGTAATTATTACATACATCTAAGATTTCTTCTGAGTCCCTGACTCTTATAAATATCCATCTATTCAGCTTTAAAACCTTAAACTTTTTCTTACATAGTATATTTTTATTTGTGAAAGATCTATTTATTTTTTAATTTCTACTTTTTAATTATTTTTACTTGTATGTTTTCCAGAGTCTAATTCAAAACATAAAAGGTCTTAAATATATGCACTGATTATACTATTTATGTTTTCAACAATGCATTTATTTTTTGTTTATGTTTAGAAAATACATTTTGCTTAATTTTGCTTTAAACAAATATTTTAATTGCATAGTATTTAAAATATTTAAAACTTTGCTTATTTTCATTTATTTTTTGTCAAAGACTAGTAGTTTATAAAAAAGCTCACACAAAACGTTTATTTTTGTCCATTTTTTGTACATTTTGGTTTTTATATTTAATGCATTAAAGTACATATGCTTTTGTATCTTCATTGAAAGTTGCACACATTTTTTTGCGCATACTCTGGTCCATACCATCAATTTATCTGATGCTCAATCTCATCTGAATTTAATATCGGTAGCTTTGTCTTTTGATTTGTATTTGCCTTGTTAAGTACTTATTCTTTTTAATTTTTTGTTTTGCTTTTATTAATCATTTTATTGGAGGCTCTTACAGCTCTTATCACCTTCCATACATACATCCATTGTGTCAGGCATATTTGTACATATGTTGCCATCATCATTTTAAAAACATTTTCTTTCTACTTGAGCCCTTGGTATCAGCTCATATCCCCCTTTCTCCCACCCTCTATAAGATGGAACTGGGGTCATGATAGTGGGGTTTTGGGGGCTGGCATTAAAGAACTAGAGGAAAGCTGTATGTCTCATTGGTGCTATATTGCACCCTGACTGGCTCATCTCTTCCTTGTGACCCTTCTGTAAGGGGATGTCCAATTGTCTACAGATGGGCTTTGGGTCGCCACTCTGTCCCCTCCCCATCAACACCTCATGATCACACATCGTCAGCCCTGCCTTCTCCCTGAGCTTCAGCTTCCATGCTGTCCTCTGACGTGAATTCTTCTGTGGGGGTGGGGCATAGGGTGTCTATGTAGTTGGGTTTTGGGCTGGGCCCATTGACCTGTAGTGTTTGACTGCTTCTTGCCAGTAGGTTGCACTCATTTCTTGGTGCACCGTGTTGAAGTGTGGTCCCTCTCTCCCTCTCTTTTGGAGATATACACAATACCGTCCCCTGACACACCAGTCTTTACCAAGTCAACGTTTAGTTCTTGAAACTGGTATGCCATTCTGAGCATCTGTGATTTCTCCACTTTCTTTCCTCCTTTTAAAAAAATCATTTTATTAGGGGCTCAACTCTTTTTACAATCCATACATACATCATTTGTGTCCAGCACATTTGTACACATGTTGCCATCATCATTCTCAAAATACCCACTCTCCACCTGAGCCCTGGCATCAACTCCTCCTTGCCTGCTCCCCCACACCCAGAACCCTTGATAATTTATAAATAATTATTATTTTATCATATCTTACACCATCCGACGTCTTCTTCACCCAGTTCTCCGCTGTCCGTCCTCCAGGGAGGACACTTTCTATTCATATATTAAGTAATTTTGATTTAATAAATCATTTATCCTTTCTCCCATAATGTTATCCTTGCTCCCCTCTCTTCACTGATAGGAAACATCTAGCTTATTTTTTAAATAATTCTTTTTTGCTTTCTTCAATTTAAATTCTGTTCTTTACTGCTTCAAACTTGGATTTTTAATTCCACAATTTTATTTTCAGTGTGCCTGAATCCTATCCTAGTATTCCTGTTTCTTTTTGATCTATTGCTTTATTTCGTTTTATAGACATTTAGTTGAGTTTCGCTGGAAGTTTACATAGCAAATTCCATTCTCATTTTTAACATTTCTAGATAGCATAGTGGTTATGAGTTGAGCAGCAATTCTAAAAGTCAGCAGTTCAAAACCCCCACCTGGAGCAAGACAGAGCTTTCTACTCCTGTAAAAAGTCAGTCTTGGAAACTCACAGGGGCAGTTCTACCCCGTCTTAAAGGGTTGCTATGAGTTTGCATCCTCCATGTGGCAGTGAGTGTACCTATTGTTCAAGGTCATGGTTACACTTTCCACATTGTATCAACAGTCTTTGTATGTCCCCTCTGGTTATGCTGCTACCCTGCTCGCCCCCCGCCCGGCCCCACCCCAGTCCGCCGTACCCCTGACACCTTCTCCTGTGCGTTAAGATCTGTGCGGACCTTTTTGAATCATCGAGATGATTTTTGTTTTTAAGTTGCACAGAACTCATGGCGTTAATATTTTATGAGCTGATCTGTTATTTAGCTGAAAGTTGAACTCCCAGAGTAGATGCATTTCAAAGTTTAAAGGGCATCACAAGGTGATAGTGTTGGGTTCTTCTAGATTTTATTAATTCAGTAAGCCTGGCTTTAAAGGAAAATTAGAATTAGAGTTTTGTTAGACATTTTTCTCCCATTCTCTCTGGGTCCAACTATCATGTCCTGGTCAGATGGTCGGCAATGGTAGTCAGGCACCCCCATCTAGTTCTATCAGTGTCTGGGGAGATGAGACCATGGTTTGAACAGGTAATTAGTTCTGTAGACTCCATTCCTTCCTTCCTTGGTTCCCTTCTATAGTGCTCTATTTTTTTTACTCCAGAAAAGATATATTATGTAACATCATGAACACAACAAAAGTAGCAATCATTTTTCTTGATTTATGTCATCTTTTTTTTGTTAGAACAGACATGTTTTCACTCTGCCTCACTGATCCAGTGGTGCTGGTCTTTTGATGTGTTTTGATACAGACACATTGCGTCCTTATCCCTAGTCCATGCCTCAACAAAAACCTATTGACGCCTTCTTAAACAAAGAGATATTTATTCAATTTAGTTGTATTCTGGGTCTGTCTAAAGTTCCTGTAAAATATTAAACAGGGGAGTCAATTATGTTGCCCAGTGACCTGCCTGTGTTGTCTTAACTAAGAATGGACTCATCATGAGTCACACTCTACTCCCCAGAAGTGGCATTGGGGTTGGTTTTTGAGCCTAGGTGGACCTTTGTCTCCACCTAAATCTGTATCCTAACTTCAGAGGTGAGGTCACAAAACTGATGAGGCATCCTCTCTGAAGGCATTTGTGTTGGGTTTTCTGAGCTGATATGGCATCCTGCTGACCTGGGGACATCACCAAGAGGGAGCACACAGACCCAGAGCTGCCCGAGGAGTCCAGGCTACTGCACCGGCCCCTAGCTGAGCCTCTGACAAGGTACTGCAGTGAGTGAGGCACTAGGTGACGGTGGCCATCAGCTTTCTAGCCCTCTCAGCGGCTGACAGCAAGCCAGCTCTCCCACCTGTGGTCCTTACATAATCTGGGGTCAATTTGAGGATGAAGAGTATAGGGGTGGCAACTACATGGACAGCTGTCCTTCCCCCCAGAAGAATTTACTTCAGAGGACTGAAGCTCAAGCTACAGCTCAGGGAGAGGGACATATCTGATCATAGCACATGGGAACAAACAGAGGGGGAGGAAGAGAGAGTGGAGGACATCTTGGCCCACCAATCTGTGAGGACTATCTCCCTGCTCAGAGCAGCCAATGCACAGAGAGGACCACATGGCCGGCTCCACTATGAGACAGGACATCCCTCGCTGACCCATAGCCCTATAGGAGACAACACTGGAGACACAGTGTTGGAAATGCATCCGATCTGACCCCACCACAAGGAGGCAAAACAACAGGGAAGTCCTGAGAGATACCAAAAATAGACTTTGGGGTCAGGGCAAGGCATTCAATCAGACTCCACCGGAAAACACTCCTAAAGGTCAACAAACAGACCTTGAACTATTTACAGGTTTTTCTCCCTTTTTTTGCCATAGGTTTTGTTGTTGCTTTGTTTTGCTCTGTCTTGTTTTTGTGCATATTATTAATATGGTAGAGAGGAGGTGGGGAAAGGAAGTGGTGTTAACAAACCCAGGGACAAGGGAACAACAGGTGAACCAAAATCGATGGTGAGGAGGGTGTAAGAGGCCTGGTAGGGCTTGATCAAGGGCAATGTAACCGAGAGGAATTACTGAAACCCAAATGAAGGCTGAGCATGATAGTGGGACAAGAAGTAAAAGGAAGTAGAGGAAAGAACTAGGAGGCAAAGGGCATTTATAGAGGTCTAAATACAGGCATGTACATTTGTAAATATATATGACGATGGGGCAATAGATAGATCTATATGCATATATTTATAGATTTAGTATTAAGGTAGCAGATGGACATTGGGCCTCCACTCAAGTACTCCCTCAATGCAAGACCACTTTGTTCTATTAAACTGGTATTCCATGATGCTCACCCTCCCGACACAATCTCTGAAGACAAAGCTGTACATAAGCAAATGTGGTGAAGAAAGCTGATGGTGCCCAACTTTCAAAAGATATAGCATCTGGGATTTTAAAGGCTTAAAGGTAAGCAAGCAGCCATCTAGCTCAAAGCAGTAAAGCCTACATGGAAGAAGTACACCAGTCTTTGTGATCATGAGATATTGATGAGATCAGGTATCAGGCATCAAAGAACAAAAAATCATATCGTAGTGAATAAGGGGGGGTGGGTTGTGGAGTGGAGACCCAAAGCCCATCTATAGACAACTGGACATCCCCTTACAGAAGAGTCATGGGGAGGAGGCAAGCCAGTCAGGGTGCAGGATAGCACCAATGAAACATACAACTTTCCTCTAGTTCTTAAATGCTTCCTCCCCATACTATCATGATCCAAATTCTACCTTATGAATCCTGCTAGACCAGAGGATATACAGTACATATAGGAACTGGAAAAGCAGGAATCAGCACAGATGAACCCCTCAAGACAAGTGGTGAGGATGCTGATACCTGGAGGGTGGAAGGCAGGAGGGGTAGAAAGGGGGATATTTTTATTACAAGGATCTACATATAACCCCCTCCTTGGGGGATGAACAATAGAAAAATGGGTAAAGGGAGATGTCAGACAGTGTAAGACATGACAAAATAATAATAATTTATAAATTGTCAAGGGTTCATGAGGGAGGGTAGGAACGGAGGGGGAAAATTAGCTGCTGATACCAAGGGCTCAAGTAGAAAGCAAATGTTTTGAGAATGATGAGGGCAACAAATGTACAAATGTGCTTGACACAATGGATGGATGTATGGATTGTGATGAGTTGTACGAGCCCCCAATAAAAGGATTTTTTTAAAAGGGTAGGGGCGGGATCTAGGCTGTCAATCAGGATATAGCCAATGAGGCCCCTGTGTGGGCATGGCCTTCCCCTAAGGATTCTGGGAATGTCTGAAATCTCCTCCTTGGAGGCAGGAGAGACTCTACCACTCTGCTCATTCCCTTGGAGACGCTCCACTGACAAGACGTTTGGTGCTACACTGATGGATCCTGTGGCCTGGGAGCTGGAGAAGCCACCTGGACCTACTCTGATGTATCCAGACCTCTGAGCCGGAGAAGCCATGCAGAGACCCCTGCCAGTGCTGGGTTGCTTTCAACGCCACTGATCCAAAGACTTTCTGTCTTCTGGTCTGTGATCATCCTGCACTCAGCATCATTGCATGTTTCATGAGTCTGTAGAGGACTTTATAGATTGGTATTGGACATAGGGGTTAATATCAACCTTATGCACTTGGACTGGACTGGGTTGGGGTGCTTTCTTAATGTACAATTACCCTTTACATAAAACTTTCTCTCATGCACATATGACTGTTTCTATGAATTTGTTTCTCTAGCCTACCCAGACTAACACACCACCTAACTCTGCCAAAAGTAAATGTCACTGTTGTTCAGGAGAACTTGTAATGCTGCTTTAAATAATCAAAATGCTTTTCATCCTCAAAGGAAAGCACCCTATTACCCGCCAGCTGACTCCTGCTGATAGCAACCAGTGTTAGAGGAAGGCTGTGTCCTAGAGTTTCTTGTCTGCAATCCTTGACGGAAGCAGATTTCCAGGCCTTTCTTCTGTGGAGCTGCTGGGTGGCTTAGAAGCCTCAACCTTTAGATTAGCATTTCCCAGCATAAATTGCTTATGACCTTTCCCATCCTTAGTCCCACCAAAATCACTTTACATCCCAGGAGGCATCCTTTGACACTGGCCTGTTGAGCTGTTTCTGGGAGTGACAATGACACAGGTGGAGTTTGGAAGATGGAGAATGTTGGGGTAAGTGTCCCTGAGTGACCAGGAAGTATCATTCCTGCTTTCTGCTTGGAGAGTCAGCTCAGGACCCTGATGGACCAGATCTCTTCTCTGCCTCCATCCTACGAACGAAGGAGGCTCTGTCCCTTGGCCGTCGTATCTTGTCCTCATCAAGGGTAATTTCCCTGCGAAGCTGGACAATTCAGAATTCACAGTCCTTGGCTTTCAGCACGCTGATGTCTTGGCAACCGTTGGGGAGTTTTATGGGCATTTTTATGGAAGTTGGAAGAGGGAAATCTAGGCAACATTGACCATCCACCCTCATGACACACACGTTCCTCATCCCCACTGGCATTCTGAGGTTCAGATGTTTAGTCCATGCAAGCACAGATACAAAACCAAACCGCAGAAGGCCTTGGGGAAAGCATCCCTCTCAGTTCCCTGACCCAATGAGCTTCCTCTCCGGGATTCAAAAGGGTTCAACAGTTCCCCCCCTCAAAAAAAATGAAATAACCATCAGCACCTTTGGAGTCCATTTTTTATCTTCTCTTCAGAAGGCCCAAATACCACAAAGGAAATCCACATAAATATTAAAACACTGCCTAAAACTTCTTAACTCTAAGCTTCTTTGGATACAAGTGGAATGTCGAGTTGAAAAGTGCCTATGAATCACCCAGGAGGTTTTTTAAAAAATTCAAATTCTGATTCAGCAGGCCTGGGGCAGGGCCCCAGGATCTGGGTTGCTAGCAAGCCTCTGGGTGACGCACACTGCAGACTGCAGGCGTGGACCACTCTCTTGGAGGCAGGCTCTAAGTCCCTTTAGCACTCACTTCCTGAAAGCAGCCACAGAAAGTCTCCCCTTCCTGCTTGCAAGGTGTGGTTTCGCCTTCTGCTTCTGAACCCACCATGCATGCCCTAGGGTGTTGCCTTCGTGGGTTTGTGTGCCCGGTTTGCTGCGCATCAGGGCTGTTGGATTGGAGCACTTTGTCCAGTCCTCCAAGGGCTCTCGTGGGAAAGGGTTTCTTCCTTGTGTGCTGTTGGCCATTCACTTCCTCTCCAGTCTGCAACTTAAGAAATAGAGGTCAGAAAGATAGCAATCAGAAGCTAGCTGGGGGGAAGCGCATCAAGCACAATGGGATAAACATCCACGGTGAGACTGGCCCAGGTGATATGTGGGCAATGGGCAATTGATGCTCAGGAGTAGCGATGTTTCTCCTCTCCTTCACCTGTCTACACTTTCTCCACCACCCATGCAAACTCTTGGCAGCGTTTTCATTCCTGTCATTGGCAGTCTGGGATTGGTGGACAGTGCACATGCTTAACGCACTCAAAGGCTACCTGAAAGGTGAGCAGTAGACTGAGCCCACCCGGAGGCACTGCAGAAGAAAGTCCTGAGGACCCTCAGGCGCCAGTTCTCCTCTGACACGCAGAGTGGTCTTCTTTGGCATTCCACACCTCATGGTTTTCCTTACGTGGTTTTCTTGAATGCCCTCTGCAAACCTTTCACGCCCTGATCAGCTTCAGAGTGGACGGTGCTCTCTCTCGACTGCCCCTTGCCCACCTGGGGCACAAGCCTGGAGCTCACCGCCTCTCAGTTTCTGCCAGGCTTGGTCCATCTGAGACTCTCGACCCATTATTGAGCCCCAAGCCACACATGCCCTTTAGGGCAGAAGCTGGTAAGCATTCAAAACATTTCGTTTCACCACAATCCCCATCCTTACAACACAGAAGCTACGCGTGCTTGTTCTGGAGTCAGCGAGCCAGGCTGGGGAAGGGCAGCAATGACTGCCCGGGACAATTCCGGCTGCAAGAAGAGGGTGTGCCCAGGTGCCACTGGGGTAGACGACCGGGTACTTGGGGGGGACTACTCGGAAAAAAGGATTCTATGGAGCTCGTAGCTCTCAGGGCTCGTCCTCTGTCCTTGCCAATAAATAGCATGTTTCTGGATCCGAGGGCTGCAGGTACTTAGAAAGCTAAATGGTATGAAAACTTATTTTTCTCCCCTCAAAAAGCTTACAGTCGATTTGAACAAGAATATTGTTACACAATCCCAATGTCGGAAGCGTTGCTTGTGGCAGTAACTTGATCCTTCTCATCCTTTCTCCTTGACCTCAAACCCATTTTACACAAACGCAACACACTCTTGAAATCTTCTTTTTCTCTGACCTGGTGTGTACATTTAATGAATCTTCTTTCTTTGTCCTTTTCTCCACTTGTTTGATTTTCCCCCCTTTGAGTTAAATTAAAAGTGTTAAACACTGGCAGCCTATTTTCCATTACTTTTCGCTGTAGTGTGATTGAGTTTTTTCACTTAGTGATTAGGTAATGATACCTTTCCTACTAACGCAGTGGATAACTAATGGTATTCCTACAACAACTAACTTTTCCCCAGAAACCAAAGTGTCTTATTGCCATGCCTCAGGATCTTTCGCATGGTGTGCTTTGAGGAAGTTGGCAGGCAAGACTAACAATGACCTGGGGTTGTTACTATGTGAGACAGGGTTCTCTAGAGAAACAAAACTAGGACACTTATGATTATCTTTAGATGTATATGCATATTATATGTATATTATATGTAGATGTATATATATACATGCACACACAGCACAAAGGAATATAACAGCTAATTAGTCCACACAGCAATATAGAGGACTCAGTTCAACTCACTTCAATGGAACAGTTAATATACTGGAAGTCCTTCAACTCACTCACGAGGGTCTCTGGGTCCAAGGTCAACGAAGCAGACAGCAATGTGGGCAGTCCAGCCACTGGCAGCAAACAGCAGGGCAGGTCACCAACAGTCAGCCAGATGACAGGATCTGACAATCCCAAGCTCAAGTGATGTACACACCAGCAGCGTGGCCAAGCAGATCTCGAAGGAACCTCCAAGTCTAGTGACACAATCCACGGGTTGGCAGTCACACAGGTAGTATAACTCATAAGATGAGGCAGAGAACTAGCAGCCACATACTGGTCAGATCACCAGAGAGCAAGAGAGAGAGGTGGGGCTTGCCCAGCCTCTCTTTGCCCGTCAATCAAACTGTGACCTTATTAATCCCACATGTTCCTATTGGCCAGCTTGGCACAATAAACCTACCTATCACAGTCACCATTCTCAGATAATGTTGATATCGTATGCTTACAAATGTTACATAGGATGTACTTGCACCACAAATCTGTCTGCTTTGAAATGTTTGGTGTGATTGAAAAGTGTTAGATGTAGTTTAATAATTCTGTTTTATTGTTCTTCTAATGAAGTATTTTAAACTTCTTATGAATGGAGTGATGGTTTGCATAACTGATCATTGGTGAACTTAATAATTCATACACAGTTTGTTCAATTTATGACAACCCCCTTACTCAGCCCACTTCCTCCTTGTGCTTCCTGTTTCCATTTCTCCTTCTTGATTAACCTTTTAAACTGTGTCCTGGTGACTAATGCTTCTCTT
Source organism: Tenrec ecaudatus (assembly GCF_050624435.1). Lineage (NCBI taxonomy): Eukaryota > Metazoa > Chordata > Mammalia > Afrosoricida > Tenrecidae > Tenrec > Tenrec ecaudatus. The sequence goes on from NC_134538.1 coordinate 7,441,010, forward strand.
TGCACGTCAATGGTTGATTATGTACCATGGGGCTGAGTTCAGTTCTAAACCCAAAGGTGATGAAGGGCCCACAGTATTGGGAGTTTTATTGGTCTCTATCCAACCAGTGAGCAGGATCTCTTGTATGATATTGCATTCAGTTCCACATTTTTCTCCTCCTCTATCCAAAATCTTCTCATGTGATTCTTTTCAGGCCAGCTGGAAGTGGTAAGTGGGCACACCAACTACTTCTTCTGGCCTCAGGGTGTCTCCACTTGGATTTGGGGCTCGCCATTCTTTACACTGCATCTGAACGGATATTTATCCTTTCCTGAGCATCAGGGTGAGTCATGAGCTGTCATGTATCTGGTGGAACTGTGGAACTAGCAGATAGCAAACCATAGTATTTTGTTGAAAGACAAGTGGACCAGGCTAAGGGGGAAAATCAGGTGAAGTAAGAAAAACTCTGAGAAAAAGAACATGAGTTTCAGCTCAGCTCAAATTTTATTTTAGAAAGCATAGACGTTGGCCTAGAACCAATTCTTTCCTTGGTTGGACACAAAATATAACTGGTGCATTTTCGGAAAAGGACAGACTATCCAGCCATAGAGTGAAAACCTAAGTATCTATTTTCTATCCCAGCGACCATCAGAAATCATTGTTTGCGCTTATTTTTCGACTTTGTCTTTGCCTGTGCACAAAACTGAAGTCAGGGTTGGACCACAGGGAGGCAGCTGGCTGTGAAATTTTGCCACAGCCCAGTAGCAGTGGAAGATATTCCCCCCACCCCCCAGTGCCCATGGAGTTAACCCAATTCCTTCCTACATAACTAAGTAGAAAGTCCTTACTAAAGTGGGGAGAAAAATCTCTCCAAGTCCTAATCATGACTATTATTATGGATATTGTTAAAGAATAAAATAGTTGTTAATAAAATATGGAGACTCGGAGACTCTGAAGCCGGTGTATTTCCCCCTGTTATTCAATCTTTTTGTTGCTTCCCTGTTAGATGTCAAGAGTATGTGGCTTCTGGAGCTCTGGACTATCTCTCACAGCCAGAGAGGGCAAGGAATTGTAGAACCCTTGGCTTACCTATTAATATTTCCCCTGAGCTCAAAAAGATTACATAGCAATGAAAAGCTGAACTAACCATATATATGAGAGGCTTCCAAAAGTTTATGGAAAAATTCTTCTTCTCATTCCATTTTGCCACAAATTTTTTGAAGTACCCTCATCTATTTGTAAGTCTATATGTGTACACATAGACACATATGCATAGATTTATTCCAAATAAATGATGTTTATTTGTGGCTAATGAATGGCTGTAGACAGGTCCTCTGGGTAACATACTTGTCTTAGTCATTTTAAGCTGCTTTAAGCAAGAAGTTCCAATCCAATCAGGAGTTTCCAGGTGGGCGTGTTTGGCCACTCTTAGGCATGGAGGTCAGTTCAGAAGGTCATGGTGACTGTGTTTGGGGATTCCCAAGGGACAATCCTGAGAGATTTTCTTAACGAACACAGGACAATAACGATGACTATTGGAAGAAACTTGAAGAAAATGGAAAAGTTCTCTAATGAGGAAAAGATCAGGAAATCTGTGTTGAGGAATTATTTTTTTCCCATCACAAATGTACTTGCTCACTGATGGAAGGAGGCAAGGGCTGATGTAGGAGAATTTCATTGGGAAACCGTGTTCTGTTCACCCTACAGTGAAGTATCCAGGGATGTCCCAGGAGAAATTTTGGGAAACTTTATCCTTTCCATCCTCCAGCTCTACGCTTCCTCCATCAAACTTCTTTTTTGCTTCCCAAACTCAAAGAACATTTAAAGCGAACATGATTTGAGTCTCCCGAGGATGACCCAACTGCCATTTTCGTATGCTTTAAATGAAAACGTCCAGAATTTCTTGCGGGAAGTGCTAGAGCAATAGAAACACTGCCTTCAGAAATTTGTAGACCTGGATGGAAGATAAATTGAAAAAAACAATAGCTCTAAATTTTGCTATATTTGCTAACTGAAGGTTTCCATGCTTCTACAGCAATATTTTTTGACTTCTAAACATTTGGGGGAAAGTTTCATTATCTTGCCATCTTTAGAAGCCCCATATAGCTACATCTATTACCACACACACAAACAACTTGCATACACACACTGGAATGGTTTCTACCACGAGAGGGGTGTCAGTGAATGAAAGCGCTCCCTTTTGGAAGTGAAGGGTACAGCATTTCCAGCTAACATTGCAGGCGGCCATCAGCAGGAGGGCGGCGTTTCAGCACTGCTTCAGGAGACTGACTGTCACTTACTCATTTCTGAGGCTGCTTGGAGGAAGCAATGTAGATCTCGGGAGAGCTGAACCCCGCCTCATTCTACTCTGTTCCTCCTTTTCAATGAAGGTTTTATTCTGGCCACTGAAGGAGCCCTGGGGGCCCAGAGGCCCAATGGTTAAGCGGTTAGCTATCAACCGAATGGCCAGTGGTTGGAACTCCAGGGGAGAGAGCTGTGGGCGTCTGCTTCTGTGATCATGAACCATGTTGACAATCCTTTGACATGGTTCTACTCTGTCCTATAGGACCACTGATCAGAACTGGCTTGACCCTACACAACATCCCTGCCACCTGCCAGCTATGAGCCAGCTAAGTGGCACACTGCTGTTTCTCATGAATGAAATGGAAGTAATGAAATTAGATCCACCTGCTTGGAGAATCAAAGCACTTAAGGACCTAAAAGTACTTTGTAAACATCATCATGCCATGCAGATGGAGCACGGTCACTATTTTCCTGATGCCTATTGGACTAGGGTGCCCGCTGGCAGACCTAAGCACCTGCTGTTTGCAAACCCACTTCCCTGTCCCAGGTTTCCGATCCACATGGAAAGAAAGGACGAGCAAGCAAGGAAAGGAAATCAGACACGTTCAATGGCTTCTTTCTGATTCTCATTAGGCCGGAGCCTAATTTTCTCCAGGCTGACTTTGGTCATTCTTAAGGGTTCAGGCACGGGATTATGGGTAGGGCGAACTACAGGAAGATTCTATAGGGCACATCTGGAATTTTCTGTCTGCCCACAAAAAGTTTGTTTTCTCTAAAGACAGTTAATTTCTTATATATAAAATAGTTGTAGTTGAGAAACAAAACAACAAAAGAAACCAGTTCCCTCTGAGATTGTTTAGGAAGCAATGTGGTCTAGAGCCCAGAGAGCTGGAACTGAATTCTAGCTGGGTGGTGATAGGCAAGGCGCTAAGTCCCTCTGAATCTCCACTGAAGATCAACATGTGTCCCACCTTCCCCAGGAGACTACTGGGTGTTCATAAAATATTATATCAAGCCACACTAAATTCACTGCCAATGAATTAATCCCAACTCAAAGTGATCCTATACTCCTTAGGGTTTCTGAGAGAATACATGTGTGTGTACACAGAGTTTCGTCTTTGTCCCAATTTGCGTGGTACTGGTGGGTTTAAATCCACTGATTTCATGGTTAGCCACCCAATGCTGACCTATGGTTCCACCAGGGCTCCTTTTACGTGTCGAGCTACACACTAAGAACTTGGGCTCTGAGAGCTGACATTCCGCTTCAAAGGCTGGCCGTGAGGATTAGATTCTTTTTGGTCAACTTGAAGAGGTATAAAAGTGTAGGGGTGGCGTTCAATCTGTTAATAGGGTCACACCTGATGCTGTCTCCTCGGGATGTGGCCTTCTTATAATGGAGGACCCGAGGGCCCTCCCCTTCTCTCTCTCCCTTAGTCTTTCTGTTGGTCCGACACACTAAGCGCTGCTGGAGGCCTGCCATGTTTCCTCGGAGCTTGGATCCACATGGCTCTGCACCCACCAGTCTGGGTTGTTCCTGCATTCAGCATCATTGCACGTGCCTATGTGAGTCTGAAGAGGGACTTGTGGTCTAGTATCGGACTTATGGACTCGAGTTGGACACTGGACATGTAATTACTTCTTGATAATAAAGCTCTTTCGAATACATTTGTGTGACTGGATTTGTTTTTCACTCAACCTGGCCTAACATACGGGCCTTGCCATTCACTGGACAACTGATGTAAGTTCTATTAGTGAGTAACTGCATCGCAGTTTTCTCAAGCAGAACTAATAGTCATATCTTGTTTAGGGGATTGTTGTTTGGATTGAACAGCTAATAACGGTGGAACACGTAGAACTGTGACTGCCCACAATAAGCAGGTAACAAACATTAGTTCTTATTGTGACAAAGCATGTAAATGCAAGATTGGAAAACTAATGCACACTCTGAATGCCATTTCAATAGCCACAGGATCAGGGTTCAGAGACAAGTCTCAGAGCTAGCTCAGGGGGGACCTTCTCAGGTGAGGAAGGCGCCCCAATGCCCGCACAGGGCTGGCGAGGGGTGAGGAGGTACAACCAGACAGCAGAGAAATGTCTCTTTTCAGGGGGGCAGGGCAGAGGCAGCACAGATTAAAGTGGAAATACTGCGAACTCTAATGGGACCACTCTTGTGGAAGAGCCTAACTAGCGACATCAGGAATCAGGGAAATGGAACAAGATGGAGGAGGGGTAGCTTAAGGAGAGGGTGGCCCTTCAAATGTATGTTTGTGCGGGGGCAGGAGCAGCATCTCCAAGGGATTTCAGTGGAATCAAGTCTGACGCCTCTGAAAATGGACCAAGCATTGTATATGAGTATTTAGATGAGTCTTCAAAACTTTACCATCACAATTACACTGTATATGCTCATTCAAGGTTTTTGGGCGAGAGTAAAATTTCTGGCGGTTAATTAGCATTTGCTTTTTAAAATTACTCCTGCGGTAGAACACAGACTCCAGGAGAGTAGATCGTTTTCGTGGGTGAGATTAAGAAAAAGTTGTTTTTCCAAGTGATGGTCTGCGCTCCTAGTGCTTTAGGTGGATGTAATTATGTGGTCCCTGTTTTGCATGCAGCACCGAGAGTTTGGCACCCTCAAAAGCTGGGGCTGCCTACTTAGCAGATCCTCCCGGCAATGCCCTGTGGCTCAAATTCCTTGGAGACGCAGAGTGGGGACTGTTAGAGTGAACGCCACCGCGATTACAGGCCCTCAAAAGGGGAGGCAGCATGGCCACACTTAACAGGGAGAGTGGGTCCAAGACAGGCTGTGGCTAACCGCCTTTGGGAGGCACATTGGGCTGTGTCCTTCCTGCAGGAGGCTCCAGGCTGAAAGAGGGCCCGAGAAGGCCCTCTACTGGGGGTTCCGGGACCACGCAGCTTTCCTGGAGCCGTGGCTGGGGGCCACTGATAATCTGTGACTTTCCCCTTGCAGGGCTACTGTTCTGGTCTCTCCTTCTGCCTGGGGCCATTTCGGCAAGCAGAAGCGGAGCGGGGGCGGGGGGGGGGCGGGCAGTAAGGGACAGAAGCCTCACACAGCTCTGACCTCTGACATCTCTCCAAGCGCCAGAGAGCAACGTCTGTCCCCAGAAATACTGGGGCGAACCAACTCCTTCCAGGGCGTTGTGTATTCTGTCTCTTCCAGCACAGCACACCCCACCTCCTGCAGACCTAGCCTGTTGGCCCAGCTCTAGGTCTGGGTGCTGCTGGGCTCCGCGTCTCCACGCCCAGCCTCCTTCCTGCAGCCCCCCCCCTTCTCCTCTCCGCGGCGGTGCCCCCTGCCCCACAGCGCCACCCGGGGGCCGGGCACCGCGCCCTCCCTGGGCACCCGCCCGCAGCCGCCCAGGGCCCGGCTCCACAGCGCGTCCGGAGCCATCCTCCCGGCACCGCCGCGCATTGCTCTCCGAGCCCCTGGCCGGTCTCCCCCGCACGCCCCCCCGGTGGGCGACGGCGATCGAGGCCCGGGCCCCGGGGCAGGGGCCGATCGCGAGCGGGCGGGCGCGGGCGCGGGCGCGGGCGCGGGCTCCGGGCAGCCGGCGAGGCGGCGGCGGGCGGCGGGCGGCGGTGGAGCCCCTGTGATTGGCACAGCCCAAGCCGGAGGAGGAGGAGGCACGGGGAGGGCGGCGGCGGCGGCGGCGGCGGCGGCGGCAGAGGAGGAGGAGGAGGAGGAGGTGGAGGTGGCGGAGGAGCCGGCGAAGGAGGCAGGGGGCGAGCGCGGCGGCGGCGAGGAGCCGTGCCTTCGACCTCTCGGCGCCGGGCAGGACTGGGGCTGCCGCCGCGGGCCCGGACCGGGGACAGCACGCAGCGGCGCGGCGCGCACCCCTTCCCGGCCACGGCCCGGACTCCCAGGGCGAGCGGGAAAGCGGAGGCGGCGGCGGGGGAAGGATGCAGGGGAAGAAGCCCGGAGGCTCGTCGAGCGGCGGCCGGAGCGGCGAGCTGCAGGGGGATGAGGCGCAGCGGAACAAGAAGAAGAAAAAGAAGGTGTCCTGCTTCTCCAACATCAAGATCTTTCTGGTGTCCGAGTGCGCCCTGATGCTGGCGCAGGGCACGGTGGGCGCCTACCTGGTGAGTCCCCCGTGCCAACTCCGCCGCGGGGCCCCTTCCGAGTGGCCGCCCGGGCCGAGCCGGGGGCGGCCGCCCAGGGCTGGGGGCAGACGGGCATGACCTCGGCCCAGCGGGGAGGTTGGCGAGTTGGTGCATAGGCGGCCGCCGGGGGAGCTGCCGGCCGGGCTGCCTCACTGCTGAGCGAGCGGGGAGCCAGGAGCAGCGGGGACCTCGGATGCCGGCAGCAACTTGCACAGCTGGCGGGGTGGGGGATGGGGGGGCCTGGAGAGGTGAGTTTGCCGGCAGGTGGGCGTGCAGCTCGCCCCCTCCGCCCCCCCCTCCCCAAACCCACACACACCTTGCCTCTGGAAGGTGGAAACCAGATCGCCAGATGGGGTGGTATCAAGGTTTTCAGGTGACCTGCACTTGGGAAGCAAAGCCCGTTAGCATTCTATGCCCTCTACTTCCCATTCCATCGCCTGGGGAACAAAATGCATCATTTTCTCCCAGCGCATTCTCCACCCGCCAATTACTGGGCGGGGGTAGGGGGTGGTTGGGGGAGGCAGAGACCGGATTTAACAGCTTAGATGAAAATGCGGCTACGTGTGTCGCCCTGATCAGAGCAGGCACCGCAGGGCAGTATTCCTACCCTGTACCCCAGGAACTGCAGAAGAGTCTCGGATAAAGTTACAGTACGTGGGGAACAGCTGCGAGTGTGTGTGTAGTTCTCGTACCTAGGGTTAGAGAGGAATTCCCACCGTGGTCTCTCAGCCCACAAAGGGGTTGTTGCATGATTTTGCACGAAGTCCGTCTATTGTATTTGCCTCCAGAAAGGGGGATTGAATGCTCAAATGGGCCCTGGGTGCATCACGTACCAGAAGAAACAGCTTGTAATGACTCAGCACTGCACTGTCAAATACCTGCTTTGCTGCTTGCTCTTGTCTGTCTCCTGTCTTGCTCCTGGTGTCCCAGGTTGAGTTCCAGCAAGTGCACTTCCGCAAGTGTCCAAACAGGAAAAGCTGTTTTTGTTGTTGTTGTTTTTTTTCCTCCCAGAGTTGATGGTGTTAAATCATTCCTTGGCAAACTGGAGTCGAATATAGACTTAGCTTGTTAGTGAGGAAGTTAGATGAACCCAGAATTGGACAAGGTTTCGGCTTTTGGCTAACCACATCCCGAGAGAAAACCGTGCTCTCGAGGAGGAGGAGGAGGAGGATGATGATGATGATACCAACCTCTCATTCCTGGCCTTGGATTAAAGTTAATGCAAACCACGCTTCGTGCCCTTTGCCATAGAGAATCAGTCGTGCCAGACCCAGAGCTTGCCCAACTAGGGAGGGTGAGTAGTCCTTTAGCCACAGTGTGTGATCATTGGAGCAGCCAGTCTTCAAACTCAGCTCCGTTCCCGGACTGACAGAATTACAGAGCTTCCCAAAGTCAAGTGCATGTGCATGGCTTCCTCCGACATGAAAGGCATTTAAAGCCCGTGCTCTGTCTTGTCTAGCCACGGCCTGCACCGCAAGTGACCCCTGTAGCCAGACGCACTGTTTGTTTGCTGAGTAGATCTTGTTTTCCGAGTGTGCTCCTTTTGTCCATAGCTATCGTGAGGGGGGTGGGGGGGGGGAAAGCGCCTGTGGCCTGGACACCTGCAGGTGGACGGCGGCTATGTCAAGGGTCTGACTTTCTTTTCAGAGCTTCCTTTGAAGGTATTTGTTAAAATGTTTCAACTGCGTGCGTACGTGCGTTACTAAGATGCAAATGCACATTAATAACATTCGATGGGGCTTGGACTGAAGCATATGTGAGCACGTGTAATCTCCAATGGGTCTATGTTTTAATGAAGGTAATTAGTATCTCAACAGCTACCCCCAGGTAAACCATTTGCTTGCCCCAAATGAATTCCGCCTATCTATCAAGAGTGCATTGTTCTTGTGTGGCAAACACGAACAGAACTTTCTCCTTCGTCAATGATAAAGGCATGGTTTTATTTTTAGCTGGCAAAGAAACGACGCTCACCTTCAACCAGATGAATAGCCTCACTCTTTTGAAAGTTGAGAAGTGGAGTCGGCCAATGGTGGTACACAGATTGGAAGTAGGTTTATAGAGGCAGGGATGGCACTAGGAGATTAACCCAAGAACAGGCTAGAGGCAGGGAGAGGAGGAACTCAGTCCACCTGGTGGTGGCATCCTAGTACTTCCAAGTGGGCTGTAGAGAAGCTTGGTTCTGGTGGGGTCAGGTAACAGGCATCAACAGGTGACTTGCAGGGGACAGATGGAGACCCAGGAGAGGACAGGCCTAGGAAATTGAATTCATTCTGATTACCAGGAAAGGAGGCATAAGGCGCTCGGGGCTCTGCTTTGCCCGGCTGCCCCTGGTTTTCCCTTGTTATCTGAACTTCATGAAAATAAATAGTTTGCCAGGGTTGACTGAATCAACTTGCTATGGCTTTTGTTCTCCTGGACCATTTCACACTTTTCTCTTCATCAGGACCTTGGGAGGTGGCAAAAAAAAAAAAAAGAAGAAGAAGAAGAAAAATAAGAAAGAAAGAGAGAAAGTTAGTTTGCTGTTTCTTCAGCTCGGTGAGACGTCTGGGTGGGCAAATTGGGAATACAGCCTTGCAAGATGTTTGTAGAAAAGACACATTTCTTCCCTTTCCCTTCTCCCAGCTTTCTTCTTAGGAAACTTGAGAATTCCCCTCTGTAAGTGCTCTCCGCGACTGAGGCCATAGGCCAGGCACATGTGAACTTATATTTATAAGCCCCCTGCCCCCTGGAGGAGGCATTTTCAGATACCCGATGGACAGTCATGCCTTGGGACACTGCCATCAATGCTTATTTGCCTCAAGAGAAGGAGGGTTATAAATTCCATGCAAATAGAATTATTTTCTACTTTATTCCCAAAGACCATGCTTTCTTATGTAGTCTTCCTAGGTACTTAGAAAAATGTTTATGCTCTTTCTTTCTTAAAAAAACAAAACAGAGCCAAATTGCCAATATCTTCAGGGACAGTAGTGTAGGCTTCTCAACTGCAGAACTGAAGCATAAGATGACCTGTGAGTGTGTGTGTGTGTGTGTGTGTGTGTGTGTGTGTGTTTGCGCCACTCGTTACCGGGAGAGGCAGGGGACCAGCAATTTCTGCCTGGGCACTGGGCCTTCCAGGGGAGTGGGGAAGGGCCTAGACCCTGATAACCATGGCCCTTCTCTGTTCTAATGTATGGATAAGGTAACCCAGTTGCAGCCTGCATAGGAACTCTGTCTGACATATGCTACAGTTGCCAATTTCCAGTAATCACAAGGATGTTTTATCAGTCTCTAAAACTCCCTAGCCGGTCACTAAGAAATCTTCCCGCACCCCACTCAAGCCCGAAGAGAGGCCAGGGTTCATTGTAGTTCAATTCTCTGCTGAGAATGTACATTTCTACTCCAAGTTATACCAAATTAGAATCTACATCGAACGAGGGGCTCATTGGAAATAGAGATTCAGTATACCTGGGGTGGTAGGTAATGTATACTCTCAGCAGAAGATTCAGTCACTAGGAACTGGTTCTAAGCCCTGAGAGAGATCCATTTAGTTTGATATCATTGTCTGCCAAACTGGGAGTGCAGTTTAATCTTCCTTTACTTGGGTCTTTGCTTTGGGTGGCTCTAGTCTGATCTGTCCTACGTGCGATGATGTAAAATCTGCTTACGTCTTGGACTGTGCAGAGAAGGGTCAGGCACAAGGGAACTCCATGCTGAGGCCGTCATGCTGTGTGCACTTGCTGGGTTTTCTGGAGCGACCCGCCGAGCTGTTGCAAGCTGTTTGCTGAGGGCAGACCTTCGTATGTCAGTTATCTGAGGGTTTGGGCAGATAAGGATGTGCACAGGAAATGAGCACCTGAGCCTCAGGGCAGCGAGGATTGAGTTTTCTCTCATAAAGGCCACCTGATCCTCTTGCATGTGAGGGAGTACTGGCTCAGTGGTAGAACCCTCCATTCCTTGTAGGAATCCAGGTTCGAGTCCCGGCTTAGGCACCTCCCACTCTGCCATTGCTACCACTCCTTTGTCATTGGTGCCTACGAGTTGCTATGATGCCGAACAGGTTTCAGCGAGCTTCCAGGCAAAGACTAGCAAGAAATGCCTGATCTTCTCCTTCCGAAATCATCCACTGAGAGCCATGCCAGTGTCATATTCTGTTGGACCGGTCTTGATGGATAGCAGTGACTAAGACAGTTCCTGTGAACCAGGGGTGGGCCTTTCCCTATTGTGGTTGTTCGGTGCCATTACGTCAGTTCGGGCTCACATGGACAATAGAACGAAACACTGCCCAGGCCTGCGCCTCGCTCACAATTGTTCTTATGGTTGAGCGCGTTGCAGCAGCCACCGCGCGCCCTGCAGGAAGGAAGTGTGGGGTGGTGGCTAGGCAAGTGATCCTGTGTCGTTCACTGAGTGCCCTCGCGCCGTCTCACTGCCACTCTTTAAAGGCCGGGCTGCAGGGAGTGAGGCTGCTATTGAGGGTGAGTCAAAGGCCGCTGGGTTTCTTATTCTCTCACCTTATTTCCTCAAAAGCATCATTTTGTTGTTCTTTTGCCTATCCAGCCCAGAAGCAGACAGCTGAAAGGCATTTTAAAATTCCTTGTCAGATTCGGATGATGACTAAGGCGACCGCCTTTGACTTATTCAAATTATTTTACACACGTATGGTTATTCAGAGCGACAAATTCCCTTCCTTTTGCATAATTACCATGTAGCCCCAGGTAGGAAAAAGTAACATTACCATGATTTTTCCCCCTCACAGCTTGTCCTAAAATTTTTAGCAAATAATTATTGAGGGGAAAAGTCCCCCCAAATTAAATATATTACCAACAATTCCATTCAACCTCAGTTTAGGAAGGGATGGTTTTTCTATAGGCGTGTAACATTACAAGAAACCAAATTCATTGTAGAGCATGCAAGACCTCCGTCTTGAACTGAACGCCTGCCCTCGTTTTAGTCGTAGGTTCTTTAGAGGCAGGTGAGTCCAGAGCTCTCCCTGCGGTGGGTCTGCCGTGCTCATCAATGGGGCAGCATTGCCAGCGCACCTGGCGGGGAGCTGGGGCTGCTTTGTTTTGTGTTATGCGTGACAGGTTCCTTTTTGCGGACAGTCACGCGTGAAGCGCACGGCGGGTCAGCTGGAGCAAGAGGGTCTCTGCGGATGGAAAGGAGACCTTTGTGGGATTGCTCTGGTCAGGGGCCGGCTCACAATGGGCTGCAGATGAGGGCCAGCAACCTTGCACAAAGGGGGATGAGCGACCTGTGCTCATGTGGATGTGCACGTGGTGACAAAGGAAAACACGTCTGTTAATATCATTTGCTTGTTGAAGAGAGAGGGCAGAGGTCCTTTTAGGGCCTGCGGGAGTGGCATGGATTCTTGCTGGGTAGACATTGGCCCTTGCAGCGGCCTGGCTGCCTCCTGGGGTGGCAGGTCCTGAGAGTGGCCTGCCAGGTCACAATGACCAGGTAGGTGTGCTGGTGCCCTTGCTGTCGTGGACCGTGTCACCTGCACAAGTGCTGTTTCTACAGCATCTTGCTTCCAATTTGCCTCCCCCTGACATCATATTGCAAACCCAATTCTCTTGCCCCGATTTGCCCCCCCCACCCCACCACCACCGCACCTCCTCCAGCTCACCTCCATCTGCTCACCTCCTCTGTGCGTCTGCGCGGCATCAGGGCCCCTGAGTGACTGTATAGGCCACGTCACCACACATGCGTGATTGCACAGGGCTGTGGACACCAAATCGGAGTGTGCGTCAAAAAAGGTGTGGAAGAAAATACAATGGAAAGATCAGGTCCTTCTCCCGTGAGCGCTTTGACCTTCCCTCCCAGCCCATGCTGCCCTCTGGGGAGCCGAGCAGCATTTCAGTGGTCCTGGGATTGGAGGGTGCGGTGTGGATGGCCCCAGATGTAGCACTCGGTGGCGACCACACCCAAGTCTTTCTCAGAAAAACCTTTGGTAATCAGGCCATCCTTGCCCTTTTCATCCTTTTTTCTTTTGTCCTCTTTCTATACTGGCAAACTAGATGCTACCTAGAGGAAAAGGTTGTAAGAAACCTCAAAGACTCAACAGTTGGTTCATATGTCGATGTGTGAGGCAGTGCTGCTTACTGATGCAAACATTCCTGTAAACAGTTGACTAACTAGTTCTGAGTGGAGATTGGTGAGTGCCGGCGGTACCAGGGGCTCACTGGGAGGCACCAGGAGACTTGGGACCCATTCCGATCTGGTCCTCTTCCCAGAGCTGTGACCTGGAAGTGGCTACTGAGCCTCTCTGTGCTTGACTTTGCCACTAAACGATGGGATTGGGATAGTAGCTACTCAAATAGCATAAGGTGCGATGCAGCCTATCTTGAACAGAAAAAGAACTCCAGGTGTACTGGCTGTTATTACTAACAATCACATTGTTCCACCTATGCAAGGAGGGGCTTCATGAAGTCTGTGGGGAAGTGCAAAGAAAAGATACAGAAATGTTCCCATGAACTTTTTGAAGCCCCTTGGGCACTGCAAACATCATAAGTAGGCAGCTCCAATTGAAGCGAAGTAAAATCGCAGTCGAGCCTTGGTTTGGGGCTACCGAGTTCTACATACTGGCCCTGGTGGCATCATGGATTATGAACTGGGCTGCTGACTGCAAAATTGGCAGTTCAAACCCACTAGCCACGGAGAGGGAGAGAGAGGAGGCTGTCTGTCCTTGTAAAGATGTGCAGCCTTGGAAACCCACAGGAGCCATTCCCTCCTGTCCTCCAGCCTCTCTGTGGCAGCGACTCAAGAGCAGTGAGTTGGGTTTTTTGTTTGTTTTTCCGTTCCCTATTCTCCATGGATATTTTGTGCAGAAGGTAAAAAGTTTTCAAAAGCAAGAAATCAGAGAGCACCTGTTGCTAATTCTGTTTAATTATTTATTATAATGTAGCCATCTGTTCCATCTTAAAGATGCTGTATAAGATAGTAGTAGCCTTGTGGGAGAGGTTTGGACTCAGTGGACATGACAGCTGGTGTCGGGGGAGTAGGGGAGCAGGGGGGTGTCCACTGCCCAGGATGCCTTTCTCTGGAGGGGCCCTTAGGACTCCTTGCTCTGGTCTGTGTCTGCAGGGCAGAGAGCCTGTGAGTTGGTGGCAGGTCACTGAGGGGCAGGGAAAAGAGCCTAGCACCAGAAGTCAGAAGATCTTTGTGCGAAGCCCTTTTGCTGCTTACGAGAGCCTCAGGTGCCTCGCCTGAAAATTGGGAATAAGGACAGGGCCTCTTTTACAGAGAGTGCCAGGGGGCATAAATGGTTAAAAGCTTGACTGAGCAAGGAGCGCTTATTAATAAAAGCAGCTTTCCCCACGAATGACACCCCAATGTAAAGAAACAAAACAAACAAGAAGCAAAGAAAATGATACTCCATAACTGGTCCAATGAACACCATCATAATAAACAAAGACAATCCCGAATTTGCCCAGGATCTTGGACCCTGCTTCCACGGGCATTGGTCCATAGTCAACCCTGATGACGCAGTAGTCAAGAAGCAAACGATGCCTGGACCGCAGCTGCTGTACAAGACTCTCTGACGTGTGAAAAGGACCCAGGTGTACCCGACCCACACCTGGTCGTTTCAGTTACCTCACGGGCATGTGCGCGCTGGACAAGGACAGGGGCAGACCCCAGAAGAACCGATGCAGTTGAGTTAGGGTGGTGGCACGGAAAAGTGAATCGATCATGGACCCCCAGCCAAACAAATCTGTCTTGGCAGAAGTGTGTGGAATGCCCCTGAGAAACAACGATGGTAACTGTGTCTCCTGTATTTTGAACATGTCATTAGGAGGGATTAGTCCCTAGAGAAAAGCATCCTTGTTGGTAAATAGAGGGTCAGCCCCAAAGGGAAAGACTCTCAATGAGATGATTGACACAATGACTCCAACAAAGCAGGACCTGACACGAAGTCCTTCTGTTACTGACTTGGAGACATGAATCACAACTGAGAGGTTGGGGGTTCAAATTCACCCTATTGATTTGTTCTTGCTGAGGAGTTCTGGTAGTTTCTAACAGCAGACCTAGCAGTTAGCAGCCCAATGCATAACTCGTGGACTCCCAGGGCTCCAGACAGACAGACAATACTTGTTCTGTGCCATCCAGTCAATTCTGACTCATAGTCACCCTTTGTACAACTGTCTGGTCCTGCTCCATCCTCACCCCCGTTCTTAAGTTTGAGCCCGTTGTTGCAGCCGCTGTGTTCCCCATTTGTCAAGGGGCTTCCTGTCTTTCTTCACCCCTGTCCTTTACCAAGTGTGATGACAGAGTTGAGAGAGCTAGAGTGGGCACACAGGAGACCCAGATGGTGGCATTTCTGTGTCACCTGTTTCGGATTAGGACCGGTCCCAGCTTTCAGAAGCCCATGATCTGCAGCCAGAGCTGCAGAGAAAGCCAGCACTGGGACTGTCTGTTCCGGCCAATGCAGTGACAACATCCGGAGTGGACAAGTCCTGCAGCCACTTAGTGGCCAGCTCGGTGGGAGGGGTTTAATCCTCAACTTTCCAGATGCTTGCTTTCAGTTCTTCTTTGCGGTTTTCTGCTCTGCACCCTGAAAACGGAAGCCCTCGCTGATGGAGGGCTGAGTAGGTGTGTTCACGGGCTTGTGGTCACCCGTTTAGCTATTTCTCAAATGACTGGACATGCCTTTCCAAGACAGGGCGTGGTTATTTGGCTGTCAGCGTTGACTAGATGGCCGTGAGTTTGGAGAGTTTTAAGATATAATCGTTGGTCAGCAGCAATTTCCTGGACTTAAACAAGAGTGCCATTCACCCTTTCCAGCCAACGCATGTAGAAGCTATTTAGAAGCAAAAGCAGCATTGGTGGCTACAACCTTGTGTGGGGAAGGATGAGGAGGGAGCGCACTCTTTCGCTTTCCACTCATCATTTCCATCCTCATCTGAGATGTGAGGCCCCAGCTGGCATGTTCAGTTACTTTGCAGCAAACAGAGAACTGACTGCAACAAGGCTGTCTTAGTTCCGTAGCACGTGTTCCAAAACCCTGTGAACTGCCAGCGATAAACGTAGCTGCCCAGGTAGATCTTGTGGGCTCACTTCATGATCATGCACAGTTAGCAGACACAGGCAGGGCTTGAATAGGCTTTCAACAGACAGGTCTGAGAAAGAGTTCAAGGGGACAAAAACCACTTGCTGACTCATGCTGACCCCACAGGTCCCTAGAAACCACTGGGCTCCAATGTGTTTCCAGCAGTTTATACTTTGGAAGTAGATTCCGAGGTCTTTTCTTCATAGGTACCTGTGGGTGGATCTGAACTTCCAATCCTTCAGTTATTAGCTGACTGTGTTGACCGGATGTACCATCCAGGAATGCCTTCTTATCATGAGCAAAGCCAGGCAACCGCTGTCCAGTTGATTCAAAATCAGAATGACATGACATAAGGTTTCTGGGACAGCAAATCTTTATGGGCGTAATCAGCCTCATCTTTCTCCTGAGGGGTGGCCGGTTGGTTTGAACCGCCAACCTTTTAGTTAGCAGCCCAGTCCCTAACCTGCAATTTCACCAAGGTTTAGCTACTCCCTACGTCAGTGTAAGCTACAGGCCCCTGAGAAAGGGATGCATGCTTAATTTACTTCAATTTCTGCCCTTGGGGGACTGCTGTAGGCAGAAGAGTGTTGCAGTAGTGTTTTTCAATGAAAGACAATAGGGGGGGGGGAGAAGACAATTGGAAAATATTCCTGGGAGTGACTATTTCCTCCCCCCACTGCCATCCTCATTCAGAAATGCTGTGCCAAAAGAGACCCCACTCCTTCCTTCCCTAATGGTTGGTATTTGTACCCCCATTCTGTATCGGTTCTCCCATCTTCAGCTGAGTAGAATAAGAAATTTGCACCTTGAATTCTAGCCAGCTGAAATTGGAATGGTGCCCTGTGACTGATTACATAAGCTTTAAACTACTGTACCTGAAATCATGTGTTTACTCGGCTAAGATTCCCTTAACGAAGATGAACATTTCTCAGTAGCACGGACCCATATGTTTTCATTACGTAAGACTCAATTGTGATACAATCTGTAATGGAAAGAATGCTGTTGTCTGGCTTATCTCTTCTGGCTTTGGGGGTCAGTGAATTGTTTCAGGTGACGTGGATCCGTGGAACCACCCCAAGACCCCACTGGCACTTGGTCATTGTTTCAGCGCCAGCTCCTCTTCCTTACACAGGGGTCATCCTGGGTCTGTCTACACTGCACTTCTTAGTGTGTGGGGGACAGACCTCAGCTACGATTTGCTGTAGACGGCTTGTGTGATTCAGTGGGTCCTCTGTGCACTTGCCTGTGAGTAAAGAGCAGAGAGGGCTGCTGGGCTCAGCTGCCACCAGTGGGCCCTTGACCTTGAGCATCTGCTAGCACAGCAGACTGATGAGCTGCCCAGGTCTCTGCTCCCCCGTGATTGGTGCGCTTTAAGACTCTTGTGATCCGGAAGGCTTTCCTTGGCTGGTTTTGGGGGAAAAAGATCACCAGGCCTTTCTTCCATGCTCATTTTATCCTGGACGCTCCATTGAAACATGGTTAGCAACATAACAAGCTGCAAGCAGGTGGGTTGCTGTGTATTTTCTACAAATTACACCCGGCCCCTTGCGTAGAACCCCAAACCAAACTCACTGCCATCTAGTTGACTTAGAACGATCCAGCAGGACAGTGTAGAACTGTCCCTAATTCTGTGACTGTAACTCTTTAGGGGGAGAGAGCGCCTCATCTTTCTCCTGTGGGAAGGCTGGTGATTTTGAACTACTGATCTTGTGGTTCAAACCACAAGTAACCTCCACACCCTGACACAACCACCAGGGCTCCCCGAGGTCTCTCACATGGAAGGGGAGGACTTTACCATGGAATCACGACTGCCTTCAGGTTAAGCAGAGGCATGCTCTCTTTGAAAGCTTCTCTTTACCGAGAGGTCTGGGAACTGATCTGTGGGCTAGCCTTCATCCCCGGCATGTGTTCCAGCATTGCCTCCACCCAGCACACCGCCCGCCATATTGGGATTTCCACTTAGGAGCCCAGCTCCCTGAAACTGAGGCAAAGAGCTTACATTTAGTCCAGGCTAGGGGTCTGGGGAGAGAATTCTTAAAGGGACCTGCACCAGATGAAGTAGAAGCAGAAAGAGCCTTTTCCTTCCTTATGCAAAGATTGAGGGCGGAGCTGAGGATTTATTCTGCGATGCATTGTGTTGCTCCCCAGTGCTGGTAAATACGATGTAGGTCCTTAGGCTTACCCATGCACATGGCATGTTGGTTTCTCAGGCAGCCAAAGGGAGGATAGAAACAAAATGAGACAAATATCCCCTAAATTATCACCTCGCCTTTACCTTAGCCAAGCCGGGGCAATGCATATAGGCGGTAAAGTCTGAGAAAGGTTGTTGCAGCTAACCTTGATGGATGGCAGCAGACGGCAGGGCCCTGCTCCTTCGGTTCATGGAGCTAGCTGCGCCTGGCCACCCATTCAAATGCAGCTCCGTTACCATAATCCGCCCAGGTGGGATGATTATTCAACAAGCACATTGTCTCCCTGTCACAGGTTTGCTTTGTTTTGTGCACCAGATTCACCCTGAAGTCTCTTTGAAGACGAGCAACCTCTCAATAGGTTGCTTTCATTGTATGCAAAATGTGGGCACAGAATTAAGTAATATACCCACTGTGCCACCCTGTCCTCCAGGGGCAGCCCACAGTGATTAGCAAACGGACTGTCCATCAGGGTGGTGTCGGTGGTTACTGTGCTCGGCTGTAACTGAAAGCACCCTGGAGCACTGCAGAAGAAAGGCCTGGCAATGGACGGGAAAATTAGCCCCTGAAGCCCCGTGATGGTGCATCTGTTGCCATAGACACACTGGGGTCACCGGACGGTGGGATTCGCCGAAAGCTGTTAGTGTGACAAGGGGATTCCACATGTGGTGAAGAGTGTTCATGTGCTCACATGGTGGCTGCAAGGTTGACGGTTCTAGTCCACTCAAAGTGCCTTGGAAGAAAGGCCTGGCGATCTACTTGCCGAGACACCTCCATTGGAACTCCTGTGGAGTTCAGTTTTCCTCTGACACTCAGTGAGCCATCAGGACTTGGATGCTGCTAGAAGGCAACAGGGGGAGGGGGGTTGTCAGTGGATAAGTGGTGAAGAAGAGCAGCCAGCGAATGGCTTTTGTTATTGGGAATTAGTGATTATAAACAGACATAAATTAAAACATAATGCCTTCCAACTTCCTTCGTGGTCTGTAAACTCAATGTTTCCTATTAAAGCAATGAAAATCCCAACCAAACTCAGAGTCATCAAGTCGATGCCATAGAGGACAGGGTTGACTGACTCTTGGGAAAACTGGTCTTCATCCCATAAAACAATGACATCTATTACTTCACCTGGTAAGCAGACTAGATTAAGTGCCATTGAGTCCATGCCAAAGAAGGGGCTTGCCACGGAAATGGAGGGGCCTTCAAAACATTCAAGGAAAAACTGAGTGAAAAGATAATGGGACGTCACCACAACCAGTTAGAGGCCTCCGTGTATGTACCTTGTTTCTATAACAACAAAGATACTTACTTGCCTTCTGATTCTTTGGATTCCATAGGGCAGTGCCTTTGCGACTTAAAAAAAATGACACGGACAAGAATGACATTGCAAATAACTCAGGGGCACACTAAGGCGCCCAAGCCTATCAGAAAGACCATTCAGTGTGACAAGTGAAACGTTTTCAAACCCCTGAAAGGAAGCGTGGCATTCTCGTGTTCAGGTCTGTTGCTTCTGTGGTCACTCTTCATGGCAGCGAGGGAGCAGTGTCGCGGCGGTCACGGGTGCTCAGCTCAGGCCTGCTGCCTCCCAGGCCCGAGCTCAGTCTTTCAGTCTCTTCTCAGTTCACCGCAGTGGGGGAAGTCCACGTCCCTGGGGCCTGACGCCATCCTTGCCGGGGTTCACTAGCTCTGGGGTGAGGTCACAGGCAGAGGAGTGGACCTGTGTGATCGCGGCTTCCTGGAGTCAAGACCCTGGCCACTCCTGGGTGGGCGTGCAGTGCCAGGCCTGACCGAGGACAGTACAAGGTGCTCCTTCCGGCCCCTGCTTTTGACTTCCCATGATTGTTACCCAACTGGGCTCTCAGCCTCTTCCGAGCCTTAAAGACTTCAGGCCACCTTTCACCATGGACGCTGGGTAGGCGAACAGCCGGTGTCCTAGATCAGTGCTGAGCAACGCGGTGTTTTATTTGTGAGCAGAGGGGAAGTCTTACTGTGTCAGTGAAACCCCTTCCTCAGTGCAGTTCAAAGGGCTTGGCGGTCAGGCCTTTAGCATATTTACTCTATTAGATGTTAGGCCCAAATCAGGTAATGGTTTCTTCTTAATTGATGGGAAGATATGATGGACCATATAGCCTTTAAAAACGTGTCGTCTGCTTGCTAGATGTACAGGGAACTAGAGTGGGGGAGGGAGGATGTGTACGAATGCATTTCCCTGGGTGTTTCTGGTGGAAGAAGAAAAAGCAGGGAAGGAAAAAAAGATCAAATGACCCTAGAGGGCTGAAGGTCACACACACACACACACACACACACACACACACACAGCCAAACGCAAAAACCAAATTCATCATCCTCTTAAAAGTTTTGAGTTTTTGTGCGGATTACAGTATCTTAGTAGGAGAGTTTGGGGAAATTGCGGGGAGTCCCACTGTTGCTGAGAGCCCCAGTCCTTGAAGAAATGCAGCCCTTTAAGGGGCCCTGGTGGTGCTATGCATTAGGTGTTGGGCTGCTAACTGCAAGGTCAGTGGTTCAAACCCACCAACTACAGGGAAAGACCAGGGTGTCTGCTCACATAAAGAATTACAGTGTTGGTAGCCCTCTATAGGATCCCTGTGAGTGAGTTTGTGAATAATCCAATAGGACTCCCGAGAGGGTACAATTGGGTAAGTCCTTGGGTGCTAAATGAAAAGGCTTGTAGTTCAAACTCACACCGTGGTACCTTGGAAGAAAGGCCTGGCACTCTGCTTGCTTCTGAATAGTCAGTCATGAACACCCTCTGAAGTGCAGTTCTACTCCGTACTGCTGAGGTTGCCACCAATCAGAATCGACTCTGCAGGAATTGGTTGGGTGGTTGGTTTTGATTTTCAGAATCCCTGAAGAAATCCCTGGCTGGTACAAAGAGTAGATATGCTCTGCTTGTTTGAGGTTCAAGGTCATCTCAAGGGGCCTTGGAAGAAAGCCACGCTGGTCTACTTCGGAAAAAAAGCCGTCTTTGAAAACACTGCGGAGCATGAGTCTGCCCGGGCTCGCATGGGGCTGCATGAATCTGGATGGATTTCTGGGCAGGTGGTTGGGCTTCAACAATCCTGTCGCAGACACCCATGTTTATCTCTGGGGTGGTTAGGCTGGTGTGCTTAAGCCTGGTTGGATCGAGTAGCTCTGAGATCATCCTTTTGCCCTCTGTGGGTCCCCTGAGGAGTAGAGATGGGACGTACCATCTCCCTGATGGGTTACAATTGGCACCCATGTCATCTGGTTAAAGGGGATGGAAGGTAATACTGGGTGGGGTGCTGGGTGAGTGTGGGTTTTTGGGTGTGATGGTACTTTTTCTCCCACCATTCCTGCCCAGCGCGCCTCAGCAGGAAGCAGACCTGGTGAAATGTCCAGCAGGTTGTCTCTCTTCTCTGACGCCTGTCCTGTTCCTTGAAACAGAATGAGACGCTATTGTGCCGCACGGTGCCAGCCAGCCTGCGATTTGGCCAGATATTAGGAGCTTTCGGGAAAGACATCTGCATCCGCAGCTCATTCATCTCCGTGTTGTTGGGTGGAGGTGGGGGCTGCGGGATTCCCACAGGCTCCTTTGAAAAGACTCCAGTTTGGTCTCTGCCAAACTAATTAATGTCGACAACTTCCTCAAGTGCTGTCGGCAATAGCGAGTTGAGCTGGGCATGTTCTTGGCCCTCGTGGCGTTGCTGTGTGTTGGTGGTAG
Organism: Tenrec ecaudatus; assembly: GCF_050624435.1. Lineage (NCBI taxonomy): Eukaryota > Metazoa > Chordata > Mammalia > Afrosoricida > Tenrecidae > Tenrec > Tenrec ecaudatus. Next base: position 7,462,320 of record NC_134538.1, read on the forward strand.
CGGTGGTGGCATGTTAGTCTACCAGAACTCACTGCCACTGAGTGGATGCCGACACATAGTGACCCTGTAGGACAGGGCAGAACTGTCCCTGTGAGTTTCTGAGACTTGTAACTCATGATAGGAGCAGAAAGCCTTATCTTTCTCTTGTGGAGTGGCTGGTGGCTGAGAACTGCTGACCTTGCAGGTCACAGCCCAATATGTAACCACGACACCCTTATTTCTTTAGGAGCTTTTAGGTCTTGGGCCAAAGGCAGTGGACCCTCCTGGAGCCTGGAGTTTAGTCTAATTGTACAATAGGTGACGGTATGTATTTGATGTTGTTGGCTGGGACTGGTTTGTCCTTGTCTCAGCCTGACCCCCTGTATAACAGAGGAAAATTGCTCCACAAGATTTCCCAGGTTCTGTATTTTTAATGTCATTCATTTTATTGTTGTTGTTGTTGTTAAGGCCACACACAAGAAAACATCACAGTTCAGTCACATTGATTAGACTCTTCAAGTTGTACCACCAGTTGTGCACCTTTCGTCACTCTTCCATTGCCTAAGCTCGCTGGCCCCTAGAGTTCCTATCGACTCTTTGTTGATGGGACAGGCAGGACATTCATCCACAGTGCTGCGGGCGGGTTCGACTTGCCAACTGAGGAAGAGGGTGATGCTGGCCACAGCCCGGATGGAGGTGGGGAGCCCTTGTGTCTGGAGATGTAAAATAAGACTGCTTTGGCCACGGGAGTGTGTTTTTTAACCTTGGGGAGGGCACATCGAGGGAAATGGGATGTCTGGTGTGGCGTCGGCAAGAAGCCGGCTGGGGAGAGATGGGGTGTCGTGGATCAGGAAGTCTGCAGTGAGAAGGGACAGGCTGAGCACATGGGAACACAGCCACACATTTTTTTCCCCCAGCCAGCAGTGTGGGCACCTCCCTTGGCAAGACCTCCTTCTCTCTGAAGCGGTGTGGTAAAATACAGTACAAATCCCCTCTGCCAGCACGTAGCAGAAGCTGCGCCAGGCTCTTCCTCAGGCGTCCCTAGATGCAGAAAAGCAGGGGTAGTCCCCAAAGTGGGAGGGTGAGGAACTGTAGGTCCCCTGTGTAAGCTGAGGCCACCCTGACACCTCCATATTTAACCTCCCTTTAAAAAAACCACCTGCAAATTAGATTGCTGTGAGATGAGCTAAATTTAGCAGTGGTCCTGTCTGCCTTCTTGTGGGGGTGGGGGTGGTTTGTTTAACGCTTCAGCTTGGCCTGCGATGTATCGGTTCTGGAGGACTTTAAAGCTGGATACAGAACAAACTGTGTCCACACACAGGAAATGTCTACAAACAAAAAGTGGGCGTGCAGTTTACACTCAAAAGTTGGGGGGAGGCCATGCAAACTTCCTCTCCTGTTCGTGAGAAGGACTTGGTGGTGGAGAGACGGCCCCAGAGGGAAGCTGTCCTGGGCACAAAGTGGACTGGCTGTGGTGACGAGGCCCTGGAAGACCTGGGTGCTGGGCGGCTGGGGGATTCCCTGATGATGTTTTCTTTCCATTTCAGAACCTGTAGCAGGTGTGCCGAGCTAGACCAGGAGCCCGTTCTCTTGCTCAGACTTGCCCACAGAGGCATGGCGAATCTCAACCCTGGCTGAGCTGGTGCCTGCGCCCTGTGTGGCCATGCCGCATGGCTTACCACCCCTTGAGCTAGGTTCAGTCTCCTGTCTTTCTTTTTTTTTCTCCACATAAAGACATTGGTGTTTTAGTCCTCATGACAGTAATATCTTTGCTGTTGAAGATTTCAGAAATGAAGGTAAACATAGATCCATTCAAAATAAAAACCAGTTGCTGTCAAGTTAATTCTGACTCATGGCGACCTCGTGTGTCAGGGTCGAATTGTGCTCCGTACGGTGCCCAGCACCTGATTTTTAAAAATGATTACCAGGCCTTTCTTCCGAGGCACTTCTGGGTGAACTTCCAACCTTTCTGTTAGTGGCCGACTGTAGTAGCTCTGTGGATATGTTGGAAATAAATCATCCACTTCTACAATAAAGCAAGTAAGCTAGGAGGCACATATGTCATTAACAGTCCCGAGTCCTGGAGATAAGCCGTCTGTATTTCAGTCTTTCTCTGTCCCCGGCACCTACACATGGGCTGCCAAGTGCTGAAGAATGTGGGTTTTGGAGTCTCTGAGTCTATCTTTGCGATTGATTAGCCTTGTGTCTTTGCACATGCTACCTGACCTCTCGAATTCTCAGCTTCCTCGTCGCTAAAACGGGGATGATATTTGGCCTGTTTCCAATTAGTTTTGTGCGTTGTCCACGAGGTAATCAATTTGCAGTGCTTAAGAGTGCCTCTCTAGTAAATAAGCAAGATTAAAGAAAATGCCTCACATCTTGCCATTCAAAAACACTCATGACCGATGCTGGGTTTTGGTTTTTGAATAGGATTTTAGCAAATTTTCAGTGGACGCACACACAGAAAAATAGGAGCCCATTTCATAATTTCTGTACATGTTGTTCGGCGACATTGTTTACATTCTGCCCATTATAAGGACATTCTCGTTATCTCCACGCTCCTTGTTCCATTCCTGGTAATCTCGGCTCCTTCTCTCCCAACCATCTCGTCTTATGATTTAGCACGTTTGTTGGCCTCTTGATCTCATAGCAAGCTTTAAGAAGCAGGTAGTACTCAAGGGTGAGAGTCATCACTGTGTAAGCTCGTCTGCCGTTTAGCCAAGAGAGGGCTTCTGGGGATACGTCTCGGCTCAAGGCTCAAAGACCGGACCAGGGCCGCAGTCACAGTATTCCTCCTCTATTGGTGAGGTCGGTAAGTCTCCATTATTTGAGAGGCTGAAGCTGTGGTCCACATTTTTCTCTCATCCTTTCAGGGTCCTTCTGTGGCATCCCTGCTCAGAATGGTCTGCTGTGACAGCCGGACTAGTGGATAGTTCTTCCTACCTCAGATTAGAGGAGGCCATGCTTCAGATTAGACAGTTCGGCCTGTAGCTCAGTTCCTTCCCTGAACCTTGGGACCCTTCCCTTCTCGTTTGCTCCAGGTGAGTAGAGAACAATAGTTACCTCTTAGATGATCGCTCACAAGCCTTTAAGACTGCCGATGCTATTCATCAGCCTAAGACGTAGCACATAAACTTCATTTCCCAAGAGACGAGGGCCCGAAGCACTCAGAGCAAGAAAACGAATTCTGTGAGGTGATGTGCTATGTCTTAGAAGTGTGAGGTTCTGTGAGGCTGTGTGTGTGAGTGTGTGTGTGTGTGTGTGTGTGTGTGTGTGTTTCTGCGACACAGCCATTTGCTAGGCCTTGATCCCAGCAGGCTCTCCCTTGCATCCTCAGTCCTCATCTGACATCCTGCTTGGAACAGAACAAGGGCCATTAGGTAATCACTCTGCTGTAAGAACTGCCACAGAATCACAAAGTGCTCTGTGTTCACTCGAACTCACTAAGAGTTGTTTTTTTAAATTCAACAAATGGTCTTTTTTTTTTCTTTCCAAATCTCAGTACCAAACAAAATTTACTTAATTCAAAAGGCATTCCGCAGGAGTTTTACTAAGAATACGATTCTGCTATTTAGAAAAAAATAAGACTTGTATTTCCAGAGTCTTTTATTTACGGCGGGTCTCACTTTTCTCACTAGAAGCAAAAAGGAGTTTCGGATGCCAGCTGACCTAGGGGACTGGGCTTTCACATGATTACCTCATTGGAGCCACACTGCAACCCTGGGAGATAGGAGGGGCCACTTTTTCATCCCACTTGTTTTGTTTAATCTTACACTCTACATTCTCCCAACAGAAAACAGAAATGATAATAAACACCCATGGACAACCTTCTAGGATTGAACAGTTAATATGTTTTGGTATATTTGCTTCACACACACACACACACACACACACACACACACTTTACTCCCTGAAACATATAGAAGTAAATGGTAAGGCTCATTACACTTTACTCCCAAATATTTCAGTATGCGTTGTCACAAGAAAAGACATTTCCCTCTAAAAACACAAGTTTGCTATCACTCAACAAGATTAATTGCAATTGTGCCTTACCTGGTGGTGCTGTGGTTTAGGTGTGGGGCTGCTATCTGTAAGGTTTGCAGTTCAAACCTACCAGCCACTTGTTGGGGGAGGGCTGAAGCTGTCAGCTCCTGAGAAGACTTCGCTTTCAAAGCCTTAGTAAGGTCACTCTGAGTCAGAACGGACTCAGTGGCAGTGGGTTTGGTCCGTGGGTACTACTACTTAATTAGTGACTAGCTATCGGACATTTCATGTTGAATTCAATAGGAGAACAAATCTATGCAATGACTATTTTGTGCATTAATAATACATATGTGGTGGTAATCAATGCGGAGGTGCAGGATTAGAGTAACTGGTTGTGAGGAGTAAGGTTAGGTGCCAATGTGGCTGGAGCTGTGGTTATCAGTGCTTTGGCAGCACTGTCATTTGGCAAGTATGTAATGAGTTAGTCATCCATTTTGTGACTTGATGTAGTCATCCTCCATTTTCAAGCAATGCCACTTTTCTTTCTTTTTTTTTTAAGCATTTTATTAGGGACGCATACAACTCTTATCACAATCCATACATACATCAATTGTGTAAAGCACATCTGTACATTCTTTGCCCTCATAATTTTCAAAAGTAATGCCACTTTTCACATAATGACCAGGTCTTTAGAAAATAGCCATGTCAGTAGGTGAAGAGTGTATGCATTTTTTCCTCCACACACAGTCAAATATCAGCAAATGTTCATCACATGTTTCTGTCCCTATTGACATCCCTAACACTCTCTGTCTCTGGTGATAGCTACTTTGAGGACAAGAAACCAATTAATGATCAATCATGCATTTCATCTCTCTTTAATCAAGATTAACCCCCCTACTGCCCCAGATTTTGATGAGATTGGATCAGTGTCCTATAGTCTGTTCCATAGTCTGGATTTATCTGGTTATTTTTCTTGTGGTTTGGACTTGTCCTCTCTTCTTTCTGCTTATTGCACATTGGAAATCAGTTCTTTGTTAGATTTAGGTTTGTTTGATTGTATTAGATATTCAGTAAGACATTCCTTTAGTGCTTTGTATCAAGACTTCTGTTTGGCACCTTGCTCCTGAGGCTAAGACTGAGCCTTGGTTGAAATGAGGGGCATCAGTTAGACCTCTTGATATTAAAGGGACATTTGCTTGCTTGAGATAGCAAACATTATTGCAGCACCCTTTCACTAACAGATGAGGCTGTTGCTGAAATCCCGAGTAGGCTCTAATTTGGTTATCAATAATAATAACATATGCCATGTCTTGGGAGTTTTCTATGAACCAGGTACCAAATGACACATTTAAACCCCTTATGTTGTCTGCCCGTAGTGGCAGTTTTAGCTCTACTTTATAACTCCAGTTGGGGGGACACAGTTAACCTTTTCATTGGAAGCCTCAGTGTGTCTTGTTTTCATCCCCCCCCCCCCCGCCCACTATAGATTGTGGTTTAAGAAAATCCCCTAAAAACACAGAGGCATCACATTGTCTTTGTAATAGGTTTTATTCGCTGCTGTCAGTGGTCCTGTGTGTCTACAGGGACACAGGTTTACAGCACAAACCCTTCATTCTCAATTCAAACAGGCTCTTGATGGAGCTACTTCATTCAGGAGGGCTTCCCTGAGCTCCCAAAGGAAAGAGCCAGCCTCGCAGATCTCATCGGCAAGAAAGTGGAAATTAGGCTAAAGGGTCAATGTTACCAGGCTGAGGCAGACGCTGTGTCTGCACCAGTGTTAGGAGACTGTTGGTTCTTGGCTCTGTGATCAGCAGCACTTCCTTCAGTAAGGCAAAATTTCCTCGGTCTGGGTGCCCAGGAAGCTCCCTGGCCACCAAGTTCAGGGAGAACCTAGCACAATCACCTCAAACTGAGAGAGAGAGTCTCTTGTCTCATTCTGTTGCTTATAAATCTTTTTCAGTCTGCCCTTTTTAAAAACGTGCCGTGTTTTGCTTGTAGATTTTGAATGGTTTTCCTTGCATCTTAGGGATCAGTGCACTTGGCCATAACTTTACCTGTCCTTTTTCAGGCACACAGTCTGTTGATGTCTAATTTTTAACGTACGCTTTCAGCAGGTGTGGGAACAAAACTACATGGGTTCTGATCCAGCTCCCTCCATCACGTGGGACCCTGGGCTGGCTCCTTGGTCCTTGGTCCTCATTTGTAACACCGAGCCGACCGAAGCCCCTGTCTCAGAGGGCTCTCAGGAGTGTCAAGGAGTTACCACGCTTGAAGTGTTCACTGTAGTCGTTGCTGTATCTGCTTATAGTTACCTTCTTTGTCACCCCTGCCCTAGGCCCCTGCACACAGTCCCTCAGGACCTTGGTGTTCTGGGGATTTTGTTGTAACCGCTGTGTAGAAACACTGGAGATGACTTGTTATCAGTAGCAAGCAGGGCAGGAGTCACCAAACCTCTGTCCAAGGTCAAATACAGCCCACTGCTGGTCTCCGTAAACCAGGGTGCATGGAAACACCGGTCTGCCCGGTGTGTCACTGGTGATTGCCTGTGGCTGTTTTCACAGCATGTGTCAACTGCAAGCCCAGTTGATCAGCCTAAATTGCCCATTCCATGCTTGGCAAGTAGACTTGGGCATGTATTCCCAAGGGTTCGAGGCTCTGTCAGACAAAGTTCAAAGCCAAGGCTCCAGAGAGGGTGATGCTTCAGTCAGGGCCTCACCTCAAGCTCAAGCTTTCAGTGTCCTGATCCCACAAAGTACATTTCAACATCCGAGAACAAGAGGGGTCAGTGTGACCCCCTGTGATAAATAAAAAAAGATTCATGGTCTCAGAAACCCTGTGTAGGGTCAAAATCAACCTGATGGCATTGGGTTTGTTTGGTGACAAGAGGACAGCCTCTTGAGGAGATGGAGGAGAAAATGGAAGTAGGTCCCCGTCTCCGAGGAAGTAATGCTCCCAAGGGACCGAGGCTGGCATAGAGAAGAGGAAGGAAGATCGTTTCCTTGGTGGGAGTTCCTGTCAGATCAGGTTCAAGTCTAGGCACAACGCAGTGGGCAAAACACATGCTCATTTTCGTGTTTGTTTTGTTTTCTGGCCCACAGGGATCCTGTAAGACTCCCCCAGTTCATCTCTATAGGAGTAGAAAGTCTCATCTTTTTTCTGCTTTTTAATTATTTTTTCTGCTTTTTAATTTTTTACTATAAGGTACAAAACCATAATTTCAATAACACTCATTGACTAAGAAGGGCAAGACTTTTAGTCTATGGAACCTAAGACATTCCAGTCGAAAGCATGTCCCAGTGACTTACAAATCTCTGACCTTGGGAGACTGGTCCTGTGCTTCCACCTGCTAAAGGGGTTTCAGCTTCTTGTCCAAATGAGTCTTTCCATTTCTTTGATCATTGACAAGTATGTTTAAAGTGAAACACAGCAAAACACAGTTTGGTAAAATCCAGGTAGTCTAAGGCATGAGGTCTGGTTCGCCAAAGCAGCAGCAGCAGCAGCAGCAGCAGCAGCAAAAAAAAAAAAAAATGTTAAAAATAACTAGCAGCAAAGTAAGGCAATGCAGGGAAGATCCTCCTGCTGGAGATGTACTAAGTACATTCTAAGTCCACAGGAGAATGATGAGGCTGTTGATTTCAGTGAAGATTTAAAGTCTCAGAAGCCCAAAGGGATGGTTCTCCTCTGCCCGATGGGGTCCCTGTGAGTTGGGAATGGACTTGCTGAGAGGCAGTTTGGGTTCCTTTTAGAAGTGTCGGCTAGTTCATCAATGATCACGAGTCACCCCCTCAGAGACAGACAGAAAGAGGCCTGACCTGTTGAATGAGGTGTTGTAGAAGGTGGTAGTAGCTCAAGGAGTCTCAAAGCAGTTTGAGACCCAAAGTCTGATCGGAGCATGCAGTTGGGCATTAGAGAGGTAGAAGTGGGAATGGGGACTCCTCTCCAGTGATGGGGAGGCACAGAGACCTGTCCTAGGGGCAAAGCTCTCACTGAGGTGAGGCTGGGCAGGAACACAGAACCCTGTGCCCAAGTGAGGCACCAGCTAGCGTCTTAGAAATGGGGCATCCTCACTTGAGACGTTAAGGTGCAGGTGTTTGCATTGCCTCCCGAGCCCTGGAAGCTGAATGACTTTCCTGACCTGCTGTAGTGTAGCCACTGAAAGGTAGCGACTGAAACAACAGAAACATTCCCATCTGACATTCTGGAGAGGAAAAGAAATCCAGATGTTGGAAGGGCTGTGCTGTCTCAAAGGGCTCTAGTGGAAGCCACCTCCTGGTGCCTTCGTTTGCTGACAGTCCCGGGTGTTCCTTGGTTGGAGACAATCTTTATCTCTGTTTTTATGAGGCCACGCTCTACCTCTGTGTTTACATGATCACCTTCCCTCCGCTTTCCTGCATCTGTCTCTTCTCCTCTCGAAGGGCAGCAGTCATGCTGGATGCAGGCACCCTCTAGCCATGTGACCACATCTCTTCAAATCCCCTGTTTTCAAACAAGCTCACATTCACTGGTACCGGGGTTAAGATCACAATGCACCTTTTTAGGGGACACGTAACAGTACCCAAAAGCCATCAGAAGACGCAGGATGGGCTGTTTGCAGGACATAGTTCATCACCTGGTCTTCTAAATTTTGCCTCCCATGGCACAGACTAAACTTGTTGTTGCAATTGATATTTGGACCGGAACAGAAGAGCATTCTGACCACACAGCTCTGTTTCAAAAGCAGGTTCTGGTTTTGTATCTTGACATGCAGAATTGCCCTAGCCCCTCCCTGATCACTCCGAGCTTTGGTATCTGTGCCCAGAATGCCTTCCTTCACATTGCAAACCATGAAGTGGCTTTAAGCAACTGGTCCCCTCCCTGTGCTCAGCCACGTGCAGCCTGGGCTCGGAGAGAGCAACCTTGCATCTCATGGAGATTCAAGATTTTTATCCATTGTTTAGGAGTATAGGACTTTAGGCTCTCTCTCTCTCTCCCGAGCAGTTTTACTCATTTCTCCCTCGTGAGTCATCGTGTTCTGTCATCCTGGTATTCAAATGTTTCTGAAATAGCCATTGTCAGTTAGCACAAGGTGAAGGGCATGATTCTGTGTTGCGTACCGGCACCTGCGCTTGGCAGCACATGCTTTTACCCACATGCACGTCCAGTGGGGGTGGGGGGCTGGGGGGGCATAAACATTGTGAATCAAATGACCACCTTCCCAAAGACAAGGGTGTCACTTTATAGGCCACCATTACATCGAATATCTGCTATCAGCAGGGATCTACTGAAATATTTATTGCTTTGTCCGGAGCTGGCAGCTCATAATGAAGGTACATCCTACACCACCACTTACTCTGCGAGGGGCTGGCTTTCTGTCACTTACTGTGTCTGCCTTTTTTTTTTTTTTAGCGGCCATTTTCATTTCCCACGTAGAAGCACATTAGTCACCATGGAAACAGGGATGTCATTTGTGGGGGTGAGGGTTAGGAACACCCACAAGGACCGTATAGAATCATTTTATTTAATGGTCTGGGATATATACTACACTTGATGACAACTTTGGGTGTGTCTGAGAGAATGGGGGGCTTACACAGTTCTAGCTGGCCTGATGGGTGTGCATTTAACAGCATCAGCGTTTGGTGCCATTGAGTTCACAAACAAAACTTTGCCTGAACATGGAAAGAAAGAGAGAAGTAGATCGAGAAGTCATAAAGAAAAGGAGAGGAGAAGGAAGGTGGTGGGGGCTCATGGCTGTTGAGTGGCTTCTGCCTCAGGGCGAGCCCCGTGTGCAGAGCAGAACTGTGTCATGGCATTGTTCGAGGCTGTGACCTTGCCCATGGAGATTGCCACTCCTGGCTTGTGGGGCACCTATGGGTGGGTTGGAACTGCTGACCTTCAGGCTACTCACTGCTGAGCACATCATCATTTATACCACCTGTGATTCCCATCATCCTTCCAAAGGTCCAGCTCCTAATGCTTTTGATGAGGAGCCCGTTTTTATGAGAAGCACACTGAGTTGGTTCTGTAGGGATGGTTTTCGAGAAATGAGTAGTCCAGTTTGCTCCCTCGGAAGATGCTCTTGGGGGAGCCCTGCTGGGTCTTTGGCTTCCTGGCAGGGGTTGATTGAGTCTGTTGAGTAACTGAACTCCCAGCAAGATCCATGGTGGCCTTTGGGACCCGGCATAGTTCTCATGTGACAAAGGACATGCGTGTGGTATGGAACTGACACCGTGGGCCCCTCGGGGGGCTCCCGGCCTTCTCTAGTAAGATGCAGGGAGCATGACCCGGCATCACCTGGTCCTGCATCAACTGCATGATGGCTAGCATGTTCAAGTGCATCCTCTTGGCTCTCATATCACTTTCTCTCACGGGGGACTTCCCCCACCCTCATTGACCCTCTGTTTCACTAGACTTGATGTCCTCATCCATCGGTTGAGCCTTCCTTGACAGGGCAAGTGCTTTGGGCAATGTTCTGTTGTGATCTACAAGGTTTTCCCTGTCTGATGTTTTGGCAGTACCTCTCTAGGCCTTGCTGTATAGTCTGTCCAACAGAGTGACCCTGTTGGAGGGTGAAATACTTGGTGTATCGCTTCTAGTATCCTGGTCACACGAAAGCCACCATAACAGGACAGCCTAAAGGTGGTGACCTGAGCTATTCAGCATGACCACACCTGGCGGAGGACCCAGAGAGCTAGCTAGCAAGGGGATGCGTCTCCTTCCAGGTGCCGATCCAGCCCCTTACTGAGGTGTGGTGGAGTCCCCTGTGCTGTGCGGTCTACAGGAAGCATCTGCATTCTTCTTATAAGAGGGCTCGGGAGAAGAGACCATTCCAGAAGCGCTTCTGAGAAAAACAGACATTAACACTTGCTCCTTACCTGCTTGGCCCCGCATCCTCCTTCGGGGAGGTTGACATCTTAAATACTTTGTTCTGGGACAAGCAGCAGAGGGAATCTTTCCCTTGGTCTCACTGATTTTCAAGTGCGAAGTATTGCACTTGGCCTTTGTGAAAATGCGTAATGGGTTTGTTTAAGTGATTGCATGGTGCAATATGAACACCCAAAGCCTTCTCTGAGGACCAGGCTCCCCAGGCCTCTATTTCTGCCTGGGGGCAGATCCAGACGTGGCCTGAGCTAATGAATTCAGTGACCTGACATTGTTCTTGACTGTGGGAAGACTTGTCTCTACCCCACATTTTACTTGGCATTTTCACATCCCCTCCCCTGAGAGTTTCTGCTATTTAAGCTATTGACCCGAAGAAAGGAAGGGCTTGATTCTGTGGCTTCCTTTAGCATTGGGACTGGACGCTTAAAAGCCACTCAGAGAAACTTGGAGTCTTTGATCGGAAGCTTTTAATATCACGGCTATCAGTCAGCGTCACAAGGACTTTCCGTCTGAACTGAATGGGAGAGCCGGGTCAATAAGAGCCTGCTGCCATGCGTAAGAGAGCCAACAGAGGCATGTGCCTTCTACCTAGGCATTAGGAGTTTGTTCCTTAGTCCGGGCACCATCACTTCTTTGCCTGCCATACTCCTGATCCTCTTTTAGCCCTTTGCTGGGATAGCATATGCATATGAACCTATCTTCACACTCTCCTGTTTCTCTTTATGGCTTGCCCTTTAACCCTCACTGGGAAGGCTACTCCTCCCTTGGAATTCCCATTGCACTTGACCCTATTTTAACACAAGATCCTAGAAGTGGTGTCTTGTGGCTCTAAAGCAGCCTTAGAGCTGAATGTTACATGCTAGGAGCTTTTTTCAGTTGCCCATAGAGTACGTGCCTTGGGCCTTTATGCGAAATGCTTACACCACCAAAGACTCGAATCCAGCGTAGCGCAGAGATTGATGCCGGAGAGGCACGTGAGGGCTGACCCTTGCTGAGGAGCCTGTGCCTCCTCCCAGGGAACACATGTACGGAGGGGAGTTGGGGAGAAATGATTCACATTCTTCAGAAGACATACCCTTAAAGCTGGGCCTTGGCTGAGCTCTGTGTTCACAGCTCCCGGTTCAGTGCTGGGCACGTGGTGGTGCTTGGTAAATGTTTGCTAAGTGAATGAGTTGATGACCGAGCAGAGAGGCATGACTCTTTAGGGACAGGTGAGGGATTTGAGTGCCGCCACCACCTGCCTACCCTTCTTACAAGAGCTCTTAGGCCCGGATCTCCCTGAGGTTGTGCAAACAAGGTATAGCGTCACCAAAGCCAGTGCATTGTGTCCCGTAAAGGACTGTAGTTTCCTTTGCAATTGGTTGTCCTCATGTCCCCAGAGCTGTGCCCTTGCACTCTTAAGAAGTTGCTTGGACTGTATGTGGTGCTAGGGCTCGCTGAGTTGGGGGCGAACAGAAGATACACACAACCTGGGGAGCAGCCGCCGGGGCAAGCAGAGAGGGGAATGGCCAGGAGCCCTATTGCTGCAGTCACTCCATGTCCAGCCCCATCTCCCAGCCAGCCTCATGTTCATTGCCAAGCAGCTTGATAATAAGATGGCTGACCCGTCCTCTCCCCCCCCCCCCGCCCCCGCTTCTGTCTCTTTGTAAAAATAGCTGACCAGATGGAAAGAGTCTGGGTTTCACGTTTACCAGGTGTTAAGGGCTGCTGGCTCTGTAACATCTGCGTGTCCTGAGAGTCAAGGAAGGAACTTGGTGCCGAGGCCCCCAGAAGCCCCTCTTTTTTGGTTAGTCATTTGGGTCCACCGGCTGAGAGGGCGGTAGGGTTTTCTGAAACCAGGCTTGATAACAATGGGGTGCTTGTTGGCATAAGAATGCCCAGTCCGTGCCTGGCCCATTCGCTCTGGCACTGTGTCTTGTTGAGAGGGAAGACCTGCCTCCATTCTGCTTGCTGGGCATGTGGGAAACCCCACCTCTCCAACATCCCGTCCTCTTATAGTTCCTGGCATGGGACTGTTGTTTCCAGGGGGATTCTCCCCGACCCCTTCAGCCATTTGTAACGGTCTCACATGGACCTTTGTATGCCCCTTAAAGTTTTGTGGTAAACTCCAAGATTTGGCCTATTGTTTCTAATCAGTGGTTCTCAACCTTCCTAATGCTGTGACCCTTTCATACAGTGCCTCATGTGGTGACGACCCCCCCAACCATAAAATTATTTTTGTTGCTACTTCAAAACTGTAATTTTGCCACTGTTATGAATTGTAATGTAAATATCTGATATGCAGGATGTATTTTCGTGGTTACAAATTGAACATAAAGCAGAGTGATTCTTCACAAAAATAATATGTAGTTATATATTGTGAAATATTTATTTCTAATTACAAATAAATGGAATTCTGTCTCGAAGCATGGGGTAACATGGGTAACAGTCTTCATGCCGGGTACTTGTATGTGAGTGTCTTTGCATTTGGGCGGAACCGCCTGGAGACGATAGAAGAGCTGTGTCTTGGTTCCTAAGACCATCAGAAATAAGTGTTTTCCGATGGTATTAGCCGACCCCTGCGAAAGGGTCGTTCCACCCCCAAAGGGGTCGTGACCCACAGGTTGGGAACCACTGTTTTAAATAATGTCTAAGATGACACTTTCACACGTGATTATAAGGAGTTTGTGTGTTTTGCTGAGTTTTTTAAATAGCAATTTGGGCTCCAACCTCTCCCCACCCTCCACCCCCCATCCTTTGTGAGTAGGTGCTTACTTGTAAGTCCCTCGACCAAACTGTTGTTATGTGTACTTGAGTTGGCGCTGCCGTGGCTTCTTGCCATGGGCTCCTCCCCCTGTCCCAGGAACAGAGCTATATGCCATCTGTTGATGTGATGGTACATTTAATCTGCCGACTGAGACATGCATAGAAATACTTCACAGAGGAAGCAACTGGGGGGACCCAGTGTCACATGTCGGTCTGGCCTGGGCTTGCCAGCTTTGCCACTGTGTTATTGTCATTAGGTACTGGGGAGTCCCCTGACCTATAGCCCCCCTCCCCCATGCACCATGGTCATGCATGAAACAATCCTTCTGGTCAGTGATAGATTGGACCACTGTGGTACAGAGTGCGTGCCCTGGCTGAGTTTGGGAAATTGATCACCAGGTCTTTCTTCCTAGCTTATTTTAGTGTAGAAGCTCAGCTGAAACCTCTCCAGCACCATAGCAACACACAAGCAAGCCTATACTGAGCTGGAAGTGCACTGGCCTGGACTAGAACCAGAGACTCCTGCGAAGACAGTGCGGATTCTACCACCGAACCACCATTGCCTCTTGTCACCAAGGCATCCTGAAATGTTGTCTTACTGATCAAAAACTGCTGATAAGAACAATATTGATTTCTAGCCTTGCCCTTAGTGTTTGATATGGATAATCTTGTGTAATCCTCTCAGAACCCTGTGAGATAGGTAAGATGATAATCTTCATTTTGCACTTGAAGATACCGAGGCCCTGAGTGATAAAGAAACTTCATCAAGGCCAAACCACTGAGGTGACAATGACAGGTCTTAAAAGCAGGCCGTCTAGCAGCAGAGCCAATTTTTTTTATTAAAAAGAATTTTAATGGTTTTAAAGTAAACAAGCCACTAATGAATTCTCAGCGGAGATTATATGAATCATTAAGATCAGAAATGATTATGAAGTTTCCATTTGCTAGAATTAAATGGGGACCCTGGGTGATTAAGGCACTTAGCTACTAGCTGACCCTCCAGCCGCTCTGTGGGGACAAAGACGTGGCTGTCTGCTTCCAGAAAGGCGTGCGGCCTCAGAAACGCCATTGGGCATTCTGCACTGTCCTTTCGGGTCACTAGGAGTCTGAGGCGAATCGATGGCTCTGGGCTTGGGGGTTATTCATCTCGAACAGGGAACACGCAGTTTTCAAAGTAGCCTTGGTGGTGTGGTAGGTAGGTGTTGGGCTGCTGCTGACCACGAGGTCAGCTGTTCAAACTCACCAGCTGCCCCTCAGGAGAAAGATGAGGCTGTCTGCCCCACTGAAGATGTCCAGTGTCGGAGACCTTCTATAGGGTGGCTGTGAGCCGGAATGAACTCACTTTGGGCAGTGCGTTTGTTTGGTTTCTTTGCGTCTATTCAATTATTGCAGATGTCTGTGACACTGACTGTGTCCTTTGCTGGGTTTTATGACCTCCTTTCTATACCCACTGCTTCAGTACTGGAACATGGATGGCATTTAGGAATGCCTTCGATTTCAGAGTTTATCCAACAGGGATGCTGAGCGAGGTTGGGGAGCTTTTGCTTGCCTCTACATTTTGAATATTGTCGCCCATCCCTTCCCCTTTCCCACTTTTCCCGGAGCACAGATGGCTTGTACTATTTTCAGATTGGGTTTTGATGCCCAAGCTCCCCTGCCCAGGCAACTCCCCCAACAATGGTCCCAAGTCTCTTTGTAAGAAGCTCTTGGCCTGCCCTGCTAGCCAGCACCCTAGCCCGCACCCTCTCCTACAACGTCACACGGCCCTGCCTGGCTGTGTGTGAGGCTCAGAGCAGCAGGTGTCAAGTCCTCATCTCCCTCGTGCCATCATGGAAGGGCCCGCAGGACTGATTTACCTTTTCCTACGGATCAATAGATTTCCAGGCTGGCCCCTCTCAGCTCTGTCTTCGGACTTCCTTTGTGATGAAGGATGCCCGAGAGCGCAGCCCGGTGTACTAAGCCCGGCTCAGAGCAGACTGCCTGGGTTTAGCTTGTTGCTCCATACCAGTTGGGCAAGTTCCTGAAACCTGCTGCATAATACCTGTGCCGCACACAGCTTGTGCCAGCATCTAATAAGATAATGTTGTGCAGCGCACCTAGTCCAGGTCTTGGCACACTGTAAGTGCTCAGTAGGTAATTAGCTTCCTTCCCCTTTCAAATGGAATCCCTCTTGGGAGGAGAAAAAGCCCAATAAACTCTAAGATGCTCTGCCCTTCTACCGTGCTCTACGTGGCGATTGGTGCTCAGCCAATTTCAGATACTTTTAGAAGAAGTAAGAGAGTTTTCATTATACACTGGTTTGTGGTCTCGTTTAGCTGCGTTGTTAGCGGACTGGAGACTCCTGCCCTTCCCTCTCACTGCTGGAAAGTGCAGAACTGGATGCGAGTCCGGAGTGGAAAGTCAAGGCTAAGGCCGGCCTCCCTGCATCAGACCGCATGCCCATCTGGGCCCCATAAGGATTTTCGTTTTGAGAGAAAGCACTTCTCACTTTATTTATTTTGCACTTCTTGTGCTTTTAAAGACCCTACACCCAGGCTCCTCCAGACCTAGACCTTAAGGTGGATAACAGGCAGGTGGACAGAGGATAAGACTCTGGCTGCAGGCTCTTTGGCCCTTCCCAGTGGGCAAGAGGATGGAGCAGGGCCAGCGGCAGGGATGGTTGTGTGTGTGTACATATTACATGTGTGTGGGTGTGCATGTATATGAGGGCGCTTCCAAAAGTGTGCAGAAAAATTTCATTATCTTGCGTTTCTTTTTTCCCTCATGAATTGCTTGAAGCCCCCTTGTAGTATTATGTGCATACGTGCATGCATACAAATGCATATTTTCTAAGTATCTACTTGTCCCGTGAACTCTAGAAGGACTGAGGTTCTGTTTTCTCCTCTGCATTGTCAGCAGTCATTGGCCTTCGATAGTTTATTATGAAAAAATGTACAGAAATGGTGAATTGTGTTTGCTGCACTCACCATGCACTCCCCGCGAGAACTCCACAACGGATGTTTTCCTGGATTTGCTTGATCCTAGAACGTTCCCTCTCCCCATGACTGCACCTGTCGAGGTCCGTCTTTTGGGGCAGCTCTGAGGATATGTCTAAGTCAGTGCATGAGGCTAGTGCTTCACAGGCAAACGGTCGCCACTGGGTTTCAGCCAAGGCCCCATCCCTTTACGCCTGGTCTTGGCCCTTCTGAGTCTCAGCATGCGTTTTGAAATAAGGTGCTTTAAGATTGTGTATCTGCCTTTCCTTCTTCGCACAGAGAGGGCTGACCCTCCCTTCCCTCAGTGCTGCCTGCTCCCACTCTTCCACACAAGCTGATGAAGGCTCTGTATCTTTGAAGCCTAAGAAAAAGCAGTGCCAGCCAGAGATCGAGTTCGTCCCAGGAGTCCTCCTAGAACACCTTCAAGAATCCCATGACCTGGGCAGCATTGCCCAGCCAGCCACTGGGCTGACCTTGGAGTTGACAGATGTCCTGCGATGCTGCCTCCTGGGTGCCTGGGACCAGGTTGGCTGGGATGCAAGGCCCGAGAAGCTTGAAGGGCCTCTCTTGAAAAATGGCATGGACTTCCTTTTCATTTTAAATAAAGGCCTTATGAGAGTTTGACATTGATTTCCATTTCAGAGTATAGTCTGTCAACATAATTATGAGCATGCCTACAGGTATAGGTATGTTGTAGAGAGGATACATCGACATGAATATTTGCCTTTCCTGCAAATGTGGCCATCAGTGGGGTGTGGCTTCCAGGGCAGCATTATGAAAACTTGTTAGACACAAGTAAACACCTACAGGGACTGGGCTGCTGGGGCTGAGGGATAAGACCATGGTTTAAGTGACACAAAGGTCAATGGGCAGAGCACAGTCCAAAAGGAATACGCTGTATCCTACTTTGGTAAGTACTGACTGGGATCTTAAAAGCTTATGAGTGACCATCTGAGATACAACTGTTGGTCTCTCCTTGCCCGGAGAAGAGGAGTGAAGGAAATCTAAGACGCGTGGAAAGGGTCCAGTGGAGTACTGGGCTAAGTGTACATCGGTATCCCTGACCCGAGATCAAAAGACCGAGATGGTGTGCGGCTACCGCCGCCAGTTGCTCGGAAAGGGATCACATTAGAAGGTCTTGGGTAAAGTGGGAGAATCACGTGGAACCAAATTCAGAATCATAAGAGACCAGGCTGACTGGTCAACTAGACACTGCGGGACGATCCCAAGACCATGGCTCTTGATCACGCTTCAGGTCTGGACCTGAAGTTACCCCCAAGGTGCAGTTTTCAGCCAAACAACAGACAGGTCTATAAGGGAGCCAGTCCCAGTACTGAGGTGCTCACACCTCAGACAGTCAGCCTCCTGAGACCCACAGGGCAGCAGTCACCCAAGAACACGGTTCAGAAGGGTTAGGAACGAAGGAGGGTTGGAATCAGGAACTACCGGCTGGAAGAGGGAGACGGGATGTTACATTGAAGGGCTTGCAATGAATGAGACGAAGCAGAATGTCTATGAATTGTTGTGTGTAGAACTGGTAATCATTTCGGTGAACCTTCAACTCGTCAGGAAAAATTAGGGGGGAAACATTGCAAAATAATTAAAATCATGTCTCCCAACTAATGACAGGTTAGGAAGTGACTATTATGTTTGGTTCATTAGTGATGGAACCAGTGGGTTGGGAATTTGGTTCAAAGGATATTTGAGGAGCTAATTACTTGTAGATATTTTTTTAAAAGGGAAAAAAGTCAGGCGCAACTATTAGGTGAAATGGTGGAGCTAGCTCTGGGTCATTCCGACCTTCCTCCAGGTGCCCAGGCTGCTGGTTGGGTAGAGCTCCTTCAGGCATTTCTTTAGCAGGGGTCACCCTTTGTGGGGAGCCCCTACTGTCTGTCTTCTCCCCCTCCGGTTGCCTAGGCAGTATGGTTGGTGCATTTGGAGTTCATGCTCATTGCCTTCATTTCCGCGTGGACATCCATTGCCTCCACCTGGTGGTGACCCCATGCATGTCTGCGTCGAGCTGTGCTCCACAGAGGATCCAAGGCGGATTTTCAGAAGCAGACTGCCAGGCCTTTCTGCCCAGGTGCTTCTGGGGGCATGCAGATGTCCAACATTATAGTCAGCATGTGTTCACCATTTTGTAGCACTCAGGACTCCTTCTCTACTTAAAAAAAAACAAACAAATAAAAAACCCTTTACTGTCAAGTTCTTTCTAGAGCAGCGGTTCTCAACCTGTAGACTGTGACCCCTTTGGGGGTTGAACAAGCCTTTCACAGGGGCCACTTGATTCATAACAGTAGCAAAATGACAGTTAGGAAGTAGCAATGAAAATAAGTTTATGGTTGGGGGTCACCACCACATGAGGAACTGTATGAAAGGGTCACAGCATTAGGAAGGTTGAGAACCACTGATCTAGAGACTGTATTGGACAGAATAGACCTGTCTCATAGGCTTTTCAAGTTTGTAATCTTTTTTTAGGGAAGGATCCCTGGTGGCAGAGTGGTTGTGCTTTGGGGTGCTAACCGCAAGGTCAGGAGTTCAAAACCACCAGATGCTCCGTGGAAGACAGATGAGGTTTTCCTACTCCTGCAAAGAGTTATGGTCATGGAGCCCCATGGGGTCTGTTATCCTATCTGTTGGGGTGCTATGAGTCAGGCTCACCTGGATGACAGTGAGTTAGATTTCTGGCTGTGAATCTTTCGGGAAGCAGACTGCCGTGGAGCACTCTACCACTGCCTCACCAGGATCCCTTGTCCTGTCTTGTAGGAAACTGCTAACAAGCACGGTGGTACCACAGGGTGGGAGGTGGCGCCTTATAGATCATGTAGCCCAAGGCAGTGTTTTTCAGCTTGTAGGCTCCTACCTGGGTATCATGTTAAAACGTGCCAACTGACTCAGTCTACACAGGGTGCGCTCTAAGACTCTACCTTTCTAAAAGGCTCACAAAGGATGGATGCCAGGCTACCGGTCTCCTGTGACCCTTGGTCCATGATCCTGTTCCTCAAAGGCAGGTGCAGAAACCGGTTGTGTCACCAGCCCGAGAGAACTCAAGACTTGTGGTGGAGTGCTCTGTGTTCTGTTCACACGGGCATCTTGGACTCATGGCCACTAAAGACTCCAGGGGTTTGTTTTGTGAGAACTTAGACATCCCGGCCCTTCTGCTTGTCCTGCGGGGATAGTTTCTTGGCAATTATTTTATAGCCTGTAGCGGTGTAGGCATGTCTCTTTAAGTCCAAGCTTCAGAACTAGATTTGAGGAGATGTATTTTACATGAGGAGACTTTTTAAAATCAAATGACCCGTGGGCCTGAAGGCAACGCGACTCCTATATATAACCAGCCCTGTGTTATTAACACAATGAATCTACTCAGTGTCTGGTAGAGGAAATGAGACTTGATCACTGGAGATATTAACGATAGGATCATCAGTGACAGCAGAGGGGAAGATCCACTCCGAGATGGAGCCTCCAGCGGTGGATCCATTACTTCAGGAAATGGGAAAAGAAGCGTCAAGAAGTTTAATACGATGCCCTTTGCCGCCCAGCATTACTCTAAGTGAAACCTATTACCAAGCTTTCGGACTTCGGGCTGTTTTGAAATGAGCCTACTCCCCTGTCGAAGAGACTAGCTAGCTCAACTCTATCCATCGAGCGATCGTTCAGGGCCAGCACAAGACATTCTATTGAGGCTGGATTCTGTATGGTAGCTTTTTGCAAATGAAACTAACACTCGATTCTCGGGAGAAGATTACTGTGACTTTGCCATTCGGTGTCCCAACCAGTACCATTGATTCATGAGGGTTTCTAGAACTTTCTAATAATCTGTCCCATTTCCTATCACATGAGTTATTGAAGCGACTTTCATTGCTCCTCCTAGCCAAACATCCTGCTTCCTTCTCTTTCATCTTCTGAACTCCCCAGTGCTGTGGCATTAATCATTACAGGTTATTAAATTATACGGTGTTTTGCATTTTTATTATGTTCCTCACTTTTAATAAATACAAATCTCTTTGGAGTCCACATAGATTTTTAAAACTAGACTGTGTGTGTGTGTGTGATATTAAACTATCTCAAACTGCACTCTGTCAGAACCACCAATACCCTCTCATTTCCAGATAGGAAACTATTCAGTTAAACCACTCCATTTTTTTAATTATTATTTTTAAACACTCCTAAAGAAGCCTGATGATCTTGATTTCCAATGTTTATTGCTTCCATGGTGTTCTCTCCGTTGATGGCATCGTAGCTAAATGGAAAGGCTACACCTTTGAATGAAGAGAAGACACAGGCATGACTGTACTTTGACAGACTGATGGGTGTCAGCGTGGAACTGTCCTCTATCGTGTTTTCAGTGGCTGATCTCAGTAGAGTGCCGGGCCTTTCCTCTGAGACACCTCTAGGACTGGGGGCCAAATGCGTTAGCATTTGTATCACCCAGGGACTCCCTTCGAACTAAGGCAGGGTTTTTTCTTTGCTTATAAAGGTTACCTCCCTGCCCCCCTCCCTAGTTAAGCATAGGTATATGCAACTGTACTTTTCTGCCCTGTGATAGGGAAGTGGTTTATCGCTAGCAGGCCGTCCAATGTGCTATTCTTTGAGAGGTAAAATATCCTTCCGTATCTGTCCACCAAGTCAAAGCCTGCCCATGGTGCAGTCATGATTGCTTCGCAGAGGTAGACTGTCAGGCGGAATGCCAGGCGGAGGGGCTTCTGCAGGACCTGCACGCTTCCTGGTATGAGGAAAGGTGAGCCTTATGTGAGAAATCTGTCAGCAGAACATGCCACATCTGGCGAGAGCATGCATTCCGTTCCTGTCATCAGAACATGGCTCTGTGGTGCTTGTGACACTTGTGTTGAGGGGTGAGAGGTCACTGCCTTAACAGCCAGGCAGTGTTAGGTCCCAGTCCTTCCTGTAACACCTTCTAGCTGTGTGAACGTTTGACAGTTTAGCTCTTTTGTTCTATTGGCTCTTCTGGGAAATGGAGATGAGACTGGATGCTTGCCTGGGACATTTGAAGAATGAACACTAATGTTGGTCAATCCCTACTGCATTGTTTGTAATGGATGCCCAACATGTTGGTTTTTAAATAGAAAACAAAATTGGCATTAAGATGTTGGAGGTTACCCCGTGTCTGTCTCCTACCCTGGTTTTCCATTAACAGTAATTTCACTACTGTTATGAATTATAATGTAAATATCTGATATGCAGGATATATTTTCATTGTTACAAATTGAACATAATTAAAGCATAGTGATTAATTGCAAAACAATATGTAATTATATATTGTGAAATATTTATTTCTTTTTTTTGTGTGTGTGTAATTTTCTTTTTTTTTTCAACGTTTTATTAGGGGCTCATACAACTCTTATCACAATCCATACATATACATACATCAATTGTATAAAGTACATCTGTACATTCTTTGCCCTAATCATTTTCTTTTGTCCTTTTCTTTTTTTACATTTTATTAGGGCCTCATATAACTCTTATCACGATCCATACATATACATACATCAATTGTATAAAGCACATCCACACATTCCCTGCCCCAATCATTCTCAAAGCACTTGCTCTCCACTTAAGCCCTTTGCATCAGGTCCTCTTTTTTTCCCCCTCCCTCCCCGCTCCCCCCTCCCTCATGTGCCCTTGGTAATTTATACATAGTTATTTTGAGAAATATTTATTTCTAATGACAAATAAATGAAATTTTACCTTGAAAAAAAAAATCCCAGCTGGCTTAGGGTTTCCATGGCTCTTGGTCTTTCTTCTGCAGAGCGGCTGGGGGGGCTATGTTCGCGGCCACAAACCACTGCACCACCAGCTCTCCTTTCTTGGGAGAACCAAACCAACCAAATGCTTAGCCATCAAGTCCATTCGGACTGTGGCATCCCTGTAGGACCGATTAGCATCGCCTCTTGAGGTCTCAGAGGCCGCAGGTCTCCAGGGGAGCAGAGCCTAGTCTTTCTCCTGCAGAGAGGCTGGTGGGCTTAACCCATTGGCCTTGTGGTTGTCAGGGCAATGCACAACCCACCCTGCATGAGGGCTTCTTTCTCTGGGGAGGGGTGGTAGGGAGAATGCTACTCTGTTCATCTATGCATGCAGTGCATAAACAAACAGTATGTCCACAGTGTAAATACTTCATGGTGTGTGGGGAGACCATTAGGGAGAGAGATTTGAAAAGGAAAAAACAGGTTGAAAAGTACTGGTCTCGAATTGTACTCTTAATTCCTCATTACAAAAGAAACCCCTCATTCTCTCCTTGGGGTGAGCAAGTCACAAGGAGGGATTTGGAAGGAGGGACCGGTCTTCTCTGGACATTTCCTATTAGTGGAATGATAAAAAGAGAGTCTTATGTCTGACTTTTTTCACTTAGCATAATTTCTTTGAGATCCATTCATTAGCAGCTCAATCCCTTGCTTTTTTATTTTTAAAAATCATTTTTGTTGGGGGCTCTTACAGCTTTTATAACAATCCATACATCAATTGTATCAAGCATATGTATGCATATGTTCCCATCATGATTTTCTAAACATTTCCTTTCTATTGAGCCCTTGGTATCAGCTCTTCCCCCACCACTCATGACCCAATGATAAATTATTATTATTTCCAAATCCTACACTGACCACTGTCTCCCTTTCTTCACAGTTTCTGTTGTACATCCCCGTGTGTGTGTGTGTGTGTGTGTGTGTGTATCACTGTGGTCAGTTCCCACTTCCTTTTCTCCTCCCCCACCTTTCCCCTACCCTCCTGGTATTGGTACTCCCATTGCTGTTCCTGAGGGGTTTATCTGACCTGGATTCTGCGTGTCTTGAGCCCTTATCTGTACCTGGGTACATGCTCTGGTCTAGCCCACAGTGAAAGGCAGGACTGGGGCCATGACCATCGGAGGTGAAGGAAGTAGAAGAATCTTGTGTGTTTCATCGGTGCTGTACTGCACCTGGTTGACATATTCCTTCCTTGTCACCTACTCTGAGAGGATGTCACATTGTCTACAGATGGGTTTGGGTCTCTGCTCTGACCCCCCTCATTCTCAACAAGATGAGTTTTTTTGGGGGGGTTATTTATTTGTTTTGGGTCTTCTGATGCCTGTTACTGGATCCCATCAATACCTCAAGATCGCACAGGCTGGTGTGCTTCTTTCATGTGGGCTTGCTGCTTCTCTGTTAGATGGCCATTTGTTCAGCTTCAAGACTTTAAGATCCCAGACAGCATGTCTTTTAATAGCCGGGCACCATCACCTTTCTTGACCACATTAGCTAATGCACCCATTTTGTCTTCAGCGATAGTGTGGGAAAGGTGAGCATCACAGAATGCCAGGTTATTAGAACAAAGTATTCTTGCGTTGAGAGAGAACTTGAATAGAGGTGCATTTGCCCTCTGTTACCGTAATACTTAACCTATAAATATATGTACATAAACCTGTAGCCCTATCATTATATATTAATATATCTTTTGATAGCCGGGCACCATCACCTTTCTTCACCACCTTTGCTTATGCACCCATTTTGTCTTCGGCGATTGTGCTGGAAGGGTGAGTAGCTCAATCCTTTTAATTGCTGTATGCTATTCCAATTTATGGGCATACCACATCCATGAAGGATTTGATATATATTCAGGTTGTCTGCAGTTTGGGGTCATTAGGAGTAATTCCATTCGCCTATATCTCTTAGGTCTTGGTACCCATTAGTCAAATTCCTGGGTCATCTGGCATGTGTTTAACTTATTTTACTCTCATTATCACTTCTCTCATGGTCATTCTACTCGGTGGGAGTGACAGTCCCATGTGATTTGACTAATGGGATGCTGAGAACCTTTTCAGATGCTTATTTGACATATGCTTGCTACCCTTGGGGAAAGGTCGATTCAAATCCTTTGTCTGTTTCTAATAAGATGCTTTGTCTTTATTGCGGGCGGCGGGGGGGCGGTTATGAGCGTCGGTTGACAGTGTTGCTCAGTTGTCTGTTCTTGCTGAGAGTCTATAGAGTGGTGTTAATAGCTATGGAGGATAGGTTTGATAGCTTCCAACTCTGATTACATTGTCAATCTTGCTATTTTTGCATCACGTGTTTAGAGCTCTGTGCCTGGATTCAGATGCTTTTAGATCTTTCTCTCTTACGATGAATTGGCCCTTGCGTGAAATATCCCATTTTCTCTCTAATAGTACTTCTCACGTTAATTTCTCTTTTGTCTGCCCTGAAAATAGGCAGTCCAGTTTTCTTTAGGTGACAATTTCCACCTGCTCTAGGGTAGAGAGGAAGACCCTGACGTGTAAATATCTTTTGAAGAGACCCCGAGGAAGCCTTGAGCAGGACAAAATTACAAGAGAAAGCCGCGCTATCCTGATGAGGGGGTGATCAGAATGAAGTCTTGATGGTTCCCAAAGGACTCATGGCCACGTGACTAATTACAGAGGATGGAAAGCAATGACCAGACATGAATCACGACGGGCGGCAGACTAGTCAGTTCGCCGCGGTCACAGGCGGAACTTCGGCAACAGGGAAAGGAAGAGCCGCGCCTGGGCTCTCCCTCAATTGGAGATGGAAAAGCGTTCTTTTTTAATCTGGGAAGTTCGAGGGCTGCAGCTAGCTGCCCACGTGGTGGTCATGACCCTGAGTCATGGCTGCCAGGACGGACGCTTACCTTTCAGATAGCAGCTGGCTATTTTCCATAACTTTTGAGTTGTCCAGGATTTCATGTTACTTGGGTCCACCATCAGTGCTCCTGCAAGCGGCAGCTAAGAAATGAGAAGACATACTGAGCCCTCTTCTCAGTGTTAGAAAAGCAAAGCATGTCTCCTGGGGGATTAAGGGAGCCCTGACTCAAGCCATGGTATTCTCAGTCACCTCACATGCATGTGGTAGTGGACCCTGTCTAAGGAAAACCTCAGAAGAACACATGTATTTGAATTGTAGTGCCGTTAAAGAATATACATCATGGACGGAAGTACAGCCAGAATGCTCCTTGGAAGCAAGGATTGGCAGATTTTGGACCAGGTGACCAGGCCAGCCCAGTCCTATAAAAGGTAAAATCGAGACTAAGGAGGCCCTTGACGATGCAGCCTGTCCTAGTGGCTGTAACAGTAGGTTCAACCACAGCTGTGGGGCACGGCAGTGCTGGTTCTGTCCTCAGTAGTCAGTATGAAATGGGATGGGATGACAGCCAACTAAAACAGTGTTTCCTGTCAACTATTAAGGACACACCCAGGCATGTTCCCTGATTCTCAGTGCTGGAAGTCCCCACTGGGCTGGCCCTGCAGGTGCCATTTGCTTATGAATTCTTGCTGCTGGGGTGGGGAGGGGGAAACCACATTTTTGGTTAATGGTCAGAAAGAATTCCAATGGGGTCTGACTGTCAGGACTCAAAATGGAGCTGAGGCCCGCGCTGTAAATCACAGCCTTTTACAAACCATTTGCTTTAGGATGTAAGCTCTAACACACAGGGTGTGTGTGTGTGTCGCGTGCTTACTTTCAACCAAAGTGTGTTTTCCACCTTAATTGTATCTTTTGCAGTCAGCGTTCAGTCGGATCTGTTGTCTGGTTGGATGGTTCTGTGTGGGCATGTCCGGTTTTGTCTGGAGTGCAGGTATGAGCCCCTTAAGGCCCAGGACAGGTTCTGTAGATCATGATGCTGTGTGATTTGGATGTCTGATGGGGTGCACAGACCACATTACATGTAGTCTATACGCCTGTCTATATCCAATCCGCACATCTCAAACGAGCCCCCATGCTCCGGCTGTCCCTTCTTGGGAGAGCTGGGGGGCTCCACAATTGCAAACCAGCACCGACAATTGACTGCCTCTCAGTGTGTAACTCGTCCAATTAGAATCCCAAACTTGAGGGATTAGGGACCGTGCGGAGTGACCACAGGCCCCCTTTCCCCCCAGGTACTCACTTGCAGGGTGGCAGGGTAGGGCATGTTGTGGGGACAGGTGCCCCCTGAGCTGAGGCATGGAGGAGCTGACTTGTCACTTACCATAGCACCAGAAGGGCTCCCTTCCCTCCACAGGTGTCTATGCTGCCAGAACGTGGCCGAGGGAATGTTGTGCAGTGCGAATTGTATTTCGTTCCTTAACACTTAATGCCGCCATTGATGTGGCTGGAGTGACTTGGCTCATTTTGGGATTTGCTTGCCTTTTGCCTTATGGCGGTTGCGTTCCTTGTTCCTTCGCCATTGCCTTCTTCTGGGTTTCACGCTCTGATTTCCCATGTGGTATTCTTGGTGAGGCCATCTCTAGCATACAGCTAAGTTGACACAGTCTCAGACAGCTCAGGACTCAGTTTCGTTCCTGGAAATCATGGACACCATTTCTAGAAGAGCTCCATCTTCTCGTTCTCCTTTATGCCACGCTTCGCTCCTCTGCGAAGTGGGGACAATAATAGTACCTAGCGTGTAGGATTCATGCTGGGCTGCAATGGACTGACAGATGGAGAACGGAGGAAGAGTGCAAGGCACACTGAGAGGGCCGTGTCACGTTGCTCATGTTGGCGTTGAGCAAGGGGAGGGACTTACTGGGCATGTCAGCCCCCTGAATCTTGGGCCTGGGGCCTTGCACTTAAGCCCAACTGACCCTCAGCACTTCTTTCTGACGTGAAGCTTGGCGTTCAAGAGAAAGGGGAGCAGCTCACAGAAGCACAGACACGGGGAGAAAAGGCTGCAGGAGGCTTGAGTGACAGATAGCTCTGCGACTTTTTTTGAGGGCAAAAGTTGGCCAGTTTGGGTCCTGGGCCCCTCCGTGTGTTTCTCCTGCTCCAGGAACTGCCCAGGCTGTGGACCCTCAGATGCCACGATGGGTTTGAGACCAGGGCCTGGGCACTGGTGCTTTCAAAGAACCAGTTGGTGTGGCTGTCATCAGTTCAGCAGTGTCTGCGCGGCACCTGTGGAGCAGAGAGTGCCACGTGGCTGGGCTGCTTGGTGAAGGCCTGGTTCAGATGTGGGCATGCTGTTGAGCTGCAGAAGAGCCGGGGGAGTCACCAGAAGGGTGGGGGCCTGCATGCTACTCACCCGAATCCTGGACACCTTGCACATTAGAAATTGTGCCTTTCCCTCCTGTGGGCACGGCCTCCCGCCAGTGCATGTGGCTTGATGAATGGAGATGTGCCGGAAGCAGTCCCCATCTGCCACCTTGGCCCGGCCTCTTTGTGCAAGAAGGTGTCTATCCAGCCTGCACAACGGTGTGTAGCAGTTTTGGTTTGGCCACAGCGTGCCTGCCTCTGAGCTCAAGATCCAGCCTGCAGAGAGGAGATGCCCCTGCCCTTCTGGAGCTTTCTGGATTCATGGGGAGAGCCTTTCAACAACCATAAAAAAGGCTTTTTGCCATCAAGCCAATTCTGATTCATAGCAACTGTGTAGGGCAGGATGGAACTACTCTCGTGGGTTTGGGACCATGTAACTCCACATGGGAATAGAAAGCCTCACCTTTTCCCATGGACTGGCTGATGGCTTTGAATGGCTGACCTTTCCATTAGCAACCCAAAGCATAAGCACTACTATACCAGGGTTCCCCTGGCAGGCAGGGGAGCGTGTGGTAGTGGTTGTTGTTGGTGGTGGTAGTGGTTAGTAGTGGTGGTTAGTGGTAGTGGTAGTGGTTAGTGGTGGTGGTTGGTGGTGGTGGGTGGTGGTGGTGGTTGATGGTGGTGGTGGTGGTAGTGTTGGTTGGTGGTGGTTGTTGTTGTTGGTGGTGGTTGGTGGTGGTGGTAGTGGTGGTGGTGGTGGTGGTGGTGGTGAAGAAACCAAACCGAAAAACCAAATTCGGTGCTGCAGAGTCAATACCAACTCATAGTGACCTTATAGGACAGGGAAGCACGGCCCCTTTGACGTTCTGAGACTGTGACAGAAATACAAAGCCTCGTTTCTCTTCCATGGAGCAGTTAGCGGTTTTGAACTATCAGCCCTGCAGATCACAGTCCAGTGGCTAAATGTACCTAAACAGTGACTCCAGTGGCAGTACGTGAAGGTGAAGGCAGGGGAGGATTCGCAGAGGAGGTGGGGTTGGAATTGGACCTGCATGCTGCCGAATGAATTACAGAGGGACTTCCTTCCTGGTGAGCACCATGCGGGAGGCAGGGAGTGTTCTTGCCCACTTAAAGCCGAGGCTCTGGCAAAGATCGGGCCAGGGTGGGAAAGGACAACCAGGGCTTGCTGCAGGAGAGGACGCTGTCGGGCAAGATGCCACCTATCATGGTGGGTTAGAAACACAGGACTAGAGCTCTGGTTGTCCCCGTTGGTAGCGCCATGACTGGGGAACCTGAAGCAGGACAACCACCTGATGAGGATTGGGGGAGGGGGTGCTGTGGGTTAGAATAGGGAAGAGATGAGATGAAAGAGGATGGCTGTGGCAGTCACCTCATCTGGTGTCTATTTAAGGATAAAGAGTGTAGGGGTGGAGTCTAGGCTGTCAATCTGGAGAGAGCCAATGAGACTTCTTTGTGGGCATGGCCTTCTCCTGAGAATTCTGGGAAATCTGGTACTTCCTCCTTGGAGGCAGAAGACACCTCTCCCTCTCTGCTACTCTGGGAGATATTGCAGAAGACAAGCCACATGGACGCAACCAGACCTTGGAAACCGGAGAAGCCACAGAGACCCCTGCCAGCGCTGAGATGTTTCCAATGACTCTAGATCCAAAGAATTTTTAACCAACTGGCCTGTGATATTCTGCATTTGGCTTCATTGCATGTGTTTCATGAGTCTGAAGAGGACTTTATAGATTGGTATCGGGCATATGGGCTAATATCAAATTTATGGCCTTGGACTGGACTGGGTTGGGATGTTTTCTTAATGTTCAATTGCTCTTGTATATAAATCCCTTTCATAGACACATATGTATGTCCATGGATTTGTTTCTGTAGTCTACCCAGACTATCACAATGGCAGAGAAGATGTGCTTGCCAGCCGGGCATGAGATAATGAGTGACTTAGCTGAGTCCATCGGATCCAGCTGGATTGGCTGTAGTTGGCTGTATGATAGAGCATGGGGCACCGTGCGGGGCGCAGGGAGCTAGGGATGTCATTTGCATGTCAGTGATGGGAGTATGAGGCTCCCCTAGTAAGAACAGTCCAATGATTCAAGACCATTCCCAGGAGTGAGCAGGGAGGAGAGGGGAACATTAAGGAGGGCTAAGCGGTGCATGCTGCAGAAAGAACGGTCACTGATGAAGGTCAGAGATGGAAGGGCCTTCTGTTTGAACAGGGCAGAGAAGTAACACTTGCTCTTAAGAAAAGGAGGAGGCTATAGGAACCCTTAGGAAAAGGAGGTTCTGAGGCAAGTTGCCGTGGCCAGAGCCTGGTCGCACCGCCCTTGCTTACACATAGGAAACAGGCAAGCCCACCCTGCAGATGGGGTCCTTGTGTGGAGATGTTGGGCAGAGGAGAGGAGAGGAGGGAGTGTGGAGCCACAAGAAAGCTGACTCTGAGTTGTTTGCAGATGGATGGAAGTTGAGTGAGTTTGTACGTCGAGCAGATGTGGAGTCGTGGAGAGGGTGAGGATAGAGAGAGATACTGGAGGATGGTCTTCAGGATACAGGGAGGGTTGCACTGGGCAAAGGGATAATGTGCAGTGGGAGGTAGCGCAGCTCTTGGTCTGGTTGCAATTAAGGTTGTTGCTCCCCAGCTAATTCCTGTCCTTTCATCTTCCTCCTCCAGGACCCCATGTCTGACCCTGCAGGAAGGAGGGTTGCTGCCATTTATGTTAAAATATCTCCTTTTGGGTTCAATCTAGGTACCCTTTTGGTACCGACTGGCACAGCGCTGTGAGAAACTTCAATGGGGTAACATGATCCCCACAAGTGGTAGATTATTTTAATCATGAGACAGTAAGTCCAAGAGATGATATGTCTACTTTTTCTCCCAACCGTGGTGAGATAGCAATGCACTGGGTATCGGGAGACGTCTTGTCATGGGTAGGTGTATGACCCTGGGCTAATTATCTTCCGCCTCTGAGTTTCAGCCTTCTCCCAGTAAAATGAAGGGTCGGGGCTAGACTGCCCACAAGATCTACTTCTCCGGGCACATCTGTTGGTCCTGCATGTCTCAGGCGAGGCTGAGGGTTTGTGGTGCCTGGGATTGGGCTGGCAGAAGGAGGCCTACCTGGCAGTTGCCTAAGGGCAGTGAGTGAGTTGTGTGGATAGGTCAGAACAATGAACTTCTGATTTGTGTGAGTGTTCCCCTCCACTTCTCTGATGCCAACATTAGACTTTCTTATTCTTCTGGAAGCTTTTGAGTGCTGTAGATCACCTGGTGCCGTTTTGTACTGACCCGCATTTATCTTACATCTGGACACATGAGCTTTGGTACTGATATCATTATCTTATCAGCTCGTTTGTGGAGTTCATTTCCAAAGAGTATGTAATTAGGTGGAAGGACTCTTTATCTTGGTATTTAGGACTTAACCTGCCTGTGTGGTGGCTTACTCTGGAAGAATTTAGATAAAATATTTGTGTACCTTGCTCAAACACACCACTGGTCATGAAGGTGGCACTGACCCAGGCTAGCTTTTGTTCTGATGTATACAAGGACTCAATAGATTCTGAGCAATTAATACACTCCAGTGGAATTCCAAGTAGAAGGTGACAGCCAGGAAAAACAAAAGGAAACAGAACAAAATGAAATGCTTACTGGCATCCATTGCTCTAGGTGGCTGTGGGTCTGATTCTGAGATTCCCGGTGGCCAAAGGGAAAAGGGAAATTCATTTGTGATCACACTACATAATAGTCTTTGGGTGAGGGTAGTTTGAGCGGATAAATTAGTTCTTAGGAGAAGCACAATTAATTGAAAAAAATCTCTCATATTGGGGGAGAAATAAGAATGGCTTTGACCCTGTATTTAAAAGAATATACAAGATGGCTTCACAAACTACATGGAATGTACATTATTTTAAATAATTTTCCCCACATTTTGAAGCCTCTTCACACACATGCACATTTGCACACCCACACCCACACACAAATGACAAATTAAACAAACAACAGCAGCAACATCAACAACAAAAAAACCCACAGCCATTGAGTTGAATGTGAGTCACAGTGACATGGTGTTTCAGGAGGCTGGCCACCTTTATGAGACAACCAACCTCATATTTCTTCTATGGACTCACCGATACATTCGAACCACTGACCATGAAGTTAGCAGGCCAGTGCTTGCCAGTTAGCACCACCACACACTTCTAAGGGACACTTAGTGCTTTAGTGAAAGGGTGCCATGGTCAAAGGCATTCAGATGTGTGGTTAACAGTGAATGTGAACCTTTGGAAGCTGTCATCAGCTGTGAAGCATGGCGACCTGTGCATCTTCGTTTAACACAGATGTGTGCCCTCATAAAAATGCGTACACTCCCAGGAGCCCTTTCCCTCCTCATATTGTTAGCTGCCATCAAGTTAGAGGGACCGTGTCCTGTAGGATCACCAGGAGTCAGAGACCCTGTCCTGTGGAGTCAGAGTAGTCATAGACCCTGTCTTGTAGGATTACCAGGAATCGTAGACCCTGTCCTGTAGGATCACCAGGAATATAGACCCTGTCCTGTAGGATCACCAGGAATCATAGACCCTGTCCTGTAGGGTCAGAGATCATAGACCCTGTCCTGTAGGGTCACAGGAGTCAGAGACCCTGTCCTGTCAGAGACCCTGTCCTGTCGGGTCACCATGAGCCCCATGGACTGGATAGCGATGAGTTTGATGTGATATAGAACAGAACGTGGCACTGCATGGTGTGCCAGCATCATCGGGTGAGGCCCCAGTGAAAATCTCCCCTCTACATAACTTGAACCAAGTTTTTATTTTCACTGGGGCATTTCTCCTCCCCACATAACAATGATGAAAGGTGGTTTTAATAGTGAATTTGGTTTAGGGCCCAGGAGGTTGCCTCTACTAATGTGATGGTGGCCCTCTTGGGTCAGGAGCTGCTTCCTGGTGAAGAGAGTAGTGTGCTCTTGACCGGGCGCCAGTAGCAGGCAGGATTGCAGTGTGGACTTCTCCACTCGGTGGCCATTGGTGGGATGTTTCTCTTCTCCAGCCTCAGCTTTCCCATAGGTAAAACTGGAAAAACAGCATCATCTACTGTGGTAGTCCAGGTTGGCTAGAGAAACAATTTCATAGACACGCATATGTGTATAAGAAAGAGCTTTATATACAAGAGCAATTGAATTTGAGAAAACATCTCAGCCCAGGCCAGATCTAGTCCATAAGTCCGATATTAGCCCACATACCTGATATCAATTTATAAAGTCCCCTTCAGACTTATGAGACACATGCAATGACACTAAATGCAAGAAGACCACAGGCCAGGGGGCAGGAAGTCTTGTGGGTCCCGTGGCATTGTAAGAATCTCAGCACTGGCAGGGGTCTTCATGTGGCTTCTCTGGCTCCAGAGGTCTGGCTCCATCAGCCTCTCTCCATGTGTCTTCTCCACAGGGACATCTCATAGGGAGTCAGCCTAGAGAGAGGGAGTGTCTCCCTCCTCCAAGGAGAAAATACAAGAGTTCCCAGAATCCTCAGGAGAAGTTCATGCCCATACAGAGGTCTCATTGGCTATATCCCAATTGACAGGCTGGACTCCACCCCTACCCTCTTAATCCTCAAACTGACACCACACCTGCCCTCGTGGCATCCTGGTGCACTTGATGTGTTGCTAGATGTAAAGCACTTTGCACTGTACCTGGTATATAAGTAATTAATCAATGTTCAATACGGTCATACTGACTGTTGCCCCCACTTGGGGCCTGCCTTAATGCCACGTTTCTTTCCCACTTCTGGCTTCTAAAGCAGACCCTCCCCAGGAGAATGATGAGGCTGCCTGCCTGTCAAGACTGACAGTCTCAGAAACCTGACATAGGGTTGCTATGAGTTGGAATGGATTCAGCAGGCGTGTTATTCTTGGTTCTCTTGGAGCTGAATGGCCTATTTCTTGGGCTGCCACAGCACTGACTGCTATTAGGCATGCGGTTATCCTCATGCTTTATTATCAGTGCCCGTTTGCATGG
The DNA here is from genome assembly GCF_050624435.1 of Tenrec ecaudatus. Lineage (NCBI taxonomy): Eukaryota > Metazoa > Chordata > Mammalia > Afrosoricida > Tenrecidae > Tenrec > Tenrec ecaudatus. The sequence continues at coordinate 7,495,827 of NC_134538.1, forward strand.
CTGTCCTTTCCATTAAACTGTGAGTTGTTGAGGGTTGAGACCAAGCCTCAACCAGTTCTGTATTTCCATCCAGCCTCTGAGCTCTAGTCCTTAGTACAGTGTTTTTTTCCTCCTCCTTCAATTCAACCGAGGGTGAGCCCTGCATCCCAGGGCCTGATTCCGTGACTGCCCGGGTTACTGTGTGCAGGCACACATGTAAAGTCATAGTCCTCTGGGCTAAGAGCTCCTCTTAAGGCTCCCTCAGATCCTCGATCCTCTTGCTACCTGTACATTTGCATGGAATGCTGAGGAACTCAACGCCGGGGGGGGGGGGGGGGGGGGGGGGGCAGCTCACAGAAAGGCGATGGGAGAAAGTGGATAAAGATGTGCCGGTCCGTCTCCAAGATGACTTAACAGCCATAGAAATTCCAGGAAGTATTTCGACTCTGGCCTGTAGGGCCTCTAGGCCTCCCAACCAAGTGGAAGCCAGTAGGTTGGTTTTGAGAGGGAATCGGTGAACTCCTGGTATTATTGAAATTTCTGTGTTTCTTTCATTCAGTAGCTGAGTGGAAGAAAATTCTATTTGTTGACTATACCCAGCAGGGTTGAAGAATCTTTTTTTCCCCTTATATATGTATATTTTTATGACGAGCCACTGACTTACAGAGACAAATCAGTAATGTGATTTCTATGTAGAAAGCAATAAAATGTATGGTGTATTTTTTAAATTAGAGAATCATAAAATAGTATTCATTCCTTTAGATTTAATTGATGCGCAGCAAATTCATTACATGTAAAGAAGAGTAAATCATGCGTCTCCGTTGTAGTTTAAGGTCGTGTAGGGAAGAGTGTTGGAAATACCAAGAAGTGTGGAGGGAGAAGAGTCTGAGAAGGTGTTGCATGGTGAAGTCCTGAAAGATGCAGGCAGTAGTAGAGGCAACGAGACAGAAAGACCAGCCAAGCCCTAGAAAACCCAGACCAAGACTCTCATTCTTAGGTGAAAGGGTTCCCAGTGCTGCTGTACGAGCCCTGGTGGCGTAGTGGTTACAAATTGAACTTTGATCTGCAAGGTCCTCAGTTCGAAACAACCAGCCGTCCCTTGAGGGTTTTCTCCTCTGGTGAACAGCGACAGTCTCAGAAACTCACAGGGGCAATTCTACCCTGTCCTAAAGGGTCACTGTGAGTCAGGCTTGTTTAGAGTGCTGCTGTTGAAGACACAGTGATTGGCCCAGAGAGAAAGCCGGCAGGCTCTCAGGAGACAGCTGCCAACATGGGAAAAGCAGGTTGCCTTTTCAGAGCCCCAGGCATAACTGCCATCATGTGCTTGCGCGCTTGATGTCACCTGGAGTGCTTCCCTTTCATGACCGTCTTGCTAGACTGTGAGAGTGGAATCGTCACCTCTGCGCTGCAGATGGGGAGAGGGAGTCTTGAGGTTGCCCAGTGCACTGCCTAAATTCAACAGTTTGTCGTCCTCGGAATCTCCCACCCTCCCCCGCTGCCCCACGGCCTGCTCACACGTGGCGGTGCCTTCCTAGAGCGGTGTGGCTGGACGAGGCCAGATTTCCTTCCCGGGTCAGAGCTTTCCCATGTCGCTCTGGCTCTTCTTTTTAAAGAGACGTGGTTGTGCGACCATAGGTGCTCATCACTTGGGAATAATAGAAGTGAAGTCATCCTACCAGAAATAAAGTCACATGAAGGAAAGTCTCCTTTACCTGTCTGACGCTTGAGGCTGGCCAGTGTTGTGTCTGCCACCAAGACAAAGACAAAGGACTGCCCCTGTGTCCTCTCCCCTTCCCTGGTTCTGTGAATCACCTATCCTGGAATTTGCAAGTGAATGTAATTTGCCTGCCTTTTCCCCAATGCCCTAAATTACTCCCTCCAGGGAGCTGCTGGTTAGTGAAAAACAAAGCCTTACAGCACTCTTCATTCAGCTGATGAAATTAGGGCTACTCTTTCATCACAGGGAAAATGATTTCCAGGCACCGGTGGCCATCTGGGTGGCCATCTCTTCTGCCCTCTGCTACAAGATGAGAAGTCCTTGGTACCACATGTGAGAAACTGCATTGCCTGGCAATCCCGGGATGATAACAGTGCTTTGCCTTTGTTAGAAATGACCAGAGCTTTTATACCAGAAACAAGATGAACTTGGTTTCCCAAACAGATTGATCAAAAAGTATAGAGCAGGGTTCCATCAACTACAGTTCATGGACCAAATCTAGCCCCATCCTTTTGTTGTTAATTCAAAAATGCCCTTTCATTTTGGTGTGGTGCTTGGATGCTGCTTTTGTTTGGAACCAGCTGAGTGGCGTGGTTGTGACAGACCTAGGTTGTAACCTGGGATCTGAACATTTATATCTGGCTCTTTATCAGTGCCGCTGAGGGGCCCAGCTGGGTGTTTTATGAGATGTGACTGCCGTTGATGGGAGGTTGGCACTTTCTGGACTGTTCTTGGCAACTGTCCCTTGATAGAGGTCTTCTTGTTGAGCGTCTGGTAGCAGTTAAGTGGCTTGACCAAGTGCTGAATGCTAGTTTGGGGCTCTCCTGCTGCCAGCCATAATTCTGTGACCAGCTGGCTGGCCCTCCACCGTGCCCTGGTATATTAGCATTACCTAGGGACCTTTGGCAATGCTGATACCTAGGCCAACCTGTCCCAAACTGTACCAGGGTCTTGAAGGGGAAAGAGGCCCACACACGTGGAGGCGACTCCAGGCCAGGACCGGATGTCACTGCCCAACCAGGGTAAGGAAATGGACCTACGTGGACAGGAGGGGCCTTTGAAAGCAGGCCTGAGCTTCAGCTGCAGCTGCAGCCCTCCGCACTTGGCTTCTTGTGCCGTGAACTTCTCCTAGCCTTGCCCTGTTCTGGCTTTTTTCTTTTTTTGTCTGGAAAAAGGAGACAGGGCTCCTCTGTATGCGGCGGTGGCCTCTGGTGCCTCCTGCCTCCTGGCTTTTCTGACTCAACATGAGCTACAGGTTTCCCTTTCGGGCTGGGCCCCGTTAGCTTCAGTTGGCCCGCTCTGATTCAGGCACCTTAGGGATCGAGGCTCTCCAAAGTGCCCCCTGGCTTTGCCAAAGAGAGGGTGTCTTCATTAGTGGGCAAGGCTTTCAAGTTGTGTTCTGTTTTGAAAAGCACCTTCTTTCATCTTGTGACTTGGGGTAGGCTAATGCAGGACACCCACAAAGAGCAGCGAGGAAATGGTGTAGGGTCACGTCTGACCTTTGCTGGCTCTGAAACTCTCAGCGTTACAAACCCACTGCTGTCAAATAAATGCCGATTCCCAGTGACGGGGCAGAACTGCCCCTGTGAGTGTCTGTGATCGAAACCCTTTAAGGAACTAGACAGCCTCATCTGTCTTCTGTGGAGTGGCTGGTGGTTTCAAACTGCTGACCTAATGGTTACCAGCCCAACACATCGCACATGATCACCACGCAGCCAGGGCTCCTCACAGAAGGGAGGAGAGTCTAATTCCACATTTGCCCGAGGACGTTCCTATGAGGCAGAGGTGAGACGTGCTTCTCTCTACTAGCCTGTGCAGACACCAACCATCCTTCCACGGTGTTATGGTTTTCTGCTGGGCTTGATAATCCATGGCAGGGGCCACACAGAACTCATGGGAAATACTCGTGGTTATGAGTTTATTCGCAACGCTTACAGGCCACAAGGGCACCGTTAGGAACGCAGTTCCTTTGAATGCAGGGCTCTTCCTCAGTCATGCTAGCAAACATGCCTCTTGCTGGTTTTAGGCCCCTCAGACACTTGGGCCCCCCACGCTGCTCATGCAGTTGATAAAAAGCTCTATTCCCCACACCAAACTCATCACCATTAAGCCCATCCGATTCATGGCAACCCTGTAGGACAGAATCGAGCTGCTCCTGTGGGTTTCTGAGGCTGTGAACCTGGAGTAGAAAGCCTCTTCTTTCCCAGGTGGTGATTTTGAACTACTGGCTAGGTGGTTTGCAGCCCACGTACCTCACTGTGCTACCAGGACTCTGATGAATGGCAAAGCCGGCCTCCTGCCCAGATGAGCTCAGCTCGCCTTGTTCTTTGGGAAGTTCCCCACCCTTGTCCCATGGTCTCTGCACTCCTTCTCCACCATGTCCCTTCTCCGTGAAGGAGCTGCAGGCGCATTGTCATACCTGTCGCTTCTTTCTTGTTGTTGTGGGGGTCTCGGTTCCAGCTCTGAGATGGCTCACTC